>NC_073264.2:66283148-68783148 GCF_029289425.2 Pan paniscus
ATTAGCCGGGCGTGGTGGCTGGCGCCTGTAGTCCCAGATACTCGGGAGACTGAGGCAGGAGAATGGCATGAACCCGGGAGGCAGAGCTTGAAGTGAGCCGAGATCGCGCCACTGCACTCCAGCCTGAGCGACAGAGTGAGACTCCGTCTCAAAAAAATTAAAAAAGGCCGGGCGCGGTGGCTCACACCTGTAATCCCAGCACGTTGGGAGGCCGAGGCGGGTGGCTCACGAGGTCAGGAGATCGAGACCATCCTGGCTAACACGGTGAAACCCCGTCTCTACTAAAAATACAAAAAATTAGCCGGGCTTAGTGGCGGGCGCCTGTAGTCCTAGCTACTTGGGAGGCTGAGGAAGGAGAATGGCGTGAACCCGGGAGGCGGAGCTTGCAGCGAGCCAAGATCGCACCACTGCACTCCAGCCTGGGCGACAGAGCGAGACTCCGTCTCAAAAAAAAAAAAGTCATGACATTGTTAAGAGGTTGGATTTGATGTTGGATCAAAACATTTTTTTCTCTTTATAAAGAACATTATTTTACTCTTATAAAGAACATTATTAGAATAACTGGTGAAATTTTACATCAGAAAGATGTATAGTTTAGATAATAGTGTTGTGTCAATATTAATTTCCCGAGTTAGATAATGTATTTGAGTTATGAAAAAGAATATTCATGTTTTTTAGGAAACATACACTCAAGTATTTAGGGATAAAGGGGGATCTTATCTGCACCTTACTCTCAAATGGTTCAGAAAACAGTCTACATAGGGAATGAAAATCAGAAGCAGACAGGGTGAAAAGGACACAGGAATTGTCTGTACTTTTGTATTTTTCTGTGAAAAGTACTTTGTGCTTTTCTGTAAGTCTGAAATGGTTTCAAAAGAAAAAGTTCCCCATCTGCAGACTCAGAAATCCTTTTCAGTGAATTTTCTTCCCAGTCTTTTCTTTCCCTCCCTCTGATGGTGTGCCTTAGTATTTCCGTCCTCACAGCTCCCTTTACAAAGCAGAATTCTGTCGAATGGGGGAGTGTGAGGAAGGGGTGTGTGTGAGTGTGTGTGTGGGGGGTGAGTGTGTGTGAATGTGTGAGTGTGTGGGGGTGTGTGTGGATGTGAGAGTGTGTGTGTTATGTAAGAGTGTGAATTGTGAGTGTGATATGTGAGTGTAGGTTGTGTGTGTGTAAATGTGTGAGTGTGTGTGCTGAGTGTGTGGGGGTGTGATGGTATGTGTGAATGTGGGGTGTGTGTGTGTGTGAATTTGTGTGTGATGTGAGTTGTGAGAGTGTGTGTGAATTTATGTGTGATGTCAGTGAGTTGTGTGTGATGTGTGTGAGTTGTATGTGATGTGTGTGTGTTGTGTGTGTGAATTGTGTGAGTATGTGATATGTGTGTGTGAGAGTCGTGAGTGTGTGTGTATGTATAGTGCAACTACTCCCTCAGGATGTCACAGAGGCAAACCATAAAGCCGGGATAAAGTCAGTTGTTACGATGCCGAATAAGGCCAGTGAATGAAGTCAGAAGCCCCTTGGTGGTTCTTTTCAGATTTCTGTGGGCAGGAGGGTGTGGTCTCGGCGGGATGCACTGACCCAGCTCAGAGAGCTGAGAGCATGTGAGAAACAAGACCGAGTTCCTAGTCTGCATGCTCGCCCGCTCTCACTGTCTCCCCCTCCCCTGCTCTCTTTCTCACACACTCCTCTCTCTTTCCTCTTCTGTCCGAGAGTGCCTTTGAATACTCTGGAACCAGGTGAAGGGGCCATTTTCTCTCTGGGACAGACATCTCTCCACAGCAGGGGGACATTCTTCCCTGGGGCCAGAGAGCAAGGTTCAGTATGCGGAGCCCGCTAACTTTGGGTTCAGACCTTGGCAGGGTGGGGTGAGGGCAGCCTTGTGAGGTCTAATGCCTCCTCCCGCTACATTTGGTCTGGCTTGTTTAGAACCTCGTATCCAGGTCCAATAACCTGGTATACGAGTCCCAAAGCACTTACCCTAATGCCTGCACAATGGTCATGGCATGAAAAGACTCCAAAGGCAGGTTTGCCAGATGCTGCATTAAAATTCATTCCCCTACTTTCTCTAACAGCCATTCACTTTAATTCACTCATCTCACTATCACAAGCTGCAGTGAAGCAGAAAGTGGTTCTGCTATTTTTAAATGATCCCAATGGAATGAAATAATGTCTTGATTCCTTCCCAGTGGTCTAGGGACAATCAAAGTGAAGACTAGGGGATGGGCAAGGTAGAACTCACCCTCTCTTGGAAGTGGGCATCTATCTGTCTAACTCTTAGCTCTTTAGAGTACTGACTTTTGCTTGGAGGGAAACAGAGAAGAAAAAAGATAGAGTCATTTTCAGTTCTGAAAAGATATTTGTGTCAATCCACCAACATCTACCAGATATGAGTTATATAAATCAAATAGGCACAGAGCTTCAGGCTAGCCTGTGACAAAGAAAATTTAAATATTTAAGAGCTAGTCATGAAGGTACCAGGAAAGGGAGATAAAAAATAAATAACTAAAATTAAAATTAAAGAGCTGGTGAACCCTTATCTGATCAGCTTGGAGTTCATTTTCACTCCAAGACACTAAGTCTAAGCCCTTTTATTTTTTAAATTTTATTTATTTATTTAGCCACCAAGTCTTGCTCTGTTGTCCAGGCTGGAGTGCAGTGGGATGATCACGGCTTATTGCAGCTTTGACCTCCTGGGCTCAAGTGATCCTCCCCCCTCAGCCTCCCAAGTAGTTAAGACTATAGGTGCACACCACCACACCTGGCTAATATTTATTTATGTATTTATTTTGTAGAGATGGAGTCTCACTATGTTGCCCAGGCTAGTCTCGAACTCCTGGCCTCAAGTGATCCTCCCATCTTGGCCTCCCAAAGTGCTGGGATTACAGATGAGCCACGGAGCTTGGCTAAGCCCTTCTAAAAGCCATACGCTGTTCATTCCTGTGGAGAAGGTGGACCCCATGGCTGGGGCCAAGGTTGTGTATTGATTACAGAGGATCCAACTTTCTGCTTCTCATGTGGCCCATTTGCCCACATATTAACCTCCAAATGGCTTTCCTCCAGGGATGCTATGTACAAAATAGCAGCATCTTTTGGCAATCAAGTGGGAATCAGTCAACTAATAACTAGATATTAAATGTAGACCATACTCGGTGCTTGGATAACCCTGTAAAAAATAAAAGTAGCTCTGGCCAGGTGCGGTGGCTCATGCCTGTAATCCCAGCGCTTTGGGAGGCTGAGGCAGGCGGATCATGAGGTCAGGAGATCGACAGCATCCTGGCTAACATGGTGAAACACTGTCTCTACTAAAAATACAAAAAATTAGCTGGGCATGGTGACGGGCGCCTGTAGTCTCAGCTACTCGGGAGGCTGAGGCGGGAGAATGGCGTGAACCTGGGGGCGGAGCTTGCAGTGAGCCGAGAGCATGCCACTGCACTCCAGCCTGGGCGAGAGAGCCAGACTCCGTCTCGAAAAAAAAAAAAAAAACTAGCGCTAAGATGGAAGTGTGTATGATGAAGAAACTCCCTGCATCATCACAGTAACTGAAACGGGGATAGCCAAGAAGGGCTCCTTCATCTGGGCTGATTCACTCAGACTTCTAGGGCCTAATGCTGTGGGAGGGATTTTAGTGTTTTTTTTCAAGGTTTCCGTATGGCAAGATAGCATTAACTCTTAGATGGAAAATGCACCGTTTTCATAGGGCAACATATACCTTCTTTTCTTTTGCCAGTCTGAGGAAGCACATTAACAGTTTCAGAGCCAATATTTATAATTTTAGCAGAAATGTTCTCACAAAGATCTCAAAACTCCTATAACAGACTTGTGAAAGAATTACTATATTTAAGGAGTGGGAAGTCTGTAAGAAGCTCCATGGCAGAGGGAGGAGTTGAGCTGAGATGTCCAAGACCCAGAGCCTTTCTCCAGTATTGTGGGTGGTGGCTGTGGGTTGGGATGGGTGTCACTGTTGTCTTGTCGGGGTGAGTTTTGCCAGGGATTCTATTTTCCACATACCATCTCGGCAGTGGTTTATTTTGGTGTATGCTCAGAACTTGGGCAAAATTATTGACTATAAATGGGCTTAAATCTCTCTTCTAGTCGATTGAGTGCATACTTAGGACATAGTATTTTATGACACCATTATATTCTATGTATCTTGATTATAGGAGAACACTATAATCCTATTGTATTCATCATATTCACTGTAGTGAGTTAAAGAAGGTTTAAAATTCTTTGCCTCTCTTACTATCAAGAAGTGTGGTCTATTTTCTATTTCTTTGAAACAGACCAACTCTGACACTGGTTTTGACAAATAGAATACACTGGAGGCCAAACACAGTGGCTCACATCTGTAATCCCAGCACTTTGGGAGGCCAAGGCAGGTGGATCACTTGAGCCTAGGAGTTTGAGACCAGCCTGGCCAATGTGGCAAAACCTTGTCTCTACAAAGAAATTTAAAAAATTAACTGGGCATGGTGGCACATGCCTATAATCCCAGCTACTTGGGAAGCTGAGGCAGGAGGATTGCTTGAGCTCAGGAGGTTGAGGCTGCAGTAAGACTGTGTAACTTCTAAGGCTGGGCCCTGAGATATCCGTAGCTTCCAATTTTGTCCCACTTGGGAGCAGTTGCCATATAAGAAATCTGGTTACCTTGAAAATTCTATATCATGAGGAAGCTCAACCTTACCACGTGGAGAGAGGGACCAAGTGGAGAAGTGCTGAGGTGCCAGACACGTAAGTGAAATTTTCTTAGACCTTTCTGTCTAGCCACTAGGTAAATGAAGCCTAGTAAATGACCTCAGCCAGTGGCATGAGGAACAGAATAACCACCCAACAAAGCCCTGTCCAAATTGCTGACTCAGAGAAACATAAGCAAATATGATGATTGGTTTAAGCCAGTACGTTTTGGGGCAATTTGTTGACTAGTATAACAGAAACATATCCAATCAAAGTTGATGGAATTAGTGACCCACCCACCCACCCCCATTACACAGCAACAACAGGATCCAGATGGATAAAGCTTCTTTATAGTCATTCAAATAGCAAAAACCTTACTGAGCTGAGAGCAGAGCCCGGAAAAATCCCCAAATTCCAGGTGTGGTCTACATGATATTAGATGGAGATATTTTTCTGAAAGCAACTATTTTCCCTCATACCGCTTTTCTGTAGTATGTTTCATTTTTCTTTTTTATTTATTTAATTTTTGGTTTTGTTTTGTTTTGAGATAGGGTCCCACTCTGTGCCACAGGCAGGAATGCAGTGGGGTGATCTGGGCTCACTGCAGCCTCAACTTCCTGGGCTCGAGCCATCCTCTGTGTCAGCCTCCCTAGTAGCTGGAACCACAGATGTGTGCCACCATGCCTGGTGAATTTTTGTATTTTTTGTAGAGACAGGGTTTTGCCATGTTGCCCAGGATGGTCTCAAACTCCTGGGCTTGAGTGATCTACCCACCTCAGCCTCCCAAAGTACTAGGATTACAGGCGTTAGCCACCGCACCTGGCAGCTGCGTCTTTCCCACACTGGCCATTATACCTCCCTACTGTAACCCCATTCATTTATTTTATTTTTAAAACAGTCCACAGAATATCATAATAGTAACATGTGTAAACAATGTAGCTACCCGATAGTAGGAAAAAGGATAAATAATTTATAGTACATCCACTAAAAAAATCACCAACTTGAATCTCTTAAATTTAACGCTACAGAAGGGTATCTATGGGCATTGAGAGATATTCTTCTCAGGGAACCTGCCCCGATAGTCACGTAGGTTCTTTTCTATTTTCCCTAAGCGTCGGCCGGCTTGAGAAATAAAGGGACAGAGTACTAAAGAGAGAAATTTTAAAGCTGGGCATCCGGGGGAGACATCACTTGTCGGTAGGTTCCGTGATGCCCTACAAGCCACAAAAACCAGCAAGTTTTTATTAGGGATTTTCAAAAGGGGAGGGAGTGTGCGAATAGGTGTGGGTCACAGACATCAAGTACTTCACAAGGTAATAGAATATCACAAGGCAAATGGAGGCAGGGCAAGATCACAGGACCACAGGACGGGGCAAAATTAAAATTGCTAATGAAGCTTCGGGCACCACTGTCATTGATAACATCTTATCAGGGGACAGGGTTTTGAGAGCAACCGGTCTGACTAAAATTTATTAGGTGGGAATTTCTTCTTCCTAATAAGCCTGGGAGCGCTATGAGAGACTGGGGTCTATTTCACCCCTACAGCCTTGACCATAGAAGACGGGCACACCTAGGGGGGCTGTCTATAGGCCTATACCCCCAGGTGCGTATTCTCTTTCCCAGGGATGTTCCTTGCTGAGAAAAAGAATTCAGTGATATTTCTTCCATTTGTTTTTGAAAGAAGAGAAATATGGCTCTGTTCCACCTGGCTCACCAGCGGTCAGAGTTTAAGTTTATCTCTCTTATTCCCTGAACAGTTGCTGTTATCCTGCTCTTTTTTCAAGGTGCCCAGATTTCATATTGTTTAAACACACATGCTCTACAATTTGTGCAGTTAATGCGATTATCACATGGTCCTGAGGCAACATACATCTTCCTCAGCTGACAGGATTCAGAGATTAAAGTAAAAACAGGCATAGGAAATCACAAGGGTATTGATTGGGGAAGTGATAAGTGTCCATGAAATCTTCACAATTTATGTTTAGAGACTGCAGTAAAGACAGGCATAAGAAATTATAAAAGTATTAATTTGGGGAACTAATAAATGTCCATGAAATCTTCACAATCCATATTCTTCTGCCATGGCATCAGCCGGTCCCTCCATTTGGGGTCCCTGACTTCCCACAAC
This sequence comes from Pan paniscus, assembly GCF_029289425.2. Taxonomy (NCBI): domain Eukaryota; kingdom Metazoa; phylum Chordata; class Mammalia; order Primates; family Hominidae; genus Pan; species Pan paniscus. Next base: position 66,289,946 of record NC_073264.2, read on the forward strand.
ATATTTCCAATATATGTTATGGAACAGTGTTATCCCACTTTTAAAAGTCTTATATACAGTATTCGTATATGCCTAGAAGAGGATATGATGATTTGTAATAAGGTAGAGAAGGATATGGGGACTCTGCATGCTCTTATTTGAGTTTCCTGAAATAAGCATGTCATAACATGCTTTTGTAATATGAAATGGTGAGAAAAGTGCTATTTAGGAGGTAGAAGTAGTGATGGAATGGAGGAAGTCTTCCCCAGGGAAGGGGAATGAGGCTGAAGCGCTGTGACTCAGAGAGAAACACCTGTGGTGTCTGGAGTTCCCCATTTGCTATTTGCCCTCCTGTGCACAGAATCTGTGACAGGCAGCCTGCCAATGACATGACCTCTGTTAATGACAGCTGAAGTCTGGGCTCGTGTAGATTCTTAAGCAGAATAGGAATCAGAGTCAGAACTGTGGTTGTTAGATGAGTGGCCTTGTCAGAACTTTATCACCGAGTAGTATTTATTAAGCACTCTCTTGCTTTAATGAGTCAGGAAATAGGGCTCTCGTTCCCTTTATCATTCACAGTTGTGTTTCTCAGCAAGTGCAGGCCTCCCTTCCTAAAATGGCCCAGGACCCTTTCTCCTGAAGCCATATTACTAGGCAGAATGTTCCAGGGATGCAAAGTGTTGAGTCAACTACAGAGTATCAACTGAATGTCTCATTGCTCTCTGGGACTTTTTATTCTGGCTCTCACTTCTTCTCCCTACCTCCTACCAGAAAATACAATAGTCAAATCTGTGTACAGTGAAAATCTGTTGTCCAGTATCTCCTTTTCCCTTCCGTTGGAAACATCACTTTGCTTTCCTTTTGGGGAACCACCTCTCCTCGTTCTGTTCATGTGGTTACAGCTGGAATGAGCTGGAATGATTCATCACCTGGCTCCAGACAGTGGGCATGTGACTCAGGCTTGGCCAACTGGCATATTCCAATCTCCTGGCCTTGGGAGAAAGGGCCACAGACAGGCACATGACCCAAGTCAGGCCATGGAGACTCATTTCTGGGACTCTTGCTGGAGCTGTCGAGAGAATGGTGGACTGTTTCTATCCGGATTGCTAAACTGGTAGTTTGCAAGCCCAGAGCTGCTTGTGGCCATCTTTGCCACTTCATAGGTTAAGCCTGCTTCATAGGTTAAAGTCTGAGCAGGCTTAACCTACGACATGGCAAAGATGGGGGCAGGGAAGCACAAAGGGATGCCTTCTAAGGATTTGGTATCTTCAGAAGGACACAAAGGAAATACAAAGGAAAGCAGAGCTGAGAGAAAGAGAGAATCAGGTTTTTAAATGTCTTTTTTTTTTTTTTTTTTTTTTTTTTGAGCCGGAGTCTCCCTCTGTCACCCAGGCTGGAGTGCAGTGGTGTGATCTTGGGTCACTGCAAGCTCTGCCTCCTGGGTTCACACCATTCTCCTGCCTCAGCCTCCCGAGTAGCTGGGACTACAGGCGCGTGCCACCATGCCTGGCTAATTTTATTATTTTTAGTAGAGATGGGGTTTCACCATGTTAGCCAGGATGGTCTCAACCTCCTGACCTCGTGATCCGCCTGCCGCAGCCTCCCAGAGTGCTGGGATTACAGGTGTGAGCCACCGTGCCCGGCCTAAATGTCATCTTTTGAGAACCTGGCTCCAGCCACTCCAGAATTTACTCCTGGATCGTTTAGTTGCATGAGCTAAGAAAATCCATTTTCCCCCCTCTTAAGACAGTTTGAGTTGGATTTCTCTCACAGAAAGGTTGGAGAAGGTGGGACTTGAGTGAAGCCTGTAAGGTTGGGTTTTACTTTTGCTTTATAATGACTTTACAGCTTTTGGAGAAAATTCAGCCATAGTCACATTTGAGCCTCACCACAACCTTACAAAGTCAGCAGAGTCTCTATTATCATCTCCATCTTGCAGAAGAGGAAACTGAAGCTCAGAGAGGTTAGATGATGTGTGCAGAGCTGGGGATCAATGGAGCTGGGGCACAAATCCAAGCTCTTTCTACTACACAGAGAAGCTGCTGGAGCTAAATCAGATTTGAGTCAGCACAGAGAAGGCAGAGTGGGATTTTGGGAACATATGCCTCAGTGACAGAGACTATTTCTGCTCTTTTCGCAAGATCACCTAATACAGCACACTAAATGCACAATAACACAACAATAACTAATATCTACTGTTTGTCTGTGCCCAGCATTGGGTTAAGTAAACACTTTAATGGATTACCCATCTCCTTTCGCTTTTCCCAATATTCATACAAGGAAGGCATTATTATTGTCGCTACCGTTTAACGAAGTAAGATGAAATAACTAAAATGCAGAAAAATGAAGCCACTTGCCCTAAGTGACACAATGAGTAAGTGGCTCAGGGGGGATTGGAATCCAGATCTGACCCCAAAGAATTCCCCTCGGCTGTCTTTATCACCAGGCTGTAGCCATGGTAAATGGGATTGTTCTCTTCTTTTTCAGTTTATTGTTAGTGCAGGTCTAACAATAAAATGAATAATAAACAGAAACACTATTAACTTTTGTGTGTCGATTTTGTATCATGTGACTTTACTGTATTCGTGTATTGTATTGTAACAGTTTTGGGGTAGAATCGTTAGGGTTTTCTATACATAAGATCATGTCATCAGCAAACAGTAACAATTTAGCTTCTTCCTTTTGAAATGATTTAGTGTCTTTTATTTATTTTTTTCTTGCCTAATTGCTTTGGCAAGGACTTCTAATACTAAGCAGTGAAGGTGTTCAGGAAATGCCACCCCAAAATATGCCTCTGTGGTGCACTGGTGGCTTTGCACTGAGGGCACTTAGGAAACAGCAGATGCTTTCTCTGAGCCCCCTTATCTGCCTAAAGATGGATCCTCTAAGAGGAACTCAATTTGTTATGAATCCCCTCCCTAGAAATCTTATCAATCAGGGAAGATTAACTTGGTTCACAGGAGGTGAGACTGGAGGTTAACACCAACCCAGAGATTGTTACCTCTTCTTCTGAGGGCTGCTCCAGACAATTTTTATTAGCTGAGACTGTTTATCTGGATAAGGCAGCCTTTCTTCACCACAAATTTCCTCCCTTTGCTCTATCGTAATTTGTGTCCCCCACCTCCCCTGAGAAGCTGGAGCTCCTATTCCTTTCTGTAGCTTAGGATGCTATATAGACTTCAATCGTCTGACCCTTCTTCAAGTCTCTTATTCTGTGGGACACCTTTGCATATGCCCATCATTAAATATGGTTTTTCTCCTGTCAATCTGTCTTATGTCCCTTTAATTTGTAGCCTAGCCAAGGAACTTAGAAGGGTGGAGGTTTTTCACTCCCCTACAGTTGAATAGAAGTGGCAAGAGTGCACATCTTTGTCTTGTTCCAGATCTTACAGGAAAGGCTTTCAATTTTTCACTGTTGAGTATAATGATAGCTATGGGTTTAATGTATATTGTGTTGAGGTTCATTCCTTCTATACCTAATTTGTTGAGAGTTTTCATCATGAAAGGATGTTGAATTTTGTCAAATATGTTTTCCACACCTATTGAGATGATCAAATGGTTTTTATCCTTCATTCTGTTAATGCGATATATCACATTTATTGATTTGCGTATGTTGAACTATCTTGCATCCCAGGGATAAATCCCACTGATCATGGTGAGTGATTCTTGTAATGTGTTGTTGAATTTGGTTTGCTAGTGTTTGTGCGTGTTTTGTTTTTGTTTTGTTTTTTGAGACAGAGTCTCGCTTTTTGGCCTAGGCTGGAGTGCAGTGGCACGATCTCAGCTCACTGCAACCTCTGCCTCCCGGGTTTGTGCGATTCTCCTGCCTCAGCGTCTCGAGTAGCTGGGATTACAGGTGCCCGCCATCACACCCAGCTAATTTTTTTATTTTTGGTAGAGACGGGATTTTGCCATGTTGGCCTGGCTGGTCTCAAACTCCTGACCTCAAGTGATCCACCTGCCTCAACCTCCCAAAGTGCTGAGATTACAGGTATGAGGCACCATGCCTAGCTGCTAGTGTTCTGTTAAGGGTTTTTGCATCTATATTCATTAAGGATATTGGCCTGTAATTTTCTTGTTATGTCCTTGTCTGGCTTTGATATCAGGGTAATGCTGGCCTCATAAAAAGAGCTTGGAAGTATTTCCTCCTCTTCTAGTTTTTTTGGAAGAGTTTGTGAACTGCACCTTAGCAATAAATATATTGACACTGTCAACAACTCTTGGTTGGCCTTTTGGTCTTTCAGTTGGGGCTGGGAAGATGTGGTTCTAGATTTTTCTTTTTTAATGATACTTCTCCCCTCCTGATTAAGGGTCATGTGTCTCTAAAACTCCACAACGGACACAGTCCCTTCAGGTGCTCCGCCTTCTCAAGCTGGCTCTGCCTAACTGACCTAGACAGCAGCAAAGTCCCCAGATGTTTCCACGTGACTCGTGCAAACCCCCTTGCTTCCAATGTTTTGCCTCCTGCTGGTGCTCAGAAGCTCAGTGGTATTAAAGGGGCAACAGGAAAGTAAAGTCCCAGCAAGAGTGGGAGCCTTCACCCCCAAATCCTCAGGAGGTGTCCCTTTGTGGTTCCCTGCCCCCACCCCACTTGCTCCATCTACCCACTGTAGGGAAGCAACTCCAGCTCCTAATGTATTTATTTTATGAAGTGCTGCCCTTGGTGTTAAAATCACCTCAGGGCACAGAGCACACAATTTTAAAACAATTAAAAGATACAAGGCAGAGGCTTGGCAATGACGGGCACTTTTTAAAAATCAGCAATAAAATGCCAGTTTGAGGCTCACCCCAGGGCTCCGAAGATTCTCCAAGAGGGCTCTGTCAACGGGAGGGGCAGGGAGTGATTTTCCTACAGCCTCTGCTTGAGCTGTTTGCTCACGAAGCTGCCTCTCTACTCACTTTCCTTCACACTCCCCTGTCTGAGTTTTTATGACTCAGCTTGAGGCCAGAATCAACTCATTTATTTTCTTCCTATACCTGGCTCTTGGGGCTGGTGGGGGTCCGTGGTGTCTGGCAAGGGCAGAGTGGCAGGCCTGCTTTAAGAGCCTGGCGTGGGGGACCAGCATGGCAGCTAGTGCGTCACTGCCTGGGCCTTGCCAGTAGTTAGAAACCAAATAATAATATTGATAATCACAATAATAATAATAATATGGTGAGAGCTAATCTTGACTGAGGCTTCTGTTCTGTGAGGGGGGTATCTTGGCTCATCATTAAGGGTTCTTCAGCTTTTAAAGATGTGTGGTTAGAATCAGAGGGGAAGATACAAGTCCAAAGCAACCATGGTAACCAGATTGGAAGAGAATTTGGGAAAAGAAAAGTACCATGTTGAAGTCATTTTAGCTTGAAGGAAGGTCAAGGCACAGCTGGGGCTCCAGCCACTGGTAACAGAGATACTGCTCTTGGCAGATAGGTTTACCTAAAGCATGAGCAATGAACTAAACCTGGAACAATCCCAGCTATAATTCCCAGCTTCAGTGCCTGCATGACACTTTACTTCCCTGGACTTTATTTATTTATTTTTGAGACACGATCTTACTCTGTCACCCAGGTTACAGGGCAGTGGCATGATAATAGCTCACTGCAGCCTCGACCTATCAGGTTCAGGTGGTCCTCTCACCTCAGCCTCCTGAGTAGCTGGCACTATAGGCAGGTGCCACCATGCCAGGCTAAGTTTTAAGTTATTTGTAGAGATGGGAGTCTCACTATGTTGCCCAGGCTGTTCTCAAACTCCTGAGCTCTAGCAATCCTCCTGCCTCAACCTCCCAAAGCACTGGGATTGCAGGTGTGAACCACCATGCCAGCTAGTTCCCTGGAGTTTAGTTTTCCCTACTGGTAAACAAAGGGACTGGTCTAGATAATCCCTTTATAAATGAATTTCTAATTCTCAGAACTCAAACAGTCATTGCCAAATATTTATTGACCATCTTCTTTCTGCCAGGCACCTGGAGGGATCTCTCAGGAGAAGAAACATTTTCTAATTACTCAGTATCACACAGGTTTCTCTCCAGAGACCTCAGCACAGCACCTCTGCAAGGGGAGAGAGGAGAGGCGTCCTTCAGCTCATTTATGCCTGTATTGATCGCTGCTGCCTCACCCTCGATGTCGGTGGTTGCCATCTAGTACCTGTTCGATCTGATTCCCATGCAACCATGTTCTGGAATTCCCTGAGCACTACTCCACCTGAAGAGCAGCCCCTGTCTCTCTCTGGACAGTAATGAGGTTTCCTTTGCAGTCTCACACTGGCTTACTATCCTTCATCCTGCCAAGCATCCCCCTGGCTACATTCATTTCTCTCTATGCCTGGGTTTATTCAGCTGTGTTCTCCTCTGCTCTGTGGGCGACAGGAGACTGTCACAGCCCAGTTGGAATTCACTTTATCTTTCCCTCTGCCCTATACGCTGAGCAAACATGTGCAGTTGGCATTTCAGCAGTGGAAATTCTCTGACAACCTTTGCTCTTGCCTAAAACAGAAACCTCAGTGGCTTTGCAGAAAATATTCCACAGTCTCCTGCAACCTAAATTTGATAGCTATTTGTTGAATATACATGATATGCCTCTTGCTGTTGTGCCCTCAAGAGGCTTATGAAGCTGTTGGTGAAATAAAACAGACACATGTGAAACAATTTGAAAACAGCAAAGCACGGTATACCATCAGTATTATCATTAGGTGCCAAAATGCGTGATACTAAAATACCATCATTAACACTAGTCATAGAGCTGACACACACTGAGTACCCAGGCACATCTCATTTCAACCTCATGACAACCCCATGAGATGGGCATTATTGTCCCCATTTTATGCATCAACAAACTGAGTCACAGAGAATTTAATTAGCCTAAGTTCTCTTGGCTGGTAAGACAACCCAGCTCTGTTCAACTCCAAAGTGTGTGCGTTCTCAGTTCTACTCTATGCTCAACCACTGCTCTGCTTAGCTCCATAAAGGTGGAGTCTAGGTGTTTTGCTTGTGGCTGTGTTCCAGAGCCATTTTCCCAGTGCTTAGCAAAGGAAGGGCTCAATTTATATATATGTGTGTATGTACATATATACATATTTGCATGCTGCACCTCTTATAGACAGAAAGATCTATAGGAAAAGCCAGACCAGCTAGATCAAGTGGTCTGCTTTCTCGAGTCAGATGTGGGACAAATGTTGAGGGGTTTGGAGGATTATGAAGTCCAAGTTTGGCCATCCCAGTAGTTGGTGGTGATGGTGTGGGGTTTGCGTTTGATGATGAAGAGTGGAGAAAGAGAAAAGGAAACTAACACATACACAAACACACATACACATACGCATGAAACAACAACAACAAAGCAAACCCCACATACCCCAACACTGCTCCTCTTTTTGAGCTTCTAAATCCAGTTCTTCTCCCTGGCCTCTTCCTGCCCTGCACACAGCTCACCTGCCTTGGCGGGACCTGCCTGCTTTTATGCTGCTTAAGTCTGAATCACAAAACTGTGAGCCCCTGGAGAGCGGGGCAGGCTTAATCCTATTTTTTTTTAATCCCCTGAGATGGGTTAGTCCTTTGCAGGCTATATTTGTTAAAATGAATTGAAATCAGGAGTGTAAGACTTTTTTTTTGAAGGCTTTGTTTCTTTTTCTTGTCTGATGCTTTTTGGGAAGTAGCAGGCCGGGCGCGGTGGCTCACGCCTGTAATCCCAGCACTTTGGGAGGCCGAGGCGGGTGGATCACGAGGTCAGGAGATCGGGAAGTAGCAATGTTGTAGGAAGGAAGAACAGTAGAGACACTCCTCGATAGTTACAAGGGGAGATGAAGCCTTGGGTCTGATCTGTCCCACATTAGATTCCCATTTGTAGAAGAAAAAAAGAGAAAGGAATGAAGCTACATCTCCCTCATCAAGTTAGCCTGGAGGGTCTGCCTCAAAGAGGATTGAGGGGGAAATGTTCAATTTTACCGCTTTGTTCTGCTGGGTTCTTCTCCCCAGGACACTGTTTAGTGCACTGAGTAAAGTAGAAAATGAAGAGCAGGTGAGCAATCAGCTGTGAAAAGCTTTAATGGGCCCGGCACCCCTTTGGGAATGAGGCTCGGCTCTTGCTAGTGCTGGGGACCAACATCTCTTTCAGTTCAGTAGGCTTTGTTTTTGTAATGGGAATTTAACTCCCTCAGGTGGCCCCGGGATGGAGGAATATTACTGTGCTCAGCAGCAGTGGCGCTGCAGCATCTTCTAAAGGGAACCAAGGCCACTGTCCCCAAAGGGGCCTCCTGGCTCACTGGGAGTCTTTTGGAAATCTCAAACTTCCTGGGTGGGGAGGAGAGGAGGAGATCATGTGACCCCGTGAACAGCATGATGCTGGATTACCTGGGGCTTCCTAGCAAGGGCACTGGGACAGGTCCTGGAGCGAAGGGGACTGAGAGTTGCAATGGATTCAGACCCAAAGGGGTTGGAACCACCACAGTTCTTGTGGGAGTGAGGAAGTGGCCCAGCCTCTTTTAAGCTCCCTGGGGTGTCCTATAAAGAATAAGGCCTCGGCCAGGCGTGGTGGCTCATGCCTGTAATCCCAGCACTTTGGGAGGCCGAGGCGGGCGGATCACAAAGTCAGGAGATCGAGACCATCCTGGCTAACAAGGTGAAACCCCGTCTTTACTAAAAATACAGAAAGTTAGCTGGGCGTGGTAGCGGGCGCCTGTAGTCCCAGCTACTCGGGAGGCTGAGGCAGGAGAATGGCGTGAACCCGGGAGGCGGAGCTTACAGTGAGCCGAGATCATGCCACTGTACTCCAGCCTGGGCGACAGACCGAGATTCTGTCTTAAAAAAAAAAAAAAAAAAAAAAAAAAAAAAAAAAAAGAATAAGGCCTCAGATTTGGCTGAGAGGGTGGGAAGGAATGTCTATCTGATAACACCGATGAGAAGAAGTAAGAAGCAGGTATCTGTGCTTATGCTATACCAGACCCTGTGCCGAATACTTTATTATGGTATGAGAGCTAACTTTCACTCCCTAACACAAAAATTTAGTCTCTGTCCAATTAGTTTCTTCCTCTCTCTTGCCCTCTAAGGGTTTTCCTGGCTACTGTGCTTTTTAAAAAGGCATAGCATCAGGGGAATGGATAGCAGAAGGCGGGGGAAGCAGAAGCCGCCTTACTGGCACAGCTCCGAAGGTCTCCTCTATTATGGAGAACGCTGATAGTGAGCAAAGTGTAGCTAAAAATTTAAAAATGAAGTGAGAAACTTAGTGAGCTAAGTTGATGTACATAACAAATATGGGATGGGGAGGAGTGAAAAGCAGAACAAAAATTTGTGGATCCGGTATTGGGTAGGGTTGCCAGATAAAATGTGGGACACCAGTGAAATTTGAAGTTCAGATAAACAACAAAGGATGGTTTAGTATAATCATGTAGTTTTTAGTGTAAGTATGTCCCAAATATTGCATGGGACATATTTATACTAAAAAATAATATTCATTGTGTAACTGAAATTTAAATGTATTTATTTTTATTATTATTTTTTCTGAGCTGGAGTCTTGCTCTGTCACCCAGACTGGAGTGCAATGGCACCATCTTGGCTCACTGCAACCTCCGCCTCCCGGGTTCAAACAATTCTCCCGCCTCAGCCTCCCAAGTAGCTGGGATTTCAGGTGCCTGCCACAGCGCCCAGCTAATTTTTGTATTTTTAGTAGAGATGGGGTTTCACCATGTTGGCCAGGCTGGCCTCGAACTCCTGACCTCGTAATCTGCCCGCCTCGGCTTCCCAAAGTGCTGGGATTACAGGCGTGAGCCACTGTGCCCGGCTGAAATTTAAATTTAATGGGGGCATACTTTTTTGTTGTTTGGTTTATTTTATTTTGGTTTTGCTAAATCTGTCAAGTCTAGTGGTGAGGAGAGTTTTCTAGAGTTGAGATTCTGGAGCAGATGGTAGGTGGAAGCAGGGGAATTGGGCAGAAGAAGAGAGATTTTAAGAAATGTTGCTGTGGATTGTACATTGGATCCCCTTTTTATGTTATTTGAGTGACACTAGTACTCTTAGAAAACTTTATAAATTATGTTTGGTTTTAGAACTGTCTTCTAATGTAACTCTGTGCAGAGAGTGGGTGATGTGAGATCCTGGCTTATGTCTGGTTTACGTTATCTCACATAATCTTTACAATTATACACAGTAGGTGGCATTATTCTTGCCTTACAAATGAGGAAATTGAGGTTCAGAGAGGTTACATAACTTGCTCAGGGTCACACAGTGGAGCTGGATTCCAAGTGTAAGTTCATTTGACCTCGTGTTCTGCAGCCAAAAGAGCCCACTTCAAACCGAATTTCTACTTCCCAACTAAATGCCACTGGGATATACATTTTTAAAAGTACTTGAGGCCGGGCTTGGTGGCTCACGCCTGTAATCCCAGCACTTTGGGAGGCCAAGGCAAGCAGATCACCTAAGGTCAGGAGTTGGAGAACAGCCTGGCCAACATGGTGAAACCCCATCTTGGCTACAAATACAAAAATTAGCCGGGTATGGTGGTGGACGCCTGTAATTCCAGCTACTAGGGAGGCTGAGGTGGGAGAATGACTCGAATCTGAGAGGCAGAGGTTGCAGTAAGCCGAGATCACACCATTGCACACCAGCCTGGGCAACAGAGTGAGACTCTGTCTCAAAAAAAAAAAAAAAGTACTTGAATATAACATGATTAATGCACCTAGAATAGACTCCTTGATTTTTAGTACTCCCTTTTCAGTTGAAGAAACAGATTTCTCGAGAAGATAAGGGTCACAGAGGTAGGAAGGTAGTGGAGAGCCAAGACTAGAACCCAGACCCATGCGAGGAAAAATAGGGATGGAAAGCTCCAGGGGAAAGCTGCAAAAACTGGTCAAGTTGACTGCCCCTTTATTGTCAGTCTCTTCCTTCCTCAAATTCACCTCCCTACCCTCTTCCACGTCCCTCTCTTTCCAAGCATTGGGCCATGTTCCATTTCCACGTGTTCCTCCCCTGAGCCAGCTATCATAATCCCTGCAAGGTGTTAGCTGATAACAGCCTGTGGAAGGATTGTAAAATGTTAGCCCAGTGGAGGATAGGATATGAAAGGCTGTAGAAGTCTAAAAGCAAATGTGTGCTAAGACACATATTGCAGGTGACAGAGGGCCTGGCCACCAGGCAGCCTTGCAAGATGGCATGCACCTTGGAGTATTCACTGTGGCCCAGCGTCTGGTCTGTCCCCAGCCTTGCTAGTGCAGACACTCCATCTTCTCTTGCCTCAAATTTGACTGGATGCAGGGATGGTGATTTGTAGTAATGGAGCTCAAAGAGAGAAATGCAAACAAAAAAACCCCAATTTACTAAAGTATAATAAGACATGGGCCGGGTGTGGTGGCTCACGCCTGTAATCCGAGGTGGGTGGATCCTCTGAGGTCAGGAGTTCAAGACCAGCCTGGCCAACAAGGTGAAACCCTGTCTCCATTAAAAATACAAAAATTACCTGGGCATAGTGCTGGGCGCCTGTAATCCCAGCTACTTGGGAGGCTGAGGCAGGAGAATCGCTTGAACCTGGGAGCCCAGGAGACGGACGTTGCAGTGAGCCAAGATGGCGCCACTGCACTCCAGCCTGGGTGACAGAGCCAGACTCCGTCTCAAAAAAAAAAAAAAAAAAAAAAAAAAAAGTCATAAACCAGCTAAGCTGACTTTAGCTTGACCAGATCTTTCCTCTCACATGACAAGAAGATACCTGGGGAATCAAGGTATTGGCTGGTCTTTCAGGGCTCCTGGAATCAGTGCAGGTGGAGTTAGATAGGAAGACCAGAGTTTATTCTCATTGAGCTCTAAGATCTGGGGCTGTCACCTCCATGATGAAGGACTACCTGCCACAATCACTAGACACATGCCCCCATTAATCTAAGCATGCTGTCTTCTGGGTAGTGCTAGAATATGGCAGATATCAGACTAGGAAATAAAATGTCACACTCAAAAGGGGGTAGTCATTGCAGAAATTAAAGAAAGGATTCTTTTCCAACATATCTCAAAACCAATAAGGGATGGTGAAGCACCCCTAATCTAGCAACCATGGGAGTCATCCCTACCTCAAGGGCAAAAGGAGGAAGGAGTTGCCAGGACCTGGAGGGAACTGTAGTTGCAGCTCCAAGGGAGGGCATTTCTCCAGGATCACGGCCCTTGGTAGAGGAATACAGCCACTGCAAAACATAGGCTAGCAGGGAGGGAACCTGGGGAAGATATCCCCTGGTTTCTCTCGCCTCCTGTCCCCTGATCCTTCTTGTGCCTCCCATTGGCTGGACGCAGCTGGAACCCTGGGAGCCAGCTGACAGTCTGTAGAGGCCAGCCTCTTAGATCACAGAGCAGGGTAGAGAAGGTGAGAGCGGAAGCGGAGGGGCAGGCAGAGATATGTGGTACATGGGACTGCAGGCATCATGCCTCCTCATTCCTAGGCCTCCTTGCCAGACGGCTTTGCTTCTGTTTAAGACATTCCAGAATAATTCCTTCAATCTGGCTAAATGGGGATCTTCCTGGCCTGGGGGCTATTCTCTTTCTTTAAGGTGACTCTAAGTATCTCTCTTCTGATCAGTTAAATGATGTATTCATTAATGTAATCTTATGATCTTATTTTCTTTTTTTTCGTTTTGTTGTTGTTGTTGAGACGGAGTCTCACTCTGTCACCAGGCTGGAGTGCAGTGGTGCGATCTCGGCTCACTGCAACCTCTGCCTCCCGGGTTCAAGTGATTCTCTCGCCTCAGCCTCCCGAGTAGCTGGGATTACAGGCACGTGCCAACACACTCAGCTAATTTTTGTATTTTTAGTAGAGACAGGGTTTCACCATATTGGCCAGGATGGTCTCCATCTCCTGACCTTGTGATCCACCCACCTCGGCCTCCCAAAGTGCTGGCATTACAGGTGTGAGCCACCATGCCTGGCCATTTTCCTCTTTTCTCGTGGTTTGTAGGGCCAGGATGGGAACACCTCACAGAGGCCTCCTCAGGCCAGCCTAATTCAGCCTCATTGAATGGAAGAATTAAGGGAAGAGGGGAACTCCAGGGCATGCCAGGGCTCTCTGTCTAATACTGCCTTAGCACCAGCTTTACCAAGCACGTTTGTGTTTTTAAAAGGACTCTTAAAAATACAAAATTTAATACCAAAAGAAATGTCTCTCAAATGGCAAAATTTCAGTTTAGTAGTTGGGACGTATGAGGGGCTAATGACCCCCCAAACCCAAGATGTCCACATCTTAATCCCCAGAACCTGTGAATGTGTTACCTTATAGGAAAAAGGGACTTTGCAGATGTGCTTACGTTAAGGCTCTTGAGCAGTGGAGATTAAGGATCTTGAGCCTATCCGGGTAGGCTCAATGTAATCATAAGGATCCTTATCAGAGAGAGGCAGGAGGTCAGAAGGACAGAGACAATGTGTGATGACAGAAGCAGATGCTGGGCTGGTGCAATTTGAAGATGTGAAGAGGCCATGAGTCAAGTAATTCAGGAGGCCTCTAAAAGCTGGAAAAGGCAAGGAAATGATTATCTCCTGGAGCCTCCAAGAGGAAGGCGGCTTTTGATTTTGGTTCAGTAAGACCCATCTTGGATGATATGGTTTGGCTCTGGGTCCCCACCCAAATCTCACCTTGAATTGTGATAATCCCCATGTGACAAGGGCGGGGCCAGGTGGACATAATTGAATCATGGGGGCAGTTTCCTCCATACTGTTCTCCTGATAGTGAGTTCTCGTGAGATCTGATGGTTTTATAAGGGGCTTTCCCCCTTCACTTGGCTCTCATTCTTCTTCTGGCCGCCATGTGAAGAAGTGTTGTAGAACTTTCTCCTTAGGGTTCTTGTCACATGACTGGAAAAGATTAGGCTCGCACTAATCTTCACACTTTGAAAGGTGAGAAAAATGGAATTTATTGGGCAAAAAGAAAAAAAAAAGGAAAAACATCGTAGCAAAGAGACAGAGAGAGGGGTTCCTCTTAACAGGCCCTCATCTCACAGACTGAATTCCAGGTTACCACCCTGGAACAGGAGAGGCCAGGCTTCTCTCCCCTGCAAAGGGTGCAGACTTCCCACAGCTCCACCCCGTTCTCCCAGTGCACAGGCTGGTTGGAGGTTCTCCGGGGACCCCTCTATACTTGGCTGTCTCAGAAGGATGTGTTTGCTTCTAGTTGTGCCATGATTGTAAGTTTCCTGAGGCCTCCCCAGCCATGCTTAACCGTGAGTCAATTCAACCTCTTTCCTTTATAAATTACCCAGTCTTGGGTATGTCTTTATTAGCAGCATAACGACTAATACTTTGGATTTCCAACCTCTAGAACTGTAAAGAGAATAAATTTGTGTTGTTGAAGACACTAAATTTCAGGCAATTTGTAATGGCAGCTAAACAGAGGATATTCTTGGAGTAGAGCCTTCTTTCCAGCATCCTTTGGTCACAGAAGATAGAGGCTACATTAAGACCTCCTTAGGATGGCTTTTTTTGCCAGCCATTTTTGGGTATCTACACAGATATCAGTGGACTGGAATTCTAAGCACAAAAGCTACCCTGGTAATCTGCCTAATGACATACAGAATGTATGCCAAAGTGGGTTTCTGCATGGCTAAGCATGTTCCCAGACTTTGTCCTTCACTGCTTATCAGGCCAGGGATGGCTGACGCCCTCCCATCCCCAAGAATTCTGCATTCTCAGGCAAGTGAGAAAGTCAGGCAGAGCACTGAGGAGGCCTCTCTAGGCAGGGACAGGTGGTGAAAAAATTGAGGAGGCAAAGGACCCATTTCCTCCTGGTACTCCATTGCAAAAATAACCCAAGGAAAGGGCTTTGAAACTTCTTGAACTGGAACACTGGGGAAAAAAATCTACCACATGAACTTCATGTCATTTAGCAAGTCTCTTTAGTGCTGTTCTCCACCCCTGCAGTGACCTCAACACACTCGCAGGGAGAGGTCCTTCTCTGTAAATCTGTCTTCTCCAATTAAGTCACACGCACTAAATGGAAATGAAGAGGACATTGCTTAAAATGTGCCTTTAGAATGAAATGGATATGAAAAGCCTCAAATCCATTTTAGAGACAAGTTCCTCTGTCAGAAATCAATATAGCCCTCGCATTCTACAATGTGCCGGTTCATAAAGTGAAAACTGCTCGAACTCTCAATTTAACATTTTCAAAGCTGATATTAAATTCTAAGATTTTATATCTGCTGTTGCCTATTTAGGACCAAGTTATAAATCTGAAGTCTCTTCCCAGCTCATAAGTCTGACAGTGCTTGATAAAAACTTTTATAATCAAGTTCGATAAAGAATCACAAATCTCCATCTTGTGATTTTTAGCTCACAACACTCTTCGTAAATAACATCTTCCTGTCTTGGTGCTTGTCAATATTTGTCATTTTTTAAAAGGGATAAAATAGAAATACTATGTAAGCTCTTCCCTTTTGGACAGAAATTATTGTTAGTAAGGGATTCAATGAGTAAGATGTCTTCATAATGGCATTGATAAAGGATGACCACAAAGAACCTGAAGATGGAATCTCCGGTGACACCCATGGTCTGCCGCTGATGGCATTCACAGGGATACAAGACAGGCCGTCATCTGGAAGTCTTAAAAAAAGACTTCTCTGTGCTGGAAATGGGCACACAGACACTATCACTAAACTCTCCATAGGCTAGAAATAAAAGGGCCAGTTTTACCTCCAAGCCTGTTTTGAGTAACCTTTCAGAATCAGAACCTTTGAAAAAACATCAAAAAGAGATATGCAAACAAGCTGGACTCTGAGTTTTCTGCGGTTTCCTATCTGTAAAAAGAAACTGGGAACAGTACTATATATACATATACAGTGAATCCTCACTTAACATTGTCCATAGGCTTTTGGAAACTTTGATTTTTGACTATAAGCATAATGTTGTAGGACAAAACCAACTTTTTGGCCGAACGTGGTAGCTGACGCCTGTAATCCCAGCACTTTTAGAGGCCAAGATGGGAGGACTGCTTGAGCTCCAGAGTTTGAGACCAACCTAAGCCACATAGCAAGACCTCGTCTCTACTAAAAATCAAAAAAATTAGCCAGGCATAGTTGCACATGCCTGTAGTCCCAGCTACTCAAGAGGCTGAGGTGGGAGGATGGCTTGATCCCAGGAGACTGAGGCTGCAGTGAGCTTGATCACACCACTGCACTCCAGCCTGGGTGACAGAGCAAGACCCTGTCTCAAAACAACGAAAAAGCCATTTTTTTCCTCATCAATGTTATAACAAAATGACATTGAGTGAAAGGACGTTATTCAAGGACATTAAGTCATTTTGCTTAAAGTTGAAGTTTCTGAGAACCTATTGTGACCTTAAGTGAAGATTTACTGTATATACATGAATATACACATACATATATACATATGTACTAGGCAGTGTGTAATATATGTAATATGTACTAAAATTATACAGATATGCGTGGGAATGGTAAATATCAAAATCAGGACAGTGGTAACCTCTGAGGAAGAGGGAGAAGGATGTGAGTAGGAGGATACACAGGAAGCTTCAAGTGAATTTGCAATGTTTTATCTTGTCAAACTGGGTAGTTTTCAAATGCTCATTATATCATTGTCTATACCTTTTAAGATGGGCACAGCTATCACATTTCATAATGAAAACAATTTTAAAGATGGGTCCAGGGTTGGCTCATGAGAGAAATGGAGAAATGAGGGAACAGTCTGAACATGATTGCTTTTACTTTCCTTAAGATGCTCTGCTGACTCTACAGTGAAGTGGGGACCGAGGCACGTCAGTGACGGGGAGGGCGAAAGGCAGAGTGGAGTGCTCACTAGTACTGGCTCATGGAAGCTGAATGGCAAATTTTCAGGAATTTTGCAAGCTGGGAGTTATACACCCATTATTAAGAATGAACATATATAAACTTACAGTTAAATAAATTACAGTAAAAACAAAGGTAGTTTGCTATATGTAAAACTCCTCCCGGCTGGATGTGCTGGCTCACGTCTGTAATCCCAGCACTTTGGGAGGCCGAGGTGGGCGGATCACCTGAGGTCAGGAGTTTGAGACCAGCCTGGCCAACATGGCAAAACCCCGTCTTTACTAAAAATACAAAAATTAGCCAGGCACGGTGGCTCGTACCTGTAGTCCCAGCTACTCAGGAGGCTGAGGCAGGAGAATCACTTAAACCCTGGAGGCGGAGGTTGCAGTAAGTGGAGACAGCGCCACTGCACTCCAGCCTGGGCAAGAGAGTGAGACTCCATCACAAACACCCCAAAAACAAACAAACAAACTCATCCTGATTATTTTACTATACTTTACCATTATCTGTGCTCTTGAAGTTATGTGTATCTATCATGTCTGCATGGTGGAAATACTAGATAACGGCCCACTACTGCACATCGCTTTACAACTTTGCATTCAGTGACATGATGTTAAGTTCCTTAAGAGCTCCTTGGCTGTAACTTCATTCTGAACATCCTGAATCCTCAATCACCAAGAAAAGCTCATCCCTCCATGAGGCTTGGATCACTTTCACAAAACCAACTAGAGAGGTACCTTTTTTAAAAATTGTATTTTTAATGTTAGTGAGTTACATAATAGGTATATATATTTATGGGGTACATGAGATGTTTGATACAGGCATGCAATGTGAAGTTATCACATCATGGAGAATGGGGTATCCATCCCTCAAGCATTTATCCTTTGTGTTACAAACAATCCAATTACATTCTTTTAGTTATTTTAAAATGTGCAATTAAGTTGTTATTGACTATAGTCACCCTGTGGTGCTATCAGATAGTAGGCCTTGTTCATTCTTTCTATTTAATACCCATTAACCTTCCCCATCTTCCCCTCAATGCCCATTACTCTTCCTAGCCTCTGGTAATCATCCTTCTACTCTCTATTTCCATGAGCAATCGTTTTTAATTTTACATCCCACAAATAAGTGAGAAAATGTGATGTTTGTCTTTCTGTACCTTGCTTATTTCATTTAACATTAATGACCTCCAGTTCCATCCATGTTGTTGCAAATGACAGGATCTCATTCTTTTTTACGACTGAATAGTACTCTGTTGTGTATATTTACCACATTTTCTTTATTCATCTGTTGATGGACACTTAGGTTGCTTCCAAATCTTGGCTATTGTGAACAGTGCTGCAACAAACATGGGAGTGCAGACATCTCTTTGATACACTGATTTCCTTTCTTTTGGGTACATACCCAGCAGTGGGATTGCTGGACCATATGGTAGCTCTATTTTCAGTTGTTTGAGGAACCTCCAAACTGTTCTCCAGAGTGCTTGTACTAATTTACATTCCCACCAACCGTGCATGAGGGTTCCACATCCTCGTCAGCATTTATTGTTGCCTGTCTTTTTGATATAAGCCATTTTGACTGGGGTAAGATGGTATCTCATTGTAGTTTTCATTTGCATTTCTCTGATGATCAATCATGTGCCTGTCTGCCATTTGCATGTCTTCTTTTGAGAAATGGCTATTCAAATCTTTTGCCCATTATTTGATCAGATTATTAGATTTTTTTCCTATAGAGTTGTTTGAGCTCCTGATATATTTTGGTTATTAATCCCTTGTCAGATGGGTAGTTTGCAAATATTTTCTCCCACTCTGCGGGTTGTCTCTTCACTTTGTTGATGGTTTCTTTTGCTGTGCTGAAGCCTTTTAACTTGATGGGATCCCATTTGTCCATTTTTGCTTTGATTGCCTGTCTGGATAGATATTTGAGGTATTAAGCAATTGGGCAGAATTTTCACGAGAGAGATGGTCTGTTTCGTTCTGTATTCCCCTCAGGCCTCAAAGTCTTCCTTGCCAGTGTCCCTCAGTCCCTGGGCAAGACTGCATTTGTCTGTTGGGCTTTTCTAATCCTGGATGTCACAGCATTATGCTTGGCTATCCCTATTCTAGTTCCCTTTCTTTTTTCAATTTTGACTTATCTTCAGTGGTGACTTCCTGGAGGCCTTAAACCTACCTTGACTTATATAATAACAGGACCAGGCAAAGGAGGGGGATGCTGGTCTGTCTGTGCATATAGCTGGTTGCCAAATTCCCTGCCCTTTGAAACTGTGTCCTTTGGGTTGTGTTTCTGCTGCTGGCAGCTCCCAGGGCATCTGGAGCTTAGTGAGGGGCAAGCAAGGGCTGGTTTAAGAATAGCCTCCCATCCCCACAGCAGTTCCCCCAGGGCCTGGGCCCCCTGAGCAGCAGCATCAGTTCTGGGGCTAGAGGAAACTTGGTAACCATTCTAGGAGGTCAGAGAGATACTGCTAAGAACTGCCAAACATAGCATTTATCTTTGAAGTGGATCTCAATTTTCTTTTTCTCTGTTAGTCCTTCTTCAAGTTATTTAAAAAATAAACCCCACAAAAAATGGAAGACAACCTAAATATCCAATAGCAGAGGGCAGATTATACTATCTTGAAAAGGAAAATTTTGGATCAATAAAAAATCATCTTCCCATTTGAATATTATGCCATATCTATGTAATACTTATTTAAAATACCATCTTTTTAAAAAACAAAACTGTAAATGGGTATGTTTTAGAGATCACATGGCACACACACAAAAATCTACCTGCTGTCGTTTACCACTGTATTTCAAAGAAGAACCAAATGGTTTTAGGTAGTTAGGTTTTAGGTAGACCTAACTGTTCTACTTGTGTTTTAAGATAAAATTTCCAGTAGCAGCAAATATATTTTGTAAAAGTGCCGTAACTCTGGCTGGGCACAGTGGCTCATGCTTATAATCCCAGCACTTTGGGAGGCTGAGGAGGGCGGATCACAAGGTCAGGAGTTCAAGACCAGCCTGGCCAATATGGTGAAACCTGGTCTCAACTAAAAAAATACAAAAATTAGCCAGGTGTGGTGGCGCACACCTGTAATCCCAGCTACTCGGAGGGCTGAGGCAGGAGAATCGCTTGAACCCAGGACGCGGAGGTTGCAGTGAGCTGAGATCGCACCACTGCACTCCAGCCTGGGTGACAGAGTGAAACTCTGACAAAAAAAAAAAAAAAAAAGTGCTGTAACTCCAAAAATTTAAGCAGAAGAGAAGGTAGTGTACTCTAGAAAACTGTGTGAGACGACCCAAAAAGTAGCTGTGGGGTAGACAAAGACACTAATGTGATAAAGACGTGGGAAGAGTTTGAATAAATAATGTCATGAAATACGAGAGTGGCAAAAGTAGTGTTTCTACCTTAGTATGTTATTTTATATCGTACTTGATTTTAGAGAGGTATGTGCAACTAAAATAATGTATAATTTAGGCTAAAAATCATGCCGTAGGAGACCAATGCCATGGAGAAAAGGTCATGACAGTGATACATCAGCATAAAAATTCTTGATATATAAAAGCTATTCAACTGTAAACACAAAAATATATGAAAGAAATTAAATGTGTATTGATCTGGAAGGAAAGTCATCAAAAATCATCAAAGTGGTTATATTTGGATGTAAGATTACGGGTGACTTTTGTATTGTTCTTTATACATTTCTATAGTTTCCAAGCCTCTCACAATAAATAGTCATTCATTTTATAGCAAAAAAGAATCTTATTGAAAACAATATTATAAAACATCTGGGCCAGGCACAGTGGCTCATGCCTGTAATCCCAGCACTTTGGGAGGCCGAGGCGGGTGGATCACAAGGTCAGGAGATTGAGACCATCCTGGCTAACACGGTGAAACCCTGTCTCTACTAAAAATACAAAAAATTAGCCAGGCGTGGTGGCGGGCACCTGTAGTCCCAGCTACTTGGGAGGCTAAGGCAGGAGAATGGCGTGAATCCGGGAGGTAGAGCTTGCAGTGAGCCAAGATCGCACCACTGCTCTCCAGCCTGGGTGACAGAGCGAGACTCCATCTCAAAAAAAAAAAAAAAAAAAAAAATCTGCCTGTAGATACTGCCTGTCTGGTGCCCCTGTGGATCCTCCCAAGTATACCAGAGTGGAGTAGAAATAAAATAACAGCTGACTTCGACTGAGAGCAAATCATGTACCTGGCACTGTACCAAGCATTTTGCATGGATTATTTTATATAATTACTGCCCCAGCCATATGAAGTTGGCATGAATACCCCAATTTTATAGTGAGAAAACTGAAAAACAGAGAAGTTTAGTATTTTGCCCAAGTCAAGCTAGTGAGTCAGGGAACTGGCATTTAAACCCAAGCAGACTGACTTCAGTGACAATGCTCTTGGGCAGGGTGCTACCCTGTGCTGTGTTTCAGCACTCTGATACCTACCTGGGAGGATTTTAGAAGCTGTAACAGGCCACCTCATGGGGAGATTCCTAGCCAAATATCTTGAGCATTTTTCTCCACCTCACACTTTAAGAAACTGGAAATCTTAATTGAATTAAGCAAGTGCTATGGTCTGAATGTCTGTGTCCCCCCAAAATTCATATGTTGAAGGCTGATTACCAATGTGATGGTATTAGGAGGTAGTCCTGTTGGGAGGTGATTAGGTCATGAGGGTAGAACACTCATGAATGGGATTAGTGCCCTCATAAAAGAGGCCAACGAGCTACCTTGTCCTTTTCTACTATGTGAGAGTAGGGTGAGAAGGTGCCATCTATGAACCAGAGAGTGGGCTTTCATCAGACACTAATCTGTCAGTGCCTTAATTTTGGACTTCAAGTTTCCAGAACTGTGAGAAATAAATTTCTGTTGCTTATAAGCCACCCAGTCTATGGCATTTTGTTATGGTGGCCTGAGCTGAGCAAGACAGCAAGTTTCTTACCGGGGAATGTAATGTTGGCCAGCAAGCCCCAGACCTTGTGGGTTGAGTAGGTTTCTTGGACTGCGACTTAGCAGTCAGATAGGGCCCCATGCTTGGTTTCATGCTCTGCTGTTGCTATCTTGAAATTCTTAATACTTTTCAAACAAAGGGCCTCGCATTTTTATTTTGCATTGGGACCTGCAAACTGTGTAGCTGGTCCCACCTGTAGGACATCAGAATGGAGAAATTCCCCTGGAAATCTTTGGGTCAAAGGGCCAGGTGGGAAGGACGGGGGTCATCCAAGTTGCAGATTCAGTGTCCTGGAGCCCAGAGAGAAGGGCGGCCCAGAGATGTGGGATCCCAGCCTCTCCATTAACCCATTTTATGAAAAAGCTCTGAAAGAAACCCCCCAAACTTGGGGTGGGAGAAGTAAGTGGGGTCACGAGTGTGGCTTCAGTGTCTACCTCTGAAATAATGAGTAAAAGAGAAAACAAAGGAGAAATTCTACTTTTCTTTGTTCTATAGTAGATCTCCTTTTAGTCCCAGCCTAGAACTATGCCCTTCATTCACTATTAGAGCTTGCATGCGTGTGTTTTCGGGTTTTTTTTGTTTGTTTTTTTTTTTGAGTAGCTGGGACTACAGGCGCCCGCCACCACGCCTGGCTAATTTCTTGTATTTTTAGTAGAGATGGGGTTTCACCGTGTTAGCCAGGATGGTCTTGATCTCCTGACCTCGTGATCCACCCACCTTGGCCTCCCAAAGTTCTGGGATTACAGGCGTGAGCCACCACGCCCGGCCGTGTGTGTGTTTTTAATTTGCAAGACAAGATATACTTTATTGTGACAGCAAATACACATAATGCTGTAGGTAAGGCATGCTACTATAATATGTATCTGCATCGAATCAAAGGCTGGTGTGGAAATGAGTGGGAATGAATGCTGTTTCTTAATGCTTGAAGATTTAGTCCATGGTACCTGGAGGATAGAAAAGAGTTTGTGTTCACTTATTTGAAGTACAGTATTATACCTAATTAGAGACCTTTGTCCTTGACCAAAAGCCCAAAGGCGAATAAGAGTAACCTAATCTTTTTTAAAACCTCTTTATTGAGTTATTATTGACGTACAAAAAGACATAGATATTTAATGCATGCAATTTGATGTGTTTGGGGAGTAGCATATGCCATGAAACCATCAAACCATCATCACTATCAATGTCATCAGCTTATCCATTAACCCCAAAAGTTTCCTGCTGCCCCTTTTGGTTTTTGTTTCTTTGAGACAGGGTCTGGTTCTGTCGCCCAGGCTAGAGGTAGTGGTGCAATCTTGGCTCACTGCAGCCTCAACCACCCAAGCTCAAGTCATCTTCCCACCTCAGCCTTCCAGGTAGCTGGAACTATAGGCGCTCACCACCAGTCCTGGCTAATTTTTGTATTTTTTGTAGAGACAGGGTTTTGCCATGTTGCCCAAGCTGGTCTCAAACTCCTGGGCCCAAGCAATCCTGCCGCCTCAGCCTCCCAAATTGCTGGGATTATAGACTTGAGCTACACACTGACTGTTTTTACTTTTCTTGTGCCTAATATTGAGAGGTGAAGCTAGCTGGACTTCCTGGGTCAAGTGGGAACTTGGAGAACTTTTCTGTATGGCTAAAGGATTGTAAATGCACCAATGAGCACTCCGTGTCTAGCTAAAGGATTGTAAATGCACCAATCAGCGCTCTGTAAAAATGGACCAATCAGCACTCTGTAAAATGGACCAATCAGCACTCGGTAAAACAATCAGCAGGATGTGGGCGGGGCCAAATAAGGGAATAAAAGCTGGCCACCCCAGCCAGCAGCGGCAACCAGCTCAGGTGTCCTTCCATGCTGTGGAAGCTTTGTTCTTTCGCTCTTCACAATAAATCTTTTTGCTTCTCACTCTTTGGGTCCGCACTACTTTTATGAGCTGTAACACTCACTGCGGAGGCCTGCGGCTTCACTCCTGAAGTCAACAAGACCATGAACCCACTGGGAGGGAGGAACAAACAACTCCTGACACGCTGCCTTTAAGAGCTGTAACACTCACTGCGAAGGTCTGCAGCTTCACTCCTGAAGTCAGCGAGACCATGAACCCACCGGAAGGAAGAAATTCTGGACACATCTGAACATCTGAAGGAACAAACTCCGGACACACCATCTTTAAGAACTATAATAATCACCGCGAGGGTCTGTGGCTTCATTCTTGAGGTCAGTGAGACCAAGAACCCACCGGAAGTAATAAATTCCGGACACAATATTTCTACTTACTCTGTTTTGTCTTAGCGCCTTAATTATACGTATGGGGCTTGTCTTACATTCTTGGTCTGTCTGTTCAATCCTTCTGCTTTGGATACACTTATGGCTCATGGGGTTTGCTATTTCTGAGGGAGTCTTCTGAGGGAGTGACAATGCCCCACTTAGAGCATCTCATCCCTAGGCCACTGGCTGCTCACTCTGGTATCATGTGCATATATGAAAGTGTACAAGGCCAGATCCTGGTCTGAGACATCTCCCCAGGGGTTTCACACGTTTTGTTGCTACTGCTGTGGTTGTTGGTTCCTGGAATCCCTGTTTCCCTCTATGGTCTCTCCAGCATGGATTTGGGTGAGGGAGCCGGCCACCCTGCTTACTGCCAACTTGGCAAGGACTGGGAGTGTTTTTCTGGCTCATTTCTGTTTCTTGTGTAACCTATCCGTGCTGCATTTTCTTTTTCTTTTCTTTTTTTTCAAGACGGAGTCTTGTTCTGTTGCCCAGGCTGGAGTGCAGTAACACGACCTCGGCTAACTGCAACCTCTGTCTCCCCGGTTCAGGTGATTCTCCTGCCTCAGCCTCCCAAGTAACTGGGACTACAGGCATGCGCCACCATGCCTGGCTAATTTTTTGTATTTTTAAGAGATAGGGTTTCACCATGTTAGCCGGGCTGGTCTCGAACTCCTGACCTCATGTGATCCACCTGCGTCGACCTCCCAAAGTGCTGGGATTACAGGTGTGAGCCACTGTGCCCAGCCATTTTCTCTCACTTGTAGATGGATGAAGCCTATGTTACTATAATTTGCTGAGTATGTGTATTTCTCCATTTTTATTGGTCCATTTCAATTCATTTGCAAAGGGCCAATCAACTGCTACTGCGTTTAATTCCAGAATCCTGCTAGTGGAGGTTTATAAACAAGGTATCTGTGAGGAGATGGAGATCTGAAGGGTGCCCTGCAGGGAAGCTTACTCGAGCCCTGGTTGGTAGCTTGGTGACCCCAAGCCCCATGCAAATCATAATGTTGGCTTTTCTGGTGTGGCTACTCCCCACCCTAAGTCACCCTGTTACCATCTGGCCAGCCTAAGACCCCCAGGCAAACAAAGATGACCTCCCAGGGGCCAAGGGTAAAGACTAGACCTCTTTGAGGGGCAAGGTTCAATTCTTTACTGCACAGGTAGGAAGACTTAGGCTGCAGCCCGGCTCTGAGAAAGGTTCAGCTGGGTGGAGGAGGAGTCTCTGGGCCAAAGCTGCCCTTTGGAGGAGTCCTGGATCTTGCAGAAATGGCCTGCTTAGTGCCCACCCCCTGCACCCCTGCTCAGCACTGGCTGGGAGTAAGCCTGGGGACTGTGGCTTCAGTGTGAATGTGGGGGTGGGGTGGATGCAGAGCAGTAGCATGTGGGGTCTCCAGCCAGGCCTGCTCCACAGAGCAGGAGAGCAAAGCTGGGAAGGGACAGTGGGGATGTGATCCGTTAGCCTTCTGGCTGCAGCACAGTGCAAACCTCCCTTGCCTGATATGACTGGGTCTCCACCTCTTCCACCCCAGTCTCCTGACTCCTGCAAAAAAAGAAAAGGGGGTGTGCAGGGCTGCCAAACACAGCCATGTCAGGGTGGGCCGGTCCCTGCATTGTGCGCCCACCTGCTGCTGCTGTGTTGTAGGGGAAACCGACCAAAGCACGTAGAGTTAGAACAAAACAAGAACATGGGCTGTGGAGACAGGCTGGCTTCCATGTGCCAGTCTCTCCTGCGGCTTCTGCTCTGGCTGCTGCTCTCGGGATCCCACGCAGCTTTGCCTCGGCCTCACACAGGAGAGTTCTCACACGTAAGGTGGGCCTAGGGGCTGCGGCTCAGAGTCTCCTGTATTGGGATCATTACACATGTCCAGAGTGACAGCTGAGAGGAAAGGGTCCTTGCTTGTGTGCTCAGGAGATGGCTAGGGAGGAGCCACCCCAGGGGAGTTGCCACAGCCAGAATTGCTCTGCTAGGCCCTTCCCTGAAGAGACTTCAATTCTTTTATAGATTTCTCCTTCTTAAACCCAACAAGCTGTTTGGGCAAGAAACCAGGTGAGAGAAACTGAGATTATAGGGGAAGTGTGAAGTGTAGACCAATCATGTGGAACAAGGAAGGGGCGTGACTCAAAAACATAACGTATGTGTGTGTGTGTGTTCTGACTGGCAGAGCTGGGCCTGCTCTTTATTTGGGAGCCTGCTTGCTACTTTCACCTGTGTTTTCAGCTTGTCTTAGTGCTTTTCTCTCTCATAGTCCAATCCCAGCCCAGCAGATGGTTCACTATACTTTTAATTGAAGAATGAGGAGGAATCTTTGCACACTTAAAAAACATCCATGGCTGGGTACAGGGGCTAATGCCTGTAGTCCCAGAACTGGGAGGCCATGGCAGGAGGGCACTTGAGCCCAGGAATTCGAGGCTGTAGTGGGCTGCGATCACTGCACTCCAGCCCGGGCGAGAGAGTGTAACTCTATCTCAAAAAAACAAAACAAGATACCATCCAAGCCTGGGCCAAGCCCCCACCAACACTGATCCTAAAGGAAAGAAAGCATGGCTGCAGCAGGCACAACAGGACACAGCCCCACCCTTGGAACATCGTGCTCCTGGGGACAAGACACTGGATGCAGAAGCTGGCATCCTAGAACTGACTTTTTCATTTAGTATTATTACTGTGTTTCCTGGATTCTAAAACACTATTGATTGCAAGATGCACCATTATTCTTTTCTTTCAAATCTAGATCTGCAAACGCCATCATTTTAATAACTGCTTTTAGGCGGAGGAAAAGAAACACAACCACATCAAACACATGCATCAATTGAAACACCCATCCTGATTTCGGGACCCTGAAAATAAGAAAAATACAGCGCATCTTAAAACTGAAATGGGAAAAAAAAAGGAGAACTTATAAAAACTAAATACAGAGGAGACTTTTTCTAATTCTGGAAATGAGATGCAAAACCAATACCCACATTTTGGAATCATAGTATGAGTAGGCTTTTTACCATGTATCACTGCTATTCCTTTTTTTTTTTTTTTTTTTTTGAGAGGAAGAAGGCGTGAGTTGACCTGGTATTACTCACCCAAAAGTGAGGCATTAGGGATATTTATATTCAGCAAGCAGTGCAGGGTTTAAACTGGTGAGTAGATATTTGCATCTTCTAACCACAAAAGTAAAATAAGAGAACTAACTGAAATTTCAGTTTTAGAATGATGATAGCTAATACTTGTGGAGCTCCTTTTTCTCCAGGCACTGCTCTAGGTCCTTTGAATGTATTAACTCATTTAACCCCATGAAAATCCTATGAGAAGGTGCAATGAACAGCTCTAGTCATAGGGATGGGAACAAGGAATCATAGAGATATTAAGCAGTGTACTCAGGGTCCCATTGCTAGTGTATAGACTTGCACAAGGATAGTATGGCCCTATAGCCCCTCCTCTTAACTGCACTATACGGCCTCTACTAAAGCGTAAGTGAGGGAAATAGACCAAACAAAACTGAGAGTTTGTGGGTGGAGGAAATGCTGAGTTGGGCTAAAGGCAGGAGTATGCTGGTAAAGTGGCTCTTTTCTCCCACCCCAAATGCCCTAGTTCATAACATTTGCCAATTTCCTTGGTGTAAATACTTCCAACAGTGGCCGATTTCAAGACACCAACCTGCTGTTAAAATTCTGAGTGTTTAACAGTTGCCTCTCTGGAGCCAGTATAAGCTGGCCCTAGCACGCCACTGGCTGAAAGTAACTGTCCAAATTAATATGCAGCAGTTTAGCCAGGAACGTTTTTTGTGTCATGTTAAATTAAGCCAACTGTGGGTGCGACTCTGCATGTGTGTTCAGGGCTTGGAAATTGTTTCTCCCCTTCTGCTTCTGTAACCACCCAAGGGGTTCACCTTGCCCGCTGCCTAGACAGAGCCGATTTATCAAGACAGGGGAATTGCAATGGAGAAAGAGTAATTCACTCAGAGCCGGCTGTGTGGGAGACCTGAGTTTTATTACTCAAATCAGTCTCCCCAAGCATTCGGGGAGCAGAGTTGATTTTTGTTTGTTTTGTTTTTTTTTTAGACGGAGTCTCGCTCTGTCACCAGGCTGGAATGCAGTGGAGCGTCCTCGGCTCACTGCAATCTCTGCCTCCCAGGTTCAAGCAATTCCCCTGCCTCGGCCTCCTGAGTAGCTAAGACTACAGGCGCGCACCACCACACCCAGCTATTTTTTTTTTTTTTTTTTTTTGTATTTTAGTAGAGACGGGGTTTCACCATGTTGGCCAGCATGGTCTCCATCTCCTGACCTCGTGATCCACCCACCTCGGCCTCCCAAAGTGCTGGGATTACAGGCGTGAGCCACCACACCCGAGAAGCAGAATTTTTAAGAACAACTTGGTGGGTTGGGGCTGGGCACAGTGGCTCATGGCTGTAATCCCAGCACTTTGGGAGGCTGAGGCAGGCAGATCATGAGCTCAGGAGTCGGAGACCAGCCTGACCAACATGGTGAAACCCCATCTCTACTAAAAATACAAAAATTAGCTGGGCATGGTGGCGTGCGCCTGTAATCCCAGCTACGCAGGAGGCTGAGGCAGGAGAATCACTTGAACCTGCGGGGGCAGAGTTTGCAGTTAGCCGAGATCGCCCCACTGCACTCCAGCCTGGGTGACAGAGGGAGACTCCGTCTCAAAAAAAAAAAAAAAAAAAAGAACAACTTGGTGGGTTGGGGGTGGGGAGCCAGTGAGCTGGGAGTGCAGGTTGGTCAGGGATGAAATCATAGGGAGTTGAAGCTGTCTGCACCGAGTTAGTTCCTGGGTAGGAGCCACAAGATCACATGATTCAGTTTATCAGTCTGGGTGTTGCCAACTGATCCATCAAGTGCAGAGTCTACAAAATAGCTCAAACACTAATCTTAGGAGCAGTTTAGTGAGGGTCAGAATCTTGTAGCCTCCAGCAGCATGACTCCTACAACCATAATTTCTAATCTTGTGGCTGTTAGTCCTACAAAGGCAATCTAGTCCCTAGGCAAAAAGGAGGTCTGCTTTGGGAAAGGGCTGTTACCGTCATCTTTGTTTTAAACTATAAACTACATTTCTCCCAGTTAGTTCAGCCTACGCCCAGGAATGAACAAGGACAGTTTGGAGGTTAGAAGCAAGATGGAGACAGATAAGTTAGATCTTTCTCACTGTCTCAGTCATAATTTTGGAAAGGCAGTTTCACTTCCCTACCACCAACCACGAGAGTGAGCCCCTTGCTGGACTCTGGGAAGGGTGGCTGCCTTGCTGGCCTCCCTGAGCGTCACAGAAGAAGCTGAGGACCAGAGTTCCCATTGGAAGGGGGGCAGTTGCCCAACTCAGGTTCAAGAAGGATCCGTTAGGCTGTGCGTGGTGGCTCATGCCTGTAATCCCAGCACTTTGGGGGGCCGAGGCAGGCAGATCACTTGAGGTCAGGGGTTTGAGACCAGCTTGGCCAACATGGTGAAACCGCGTCTCTACTAAAAATACAAAAATTATCTGGACGTGGTGATATGCACCTGTAATCCCAGCTACTCAGGAGGCTGAGGCACGAGAATCACTTGAACCCGGGAGGTGGAGGTTGCAGTGAGCCAAGATTGTGCCACTGCACTCCAGCCTGGGTGACAGAGGGAGACTCCATCTCAAAAACAAACAAACAAAACAAACAAACAAAAAAACAGAAGGATCGCTTAGTGGCTGCCTGAGTGCCTCCTTCCTGAAGCAGAGTGGCAGTAATGGAATTAGATATAAAGTAAGAGCAACTACCGGGTTAAACAAGGGGGAAAGGGTCTCTGAAGTGGTGAAGCTGAGGGGCCAGGAAGAGACTGGTGAGCTGCGGCCAATGAGGGGAAGAGGGCAAACCCTAAAAAGCTAAAGAACTGGAAAAAGGACAACTGTAGAAACAGTCACAAAGTAGGGTCACAAACCCGGATACCTACATAAGCCAGGCAGATAATTTAAGTGGGCAAATTGGACAAGGTATGATAAATAAGGAGTGACACACCCTGCCAGAAGACCTCAAAGGTTTGTTTTAAGTTTTTAATTAAAATTTTTTTTTAACATTGTAGACCAAACAAAACATCTGCAACCTGGATGCAGGCCTTGACTTTGTGAGTTGTCACAAAGGCCCTCTTCCAAAGGTTTTGGATGACAGTTGCCCCTGCTCCTCATTTGAGGCACTGGGGTACCAGGGATGGGGCAGCCAGTGGGATCCATCCATCCCAGGTGCAGGCTATAAGGGATGCATTGTCTGTAGCAAATTTTAAAACAAACTAAAATCCAGTCTGCTTTTTATTTTCACCACATGCTGGCAATTCTAAACAATTACAGTAATAAAAATATTCCTCCTTGAAAAAAATCTTGTTCCCTAAGTTCTAAATAATTGTTATGGCTGCTGTTGAGTTTTAACAATGGAGGCTTTAAATTAATGCATTTAAGTAACATCTATTAATGATCATTATATTCTATATAAGACATTAATTTGAAAAATTAATCCTTGACTCAAGTGGATTCACCCACAATTTGTTTCCAGAGTAAGTACCTAATAATTTGGAACCTCTGGGTTCTAAACCCTGTGGAACTGAAACTGCCCCAGTAGTCCCATTGATAGTTTTTTGGATACATGTAGAAATTGACCCTTCTGGATTGAAACTTACATTTGTTCTTCCTGGGTTCTTTCCTCAGGAAATGACCTTCAGGCCTCTCAAAAACAAAAAAAAAAAAAACAAAAAAAAAAACACCTCAAAAACCTCAAAGAACTGAAACTCCTCAGATCACCACATCCAGACAGTGAGATGCCAGGACCCCTCATTCATCATCACTGCTTCCCTTGCCCCTCCCTAGTTCCTGTTTTCTTACACATTGTTTCATTTCTTCCCTGCTATATAAACCCCTGGGTTTTGGTCAGTCAAGGAAATGGATCTGAGACTGAGCTCCCATCTCCCCAGCTGCAGCACCCAATTAAAGTCTTCCTTGGCAATGCTCACCTATCATCGTCTCAGTGATTGCCTATCTGTGCGTCAAGCAGCAGGACCTAGACCGAAACCCTGGTGTTTTGGTAACAGAACCATATATTCCTATGCTTAAACAACAGATTGAAAATAAACCATGCTAGGCATAATTGTACCATGAAGAAACAGGATCTTAGTTTCTATTCTGTTCTTCCACATGACCATGGCCAGAGGAACTCAAAAGGCAAGTTTAAATGCTTTGATTGTTTTCAAGAACTGGATGCTTGTTCTAAAGCAACAGATCAAATAATACCAATATTTACTGCCACATAGCCATTTTCTGATTCTTCCAGAAGAAAAATTTCAGAAGTTTATCAATGACAATAGAAATGTGTGGTGAATTTTCTGGTGAAGATATTCTAGTAGAAGTTTTTTGACTGTGGAGATATTTGAAAGTAGTCATAATTGACCCCAAAGAATCATTTACATGGACAGTCTTACAACTTCTGAAATTAATTGCAAAATGGAATTTTTGAGTCTCTGACAGACCTACTCTTGTTTAAAACTTCCTATTTGTATATCTGCTGACTCATGTAAAAGAGATTTTTTTTTCTGAATTAAAATTAACAATTAACTATGATGGAAGAGACATCAACAA
Source organism: Pan paniscus (assembly GCF_029289425.2). Lineage (NCBI taxonomy): Eukaryota > Metazoa > Chordata > Mammalia > Primates > Hominidae > Pan > Pan paniscus. The sequence goes on from NC_073264.2 coordinate 66,321,419, forward strand.
ACTGCCAATTGAACATGAGTATGTGAAGATCAATTTTGACAAAATCTTCAATAAATTTGTAGAGGTTAAGTCTCAGAAACTGCAATATTGTTCATGGCTATCACAGACAAATATGTATGTATATTCCAGTTTTTAAAAGTACTGGTGTAATGAAAATGTATCAATCCATTACTTTTTTCTTTTTTTTACATTTTAACATTTATTTACTTATTTTTGCTATCACGGTTATATCTAAAGCTCAATAAAAGGAAAGTTTTTTTTGCCTGTGTTCCTTTTCTGGCCATTACTCCAGCAGTCTTCCCTTCTCTGTGGTTTTGCTTTCCGCAGTTTAGGTTACCTGTAGTCAACTGTGGTCTGAAAATATTAAGTGGAAAATTCCAGAAGTAAACAATTTATAGGTTTTAAATTGTGCACTGTTCTGAGAAGCATGATGAAATCTTGCACTGTTTCACTCTGTCCCTCCCAGCTGGGATATGAATCATCCCCTTTTCCAGCATATCCAAACTATACAGTGTGTATGCAAAGGAAAAAACAGTGTATATAGGGTTCAGTACTATCTTCGGTTTCAGGCATCCACTGGGGGGGGTCTTAGAACATATCCCCTATGGATAAGGGGGGCCTATTGTATTATTTGTTTAATCGCATCATTACTGCTGAATGTTGTCACATAGAGGAGGGGATGTTAAAAATGATCTACCCACACTGTCCCTGGTATGTCACTGCTCTAGGGTCTGCCCCAGCCTTTTGCGGTGGACAGACAGCCTCTGGGCTGGAGTAAGCCAAGCAGCAGGAACTCCTGAGTCTCTCTAGTGCAGGGATCATATGTGGAAAGGGTTATCCCACAACATTCTTTTTTTTTTCCTTTCCTTTCCTTTTTTTTTTTTTTTTTTTAAATGGAGTCTTGCCTGTCACCTGGGCTGGAGAGCAGTGGCATGATCTCAGCTCACTACAATCTCTGCCTCCCAGGTTCAAGCGATTCTCCTGCCTCAGCCTCCCAAGTAGCTGGGATTACAGGCACCTGACACCACACCCAGCTAATTTTTTGTATTTTTAGTAGAGACGGAGTTTCACCATGTTAGCCAGGCTGGTCTCAAACTCCTGACCTTGTGATTTGCCTGCCTCAGCCTCCCAAAGTGCTGGGATTACAGGCGTGAGCCACCACACCCGGCCCACAACATTCTATTTAAAACTTTATCCAACATAGAAATAGTTTTGAGACAATCTAATCCTGACCACTCAGTCGCTTGATTTGAGAGTCCATCTTGGCAGCACAGAATGGGCTCTGGAGCAACCATGGAACTTCTGGTATTTAAAAGTTTGATTCCATGGCCAAAGAGTGGTGGGTCTTATTCCCATTCTAGAGAATAAAAATATTGTGGGGGCCTTTAGCCACCACCCCAGATGGGTGACTTGGGAGCTTATACTGGCATAGTGCTCTAACATTGGGCAGAGTGTTGGAGATGACTTTGTTCTCCTGATGGCTCCTGGCCCCTAGACAGACCATTTTACTGCTGGCTCCATCAAAGATAACCCTTGAAGAATGGGAGAGTGCAGGGCAGAGCTCAGGCAGTGAGGATGACCACTAAACTAGCCCTGGCAGACATGGTAAGGCTGGCCTCTCTTATGGCCAGCCCTAGGTGGGCAGGGATGGTGACTTTCTCTGAGAAATAACTTAAAAGTGGCCCAGGATAGACACACCCCACCCCAGCAAGGCCTGAAATTCTCATCATTGCAGTCACTCCATTGAGGTATTATCAATACTACTATTGCTGTGTAAACCAAAATGTGTCTGAGTCTCAATCAATTTAGAAGTGTATTTTGCCGAGAATAAGGACATGCCTCAGGAGGTCCTGACGACATGTGCCCAAGGTGGTCAGGCTACAGCTTGGTTTTATATATGTTAGGGAGAAATAAGACATCAATTAATATCTAAGATGTACATTGGTCAGGTCTGGAAAGGCAGGACAACTTGAAGAGGTGTGGGGAGGAGAACTTTCAGGTCACAGGTGCATTCAAAGATTTTCCCAGGGCAATTGATTAAAAGAGTTTATCTAAAAGTATGGAATCCATAGAAGGGACTATCTGAGTTACGATAAGGGGTTATGGAGACCAAGGTTCTTATTATGCAGATGAAGTCTCCAGGTAGCAGGCTTCAGAAAGAGTAGATAGTAAATGTTTCTTATCAGACTTAAAAGGTGCCAGACTCTTAGTTAATTCTCTCCTGGATCAGGGAAAAGATGTGGAAAGGGAAAGGGATTCTCTACTGAATGTAGATTTCCCCCACAAGAGATAGTTTTGCAGGGCCATTTCAAAATATGTGAGTAAAAGAATAGAGTATTTTGATTTCTTCAGGGCCTGTTGTCATGTGATGCTATATTAGAGTCAGGCTGGAATTTGGTGTCTTATTGCTACAGTCTTAAGATCTCTTTTTTGATGTTAATGCTGGTCAGTTGTGCCTGAATTCCACAGGGAGGAGGGTATAATGGGGCATGTACAACTCCTGTTCCCATTGTGGCCTGAACTAATTTTCCAGGTTAACTTTGGAATGCCCTTGGCTGAGAGGAGGGGTCCATTCAGATGGTCGGGGGCCTTAGAATTTTATTTTTAAGGAGGCTGATGTGGGCAGATCACCTGAGGTCAGGAGTTCAAGACCAGCCTGGCCAACATGGTGAAACCCCATCTCTACTAAAAACACAAAAATTAGCCAAGCATGGTGGTGGGCGCCTGTAATCCCAGCTACTCAGGAGGCTGAGGCAGGAGAATCACTCGAACCCAGGAGGTGGAGGTTGCAGTGAGCCAAGGTCGCGCCATTGTACTCCAGCCTGGCAGACAAGAGCGAGATTCCATTTAAAAAAAAAGAATTTTATTTTTAGTTTACAGCTACTACCACAGGTTATTCTGCTTCCTAGATACTCATGTAAATGGACAAAAGTGCCAACTGGAGGAACTGCTACATTCACCCTCAAAATGACAAGGAAGACCAGCTCCTCATTAGCCAGCCTGGTCATTCAGGGGCCATGGAGGCCAGGGGTGCACAGCAGGGGTGGGCTAGTGGGGAGTCTCAGATAAGGGGAGATTTGGGACAGTTGGGCAGGATGAAGAGAATACTTGAAGGAGAGGAAAGGTCTGGACTGCCTAGGCTGGGGGCCATGCCTGGGGCCTAGGGACAGGATAGCACTGTCCTGACTGCCTTGACTGGTTCACTCCAGGCATCTAAAATTGTCATGTGCCAGGGAGATCGGGAAGTGGCATGAAGATATTCCAAAGCAACTGATTTCTTCTTGGAAGTGGTTAAAGTTATTGATTTAAGTCATGACAGGCTCAAGGGCACTAAGAGAGTCTCTCAAAAGGAAATCAAACTGTTTCTCCAGGCGACTATTGGTTTTTATTTAGGCAGGGGTCTAATCTATTGAGGTGAAAGCCACTGGGTCTCGCCTCTGAAGCAATCTGGGGAGACCTATAAAGTTTATTGATTTGACTTACTTAACTTACACTGGCTTATAATAAAACAACTAGACACATCAATCAGTCCCCCAGACCCCCCCAAGAGCATGATTACAGAGTGGATTGATTCTTCCTCTGAGATGGCAGCTTATGGGAAAGCACTGAGAGGGTTGGGGCAGTAGATTCTGCCCCATGCTGGGGCTCGGTCCATCCCTTTACATTGCACAGTGACATTCTAAGGCAGCACACCAGGGGAGGCCACTTCTCTACCCAGGCGAGGGACCTAGGACAGGGCCAGGAGTTCTCTGGGAATAGCCTCCAGTGACCTCTCTGGACAGCAAAGAGCTAGACAGCCCCATCAGGCAGGTGGTGGAGAGCTGCAAGATTTATCTTTGTCAGGTGAGAAAAAGCAGAATGAGGATATTGACAGAGAGCAAGGAAGAAGGGGTGTATGCAAAGGGCAGACAGCCAAGACAACTGAGCAGGGCCTTCCAGAGGACATACTGCAGGCCTGCCTCTGTGCCAAGCGGAAGGACCTGCAGGGGCAGGGGAGGAGGACTCATTCAAGCCAATTCACTGGTATTTCTCTTGCTTCCAGAAATAAGGCATGTCCTTCCCTGGGGTTATTTGCAGGCTTGTTGGAGAGGCAAGATGTTCCCATTTGAATGAGATTATGATGTGAGACCTGAACTAGGCTTCCCTAATTCAAGAAGAGTAGAGGGGAGTTGGATGAGTAAATCCATCTCCTAAAAATGTAGCATCCAGTGTCTGATTGGGCACAGAAACACTTAAGTACTAAGAGGTAATATGTGTGTGGTTAAATTTCAGAGCTCCAGACTCAATGTATGGGTTTAAGCCTGGGCTCCACCGATATTATCCATATGGGCAAGTAACTTAACATCCGTGAGTCTCTCTCTTGTTGTTGTTGTTGTTGTTGTTGTTGTTGTTTGTTTTTTTGTTTTTTTGAGATGGAGTCTTGTTCTGTTGCTTAGGCTGGAGTGCAGTGGTGTGATCTCAGCTCACTGCAGCCTCTGCCTCCTGGGTTCAAGACATTCTCCTGCCTCAGCCTCCCGCGTAGCTGGGACTACAGGCATGTGCCACCACACCTGGCTAATTTTTTTGTATTTTTAGTAGAGATGGGGTTTCACCATGTTGGCCAGGCTGGTCTCAAAATCCTGACCTCAGGTGATCCGCCCACCTCGGCCTCCCAAAATGCTGGGATTATAGGTGTGAGCCACTGCGCCTGGCCTCTCTCGTTTTTTTTTTTTTTTTTTTAAAGACAGGGTCTCACTCTGTCTCCCAGGCTGGAGTACAGTGGCAAGATCTCAGCTCACTGCTGCTGCCTCCAACTCCTCTGCTCAAGGGATCCTCCTGCCTCAGCCTCCTAAGTAGCTGGGACTACAGGTGCACACCACCATGCTCAGCTAATTTTTATTTTTTTTGTAGAGGTGGTGTCTCTCTATGTTGCCTAGGCTGGTTTCAAACTCCTGGGTTCAAGTGATCCTCCTGCCTGCCTCTGTGAGTCTTAATCTCCTCATGTATAAAGTAGGGATATCAGTAGTACCTAATAAGGGTACCTAATAATGATAGTAATCATAATGGTATTTAATAATATCAGTGCTATAATAGTATTAGTTAATAATATAGTATTACTAATAGTAGTAGTACTTAATAATAGAACCCATTTGGAAAAGTAATTGTAAAGATTAAATAAAGTTAATGTTTGTAAAGCACTTAAAAACAGTGTCTCATGCATAGAAAACATTCCATCAGTGACTGTTACTGCCATCATTATTATTATGAGTGCTGGTAGTAACAGCATTCAGATTACCACCAGGTTCTCGCGAGCTCTTATTCCTCAGACTATCTAGGGGGAAAAGGGGCAAAAAGAGATTCTCTCTCCATCCTAAGGGAGATCACATAGGGAACAATATTCAAGGTATGAGCTTGCTTTCCCCTAAAGGAAATAACTTCCATGAAGTTCTCTCTTTACCTTCTCAGCCCCAGCATGTTCTCCCTGTCCTCCTCCCTCTCGGAGCCCACGTGAGCCCCCTCCTCAGGAAGACTTCCCCTACAGCTCCGGTCACCACCCTCCTTCCTCCCCTGAACCTATCGGCTCTCCTCGGGTGGGAAGTCAGAGGACCGACTCCTGTCCTGTTGAGTCTCTTTCAGGGCAGGGCTGTGTCTTCCCAATGTGTTCGTCTCTCAAAAGCAAGAACTGGGCAGAGCACATGCTCCATAGACCTTAGATGAATCGAACCTTATTGAGACTGCAAACTGGTTCTCTGCCAAGACTGAAGCGTTTGTGCTCTCTCTCCCAATCCACCCTCCAGGTGTTTTCCCATCAAGATCATTGTCTGCACTGCAGTCAGAGTCATTTTATAATGAACCTATGGAACTGATCCCACAACCTCCTGGAACCCAGGCACCCTGTGGGGTCCTGCCCCGACTCTGTGAACCTCCCAGGACGGTGCCAGTGGGTAGGCTGGGCGTCAGTGGATGACAAAAGGGAAGCAGCTTCCACTGCTTCAGGCCCAGACTTTGATCAATTTCCAGCCTCTTCAGGCTGTTCCCAAAGAGGTGGCCACCCTAATGCCAATAAGTCTTAATAAGTTTCCACTTAAGTGATCAGAGTACCAGTGAAACATGACAGCTGAGACTAATTGGAGTCTGTGTGGGAGGAGGGAGGATGACACCCCTTCTTGATCTTCTTGTGGCTTTCCTTCAGGGGTGGGAGCCCCCCCAAATCCCTTTTTGTTTCCTTGGTTTTCAACAATTGCCTATCTGGGAAGCAGATTATTGGAATCATTTCTGTACCTCCCACTGCCCCTGTTTTGATCTGTAACCCACAGGGTTAGGCTTAGGAAGGGAAATTAGCAAGAGATATATCTCAGGATGATTAGAGAGAGGCTCGGCCCATCAGGAGAGATGACAACAGAATGAGGAATGCCTACATCCAGAATATACCATCTTAAACATCATGCACGGACAGGCATACACAGGCCAAGGACAGCCAGTCATATTAGGAATGATAAGAGTGAGGCACGGCCCTAAGTCCCCATTTAGGGGACTTCATGGAAAGGCATTTTGGCCCAGATGTCATGGAAATTGCTCTAAGCACAGGGTGATTATCTCCTCAAGCCCATGAGATCCTCTTTGAATTACATGTGTAGCCCTTACCTAGAACCTGAAGGGCAGAAGTTGGAGGCCCAGGAGCCCAGTGAGGAGGTGAACAAGGGTGTGCCACTGTGCAGCCAGTTAGTTTAGAACCTGCAGGGCAGAGGTAAATTATTTCTGACCTTTATGGGGCCTCCACTTATAATGGGGCCTCCCCTAAAGTCACCATTGGAGAACCAGCAGGGATTTAATGAGGAGAGAAAACAGCTTTGAGCCTTGGACTTGAAGTACCCTACAGAATAAATAGGTTGGCTGGGCGCAGTGCCTCACGCCTGTAATCCCAGCATTTTGGGAGGCTGAGGCGGGTAGATCACCTGAAGTCAGGAGTTCAAGACCAACCTGGCCAGCATGGTGAAACCCCGTCTCTACTAAAAATACAAAAATTAGTCAGATGTGATGGCGGGCACCTGTAATCCCAGCTTCTCAGGAGGCTGAGGCAGGAGAATCGCTTGAACCCAGGAGGCAGAGGTTGCAGTGAGCTGAGATTGCACCACTGCACTCCAGCCTAGGTAACAGAGCAAGACTCTATCTCAAAAAAAAAAAAAAAAAAAAAAAAAGAGAGAGAGAGAGAATAAATAGGTTGAAGAAACTCAGACCAAAGACAATTCTTTGGGGATTCAACAAAGGCATATCTAATAGTGCTGGCTCCACACAGCAACAGTTTCACAAAGGGACTCCTAACCTTTTGTGATACTGTGAGATGAAAAATAAGCCGCTCTCCAGTGCAATACCGGGGCACCTTGAGTGATATTTACAAGCACCTTCAGAGCTGGGAAAAGGAGCAGACGTTCCTCACTTACCATCCAGCTAGTTACCTTTTGCTTTTTCCTGAGCTGACAAAAGTTTCAGGGTTAATAAGCACTCAGAATGGAGGCAAATGGAACTTCCAGAAGCAGTATTTCTGCACGTTGGTTGGGATTAGCCATGGTATCTCAGAGGTCAAGAAATACACGGATCATGTCCATTTCTCAAGGCTCCTTGTATTTTTTTTTTTTAAAGGAGAACTATCAAAAGAGAATCGTAAAAATTGTGATTTTTGGAAACTTTACATTTCATAAATTGATACATTTGAACAGCAAAGGCACTGAGTTATTTTGCAAGATAATTATAGAACTTTTGAAAATATTTATTTATAAGGGACCACACGCAGTTTGATCTGAGGATGAGGACACAAGTTTGAGCTGTTTGAAGAACATCTTCTTTCAATGTTGTTGTTATTGTGACTCTGAGACTTCTACGTATAACTTCATTTGGAGATGAGTCAAAATCTTAAATTTGAGGCCTTTACCTTGCCTGGGATAAATGGGATGAATTGCTTCCCTAAACCTTCATTTCTCTCCCACCACGATAGCCCCCAGTTTAGCAGAAGTAAACAGTTTATACAAATGCAGCATTTGATAAAGATTCAGAAGTCTTAGATAATATTTAATAAATATTCCTTTGTTGAATTAGATAAATTGTATTTATTTATTTTTATTTTTGTCTCCCAACCCCAGCTCCCACTACCCCTTCCTCCTTCTGGCTCTATTTTTTTTTTTATTTTTCATTTTTGAGACAGGGTCTTGCTCTGTCGCCCAGGCTGGAGGGCAGTGGTGCGATCTCAGTTCACTGCAACCTCTGCCTCCCAGGCTCAAACAGTCCTCCCACCTCAGCCTCCCAAGTAGCTAGGACCACAGGCATGTGCCACCACACCTGGCTGGTTTTTGTATCTTTTGTAGAGACAGGGTTTCACCATGTTGCCCAGGCTGGTTTCAAATTCCTGAGCTCAAGTGATCCACCTCCCTTGGCCTCCCAAAGTGCTGGGATTACAGGCATGAATGACTATGCCTGGCCTTATTTTTATTTATTTATTTATTTAGAGACAGGGTCTAGCTCTGTTGCCCAGGCTGAAGTGCAATGGAATGATCTTGGCTCACTGAAACCTTTACCTTTTGGGCTCAAGCAATCCTCCCACCTCAGACTCCTGAGTAGCTGAAACTACCGGAGTGTGCCACCATGTTCAGCTAACTTCAATTTTTTGTAGAAATGAGGTCTCACTATCTTACCCAGGCTGCTCTCCAACTCCTGGGCTCAAGTGATCCTCCTGCCTCAGCCTCCCAAAGTGCTAGGATTATACTGTGAGCCACTGGGTGAGCCACTGGGTGAGCCACTGGGCCTGGCCTGAGAAATTTTAAAGAAGGAATTATTATGGCTTCTGGGATAGTATTTTGGGGGTCCTTTTTACCTCTAAGGCCCAAATATCAAGCATTGAGAATGAGATTCAGTTACACACCCGTGTTTCCGCAGAAAGCCTAAAAAGACTTCGAGATGAAATGCCAAGCAGAGGGAAATTGTCATTCCTAAGCTTATATGTAGGAGACACCACCGTGAATCACTTCAGAGCTTGGGTCTCCCTGTCTCTTATTCCAGCTGCGCCCAGTTCTGTGGGGCACCTACCAGTTCCAAGTGCATTGACCACGAACCATCTCAGGCCCACTCTTCCCTTGCTTTCTACCTTTGAGTCTCTGAGTGACAATGCAAGTGGGACCATCACAGTAGCCTGCTTCGTACTCACACTTGGGGGAGAGAGACACCCACGGAGACAGCCTTTGGTGTGCGGTGTGTGAAGCAAGGGAGAAATGCTATTCCCTGTCTTTGCTCTCTGGTTGGCACTGAGGCACCTTTTGAGCTCCTCCACGGGCCCCTGAGATTGGACCAGCAGGAGCCTGTGGACGAGGCCGCCTCAACACTACAGCTCTGTATTGGTTCTTTTTGCTTCTCTTTGCCTCTCCACTCTCTCACTTCTGCTCCTTCAGTCACATTGCTCAGGAAAGAGTTTGCAATTTAGGCCTGTTTTAGGCTTTGCTTTCTGGAAAACCCAGAACACTTTTCATACCAACTGGTGGTGTATTTGATCTTCCTTTTACTGTTTTCTTGCAACTGAGTTTTTTGAGCCCAAATGCAAGATTTGACATTGAGATTTGTTACATGCCATCAATGCAATTTTTTTTTTAATTCTGATTTTGCCATTTAACAGTGCGAGCTGTCCTTCCTAGCCTTGAGTTATCTACAAATTTGCTCATAAAATTTATTGACTGTTAAAATCTATTACTGGTCAACCTCTGTAACCCCATCTCATGCTTCACCCTCCTTGCTAACTACCCTCCAGCAGCCCCACCTCCAATCAGGTGCGCAAATGGGCCAAGCTCTTCCTGCTCAGGGTCTCGTACTTGTTATTCTTTCTGCTTGAAATCCTCTTTCCTCGGGCTCTGCACATGGACATCTCTTTGTTATACTTTAAAAGTCAGTCTAAGTGACACTTCTCGAAGAGGATTTCCATGTCTATTGTGTTTCTGTCATAGCACATACCCCAAGCCATGAGTACTATGCCTCATTTATTAGTTTGTTTTTTTGTTTGTTTGTTTGAGATGGAGTCTCGCTCTGTCACCCAGGCTGGAGGGCAGTGGCGCATTCTCAGCTCACTGCAACCTCCGCCTCCCAGGTTGAAGTGATTCTCAGGCCTCAGCCTCCCAAGTAGCTGGAATTACAGGCACGCACCACCATGCCCAGCTAATTTTTGTATTTTTAGTAGGGATGGGGTTTCGCCATGTTGGCCAGGCTGGTCTTGAACTCCTGGCCTCAAGCGATCTGCCCACTTTGGCCTCCCAAAGTGCTGAGATTATAGGCATGAGTCACTGCGCCCAGCCTAGTTTGCTTTTTATTGTCCATCTTCCTAATTAGGGTGAAATCTACAAGAAGGCAGGGCTACTGTCCATTTTCTTCACTGCTGGATCTCCAGCACATAGCCCTGGTTCTGACACCTGCCAGGGGCTTGATAAATATTTGCATCACCCACTCCACTTGTGCACTAGATGCCACCTCCCCTCACCTCCTCGAGGCATCTCTCCACCAGTCCCTCCTCTCTTGTGCATCATCATTTCTCCCACTTTCCTGGATCATTCCCCTCTGCAGACAAATGTGCTGTAATTTCTCCTATCTTAAAAAACAAAACAGATAGACAAAAAATCTTCTCTTGGCCCACATCCTCTTTCAGCCAACACGCTGCACATTTTATTTATTGCCTATCTCCTCCACTAGGGAAGAAGCTCCATGAGGGAATGGCTTGTGTCTGTTTTGCTTATTGCTGTATCCCTAGTACTTCAAAAGTGCCTGGTGCATAACAATTTTTGAGTTGATTGAATAAATCCTTTTGTGGAATAAATGAATAAAACAGTAAAGCCTTTTTCAATCAATAGAGAGAAAAATCAGTCTTATATCTTGAGCAATGTCTAAATAACTTAAAAGATCAAGATGGAGGCTGGGCACAGTGGCTCACGCCTGTAATCCCAGCACTTTGGGAGGCCGAGACGGGAAGATTGCTTGAGCTCAGGAGTTTGAGACCAGCCTGGACAACATAGTGACCCTGTATCTACAAAAAATAATTAATAAGAAAAGATCAACATGGAACCAAAAAACAAATATACATAGGACAGCTCTATAAAGATATGTAGCAGCTACTTACTGTATATGTGTATTTTCCATTCTCTGCCTTCTAATATGAAAAGGTTGACAGGATAGTTTGAGGGAGAAAGGAAAATTTGCCATAGATTCCTCAGCATCAGGATAACCTCATTGCCTTAGGGCAAAAAATGAAGCCCAGAGGTAGTGACTTTTCCCAAACTCAGTGTCCTCCCTTCTAAGGGCTTAGGGCATAATCTTCCACAAAACACATCCGGATTGCTAACTCACAGTAAAGGAAAAGTTCTTATGTTTACATAGAACCCAGATGCCAGGAATTTTCTAGAAAATGGACGTGCAGTAATAGTGCCGGCCAGGAGATGGCGATGCGCCTTTCTGTCCAGGAGGACTACACTCTAGGTGGCACTGAAGGACTGGGAGAGAAGTTTGGGGCCTCCCGGGGCCAGCCAGGGGCCTCTGGGAGAGGATGGCCTAGAAAACAGGGCTCTGCTTCAGAAGACTCATTCTTGTTGGCTGGGCCCCCACGAGTAAAATAGTTGTTGTTGAATATGACACATTGTTAAGGCCTCAGATGCAAGAGCAATTACAAGTCCAGGGTGGTTGGCAGGTCTACAGTCAGGATATTTAACTCAAATTCAGGGAGTCTGAAAATCTAGGACAGCTCCTTGGCAACCCCGGACTGACAGATCTTTTGTTCGACTTTTCCTAGGTTTAGGCAACAGCCTCTGAGAGCCCACTAGATTTCCTCCAACATGGAGACTCAACCTAGCCAACATTCTACCACAAGAATCAGTACCTGGGCTTTGGGGTCCACCAACGCTTAAAATTGAGTAACTGAGTGCAAGGGTTGCAGGTAGGCAATGTGCCGATAGACATTTACATTTCCTAGAGAGAAAGTCCTTTGTTCCATCTCTTTCTCCAAGGGCTCTGTGATTCAAAAACCGGGACAGGCACAGTGGCTCACGCCTGTAATCCTAGCACTTTGGGTGGCTGAGGTAGGAGGGTCACTTAAGCTCAGGAGATTGAGACAAGCCTGGGCAACACGGCAAAAACTTGTCCCTGCAAAAAATACAAAAATTAGCTGAGCTTGGTGGCACATGCCTGTAGTCTCAGCTACTTGGGAGGCTGAGGTGAAAGGACTGCTTGAGTCTGCAGTGAGCAGGGTTGACAACACTGCACTACAGCCTGGGCAACAAAGTGAGACCCTATCCCGAAATAAATGAATACATAAGTAAATAAATAAATAAAATAATTTAAAAAAAACGTTAAGCAACTACTCCAGTCTTTCCTCGCTAGAGGCCTCACTAATTCTTTACCCCAGCAAGTCCTCTGGGATACTGTAATTCTCCATTTTTTTTTTCATTGAGATGTGTCTCACTCAGGGGACAGAAAACACCATCTGTTATTTGAACAGAGAAGGTAATATAAGAATTACTGGGGCCGAGCACAGTGGTTCACACCTCTAATTCCAGCACTTTGGGTGACCGATGAGAGAGGATCACTAGAGTCCTGGAGTTTGAGACCAGCCTGGAAAACATAGTGAGATTTCATCTCTACAAATAATAAAAAATTAGTAGGGTGTGGTGGTGTGTGCCTGTAGTCCCAGCTACTCCGGAAGCTGAGGCAGGAGAATTGCTTGAGCCCCGGAAGTTGATGCTGCAGTGAGCCATGATTGTTCCACAGCACTCAGTGTGAGTAACAGAGTGAGATCCTGTCTCAAAAAAAAAAAAAAAAAAAAAAAAAGTTGTTAACTAGATAACTAAAAGAGGACACTAAGGTGTCACAGTAAAAGCAACTGCAGGTTGGCCGGGCGCAGTGGCTCACACCTGTAATCCCAGCACTTTGGGAGGCCAATGCAGGCAGATCACCTGAGGTCAGGAGTTCAAGACCAGCCTGGTCAACCTGGTGAAACCTCATCACTACTAAAAATACAAAAGGTAGCTAGGCATGGTGGCACACGCGTGTAGTCCCAGCTACCCGGGAGGCTGAGGCAGGAGAATCGCTTGAACCTGGGAGGTGGAGGTTGCAGTAAGCCAAGAATACGCCACTGCACTCCAGCCTGGGCAACAGAGCGAGACTCTGTCTCAAAAAAAAAAAGACCAGGTATGGTGGCTCACGCCTATAATCCCAGAATTTTGGGAGGCCGAGGCAGGCAGATCATGAGGTCAGGAGTTTGAAACCAACCTGGCCAACATGGTGAAACCCCATCTCTACTAAAAGTACAAAAGTTAGCCTAGCGCAGTGGGGGGCTCCTGTAATCACAGCTACTCAGGAGGCTGAGGCAGAATTGCTTGAACCCAGGAGGTGGAGGTTGCAGTGAGCCAACATCGCGCCACTGCACTCCAGCCTGGGTGACAGAGCAAGACTCCGTCTTGGAAAAAAGAAAAATAAATAAATAAATAATTTTTATTTATTTATAAAATAAATACTAAACTGCAGGAAGCAGCCCCCGCCCCTGGGACTGAGAATAGGAAGGGGTGGGAATTATTAAAACTTGAAAACTTGGGACTCAGACTCCACGGAGGGGGCGCCGCTTGGCTGGGCTGGCATTTCTGAGCTGGAGAGGGGCCCTGAGGACCCGACATCTCCTGGGAGAACAAGAGCATGATGAGGCTGGTTCTGTCAGTGCTGGAAAAACTGCAAACTACATTCAACTGCTGCTCCAAGAAGGAGCTGCTACTGCCAGGGTGAAGAGGTGAGACTAGAGTGACACTGACAGGTGCAGAAAACCCACAGGAAGCAGATAGGAAGGAAGGAGGCCTTTCTTTCTCCCTCACCATGCTGTTCCCTCTGGGGCCTCCCGTGGGAAGGGCCTAACGTGGAGCCAGCTGGCAAAGCAAAACTGTGGTTGGCAGAGTCCTAGCCCAGCATCACAAAGCAAGCACAGAAGGGCAGGTTTGGAGCTGAGAGAATAAGTGAAGAAGGTCTCCCAAAACATTTTGTTTACTGTAATATGTACAGCCATTATCCAAACCATTCATCCAGAGGGATTCAATCTCTTAATAGATTCATCATCAGGCAGTGTCTAGGGGCATAGCTCGTGGATTTGTTTGGGATTCCCAATGGGCAAACAATAGCAGCCATAGCCATCTGCTGCCACGGTCTTGCAGCAATGAGCACAGAGGTGGCTGTCACCATTGTCAATCTCAGGTCAGGACGGGCTTCTAAATCGGGTGGGGAGCAATGGAGACCTCTTGGTTGTAGCCCCACTATGGCTGTGGAAATTGGCCTATATATATGGTTGGTTTCACTTCTCCAGTGAAGTCTGGGATTCTGACACAGAGACCACTCAAAACCACAAACCAGTCTTCCCTGAGCACTTGTCAATCTCCCAGGATTGGAAACGTGGCTAGCCATTGTGCTGAACAAACAAGACTCACGGAGTGTATTCACAAGCAAATTTATTTGATTTCCCACTGTTCTTTTTCATCTGCCCGGGGAAGCCAGCTCTTCCTCTGCCCCAGATGAAATTTAGAGCAAGTCTATGACTTTCTGGTCACACTTAGTAATATCAGCAATCTTCCGGTCACTTTAAACCACATAGTATGCATTTAGTAACTAAATTATTCAGTCCCATAACTTCTTGCTTTAAAGTTGAAACTTCTCCCCCATCCCAGCTCAGGATTCTTGAAAGGTGAAGACAAAGGAGACTGGGGAAAGGGTATGTGGTCAGCTGCTAACATTTCTCCTCCTCCTTCCCCAGATTACTAGCCATGAGTCCTGCCTCTTTCAGAGCTGGAGTCCTGCAAATGAGAAGAGGCCAGGGAAGCAGGAAAGTTCTTGCTTGACTGGCCCTGGCTTGGGAATTTAGCATCTGCTCGCTCTGGACTTGGCAAATAATTGACAGCTGACTCTCACCAGGTCTTTGCAGTGACCTTCCGGCCACTGAGGAGCTCTTCCCTGCAGTTTGCTTCACAGGACAAATGCTTTCCATGCTTGCTACTCACTCACTCCTTCCTCAACCCTCTGAACCTGGTGATACCTTGAGCTTCTCTCTGAGAGGCCAGTTTGCCCCTCCATGCAGCACTCTTGAACAATCTGAGATAAACCCTCACTGCCAGGCCTTTCCTGGATGTGGCCCACATTGGCCACACACACACACACACACCCTCTATCATGACAAATTTGGAGAGCACAGGGTGTCCTAGCCTCCTCCTTTGGCCTCCACCTTACTCCACAGTCAAAGCTAGGGTCAGCCTATTGCTGTCCTTTGGCTTTTTCAGATGGGAACTGGACGCCTGTGCACTGAGTTCCCTAAGCTACAAGAAATGTGTATTAAGCCCTCTCAGTGGACAATTGAAGCCCCATTCCCTGAGCTTGTGATGAGGTCCCTATACTTCCTCTCTTCTCCTATGGGACTCACAACCCACCAAAAACTATATCCGGAAATCCTCCTTTCTCATCTGCCAGACTGGCCATTCTATCACCACGAATGCAGAGTGCAAGAGTCAAAACTAGTTAGTTTTTTCTTGCCTGCTTTCTCCCCACTCTGCACGTGGTCTTGTGCCTAGCTTAAAATGCCATCGCTATTGTCTTCAGGCCTTAGCAGAACTTCTTTGTTAATATCTTGTTACATGTTTACGTTGAGAAAAAAATGAATAAAGTAACCGGATTGCTTTATTATTCTACAAGCAACAATATGCTCAAAGCTTCATATTCTCAAAGCTTCCAAACATGAGTAAAATGGCTAGAACATGACTTTTTAGGCCCTGCAGGAACTGTTCAGATAGAGGAGAGGAGAAATGTTGCGAAACTTCCTCCAGGGCTTTGGAATCATCTCTCAGCTGAAATTACTAAACTTTTTCTAATCCTTTGGAGAAGGATCTAAAACTCTGGGACGGTTTCAAGGGTTACCATCTACCTCACTGGTTTACCATGAGGATTAAATCAGATAATGGTATATGCAAACATAATTTGTAATTGTGTAAACTAGAAGGTAAACACACAGACGTGTATGGGACAATCATAGCTATGGATACTTTAAAGGAATTTTAATTACCTAGAATTTCTAAAGAGCTCTCAGCAGGTATTTACAGTTCAAAGAGGAAATTTTGCTCTTTCAAACTAGATCTGGAGCAAACAATGGGGCTGTTTGGCAAGTGTTTCTGGGAAAACAGTTCACCTAGAGTGTACATTAGCAACAGTGAGAGATTACAGGGTAGGTGGCAGACAGGGCCCACCCCAGGTGTGGCCTACCCCAGGGTCACCTGCATGCTGTTCTCAGTGTACCTGCTCTGGCCTTCGGAGAGGGCTTGTCCCTCAGGCGGAGAGGCAGTGAATCCCCCAGGAGCAGTCTTACTGATGCAGGATGGGGCAAAGTTCCCCAGGGACCATTCTGAGGTGTGTTCCAATTTCTCAGGGCCCGCCCTTCCATGGTAACCTGTTCCCCAGCACCTTTATTGACTTGCCTCCCTTCCCTACCTCTTTCCTCATTCTCTCAGAGCTTTCTAGGATCACAAACCAACTGCTTGCACTCAAACCTTTGCCCCAGCTTCCTTCGCACCAAGCGTGATCCTAATCATTTTTCCCAATACTTCATTCATAGTAATTTTTTTTTTTTTTTTTTGAGATGGAATCTTGCTCTGTTGCCCAGGCTGGAGTGCAGTGGCGCGATCTCGGCTCACTACAAGCTCCGCCTCCCAGGTTCACACCTTTCTTCTGCCTCAGCCTCCCGAGTAGCTGGGACTACAGGTACCTGCCACCACGCCTAGCTAATTTTTTGTATTTTTAGTAGAGACGGGGTTTCACTGTGTTAGCCAGGATGGTCTCCATCTCCTGACCTCGTGATCCGCCTGCCTTGGCCTCCCAAAGTGCTGGGATTACAGGCGTGAGCCACCGCGCCCAGCCCATTCATAGTAATCTTAAAAGTATGTGCTGTTGGCTGAGCATGGTGACTCACGCCTGTAACCCCAGCACTTTGGGAGGACAAGACAGGCAGATCACCTGAGGTCAGGAGTTCGAGACCAGCCTGACCAACATGGAGAAACCCCGTCTCTACTGAAAATACAAAATTAGTCGGGCGTGGTGGCACATGCCTGTAATCGCAGCTACTCGGACGGCTGAGGCAGGAGAATCGCTTGAACCTAGGAGGAGGAGGTTGCAGTGAGCTGGGATTGCGCCATTGCACTCCAGCCTGGGCAACAAGAGTGAAATTCTGTCTCAAAAAAACAAAAAAGTAGGTGCTGTTATGATTCCTTACTTTATAGATGAGGAAACTGAGGCACCGAGACTTGCTGAAGGTCACATAACTTGCAAATGATAGAGTAATTTGCTTCTAGAATCCACACTCTCAATTACTCACTGTACTTTTCCAACTATTGACTACCAAATAAGCCGACCCAGGGAGCCTGGTATCATTCATCGAATTGTTTTGAGAAGCCTAACTCAGGGATTGCTGAAAGGCAGAAGAGTGTAGTAAGATCAGTGAAGATTTGAGAACTGAAAGCCTGAGTGCAAAACCACATTCTACCTCCACTTATCAGCTGAATGACCTCAGGCAAATCACTTCTCTGACTCTCAGTTTAAACCTTACTTGTAACACCAAGTGATGGTGGGGTAGTGAAAAATCATGCCTGACTTATGGGGTTTTGGTGAGGTTGAAATGAGGTGATGCTTTGGAGCATTTGGCAAACCGTGATGGAAGATTCTGGATGCCATGACACCTGGCTTCTGATTCCTTCCTCTGTAGAGCCAGCCCTTTAGCCCATCTTCCAGGACATAGGACTGTCACCTGCTCCTTCCTTAAAAGAGTCAGTGTGATGTAAGTTAGGATGATGTAGGTGTGTAGTGTGCTTGTTAGCGTGGTGTAGGTTTGGCATGGTGTAAGTATTGTATAATGGTGGAAGTTTGGAATCTGATAGTAATCCGAATCCCAGCTCTATTTCTACCTTTAAAAAAAAACCCCCACAAAACAGACAAAAAAACGTTGGCCAGGTCATTGCATCTGTGCAAGGGCTCAGTTTTTTCATCTGTAAAATGGGAATAGTAAGACAGGCCTGTGGAAAGGGCTAAGGCATTGCACAGAAAATGCTTAGCACAACCCAGCACGTGTTCGTGCTCAAAACATGGGAGTTAATTATTACTATTGAGTTTATGTGGGAAAAATAGAGCTATCCAAAGACGGGAAAAATAGAGCTATCCAAAGACAGGAAAAAAGAAGGTTGATTTGACTGAATTCACAAGGATATTTATTATGAGAATTATTAGGTTTCTCCATCCACTCGAGAGAAAGTGAGAAAGCCTCAATCTGTCATTGTGTTCCTGTCTACATTCAAATTCCACACATCTTAGTGGGGGTTAAGGATAGGGAGGGTTGGAAGAGAAAATAGTTTTGGAAGCCATTATGGAAAGCAACAATGACACAACACAAAAGAGAGCTATAGCAGTGAACACCCATTGAATTCCTTAAATATAAACAAAAGCTTTATTTCTGAATCTTGCCTCCCTCCACCCCAATCAAACAAGAAGAATGTGGGGAGGCAGCGGAGGGGGGCTGTGAAGAGGGCTGGGTAGGAGTGCAGGGAGACAGCAGGGCTAAAAAGACCTCCCTCTGCAGCCGGGCGTGGAATATGCAAGGGGCTGGGCCGGGGCAGAAATGTGGGCGCGGAGGGAAAGAAGGTCGGAGCCACAGGGGAGGTGAAAGAGAAAGCCAGCTATGGCCTCCTGACTGAGCAGCGCGCCGGATCCGTGGCTCCCTTCCTCCGTGGGCCCGCCCAGCCCTAGGGGTTCCCGGAGAGGACCTGTTGGTCTCCCTGGCTCTGTGAGAACCACTTTACTTTGCTCAGGGGGCTTAAGTGCCTATTTGAAACTCAGCACTTGTTAACTTCTCACGGCATAAAAGAAGGGAGAGAGGCCTGACATTTTCCCAACCCCTGAAAGTGAAAGAAGAAAGGGCTCTTTACTTTCAGGGCCACATCCTGAATGACGGGGTCAGTGTCTGCAACTGATCCGTGTGGGCGCAGACTTCTAATTATTTCCTGGATAACCTGTTATCTATTATCCATTGGGCTGCTTGCCAGAGTATGCTAATGTCTCCATCGTTCCTGGTCTGGATTCTGAGGAGCGGGTTTTTGTTTTTTGTTTTAAAGGGGAAGTAGAGTTGGGGGGCAGGCAGCTGTGAGATTCCCGGTAGCAGGAAGGCTGTCCTCTCCTCTGCCGTTAGACTGCATGATGGGGAGCAATGCCCAGGAACCCACGCTGATGCCCCGCGGAAACCGGCAGTCACTCCTCTTTCTCTTGGCTACTTGACTTACGCTCTTCTGGGAGTCTTAGCTTTATCGGAAACTTCTGGAAAAGCTTCTGAGAGAGAAATGTTTTTCTGGACTGCTCTCATTTGCTTGGAGAACAAGGAAACTCTTCAAATAACGTTTTGTTTGGGGACAGGAGGGAAGGGAGGGTGTCAGAATTCAATAGGCCTGTTCTTCTGTTGAGTAGGGGCAGAACTTGGCTGTCATCCAGGTGAGCTCCTTATCAACCATCAGTTACACCCCTGGCCTCTATTATTTGTACTAAGGCACAATGAAATGTCATTGAGTGGGAGGAGTACACAATTATAGGGCATAATTCTTTTTCTTATTATAAAAATAGCATACTTCTGATTCAAGCAACAGAGTCAGAAAAATAAGTACATTTAAAACATTAAAAAATTTTTAAGGTATTGCATGTTTATTTTAAAAATTGAAACTCATACACTGTATACATGTATCAAAATATCACAGTTTCCCATAAATATGTACAATTATTATGTGTCAATTAGAAATAATGATAAAAGCCTGTAATCCTAGCACTTTGGAAGGTGGAGGTGGGTGGATCACTTGAGGTCAGGAGTTCAAGACCAGCCTGGCAAACATGTATAAACCCTGACTCTACCAAAAATACAAAAATTAGCCAGGCGTGGTGGCAGGCGCCTGTAATTCCAGCTACTGGAGAGGCTGAGGCAGGAGAATTGCTTGAACCTGGGAGGTGGGGGTTGCAGTGAGCTGAGATTGCGCCACTGCACTCCAGCCTGGGTGACACAGCGAGACTCATTCTCAAAAAATAAAAAATAAAAAAATTATAATAATGGTAAAAGCCAAAAAAAAAATTGAAAACTCCAAGAAGAGCAAAATGAAACCCAAAGGTTCATTCCATAGAGGGAATCACTGTTAATATTTTGGTGTATCTTCTTCAACTGTTTAAAATAATGCTAATTTATATCTGTAAGAAACACGGTGTTTGATTTAAAAAAATACAATGGTGCCCTGTGATTGTTTGGCTGCATCTAGGAGATAATGTGTCCTTTAGCATTGGGGATTAGGATTAACTTTCTCAAATCCTCAGAGAGTCAGTTTTATGAGGCTAAGATAAAGCAAGGCTCCTAGTCCAGCGGGCTCCAGTAGTGTCTAAAATCCAGGACCTTTGGTTTTAAGCATTTATTTCACTTATGTGCATGAAGAGAAGGAGGAAGTTCAGGTGAAGCTGCCCAGGAGTAGAGAAAGACTGCATGTGATTTCATGTGATCAAAAAGCAAACAGGCAGATACTGAACCAGCCGTCCCATGGTAAACATCTAGAAAACTAGACAAAGTACATGAAACGACTGTGTTCACACATCTCAGATATTTCCTGAGAGAAGTGAAACAAATGAGGCGATCCCTGCATTGCCGCAGCTTTTTGCCTAGAAGCACATTCCAGACTACTACCTGGAGACGGGAAACCAAGCAGAACACAGAAGTCTTGCTGAGTTGAGGAGACAGAGACCCAAGGTGGTTGGAATTTGCCAGGCAGATTACCAGGGAGGAGAGAACTGCACAAAGACCTCTAGACACTTGACAAAAGTACTTGTCTAAAGTATTTGGTTGAATACTAGGCTACACATGCCCATGGTAAGGCTCCATGAGTCTGGATAAATAGCAACAATGGGAAAATAACAAATACTGGTGAGCTATAAACTGAACGCTTCCAGAAGCCTATACGTAGTTGGAAGTTTTTTGAGCTCTAGCCAGCTAGCCAGCTAGAATGAATTATTTATTTATAATAATAAACTATTTATTATGAAATATAATAAACTATTGTAGCCAGCTAGAATAAATAGTTCAGTGGGGTCTCACTGAACACCTGGGACATTTAGTAGAGACCCCAGAAAACCTAGGCCTTAGGAGTAAGACTTAACTAGCTCTAGAGAGAAGGTTCCTCTAGGCCTGCTCTCACAAAGCTTGAAAACAAGCCCCAAAAGGATCATGATGATCATTAAGAAACTTAAACTACCTCACTAAAATAAAACGGACAGTCTCTCAACACCATAACCCTTATAATGTTCAGCATCCACTAAAAAGTTTTTTTTTTTTTTAGGCGGAGTCTTGCTCTGTCACCCAGGCTGGAGTGCAGTGGCGTGATCTCTGCTCACTGCAAGCTCCGCCTCCCGGGTTCATGCCATTCTCCTGTCTCAGCCTCCCTAGCAGCTGGGACTACGGGCGCCCACCACCACGCCCGGCTAATTTTTTGTATTTTTAGTGGAGATGGGGTTTCACCGTGTTAGCCAGGATAGTCTCAATCTCCTGACCTCATGATCCTCCTGCCTCAGCCTCCTAAAGTGCTGGAATTACAGGCATGAGCCACCACACCGGGGCCTAAAAAGTTTCTTTAAAATTTGTTTTGGGGCCGGGCATGGTGGCTCATGCCTGTAATCCCAGCACTTTGGGAGGCCAAGGCAGGTGGGTCACCTGAGGTCAGGAGTTCGAGACTAGCCTTGGCCAACATGGTGAAACCCCATCTCTACTAAAAATACAAAAATTAGTCCGGCATGGTGGCACATGCCTGTAATCTCAGCTACTCAGGAGGCTGAGGCAGGAGAATCGCTTGAACCTAGGAGGTGGAGGTTGCCGTGAGCCAAGATGGTGCCATTGCACTCCAGCCTGGGTGACAAGAGTGAAACTTCGTTTTAAAAAAATTTTTAATTTTTAATTTTTGGGGTTACATAGTTGTGTATATATTTATGTGGTACATGAGATACTTTGATACAAGCATGCAATGCATAATAATCCCATCATGGAAAATGGCATATCCTTCTCCTCAAGCATTTATCCTTTGTGTTACAAGCAATCTAATTACATTCTTTTAGTTATTTTAGAATGTATAATTAAATTATTTTTTATTATAGTCTCCCTATTCTATCAAATACTAGGTCTTATTAATTCTTTCCAACTTTTTTTTGGTACCCATTACCCTACTCTACCTCTCCCCCATCTCCTCCCTGCCCCCCGCCACAAGCCTTCCCAGCCTCTGGTAACCGTCCTTCTAACTGACTTATCTCCATGAGTTCAATTGTTTTGATTTTTACATCCCACAAATAAGTCAGAACATGTAATGTTTGTCTTTCTGTGCCTGGCTTATTTCATTTAACATAATGACCTCCAGTTCCAGCCATGTTGCAAATGATAGGATCTCATTCTTTCTCAAAGCTGAATAGTACTCCATTGTGTATATCTACCACATTTTCCTTATGCATTCATCTGTTGATGGATATTTAGGTTGGTTTCAAATCTTGGCTATTGTGACAGTGCTGCAACAAACATGGGAGTGCAGACATCTCTTCAGTACACTGATTTCCTTTCTTTTAGGTACATACCCAGCAGTGGGATTGCTGGACCATATGGTAGCTATATTTTTAGTTTTTTGAAGAACCTCCAAACTGTCCTTCAGAGTGCTTGTACTAATTTACATTCCCACCAACACTGTACATGGATTCTCTTTTCTCCACATCCTCACCAGCATTTATTATTGCCTGTCTTTTGTATATAACCCATTTTGACTGGGGTGAGATGATATCTCACTGTGGTTTTGATCTGCATTTCTTTGATTATCTGTGATGTTGAGCACCTTTTCATATACCTGTTTGCCATTTATGACTTCTTTTGAGAAATGTCCATTCAAGTCTTTTGGGCATTTTTTACTGGAGTATTAGATTTATTTTCCTGTAGAGTTGTTTGAGCTCCTTCTATATTCTGATTGTTAATCCTTTGTCAGATGGGTAATTTGCAAATATTTTCTCCCGTTCTGTAGGTTGTCTCTTCACTTTGTTGGTTGTTTCCTTTGCTGTGCAGAAGCTTGTTAACTTGACGTGATCCCATTTGTCCATTTTTGCTTTGGTTGTCTGTGCTTGTGGGGTATTACTCAAGAAATATCTTCCCCAACCAATGTCCTGGAGAGTTTCCCCAATGTTTTCTTTTAGTAGTTTTATAGTTTGAGGTCTTAGATTTAAGTCATTAATCCATTTTGATTTGATTTTTGTAGAGACAGAAGGGAGGGTTAAAGGGGAGGAAAAGCAGTCTTTCAGTCCACCTTTCCCCTCCTGGGTACCTTCTGGACTAATCCCTGCTCAGTAGTGGAAGCAGAGGGGGCTCCTTCCCTGCATCCTGTCTCCAATGCCTCCAAGGCGCCTGGGGAGGACAAGCATGAGGAGGAGAGGGAGTGGATGTCGGGTCCTCTGCCAACCAAGCCAGGACAGGGAAGGGGGCTGGCTTTTCCCTTGGGCCAGCAGAGGTCCCTCAGCAGAGAGAGAAGGAGGACCACTTCACTGGCAAGGTCAGGAGCAGTATCAGCACCAAGGGTAAGACTAAACTTAGCAAGGCATACTGAGAGATGCACACTGAGGTCAACGAGACATTAGAACTCACTGGTGAGTTGGACTCCTAGAAGCAAGGGGTGCTCAGCTTTCCAAGTGTTAGAGGGCAGTACCCCTTGGGTTCGGCCCGACCTCTCTGCAGCACCACGGGGTCCTGTCCCAGCTCTCAGCAGGCATTGGGGCCCTGGCTCTGCTGCAGCAGGGGCTACATAGCTCTCTGCTGTTGGGGTTGCACTGCCCAGGAGAACACTCTTGGAAAGAGTGTATTAAGAGATTGCAGTGGTCATTGAAACTGCAGTTTTCCACAACCTCATAGTATAGTGGGAGAGCTGGGCTCCAGTGTCTAAAAAGTTTCCTGACATCCGAAAAAGCAGGAAAAATGTACTGAGAGAGATGATACAATTAGTAGGCAAGAAACTTAAAGCAGCTATTGTAAGTATGCTCAAAGATTTAAAGGAAAACATAAATATAATGAAGAGAGAAATAGAAACTATAAAAAGGAAACAAATGGAACTTTTAGAACTGAAAAAATACATCTGAGATGAAAAATCAGGTACTGCAAAGGAACTTGAAGACATAGCCATAGAAACTATCCAAAAGGCAGCACACAAAGAAAAAGAAGGAGCAAAGTCTCAGTGATCTGTGGGACATCTCAAGGTCTGATATACATGTAATGGGAGTACATGTATATGGCAAGAGGCAAGAGGCAGAAAAAAATATTTGATGAAGTAATAGTTGAAAAACCTTCCAATTTCAACCCGTAGAGTCAAGAAATTTAACCATTCCCCTAGCAGAATAAATACAAAGAAAACTACACGAAGGCAGTCAAATTGCTGAAAACCAATGATACAAAGAAAGTCTTTAAAACAACCAGAGAGGCCGGGCACAGTGGCTCATGCCTGTCATCCCAGCACTATGGGAGGCCAAAGTGGGTGGATCATGAGGTCAGGAGTTTGAGACCAGCTTGGCCAACACAGTGAAACCCCATCTGTACTAAAAATACAAAAAATTAGCTGGGTGTGGTGGCGGGTAACTGTAATCCCAGCTACTCGGGAGGCTGAGGCAGGAGAATGGCGTGAACCTGGGAGGCAGAGCTTGCAGTGAGCCAATATGGTGCCACTGCACTCCAGCCCAGGCGACAGTGCAAGACTCCGTCTTCAAAAAAAAAACCAAAAACAAAACAAAACAACAACCAGAGAAAAAAGATACAGAAAGCAAATCAGAGGTTGCCCGGGGTGGAGAGATTATGACGCAGGTGTTCCATGTCTTCACAGCAGTGGTAATGGTGGTGGTTGTGGTGTATGTGTGTTTGGATTTTAGAAATCATTAGTTCATACTAACACATCCCAGTTCCAATCTAACCCACCCATAATTATATCTTCCCTCTTCCATAGTTAAGAACTCTGGCTCCGGCCGGGCGTGGTGGCTCACGCCTGTAATTCCAGCACTTTGGGAGGCTGAGGCAGGCGGATCACGAGGTCTGGAGGTCGAGACCATCCTGGCTAACACGGTGAAACCCCGTCTCTACTAAAAATACAAAAAATTAGCCGGGCATGGTGGCGGGCGCCTGTAGTCCCAGCTACATCAGCTCCCAGGAATGCTAAGGAAGCAGGGTGATGTGGGGGAATGGAAAACACGCCCAGGCCCAGCACAGCCACCAGCTGTGGGCATGTGACCTGTGCTCAAACCCTTCTCCTTTCTAGGCCTGTTTCCATCTCCAGTCGAGGAATCTCTGTGGACTTACTCCATTCAGAACATTTATGACTCCGAGAGGAAGCCGATGTACTACTTCTCTTGGAGAGTGACGTGGGAAGGTCCCTCTCCAGAGGTGGCCTTATTTGGCTAGCCAATGCAATGACCAGGTGTGTTCCAGAAAAGTTCAGCAGTGAGAAGCCAGACTGTGAATGACCCAAGAGCAGGGATGAGGACTTCTCTAGCTTTCAGTTCTTGCCTCAGGCATAAAACCTGGCACCTAAAACTTTGTTTAGCTGAACAAAGGGATTCTGGGAATGACTTTTTTTTTTTTTTTTTTGCTTTGATCTCCCAGATTCCACCACCTTTGCTCATGGAAAGGAACTGATTGTGAATATTTTAGCCAGCAGGCCTATAAATGCTACCTTCCGAGGAGCTGAAAAAGAATTTGAATTATTTCTCATCAGAGATAGCTGGGCCATAGAATAGTGCTGAAACTGGGTGACAGGAAACTTTGGTGCAAGTTCCTTGGGTCTGTCTGAGACCTCAGGCCTCTGCAGGGTGTCATAGCCCCTCATCTTCTTTTAGAATCACTGCCATCTCCTGCCTGGGGTTGGGAGGTCACATAGGAACACAGGAGGGGAGGGAGGGAACTTCTGGGGTGATTGTGAAAGAGATGCAGGAATTGGAAGAGAGAAAGAAGTGGGAGGGGAGAGAGAGAGATAGGAGAGAAAGAAGTGGGGAGAGACAGAGAGAGACAGGAGCAAAGGAGAAAGATTGATTTTAACAGTAGATTATTTCCCTCCAGGGAATTTTCAAAGGCAAAACAAAAACAAAACCCACAAATACCATTTTTTCCCTCTTTATCTCTGCTATGGTCTGAACGTTTGTGTCTCCCCAACATTCTTGTGTTGAAACTTAATCCCCAGTGGGATCCTATTGAGAGGTGTGGTGTTTGGAAGCATATAGGGAAGGACGGCTTCATCCTCACAAATGGGATGAGTGTCCTTAAGAGGCCTGAGGGAGCTTGTTCTCCCCTTCAGCCATATGGGGACACATAAAAGGAACCATCTATGTTCATCTTGAACAGCAGGCTCTCACCAGACATTTAATCTGCTGATGCTTTGAACGTGGACTTCTCAGCCTCCAGAGGTGTGAGCAATACATTTCTAGTGTTTATACATTACCCAGTCTAAGGTATTTCGTTATAGCATCCCAAACTGACTAAGACAATCTCTTTCCTTCCTGCCCACCTCTCCCAACTCCACTGTCCCCCTCCCGCCCACGAACAGAAATTTTTGAACTAGTGCAGAGATTGCTGAACAGGGGCTCCCAACAATCCACTCTTGGATCAATAAGAAGTTTAAGAGATAAACCATCCATGCAGAGGGCCCCCAGCTAGGAGACAGGAGGCACTCTCAGCCCCATCACTCCCTAGCTGTGTGAGCCTAAACAAGGTGCTTTTGCAAGTGTGGATCATTGGGAAGGACTGCTTCTTTCCCCTTCCTGATATGTCCTTCCCTGGGCAGGGAACTCTCCTAAGGGAGCCCTCCTGGCCTCTGTCTGCCCTATAGTCACGCCTTCCCAGGGAGGAGGACACAACAGTTAACTTCCCTTTGCCTTTGTTCAGCCAGCTCTATGCCCACACGGTGACCTATATGGATTACATGAGCGGGATCTCTTATCTTCTGGCCTCCCTCGTAGGGAGGAGGATATGAACCCCACACTCCCTTCCCGCAGGTGGCAGCAGGCTGGCCACAGAACACCCCTTGACTGAAGGCGGTCCCTCCTATCAGATGCTTCTCTTTCTTCGGATTCTGGTAACTGCTCCCTCTGCCTCCATTTCAGCTCTGGGATATTGCACTGTCCTTTGTGGATTCTCCATGCTCTGCCCACACTTTTGTGAAGAATCCTCTTATTAGATTTTTATTCAAATTACACAGTTAGAATATGTCAGCTATCCCTGAATGACAGGAGGGGTGACTGAATTCCACTGGTGAGTTTAGGAGAAATTTGGCCTATTTCAATGCCTTCCTCTTTCTTTCTTCTTAGGGGCCGGTCTTTCTACATTGTTGTGCGATGAAGTGGCGCTATCTCCCCCTGTAGAGAGGCCTGCCCTCCCCAGCACTACCTGAGTGCCTATTCTTTCTTTTTCTTTTTCTTTCTTTTCTTTTCTTTTCTTTTCTTTTTTTTTTTTCTTTTTTTTTTTTTTTGACACAGGGTCTTGCTCCATCACCCAGACTGGAATGCAGTGGTAAACATGACTCACTGCAGCCTTGACCTCCCAGGCTGAGGTGATCTTCCCACTTCAGCCTCCTTAGTAGCTGGGACTACGGGCATGCACCATCACACCCGGCTAATTTATTTTTTGTAGAGATGTGGTCTCACCATGTTGCCCAGGCTGATCTCTAACTCCTGAGCTGAAGTGATCCACCCACCTAGGCCTCCCAAAGTGCTGGGATTACAGGAGTGAGCCACTGTGCCCAGCCTGGGTGCCAGTTCTAACTCATTCTGGGCTTTGGTATTAGGCAGCCCTAAGACAGAAATATATTATTACTCAATATCAGCATTTATATCAGTAATAAATAGGGTCTCCATTTGTTAACTAATTTGTCCTATTTCTCGGCTGGTGGAGGACTTGGGTTGGTAGGGGGTGTTACTGGGCCCCCTCAAATACCTCACATGGGTAGATAGCCTCCCTGGCCGCTCAGGGCCACTGGGTGGAAGAGGCTGTCACATGAGCCCTTATGTAATGGCTATTAGGAAACTCTCTTTAAGATAGCTGTGGCTTCTCTTTTCCCAGTGGTGTCCTGCCCTTTCCAGAGGAGGCTGCTGTGAGGTGATTGGAAGGAATGTGTCCTGGTCTCCATCAGAGCTGTTGAGTCAGTCACTTGGCCGCTCAGCAGAATTGCTCAAGTAGACTGGGAAGGAGACCCCAGGATAGTTCATGAGTGGCTATGTTACTGTCCCATGGCAGTGCCGAGAGGAGACGCTCATGCACAAAGGGGATCAGAACCAGGCTTAGGAAGCCCAGCCCTGCAAGCCAAGGGCAAAGGCCAGCCTGCTGTCACCTGCAGGAAGGGAGTGCGGGTTCATATCCTCCTCCTCAGGAGGGAGGCCAGAAGATAAGAGATCATGCTCATGTAATCCACACAGGTCACCCTGTGGGTATAGAGCTGGCTGAACAAGGGCAAAGGGGAGATAGCTGCTGCATCCTCCTCCCTGGGAAGGCATGACTACAGGGCAGACAGAGGCCAGGAGGGCTCCCTTAGGAGAGTGCCCTGCCCAGGGATTACTAAGGAGGGGCCGTATTCTAGTCTCTCAGTGAAGAGGAGTGGGCAGTTGTACAGGGGAAGAGCCCCGACAACCCTCTGAGCTTCCAGCTCCTGTTGTCCAGCCAGTGGGTTACCCAGGGGAACTCTTTGCTCTTTTGCCTTCTTCTAGGTCCTGCCTCTGCTACTAGTGTGTTTGGAAATGCTCATTAATTTTAATACTAACATGGGGAAAGCTAATTAGGAAGGTGAATCCACTGCAAAATAAATTATCTGATGCATTTACAAAGGAATGAATTATCTATTGTTCAGGATTGCTCTGCTCCGCTCCCCTTCCATTAGCACAGCTCAGAGCCAGCCGGGTGTGAGCTGCACTTGTTCTTCCACTGTGGGGGCCAGAGGATGCTGTAGACAATAAGCACGAATAAGCTTCAAGGAGGAAGAGGTCCTGTTAGGCCAGGGCAGACAGAAAGCCTTCATAGAGCTGGGAATTGAACTAATTTTTAGCTGGGGGAGATATTCTACAACATAATTTGTCATGACTATTCATGATTCCATTGTATAGTTTTTACAATTTGGTCAATCACCTATTGTTGAGTCAATCCCCTATTGTTGAACATCGAAGTTATTTCTATTTTTTGTTGCTATAAATAATACTGTAATAAACATCCTTATATACATATTTTTACATATTTATCCAATATTTAAAGGATATTTTTCTTGAAAGGGAGTTGATGAATCAAAGGGTAGGCACATATTTTATTTTATTTTATTTTTATTTTTATTTTTTTTGAGATGGAGTCTCACTGTGTTGCCCAGGCTGGAGTGCAGTGGTGCGATCTCGGCTCACTGCAAGCTCCACCTCCCAGGTTCACGCCATTCTCCTGCCTCAGCCTCCCAAGTAGCTGGGACTACAGGCGCCCGCCACCACGCCCAGCTAATTTTTTGTATTTTTAGTAGAGACGGGGTTTCACCGTGTTAGCCAGAATGGTCTCAATCTCCTGACCTCGTGATCGGCCTGCCTTGGCCTCCCAAAGTGCTGGGATTACAGGTGTGAGCCACCACGCCTGGCCATTATTTTTATTATTGTTTTTGAGGCAGGGTCTTGCTCTGTTGCCCAGGCTGGGGTGCAGTGGTGTGATCATGGCTCACTGCAGCCTCAACTATCCTGGGCTCAAGCGATCCTCCTCCCTTAGCTTCCTGAGTAGCTAGGACTACAGGTGTGCGCCACCACACCCAGCTAATTTTTGTATTTTTAATAGAGACAGGGTTTTGCCATGTTGCCCAGACTGGTCTCGAACTCCTGGGCTCAAGTGATCTGCCCGCCTCAGCCTCCCAAAGTGCTGGGATTACAAGCATGAGCCACTGTGTCCAGCCCACACATTTAAAAAATCATTTTTTTTTTCTGATTGCCAAAGTAATACTCACCGTAAAACATTCAAACACAAGATTGTGCTTGAATGTGTTTGAATGTTTTACGGTGAGTATTACTTTGGCCAAAAAAAAAAAAATCAGAGCATCATTGGTTTTGAAAATGAAAGTCTCCTATAGTTTCACATCTCAGAAATATTTTATGCTGACTTTTAAAAATGAGACACTAACATGTAACAGAAACACCTCTGAAGACTTACTTTTCATCACACTTAGAATGGACACCAGAGCCCACACCACGGCCACATCTCCCTCCACTCTTTCCTCCCCCTACTTTGCTCCAGCTGCTGTGGCTGCCTTGCAGTTTTAGAACCAGTTAAACACGGCAATACTGTAGGCCTCTGTGATGGCTGGTTCTTCCGGTCAGAATATCCTTGCCCCAAATATTCACGTAATTCCCGCCCTCACTTTTATTCAGGTCTCTGCTCAACTGTCACTATTTCGGAAAGCCCCTCTCTAAGCATCCTAAGCAGAATAGCACATCTCATAATTCAGTTTCTTCATACCACGTATCATTACGTGACGTTTAATTCTGTCTATTTATTTGCTTACTGTCTATTTAGAAAACTGTGAGAGCAGCCGGGTGCAGTGGTTCACGCCTGTAATCCCAGCACTTTGGGAGCCTGAGGCGGGTGGACCACTTGGGGTCAGGAGTTCGTGACCAGCTTGGCCAACATGGTGAAACCCCATCTCTACTAAAAATACAAAAAATTAGCCGGGCATGGTGGTGCACGCCTGTAGTCCCAGCTACTCGGGAGGCTGAGGCAGGAGAATCGCTTAAAACCGGGAGGCAGAAGTTGCAGCGAGCCGAGATCGCGTCACTGCACTCCAGCCTGGGTGACAAGAGCGAAACTCTGTCTCAAAAAAAAAAAAAAAAAAGAAAACTGTGAGAGCAAGGACTTTGCCTTGCTCTCTGCATATCCCCAGTACCTGGAACAGAAACTGGCACATAATAGGTGCTTAATAAATGCATGTTGAATGATTGAATAAAATTAAACTCTATAGTTCTGAAACCTGTTTTTGTGTGTGTGGTTAACAGGAGTCTCTTAATAGATAATACCTAGTACTTTTTTCAATTCCCTTATACATTCATTTGAAGTGTACATTATAAAATCCATTGTTCAACATACAAATGAGTATCATTGACTTTGGGATCAAAGGAAGGGAAAATTTTTCAAAAGAGCACTGTATGTATTTACACAGATGAAGCTGCTTTTTTACTGAACGGTATATCATGGACATCTTTTCACATCAGTATATAAATCTTTCTAGTTTGCACAGTGGTACACAGTTTATTTACCCAATTCTCTTTTGATGGGCATTTGGATTGTTTCCAATTTTTCTATATTATAGACAATGTTGCATTGCACATCCTTACACATATATCCTTTGCATGCTTTTAATGTTTTATATCTTTTATCTGAGATGATGGAAAAACCTACAAGCATGAATGTCTAGCATGAGATTGGAAATGCAGTCTGGGAGCTGAGAGCTATCTAGCTTGGGGGTAGATTGGAGATTTCTTCACACATATCCAATCATTGAAGTAATAGGAATCCATGAAATATAAAGAAGGAAATCGAGCAAAGCTGGAAAACATGAATCTTAAGCAATGTCTGCACTTAGAGGGCAGGAGGAGGGAGGCAAGAAACTATTCATTTTCGACAGTTATTTCTTGATTGGTATTTTCTGAAGACTGGAAACACAATGACACAGTATGAGTGATGTGGACTTTGTTCCTGCCTTCCTGTGGCATACAGTCTCATGGAAGAGGAACGCAGAAAATAAACAGTGAAATCAGATGATCATAATAGAGTGGATAATACAAGATGACATGGAAGTATATAGGAGGGCAATTGCCACAGACGACAGCCTTAATGGAAAGTGCTCTAGAAGTTACCTCTGAGCTGAGCCTGATGTAAATAGGAGTTAGCCAGGTGATGGGGTGCGGGTCAGGAGTGAGGAAGACTTCCAAGCTGAAGGAACAGCACTTTCAAGGTTCGGAGTTGTGAGGGAATGTGGCACATCCAGGGCACTGAAAAAAAAAGTTTACTGTGTGTGTCAGGAGACACACACAGTAAAGTGTGTGAGAGTGAGGTGGGTGGTGGGGGAGAGGACTGAGAAGTAGGCAGGGGCCATGATAAGAGGTTTGGCTTTAATTTTAAAGGCAATGAAGAATTTTAAGCAGGGAGGTCGTGAGATCAGTTCTGTAGGTACATTAGACAATGATTCCGACTGCAGTGCGGACAATGTATTGAAGGGTGTGGCATGGGAGAGAATAAGACCAGAGGGTCACCTGGTGGGAACCAGGGAAGAGGGGATATGGCTCAAAGTCAGAGTAATAGTGTTGGGCGTAAAGAGCAGTGGATGGATTCTAGAGGCATTTAGGAGGATTGGGAGGTAGAATTGATAGGACTTGGTTACAGGCTGGATTGAAGGGGAGAATGAAAGTGAAGAATCAAAGATGACGAATGAATGCAAAGAGCAGCTCCTGGTTTGGGTAATTGAGATAGGAAGATAAGCTGGTCCGGAAGGCAGTAAGGATGAAAACTTTACCTCTGGACAAGTCCCGTTTTTTGTGGGATGTCCAAGTAGAGGTGTTAAGCAGACAGGAGAGAAAGATCTGGGCTGGAGACAGCTCGGTGTCACGGGCATCCAGACAGAATTGACACTTTGGTAAATGTGAACTCTATAACAGCCGGGACTTTGTCTTCCTCATTGTGATACCTCAGGGCTTAGAACCTTGCCTGATTCGTGGTGGGTGCTCAGTAAATATTTGTGGAGTGAAGGAGTGGATGAGATCACTCAGGGAAAGTGAGGGAAGAAGAAGGCCCAAGCCAGAAAGCCAAGGAGCACAGGGAGTGTCACTGCTGCACAGGAGAAAGAGAGACAGAAGGAGGGAGAGAGAGAGACAGGGAGGAGAGAGAGGGAGAGAAAAGAGAGAGGGAGAGAGAGGGGCATGTCAGGGACACAGAGAGGAAGCAGTCAGGGCAGGAGGAGGAGCTGGGCGAGGAGAGGCAGGAAGTGGTGAATAATGTCAAAGCTGTTGAGAGTAACTCAAAGGGGCAACAAAAGTCCAAGAGATTTGGGCAACACGGAGGTCATTAGTAATCTTGAGGAGACTGTTTTCAGAGGACAGAAGAGTGACAAGGAAGGGTGTAAGGGGAGATAAGAAGTATACATGACCCTTTCAGGAAGTTTGACTGTGAATCAGGTATAAAAGGCAGTGAAAACGAGTATTTTTTTTAAGAGATGGAGACTTACGGATTTTTTCATGATTTTGAGAAAGAACAGCAGAGAGGAGATTAAAGACTCAACAAGATGACAGGATAATTGTTAGAGAGAGGTGAGGAGATGGGAGGAGATGAGATTTCCTTCCAGATGGAGGAATGGGCTCAAGTCAGTAAAGAGACAAGTTCCATTTTAACCAGAAAAATGAAATGCAGGTTATGATGAATTTTCAGGTTTGCAGGTGAGAAGTTGGGGTGTTTCTATCTGGTGTCCTCCAGACTTTCCTTGAGGCCACCAAGCAATGATGGGGAATGGCTATGGAGGAAGGAAAAGCAGTAGCAGAGCAGTGAAACGGGAGTCAATGGGAAAGAGGGGTCCATCCAGAGACAGGGAAGGCAACACAGGCCCAGTATCATGGAGAGAAGAACATGAGGACTGATGAGGCATAGGGCTGGTCAGTTGGAGATTATTCATAATATCTGAAGTTTCTGGAAAGTGATAGAGGTTGGACCCTCTACTGTCAGGATCTGAGAAATGAGCAGATATGTGAGGAGTGAAGTCAGCAGTTATATATAACTGGAGAGAATTCTGGAAGGGGAAAGCAGGAGTAGAGGGAGTGCTAAGGGTCATCTGAGCTTAATTCAGGATTTTTAAAAGAAATGCAGCTAGGCTTGGACATGGGGCAGGAGAGGGAGGGTTTGAAATGTTGGAGGAAGAGGCCGGGCACAGTGGCTCACGCCTGTAATCCCACCACTTTGGGAGGCTGAGGCGGGTGGATCACCCGAGGTCAGGAGTTCAAGACCAGCCTGGCCAACATGGTGAAGCCCTATCTCTACTAAAAATACAAAAATTAGCTGGGCGTGGTGGCGGGTGCCTGTAATCCCTGCTACTTGGGAGGCTGAAGCAGGAGAATCACTTGAATTCGGGAGGTGGAGGTTTCAATGAGCCGAGATCACATCATTGCACTCCAGCCTGGGCAACAAGAGTGAAACTCCATCTCGAAAAAAAAAAAAAAAATGGTTGGAGGAAGAAGAAACAGAGAAGCCAGAGGGAGATGAGATCAAATGTGTGGTGAATGAGTTAGCCCTAAAATGTGGAGGGACCCTTCTCTTTTGTGACAGGAAAGAAGCTGGACAGGCTTGGCACACCAGCAGAGAGGTGGAGGTATGGACTCGAAATTCCGGGGAAATTGTTATTTCTCTATGGGTTATGCATGGGAGAGCAGGAGGTACTTGTTCTCTACTTTCCCCAAACCTCTACTTCACAGGCAATAAGACATTTGATGCCCACCCCATCCCTAGCAATCTGACCCATTGGTTAGGTCAAAACCGAGGACTAAGCATTTGGCAGTCTCTGCCCTGGCCCTAACAGTTTGAAAGACTATTGTAGCTCCTGCCTCAGTGCCCCCTTTTGGGAAGGAAGAATCACAGAAAATCAGGGCAGGAAGTGAGCTCAAAAACATGCGGTTCACATCTCAAAGTACACAGATGGGAGAAGTTAAGTCACCATCACCGAGTCTCCCAAGCATTCACCTTTTCTCCCCAGCTGTTAATTTATGACTCTCTTGTGAAATTCTTCATCATCTCTCCATTGTGCATGGAAAGAAATCCTCAGTCTTTAGCTTGGGATTCAAGGCCCTCCACCATTTGGCCTCACTTGACTGCAAGCCTCAGGTTCTACTTCCCTCTTACACATATAAAACCTTTTCATCTGGGCTAATGTTCTTTCAAATTGGAGCACCTTACCTTCATCTCAAATTAATGTTTGTGTATAGTGTGAAATGACAAAGTTAGTTATTAAGTGATAAAGCTTCTAGAAGAAAACAGGAGAATATCTTCACAACCTTGGAGTAGGCAAATTTTTTCTTAGGTTACAGACAACAATAACTACAAAAGACAAAAAAATCAGACTTTTTCAAAATTAGAAATGTCTGTACCCTTAAGAAAATGAATAATAGGCAATTCTCAGACTGGGAGGGAGTATCTACAAGACAAATAATGTTATTAATAAAATAGAAAGCATTCCTACAACTTAATAATAAGAAAAGCAACCCATTTTTAAAAAGTGGGCAGACACTTTACAAAGGAAGATATAACAATAACTGATAAGCACATGAACAAATGCTCAACATCACTAGCTAGCAGGAAAATACAAATTGAACAAATGCTCAACATCACTAGCTAGCAGGAAAATACACATCCATAGAACAGCTAAAATTAAACTACCTGTGACACCAAATGTTGATGAGGATGTAGAGCAACTGGAATGGTCATAGACCACTTTGAAAAGCAGTTTGGGGCCGGGCACGGTGGCTCACACCTGTAATCCCAGCACTTTGGGAGGCTGAGTGGGGCGGATCACGAGGTCAAGAGATTGAGACCATCCTGGCCAACATGGTGAAAACCCATCTCTACTAAAAATACAAAAAAAGTAGCCGGGCATGGTGGCGCGCACCTGTGGTCCCAGCTACTTGGGAGGCTGAGGCAGGAGAATTGCTTGAACCTGGCAGGCAGAGGTTGCAGTGAGCCAAGATTGTGCCACTGCACTCCAGCCTGGCAATAGAGTGAGACTTCATTTAAAAAAAAAAAAAAAGCAGTTTAGTAATTTCTTACAGTTAGACAAACACATACTCTGCAACCCAGCAATTAAATGTCTAGATATTAACCCAGATAAAGAAAAACAGGCCAGGTGTGGTGGCTCTTGCTTGCAATCCCAGCACTTTGGGAGGCCAAGGCAGATGGATCGCTTGATCTCAGGAGTTTGAGACCAGCCTGGGCAATATGGTGAAATCCTGTTTCTACCAAAAAAAAAAAAAAAAAAAAAAAACAGCAAAAAGTAGCTGGGTGTGGTGGCATGTACCTGTAGTCCCAGCTACTCAGGAGGCTGAGGTAGGAGGATTGCCAGAGCCCAGGAAGTCGAGGCTGCAGTAAGCCGTGATCATGCCACTGAGCTCCAGCCTGGGTGACAAAGCGAGACCCTGTCTCAAAAAATAATAATGAAAAAGGAAAAACATGTGTCCACAAAAAGACTTTTACAAGAATGTTCCTAGCTATGCCACTTAACTAGCTAAGTGTCGTATTAGTCAGGGCTCTGCAGAGAAACAGTACCAATAAGATATATAGCCTATCTATCTATCTATCATCTATCTATCTATCTATCTATCTATCTATCTATCTATCTATCTATCACTTATCTATCATCTTCCCACCTTTCTATATGTGTAGATAGGTAGATAGATAGATATGAAGTTTATTATAAGGAATTGACTTACATGATTATGGAGGTAGAGAAGTCCCAAGATCTGAGGTTGGCAAACTTGAGGCCCAGGACAGCTAATGGTATATTTCCAATCTGAGCCTGAGTTCAAAAACAGAAGACTGATGTGATTTCCTCACTTGAAGATAGTCAGCTTAAGAGAGAAAATTCTCTCTTACTCAGCCTTCTGTTCTCTTCCGGCCTTTAATAGATGGAATGAGGCCCACCCATATTGGGGAGGGCAATCTGCTTTGCTTATCTATCAATTCTCATGTTAATTTCATCCCAAATCTCTCCCTTGCACACACACACATGCACACGCGCACACACACACACACACACACACAATAATGTTTAACCAAATATCTGGGCACCTTGTAGCCCAGTGAAGTTGACATAAAATACTAGCCATCACAAGTCCATCAACTAATCTCATCAACTTGGCACCTATATGTATCTCCTTAAGCCATACTTAATCTCCAAATAAAGACACTAACAAGGCCGTAATTCCACCTAACCTGATACAGCTATTCTGTGTATAACCAAAACACACTAACCTCCTCCCCAGAAGAGGAGCTAAAGTCCTTCAGTGATGTATACTTTCTCTATGAAATCCTGTAACTTAAATACTATGGTATAAAATTAACTATATGTAAATACTATGACGTAAAGTCAATACTTGGTTTTTTTTTTTTTTAGATGGAGTCTCGCTCTGTTGCCCAGGCTGGAGTGCAGTGGCGTGATCTCAGCTCACTGCAACCTCTGCCTCCTGGGTTCAAGTGATTCTCCTACCTCAGCCTCCTGAGTAGTTGGGATTACAGGTGCACACCACCCACACCCAGCTAATTTTTTTGTATTTTAGTAGAGACAGGTTTCAAAGAGAAGAAAACAAAGATATTTCTCTACAAAGAGTAGAGAAGAAAACAAAGATATTTGCTTAGCGTATATGTGGATAGATTTATACACACAAATATACACTCACAAACATATTAATAACAAAATAAAGAGGAAATGCTCATGACAATTACAGCCCTCTGGCCAGGCACGGTGGCTCACACCTGTAATCCCAGCACTTTGGGAGGCCGAGGCAGGCGGATCACCTGAGGTCAGGAGTTTGAGACCAGCCTGGCCAACATGGTGAAACTCCATCTCTACTAAAAATACAAAAATTACCCAGGTGTGGTGGTTCACACCTGTAATCCCAATACTTTGGGACACTGAGGCGGGTGGTCAGATTAGGAGTTCGAGACCAACCTGACCAACATGGTGAAACCCCATGTCTACTAAAAATACACAAATTAACCAGGTGTGGTGGTTCATGCCAGTAATTCCAGCACTTTGGAAGGCTGAGGTGGGTGGGTCATCTGACGTCAGGAGTTCAAAACCAGCCTTGCCAACATGGTGAAACCCCATCTCTACTAAAAATACAAAAATTAGCGGGGCGTGGTGGTGCACGCCTCTAGTCCTAGCTATTTGGAGGGCTGAGGCAGGAGAATCACTTGAACCCGGGAGATGAAGGTTGTAGTGAGCCGAAATGGTGCCACTGTACTCCAACCTGGGCAACAGAGCAAGACTCCATCTCAAATAAATAAATAAATAAATAAATAAATAAATAAATAAAATATATAAATAAATTTTTAAAAATTACAGTCCTCATTTCTGTAACCAGTCACATAGTTGTAGCTTCTTTCACTATCCATTAGGTATTCCCTTTGCCTTCAGCAAGCACCTCAGATGGCATGGTTCTTTACCTTTGAAGTGACCCAAACCTTCATTCCTGAAGGGTCTGAGCCAGTCATAGTCCTGCCCAGATTGGATTGTTGTAGTTTTCCATTGACCTTAATCACAGGACATGCTTTAAGGGATCACTTGTGTTCCAGACAAACTCTTCCTTTTCTCCACTGTGGAGTAGCAGTCCAATTTCCCCTAGGTAGTCAGGATTAATTATGCCAGTCGGCACAGTAACTCCCTTCTTTGCCTGTTGATTTGGAGGCATAAGGAGTCCAAAGTGGCCAGGTGGCAGTCTCAACTTCCAGTTCAATAGAATCATTGTTGTGTCTCCTGGTGGAAACATTCCTCCCTTCAGAACTAAGACCACTAAGCCAGCAGAGCATAAGGTCATGAGAATAGGAAGCAAAAATTTTGCTAGTGGGGCACTAGTGATAATAGTGGGTGTTTCTACTCTATGATTCCTGGAGCTGTGAATCTTGGCTATGGGAAGAAGAACACCATACATTGGAATCTGGTTCAGAGCATATATACAGCCTTCTGGATAACCTTGCTGCAGACCTACAAAGTATTGCCGCTGAGCTGGCACTGTAACTGAGTCTTCAAAAGGCCATTCCATTGTACTTTCAAACCAGCTGCTTCAGGATGGTGTGGAACACAGTAAGATCAGTGAATTTCATGAGCATGGGCCCACTGCTGCACTTCTTTTCCTGTGAAGTGAGCTCCCTGATTGAAAGCAATGCTGTGTGTAATACTATGACGGAGGATAAGACATTCCATAAGTCTGCGGATAGTAGTTTTGGCAGAAGCATTGCATGCAGGGAAGGCAAATCCATATTCAAAGTGTCTATTCCAATAAGAACAAAATGCTGCCCTTTCCGTAATGGAAGCCATCCAATGTAATCAGCCTGCCTCCGGGTAGCTGTTTGTTTAGCTGGAGGAACAGTGGCATATCAGGGACTCAGTGTCGGTCTCTGATGCTGGCAAATTGAACACTCAGTGGTGGCTGTAGCCAAATCAGCCTTGGTAAGTGCAGTCCACGTTGTTGAGCCTATGCATAACCTTCATCTCTGCCACCATGGCCATTTTATCCATGAGCCCATTGGGTGATGATGGGATGATTGTGGAAAGAGGCTGACTGGTGTCCATAGAATTAGTCATCCTATCTATTTGATTATTAAAATCCTCCTCTGTGGCAGGGTGCAGCAGCTCACACTTGTAATTCCAGCATTTTGGGAGGTCAAGGTGGGTGGATTGCTTGAGGCCAGGAGTTTTGAGTCCAGCTGGGCAACATGGTGAAACCCTTTCTCTACTGAAAATACAAAAAAAATTAGCCGGGTGTGGTGGTGTGTGCCTGTCATCCCAGCTACTCAGGAGGCTGAGATGGGAGAATCACCTGAGCCTGGGGAAGTCGAGGCTGCAGTAAACCTAAACCAAAATCATGCCACTGCACTCCAGCCTGGGCAATCGGAGTGACACCCTGTCTCAGAAAAATAAATAAATAAAAGGGGCCAGGTGCAGTGGCTCACACCTGTAATCCCAGCACTTTGGGAGGCTGAGGTGGGTGGATCACCTGAGGTCGGGAGTTTGAGACCAGCCTGACCAACATGGAGAAACCCTGTCTCTACTAAAAAAAAAAAAAAACCAAATTAGCTGGGTGTGGTTGTTCATGCCTGTAGTCCCAGCTATTTGAGAGGCTGAGGCAGAAGAATTGCTTGAACCCAGGAGGTGGAGGTTGCAGTGAGCTGAGACCACGCCATTGCAGTCCAGCATGGGCAGCAAGAGCGAAAATCCATCTCAAAAATAAATAAATAAATAAATAAAAATAAAATCCTCCTCTGCTGAGGTCACTGTTTGGTGAGCATTCACATGGGAAACAAATATCTTCACATCTTTTGCCCAATCAGATAGGTCTATCCACATACTCTTCCCCAAATTTATTTGTCATCACTTTTGCAATTATGTTCCTTACAAGTCTGAGGCCATCCAGGAAACCATTGGCTACTATGAATCAGTATATAACCACATGTCTGGCCATTTCTCCTTCCAAATAAATTGTGCAACCAAGTGCTCTGCCCAAAATTCTGTCCTAAGGACAGTGGTAAAGGGAATTCTTCCTAATGGAAGAGGGAAGAGATCGCTGCCCTGGCTGAGATGACTGCATACTCCAAGTGAACTGCACACTCCAAGAGGTGGAAGCAAAGAGGAGACACAGGAGACTTCTAAGATCTCTCTTATTGCCCTTGAAGGCTGCAGATCCTGCTCCTTTGCCCCTGGGACCCTGGAGAGCCCCTGTCTTGAGGACCCCCAATTGCAGGTGCCTGTTTTGCTCTGGGATGCTCCTGCCTGGGTTGTAGTGCTAGAGGTGGCCCACGTGAGGCAGCAGCCTCCTGCGTCCCTGGTGCCCACTGAGCTTTGCTGGAGCAGTGGGAACTGAAGGATGATCATGTTGCAGACCCAACCAATGGTTGTGGTCCGTGGCCTGTTCGGAACTGGGCAGCACAGCAGGAGGTGAGTGGCGGGTGAGGTCCACCTCTTGTCAAATCAGCAGTGGCATTAGATTCTCATAGGAGCATGAACCCTATTGTGAACTGTGTAGGCGAGGGATCTAGGTTGTGTGCTCCTTATGAGAGTCTAATGCCTGATGATCTGAGGTGGAATAGTTTCATCCCGAAACCATCCCTCCACCCCTACCTTTGTCCTTCCATGGAAAAATTGTCTTTCACAAAACTGGTCCCTGCTGCTAAAATGACTGGGGACTACTGCTTTAGGGATGTCCCAGAAAGGGGCTGTTATGATGCAGCTGTCCACTTTTGGGTGGTGCCTGCACATTGTGCAGAACTATTACCAGGCCTGATCTCTTCTTCTGTGAACTGATCATTGGGTATTCCCAACAAGGTCATAGGTGCAGGCTGGGAGAGAGGAGGCAGTGAAGCAGAAGTAGGAATTATGGGCATTTGGGCCACTTCCTCATGTAATTTACTTGTTCTTCAGGACTTGCTTGAGCCTGACCACCTATATACCATTTCCATTTGATGATGGAGTGCTGCTGTGCACATCCAACTTCATGGCTTAGTGGGTCAGATAGCACCCAGTTCATGATAGGCAGCTCAGGTCACATGGTAACTTGGTGGCCCATGGTCAAACATTCAGTTTCTACTGAGGCCCAGTAGCAGACCAAGAGCTGTCTCAAAAGGAGTGTAGTTATTTGTGAATGATGGCAGGAACTTGCTCCAAAATCCTGAAGGCCTCCACTGTGATTCACCCATGAGGGCCTGCCAAAGGCTCCAGACAGATCCCTATCTGTCACTGATACCTCAAGCACCATTGGATCTGATGGGTCATATGGCCCAAGTGACAGAGCAGCTTGCATAGCAGCCTGGACCTGTTACAGAGCCTTCTCCTTGTCTAGACTCCACTCAAAACCAGCAGCTTTTCAAGTCACTTGGTAAATGGGGCAGAGTTACACACCCAAATGAGGAACATGTTGCCTCCAAAATCCAAAGAGGCCTACTAGGCATTGCACCTCTTTTTTGGTTGTAGGAGGGGCCAGATGCTATAAGGTGTCCTTCACCTTAGAAGAGATATCTTGACATGCCCCATACCACTGGACCCCTAGAAGTCTCATTAAATGAAACCACATCTGAAATAAAACCACAACAGCAATACAACCACATCTGGTACAGCAGCTGCAGTGGGAATCATCACCTGGTTAAGTTTATAGTAATCCACTGTCATTCTCCATCTGTCTTTTGCACAGGCCAAATGGGCATGTGGAATAAGAATGTGGTGGGAATTGCCACCCCTGCCTCCTTGATGATGGCCCTACTCTCTGCAGTCCCTCCAGGAATTAAGTATTGCTTTTGGCTTACTCTTTTCCTAGGTAGAGGCAGTTCTAGTGTCTTCCACTTGGCCTTTCCCACCAGAATAGCCCTTCCTCCACAAGTCAGGGAACCAATGTGGGGATCTGCCAGCTGCTGAGTGTATCCATTTCAATTATGCATTCTGGAACTGGGGAAATAATCACAGGATGTCTTTGGGGATCCACTGGACCCACCGTGAGATGGACCTGGGAAAAAAAATCTTGAGCTGCATTCACATTAGTGATTCATAAACTGATAAGCATGAGAGCCTTTCAGGTTATAAGAAAGGGATACAAGGGCGCAAAAGAGGGAATTCAACATAAATGAAGAAGGAACCTAACTCAGCCATGGGGCGAGAAGGTGTCTGTGAACTCACAGTGAGCAAGGCTGTATTTGGGAGATGGAAGTATTTTGAAGTGTTCTTTGAGGTTGACTCTTTAGCTTCCCTTCACATCAACCATGGTAATTCCATTCCCCTTGGGAGGGACTAGCTAAAGAATGGGCATGTATCCAATTCTGGCTAATGGTACAAAAAGAAGATTCTACAGGAGACTGCTGGTAAAAGCTTCCATGCTTCTGAAAAAACACGAAAGCTTTCTTTTTCTGCGTGTTATTGTGTTTGGTGCAGATGTCGTATTACCACAAAGGGAGCCAGCTGAAGGAAAAAGCCAATGTCCTGCGGAGAGAAAAGCAGAGAAATGGAGGCTGTTTGGCTCCTTGAGGACACCTTGAGCCACTCATCGTACCACACCTGGAACCCACTACTTCTAGACTAACTATTATATGAGATAATACATTTCCTTACATGTTTGAATCTGTGTTTTCTATTACTTATGGCTAAGGCATCCTAACCAACAGAGAGTATGGGACAGATTTCCTGCATTAACTGGTAGGAGCTTAGAGCTAAGATTTGGGTACTAAGGAGGTGTAACTGGTATCTTCACAGGCTGGGGGGACCAGGACAAAGGGGTCATTCATTCTTCTCTGCATGTCAGGGGAGACTCTACAACCCAGCTGAGGTAGGAAAATTGGATTTCTCTGTCTTTTGTTTATATTTCTGTTTTGTTATTTATTTATTTATTGAGACAGAGTCTTGCTCTGTCACCCAGGCTGGAGTGCAATGTCACAATCTCGGCTCACTGCAACCTCTGCCTCCCAGGTTCAAGAAATTCTCCTGCCTCGCCAGGCACAGTGGCTCATGCCTGTAATCCCAACACTTTGGGAGGTCAAGGTGGGTGGATCACAAGGTCAGGATTTCAAGACCAGCCTGGGCCATATAGTGAAACCCCATGTCTACTAAAAATACAAGAAGATTAGCTGGCCGTGGGGGTGCCTGTAATCCCAGCTACTCGGGATGCTGAGGCAGGAGAATGGCGTGAACCCAGGAGGCGGAGGTTGCAGTGAGCCAAGATCGTGCCACTGCACTCCAGCCTGGGCGACAGAACGATACTGTGTCTCAAAAAAAAAAAAAGAAAAAGAAAAAGAAAAAAAAAAAAGAAATTCTCCTGCCTCAGCCTCCTGAGTACCTGGGACTATAGATGTGCACCACCACACCCGGCTTTTTTTTGTATTTTTAGTAGGGACAGTGTTTTGCCATGTTGGCCAGGCTGGTCTCCAACTCCTGACCTCAGGTGATCCACCTGCCATGGCCTCCCAAAGTGCTGGGCTTACACGCATGAGCCACTGCGCCCAGCCTCCGTTTTTTAAATCAAAATGAATCTAACCTTGAGCCCCCAGTCCTGTTCATTGGGCAGATTATTAATCTGTCATTCTGGAAGTGCAATCTCTCCCCTGAAATATTGTGCCTACCTGGGCAAAAGTGTGGGGGCCTCCCAACCAGTCATCAGCCGGTGGTCTGCCCTAAGTTTTCCTTTGATGCCTCACATCCCTTCTAGTTTGTTGATTTTGCTGTTGCTGAGTCATACATGGGGCCCAGGAAATCTTTGGTGAGACTGAAGACTCAATGCCCAAGG
The DNA here is from genome assembly GCF_029289425.2 of Pan paniscus. Lineage (NCBI taxonomy): Eukaryota > Metazoa > Chordata > Mammalia > Primates > Hominidae > Pan > Pan paniscus. Next base: position 66,365,543 of record NC_073264.2, read on the forward strand.
CCTAAAATTTCCCCGAGATCTGGATGTTTCCTGGGGCTCTGGAAAGGGCTCCATTCTGAGTGAGACAGGTTTTCTGTTTTGTTTTGGTTTCTATGTTTCTGGTCTCTCAGCACTCTCCTCTGTCTTTCCTCGTCCTTCAAGACTCCCCTCTCCCTGTCCCCCTCCCGCCTATCTCCCTCTGGGTATCTGCATCATCTCATCAGGAGCCAGGGCTTTTACCCAAGGCATGAAGATCTGTTATCTTCAAACAGCTCTGCTTTCTGTCCTGCAAGGATTCGTAAGGCAAGAAAAACCAAAAAAGCTGACTTGTAGTACCTGCTTGGGAAAAGACGGCAATGGAAAAACACAGTAAACAAATTAATATCTTAATTATCTTGTCACAGGTGCCTCAGCGGAGCACTGTGACAGAGGAGCATAATAGGAGGGCTGACTCCAGGCTGAGTGGCAGCCAGCCAGCCAATGAGAGTGGGACAGGGAGAAAGAAGGTGGGAGCTGAGCAGTGCTGGGGAAGCTTTCTTGCAAACTTGCAAAACCTGCCTGGCAGCCTGAGAGCCTTGTGACAGGGATGCCTCTTTCCTATCTCAAGTGCTGAGGTGTCCTTAAACATACTTTTTCATTTCCAGAAGCCTTCTCGCTGTACCTTGTGGTCACACGTAGAGGGCTACGATACCTCCTCACCTCACCAGAGAGTGGGAAGTTTCAAAGAAGAACATGCAGGAAAGATCTTTGAGTTGCTCTGCAGGAAGGAGGCCCTGGCAGCCCACCCCAGCCTCGTCCGTGCAGCTCACCCTCCATTCAGCCCTGGTGGTCCCCTGCAGCTTGTATCTGCCACAGCCCTGCAGGTGGCACTGGGACTCCTGGGCTTCTGGACTTGGCTCAGAGGTAAACAAGAACAGCAGATGTTCATGCAGCTTGGATTTAGATAGTATCTTCCCACCCAGAGCTGAAAAGACCTTTGAAATCATTGAGACCAACTCCCTATTCTTACAGTTAAGGGCCCAGAGGATAAGTGAAGCCGGGAGACTTGGCTAAGGTGACCTGAAGCTATAAGGAGGGACAACCAAGGCTCCTTATCTCTCTCAGCCCTCCCTTATCACCCTGATCTCTGGGTGCTGCCCCTTGATCCTGGTTGCCTCATGTGGTGCTTTTGAATGATTTACCTGTCCTTCTTGCCACTTGTGGGGCCAGCACGCCTTGCCCTTCCTGCAGATGCCTGCTGTCTCCTGGATGTTGGGCTGTCAGATGATTAACCCAAGGACAATGAAGGGTGTGCAGAGTCCCCAGACCTCAGATCTTGAGCTGGGCTCTTGCTCAGTTTTTCATCGGCATCCTGACAGCATTTGTTAAGGGGAATGGGACTGTGGGTTACTCAGAAGCCCTGGGCATTTTCCAGTTCACAGGCACCTTCTGAGCATGCTCACTTGTGACTTTCTGACCAAAACATTTCAGCCTGGAGATAATCTTCAAGTAAACAAGTATGGGGTCTTTTGTCTCCCATTGTTTTGATTGGTTTAATAACTAATCAATCATATATTCTGAGGCTGCCTTAAAATCCTCAACCATGCTGCAGGTCATTACATGTGTTTAGCACTTTATAATTCAGAATACATTATTTCGTCAGCTTTATGAGATTCTTTGACCATACCCATTTCACAGGTATGAAAACTGTGAGTCAGTCAGCAAGGTTAGATGACCTGCCGTTTTAGAAGGAAGAATCAGAGCCACAACTAAAATGATACCCTGGATTCTAGTGCAGTGATCTTGTCCCTGGCCCTCCACTAGGTATAGGCTGGCTATGTGGTCTTCAGTGGAGTGGGGCAGTGGAGATAGTGAGGGGAGCTGCCCACCGTGGAAAAAGTGCTGATAAAACACTTGGGACTTGGCCGGGCGCGGTGGCTCACGCCTGTAATCCCAGCACTTTGGGAAGCCAAGGCAGGCCGATCATGAGGTCAAGAGATCAAGACCATCCTGGTCAACATAGTGAAAACCTGTCTCTACTAAAATACGAAAAAAAATAAGCCAGGCATGGTGGCGTGCGCCTGTAGTCCCAAAGGCAGGGGAGTCACTTGAACCGGAAGGCGGAGATTGCAGTGAGCCGAGATTGCGCCACTGCACTCTATCCTGGCGACAGAGCAAGACTCCATCTCAAAAAAAAAAAAAAAAAATACTTGGGACTTTGGAGACAGACTGGGATATGATCTAGTTGAAAAGTACCAAAGTTACCCCAAAAGCAGCTCTGTTTACTTCGTGATCCCCACCTCCAAGTTTCTCATCCTTGACCTTGTTCCTGGTCGCTCCTTTGACTCCATGATTTGGACTCTCAGCCCAAACCAGGTTTTACTCCAGTCCATCCAGATTCCATCCCCACGCCCATCTCAGATTGTCAGCTCCAGTTTCCTTCCAGACCCCAGGGCTTGCAGCTGCCCCTACTGGCCTCACTGTTGCCAGTGAGGGGCACACCTGACTAGCTGCTGACCGAGCACTAGTGACCCTATTTAATTACTCTCTCGTGTTCAAGCATCTAAGAGCAGTTGTGAGAGAGCCAAGTGCAAGAGGCACCAAGCAATCTCCACCCAAAGGCAAGTCCCCCAACTGCAAAAGGGCCTGTGGAAGCTAAAGCGTCAAAGTTCAGGATGATTACGGTCAGAAAAGTCTAGGCCAAGGGCCTATGGCCAGAGGTGTATCACCTCCTGACCTCTGATGACTCCTTATGCAAGTTCGCCCTTCCATCATCCAAGATCAGTAGCCCTCAAACTTGGATGGACAAAACAACACTGGAGAGCTATTAAATTACAAATGCCAGCTGGGCATGGTGGCTCACGCTTGTAATCCCAGCACTTTGGGAGGCTGAGGCAGGTGGATCACCTGAGGTAAGGTGTTCGAGACCAGCCTGGCCAACATGGTGAAACCCTGTTTCTACTAAACACAAAAAATTAGCTGGACATGGTGGCACATGTCTGTAATCCCAGCTACTCGGGAGGCTGAAGGCAGGAGAATCGCTTGAACCCAGGAGGTGGAGGTTGCAGTGAGCTGAGATTGCACCATTGCACTCCAGCCTGGGCAACAAGAGTGAAACTCTGTCTCAAAAAATAAAATAAAATAAAAAATAAAGTTACAAATGCCTTTGCCCCCACCTAGACTTGCCAAAATAGACACTTCTGGTTGAAACCATCCCTACAAACTTTATAAAATTAATCAGGGAAGAAGGGAGGGGAGAAATGAAAACAAGCCAAGCTTGCAGCACACTCAGCATTAGTCATTAGGTCAGCTTGTGCCTGACCTGCTTCCACACAGTTGTTTGCCTATTGTCTTAGAATCACGTGGGCCCTAGACTATAGGTCCCCTAAACAGCTAAAGAGATAACACCTTAAGCATTATGAAACATTATGTTTTCCATTTGAGATATTCTTTCAGGTCTTGCATACCAGTGTGACTACTGATATCAGCTAATCTGAAGGACCCCATGGGAGCTGACTCACTAAAGAATGCCATTTCCACCTCCTGATGATTTCATCCCCTGTATCCTGACCAATCTATGACCCTAATTTTCCAGCCCCTTGTCCTTCACAATCTCCTTAAAGATCCCACCTCAGGCTGGGCGCGGTGGTTCATACCTGTAATCCCAGCACTTTGGGAGGCCAAGGTGGGCAGATCACCTGAGGTCAGGAATTGGAGACCAACCTGACCAACATAGAAAAACCCCATCTCTACTAAAAATACAAAATTAGCTGGGTGTGGTGGCGCGTGCCTCTAATCCCAGCTACTCGGGAGGCTGAGGCAGGAGAATCACTTGAATCCGGGAGGTGGAGGTTGTAGGGAGCCGAGATAGCGCCATTGCACGATTGGGCAACAAGAGCAAAACTCCATCTCAAAAAAAATTTTTTTTTAAATTTTTAAAAAAGTCCCACCTCAAAACTGCTTGGAGAGATGTATTTGAGAGTGTCCTTCCCACCTCCTTGCTCTATGCCCTGTGAACGTCAAACTCTTTCTCTGCTGCAAACCCTGCTGTCTTAGTGTACTGGTCTGTTACTGTGCAGCAGGCACACAAACTTGTTGGTCCTATAACAAGGTTAGGACCAAATGTTCTTGCCCACACCTAGACTTGCTGAATCAGACACTTCAGGTTAGAATCAAAGACTGCATTTGTAACAAACAGCTTAGAGCATTCTGATGCAGATAGCCTATACAGCAGACTGTAAGAAACATCAGTGTATTTCCACTTAATATGTGAGTTTGGGCAAGGCTCTTACCCTCTGTAAAATAAGGAAAGAGTAGTTGTGAGGATTAAATGGAAAGATGGGAAGCAAAGTACTTAGCACAATGTCTTATATATGGTAAGCACTCAAAAAGGTTAACTGTTATTGCTATTATGATTATTTTATTTTATTTTACTTTTTTGAGATAGAGTCACTCTCACTCAGACTGGAGTGCAGTGGTAGGATTTTGGGTCACTGCAACCTCCTCCTCCCAGGTTCAAGCGATTCTCCTGACTCAGACTCCTGAGTAGCTGGGATTACAGGCACCAGCCACCACACCCAGCTAATTGTTGTATTTTTAGTAGAGACGGGGTTTCACCATGTTGCCCAGGCTGGTCTTGAACTCCTGGCCTCAAGTGATCTGCCCACCTTGGCCTCCCAAAGTGCTGGGATTACAGGCATGAGCCACTGCACCCTGACTATTATGATTGTTTTGTCTCACTATTCAGCTAAACTCCCTGGTACTACTGCCTGCTTCAAATTTCTCCCTATTCCGAGAGGATTTTCTATTAGTCCTCCTCTTCTTCAATTCTATTCTTTCTGATCCCATCAAATGAATTTATTATCACTTACTCCCAAGCATAAACCAAAATGCAAGACTGCCAGCCCTCTCCTTTCCAGCCACAGATAGTCACAGACACACAGATGCATGCATGCACACGCGCGCACACACACACACACACAAAACATGTGCTCCAGCTCTGCACATTCCCTCCTGCAAATTCTGATTGTCAAGGTGCTGAGGGTGTGGACAGAAGTTGTCTTTGGGTGGGTGAGATTGTAGGTGGGGATTTTTAAATTTCCTTTCTTTGCTTGTCTGTATTTTCTGATTTGTTTGTCATGGGTATGTTTGCATTTGTACCAAGAAAAGTTATTTTTAATTTTTGTAAATTCTAGTTGTTGCCATGTCTAGAAACTCTCCCTGAAGTGTGCTACTGCATTCTGAGCACTCCTTTTAACTTCATGCCCCCTCAGCCTCTCTTCTCTGTGCTCTTTGCTATTATACATTTGCATTCACTAGTGAGTTGCTCTGTAGATGGTCTTAAAGGGGTTGAGCAACCTTGAGCAGACAGGCAGCACCTTGAGGGTAGAGGCTGTGTCCTCTCTTCTGTGCAAACAGCTTGCACATTTCTTAGCTAACTTCAGCTCTCTACCCTCCTCTCCTTACCACTGAGCCCAGGTGACTGTGAGAAGTTGAAGGCGCTTGGTTAGAACAGGGCTTAGTTCTACTCAGCTGAATTTTCTATTATTTTCATTTTAAAATTTCTGACACTTGGGGTAGCAGTCTTGAGTGCACTAGACACATAGGCACAGTCTCTGGAGAACTCCGAACAATACACAGGGCAGGTTTATGCGGGGATTGACAGTGTCATGGGGCTTGGGGGTAGTGTCTTAGCCTGGTTGTGAATTTAACCCAGATCTTGCAAAATCTCCAGACATCCTTTTTTCTCACTCTTTTTTTTTTTTCAAGGCCCTCGTGGCTCTGGGAGCTTTGGTCAAGGCTAAGACTCATTCCCTCTCCAGTGTATATTTAAGAACCAAACATGATTAAAAACAGATGTGATTAAGAATGTGAGCTTGAGATTAAACAGACCTAGGTTTAAATCCTAGCTCTGATCCTCAAGTAACTGTACCAAGTCATTTAACCTCTTCTAGCCTCAGTTTCCTCATCTGGAAAATGGAGACAGAAATTGTGTCCACCTAATAGGATAATAGGATTATTGTAAGAATTAAGGAAAACAATGCATGTAAAGCATTTGGTGCTCAGCAACTGGTAATGATCACTACTACCAGGATGTTTGGGAGCCGCAAAGATAGAAACCAAAGAGAAACAACACCTCTGACTTGGAAAAAACTTTCCTTCTCAAGGGGAGAAACAAAGAACCTCTGTGTGACACAGACAAAGTGAGTCCAAGGTAACATACTCACGGACAGGAGAGAGGGGCACACAGTATATGCAAGAGCTGGGAGCTTCCTACCAGGGGAAATCTGAGAAATCTTCAGAAAAGAGGTAAGTCTTGGATGGACGTGGAGGGATAAGTGAGAGGAGAGATGACAGGTGGGCTAGAGGCCAGGAGCTGGCTGCTGGGGCTGTGCATATAGCTGTATAGGCTAGCAGTTAAGAGCTCAAGTGCTGGAGTCATAGGACATGTATTTGAGTCATTGACTGTGGTGTTGAGAAAGTAGACTGGGTGGCTTAGAAACAACACTGATTTATTTCTCATGGTTCTGGTGGCTAGGAAGTTCAAGATCAAGGTGCCAGCAGATTTGGTGTCTGGTGAGGGCCTGCTTCCTGGTTCACAGACAGCTGCCTTCTCACTGTGTCCTCACATTGTGGAAGGAGTGAGGGAATCTCTCTGGGGTCCCTTTTTTGTTTGTTTGTTTGTTTGAGACAGGGTCTTGCTCTGGCATCCAGCCTAGAGTGCAGTGGCATGATCATAGCTCACTGCAGCTTCAACCTCCTGGGCTCAAGCAATCCTCCCACCTCAGCCTCACAAATAGCTGGGACCACAAGTAGATGCCACCACAGCTGACTTTTTAAAATTTTGTGTAGAGACAGGGACTCTTTATGTTGCCTGGGCTGTTCTCAAACTCCTGGGCTCAAGTGATCCTTTTGCCTCTGTCTCTCAAAGTGATGGGATTACGGGGATGAGCTACAGTGACCAGCCTGGAGCCTCTTTATGACAGCACTAATCTCATTCCCGAGGGCTCTGCCCTCATGACCTACTTACCTCCCAACGGCCCCTCTTCTAAATACCATCGTTTTGGGGATTAGATTTCAACATGTGAATTTTGGGAGGACACAAACCTTCAGATTATAGCAGTTACCCTCCACAAGCCTCACTTTTCTTAATTTTGTAATATACAGAATGGTAGTTCCTTCCTATTAGGATTTTTATGAGGAGTCAGTAAAAAAATGCTTGTAAAGTGCATTTTAAAAATTTAGTAATTACATTTCAGAGACACAGCCAACATGACTGCTATTTTTGTATTGTATTTATTATTATAATTCCATACTTGGCCTTGTTTTCCAGAAGAATACTTACACAACCATTCAGGGTCTTTTTCCCCATGTTTTTGGATACCTGCATTCATTCATCTATTACATAATAATAATAGAATATATATATATATATATATATATAATTATTTTTTTTTTTCTGAGATGAGTCTCGCTCTGTTGCCCAGGCTGGAGTGCAGTAGCATGATCTCGGCTCACTGCAAGCTCCGCCTCCCAGGTTCACGCCATTCTCCTGCCTCAGCCAAATAGCTGGGACTACAGGTGCCCGCCACCACACCTGGCTAATTTTTTGTATTTTTAGTAGAGACGGGGTTCCACTGTGTTAGCCAGGATGGTCTTGATCTCCTGACCTCGTGATCTGCCCACCTTGGCCTCCCAAAGTGCTGGGATTACAGGTGTGAGCCACTGTGCCTGGCCAATAGAACATATATATATTATGTAATAATAACAGCTGACATTTAAATAGTATATTCTATGTGCCAGGCATTGTTCTAAGTACAGGGTATACTGGGTATGTACAAAACTCATTTAATCTTCCCAATATTGCTGTGAAGTAGGTACTGTTATTATTCATATTTTATAGAGGATAAAATTGAGGTCCAGAGAAGTTAAGCAGCTTGCCCAAGATTACACAGCTAGTAAGTCACAGAACTAGAATTTTTGGTCCCAGAGAGTCTGGCTCAGAATCCATGCTCTTAACTACTTGGCTATTGAACACGCACACTATTCTCAAAAACTCCGGGAAGAATGGAAGTACAAAAATATGAATTAAACACTGATCCTACCAGAAGGGAGATAGTAGCCAGGGAGAGTGATAAGACACAGTAAGATCATACCCACCCATAGCGGGTGATCATGTGGCCTGGAGGCCCACGTGGGCCTCTTGACCTGGCTGAGTTATCCACTGGAATCAGCTTGGGTCATTGGACGAAGTCCTTGTTGGAGCCTGTGTAAAGTTAGTTAACACACTAACAGTGCATTGCTGGCACCTTTTTGCCACAGATATCAGCACAGTTGGTGCTCCCTGGCCCACTGGAAGGCTGGATGATAGAATGTGGCTGGATGAGTATAAACCCTCCCTAGTATTAACTGAAAAAATAACTTGAAGTACAGAGCCTACTGAGTGAGGGTTGAGTCATTGCCTCATTGAGACATTGTATCATTCACTGACTGGGCACCTGTTTTTTGCCAAGTTATCTTCTCTGTGATGGATGTTACATTGAAAACATGTTTTGTTTTGTTTTTTTCCTCCTGAGCACACTCTCAAAATCCCTAGGATTATTCCCACTTGCCCCTTCCCAGCTTCAAATGGTTTATGCCTTAGTATAAACATTTAGAAGGTTGGAGCTAAAAAGGTCCTTGATAGTGAGTGGTATCCTGGATACCAGTTTGCAAGAACCAATTGTTAAATTTTCAGGAATTTTGTAAGCTGATTGTTAAACACAGCCATTCTCAAAAAATTGAATTATATAAACTTACAATCAAATAAACCGTATTAAAACAAAGGTAATAAATATTCAAAACTGATTATTTCAGTAGAGCGCAGTGGCTTATGCCTGTAATCCCAGCACTTTGGGAGGCTGAGGCAGGTGGATCATTTGAGGTCAGAGGTTCGAGACTAGCCTGGGCAACATGGCAAAATCCTGCCTCTACTAAAAATACAGACATAGCTGGGTGTGGTGGTGGGTGCCTGTAATCCCAGCTACTCAGGAGGCTGAGGCAGGAGAATAAAGATACAATTCTACAGGAGAATCACTTGAACCTGGGAGGTGGAGTTTGCAGTTGAGTCGAGCTAGTGCCACTGCACTCCAGCCTGGGCAACAGAGCAAGACTCTATCTCAAAAAAACAAAAAGAAAAAAAATCCCTTGTTACTTCATAATTACTTTACTATATGATATGTGATTGCATGGCCAATGCTGCATTCAGTGATGTGTTGTTGGTAAGTTCGAATTTAGCCATGGTGGTAGTATTTACACCACTGAAATCAGCAGACACTATAAATCAGTACCCCTTCCCCCAAAGCCCATTGTTGCCCAGAACATCATTTACCTTAGAAATAATCAAATCTGGTTATTTTCACCCTGGGTTTCAGTCAAGGGCATCCACTGAGAGTCCTTGGTTACTGCTAGAGGAGGAGGAAGGACAGGCAAGGTGAGAGCAGGTGAGGCTCTGCCCATTGTCCCTGCCCCTGAGCTAGGCCAGCCTGATGTGTGGTTGTTATTTATTTATTTATTTATTTATTTATTTATTTATTTATTTGAGACAGAGTCTCACTCTGTTGCCCAGGCTGAAGTGCAATGGCGTGATCTTGACTCACTGCAACCTCTGCCTCCCCACCCCCAGGTTCAAGCAATTCTCCTGCCTTAGCCTCCCAAGTAGCTGGGATTACAGGCACCTGCCACCACGCCCAGCTAATTTTTGTATTTTTAGTAGAGACAGGGTTTTACCATATTGACCAGGCTGGTCTTGAACTCTGACCTTGTGATTCACCTGCCTTGGCCTCCCAAAGTGCTAGGATTACAGGTGTAAGCAACCACACCTGGCCTGTTTGTTTGATCTAGTCTAATCTTACTTTATTCTTTTTTTTTTTTTGAGACAGAGTCTCGCTCTGTTGCCCAGGCTGGAGTGCAGTAGCACGATCTTGGCTCACTGCAACCTCTGCCTCCCAGGTTCAAGCGATCCTCCTGCCTCAGCCCCCCTAGTAGCTGGGATTACAGGGGCGTGCCACCACGCCCAGCTAATTTTTTGTATTTTTAGTAGAGACAGGGTTTCACCATGTTGGCCAGGCTATCCTTGAACTCCTGACCTCAGGTGATCCACCCGCCTCAGCCTCCCAAACTGCTGGGATTACAGGCGTGAGCCACCGTGCCCGGCCTATTTTATTCTTATTTATTGTTCAGGAAATTGAATTTTTACAGTTCAGATCCAGAGGTAAGTGACTCTGGGCCTCCCAGAGCCTAATCTACTTCCATATATGAGGGAGCTGACATCATGGCACCCCAGGTGGGAGACAGACTCCTGTAGACCCTGACCTGGGGCTTTTCTGGGCCCCCAGCCACGGGAGACTCTTTCTCTGCTCCTACCTGATATGTAGTCCTCATCGGAGCTGCGTCCACTGTGCCTTTTTGCCCTGTAGACATGGTGGATTCCCAACCAAGTCTTGCAGGTAGTTTTCCTCCCCCTAATAAAAACCTCTCCTAACACCTCAGAGTGACTGCCTGATTTGCTGAACCCATCTTCCCTGACTGATTTGAGGTCAAGTAGAAAAATCTTACCCTCACAAACAGGTTTTCAAATCTGTCTCAACTTTTGGTTGCAGAAATCTGCATAAAGCCTTAGGAAAACAAACAAACCAAAACAGAATACAGCAGCTATTTTATTTTTCTTTTAATTTTTTTTCAATTTTTGTGAATTATTTTATTTCTTCCTTGATGATTTAAAGGGACTATTTCAAACCAGTACAAATATTTCATACATAATACTGGCCAATTTCTAACCAATTCAGTAATTTGTTGCATACTTTCAGCAAGAAACACATTAAATTTGAATAGTAAAGACATTACATAATGAATTACCGCACAATTAAAATTTACCTTAAATATTTCTGTGGGAGGGCCGGGTGTGGTGGCTCACTTCTGTAATCCCAGCACTTTGGGAGGCCGAGGCAAGCAGATCACTGAGGTCAGGAGTTTGAGACTAGCCTGGCCAACATGGGGAAACCCCATCTTTACTAAAACTACCAAAAAAAATTAGCCGGGCATGGTGGCACATGCCTGTATTCCCCGCTACTCCGGAGGCTGAGGCAGAAGAATCGCTTGAATCCGGGAGGCGGAGGTTGTAGTGAGCCAAGATCGTGCCACTGCACTCCAGCCTGGGCGACAAGAGTGAGACTCCATCTCAAAAAAAAAAAAAAATATATATATATGTTTATATATATTTATATATATATGTTTATATATATTTATATATATATGTTTATATATATTTATATATAAATATATATATGTTTATATATATTTATATATATGTTTATATATATTTATATATATATGTTTATATATATTTATATATAAATATATATATGTTTATATATATTTATATATATATGTTTATATATATTTATATATATATGTTTATATATATTTATATATAAATATATATATGTTTATATATATTTATATATAAATATATATATGTTTATATATATTTATATATTTATATATAAATATATATATGTTTATATATATTTATATATTTATATATAAATATATATATGTTTATATATATTTATATATTTATATATAAATATATATATGTTTATATATATTTATATATTTATATATAAATATATATATGTTTATATATATTTATATATTTATATATAAATATAGATGTTTATATATATTTATATATTTATATATAAATATATATATACATCTATATTTATATATAATTATATAAATATATATTTCTTTGCGGGAGAGGACACCACACTTCTCAATAAAGAGAAACATTTTTATAGTCTAGAGGTCTTTTTTTTTTTTTTTAACACCTGTTATGCTATGAATTCACAGGGAATAGGTTCCAGCAGCTCAGGCTCCTTCCCACTGGTTCTCACAAAGTGTGCTTCTCTGGATGGAGCAGGCTGGTGCTTCAGTAGAACCCGGGTACCTTTCTCTTTGGCTTCTTTCTTTTTCCGATCATTTTCCTTTACGTGTTTCAGGAAGCTATTTTGGCTCTTAGAGTGCTGAATGTGCTCAATACGCACGTTAATTCTCTTGGCAAGAATCCTGCCTTCAACTTGTTTGTTTACAACAATGCCAACGGCATGCTGGGTAACACTGCAGACTCTTCCAGTTTTGCCATGATAACACTTGCGGAGCATTCCTTTTTGAACAGTACCCATTCCCTTGATGTCTACAATATCTACGATATCACCTTTCTTTCTTTCCTTTCTTTCTTTCTCTCTTTCTTTTTCTTTCTTTCTTTCTTTCTTTCCTTTTCTTCCTTCCTTCCTTCCTCTCTTTCTTTCTCTTTCTCTATTTCTCTCTTTCTTTCTCTTTCTCTATTTCTCTCTTTCTTTCTTTCTTTCTTTTTTTTTTTTTTTTTTTTTTTTTTTTTTTTTTTTTTGAGACGGCGTCTCGCTCTGTCGCCCAGGCTGGAGTGCAGTGGTATGATCTCGGCTCACTGCAAGCTCCGCCTCCCAGATTCACGCCATTCTCCTGCCTCACCCTCCGGTGTAGCCGGGACTACAGGCGCCTGCCACCACGCCCGGCTAATTTTTTGTATTTTTAGTAGAGACGGAGTTTCACCGTGTTAGCCAGGATGGTCTCGATCTCCTGACCTCGTGATCCGCCCGCCTCGGCCTCCCAAAGTGCTGGGATTAACAGGCGTGAGCCACTGCGCCCGGCCGATATCAACTTTCTTATAGATTCGCATACATGTGGCCAAAGGAACAACTCCATGTTTTCTAAAGGGCCTAGAGAACATATATCGGGTGCCTCTCCTCTTTCCCTTTGTGTTCGTCATTTTGGCGAATTACTGGAAGATGGCGGTTCTGGCCAAAAGGAAGGAGCTATTTTAATTTTTATTAGGCAGAGGCAGAAATGGATATCAGGGCCTGCTCAAGGGCACATGGATGTGTTGGCGGGTGTGTGTGTGTCGTGGGGGGGACTGGGTGATGGGGAAAGTGGAAGCGTGGCGAAGTGGAGAGAGAAGAGGATATGGGAGTGAACAGATAAAAAAGAAACATTTAAAGGAATCATTTTGGGGGTTAAAAAAATAACTCTAGGTGTGAAGGAGTATACAATTTCCCGAGACTTCATAAAGTCCTGCCAACTGCTTCCCTCTAGCAAAACCTGTTTCCGTGTGTTATCAGTCAGTTGTGCCTTGTTCTGTAATCTCAATCACACAGCGCCCAGTAAGAACAACAAATGCATTGCACAAACACATCTTTGTGGTAACACCACAGTGAAGAATTCTGTAAGAAATGTGGAATGAGTTTGCTAGGGCTGCCACAAGAAAATACTACAGACAAGGGGGCCTAAACAACAGAAATGTGTTTGCTCGCAGTTCTGGAGGCTAAAAGTCCAAGCTCAAAGCGTGGTAAGGTTTGGTTTGTTCTGAGGCCTCTCCTTGGCTTGCAGATGGCCGCCTTCTCGCTGGGACCCCACAGGTCTTTCATCCATGCCTGCGAACATGTCTGTTGTCTCTCTCTCTCTGTCCAAATTTCCTCTTCTTATAAGGATACCAATCATATTGTATTAGGGCCCACTCTAAAGACCTCATTTTCACTTAATCATGCCTTTAAAGAACTTATCTCCAAATACAGTTACATTCTAAGGTAATACAGGTTAGGACTTCAACATAGGAATTTTATGGGGACACGACTTGGCCCATAACAAATGTTTAGCCACTGTTCATCCTATACTGCATGAATATGACCCCAGTCACACACCTAGATATTAAGGGTATCTCCTCATTGACCCTGAGAGGTTTTATTATCTACAGAAATTGACTGTCATGCCTTGGGCTGAGAGTTTATCAGATGAAATGCCTTTGAAACAAAGTATTGATTCCTCCCTTTCTTGTTAAGCACGAGCCAGGTGAAGCAAGAATTGCAGACCCCAAACTTCCTGTTTTCATCGTGTAGAAAGCTCTACTGCAAATATGGTCAATGTGCCTAAAACCAGAAGAGCTTTCTGTAAGAAGTGTGGCAAGCATCAGCCTTACAAAGTGCCCCAGTATAAGGGCAAGGATTCCTTCTATGCCCAGGGGAAGATGCGCTGTGATCAGAAGCAGAGTGGCTACGGTGGGCGGACAAAACTGATTTTCTGGAAGAAGGCTGAAACTACCCAGATGATTGTGCTAAGGCTGGAATGTAGGGAGCCTAACTGCAGATCCAAGGGGATGCTAGCCATTCAGAAATGCAAACTTTTTTTTTTTTTTTAAGACAGGGCCTCACTCTGTTGCTCAGGCTGGAGTGCAATCATGGCTCACTGCAGCCTTGACCTCCCTAGCTCAAGCAATCCTCCAACCTCAACCTCTCGAGTAGCTGGGTCTACAGGTACACATCATTATGCTTGGCTAACTTTGTTTATTTTTTGTAAAGGTAAGGGCTCAATATGTTGCCCCTGCTGGCCTTGAATCCCTGGGCTCAAGTGGTCCTCCCACCTCGGCCTCCCAAAGCACTGGGATAATAGGTGTGACCCACCACACCTGGCTGGGATTTTTTGGTGGTGTTTTTTTCATTTTGAGGAGAAAAGGTTGAAGCTATAGAAAAATTACCTGTTCGTACCCCAAACCTCAGCATCATGCAATCTACACAGGTAACGAAGCTGCACATGTACCTGAATCTAAAATAAAAGTTGAAAAAGAAAAAAAGAAAAATTACCAGTAGGAAAATACAGTGATATTCTTACTTAAAAAAAAAATCTTATGCTGACTTAAAGAATTTTGAAGGTCCCATTTCTCCTTCAAATTGCCTTTTTGTCTTGTTTTTACAGGACTTAATTTAGATGGGAGGTCCTGAAAGGGTTTGCAATATTTGCAGAAGCTACTAATGCTCTAGAAACAGGTGCAGTGGCTGAGCATGGGCTGAAAGGAGGTAGCAAGGAGAGATCACTGGTCAAGGTAGAGAGGGTGGGTGAATATCAAACTATCCCTCATCTAAAATGCATTGTGTATTTCCTCTTGGACTATGTATTTCCTCTTGGACTGTGGCACCCCTTCCTTCACTCTTCCCTAGATCCGTTGGCATTTGTCAGGCATCTAACAAAAATGGGCTTGGCAACTGCAAATACACAGGTGAGTGATATCATCAACTCCCTGCCTGTGTGGCTTTACAGTTCAGCTGGGTTAGCTACTAAAAAAAATGATTCAAAAAAACATAGTCCCTTCCTTCCAAGCAGAGAGGTCCCTAAAGGGTCACAACCAGTAAATCTCTTTCAGTCTCCAGAAAATGACTTAAAAGATTGTAGGTTGGGTGTGGTGGCTTATGCCTGTAATCCCAGCACTTTGGGAGGCTGAAGTGGGAGGATCAGTTGAGTCCAGATGTTTGAGACCAGCCTGGGCAGTAGTGAGACCTCATCTCTACAGAAAAATTAGCTGGGCCCCCATGGTGGCATGCGCCAAGAGGCTGAGGCAGGAGGATTGTTTGAGCCCAGGAGGCAGAGGTTGCAGTGAGCCGTGATTATTCCACTAAACTCCAACCTGGGCAACAGAGTGAGACTCTGTCCCCCCTGCTCTCCAGAAAAAGATTGCAGTTTAAAACTTTTATGAACTGAAGTAAAACTCCTTCCTATCTCCCCATATGCACACATTCAAATGAATCAGAAATATGAATTTTAGATCTTCCTTTAATGACCTGAGTAGTGAAAAACAAGAAAAAGCATTGTTTACACATGAGTTGATAAACCACTTGGGGATAAGAAACAAGATGTGTACTCTACAGCCCCGTGCATTCTTTGCATGAAGCAGATACTCGATATATATTCACTGATTGGATCTGAATCTCCAAGAGGAAAGATAATTTAACCAAAACCACTACCGTCCTTAAAAAATGTCATCACTGTGTCAGACTGTGGAAGGAGGTGAGGCCTGATTTCTCCAGAAAGCAACCCAGGTGACAAAAGGGAAGACGGCACTCCTCTTTCTTCAAGGGCATCTAGAAGTCTTTGTTCTTTTTTAAGTAATGAACTGGAGACAAGGGTCTGACAATGAGTTTCACCTGCCCTTCCTGCTGCCATTCCAAGGCATGCACTTGAGTAGCCAATAGCTGAGGTGTAATGGCTTTGTAGCCTACTCTCCATCAGTAGTAACCCAGGGTAACCCAGGGCTGCCTCTGAAACTGCCAGACTCAGAGTTAAAATCCAATCAATTCAACAGATATTTATTGTGTTATTCATAATAACAGATATCACAGTTGTTGTTATTCAACAGATATTTAATGTGTTGCAGAAGAGTGCTAGTTTAGATTATAATTAGAGAAGAACCCAGGAATCTGGTGAGGTAGCTTGGAATAAGATTAGCTTTTAAATGTTGAAGATTTCTCTCTAAGACCTAGGCATGGGGTCCCAAAATAATCAGCAGAACCTAAGCTGCTAGATGAGAAAATATATGTCTAAAAAGCTGGGATGCTCACCTTTCCACACTGGTTATTTGATGATTAGTGTGATCTGAACATGGACAGTGTTCCCTTGGTCAGTGATAGCTTTAGGTATAGGTATGTGACCCAATGCTGGTCAATAAGAAACAAAAAGAACCAATGCAGGAAGGCAGGGAGGGGACAGCAAAAGAGAAGGTTTCCAAGAAAGGTTAATACTGATAAAATGCTCCTCCATCACTGTTATATTTCAGATAATAGCCACCACTTGAACACTCTAAGAAGAAAAGAATTTAATTCAGGAAATTAGGTGCTTAAAAATTCACTGGTAGGCTAAAGGAGCAGGTCCTAGGCTATGTTGCCAGCAATAACCAGCAGAACATTGCAGAAATGTCTGCTAAAGAAGCTGCTACCTGTGTCCCCATCAAGAAGCTGAAGGGACCAGGAAGCCACCACAGCAGGTGTGGCTCCAGAATGACACCTGTGGAAGTCCAGTGCCCCTGTGCCCATATTTGCAAGGAAACAGCAGACAACACAGACCACAGCCTCCTTCCAAATCTCAAGCAGGTGCAACTGATGTGCATTCTTCAGTGTGAAGAATCCTACCCACTAGTCTATTAATGGAACACTCCTGCCCCTGTTCCCTCCCACCCCTCACTCCGTCCCAGGAGAGGTAAGTGAGGTATCTGACTGGCAAGTGTAGAAGAAGAAACTTGACATGCATGGACCAGTCCCCTCCTCTTCTCTTTTCTGCCCACAGGGAGTATGCTTTCTGCCCTGTACAGACGTTTCCCCTGCAGGAGATGAATATTTGGAGCTACCCATGACTGGGTGGGAAAATGATATTGGGGTTTAGTATTAGGAAGCTCACTTGTCTACAGATAATGCTAATATCAGAGTTACCAGAAATAAAGATAATATTTTGATCACCATATGCCAACTCCTCCTGCCCCCACCCTTCTTTCTCTACTGATTCAAGAATCTGGTGAAGAAACTAGGGCTAGAGAAATGGAATCAAACTTTCCCGTGCTGCTAGATAACACCAGGCACTTGGTCTGTCATGAGGCCTCCTGCTTTATTTTATTTTATTTTATTGAGACGGAGTTTTGCTCTTGCTGCCCAGGCTGGAGTGCAATGGCACGATCACAGCTCACCGCAACCTCCACCTCCCAGGTTCAAGTGATTCTCTTGCCTCAGCCTCCCAAGTAGCTGGGGCTACAGGCATGTGCCACCATGCCCGGCTAATTTTGTATTTTTAGTAGAGACAGGGTTTCACCATGTTGGTCAGGCTGATCTTGAACTCCCAACCTCAGGTGATCCACCCGCCTTGGCCTCCCAAAGTGCTGGGATTACAGGCGTGAGCCACTGCACCCTGCCTACTACTTTATAACTCTCACAGTTTTCACAGTATTTCACACCTGTATCTCATATGATCCTCTCAACAACCTGTTCACAGAGGCATAATGGGCATTATTAGCTGAGGAGCTAATGCTGCAACTCTTAATGTTCATAACCTGTTCCATATCATGATACACATAGGAAACTGAAAAAAAACATTTATGTGCACACACACACACACACATCACACTATGGAAAAAGTATGAGGCTGCTGGCACCAGAGGTAATTAACCCAGAGGTTCTAGCTGCCCTAGGCCTTGCATTGAGAGGATCAATATCTTATCATACCTGTAACCCACTCCCTGGCCACCAGTTAGGAAGTTCTGGCTTGGAGAAGTGTGCTAATTAGTTCAAGGCCACAAGGTTAATATATTAGTAGTTGATCCTTAAATAACACAGGGACAAGGGCACCAACTCCTGTGCAGTAAGAACTTCACATGTAACTTTTAACCCCCCCAAAACTTAACTACTAATGGCCTACTGTTGACTGGAAACCTTACCAATATTATAAACAACCAATTAACACATATTTTATATGTCTTATATACTTATATACAATAAAGTATATATGCTTATATACAATAAAGCTTATATACAATAAAGTAAGCTAGAGGAAAGAAAATGTTATTAATTATAGGCCTTGCATGGTGGCTCACACCTGTAATCCTAGCACTTTGGGAGGCCAAGGCAGGAGAATCATTTGAGTCTAGCAGTTTGAGGCCAGCCTGGGCAACACAGTGAGTCTCCATCTCTACAAAATAAAAAATAATTGACTGGGCACGGTGGCCCAACACTTTGGGAGGCTGAGGTGGGCAGATCACCTGAGGTCAGGAGTTTGAGACCAGCCTGGCCAACATGGTGAAACCCCGTCTCTACTGAAAATATGAAAATTAGCCAGACATGGTGGTGGGCGCCTGTAATCCCAGCTACACGGAAGGCTGAAGCAGGAGAATTGCTTGAACCTGGGAGGCAGAGGTTGCAGTGAGCCGAGATAATGCCACTGCACTCTAGCCTGGGTGACAGAATGAGACTCTATCTCAAAAAAAAGAAAAAAATTACAAAAAAAAAATAAATAATTAGGTGGGTGTGGTGTTGTGCACCTATAGTTCCAGCTACTCCAGAGGCTGAGACAGAAGGATCACTTGAGCCCAGGAGTTCAAGGCTGCAGTGAGCTATGATTGTGTCACTGCACTCCAGCCTGCATGACAGAGCAAGACTCTGTCAAGAAAGAAAGGAAGGAGGGAAGGAAGGAAAAAGCGAAGGAAGGAAGGAAGGAAAAGGAAGGAAGAAGGAAAGGAAGGAGAAAGAGAAAATATATTTATATTCATTACATGGAAGTGGATCATCACTTCCACTTCATCCTTATCATGTTCATGTTAAGTAGGCAGACTGAGAAGGAGGAGGAGGAAGAGGAGGGTTTGGTCTTCTTGTCTCTGGGGTGGCAGAGGCAAAAGAAAATTCACGTATAAGTGGACTGTGTAGTTCAAACCTGTGTTGTTCAAGGGCTAATTGTATATAGAAATTTGAGCTCAGATCCTCTAAGTCCAAATCCAAAGAATCTCAAACACAATCTGAAGTGGAAGAGGCATTTGTTACCTGCACACATCCCCACTATAGCTTACCGTAGGGTCAGAGAAGGTTCAAAGGGATGGCCTTTCCTTCTGGACCAATCTCTATCTAGAGATGCAACCTGCCTCCTATCAGGTCTCTTCCTTTCTGAGCCAGAGCAGGTTTTTCTAGTTACCTTCTGGAGAGGGGAGATCAGAGGAGTCTGCATTAAGGCTCATGATCTGGGTAGTCCTCTGCTGATCTGGAAATCCACCATGGGGTGGGCAGTGCCTATTAGATAACCAAAATGCTGTCCCCACTTCTGAATACAAGCTAAGCCCCCCTGTCCAACGTGGTCAGGACAGTAGATATTTCACTAACTAAAAATATCTGCAAGGGAAACCAGGGAAGATGGTAAAAGCATACCTTAAACTTTCAATTTTAACTTAAAGCACATAAAGGTAAGTTTAGTTACCATTTTCTTTAAGGGTAGGATCAAGGCATTTTCTTGGAGCAGGTATCTATTAATTGAAGTTCTGCTTTATCTTTCTTGCATTCTCTGTATCTACAGTTTATTTATTTATTTTTTTGAGACAGAGTCTCGCTCTGTCGCCAGGTTGGAGTGCAGTGGTGAGATCTCAGCACACTGCAACCTCCACCTCCCAGGTTCAAGCAATTCTCCTGCCTCAGCCTCCCGAGTAGCTGGGATTACAGGAGTGTGCCATCATGCCCAGCTAATTTTTGTATTTTTAGTAGAGACGGAGTTTCACCATGTTGGCCAGGCTGGTCTTGATCTCTCGATCTCATGACCCGCCCACCTCGGCCTCCCAAAGTGTTGGGATTACAGGCGTGAGCCACTGCGCCCAACCTACAGTTTATTTATTCGACAAATATGTGTTGTGTTCCTACTATGTGCCAGACATAATTTAGGTGATAAGGACACAGCAGTAAACAACACAAAGTCTCTGCACTCACAGAGCTTACTTTTCTATTGGAATCTACCATACATTCCAGTTTGGGTTTCTTTAGAGTAGAAGGAGAACTGAAACACACAAGGCAACCCAAGCCTTACTCTACATTACCGAGAATTACCCTAAAATATTTATGATTTTTTTGCTAGTCTTCACCACATGTCTTTCCCACACTAATTCAACAGCAATTTTTGTGTGTAACTTCTTTTTATCAAATCTTTCCAAAGCATACAACTCCAGTTTTCATAGGAACAAGAACTTATTTTTGTACTCACATTTCATTGGTTTTCATGATAATTAAATTGCATAATCAGAATTGCAAGTACCATGGGCAGATGTGGGTTGGGAACCAATAGCCCTGGCTTCTCGTGAGCACTTAGCTCAATTTGTGGGAACAGAAGTACCTGAGAGTACCTCTACTAGTTGGGTATCTGGCACGCCGTGGGCATTAGCGGGTTCTATAGAGGCAACAGGGAGCATCTGCTACCCGGATGATTTGGTTAGGTGGAGGTTGGCTTCAAGAGCTTCTGCCATATTGACCCACCTCTCTTCTCCAGACCAAATGCCACTCTTCTGTTGAAGTGTTCAAGTACTTATTCTAAAGCTTTACAAAGGTGGAGGAAACAAGACATACCTTGGTTAGCTACATTTTGGTTTTTATAAAATTCACAAAGGTGACGATATGTTTCTGTGCTGCCTTTTGTGTGCTGTCTTATGTGAATGTTCTCCTTTTCTCTACAATCCT
The DNA here is from genome assembly GCF_029289425.2 of Pan paniscus. Taxonomy (NCBI): domain Eukaryota; kingdom Metazoa; phylum Chordata; class Mammalia; order Primates; family Hominidae; genus Pan; species Pan paniscus. Next base: position 66,386,587 of record NC_073264.2, read on the forward strand.
GTCTTACATGTGGCCCTCGTCAGGTGCCCCAGGCATACCACTTCTCTTAGGATAATGCAGTCCCAGCCCTGCAGTCCCTTCTTTTATTTATTTATTTATTTATTTATTTATTTATTTATTTATTTGAGATGGAGTCTTGCTCTGTCGCCCAGGCTGGAGTGCAGTGGCACGATCTCGGCTCACTGCAAGCTCCGCCTCCCAGGTTCACGCCATTCTCTTGCCTCAGCCTCCTGAGTAGCTGGAACTACAGGCGCCCGCCACCAGGCCCGGCTAATTTTTTGTATTTTTAGTAGAGACGGGGTTTCACCGTGTTAGCCAGGATGGTCTCGATCTCCTGACCTCATGATCCGCCCGCCTTGGCCTCCCAAAGTGCTGGGATTACAGGCGTGAGCCACTGCGCCCGGCCTGTCCCTTCTTGAGCCTCACAAATTCTGTCTCTTCAGGCATCAGCTGGGATCACTGCATTTTCCCTTAGCTTAGGCTTTTGCTGGCTCTGTAGAGGCAAGAAGTAAATTCTGACACATAAACAGGGCTAAAGGAGAAGTAGGAGAACGCTGGCTTCTTTCCATCTGAAGGCAAATGTACATCACCACCACCAAATAATGTAGATTTCTTCAGAAAACCCTCCAGTCTGGTCTTCTTTATTTTTCATGAAAAATGCACATTTCTCTTATTATTATAGCTTGGCCCCTATTTTCCTGGCTGAATTTCATGACAAAGAGCCCCCCTCCCCCCAACACATTGACTGAAAATGCCCCCACTCTGGGAACAATTTGGGACCAAAGGCACACTGTTCAAATAGCATACACGGATGTCAAATCTTCTCCCTAAGCAGTAGAGGTGGATCATTCAGCTCATTCTCTACAATAGAGCTCCTGCTCTACAGGAGAGCCAGTTGCCCTCCCTTTTGTAAAGGGATAAGAAGAGAATACGTGCTTATTTATCCTGACAACACAACAGAGCAAGCCATATTAGAGAAAAACAGGAAAAATAATGATGCTAAGAAGTCAATGATAAAGACTGTTCCGTGCTCCACAGTGTTCCTTAGGTGACAATGAGGTGATAGAGATAATTTAATCCAACCAGTTTATGTCAAAAATAAGAATACCAAGACACTTGGGTAAAATGACTCGCACAAGACAGAGCCAGCCTGAGGCAAAGCTGGGGTAAGAAGTCTCTGACTTTGAGTCATTTGTTGCATCCACTACACCAGCTGTTCTCAAAGTGTGATCCATAGACCCCTGAGGGTTCCTGCCATTCTTCTGAGGTATTCCTGAAATCAAAACTACTTTCATAATAATCATATGATGTTTTCTGCCTTTTTCACTGTGTTGACAATTTGCACTGATGGTGGGTAAAACTACTGGCATTTTAGCATGAACCAAAGCCTAAGCATCCAACTGTGCTAGTCATCACTGTCACACACTTGCAGGAAAAACGAATGCCAAATTCACTTAAACAAATGCCCTTAAGCTGGGTGCCTTGGCTCACCCCATCATCCCAGCACTTCGGGAGGCCTCAGCCGAGGCCAGAGGATCATTTGAGGCCAGGAGTCTGAGACCCTGCCTCTACTTAAAAAAAAAAAAAGAGAGAGAGAGAGTCTTTGGTGAAGCAGTAAAAATTAATTCTATTAAATATTGACAATTTTCAAAATAATCTGTGTGCTATGGTTTCAGTATGTCCCCTAAAGTTCTTGTGTTGGAAACTTAATCCCCATTGCAACAGTGTTGAGAAGTGGGACTTTTCAGAGGTGATTATGGTCATGAGGGCTCTGCCCTCATCAATGGATTAATGCCATTATCGCAGGAGTGTGTTGCTGATAAAAAGGAGGAACTTGGCCTCCTTTCTCCTCTTGCACATGCGGCTCTCTCGCCCTTCTGCCTTCTGCCATGGGATGACAGAACAAGGAGGCCCTCCCCAGAGGCAGGCCCCTTAACTTCTCAGCCTCCAGAACTGTAAAAAATACATTTCTTTTCTTTATAAATTACCCAGTCAGTGATATTCTGTTATGGAAACACACAACAGACTGAGCCACTGTGTAACAAAATGAGAAGTATGCATAAAGTACTTTTGCTGTGTTCCAAACTATGATAGTTATCTCTAGGAAAAACACTTAGGCGATTATTTGAGTTGTGAGTTGAACAAACCACTTTTTTTCATGGAGCATCTTTTTTTCTTTTTTCTTGAAAGAACAAATGACAAAGAATGCTATTTCAGACTAAGCATTTGGCAGACATTTTCTTAAAAATGAACAAAGGGAGCCTGTCACTTCAAGGAAAACAACTGATAGTATTTGTTGCTGATGATAAAATTTGAGCTTCCAAGCAAAAATTAGAATTTGGAAAAACTTTTGTTTACCACTGTGGAGCTCGACAGCTTCTCAATACATAAGGATTTTTTTAAGGAAATAGATTGGTGATATTAATGACCGTGATTTTTTTCTGATATGGTATAATAAAATGTGTCAACATTTGAAATACCTGCATAATTCAAAGACAAATATTTTCCAATGACCAATGAATGCACTGTATTACAAAATCATGCATGGGTAAAAGATCCATTCTAAGTACACAACAAACCAATGGATTTTAATGTAACAGAACACGAAAAGTTCATTGACATAATTTCAGACTTCACATTGCAACTAACCTTTAAGACACCTGTTTTGGTGTAGTACCAAAAAAGAATATCCACAATTATCTAAGAGGACTATTAAATACTCTTCCCTTTTCCAGCTACATATCTGTGTGAAGCTGGATTTTCTTCACACATTTTGACCAAACCAACATATTGCAATATACTGAATGCAAAAGTAAATATTTGAGAATCCATTCATCTTCTGTTATGCACACATTTTAAAAATTTCAAAATATTTCACAATGCAAAACAATGCCATTTTTCAAAAATGTAAAATCTCACTTTTCTTGCTGAAAATTTTATTTGGAAGATATGATTTTTAAAAATAGAAATATGGGCCGGGCACGGTGGCTCATGCCTGTAATTCCAGCACTTTGGGAGGCTAAGGCGGGCAAATCACCTGAGGTCAGGAGTTCGAGACCACCTGGCCAACGTGGAGAAACCCCGTCTCTACTAAAAATACAAAAAATAGCTGGGCATGCGCTTGTAATCCCAGCTACTCAGGAGGCTGAGGCAGGAGAATCGCTTGAACCCAGGAGACAGAGGTTGCAGTGAGCCAAGATCGTGCCACTGCACTCCAGCCTGGGCAACAGAGCGAGACTCTGTCTCAAAAATAAATAAATAAATAAATAAATAAATAATAAAATATTCTGGTGCCTCCACTCCATCCCCCGCGGGTCTGCTGTGTGTGCCATGGACGGCATTGTCCCAGATATAGCAGTTGGTACAAAGCGGGGATCTGACGAGCTTTTCTCTGCTTGTGTCACTAACAGACCATTTATCATGAGCAGCAACTCGGCCTCTGCAGCAAATGGACATGGCAGCAAGAAGTTCAAAGGTGACAGCAGAAGCGCCCGTGTCCCCTCCAGAGTGACCCACATCCAGAAGCTCCCATCGACGTCATCGAAGGGGAGGTGATCTCCCTGGAGCTGCCCTTTGGGAAGGTCATTAACCTCCTGATGCTGAAGGGGAAAAACCAGGCCTTCATCAAGATGAGCACGGAGGAGGCTGCCAACACCATGGTGAATTACTACACCTCGGTGACGCCCGTGCTGCGCGGCCAGCCCATCTACATCCAGTTCTCCAACCACAAGGGGCTGAAGACCGACAGCTCTCCCAACCAGGCGCGGGACCCGGCGGCCCTCAGGCCGTGAACTCGGTCCAGTCGGGGAACCTGGCCTGGACTGCCCCGGAGGCGGCCGTAGACGCAGGGATGGGGATGGCCGGGCAGAGCCCGGTGCTCAGGATCATCGTGGAGAACCTCTTCTACCCCATGACCCTGGATGTGCTGCACCAGATTTTCTCCAAGTTCGGCACAGTGAAGACCATCACATTCATCAAGGACAACCAGTTCCAGGCCCTGCTGCAGTACAAGGACCCCGAGAACGCCCAGCATACCAAGCTGTCGCTGGATTGGCAGAACACCTACAACGCCTGCCACACGCTGTGCATCGACTTCTCCAAGCTCATCAGCCTCAACGTAAAGTACAGCAACGACAAGAGCCGCGACTACCACGCCCAGACCTGCCCTCCGGGGACAGCTAGCCCTCGCTGGACCAGACATGGCCGTGGCCTTCGACCTTTCAGTTCCCAACATCCACGGAGCCCTGGCCCCCCGGCCATCCCCTCGGCGGTGGCGGCAGCTGCAGCGGCAGGCCAGATCGCCATCCCGGGCCTGGCGGGGACAGGAAATTCTGTCTTGCTGGTGAGCGACCTCAACCCAGAGAGAGTCACACCCCAAACCCTCTGTTTTTGTTTGTTTGTTTGTTTTAGACGGAGTCTTGCTCTGTTGCCCAGGCTGGAGTGTGATCTTGGCTCATTGCAACCTCTCCCTCCGGGGTTCAAGTGATTCTGCTGCCTCAGCCTCCCAAGTAGCTGGGATTACAACCGCGCCACCACGCCCGACTAATTTTTGTATTTTTAGTAGAGACGGGGTTTCACCATGTTGGTCAGGCTGGTCTCGAACTCCTGACCTCGTGATCCGCCTGCCTCAGCCTCCCAAAGTCCTGGGATTAAAAGCGTGAGCCACCGCGCCCAGCCCCCAAAGCCTCTTTATTCTTTTCAGCGTCTACGGGGACGTGCAGCGCGTGAAGACCCCGTTCAATAAGAAGGAGAACGCTCTGGTTCAGATGGCGGACGGCAACCAGGCCCAGCTGGCCATGAGCCACCTGAACTGGCACAAGCTGCACGGGAAGCCCATCCGCATCTCATCCGTATCACGCCCTTGAAGCACCAGAACGTGCAGCTGCCCCGCGAGGGCCGGGAGGACCAGGGCCCGACCAAGGACTATGGCAACTCGCCCCTGCACCGCTTCAAGAAGCCAGGCTTCAAGAACTTCCAGAACATATTCCCGCCCTCGGCCACCGTGCACCTCTCCAACATCCCGCCCTCAGTATCCGAGGAAGATCTCAAGGTCCTCTCCTCCAGCCTTGGGGGCGTCGTCATAGGATTCAAGTTCTTCCAGAAGGACCGCAAGATGGCGCTGATCCAAATGCGCTCCGTGGAGGAGGCGGTCCAGACCCCCATTGCCCTACACAACCACGACGTCTGGGAGAACCACCACCTGCGGGTCTCCTTCTCCAAGTCCACCATCTAGGGGCACAGGCCCACCACGGCCGGGCCCCCTGGCGACAACTTCCATCATTCCAAAAAAAGCGACTTTAAAAAGCAGCTGAAGTGACCTTAACTGACCAGAGATTTTCTTTCTTTCTTTTTTTTTTGAGAAGGCGTCTCGCTCTGTCGCCCAGGCTGGAGTGCAGTGGCACGATCTCGGCTCACTGCAAGCTCCGCCTCCCAGGTTCACGCCTTTCTCCTGCCTCAGGCTCCCGAGTAGCTGGGGCTACAGGCGCCCACCACCATGCCCAGCTAATTTTTTGTATTTTTAGTAGAGACAGGGTTTCACCGTGTTAGCCAGGATGGTCTCGATCTCCTGACCTCGTGATCCGCCCGCCTCGGCCTCCCAAAGTGCTGGGATTACAGGCGTGAGCCACCGAGCCCGGCCTTTCTTTCTTTAAAAAGAAATCAGTTTACCTGTTTTTTTAAAAATTAAATCTAGTTCACCGTGCTAAAATTAATTAATTTAATTTAATTTAAATAGAAATATGTATATTAACATGTAATGGGTTTATTATTGTGATCTTAAAATTGACAAATATTTTAAATTTTCTGCCACTAACCTACATACATTTTAAGAGTATATACAAGGGTCCTGAGACAAAAAAATTTGAGAACTGCTGTATTACCCCATCTTGCCCTGCAGAACGTGGACTGAAGGGAAGTACTTTTTTCCTTTCTACTTAAATAACCCAGTGCTGTTACTGTTTTATTTTAAAATCCAATCTACCCTCTTCCTCCAGAATTATTAAAAAGTAGACTGCAAAAGAACCATAGCTTCCTGAAATCAAAGGACCCAAAACAAAGAGAAAGCAAAAGCAGTGAATAAAAGGACTTCTCCAGAGACTGGCAGGCCGACCAAAGACCACTTCCCCTCCAGCCAGCCTGGTAGGAGTTGCCTATTCCTTTTTGCTTCGTTGTTCTCACACCCAGTCACCCACTCCCATCCCTTACATCCCAACCCCCATCCTGGAAAGCTATTGTTCTCCAGGGCCTCAAAACACAAAGGGACTTCACAAATCTTTGGGCTGACTCCCCACCCCATCCTCTCTCTGAGATTACAGTGCAGGGAAGGGCACTTTCAGATTCTGCCTGAGCCTCCACCAGCCCCCTGTTCTCAGGCTTGGGGCTGAGATGAAAAGGGAACACCACTGTTTCTGGCCTGAAAAGGAAATGTAAATGCATTGCAAGCCAGAAGCTGCCAGAAGACCATTTCCCTGTTAGTAAACAGGGCTGCCTGAGCCATCTTTCTCCTCTTTAATAACCTGTGGGGCACCTATTGATTGCGCATGCTGGTCCCTCATAAATTAAAACAGGGATGCCTTCCGGTTGCTCTGTAGCTGCGTAGATGGTGAAATTGGCTCACTAATACTTCATGCTCATGGAGCACAGTGTATCCCGCCACATAAACATGAAGAATATGTATCATCAGGCTCTGGGATTGCACGGAAAACAACCCCGGAAGCTTCTGGGCATGCTGCAGACTTTAATTAGGCAGTTTCTTCCACTAGGATTGGAGACCGGCAGAAACACCAATTGCATGCCTCCTGCCGCAGCCTGTTCTGCTTTCAAATGGGAGGAAGGAGCAAGCCCTGGTGGGTAGGAGATGAGCCTGCTCCTCTCTCTACCCCCTTACCAGGATAGGCACCCGTAAGCAGAAAGGAATGTTTATCTCTCATGCTGTGGTAGAAAGAGCACCAAGTTAGCAGTCAGAAAACATTCAGAACTTCTGCTTTAGCCACTTACAGCTACATGATCGTGGGCGCAAGTGCCTTAACCTCTCGGAATCACAGCATCTCATCTGGAAAGTGGACAAAGTAATAACACCTAGCTGCTTGTGAGGCTTGAGGAAAATAAGTCTTTCCTGGTGCCCAGTATGGTCTCAGTAAATACTGAAACTGAAATTGAAGCAGATGAACAGGGTGGCAGGTACAGGGCTGATACTATTTCTTTCTCTCACCTCAAAAATCTGGCATCAGGAACTTTCCACCACTACCCCTAGCCAACATTTTGCTCTTTAAGTAAGAAGTGAGGCCCTGCAACTCATAGCTTGGTACATTGGAAATGTTTCTCTTACCCTTCCATCTTTCTGTGCCCGCTCCTGAGCTGGCTCTCAATTGAAAATTCATTTAGCAGGAAACCTCTCTAAAATGCATGGTAAACATCGACAAACATGCTAGCATAGTTTACCATTCTACCAAAAATAGCTTGGCACCCACATGCCAACACTTAGCAGAACCTTCCGAGTTTCTCTGACTTTAAACAGACCCTAGGCAACCAGATCCACTTATGCTTCCCAGAATGTGTAGCATCTCATTAAAGTTTTACCGCAGTCCCCTTCCTCTGCCATTGATAATTAAAATGAACAAGGACAATGTGGAGAGCCATATTTTGCTATTCCTGGAAATATCTGCTGCTCCAGGGAGGGTGTAGGACATTGAATGGTCCCCTCACCCTAAAGGATATGGTCACATCCTGGAACTCATGGATGGGTCCAGGATGTGATTGGGTGTGAGAAAAATGAAGCAAAAAAGGTCTTGGCAGATGTAAAAATAAAAGATCTTAAAATGAGATGATCCTGGATTACCTGGGTGGGCCCTAAATCCAATGACAAGTGTTTTTGTGTTTTTTGGGGTTTTTTGGTTTTGTTTTTTTTTTTTTTTAGACAGTGTTTCACTCTTGTTGCCCAAGCTGGAGTGCAATGTCATGATCTTGGCTCACCGCAACCTCCGCCTCCTGGGTTCAAGCAATTCTCCTGCCTCAGCCTCCTGAATAGCTGGGATTAAAGGCACGTGCCACCACACCTGGCTAATTTTGTATTTTTAGTAGAGATGGGGTTTCTCCATGTTGGTCAGGCTGGTCTTGAAATCCTGACCTCAGGTGATCCACCCACCTCGGCCTCCCAAAATGCTGGGATTAGAGGCGTGAGCCACCATGCCCAGCCATGACAAGTGTTTTTATAAGAGACAGAAAAGGGTCTGGTGCAGTGGCTCACGCATGTAATCTCAGCAGTTTGGAAGGCCAAGGTGGGAGGATCGCTTGAGACCAGCCCAGGCAACATGGTGAGACCCCATCTCTACAAAGAATTAGCCAGGCACAGTGGCACGCACCTGTGGCCCCAGATACTCAGAAAGCTGAGATGGGAGAATCGCTTGAGCTTCAGAGGTCGAAGCTGAGGTGAGCAGTGTTCACACCACTGCACTCCAGCCTGGGCGACAGAGCGAGACCCAGTCTCAAAAACAGACAGACAGAAGAGGAGAAGGCCCAGAGGGGAAGTCCATGTGAACATGGAGGCAGAGGCTGAAGTGATGCAGCCACAGGCCAAGGAACAAAAAAGCCACCAGAAGCTGGAGAGGCCAGGGAGGATCGTCCACTAGAGGCATTGGAAGGAGTGTGGCCCCAACAACACCTTGATTTTGGAGTTCTGGCTCCAAAACTGTGAGAGAATCAATTTCTGGTATTTTAGGCCACCCAGTTTGTGGTCATTTGTTTACGTGCAACATACAGAAAAATGTCTGGTAGGATACATTCCATGGCAGATTGCTGGTAGTTGCCCTGTCCATTTTTCCTTCCTTTTTGGTAACAAAAAACCGACTTTTGAGGGGATGGTCATGTGCTCAGTGAAAGCTTCCCTTCCCCAGCATCTCTTGCAGCGAACTGTGGCCATAAGACTAAGTTTTGACGAAAGAAGTATAAACAAAGAAGCGTAAGAGACTTCTACAAAGTCTCTTTATGGGACAGTGTTGTGGGTTAAATTGTCTCTCCCCAAAATTTATATATAAAAGTCCTAATCCCTCGTACCTCAGCATGTGACCTTATTTGGAATAGGGCACTCGCAAATGTAATTAGTTAAAATGAGGTCATGAGGGTGGGCCCTAATCCAATATAAATATGTCCTTATATAAAGGGGAAAATTGGACACAGAAACACACACACTGGGAGAATGCCATGTGACGACCGAGGCAGAGATTGCGGTGATGCTTCTACAAGGTAAGGAAACTCAAAGATTTCCAGCCAATCACGAGCAGCTAGGGGAGAGGCATGGGACGGAATTTTCCTTACAGTTCTCAGAAGGAACCAATCCTGCCTGATACATTGATGTTGGACTTCTAGCCTGCAGAACTGTGAGAATTGTGAGACAATAAGTAAATTTTTGTGGTATGAGCTGCTCAATTTGTGGTCCTTTGTCACAGCAGCCCTAGCAAACTAATACAGAGAGATACACCCTTCCACTTTTCCATCTTGCTACCTAGTCCTAATATAGATAAGAGGGATGGTTCTCCATTAGCCATTGTGCTACATGAGGATGGAGGCCACATTCACAGATGGTAGGGCAGGGAGCTAGAAGAAACTTGGGACCCTAAAAACTTCATGGAGGTGCCATATTAGCCCTGGACTGCCTATTCCTTGGCTTATATTTCTGAAAAATAAATAAAATTAAAGCTTTTGTTATTATTTTTTGAAACATGTAGTTGAATATAATTTTTTTTTTTGAGATGGAGTCTCGCTCTGTCACCCAGGCTGAAGTGCAGTGTGCAATCTCGGCTCACTGCAACCTCCACCTCCTAGGTTCAAGCAATTCTCCTGTCTCAGCCTCCCCAGTAGCTGGGATTACAGGCATGCGCCACCACGCCCGGCTATTTTGTATTTTTAGTGGAGACGCAGTTTCACCATATTGGTCAGGCTGGTCTCGAACTCCTGACCTCAGATAATCCACCTACCTCGGCCTCCCAAAGTGCTGGGATTACAGGCGTGAGCCAGTGTGCCCAGCCAGTTGAATATAATCTTAACCAATACACACACAATTTTGATAAATGAGTTCTTTGGGGAGAGGACTGGGATTGGACTGTCATAGGTAGGAAATGTTTGCTTTACCTATATGTTTCAATTTTGATGTCAGGAATGTAGTCGTGTACTCTTTTGTAATTAAAAATAAATCTGTTTTATAATAAATAAAAGGAAAAAAGAGGGATAGGAACCTGTAGATTCAAGAAGACCTAAGAAATATATCAACTATAATGGATGATTGGATGCAGGAAAAAAACAAAAAGAAATATATCAACCAATTGCAATGTATGAGTCTTATTTGGATCTTGATTTAAACCCCAAATTTTTTAAATGTACAAGATAATCGGGGAAATTTTAATATTAATCAGATATTCTATATTAAGGAATTATTGTTTTTATGAATGCTAACAATATTGTAGTGATGTATTTAGAGTGTTCTTCTCTTTTAGACTCTAAAACATGGTTTTCGACCTTGTCACAATTGTTATTTTGAGCCATGTAGTTCTTTGTCGTGAGGCGCTGGCCTGTGCATTGTAGAATGTTTCGTAGCAGCCCTGTTTCTACCCTGTCTTCCAGTAGCTAGATGCTGGGTGCACACCCCCTCCCCCCAACGTTGTAAAAACAAAAAAAGGTCTCCACATATTGCCAAATGTCCCCTAGGGGGCAAAACTGTCCTGGGCTGAGAATAACAGCTCTAAAATTTAGAGATACTGACTGGACTATGTATGGGCAAAATGATTCGATGACTGGATTTTGCTTCAAAATAATCCAGGTGATGGGGAGGGAGGGCGGTGGGTAAAATGTTCCATAATGGAAAGTTTAACGTACATTTAACATTTTTTAAAGAGTCCATTCGGACTTCTCTTTACATCAATATGGGGAACTTAATATTCTTAAATAGTCTCTCACTATAAGACAGGAATATACTGGATAAAATGCAACAGATGTTCACCTCCTCGGTCCAAGATCTTGTCTCATGTCTTCCACAAGAACATTAAAATCCAAGGATCTAAGTTCCAAGTATGACTGGGCAAGGCAAGCCCTCCCTCCCAACCCTCCCCGCCAGGCATTCTCGGTGCTGCACCCCGGGCATACTCAGCTAGGAGCTGCTCCTGCGTCTTCTTCAGTTGCTTGGTAACCCTAACTCCTGAGATGTCCTCTCAGCTCTGCCCCCTGGGCCTCCTCCTTTCCCAGTCCCCAAGCTTAAGCTAGAGGGGGTGTGCTTGGAGCCAGATTCATTAGGGCCATGCCTTGCCCATCCCTGCGAGGGCCCAGACCATGAGCCTCCTCCTCACTGTTTGCGGGTGCTCTCTACAGAGCACTGAGCAGCCCACGCTTTCACCAGGCTCACACCTGCGCCCGTGTTCTCCACCAGCTGCTTCACTCCAGGCGGTGCTCGGGACAGCCGGGCCTTTCTAGGGCCCACGCGCCCCTGGGCGTCTCCGCTGAGACCGACTTTCACGCCCACCTGGTCTTCCCCAAGACATGGAGCCTTCAAAGGTTTCATCAGAATTCCCTCAGGATGTGGGTTTTGAGTTGTCATCCGAGCCCATCAGGGGCCAGAGTGTAGGTGGGCCCAGGGGCCTCTGAGCTGGAGGCTAATGGGGCTTGAAAGGCCTCTGAGCGGAGCCAGGAGCCCGCCCTCTGGGGGCCTGGGAGCCGGGCTGCGCGCTCAGGTCCCAACACGAGGTCTGAGGCGCTCTCTGCTTGCTTCAGGGGCCGCAGAGGGAGGCTGACCATAGCTGCGACACCCCCTCAGTGCTGGACACCGGGCAGGAAGCCTCTCTTGCACCGACTAGACCAGAACGGCAGACATTTTCCCGACAAGTAAGGGAAGCAAGATTGAGTAAGATAAGCCCGGTTATTTTTATACAGACATTGTTCCAACCACAATGACTGTTTTCGAAGGTGGGTGGTATTTGTTTGGTGGAAGGATCTTTGAGGTAAGAGGCAGCAGGGTGCTTCAGCACCACCACTTCCTTTACTTTTCTGAGTGTTCCCTTATCAAGCCACCAGTTTGGGTTCTGCTCCATTTTTCTGTCTGGTAAAGAAGTAGAATGAGGTGAAATCTGGCTACCTACTTCCCCTGGGGGGACAGTCATGGCTGCTGGTGAGTTTCAAGTGATTTGAGAACTGTTGGTGTACTTAAGTGAGGAGCTCTTTCCCTCCCCTTCATAGAAATGGAATAATGTGCAGGTTTCTAACGGGACTTAGGAGTCGGAGAGCCCTGGGTTCAAATCCCAGAGCCTCCATATTTTGGTTGTGTGAAAAAAAACAGTAGGCAAGGTAGTCAACATGTCTGTGCCTCACCTTCCCCATACATAAAGCCTACTTTTTCATAAGGTTGTTGTGTGGGTATTAAGTCTCAGTAGATGCCTACTTGAAATATTTGGGGGGACAGCTGTGGCCAGGCGCGGTGGCTTATGCCTGTAATCCCAGCACTTTGAGAGGCCGAGGCAGGAGGATCACCTGAGCCCAGGAGTTTGAGACCATCCTGGGCAACATGGTGAAACCCCATCTCTACGAAAAATACAAAAAATTAGCTGGGCGCAGTGATGTTTGCCTGTGGTTCCAGCTACTCTGAAGGCTGAGGAGGGAGGATCACTTGAGCCCAGAAGACAGAGGTTGCCGTGAGCGCCATGACACTCCAGCCTGGGCAACAGAGTCAGACCCCCATCTCAAAAAATAATAATAATAATAATAATGTGGCTGTGCCTATGATCACAAGCGTTATAAACAATAGCTGCAACGTATTGAAAGCCTGCTCTCAGAGATAAAGACTCTTTCCATTCCCAGGCCCTGTTGTCAAGCAACTAAGTAGATTCAGAGAAGGAAGAGAGCTGACTGGCAAAGAGGGAGCAATGGAGAGCCATTTAAGATGTTGGGGCAAGAAAGTCATTTAAATGATCAATTATAGGCACAACGTGACTAATACTATTTGAGGGCGGAGGCCTATTGAGTTCTTAGAGGGGTTTGGGGTTAGGGCTCACCAAAAATGGTGCTCCTAGCCTTTGATTGTGGACACTTGTTTTTACCTGCCCACCATCCCTCCTCCATCCTGAATACGAAGTGTTCCTTTGGGAACCACCCATCTTCTACTCTCTGTCCATAATTCAAGTGAGGTTGACCTCAGTCCCTGACTCCAGGGGTGGGTGTATGACCCAGGACCGACTAACTGCAGTCATAATGAGTGGTTGAGGAGTAATCCCTTTGTCCAGAGTGAGCCGATGAGAGTCAGCATTAGGACTTCTGCTGAAAGAGGCACCCTTTCTCCACTGGGGTTGCAAAGCTGAGGGGATGTAAGCCATCTTTACCACTGCATGAGTAGAGTCTGCTGGAGAGTAAGGACAACAGAGATAAAAAGCAAATCCAAGAGAAAGATAGATTTCTTGTTGCCCTTGCTGAGCACCTGGAGCTAGCCATTCCTGAAGATGTCAAATATCTATCTATGTGGGCTAACATATATCACCTTCTGAAAGATACTTGAACTGAGTTTCTGTTAGTGGCAACTAAAGGAGTTGTGACTCATTCATCTTTCTATTTATTTTTTATTTTGATGAAAAATTTTCAATTGTTACATTATGGCATAAAAACAGAACTCTGACGTGTTTGACAACATACTTTTGACAGTTTTATCTATTTCTGACAAGGACATGCTGGGAAGTTGTGGGAACATATCTCCTGTGTCCGTCCCCCTCCTTTTGAAGTATATTTTTATTCAGAGATACATAAATGTATGCTAATGATCTTATGATGATGATGATCAGAACTGTGCTCCAAGAAGATTATAGCAACCATGAGTAGGATTACAGTAGGGAGAGACAAGGGGCAAAAATACCCCTCAGGAAGCCAATATAATAATTCAAATGATAAGTAGGAAGGATTGTCTCAAGGTGGTAGCTGCAGAAATGGGAAAGAGAGAGGTGGGATCATTGTGGTTTGGCAACAAATTAAAGGGTAAATGAGTGAAAATAAAATGCTTTTATCTACAAGGCCCTACAGAAACTGATTTTCCCCCACCCCTGTTTTATCCCTGATTTATTTCTCATCATTCTTTCCCTGGCCTGGTCTGCCCAGCTACATTGGTCTTTGCATTTACTGTGCCCTCTGCTTGGGACGCTCTTACTCCAGAGGTCCCTGGCTCATGTTTTCACTTCCTCAGACCTCTGCCTCACATCAAAAGGATTCCCTTCATTCCCCATCTATTATTGCATCCCCCACCCTAAGCATTCCTTGTATTTGCTTATTAATTTTTCCCCGGGCTGGGCAAAAATTAATCCTAGCACTTTGGTAGCTCCATGCAGGTGGGTCACTTGAACTCAGGAGTTCAAGTCCAGCCTTGAGGCCCAAAGGCAGAGACTGCAGTGAACTGAGATCACACCATCTATTCCAGCCTGGGTGACAGAACAAGAGCCTGTCTCAAAAAAGAAACTTTAAGGAAATTTTTTTTTTCTTTTTTGAGCGGCGTGTCGCTTTTTTGCGCAGGCTGGAGTACGGTGGCGTGATCTCAGCTCACTGCAATCTCCAGCTCCTGGGTTCAAGCAATTCTCCTGCCTCAGCCTCCCGAGTAGCTGGGATTACAGGTGTGTGCCACCACACCTGGCTAATTTTTGTATTTTTAATAGAGATGGGGTTTCACCATGTTGGCCAGGCTGGTCTCGAACTCCTGACCTTAAGTGATCCACCCGCCTCAGCCTCCCAAAGTGCTGGGATTATAGATGTGAGCCACTGCACTTGGCCATAAAAATTTTTGAAAAATAATGTTGCTCCACAGTACTTAACTCTCTCTCTGTCTGTCTGTCTCTCTCTCTCTCTCTCTCTTTCTCTCTCTCTCTCTCTCTCTCTCTCTATATATATATTTTTTTTTTCTGTCTCTCTTGACTAAAATGCAAGTTCCGTGAGGGCTCCATGACTCTTGCTCACTGCTGAGTCCCCAGCACCTAGGAACCTGGCACAGAGGAGGTATTCAATGAATATGAGTCAATATTACAAATGTTGAACAACTGAAACAATGCTGTGGCATTGACAAATGCGGAAATACAGGGAAGATGAGTGGGAGCAGGGTTGGTGGAGGCGTGAGAGGGTGACTCATTTAGAACCCATGGGATTTGAGGTTAGCTGTGTAAATGACAATAAAGCCTGATGGTTGAAATGCTGGCCTGGTGCTCAGGAGCAGCCAGAGGTGAGGGTCTGTTGGGGAATTATGCATCAAAAGTTGGTGAAAGCTGTGGAGTCAGTGAAATCTCTGGGGAGACCATGGGAAAAGAGAGAGATGAGAACCGAGGACGAAGTCCCAGAAGTCCTAAGATGACCTACCTATTTTTTTTTCCAGGACTTTACTGGCTTAAAAACTAAAAGTCCAGGCCAGGAGTGGTGGCTCACACCTGTAAACCCAGCACTTTGGGAGGCTAAGGTGGGTGGATCACCCGAGCCCAGGAGTTTCAGACCAGCCTGGCCAACATGGCTAAACCCTGCCTCTACTAAAAATACAAAAATTAGCCAGGCGTGGTGGCGCGTGCCTGTAGACCCAGTTAATTGGGAGACTGAGACATAAGAATCTCTCAAATCCAGGAGGCAGAGATTGCAGTGAGCCGAGATCCCATGACTGCACTCCAGCCTGGGTGACAGAGCAAGACTGTTTCAAAAAACAAAAACAAACAAAAAACTAAAAGTCCACATCTTGGGAACCCCCTTGGTCCCAGGCAAACTGAAATGGTCGGTCAACCTAAGAAGGTGGAAGAATGGGGAAGTGCCAGGTGGAGGGAACAGAGGCCAGCAGCCCAGAGCTTCCTCCCAGAACCCGAGGAAGGGAGGGCTTAGGAGGACAGGGCTCCTTCCTTTTCCTGCCCAAGACCAGTTTGGTTCTGACCTTCTAAGCCCAGCAAGGCTGAATTACCTCTGAGTTCCTGACCCTCACACCTCCCAGCAACACTGGATAGCTTCCTGATAAGCCCGGTAACTGGTTTGGTTCCAGGGCTTGGTCCCCAGCTCCAATCAACTGGAGAAAGTATGAACCCTTAAATTTTCGGTCAAGGGGGCTTTGGTGGTACCCTGGCTCAGGAGTTCTCAGTTGGTGATCGTTGTCTGCTTGTCCTAAGATGGAGCTTAAGAGTGTAAGTGACTCTGCAGCCACTGTGGCTAAGGAAACAGGAAGCTGCCTCTCCTCTTGTAAACAATGCAGGCCAAGATTAGCGGCACTTGTAAGGTGCCAGCTCTTACAAGTGGGCACTGAATTGTGCTCACCACTAAATTTCAAATAAGATTATTGCTGGATGTGTAGAAACTAAAAAGAGACTGGGTGTGGTGGCTCACGCCTGTAATCCCAACACTTTGGGAGGCCGAGGTGGGCAGATCACAAGGTCAGGAGTTCAAGACCAGCCTGGCCAATACGGTGAAACCCCATCTCTACTAAAAATAGAAAAATTAGTTGGGCATGGTGCTGGGCGCCTGTAGTCCCAGCTACTCGGGAGGCTGCGGCAGGAGAATCGCTTGAACCGGGAAGCAGAGGTTGCAGTGAGCCAAGATCACGCCACTGCACTCCAGCCTGGGCGACAGAGCAAGACTCTGTATCAAAAAAAAAAAAAAAAAGAAAAAAGAAACAAGAAACACAAAAGAACTCAAAGGAACATTTCCAACTTCTTTTTAACTTGGCAGTACAGTGACCTAAACCAGGTATGTGGAGCCTTGATTACTATAAAGAGCAAATAAGACAAAAATTAGAAAATATCTTGTACATTTTAAATAATGCTGCAAATATAAGGTCCTGTCACTGAGTCTTGTTTGAAATAAAAGAACTATCAATATTTGATCAATAGAAAACATGGTGCTTGTCCTTAGAGAGCTTTATGGTTTACCTGCAGAGGCTCATAAGAATTTAGCTATATTTACTCAGCAATATATAAGGGAATAGAAATAAATATTGTGTCAACTCCCTGACTGTCACCCCTTCTCAGTTCCCTAACCCACAACACACATATCTTCCTTCCTTTCTTTTTTTTTTTTTTTTTAAACAGGGTCTTGCTCTGTCACCCAGACTGGGGTGTAGTGGCACCATCATAGGTCATTGCAGTCTCAACCTCCAGGGCTCAAGTGATTCTCCCACCTCAGCCTTCCAAGTAGCTGAGACCATAGGTGTATGCCACCACACCCAGTTAACTTTTTTATTTTTTGTAGAGATGGGGGTCTCGCTCTGTTGCCCAGGCTGGTCTTGAACTCTTGGACTCAAGCAATCCTCCCTGTAAACCCAGCACTTTGGGCCTCCAAAAGTGCTGGGATTACAGGTGTGAGCCACCACACCCAGCCATATCCACCTTTCTAATGAGCATGGACAAAGATGCCCAAATTCATTCAGACCAGAAGGTGATGGGAAACGTTTCCAGTCACCTTTCTTTACCCACAGACCTATTCTGGGAAGAAAGGATCAAGAATGGCTGGGCGCAGTGGCTCACACCTGTAATCCCAGCACTTTGGGAGGCCGAGGCGGGCAGATCACAAGGTCAGGAGTTTGAGACCAGCCTGACCAATATGGTGAAACCCTGTCTCTACTAAAAACACAGAAATTAGCCAGGCATGGTGGCAGGCGTCTATGATCCCAGCTACTCAGGAGCCTGAGACAGGAGAATCACTTGAACCCGGGAGGTGGAGGTTGCAGTGAGCCGAGATAGCACCACTGCATCCCAGCCTGGGCGACAGAGCTAGACTCCGTCTCAAAAAAAAAGAAAGGGTCAAGAATGTGGCAAGTCTGGGCTTTAATACATTGCCTAGAAATTTAATTCAATAAATATCTATAGGCCATCTATTTGAGGCCCAATGGTGCATTAGGCCCTGTGGTTATCTAAAAGAACGTCCCTGCCCTTAATCTCACCAGAGTGATAAAGCTAAGGTCCCTAAAACAAGATCTTATATTACTAAGTGCCAATGTTAACTATAAGTGCAGTAAGATTCTAGAAAAGGGAAACATTAACTTTGTTGTTTTTTGTTTTGTTTTGTTTTTTTGAGATGTAGTTTCGTTCTTGTTGCCCAGGCTGGAGTGCAGTGGCGCAATCTTGGCTTACTACGACCTCCGCCTCCTGGGTTCAAGCGATCCTCCTGCCTCAGCCTCCCAAGTAGCTGGGATTACAGGCATGCACCACCACGCCTGGCTAATGTTTGTATTTTTAGTAGAGAAGGGGTTTCTCTATGTTGGTCAGGCTGGTCTCAAACTCCCGACCTCAGGTGATCCTCCCGCCTTGGGCTACCAAAGTGCTGGGATTACAGGCGTGAGCCACTGCGACTGGCCATGGAAACATGAACATTTTAAGCAGACTTTATACTTCATGAAGGCTAGGTCATCAACTGGACAAACTGACAAAACAAAAGGAAACTTGATAAGTCAAGGTATAGAAGAATGAATGAGTGTGGCATTTGGAAAAATAGCAGCAAGACTTTCTGCTGAGATCCAGCTTGAAAAGGAAGGGAATGTTTTATCCTTCCTTAAAAAATATAGGTTGCTGTTGGCAGTATAAAAAGAATCCATGGCTCTTAAGAAGTTAAGAGGCGGCTGGGCGTGGTGGCTCACGCCTGTAATCCCAGCACTTTGGGAGGCCGAGGCGGGCGGATCACAAGGTCAGGAGATTGAGACCGACCTGGCTAATGCAGTGAAACCCCGTCTCTACTAAAAATACAAAAAAATTAGCCGGGCGTCGTGGCGGGCGCCTGTAGTCCCAGCTACTCGGGAGGCTGAGGTAGGAGAATGTCATGAACCTGGGAGGTGGAGCTTGCAGTGAGCCGAGATTGCGCCACTGCACTCCAGCCTGGGTGACGGAGCAAGACTCCATCAAAAAAAATAAAAATAAAAATAAGAAGTTAAGAGGCTTAAATGGAGAAACCTCCACACCCTAGGACTTGAGTAGATAACCTAGCACTTTAGGCATTTAAGACTCCAAGTCTTGGAACACGAAGGCCCATGGTGCCTCTCCATCAGGACAGGAGAGATTATGCTTTGGCAACAATGAATCTCTAATCTCACTGGCTTGATATAGTAAAGCATTCATTTCTTGTTTATGTGACATGTCCAGTGTAGATAAGGATGGGGTTCAGGGGAGATTTGCTCCATATAATCTCTCAGGGACCCAGGTTGATGGAGGTTCTACCATCTTAGAATGTTGCCATCTCATGTGACTTTCAGGATTGCTGCAGCAGGGGCAAAAACACTGTAGGATGTTTATAAGCGCCAAAACTGAGGGTGGCTATCATTTCCACCAGTAATCAATTGGCTAAAACCTAGCTGTACATGAAAGGAACAATGCAGTATATAATCTTCCTTTCTGCCCTGAAAGAGGAAAAATGAAATAGGATTTCATAAACACATGTAATATCAATCATGACCGATTCTCCAAAGAATCTTACTTTGTTTATAATAGCTAACACTTATATTTTGCTAATCTTTACAATCCATCCTGTGAGGCAGCTTTTATTATTATCTCTGTTTTATTTTATTTTACTTTATTTTATTTTTTTAAACAGGGTCTTGCTCTGTAGCCCAGGCTGGAATGCAGTGGCATGTAGCCTGGAATTCCTAGGTTCAAGTGATCTCACCTCAGCCTCTTGGGTAGCTGGGACTACAGGTGTGCTCCACCACACCTGGCTAATTTTTTAATTGTTTTGTAGAGATGAGGTCTCACTATGTTGCTCAGGCTGGTCTCGAACTCCTGAGCTCAAGTGATCCTCCTGCCTCAGCCTCCCAAAGTGCTGGGATTACAGGTGCAAGCCACTGTGCCTGGCTATCTCCATATTAAAGATAGGAAGGTGAAGCAAAAAGAAATTAAATCATTTATTCATGGCCCCACAGCTAGTAAGTGGCACAACATGGAGTCACTCAAGAAGTTTTTCTCTAGAGTTCATACCGTGCCCAGGCTGGAGTGTAGTGGCAGATTCATAGCTCACTACAGCCTCAATCTCCCCTGGCTCAGGTGATCCTCCTAACTCAGCCTCCTGAGTAGCTGGGACTACAGGCATGCACCATCACACCCAGCTACAGAGTTCATGTTCTTAACAACTATGTTCTACCTCCTTTGTCATGGGCTTAGTTAAAATGGAAGTCAAATCATGATTCCATGTACCCTGCATCTCTTACATTGGGTTATAGAAAGCTTCTAGCAATGGTGTCATACTTGACTCTGACTAGTCCACCCTGCCAGTATTCCCATAGCATCAGTTGTATATATACACTCATCATGCTCTTGACTGGGCTGTCTTGGTACTCTATCTGTTCAAAGGGATGTGGATGAGAGCTTGATTTTGTGTAAGCTATATGGATATATATATATATATATATATATATATATACACACACACACACTATATGGGTATATATATGGATATAGATGCTGTTTCTAAATGCAAACATTCTTGCATAGGCATCAGCAACCCTCAAGAGCATTGTGTCCTCTGTTTCTGTCCTTGTTCTCCTGTTCTCAACTGCTCTCCAGCACAAGTTATTCTCATTCTTTGGAAAACAGAAGTGAACTATGTTTTTCTCCTAAATCAGTGTAATGGAGCAGATTATGTACAGATGAGTAGTGGGGGAGACATTGGCAGCTGGCCCTGAGCAGGGCTGAGTAATGGAAATCCAAGTTATCTCAAGCCTCAGAATTATTCAAGTTTCCTTATGTAACCTGTGTGTCCAAGGTCAGACGAGTCTGAAAACAACATAAGGTTACAATTTCAATAACTTCCAGTCTTTAAACCTAATGTGATCAGGGATTTTGTTTATGTTGTTCATTATTATATAGTGAGTGTCTAGAACAGTGCCTGGAATATAGTAGACATGCAATAAATGTTTGTTAAGTAAATTTATTGACCAAATTCTGGTCCTCTTTGGAGGCATGATGGTGTAGTGGTAGAGTGATATGATTTGGCTCTGTGTGCCCACCCAATCTCATGTCAAATTGTAATTCTCAGTGTTGGAGGAGGGATCTGGTGGGAGGTGATTAGATCATGGGGCAGAATTCCCCCTTGCTTTTCTCATGATAGTAAGTTCTCACAAGAGCTGATGGTTTAAAAGTGTGTGGCACTTCCCCCTTCGTTCCCTGTCTCTCTCTCCTGCTCTGCCATGGTAAGACATGCTTGCTTACCCTTCGCCTTCCACTGTGATTGTTAGGTACCTGAGGCCTCCTCAGCTATGCCTCCTATACAGCCTGCAGAACTGTGAGTTAATTAACCCTTTTTCCTCCATAAATTGCCCAGTCTCTCGTATGTCTTTATAGCAGTGTGAGAACAGACGAATACATAGATCATTGACTTTAGAATCAAATAGACTTGTGTTTGAACTTCACAGGCTGTGTGACTCCTCATTAGTTATGTACCCTCTCTGACCTCTTCCTTCCTCATTGGTACAATGAGGCTAATATTACCTACCTCTTGGATTGTTATGAGAATTAAATGTGATAATTGATGTCAGGCACTCGGTATATTGAAGCTAGCTATGGCTCTGCCCTATATCACAAAAATCCTTGGAGCCCAGCCTGGTCACACACACCTGTAGTCCCAGATACTCAGGAGGCTGAGGCAGGAGGATGGCTTGAGCCCAGGAGTTTGAGGCTGTAGTACGCTATCATCGTGCCTGTAAATAGCCACCTGGACAATATAGCAAGACCCTGTCTCTAAATAAATAAATACATTTTCAAAAAGAAAAATCTCTGGAGACCCTGTTGTTCCTCAGGGTTCCCCTCAGACATTTCTGTAAGTCTTCAGGGGTGTCTCAGGTATGTTCACCAGTAAGTCTTCTTAGCTACCAAATCTCACATTTATCTTGGATTCTCCGCCAACCTCCCCCTCCTCTACTCTGCTTTCTTTTGGTCTTGTCTGACTCTGAGCTCTCGCCTACCATTTTGCAGTGCCTGCCATGTAGGGTACTAATATCTGAGCAAATAGTGCTGCCTCCTGCTTAAAGCCAATGATGTCAACAGTGAGTCAATAGCACCAAGGCCGCTGCAGCTGCCACTCCCTAAAGCTTAAGGTATTCACCAAAGGTACCACCATCCCCCATTGCAGCTGCCTTGTGCCTGTCTCCTAGGTCACCTCGGAGAGCCTCCTAGCTGAGACTCTACCCACTGAAGCAGGAAGTGTTCCTTGGTGGCTCCTATTCCACAGGTCCCACGTGGATCTGCACGTTGAGGAATATCCCTGAACCATACTCGCTTCTGCTTGTCCCCACAGTGCTGTCTGTGTGTCCTCAATATCTCAAAGAAATTTTGTGTGACTGTGTCTACATCAGCTCTCCATCACCTAAGCCTCCTATCCTATCCTATGTGATTAGGACTTAATCACAGCCATGGGATGCTGGGTGGGAAACAACTGGAGAGACATACACCCAGCAGTTACTTGAAACCACTCCTTCCCCCCACCAGAAGCCAAGGGCATTATTACCAACTAGTGTTTTTCAGTTTCTCTCTCTTATTTATTTATTTTTAGAGACAGGGTCTTGCTCTGTTGCCCAGGGTAGAGTGCAGTGGTGTAAGCATAGCTCATTGCAGCCTTGAACTCCTGGCTCAGTACATTGCAGCTAGCTATGGCTCTGCCCTGTATCAGAAAAATCCCTGGAGCTCGGCCTGGTTGCACACGCCTGTTGTCCCAGCTCCTCAGGAGGCTGAGGCAGGAGGATGGCTTGAGCCCAGGAGTTTGAGGCTGCAGTACACTATCATTATGCCTGTCAATAGCCACATGGGCAATATAGCAAGACCCTGTCTCTAAATAAGTAAATAAATTTTTAAAAAGAAAAGATCTCTTGGGGCTGGGCACAGTGGCTCACGCCTGTAATCCCAGCACTTTGGGAGGCCAAGGCAGGTGGGTCACCTGAGGTCAGGAGTTGGAGACTAGCCTGACCAACATGGTGAAACCCTGTCTCTACTAAAAATACAAACATTAGCCAGGCATGGTGGCACAAGCCTGTAATCCCAGCTACTCAGAAGGCTGAGTGAGGCAGGAGAATCACTTGAACCCGGGAGGTGGAGGTTGCAGTGAGCGGAGATTGTGCCATTGCACTCCAGCCTGGGTGACAAGAGCGAAACTCCGTCCGAAAAAAAAAAAAGAAAGAAAGAAAAGGAAAGAAAAGAAAAAAATCTTTGTAGACCTTGTCATTCCTCAGGGTTCCCCTCAGACATTTCTGTAAGTCATCAGGGGTATCTCAGGTATGTTCACCAGTAAGTCCTCTTAGCCCAGGAGTTTGAGACTGTAGTACACTATCATTATGCCTGTCAATAGGCACCTGGGCAATATAGCAAGACCCTGTCTCTAAATAAATAAATAAATATGTTTTTAAAAAGAAAAATCTCTGGAGACCTCCCACCTCAGCCTCCTGAGTAGCTGGGGCTACAGGCACGTTCGCCGTGCCAAGCTATTTTTTTTTAATCTTTATTTTTGCAGAGATAGGGTCTCACTATGTTGTCCAGGCTGACCTCAAACTCCTGGCCTCAGTGATTCTCCCACATCAGCCTCCCAAGGTGCTGGGATTACAGATCTGAGCAACCCACCCAGGCTCTCACTCTCGTAGAAAGAGTCTTTTCTGGTGGCTTCCAGGTCCCTCATACAAAAAAAGGCTCCTGACAGGGTTCTCCACTGGCCCTATACCCAAGACCAGACATGAGCCCCCATCTAAAGACAGCTTGTTTCCAGCCCAGAGCCTCATTACTTTTAAAAGGGAAAAATTCGACAGTAAAAGCATTAACTTTCTTAGGCCTTTCAGATTTGATCAACTGAAAATTAATACCGAGAATTACAAAATTAAGGACTTCTTGGATAAACATTAGAAAAACAAAACTGATTAAGATTATTTGGTAAAAAGCGGAGGTAGAAAGTTCTACCCTTTAAGAACAGATTAGAGGAAAAATTGCACAGAAGCCGGTAAGGAAGGAGTTATCTGCAGAGCCGGTGTCTGATACGCAAAATGCTGATAAGGCTTAGAAACTCAGAAGACCTGAGGAGGCCCCCTTTGATACTGTTTGATAAAGCAACAAGCGCAATCACAGTGCCAGGGCCTGTGCTAGGAATTGTATGTACCCTGTCTTTAATCTTCAAACAACTCTGTGTTACTGGAAAAAACACCTGCCCACACCCACTCCCTCCCCTACTCACCCAACAGGGCCTGGGAGGAAAAGAAGTCCTGTTTCTCAGAGCAAATGTAACCTGGCAGCCCTTAAAAATACAATTGGTGGCCAGGCATGGGGGCTCATACCTGTAATCCCAGCACTTTGGGAGGCTGAGGCGGACAGATCACCTGAGGTTGGGAGTTCAAGACCAGCCTGACTAACATGGAGAAAACCTGTCACTATTAAAAATACAAAAATTAGCCAGGCATGGTTGCACATGCCTGTAATCCCAGCTACTCGGGAGGCTGAGGCAGGAGAATCACTTGAACCCAGGAGGCAGAGGTTGCCGTGAGCTGAGATCGCGCCATTGCACTCCAGCCTGGGCAACAAGAGCGAAACTCTGTCTCAAAAAAAAAAAAAATACAATTGGTAATTTTAAAGCTTTAGCAGAGTTCTTGGATATGTGGAGGGAGAGCAAAGTTTGCAGCAGGAACTGGAGAGAGATGAATTGGTTGCGTTATGTTATGCCGTTATTATCCTTTAGGAAGGATCTGTGTTTCCTCTAGAAGGTGAGGGCAGAGGAGGAAGAGAAAGGAAAGAAAAGGAAGACAAAGTGGCTTGAGAACGTATCGGGAGACTGGATCCGGAACAGGGAAAAATGCCAAGGGACAGACAGACTGAGAGGATACATAATATATATGTAGAGAGAGCTTATATCTATAGAGTGCCATATATGTGTGTGTGTGTGTGTGTATAAATTTTGTATAGAGAAAGGATCTCGCTTTGTTGCCCAGACTGGTCCAAAACGCTTAACTTCAAGTGATCCACCCACCTCAGCTACCAAAGTGCTGGGATTACAGGTGTGAGCCACCACACCCAGCTAACAATATTGATTTTTTAGTATGCCTAGCAGGATATAAATCCCTCCATGCCAAGCTTGTCTAAACCGCGGCCTACGGACTGCATGTGGCCCAGGACGGCTTTGGATGTGGCCCAACACAAATTTGTAAACTCTCTGAAAACATTATGAGATTTATGCACGGACCTTTTTTTTTTTTTTTTTTAGTTCATCAGCTATCGTTAGTGTTAGTGTATTTTATGTGTGGCCCAAGACAATTCTTCTTCTTCCAGTGTGGCCCAGGGAAGCCAAAAGATTGGATACCTCTGCTCTATGCAAAGCCTTAGGTGACTGAGTTTTTGTTGAAATTAAGGAAAGAACTGAGCTCTACAACTGGATTGACATGGCATAGGTTAGAGGCAGCGTGTGACAGGTGATGAGCCAATATTCCAGAATTTAAATAATCCTGGGGAAGTAGGAGCTCACAGCCTGGGTGATTGTATGCATAGGACGATTGTATGCATCTTCAGAAAGTTTTCAGAAATCCCAGGGGGGTAACGGACTGCCTATACCCCTGTGACGGGTATTTGAGGACATCTTACCTAAAAATTAAGGGCCAGGAAGACTCTCCAACCTCTGTTTATACCTAAAATTACATAGTATGTATGATTTTTGAATCAAGTTGTCATTTTGCATCACATTTATAAACATTTCCAATGCCATTAGAATGTCTTCACTTTTAAAGTTTAGCGCAATGTGGGTACACCTTAATTTTAATTCTATAAAATTGACTATTCTGGCTGTTTCCAGCCTTGTTTTATGTTTTGTGTTTTTTTGCAATTGTAACTACCGCTATGATAAACATCTGCGCAATACATTTTTACTAGGCAGCAGCTTAACCATGCCAACGTAATCCAGACTGACCAGGATTCTCAAATTTAGTCTCCATCGAGAGACCAAATATGCAAATGGACAATGGCCAGACCATATATGAAAACTGAACTCTGATCCACAGCTTCTGTAGCAACCAGCCCAGGAAGCCAAACCACAGCCTCTATAGCAATCAGCCCCCAAACAGTCAGGACTTGGTCAATCATTGCCAGCTTCCCTAAATTTTGGCCCTCCTTCCAACTCAGGACCAACCAGAGAAAGCCAGATATGCTCTCTACACCAATTCTATAGGGCACCCTGCTTCTCAGTAGCCTGCCTCCAGCTCTTTCATGCCAACAACCTCCTATCAGAGCACACCTGAAGCCCTCCCCGTTTTTTCTCACTCTAAAGCTTGCCTACTCCCCCGCCTGACTTTGACTATCTGCCAAAACCAAGTGCTAGTGGCTGACTCCCTCGCTATAGAGAGCTCTCCATAAATCTTCTCTGCTTGTTCTCATTCGGGTTTATGTCTACACTGCTGGCAAAGCGTATCTCAGGTCAACCTGGTAGACACTGAACCCAAAGGACTATCACAGGCCAAACACTACATAGGAGGCTTTTCTATCATGAGCCATTGGAAAATTCCTGGCCATTTCTAGAAGGACATCTAGCAGAAAAACACCACCTCCACACGCCATGCATACCTACCAGATAGAAGGCCCTGGGCCCCATGTTGGCTTTGACCACTTCATGCCTTTGCAGTACCAGAAGCAGCAGAAGCAGAAAGCCACAGAAAATAAATCAGCTGCTGAGTTCAAATTGCTCCAGTCCATCACGCTGCCGTGTCGCCAGCTCGTGGTGCCAGGCCAATTACTACCACAAGCACTGAAGTCACTTTTCAAAACATGGTCAAACAAACTCCAGCAGGGCCAGCTAGGCGTTAAAACACTCAGACACATTTGTCAAAGCAAAGATTTATGTGCCAGTAAATAAAAGTCAGGGCTCCAGTTTAGTAATCACCTGGCCGACAGCCTGAAGGTTAACCCTTTCTGGACAGACCTGACCCACTGTCAATTCAGAGAGACAAGAATAAAGAGGGCAGAAGGGGATGGGGTGGGAGGGAGCAGGGTGGGGTCCAGTCAGACTGAAACTGGGGTGATTTTCTGTGCTGTCATTCCTAGGCCACCACAACTTTGGGGGCTGTGGGTGACTGTCAACTCAGATCATCTGTGAGGCAGTTGTGACTGTTTCCTATGTCTTCTTAAGCCTCTTAAGTTCACACAGTTACCCAGAACCATCAGGAAACGGAGATAGATTTTCTCCCACTGTGTGTCCAGCACTGAGGTTCCCTTAAGGTTTGCAAGTTTCTTTTTAGTATTTAACTCTTTGAAGGACACATGACAAGTAGACCCACCCTTATTTGATTAGGACTCCCTCGCCAGGGGTGTTAGAAGTGCCATTGCAGATGCTTACATTCTAGGCACACAAGAAAAAATCTTAAAAGCTCCTCTCTAGCCCAGCATTCTGAGAAATGATGCTGTCTAACTTTAAATAGGCTTTTAAAGTCTATTAAGCATCATTTACAAATCCCATTGGGTTTTAATCTCTGCAAACCTTGCGAGTTGGTATCACCATTATCATTATTCCCTTCTGAGGCTCAGAGAGTTTAACTGACTTGCCCATGAGCACGAAGCTAGGAAGGGACACAGCTGGGGCTCATCTGACTCCAGAATCCAGTGGTACTTTGGGGATGGGGCTGGAGGGTTAGGGGTGGGAGGCGGGTAGGAAATCCAGCTTTCACTAGAGCTGGAGGTGTTTGCCCTAAGCTTCCTGATACAAGGGGAGGGTGGTGATTTTGAGGGTTTACAAGGCTCACAGGGAGACCCATGGCTGGAAATCACCTCTGGGTTCTCTTCAAGCCCCGGAAAGGGAGTGCCCGAATGAAACAGCTCTTCTGGTATTTTAATGGAACAAAAAGCCCGAAATACAAGGAGCTGGCTGGTTGCTGGGACGGCCCCTAACTTACTCTTTAACTGTAATGAACTGGTCATTTCCTGGATGTAAAGGAAAAGTTTAAGAAAAAAGTGACAGAGAAACCCCCTCCCAGCCCCCCAGCCCCCCAGCCCAGCCAGCTGCAGCGAGGAAAACAAATGAGCTTCTATAGATGGAATCCTTTGTTTGAATAGAGGCTAATTGTGGCTCCTCTTTGCTTGTAACCTGGGGTCAGGTGGCTGACACCCAAACGGTTCCCTCAAGGCAGTAACTACGAGCCCCTGGAAGAATGAGCACACTGGGACTCGGGAGGGGACCACTTACAAGAAAGGTCTGAATCTGGAAGAAGCAAAGGATCAAGTCAGACGTGTGAAGAGTAAGGAGCCCGTGGATCTAGAGAGAAAGGACATTTTTCTGTGAAGAGTTTCCCCTCCTTATCCTCTCTCCCTGCCACATTTAGGTAAAAAGACCCAGTGATAAATAGCACCTGCCAGCCATGGTAGGCATGAACAGAGTGGCAGGCGGCCTGTGCACAGGGTGCTGGATGAGGGCAGAGGCACCCATGGAGGTGCAAGCCTGTTTCACTGCCCCTCCTGACCCCAGCATCCCTAGCCACCAGTGTGATAAAGTGAGTGCCTCCAGAGGGCAGGAAGGCAGAGACCCTGCCCAGCCCCTTCTCCTGTCCTCTGGCCTCCTCATCTGCCTCGCGCCACTTCCTTCCACCTAGCTCTTCTCTCTTGGCCAGCCTCCCACATGCAGGTGCCAGTGAGAATAACACTTGCACTTAGATTGATTCTGTATTTTCTCTCCTTTTTTTTTTTTTTCTTTTTTGAGACAGAGTCTCTCACTGTGTCACCCAGGCTGGAGTACAGTGGTGTGATCTCGGCTCACTGCAACCTCCGCCTCCCAGGTTCAAGCAATTCTGCCTCAGCCTCCTGAGTAGCTGGGATTGCAGGCACCCGCCACCACGCCCGGCTAATTTTTGTATTTTTAGTAGAGACAGGGTTTCACCATATTGGCCAGGCTGGTCTCGAACTCCTGACCTCATGATCCGCCTGCCTCGGCCTCCCAAAGTGCTGGGATTATAAGTGTGAGCCACTGTGCCCAGGCTTCTCTCCTTTTTACTAAGCTGTCCAGGACACGGTCCCCTCAGGGTGCTAAACACCCTCCTGGCCTGAGAACAAAAGAGAACAGAGCTGGAAGTGGAGGAAGCTATTCTTCTGCTTTTCTTGATCTCTGATCCTATCCCCTTCTAGCATCCCAGTCAGCTTGTGCCCCCTGAGTGGCATCTTCCTGCTGTGGGACTCTTGTGAAAGCCACGTCAGGGCCCTGTGGTAGTGAGGGGGAGAGAGCTACCAGTGACTCTGATGGGAAGGAGATCTCCCTGTGCTGTCGCCATCACAGGGCTGGGCCATGTGCTTCAGAGACTGCCTGAGAGAAGGGAGCTCAGGATGTTTGAGGTGGGACTGAGTTTTGACCTGAAGACTTTTGAAATGTTTATGAAAAGAGGAGAAAACACACAGGGAAATTCAACAATAAACCTAGGCTTTTAAAAGAATCCAGAAGTGAGTCTTGAATTTTCTAAGAGGCAAGACATGGATACAACTTTAGGGCAGATGGTTACTTAGTTTTGGAAAAACCAGTGTAATGGCTCATTTAATTATGCAAATGTGGGGATATAGTAGCTGGAAGGGAAAAGTGCTCTTGAGGTAAAGTGAATGGGTGTGTCTGTGTTAGAGTCTGCCATAGATCTCTGCTGCTTCCTTAGGAAAAACTAGATTTGCTGAGAAAGAAGTTGACCTGTGCCAGACCGATGCTACATTGTAGCTGCCTGTGTTCTTGTAGCACTCATCATAGATGAAGACTCTGCTTTTGTGAAGTCTTTGTGGGGACTGGGTACACACAGTTGAGATTTTTTTTTTTTTTTTTTGAGACAGAGTCTCGCTCTGTCACCCAGGCTAGAGTGTGCAGTGACGTCATCTCGGCTCACTGCAATCTCCGCCTCCCAGGTTCAAGCGATTCTCCCACCTCAGCCTCCTGAGTAGCTGGGATTACAGGTGTCTGCCACCACGCTCGGCTAATTTTTTGGGTATTTTTAGTAGAGATGGCGTTTCACCACGTTGGCCAGGCTAGTCTTGAACTCCGACCTCAGGTGATCTGCGTATCTCGGCCTTCCAAGTGCTGGGATTACAGGCGTGAGCCACAATGCCTGGCCAGTTGGGGAGATTCTATATGCAGCCCAGCCCTACAGACTGCTTTGGGATTCCCAGGAGAGACCCTGTTGGCCAAGACATTGGTGTCCCCATTATGGGCATTACTAATAATGAGGCCCTTTTGAGTGGCTTCTCTAGTATCAAACATTCACTAGGTAAGGCTTAGGATTTCTTTCTTTTCTTTTTTTTTTTTTTTTTTTTTGAGACAGGGTCTCGCTGTGTCGCCCAGGCTGGAGTACAGTGGCGCAATCTCGGCTCACTGCAACCTCTGCCTCCCGGGTTCAAGTGATTCTCTTGCCTCAGCCTGCTGAGTAACTGGGATTACAGGCACACGCCACCACGCCCAGCTAATTTTTTTGTATTTTTAGTAGAGACAGGGTTTCACCATGTTGATCAGGCTGGTCTTGGACTCCGGTTCAGGAGTTCTTATCCTGAGTCCGTGGACCCGCCGTGAGGTCAGTGAATAAAATTCAGAGACTCTATGTACTTGAATGAAAAAAATATATATATATTTTACTAACTTCTAAATGATTTTAGCATTTTCTTAAGTAGTAATACAGGTAAGAAACTACAGTCATATTAGCAGAACTGGTGACTTTATCACTGCTATGGTTTAGATATGGTTTCTTTGGTCCCCCCCCAAAGAAATTGATCCCCAGTGTTGGAGGTGGGCCCAATAGGTTTTAGGGTCATGGGGCTGAATCCCTCATGACTGGCTTGGTGCCTCCTCGAGGTAATGAGTTCTCACTCTACTAGTTCTTATAAGAGCTGATGGTTAGAAAGAGCCTGGCACCTTCCCCCTCTCTCTTGCTTCCTCGCTCACCACATGATTTCTAAACACCAGCTCCCCTTTGCCTCACACCATGAGTGGAGGCAGCCTGAAGCCCTCACCAGAAGCAGATTCTTTTTTTTTTTTTTTTTTTGAGACGGAGTCTTGCTCTTTCGCCCAGGCTGGAGTGCAGTGGCCCGATCTCAGCTCACTGCAAGCTCCGCCTCCTGGGTTCACGCCATTCTCCTGCCTCAGCCTCCCGAGTAGCTGGGACTACAGGCGCCCGCCACCACGCCCGGCTAATTTTTTCTATTTTTAGTAGAGACGGGGTTTCACCGTGTTAGCTAGGATGGTCTCGATCTCCTGACCTCGTGATCCGCCCGCCTCGGCCTCCCAAAGTGCTGGGATTACAGGCGTGAGCCACCGCGCCCGGCCCAGAAGCAGATTCTTATGCCATGCTTCTTGTACAGCCTGCAGAATCATGAGCCAAATCAACCACGTTTCTTTATAAATTACCCAGCCTCAAGTATTTCTTTATAGCAACAAAAAACAGACTAAGATAGTCACCAATAGAAACTATAGATATTTTCATGTCACCTTACTGTTGTTGATGTTATCTTGAACTATTGTGTACATTTATTACTGCTTGAAATTTACAGTAGCTATTAGGCCTGTCCCTAGAAACTGGCAGGGTTAAACTCAACTTCCAGTTGGCATCAGGTGATAGAATTACTTGCAGGTGGTTTAACACTGGACTAGACTCAATCCTTGGCTTAGGCCATCCTGAAAGCCTATAAGCTACTGATCCATTTGGGGAAAGGTGAGAGTACCTACGCAGTATTTACAGCCAATGCACCTATCTTGAACACAACTCATTTTACCAGTGAAAATTAATATCTAACATTTATTATGCTAGCTAACAAGCCCTCTGGTGTTAATATGAAATAAAGATGGTTGAAGTTGTAGTGGTGTCGCCCTCTGGTTAGATCTTTTTTGCTTAGAGTTCTGCTTATAATCTTTCAGATGTTATTCATTCCTGAAGAGTGCCTTTCCTTTAGAAGACACCAAATGTTAATTAACTGCTCCCAGTGTGTAGATGACATATATATCATATTAATTATGCTGAAATATTTAAAAGTAAATGATCACAATATAATGCAAATCAAAGCTGACCCAGAAGTTTGGTAGAAATTATAGGTTATCTGACACATCCAGTGAATCCTTGTGCTTCTTTTGGGTAGCTAAACATCAAATGTTTTCTTGAATTTACAGTCAAAACCACTTGGGAAACAGCACCAGGTACATGGCCTCATGTATTAGTCTGTTCTCATGCTGCTATAAAGAACTGCCTGAGACTGGGCAATTTATAAAGGAAAGTGGTTGGTTTTGTTTGTTTGTTTGTTTGGTTTTTTTTTGAGATGGAGTCTCGCTCTGTCGCCCAGGCTGGAGTGCAGTGGGGTGATCTCAGCTCACTGCAAACTCCGCCTCCCGGGTTCACGCCATTCTCCTGCCTCAGCCTCCCGAGTAGCTGGGACTACAGGCACCCGCCACTAAGCCGGGCTAATTTTTTTTGTATTTTTATTAGAGACAGGGTTTCACCATGTTAGCCAGGATGGCCTCGATCTCCTGACCTCATGATCCATCCAATTAAACCAAGAAAGTGGTTTAATTGACTCAGTTCAGCAGGGCTGGAGAAGCTTCAGGGAACTTAAAATCATGGCAGAAGGGAAAGCAAACACATCCTTCTACACATGACGGCAGGGAGAAGATTGAGAGCTCAGTAAAGGGGGAAGCCCCTTATAAAATGATCCGATATCATGAGAACTCACTCACTATCATGAGAATAGCATGTGGGAAGCCACCCCCATGATTGAATTACCTCCCACTGGGTCCCTTCTACCACTTGTGGGGATTATGGGAACTACAATTCAAGATGAGATTTGGGTGGGGACACAGCCAAACCATATCACCTCACATACTACTGTACCCCTTGGTCAAGAGTGGACTGTCAGAGCAAGTCTGGCAAACTTTCTAATGCTGGGTCATTAGAAAAAGAAATTCCTGGAGCAGGAAACCACTGCTGCATCTCTTTGCTCTTTCCTTGGAAAGAAACATTATTTCACAGAAAGACAACAGATAAATGCTGAATGGTTGCTTTCCCCTGCTCTTAGCTATACATTGCAAATGTCCTATTCTCAAAGATGCTAGCTCTAGCTAAATATAGCCAAGGTATTGAGTCTAAGAGCAGGGGATGCTGCTCTTTACCACTCTTGGTATCATTTTCAAATGTAAAGAGGCTCAGTGCCCTTTAGCAACTAGAGACCAGGATTCAGTTTTCTCCCTTTTGAAATCGAACTACCTTTTGGCCAGAAAGAATGAAGTTATTTAAAACCTCAGCATTATTAATGCAAGAAGGGACCACAAAGAGTACTTGGTCCCTCTTCCCCACTTAACAGATGAGGAAGGAAAGGCCAAGAGAGATACAGAGTAATCATCCCTAATCTGAAAATCTGAAATTCAAAACACTTCAAAATCCAAAACTATTTGAGTGCTGCCATGATGCTGTACATGGAAAATTCCACACCTAACCCCACGTGATGGGTTGCAGTCAAAACACAGGCACATAATATGCCGTTTAAATTCGTGGGGTTCTTAGTGTTTGTTTTTATTTGTAGTTTGTTTAGAAATAGGGCCACCCAGGTTGGAGTGCAGTGGCTCAATCAAAGCTCACTGCAGCCTTGAACTCCTGGGCTCCAATGATCCTCCTGCCTCAACCTCCCACATAGCTAGGACTACAGGTGCATGCCACCACATCTGGCTTGTGTTTTTTTTTTTTTTTTTGAGACAGAGTCTCGCTCTGTCACCCAGGCTGGAGTGCAGGGGTGCAGTCTCGGCTCACTGCAAGCTCCGCCTCCTGGGTTCACGCCATTGTCCTGCCTTAGCCTCCCAAGTAGCTGGGACTACAGGCGCCCACCACCACGCTCGGCTAATTTTTTGTATTTTTAGTAGAGACAGGGTTTCACCGTGTAAAGCCAGGATGGTCTTGATCTCCTGACCTCGTGATCCGCCCGCCTCAGCCTCCCAAAGTGCTGGGATTACAGGCGTGAGCCCCCGCACCTGGTCTTTTTTTTTTTTTAATTAATGCTAAAGTATTTTTTACTTTTAAGTACTTATGTGTAAGTAAATGTTAGAAAATTATTGCTAGCTATGGATGGCAGCTCACACCTGTAATCCTGGCACTTGGGGAAGCTGAGGTAGGAGGATCACTTGAGGCCAAAAGTTCAGGACCAACCTGGACACTATGGTAAGACTCCATCTCTACAAAAAAATTGTAAAGTTAGCTGGGCATGGTGATTTGCACCTGTAGTCCTCGCTACTCAGGAGGCTGAGGTGGGAGAATCGTTTGAGCCCAGGAGGTTGAGGTTGCAGTGAGCTATGATGGCACCACTGCACTCCAGCCTGGGCAACACAGCGAGACTCTGTCTCAAAAACAAAAACCAAATACAGGGAAATGATTGTTTATTGGTAGCACATAAATTAAGTCAGGAGTTATGGTGATGCCAAATAACTACAGGTTGTCCACATACATGGCTGCAATAATGACACCTTTGCTTTTTGATGGTTCAGTGTATGCAAAGTTTTTTCAACACAAAGTTATTATTACTATTATATTTTTAGAGACAGTGTCCTGTTCTGTCACCCAGGCTGGAGCACAGTGACAAAATCATAGCTCACTGTAACCTTAAACTTCTACATTGAAGGGATCTTCCCACCTCAGCCTCCTAAGTAGCTGGTACAATATGCTGGCTGTTTTAAATTTTTTGTAGCGACGGGGTCTCACTGTGTTGCCCAGGACAGTCTTGAATTCCTGGCCTTGAGCAATCTTCTTACGTAGACTTCCCAAAGCACTGGGATTACAGGTGTGTGCCACTGAGCCTGGCCCAAGCATAAAATTATTAAAAATATTGTACAAAATTACCCTCAGGCTATGTATATATGGTATAGATGGAACATAAATAAATTTCATGTTTATTTAGACTTGGGTCCCATCCCCATGATATCTCATTGTGGATATAGGTAAATACTACAAAATCTGAAAAAAAAAAAAATCCAAAACATTTCTGGTCCCAAGCATTTCAATTCAGGGATACTCAAGCTGTATTTGTTTAATGGCTACAGAGCAGGCATACTGACCAGTCTCAGAGGGTCTTCCTTCAACACAAATATCCAGTTCCTGCTGAGATGAGACAGTGGGAGATGATAAAATTGTACCTTCAAAGTAAATGTGTAGCCTATATACTGGCAATAACCACTCAGAAAATGTGACAGGAAAAATACCTCACTTACAGTGGCAGCAAAAATGATAAAATTCCCTGGGTAGATTTCTTCAGATCGTTCACAAAAACACATTCTGGATGGATTAAAGAGCTAAGTGTAAGAAAGAAAGAAAGAAACAAACAAACAAACAACCCCCGCAAAGCTATAAAGTGCTAACAGAAAAAAATAGGAGATTATTTTTATGATTTTTGAAGAGGGATGAATGACCTTCCAAAGCAAGAAACAAAACCCAAATCATAAATGAAAAGATCTACTGATATGATTGAATAAAAATGAAACCACTGTAAACAACAGCAAATGACAAGCAGAAGATTAAGAGGAAATATTTGAAACATTTATAACAAGCAAAGGGTTAATACCCACAATATATTAAAAAAAATTTGGCCGGGCACAATGGCTGACGCCTGTAATCCCAGGACTTTGGGAGACTGAGGCAGGTGGATCACCTGAGGTCAGGAGTTTGAGACCAGCCTAGCCAACATGGTGAAGCCTTCTCTCTACTAAAAATACAAAATTAACCAGGCGTGGTGGCGGGCATCTGTAATCCCAGCTACTCAGGAGGCTGAGGTGGGAAAATTGCTTGAACCCAGGTGGCAGAGGTTGCCGTGAGCTGAGATCGTGCCACTGCACTTCAGCCTGGGCAACAAGAGCAAAACTCCATCTCAAAAAAAAAAAATTTTTTTTTCAAAGAATAAATATTAAAAACAAAAACAATTCAATTAAAAAAAAAATGGACAAAGAATTTGAACCGGCCAATCACATAAGAAATACAGATTTTCACTGGGCATATGAACAGATGATTTTAGGGAAATAGATTTTTAGTTGTGGTTTTCAGATTACACTCAGCTTTAGAACCATCCAAACAAGAGTATTAAATCACAGGCTACATTCTCTTTGCCTTTAAAAAGTAAAAATAAAAATAAAATCATAGGCGAAGGATGGTCTTCGGGGAAATGCGCTTTCCAGAAAGTTGGAAAGGTACAGGCGGAGTTATTGTTCAAGGACAGCTGGACATGTTAAGTTTATTTCAAGAGCCAGGAGAACACAAGGTTGACAACATCCCTGTAGACAGAAACATGGCTTGTGTGTATAAAGGTCTTCTTAAAAGGCGGTAAAAATCCTGGGTATAGTGAGATTAAAGCATAAAAAGAC
Organism: Pan paniscus; assembly: GCF_029289425.2. NCBI lineage: Eukaryota > Metazoa > Chordata > Mammalia > Primates > Hominidae > Pan > Pan paniscus. Next base: position 66,422,863 of record NC_073264.2, read on the forward strand.
TTGAACTTTTCCATATCTGCTTTGACTCCCCTTGGGTGCACAGTGTGCCCCACTCTGAGGCCTGGAGACCAGGGAAAGCTGCTTGGAGACATCCACCTTTGCTCCATGCAGCCACTCCGCTGCTGATAAGATTTTATATTGTCAGCTACTTAAATCCAGACCTTAATTTTTTCTGCATTGGGTGTGTGTGTTTTCTCTGTGTTCTCATCCTATCATCTGATAACTACCTGAAATGCTGCAACGTTTATCCTAATTAATCTGAGAAATGCAAATTAAAATGTGCTACAACAAGCCTAATTAGAGTACATCTATTTTTGTTTAATTGATCAGAGAAATATTTAAAATACTTCTAATACCCGGTGTCAGCAAGAGGTGGGGTAAAGTATACTCTAATAAACCGTTGGTAAGGATGTTATTAATAAAACCATTTGAGGATCCAGTTTGGCAGTATCTCTTAAATACCAAATATTTGTTCCTTTTGACCTAGCAATTAAAATTCAGGAATATGTGCACATTTTTTAGGCAACATGGATGAAGATTTTATTGCAGTGTTATTTTTGTTGAAAATCAGAAGCAACCTAAAAACGGCCATTAATAAGAAATGATGAAATTAACTACAGCATATCCATGCTGTTTTAGTTTATGTTCTCTCAGAATCAGACCTTGTAAGTAGGATTCAAGTGCAAGATGTTTGGAAAGTGTAAGTAGGGAAATGGAGAAGTGATACAGAGAAGGGCAGAAAACCAATGAAGGGTGTGTTATTAAGCCAGTTATAAAGATAAGCAACTAGAGTTTAATCTTTTAGGGAAACTCCAAAAACAGTACAGAACACATGCCTCAGAATTAACCTAGCTAAGGGGTCAGAGAGCAGGAGTAGTTATACTCCTACAACTTTTAGTCATTGGCTAAAGGCTGTCTCCCAGAGGACCATTCGTTCCCAAGTACTTCCAGCCAACCATCCATTGGCAAACTAATTTCAGTGGCTGGAGGGAGCCATCTAACAATGATACAGTTTGGCTTTGTGTCCCCAGCCAAATCCCATCTCAAATTGTAATCTGAGATTGGGGTGTGGCCTGGTGGGAGGTGATTGAGTCTTGAGGGCAGACGTCCCCCTTACTGTTCTCCTGATAGAGTTCTCCTGAGATCTGGTTGTTTTGGTAAGTCTCTGGTGCGCCCTCCCTGCTACCGACTCTCTCAGTCTCTCTCTCTCTCCTGCCACCACGATTGTAAGTTTCCTGAGGCCTCCCCAGCCATGCAGAACTGTGAACCTCTTTTGTTTATCTCAGGTAGTTCTTTATAGCAGTGTGAAAATACACTAATACAAACACGACGGAGGGACTGGCCATTGGAAGTCAGGCTGTTATAGGTGGAAATGACAAGAGTTCCTAAGAGGATACGCACATAACACAGACGGTGTCTGCTACACATGCTAACAAATACAAAGAGGACATTAAGAGAAATAAGACATCCATGCTACAAGACAGACTAAGAAGCAAATAATTAGATATCAAATGCTTCCATTTTAGCAATACAAATGACACATCAAATTGTCCGTAGTGGTTATCTCTAAAAAAAAAAAAAAAAAAAAAGGCTGAAGGATGTGAATTTTCATTTTTTATTTCTTTGTTTATTTATTTATTTATTTTATTTATTTATTTTTTGAGATGGAGTCTTGCTCTGTCACCCAGGCTGGAGTGCAGTGGTGCGATCTCCGCTCACCAGAACCTCTACCTCCCGGATTCAAGCGATTCTTCTGCCTCAGCCTCCCGAGTAGCTGGGACTACAGGTGCCCGCCACCATGCCCAGCTAATTTTGTATTTTTAGTAGAGATGGGGTTTAATCATATTGGCCAGGCTGGTCTCGAACTCCTGACCTTGTGATCTGCCCACCTTGGCCTTCCAAAGTGCTGGGATTACAGGCGTGAGCCACCACGCCCGGTGTGAATTTTCATTTTTTAGTATATACATTTTTGAGTTTTGTTTTGTTTTGTTTTTACAATGAGCCTATAGAGTACTTTTTAAATTAAAAGAAACAATGAAAAAATGAGAAAGCGTTCATGGGAAATAAGAAAAAGGCAAGGAAACGGAAAATATATTCATTACTTTAGTCATTCCACAAATTTGTATAACGTGCCTTCTGGGCAGCAGGCTCCACATTAGGGACTGGCTACAGTGGCCAGTAAATACTTTCCTAATGGGCTTACTATACTCAACCTAAGAGTCACCTCTTGCAAGTTCTTGGCATTGGTGGAAAGTTAGGTTTTTTACCCCTTGAAGCAGTAATGCCATTCCCAAAGCTTCTGAAGCTAAATGTTTATACTTTTGGGGGATTTCTAGGTCCAGTTAAAAGGGAAAAAAGCACAAAGCTTCAGAATACATGTGAATTTGCTTTAAAAAGTTGAAAGCACTATGTACATAGTAAATTGTGATTGTTTTCATATGTATCTTGAACAGCAGTGAAGTGTTCATTGACAAATAAAAAGGGTGGTGGCTTTTTCATCCATTGGGAATTTTAACTCTATTTTCCAGGTACAGTTCTTAAGTATTTGCGCTATGTGTTAGCAAATTCTTCTTATTATTTTCTGAGGCAGGGTCTCTGTTGCCCAGGCTGGTGTGCTGTGGCATGATCTCAGTTCACTGCAACCTCCACTTCCTGGGTTCAAGTGATCCTCCAGCCTCAGTCTCCCAGGTAGTTGGAACCACAAGCACAAGCCACCATGCCTGGATAATTTTTGTAGAAATGGGGTTTCGCCATGTTGCCCAGGCTGGTCATGAACTCCTGAACTCAAAGCGATCAGCCCACCCTGGCCTCCCAAAGTGCTAGGATTACAGGCATGAGCCACCACACCCAGCCAGCAAATTCTTTCTGAAAAACAAACAAAAAAAATCTGTATTCCCCTCTCCTGAAATCAAAGATGCCAACTCTGTGGAAAAGAAGAATGCACATGGAGAGGCCCTTTTAGTTCTCAAACATTGACCTCTACAACTTTTGTTATTTCCTGTTGAAAACCTTAAGAATTTTTTTTTTTTTTTAAACACAGTCTCACTCTGCCGCCCAGGCTGGAGTGCAGTGTCACGATCTCAGCTCACTGCAACCTCCACCTCCCAGGTTCAGGCAATTTTCCTGTCTCAGCTTCCTGAGTAGCTGGGACTACAGGCGCACAGTACCATGCCCCGCTAATTTTTGTATTTTTAGTAGAGAAGGGGTTTCACCATATTGGTCAGCGGAAAATCTTAAGAATTTAAGAGGGGGCGGCAAGGCGCGGTGGTTCACGCCTGTAATCCCAGCACTTTGGGAGGCTGAGATGGGCAGATCACCTGAGGTCAGGAGTTTGAGACCAGCCTGACTGACACAGAGAGACCCTGTCTCTACTAAAAATACAAAATTAGCCAGGCATGGTGGCACATGCCTGTAATCCCAGCTACTTGGGAGGCTGAGGCAGGATAATCACTTGAACCCAGGAGGCAGAGAGTGCAGTAAGCCGAGATCGCACATTCCACTCCAGCCTGGGCAACAAGAGCGAAACTCTGTCTCAAAAAAAAAAAAAAGAGGAGGCATCTGTGCGGCCTTGTGTGAATTGCTTCAACCTCTTTGCTCTTCAGCCTCCTCATTCAGAAGGCAGAGATAATAGTGGACACTCACAGGGATGTTAGAGGACCAAAGGGGAAAGTGGAGGGCACAATGCAGAGCCCAGAGCAAGTGCTCAGTTTGTGTTGGTCCCTGTCCTTTCCTGCTGGCAAGAACCCCTTCCTGACCTTAGTGAAAAACTATCAGAAAAGCTGCTGAGTGAGTATTGCCCCACCTTCTGATGAGACCTCTGTGGCAGACAGACCCTAAGGTGACCACTGATGATTTCCCATCTCCTCGTGCCCACACCTCTGTGTAATCCCCTCCCCTTAAACCACAAGTAGAACCTGTGACTTCCAAAGGTAAAGGGGTGTTAGTCCCTTAATTAGGTTACATCACATGGCAAGGCAAAGGGATTTTGCATTGTAACTGAGGTCTCAAATCAGTTCATTTTGAGTTCATAAAAAGGGAGATTATCCTGGGCAGGCCTGGTTTAGTCAGGAGAAAGCCCTTTAAAGAGTGACTAGGACCTCCCTAAGTCAGAGAAACTCTCCCCATTGTCAGCCTTGAGGATATAAGCTGCCATGTGGTGAAAGGACCTAACAGAGAGGGCCACATGGCAATGAACAGTAGGCAGCCCCTAGGAGCTGACAGTAGCCAGCAAGTAAACTGAGATCTCACTCCTATAGCTGCAAAGAGATGAATTCTACCAACAACCAGAGGGATCTTGGTAATATATCCTTCCCCAGCCAAGCTTCTGATGAGACTGCAGCCCCCTAGCCAATGCCCTGACTAGTGAGATCCTGTAAGCAGAGAATCCAGCTGATCCACAGAAATGGTGAAATAATAAATGTGTGTTGTTTTAAGCTCTAAGTTGTAAAACTTGTGCAACAGTAGAAAACAAATACAATCTCCCCCAGCTCTTCTGCTTAATATTAAGCTGATAATAAAAAAGATTAAGGGCCAGGCCCAGTGGCTCATGCCAGTAATCCCAGCACTTTGGGAGGCCAAGGTGGGTGGATTGCTTGAGGTCAGGAGTTCAAGACCAGCCTGACCAACATAGTGAGACCCCATCTCTATTAAAAATACAAAAATTAGCCAAGTGTGGTGGCAGGCACCTGTAGTCCCAGCTACTTGGGAGGCTGAGGCAGGAGAATCGCTTGAACCTGGGAGGCAGAGGTTGCAGTGAGCCAAGATTTTGCCACTGCACTCCAGCCTGGGTGACAAAGTAAGACTCCATCTCAAAACAAACAAACAAACAAGGATTAAAAGGGTGATGAGGATAATGAAAGAATACAAGGAGAAGGAGGAAGACAAATAGAAAAATTGTATTGAATACTTATTATGCATCAGGCACATTAGTCAAGGTGCTGAAAGAAGACAAATGGGACACTCAAATGGTGAAGAGAATTTAACATAGGGACTATGTGCAGAAGCGTGCATAGGGTTAGGATGCTCAACAAGCAATGCTGAGGCCATTAGCGTCTCTAGGTCTGAAAGGGTAAGAGGAGAGAGCAGAGATAATGGGACCATTATGGAGCTTCTTTGAGGGAGAGGGCTGCCTGACAGTGGCTGGGGATGGAGGTAGAGGTATACAGCCTCTGTTGAAATGGTCACCTAGCATTGTGAAAGCCAGGGGATTAAACACCCTGGGCTCTTTATTATCCTTCTGAGCAGCCAATGTCTTCTGCCAGTAGCTCCTTTGGATGAATCCAACTAGAAGCCAGAGGGCAAAGGACACTGGGTGATACAGTCTTAGAGGTTGATCTCTTAGGGCACAGATCAGGGATGAAGAAATGGATAGAGAATGGAACTGGAAGGGCAAATGGAGAGGGATGAAACTTCATGGATTAGCTCATTGATGTTCATGACTTTTGGCACATGAGGATTTAAGCACAGCAATGTTAAGTAACTTGCCCAAGGTAAGATAACTAGGAGGTGGTGGAACAAAGTTCGGAACCCAGGCAGATCTAGCCCCAGAGCCTGGACTCTTTTTTTTTTTTTTGAAGCAGTCTCGCTCTGTCGCCCAGGCTGGAGTGCAGTGGCGCCATCGCGCTCACTGCAAGCTCCGCCTCCCTGGTTCACGCCATTCTCCTGCCTCAGCCTCCCGAGTAGCGGGACTACAGGCGCCCGCCACCACACCCGGCTAATTTTTTGTATTTTTAGTAGACACGGGGTTTCACCATGTTAGCCAGGATGGTCTCGACCTCCTGACCTCGTGATCCACCCGCCTCGGCCTCCCGAAGTGCTAGGATTACAGGCGTGAGCCACCGCGCCCGGCCGAGCCTGGACTCTTGACCACTACAGATACAGTTCTCAGGACCCCTTGTCTCTGCTGCCTTTCTATTCTGAGTTTTCCTTTGAAACGAGACAATCCCTTCTACTGTCAGCAGCAGTGCAGGCCTGGCACCTCTTTGTTCTCAGTGTCTGGCCGCATTCACATTATCCAAGTCAAGTGCTAGCATCTTGCTTGTGGTTGACAAGAACGGACCCTCCATCATCAATGTGTGTGACCAGCTGAGAAAAGAAACAAGCCTTTTCTCATGAGATTTCCAGCCTAGTTGTTCGGGACCAACAAGATCAGAACTCTCCAATGTTTTAAGAACCATGAAGCACAGCCTTTGACATTTCCTCCCAGGCATCCCCAAATTACTTCAAAGTGTTTGTTCACACCTGGCAGGCGGGCAGGAGAGGGAGCGAGAAAGCCATCTGTGGAGATTTGCAGCCCTCACTTTTATCGGCAAAGCCTCCCCCTCTGAAGACATGATGAATTCAGCTATTTTGGGAGCAGGGATTATAGATGTGACCCACCTGGCTCAGCTCTGAGTAACTGCCTAAAATTCTTGACAATAGCAAAAAGAAAGGAGAATGAAAGTTAAAAAAAAAAAAAATCTCTCAGTATAGTTCACTAACCTGCCAAATGCTTGATTGGCTTCTTTTTAGGCCCACAGCTCATTTTCTTCCAGAAAACATCCCAGGAGAACAGCAAGGATATGGGATCTGGGGAGTCGGAGGTCTTGGTTCTGGTCCCGGTTCTGCCATATATTAGCAGTGTGACCTTGGGCAAGTCATTCATCTGGCAAACATTTATTGAGGGCTTTATCCATGAGAATCATGGAAATGAAAGGTACACTTCCTGCCTTCTGTGAGTGCACAGAAAATTGAGTAGAAAAAGATATTAGTAAGTAACTGTATCACAGTGTGATGAGCACTAAGACAGAGGTCCCATGAGAGAAGCCTAGAGGAGGGGTACCTAGCTCAGCCTGAAGGTGTGGTCAGGAAGTCTCCTAACCTCTCTGAGTTTCAGTTCCTCAGCTGTAAAATAGGGAGCTTTTATATATTTGTGAAGGGAACTGATAGAATGAAATGTACTTCATCTCCCAAATGAAGCCCCTTCAGTGACTCACACCTGTTTCTGTTTGTGAAAAGAAAGCTCATCACTGATCCCTACTATCCCTCCACTCAGGACTCTTTTTTTTTTTTTTTTCTTGAGACAGGGTCTCACTCTGTCACCCAGGCTGGAGTGCAGCGGCATGATCTTGACTCACCACAACCTCCGCCTCCCAAGCTCAAGCAATTCTCGAGCCTCAGCCTCCCAAGTAGCTGGGATTACAGGCATGCGCCACCACTGCCTGGCTAATTTTTGTATTTTTAGTAGAGACGGGGTTTCACCATATTGGCCAGGTTTGTCTTGAACTCTTGACCTCAAATGATTCACCTCCTTTGGCCTTCCAAAGTGCTGGGATTACAGGTGTGAGCCACCGTGCCTGGCCACACTCAGGACTCTTTTGAGAAAAGGTTCTTGCCTCTCCCTGCTCCTACTTCAGTTTTCCCCCCACAGACCATGTACTTTCTTGGCTACCCATATGATCCATATGTATTAAATACTTTCCACGTAAATGTGCTAATGTGCTACACTGAGAGAGATGAGATTTACTGTACTGGGAGAGGAGGGAGCTGCTGGGCAAAAGGGATTAAAACTCAACTGGGGCAAAACAAAGAACAAGGAGGAGAGGTGAGATTCGACAGGAGGACCAGGAAAGCTGAAGGCAAATGAGACCAGCTCCTGGGAGAATCCTGACCTGTGCCCAGACAGGAACATAGGAAATACCTTGACAGATCCAGAAGTTCAGGACTGTTTGACACTACATGAGGAAGAAGAAAAGCCAGCAGAACTGTTTCTTTTTAGTAGCCAGATTCGTTTAGCAAAAGCTCTGTCTTCTTAAGGGAACAAAATCAAAATGAAATTAAGAAGAGAACACAGACTTCTTGGATAATTAGGAAGATGATACCACTGCTTGCAAAGGCATATGCTTTCCTTCAAAGGCAAATCAAAAAGTGCATTTGTCATTCATTAATGCCTGCAGGCACTCATTCACTTAGTGCTGGGCACTGAATGGAATACAAAATTGTGCAAGACTCAGCTCTTGCCTTCAATTTTATCCTAGTAAGCTTTTCAATATAATTGTTTTAAATTTTTTTTTGTAGAGATGGGGATCTTGCTATATTGCCCAGGCTGGTCTCAGACTCTTGGGCTCAAATGATTCTCCTGCCTTGGCCTTCTGAAGTGCTGGTATTACAGGCATGAGCCACCATGCCTGGCCCTAGCAAACATTTATTGAGCATCTCTCTGTGTCAGGCACTGGGCTCCATCCCAGGATTTAAAACTAAATAGCTGGGCGTGGTGGCTCATGCCTGTAATCCCAGCACTTTGGGAGGCCAAAGTGGGTGGATCACCTGAGGTCAGAAGTTTGAGACCAGCCTGGCCAACATGATGAAACCTTCTCTGTACTAAAAATACAAAAATTAGCTGGGCATGGTGGTGCATGCCTGTAATCCCAGCTACTCAGGAGGCTGAGGCAGGAGAATCACTTGAACCTAGGAGGTGGAGGTTGCAGTGAGCTGAGATTGCCTGGGCGATAGAGTGAGACTCTGAAAGATAAAGAGAGAGAGAAAGAGAAAGAAAGAAAGAAAAAGGAAGGAGAAAAAAATAGAGCACAATTTCTTACCTTAAGGAGAAAATCTGGTAGATTTGCTAATAAAATGTCTTCACACTTCTAATATTCTAAACATTGACTTGAACAGATATTATTCTTGCCTGTGATTCTGTCAGTTTTCTGGCCCTTGTTGGAAGAATAAATCCTCTGAATTTATTCTAGAGGCCTGGCAGTTCAGCTCTGAGCTCACAGTAGTTGTGACTGAGAGAAAAAATGGTCTGTTTCCCTATCTCTCCCCTACAGGTCTAAAAATGTACCTGGCTGGATCAGGTACATTTTTTCTCCAAATGAGAGGTTACACAAAGTGAGTCATTTTTCTAGCTTTTTAAAAAGCTTGATTCAACCCTCCAATTTCCCACCTTTCTCTTCCACCTGCCTTGTTTAATAATTAGGCTGTTGAATAAATGCATTTGATGAGGAGGAGCGGGAGGAGATGGTGATTGTTAGGCCTTACAAGTCCCTGGGGAATGTAACAGCGTCCTCAGCCAGAGTCACTATGTTCTGGGTTGTCCCCTGAGCATCTTGCTGAGTGAAAAGGCCAGAGGCCCTTCCTGCTTTAGGGTGCAGGTTTGACTGACCTTGGGTCATTCTTTCCCTAAGGGCCCTGCCAAGAAACCAGGTTTGGTTCTTATCTCTTAACTTCCTTTTTGTTCTGCTCCTAGTTTAGCTTACATTTTTCTTACTTGGAGCTTTTACTAACAGCAGATGACCACTACTTTTCAAGTACCTGCTGGGCTTGGAAGGTAGAGAGCAAACTAGACTGGGTGAGGTGAGAAAAATCATCCAGGCCAGCTTGTGACAATGCAGAAGGGTCAGGAGGCCTCACTGGTGAAGCACATTTCAGTAGGCAGGCACGCAAGGCATGGACTTCAGGAAAGGAAGTGGTGGGAACCTACCCACAGATGAGAGAGAAACAGAGACAGCAGGACAGGGAGAGGTCGAGCTGGAGACAGACAGACACACACATGTACGGGGGCCAGTGGGGAGGAGAGGAGAGAGACTATGTTCACAGTGACAGGCTACATAGCCTGGGGGTAAAAGGAGTCACAGAGATATGGGTTCATATTTCAGCTCCACCATTTACTAGCTCTATGTGACTTGCATATTACTAAGCAAGTCACTTAGCCTTCTCTAGCTTCTGTTTCCTCATCTATAAAATAGAGCTAATAATACCTATCTTGCACAGTCATTGTGAGAACTAGTGATAAAATATGCCAAGTCACTTGCACACAATAGGCCCTCAATTAATGGCAGCTGTAGTTATTTTTGGAGTACTTTTTATGTTCTAAGTACTAGCTAAGTTTGGGGGATATGGGTAGAAAGTGTGGTGTGACAAATAGGAATATCCAATGAATGGTCCTAAGAGCTCCTTTTGGGTTTGCCTGGCAATGGGCTACCTTACTGTTTCCCCAAGAGGAGAGGCTGGCCGTGCCCAACTTCAACTTCCTATGGTACCAGGAGATCTGAAGACACTAGCTGGGCATTTCATAGCACTTCCTTAAGCCATGGGCCCCTATGCTCATGCTGATCAGTGTCTGAACCCTGAAATACTTTCCCACCACAGCAAAGACCCTCTCAAGTTGACCTATGAAAAGGAAGAGGTACCAGGGCTCCCTCCTCAGATGATTGATGGTGCATCCAGCTGCACCCCAAAAAGCCCAACTGTCTACAGGATCCAGGGAGAGAAGAGGACCTGGATACCTGCACCTTTCTTGAGTTTTACCTGCCAACACCAATTAGCTTTTGTCTTAAATATATCTTATGGCTAGGTGCAGTGGCTCACACTTGTAATCCCAGTGCTTTGAGAGGCCAAGGCAGGAGGATTACTTGAGGCCAGGACTTCAAGACCAACCTGGGAAATATAGCAAGACCCCACCTCTACAAAAAAAAAATTTTAAAACTAGCTGGGTGTGGTGGTGTGTGCCTCTAGTCCCAACTACCCAGAAAGCTGAGGTGGAAGGATCACTTGAGCCCAGGAGCTCAAGGCTGCAGTGAGCCATGATCAAGCCACTGCACTCCAGCCTGGGTGACAGAGCAAGACCCTCTGTCTTTTCAGTTATCAAATAAACTAATATTTCTTTGTAAGACCATATTGAAGGGTTTCCCTGACTGAGACATGTTCTGGAGAACTTCAGTACCGCCACTATTTACTGATGGCTCACAATCAGAACATCATGATAAGGTTTGTGTGCAACTGGATCAATTAAGACCGTGGATCTGAGTGCACTTTACAAACTCTAGAGTGCTGTACTAATGTAAGCCAACAAAACGTCTTATGTCGGCCGGGTGTAGTGGCTCACACCTGTAATCCCAGCACTTTGGGGACCGAGGCGGGATGATCACGAGGTCAGGAGTTCGAGACCAGCCTGACCAACATGGCGAAACCCCGTCTCTACTAAAAATACAAAATTAGCCGGGCACGGTGGTGCATGCCTGTAATTCCAGCTACTCCGGAGGCTGAGGCAGGAGAATCGCTTGATCCCGAAAGGCGGAGGTTGCAGTGAGCCAAGATCACGCCACTGTACTCCAGCCTGGACAATAGAGCCAGACTGCGTCTCAAAAAAAAAAAAAATGTCTAATGTAGTATGAGGACTACATTTATACAGAAGTAGGTTGAATGGTTCTCGCAGTGTTTTTGCTCAATACCTAGGGAGATATTTTGTACTCTGGAGTAGGGGAAGAGTAAACGCTGAGGCTGATATCGTAGGTTGCTGTGTCTGCTGTCAAGTGTCCACCATGGAAGGAGCCTTTATAAACCTCAGTGTCCTTTTGCCTCTGAGTACCTCTGGCCTCTAGCAACCTGTCTCCCAAACAACTCAGGTGATTAATCTGAGGTTTCCTAACCACATGGATTTCACCAAACCACCAGATCCTACTTGCGATGGGAGCAAAAATTCCTCCCAGTTTCTCCCTAGGCATCCGGGGTCTGAGTGCAGCTCTCCCTGCCACATAAGGAGGGTTGACTTGGTGGAGAATATGGGAACAAGTATAGCATCTTCTTTGTTCCTTAAAACACCCTCAACTTAACATTTTACTTCTCTCTGCTTCAGCTGACAGCTTGAGAAAAACCAAATTGGTGGTTGGCTGGTTGGGTTTTTTTTCAACCTAACAACAAGCCTGGCTTAGAACTATTCATTCTTCAGCTCCCGATACTGTGTGTCTATAGATAAACAGGCATATATATTATCAACTTTGAAGGAATGAAGATTATTATGTGGGAACACGAACTGGCATAGTCATTATGGAGAACAGTATGGCGTTTCCTCAAAAAACTACAAATCAAACTTCCATATGATCCAGCAATCCCCCTACTGGGTATATACTAAAAGGGTATGAAATCAACATATTGAAGAGACATCTGCACCCCCATATTTACTGCAGTACTATTCACAATAGCCAAGATAGGGAGTCAACCCAGGTGTCCAACAACAGACGAATTGGTAAAGAAAATATGGTATATATACACAATAAAATACTACTCAGCCATAAAAAGGACAAAATCCTGTCATTTGCAATAACATGGATGGAATGGAGGACATTGTGTTAAGTGAAATAAGCCAGATAACTTGAACAGAAAGTTAAACACCACATGTTCTCACCCGTATGTGGAAACTAAAAAAGGTCGATCTTATGGAAGTAAAAAGTAGAACAGAGGATACTAGAGGCTTGGGAAGGTAGCGGGAAGTGGGTATGGGAAGAGATTTGTAAAGGATACAAAATTACAGCTAGATAGGAGGAATAAGTTGGAATAAATTCTAGTGTTCTAAAGCACTGTAGGATGACTATAGTTAACAGTAGTATATTATATAGTTTCAAATAACTCAAAGAGGATATTGAATGTTCCCAACACAAATAAATGATAAATGTTTGATTAGCCAGGTTGTGGTGAATGCATATAGTCCTAGCTACTCTGGAGGCCGAGGCAGGCGGATTGCTTAAGTCCAGGAGTTTGAGGTTATAGTGAACTATGAACTATGATCAAGCCACTGCACTCCAGCCTGGGCAACAGAGCAGTACCCTGTCTCTAAACCAAAAAAGATAAATGTTCAAGATGATGGATATGCTAATTACCCTGATCTGATGATCACTATATATTATGTGTATTGAAATATCACTATGTGTCCCATAAATATGTTCTGTTGTGTGTGTCGGCTAAAAATGATTTTTGGCCAGGTGTGGTGGTTCATGCCTGTAATCCCAGCCCTTTGGGAGGCCGAGGCCGGCAGATCACCTGAGGTTGGGAGTTCAAGACCAGCCTGACCAACATGGAGAAACCCCGTCTCTACTAAAAATACAAAATTAGCCGGGTGTGGTGGTGCATGCCTGAAATCCCAGCTACTCAGGAGGCTGAGGCAGGGTAATCGCTTGAACCTGGGAGGCGGAGGTTGCAGTGAGCCAAGATCGCGCCATTGCACTCCAGCCTGGCAGCAAGAGCGAAACTCCGTCTCAAAAAAACAAACAAAAAAAAGATTTTTAATCAAAAAATACTTATAAAAGGAAGAGAGAAGAGAAAAGGAGAGAGAGAGGAGAGAGGGGGAGAGAGAGAGGCAGTGTGTGTGTGTGTGTGTGTGTGTGTTTGTGTGTGTATGTGAAAGTCTAAACCTAACCTAACCTAACCTTGGGCTGGTTACTTAGGTGGGCTCCCTGAGAGCAGCATTATGTTGGTGAGGGTGGTCTTGGGGCCAGGACTGGTCCTCAGCCTTGCAGATGTAGGATCTCCATTTTATTAGTATACCTGGCAGTGGGCAGGCTCTGGTAGGGTTGACAGAAAAATACAGGGTGCCCAGTAAAATTTGAATCTTAGATAAACAATGAATAATTTTTAGTATAAGTGTATCCCATGTGATATTTGTTTTGTTTTAGAGACAGAGTGTCTCTTTGTCACCCAGGCTGGAGTGCAGTTCTGCGATTGCCGCTCACTGCAACCCTTAGAACTCCTGGGATTAGGAGATCCTTCTGCCTCAGCCTCCCAAACAGCTAAGACTGCATGTATGTGCCACCATGCCCAGCTGCTAATTTTAAAAATTTTTTGTAGAGACAGGGTCTCACTATGTTGTCCAGGCTGGTCCAGAACTCCTGGCCTCAAGTGATTCTTCCAATTCAGCCTTCCAAAGTGCTAGTATTACAGGCATGAACCACTGCGCTTGGCCCCAATATTTGTATTTTTATTTGCTAAATCTGACAACCCTATCTAGGAGGCATCCATTAATTAACTCACCAGAGACTTATTTGTAAACCAGAACCCCAATGTGTGGGTTTACAGGGCAGGGCACACGTTTCAACATAGCAGAGCCTTTGTGCCTACTATTTGCACCTCTCTCCTTTAGGTGTTTGGAAAACCAAGTTTGTCATCGGTGAATTTCAAATTGTAGTGAAGCACGTTGAGTAGCTTCATGGGCTATGCATCCAGGCCACAGTAGAACATAGGAACTCTGGATGTTTGACTGCAGGGACACCACTCAGAACCTAGAATAACAATCCAGTCTAACAGACACAGTGTCTTTCTTCCCTAGACAGTGTTGCAATAATGCTGGGCTTCCACTCCCCTTTTTCAATGTTTATTTATTTGTATTATTATTATTTTTTGAGACGGAGTCTCACTCTGTCACCCAGGCTGGAGTACAGTGGTTCCATCTCTGCTTACTGCAAACTCTGTCTCCTAGGTTAAAGCAATTCTCCTGCCTCAGCCTACCGAGTACCTGGGATTACAGGCACCAATCACCATGCCTGGCTAATTTTGTATTTTTAGTGGAGACGGGGTTTCACCATGTTGGCCAGGCTGGTCTCAAACCCCTGACCCCTGCCCGCCTTGGCCTCCCAAAGTGCTGGGATTATAGGCATGAGCCTGCGCCCGTCCTCAATATTTAATTTTCAATGTTTTTATGTCACTCAAAACTCCTTGTAAACACACTGCCATTTTAAAGATATCTGCTGATTCAATCTATTTCGTATTGACTGTTGTGCTACTTTTTAGGGAGCCATACTACGTCTTGCTCATCTTGCTGAGTTTTGGGAAGCTTGATAGTTCTAATGATTAGCAGGCATTAATTTTATGAGATAGTTTTAGATATGTACGGATACATCTGTGATTTTCTAAAACAGAACACAATTTTGATCTTAGACTCTCATTCTGTGTAATGCAGAAAAATTAATCCAGTAGGAAATTCATTCATTCATACTCATCCTCTCTCCCTTGATCTCCTTTAGCTGGAATCTCAATTGTAGGAGAGTGGGAAGGGGGAACCCTTGTAACACCATGTGCTCGGAGTTGGTAGCTCCAGAGATGGGGAACAGCTCATCCCTGGGCATCCAGAGATACTAGCATAGCCCCGTGTTGTCCTCTAAAGCAGCTGTATGCCCATCTAGTTTGCTCAGCTCATGCTGCTATTGACAAAGGGTCAAACTCTGTAAACTATTTGAAGAAATTTATTCTGAGCCAAATATGAGTGGCCAATGGCCCATGACACAGCCCTCAGGAGATGTTCCTGACAACATGTTCCCAAGGTGGTCAGGCTACAGCTTGGTTTTATACACCTTAGGGAGACATAAGATATCAATCAATACCTGTAAGATGTACATTGGTTTGGTTCAGAAAGGACAACCAGAAGCAGGGGCTTCTAGGTCATAGGCAGATTCAAAGATTTTCTGATTGGCAATTGGTTGAAAGAGTTATTATCAATAGAAAGGAATGTCTGGGCCAGGTGCAGTGGCTCATGCCTGTAATCCCAGCACTGTGGGAGGCTGAGGTGAGCAGATCACTTGAGCTCAGGAGTTCAAGACCAGCCCGGGCAACATGATGAAATGCCATCTCTACAAAAAATACAAAAATGAGCTGGGGTGGTGGCTCACGCCTGCAATCCCAGCTACTCGGGAAGTGGAGGCAGGAGAATTGCTTGAGCCCAGGAAGCAGAGGTTGCAGTGAGTGAGACTGCGCCACTGTACTCCAGACTGGGTGACAGAGCGAGACCCTGTCTCAGAAAAAAGAATGCCTGGGTTAAGATAAGGGGTTGTAGAGACCAAGATTTTGTCATGCAGGCGAGGCCTCCAGGAAGCAGACTTCAGAGAGAATAGACTGTAAATGTTTGTCAGACTTAGTCTGTTAACAAGTCTTAAGGTCTGTGCTGATGTTAATGCTGGTCAGCTTTTCCTGAATACCCAAAGAGAGGAAGGTATGATGAAGCATGTCTGACCCCCCCTTCCCATCATGGCCTGAACTAACTTTTCAGGTTAACATTGGAATGTCCTTTGCTGAGATGAGGAGGTCCATTCAGGTGGCTGGGGGCTTAGAATTTTTGGTTTGCACTGCCATCCATCATTGTTTCTCCATGGCATGACCACTTTGAGCTGCCAACTCTCCCTCTCAGCTCACCTCTGAGCACTTCTCGGCATGACAGTGGGGCAGTCCAGCTACTTTCCCACAGCTACCACAGCCAGAAACAAGGCTGTCACTGAGCTCTCTCCCCCATCACCCGAACAACCATCTGTGCTCTGTTGACCCCATATCACTGTAGCATAAGCAAATCTGTGGGGTCAGCTGCCCTCCCTAGATAGGAAGTAGACACAAGTTTCCTCTATTCTTAGTTTCCTCAAGGCTTATCTTGTGTTCTACTTGCCAGCCAGAGTTCCCTCTCTGCTAAAATAATTCACCCTGGGAAGATGATAGGGGCCTTCCTTGGAGACCACACATCTCTCCAGTCTAGATAACCCTACGAAAGTATCTAGGGGCTGGTAATCTTGCATGGAGGAGTGGGGAGAGTTCTTTCAGACCGTTCTTATTTGGTTCAAAATAACGATTTAGGGCCAAAGAGTTCCTGAATGCTCAAAAAGTATTTTCTCTCAAATCTAAGTCTTGTGTTCAGCAATCTCATTTGAATCTCAAAAGTTAACCACTGACTTTCTTTTTCTTGGCATTCCGGCTATGATAACCTCACTTTTCCCTGGGGCAGGGCATGCCTGGGTCTGCAGAGCAGTAGAATGTGGTGAAGTGTGTTTTGTTGATGGTAGAAGGGAGGACCTGTTTAATGTCTCAAAATACCTTCTAGAGTTGCAATGTTCCTGCCTCTATTTTTATGCTAAGTACCTTAAACCCATGTAATCTTCAGAACAATCTCAAGAACTAAGTATAATCATTCCAACGCAGATGAGGAAATGAAAATTCAAAGGGAGAATGGGGAATTTGTTAAAAGATTCCAGTTGTAAGTGGTGGCAAAATAATGAACCTAGGATAACCTGATTCCAAAGTCTTCATTTTAAACCCCAACAGTGAGGCTGAGCACAGTGCCTGTAATCCCAGAAATTTGGGAGGCCAAGGCAGGAGAATCACTTGAGGCCAGGAGTTCTAGACCAGTCTGGGCAACATGGTGAGACTCTGTCTCTACAAAAAACAAAAAAATCAGCTGGGCATGGTGGTGTGTACATGTAGTCCTAGCTACTTGGGAGGCTGTGGCAGAAGGATCGCTTGAGCCCAGGAAGTTGAGGCTGCAGTGAGCCATGACAGTGCCACTACAATCCAGCCTGGGTAACAGAGGGATCTTGTCTCTAAATAAATAAATAACCCCCAACAGTGGCCTCATATCTTGTTCAACAACTAACTCTCTAGGAGATTTGTTAAAAATAATTTTGATATGCCAGGCTCTCACCTGTAATCCCAGCACTTTGGGAGGCCAAGGCGGGTTGATCACTTGAGGTCAGGAGTTTGAGACCAGCTTGGCCAACATGGTGAAACCCTGTCTCCACTAAAATACAAAAATTAGCCGGGTGTGGTGGTGCGTGCCTGTCATCCCAGCTACTCAGGAGGCTGAGGCAGGACAATCGCTTGAACCCAAGAGGTGGAGGGTTGCAGTGAGCTGAGATCACGCCACTGCGCTCCAGCCTGGGTGACAGAGTGAGCCTCCATCTCAATAATAATAATAATAATAATAATTTTGATAAAGATCCACTCCAGGAGATCCTGATCCAGTTGGTCTCGGTTAGAGCCTGGTCATTAGTATTTTGAACAGTGTCAACCTTGTGAAAGGAAAATAAATCTTTGGTCCCCCCCAAAGAGAAAAGTCAAGCTGGGAGCTGCTTAGGGCAAACATGCCTCCCATTCTATTCCTTAAAGGAGATAGCTACTAAGATAAAAAAGCTATATACCTGCCTCACAATTTGTCTACAAGGAAATTCCTTTTGGACAAAGGACAAACAGAACGCAAAGTCATCCCCCTGCTCACTGAGATAAATGCATATCTGATTGCTTCTTTTGGAAAGGTTAATTGGAAACTCAAAAGAATGTTTGTCTATCTATGACCTGGAGGCCCCCTCCCTGCTTCAAGTTGTCCCCCTTTCTGATTGAACCAATGTACATCTTACATATATTGATTGACGTCTTGTGTCTTTCTAAAATGTATGAAACCAAGCTGTGCCCCGACCACCTTGGGCACATGTCATGGGACTTCCTGAGGCTGTGTCACGGGTGCATCCTTAACCTTGAAAAAATAAACTTTCTAAATTGACTGAGACCTGTCTCAGATATTTGGGGTTCACAACCTAAATGAGATTCTGAAGAGATGATTAAATATAGAGTTTGTAACCATAATCGTTTCATTGCCCAATGTGCACAGCAAGTCAATACGCTGAAACACCTAGTTGCAAGAGAGAAAGAGGTTTAATTGTAGGGCAGCTGAATGTGATGGGAGGAAACCTCAAATCAGTCTCTCCAAGGAATTTGGGTCTAGATTTTTTAGTGATTTTGGAGTGGGCTGAAGTGTGGAGATCTTTGCTTGGCCCAAGGGTGCAGGATGAAGTCATAGAACAGGGAGATGAAGAAACTATATTCTCATGCTGATTCTGCTCTCCTCTGGGGGTCTTCAAACTTGTTGGCATCAGCTCAAATTTGGGATCTGAAAAACATCTTAAGCAATTCTTAAACAAAAGCCTTATGATTCTAATGTCAGAGATTCTATCTATCTTAATCAGAGGCCTGATGATTCTAACCTCAGACAGAAATACTATCTGTAGGAACAATGAGGATGCAAGTGGTCAGGATCTAGTACTCCATAACTTTCACTTCCTGTTGTTACAAGGAAGTGAGCCACAGTGCAGCCTAATTAATGCTTAATCATAACTATATTTCTGTCCAGAATTCTTGTTAACATGGTGAGGATGGCTTCAAGTTTATTCAAGCTCAAAGCTTGAGGGTGGCCACCCAAGAGCATAGATTCAAGTTGCCCTAAACCCACACTCTGATTAGAAATAGCTACAAGAGGATTTTTAAGGAATAAAGAAGAGGCAGCTCCTAAATTGTTTACCAAGAATTTATACTAAAATAACATAAGCTATTGATTGGGTATGTGTTATTCTTTGCATCACAAATTCCAACATGAAGATAATGGGTAAGGCAGTTAAGCAGGAACAAAATGCCTTTACACAGTTGCCCTGGACATGGGCGCAGAGATGTGACTGAAGTCCCATACTCCTGTCTCTCCAGGCTTGATAAATTTTGTATACTTCACATAGCTCAGACTGATCTGAGCTATTTTTCTTTCTCAACGGAGTCTCCGTAGTCTCCATAATTCAGAGGCACACCAAAATTTGAAAGCCAGCTCTACCACTGACTAATTGTGTGATTTTGGACAAATTAGTTCATCTCCTAGTATCTCAGTTTCCTCATTTGCTAAATGGGGAAAATAACAACTCCAACATCATTGAGCTGTTGTGGAAATTAAATTAATTTAAAATGAAAGCACTTGGAAGAGTACTTGGCACATAATAAATGCTCAATAAGTGTTAAAGATTGCTACTTTTCCTGTCCCTTAGCAGCAACTAAAAAATATCTTTTAAGGAGCGCCATTTCCTGGACATATTACAAAAAAGGGGAATTGCCTGCATTTACATAGATTTTTTGATAGTTGATGTCTCTGAGAGCAATATTCTTTTAGCCTCTTCTCTAAATCCAGGTTTATGCCTAATTTAGATCCCACGGTCTCCTGTGGTCCTAACCACCTTGTGAACATGTTATGAAGGTAAATTGAAGTTAATCTAGGGATGGAATGATGAGAGCAGGTAAAAGATAAATAGTTCAACGGTTCTCAACCTTGGCTATACCTTATAACTATCTGGAGAGCTTTAAACAATGCCCAAGTCAGCTGGGCATGGTTGCTCACGCCTATAATCCCAGCTCTTTGGGAGGCTGAGTCAGGAGGACTGCTTGAGGCCAGGAGTTTGAGACCAGCTAGGCAACATGGTAAGACCCCCTCTCTATTATATATTAAAAATAATTTTTTAAAAATGCCTAAGCCACACCCCAGACCAATTAATATCAGAATCTGTGGGAACAGGGCTCAGCTATCAGTCTATTTTAATCTACAGATGATTCCAGTGTGTAGCCACTGGCCTCATCTTAGCTCGGCTGAACTGGTGAGACCCAGTAATCTGTATTCTAACAAGCCTTCTGCAAATCTCAGGACCTTTGGTGTGAACCATCCCATCATCCTCCCAATGTCCAGGCCTCTGATTTCACTTCTCTGCCCAGTGGGTTTGACTTGAAAGCAAGAGAGGAGGTGCAACAACCCTTAGTTTCTGTAAGAAGGTACAAGGAGACCAGTTCTGTATATCAAATCCTGGTTTATTCTAGCCAGACCTGTCTTAGGGACAATGACGGTCTTTCAGCCTAAATGCTTGCTTCTCAAGAAGAAGGTGAGCCAATGAAGAAGGGCCCCATCTCTCCAAGTGGAGACTCTAGCATTTGCCTAAAATACCCCTTCTCTCCAGTCCTAACTGTCCTGGAAGCTTCTCAGAGGCCAAATATGTAAACAAGTTCCAAACCAACACATCTGCTTTTCATTTCCTGCGGAATGCTAAAACGAGTCTTTTAAGGTTGCTTAAAATATGTTCTCTCCTCCCGCCCCACCCCCCAGGGCATTTGCTGTGCGTCCTCAGACCACCTCAGCTCCTCCTTCCCTACACCTGGGACTCTTCTGCGCAGACTTGGCTTCAAACAAGGCTCACGGTTCTTCCTGGCATTTGCTTTTTTGGCTTAGCGAGTGCACATTCAATATCTTTTTCTTCTTTTTCTTGAAAGCACTGTCTTCAGTCTCCTCACTTGTCCCTTTCTCCTCTGGCAAGCGTAATGCTATCAACATTTGAAAGTGGCCTGATTCCCTTGTGTCTGGTAAATGGCCTTGCTGCTGAACTTCTTTAGGAGAACTGCAAAGAAACTAGAGCAGGGGCTAAAGAGAGCTGCTCTCTTGGGGCTCAGATGCCCCTCCTGGGGCCCCATCTCACACTAGGTGGGTTTCCTTCCTAAATTTGAGCAACAACTCTGTGTGACCTTAGCCACCCTTAACTTTGCTCTGCTTCTGTTTAGCATCTGTTAAGGAGTGACCTTTGCCACCAATTAATGAGGGTGAGGCCCCATTCAGTTGCAAAGAACGTGGAATTGTAAACAAACTTGCAAGTGGAAAGACTAGTTCCAGCGGAAATGTAGGTAGGAAAGGTGCTCCCGTATTCTCCTTTTAGTATCAGAGAGATGCCGCCTTGCTCCTCCTGTTCAAGGAGCAAGGCGGCATCTCTCTCCTAAATATGCTGTTGTGTCTCATACCTCAGCTTCTCAGGGCCCTGCCAAGAGCGGGTAGGTAACATAACAACAGCTGTTACTGCCCCAATGTATCCTCCCTCCAAATGTCAACAACATACACTTTGGAGTGGCCTCTTTATGTTAAGGCCTTGAGCTTTAAGACTCAGCTCTGGCCTTTAAGAGTCGTATGTTCCCATTGAAGAGACAGGATGTGTGTAAAGATAGCAGCTAGAGACCATGCCCAACAGATAACAAACATTAAGGGAATACATAAGTATTGAACAAATATATATGGAGCACTAATTATGTTTTGTTGTAAGCTCTGTGGCTAAAGTGTTATAGGACTTTCTCCTTAGTTCAACTAAAAGCCGGATTCTTGTCACACAGCCATGAGAGATTAGGCTTGCAGACACTTTGAAGGGTGAGAAAAATGGAACTTACTGGGCAAAAAGGAAAATAAATGGAAACAGGGACTCTCAGCAAAGTGAGAGTCCTGCTTGCTGGTTTTTCCTGCCCCACTGATTGAATCCCATGTACTACCCTGGGTCAGGAGAGGCCAGGCTCCTTCCTGCTGCAAAGGGTGTGAACTTCTGCAGCTCCACCCTGTTCTCCCAGTGCGCAGGCCAGTCGGAGTTTCTCAGGGGACCCCTTTACACTTGGCTGTCTCAAAAAACAGGGAGCAAAACAGATAAAACCCCTGGCTTTATGGATCTTATGTTCCTTTTATATATATATATATATATATATATATATATATATATGTATAAGGAACACACGTATATATGTGTATATATGTATATATATATTTTTAGGTTCTGGAATAAATGTGCACAACATGCAGCTTTGTTACATAGATACATACATGCCATGGTGGTTTGCTGCACCCATCAACCCGTCATCTACTTTAGGTATTTCTCCTAATGCTATCCCTCCCCTATTCCCCCACCCCCTAGATCTTATGTTCTAATGAGACAAGACTTACTTTGAGAGGCCAAGATGAGTGTCAGCAAATAAATATGTATAATACACCAGCTTCTGGGAAGTACTTTGAAGGAAAATGAAGCAGATTAAGGAGGGTAGAGAGTGACATGGTTAAGAGAATGTGGTTTTTTAGATGGGAGATCAGAGAAGACCTCTCTGGTAAGGAGACATTTGAGTCAAAATCTGAAGAAGGAGGGAGTGAGTCATCTGAGTCTGTGAAGAATTTTCTAAGCAAGGCGAGCAGCAAGCACGAAGGCTCTCAGGAAGGAGTGTGCTTGGTGAGTTCTAAGAACAAGCAGGCCAGTGTAGCTGGAAAGCAGTGAGCAGGAGACCGTGGGCAGGAGAGGACATGAGAGAGGTGACAGAGTGGATCACTGAGGACCCTGCAAGTGGTGGTAAGGACTTTAGATTTTGTTTTGAAGCCATTGGAGGGCTTTGAGTAGAGCAGTGACATGATTGGACTCACACCTTGGAAGGATCACTCTGTGAGCACGGACTCCAAGAGTGCACAAGGAGAAGCGTGAGGCCAGTGAGAAGGGTGCTGCAATAATCCGGGATGAGATGTAGATGATGGTGGCTTGGACCAGAGAGAAGAGACTAAGGGTGGTGAGATGAGATTAGATTCTGATATATAATGAAGGTAGAGTAGACAAGATAGATGAGATATAGGGTTATGATTTATGACATAAAGAGAGAAATCAGGAATGATTCCAGTGTTTTTGGCCGATACTCAAGGTTTTAAATTCATAGCAGGGATGGGCTGCTTCTGGTTAAGATAATAAGGGAAAGATTAATGAAAGACCCAAGATTTGAGCTGCACTTTGAAAAACTAGTAGGATTTTGTGACTTATAAAAAGTCTCAAGGGCTTATTTTGAGACCATTTTATCTCCTGGAGTGCAGCCTTCTACCCTAGTTCCACTTCTTTCAGTTATATCAACCAGGAGCTCTGGGATGGGGGACTCAGCCAGCCCAAGGAAGGTGAATCTGGATTCTTTAGGCCAAACATGAAAATTTTCTACTCTTGCCAGTAACTGGTTTAGAAATGGGCTGGTTTAAGAATGGGAATGTACTGGCCTGGGCATGGTGGCTCATATCTGTAATTCCCATACTTTGAGAAGCCAAGATGAGAGGATTGCTTGAGTCCAGGAGTTTGAGACCAGCCTGGACAATATAGTGAGCCCTCCTCTCTACAAAAATAAAAAATAAAATTAGCAGGGCGCGGTGGTGCGTACCTTTAGTCCCAACTACTCAGGAGGCTGAGGTGGGAGAATTGCTTGAGCTCAGGTGTTTGACACTGCAGTGAGCCATGATTGAGCCACTGCACTCTAGCCTGGACCACAGAGTGAGACCCTGTCTCAAAATAAAATAAAATAAAATAAAATAAAATAAAATAAAATAAAATAATGGGCATATGCTATAGTTCTGGACCATGGAACATAAAAGGGAACTCTGCAGAAGGGACGTCTGGGAAAATCTCTAAGTCTTCAAAAGGAAGCAAGGTACTCTGGCCTTGAGATGTTGTTAAGGACATAGAGCTTGAACTGCTATTGCCATCTTGCAAACATAAAGGGGAAGGTAAAGGCAACAGCTGCAGAGTGGCAGAGAGAAAAGGTGAACAAGCATGGTTCCTTGAGAACATTGCTGAGCTATGGAATTACCCAACCCTGGAACTGCACAACTTCTGAATTTTTTTTTTTTTTTTTTTTTTTTTGAGACAGAGTCTTGCTCTGTCGCCCAGGCTGGAGTGCAGTGGTGTGATCTTGGCTCACTGCAAGCTCTGCCTCCCGGGTTCACGCCATTCTCCTGCCTCAGCCTCCCGAGTAGCTGGGTCTACAGGCGCCTGCCCCCATGCCCAGCTAATTTTTTGTATTTTTAGTAGAGATGGGGTTTCACCATGTTAGCCAGGATGGTCTCCATCTCCTGACCTCGTGATCTGCCCACCTCGGCCTCCCAAAGTGCTGGGATTACAGGCGTGAGCCACCGTGCTGGCCCTGAATTTCTTTTGTAAGATTAAAAAAAAAATCTTATCATGAAATGCTTTTGAGTTGGGCAGTTTCTACTTGAAGCTCAAAGTACATCGTTTTAGATAAGCAATAAAGATTCTGGTTAGAAGAGGGCAAAAACAAACACTTTGAGGCAAGACTTTCTTGGAGACAAGAAAGCTCAAAGCGTATTTGGGGAGGATTGGTGGAATAGCTTGACATTCATTCATAAATTCATTCACTAAGTATTTGTTGACGCCTACTGTGTGCCAGGCACTGTTCTAAGATCTAGTATTCTGCAGGAAACAAGATTGACAGGGTACCTCTTATGGAGTTTATTACCTTGTGGAGGAAAGAGGGGTGCATGTGGACAGTGGCTACTGTATTGGACAGCACAGGCATAGGGTCTGGGAAGGCCTAATTCAGGGAAAGCATGAAAGGATGAAACTGTGAGTTTTGGCAATGGCTTTAGGCTTCTGCTGCTCTGCTCTCGATTCATTCTCCAAAGAGATTTATTAGGTCAAAGGGCATAAATATTTTTAGGACTTATAATTACTTTCCTAATTGGTTACATCAATTTATGGTACTACCCAAGGAATACAGGTCCTGATATTACTGGGTTTGGATTTAGGGATTTCCATTTTAATTTGGTAGGGATTAATTTAGTAAAGGAGTTCATTTAATAAAGTTAATTTAATTAATTTAGTGAAAAAATACCATGCTTCTTTTAATTTGCTTCTTTTTGATAATTAGTAAAATTGACTACTTTTGTGTGTGTGTTAATACCTGTTCTTTTGTTAATTGTTTTGTTAGTTTTTATTCAGTTATCAGCTGAGATCTTAATGGGATTCTTATCAACTTATCTGAGTTCTTGACATAGTTCTTGTTGTAAATATAACTCCTGGTATGTTGTTTGTTGTTAATTCTGGTGATGTATTACATATAAAATTTATTTAGAAAGATTTTTTTATTTTTTTGAGACAGAGTCTCACTCGGTCACCCAGGCTGGAGTGCACTGGCGTGATTTTGGCTCATTGCAAGCTCCGCCTCCCAGGTTCACGCCATTCTCCTGCCTCAGCCTCCCGAGTAGCTGGGACTACAGGCGCCCACCACCACACCTGGCTAATTTTTTGTATATTTAGTAGAGACGGGGTTTCACCGTGTTAGCCAGGATGGTCTCGATCTCCTGACCTTGTGATCCGCCCACCTCAGTCTCCCAAAGTGCTGCGATTACAGGCGTGAGCCACCGCACCCGGCCTAGTATATTTTCTTTGCTCTTTCTCTTTGGAGTTTTTTTTTTTTTTTTTTTGAGATGGAGTCTTGCTCTGTCTTCTAGGCTGGAGTACAGTAGCACAAACTCAGCTGACTGCAACCTCTGCCTCCTAGGTTCAAGCAATCCTCTCACCTCAGCCTCTCGAGTAGCTGGGACTACAGGCGCCCACCACCACGCCCAGCTATTTTTTGTATTTTTAGTAGACATGGGGTTTTGCCACATTGGCCAGGCTGGTCTCAAACTCCTGACCTCAAGTGATCTGCCTGCCTTGGCCTCCCGAAGTGCTGGGATTACAGGCATAAGCCACCGCACCCAGCCCGAGTATGTTTTCTTTTAACTCGCAATGTCTGGGCTCTATGAGAAGAGGGAAAGACAAGGATTTGAGATTCTGTCTCCCACACTACACTCCTGCCCTGCCAGCCCCCACCCTTGGATTTGTTAGCCTGGCATAGACTTTAGAGTCAGGGGGCAGAAGTCAATTCTCAGGTCCAGGACCTACGAACTCAGCAGCCTTGAGCAAGTCACTGGACCATTCAGAACATCTGTTTCTCTCTTGTGGAATGGAGATAATAATACCTGTTTCACAAGGCAATTAAGAGGATCGAGTGAAATATGTGAAAATATTGTTTAGTAAACTCCCTTTAGGTCCTCAGAGAAGAAAAGCAAACTTCATCTATAGGTTAAAAAACATCCTGTCTCCTGTGAAGAGGGGAATGGCTTCACAGAGAAAGTTGACGGGATGCTAACACCCACAGGCTGCAGATATTTAAATCAAAAAAGGGGAAAAATCAATGGGAAAAGGTCAGGACTCTCTCATTTTTCTAACGAGCAGTTATTTTTTATTTCTCCATGGAGTGCACTGTCACGGGGAGGCTGGAAGTGCTGACAGTGCACGCTGCTGAGTCAGGGGAGGGGAGACGTTGCTGACACTGTTCCCTTTTCATAAACTTAGCAGGAAGGACCAGCCAGTGGACTCTGTCCTCCCTTTCACCCTTGGCAGGGGGTGCAGTGGGGGTCACCCAGCTTGGTGATCACTCAGGTTAGGAACTGTGGTTGAAGGTTGAGGAGAAATAGGGTGGGGGTGACAGCTCACAGCAAGCCAGTCAGAGCAGTGGGTCCATCGTGAGGGTCAAACCTCACACTTCCGAAATTCTCTCTTATATGGCAGTCTCTGAGCAATGGTCACAGTGGAGAAGTTGGGCCCAGGCTGTGCCATGGTTCATTTTCTCTAGCTACAGGTAGCCTACCTCCCTTGCAAATGCTCTGTAGGCTTCATAGCCTGGGTTCTCCTGTTGTCAGCTGTATTAACAGGGAGTCATAGATGGGCTTCCTTAAATAAAAAGTTATCTTTACTTATTTGTCGTTATCCTCGAATTGCTGAGACTTTTTTTTTTTTTTTTTTTTTGAGACAGAGTCTCACTCCAGGATGGAGTGCAGTGGCACAATTGTGGCTCACTGCAGCCTCAACCTCCTGAGCTCACATGATCCTCCCACCTCAGCCTCCCGAGTAGCTGGGAATACAATGTGTACCACCTTGCCCGGCAACTTTTTGGTTTTGGTTATTTATTTATTTATTTATTTATTTTGGTAGAGATGAGGTCTTGCAATGTTGTCTGGGCTGGTCTTGAACTCCTGGCTTCAAGCAATCCTCCAGCCTTGGCTACCCAAAGTGCTGGGATTACAGGGATGAGCCACCATGCCCGGCCGAATTGCTGGGATTTGGAAGAAAGACTTTGTAGGGGATCCTCCCCTACACACACACACACACACACACACACACACACACACACACACACACACACCCCTTGAGACAAGACGAGGAAATGAGAAGCTGGCTCACCTTGGCAGGCAGGCAGAGCAGCGGAGGTCGCTACCTACCTGGGCTGGGACTTGTCCTTAAGGGACATCCTAAGGGAATGCAGAATAAGAGGAAGAGGTCATTCCCAGTGTTTCAGGTGAAGACTAGGGATCCCCCCAAACCCAGTGGTTCTTCAGTTGGTTGGTTGGTTTTTTTTCCAGACACTCTGTCCTTAGGGAGTCACATCCGGGATCATGGCAGTTCACACCCTGTTCTTTAACACACTTCAAATCTGCCTTGGCCCCAAGGGTGCCAGCGTTCCCCAGTGTGCTCAGTAGAAGGAGATTGTGAAACAGGCAGGGGGGTCATACTCACACCCATACAGGGCAGGAGAAAGCCCTGGGCCATGTGTGAACAGCTGCTGCTCCATCTCCCCAGCACAGCTGGGCACATCTGTCTGCCAACACTCATCTCTAGTTGTGCTTTCTTGAAGGTCAGTGGTGATCTTTTAGTCATCAATTCCAGTGACCTTTACTCAGGCCTCATCTTCCAACCGACCAGCTCTTCTTTCTGAAATGCCCACCCGAGTGAGCTAGTTCTTTCCCTACTCCTATCACAACTCTTACTTGGGTTCTTCTTTCTCTTTTTCTGCATTTTATGTCTTTTTCAAACCTCTGTCTTTAGCCCTTTTCTTTCTCTGCCATCTCTCTCTCTCTAGGAAACTTCGGTTTCTTTTGCGACACGAAGTAGTATCTTGTCAAGACTTTATTTTTGTCAAGTAACAGTACCTACTCTGACTAGCTTAGGCAAAGAAGGGGTCTATAGGGCCCAGTAGAGAAGTGTGGGTACTCTGGGCAGGGGCTGAAGCCAGGACAGGTAGCATTTGCCGAAGCACTGGTTTCTGCACTCTGTGTGTCTGCTCAGATCTGCTTCCTAGATAATCTCTATCTCTTCCTCCTCTCCTCTCCGGGGCCACCATTTTACCTGGAGCTTTCATGACCTCTTTAGTGATTTCCCTACTGTTGGTTGCATCTTCCATCTAAGCTATCTTATTTCACTGGCTATGCCCTCTGCCTATGGTCCCATGTTTTAGAGGATCCCATGCTTTAGAGGGCCTCACTCTGGCCCACTTTGGCTATACCTCTCATGGCGGAAAGAACCCACCAATGGGATGTTCCCACTCAGAGCCCATATTCCCCTTCTAGAGCCTAATTCCTGGGCCTGGGCCACTTCTCCAGGTACACTTCCCCAAGGACAGACCGTACCACTAATGTACTTATTCCTAGGCATGAAAGGTGTGCAGTAAGTGTGATGAGGTAAGAGTGGGAATGTGGATGGAGCTTGGTCATGTCTACGTGAATGTACTCAAGGCCCTTTGTCATGTGGGACAGTGCCTGGGCTAGGAGGAGAAGTGGGGGGTGGGTCAGGGGCCAGCTCTTTCCATTCCACTATGTCCCCGCATGGAGCTCTGAGAAGTTCAAGAATTCCATATTTGAACCTGGCCTTCCAGATTAGCCCGTTTCTTTCTCTTTTTCAAGGGCTGTATATTTGTATCTGTGTGTATATTTTGTGTTTATGAGGGGATATTTGTCAGTATAGGGGAATTGAAATATTTTATTTATCTATTTGTTAGTGTAATTTACAACTTTTATATATGTAGTATGTGGACTTCCATCTGCACTCGTGCCCAAGGCCCCGCAAATCTTAGTGGCAAGTCTGTATTTTATTATGGCCAGACTTGTAAAGAATTATATTCCCCAAACAAAGCTCTATGTAATCAACTGCTTGATGATAACCACTACTGCATACTGGGAAGTAAGAGGCTCTGGCTGTTCATTCCTTTGGATGAAAATAACAGTGAAGTGGGACCTGCCTTTCACTAGAAAAAGGGTCAGGCCGGGCTAGAGCTGGTGAAAACTCACTGGGGAAGACCAGCCTGGCCAACATGGCAAAACCCTGTCTCTGTTAAAATTAAAAAAATTAGCCGGGCATGGTGGTGCACACCTGTAATCCCAGCTGCTCAGCAGGCTGAGGCAGGAGAATCGCTTGAACCTGGGAGGAGAAGGTTGCAGTGAGCTGAGATTGTGCCACTGCACTACAGCCTGGACAAAGAGCAAGAGTCTGTCTCAAAAAAAAAAAAAAAAAAAAGAAGTAGCCAGTCTGAAGTTGCTGAGGAGAATGAGGAGAACAGGTCACACATCAATGTAAAGGAGACTTCATTCCTAAGGTCACTTTTTGCCTCTGTTTCAGATTTTCCTATAGTTCCCATGTGCTGGAACTCATCCCAGCCCAATTCACGTAAGGCCCTTCTAGGGTGCGGGAGCAGACCACAGGAACCTGGCTTAGTACTTAGCATTACTTAGCAACAGCTTCTAAGGAGCAATTCAGGACAATAATGAGCATACAGTGTGGATAATCAATCTCCTATTGATATCTTTAAGGGGAAAAATTAGGGGGATAATCCATTTGGACCAGGAAGAAGTATAAGTGGGTAGGACTGGAAGTCGGGGGAGGTGAACTAGGGCAAGATGAAGTTCCATAACGTTCTCCACACTTCCGAAGTTGAGTCAGGTGCTCGTGCTGGGAGAGAGGACCGAATCCAGGATAAAGCTTATGTTCAGCACAGCTCCATCTGCCAATGCAGATAACTTGGGATATTTTCATGCCAGATGTGCAAGGATCAAGAGCTTCACAGAAAAGTTGTTGAGCTTGAGAGACAAAGAGGTAATTTTTAAAATAGGGAATATGGAGGAATGTATATTCTAGGAAAAGCCTTGAGTATAAAACTTTTAAAGTTTTTCTTTTCTTTTTTTTTTTGAGATGGAGTCTCGCTCTATCGCCCAGGCTGGAGTGCAGTGGCGCGATTTTGGCTCACTATAAGCTCCGCCTCCCGGGTTCGCGCCATTCTCCTGCCTCAGCCTCCCAAGTAGCTGGGATTATAGGCGCCCCCACTACGCCCAGCTAATTTTTTGTATTTTTTAGTAGAGACGGGGTTTCACCATGTTAGCCAGGATGGAATCGATCTCCTGACCTCGTGATCCACCCGCCTTGGCCTCCCAAAATGCTGGGATTACAGAGATGAGCCACGATGCATGGCCTAAAGTTATATATATATATATATATATATATACACACACACACACACACATACACACACACACATATATATGTGATTTAAATATATAGATAGATATACATATGTAACTTTTTTTCTCTTGAGACGGAGTCTCACTCTGTCACCCAGGCTAGGTGCAGTGGCGCAATCTCGGCTCACTGCAACCTCCACTTCTCGGGTTCAAGTAATTCTCCTGCCTCAGTCTCCTGAGTAGCTGGGATTACAGGCGTGCGCCACCACGCCTGGCTAATTTTTGTATTTTTAGTAGAGGCAGGGTTTTGCCATGTTGGTCAGGCTGGTCTTGAACTTCCGACTTCAGGTGATCCACCCGCCTCGGCCTCCAAAAGTGCTGGGATTACAGGTGTGAGCCACTGTGCCTGGCCCATATTTAACTTTTTAAGTTAAATAACATACACAGCTTTCCTGGACTTCAAAATCTGGTGTTAAGGACAGACTTTCCAATATAGAGATACTAGGCTGTTTTTACATAAAATTGCTTTATCTCAAACTCATTGGTGTAGGCTCTAATGGAGGGAAGGGGATGCTGATGTCTTAGGACAGCTGCCTGTGAGAAGCTTGAAGAACTGACTTTTGCAGTGCTTCTTAAGCCGTAGCATGCGTCGGAAACACCTGTTAGTGCTGGTTTAAAATGCAAAATTTGCAAGACTTTTTTTTCCTTATTTATCTACTATGGTTTGAATGTGTCCCCCAAATTTCATGTGTTAGAAACTTAATCTCAAAATGTGACCGTATTGAATCTTTAAGAGGTGATTGGATCAAAAGGTTTCAACCCTTATGAATGATTAATCCATTTATAGGTTAATGGATTAATGGGCTAATAGACTAGCAGGTAATCATGAGAGTGGAACTAGTGGCTTTTTAAGAAGAGGAAGAGAGACCTAAGCAAGCATGTGAGCTCACTCAGCCCCTCACCATGTGATTCCCAGTGTGGCCTTGGGACTCTACAGAGAGTCCTCACCAGCAAGAATCCCCTCACAGTTGAAGCCCCTCAATCCTGGACTTCCCAGCCGTCATAACTGTAAGACATAAATTACTTTTCTTTATAAATGACCCAGTTCCACATATTCTATTATAATCAACAAGGAACGAACTAATACATTATCTAAAATTATCTCCTGAAAGCAATTATAGTAAGGATCTTGCTTTTTAGAAAACAAAAAATTATTGTATACATTTTAAATTTTAAAAAACTACTTTAGCCAGGCGCGGTGGCTCACGCCTGTAATCCCAGCACTTTGGGAAGCCAAGGCAGGTGGATCACGAGGTCAGGAGTTCAAGACCGGCCTGACCAAGATGGTGAAACTCTGTCTCTACTAAAAATAGAAAAATTAGCCAGGTGTGGTGGCAGGTGCCTGTAACCCCAGCTATTTGGGAGGTTGAGGCAGAGAACTGCTTGAACCTGGGAGACAGAGGTTGCAGTGAGCCGAGATCACGCCACTGCACTCCAGCCTGGGGGACAGAGCAAGACTCCGTCTAAAAAAAAAAAAAAAAAAAACTAGCAATACCAGCAGAAAATAAGCCCAAGCCCGGTGGCTCACGCCCATGATCCCAGCACTTTGGGAGGCCAAGGCAGAATGAGGGCTTGAGGCCAGGAGTTTGAGACCAGCCTGGACAACATACCAAGACCCCATCTCTACAAAAAAAATTTTTAATTTTTAAAATTAAAAAAAAATTTTTTTTAGATGTTATGCACATCTGTAGTCCCAGCTACTTGGGAAGCTGAGGCAGGAGGATTGCTTAAGCCCAGGAATTCACTGCTACACTCCAGTCTGAGTATACCCTGTCTCAAAGAAAAATAAAAAGAGAAAATAAAATTTTATGTGCAAAAAGTTAGGAGAGGGCAAAGTCAAGTAAAATTTCCCCATATTAACTTAGAAATAGTAATAAGGGCAAAATGTTCTAAAGGTTTCATCTGTTAGGGTCCTAGCCGGGGGGGGGGGGGGGAAAAAGGATGCCCTTAAATTGAGTCATTTAGGAAGAGTGTAATAAAGTCACTATTTACAAAGCATGGACTGGGCTTAGACAAAGCAAAAGGGATGTGCACTACCCTTGGGCTGGTGAGTGCAAGAGCCACTACCGCCACCATGTCTGTAATGGCAAGGCAATGGAACCCATTAAAGGAACCTAGAAAGCTGATAGAGAGGGCCATCTGGCAGGAAGGAACCAGAGAAATAAATATGCCAACCTCCTTGGCCAACCCCTAGAGGCTGGAGGGCAAAAGCAGCCTACTGATGTCATCCTTGTGACTCAGCCTCATGGGCAGAGAGCAGGGCAAAGAAGGGTGGAGAGCAGATTATAAGTAGCAAATGGGGAAAATCTAGCACCTGTCAGAGATGGCTAAAGGACTGGAGTGGCTACTGTGTATCTTAACAAGCACTGAAGACAACAGTACAGAGATTTCCTTTTCTATCATCTCGTTTATATAACCATGCAGTAGGTTTATAAGAAACCTACCATTAAGTGGCTGGGTGCAGTGGCTCATGCCTGTAATTCCAGTACTTTTGGAGTCTGAGGTGGGCAGATCATTTGAGGTCAGGAGTTCGAGAACAGCCTGACCAACATGGTGAAACCCCGTCTCTACTAAAAATACAAAAAAATTAGCCGGGTGTGGTGGCGGGTGCCTGTAATCTCAGCTATTTTGGAAGGCTGAAGCAGGAGAATCTCTTGAACCTGGGAGGCAGAGGTTGCAGTGAGCTGAGATCGTGCCACTGCACTCCAGCCTGGGCGACAGAGCAAGACTCTGTCTCAAAAAAAAAAAAAAAGAAAGAAAGAAACATCACATCAAGTGTTATGGTTTTGTATTGTGTCTCATACCAGAAAAAGCCCAGAAATCTGAACTTCAAGTAAGAACTCAAGCTGAGGGCAGTGGTTCACATCTGTAATCCCAGCACTTTGGAAGGGCGAGGTAGGGGGACCGCTTGAGCTCAGGAGTTTGAGAACAGCCTGGGCAACAGCAAGACCTTGTCTCTACTAAAAATAAAAAAGAAGTCCCTAGAACTCAATGATAGTCTCTCTTCTCTTGGTCCCTGTCAGGGCTGTACAGAAACCCCAGAGTCTCCCAAGCCAGCTTAGTCCTGCAACAGACATGCAGAGGGAACATCTGTAACCTGAAAGAGGAAGGTCAGACACTGATCTGGCTTCACGGGACCCTACGAGTCTTTAGGCATGAGTGGGCCCAGGCTGCTGGCACTGACCAGGCTCACCTTATCTTGGCTCCTGGGCTGAATGGCTGAGCTTTCCAGGCTTGGGCCGGGGAGGTCCCTCCCTCTTATTTAGCTTCCTTGTCAGCAGTTTCCAGAAGGTGAAAGTTACCTGCCCAAGGTAGTAACCTTAAACTGCAATAGAAATAACTCTCTGGGCTAGAGATGCCAAGGTTGTACCGAAAGTTTCCAAGGCAGTAGAGCACTTAGCCCTGTCTCTGTGTCCCCGTGAAGGCCCTAGTCTTCCTCCTTTGACTGGTGTGTTGGCGACCTGTAAAGCTTGGGTATGGGCAGGGCAGGCCGCAGGGCCCAGTCTGGCTTCCCGTGGAAGCCAGTGAGTTTCCCGCAAAGAGAAAGTTCTGGCTGTAGGCCTAAGGGCAGGGAGAGAGGCCTTCTTTAACCTCAGCAGTAAGAAAATGCTCATTCTATTCCGTGTAAAGGGACCCTTAGTGTTTCCTGGGCTGACACAGAGAAGAACTATTTATTTCTCAGCTATCGTTCTCTGACTTGGCAAGCTCAGGCTGGAGTGGGGAAAAGCAGATCCAAGACAATCATGTGATGGAATTACACCTGCTAAGGTAAAGACCAGTGCTGCTCCCCAAGCAAACATTCTTGCAGACTCTGCACTGCAAACTCAGCTCAGGAGGCACTGGGCTAATTTGTCTTTTGCCAACTAAAGGCAAATGGAGGAGGGCAGAGCCTGGCAGCTTCTCCTACTGCCTGGTGATTTGAGGATCACTCTGCCTCCCTCCCCGCTCCACCACTCTCTCACTGATGCCTAAATAAGAGGTAGGAATTCGCTCCACTTCGCCAAGGAGCAAGGAAATGCACATCACTTTACTTTTTAAAATCAAATGGAATCATGCTGTGAGCCCCACCTTGCCCTGGCTGGTGCAATCCCCAATATTAATGATTATTGAAATCCCCTCTTTTCTGTTGGGCCATACTAGAATCCAGGGCCCTGCTTGGTAATAGAAAAATGGGGCAGGGGATTGAGTTAGCCAATAAAATAGCCACCATTATTAATGTTGCTACTTTTGTTATGTGACACAGCTATTGGACTAAAAGGTTTCACCTCAAAGTGCTACTTTACCTGCAGGCTGTGCCACAGGGGCCCTTGTGGATATTTCCAAGGTTATATAGTTAGAGATTGTCCTTGAGGTATTAGTCATGTGCCAAGTTTGAGTGGTGGTGGTAGTAGAAGGAGTGTTGAGGAAACTTTAGATCTTCTCCCCATAATCTAGGTCAGCATCCCCTGTTCCTTGTTGTAGGTAATTAATATTTTCTCATTTTCATGCATGTAGCCATGTAAACAGCTTAGAGCATCCTCTTCCCCTCCCAGCCTTTCAATCAGATTGCTGCCCCTAAACCCCTCCTACAGAGACATTCTGACTTCCAGGCACCAACTGCTCCCCTAGACACCAGCAACCTCCAGAGCCCTTTACAGAAAAGGCACAAGGCTCCAGACTCATAAAATCCAATTCTCTCTCTCATCCACAAAGCCCTAGCTTCTCTCCACCCAATCCCCACCTCATCTTCTGGGGTACTGCCATCTAATTCCTTCTTGGGTTTGACCCTTGAATTATAGAGAAACCATTAGCTAACTGCTGCCACCACTACCCCCAAGACAAAATGAGGAACTAAGACTGACCGCTAAACACAAAGCCTTAGCTAACTGGGGAGCTAGGAGGTCAGTGAAGAGGAATAGAATTTTTTCTTCCACTGGGTGTAGTGGCTCACGCCTGTAATCTTAGCACTTCGGGAGGCTGAAGTGGGTGGATCACCTGAGGTCAGGAGTTCAAGACCAGCTTGGCCAACATGGTGAAACCCCATCTCTACTAAAAATACAAAAATTATCCAGCCATGGTGGTAGATGCCTATAATCCCAGCTACTCAGGAGGCTGAGGGAGGAGAATCGCTTGAACCTGGGAGGCAGAGGTTGCAGTGAGCCGAGATTGCCTCATTGCACTCCAGACTGAGTGACAAGAGTGAAATTCCATCTAATAAAAAAAGAAAAGAAAAGAAAAATATATTTTTTTCTTTTTTTCCTATAGCAGAAAGGGAAAAAAAAAGCCTCATTCGATTATCATCATTTGATTATTGTTCTGTTACCAGCGTCATTCCTTTGGGTGAGTCATTGCTGCCTCCAAGGGATCCCATATTAGGATGCCCCCTTGGGAGGGATAGGAAGCATGACTAACACCTGAGTATAAAGAGGTTCACCCTACACTTCCTGACGTGGCAGGTGAGAGAATGTGGGTGGGGAATTGGGAGGGGACTGCCTTTCCTTACTTTAGAGTCCTGTCCAATGGCTGGCTTTGTGGTTGGCTCCATTAGGGAGGGCCCACCAGGAAGCCTTCTCTTCTTTCCGTTGAAGACAAGCATGCAAGTTTTCTGTGGTTTGTTAGGGCTGGGCCACCATGTCCTTAGTAGGCAGCAAGGTGGGGTGATGACCTCTGATATCAAACCATCTGGGAGTTACTGCTGCTTTGTAAAAAAACAAAGGCCCAAAGGTAAAATGTGGAGAGAGCAGCGTACTGGAACACCGGCTCACATATCTGGCAGAGGCACTGAGGCCACTACTGCTGGCCTCTTTTCCGTGCCACCTGAGTTGATTTCATTCAACTCATGTGGTCAGGGGCAAGCACTGGGACAAAGTTCTCCCCAGGAGAGGTAAGAACCAGAAGGGAGCTTCTGGGTCTCATCTGGATTAATAGAAGCCATGAGTACTTACTCTGGCGGGAGCCAGGTTCCTTCACTTACTAGGTGTGTGACCTTGGGCATTTACTTATGTTCTGTGATTCAGTGTTCTTATCTCTAAAATGGGGATAATATGTCTACTCCACAGAAGTGTTGCAGGGATTTGTTAGTGTATTTAAAGTACTTGGAAGAGTGCTTGTCACATAGCAAGTATTATAAAAATGTCAACTGCTGTAGTTACTGTTGTTGCTGTCTACAGAAGCCAGGTGTGGACCACAGAGCCAGAAGCCTCGGGCAAGTCTCCAGAGTTGAAACTAGAAAGAATTATTTATAACAGTTCCCATCCTGCCTAGGGCTACAGATGAGACAATAGCTGTAAAATAGTCTCAGCTTCCCTGGGAGGGGCAAAATACCCAGATTCACTGCTAGAATACTCGAACAGAGGCTATTTCTTTTGGGCTCTGCAGCCTAAGCAGACCCTACCCTTAGGTGGTTGAGACACCCCCTTAATGGCCATGATTTGAGGGCCCCCAACACATCTCCATCATAGGCTTGCCTCAGTATCTAAAATTTTCTTCAGGGCTTCCAGTTTGGAAGATGTAACCTATTTTACAGCCAGACTGTCTATGTGTAAACCTCGGCTCTGTCACTCACTAGCTGCATAATCTTGGACAGGTTACTTAATGTCTGCACCTCAGTTTCTCATCTGCAAAAGTGAGGGTAATGACAATAGTCTCTTGATAGAGGCAGAGTGCAAATCACATAAAATAGTGTGTGTGAAGTTTTAGCAAAGTGCCTGTTACACCCTGAACTGGTGGTAATGGTGGTTTGACTAGAGAAGGCATAAATTTGCAATTTAATAGTGACTTCTGGATGAACTTGGAGGACATTATGTTAAGTGAAGTAAACTGGGCACAGAAAGACAAACACCACATGATTTCCACATATATGTGAAATCCAAAAGAGTTGATTTCTTAGAAGCGGAGAGTAGAATAGTGGTTACCAGAGGCTGGGGAGGGTAGGGAGGGGAGGAGAACAGGAGAGGTTGGTCAACAGGTAAAATGTTACAGTTAGGAAGAATAAGTTCTAGTGTTCCATTACATGGTAGGGTGACTGTAACTAGTAACAATGCAGTCTATGTTTCAAGATAGTTGGAAGAGAAGATTTTGAGTATTATTACAAAGAAATGATAAATGTTTAAAGTGATGAGTATAGTAATTACCTTGAGTTGATCATTATAAAGTATATATATGCATTGAAACATCACATTGTATCCCATAAATATGTACAATTATTTTGTGTGAATTATAAATAAATTAATTAATAAAAATATTTATTAAACCATAGATAATATTTAAACACTTTTTAATAACAATTATCACATGTACAAAAATGTTGAAAA
Source organism: Pan paniscus (assembly GCF_029289425.2). Classification (NCBI taxonomy): domain Eukaryota; kingdom Metazoa; phylum Chordata; class Mammalia; order Primates; family Hominidae; genus Pan; species Pan paniscus. The sequence goes on from NC_073264.2 coordinate 66,460,456, forward strand.
CTAATGCAAGTAACACCTTTAAAGACATCATTTACTTTTTTTACATTATTATTATTATTATCATTTTTGGAGATAGGGTCTCACTTTGTTGCCCAGGCTGGAGTGCAGTAATATGACCTCCTCAGGCTCAAGCGATCCTCCTACTTTGGTCTACAGAGTAACTGGGACTACAGGTGCATGCCCGGCTAATTTTTGTGGTTTTGGTAGAGATGGATGGGGTTTCTCCGTGTTGTCCAGGCTGGTCTTGAACTTCTGTGCTCAAGTGGACAGCCCCATCTTGGCCTCCCAAAGTGCTGGGATTATAGGTGTGAGCTACCATGCCCTGCATCATTTACACTGAATAATTGTTTTATCTATGTCTTTGCCATTTTGTTTTCTGCTGTTATTTGTGTTTTTTTGTGCTATTATTTTACTGTTTGGTGAGTACATATATTTTCCCCTTAATAATTTGAAAATAAGTTGCTGAGCATCATGACACTTTAAATACTTAACAGCATATGGTTACCCCAAATAAGGACATTCTCCTACACAACCAGAACACTATGACCACATCTACAATAACTAATAATTATTATTTAATATTATTTAATACTGAGTCCATATTCACACTTTTTCAGTTGCTCCCAAAATGTCTTTTAGAACTGTTTTTTTCCTATTAAGAACCAATCTTTTCTTTTTTAGGGGCACTGACTTTTGAAGAGACCAGGGCATCTGTTTTACTTTTGGGGTTTGTCTTACTGTTTTCTTGTGATGGTGTTTTTAGTGAAGTTTTGAAGAAGGATGCAAACAATCTGGAGCTTGAGCTGGAATCCCTGGGCTGCCCCAAGGACACATGCTCTGCTGCCCGTCGAAAATGAGAGAAGAAACCAATAAACAAGGCACATTCATTTTCTTGTTTATTGCAGCAAAACATACATAACATGAAATTCATCATTTTAACTATTTTTAAGTGTACTATACAGTTCAGTGGCATTAAGTACATTCACGTTGTTGTGCAACCATCACCACCATACATCTCCAGAACTTTTTCATCTTCCCTAGCTGAACCTCTGAGCCTGTTCAACACAAACTCTCCATTCTCCCTTCCCCTCAGCTCTGGCAACCGCTATTCTACTTTTTATCTTTGTGAATTTCACTACTCCAAGTATGTTACACACTACTTGTCTTTTTGTGATTGGCTCATTTCACTTAGCATGATGTCTTCAGAGTTCATCCATGTTATACTGTGGTCAGCATTTCCTTCCCTTTTAAGGCTGAATAATAATCCATTGTATGCATGGAACACATTTTGTTTATCCATTCATCTGTTGACTGACACTTGGGTTGCTTCCACCTTTTGGCTAATGTGAGTAATACAGCTATGAACATGGGTTTACAATTTTCTGATTGCATCCCTGCAAGGCACACTCTTTTTTTTTTGAGATGGAGTCTTGCTCTGTCACCCAGGCTGGAGTGCAGTGGCATGATCTCTGCTCATCGCAATCTCCGCCTCCCGCCTCCTGGGTTCAAGTCATTCTCCTGCCTCAGCCTCCCGAGTAGCTGGGATTACAGGCACACACCACCACACCCAGCTAATTTTTGTATTTTCAGTAGAGACAGGGTTTCACCATGTTGGCCAAGATGATCTTGATCTCCTGACCTCATGATCCGTCCGCCTCAGCCTCCCAAAGTGCTGGGATTACAGGCATGAGCCACTGCACCTGGCCAGGCACACTCATTTTTACCTTATGTTGTGGGACTAGCCCTCATGCATCCTCTGATAACTGGTAATTTTACAAATCATGTTTCAAATCTGCATGATTCTCTCCCTTTTATCAAAATCTAACATGAAACAACTCTGTCAGTCTTGCCATTAGCTGGGTTTACAGCCATCTATACCAATAATAGAAATGTGGGCACGACTCACAGCAGGTGTTTCTGCATTGCTTAATGTGGTAAGTATACTGATTATACCATTATGGAGTAAGAAGACAAACATTCCAAGCTTTTAAAGCTAAATTCAAAGGCCAGAGATGCCTTTTTAAATCAACCTAAAGCATTTTTAATCTGTTAGGCTCCCATACTTCAGAGGACTGGCCTATTAAAGGCACTTGTTCCAAGATTCCAAATGTACACATGTGATTTATATCTAGCTATCCACAAAGTATGAGAGGAAGCAGGGCAAAGTAGAATGAGCTCTGAACTGGATAATGAGGAGATGGGGATCCAGTATCCGGACTCTGTTGATAACCATGTGACCTGGGGCAAAGCCTCAACTTTTTTGTGCCTGGGTTTTCTCATCTGTCAAACGGGAAGTTGGCTTATAGCCCTCAAATGCTATGATGGGCTGAGCTACATTTTATTTTTTATTATTATTGTTTGCAGAAGTCTATAATAGAAAGTCAGGTGTGGAAATGGGGAAGCACTGAAGTTGAGTTCACAACTTAGTGAACACAAATTAGTTGGGTGACCTTGGAGAGATTCTGTAATTTTATGAGCCCATATTTTCCAAAAAAAATTGTTCTGCAAAATGGGGATGGTAAATGCTGCAGAGCAGTGATGAAGATGGTAAGTCATCAGGTATGATGAAAGAACTTTGGAAACTTTCAAGGTGCTATACAATCACATGACAGTGATTACATGGTGATTTTAAACTGTAAAGAGCTCTATAAAGCCAGGCATGGTGGCTCATGCCTGTAATCCCAGCACTTTGGGAGGCCGAGGCAGGCGGATCATGAGGTCAGGAGTTCGAGACCAGTCTGACCAACATAGTGAAACCCCGTCTCTGCTAAAAATACAAAAATTAGCCGGGCGTGGTGGTGTGCACCTGTAATCCCAGCTACTTGGGAGGCTGAGGCAAGAGCATTGCTTGAACCTGGGAGGCGGAGGTTGTGGTGAGCCGAGATTGTGCCATTGCATTCCAGCCTGGGCAACAAGAGCAAAACTCTGTCTCAAAAAAAAAAAAAAAAAAAGCTCTATAAATGTAAGGCACTACTAGAGACCTTGTAAGGATACTTACTAGGACTAAATTACTATTGTCCTAAGTAAGGGCACTAACCTTACTGACTCATAGAAACTCAGTATTTTACATTAAAAATAGACTATGGCCGGGTGCGGTGGCTTGCACCTGTAATCCCAGCACTTTGGGAGGCTGAGGCTGGGGGATCACCTGAGGTCAGGAGTTCGAGACCAGCCTGGCCAACATGGCGAAACCCTGTCTCTACTAAAAACACAAAAATTAGCCGGGCGTGGTGGCATGTGCCTGTATTCCCAGCTACTTGGGAGGCTGAGGTTGGAGAATTGCTTGAACTCGGAGGTGGAAGTTGCAGTGAGCAGACGCTGTGCCATTACACTCCAGCCTGGGCGACAGAGCAAGACTCTGTCTCAAAGAAAATAAATAAATAAATAAATAAATAAATAAATAAATAATAACTCCCATTCTCCTCTCCCCAAGAATCCACTTTTAGTGGCGTTGGGTATTTCCTGAAATCGCTGGGAATGTTGTGGTAGATCCTCCCCTATCTCTATTTTATAAACTTTCATCAGCTGTTTGAAATGCTTTCTTTTTTTCACTCCGGAACTTGTTGCAGCATATCTTGTTTCAACAACCCTCCAGCCTGCCAATGGAGCTTTGGTTTCGCCAGTTGTGATGACTCTGAAGCTCTTTGTCAGTTCTTTTTATTCCTGGAACACTTGATCAGCTAGTTGGGTTGCATGTTGTTTTAACCCCTGAAGAGCAGATTCCCAGGCTTTGCTGTTTTACAATCTATGATTTAGTTATGATTGTTCTAACAAGTGTTCCCTGCCAAAGCTTGAAATAGTCCCTGTCAACAATTGTTCCCTCTACTCTTTCCAATAGCACAACGCTGTCTTCTAAGGAGCATGCTGTGTTTTCAGTTCAAAAGGGGGACTGTTTGAGGGAAAGAATACAGGAATTGATGAGCTGAGAATTAAGCTAATGACTCAGTGGATTACAGATTGCTTTAGAAGCTGGGTGTGGTGGCTGTAGTCCCAGCTACTCAGGTGGCTGAGGTAGGAAGATTACTTGAGCCCAGGAGTTCGAGGCCAGCCTGGGCAATATAGCAAGACCCCCATCTCAAACAAACAAACAAACAAACAAACAAAAAGCCCAAATTGCTTTAGGGTCAAGGGTGATACGCAATGCTAAACAATTAGTATGCATAGGAATCACCTGGAATTAAAAATAAAAGTGCAGATTTCTAGACCTGACCCCAGATATCCTCTGATTAAGAAATTCTGTCCTCATTAGCCGGGCGTGTGGCTCACACCTGTAATCCCAGCACTTTGGGAGGCTGAGGCGGGTGAATCACAAGGTCAGGAGATCGAGACCATCCTGGCTAACATGGTGAAAACCCGTCTCTACTAAAAATACAAAAAATTAGCCGGGCGTGGTGGCGTGTGCCTGTAGTCCCAGCTACTCAGGAGGCTGAGGCAGGAGAATGGCGTGAACCTGGGAGGCGGAGCCTGCAGTGAGCTGAGATTGTGCCTCTGTACACCAGCCTGGGCAACAGAGCAAGACTCTGTTTCAAAAAAAAAAAAAAAAAAAAGAAAAGAAATTCTGTCCTCATAAATGAGACTCAAAAAAAAAAAAAAAAAGAACTTCTGGAGTAGGTAATGAGGTTTAGGACACACTACCTTAGCATATTGGATATTTTAAACTGAAGGAATTTGAGACATGGCAGGTACAGAAAGGACTTTCTTTTCTTTTTGAGATGGAATCTCACTCTGTCTCCTAGGCTGGTGTACAGTGGTGTGACCTTGGCTTGCTGCAACCCCTGCCTTTCGGGTTCAAGCAATTCTCATGCCTCAGCCTCCTGAGTAGCTGGGATTACAGGTGCCCGCCACCAAGCCTGGCTAATTTTTGTATTTTTAGTAGAGATGGGGTTTCACCCTGTTGGTCAGGCTGGTCTCGAACTCCTGACCTCAGGTGATCCACTGGCCTCGGCCTCTCAAAGTGCTGGGATTACAGGCGTGAGCCACTGCACCTGGCCTAATTTTTGCATTTTTAGTAGAGACAGGGTTTCACCATGTTGGGTAGGTTTGTCTGGAACTCCTGACCTCAGGTGATCTGTCCGCCTCGGTTTTCCAAAGTGCCGAGATTACAGGCGTGAGCCACTGCGCCCGGCCAGGAAGGACTTTCTGCCCATTTCCTGAAGGAGGTCATAAAACCCTCATGTGAGAGATGCCCTCTCTATACTGGCAAGAAATGAGCATCCTTGCCTCTAAAGACAAAGGGACACAGAGAAGAATCTGAACTCCCAGGCCTTGCTGTTTTCCTCAGTTTACCACGCTTAGCTCACACCCTTTTGTCCTATCTCATTTCTCCACCACTCCCCACTCTTCATCAAACCTAGCATAAAACCACTCAGGTTTTACCACTTCTTTGAGTCTCCATTTCTTTATGAAGGCTGCCATGCTTTCTAAAACTTTACACTTATTAAATAAGTTTGTATGCTTCTCTCTTGTTAACCTGTCTTTTGTTACAGGGGCCCCAGCCAAGAACTCAGAAGGGTAGAGAAAAGCTATTTTCCCTCCCCTACAGTGGGGTCATTTTACACGTGCTCCTGGGTGATTCTGATGCAGGGGTCCACATTTTTAGAAACTTGGTGGAGAACACTGGTTCTCCTACTATCATAAATAAGTTGACTCTGAACAGACCACAAATTTACTTTGCTTCAGTCTCCACACTGACAAATGGCTATAAAAGCAGTAACCATCTTTCCTACCTCACAGGTTTAAAATAGGAGTAAAATGAGATAACAGATCCAAAACCATTTTTTTTTGTTTTGTTTTGAGATGGATTCTTGCTCTGTCACCCAGGCTGGAGTGCAGTGGTGAGATCTCGGCTTACTGCAACCTCCACCTCCCGGGTTCAAGCAATTCTCTTGTCTCGACTCCCAAGTAGCTGGGATTACAGGCACCCGCCACCATGCCCAGCTAATTTTGTATTTTTAGTAGAGACGGGGTTTCACCATGTTGGCCAGGCTGGTCTCGAACTCCTGACCTCAGGTGATCTGCCCGCCTCGGCCTCCCAAAGTGCTGGAATTACAGGTGTGAGCCACCGTGCCTGGCCTCATTTTGAAAAGTAAAGAGCTCCTGCTAGTGCAAGGCGCCCTTATCGTTCTCAGCATTCTTTTGCATCAATGGAGCAGACTCCAGCCAACAACCCATCTTGCCTTGTCCCCCATAGACACTTTTAGGTATTTGCTTGAAGGGATGAAAGCCTCAAGAACCTGCCTTTTGTCCATCTGGTCCAGACGGGCTCACATAAGCTTATTCCCTTCCAAACAGAGTATGACAGGACCACACACATTTCTGCCTGAAATCTTGCCAAGATAGAATCTGAGATGACTCTCCTAATAGGCCTAAGTCTTCCTTGAAATCTAGGCACATCTGCATCTTTAATGATCCCATTAACTTCATTTTCCGCAGTGTCACATCATTCCTGGGCCACACTGGATTGCACATGTGTCTTCTCTGTGAGCCGGGGCTTACACCTGAGGGCTTGCCGTCCACACACACCCCTCATGCTTTGGCTGTGTACAGTACATCCCAGGTACAGTATGTACCTTTTGAAGTTTTGAGTGATCAACTTCACATTAATCTATTCTCCCTCACTCTATTCTAATCCTTTTGGCAAGAACCTGTTCCAAGGTATTCTCCCCTTATTTGGCCACATTCAACTTGAAACAGAATAATCAGAGTTTTACTTCCAGTTAAAGCACAATGCTGTTTTCTTTTAGATATATTAGGCAGCCTACTGCTAGACCCTCAGCTGCTTTGTAACTTCATTAAATACTCTGCAATGTCTGATGAGTGTCTGAGTATCTGCAATTACCCTGCCCTCCTAAAGAGCAAAGAGGGGCATGATTCCCCTCCTAAGACCTAATAAATTCTTCCTCTCTCTCTCTCTCTTTCTCTCTCTCTCATTCATTTAACAAATAATTATTGAGCATCTAGTATTGTAAGAGGCATGTGAACAAGAGCAACTCCATCTTGAATGGGAGCTGGGTAAAATGAGGCTGAGACCTACTGGGCTGCCTTCCCAGATGGTTAAGGCATTTTAAGTCACAGGATGAGATAGGAGGTCAGCACAAGATACAGGTCATAAAGAGCTTGCTGATAAAACAGGTTGCAGTAAGGAAGCCAGCTAAAACCCACCAAAACCAAGATGGTGATGAGAGTGACCTCTGGTCGTCCTCACTGCTGCACTCCCACCAGCGCCATGACAGTTTAGAAATGCCATGAAAATGACAAGAGGTTGCCCTATATGGTCTGAAAAGGGGAGGTATGAATAATCCACCCATTGTTTAGCATGCAATCAATAAATAACCATATAAATGGGCAACCAGAAGCCCTTGGTGCTGCTCTGCCTATGGAGTAGCCATTCTTATATTCCTTTACTTTCTTTTCTTTTTTTTTTGAGACAGAGTCTTGTTCTGTCGCCCAGGCTATAGTGCAGTGGTGCGATCTTGGCTCACTGCAGGCTCTGCCTCCTGGGTTCAAGCAATTCTCCTGCCTCAGCCTCCTGAGTAGCTGGGACTATAGGCATGCGCCACCATGCCCAGATAATTTTTGTATTTTTTAAAAATAAACTTGCTCTCACTTTATGGACTCACCCTGAATTCTTTCTTGCACAAGATCCAAGAACCCTCTCTTGGGGTCTGGATCCAGAACCCTTTCCTGTAACAGTATGTGTCTAGCACTGGAGAGACAGCACAAGACAGACAAAGTTTCTACCCTTATGGAGTTTATATTCTAATAGAGAAGACAGTAAGTAGGCGAATGAGAAAATTTAAGGTAACAGTAAATATTATGAAGAAAATGAGACACTGTAATGTTGTGCAGAGTGAATGAGGCAGGGAAGTTGCTACTATAGACTGAGTAGTCAGGGAAAGGCATCTCTGAGGAAGTGAGATTTGAGCTGAGACTTAAATGGACCAGACTTAGAAAGACTGGACATTGGAAAACTATTACACTAGTTTTTCCCCTGATGGCTTCTGTGGGGTTTGTTTGCTTGTTTGTTGGCGGAGAAAAGAAATCCTGTCTTATGCTTTGATCACAATGACATTATATGTTATTGCTAGGATATGTACCCAACAGCCCACCAGAATGAGTATTCAGCCTATACCCTACCACAGCTCGGTGCTTTTCAAAGCATCACTTTGGTTAGTAGTGGCAAGATGATCCAAAGCATCCCTCAGAATAGACTCTTAAAAGGCCCACCTCATCTAATTAAATTAAGCAGCTTACTATAGTGTCGTATCTTAGAGCCCTGGGAAATGACTCCGGCCCCTCAAAATATCCTAGACTTTCCAGCTACGCTCTGGAGATTGAAATTCTTTTAAACCAGTTTTTCATTGTACAGTCAGTTAAAAGGTTTAAAATGCAATACCCTCAGGAGAAGTGGCAAATTGGCCCTGTGCACACACCATGGTTCTGAAGAGGCTACAGATTCCTTCTGTAAGAAGGGAGGGGAGAGGAAGAGACATGTGCCGGAGACTACTGGAAAAGAAAATGTAGAGAAAAGCGAAGAGCTGAGAAAGGGGAAATGAAAGAGAGAAAAGACTGTGTCCTTAAGCAACTGATTCCCTAAGGACTGCAACATCTCCAGATTTCTCCAGAGCTCTAAGAAGTCAGGTGTACTTTGGAGCTGGCCAGAGGGGTTGGTGGTGGGCTCTCTTCTCCTGTCCCCATCCTGAAGACTCGTTTCTACATTACGGAAAGTGGATTTCCCCATGGGATGGAGCAGTGTGTATCCTGGACCATTTTGCCTTGGGGGAGGTTTAAAGGGAAGGCCTGAATCATTAATTTATGAGGAGGATAAGAAAGTGGCATCTCATTAAGGAAATGACTCTTCATCTTTAGAGTCTAGAGCATAAGAAAGCCTTAGTGGGTTGAGATCTCCATTAGAAAGGGACCACTGTTAGAGTCCATTCCACAGGAACACTGTGAAGTCTAACAGGGCAGGAGATTGAAAATCTAGAGGGATCCTCCTAGCACTGAGCAACTACCCTTATTTTGTAACCCTGGGCCCAATTTGGAAGGGTGGTAAGCATGGAAGAAAAGGATGGAAAGAAAGTCCTAAAAAGCTCTGTGGAGTGATTTAAGGACTATTTAGAATAATAAAGTAACCCAAATAAATTCTGAAGCCCTCAGGAGGCTCAGTTTCCCCAAATCATAATCAAAGAAGGTAATCCAGAAACCAAGAAGAAATTTAACATGCACTGCAATCTTTAGAGATGCAAATCTCTAAAAGAACACTACAGGGAATTCGATTCAGAACCCAGAGAACACTTCTGAAATTCTCTTTTCTCTCCTTAGTCCACATCTGACAAAGGCTTTTACCCACTAAATCCTGCAAATTGTCCCCAATACCCAGGCCATGTGTTTATTCCCTTCCTTCATTCCCCCATCTCTTTACTCCCACCTCTCCAATCCCATTTCTTTATCTCTCCCAATTCTTTCTTCATAAGAAAAGCTGGCAAACTGATTTGGAAAAGAAAGTATCTTTATAGCAGTGCTGTTTCATGGAAATATAATGTGAGCCACATAAATAATTTAAAAATTTCTAGTAACCACTTAAAAAAAAAAGTAAAAGAACATAGGCAAAATTACTTTTTTTTTTTTTTTTTTTGAGACGGAGTCTCACTCTGTCGCCTAGGCTGGATGGAGTGCAGTGGTGCGATCTCGGCTTACTGCAAGCTCCGCCTCCCGGGTTCATGCCATTCTCCTGCCTCAGCCTTCGCAGTAGCTGGGACTACAGGCATGTGCCACCACCCCCGGCTAATTTTTTGTATTTTTAGTAGAGACGGGGTTTCACCGTGTTAGCCAGGATGGTCTTGACCTCCTGACCTTGTGATCCGCCCGCCTCGGCCTCCCAAAGTGCTGGGATTACAGGCGTGAGCCACCTTTTTTTTTTTTTTTTTTTTTTTTGGGACAGAGTTTCGCTCTTGTTGCCCAGGCTGGAGTGCAATGGTATGATCTTGGCTTACTGCAACCTCCGCCTCCTGGGTTCAAGCGATTCTCCTGCCTCGGCCTCTTGAGTAGCTGGGATTACAGGCGCCTGCCACCACGCCTGGCTATTTTTTGTTTTTTTTTTTTTGAGATGGAGTCTGGCTCTGTCGCCAGGCTGGAGTGCAGTGGCGTGATCTCCGCTCACTGCAAGCTCCGCCTTCCGGGTTCACGCCATTCTCCTGCCTCAGCTTCTTGAGTAGCTGGGACTACAGGCGTCCGCCATCACTCCCAGCTAATTTTATTTATTTTTAGTAGAGACGGGGTTTCACCGTGTTAGCCAGGATGGTCTCGATCTCCTGACCTGGTGATCCGCCCCGCCTCGGCCTCTCAAAGTGCTGGGATTACAGGCGTGAGCCACCGTGCCCGGCCTATTTTTTGTATTTTTATTAGAGACGGGGTTTCACCATGTTGGCCAGGCTAGTCTCGAACTCCTGACCTCAGGCAATCCACCCGCCTTGGCCTCCCAAAGTGTTGGGATTACAGGCGTGAGCCACCATGCCCGGCTGCAAAATTACTTTTAATGATATATTATGTTTAACCCAGTATGTCCAAAATACTATTATTTCTACACATAATCAATATACAAAATTATTGAGATATTTTACATTTTTTATACTATGTCTGAAAGTCAGCATATATTTTACGTGTAGAGCACTTAAAATGAACTAACCACATTTTAAGTGCCTAATAACCACATGCGGCAAGTGGCTACCCTGTGGGGCAGTTAAGCCTTACAGATTAGGTGAATGGGCAGGAAAAGAGGAAAGACCAGGCCCCAAATATGGGGACATGGCCTGCTTCATGAAGAAATTGTCACAAGTTAGTGCAATGGCAAAATGATAAGAATAAGGACAAGGTACTGAGTTTTTCTTAGAGGCAAATATATTCAATTTTTAAATTTCGAGATTGTGTCTCTGCCAACATGACAGAGATGTTTAAATCAGAGTGACTTCATCTTGTATAGGGGCTGGGTAAAATAAGGATGAGACCTACTGAGCTGCATTCCTAGGAGGTTAGGCATTCTAAGTTCCAGAATGAGAAGATCAGGTCAGCACAAGATACAGGTCACAAAGACCCTGCTGATAAAAGGATGCGGTAAGGAAGCTGGCCAAAACCCACCAAAACCAAGATGGTGACAAAAGTGACCTCTGGTCCTCCTCACTGCTCATTATACACTAATTATAATGCATTACATGCTAAGACTCTCCTACCAGAGCTATGACAGCTTATAAATGCCATGGCAATATCAGAAAGTTACTCTATATGGTCTAAAAGGGAGAGGAACCCTTAGTTCCAGGAAGTGCCCACTCCTTTCTCAGGAAACTCATGAATAATCTACCCCTTGTTTGGCATATAATCCAGAAATGACTATAAGTATACTCAGTTAAGCAGCCCATGCCACTGCTCTGTCTATGGAGTAGCCATTCTTTATTCCTTTACTTTCTTCATAAACTTGCTTTCACTTTATGGACTCGCCCCAAATTCTTTCTTGCTGGAGGTCCAAGAACCCTCTCTTTGGGTCTGAATCAGGACCCCTTTCCGGTAACAAAGATGAGATGCTCCTCACAGAAATAGTCATTTATGAAATTATAATAATGATAGATGCTAGTATTATTCTTCTTCATGTCATCATGTGGCTAAATAAAAAAATGGTAACTACAGTGTTTCTCCCATTAAAAAAGAAAAGTTTTATAGGACCATGAAATCCAAATGGCAGGAAGTCACTGCTTTAGAGCACACATAGTCTTTTTTTTTTTTTTTGAGACGGAGTCTTGCTCTGTCACCCAGGCTGGAGTGCAGTGGCACTATCTCCGCTCACTGCAAGCTCCGCCTCCCGGGTTCACGCCATTCTCCCATCTCAGCCTCCTGAGTAGCTGGGACTACAGGTGCCTGCCACCAGGCCCGGCTAATTTTTTGTATTTTTTAGTAGAGACGGGGTTTCACCGTGTCAGCCAGGATGGTCTTGATCTCCTGACCTCGTGATCTGCCTGCCTCGGCCTCCCAAAGTGCTAGGATTACAGGCGTGAGCCATTGCGCCCGGCCACACATAGTCTTTTTTAAAACACATTGGCCCATTTAATCATCACAACTATATGATACATATAAATATATATAAACAAAAATATATATAAGTATATGTATAACTATAACTATATATAGTTAGGTACAATTTGTCTATATATAAATTATATATTATGTATATAATTTGTCTTGAAACTGTAGAAGAAGAAAAAACGTTTTCCTCTATTCTCCTAGGGTCTCCAGCTGGAGCTCTAGGAATTAAGCTGACAAAAAAACAGATTAGCAAGAGAAAAACAAATCGTTTATTAACATGTGCAGCATGCGATAGAAACTCAGTGATGAGCAGTGATAAGTAACTCAAAGTGGGTGGCTAAAACGTGGGACTTTTTAACATTTGAACAACGAACAATATGTTGAGAAGTGACAAGACAAAGGAAAAGGGGTTTAGGCTTTTCGGGGCAGCAAACTGTGGGACGCTAAATATATGGGTGAAATTCCTGGAAGATAAAAGTTGGTTTAGTAATGTTTGTCATGTAGATTTCTCTTAGTGCCGTCTCTGGGCCAATAAGAGTTTCAGATGATTAAGAAACTAAATCTTCTTTTAGTCAAATGGGAGTGTGGGAGGGGTGGGCAGAGAGCTTTTTTCCATTTCTCAGTTGTCTTCAGCTTAAAATAATCCTGTGTCAAAGGGCCATATTTGGGTGTAGCCCATTCTAGTCCCCTGCAAAACGATCACACTTTCACAGTGTACAGAACTTTTCTTCCTGAACTATTTGAGAGTTAATTGTTTATCTGATGCCCTATCACCCTACAAATTTTAATGTATATTTCCTACAAACAAGGATGTAACCTACAAAAACCATAATAAAGCTGTGAAAATTAGGAAATTAACGTTGATGTATTACTATCATTCAATATTTAGATCCCATTCAAGTTTTAGTAGTTGTCTCAATAATGTCTTTATCCTCCTTCAGTCTAGAAGAATTAATTGGTCAGTCTCTTTGACTTACATGACCTTGGCACTTTTGAAAATTACAGACTAGTTATTTCATAATAAATAAGTAATTATGAGGGATTTACTTAGAAACTGCAAATACTCCATTCCTCATCAGACTTTTAACTTATTAGTTACATATTTTGATGCTCAAATTGTTTCCAGCTTAGTCATTAGGAGTCCTTCAAGCTGATTTCCATGTCCTTTGACATGTCACCATCATTCTTTAAGCACTTTCTTGTTTTCTGGCACAACACATTTTCAGGCTTATTTTGTACTTTCCTTGTCCCAGGAGTCAGCCATTTCTCCAAAGAGCCCTAGTGAACAATTAAGTTTAGAAGCCGAGATCTGGGTGCTAGGTGTGCTTGTTACTATTGAGGCATCACTGTTGCCCAGGGCTGCTCAGTGAGCAGAGCTAAGGAATGTATGTATATATATATACAAACACATACATTTACATCTCTAGTTTTCTATTTATCTCTTCTGTATTGGAAACAATGAGTTCATAGTGATACCTCCAATTCTAATTCAGTATCACAGAGCACATCTTCATTTTCTCTCTTTCTGTATTTGTACCTCCCTTCTCTGGCAGTAGAAAACTGACCCTCGTTATCTGTAATTTATTTACATATTTGATCAATCCCCCATGTGTAACCAAGCTCCTGTTCCCAATGCCACCTCCTCCCCTACACAAATTCTTTTCTCTCCCCCTTTGACCTCTGATGCCTTGTGCTGGGGCATTCCCCACGTGGAGATCCTCATCCACCTTGGCCTTCAACATCTCAGACCAGGACTCCTCTATGTATCTTCCAACGCTTCTAGTAAATTTTTAAGAAAACTGAGAAAACGGATTTCTGTAACTGAGATAATTGAAAAAATGATTTCTATATTTTCAAACTATCTTAGTTTCATAACTAACTTCTTTCCCTTCCTTCTTTTTTTTTTTTTTCTTTTGGGACAGAGTCTTGCTCTGTCACCCGGGCTGGAGTGCAGTGGCGCGATCTTGGCTCACTGCAACCTCTGCCTCCCGGGTTCAAGTGATTCTCCTGCCTCAGCCTCCTGAGTAGCTGGGATTACAGGCGCCCACCACCATGCCCGGCTAATTTTTTGCATTTTTAGTAAAGACGGGGTTTCACCATGTTGCCCAGGCTGGTTTCGAACTCCTGAGCTCGGGCAATCCGCCCACCTCGGCCTTCCAAAGTGCTGGGATTACAGGCATGAGCCACTGTGCCCGGCCTCCTTCTTTCTTTAGTAGAATGCTGTTCCTGTTTCATGGAGCAATTTTTCTCTTATCTCTCTGATAATACTTTCAGTTTGTTTAGCCTCTTCTGCTTCCTTCATTGTTCATTTCTCCTGAGTTCCTTTGTACTGTTACTTGCTTTTGGTCTCTCTTTCCGGTTGGAGGCTTTCCTCACATACCTGGTGTGTTCCTAGCTTTCTATTCCTGTATGAGAATGAGGCACTAAGGAGCCAACTAGAACAGAATTCGGGGTAGGGAGTAGAGATGCCAGATAAAATATAGGATGCCCAATTAAATTTGAATTTCAGATAAGTAATAAATAATTTAAAAATATAAGTGTGTCCCAAATATTACTATGAACATAATAATAATAAGAAATTATTCATTGTTTATCTGAAATCTGAATTTATCTGGCCATTCTACCTGGGATCTTAGTCAACTGTTGACTTCCTTCAGGGCGATTGTGATATGGACAGGATGCAGGAGGGTGGAGTCCCTGGCGAGGGCTCCACCCTCAAGCTTGGACCTGCAGCCGTAAATGACAACAGGCATTCCTGTTTTTGCACCCAAATGTTGCCTTTTGGCCTGTCATGTCCCCCTATCCTGTGGCCATATAAACCCAAAACCCCAGGCTCCACAAGCAGAAGAGTGGTAGAGTGACAGAGCAGCAGAGTGGCACGGCAGAGATGGAGAGAAGAAAGGAAGCGTCTGAATGTTGAGAGGAGTTCGGCTGGGGCAGTCAGAGAGGAGATAGGATGCAGAAAGACCAAACTCCAGGGGAACGGCAGGGCTAAAAGAGCGTTGTAACACCACTAGACACTGCTGTGGCGCCAGAGCCCAAAAGTGCTCGCCCCGGCTCCTGCATCTGCTCACCTGTGTGCTTCCCCTCCCGTAAGGAGTTCCAGCGTGCAGCGGCAAAATAATGAGCCACACCCCTGTTGCACGTACCACGGTGGGTCAGGGAACTCTCCCATTTCAATTGTATGGGATCCCAATTTTTCATAGGTTTATCAGTTTTCTCAGAGAAAAATTCTTCCATTCGCCCCTGGGTGCTATAAGCCTAGCTGCTAATGCGCCAAAAGCCAGTTGTAGGAGGGAAACAGTGTAGAGATGGTCTTCAGTGCCACCGTCCGTCCGTCTTTCTTCCAGCTGTGCCAGATCTCCCTCTCCCAGGCAGAATCCTGCAGGAATGGGGCAGGGACAGCTGCCTGGCAAGGAGGGTTAAGAGGAGAAGAACCGGAAGGGATCTAACTTGGTTTTTATACAAAGTTTCAACCAGTCCTCCTGTTTTCAGGCCTGCCCAGCACTCCCACCTTCGGAGGAACCAGTTGCCCCCAAAGGCTGAGTCTTTCTGGGATTCTCAGACTCATTGATCTGTTTTTCCTGTAGGTTTAGGTTTCAGCTTTCTCTTAATATTATTTCTCTCATTTACTGTGTCTTTGTCTAATGCTCTGTTTGTCTTTGTGTGTTTATGTCATTTAAAAATTTCTTTGCTGAGTTTGTTTTTGTGAGAATAGAGATAAATGTGAGTGTACAGTCTGCCATGTTTCACTGGACAATAATGATTTTCCATTTATTTTATTGGTTTATATACCTGGAGGAGAAATTGTCTATAATGTACTACATACTCAAATGTCCTGGGAAAAAGGGGTTTGGACAAACATGGATTTTTCTCTGATTCTCTCTTTCCTCTATACCTCCACTTCCCCTGCCCCTGCCCACACCATGAAAGACCAAAGGTAACTCTGACTGATATGAGTTCTTTGGCTTTCCATACTTGGTATTTTGGCACTATTGGTTCCTCAAGTTCCCCAAAGACAGCTGGACTAGTGTGCCTGTAAATCTTCAATCCTAAGCAACGGTGAGTTGTTTTTTTTTTTTTTTTTTTGATGGAGTCTTTCTCTGTCACCCAGGCTGGAGTGCAGTGGTACAATTTTGGCTCACTGCAACCTCTGCCTCCTGGGTTCAAGTGATTCTTCTGCCTCAGCCTCCCAAGTAGCTGGGACTACAAGTGTGTGCCACCACGCCTGGCTAATTTTTTTTTTTTGTATTTTTAGTTGACATGGGATTTCACCATATTGGCCAGGCTGGTCTCGAACTCCTGACCTCGTGATCCACTGGCTTCTGCCTCCCAAAGTGCTGGGATTACAGGTGTGAGCCACCGCACTGGCTTACCAAGGGTGAGTTGTAAATGTAACTATTCCCTGCAGGTCTGTGGCTTAGAGCAATGAATTTAGATAAGGTCAGGGTTTACTGTTGTTTATTGCCTTACAATAAGAGCTGTTTGTTCATTGTAATTCGCTTATAAAAGTTCTTGAGTCACTAATAAATAAACACAGGGGTGGGGTGGTCATTTCTTAAGTGGAAGGTGAGAAATCCTAAGGGTATATGAAGTCTGAGAACTCTTGTCTTTGTTTAGTTCCTCAATACACCCTTTAAGATGAGCCCAGGAAATTTCAGATATCTGATTACTGCCAAAAAATTATTTTCTGCCAACTCATATCATCGTAATTAAACTAGTTGCCACACGTGGCAAATATTGTAGGCAATGTAATTCAGGCTGATCACCATAGTTAAGACATGGACATAAATAGCAAGAATAGGGTGGGAGGACCAGGTGGGGTGGCTCACACCTGTGATCCTAGCACTTTGGAAGGCTGAGGAGGGAGGATTGTTTGAGCCAGGAGTTTGAGATCAGGCTGGGTAACACAGCAAGACCCCATCTCTACAAAAAAAGTTTTAAAATTAGCTGGTTGTGGTGGTGCGTGCCTGTGGTTCCAGCTACTTGGGAGGCTAGGGTGGGAGGATCACTTGAGCCCAGAATGTTGAGGCTGCAGTGAGCCACGGTCGTGCCTCTGCACTCCAGCCTGGGTGACAGAGCAAGACCCTGTCTAAAATGAAAAGAATAGGGTGGGAGTACTAATAGCTCTCACTTGACTTGGCCCCATTTTACGGATGAAATAGGCTCAGAGAGCCTTGTAGCAAGTAAGTAGTGTCACTGGTATTCAAACTGATGTTTGTCAGACATTGCCTCTTAGAGAGGAATATTTTGAATTCAGAATCTAAAAGGTTTGTATTCTGTGGCTGGGTGCAGTGGCTCATGCCTGTAATCCCAGCACTTTGGGAGGCCAAGGTGGGCAGATCACTTGAGGCCAGGAGTTCAAGAGCAGCCTGACCAACATGGTGAAACTCCGTCTCTACTAAAAACACAAAAACTAACCGGGCACGCCTGATCCAGGGAGGTGGAGGTTGCAGCAAGCCAAGATCATGCCACTGCACTCCAGCCTGGGTGTCAGAGTGAGACCCTGTCTCAAAAAAAATAATAATAAAATAAATAAAATAATAAGAAAAGGTGTGTATTCTGGAAAGCATAGAGTAAAACCAAAGAACTTTCTGCAGAAGAAAATTTCTATTTGTCAAGTATGGTTTTCCATGATTATTATTCTAGCAAATATTACAGGGCAGTGAGACTAGGAAGACAGTTGGCAGAACGGCTTCTGTTTTGGTGGAGAGAGATGGAGCAAATACAATATTGTGAACCTGATTTTAGTATCAGCCAAACAAAATCAAGAAGAACATGTGGTGGTGGTAGAAGCAAGAAATGAAAATCTCTCGTTTCATCCACAGATTGTTTTTGTTTTTGTTTTTGAGACAGAGTCTCTTCCTGTCACACAGGCTGGAGTGCGGTGGTGTGACCTTGGTTCACTGCAACCTCCACCTCCTGGTTTCAAGTGATTCTCTTGCCTCAGCCTCCCAAGTAGCTGGGATTATAGGCGCCCACCACCATGCCTGGCTAGTTTTTGTATTTTTTAGTAGAGATGGGGTTTCACCATGTTGGTCAGGCTGGTCTTGAACTCCTGACCTCAAGTGATCCACCCGCCTTGGCCTCCCAAAGTGCTGGGATTACAGGCATGAGCCGCTGCGCCCTGCTCACAGTTATTAAAAGCACTGATTTTTTTTCTTTCATAGCAGACAAGTTCATCTTCAAGAAAACTAAGAGATCTCTTCCCCTGACAAAAAACAACTCCATGTTTGATGGGACTCAGACCTGGGCTCTTCTGTCACCTCTAGGTAGGGAGGTCTTGGAGAGCAAGGTGAGTTCCTATGAAGAGTTTCATGTGAGGGATAGAAAAGGATGGATGTGTCAGTTACTCTCAGGTAGCCCGGAAGAGCCTGGCAATGTTAGATTTTTATGTTCATTTTAATTGTTTTGATGTCTTAACCTAGTAATAAATTGTCAGTTAATCACTTTTATGCAATAATAAAAGGTGCATAAAATGTTACTGCTGCTTCCTGCTCAGGCCCCCTCCCCAGCATGGAGTGTTACTGAGATACATTTCATTCAGATAAGTTGGCAGTTTTATCAGAGCATAGAGGACACCCTGACAATTATCCTACATGCTGCAGCAGACAATATGAAAAGCTTCTAGGTCCAAACTCCCTCTGGCTCCCTAGAGTATATTTTACAAAGGGTGCAGCTTTGATGGAACTGGAGAGTTTGGTCACCAGGTTATTTGATTGTAGGAAAAGTCCATATTCTGCTCCAGGACTTAGAGACTAAGGTCAGTAAATGG
The DNA here is from genome assembly GCF_029289425.2 of Pan paniscus. NCBI lineage: Eukaryota > Metazoa > Chordata > Mammalia > Primates > Hominidae > Pan > Pan paniscus. The sequence continues at coordinate 66,479,303 of NC_073264.2, forward strand.
GGAGATAAGTGATTAACAAATGTGATATTCTTGCCTGGTGGTAAAAATTAAAAAAATTTAAAAAAACCCAAATGTGATAAAATGGGCATTCTGTGTTAAATCAAAGCTGCATGGGTTTTAAAATCAGGTTTATGTAATAATATTTTGGAATTCTTTCCAATTATAGTGAGATCAGAGTGTTCATGGAAAGTCATCATCCACAGACATTGGAAAAATAGTCATTCCCAATTTCTGCTATGTGATCCCGGTATGGCCTTGCTGATTTGTTTGCTTTCTAATTCCTTGGTTTAAGTGGAAAGGAGGATCCTCTTTACAGTGTTACTGTGCAGAGTAGTAATTGTCAACCTCGATCTTGTAAAAAGCAAGAATCTTTCTGAGGATGTTGCAAACTCTCAAGAGGTTTGAATCTAGCCTGGTATGCCCCTCCCACCGAGTGCATGACATCAGGAGAACCAGTTGTGAAATTAAACAATGATAGGGTGATGCAACTTCAAAGAAGTTGGAAATTTTTGATATAATATGGTTATAAAGCTACAGGTTATAAGAATAAGTGACTTGAATTTATGGTGAGTCATATGACAATCTCAGCACTTCACTTGGTGGCTGTTTCCAAAGGAGGGAGAAGGAAAAGACAGAGAAGAGATGAGGGGCGGAGGGAGAGCTGCCTCAGTTGTGACAGTTCTACCAGACCATAAATTAAGCTAATTATTAGTATCAGCTGTTACTTATTATTTAACTCAGTAGTGCTGCACTGTAATTCTACAACTCTTAACTTGGCAAACATGTTGTAATGGAGCCAGCTGTATGAAAGAGTCTATATAAAATTAACTTTACTATTCCCGTTATTATAGTTTAGGAGTCACCCTACCAAGTGGGTATGATGATGAAGGTGAGCTGCTAATAAAGAGGTTGAGAGACAGCTGATGTTTGTTTCAAGCAAATCTTCTTTAACCCGAGGCACCAGGAGCAGAGGGCCAGTGGGTAAAAAGGTTAAGTAGGATGGAATCTACAATAAAGCCAAATGTGTGGGTTCTATTGCTGATCTTGTCATTATTTTGGATTTTTGGAGTGGAGATGAAATGAAAATGTTTGTTTTGTATCTACCTGCCCAGGATGTAAGTAAGAGGGAAGAACAAGACTCTAGGAGAGAAATAGAGGCTCCCCTAAAAAAAACCTTAAGTAAATGTCAGGTGATGTCACCCATAAAGTCTTCCAGCCATAATAATTTCACCTGAAAGCTATTTATTTTGGAAACAGACAGAAAGCCCTGTCTGTTTCACATTAAAGTTTCACATTAATACTCCCTTATTTTCCGATGTTAGAATACTTCCAGGACTATAGGTGAAATAAGTCTACTAGAAGATTAGCCAAACATCTGTTTGTCTACATAGTGACCCTTACAGCATCAAAATTTTCTTTGACTCTTCCATGTAAAGAATTATGAAAAATATAGTAATACTTCTAAAAAAATTTAACAAGAAGGTTTTTTTTTTTTTTTGAGATGGAGTTTCACTCTTATTGCCCAGGCTGGAGTGCAGTGGCACAATCTCAGCTCACTGCAACCTCCGCCTCCTGGGTTCAAGCGATTCTCCTGTCTCAGCCTCCCTAGTAGCTGGGATTACAGGAACATTCCACCATGCCTGGCTAATTTTTGTATTTTTAGTAGAGATGGGATTTCATCATATTGGTCAGGCTGGTCTCGAACTCCTAACCTCAGGTGATCTGCCTGCCTCGGCCTCCCAGAGTGCTGGAATTACATGCGTGAGCCACCTCTCTCGGCCAACACAAGAAGCTTTTTAAACAAATAAAAATAACATGCAGAAACACAAGAAAGCAGCATCATATAAGCAAGGTTCAAACATTCAATAAATATCTAGTGAGTGGCCAGGTGTGGTGGCTCATGCCTGTAATCCCAGTACTTTGGGGGGCTGAGGCGAGCAGATCACTTGAGGTCAGGAGTTTGAGACCAGCCTGGCCAACATGGTGAAACCCTGTCTCTACTAAAAATAGAAAAAACTAGCTGGGCATGGTGGTGCACGCCGTGATCCCAGCTACTCAGGAGGCTGAGGCAGGAGAATCGCTTGATCCTGGGAGGTGGAGGTTGCAATGAGCCGAGATGGCGCCACTGCACTCCAGCCTGGGCAACAGAGGGAGACTCTGTCTCAAAACAAAAAACAAAAAAACATAGTGAGTACTAATTACCTTCTGTGCTTGGAGCTGAAATTGTAGTGGGTGAGTGATGCAAACCAGGATCCAGTCTCCACAGCACTGCATGCCGTTCTGGGTTCAAGAAAAGGGGGCCTGATTATTTTGAGTCTGTTTTTTGTAAGTGAGTGTCTTACTCTGTTTGTGCTGCTATAACAGGATACCATGGACTGAGTAATGTATAAACAATTGAAATTTATTTCTCATAGTTGTAGGGGCTGGGAAGTCCAAGATCAAGGTTCTGGCATTTGATACCTGGTGAGGGCCATCTTGCTGGGCATCCTCACATGGCAGGAGGGGCGAACACTGGGTCCTCACCTGGAAGAAGGCAAAAGGGCAAAAAGGGCCTTAGCTAGTTCCCTAGCCCTTTTATAAGGCACTAATCTATTCAGGAGGGCTCTGCCGTCGTGACTGAATCACTTCCCCAAAGGCCCCACCTCTTAATACCAGCACAATAGGGATTAAGTTTTAACAGGAATTTTGGAGGAGACACATTGTAGTAGTCCATTTTTGCGCTGCTGATAAAGACATACACGAGACTGGGAAGAAAAAGAGGTTTAATTGGACTTACATTTCCACATGGCTGGGGAGGCCTCAGAATCATGGCAGGAGGTGAAAGGCACTTCTTACATGGCAGTGGCAAGAGAAAAATGAGGAAGGAGCAAAAGCAGAAACCCATCAGATCTCATGAGACTTATTCACTATTACTAGAATAGCATGGGAAAGACAAGCCCCCATGATTCAATTACCTCCCCCGGGTCCCTCCCACAACACATGGGAATTCTGGGAGATACAATTCAAGTTGAGATTTGGGTGGGGACACAGCCAAACTGTATCACACATTAAAACCATAGTAGAAGGTTAGACAAAAATAATAAATGGATAGGGATAGAATAATGTAGTATTTTAGAGGCATGGTTCAGCAGCCTGTGGCAAGGGGTCCAACAGCAGCTTTGGAAACAATTTCTAGTGGTTCAATAGTCAAGCTGTGGAGAGCCAAGTAGGGATGCTACCCTGATTTTATCCCAACCTCTCCCAGCCTTCTGCAACCTCATCCCCAACTTTACTCCCACTTGAAGGGTCATCCCTCTGGGGTCCTCCAAGGCTCTTTCAGGCAGGCTGGTCATGTTTCTTGCCTTTTCTTGCAGCTACCCCCAATCCCAACTTGGTTCACTTGGATGTCAATGAAGGAAATCCTTGGCAGCTACTTCTGAATGTATTGATCCCAATTTTGGAAAGTGTTTCGCAGAGAAAGGGACAGTCAATGTCACAAGTTTCCCATTTAGAGGTTCCCATTTACCATCTGGAAAATTAGAAGTCTTCTAGCTTGCTGGTCTGGTTGCCTGTACCACATGGCAAAGATAATAATAGGAGGGTCAGGCAGTGCAGGATGGCTCAACCTCAGCTGCCATCCACTGAGCCTCCACAATTGCCTAGGCATTGTAGAAAGAGGTGGCACAGTCCTAGCCCTTGATAGATTTGGAATCTAAAGTTACATTTTTTTACATTTAAAAGAAGAACTTAAAAATATGCAGGTTAAATCCACTTCCTAAATATTTATTGATTGCCATTAACTTGGACCATTTAACACTATCTTTTTGAAGCCCCATCTCCCTTTGCTCTCACTAATGGAGTGTTCTCAATAATAGGCTTTTTCTCTTTCTTAAATGATTTTCTACAGCTCTTTCCTTTAAACTAAACTAAAGGAATATTATCATAACTGAAATATTTTCCTATTCAGCTAGAAATGAGCATTTAACTTAAAACAAATTGCAGGCCAGGCTTTAAAGGGCCATTAATTAGTAATGGTACCAGAGGAGCAAGGTGACTAGATGGCTGAAATTGGACAAAGTGGACCTAATTTTTGCTTCTTATTCCATCTGACAACATTTGTCCTTGAAAAGCACATTTAATTACTGAATGAGGTAATGTGGTAAAATTTCAGTATGGTGCCTGGCACATGGAAAGCGTCAGTAACTATTCCGGGCCTCTTGACCCTTTGCCTTCTACCTTCTTTGCTCTCAGCAGTCATTCATACCTTCCATCTCATAATGAAAATAATGGCTTGAGCTCACTCAACTTTCCTCAACTTAAAGCTTATCTTTTTGGTATTCCTTTCCCAGGCTGACTACTACACTGATAATTTTGATGCCACCCACCCCAGGCTGCTCCAGGGCCATGTTCTTCCAATAACTTCTTCTCTACTGTGTATCTTCGTTCTCTCTTCTTTATCTCCTTACCCATAGTCAACTCATATGCTCTAAATTAAAATCCAGCAACACTTTCTCTCCACCTTTTTAATTGTAAGTTACTGGCTGTTTTCTCCTACCTATTGCACGAAACTTCTTGAAAGAGTAGTCTACACTCTCTCCCTCCAGGTCCTCATCTAAAATCTACCCCTTGCCTATTGCAACTTGGCTTCTGCAAGTACTAAAACTGTGTTCCCAGAGATCTGTAATGACCTCCTATTTACCAAAGCTAGAGGCCTCTTCCCATTCTTCTTTCACCTCTCCGTGGCATGTGATGTGCTTGTCTACTCCTTTGATGAAATTCTCTTTGCTGCTTTTATCTGCTGTTCTTTAGCATCTGTGCTCTTTATCACCTCTCTGTCAGTACCTTAAATGTTTGTGTTCTCAAATGTCCACCCTTAGCTGCTTCTGTTTTGCTCTGGATTAGTGCTTCTCAATCTGGATGCCTCTAAGAATTATCTAGGGAGCTCTTTGAAAACCCAGATGAAATCCCATTAAATTTGGGTAAATATCTACTGATTTTTCTTTATTTTTGAGACAGAGTCTCGCTTTATCACCCAGGCTGGAGTGCAGTGGCATGATCTCGGCTCACTGAAACCTTCGCCTCCCGAGTTCAAGTGATTCTCATGCCTCAGCCTCCGAGTAGCTGGGACTATAGGCACACACCACCAGGCCTCGCTAATTTTTTAAAATGTTTTTAGTAGAGTTGGGATTTCACCACCTTGGCCAGGCTGGTCTTGAACTCCTGACCTTGGGTGATCTGCCCGCCTGGACCTCCCAAAGTGCTGGGATTACAGGAGTGAGTCACCGCGCTCGGCCAGTTACATCTGATTTCTAGCTTCACCCAGAAATTCTGTTTAATTGATCTGGGGTTGGGCCCTGACATCTCTTTTTTATAACACTTCTCAGTGCAGCTAGGAATGAGAACCACAGCTCTAGAATAGCTGCTTTTGTCCTTAGTTCTTGCCTCATTCCTGATACATAGACTCTATTGTCTAGCTCTTTGCTGAGCATCTCAGTCTAAATGCTCTGTAGTATCTCACTTTCTATGTGGTCCAGATCAAATTCATTATGCCCCAAATCTTTTTTTTTTGCCCCAATTCTAAGAACTTCTTCTGTGTTATAGGGTCACCATTTTCTCATGCTGCCAAGCTGGAGACCTGGAAGTCATCTTTAAAAATCCCTTCTGCTTTGCCCTTTCTCTTACTTAGTTGCCATATCCTATAGATTTTATTGCAGACCCTTTTGAAATCCATTCTCCCTACCACCAACCAATGCCCCATTTTAGAATCTTATTGCAATCACTTCTTTTTTTTTTTTTTCCCAAGGCAGAAGAATTTTTCTCAGTACAGAACAAAATAAAAAGTCTCCCATGTCTACCTCTTTCTACACAGACACGGCAACCATCCGATTTCTCAATCTTTTCCCCACCTTTCCCCCCTTTCTATTCCACAAAACCGCCATTGTCATCATGGCTCGTTCTCAATGAGCTGTTGGGTACACCTCCCAGACGGGGCGGCTGGCCGGGCAGAGGGGCTCCTCACTTCCCAGTAGGGGCGGCCGGGCAGAGGCGCCCCTCACCTCCCGGACGGGGCGGCTGGCCAGGCGGGGGGCTGACCCCCCCACCTCCCTCCCGGATGGGGCGGCTGGCTGGGCGGGGGGCTGACCCCCCGCCACCTCCCTCCCGGACGGGGCGGCTGGCCGGGCGGGGGGTTGACCCCCCTACCTCCCTCCCGGACGGGGCGGCTGACCTGGCAGGGGCTGACCCCCACCTCCCTCCCGGACGGGGTGGCTGCCGGGCGGAGACGCTCCTCACTTCCCAGACGGGGTGGCGGCCGGGCGGGGGGCTGACCCCCCCACCTCCCTCCCGGACGGGGAGGCTGGCCGGGCAGGGGGCTGACCCCCCTACCTCCCTCCCGGACGGGGTGGCTGCCGGGCGGAGACGCTCCTCACTTCCCAGATGGGGTGGCGGCCGGGCAGAGGCTGCAATCTCGGCACTTTGGGAGGCCAAGGCAGGCGGCTGGGAGGTGGAGGTTGTAGCGAGCCGAGATCACGCCACTGCACTCCAGCCTGGGCACCACTGAGCACTGAGTGAACCAGACTCCGTCTGCAATCCCGGCACCTCGGGAGGCCGAGGCTGGCGGATCAGTCGCGGTTAGGAGCTGGAGACCAGCCCGGCCAACACAGCGAAACCCCGTCTCCCCCCAAAAAATACGAAAAACAGTCAGGCGTGGCGGCGCGCGCCTGCAATCGCAGGCACTCGGCAGGCTGAGGCAGGAGAATCAGGCAGGGAGGTTGCAGTGAGCCGAGATGGCAGCAGTACAGTCCAGCTTCGGCTCGGCATCAGAGGGAGACGGTGGAAAGAGGGGAGAGGGGAGATGGGAGAGGGGAGAGGAGGGGGAGGGGGAGGGGGAGAGGGAGAGCTGCAATCACTTCTTACCTGGCCTCCCTGCCTTCAGGCTCTTTCCTATTCATTCCATCTTACACATGCTAGTAGAGAGATCTTTCTGGAACACAGTTCTGTTGATACGTACTCAATAACCACCATTGGATTTTTTTTTCTTTTTCTTTTTCTTTTCTTTCTTTTTTTTTTTTTTTTTTTTGAGACAAAGTCTTGCTCTGTTGCCCAGGCTAGAGTGCAGTGGCATGATCTTGGCTCACCGCAATCGCCGCCTCCGAGGTTCAAGCGATTCTCCTGCCTCAGCCTCTCACATGGCTGGAACTACAGGCATGTGCCACCACACTCAGCTAATTTTTATATTTTTAGTAGAGATGGGGTTTCACCATGTTGGCCAGGCTGGTGAACTCCTGACCTTGTGATCCGCCTGCCTTGGCCTCCCAAACTGCTGGGATTACAGGCGTGAGCCACTGTGCCTGGCCCCATTGGATTTCTTTTACCCAAGAATAAAATACAGATTCCATAGTAAGGCCCTCATTATCTGGCCCCAATTCTCTAAAACCATTCCTAGATTCCCATCTCCATGATGTTACCTAAATTGCAGTTGTGTTTCCCCAATCATGAGTTCCTTCTTGTCTTTGCATATACTATTCTCTTTGATTAGGACTGGTTTCAACTCAGATGGTTCAAATGAAGGGATAATTTACAGAGATACAGTCAGGGTAAAGGGAAATCACAAGAGTGGTTGAGGTAACCAAAGACTACCGAAGTGGGAACCTCTTATCTTCCCTAGGCCCAAAGGTCCCATGGGATGAAACACTGCCATCATAGCTCAGTGCAAGTTGGAGCCATGGGAAAGGGGCCATCAGTAGGAAATGCAGGCAGAGAGGGTGGCAGCCACTGCAAGAATCACAGTGTGGAAGCAGAATGGGCACAGTGAAGAAATATCCCAACTTCTCTGTCCTCCTGCCCTCTGATCTCCAGCCAGTGTCTTTCACTGGCCAAACTCAACCAGAAGCCAATGAACCACCAAGGATAGTCAGTTAAGGCAGGATACTAGTTAGGAAGCAGGGCAGTGAGAGGTGGGGAATAGATGGTGGTGCAATTAATGGTGGAGAAATTAAATGGATAATAACTACAAAATTCTCTTCTTAAAATTAAATGAAATTTATTAATTTTGAGATAGGGTCTTGCTCTGTCACCCAGGGTGGAGCGCAGTGGTGTGATCATAGCTCACAACAGCCTCCATCTCCTGGGCTCAAGTGATCCTCCTGCTTCAGCCTCCCAAGCAGTGGGACTACAGGCATGCACCACCATGCCTGACTAAAATTCTTTTGTATATAGTAAAATTCCTTTTCTCTTCTAGGACACAGTTCAAATGTCACCTTTTATGTAAAGTCTTCCACCATTTTTGTCACCCCAAGATCCAGTTATTTCAATTCTCTATGTTACTTTAGCTGTTGTAATGCCTTCATTATTGAAGCTATCAGTCAGATTTATGATACAATTATTTATGAGATCTGCATCCATCTCTTGTATAATATTTTGTGATTTTGAATGAAAGGGATAGTGCTTCATTTGGTTCAGTGTCTTGCAGGTAACAGGCACTCAACTGTTGGGTGCATTTAAATGCATTTTCATGTTATCACCTTCTCAGCCTCTGTTGGGAAGATTTGTATATACTTGTAAACCATTGTCCTCACATTTTAAAATATTTCTAATTTTCATGAGTTTGTTTCTTGGTTCTACTTCCACTTCTTGCTGGACTTTTCCCTTCTCTTTACCTACATTTCTTAGGTTAGATACTTTTTTTTTTTTTTTTTTTGAGACAGAGTTTCGCTCTTGTTGCCCAGGCTGGAGTGCAATGGCATGATCTCAGCTCACCGCAACCTCCACTGCCCGGGTTCAAGCAATTCTCCTGCCTCAGCCTCCCGAGTAGCTGGGATTACAGGCATGTGCCACCATGCCTCGCTAACTTTTTTTAAATGTATTTTTAGTAGAGACGGGATTTCTTTATGTTGGTCGGGCTGGTCTCGAACTCCTGACCTTAGGTGATGCACCTGCCTCGGTCTCCCAAAGTGCTGAGATTACAGGCATGAGCCACCACGCCCGGCCTTAGGTTAGATTCTTAACTGCAGCTCCTTAACAGTTTGTTGGGAATAAGCCCTCACTGATCCTGGCAAGGGTCTAAAAATCACTAGCTTTTTCCATATCCAAAGTGTTGCATATAAAAAAACTTTTCTTTAATTTTTGTGTGCACTATGCTTAAAAATGAAGTCACAGAAACCAATTTTTATTCTCCCTTAAACTCTGAACTCTTCTGAATAGAAGTTATGCTTGGCTTAACATGTTTTGCATATAGAAAAGGCTGTGAAATGCTCCTATTCTTTATAAATACCAACACCAAATGCAGACAACATATTTTTACTATGCAAACACTATTGTACATTAATGGTTTTGACTCACATTTGATTGTGGCTTTTAGATTTTTTATATGAAAATGGCTGTTTTCAGGCCCAATGAAAATATTATTTTTACATTTGTCATATTGAAAATGATAAAATAATGGCAGAAGTTATAATTGTCTTAGCAATTATGAGTTTTCATGGCAACTATTGTATTTTTCTTTGTCTTTTTTGTAGAGACAGTGTCTTGCCATGTTGCCCAGGCTGGTCTCAAACTCCTGGGCTCAAGCAATCCACTCACCTCAGTCTCCCAAAGTGCTAGGATTACAGGCGTGAGCCACGGCACCCAGCCTATTATATTTCGCATTTTAAGAAGTTCAGTCCAGCCATGGTGGCTCATGCCTGTAATCCCAGCACTTTGGGAGGCCGAGGTGGGTAGATCACCTGAGGTCAGGAGTTTGAGACCAGCCTGGCCAACGTGGTGAAACCCCGTCTCTACTAAAAATACAAAAATTAGCTGGGCGTGGTGGCATGTGCCTGTAATCCCAGCTACTTGGGAGGCTGAGGTGGGAGAATCGCTTGAGCCCAGGAGGCGGAGGTTGCAGTGAGCAGAGATTGCGCCCTTGCACTCCAGCCTGGGTGACAGAGTAAGACTCCATCTAAAAAAAAAAAGAAGTTCAGTGGTGCGTGCCTGTAGTCCCAGCTACTCAGGAGGCTATGGCAGGAGAATTTCTTGAACCCAGGAAGTGGAACTTGCAGTGAGTCGAGATGGTGCCATTGCACTCCAGCCCAGGTGGATGGCTTGAGCATAGGCATTTGAGACCAGCCTGGGAAACATGGTGAAACTCTGTTTCTGCAAAAAAATTAGCTGGGCATGGTGGTGTGCGCCTATAGTTTTAGCTACTCGGGAGGCTGAGGTGGGAGGATCTCTGAACCCAGGGAGGCAGAGGCTGCAGTTAGCTGCGATTGTGCCACTATCCTCCAGCCTGGGCCACAGAGTGAGAACTCATCTCAAAAAAAAAAAAAAAAAAAAAAAAAAAAAAAAAAAAAAAAAAAAGAAAGGGAAGTTCAACTTGGGTCTTTGTTTTTTAATATCTTTTCTTAACATGCTCATGCCTTCCTCTACTTTCTGGAACATATGGAACATAGTTATGATTGCTGTTTCAATGTCTTTGTCTACCAATTTTATTTATTACCTGTATCATATCTGGATATGTTTCTATTGATTAATTTATTTTTTTCCTCATTATGGATTATATTTTTCTGATTCTTTATATGCCTGGTAATTTTTTCTTGTATTCCAGTATTGTGAATTTCACATTGTTGGATGCTGAATTTTTGTTTATTTGTGTTTGTCTTCCTTTAATTTTTTTTTTTTTTTTTTTTTTTTTTTGAGACAGAGTCTCACTCTGTTGCCCAGGCTGGAGTGCAGTGGTGCGATCTCAGCTTACTGCAACCTCTGCCTCCTGGGTTCAAGTGATTCTCCCGCCTCAGCCTCCCTAGTAGCTGGGATTACAGGCGCCTACCATCACGCCTGGCTAATTTTTGTATTTTTAGTAGAGACAGGGTTTCACCATGTTGGTCAGGCTGGTCTTGAACTTCTGACCTAAGGTGATCCGCCTGCCTTGGCCTTCCAAAGTGCTGGGATCACAGACATGAGCCACCATGCCCGGCTAAATATTTTTGAGTTAAATATTTAAATATCCTTTAAGTATTTTGACACTTAAATTTAAGTGACTTGGAAACAGTTTGAGCCTTCTGAGGCTTGCATGTAAACTTTGATAGGCAAGTGCAGAGTAACTTTTAGTCTAAGGCTAATTTGGCCTCATCTTTCTGAATCCTCAACCTGATGCTCCACATATCGCCAAGTTTTTCCATTCAGGGAATGTGAGCTATTTCCATTCCTGTGTGATTGCCAGTAACCTTGCTCCATTCAGGTGTCTCTTTCCCTGGTCAAAGGTAGTTTCCTCACACATGTGTGCTGACAGATACTCAGCTGAAGACTCAAGAGGAAGCCCCTGCACAACTCTAGAACTAGCTCTTTTTGTGCAGCTCTCTCCTATCTGGTAATCTACCCTACGAATTCAAAATGGTAACAGGCACAGTTATCAACAGTTGTTGAGTGCCTGTAAATTCAGGACTCCGCCTCTCTGAATTCTCAACTTCATCTGTTCAATTCAGAATATCTGCCAGGCTTTGTTGGGGTTTCTCTTGCCTGTGCTGTAGCCTGGAATCTTTCCAGGCAGTGAGCTGGGGCAATTATAGGTTCACCTGATTTGTTTTTCTTCTTTCAAAGATCATCGTCTCATGTTGCATGTTGTCCAACATCTGAAAACTGTTTTGTATATTTTATCTCATTTTCAGTTGCTTAAGGTACACAGTAAATCAGGCCCATGTTATTCCATCATGACCACAAGTAGAAGTCGCAGTTTTGGTTTTTAAATAGGGGATGAGGAGGTGTGTTTAACCAATTTTGTGTCAGAAAAAGAAGCCGGAGTATGATCATGGCCCAGTTATTTATCTTCTTCTTAGCCTTACTGTCTTTATTTATAAGATGAAGAGGTTGGTCTATATGATTATAAAGTTCTTCTCTGCCTCTTAAATTCTGTGATTTTATAAGTAAGCACAGGAGTATCTTTATAGAGAAATTGTTGTATCTTCCCAAAGTGATAAAGTTTCAGCAGTATGGAACTCCCATTTTGCCATAGTCGAGCAAATTTAGGAGGGAAGATTTGTGTTTTAATAGATAAAGAAGGAGTCTTTAGTTAAAAACTTGAAATGGACAATACCAATCCTACAGTACACACATGAAAAGTGACCAAATAATCTGAAGATGAGGAAATATATAGGAATATTCTTTGTTGCATTATTGGGCCTAAGCAAACTGTATTAGATATGTAGTAAGTGTTCAGTGCATATCTGTTGACTATCTTAGTGGCACATGGATCCATTTACTTAATAAGGAAAACTAATTGAAAAAGCTTCCACTATAGCAAAAGTAAAAATTTATCAATATCGGCTGGGCATGGTGGCTCACGCCTGTAATCCTAGCGCTTTGGCAGGCCAAGGCGGGCAGATTGCCTGAGCTCAGGAGTTCAAGACTAGCCTGGGCAACATAGTGAAACCCCGTCTCTGCTAAAATACAAAAAATTAGCTGGGCGTGATGGCGTGCACCTGTAATCCCAGCTACTCAGGAGGCTGAGGCAGGAGAATTGCTTGAACCCAGGAGGCGGAGGTTGCAGGGAGCTGAGATCGCGCCACTGCACTCCAGCCTGGGTGACAGAGTGAGATTCCATCTCCAAAAAAAAAAATATAATAATAATAATAATAATAATCCATCAATATCAGATTTGCTAGTGGTACATCCACATAATGGAATATTGTGCAGCAAACACAGTGCAGCTGAGTGGTATGCATTAATATGGAATAGTTTCAAAGAAAAATTGTGAAATTTTTAAAAATATAAAAACAAGATCACTATATTTTATATATATAAATGAATATATTAAAAATATAAATGTATATATGCATATATAAATGAATACATACATATTTATATATTTGAGATAGGGGCTTACTCTGTCACCCAGGCTGGAGTGCAGTGGCATGATCCTAGCTCACTGTAGCCTTGGACTTAAATGATCCTCCTGCCTTGGTCTCCCAAAGTGCTGGGATTACAGGTGCAAGACACTGTACCTGACATACTATATATATACATATATATATAAAATATTATTTTTTATTTTTATTTTTTGTTTTCTTTTTGAGACAAGGTCTCATTCTGTCACCCAGGCTGAAGTGCAGTGGTGTGTGTGATTGTGGCTTCCTGCAGCCTAAACCTCCCTGGGCTCAAGCGATCCTCCCACCTCAGCCTCCCAAGTAGCTGGGACCACAAGAGTGTGCCACCACACCCTGATATTTTTTTTTTTTTGAGTCAGAGTCTCACTCAGTTGCCCAGGCTGGGGTGCCTCAGCCTCCCAAGTAGCTGGGATTACAGGCACTTGCCAACAAGCCCAGCTAATTTTTCGTATTTTTAGTAGAGATGGGGTTTCACCATATTGGCCAGGCTGGTCTTGAACTCCTGACCTCAATTGATCCACCTACCTCAGCCTCCCAAAGTGCTCGGATGACAGGCTTGAGCCACTGTGCCCAGCCCTGGCTAATTTTTGTATTTTTAGTAGAGGTGGGGTTTTTGCCTTATTGCCTAGGCTTGTCTCGAAATCCTGAGCTCATGTGATCTGCCCGCCTCAGCCTTCCAAAGTACCGGGATTACAGGTGTGAGCTACCATGCCCAGCCATGGCATACTATATACAGTTTTGTTCTCTTTAATTTATATAATAATTTTATAATAAAAAAGATTTAAAAAGGAAAAAGCAACATGCATAATAGTATATACATACTATATATAAAAATATGTTTAAAGGCAATATATAAGTACATTTGGGAGGCTGAGGTAGGCGGATCATGAGGTCAGGAGATCGAGACCATCCTGGCCAACATGGTGAAACCCCGTCTCTACTAAAAATACAAAAATTAGCTGGGCCTGTTGGTACACGCTTGTAATCCCAGCTACTTGGGAGGCTGAGGTGGGAGGATCGCTTGAGCCCAGGGAGGTTTAGGCTGCAGGAAGCCACGATCACACACACCACTGCACTTCAGCCTGGGTGACAGAATGAGACCCTGTCTCAAAAAGAAAATAAAAAATAAAAATTAAAAATAATATTTATATATATATGTATATATATAGTATGTCAGGTACAGTGGCTTGCACTTGTAATGGCTTGAACCTGGGTGGTGGAGGTTGCAGTGAGCTGAGATTGTGCCACTGCACTCCAGCCTGGCGACAAACCGAGACTTCGTCTCAAAAAAAAAAAAAAATACATGCTTGTAAGTAAGATAATACATCTAGAAGGATAAACAAATTGGTGACACTGGTGCTTCAGGGGAGGGGGACTAGGGGATAGTGTAGAAGAGAGGTTCACTTTTCCTTTTATGCCTTTTTACATAACTTTTGAATTTTTTATCATGTGCATGTTGTCTAGTTTTCAAAAAATGCAGCTACTAGATATACATAAATTGACTTTTTTCAATGAAGTAATTCAGGTTTTCTAAAAGGGTTATTATATTCCTACATATCAGTTTGAGGAAATTTCCACATCTCTAGACTAGATGATGTATTTAAAGGAGGCAAACCACACCCACTTTTACTACTATCACCCCAGGAAAGTACAGGGCACCACCAAGTCTACGATTAATTTCCTATTCTTTTTTTTTTTTTTTTTTTTTGAGATGGAGTCTCGCTATGTCGCCCTGGCTGGAGTGCAGTGGCGCCATCTCGGCTCACTGCAACCTCCGCCTTCTGGGTTCAAACGATTCTCCTGCCTCAGCCTCCTGAGTAGCTGGGACTACAGGCACACGCCACAACACCTGGCTAATTTTTTGTATTTTTAGTAGAGACAGGGTTTCACCGTGTTAGCCAGGATGGTCTCGATCTCCTGACCTCTTGATCGGCCTGCCTTGGCCTCCCAAAGTGCTGGGGTTACAGGCATGAGCCACTGCGCCCGGCCTAATTTCCTATTCTTTGTGGAAATAATTGTCATGCTAGTGATACCTACTGGCATCTGGAACATGAGGGAAAGAACAAGACCATTTGTATCCTATGGTCCTATGTACATTTTTATACTATTTAATTAATCTTTATAATCTAACCCCCCATATTTCTGGCTTCCAGAGGGGCTACCAAAAAATCACAGGTTATAATGAGAGCTGGACAGTGAGGCTGTGTGATTTACAAGATGTTAACTTTTGGCCAGTTTGCTACTTTCATATTCTACAGATGATGTAGCTGTTTGAAAGAGAATAAAATTACACCCACACAGTGGAGATGCTAACTTTTTTGTTTTTTTTGAGACGGAATTTCACTCTTGTTGCCCAGGCTGCAGTGCAATGGTGTGATCTTGGGTCACTGAAACCTCTTTCCCCCAGGTTCAAGCGATTCTCCTGCCTCAGCCTCAAGAGTAGCAGGGACTACAGGCAAATGCCACCACACCCAACTATTTTTTGTGTTTTTAGGAGAGACGGGGTTTCACCATATTGGCCAAGCTGGTCTTGAACTCCTGACCTTGTGATCCACCCGCCTCGGCTTCCCAAAGTGCTGGGATTACAGGCATGAGCCACTGTACCTGGCTAATTTTGTATTTTTAGTAGAGATGGGGTTTCACCATGTTGGTCAGGCTGGTCTCGAACTCCTGACCTCAAGTGATCCACCCGCCTCAGCCTCCCAAAGTGCTGGAATTACAGGTGTGAGACACTGTGTCTGGCCAGCTAACTTTTGTTTTGTTTTGTTTTGAGATGGAGTTTTGCTCTTGTTGCCCAGGCTGGAGTGCAATGGTACGATCTCAGCTCACTGCAACCTCCACCTCCCATGTTCAAGTGATTCTCTGGCCTCAGCCTTCTAAGTAGCTGGGATTACAGGCATGTGCCACCACGCCTGACTAATTTTGTATTTTTAGTAGAGTCGGGGTTTCTCAATGTTGGTCAGGCTGGTCTCAAACTCCCGACCTCAGGTGATCCGCCTGCCTCGGCCTCCCAAAGTGCTGGGATTACAGGCATGAGCCACCGTGCCCGGCTAACTTTTTTGTTAGAGGGCAGAATTACTCCTCTGGCAAGCTAACTTAAAAGAAGGACTTCTAGACATAACCTGTGTTCCTTTGAGTGTCTGATACCCCTCAGGTAAAACCCAGCTAAGTATTCCCTGGAAGATATGGAGAAATATTTGGAAACATATGTGCAAGGCCACAATTATAAAATCCGTGGCTCATTATGCAAGTCAGAGAATTGCTATGCCCAAGGTATTTTCTTTTGACTCTTATCTCCTTTAAAATTTCTGGTGCTGTTGCCGGTTTTGACTTCCTGAAATACCAGTGCAGCAAGTAGGTAGTCACTTCATGAAAAATGCCTCCAAGATCCAGCCAGCCAATGAAAGAATATGAAGAATAAGATTCCTGACTTCATGAAGTTTGTTTTGTCACATGAGAGGCTTATTATTGTGTAGAAATCACTATAATACATGAATAATAGGAGGGAAAACATTACTGTTCAAGGAGAAAAATGTTATTTAAAATGGCAGTGTTTTTGGTGGATTACGCATTGGCTGGAAGCGTCCTGCTTCTTCCTCTAATCTGAGCAAAAGATTAAGAATTTAACAAAAAGGGGCCCACTGTTAGTGTTGCCAGATTTAGCCAATAAAAATGCAGAACACCCAGTTAAATCTGAGTTTTAGAAAACAACAAATGATTTTTTAGCATAAGTATGTCCCAGGCGATACCTGGGGCGTACTGAAAAATGATTCGCTGTTTATTTGAAAGTCAAATTTAATGAGCATCTGTATTTTATCTGGCAATGTTAGCGGCTACAGAGTAGGAGTGGATGTATTGTTGCTGTCTTTCCTTGCCTTTTGGTTCCTTTGTGATAAGGTGGGTGCTACTGACACCCTCCACACAAGTAGGATGCGACTAGGGGTGAGAACACAGCTGAGAGTTCTTGCTATGCTGCAGAGCCAGGGTGGAAGAACAGGTGTAAGTAAACTAACTGAGAAACAACTGTGAGACATGCCTCCATTTTGCCCTCAGATAACCCAGATGGAGGTTGCTTTATAATATATAAGATGGAAATTTAGCCCTTTAATGCCAATACTAAAGGGAAGGGTGGCCCAAGAAGGCAGAAGGACCCAAAGAGATTCTGTGCTGTGGAAATTGTGGAGTAAGTGATTGGTAGAGATTCTGTAAACTAGGAGGATGTGAGATGGGGTGCATCTGCTATGTGGAGTCAGGCTGAGGGAGCTCTTTGCCTCATGCCAGCTAGATTCCAGAGCTGGAGAACACAGGTATGAGAAGACAAAGATAGTGAGTGGGCTGCATAGGTGGATTTTTTTTCAATGAATTGTGGAGGATTTTGGAGACCATGTTAAAGATTTGAGTGTTAATCTATGAAGCCATGGGGCTTTTCTGAGGGTTTCTGAGCAGGAAATGGCCTTAGCAGAGCTTGCTTTAGAATCTGGCATCTCTTTATAGTGGGATTATAAAGGGGAAATAGAGTGGAGACAGAGTGATCATGTGGGAGGGGGACTAGTCAGGGCTACTTCTAGTCCGTGTGGCATCTGTATTAGTCTGTTCTCACACTGCTAATAAAGACATACCTGAGACTAGGTAATTTATAAAGAAAGAGAGATTTAATGGACTCACAGTTCCATGTGGCTGGGGAGGCCTTACAATCATGGCAGAAGGCAAAAGGCATGTCTTACATGGCAGCAGGCAAGACAGAGTGAGAGCCAAGTGAAAGGGGGTTTCCCCTTATCATTATTATTATTATTTTAGACGGAGTTTTGCTCTTCTTGCCCAGGCTGAAGTGCAATGGCGCAATCTTGGATCACCGAAACCTCCACCTCCTGGGTTCAA
Source organism: Pan paniscus (assembly GCF_029289425.2). Taxonomy (NCBI): domain Eukaryota; kingdom Metazoa; phylum Chordata; class Mammalia; order Primates; family Hominidae; genus Pan; species Pan paniscus. The sequence continues at coordinate 66,497,017 of NC_073264.2, forward strand.
GTGATTCTCCTGCCTCAGCCTCCCACGTAGCTGGGATTACACGCATGCACCACCATGCCTGGCTAATTTTTTTGTATTTTTAGTAGAGACAAGGTTTCTCTATGTTGGTCAGGCTAGTACTGAACTCCCAACCTCAGGTGATCTGCCCACCTTGGCCTCCCAAAGTGCTGGGATTACAGGCATGAGCCACTGTGCCTGGCCTGGGGTTTCCCCTTATGAAACCATCAGATCTCATGAGACTTATTCACTACCATGAGAATAGTATGGGGGAAACCACCACCATGATTCAATTATCTCTCACCAGGTCCCTCTCACAACACATGGGAATTATGGGAGCTACAATTCAAGATGAGATTTGGGTGGGGGCACAGCCAAACCCAATCATTCTGCCCCTGGCTCCTCCCAAATCTCATGTCCTCCTATTTCAAAACCAATCATGCCTTCCCAACAGTCCCCCAAAGTCTTAACTCATTTCAGCATTAACTCAAAAGTTTACAGTTCAAAATCTCATTTGAGACAAGGCAAGTCCCTTCCACCTATGAGCCTATAAAATCAGAAGCAAGTTAGTTACTTCCTAGATAAAATAAGTTACAGGCATTGGGTAACTACACCCATTCCAAATGGGAAAAATTGGCCAAGACAAAGGGGCTAAAGGCCCCATGCAAGTCCAAAATTCAGGGGGGCAGTCAAATCTTTTTTTTTTTTTTTTTTTTGAGATGGAGTCTTGCTCTGTTGCCCAGGCAGGAGTGCAGCGGCATGATCTTGGCTCACCACAACCTCTGCCTCCCAGGTTCAAGCGATTCTTCTGCCTCAGCCTCCTGAGTAGCAGACTACAGGCATGTGCCACTATGCCAGACTAATTTTTGTATTTTTAGTAGAGATGGGGTTTCAGTATTTTGTCCAGGCTGGCCTTGAATGCCTGACCTCGTGATCCACCTGCCTCAGCCTCCCAAAGTGCTGGTATTACAGGTGTGAGCCACCGCGCCCGGCTACAGTCAAACCTTAATGCTCCAAAATGATCTCCTTTGACTCCATATCTCACATCCAGGTCATGCTGTTGCAAAAGGGAGGCTCCCATGGTCTTGGGCAGCTCTGCCTCTATGGCTTTGCATGGTACAGCCTCCCTCCTAGCTGCTTTCATAGGCTGGTATTGAGTGTCTGTGGCTTTTCCAGGCACATGGTACAAGCTGTTGGTGGATCTACCATTCTGGGATCTGGAGGATAGTGGCCCTCTTGTCACAGCTCCACTAGGCAGTGCCCCAGTTGGGACTCTGTGTGGGGGCTTCAACCCCACATTTCCCTTCTGCACTGCCCTAGCAGAGGTTCTCCATGTGGGCCCCTCCCCTGCAGCAAACTTCTGCCTGGACATCCACACACTTCCATACATCCTCTAAAATCTAGGTGGAAGTTCCCAAACCTCAATTCTTGATTTCTGTGTATCTGCAGGCTCAATACAATGTGGAAGCTGCCAAGGGTTGGGGCTTGCACCCTCTGAAGCCATGGCCTGAGCCATACCTTGTCCCCTTTTAAGCATAGCTAGAGTGACTGGGATGCAGGACACCAAGTTCCTAGGCTGCACACTGCAGGGGGTCCCTGGGTCCAGGCCATGAAACCATTTTTCCCTCCTAGGCCTCTGGGCCTGTGATGGGAGGGGCTGCCGCAGATGGCTCTGACATGCCCTGGAGGCATTAACATTTGGCTCCTGGTTACTTATGCAAATTTCTGCAGCCAGCTTGAATTTCTCCCCAGAAAATGGGTTTTTCTTTTCTATCACATTGTCAGACTGCAAATTTTCCAAACTTTTACGCTCTGTTTCCCTTTTAAAACTAGATGCTTTTAACATCACCAAAGTATCTCTTGAATGCTTTGCTGCTTAGAAATTTCTTCTGCCAAGTACCCTAAATCATCTTCCTCAAGTTCAAAGTTCCACAAGTCTCTAGGGCAGGGGCAAAATGTCATCCATATATTTGCTAAAACCCAGCAAGAGTCATCTTTACTTCAGTTCCCAACAAGTTCCTCATCGCCATCTGAGACCACCTCAGCCTGGATTTCATTATCCACATCACTATAAGCATTTGGAAGTTCCAAACTTTCCCACATTTTCGTCTTCTTCTGAGCTCTCCAAACTGTTCCAACCTCTGCCTGTTACCCAGTTCCAAAGTCACTTCCACATTTTCAGTTATCTTTACAGCCGCATCCCACTCTTGGTACCAACTTACTGTATTAGTCTGTTCTCATCCTGCTAACAAGGCATACCTGAGACTGGGTAATTTATAAAGAAAAAGAGGTTTAATGGACTCACAGGTCCTTGTGGCTGGGGAGGCCTCACAATCATGGCAGAAGGTGAAAGGCATGTCTTATATGGAAGCAGGCAAGACAGAATGAGAGCCAAACAAAACGGGTTTTCCCCTTATAAAACCATCAGATCTCATGAGACTTCTTCACCACCACAAGAACAGTACAGGGGAAACCACCTTCATGATTCAATTATCTCACAATGGTCCTTCCCACAACACATGGGAATTATGGGAGCTACAGTTCAAGATGAGATTTGGGTTGGGACACAGCCAGACTATATCAGCATCTGTGTGTAAATTAGAAATGGCTGGGAGGATGCAGCCTAGGGCACTCAGTTTGGCAAGACTATGCCAAGACACATGGTTTGGTGACTAAATCAGGGGCTGGATTTTAGTTCCCCATTATCCTCTAATATTAATTAACATTAGTGGCTTAATGCAATAAATATTTATTTAGTTTTAGTTTTAGTTATTTTAAGAGATGGAGTCTTGCTAGTTTGCCCAGGCTGGAGTGCAGTGGCTGTTTATAGGCGTGATCATAGCTCACTGCAGCCTTGAACTCTTTGACTCAAATGATCCTCCAACCTCAGCCTCCTGAATAGCTGGTACTACAGGCCCATGCCACCAGGCCTGGCTAAGATTTATTTCTTGCTCATGTCACAGTCCAATGCCTATAGGGTTGCTCTCCTCATAGTGGATAATTAAGGATCTAAGCTACCTCTATCTTATAGTGGGATGATTGGAATATGTAGCGTCTAAGATCACCAAGGCAGAGGAAGAAAGAGCTGGAAGTTCTTGAAGGGGCACTTAAGACCAGGCTTGGAAGTGACTCACATCACTTCTGCCCACATTTTATTGGCTACAGTGTGGTGTGAACTTGACTACCATGGTGGCTTGGAAATATAAAGGAGCACAGTAACTTGTAATGTTCTATGGCTAGAAAGCACTAGAGGATGATTCTAGTAGTTTGAGAGGATTATAAGAATATTAGGGGAAATCTGGTGTACAGCAGGTCCTTGAATAATGTCATGTGGTTCAATGTCATTTCATTATAATGATGATGAGAAAAAAATTTTCCAACACAACCAGGGGCCACTGTCTGCAGAGTTTGCATATTTTCCCCATGTCAGTGTGGGTTTTCTGTGGGTACTCTGGTTTCCACCTATATCCCAAAGATGTGCACATTAGGTGGATTGCCATGTCTACACTGTTCCAGTCTGAGTGTGTCTGTGTGTGTGTGTGTGTGTGTGTGTGTGTGCACGTGCACGCGCGCCCTGTGATGGGACAGCATACTGTTCAGGGCTGGGTCCTGTCTTGACCCCTGAGCTGCTGGGACAGGCTCCAGCCACCTGTGATCCTGAACTGGAATAAATGGGTAAATAATTATCTTCCTTGTTTTTATTAATTCTTCTTAAATGTATGTATAGCTCACATTTATTTCAGTGTTAAATATTAGAAGTGTTTTGGTCTTTATTTAGAAGTTTGGTGATTTTTCGTGACCAGAAATAGGCCATAGGAACTTAACTCTTGTTTATATCAATTAGCCTATGGTACAATTGGTTTCCTTATATGGCATTTTGCTTAAAGTTGCAGTTCCCAAAAGCCTATTGATGCCTTAAGTAAGGACTTGCTGCTGTTTATTCAATTTTCATTTTGACTGTAATAAAAGTGTAATATCCTTTCTCTTATACACATCACTGTAGAGATTTAATGAGCACCCATGTCTAGCAATTTAGTTTTTCTAGAACTGTACATATGGAAAATTGAGTCACAAATACAGAAGGACCTCCAGACATTATATTTATTTATTTATTTTGAGACAGGGTCTCATTCTGTTGTCCAGGCTGGAGTATAGTGGCACAATCATAGCTCACTGCAGCCTTGACCTCTGGGGTTAGGTGAGCTTCCTGTCTCAGCCTCCCAAGTGGTGTGTGTCACCACACCCTGCTAATTTTATGTATTTGTTTATTTGTTTATTAGAAGACCAAGACACTACCAACACTCTGCTTATTAAAAAAATTACTTATTTATTTATTTATTAGAAGACCAAGACACTGCCAACACTCTGCCTATTAAAAAAAATTTTTTTAGGGCCAGGCATGGTGGCCCATGCCTGTAATCCCAGCACTTTGGGAGGCCGAGGCGGGTGGATCACAAGGTCAAGAGATCAAGACTATTCTGGCCAACATGGCAAAACCCCATCTTTACTAAAAATACAAAAAAATTAGCTGGGTGTGGTGATGTGTGCCTATAGTCCCAGCTACTTGGGAAGCTGAGGCAGGAGAATTGCTTGAACCCAGGAGCTTGCAGTAAGCTGAGATCGCATCACTGCACTCCAGCCTGGGTGACAGAGCAGACTCCATCTCAAAAAAAAAAAAAACAAAGAAACAAAAACAAAGAAACAAACAAAACATCCAAGTTGGCATCTACGTGTAAAAATGTTCTTGTTTCATCTGCATGTGACACTAGAGTTCTAGATTTACTGTGATGAATGTAGAATTTATCCCAGTTCTTTTGGTGAGCAAAGTGGTAAGCTGTGATTGGGAGACAGTCAAGGAAGGATAAAAATTTCCCCACCACAAAATCAAAACTATCTGGGTTCAAACCTATTTATCATAGCTTCAGTTAGCCTCTCTGTTACTAAGTTAAGCTCATGGAGGATAAAGACATTTTTTGAGCCGGGAACGGTGGCTCACGCCTGTAATCCCAGCATTTTGGGAGGCCAAAGTGGGTGGATCACGAGGTCAGGAGTTTGAGACCAGCCTGGCCAACGTGGTGAAACCCCGTCTCTAGTAAAAATACAAAAATTAGCCAGGCATGATGACACATGCCTGTAATCCCAGCTACTCAGGAGGCTAAGGCAGGAGAATCGCTTGAACCCAAGAGGCGGAGGTTGCAGTGAGCTGCAATCGCACCACTGCACTCCAGCTAGGGCGATAGAGCGAGACTCCATCTAAAAAAAAAAGATATTTTTTGAATAGTATTGCATAGGCTCAGACAATCAAAACAGACCACTGACCAATGAGAATTTTGCCATATTGGTGAACATCAGCCCTGACAAACAGCCCAGGACACTTGAAATCCAAGGCCATGAATGTTCATAGGTCTTAGACTTTCATGAAAATCCAGATTTTTAATATTAGACTTAGTTGTTGGATCACTTGCCATTTGGTGAAAAAAATATGGTCATCACAGGCACAGTTACATGGTAGGAGGTGGCAAATGCATTCCTTGTAAGTTGCAGAGGAAAGTTAATCACGCATAGTTTTGTGTTAGAGGGACATGGAATATTAAAGGTAAAAGGACTGCATGGATTATTTTATAGGGTAAGAATATTCTTCATCTTTAAAATAAGGCCAAGGAAGGAAAAAGTTAATTAGATTTCTTCTATTATTTAGGAATGGGGACATAAGCTTGTATAAGGTTTCCTATGATATTTTAAAAACAGCTATTTTAAAAGCTATTAAAACTTCATTGGAAACCATTTGCAAGATCTAATAACATGTAAAGACAAAACTTCTTTCATTTAGTCTGTTGTAATAAAATCTACTTTCTTCATTCATTCATTCACTCATCCACTTACTCAATAACTGTTCATTGAACATTTCCCACAGGCCAAGCACTGTTCTAGACACTGGGGATATCATGGTCAACCCATCTGATTCCAGAATTTTTAAAAATATATTTTGCTATTTTGTACATGAAATATGGAACCTGAAAGAGTGAATAGAACATTGGGTTTAGGATTGGAAGACCTGAATTCTAAATGCAGTTATCACAAGCATAAACTATTTTTCTTTTTCTTTTGTTTTCATACCCTTCATGTGGCATCCAGTCAACCATAAACTATATCAATGGTATCAAATAACTATTCAACCATGCCCCAAATCTCATTAATCTTTAGTTACTTTTTTACCCAATCATCAAGTTCTTCAAAATTTTTGAAATTTGCCTTCTGCCATCCATTCCATTATTCTCGATATTTCTTAAGTTGTTATCCAGAGCTATACCTCATATGGGTGTGTATGTCATGTACCACAAGTGGCAGAGACATTAGTGTCCATCAAATATCCATATACTCCTCTATATTTCCCTGTTAATTCCCTGTTAGTCTTCCCTGTTGGTTCAGGGGTATACGACTTCTGTTGCCATTATTTATATAAACTCTTTACTTCAACACATGATAGCATTAGCTTTTGATAAACCTACTCGGAGATTAGCTTTCCAAATGGCTGTCTCAAGGCTGGGTGTGGTGGCTCACACCTATAATCCCAGCACTTTGGGAGGTTTGGGAGGGAGGATTGCTTGAGCCTAGGAGTTCAAGACCAGCCTGGGCAACATAGAGAGACGCTGTCTCTACAAAAAAATTAAAAATTAGCCAGGCTTGGTGGTGTGCACCTGTGGTTCCAGCCACTTGGAAGGCTCAGGTGAGAGGACTGCTTGAGCCTGGGAGGTTGAGGCTGCAGTGAGCCAGGATCGTGCCACTGCACTCCAGCCTGGGCAACAGTGGGAGACCCTGTCTCAAAAAAAAAGGGCTGTCTTTCTTATATGAAGACAGTTTTGTACCATTATCATACCACTTTCACCTTTTTGCTATTTTTAAAAGAAGCCATGAGGGTTGCACTTATATAACTCATAACTTCTCCTGAGCCCACCTTTTATCAGACCAATGTAAGGGAGGCTGAGTCAGTTGGTGAGAAGCTACATGGTGTAAAGATGAGCTCCAAAAGCCCACTTGACTTCATAAACAGAACCAAATCCAACAATTATTGGAAACAACACACGGGGGAATTTGCAAAAACCAATATGAGGACTGACGCTGAACTGAATTGCTAAGTACTGGGAATAGAAGGAGGGAATGGTAAGATCTATGAGTGAATATTGGAGAGATTAGGAGAATTGCAGAAAATTGAAGGAGAAAGCAAGGGAAAAAAGTATAGCAGGGTACCAAAGATGTCAGCCAGTTCCTGTGTTTGCTACACCCATGTCCATAGCCCTTGCTGAAGGGGTAGCCACCACCACCTTGAAGTAGTTTGGACCAAAGTAACACCGGATTCAAGGCCAGAAGACCTATGACATGGCTTGGAAGAAAGAGATATGCAGGCCCAACAAGACTTCCTTCTCTGGAGAATGTGTAATAGGAAACTGAGAATTTGCAAGTTAAGATAGTATCTATGCCGTAAGGAAGATGAAATTATAAGGGATCCAAAATTATAAGGGAGCAGTAACCAAAAGGTAGAATAAAGAATAAAAAGGCTGGGCATGGTGGCTCACACTTGTAATCCCAACACTTTGGAAGGCCAAGCTGGGCAGATCACTTGAGGCCAGGAGTTCGAGACCAGTCTGGCCAACATGATGAAACCCCATCTCTACTAAAAATACAAAAAAATTTGTGGTGGTGTACACCTGTAATCCCAGCTACTGGGGAGGTTGAGGCATAAGAATCACTTGAACTCGGGAGACAGAGGTTGCAGTGAGCCAAGATTCTGCCACTGCACTCCCTCCAGCCTGGGTGACAGAGTGAGACCCTGTCTAAAAAAAAAAAAAAAAAAAAAAAAAAAGGGATTGAGTTGGTAGTGAGAGAAGAGGAGGAAAAGGAATGCCATGGGGAATGCGGAAACGTGAGAGAAATGGAGGCGCAGCTTTTTAGGTGCCTCAGTATCCGACAGTGTTTCAGCTCTGGGGTAAGTCTCAGTTCTTGTGTTTTTAAACAAGCCCCTCTTTCTTTGAAGTAAACTGAGTGATTCCTGGGTCCTTGCACTTTAAAGAGCTCAAGTAAGTTGCATAGTCTTCTCAGCCCTTTGATATGTGAGTGTAGGAGCCCAAAAGATGGAGTGTGATTTTTTTTTTTTTTTTTTTTTTTGAGAATGGGTCTTGTTCTGTCGCACAGGCTGGAATGCTGTGCATGAACACAGCTCTCTGCAGCCTCAACCTTGGGCTCAAGTTATCCTCCCACCTCAGCCTACAAAGTAGCTAGGACCACAGGCATGCACCATCATGCCCAGCTAATTAAAAAAAAAATTCTGGGGCTGGGCGTGGTGGCTCACACCTGTAATCCCAGCACTTTGGAAGGCCGAGGCGGGTGGATCACAAGGTCAGGAGATCGAGACCATCTTGGCTAACACGGTGAAACCCCGTCTCTACTAAAAATACAAAAAATTAGCTGGGCGTGGTGGCAGGCGCCTGTAGTCGCAGCTACTTGGGAGGCTGAGGCAGGAGAATGGCATGAACTCGGGAGGCGGCTTGCAGTGAGCCGAGATCATGCCACTGCACTCCAGCCTGGGTGACAGAGTGCGACTCCGTCTAAAGAAAAAAAAATTGTAGAGATGGGGGTCTTGCCATGTTGCCTATGCTGGTCTCCAACTCCTGGGCTCAAACAATCTCCTGCCTCAGCCTCTTAAAGTGCTGGGATTTTACGTGTGAGCCACTGTGCCCGCCTGGAGTATATTTTAAACTAAATGATCAGTCTTGAAATAAATACAAGTTAACCCCACTTGACCTCTATCTATGTAGGTTTATAAGTCTACTTGTAAATCACACCAGCACAATTTATAGGGAGTTGTTTTTAGAACCTTTACTCCTTGCTTTAAATACCAACAGTTGTGTTATAGCATGTACTGCAGAACTGAAATGACATTCAGACTTTGGTCTAGGAAAGCTTGTCAATCACTTCTTTCTTCTGCTTCCTTAGATTCTGTTTTCATGTTACCTTGATTTTGGATTTAGATCAGATAATTATAGGGTCTGCAAAGGCTTGCTTTAGTTTAGGATTTTTGTAGAGCCATAAATGGCTAATATTTATGGTGTACTTCAGTGTCAGGCTCTGTTCTTAGGAGTATTATATGTAATAACTTATTTAATACTAACAACAACCCTATGATGTAGATACTATTATTATTCCTACTTTACAGATATGAAAAAATGAGACAGAGAGTTTTAAAGTTTCCCAAGGTCTCACAGCTATTAATTGGTGAGCAAGGATTCAAATATAGTTAGAATCAACATTCTGAACCATGATTTTATATGGCCTTGTTCCCATGGAAACTAGAAGATCCTGACTAACCAGAGGTTATGTTTCTCAATCCTGTTGGCAGTTATATTGCAATGAAAATTAATTAACTCATTCAATAAATATGCTACATGGTGGGGATCAAGACAGATAGGCAGGATCTCTGCTTTCAAGAGGGCCTCTGGTTTTTCAGACTTTTGTCAGTTTGGTTAGAGTTAGTGTTTTCCCATCAGACTCTAATTTGCCCTTGGGTTAACATATAAGGTAGAATTTTTGCCTCTGAAAAGCTGAACATTGGAACTTTAGTGACTTTAGCAAGGTTTATTCTTGCTGGAACAAGTATTTATATCATACTGATAGTGGTTAATTTTTTTTTTTTTTGGCTGCAATTTTTCCTTATGACCTTGCTCCTACCCATCCTTCCCCAGATTGTCTATTTTTGGATTTTTAATTTTTAAAATATAATAATATGTACTTGTTTCTGTAATAGTTCTTTCAAGATCCTTTCTAGATTTGTTTCTTTTTCTTTTCTTTTTTTTTGAGATGGAGTTTTGCTCTTCTTGCCCAGGCTGGAGTGCAATGGCATGGTCTCGGCTCAGTGCAACCTCCACCTCCTGGGTTCAAGTGATTCTCCTGCCTCAACCTCTTGAGTAGCTGGGATTACAGGCGCTAGTAGAGACAGGGTTTCACCATGTTGGTCAGGCTGGTCTTGAACTCCTGACCTCAGGTGATCCACCCGCCTTAGCCTCCCAAAGTGCTGGGATTACAGGTGTGAGCCACTGTGCGGGGCCAGATTTGTTTGTTTGTTTTTCTTTGAGACAGAGTCTCACTCTGTTGTCCAGGCTGGAGTGCAGTGGTGTGATCTCGGCTCACGGCAACCTCTGCCTCCTGAGTTCAAATGATTCTCCTGTCTCAGCCTCCCGAGTAGGTGGGATTACAGGCGCCCACCATAGCGCCCAGCTAATTTTTTTGTATTTTTAGTAGAGATGGGGTTTTGCCATCTTGGCCAGGCTGGTCTCGAACTCCTGACCTTGTGATTCACCCACCTCGGCCTCCCAAAGTGCTGGGATTACAGGTGTGAGCCACTGCACCCAGCGTTGTTTCTTTTTTTTTTTTTTTTTTTTTTTGAGACAGAGTCTTGCTCTGTCGCCAGGCTGGAGTGCAGTGGCGCAATCTCAGCTCACTGCAACCTCTGCCTCCCGGGTCAAGCAATTCCCCTGCCTCAGCCTCCCAAGTAGCTGGGATTACAGGCATGTGCCACCACACCCAGCTAATTTTTTGTATTTTAGTAGAGACGGGGTTTCACCATGTTGGTCAAGATGGTCTCGATCTCTTGACCTCGTGATCTGCCTGCCTCAGCCTCCCCAAGTGCTGGGATTACAGGCGTGAGCTGCTGCACCCGGCGCCGGCCTTGCTTCTTTTTATACAGCCTTATTGATCCAGCCTAACTCAATATAGTTTATTAAATTGCAATGGTATTGTATCAATAGTATCAGAATTTATTAAACTGCAATGGTATTATTGTATCAATAGTATTAGAATTAGTGGCATATAACAGTAAAACCTAGATAATAGTGGCTTAAATAAAACAGCAGCTTACACAAAATAATTTTGGAAATGAGCAATCCAGGATTGGCGTGGAGGCTTGACAAAGTTGTCAAGGAGCCAGCTCCCTCCCAGTCACTATTATGTTATTCCCAGGGTACAGCTATCCTCCTCATGGTCCAAGATGGCTGAAAGGGCTCCAGTCATCACATCATCATGCCTCAGGTAATAGGATGGAGAGAAGCGATAAGAAGGGTGCATCTCCTTCATTTTCATGATTTTTTAAAAAAATGTAAGCACTGCACAATATTTCTGCTTAGATCTCAATAGGCAGAATTTAGTCATGCGGCCACATCCATTGCAGGGGAGACTAGGAAAAGTAAGATTTTAGTTGAGTTCCAATAGGACTATCCAGAAATGGGGATTTGTGATTATGGAAAAATGAGAAAAGATATAGGAAGGTAAATCTGAAGTGTCTTCTACTGGGAGCTTACATATAGTTAGTATCTTATAAAAATTTGTTGATTCACTTTCATAAACTTGATGGTCATATTCTTAGTGGTATCATCCAGGTCATTAATGAAAAGTAATACATCTAAAAATTTTTCCTCTTCTTATTTTTTTACTTTATGATAATAGAGCATATTATTGCATTAATTGCATCTACAATAAACCTACCTGGAAATAGCTTAGGCAAGATGGAAACAATATTGGAAGGATACAGAGAAAGCCTAGAAAGAGAGGAGCCTAAGCAGAAGAAAAGGCAGAAATTCAACTACTGGTCAGCAAAACCTGGAACTGAGAATTCCAGTATAAGGATACTTCTGTCTTCTCTGCTTCCTCTTTCCACTGACTTTATTCTCTAATGCAGAATGGGTTTCTCCACTTGGCAAATGACTAATGACTTCTCCCAGATTTTATATCTAGGTGAGGCCTGAGATAATCTCTCTTCTCACATCTATAAACATTCTGGAGGAATGGGTTCATTGTCCCATCTTGGGTCAGGTGTCCCCTTCTTGACCAATTAGGTGTGGGCAATGGACAGCGGTCACACAGCTCTCGCTGCCATCATGATAAAAATGTGGGCATGAGAGCAGTAGTTCCTATAGGAAAGGTGGGTGCTGGCCACACACTAATATAGGTATACGTTAAAATTATATGAGATGATAAAATACAGGTCGATGGTCTGAATTAAATGAATGGTAAAGGAGAACAGGATCTATCCTAATGCATAAAAATGGTTTAGCTATGAATAAACATCATTTAATAGGGCTGCAATGTATACAACATTTACTATATGTCAAGAATTGTACTAAGTGCTTTTTGTATGTTGAGTCATTTATTTTATACAACCCCATGAGCTAGGGGACATCATCCCTTCTTATAGATGGAAAAACCAGAGCTCAGAGAGGTTAAGTAACTTGCCCAAGGTCAGATTGTTACTGAGCACTGTTTAATGTGCATAGAGGCCAATGGCCAATACCATGGCACTGGCTTTTGAGAAAATAAAAGCTTTATTGCAAGTCAACTGCAAGGAGACAGGAAGATATGCTCAACTCTGTCTCCCTGTGCAGGGCTTGTTTTCTTTTTCTTTTCTTTTCTTTTCCTCTCTCGCTCTCTCTCTTTCTCTCTTTCTTTCTGAGATGGAGTCTCGCTCTGTTGCCCAGGCTGGAGTGCAGTAGCAATAATCTCGGCTCACTGCAACCTCCTTCTCCTGGGTTCAAATGATTCTCCTGCCTGAGCCTTCCAAGTAGCTGAGATTAAAGGTGCCCACTACCACGCCCAGCTAATTTTTGTATTTTTTTAGTAGAGACAGGGTTTCACCATGTTGGCCAGGCTGGTCTTGAACTCCTGGCCTCAAGTAATCTGCCCACATCGGCCTCCCAAAGTGCTGGGATTATAGGTGTGAGCCACAGCGCCTGGCCTGGGCCAGGTTTTATAAGCATAAAGTAATGAGATGTGATCTGATTGGATCTTGCAATGAGGTGATGCTGGGAGGTATGATTTGATTGGATCCTGCCATGGGGTGATGCCAAGCTTGATACGATTAGATCCTGGATCCTACAATGTGGTGTCCCCTTCTTAATTCAGTCCTCACTCCTCAGTCAGAGCACTTAGGTTCCCGCTGTGGTTGCAGACTCGGTTCATCTGGGCATGTTCAGGTTAGGTGACCTTCAAACTGGGGGGCCATTGGTAACTGAAAAACAACTCACAACTTTGTTACATAAAAGTTGAACCAGATTGGTGTGATGTGGTTACAAAATAGCTAGTAAGTCTAAGAGTAATATACTGGCTCAATACTTCTCTATCCTAAGTTGGAAACTATGGTCAATTTTGATGAAGAAATTATTAGCTATTTCCCTACTTCAATTTTGCCATACCAAAGCTATATGAACTTGATAAACCTTGTAATGTCTTACAAGGTTTTAATCTCTTCATCTGTAAGAAGATTGGATTGAATCAAATTACTCTCTCTCCTTGTTAATACAGATAATACTTTTTTTCTGAAGGCAAGAGTATGATCTATTACATTAAAATGTTTTTAATGTATCCAATATATTTAAAAAAATAGAGACAGTGGTCTTGCTATGGTTGCCCAGCCTGGTCTTGAACTCCTGGCCTCAAGTGATCCTCCCACCTTGGCTTCCCAAAATGTTGAGGTGAAGGTATGAGCCATCATTGCTAGCTATATCCAATATGTTTTAGTGCTTCTTGAGACATATCTGTGTTAGGAACTGAGATGAAATTAAAGATATACAAGATAGAGTTTTTGCTTACAGTGTTATGGTGGGAACAAACAAACATAATTATTATTTTGTAGAATTAATAGTCCAGGAAAGAATAGTTTTCAGGAGTGGTATGACCACAGCTCAATCAAATCTGCAAGGGTTTTCTATCTGTCTGCCATCGCCAGTAGGTTGACTTCATTTTCAGGTTAGTTCCTCTTGCAAGATTGCTGCCAATGGCAATCTGGGTTACAGGTTGACTCGCTCATATCTGGCAGGAAAGAGAGAACTCCTTCCCCCAGATATGGACTGAAAATCCCTTCCTTCAGTCTGATTGGGCCAGTTTATCCTGGTCCTAATGGTTTTCAAGTGTATCAATTAGAATAGTCTAGGACTATTCTAATTCTAGCATATTCTAGTCTAGCATAACCTAGATGCTAGGTCATACTGCATTGAAAAATGCCCCCAAATCTCAGTGGCTTAAACTACAAAGGTGTATTTCTTATTAAAACCAGATGAAAATGGGAGGCAGGCTGCTCTACTTTGTCCTTTTTTTTGGAAGTTAAGCCGAGAGAGGCTTTACCGATACTTTCAAGATAATACTGGTCTTGAGTCTGGGGAAGAGTAAACACTGTAAGGACTTATGCTGGCCATGAACTGTTCTACCTGGAATTGACACATACCACTTCTGCCCACAACCCACTACAGACTGGTGGCTATAGCTAGTCAGTCACATGGTCCAGCCCAACTGCAAGGGGAGGAGGGTATCTGGGGGTGGGTGTGGAAAAATATAATCTTTTTGTATGTCTGGAAAGAGAGAGTAAGCATGATAAATCTCCTACCATATTAGGGAACCCATTTACTGGCTAATTGAGTTGCCTTTCTGTAGTTGGAGTTTTGGGTGGTTACCTAAAGAATTGGCAGATGAAAACAAAAATAAACAGCCCTATTAATAAGGAAGGACGGGAGTGAATGTTGAATTAGAAATCAATAGTGTGAACTATATGCTGCTTTATCCCAGTGGAGAAGACAGAAATTTCAGCCATGGAGGCAAGTCATAGGGAGGGATAGTCTGGCTAGTTTCATCAGTCTTTAAATCAATCACTTCATTTACTCTTCTAATGGGAAAGATTTGCTCTGGCTTTTTAATGAGTAGGTATAGAGTTTGTTTAAGGAGCTGGCTCAAAAGTGACTTAAAACACATTGAATTTGAAAATATAGATTCTTAGCTACTCAGGAGGCTGAGGCAAGAGTACAGCTTGAGGCCAGGAGTTCAAGACGAGCCTTGGCAACATTCTGTGACCTTGTCTCTAAAAAATAAAAATGAAAATATAGACTTTTTTCCCCTATATTTCATTTTTGTAGTTATTGTCAATGGTGTGTCAAGTTGGCTAGATTTATAGTTTTAGAACTGACGAACAACTAAAACTTACCTAGTCCAACCCTTTTATTTTACAAATGAGAAAACTGAGGCCCA
The DNA here is from genome assembly GCF_029289425.2 of Pan paniscus. NCBI lineage: Eukaryota > Metazoa > Chordata > Mammalia > Primates > Hominidae > Pan > Pan paniscus. Next base: position 66,512,071 of record NC_073264.2, read on the forward strand.
GATGGGTAAAATGATTATCTCAAGGTCACCCCTTCTTGCTCTTGGCAATAACAATGCTGCCCTTTGGATGACTTCCTGGAAAATCGGATCCTGTAAGTGAAATGTAGCTAGAGCAACAATTATAAAACAACGAGAACAATTAACAATTATTCAGAATGCTTCCATGGCTGACAGTCAGTTGGTACACGTTGGTAGAGATAGAAAAATTTGTAAACTATTTGGTAAGTAGCTTATGCTAAGCCTTCTGAGTGCCTCAACCCCTTGCTGGAACTCCACAGATCTCCCCACCGTAATAATAGGATCCACCTCAAAGGTTTGATTTGAGAATTAAATGGTGGAGGTAAAGAGTCTTGCATGGGGCCTGGTGCTCAGCACTATTACACTTTGGCTATTATTTTTATTACAGTCATAATAAAATGGTAGTAAATTTCAAACCAGTTTCTACATGAATGTTCACAACTTAGGAAATGTGATAGCATTCACGTTCATTAACTTTGATCTAGCTAATCTCGCAATAAAATGGCCACTCATGTACTCACTTTAACTTTCATTTTGATCTTTTCCATAGTCTAAGGGATGATTCCTTCTTGCCCCACACCCAAGTCCCCATAGCTCTAGCTGATGGTTAAGAATTTGACCGAGGCTATATACAAGAAAACAATGCACCGACAAGGCCCTGTTAGTTGTTAGTATAACAGATCATAACGATTGTTCTGTCTAATCTTTTGTTGAACAGAACTTGTCTTTAACTTTTGGGATAAGCAAAGATGGGTCCAAAACCTAGTTTGGTGAGGGAGGGGTGGAGTAAGAGGTGGAGTACCTGTACTTACTTAAGCAACTATTACAAACTGGCAGTGATGAGCAGCAGAGGCAAGCAGTTGGGAGAAGAGAATGAGAGAGCGCAGCAACAGGGTGGGACCTGCAGCTTGTGGAAAAATGCTTTTGACACAGATACTTTCTGATGGCCAGTGATGTTTAGAACCTTTTGGGGGATTCCTTCTCTCTCAGAATTTAACCTGGCAAGAGAACGACTGAGTTCTAGGAATTTTCTTCTCTGGAGAGAGTAAAATAAATGTATTTTTTAAAAGCTGGGACTGTTGTCCACACTGAGAAGAGGCAGGGTATAAAATTCCCTTTCATAAGTGAATTTCCTGGAAATTCATGATTGGCTTGGAACTTAATGTGTAAAGACTTGTTCTCAAATATCAGTTGTTTGACAGAGACCTCCAGTTTTAGGATGGCAGCTAAATCCTGAGCCTGCCTTGGAAAGGGTTTTGATAATAATGTTCCATCACAGGTGGAGAAGCACATTGATTCAACAAAGCAGACTTCAAAATCACTGAAGAATTAGTTTCTGAGTGTATTCAAGAGATACCAAAGTTATTTGTTATTTTAACGTATATTATACTGTTCTATACAAATGCACCAAATCCTGGGCAAAACATTCCTAGGACAGGTTTTTTTTTTTTCAGTTGGAAGGAGGTAGGGAAAATAAGTGCTTTAATTCCTAGGATTTTGGAAGTAAAAATGGAACACCAGACAAAAATGGAATTTTTAGGCAAATGTAAAGCTTTGTACTTGGATATCTCAAAGTATTATACAGTGTAAACTATCATGATTATTAACCAACTAGAAGTAGTTCTTTTTTGAAAATTTTATTTTTAATTTTAGACATGAGGGTCTTGCTATGTTGCCCAGGCTGAAGTGGCCACTGACAGGCACGATGTGGCACTGCAGCCTGGAACTCTTGGGCTTAAGTGATCCTTCCTGCTTCTTCTATCTTAAAAAAAAAAAAGTTACGCTTGCTTGTTAAAATATTTTTAAAATGCTGTGTTTAAACTAAGAAGTAAATATCCACCCCACCTCTGACTTCTAAAAATTATCTAAAGTATGACTGATAAGATTTTTACCTTTAATCCCACATAAGCCTAAAATTTGTGTTCATTTCCAACAACCAAAGTGTGTCACTTTTACACCAGAATTTTGTCCTGCTTATACGTTTAGTACAGAAATCTCATGGGAGAGAGCATCCATGCATTTACAAATTGTTATTGAATTATTTTATGGAATGATGACACCCAAACTGAGCTAGAACATAATTCTGGCTCTGCTAGTACATCTTCTGTGTGATCTTGGACAAGTCACTCTACTTTCAATTTTCTTTTCTCACAGGGAGATAATCATAAAAACGACTGTAAAGTACAGCATTTCATAGAGTGCTTTTTGTTTAAAGAGCTGACAATAAATACGAGTCACAAGGTCTAGGAAAGCCTCCCTCAGAACCTGAGCTGCTTGAGGACAAGGGATTTTCTTTTGAATCAGCAGTACCTTATTTGTGTATCTGTGATAGAGTTCCTGATACATAAGAAGGTCTCAATAAATGTGAATTTATGAATATTAGGCAGATTGCAACCTTGACAGGCCACTGCCTCTTAAATCTCCTTTTTGTGATCTTTTAATATTTAACATCTAAAAGGCCGCCGCTACTTGCTTTGGGATAAGTATCCCCGGTATGTACTTTAAAATGCCCAAGCCTAGAGAAATGATTCTTGTCTTAAGGGCACCATTTCGCTCTCCCACCGTAAAGCGCCCCAGGCTTGGGATCTGGGTCCCAAGGCTACAGGGAAGAGTTTGGAACGGGAAGCTCATCTTCCGGCCCTCTGATTGGCCGGCTCGCACTCCACTCACGCGGCGCGCGGCTCTGATTGGCCCCGGCGGCACCCCTCGTCCCGCGACTACTTTGTGTGCTGGGGCGGCGCGCTCAGGTCCTCCCGCTCAGCTGGCGGTCTGGGCTGCTCTGGGGCAGCCCTTCGGTCCACTGCTCTGCATCGCGGGCGCCGGGAATTTTCCGAGTCCGAGCGGGTAGGACGCATCCTAGGGCAAAGCCTCTCCCCTCTCCCCGTGCTGTTCTCTTTCCCGTACTAAATAAACTTCCGCCTCAGAGGGGCTGTCGCAGTCGCGGGTCGGGAGAGGCCGGGCATCGAACTCAGGCCCTCGTGTGTGTGTGTGTGGGGGGTCTTTCTCTTCGAGTGAATGTGGAAACAGCTCTTACAAGATAAAGTAGGGCTTCGCTGAGTCTCCTGGGGGAGCGATGCCATTGTAGGATCGCGCTGGAAGCAGCAGTCAAGCGGCCAAATGCGGGCTGCAGGGGCTGAGCAGCAGCAGCGCGCACCCCTAAAAGTAGCAAGGAGCCAGCCTCAAAACCTCTAGTGCGGGTGCCCCCTAGGGCCGCCGACTGAGCTGGCACGGGCCGGTCCATTCCCCGCGCTGTAGGGAGCACAGCATTCTCTGGAGGCCGGTCTCCTCCCGGGATCCAGGATCCGCTCGCGCCCCGCTCAGCCTCCGGCCTTCAGGCGGTAGAGGGCGGCCTACGCCTGTGTGCGAGCCGGCGCCGGCGTGCGCAGCCGCTGCCCTGCTGGAACTGTGCCGTCCCGCTGTGGCCCGCGGCTCTGCTCGGCGGTGGATGCTGCTGCTACGCTCTCCACCGGCGCAGCGAGGAAGGGGGCGGGGAGAAGCCCTGGCACATGCCAGGGTCGCCGTAGGTGGCAGCGGCCGGCGCATGCGCGCCCTCTCCCAGAAGCCAGGAACGCCGAGGGGCGCGCGCCCCCATTCGCGCGCGCACGCCGGCGCTGGCCGAGGCTTCCCCGCCTGCGCTCGTTGTCAGAGCCGCTCCGGCGCGTGCGCGCGTTATCTCCGGCCGACCCGAGGAGCCGGTTCCCTCCGCTCCAGGCCCCCTCACCATCCCGCCCCCGCCGCCTGGCCCCAGCCGACCCGTCCCTTCCTCTCCCCGCGGAATGGGGCCGGCACTGCTCAGGGTCGCGCGCCCTGGACCCGGCTCGCTCTCGGTCTCGCGCTGTCAGCGACTGCCCGGCTCGCGCCGCCTCGCGCTCTGCCTCAGTCAGTGGCGCCGAAGGCTCCGTTAAGCGGCGGCGGCGGTTCCTGTTTCCGTTTCTTCCTCTCCGTTCGGTCGGGAGTAGCATCCTCCACTCAGCCACCCTTCCCACTCCCCCAGCGTGGGGCAGCTGCGGCTGAGGGCTGTGGCTTTGGCAGCTGCGACGGGGAGCGGCGGAGACCGCCTCTGCTCCCGCCTGGGGTAAGGGGGCGTTTTGGGAGCCGGGCCCCGCGCGCCTCGGGGTCTTGGGCTGGGCTGGGCTGCGCGCGGGATCTGAGGAGGCTCCGCGGCTGTCCCTGCTCGTTTCCCCGGGCGACCCCCGGGCCTGTTGCTGCAACTGCTGCCGGTTAACCAGCGGCTCTCGGAAAAGTGGGGAGGGACCCCCCGGGACGCTCTGGCGGATGCCTTGGCGCAGCCCCGGGGGCGCGGGCAGAGGGTGAGGGGCGCCCGCCTCTCCAGCCGGGACGCGGAGCTGCGCCGCTGCTGCCCTCCGCATCGCGCATCCTTGCCTAGGGCAGGGTCCAAAGCCTAGGGAAGGAGAAGGGTTGGGGGCGGGGGTGGGAGGTGTCCGTCGTTTCCCCTCCACACCTACCTTCCCTTCGTCAGCAGCTCGGTCCCTGGAGTCGCGGTTTGTGGGGAGGAAGATGCCCGTGCGTTATGGGCTCTCTCTCAGTGCTGCTCGGGCTAGAAAGCAGGGAGTGGACCCGCACAAAGATCCGCGAGGGACTGATGCAGGGCAGTTAAAGGCTTGAGTGCAGCTGTACTCCCTTTTGATGTGCAAATGACGAGCGGGCGGCTTTTGAGTATCAACTTATTTGGGAAGGTTAAATGAGTCCATATTTATCAGTTCTAGGAGGTTTGTCCTGCGGGATTGAGTGGGCTGTCGGGTGCAGCACCTGTTCTTTCTTCACAGTGGGGATTGCAATCTTCAGAGCCGCAGTGTATTTCTTAAGTGGCAGTGTCATGCTTAGGGTTTGTCCCGGATGAGCTTTTATTTTAGCATTTTGCCGTATAATATAGATTGAGGCCTTGGTTAAAGGCACGGACAGGTGGTGTTTTTTCCTTCCTATGTTTTAATTATTCACAGTTTATTTAAACCCACTCAGGAAGGTGGACCCAGAAAAGCCAAATTCTCCAGTACATAACCCCAAATTTCAACGTTTTGCGGAACAAATTCAATACAAGTTTTGTGTCAGTTTAGAGTTAAACGCATCTCAAGTAACTGACTTAACTGGCTTGCCTCTATGAAAACTGTAGGCAGATTTCATTATAGTTTTTTTTTTTTTCTTGTTATTCCGGCGGTTAGGTGCATGTTTATTTTCTTGATTAAATTTACATTCTATGTTTTATGACTAATTCTTTAAATAGGGGCATCACATAGAAAGTATTTTAGGAGAGAAATTATTTAAGCACTACAGTATATCAGATATATGAGAAATAATGGAGTTGTAGTCTCTGCTCTTTAAAATAACTGTAAAAACATCTTAAAACCCTATGCCAAATAATAAGGCCCTGTACCTTGCTGTCCTTGTGAAATCTGCTATGTGTATAGAAAATCTTAATTACTTGATTTATAAATACTACGGTAGTATTGAAAAGGTGGGAATTCAAGCATTTGTAATTGTGATTTCACAGGTTTAGTGTGTAAAAAATGCAGGGAGTTAGAGATGAATAGGCTATAAGACACGTACAAAGACATGGATTTTCTTTTTGCTGCCTTATAAATTGAGAATTCTATTTGAATTCAAGAGCTGAACAGCTGGAATGAAACTTGTATAGATTGCAGAAACAGATGCAAAAATGTATCTTTGGTCAAGTTGTGAGTTAACTTGAAGAGTGTCTTGTGTAATAGGATAGTGATTCAAAATAATTTCCATAAAGTACGGCCTTATATAGGTTATATTTTGAGGATATTTTTGAATTTAAAAAGTCACCTGAAGTTGTTTTCCTACAAATCAGTTCTGTTTAAGACGTATAGAATCGAAAAAAACAAAACAAAACAGTAATTCTGATTACATCCTGCATTGTTTTGTTGCAAATTCTTACCAGTTATTTTTACGCAATTGGAGTGTCCTTAAAAGTGGTGAATCTTAAAATTTGCTAGTGGATTGGAAAAACCTGTTAACTTATTATTATTTTTAAAAATGCTGTTATATTAGTACATTGGTCTGGAGGGGGAGCTAGTGCCAAAGCAAAGTATAGCTTAATAGCTGTTTGAACTTTTAAAACACCCAAAACCAGATTTTTATGACCAAAAGAAACATAAACTTTTAATTAAAAGAGTACGAAATTGATGTGGGCATATATATGTACATAGTTATTTGTGGAGTGAATATATTGTGTATTACAAATTAGTTTAAAGAAGTCTTTTCATGAGCTGCAATAATGGAAAGCTAAATGCTTAAAGATTTATTGGATTTCTCATTTTAAAATCTCTAAAATGTATCCCTAAACTTAGAGTATGTTATAGTATTTTCTTAACCTTCTTGTCCTGTTCATCAGAATCTAAGGCATGTATTCTTGACCCATTGTACATGTTGTGTGTTCTTAAATTTTGTTTTTATAATAGCTACAATCCTAAAATTTCAAAAACGAAGCTTCAAGTAGAATCTTATATGGGCGAAGGTATTAATTGTGTGGTAAGCTACGTATTTATCAAAAGTAGATGTAATTCCTTTTTTTTTTTTTTAAAGTAGAGATAATTCCAATAAAAAAATGGACCTTTTAGACATCTGGAGAACAGTATCCCCAGGTCACTTAACCCTTATCTCCTGCAGTATAATGCAGTGAGTCCAGCTGATCTACCAAATTGAATGTGTGCCTTTGAATACGAAGCAGTTGTTTTGTGGCCTGTGGCATTTCATTTAGGTTTCTAAGCTGTAATAAATTAGTATGTTAATTTACTTCTTTCCATTCACATATTCTTTAAATCCAAGCCTAGAGACTGATAATTATATGTATATTAAAATCATTGGAATATTGGTTTTTTTGCAGATAGTGTTTGGGCTGTTTATTATCCATAGCTCTTCATTATGTAAATAGAATCTCAATGCTGATAAAGTAAATAGATTCTTCCATTTCATTAATGGTTATTTTTGATTTATGATAAACTGCATTTAATAAATCTCTTGATTTAGTTAAATGGTGGATACATCATTTCATATTATAGCAAATTGATAAATATAAAAGAAAGTTTTACAATCATAAGAGTAAATATTTAAAAAAACTTGAATAAGTTACTTTACTAAACATAAAATTAAGATTTTTGAACAACTCTGAAACTAAAAGTATTACTATTATGGTACTTTTTTTTTTTTTCCCCCAATAGAGATGTGATCTTGCTGTTTTGTCCAGGTTGGCCTTGAACTCCTGGGCTCAAGCGATCCTCCTACCTCAGTCTCTTGAGTAGCTGGGACTATAGGCATGTGCTACCACAGCCAGCTTTATTATAGTACTTTTGTACCCTGCATCAATGCTGCTTCTGTTGATACTTTTCAAAGGAGATATCAACTTCTGGTCTTCAACAGTAGTGTAGCATCCTCTTATTGATTCTCTGGCTCATATTTCACTACCATATAGTATGGAGTTTCTTTCTTGGAGTTTGAATTTTTTTACATTGCAGCTTGTTATAGTGAAACAATTAAACTATTTAAAAGTAAAAGATATTTACGACTGATTTTTAAAGAACCTGTAAAAAAATCCCCAACAGAAGAATATTATATGGGGATGTGTAGATTTAACATTTTATTTTCTTTAATTTTTTTTTTTTTTTTTGAGATTGGGATTGGGGGTTGTCTCTCTATGTTGCCCAGGTTGGAGTGCAGTAGTGGCGTGATCATGGCTCACTGCAGCCTTGAACTCCCTGGTTCAAGCCATTCTCCCGCCTTAGCCTCTGGAGTATCTGGGATTATGGGTGCATGCCACCATGCGTGGCTAATTATTTTTTAATATTTGTAGAGATGAGACCTTGGTATGTTGCCCAGGTTTGTCTTGAACTCCTGGGGTCAAGTGGTCCTCACACCTTGGCCTCCTAAAATGCTGAGATTACAGGCGTGAGTCACTGTACCCGGCTCCTTTATTTTATTAAAAAGATTTTTGTTTGTTTGTTTCTAAGTTTAAAAGACAGGGTCTTAACATGTTGCGCAGGCTGGTCTTGAATTCCTGGCCTCAAGTGATCATCCCACCTTGGCCTCCCACAGGCGTGAGCTACCGTGCTTGGTCGTAAGATTTTTAAAAAATGGATTAGTTTCAAATCTCAACTTCTCTTTCTTTCAACATTCTAATCTCCTGGCATTTTTTCCTTTCCCCAGCTACCCCCCATCATCCAACAGTCTTCCATTTGGAATAATGGGAAATCAAACCAATAAAGTTAATCTTACCACCCACCAGGCAAAGGTTTTTCTTAATCTCTACAATATTCTGAACATAAAACCCATATAAACTTTATATGATACTACATATTTTCCTTTTAATGGAGGAAGAGCAAATGGGACCTATGGAATTATGCCGTATTTGTCAATATAAGGGTTACTTTTGTACTCTTACTGAAAGCAGAGTTATAGGGCTAATTTCATTTAAATTTTCTTACCCATCTACTTTAAAAAAATACCTCTTTGTGGTAGTCTTTTTTTTGGTCAGAAAATGACAATGTGAAGGAGAAATACGTTTTGAATTTATAAATCTTCTTTTAATTAACAAATTATACCAATATAAGGGTAGTGTTATTGTGGTTCAAATTTGCCTTTGCTATTCTGCCTTTTCTTCGATAGTGATTGTATAGTTATACTATAACTTCTTCATCGAAGCACTGGAATAAAAGAAAAACTTTTAAAGATCACTACGAAATGCTCACTGTATTTGTTGTATTTTATAACTTGGGTTTTTAAAATTTATTTTTCCGTAAACTGAATAAATATGAAAATGAACTTGAAAGATCTTGTCACAGCCTTGATGACTGGTCAGAATAAAGTTCACATTATAAAATAATAAAACATTGATAATAATCTTAGATGAAAATGGAAAATTAAGCTAATGTTTATTTTAGAACCTGAGTAATGAGTTTATATCATGTAGCAATGAGGCACATGAAGACGGTTAGAATTAGTTTTTCTAATGAATAAACTTCATGATATAAACTTGAAAGTGCAGAAATGCTATAACTTTCTGATTGTAAACTTGAACAAAAGTAAAATGAAAATGGGAGAGTCCTCTTAATTACCTTTAACGTATAACTAAAATGAACCTGTGTATCTGTCTAAGTGTTATTTGATCAAGACTTTCAATGGACAATGAATGAGTTTTAAGTTTTTATCAATGTTGTGACTGATTTTTCTATAATATCCCTTAAATGAGATATCAAATTCTAATAATATCTAGAACCAGATTAAATTTGGTTAGAGTATAAACAATATTTACAAACCATCAAAACTATAATAAAAGCATTGTAATGTTATTTAATGACTTAAGTCAACATTCCATAAGCTAATCTAAGCATTTCTACAATTAATACAATTGATAGTAATATCTTAATTAGTGGTAAAGTGGACAGATATAATTTATAGATTCTGTATTGTCTGGGACCTTGGGGCAGTCAGTGAAGAGAGGGAGATAGAGAGAGGAGCATACTGGTTGATGAGCTTGCCTTATTTGGAGATGAAGGAGATTTATTCAGTTTTTCTCTTTCCCTCTACTTTCTTCTCCTTGTTTGTCATCCTCTTCTAGCAATGGTAAGAAATGCGGGAATTGACCATCTTTACAGTATACTTTTTTCCTTGGAGTCCATAGAACATTTCCAGGTAAAACATTAGTTTTTATGTTATAATAGGTTTATTATAATGATTTCATTTCCTTTTGAGGTGGTAGGCAAGAGACTAGAAGAACTTCATTTGTATAGCATTTAATATTATTTATTAAAAATGATTTTATAGGCCGGGCGCAGTGGCTCATGCCTGTAATCCCAGCACTTTGGGAGGCCGAGGCGGGTGGATCACCTGAGGTCAGGAGTTGGAGACCAGCCTGACCAACATGGAGAAACCTCATCTTTACTAAAAATACAAAATTAGTCGGGCGTGGTGGCGCATGCCTGTAATCGTAGCTACTTGGGAGGCTGAGGCAGGAGAATCACTTGAACCAGGGAGGCGGAGGTTGCAGTGAGCCGAGATCTTGCCATTGCACTCCAGCCTGGACAACAAGAGTGAAACTCTGTCTCAAAAAACAAAACAAAACAAAACAAAAAAACAAATTCTAACCTTCATGTGCCTCATTACTGTAATGTAAAAAAAAAAATTATGTTCATTGAAGAGAACTAACATTAAACTAAAAATGAAGCACAGTGTTCTCCACTCATGGGAGTACTGTTAGCAGGTTTAAGACAGTTACTGTGAGAAGTTCACAAGGTGAAAGTGTCTTTGATAATTAGGGCCTAATCAATTGGGTTTTGACTTACTCAGTTTCTCCAACACATGGAATTGTACTGGTACCTGAAGGAGAAAAATATATAATAGAAGTTGTATTAGTTTTTATGTCTTGAGCTCTCTGAATAACTACTTAATTCATTCAGTTGCCAAATGTCAAAAGATAGTAATTTTGAGAAAGTTGATTCTTTACAATTAGAACTAAGCCAGGGTAAACAATTTGCTTTCTTTTTCTAAGTTTTAGGTTTTTCTTTCTCAGGAAGTTTAGTGAAACTCTAGGGGTTAGGCAGGTTGTAACTGAAATTCTTGAGGCCAAAAGGTCCTTTCTTTTGCTTGGTAAACTGACCCCCTCAACAGCGTGAGAAATGTATATGTACTGATAACCCTGATTGCTTCCTGACATAATTACAGACATCCAGCCCTCTATCAACTAAAATTCCGTTTATTTTTAAGGTTCAAATATTAGAAGTATCTGCTTGATACTTCTCATAGGTTGTCAAGTGTGCATACGATGAGAGATATAATGTTACTTTTACTTTGTAAGTAAACAAACACACAATATTATGTTCTCAATGCTGAGTAAGCTGAAAAGATGTATACCTACTGAGGATGCACCAAATAATAAGCTACAGAAACCTGGTAATGTGCAATTAGGAATAGTTCCTCTTAATAATAATAAAAAAAGATTAGTGTTTAGGTTTTAATGGCATAAAGATGTAATGAAAATAAAATTACCAAAGAAGTCTATTTTGGAGAAATTTTTGTCAGACTAGATAACAAAGAAAAGAACACATCCTTTTTTTATTTTTATTTTTTATTTTATTTTAGAGATGAGGTCTTGCTCTGTTGCCCAGGCTGGTGTCGAATTCCTAGGCTCAAGTGGTCCTCCTCCCTTGGCCTCCCAAAATGCTGGAATTACAGGTGTGAGCCACCAAACTTGGCCAGAACACATCCTCTATATGACTGTCTACAGAGGCTTAGAGTGGTACAGAAGTACCTGAAAGGAAATAATGATAAATAACAAAAATGTTTTAATAGGGATCATGTGTTCATTTCTGCATGTATATCAGTATAGTACCTATCGTTTACTGTTTCTGCTTGTAAATGCACGGTTGGAAAATAAGGTACCCAACCTTTGGAAATTATTCAGGGAAGTGCATCTAAAGTTTAGAGAAAAGTTGGTTTCTTCATATTTTAGTGACACTTTTCAGCACGTATAGTTCACCCTTGAACAGCACAGGGTTTGGGGCACAGACCCCCATGAAGATGAAAATCCACATGTAACTTTTATCTCCTCAAAAACTTAATTACTAATAAACTACTGTTGACTTCCAGCCTTACCGATGACATAGTCAACTAACACATTGTACCTTATATGTATTATATACTGTGTTCTCAAAGTAAGCTAGAGAAAAGAAAATGTTATTAAGAAAATCATAGGCCGGGCGCCGTGGCTCACACCTGTAATCCCAGCACTTTGGGAGGCCAAGGTGGGCGGATCTTGAGGTCAAGAGATTGAGACCATCCTGGCCAACATGGTGAAACCCCATCTCTACTAAAAATACAAAAATTAGCTGGGCGTGGTTGCACGTGCCTGTAGTCTCAGCTACTCAGGAGGCTGAGGCAGGAGAATTGCTTGAACCTAGAAGGTGGAGGTTGCAGTGAGCCAAGGTTGCGCCACTGCCCTCCAGCCTGGCGACAGAGCGGGACTCCATCTCAGGAAAAAAAAAAAAAAAAAAAAAATAAGGAAGAGAGAATATATTTACTCTTCATTAAGTGGAAGTGGATCATCACAAAGGTCTTTATCCTCATTGTCTCCACATTGAGTAGGCTGAGAGGAGAAGGAAGCGGAGGAATTGGTCTTGTTGGTCTCAGCATGGTAGAGGTGGAAGGGGGAAGGGGAGGCGTGAAAGGCAGGCACACATGGTGTAACTTTATGGCAATATGTCATACTTCTGCCTTTTTTGCTTTTTAATTTCTCTGAAAACATTTCCATATGGTACCAATCCTTCTTCCACCGTTTGCTTTAGTTTCAGTGCCCATATCGGAGAAGGGTCCATGTCATGAAGGAGTCAAAAGCAGTCTTGAACAATCAGACAGTCTTCTGCCAGATTGTCTGATGTCATTTTGTTTTCTGGCATTCCTTCTACATTACCTGGTACTGGATTGGAAGCACTTACTGAGTCATCTTTTAAAATTCCTCTTGTGTGATGTCTATTTCTTGAATTTCTCCAAGATTTGTATCTTGAAACCCTTTAACCCACCCCCCTTTTTTTTTTATTTTTGCCATATCCACAGTCTTTTTCATGATTTCCTTGATTGGCCCTGTGGCAAATCCTGTGAAGTCATGCACAACATCTGGACACAGTCTTCTCCAGCAGGAATTTATTGTTTCAGGCTTGATGGCTTTCATGGCTTTTTCCATAACAACGACGGCTTCTTCAGTGGTGTAATCCTTCCAGACTTTCAGGATGGTTTCTTTATTGGCATTCTCTTTCATAGAGTTGACAGTACTTTCTGTAGTGTACTGTGTCCAGTGATCCTCGTGACCCCCTGATTTAGAAGCTGAATTAGAGACATTTTGTTTGGGGGCAAGTAGACTACTTCAGCACCTTTGGTGTTGAACTCATGGGGTTCCGGGTGGCCAGGGGTATTGTTCAATAATAAAAGAACTTACAGGCAAAATACTTCCTGACTTCAGGGACAAAAGCATCAATGGAACCAATCCAGAAAAAGGGTTCTCATTGCCCAGGCTTTTTTTGTTCTATGACCAAAAGACTGGGAGCTGGTGTTTATCTTTTCCCTTCAAGGCTTGGGGGTTTGTAGCATTATAGATAAGGGCAGTTCTGATCATAAACCACACTGCATTTTCACCAAACAGTAGAGTTAGCCCATCCCTTCCTGCCTTTAATCCTGGTGCTTTTTCTCTTCCTTACTAATGAATGTTTTTTATGGCATTGTTTTCCAGAATAGGGCACTTTTGTCTATATTAAAAACTTGTTTAGGCGGATATTCTTTCTCCATATTTCTTTTTTTTTTTAAGAGATAGGGTCTTGCTCAATCGCCCAGGCTGACATGCAAATGGCATGATCATAGCTCACCGCAGTCTCAAACTCCTGGACTTAGGCAGTCCTCCTGCCTCAGCCTCCCGAATAGCTGGGATGCAAGTGTGCACCACTATGCCTGGCTAATTTTTAAATATTTTTTATTTTTTTGTAGAGACAGGGTCTCACTGTGTTGCCCAGTCTGGTCTTAAACTCCTGGCCTTAGGTGATCCTCCCACCTGGGCCTTCCAGAGTGCTGGGGTTACAGGTGTGAGCCATTATGCCTTCCCCCCAGCTAATTAAAAAAATGTTTTTTGTAGAGGCAGGGTCTCGCTGTATTGCCCAGGCCCAGGCTGATCTTGAACTCCTGGCCTCAAACGATCCTCCTGCCTCATCTTCCCAAAGTGCTGGGATTACAGGGATGAGCCACTGCACCTGGCCTCCTCAGTGATTTTCTTTCTTTCTTTCCTTTTTTTTTTTTTGAGACCGAGTCTCGCTTTGTCACCCAGGCTGGAGTGCAGTGATGCGATCTCGGCTCACTGCAACCTCCGCCTCCTGAGTTCAAGTGATTCTTCTGCCTCAGCCTCCTGAGTAGCTGGGACTACAGGTGTACACCACCACGCCTGGCTAATTTTTGTATTTTTTGTAGAGACGGGGTTTCAGCATATTGGCCAGGCTGGTCTCGAACTCCTGACCTTGTGATCTGCCCACCTCGGCCTCCCAAAGTGAATGATTTTCTTTTCTTTTTTTTTTTTTTGAGATGGAGTCTGGCTCTGTCGGCCAGGCTGGAGTGCAGTGGCGCAATCTCTGCTCACTGCCAGCTCCGCCTCCCAGGTTCATGCCATTCTCCTGCCTCAGCCCCCTGAATAGCTGGGACTACAGGCACCCACCACTACGCCAGGCTAATTTTTTGTATTTTTAGTAGAGACTGGGGTTTCACAGTGTTAGTCGGATGGTCTTGATCTCCTGACCTCGTGATCCGCCTGCCTCGGCCTCCCAAAGTGCTGGGATTACAGGCGTGAGCCACCGCGCCCGGCCTAAGTGAATGGTTTTCTTAATGTCATCTGGAAAGTCGTCTGCTGCCTCTTGGTTGGCAGAAGCTGCTTCTCCTGTTATCGTGACGTTTTTAAAGCCAAAACTCTTTCTAAAATTATCAAGCCATCCTTGGCTGGCATTATATTCTTCAGCTTTAGATCCTTCGCCTTCCATTTGTTTTAAGTTGTATAATGACTTTGCTTTTTCTTGAAACTTATTAAAGTTTATAGGGATGCCTTTCTTTATAGCAATCCTGTACCGCTATAAAAGCTACATTTTCAACATGAGATAAAAAACTATTTCACAAAACGTGCACGATTTTTGCATCTGCTGGTGTGCCTTCAGCAATGGCTTCATGAATTCTTTTTTTACAATGGCCCTTAGGCTGGATTCATTTATTTTGAAGTGGCGGGCAACTGCAGCTGCAGACCTCAATCTACAGTACGTATCAAGCAATTCACCTTTTTCTTGTAATGCCATGATTTTTCTCTGCTTCTTGGGAGCACTTCCGGCATCACTAGTGGCACTTAGGTGTCATTTGAGGTTTATAGTATCGTACTAAACATAATGAAACCGCGAGAGATCACTTTTTACTGGAATATACAATTTATTGGAAAGATGAACTGCTTGCTTGGAGATGATTAATGTCACATGGTACTTTAAGCAAATATTCACACTTGAGCTCACCTCATTAACAACAGGAGGTGGCTACAAAATTATTTCAATAGTACAGGGTGTGGTACAGTTAAATTTATGTAGTTACGATTTAATACTGCATCTTTACTCTTTTGAGACAAGGTTTCTCTCAGTGTCAAATGCCACCATGTGTGGCTAAGTGTGTGGTATAAGTTGTGACAATTTTTAACTTTTTATAATAGATTTGTATATATTTGTAGTAGTAAATGATAAAATAGACTAGTATCTACATATATTTTAAGCACTCATGACATACCTCTTACTTTCTATTTTTCTTTTCTTTTTTTTTTTTTTTTTTTTTGATGAAGTCTCATTCTGTCACCCAGGCTGGAATGCAGTGGCACGATCTCGGCTCACTGCAACCTCCACCTCTGGTGTTCAGGTGATTCTCCTACCTCAGCCTCCCGTCTTTTTCTTTTTTTGACCCAGGGTCTCACTCTGTCACTCAGGCTGGAATGTCATGATTCAATCATAGCTCACTGCAACCTCTGCCTTCTGACTCAAGCGATTCTCCCATTTCAGCCTCCCAAGTAGCTGGGACTGCAGGTGCATGCTACCATGCCTGGCTCATTTTTGTGTTTTTTGTAGAGACAGGGTTTTGCCATGTTGCCCTTGCCCAGGGTGGTTTTGAACTCCAGTGCTCATGATCCTCCTGCCTTGACCTCCCAAAGTGCTGGGATTACAGGTGTGAGCCACTGCACATGGCCTACTTTGTTGATATTTCTAGGTTATATGGTTGTCTATGAATATTTTCAAATTGTCACAAACCTCCCCCAAATTTATCAACATATTTATTGAAAAACAGTAGCATATGAGTGGACCCTCAAAATTCAAACCTGTGTTGTTCAAGTTTTAAGCCCTGAGAGCTCTAAGAGTTTAAAGCTAAAAACAATTAGAAAAAAATTGGAGTTTCTTTTTTTTTTTTTTTGAGACGGAGTTTCACTCTTGTTGCCCAGGCTGGAGTGCAATGGCACAAACTCGGCTCACCACAACCTCTACCTCCTGGGTTCAAGCGATTCTCCTGCCTCAGCCTCCCAAGTAGCTGGGATTACAGGCATGCACCACCACACCCAGCTAATTTTTTTGTATTTTTAGTAGAGACAGGGTTTCTCCATGTTAGTCAGGCTAGTCTAGAACTCACGACCTTAGGTGATCCACCCGCCTCGGCCTCCCAAAGTGCTGGGATTACAGGTATGAGCCACCATGCCTGGCCTTTTTTTTTTTTTTTTTTTTTAAACATGAAATGTTCTTTTTCCCCCTGGTTTTATTGAGGTATAATTGGCAAATAAAAATTGTATATATTTAAGGTGTACAACTTGATGTTTTGGTATATGTGTAGATTGTGAAATGTTTACCACAATCATGCTAACTAACACATCCGTCACCTCACATAGTTATTTTTGTGTGTTTGTGTGGTGAGAACATTTAAAATCTCCTTTCTGGCTGGGAGCAGTAGCTCATGCCTGTAATCCCAACGCTTTGGGAGGTTGAGGCAGGCGGATCACGAGGTCAGGAGTTTGAGACCAACCTGGCCAACATAGTGAAACCCCATCTCTATTAAGAATACAAAAAATTAGCTGGGTGTGGTGGCGGGCCCCTGTAATCCTAGGTATTTGGGAGGCTGAGGCAGGAGAATTGCTTGAACCTGAAAGACGGAGGTTGCAGTGAGCCGAGATCACGCCACTGCACTCCAGCCTGGGTGACAGTGCAAGACTCTGTCTCAAAAAAAAAAAAACTACTTTCTTAGCAGATTTAGTGTGTACAGTAAATATTATTAACTGTGGTCACCATGCTGTACGTTAGATCTCTCGAACTTACTCATCCTGAATAACCCTTTGGCCAACATCTCCCCATTTCCTCCTCACCCCAGCCCTTGGCAACCACCATTCTGTTCTCTGCTTCTATGAGTTCACCTTTTTTAGATTCCATATATAAGTAAGATCATGTAGTACGTGTATTTGTCTTTTTCTGCCAGTCCTATTTTACTTAGCCTAATGTCCTTCAGGTTCATCCATGTTATTTGCAGATAACAGTGTAAAGGGGAGGCAAACTTTACCTCCACCTTTTTAAAGTTTTTTTTTTTTTTTTTTTTTTTTTTTTGCTTGGCCTCACAAATTACCATAAGATAGATTATCAGGAGAAAAGCACACAAATTTATTCAATACAAGTTTTATGTGGCACAGGAGCCCTCATAAGGAAACAAAGACCCAAAGATACAGTTAGAATTGAATACTTACATACTGAATTGGACAAAGGATAATAACTTGTGAAAAATAAACTGGATTATATGGGGAGGCTTAAAGGATAGAAGTTATTTTAACAAAGTCTGTATGGAATTCTCTTTGTCTCCATATCCCGTCCTTGATGATAAAAATGTTGCTTTCCTTTTAGTTTAAGGAGGACATCTTTCACATGGGAATTTCATCTGCTTTTAAGAAATAGAAGAAAGGTCAGAGTGCTCTTCTTACACCTGCTGTTTTTCAAGTGCCTTTGACTCAAAATAGTCAATATGTCAGAATGGCATATTTAAACTCCAACAGGATTGTCTTACTTTTTAAAAGCTGAATATGAATCCTGTGTGTGTATGCATGCACACACACATGCACACATAACACATTTTCTTTCTTTTTTTTTTGAGACGGAGTCTCTCTTTGTTGCCCAGGCTGGAGTGCAGTGGTGTGATCTTGGCTCACTGCAAGCTCTGCCTCCCGGGTTCAGGCCATTCTCTTGCCTCAGCCTCCCTAGTAGCTGGGACTACAGGTGCCCGCTACCATGCCCGGCTAATTCTGTTTTTGTATTTTTAATAGAGACAGGGTTTCACCGTGTTAGCCAGGATGGTCTCAATCTCCTGACCTCGTGATCCGCCCGCCTTGGCCTCCTGAAGTGCTGGGATTACAGGCGTGAACCACCGCGCCTGGCCTATATAACACATTTTCTTTACCCGTTTATCCATTGGTGGACGCTTACGTTGACTCCGTATCTTAGCTATATATTCATGAACATTGGAGTGCAGATACCTCCTTGACATACTGATTTCATTTCCTTTGGATGTATACCCGTAAGTGGAATTGGTGGAGCATATGGTAGTTCTATTTTTAATATTTTGAGGAACCTCCACACTATTCTTTTATAATGGCTGTCCCAATTTACATTCCCACCAACAGTGTACAAGATTCCCTTTTCTACACATCCTCATCAATATTTATCTTTTGTCTTTATGTGAATAGCCATTCTAACAGGCGTGAGGTGATAAAGAATTGTGGTTTTAATTTGCATTTTTGTGATGGTTCATCAGTATTTTTTCATATACCAATTGGCCATTTATATGTCTTCTTTTGAGAAATGTCTATTTAGGTCTGTAGCCCATTTTTTAATTGCATTATTTGTTTTCTTGCTATTGAGTTGAGTTCCTTATATACCGAATTCCTTCTTAGTAATTTTAAAAATAGCATTATTAAGGTATAATTTATATACCATAACATTCATAGTTCAAGTTCTAGTAAATTTATTTAGTTGTGCAACAATTATCACAATCCAGTTTTAAAAAACTTTCATCTTCCAAAAAACTCATTCTTGTCCATTTGCAGTCAGTCCCTGTGCCTATCCCCAGCTCCAGGCAACCACTGATCTTTTTGTCTCCATGGTTTTGCCATTTCTTGATTTTTAATATTAATGGAATCATACAATAGTGTAGTCTTTTGTGTACTCCTCCTTTCATTTAGCATGATTCTGTTTAGTAATGGGAATGAATGGATAAAGTACAAAAGCTTTGAACTTGGAATCAGAAGACTTGGATACTAGTAGTGTGTGCCACCAAATATATAAACATGGTTAACCACTTGTCCCCTCTCGGCCTCTGCTTTTTCTTCCATAAAATGAATTATTTTGACTTTCTTATATCCCACTTTTCACAGCTGGGTAGACATTCACTGACCTTTTCTTAAAAGGTACATTAACTCTTCCTCTTAAATGTAGCCACTGTGTGTGTGTGTGTGTCTTTTTCTGGATCAAAAAATGAGGCTTATGTCAGCTATGGTCTGAATGTCTCTTCAGAATTCTTATGTTGAGACCTAACCTTCACTTTGATGGTTTTAAGAGGTGGGGCCTTTGGGAGGTACTTACGTCATGAGGGCAGAGCTCTCAGGAATGGGATTAGTGTCTTTACTATTAAAGAGGCCTGAGGGAGCTTGAACCCCCACTTTCTGCCATCACCAGACACCAAACCTTGATCTTGCACTTCCTAGCCTCCAGAACTGTAAGCAATAAATTTCTGTCATTTATAAGTTACCCAGTCTAAGGTATTTTGTTATAGCACCCCAAACGGACTAAGACATGGTCTAATGGATGATTCAGCAATGAACAAATTTGGAATTGTCTGGAAGAATCAAGATGGGTGATTAAACATTTTCTTGGGCATTTCTTAGTTCACACATACAACTCTGAGGATGGGGATAATCTTAAATGCTGAGTTAATAAAGATTTTTGACGAGAACAAAGCCATAGTTGAATAATTCTGTGAGGTAGAGCTTCAAAAGTGATTGAAACTTGTTATGAAGAGAAGTACAAGACTATATGCTGTTTTAGTTTTTTGTTTTGGGAGTAGAAAGTGGGTTGGAACAATTTCAGTGAAGTTTGTGCCAAGCTGCACTCAAGGCAGTCAAGTGGGGTTAGATTGTTTTTCAAGAAGAACGAAGGAAAGTGCATGACTATCATTGGGAAGGTTGTCCTAGAGGCAAAGCTGACAGGTAACATTCAGGTTATAAACTAGGAAAACAATACATGTATGGGGGATTTAAAAAATAGTGTACATGTGTATATGTGTGTGTTTGTAACAGGAGTAGACAATTGACTGAGTAGGCTGGTGTCAGGTATATGCTAAAAGAGTAATGTTCATTTTCAGTATAGTATAAAAAAAGAAAGAGAATTGAATCACAGCTGCCTAAATTTAAAAATCGGTGTTGTAATTGCTTTCAAATAATCAATAATTTGACTTTTAGAAACCTTCAGGGCTTGTTATTTTACCTACAGTAGTAGGAAGTATGGCTATTAAATGATTGAACTTTATTTTTACCCAACATACTAGAGCATATGAGTGATAACCCACAGAGCAGACACTGGAGGAGGGGAATGTAGCTATAAATGTATTTTAATGATGGTGTCATTACAGCAGCGTAAGAAAATTTGTTTCATGTTTTAGAGTCACACTTTTTGTTCAAAAGTAGCATTTCCAATGTAGGTAAACCACTTTTTGATAACAAATATCTCCAAATCAAAACTATGTTTATTATATGAAGATTTGTCACTCTGACAATATTATAAACATTATATTAAGACTTTAAAGCAGGCCAGGCGTGGTGCCTCATGCCTGTAATCACAGCATTTTGGAGGCTGAGATGGGAGGATTGCTTGAGCCCAGGAATTTGAGATCAGCCTGGGCAACATGGTGAGACCCCATCTTTACAAAAAATTAAAAAATCAGCCGGGTGTGGTGGTGTGTGCCTGTAGGCCCAGCCATTTGTGAGGCTGAGTTGGGAGGATCACTTGAGCACGGGAGGTCAAGGCTGCTGGTAAGCTGAGATTTTACCACTGCGCTCCAGCCTGGGTAATAGAGTGAGACTGTCTCAAAAAAAAAAAAAAAAAAAAAAAAAAAAGACTTACAAGAGACTTTAAAGCAGCTACAAAAGTTGAATCCCAAAGCTTTTTATGAAATGTCAGTGTCAGCGTTATGGAAATAAATGTAGAACTCTCCGAGGTGACTGTTCTTATTGCAAGAATCTTTTTTTGTTTTTGTTTTTTTTTTGAGACAGGGTATCACTCTGTTGCCCAGGCTGTAGTGCTGTAGTGCTTTCATGGCTTACTGCAGCCTCGACCCCTGGGGCAGAATCTATCCTCCCAGCTCAGCCTCCTGAGTAGCTGGGACTGTAGACACATACCACCACGCCCAGCTAATTTTTTTTTTTTTTTTGATATTTTTTGTAGAGACAGGGTTTCTCTGTGTTGCCCAGGCTGGTCTCGAACTCTGAGCTCAAGCGACCTGCCCACCTCGGCCACCCAAAATGTTGGGATTACGGGGGTAAGCCACTGCACCAGCCAAGAATGTTCTTTTGAAAATGTGTTATGCCATATTTATTTTAAAAGTCCCACTGAATTTTTAATACATATAAAATACTGAAATATGAGTTGTGTAATTGGAAAAATGTCAATGTAAATGAAAAGAGACACTTTTTCTATTCTGAAGCTTCAAAATATTAAAGATCATCATTCATATTTTCCTGGGGAATTTTTATTTTTAGTCATAATAGTAAATGAGCAGCCGTCAGAAGATATAGCCATTTCTAGGTTTAGAATTCCTTTTCTTTATATAGTTCTCTTGAATACTTGTCTTTAAGAAAATAGACATTAAGGATTTCTTGAGTAATCAAATACTACTTTGATATTTGTACAGAGCATGAGAGCAAGACTAGAACCACATTAAAGGAGGAAGAATAATTAAAAGTTTTGTAACATAGCAAAGAATAGATGGGGTAATTTACAATGGAAAAGTAGACGTACAGAACATCATTAGATGGGATATAGAAGGCTCTCTTTAAAAAAGGGATATCAGATCAAATAGACTGAAGAATTTGTATCCTTCTACAAGTTAAGTAAAAAATGAGATGAGCAATTAATGAGAAAATGTGCTCTAAAATACTTGGTTGCATTGATTGGCAATTCTTTTCCACTTCCTATAGGGGCTATTTCAGACCTTTTCTACTAATTTTTTTTTTTTTTTTTTTTTTGAGACAGTTTCACTCTTGCTGCCCAGGCTGGAGTGCAGTGGCGCGATCTCGGCTCACTGCAACCTCCTGCTCCCGGGTTCAAATGATTCTCCTGCCTCAGTCTCTGGAGTAGCTGGGATTACAGCTACTCTGGGATTACAGGCATGTGCCACTATACCCGGCTAATTTTTTTTTTTTTTTTTTTAAGTAGAGACAAGGTTTCTCCATGTTGGTCAGGCTGGTCTCAAACTCCCAACCTCAGGTGATCCACCCTCCTCGGCCTCCCAAAGTGTGGGATTACAGGTGTGAGCCACTGTGCCGGCCCTTTTTTTTTTTTTTTTTCTCAAATGAGACAGGGTCATGCTCTGTTGCCCAGACTAAGGGGAGTGGCGCAATCCCAGCTCACTGCAGCCTCAACCTCCTGGGCTCAGGTGATCCTCCTGCCTTAGCCTCTGGAGTAGCTGGGACTACAGGCATGCATCACCGTACCCGGCTTTTTTTTTGGTATTTTTTTTGTAGAGGCTGGGTTTTGCCACATTGCCTGGGCTGGTCTTGAATACCTGGCCTCAAGTGATTTGCCTGCCTCAGCCTCTTAAAGTGTTGGGATTACAGGCGTGAGCCACCACTCTACTTCTTCCTAGGGCCTGATTCCAGTGTACTGCTCTTAGACTTTGTAGGTTCACTTTTTTTTTTTAAATGTAAGATCAAGACTATCCAACAGAAGCTTCTTCAGCTTTGCTTTTCTCTCTAAATTGTTTAAGTTCTGTCTCCCATTTGGTGTCAGGGATATGCAATATGCCCATTAGGTTTTCATGGCTACCTCTTTTATCCCTTCTACTGTTAGAATGTATAGGATCATTAATTAACTCTTTTATCATTTTTATTTTAATCTTCCCTAGCAACAATTTAATGGCTTAAACAAAAACCTTTCCTTATTATTATTATTTTTAAATACTGTGCAACAGGCCAAAGGAAAAAAAACAATTTATGTCTGTTGTTTCAATTTGGTTACCTTATTTTTTACTAAAACTGTTCTTTCTGTTGTTACCAGTGACCTTCTGAATTGCCAAATGGGGATTCTTCAGTCTTGTTGCTTCAGATTTAACACTGTGAACCACTTTTCCTCCTCCCTTCTCCTCCTGGCTCATTTACAAAGTCAACTTGTTTCTCAAGTGTTTGCCTTACATGTTTTTCATTCTCTAGATTCTTTTTCTTGAAATGTTACCTATTCTTTTGGCTTTAGTGAGAATCTCTTCCAGGTGACCCCTATACTGTAAGTTCCTGAATGTCAGTTTCCAGCTGGAGATTGTCATCTAGTTGTCATGCTGTCATGCTTAACCCACTCAAATTTGAATTTTCTTTTGCTTTAAAATGTATTTTTTCTACTTTCTTTTTTTTTTTTAATTATTGACTTTTCCTTCCCATTATCCAAACTTGAATTGTGAATCATCTTTGTATTCCCCATCAGATTCATTCGCTTGTCAAACTATCAGAGGCCTGTGAACCAGAGCAATTGCATCTTAAACAGGAGTTGGGTAAAATGAGGCTAAAACCTACTGGGCTGCATTCCCAGACAGTTAAGACATTCTAAGTCACAGGATGAGATAGGAGGTCGGCACAAAATACAGGTCATAAAGACCTTGCTAATAAAACAGGTTGCAGTTAAGGAGCCAGCCAAAACCCACCAAAACCAAAATGGCAATGAGAGTGACCTCTGGTCATCCTCACTACTACACTTCCATTAGCACCGCTCTATGACAGCTTACAAATGCCATGGCAATGTCAGGAAGTTACCCTGTATGGTCTAAAAATGGGAGACATAAATAATCCACCCTTTATTTACCGTATCATCAAGAAATAGCCATAAAAATAGGCAACCAACAGCCCCCGAGACTGCTCTGCCCATGGAGTAGCCATTCTTTTATGCCTTTACTTTAATAAACTTGCTTTCACTTTGCACTGTGGACTCGCCCTGAATTCTTTCTTGTGTGAAATCCAAAAACCCTCTCTTGGGATCTGGATTAGGACCCCTTTCCTGTAACATGTTTCTCTGTCCTGTAACCTATTTCTGGCAACCACATAAGAGACTATAGTGCAGAAACCCTGACCCAATGGCTACCTTTGGGTAAGTGTTGGGATCCTGTAACAAAACTGCGAATTCTATCACTACAGTGTTTATCTCGTTCATCTGCTTTTTTCTGTTTCATTTTTTTTTTGATAACAGTTTAGGTTCTCATTACCACTAACATATAAATATATAATTATAATTCAGTAATTGCTATGATGAAGGGTGAGGTGGCAGAGGAAGTTCTAGTAGGATATGGTACATAGTGATGATTAGCTTAGCATCAAAAACAAGTAGGGGCATTCCAGGAAGACAAACTGAAGAAAGGCTTATTAGGAGTGTGCTATGTGTTGTCAACTTGTGAGACTTCTTCTTTAATCCTTACTGCAGTTGTGTGCTTTTCCTATTTGCATATGCTATTGCCTTTCTTCAGATATTGATCAAAATTTGTGAAAGAGCATGCAACGGCAGAATGACACAAAGTAACATATATCTTTATTACCTAGCTTTAAGTGAGTAGAGTGGTAAAATGTAAGGTAATGAAAAGTGAGTACTGCCTGCACTGAAGATTTAAAACCTGATATAATTTGCATTAAAAGCTGTCTTGAAGGTTTTTCACTATTTGTAATGTAAATCTTCAGTAGGCAGCTGTTCTCAGTCTACTGTTGTTATATGTGGCTTTATCTTTTATTTCTACCTCTCTTCTGTCTCTTCTCTCTCTCTCTCTCTCTCTCTCTCGCTGTGTTGCCCAGGTTGGAACACAGTGGCTATTCACAGATGTGATCATAGAGCACTGCAACCTGAAACTCCTGGCCTCAAGCCGTCCTCCTGCTTCAGCCTCCTCAGTAGCTAGGGCTAAAAATGTGTGCCACCAGGCTCAGCTATTTCTACCTCTTTCAAATGTGTGTGATTGCCCTACAGTGGGGTTGATATTAGTAGCCACTAATACTGAAAATAACTGAAGGCCACAGCAAGTAAAGAGATAATTTACTATTTTTGTTTCCTTAGAGAAGCCAAATATTTTGTGATTTTAAAATGGGAAGCATTAAAAACAACAATTCTAAAATGCCTTATACAGAAAGGTGATTTATTGGCTATGTAAATAGGAAGAATAGAGATGGAGAAGTCCAGGAACAACCAGATCCAGGAACTTAGATGCTGTCTTGAGAGTATTCTAGCTTCATTTTATTTTTTCTCCTGTTGGCCTCATTTTCTGCTTATGTTAGAAAGCTTCTTTCATGGCAAGGATGCATGGCCTCAGACAGCTGAGAACTTAGTTCCCTAGGATGGCCTCTGACAGGCTTATCTCTGGGCTAATCACTGTGGGGAATTGTCGTTGACATTAACATCAGAATCACACAAATCGGGGGTAGTGTCAGTTCCCCAGAGGATAGATGTTGTTAACCAGAGAAATAGGGAAAAGGAATTTGAAGTAGCAAAAACAATGTAAAGCCATTTCAGAGGCAGAAGAAAGAAAAGGCAATAGTAGACACAGTGAAAGAGAAATACTTACATAGGAGAGAGAAGCAGGGAAAGGGAAGGGAACTAGAATTTAAGAATTCAAAACTAAGAATTTACTGTGTGGTAAGCCTGTGTTAAGCGTTTTACATTTTATCTTTACAGCTCAGTGGAGGCAGCTGTATTATCTCCAGAGGATAACCATTTGTAGATCTGGTAGTGAAAAGCCCCCCCACCTTTTTTTTCTTTTTTCCCAATTTGGCATATTTCCTTTATTTTTTATACAACTTTTTTCATTTTTAAATTATGCATTAATACATTAAAATTCACACTGCGATACACAGTTCTATGGATTTTGGCAAATGCATATAATATGTATCTACCCTCATAATCAAGACACAGAACTCCTGCTGCCCCTTTGTAGTTAACCTCTCCCCCTAAGTTCATCGCCCTGGAAAACACTGATCTATTCTCTATGGCTACCGTTTTACTTTTCCGAATGTCATACACAGTTGTCACTCCTTATCTGAGGGAAATTAGTTCCAAAACCCCTTCAGATACTAAAATTCACAGATGCTCAGGTCCCTTATGTAAAATGACCTAGTGTTTACATATACACACACATCCTCCTGGTACTCCAGTCATCGCTAAATATAATATCTTATACAATGTAAATACTATATACATCGTTGTTATGTTGTTTATATGTATTATTTTTGTTGTATTTTTTTTTACTATAATATTTTCTATCCATATTGGTTGAATTCTCACATACGGAACTAGTGGATATGGAGGGCCAACTGTAAGTGACATTGTAGTTATATAGACTTTTGGATCAGCCTCTTTTACTTAGAAAATTCATTGAGATTCATTTATGTTGCGTGTATCAATAGTTCGTTCCTTTACATTGCTGAGTAGTAATCTGTGGTATGAATGTACCATGGTTAGTTTATCCATTTGTCTGTTGAAAGACGTTTAGCTTATTGCTGGTTTTTGGCAATTATGAATAAAACTGCTATAGACATTCATGTATAGCGTTGTGTGTGATCATAAGTTTTCATTTCACTTGGGTAAATACCTAGGAGCAGATTGCTGGATGATATGATAAGCATATGTGTAATTTTGTATGAAACTGCCAAATTGTTTTCCAAAGTGGTTGTACCATTTTGCATTTCCACCAATGATGTTTGAGAGTTCCAGTTGCTCTACATCCTTACTAGCACTTGGTAGTATCTGTTCCTTTTTCTTTCTTTTTTTTTTTTTTAATTTTAGCTCTTATAATAGGTGTATAGTTGTATATCATGTGGTTTTAGTTTGCATTTTCTTACAATTGACTTTTGGTGTATTTTTATTTTCATGTGCTTTAAGATATCTTCCCTTTTTTTTTTTTTTTCTTTAAAAGACAGAGTCTTGCTGTGTTACCCAGACTGGAGTGCAGTGGTGTGATCATCACTCACTGTAGCCTCAGACGACTCTGAACTCAAGCAGTTCTTCTACCTCAGTCTCCCGAGAAGCTGGGACCACAGGTGTATGCCACCATGTCTGGCTAGTTTTTAATTTTTTTGTAGAGACAAGGTCTCACTGTGTTGCCCAGGCTGTAAAATATCTTTCTTGAGCTGGTCCTGATGGCACAAGTGTGTAATCCCAGCTACTCAGGAGGCTGAGGCAGGAGAATCGCTTGAGCCCAGAAGTTTGAGATCACCCTGGGCAACATAGCAAGACCCTGTCTCAAAACAACAACAACAAAAACTTTTCTTTAACTTTTCGAGAATGCTTATTGGCTTTAAAAAACAATGATAGTAGCCAGGCACAGTGGCTCACACGTGTAATCCCAGCACTTTGGGAGGCTGAGGCAGGCAGATCACGAGGTCAGGAGATCGAGACCATCCTGGCTAACGTGGTGAAACCCTGTCTCTACTAAAAATACAAAAAATTAGCTAGGTGTGGTGGTGGGCGCCTGTAGTCTAGCTACTGGGGAGGCTGAGGCAGGAGAATGGTGTGAACCTGGGAGGTGGAGCTGGCAGTGAGCCAAGATTGTGCCACTGCACTCCAGCCTGGGCGACAGAGCGAGACTCCCTCTCAAAAAAAAAAAAAAAAAAAAAGTTTTTTTCCAAAATAGAATAGTAAATGGCCCTGACAAGGTCTTTGACAAGCATTGGGGTTGCACACTCAACTGTATCACACAATTCCAGGGGACATCATTCACATAAAATTTTTTTTTCTTTTTTCCTACTGGAGTTGTGCAGTGTAGCAGTCTGGGCTATATATTTACAGTTATTATCTAGGATTATCGGTGATTAGGTTCCATGGAAAATTTGAGTACTACCAAATGATGCATTTAAAAAGCATTTTTCAATGTTTCTCTGAAATGAAATTTTTGTCCAGGAGCTAGTTCTGAAGAAATGCCCTACAGGCAGTATGTCTAATGGATCAGACCTGGGAGACATAAAGGCCTATTTCAGGTACTCGACTCTGCCATTTACTGCATGAGTGACCTTGGGCATCTTGTCTAGCTTCTTTGAGTTCATTCTTTATCAGCAAAACAGGATTGATAATCTCTCCTTTTTGTAGATGTGACAAGAATTATAAATAATGCATGTAAAATATCTGATGTAGAGCAGACCTCTTCAAGTTACAACTGCTTTTACTTTTGTTTATTAGCACTTAGTACTGATTAGCCACAGCTTTTTATCAAACAAAAGCTTAGGGTATCAGCAAAGCAGAAAGAAAAGAATTTGAAAAACAATTGAAAGCATTTGCTACCTAACATTTAAAAAAATACTGAAATAGAATTAGGAAAGAAATAAGAATTTATTGGATTAAATGTTAGCTGTTCAGTATTGTTTTTATTTTGTATTTAATAGGGAGAGAATAGAGGGCTATACTATTATATTTTCTGTACTTGGGACCTCCAAAGGTCTTAATTTGGTCTTATCACCACTAACACCACCACTGCCATCTCCATGTCATGCTTGTGTTAAAGAAAGACTTTGAAATACGTCACCTAATGTTTAGGGTCTTAGAAATGCAATTTACTGTTTTGGGACTAGAGTACATGAATTCATATTACTTGACATCATTAGTTCTTCCCAGTAAAATGAGAATATTTGAGGTCCCAGAGTATTTTATAAGGTTTTAAAAACTTCATAATTTCTTAATTTTTTTGTTATTACCCATAGTGATTACAATAAAATCCTTAAAACAGCAAGGAAGGAGAACCAAGGAGATTAGATATGCTTTATGGATGCAAGGAGAGAGGTTTAGCAAGCAATGGAGTAGGGAGTGAAGAAGAGGAGTTTAGCCTGAGTTTCTGGATCTAGGAAGTAATGTAGAAGTCTTAACTGTAGAAGAGTCTTTATAGTGATAGTGATTTTTTTTCTTTGATTTTAAATTATTTCTGCTTTGGTGTTTTCTGTTTGTTGGACATGTTGGTTTCATACCTCTGTATAGTAAGGAGGTTTTAAAACTTTGACCCAAACTATTTTGGCTCACACTTTTACTTCTCATATGGGCTTTTATAATAATATGGAGAGAGGGGATAAGAAGTTGTCTAAAGTAAAATCAAAAGTTGTTTGTCCATTTCCTCTCTCAAGTAAGAATATATCAAGAATATTTCAGTCTAGCCATTTTGTAGCTTGAGATTAGAGAAGGAAAGTTTACATTCACATGTTACCTTCATCTGCCTTTCTTGTCTTTGACCTGTTACAAGAGAAATTGGCAGTTTTTTTTCCCCCTCAAATATTCATTCTCTGCTTCTCTCAAGTTAATGAAACCTAGATAGAGGGCCCAATTGCCACTTGCTGAAAGAACAAATTTCTGAAGTTCTCTTGTAGCAAGTTACTACCTTGTGACTAAATTCTGGTCAGTTAGATGTCAGTAGAAGTATTTGGTATTTCCCAGAAGTCTATTTAAAGGAAGAGCTTTACCATTTTTTATCATTTTTTCCAGCTGCCAACTTAGATCATGAGGATAGGGGCTATACTTATAAGGATGGTAGAATGGAGAGCTGGAAAGACCCTGTATATTTATGTCATGGTAGAGCAGCTCTGGAGTATTATCAGATTATTTTATGTGAGAGAGAAATAAACTTCTGTTTTGTTTATGCCATAGTTATTTTGGATTTTCTTATTATGCATTGCTGAATCCACGATCCTTCACACCTCCATCTAAGGCATCTTCCCTTCTGCTTCCTGTTCTGTGGTTGAACTCTTGGTGCTGTTTCATCTCCACTGCTAAGTCCCTGAATTCTCTTGCTCTCCACATTTTCTATAATGATTGTTCACAGGCACAGTGTTGCAGTTAGAAGCTGCTATGCATTGCTAGTTATGTAGCACCTGAAATTTTAATTTTTTAAAAAGAAACTTTAACAGGAATATGAAGGAATGTGTAAGCACAGTTACACATATTTTATTTCCTAATGAAAAATATAATTTCTAAAGAACGATGTGTCCATTAAGTCTCCCCTGCCCTCCAATTTTAGTTGATACAGATTGGTTTGGCTAATTGGCTGCCAGCAGTTCCTCTAGAGAATATGTCTAGATCACTAACAGACCCCTTTTTACTTGCCTCTTTTGGAAAACTCATCCTATCCCTACCCTAGTAACATGATCCAAATGGAAGCTTGTTACTGTCACAGTTATTGGTTCAAGGATGGATATGTAAGCAAAAATACCAGCTCTGTCCTGGGTTTTTGGAACTGCATCTAGCAGAAAGGAGATCCTCTCTACTTTTGAGGCTATAAGGATGTGGACAAACTGGTTTAGGAGGATCATAGTAATAATACTCAGAACAGAAGTAGAGATGGAGGGAAACAAGTCAGTCTTCCTCAGAGAATGGACATGCACCTCATACAGGCTAATTAGAATATTTTGTTTAGTAACTTGCTAATTTCAAGTCAGACTCTGTTGGGCACTTGAACTGGAGGGTCATGTGAAGGACAGAAGTTTCTTTAAAGCCATACTCCTAAATGTAAATAAATATATTTAAAAAATTTTAAAGAGTGATAGAAACTATTTCCTTTCTTACTTTGAAGGGGGTTCCTAGCTGGTACATAATTCATACTGTCTCAGTTATTCAAACAAATTACTCATTTAATAAAGCGTTTCATGGAGAGGAAAAGAAACTACAAGTTTTTTCTCTATGGATGTGGAGTACTTTTAAAGGAAAATAAATGCTCCCTTAAACACCAATAGTAACAATAAAATATGCACAAAAGCCTCCTAGTGTTGAGAAACCATCACGTAAGTGCTGAGCACTCTAGTTCTGCTCATGGATCTCTTTACAAATAGAAAATTATCTTATCTCTTATGTTTGTTAAAGCATTATTTGCCATAGCTAAGATATAGAATCAACCTAAGTGTTCATCAACACATGAATGGATAAAGAAAATGTGGTGTGTGTATGTATATGTGTGTGTATATGTATATGTGTATATATATATATATATATATACACACACACACACACACACACACAGTGGAATACTGTTCAGCTTTTCAGGAGAAGGAAGTCTTGATATTTATAAGAACATGGAAGAACTTGGAGGACATTATGCTAAGTGAAATAAGCCAGACACAGAAAGACAAATACTGCGTGGTCTCACTTATATGTAGAATCTAACAAAGTTAGACTCAAAGAAGCAGAGAATATAATGGTGATTACCAGGAGCTGTCAGCTGGGGAGAAATGGGGAGATGTGGTTAAAGTGTACAAAGTTTCAGATATTTAGAGGAATAAATTCTGGAGATCCAGTGTACAGCATGGTTGACTGTAGTTAATAATAAAGTGTTGTATACTTGAAAATTGCTTAGAAAGTAGTTTTTTTTTTTTTAAATTGAAATGGGATCTCACCGTGTTGCCCAGGCTTATCTAGAATTCCTGGGCACAAGCAATCTTCCTGCCTCAGCCTACTTAGTAGCTGGGATTACAGACATATGCCACCATGCCCAGCTAGAGAGTAGATTTTAAGTGTCCTTACTATTAAAACAAAAAAAGGTTGGATATATGAGATAATAGGTATGTTAATTAGCTTGATTTAATCATTCCACAACATACACATATATGAAAACATCCAGTTGTACACAATACATATGTGTAACTTTTATTTGCAAATTAAAATGAAGTTTAAAAATTGTATCCATCTGGAGTTCCTCTTGTGGGAAAATGACTTCTTTGGCCACCTAAGGTCTTTTTTTTTAAACTCTTAAATTTGAGACATCTATAGTTGGTATAATTGGTAAGTCACAAGTATTAGTGAGAATTTTATTTGGGTTCATGAAGAACCAATACAGGCAATAAAACACACCAAGAATTAGGGAAAAGCTAAAGCATAGTCCAATTATCTCAATTATTGTAAATGAGAAGTACCCTTCACCTAAATGAGGCTGAGTAGAAACTTCCTTACCTCTGCAACAATTTATAACTGAGGAATTAGAATTTAGATTCAAGCTAGGAAAACTAGAGCTACATTTTATACTCAAAACTATGTCTGCCACTTAAAAGAGGAAAAAAATGAATGAATATAAGCTGGTTATATTGAAGTATATTTTACACAGTTTTTTTTTAGTAGTTAATTTCTTATTTAGATAACTAGGAAGGGTAAGTGGAAAGATACATATGTTTTTAAAGAGAGGCAGGTAACTTTTAATTTTCTTTATAACTTTTAGAATTTCTTTCCCTACTTGATATATGGAGACCTACTGTAGAGGATGTTTGTGGAGTTAGAAGAGATTAGGGTTGTTGAAATACAGATGTCAGTTTAATTGTAATTCATAGTATTGAACCTTAGAATAGTGACCATTTTCTGTTTTCACAAATTTTAGAAAAGTATACATATATGTTGATAATTATTAAAAAATTTGAACCAAGTTTTCGTTCACAGTGAGATTTGTTTAGTAGGTAAATTATTTTATGTTTAAAAATGAGTACAGGTCTGGGCATGGTAGTTTACACCTTTAATCCCAGCACTTTGGGAGGCCAAGGCAGGTTGATCACCTGAGGTTGGGAGTTCAAGACCAGCCTGGCCACCATGGTGAAACCCCATCTCTACTAAAAATACAAAAAAAAAAAAAAAAAAAAATTAGCCGGGTGTGGTGGCACATGCCTGTAATCCCAGCTACTTGGGAGGCTGAAGCATAAGAATTGCCTGAATCCGGGAGGCAGAGGTTGCAGTAAGATGAGATCGTGCCACTGTACTCCAGCCTGGTGACAGAGTGAGATTCCATCTCAAAAAAAAAAAAAAAAAAATCAGTTTGTATTTACTCAGATTTTTTTTTTTTTAATTATACTTTAAGTTCCAGGGTACATGTGCACAACACGCAGGTTTGTTACATATGTATACATGTGCCATGTTGGTGTGCTGCACTCATTAACTTGTCATTTACATTAGGTATATCTCCTAATGCTATCCCTCCTCCTCCCACAACCCCACGACAGGCCCCGGTGTGTGATGTTCCCCACCCTATGTCCAGTTGTTCTCATTGTTCAGTTCCCACCTATGTTTACTCAGATTTAATGGGATTTTATCTGGGTTTTCAAAGGGATCCCAGATTTAATCTGGGTTTTCAGAGGGCTCCCTAGATAATTCTTAGATGCATCCAGATTGAGAAGCATGAATCCAGAGCAAAACAGAAACAGCTAAGGGTGGACTTTTTTTTTTTTTTTTTTTTTTGAGGCTGAGTCTTGCTCTGTTGCCAGGCTGGAGTGCAGTGGGGCGATCTCGGCTCACTGCAGTCTCCACCTTCCGGGTTCAAGTGATTCTCCTGCCTCAGCCTCCTGAGTAGCTGGGATTACAAGCATGTGCCACCACACCCAGCCAATTTTTGTATTGTGTATTTTTAGTAGAGACATGTCGGCCAGGATGGTCTCAATCTCCTGACCTCATAATCCGCCTGCTTCAGCCTCCCAAAGTGCTGGGATTACAGGAGTGAGCCACCACGCCTGGCCAAGGGTGGACATTTGAGGACACAAACATTTGAGGTACTGACCGTCATAAATACATACATACATACATACATACATACAGTATAGGCCCGCTGTGGTGGCTCGCACCTGTAATCCCAACACTTGGGGAGGCCGAGGCAGGTGGATTGCTTGAGCTTAGGAGTTTAAGACCAGCCTGGGCAACATGGTAAAATTCTGTCTTTACCAAAAATACAAAAAATTAGCTGGGCATGGTGGTACGTGCCTGTGATCCCAGCTACTTGGGAGGCTGAGATGAGAGGATTGCTTGAGCCCAGGAGGCAGAGTTTGCAGTGAGCCAAGTTGGGCCTGGGTGACAGAGTGAGACCCCATCTCATTAAAAAAAAAAAAAAAATTAAGAATACAGTATAGAGGGGCATCCTACAAGGAAACCTTACTCATGCACCATAAAAGTGGTCATCAGAAACAGGGAAATCTATAAAACTGTCACAGACAGGAGGAACTTAAAACTATGGGCTTTAGTTAATATATCAATATTCATTAAGTATAGAAAATGTACCATACTAATATAAGATGTTAATAATAGGGAAAACCGGATAGAGGAGTAGTATATGGAAACTTACTGTATTATCTTCAGAATGTTTCTGTAAACCTGAAACTATTCTAAAAAATGAAGAGTTTTGGGGTGGGTGTGGTGGCTCACGCCTGTAATCCCAGCACTTTGGGAGGCTGAGATGGGTGGATCACGAGGTTAGGAGATCAAGACCATCCTGGCTAACTCGGTGAAACCCTGTCTCTACTAAAAATACAAAAAATTAGCCGGGCATGGTGATGCTCACCTGTGGTCCCAGCTACTTGGGAGGCTGAGGCAGGAGAATGTTGTGAACCCTGGAGGTGGAGCTTGCAGTGAGCCGAGTCTGCGCCACTGCACTCCAGCCTGGGCAACAGAGCGAGACTCCATCTCAAAAAAAAAAAAAAGAGTTTTGAAAATCAAGGCTGGGTGCAGTGGCTCACACCTATGATCCCAGCACTTTGGGAGGCTGAGGCAGGAGGATTACTTGAGGCCAGGAGTTTGAGACCAGCCTGGGCAACATAGCAAGATCCCATCTCTACAGAAAATTTAAAAATTAGCTGGGTGTGGTGGTGTGCGCTTGTGGTCCCAGCTACTTGGGAAACTAAAGCAAGAAGACTGCTTGAGCCCAGGAGGTTGAGGCTGCAGTGAGTCATGATTGTGCCACTGCTCTCCAGCCTAGGCAACAGAGCAGGACCTCGAATAAAAAAAAAAAAAGACACCCCAAAAAGTAGTTGATTTTCAAAAATCATGAGTAATATAAACTCCTTGAGTTCAGAGTCATTTGACTTAATATTGGTATGCTTAGGGTTTAGCAGAGTTAACACAAAATAAGCTTTAAAGAAGTGCTAAGTGACAATGTTACACTTATGTTATTTTGTAGAAATGGCTTTTGGAAAGATGAGAAGTAACTTGACAAGCTTTTTAATGTTTTCAATAAGTTTTTACTAAAAGTTTATAAAAATTTTAATTTAGTAAAACAAATTGAAAATATTTGCATAAACTTTCTCTTATTGCTTGAGAGGCCACTTTGAAACTCTTAATGTTGCACATGGTTCTGAAAAGACATCAAGCTTAGTTTAGTTTATAAAAGCATTTCATTAACAGACTGGGTGCTAAATAGTAAACATAGTTCTTTGACAAGTAGAGTTAAATGTAATATTTCTTTTAAAAAACTGAGTACATAAACCTATTTATCCAGTAGGAAATGCAAGTAGAAATCACGAGATACCATTACTTACCTATTAGAAAAGCAAAACAAAAACAAACCAACAAACCTAGACAATAGCAAGCTGACAGAGATATAGAGCAACTAGAACTCTGCTGCCTTGCAGATGGAAATACAAAAAAGTATACAGCTACTTCAGAGAACAATTTGGTGGTTTCTTATAAAGTTACCATATGAGCTGGCAGTCCCACTTCTAAGTATTTACCCAAGGAAATGAAACATGTTCCTGCAAAAACCAGTAATGCTCTGTTCACAATTGCCCAAAACTGGAAACAACCCAAATGGTAATGTACAAATAGACAAATATTAATGTGTGAATGGACAAACTATGGTACATCATACAATGGATGATGTACCAATTATAAAAAGGAATGAACTGTTGATACGTGTGTTGTAGCAATTTGGAGGAATCTCAAAGACATTATACTTTTTTAAAAAAGCTAGTCTCCTGATTCCATTTACGTGATATTTTCAAAAAAATAAAACTGTAGTGGTAGAGAATGTGTACTGGTTATCCAGTGCTATGGTTTGAATGTTTTTGTTCCCTCTGAAAATTCATGTTGAAACTTAATCACCAATGCAACAGTGTTGGGAGGGGGGCCCAATGGAAGGTGTATGTATTGGTTCATATGGGGGAGCCCTCACAAATGGATTAATGTTGTTATAAAAAGGGCTTGCGGCCGGGCATGGTGGCTCACGCCTGTAATCCCAGCACTTTGAGAGGCCGAGGCGGGTGGATCATGAGGTCAGGAGTTCAAGATCAACCAGGCCAAGATGGTGAAACCCTGTCTCTACTAAAAATACAAAAAAAATTAGATGGGCATGGTGGTGAGCGCTTGTAATCCCAGCTACTCAGGAGGCTGAGGCAGAGAATTGCCTAAACCTGCGAGGCAGAGGATGCAGTGAGCCGAGATCACGCCACTGCACTACAGCCTGGGAGACAGAGCGAAACTCTGTCTCATAAATAAA
Source organism: Pan paniscus (assembly GCF_029289425.2). Taxonomy (NCBI): domain Eukaryota; kingdom Metazoa; phylum Chordata; class Mammalia; order Primates; family Hominidae; genus Pan; species Pan paniscus. The sequence goes on from NC_073264.2 coordinate 66,548,119, forward strand.
TAAAAGAATGAAAAGGGCTTGCTCTCTTCTGCTTTTCTGCCATGTGAGGATGTAACATTTGTCTCATTTTGTCCTCCACCTTTCACCATGAGTGTTTACAGCCAGAAAGATCCTCACCAGATGCTGGCACCTTGATCTTGGACTTACCAGCCTCCAGAGCTGTGAGAAACAAAATTCTGTTGTTTATAAATTACCCTCTCTCAGGTATTCTGTTATGGCAGCACAAAATGGACCTGGGGTTATGGTGGGGGAGGGTGTGTGACTATGGAGAGACAGCATGAGGGAGTTTTTGGGGTGATAGAACTGTTCTGTATCCTGAGTATGGATATACATGTGTTGAAATTCATAGAACTGTATACTCCTACTTCCTCTCAAAAGTCTGTTTTACTGTATGCTAACTTAAGAAATAAAATGGAAGACATACAAAGAAACTGAACATGTGTCTACTTTATAAGGCATTTGGTCTAACTACTGGTCAAATAAACTTGTATAAATACTGTCTAATGTTTTCTCTATTAGATTTTTTTTTACGTCTCAAAGATTTGTATGAAAAGTGACTGATGCACAGAAAACCTTTATTTTTTATTTTTTAAAAAGTAGAAACAGAGTCTCACTATGTTGCCCAGGCTGGTTTGAACTCCTAGGCTCAGGTGATCCCCCTGCCTTGGCCTCCCAAAGTGTTGGGATTACAGGTGTGAGCGACTGTGCCCAGCTAGAAAACCTTTCATATTAAAATAATTAGCACTATAATCATGTGCAAAGAATTGGGATGGTCACCTAGTACAGCTTCACATTTTAAAATAGGTAACAACTATCATTTATTGAAATAATGCTGTTCATTGGTTTTATCACCCAAGTGATACTATATCCTTAGACACTGTAATACTACGTATATATATATATTTTGAATTTGATACGTCTTTTAAGCCTTTTAATCTACAGATCCCCCATCTCATCTGTCTCTTTTTCTTACAAGTTAGCTATTGAACCCTGGGCTGTTTGCCTTGTAGAGTTTCCCACAGTTTGCATTCTGCTGATTGCATACTAATAGTGCAGTTTAACACTTTCCTCTGTTCTCTGTATGCCCTGTAGATTTTCAGCTGGATTCAGAGGCTTGATCCTAATTAGGTGTGATCCCTTTGGCAAGGCAATAGGAAGTGTGTCATCAGAAGGCACTTGGCTGTTTGGATGACTCTCTTTGTGACGTTAGCAGCCATTGATACTCACTACTTAGATGGATTAATTCATTGGAGGTTGCAAAATAGTGATAGTGATATTCTAAATTATTTCTTTTTAATTTATTACTTAGCATACTTCCATAGAATATTTTCTTCATCACTGTTTGGTTAGTAAATAGTATAATTCACAAGGAAAGCCAGGATAAATACTTGATTCTTTATTTTTATTTACCAGTTTTCAAGATACTGAAATTGTTACATCTAAACCTGTGAAGATGTTTTAGGGCTTTTTTTTTTTTTAAACATGTTTAGATTTTCATTCATTGCAATTAATATGCTTAATGAAGCTCAAATTGTTGTTATATCTTTGACCAGTGGGAGCCTGCCCCTCACCCTCTCTCCCTTTTTTTTTTTGTAAAGATAGGGTCTTTCTCTGTTTCCCTTTCCTTTCCTTACTTTTCAGGCAGAGTTTTGCTATGTTGCCCAAGCTGGACTTGAACTCCTGTGCACAAGCAATCCTCCAGCCTCAGCTTCCTGAGTAACTGGGACTACAGGCACGTACCACCACACCCGACTCTGCTATTGTTTCTTTAAATAAACGTTTCTGCCCCTTTGTCTGTCTCTTCTCTTTCTTCAACTCTTATAATCTGAAAATTTTCTCTATGCTATCCTATAAATCTTGTAACCTTTCTTTATTTTCATGTTTTTCCCTTTTGGCTGGTGAAATCTGGTCTCTACTGAAAATACAAAAAATTAGCAGGGCATGGTGGTGCATGCCTGTAATCCTAGCTGCTTAGGAGGCTGAGGCAGAAGTCACTTGCTCCTGGGAGGCAGAGGTTGTAGTGAGCTGGATGTCCCACACTGCACTACAGCCTGGGTGACAGTGAATGAGACTCTCTCAAAAAAAAAAAACAAACCCAAAAGAAAGTAAATTTTGTTTGAGTTTGTTACTAAACTTGGTGAATATAAGCTGCATTTTTTAGTTTCCAGTAAATCAAGGCGCAGTGTAATCATTGTACATTTTATGTTGAAGAATTATAGGAAAATACCTTTATTTTATAATAATGAAGGAAAAGGACTTTTTGGATTGGAAAGGAATGTTTTGACAAAAGATTAAATTAAAAGATTAAAAAAATTTTTTCTTCTGAAAATTTTTTTTCTTCAACCAGACAAGATACCATTTTTTCAAATACATACATTTTTTCAAATGGTATCTTGTCTGGTTGAATTACTAGAATGTTTTTGGCGTGTTTAGTAGCAAGTGGTAAGTTCAATTGAAATACAAGCTGAAAAATTCTAATGGCCCCTGGAAGATGGCAGTATAGGCTTTTCATCTCAGAATTTTAGATCTGGAGGAGACCTTTAAAATTTATTCCAGTTCCTTCATTATAGGAGAATATCTAGACATCTAGGGATAATGATAATGTTATTTCTGAGATCACATAGTAAATTTCTGTTTAGAGCTGGGACTAGTACTAAGCCTCTTCGTTTCTGTTTCAGGATTAGTTTCTCAATGCCAGAATGTGTTTCTTGAAAGGCACGATAACCAGCTCCTGGGCTCCTCATATCCTACCTAAATTAGTGCAACTAAGGCAGTGTGACATATTTATATTGGTATTTTTATAAAGGCACAGAAACAGACATGATTTATTCAGTATCACAGGGATAGTGTTAGGTCATAAGACCCCTGACCTGTTGATTCTATCTCTTTATCTTACCTGGTAAGAGATAGCTTAGAGATAGTAGCCAAAATATCCAATGGTTATGAACTATAGATTGGGAGCTGGAAGTGGAGCTGGTACTAGAAACCATAAAAACGCCAGATGATGTTTGTGGTATGGTGAAGAGTGCTGGGATGATGCAGGCAGGGGGTGATGAAAGCTTTGGTCATGAGTAAGTGGGTCTAGAACCTATAGAATTGGGGGGCAGAATAAAGGAGGCAATGGAGCCACCATCAAACTCATGCTTATCAGGAGGATCGTTTCTTCTGTTCTCATTCCCTGTAGCATATTGCTACTTTCCAGCTAAGATTTAGAATAATCATAGACAATAATAAAATAAAATACATCTGATATCTGCACAATATTTTAAGCACAGTACTCATAAATGTTGTACTATTTGATCCTTGCAGTATCCTTGTGAGATAAGTAGAAGGGATATTGGTGAGTAGAAACTATTAAATATAATATGTGTTAAGGTAGTGTGCTAGAAATCACTAAGGGATATAAAGGTGAATAACCACAGGCTCTGTTCTCATGGTGTGCCCAATCTTTTGGGGATGGGGTGGGAAAAATAACCAGTTACAATGTATAGGAAGTTGAAAAGGATTTAGAAATTCAAGCTGTGTCCCATGGGAATTTAGAAAGAGTGATGGTATTGTAACAGAAATTTTGGTATTTTGCCTTCTTAATTCAGACTAACTGAAAGGATAATGACTATAAAAGCATCTTGACTGTAATAGATACTGATACGATTTTCCTTTATAATTTTCAGATTATTTTTTATTTTAGGTGATTTTACACAGCTATTTATATGAATGAATTTATGAATTAAGGATGACAGAAATCACTTAAATTGTTTTAGTGATTTTTGGCGTATTAGTCTGGTTTGAGAAAGAGGGAGAAAACAAGGGAATTGATTTTGTAATGTCAAACAGAACTTACAAATTTAGGACAGATTTACCTAGACCATTATGAATAAATAAATAGATCCTTTTAATTGGTAAGACACTAGACCAAATTTAATATAGTTGATTTAGTACTAGTTTATGTTGATGATGTAGACAACTTCACCAAAGGAAGGGGAGTAGTGAATAAATTAGTTATAACTTATTTTACTGTAAAGTAATGTTAATTGTTAGAATAATTATAGGAAATATTTGCTTACCAATAAATATGACTTTGACAGTCTTACAATGATGAATTCGTTTTTGTTGAAATAGCGGACAAAACAGACTTTTTCGTTTTTTTCACTTATTCCTAGAATCCATTTTAGTCTCTAGTTTTTGTTAGTATGTATCACCTACCTTAACTATTTTTCTTTTTGCCAAAACAGAAAGAATGCGGCTTCCATTGATATACTGGAGTCACTTAGAATATCAATATCAACACTACAGAGAAAGGAGAAGGAAAGGAAGCAATATACCATTGTCAGTGTGCTTTTCTCCTCTGAGGCTTTCATCCTTCTTGTGTTTTCTCTCTTAACATTGGCCCATAGCTAGAAGACATTGAGGTCCTGCCTTACTGCATTTTTATCTTAGCCATGAGCAGCATACCCCATACTATATTTAGGTTGATAAATTTTCAATAGTAAAATTCTTCATAGCGAGCAGCCTCTTCTAGGCTGTCGCCACCCCTGCCTTACCCTATTTCACTGTGGAAAGCTCACTTTCTTGGTTGAAGCATCTCCCTGTTTGAAGTCCAGCTTTGGGGAAACCTAGAATGGCCTTAGGACCATCAGTGTTACAAGACTCAGTAGTGCCTGAGTCATACTTAGCTTTTAAAACATGTTTATAGCTTTCACTTTTTATGGGTAAATAGCCCTTTTATTATCAACACAGTACTTTTCTCTTTTTCTTAAAAATGACCAATTTCACCACTGATAGAGTTTATTTTTGTCATCTGTTAAACATGTTTTCCCATAACTTTGGGTTCTTCTTCATTTCATATGTGATTGTGTGTGTATATGTATGCATGTGTGTGTGGTTTCCTTTTTTAGAACAAGATGTATTTCTTTGAAGGTGAGACTCAGTGGGCCATTTGCTGTTTTTCTTTCCTCATCTAGGGTACCTTCAGTTTAGCTCACAGTCTTCTTTCTTCCTAATGGTGTGGGTAAAAATGACTGACTCTGTTCAACATTACAGATTGAAAATAAAACCTGTGATTCCTAGCCTCTTTATTTTATACTTCTTTATTTTAAAGTCTAACATTTTTCTTTCTTTATGCTTTCTTTTTTCTATCATGGAGATAACTTAAGATGTTTATTTAGTTCTATAGGTATTCTGTTTCTCCTGAAGACTTATCGTTTTACTTCTCTTCCTTTATTATGTTCATGTTCAGTTAGTCTACAGCAGATCTTGTAACGTTTGACTGAATTCTAGTGCCACTAATGATAAGCAAGTATAGCATTTCTTCTTAAGTGAATAATTTCTTCCATATATTTGATGTGGATATGATATTATATGCTGCACTCTTGGTTGTATCTTTTCAGGTATATTTCTTTTTCTCAGAGAAATCTTTCAGTTTGTATCTTTTCTAAAATGGGGTTTTTCTTAGTTTGGGTTTTTATTATTGCTGATTACTGGATATTGTTTATTCTTTGGACGCTGTTGATATTCACCTATCATGAAAGTAAACTTTCATGGTTAATCATTTTTTTCTATTACGTAATGAAGCAGGATATTTCCCTGACTCCTTTGTGGGACTCGCAACAGGGGTGCCTTGTTTACCCAGCCTACCACCCTTCCACCCTATTTTTTTTTTTTTTTTGAGAGGGAGTCTTCCCTCTGTCGGCCAGGCTAGAGTGCAGTGGCGCTCACTGCAAGCTCCGCCTCCCAGGTTCACGCCATTCTCCTGCCTCAGCCTCCCTAGTAGCTGGGACTACAGGCGCCCGCCACCGCACCCTGCTAATTTTTTGTATTTTTGTTAGAGACGAGGTTTCACCGTGTTAGCCAGGATGGTCTTGATCTCCTGACCTCGTGATCCGCTCGCCTCAGCCTCCCAAAGTGCTGGGATTACAGGCATGAGCCACTGCGCCTGGCCCCAGCCCACCACTCTTAACTCCTTGTGGAAGGGAGTGCACAAGTGAACGGGTGTGGGAATTGGAGTGAATGAGTACTGAAGCCAGCCGGCTGCTTTGGCTCCAGAGGGCTCAACCTCCACTCACTCGGACCCACTGCGTTCTGCCCCTCGCAGGAGGGAGTGCGCATATGAGTGGGTGCCGGAATGGCCGGATGCTTTAGCCACAGCAGGAGTGAACTCTCTGCAGGCCCCACAGCAGTGTCCAGGAGCGGGTGCCTGCGACTATTGAAGCTCCAGAGGGTGTGTTACAGTGCTCTTTTAGCTCCGCTGTCCGTGGACAGCTTAAGTGCTAACAACTCAGTGGACCCTTTGCCTTTTTTTTGTGAAGTGGCTGCCCTCTGCCAGTGAGGCCAAAGGGCTACTGTGAAAGCCTTTTGTATCCACACTTGTGGCTCCTGAGCTCTTGTCTGGCGCCCAGGAAAAATGAGGTTACATGAATGAATTGAAAGATGGTAAATGCAGGGGATTTTATTGGAAATGAAAGGGACTCTCAGTGGAAATGGAAGCTGAAAAGGGGACAGGGTGGGTAGGTAATCTTCCCCTGGGAAGTTCAGCCATCTCTGGCAAGATTCTTCTCTGTAGTAATGCCATCAAGCTGTCCTTCTGAAGTCAAGCCACCTCTCTCCAATATCTAGCCATCGTCTTGTCTACCAGCCGAGTCTGGGGTTTTTATAGGCACAGGATGGGATGGGGCAGGACCGTGGGTGATTTAGGAAAAGGCAACATTTGAGCCAGAAAACGGAGATATAAGCTCTCACTTTGGGCCATGGTTACAGGCTTTTTGGCTTGAGGGTGAGGTTATGCTGGGGACCCGCCATTTTCTGCCTAGAATTTCTCTGTCCCCCGTTCCTGTCAATAATATGCATTTCTTAAATATCTTTAGTTTCTCCTATGGTAATATTTTGTTTCATATGAGTTCCTTCTCATTCTTAGATCCTATTTATGCTTCTTTGCTTTAGGATAACTTATTGACATATAAGTGGTATTTATTGAATACATCTAATTTTTAGAAAATTTCAGCATTCAGTGCTGTCACAAAGTTAATTAAGTTCATAGTCCCCCTTTAAAATACAGTGTTTCCAGGTAAGATGGACTAATAGGGATGGTCTTTCCACCTAAGACAACTAAAGAATGGGATGAAATAATGAAACCACAGTCCTCAAGACATTTGCCATCAAGCAGCAAAAGACATTGATCCCCAAGGGATGGGAAACAAATTAGGGGAGATCATGCGGTTGCTCTAGCTCACACCTAGAGAGGGTTTGTAGGGATGGAACAAAGCAGTGGAACCCAGGAGGAGCCTAGAGATTTCTCTGTATTGAAGAGGTAGAGCTAGCTGGGAGATTGGGGGGCCAAGGCAGCTAGAGTTCACAAGGTAGAGTATGAGAGAGGAGAAAGCTGCAAGAGACAGAAATTCACAGATCTGTAGAAATTGCTTTCAAGAATTCAATTGACTACTGATCAATACATGCCTGTAAGGAAACTATGGGAAGCTGCGGAAGAACCACCAAAAAGGAATTGAGGGAATAATATAATAATTAGAGCTCACACATGGTTAGGAGTAGAGCCTGAATCCATCAGACAAAAAAGCTTCATAATTCAACAGGTGTGCCAGGTAGAGGACTTCCAACGTTCTAGTTTTTATTTCTAGATGTTCAACTTGGGTCTTTTTTGTCTGTGTCTTAATATACTTAACCTTTCTTCTGGCTTTTAGTACATATGGAACAGATATATAATAACTTTTAATGTCCTAGTCTCCTAATTCTATCAACCCTGTCATTTCTGGGTTGGTTTTGATTGATTGATAGCTTTCCTTCTGGCTCTGTTTTCTTGCCTTAGTTTTTTTAACCTGCTAGTTAATTAATTGATACATATCAGGCATGTAAAATAAGACATTGTAAATTGTGCCTTGTTGGGTGCTGGACATTTTTATATTCCTATATTCTTTTTTTTTTTTTTAAGAGATGGGGTCTTGCTCTGTTACCTGGGCAATAGTGCAGTAGCATGGTCATAGGTCATGGCAGTATTAAACTCTTGGGCTCAAGTGATCCTCCTGTTGCAACTTCTTGAGTAGTTGGGACTACAGGTGTGTACCACCAGCCCTGGTGCCTGCAGATATTTTTGAACTTTTTCCTGGTCTGTATTGAAGTTATTTGAAAGTGTTTTTTAACTTTTAGGTATTGCTTTTAATCTTTGTTAAGTGTAACCACTTAATTTAATTTTCCCCACTACTGAGGCAAAACCCTTCTGAATATTTTATGCTTCATGAATTATGAGACTTTTCCAATCTGGCTGTTGGTTACAGATGTTAAATTGAGGATCAGATTGTCCTTTCATGTCTTGTTTTTAAGCTCTGTTGGGATCATTATAGAGTAATCTTTATTCTAGGGCAAATTTAGCCCTCCTGAGGTCTGTACCTATGGCCTAGAGTGTAAAGAGATGTCTCTGCTGTGGCTGGATGGAACTCAGATGTCTCCAAGCTCAGTGTCAACCCAGAGTTGTTCATATTATAGCTCCTGGAGGATGTTTTTTGTCTGACTTTATGGAACTTCACCCTAAGCATGTGTAGATTAGTATTTAGTTGATGACTCAAGTGGACCCCAATGTACATATCTGTAGCTTTTTTCTGCTTAAGTTTCTCCTTTCTGGTATATCATTCTAGTAATTTTTGCCACCTCCACTGTTCCAAACTCTGTTCTTTTCAAGTTAGCAAGACTGCTGTATTCTGCTTTGAATTTCCCTGTTGGCAATGGTGTCTAGAACATGTCTCTAGGCAGAAAGCCAGGGTGGTCATAGGCCTTATCTAGTTTGTTTTCTTGTTTCAGGGAACACAGATCTACACTAATTGTTGTTCACTGTCTGGAAACTGTCATGTATTTTGTCTGGTTTTGCAGTTGCTTACCATCTGAGGGTAAATCTGTTACCAGTTATTCCATAATGGCTGGAAGCATACATTTCACACTATTGGATTATTGAGGAGTTTGGCAAAGACTTTTGGGTGAAGTTACAGGAAAGAATTACAATAAACCTTTGCTGACTTTAGACTTGATGGCTATTTAATAATTGTACGTTTATGGGCTTTGGGAGTAGTTGACTATGTCTTCTTCAAATAGATGTATGAGATAATGTAAATAATAAAGCATTATACAGGCTGGGCATGGTGGCTTATGTTTGCAATCCCGGCACTTTGGGAGGCTGAGGCATGAGGATTACTTGAGCCCAGGAGTTTGATACCAGCCTGGGCAACATAGCGAGACCCAGTCTCTACAATAAAGTAAAACAAAATAAATTTTAAAATCTTTAAAAAAAAGAAAATAGTTGTGTTACCTTTGTGGTGGGAGGAGTTTAAGTTGGTGATATTGCTTTTATATTAGTTGTAATTGCCTAAAATTGTTTTCAGTAGACTTTGATGTCATTGGAGAAAAACTGCTTCTCACAATTAATAATGTCAATCAGAGAAAAATCTCATGTTGTTGACATAAGAGTAAAGCGAGTGGCAGAAACACACATTTCTATAGAATGTATTGTGTCTTTGTACTGTTCTTGGGTTTTTGTACTTGGTGACTTGCGCATACTACACACTCAGTGAACATTTGATGTGCGAATCTTTATTAAGGCCATTTCACTTTTCAGTTAATCATATTGATTACTGTGTGCCAAACATGATACTGGATGAGGGAGAGGCAGCAACAAATGAAGTAGGAGAAGGGCCCCTGATCAAAAGACTGCATGAGATGGTGCATGTATAAGGCAGCAAAATACTCTACTGAAGATTAATGGAGTATAGAATGATTATGTCAGCTCTCAGGCAGGGAGGTATAGAGGGGCTGGATTTTGAGAAAGTTGATGGATATGCATTGATTGATAAAGGAGAAAAAAATCCCTGTTTTTTAAAAAAAGGAATGTTGTATTGCAGGGTGACAACTGAGAATAAACAAATTGTTCTATGGAAAGAAAGCAAAATTAAATTGGCGTTAGTGGAGGTTTGTGTAGAAGATAGTAAGAAACTAGGTTATGTAGCTAACTGAGGTGTCATACAAAATCGAGGGGAAATACAAAAGATTTTGAGCTTTGGTCTGAAAAGAGGTACATTTCTGAATGCCTTTTATGTTAAAAGATAGACAAAGTTAAAGAATTTTATATTCACAAAGCAAGTTATATGAGCGCTAACTTATTTTAAGTTGAACTATGAAGCAAATTAAACCACTGAGTGTTACTGAGTTTGGGTATAATTTGCAAAATGAAAACCCATTTTTTGTTGACATTTGGAAAGTGCTTACAGAATAAGTCAGTGTACAAAATAAGTGAATTTGCATGTTATGACTGGCTACATAAAGAAAAGTTAAAGGTATTTAAAAAATTATATAATAATGCTAACTGAAGCTTGAGTAGGGCTGAATTTCACATATTTTTATTTTGTTTCAGGTTGCTGCTTTTGCTCAGAGGACATCCATGACCCTAATGGTCTTTTTGTTCAAGATAAAGTGATTTATTGCCTTTGTTGATTAACTGGACAAATTCAGGTTAGTGTATTTTGTGGACAGCACTTCCCTGTTCTAATTATATGTTAATATTTTGAGAAATAGATAATTTTGTGGTTAAAGCTACATGTTATGTACCAGTAAAGCAGAAAGGCCAAGTCAGTCTAAACTCTGTTGAATTGTGTATTAGTTAAGAAACATTTTCTTACTGCCTACTATATACAATATTCACTGCATAAATTGAAAAAAATTTACTTCCTTTTAAATAGTTTTGTACTTTAAATTATGGGGCTGGATAAAACAAGTTGTGGTTGAATGCGGTACACTGAACTTTTGGCATCGTTGTGTGGCATATTTGGTGCTAAAAATAAGCAACTCATCTTAAACATTGCTGACATTTTTAGTAGCTGGCTTTTAAAGGTATTCTTGTCCAGATTTCAGTCCTACATTAACATTTTTATTTATTTTTAGTGTTCATTCTATTAATTTTGACAAATATATATCACCACAATTAAAACATTCTCTAAACCTTCCAAATTTGCTCGTGTTGCCTATTTGTAGTTAACCTCTCCTTATACCTCAATCCCTAGCAATCACTGATCTGCTTTCTATCCCTGTAATTTGCCTTTTCCAATGTTATTTAATTGGAATCATCTAAGATGTAGTTTTTAAATCCTGGCTTTCACTTAGAATAATATATTTGAGGTTTATTCATGTTGCTGTGTGCATCAGTAGTTGTGTATCAGTAGTTTGTTCTTTTTTATTGCTGAGTAGTGTTCCACTTTATGGATGTACCATAATTAGTTTATTCATATACCTGTTTATGGATATTTAGGCTGTTTTTAGTTTTTGATGATCATAAAACTGCTGCAATCATACATTAAAAAAAAATGTGACTCTATGTTCTTTAAAAAATTTGGTGGGGCATGGTGGCTCAAACCTGTAATCCCAGCACTTTGGGAGGCTGAGGCGGGCGGATCATGAGGTCAAGAGATCGAGACCATCCTGGCCAACATGATGAAACCTCATCTCTACTAAAAATACAAAAATTAGTTGGGTGTGGTGGTTCACGTCTGTAGTCCCAGCTACTTGGGAGGCCAAGGCAGGAGAATTGCTTGAACCCGGGAGGCAGAGGTTGCAGTGAGCCGAGATCACGCCATTGCACTCTAGTCTGGTGACAGAGTGAGACTCTGTCTCAAAAAAAAAAAAAAAAATTTTTTTTTGCATTGATGCATGTTAGGTGTACATACTTATTTTCAGGGTACATGTGATAATTTGATACCTTTATGTAATAAAATCAGGGTAATTGGAATATCCGTTAACTTAAATATTCATTTTTTCTTTATATTAAGAAAATTTGAATTATTCTCTTCCCTAGCTATTTTGAAATGTACAGTCAACTAAGTAAGGTTAACTATAATCACCCTATTGATCTATTGAACACCAGGTCTTATTTCTTCTAAGTGTATGTTTGTACCCATTAATCAACCTTTCTTCATCCCCTGACCCCATATATTTTTTACTAACAGAAATTACTTTTTGTTGTTGCTACTGTTAAAGCGCTGTGATGATTTAACTATTGCCTTTTAGGCCATGGTTGCATTTCTTTTTTAAAATGTTATTAAAACATAATGAGAACACAATTTAACAGACATTGTGGCTAGGGGAAGAAACTTGCAATTTATGGTCATTTTGAGTATAGAAAGAGAAATGATGTAAAATTATTAGAAAGGGGATCTGTTGGAACTTGTGGTGTTCCCTGATTTTGGAGATACTAGGTAGCCTTCTTGAATATAGTGGTAGTGTAGCAAGACGAGCTGCAGACAAAACCTCTCAGACACCGAGTTATAGAAGGAAGGGCTTTATTCAGCTGGGAGTATCAGCAAGCTACTGCCTTAAAATCTCAGCTCCCTGAGTGCACAATTTCTGTCCCTTTTAAGGGCTCACAACACTAAAGATTTCACATGAAAGGGTTGTGATTGATTGGAGCAAGCAGGGGGTACGTGATAGGGGCTGCATGCACTGGTGGTCAGAGTGAAACAGAACAGAGCAGGGAGTTTCACAATACAGTGCCTGAAATCTATGTGTAACATCGGGTTCTAAGTCATGAGTTGATTTTTAACTACTAGGTTTAGGCCAGGCAGGCCCAGGCCTGGTTTTGGGCCTGGCGCCGGGCTGCCTGTCTTTGATTTCACTTCCTTGTTTTTTTTCTTAAAACAGGTACTGAGTGTAAAACAATATAAAACAATATGAGAGGGTCTCTCTCTTCCCTCAGTAGACCAGAAATATACAGGTAGATTAATAACGTCAAGCCTCATATAGGTAGCTTCAAAAGTCATCTAGAAAAGTCAAGTAAATTAGAATTCTGTATTAAAAACATACTTAAAGAGGGTAAAGGTTGGGCATGGAAAAGTCAGTTTAAACTTTCTTGAATGAATATGTAGGATGAAAGTGATAGAAACTGTCTTTCTGCCTTGGGGAAATTAATGACCTCAAAAAGTAGCTTGAAACCCTATTTGAATTATAAGGAAACTGTAGTTCATTATTTGTTATAGAAATAAAAAGGTCTTGAGAAAGTATTATGCTCTGACTCAGAAAATGTGGGATGGTTTAGACTCTAGCTTCTAAGCCTGGACATTAAAAGACTTACTGCAACTTTAAATTGTTTTCTTGTTTCTGAACATTTTTAGATGAATTATGTAATTTTCATAGTATCTCTGTAGATAAGTGGCCTGCTGTATTGTGTTCTCAGAAAACATTTCTTTAAAACCTTTTTTTCCTTTCATTTCTTTTCTTTTCTTTTCTTTTTTTTTTTTGAGACAAGAATCTCTCTGCCACTCAGGCTGGAGTGCAGTGGCTCAATTTCCGCTCACTGCAACCTTCACTTCCTAGGTTCAAACAGTTCTCATGTCTCAGACTCCCAAATAGCTGGGATTACAGATGTGTGTCACCATGCCCAGCTAATTTTTGTATTTTTAGAAGAGATGGGGTTTCACCATGTTGGCTAGGCTGGTCTCAAACTTCTTGGCTCAAGTGGTCTGCCCACCTCAGCCTCCTGAAGTGCTGGGATTATAGATGTGAGGCACTGTGCCCGGTCAGAGAACATTTCTTAAATAGACAAAACATTTTAGGCAGAGTCAGAGCATTTTAGAGCTATTTCTGAAAGAGAATAGTTATCTGTTCAACGGGCAAATACAACACAGAGTCAAAGATAATGCTATGCTCAGAAGTCATGATTTCTTCAGGATTTTAGGGTATTTAGATTTTAAACCACAATTCTAAGGTCAATATTTATGTAAAGTATTTATGAAAATAAAAGCCATATTTAAATTTAAATTTAATATACTTTAATTCACATAAAATATTTTGAGGTTGTTACAAAATAAAAAAATTTAGATTTTTCTAGCTATATGTTCAATATCAGCATATTTTTTGCATATTTGAAAATTGAGATTCTGTCTTGTACCGTTTAAATGGTAGCCTGTTTAACTTAAAATTAACTGCAAAAGAAATAAACAAAAACTGAGTTTTTGTAAATAATATTAAATTGAGTAATTTAACTTAATCCCACCCATTAGGTTAAGCAATGATCCCAGGATAAAGAGAGAGAGAGAATGATGAGTAAAATGAACCCTACAGTGCAATGTCTCCAGATAGCTGTATGAGTAAAAGCTTACCATCTCAGCTCTTGGGTCTTTATTTTCTTATTTTAAAAAAAGGCGTTAAGGTCCACATTAAAGTCAGGTATAATTGGTAAAGTTTAAAACTGCTAGTCTCTTTTATTTCATGAACACTGCCAGGCCTTGGAAATTATTGATAAAACTTGATTCACTGTGAGAAACAGTCAAAAAATAATAAAAAAAATAGCATTTTATTTTAAAGTTAAAGAATAATAAAAATAAAAACTTGCTTGAGATACTTTTCTAGAAATGGAACATTTTACAATGAAAATAGGATCCAAACATATCATATGCTTGAGATACTTTTCTAGAAATGGAACATTTTACAATGAAAATAGGATCCAAACATATCATAAGTATTTACTTTTGGATATTTGATATATAGGCTTGTTATAAGATTGTGACTCAGCTGAAGTGGTTTTAGTTTATACAGATTTTTGAGAGAAGAAAGTACACCTTTTTGCTCTATATGTTTTCTCTGGAAACATCTTCTCATTGTATTGTACCAATTTTGTCTTGATTCTCTAAGAATCTTTTTAGTCTTTTAGGACAAAGGAAATAGGTATTGAGAGACATTTCTCTTCAATCCATGGATCTCTTCTGTTTCTGCACATTCGCTGAGCAGAGTACTGATAGCTTTTGTTGGGGGCTATCTTTTTCAAAGAAATCTGTTTAGCAAACAGCCTAGGAAGATAGAAATAGTGCTTCCATTAGGACAGATGGCACATTTCTTTGCTGTCCAGGATAATTAAGATAATCCCTCTAGGGAAAAAGGTTGGGCATATTTGCTTGTAGCTCCTTTTAAAGATTGGAGTTTCATTAAGCTCAGGTTTTCTTGTCCTGTAATGCAACCCACAGTATGTGCACTTGGTTTTCCTTTCATTGGCCTTTAGGAATTAGAGCTTGAGGAATCAGTAAAAAATATGGTACTCTGTCTATGCTATTGTTGTGAGTAGTAAACTGTTCTTTGTTTCTGATCTAGGAGTGTCGTAACTTCTGCCAGGATTATCTGATGCTAGCTTACCAGCTACCACTAACACATCCTATTGATAAAACAAAGCTGAGTTCATTGCTTATTGTGGTAAGGGAGAACACCTAAAAAAATCTTTGGTAGGGTCTTAGAGAGGTCAAAATTTGAGAATTTGAAGTTTGTTTTAAGTTGGATCTTTCAGTGGTGGCGATGAGGCTTGATTAGGATTGGGTAGGTATCATGATAAAACAGTTTAGGTTTGGTGGAAACAGTAAGATTTTGAAAACTGCCGAAGAGTTGATGGGTCTTTCCAGAAGGTCTATAATGAACAATCACATTATATTTCTGCTGTCTCCTAGAATAGCAGTTATGCTAATTAAGACAGTGGACTGGTAAAGTCATGTTAATGTACCTAGAAAGCTGTGTGTGTGCGTGTATTAGTTTTCTAGGGCTGCTATAACAAAGCACTGTAAACTGGGTGGCTTAATATAACAAATTTATTCTTTCAGTTTTGGAGGTTAGCAGTCTGAAATCAAGGTGTTGGCAGGGCCACACTCTCTCTGAAGGCTCTAGGTAAGAATCCTTTCCTTCTTCTTTTAGCTTATGGTGGATGCCAGAAATCCTTGGTATTTCTTGACTTTTGGTAGGATAACTCCAATCTCTACCTCAGTATTCACATGACATCTTCCCTCTGTGTGTGTTTGTGTTCAAATGTCCTTCTTATAAGGATTCCAGTCATGTATTAGGGTCCATCCTAATCCAGAATGACATTATATCAACTTGATTATATCTGCATAGACCCTATTTCCAGCCGTTACACATTTTGGGAGGACACTTATTCAACTCAGTATAGGGGACATGTAGTTTCAGTCTTCAGTGCCCAAACTGTATGTCGGTACAGTGTTTGCTCTCAGTGTCCATGAAACTATGGCAGACTGATGTTAGCTTGCATGTAGGGTAAAATCTTAGGTTCTTCAGAGTTCTTGACAACAGCATGGTATAGTAGAAAGAAAACCAGTCTGGAAGTCAGAGTACCTTAGTTCTGCTCTGTTAATAACTAGTTTAAGAAAGTTACTGTCTTCTTTAGCTATTAGTTTGTTACTGATACACCAGGAGTTCAGTCTAGGTCCTGCTGCTTGCTGCATAGAAAGCCAATCACTGAGACAATGAGTATTGCCAAGGAAGAAGGCTTTAATCAGGTGCGGCAGCTGAGAAGATGGGAGCTCGGTCTCAATTCCATCTCCCTGACTGACTAAAACCAGGGTTTATATAGCAGGGAAGACATAGATTTTAACAATGTGTAAGAAAACAGGAACTTGGGAGGGGCGAGGAAGCAATAATGGTGAATGAGGGGTCTGGCATCTGGTGGGGTGATCTGGTTTCAGTTCTTTGATACTTTTTGTGCCAAAAGAACAGTCTGTGGGACTATTGGGTTTGTTTCAATTTCCTCATAGATAAAATTTGAGGCCTGAGGAAGAGAAGAGTAAACCAAATGATCTTTAAGACATTTCTAGTTCTCACATTCTGAAGTTTTATAATTGTTGAGTGGCTGCTACATACTGTATTAATATTAGTCTTGTTGGAGTCACAAAAAGGGAATAGAAAATGCTTTAAGTGCTAATCAGATAGGCTCTAACTTGTGAATGTAGCTTGCGTAAATTAATTTATTTGGGTGAAGCTAATTAATGAAGACATTAGGTAAACATGATGTTTGCCCTGATCTCTCTGACTTACCATTTTGTTTTTCAACTTGAATAGTGTATTTGGAAGAAGAGCATTCTTCAGGTCACTTAAAGTTAGAAAAATGCTGCACTCTCAGGCTGAGTTCACAAAATGAAATAACCTTTCCTGAAGTGAATATGAGAATGTGGTTCCCCTTCCCCCTTCATTGCCCACGTTTGTCTGTCATGTCATTCTTGTGGTCAAGAGATTTTAGAAAAATTCTTACTAGAGAATGGTAATAGTACTGTGCGGTGGAGCATGGTGTTAGAATTCTAGGTGTAAGTGAATCATGTGCTATTGAATTTTCTTTGCGTTTTAAATAGGTCACTGTAGTATCGTATTTTAATTCTTTGTTTGAATCATGTTGAAAGTATGTAATAATTACTGCACAGAGATATTGTGGGCACTGAAAAATTCTTTGGTACTACCAAAACCCCCTGTGGTCGTGTATGTGCTTGTTCTTTGAAGTTACAAATGAACAATGACTACATATTGATGATAAGTATAAATACAGGTTGAACCAATGTTTTTAGATCTGGACAAAAGTTACTGAAGTAGGAGAAAGGACAGATTTTTATTCATTCCATATGGAAGAAATTCAAAACCATATACTAGGGGGAGATAGGATTGTCTCACCACTTAACTTAAGGATCTTCCTGTATGTAGCCCTTCCATCACACACAAATTGTACTAAGTGTTTTCATAGTGGATATTTGGGCAATTCAGAGACTCTCACTACATGTTGTAACAATGGTAATGTATTTAATTAATTTTAGAAGATACATTAGAATATAGAATTAGCAGTAACACTCCAGCAATACCTGAAATAAAATGTGTTAAAACAGACAGAATATAGAAATTAAATAGACATAATTACAATAATAAAAAGATATACCTCTATCATATTTCTATTCACATTTCTATTCTAGTCAATTAAAAGAGTAGGAGAATTTTTTATCTTTCTTTATTAATTTTTTTGAGACAGGGCCTCACTCTATTGCCCAGGCTGGAGTGCACTGGCGCAGTCACGGCTCACTGCAGCCTTGACCTCCTTGGCTCAGGTGATTCTCCCACATCAGCCTCCTGAGTTGCTGCGATTGCAGGTGCACACCACCATGCCTGGCTAATTTTTTGCATTTTTTGTAGAGATGGAGTTTTGCCATGTTGCCCAGGCTGATCTTGAACTCCTGTGCTCAAGCAATTCCCCACCTCAGCCTCCCAAAGTGCTGGGATTACAGGAGTCAGCCACCGTGCCTTGCTAATATATTTTCTTAATGTTAAAGAAAAGAATGTTAAGGAGTTACTCAGAAAGTAACTTGACCTTTTGGTGTGGGCTGTTTTGATGATTGTTGGGAAGATTTTCTCTTTTTCTTGATTCCTGGGGCCATGGTGGCTGATCATCCAAGCTTGGATTAAACTCTGTTCCTTGTACTTTTCCTTCTCATTTTAGGTTTTGGAGTCAGTATACTTATATTACCAAGAAAATAAGGTTCCTCCAACTTATAAGAAATATTTTCTAGTTTCAGAGAATTATGAATTGGTAAAGCTTGAAAAAGATGGTATGGATGTGTTTGAATTATTCACTTTTATGGTGTATAGTCTTCACTTTCCATGTTGTGTTTTGTTGGACTCAAAGATGCTTGAGAAGTTAGAGAGATTCTCCCTGGCTCCCCCAGCCACCCCTGCAGCCCCACTGGGGAAAAAAGGAAACAAAGGAGGAAAACCGTGTTGAACACATATTTTTTCTTAAGCACCTATACTGGATTAATGTATTACTGTGAAAGTTGTTTAATTGGAGTTTTTTAAAAATAGATTTTATTTCTTAGGGCAGTTTTAGGTTTACAGAGAAATTGTAATTTCTTACAGAGAGTTCCCAAATATCTCCCCCTTTTATCTTACAATCTGTAGTAATCGCTTATTATTTCCAGGAGTTTGTTGGTCAGTACTTCGGGTTTTTTTTTTTTTTTTTTTTTTTTTTACATAGATGATCATGTCATCTGCAAATAGAGAGTTTTATTTCTTTCTTCTCAATTTGTGTACCTTTTATGTCCTTTTCTTGTTTTACTGCATTAGCTAGGATGTCCAGTATGATGTTGAATAGGAGTGGTAAGAAGGGAAGTCCTTGCCTTGTTCCTGATCCTACGGGGAAAGGATCTGGTTTCTTACCATTAGGTATGGTGTTTGCTGTAAGTTTTTTGTAAATTTTATTTATCAAGTGGAGGAAATCCTCCTCTATTTCTAGTTTGCTGAGAACATGTAATTATTAACTGATGTAGAATTTTATCAAATACTTTTAATGCATCTATTGATATGATCTGATTGTATGATTTTTTTTTTCTGTTTCTTCGATTACATTAATTGACTTTTAGATGTTGAACCTACCTTGCATACTTGGAATATACTCTACTTGGTCGTGGTGTATAATGTGATTTGCTGAGATTTTTGAGAACATTTGCCTCTGTGTTCATGAAAGATATTGTTCTGTAATTTTCCTTTCTTGTAAGGCTGTTGCCTGGGCTTATTATCGGGGTAATGTTGGCCTCTGAGAATGAGTTAGAAGTGCTCACTCTGCTTCTACAGATTGTAGAATATTGGTATGATCTGTTCCTTAAATATTTGATAGAATTCACGAATGAATTATCTTGAGTGTGGTGCTTTCTGTTTTGGAAGATTATTAATTATTTATTCAGGTTTTAAAAATTGATTTAGGCTTATTCAGATTATTTGTTTCTTCTTGTGTGAATTTTGGTAGATTGTGTCTTTTAAGGGATTGGTCCATTTCACCTAAGTTATCAAATTTAAGGGCATAGAACCAGCTTTGAGTCTTGTTGATTTTCTTTGTTTTCCTGTTTTCAATTTTGCTCTGATTTTTATTGTTTTCTTCTGCTTCCTTTGGATTTAATTTGTTCATTTTCTGGTTTCCTAAATTAAAAGCTTAGATGATTAATTTTACCTTTCTTCTTTTTTAACATATACATTCAATGCTAAAAATTAATCTCTTAGTCCTGCTTTGCTGCATCCCACATTTATTTATTTACTTACTTATTTATGAAATGGGGTCTCATTATGTTGCCGAGGCTGGTCTAGAGCTCCTAGCCTCAAGTGATCCTCCTGCCTTAGCCTCCCAAAGTGCTGGGATTACATGTATGAGCCACTGTGCCCGGCCATAAATTTTGGTGTTTTATTTTCATGTACAGTTAGTTTAAAATATTTTATAATTTCTCAAGACTATTTTTTTGATCTACGAGTTATTTGTAAGTGAGCTGTTTAAACATCTCCAAATATTTTGAGATTTTCCAGCTATGTTTTTGTTTAACTAGTTTAATTCCATTGTGGTGTGTCTATTTGTATGGTGTCTATTCTTTAAAATTTGTTAAGGTGTATTTTGTAGTCTCTCTTTGTGAAATGTTCCCTGTGGATTTGAGAAGAATGTGTATACTGCTGTTGCTGGATGAAGTGTTCTATAAATGTCAGTTAGATCTAGTTGATTGATGGTGTCATCAGTTCTATGATACCTTCCTGATTTTCTGCTTCTGTCAATTACTGATAGAGGGTTGTTGAAGCTCCAACTATAATATTGAATTCATGTGTTTCTCCTTGTAGTTCTATCAGTTTTTATTATACCTTATGTATTTTGACACTCTGTAGTTAGGTACATACATATAAAGATAATTGTGTCTTCTTGGTGATAATTATGTCTTCTTGGTGAATAATAACAGATTGACCATCTGTTATTAGGTAATGCCCCTCTATCACTGATAATTTTTCTTGGCCTGAAGCTTGCTCTTTCTGAAATTTTTATAGCCATTCCAGGTTTCTTTTGATTAGGTTTAGCATAGCCTATCTTTCTCCATCCCTTTACTTTTAATCTGTCTTCATCTTTATATTTAGAGTGGGATTTTTGTAGACATCATATAGTAGGGTCTTGTCGTTTGATTTGCTCTCGACAGCATGTGTCTTTTAACTGGTGTATTTAGACCACAGATGTTTAATTATTGATATAGTTGGATTAATGTCTACTGTATTTATAACTGTTTTCTACTCATTGTCCTTGTTCTTTCTTTTTTTGTCTTTCACTTTGTCTCTGCCTTCTTCATTGTAATTCAGCATTTTATATAATTCCATTTTGTCTCCTGTTTTAAAATATAAATTATACTTAATTTAAAATTATCTTTTAGGCTGAGGATGGTGGCTCACGCCTGTAATCCCAGCACTTTGGGAGGCCAAGGCGGGTGGATCACCTGAGGTGAGGAGTTCGAGACTAGCCTGGCCAACATGGTGAAACCCTGTCTCTACTAAAAATACAAAAGTTAGCCAGGTGTGCTGGTGCACGCCTGTAATCCCAGCTACTCAGGGGGCTGAGGCAGGAGAATTTCTTGAACCCAGGAGGTGGAGGTTGCAGTGAGCCAAGATCGCACTACTGCACCCTAGTCTGGGCGACAGAGCAAGACTGTCTCAAAAAAAAAAGAATAAAATGAAATTATTTTTTAGTTGTTGCCCCACAGTTTGCAATAATTACACAGTTAAACTGATCCAAGTTCACTTTTTAAATAACACTTTACCACTTCATGGGTAGTGCAAATACCTTACAACTTAGTATTGTCAGTTCCTTTTTCCCATTCCTTATAACATTACTTTTATTTGTTTTACTTTTCCATAATTTACAGTCACTAAATATATTGTTGCTATTATTATTTTGAACAAGTTGTTATCTGTTAGATGAATTAAGGATCAGAAAAACAAAAGATTTAGTTTTACCTTTATTTTTTTCCTCTACACTCTTCCTTTCTTTTTGTAATCCATATTTCTGATCTATATAATTTTCCTTCTTTCTGAATAACTTCTGTTAACATTTCTTGCAAGTCATGTTTATTGGGTTTCATTTCTCCCAGTTTTTATTTCAGAAAGTCTTTATTTCTTCACTTTTGGAGGATAATTTTGCTGGGATTCTATAGGCATTCTAGTTTGGTATTTTATTTTATTTTATTTTATTTTAACAGTCCAGAGGTCTTATTTTATTTTATTTTTTGAGATGGAGTCTCATTCTGTTACTCAGGCTGGAGTGCAGTGGCACGATCTTGGCTCACTGCAACCACTGCCTCCCGGGTTCAAGTGATTCTCCTGCCTCAGCCTCCTAAGTAGCTGGGACTACAGGTGTGCGCCACCACGCCTGGCTAATTTTTTGTATTTCTTTTCTTTTTTATTTTTGAGACAGAGTCTCACACTGTCGCCCGGGCTGGAGTGCAGTGGTGTGATCTTGGCCCACTGCAACCTCCACCTCCCGGGTTCAAGCGATTCTCCTGCCTCAGCCTCCTGAGTAGCTGGAATTACAGGTGCCCACCACCACGCCCAGCTAATTTTTTGTATTTTTAGTAGAGACGGGGTTTCACTATGTTGGCCAGGCTGGTCTCGAACTCCTGACCTCATGGTCTGCCCGCCTCAGCCTCCCAAAGTGCTGGGATTACAGGTGTGAGCCACCGTGCCCAGCCAGTCTAGAGGTCTTTTATTTTTTTTTAACACCTGTTATGCTATGAATTCACAGGGAATAGGTTCCAGCAGCTCAGGCTCCTTCCCACTGGTTCTCACAAAGTGTGCTTCTCTGGATGGAGCAGGCTGGTGCTTCAGTAGAACCCGGGTACCTTTCTCTTTGGCTTCTTTCTTTTTCCGATCATTTTCCTTTACGTGTTTCAGGAAGCTATTTTGGCTCTTAGAGTGCTGAATGTGCTCAATACGCACATTAATTCTCTTGGCAAGAATCTTGCCCTTAACTTGTTTGTTTACAAGTTGTTTACAATACCAACAGCATGCTGAGTAACGTGTTTGTTTACAACTTGCTTACAGTGCCAACAGCATGTTGGGTAACACTGCAGACTCTTCCAGTTTTGCCATGATAACACTCGCGGAGCATTCCTTTTTGAACAGTACCCATTCCCTTGATGTCTACAATATCACCTTTCTTACAGATTCGCATACATGTGGCCAAAGGAACAACTCCATGTTTACTAAAAGGCCTAGAGAACATATATCGGGTGCCTCTCTTCTTTCCCTTTGTGTTCGTCCTTTTGGCGAATTACTGGAAGATGGTGGTTCCGGCTGAAAGGTTGGATTTTTTTTTTTTTTTTAACACTAAATATTTCACTTCACTCTTTTTGCTTGCATGGTTTCTGAAGAGAAAGTTTGATCTAATTCTTTATTTCTCAGTGGATAAGATGTTTTCTGTGTGTGTTGATTTTTTTCTTTACCTCTTGCTTCTTTCGAGATATCTTATTGGTCTTAAAGTTAATAAGGAAAAAACTGAAGTTTTGCTTTTGATTTAGTTTTCTCTTTGTCTTATTTTCTGCGGCTTCACTGTCATTTGTCTATGTAAATATTTTGGTATTTATCTTGCTTGGTGTTCTCTGAACTTCCAGGTTTGGTGTTTCTTACTAAAGACATTCTTTCCTGTTACAGTGTTATTGATTTGTACACTCCCCTTCCTCGCCTCCCCCCTTCACTGTTTTTTCCTTCTCTTTACTCTTCCTTTCTTTCCACAGGATCTCACTCTGTCACCCTGGCTGGAGTGCAGTAGTGGCGTGATCATAACTCGCTGCAGTCTTGAACTCCTAGGCTCAAGTGATTCTCCCTCCTCAGCTTCTCAAGTAGCCAGGACTACAGGTGTGTGCCACCATGCCTGGCAATTAAAAAAAAAATCGTAGAAACAGGGTCTCCAATGTTGCCCAGGCCAGTCTTAGAAAAAAGGACTTAGCTGGGCATGGTGGTGGCATGCATCTGTAGTCCTACCTGCTTGGGAAGCTGTGGCAGGAAGATTGTTTGTGCCTAGGAGTTCAAGGCTACAGTGCGCTGTGAATCACCACTGTACTCCAGACTGGGTAACAGTGAGACCCTGTCTCAAAACATATATATATATAAAAATTCCTGGTGATAATTTGATAATTCCTGGTAAAAATTTCTGCCACATCCGAGTCTGTTTTCGAGGCTTGCTTTGTTTCTTCAGATTGTATTTTCTGCCTTTATAGTGCCTCATAATTTTTTTTCATAGCCAGACAGAATGTATCAGGTAAAAGGAACTGAGGTAAATAGGCCTTTAGTGTGAGGTTTTATGTTTATCTGTTTAGAAGTCAGGCTGTGTTTAGTGTTTGTTCTGGCTATGGTATCGGAGGCAAATGTTACGGGATCTTTAAGGTGTTGCTTTTCTGTCTAGAAACCTCTGTGGCCAGTGGCGCCTTTGCCCGAGTTCTTGTCCCGTGTCCAGGAAGAATTATGTATGCAGACAAGTGGAGGGTGAGCAAGACAAAGAGAAGCTTTACTGAGTGTTAGAACAGCTCAGAGGAGAGCTGCAGAGGGCAGCCCCTCTCTGTAGGCAGGTTGTCTCATCCAGTGTTCAGCTCTCAGCAGAGAGGAGGCCCTGGAGTGAGTGGCTCCTCTCTGCAGGCAGGTCCCCATTGACTTCCCAGCTCTCAGCAGAGACGATAGCTCCTCTCTGCAGCTGGTCATCTGGCTGTCTCTCTGGCCTCTGCCCTGCTCTGGCTGATCTCGGGGCTTTTATGGACCTCAGTGGGGAGGAAGTGTGTCATTTGGTACATCGGTGGCCATGGGTGGGCTGGAAAAGGCACCACAAGCCCCCACTGCAGTCTGCGGGACTGGCAGCCCGGTCCCCAACCTTCAGGCCCTCCCTGGCCTGAAGGTGGGGTCTATCTGGGGACGTGCCCCCTTCCACCCAGGAGCCTGTCTGCTTCCTGCCACTTTCCATGGTTCCCAGGCTGCTTGTGCCAAGGGGCACCTGCCTGCCAGCATGGAGCAGCTCTCCACCTCAGCTTCCCCAGAGGGGGCCTAGGTGGCAGGGCCTGAGCATGCGCATATCCTGTTGGGCTGTGATGATATCCAGGCTTGGCTCCAACCCCACTCTGAGAACCTGCCAGATTGGAGCCGGTGCGGGAAGTGGCAGCGGGAACAGGCATTTCTGAGCCTGCAAAGGCAAGGGGGGCCTTCCTGAGCCCCCAAGAGCACACGGAGGCCTGGGTCCACAACCCTGACTTGGGTAGCTGCAGCTGTATGGGGTTGGGGGACAGGGCTCCTGCCTGTTTCCAGTCCCCAAGAGCACATGGAGGCCTGGGTCTACCACCCAGGCTTGGGTGACTTGGGCTGCTGCCTGCTCCTGGCTCCCACTGGCACTGTGGAGCATGCAGCCCTGGCTCCGCCCCCTTTCAGCCTGAGACAGGGGCTCCAGATCCTTGCTGGACCTGGGCTGGGATCCGGGGCAGGGGTGACATCGCCGGGAGCTACCCTAGTTGCCCTGGCGCTTCAGTGACCCAGGCAGAGCAGATAACTGTCCGGCCTGGCTGTTGGGAGTGGCAGGCTCAGCAGTCGCCTGATGTGGGGTGGACCCTGGGGATGTAGCCCCGGGCAGCCCTGCACAGAGCCTCCTCCTGAGGCCCAGGAACCTGGCACCCTCAGTGGGGTGGGCGCAGTGGCTGTGTCACTGGCTGGTCCCTGAAGTGGGCACCGCTCCCACTTCCTGCCTCAGGCCTCTGAAGCTCAGCCTCAGCTCTGCGTCGGTCCCCTCTCTGCTTGACTGTGCTGCACGGAGGGCGGCGGGCTGTTGAGGGAGGGGGTCTGTCCGCCTCTCCCTGTGCCGTCCATGTACCAGAAAGCCACCGCCATCACTATTAGAGGCTAAAATTTCTTCTACTGTCCTTGCTTTTATCTGCCCTGTTGTCTTTGGGTTTTTGTAAAGAATCCTTAAATGGGGTCTGAGGCTTGCAGGTTTTTAAGTTGTAATCCTGTGTTGTACAAGAGCTGTATTGATGTGGTGGTAAGGGTAGAGGAATGAGGGGGAAAGTTCTATAGTCCTGTAATTAGATCTCAGGACTATAGAACTTTCCCCCTCATCCCTCTGCCCTCTACCAACTGTGAGCCTGAGTTGAGTAACTGTCTCTTTTTCCCGGTCAAAGGATAGATGGGGCTGGAGTTGGGTATTTCCCTTCCCTCCGGTTGGTTAGGCACTGTGAAACCGTAGTAGGTTAGGCAATCTAAAAGCCAGTTGGTTAGGTTCTGGTAAAATAGTTTCCTTTTCTGGAATACCTCTTAAGAGAAACAAAGTTCCTGGCATATTTCAAAATGGTTTTTTTTCTTCCCCTGCTGCAAGCAGGAGGGGGTTTTTTTCAGATCTTTACCATGAGAACCTGGTAGGGCTCCTGGAGGTAAAACTCAGGAAAGTATGGGGACCCCTGTAAGACTGGTCCCCTTACAGTTTTTAACTCTCAAGCTAGTCCACAATTACTGTTTCAAGTGTTCCTACTGATGCTGGCTTCAGTTGAGAGCTTGTATTCCTGGACTTCTGCTTCCTGCACACTGTGATTCTCTATCTGCCTGTCTTGTCTCTCCAGGTTTTAGGGCAGCAGTTTGCCCTCTGACCTCAATTCTCTGATGGCTCTAAGAAGAGTTGTTGATTATCAGTTTTTTTTTTTTTACCCCCAGCTTTTTTTCTTGTTGTGAGGTTGGGAGTGATGAATTAAAAGCTCTTTACAACTGTACTTAAGGTTATTTTTTGACCATTTTTGATGCTCTTGTAACTAGTCAAAAGACTTATTACAGTATCCTTTATCTCATTTGGCAGTATTGTTCATTAAGAATTTTATTTCTTTCTGACATCAGGTCTGCACATTTTGGGGATAATATATTCTAATTTGCAAGAAAGATTAAAAAACTTCTCCAGAGGGAAGTTGATCATAGGACCGATTCTTATTATTGATGAATTGACTGCCTTGTCTTGTTTTGTGTTGCTATATAGGAATACCTGAGGCTAGGTAATTTATAAAGAGTTTGATTTACCGCACAGTTCTGCAGGCTGTACAAGAAGTATGGCACCAGGATCGGCTTGTAGTGAGGGCCTTAGGCTACTTCCACTGATAGCAGAAGGCAAAGAGGTGCCAGCTTGTGCACAAAATGAGAGAGGAGAAAAGGGTGGGAGGAGGGGCCCTGGCTCTTTTTAACAACCAGCTCTTGGGGGAACAAATAGAGTGAGACCTCAAGCATGCCTGAGGAAGAGCATTAATTTATTCTTGAGGGTTCTGACCCCTCCCCACCATGCCCAACAACATCTCCCATTAGGCCCCACCCCCAACATTGAGATCAAATTTCAACAGGAGGGACAGTCATCTAAGTGATAGCATAGACTCAGGCTATTTACTATTCTGTTTTCAAGTATAGATTGAGGGCAACAGCAGCCTTTGTTTTATATGTTGATGGCCAAAGGTTTATTTTTATATTCTTATACTGTAAAAAAAAAAAACTTTATTTTTATAGCCTTTTTGGGTGTAGGGTCATGTCAGGCTTTACTAATTGCACTTCTGATAAGTATACTGATGATGCTGAGGATGGTTATTAAAGCCCTATGCTGATACTTTGGATTTATGGAACCAATTAATTTGATGACTCATTTACATTGAATTTCTTAATTAGTAGATTGCCCACTAATTATTTTTATGAGCACAGAATAAGGTAATGTTAATTCTTATTTTTTTTGTGATATGGTAAAAAACTTAGTTCATATAATGAATTTAGTGCTCAAATATCTTAGTAGAAATTGAAGTAGAAAAAGACATTGTTGTAAATTAAATGTAAGATATAATTTTATTTTCTTTAGAAAACTTTACATTGAAAAGATCACATTATAGATAATTTAGACAACTTATTTATTTATAACTTTTATTTATTATTATTATTGAATGTAAAAGAATTACATGCAGCCCCATGATCTTAACATAACTGTGGTTACCATGTTGGTATATGTGCCTTTTAGTCCTTTTTCATACACAATTTTTTTTTTTTACAAAGTTATAATAATAATTTCTTTTCAAATTTGTGCCTTATTTCAGTTAACAGTGTAAATGTTTCCCATTTCTAACAATGTTTTCTCATTGAGTGAGGTACTGTTAGGTTGGTCAGACTGATAGTTTATTGTACGTATTGCTGTAATATCTTTGTACATTTAGCTTTTCCATGTTTGTACCATATCTTTGGGTTTTCAGAAGTCTGTCTCTCTCTGTTTCTCTTTTTGTCTGTCTTTTCTATCTCTCACCTTCATTTGGGGAGCATTTTGTGTTCTCTTTCACAGGACTAATTAAGTTTTATTGGATCTTGAAAAACTGGATTAGAAATTTTTTGTTACTTATATAATTAGAAAACAATGCTTTTGGACTTACATTGCCACAGCAGTTTACACAGTTTTATTCCAAAAAATTGTAGTTTTGTGACTAGGTGATAAAAATGATCTCCTATATGTGCCAAACTTGGTATTCTAGACACTCATACTTAGGATGTAAATTGACTGTAGTCCAATAATTTAATATGTTGTGTTTAATTCTTGTAATATTTTACTCACAAATTGAACTTTTCCTTACCAATTTAATGTTTGTAGGCTTAATTTGACATCTTTGTCAGGATTATCAGACTTCTCTGCATTCTTCTGACTTCTCCCTAAACTAATGTTTAGAACTGAATTGGGTCCAGCAATTTAAGTGGAAAATCAGTATGACTAGAGACTTCTAGAAACTTCTGGTGTCACTGAGATGGTGAATTTGATGATTCTGACCCTACTTGCTCATCTGTAAAAGCTATTAGAGGATTGTTTTAAGCATTTCTATTCTATACAGGTATATGTACACCATGTAATACCACTCAGCCATAAAAAAGAATGAAATAACATTTTTGCAGCAATTTGGGTGGAGCTGTAGGCCATTATTCTAAGTGAAGTAACTCAGGAATACAAAACCGAATACCATATGTTCTCAGAAGCGGGAGCTAAGTCGTGGGTACGCAAAGGCATACAGAATAGTAAAATAGACTTTGGAGACTGAGACGCGGGGAGGATAGGAAGAAGATAAGGGATAAAAAACGATATATTGGGTACAATGTATGCTACTTTGGTGATGGGTGTAGTAAAATCTCAGACTTCACCACTATACATTTCATCCATGTAACCCAAAACCACTTGTACTCCAAAAGCTATTGAAATAAAAAAGATATTAAAAAAAAAAGAGGCCAGGCAGGGTGGTTCACGCCTGTAATCCCAGCACTTTGGGAGGCTGAGGCGGGCGGATCACTTGAGGTCCGGAGTTCGGGACCAGCCTGACCAACATGGTGAAACCCTGTCTCTACTAAAAAAAAAAAAAAAAAAAAAAAAAATCCAGGCGTGCTGGCTCACGCCTGTAATCCCAGCTACTCAGGGGGCTGGGCGAATCACTTGAACCTGGGAGGCAGAGGTTGCAGTGAGCCGAGATTGTGCCACTGCACTCTAAGAGCAAAACTCTGTCTCAAAAATAAATAAATAAATAAAAAATTAAAAAAGATCTTCTATTGTACCTAATCTTCTAGCCTTATTATTTCTTAGAGATTTTATAAATGCATGTGGCTTTTTTACTCTTGTCATCTTCAAGTTATTTGCCAAGATTGAAAAATAACCATCTTTCTCCTAATACCTTGGTGAGCCTGAGAGAAGAAAATATTACACAGTTCATTTTATTGTAAAAGTAGTAAAATTTCTCAACTGATATTCATCCTTCGTTTTTGTGGATTTGTTCAGGGAAGATAAGATTTATTGTTTATTTTTATTTTGCTGTATTGCCAGGCTGGTCTGGAACTTCTGAGCTCAAGCAGTCCTCCTGCCTCGGCCTTCCAAAGTGTTGGGATTATAGGTGTGAGCCACCGCACCTGGCTGGAAGACAGGATTTTTTTGGGAAAGTAAATATCACTTAAGAATATCTACTAGTATGGAATCTAAAGTTATGCATACAAGGATGATCTCATATTTCTTTGTATCTTGTTCCCAGTCTTTCCCCCAATCTTGTCTCGCTTTTTCCTCAACAAGCATAGTTAACAACTACTATGAATTTGGAATACAAAATGATAACGACCCTGCTTTTAGGAAACTGACAATTTAGAAGGTGAACTAGAAATATAAGTTAATAATTACAGTACAGGAAGTCCCCTGATTTCCTCTATAATAACATGTCTCCCAAAATGTGATTGAAAATAAAAATTCCACATGTCATAGGCGTAGGAGGTATTTGGGTGTTTGTATGGAGAGTCATTTCACAGAGCTAAAATTTATTATTATAAAATACTCAATTCTAGTTCCTGGGCATGTTATCTCCTTTGGAATTAGAAATCTTAGTTGCTGCATAACATTAAAAGTGTCAGGATGATGCCTGTAATCCCAGCACTTTTGAAGGTAGAGGCAGAGCATTGCTTGAGGCCAGGATTTTGAGACCAGCCTGGGCAACATAGTGAGACCCTGTCTCTACCAAAAAATTTAAAAAAATTAGCCAAGCATGGTGGTGTGTGCATGTAGTCCTAGGTACTTAAGAGGCTGAGGCAGAGGATCGCTTGAGCTCAGGTATTTGAGGCTGCAGTGAGACTGCAGTGAGGCTGAGCTCTACCATATAGAGCTCAGGCTCTATATGGTAGAGCCACTGCACTCCAGCCTCCGCAACAGAGTGAGACCTTGTCTTGGGGGGCAAAAAGTGTAAGGATGGGATTTCTAGGCATATTTGGGGCTGAGGAAATCAGTCTTGGGCCCAACCTCCTTGTAGGGGGTGAGGTGGCAACCTCTGGAATTTGAGGCCTGCTACTGGGATTGTAGGTATAGGAAGTTGAGAGGGAAAGGGTCTTTCTCACCCTGCTGTGGTAGTAAGAGCTTGGTGCTTAATGGGTGCCTTTTACTTGTTTGATCACCTAGGATTTCTGCTTAGAACCCAGCAATACTTGTAGGCCTGCACAGTCCCGAGAGAAATCAGAGACTTGGTGATAAGTCAAGGGTAAGAGATGAGATAAGAGAGCACCTACACTATAGGATATTAGAACTACAACTCCAATTACTTCTTCACTCTCATCTTTTTCCCTCTCCCAGCTGCCAAGTATATGTGACTAGTGCTTTGTCCAGAGCAGGACTGGAGGATGGGGTAGGAAGAATTATTATTTTTTCATCATAGATCAGGATAGTGTCATGTCCCCCTAAACTTCAGGGAGGCCTGGCTTCATACCTCTTCTTTCAATTT
Organism: Pan paniscus; assembly: GCF_029289425.2. Taxonomy (NCBI): domain Eukaryota; kingdom Metazoa; phylum Chordata; class Mammalia; order Primates; family Hominidae; genus Pan; species Pan paniscus. Next base: position 66,579,006 of record NC_073264.2, read on the forward strand.
CCTAGCATTGTGCAATGACAAAGCTTCATGCAGTAACTCAAAATCATTGTTAATAAGGTGATATCTAAAAGATTGAATTTGATGTTCTGAAGTTAGTGTGAGGATGTCAGTCTGTTAATGTGTGAAATGTTTTGAGCTGTGTGAAACTCAATTTTGCTTAGTGTGTTAAGTACAACTGAAGTAGGTGTAAAAGTCAGTAGTAGCACACAGAAAGGAGTAATGAATTGTGTCTAGAGGATCAGGAAAGGTCTCACAAAGGAGAGGATCCTTGAATTCTTTGTTCAAGTGGTAGAGTTAAATAAGTAGATTTTTTTTTTTTTTTTTTTTTTTTTGCGACAGGGTTTTGCTGTAGGTCTCCCAGGCTGGAGTACAGTGGCGCTATCATAGCTCACTGCAATCTCTAAACTTCTGGGCTCAAGCATAGAAATAGATCTGATAGTGGAAGTCTCTGCCCAGTAATACTGAGATCTTGGAACCTTACTCATTTCAGAAATGGCTCTGGTCTGAATACATTATATGGGACTAAGCTCTTCTAAATATCTTTATCCCTTAATTCTTTATGCATAAACTTCAGCAACTTCTAAGCTACCATTAGGAAATTTTCACTGTAAGTTATATACTGGATGATTGAATTTTTAGAATTAGATTTATTCCAAATGTAAGTCAACCTAAATGTAAAGTTTTTCTCTACTTAAATATAAGCTTTTTTGGCACTCTTGAAGATTCTGAGTATTTCTGTGGACAGTTATGGCCATCAGGGTGTTTGTTTGAATTCTGGAATTGCCCTAGAGAGCACATAAGCTGTGGAGTAAAGCAGGTGTGTGGTCTGACTCCTGACTTGGTCACTTAAGATCTGTGCAACCTTGAATAGTAACTTCGATGCTAATTTTCCACATCTGTAAAATATGGGTAAAAAATGCAGAGTCTTTAGCACAGTGCCTGGCATGAAGTAATGGCTCAATAAATGTTAATTATTACTATTGTTAACTAAATAAGAGTTCCCTAGGTCTCTGGCTTCAAACATATAGATGTTGGAGACTATGAATACCTTGGGGCCACCTTGAGCTAAGACTAGATGCTCAGGAGCACCTTTTTGATTAGTCATTGAGCATATATTTTTGCATTGTTTAAACTTTAGCAAAATACCTAAGTCAGTCAATTCTATTTTTATACAGATATTTCTATATAGCGGAGATTTCCTATAGGATGACCTGTTCTGGGTGTGTCTGTCTGACCTGCAGCTAATCAAGTGACTACAGCTTTGCTAATTTTTTTTGAAAAACCCTAATATTGTTAAACAGTAGTACAGAGGAAATAAGCTGTTGGTCAGCTTCTAAATTCTGGCACGGGTTAGATTTGCCTAAGAGCGAATCGTATAGCAAGAGTTGATGAGAGAACTTTTCTCATAGCTTCTAGCCTGGGTAAGTTTGTCTCATTTGGTGTTAAGTCAGAGGAATCTGAACTATAGAACCAAATTGTAGGGAAAGGTGACTAAGGGTTTGTGATGGCTTTTTTTTTTTTTACCCCCCTCAAAGGAGTTCTAGGTGTAAAAACCATCATGGTTTAAACGTTACGAGGCATCAGTGAAGGCAGCAGAAAAGTCAGAAACTAATATAGCCAAGTCTAGATTGTATCTGTTATAAACTCTTTAATCAGAAGATTCTAGCTTCTAGAACCAGGTCTGTAAAATGTTGAGAGCCCTCTAAGTAAACTCCATTATAGTCATTTAATTGATTTTTCTTTGTCTTTCTTCTTGGACATACTCTTCTTTAAAGAGAGTGTTCCCCCCTCTACCCCAGATAGTATCTATCTTTGAGGTTTTGAGAACAATAGTATTCTTGTGCTTTAGGTTCTGAGTTGCTGACTTGAGGGAATTTGATACACAGGAGTCCCCAAGGCCCCCCAGTGGATACCTGAAACCATGGATAGTACTGAACCCTATATATACAGGTCAGGCATCCCAAATCTGAAATCCAAAACGTTCCAAAATCTGAAACCGACGTGACACTCTGAAGAAATGCTTACTGGAGCATTTTGGATTTGTGGATTTGAGATGCTCGACTGGTAAGTATAACACAAATATCCCCAATAGGAAAAACTCCCTATTCCTATTAGTTTTTACTTGATATTCTGAATTCTTAAGTGTGATTTTTTTTTTTCTAATTTGGGGATAGCTCCTATTTTTGTGAGAGAAATTAATGGGAAATTTTGAGATGGTAACTAGAAATTGTCTTTGCAGTGTTAAATTTTTAGTTGGGAGGCTACTAGGCTGGGTGGCTCTAGCTGTTTAAGTTCCTGTCTAAGCAAACCAAAGCCCAACTTAGAAAGTAAAAGGAAACTAGATATTTTGCCAACTAGAAACCACCTAAGTAATCTCTAACTAGTGTCTTTCCACTCTGACCAATGAGATATGTTTTCTTTGTCTTCCTTCTGTGTTCAGCCTATAAAGCTTACAGCCCACACTGCTGTGAATGAAGCTCTTCAAACCTCTTATGGTTCAGAGTGCTGCCTAATTGATGATCATTCTTTGCACAGATAAACTCTTTTGTCTGTTTTTGCTTTAAACAACAAAGGAACATAAATTCTGTTAATTGATTGTATGAATATAACAGTGAGAATTCCCTGTTAGGGTTTGGTTTCAGTATTTTAGGAATACTTTTTAAAACATCCCCTTTAGCTTTTAATGTGTTTTGGTTAGACAAGATGATGTATGTGTCAGTATAATGCCAGGCTCACAAAAGTTGCTAACTAAATGTTAGTTCCTTCAATACATACATTCATTCCCTGGGACATGGTTCCAAAAGTAGATTATCATAAGAATTCTGTGAGAAGCTTTGAAAAAACTACAGATGTCTATGGCATATATTAATACATGGCGTCTATATCCATACATGTATGTAAATGTACGCAAACAATTTAATCTACTTTTTCCTTAACATTAACTCCTTCAGATAGAATGGTTGGCCCAAATGATTTAATTATTTTTGAGGTTGTTGATTCATAGAAACAAATCCCCTGCAGAAATTGTACCAATTTACACAGTTACCTTTCTTCACATTTTCTGTAACACTGGGTATTCTTGAGCTTTTAGTATTTCTCAATTGGTGGAAAGGATCTCTTAGTTTGTTGGGATCTCTTTGATTATGAGTGAGATTCAGCATTTTCCATAATTTACTGATGTCTGCATTTCTTCCTCCCTCCCTCCCTTTCTTCTTTCCTTTCTCCTTCTTCTACTTCCACTTTCTCCCGTCCTGTCCTCCCTTTCCCCTGCTCTCCCTCTTTCTTCCCCTTCTATCCCCCTCCCCTCCTGTTTTTCCTTCTTTGCTTGTTTTTGATCTCTGTTCTTCCACATATGAAGATTCTATTTTGACCAGCAATAAGTTGAATTATGGGGCTAGAAGATAAGGACTAAAAACAAGAATTGGTGTCCAGAAAGGTGGGGTAATTTTGATTACTATGCCTGTTGCAAACATGAGCAAGATGTTAAATGTATCATAGATCTGCAAGGTTTTTTTAATTCATTTTTTTTATCTATTGTCTCATTAATGTTATCTTTGAGAAATGGTTCTTTTCAGTTTGAGAATGGGGGAATTGGATTTAAAATTTTCTTACATGAAGAAACCAAATATTTTGCTACTATCCTTTGGAAACTTCTTACTATGATTGGTTCTGGGTGGTATTGGAATCAGTTTGAAATGATGCCATTAATGACCACATGTTTGGATTTCTTGACTATGGGTAAATGTGATTAGAACAGAAATCCCTTAATACTAGGGATTCTTTATCTTTGTGTCCCTAGTGCCTCATAGTATCTGGCCCTAATTAGGAGCTTTAGAAGTGCTTATTGACTGATTGCTTTTTTATCTGAATCTGCCCTTTCTATCTCATCATTATGATAACATCCATCTTGGTAGTAGTAAAACTGTTGCAAACTGCAGAAATGAACTGTGATTTTTTTTTTTTTTTTTAAAGACAGGGTCTCACTCTGTCACCCAGGCTGGAGTCTCAACCTCCCCAGGCTCAGGTGATCCTCCCACCTCAGCCACCAGAGTAGCTGGAACTACAGGTACACTCCATCATGCCCAGCTAATTTTTGTATTTTTTGTAGAGACAGGTTTCATCATGTTGCCCAGGCTGGTTTCAATCTCCTGGGCTCAAGGGATCTGCCTACCTTGGCCTCCCAAAGTATTGGGATTACAGGTGTCAGCCACTGTGCCTGGCACAAATAACTTTTTCAGACACCACTTTTGATTCTTCTGGGTATGTATCCAGAAGTGGAATCACTGGTATCATACTGTAATTCTATTTTTTTTTTTAAATGGAGTCTCACTCTGTCACTCAGGCTGGAGCGTAGTGGTACTATCTCGGCTCACTGCAACCACTGCCTTCCGGGTTCAAATGATTCTCCTACTTCAGCCTTCCAAGTAGCTGGGATTACAGGCATGTACCACCACACTGGCTAATTTTTTTTTGTATTTTTAGTAGAGATGGGGTTTCACCATGTTGGCTAGGCTGGTCTCGAACTGCTAACCTCAAGTGATCTGCCTGCCTTGGCCTCCCAAAGTGCTAGAATTATAGGCATGACCATCGTTTTCAGCCTCTTTAATTCTTTTTTAAATTTTTTGAGGAGACATCATACTGTTTTCCACAGTGGCTACACCATTTTACATTTCCATCAGCACTGCACAGGGTTCTAATTTCAGCACATTCTTACCAACACTTATTTTCTGCTGTTTTTTTTCTATAATCATCATCTTAATGGGTGTGAAGTGGTATCTCATTGTGGTTTTGATTTGCATTTTTGAAATGATAAGTGATGTTGAGCATCTTTTCTTATGCTTATTGTTCATTTGCATATTTTCTTTGGAGAAATACCTATTTAAGTCCTTTGCCCACTTTTGAGTCAGATTTTTTGTTGTTGAGTTTTAGGGATACTTTTTAAAGATGCTAATCACGTGAACTCCTTTTTAAGTGATTTATAATTCTGTAACATATACTTTTTTTTTTCTGATCGATTTCCATACAGTTTGTATTCTAGCGGGTTAATGGAATGTGATTTTTTTTTAAAACAGCTTTGCTGAGGTGTGATTGGCATAAAAAATACTGCACACATCTGAAATGAACAATTTGATTAGTTTTGACATATGTATACATCTGTGAATCCATACTCATTACCTCCACAGATTTCTTCTTGCCCCCTTGTAATCTTTTCCCCCACTACTACCCATCCTTCCTTGTCTCCAGGAAAATCCTGAATTGCTTTTGGTCACTATAAATTTAGTGCCTTTTCTAAAGTTTTTTTTTAAAATGGAACTTCTAGTATATACTTTTGGGCAGGGGCTGTCCATTCCTGTGTTTATTTATCCTTTGTATATTTTCTTTGGTAAAATATCTGTTCAAATATTTTGGCCATTATTTAAATTGGGTTGTTTGTTTTCTTGTTATTGAGTTTTAAGAGCGGTTTATATTCTTGATCAAAGTTGTTTATAAGATACGTGCTTCGCAGATGTATTTTTCCTGGACTGTTGCTTGTCTTTTCTTTCTCTTAATAGTGTCTTTTGAAGAGCACACATTTTTAATTATGATGAAATTTGTTTGTTCTCATATGGATTGTGTTTATCTATCAGTTTGTTCTCATATGGATTCTATTTTTGTTTATGTATCTAAGATATATTTGCCTAATCCAAGGGCATAGAAGTTCTCTCCTGGAAGTTTTATCGTTTTGTATTTAGACCTATGATGCATTTTGAGTTAATTTTTTATATGGGATAAAAATTGGATAGAAATTCTTTTTTGGGGGGTAGAGACATGCAGTTATTTCAGCATCATTTACTGAAGTGGTTTGTGTCCTTTTGATTTTTGTCAAAAATCATTTGACTGTATACGCGTGGGTTTATTTCTGACTCTTATTTTGTTCCACTGACCTCTTTTTCTTTTTTTTTTTTGTCTCTCATACCAGCTCAATTTTAATTTTGAAGTGACAAATGTACAGGTGGAATAAAATTTTAAGCAACACCCTCCAAATTCCTCTTACATGACAAGAAGAAGCTGAATGTAATTTTGCTCTATAACCAACTAAACAGTAGCTCAGGATAGACATAAAGCCAACTTTTCCAACTAAGCCTTTGTGAAAATCAATTTCTAAATGGATCACAACTCCAGGATATTGTTTCTGTGCTGTGATTTCTTTGTCTTTCTTGATGCCACTACCATGCTGACTATTATGGCTTTATAAGTCATGAAATCGGGTCATGTTAACCCATACAACTTCTTGTTCCTTTTCAGAGCAATTTTGGCTATTGTGCTGGTTACCAATCTGTTGCCTCTCAGCTCCAAATGCATCCTTTTTGCCTGCTCTGTGAAAATAGATCAGGCCCTTTAAATATTTTTCTTTTGTCAGCTGACAATGTTAAGTTTTGCCAGTACAGAGTGCTGGAGAAACACTGCAGAGAAGTTTTGCTTGTTCGTTTCTGTGTACTTGCTTAGTGGACTGTAGCAACACACTCAGCTTCTCCAGTGTCAACCCACATTGGCTTTCCCGCTCTACAGTTTCTGTAGGGTGCATGTTTTCACCATTATCAGGCTTCTGCAGTGCTCAGAGGGCAGCAATACCCAGCAACCAGTGACCCGAGGCCAGCAACTTCTTTTACTTCCCCCTCAGTTGGATTTGTAACAGAGTATCTTTGGTGGGACACTTCTGTGTGAAGAGATTTTACTAGCACCCTAAAGAATGGATTTCTGGCAAGTTCCACAAGGTAGACTTCCAGTAAGTTCTGCTGGTGCAGCACTACAGCAACTTCCCTGCTATTCAGTGAGAGGACTGTGTTCTCTCCAACAAGGTCTGGATCTCAGCCCTGGGATGGTTTAGGGTCGGAGGAAGCTCTTGCCTTGGTGTTCTGTGTCAGCCTAGGGAGCATTGGCTACTCTTAAGAGTTCTCTTTATTTCTCATTAGTTAATTAGCTATTTCTCCAACCCCACGTTAAATAGTTAGTGATCCTTTTTATTAAGCTTTCACTTTTCAAATTACTGTGTGGCTTTTCTCTCCGGAATGGCTTTACATTTCCATATGAATTTAAGAAACAGTATGTAAATATTTGATTGGAATTGCATCGAATCTGTAGATGAATTTGAGGGACAATTGACATCTTAACGATATTAAGTCTTCTGACTCATGAATAAGATGTCTCCATTTATTTGGATGTTTAATTTCTTTCAGCAGTATTTTATTGTTTTCAATGTACTGATCTTACCCATATTTTATTAGGTTGATCTTTAAGTATTTTATATTTTTTGATGCTTTTATAAATATTTAAATAACATATCAATTTTTTTTTTTTTTTGAGACAGAGTTATTGGCCAAGTGTGGTCAGTAACTGTCACCCAGGCTGGAGTGTGGTGGCATGATATCAGCTCACTGCAACCTTCACCTTCTGGTTTCAAGTGATTCTTCTGACTCAGCCTCCTGAGTAGCTGAGATTGCTCAGCTACCACACCCAGCTAATTTTTGTATTTTTAATAGGGATGGGATTTCACCATCTTGGCCAGGCTGGTCTCGAACTCCTGACCTCAAGTGATCTGCCCTCCTTGGCCTCCCAAAGTGCTGGGATTAAAGGCGTGAGCCACCACACCCGGCCAATAACATACAATTTTTAATTGTTCATTACTAATGTATAAGAATGCAATTGATTTTTGTATAGTGGCATTGTATCCTGAAAACCTGCTGTACTCATTCTGGTAGCTTTTTTTGTAGATTACATTGGCTTTTCTGCATAGACAAAGCATGTCTTTTGTGAATAAAGAGAGCTTTATTTCTTCCATTCTAATAAAAAGACAATCCTTTTATTTCTTTTTCTTGCCTGATTTCACTGGCTAAAACCTCTGATATAATGTTGAATAGAAAAAGAGCAGACATCTTAGTCTTGTTTCTAATCTTAGGGGGAAAGCATCTATTCTTTCACAATTAAGTATGATGTTGTAGATTTTTCAGGATGCACTTTATTGGGCTGAGGAAGTTTTTTTCCATTCCTAGTTTGGGTAAAGTGTAAAAGAAAATTAGGAATGGATTTTGAATTTTGTCAGTTTTTTTTAATGTGTTGAAATGATCCCATGTTTGTTTTTTTTAAAGTTTTTTATTAGCCAGACATGGTGGCACACACCTGTAGTCCCAGTTACTCGGGAGGCTGAGGTGCAAAGATTGCTTGAACTTGGGTGGTAGAGGCTTCAGCGAGCCAAAATCATGCCACTGCACTCCAGCCTGGGTGACAGGGTGAGGCCCTGTCTCAAAAAAATAAAAAAATTTGTTAATATGGTGGATTACATTGCTTGATTTTTAAAGGTTAATCCAACTGTATGTTTCTGAAATAAACCCACTTGGTTATGATGTATATTTGGCTTCTTGATGTTGCCCCACAGTTCACTGATGCTCTTTATATTCTTTTTGTGTTCTTTTCTCTTTTTGTGTTGTATTTTTGGATCGTCTTTATTGGTATTTTTCCAAGTTCATGGATTTTTTCTTCTACGGTGTCTAATCTGTTGTTAATTCTATGTAGTTTTTTTTTATGTTAGATATTATAGTTTTCATCTTTAGAGTTTTGATTTAGATCTTTTTTATATCTTCCATGTCTCTTAATGTTTTGGCTATATGAAATGCATTTAGAATAACTTTTAGACTAGGCGTGGTGGCTCATGCCTGTAATTCCAGCACTTTGGGAGTCTGAGGTGGGAGAATTGCTTGAGCCCAGGTATTCAGGACTAGCCTGGGCAACATAGTAATACTTCGTCTCTATTAAAAAAAATAATAATAATTTGTAATGTCCTTGTTTGCTAACATCTGGGTTGGTTTCAGTCAATTGATTGCTTTATTCATGTTTTCATGCCTCTTTGCATATCTGGTAATCTTCAGCTGACAGACATTGTGAATTTTACCTTTTTTGAGTGTTAGATATTCTTTTATTATTAGAAATACTGTTGAATTTTGTTCCGGATATGTAGTTATTTAGAGATAATTTGAGGCTTGCTTTTATGATTTTTTTAGGAGGCCTGGAGCAATGCTCAATCCAGGGCTAGTTATTCCTCACTACTGAGGCAAGACCTTCTTAAGCACTTCACTCAATGTCCTCTGTGAATTAAGAGCTTTACCAGTTTGGCTGGTAGTAACAGGCAATATTCCTAAGTCTGCGTGATTATCCATCACTATTCTCTCAAATTCTTTCAGATGTTTTTTTCCCCAGCCTCCAGTAGTTGTCTCACACTTTGAGCTAATCAGTACTGTGCTGAATATTTGAGAGGCCCTGCTGCAGATTTCTGGGTTTTGTTCTCTGCGTAGCCACCCTGCTACTTTCCCGGGGCTAGCTACCTTTGTCTTCATGGACTCTAAGCTCTTCTGTTTCATCAACTCAAGTTAGTTTATCCACGCACCTAGCTCCCCTTGGATTTCTTTCTCTTCCCTGGGCCTTAGCCTGAAAAGTCTCCAAAGGTTGTAAGCTGGGACAATTGAAGGGTATTGCTTGTTTCCTGTCTCTCTAGAATCGCTGTTCTTTGTTGCTTAATGTCCAGTTTCTTGAAAAATGTTGTTTTCTATATTATGTCCGTTTTTCTTTTAAGTGAGAGGACAAACCTGGTTGTTACTGCATCCTGAGCTCCATATATAGCATATTTTTAACCCCATTATTATCCATTTTTTAAAACTTTTTTTCCCATTATTTTCTGTAGTAAAAATAATTCTGGTTTGAGAATTACAATTTCTTTATGTTTTAGCACTAGCTAATGCAAGTATCTATTATATACAAATTGTATTGGCAATTTTCTTTCTAAAAAATCCCCCCAAACTATTATTCTGCATATATAATAATACCTACGTTTTAAAAGGTATTTTTTTCCAATATTATTTTCAGTTGGTTAAAATAAACTACAGTACATACTAGTGGAGTCTGATTGAACTGATGTGAAGAATACAGAAAAATACTTAGAAATATTTAGAGAACGCATCGTGATGAAATCTGTTAGGAGTACAATTGTTTTAACTGTAAAGCTTGGCATTACTGGATGGGAGACAGCTATAGAATACTTAAGCCTTATTGGTGAACATATAGGAAGAGGTGGAAATAAGAGATGAATTACATGAAGAAGTCTTTAAGTCATGGAGGCTTACTGAAATATTGAAAAAAGCAAATAAGTAGACCTAACAAGATAGAGGGGGCTCAGAAGAATGCATTTGTTTCTTATAGATGGTAGCTGGAGCTAGGGCAGTGTAGCTTATGGCTTTGCTTGAATAGAAAGAGTTGATTTGGGATAATTGGATTTAAATCCTCTATTTACCACTTGCTAACTGGGTAAGTTTTTTAAACTAAATTTCTGATTTTGCATGTGTAAAATGAGGATAAGCATATTTATCCCGAGGGTTGTAGTGAGCCTTAAATAGAATGAATTACATAGAAGTATATAGCAGTATGTTTGTGTGCTTAATAAGTGTTTGTCTTTATTATTTTAAAGAAATGACCAGAGAAAGCTTTACTTTTCTATTGCATATTTCCCTAGTGATTATATGGACATAGAAGCAGTGCTTACAGTTACCTTGGAACCCATCAAGAAAAAATGAAGCAAATTCCTGCCCTGTTGCCCTTCTGGAACATTACAGTTTAGATGAAAATCAGCCAGAGCACAGTTAGACTCTATTAGCATAAGATTATGTTAGAAAATAGTGGGCATGATAAGGCCCTGAAGGAGAGTTCTAACTTGGAGAAGGATGGTGGAATTTTTTTATAGGGCTTTGACAGTAGGGGTCAGGCAAAGTTCAGTTTGAGGAGTAGTTGGTCAAGGATAGCTCTCAGAGGAGGGGAGAATTGATCATGTACATTAGCAATTATTGGGCAATTTGAATTTTATTAAGAATGTTGGGGCTGGGCATGGTGGCTCACGCCTGTAATCCCAGCACTTTGGGAGGCCAGGCAGGCAGATCACTTGAGATCAGGAGTTCGAGATCAGCCTGGCCAACATGGTGAGACCCCGTCTCTACTAAAAATACAAAAAGTAGCCAGGTGAGGTGGTGGGTGCCTGTAATCCAAGCTACTCGGGAGGCTGAGGCAGGAGAATCACTTGAACCTGGGAGGCAGAGGTTGCAGTGAGCAGAGATTGTGCCACTGCACACTCCAGCATGAGCAGCAGAGTGAGACTCCGTCTCAAAAAAAAAAAACAAAAAAAAACTCAGTTTTTAGTGTCTTCACAGTAGATTTTTTTGTCATTGGCTCTTGCGGCCTTTCTTCTTGTCTCCCCCAGTTCCAGCCCCCCAAAATAGAAGGGCCCATTATCTTGCTCATGATTTTAGATTCCCAGCTCTTGATTTTGGAAGGCGCTGTCTTTGTGAAATTTCAGAGATCAAGGAGTTAGTGTTTTGTGGTGTGGGAAATTTCTCTCAGTCTTTGCTCCTTGCATTCTTTGTGCAGTTTTTTCTTTGTTTATTTCAGAGACAGGGTCTTGCTCTGTTGCCCAGGCTGGAGTACAGTGGTATGATCATAACTCACTGCAGCCTTGAATTTCTGAGCTCAAGTGATCTTCCTGCCTAAGCCTCCTGAGTAGCTAGGACTACAAGTGTGTGCCACCACGTCTGGCTAAAAATTTTTTTTAGACATGGGTCTTGCTATGTTGCCCAGACTGGTCTGAAACTCCTGGCCTCAAGCAGTCCTCCCACCTCTGCCTCCCAAAGTGCTGAGATTAGGGGCGTGAGCTACCTCACCCAACCTGCAGTGTGTCTTGGATCCTGTTATGTAGGTGCTCTGTAGTAGAGGAAACAGTAATACATGATAATGAAAAGCTTCAAAGTAGACATATGGCTGAAAGGGAGATTTGAATAGGGTTTTGCAGCAGCTATTTTAGTTGATGACACATCTTCAACTTAAATTGCAATTGCCTTTTTTCATTTCGCTTCATCCTTCTGTGATGATCCTAGTAGAAGTCAAATGAGATCATTTTTGATAGTTGGTTTGCAGGCTTTGGTGTATGCACCCAACCTTTCAAAGCCTGCCTGTGCTTTTCAGGGAGCTCAGTTTTGTGACTGAAAGGATCAGCTATTCTCTTCTACCTTTTTAATGCACTACTGGTTTCTAGCAGCTGCTGCTTAACGCTGTTCATTCTTGAGTTTGGTGAATTGTTTTCTGTGCTCCATGTGATTTCTTTGTCTTTATGAGGTACATTTTGACTACAGGTGAGCCAGTTTCCTGTGAATATAATCTATGCTTTGAAATTAAATTATCTTTATCCTCTTTAAATATGTAAATCTTCTTAGTATCTGCTAGTTTGCCTCTTGCTTTGTGGCTCCTTGTGTTCCTCTTGTAATGCTTGCTTAGCTTTTAATTTAAATACCAGACTGTGTTGGTTAGCATCCATAGAAGACATAGGCCTATTCAGGAAAGTGTGAATATTTGGCCACCATATTTAGGATTATTGGGGCATTTCTTTCCAATTTTTCAGAATACAGAAAAAGAGGTGAGTTTCCTATTCCTTCCTAATCAAGTTCACCATCGACCTTGTACTTTTTGAACCAACTTGAATAGAAAAAAAACAACCTGAAGAATAATATGTTTACTATTTCTACATGGATATACTGACTATAACTATGGAAAATATATTTGATTAGTTACATGAGGCTCTCAGGGTAAATGTGTCAGATATAGTCAATATTTTAGTATTGTCATGTAGTATTAAGTATTTTTCCATCAATGATTAGAAAGTTATGATTTTTTGTTGTTCAGCAAATTATCATGAAAAATTCAGTAATGTTGCTTTTTCTTTTTGATAGCCAGAGGAAGTTAGAGAACAGATTTATCTAACACTAAACGGTCACTGGCAAGAACCTTTTCTTTGTAACATGTTACTTTGTTCCCTAACCTCATTCTCCTCCACCTGTAACAATGGTGAATATGAAGCAAGTGTTCAGTATCCTAGCTTTCTCTAATTTTCTGGGACGTATCTCTTTTAGTCTCCGTATATTAAATCTTAGGGAACCTGAAAGGCTTCTTTATTAGCCTTTTTTATTTCTCGCTAAAAGTATTGATGTTTTTATAGGAATCTCTGCTATCCAGGGATAAAACATAACATGCAATTAAAAAAATTTCAGCCATTGAGAATGTTTTTATAAATGGACAGATCAGTTACTTAAAAAGTTCTATAGATTTGTGATTAAAAAAATAGTTCCCTATTTGAATAATTGTCCAGGAAATTAGCTGTTGATCATATTTAAAATATAACATAAAAATGAGTCTTAAAATATATATAGCTTCATTTGTGTTGATTGATGTTGTAACTTTTTTTGAGTAAAATGCATCATTACAAAATGTATTTGGAATTACATTAAAAAGGATTCTATGTTTTGTTTATTGGTATCACACATATGTGTCATGTGGGTCATAGACTTGTTTCATAGTAAAACAGATGGCATGGCAAGGGAGAAGAAACTTATATGCAAGTTTTTGCACAAATATCAAAGAAATTCAGTGTACTTTCTTTTCAAAAAAACATTAAAAACTCCAAAACCCAAGGAAGAAAAAGCTTCTTGCATTTATATAACAATTCTTAATCTATTAGTTGCAGGGCAAAAATAATAAAATATTAATTATATAGTCAAAAATAGCTTTTAACTATGAAGAAGTCTTCCTATCAAATTCTTCTGTTCATTAAACCTACTTTTGGTTATTATTTAAATGTAATTGGGCAGTTCCAAGAAAAGCTTCAGAACAGCTGTAATTACAGCTGCAGATTTAGTCGAAATAGGGGCTGTAAGAGGCTGTTTACTCTCCTTTTGCGTCTCTTTCACCCCCACCCCAAATAACCCAAATTTAGTTGTAAAAGTTTTTGGTAAGCTCAGGATTTCTGAAACTGGAGTCTGTGTATTTAACTGCATGCAGATGTGATGATTACATGTGACTTTTAAGGTTCCCATAACCTTTTAGTTCTTGTATTGCTCTATGCACAGTTAAGTGATTTTTGTCAGCTGTGTCTGTATTGAATTTTACAGATACACATATATTTTAAACACAGTTTAGTGATTTTTATCAAGGCCCAGGCATCTGCTCAAACTACTGAGAAGGGTAATAGTTTTCAATCTAAATTTGAGCTAATGTTGACATTATTACAAGTTGACTGGAAACATTTACAAAAGCCTGTATCTGTGTTAAAAAAATATATTTCTTCAAATTTTACTAGGAAATTGCCTTTGACTTCATCTGAAAACAAATTTGGCAAATGTCTTAATTTTTAGAGAAAGACCTACTATGATAAATCAAAAACGAAATACACATCTATGTCACATCCCTCCCTCCTCCCAGAGCTTTGATCTGGGGAGTTGATGGCATTCTAAGGTCTGGTTTTTAGTTAATCAGTCAGAGATTATATATAAGGGTTATGGAAGACTGTGGCAAAGAGCAAGGTTTAGAGCCTTTTTCCCTTTCCGAGTTAATTACCATTTCTTTTGCAGGTGGCAGTTATGCTGAATATTGATCATAAGATACAATAACATATCTTGGATTCTCACCACAGTTTTACAGTGTTACCTACTCAGAATCTGGTTCAAAATTGTAGTGACTTGTTGAATTGCACATAGGGAAATTTGAAGAGCCTTCTGCTAAAGCCAACAATTTAACACTTTTAGTTAGAAGACCAAGTGAAACTTGCCTGTATTTGCATTGGACCATATTAAAAGTGGTAAGGGTTATAAAATTATATAGGACATGGTTCTTACCTCAAAGTACAGTGGGTAGACAAGGTGCAAATATATGCGTTAAAATAATACATCAATGATTAGGGTAAATAAACTTACCTTTAAATCCCCAGACTCAACAACTCTTTAAATCTTGAATTCTAAAGATCGAGACCAACTTTCTTACAGATGAGGAAACAGATTCAGAGAAGTGCAGTGAATTGTCATTAATCAAAGGGGGTTTATAGGTCATTCTAAATATGAGCTCAGTAATGACAATAGGTAGCAAGTTAACTTTGCTTTTTAAATCTTGGATGTCAGCTAATGTTGACTGATTGCTTGTTTGAAGTATTTTTACAGAGAAACTTCTGGTCCTTTTCTCATGTGAGTCCAGTGGGAATATCAGCAGCATGGGGACAATAGGTTATTTTCAGACTGGATAAAATTGAACAGAAGCCATTTCAGAGAATACTGGAGAACTGAAAAGAATAATAAAACACATTCATTAAGACAAAATAAGGGAACTATATTTATAAAATCACATAATTTTTAAAGCATGAATTGATTTATAGGTATGAGGAAAGGTAGCAGGTAAAATGTGATATGGAATATAATTTTGATGATTAAGTATAACTTAATAATTATGTGAGGAAAAAGGAATTAACAGAAAATCTTTTAGGAAGGTAAATAGAACTTTGAGACTTTAGTAAGATAGGAAAAGTGAAATGTGAAAAACAAGTTAATTTTATATAGGGAGGCTATAGATTTAACTCATTGTTAAAAACTTGTCATCATCACAATCTTTTTGTGCCTTCTTCCTTACCCCACTGGTTCTCTCTTAAGAGAAGCTCTGGTGTCATGTGTTGTGATGTAATATAGTGCTGTAAAGTTCTGATTTTGTCACTTACAACCAGCCTGGTCTTGGAATAAAATTTTGCTTATGAAGACATTAAAAAAATGAATAATTTTGAATTAGTTACTTGGACTTGTGAGCTTCAGTTACTTAGCAAAAAATGAGATTATGTCTTCAATGTGCCTAATTATACAATTGTTGGGACAATCAAGTGAAATCACATGAAAGTGTTTTAAAAACCAAAGGTAAGTAATATTTTTTTCATATTAAAACTGTAGATTCAATCCAACATGACAGATATTTATAAGCATGTTAAATCAAGTTTAGCCGAAAGCTGCCTTCTTACTTCAGTTTAGCCTAAAGGTTTTTGAGCTATAACAAGTGGAGGCATATTGTGAGCTATAACAAGTGGAGGCAGAAACAGACTGTAGCCACACTTGTGCCAGTCACTAAGTTTTGGCCAATCAAATGTAGTCAACTGTTCAAACTGTGTTCAAATAAGGCAAACACCAACCTGTAACCAGTCCAGCTGTTTTTGTACATCACTTCCTTTTTCTGTATGTCACTTCCTTTTTCTGTACATCACTTTCCTTTTTCTGTCCTTAAATCTTCCACCATGTGGCTGTGCTGGAGTCTCAGCGCCTACTCTGGCTTAGGAGCGTGCCTGATTTGCAGATTGTTCATTGTTCAGTTAAACTCCTTTAAATTTAATTCTGCTGAAGTTTTTCTTTTATCAAGTACCTAATATGTCAGACGCAGTGTTGTAGACTTTAGAATTCAGGAGAAGGAAGAGAAAGGAAATAAAACATAATGTAAATGTCTATAATATATGACAGAATATGAAAAGAGGTAATAAGAGATTCAGCTTACCTATATTTTGGCTTAGGCAAAGAGTTACCCACCTGAATCTGCTCTAAGTCCATGAGGCTTGTTTACCACAAGTGGCAAAGTAGGAATTTTGACCATTTCGTGTCTCTGTCTCTCCCTCCCCACCTGCTTCCCTCCTCTCCTCCCCTTTATCTCCCCACTCCCTCTCTGTCTCCCCCTCTCTCTCCCTGCCATAAGGTGAAAGTTTAAACTTGGGCTCTCCAATAGTTGCAGATAGGAGCTTGTTGATTTTTTTGTGTACAAGCGTGAATCAGTGGCCAAGTCAAAGTGCCATAAGGAATGTACAATTTTTAGACTTTGATGAGTATTGCCAATGAGATAGCTTCTAGATTTTAATATCTGCATTGTATACCTTTCCAGGGCATAGAGGATTAAAGGGGGACTTTAGAAACAACTATTTCAGTCATCTGTGAAGATACTTTTTACAGAATCCCAGACTTAGCTTGACGGCTTTTTATAGTGAGGAATCTTTCTATCATGTAATGCAGACCACTTTATTATGGGCTCCAGTATTTGGAGTTCTTAGTCCCAAATGACCACCTTCTCCCTCTGTTATTCTGTATTCTTTCCATTTTGTTAGATATATTTTGGCTTGACTGAAGAGAGAACCTGTTGATGGGGAAGCTAGGAATAGAAAGAGAAGGGATAGGTTCAGGAAGCTTGACAAAAAAGGAAATAATGGTAGTAATAATGGTTAATAATTCTTAGCACTGAAGTCTCAGGTACTGTGCTAAATGCTTTTCTTATAACCTACAGAATTGATGTTTTAATATTAAATATTAATTAAATGAAAGATTAGTTTGATAGTAAATAGTAGTATTTACCCTCTGTTACAGAAAAGAAACTGAGCTACAATAATTTGCCCAGCAAAAGGTAGAGTTCTTGCTGGGCTATTGATTCTAGAGACCAAACCTTTAACATTGCCATGTATTGTCTCTCAGGGATAACCTTGGAGGCCTCTTTGGGAAAAATTTTCTCCTTTTTTTTTTCTAAGTATGATAGTGTTTGGAAATAAAAGATTAACATTTCAAGGCTGGTAATTTGGTTGGAAGTGGGGAGGAGGTGAAGAAACATAAAATTTATTCAATATTTTAAGGTTAGATGAAGAGATAAGAAAGGAAGGAACCTGGAAACAGATGAGTGAATGTAATATACTTTGTAAGTCAGGGGGAAAGGAAATTTTGGTTTAGCTGTTGTAATGACTACATTTTATAATACTATATAAACATGCAAGTTTGATCTTTGTATAGTTTAGTAAAAGCTATGGTCATTAGTTTATAGTCCAGTGCTGTCCAATAGAAATGTAGAGTGAACCACACATGTAATTTTTTAACTTTTTGTTAGCTATATTTAAAAAGCAAAAAGAAGCAGTTAAAATTGGTTTCAGTTATTTAACGTAATGTATTCAAAATATTTCAACAACTAATCAATATAAAAATATCATTTAGAGTTTTACATTCTTTTATTCATATTAAGTCTTTGAAATCCATGTGTATTTTACACTTATAGCACATCTCAGTTCAAACTAACCACATTTCATATGGCTACATTTGGCTACTGAATACCTTACCAGACAGTGCATTTACATACTATTAGAAGAGAAAAGGTTTATTGTAGTTGCTATGTGCATAAAAAGTTTCTGATTGAATTACAAGTAGATGGCTTATTCTCCCTCTGTATGTAACAAACAAGGAGTGAAGAGGAATCTGGGGCTGCAAAGCATCGCTCTCCAGTTGTATCCAGAGAATCTGCTCAGGAGGGGCAACATATTTTTTTATTTTTTATTTTTTAAATTTTACTTTAAGTTCTGGGATACATGTGCAGAATGTGCAGGTTCGTTGCATAAGTATACATGTGCCATGCTGGTTTGCTGCACCTATCAACCCATCATCTAGGTTTTAAGCCCCGCATGCATTAGGTATTTGTCTGAGGAATGAAACTATAAACATATTAAATCCTATAAAAAGAAAAAAAAGTAAGGTTCTGAAGGGTTCCAGAATTCAGGAGACGGAAGAGAAAGGATATTTTTTATACTTAAGGAAGTGGGGAGGAAGGTTTACCAAATGTTTAGGTTTCTGCTGATTGAGGCTTTGTTGTATAGTTAGAAGGACTTCCAAGAGACTCCAGAATTTCTGCTATCGTAGTTCTGGGCTCTGGTTTTACCTAAAGACTCAATGCTTTTTCTCTAGATAGAGCTCTGTAGGAGAGGCACACAGTTCTTACTTAGTGTGAAACATGGTGTTTGTTGGTTTAGGGACTTTGTACCTCTTTCTGGAACCTTTCAGAACCTTTTTTTTTCTTTTTATAGGATTTAATGTGTTTATAGTTTCATTCCTCAGGCAGGAATTACTAAAGTTTGCTTTTCCCTTAAAAAAAAAAAAACCCAGTAAATTAAATAATCACATTTAAAAAACTATAGCAAATCTTTTCTAACTATGAAAGTTAAAAAAAGTTATGTATTCTTTGTGAAAATTTAGGTAATTGAGATACCTGTTTTTACATATTAAATGAACAGGTCTCAAGCAGGGTTTTCATTTTGGCTTCTTCTTCTTGCACTGGGGTTCCTTGGGCAGGAGCACTCTGGTGAATCATCACCTCTGGTTTGGATGTAGTAGTACTGGAGATTTTATTTCTTTTAAGGAGAGTGTGAACAAATGGGAGTTATGTGTTCCTCCAGGGTATGGTCCATTTGTATATTGCTCTTTATCTGTGTATCATATTTTATTTGGCTAAGAGCCTAATTATAATATATTTAATTTTTTAAAATCTTAGCTATTTGTAGGGTTTAAAAAACTAAACAACAGCAATAGGATTTGTATTGCTAATTGAGAGATACCAGGTTAAAATACAAGTTTTCTATATAATTTAGCAGAATAAAACACACTTATCATTTTTCCATTTTCTGAATTTGTAATATGCTAATGTTATCAGTATATAATATTTTTTGCTATGACTAATTGTGTTATATTTGTTGTGAATGTAGTCTTGGTTCAAGTAGGGGTAAGGAGGTATTTTGGAAACCAGTGCTTACCATTTTGGGGATAGGTGGTGGGAATAGACAAGCTAGAAATACACTTGGAAGGAAGAAAACCATTTAGTAGGAACTTGAGATGAGGGGAGAAACAGACATTTTTAGGAAAGTGTAGTGTTTTAAAAAATAAATTTAGACAAAAAATTAATCATTAGGAACATAATCAGATTTTAGAAAAATTTAAGTAGAAAAAAAATCACGTTAAATAGATAACTTTGAAGTAAATATTAATTATGTTTATATTTTGAGGGGAGGAAATAAGTCTCTTAGTTGGCCCCCTTGAGGCTGCCTAGATGTGGAGAACCATAAGACTGAGTTTGTACCGTCTTTGAGTTAAAAAGCTAACCCTGAGTGATTTTGGAATAGATTCCTTTAACATATTTTCAGTCATATTCCTTTTAGAGTTATTATTACATAGATTTCCTAATTTGTAATTCTCAAGTGCTGTGAAACATTAAACATTTTTAGCAACCTCAACCCATCAGAGTCCTATGACTGCCCTTCTTTCACTTTTAGTCATATAGGAACATTTATAAGAGTATGTGATATGGTTAGACTTTGTCTCCTCACCCAAATCTCATCTTGAATTGTAATCCCCATAATCCCCACGTGTCAAGGGAGAGACCTGGTGGGAGGTGACTGGATCATGGGGGTTGTTCCCCCATGCTGTTCTCATGTTAGTGAGTTCTCATGAGATCTGATGGTTTTATACGTGTCTGACAGTTCCTCCTTCACCCACTCGCTCTCTCTTGCCTGCCGCCATGTAAGACATGCCTCTTCCCCTTCTGCCATGATTGTAAGTTTCCTGAGGCCTCCCCAGCCATGCAGAACTGTGAGTCAATTAAACCTCTTTTCTTTATAAATTACCCAATTTTGGGCAGTTCTTCATAGCAGTGTGAGAATGGACTCTGGCCATGATTTTCCTGGTATGACTCAGGAAAATTCTTCTATGGGGTATGACTGTGGAGTGGTTTTGTGCTTGCTGTTGTTGCCGTGGTGCTTCAGGAAGTTAGCCTAGATTAAAGAGTTCAGGTTTTGGAGTCAAAAGGGTTGTCTTGAATTCTGTCTCTGACCCTTAACTACCCCTGTGACATTGGGCAAGTTACTAGACCTCAGTTTCCACAACTGCAAATTGGAAATAATAGCAACCACCTCCTAGGGTTGTGATAAAGTTTAAGGATAAATGCTGCTCTTTTTATTGAGCATTTATTTATTCCAGCCAGACACTGTGTTACATACTTCATATGCAGTATATAATTTAATTTGTATGTGTATATTAGAGTATGTAAAAGTTCATTTCCAACAGTAATATATGTCCAGTAACCGGTTGCTATTACTTTTTCTATATGTTGATTCCTTAATCAGAAGTTGATGTTCCTAAGATGAAAGATGGGAATGGGCATTTTGATCAGATCTGAAGGACTTGTTTGGAAGTTGACAGTGGTTTGAAGGTGAAATATTTACTAGAGTGTGGTTCAAGGATAATCTGCATGGTAATTACCTTGGAAGCTTGTTAAAATGTAGAGTTTTGTGTTTGTCATCTGAAACTCTGAGTCTGAATCAGGATCTCTGGCCGTGGAGCCCAGACCCTGCAGTTTTATAAGCTTAATCATAATTCTTATTCTCTATGAAGTTTTTGAATCATCTTTTTAATTTATTCTTCCCGATGATTAAAAAATGATTCTAATGATTTTTAAATATTTTTCTTTGATGTAATAAGCTTTCCATTTTATTGGTAATGGAGGTGGTAAATTTTTTCCATTTAAATGTTTACATATATGTGATTTTTGTATGTTATAAGAGTTTAATGGGTGGTGACATTCATTCAGCTAATGTTTAGTAAATATTAAAGTATTAAAATTTATAAAATACAATTTACTTATTTGGAGTATTTTAAAATGAATATATCATTTTATTCAGTTATTCAAACAAAATTGTTGAGACTATGAGTAAAATAGTCTCGATTTACTATAAAATATGTCATATTTTACTCAGTTTATAGTCTCTGAATAGGGTGGGAAAGGAGAGCAGATTGAGAATGTGCTGTTACGAAGCTAGGTGGAGAGGGGAAGGGAGCAATTTTCTGCTGCTAACTAGAAGAAAAGCATAACTACAAATAATTTATATAACTAATAAGAAGATTTCAAAGCAGATAGAAATTTTCAGGGAGTTTTGGTCAGAGTCATTTTATTAGTCATATTATTTAATGAAAGAATAATCAGGAATGCTCAGCCTCTGTGTTTTCTACTATTGCTTTGCTCCCTAAGAACGCTCTTTTGGATTTTATCTGTCTATTCTTTTGAGTTTTATCTTTGCCTTCCTGGGAAGTCTCACTCGACTTTTTAGGAAATCAAGTTGTATCCCCATAGTGCTTCACATGACCTTATCTTTTTTAGATTCTTCAAGTAAAATCTTACTCAAAGGAACCAATAAATTGCCTCAAGTCATAATTTTAAACTGAAGTGTTTGGAAGACTAATTTCAGTGAGTCTTTGCATTGGTATCTTTAGCCCACAAATCTTTTTGGCTTCAGTATCCACTTTAATAATTCTTATGGGTTAAGTAACTGTATTTTTAATATCTGTAGTTTTGTTCATTATCAGAAACTAGGTCACCAGGGTTTGTTGTGTCATTGTTAATTAAAAAGGTATTGTATGCTTTTTTTTTGGAATGTGCTTGTACTGAATGAAGCCAAAATATGTTAGTAATGCTCTGCTTTAAATACTCATAGAATATAATTTTGCGTATTTTAAACTCAATCTATCTGCCAGTACAACAATGTTATTTATCTCTGAGAATTTTGACTATTCTTTCATGCTATTTAGAATTCAGTGAATTGTTAAAACTTCTAGTAGGCTTTTTACTGACAGTCTCTGTCTGACCTCTCCTTTACAAGTTTTCCTCAATATTTTCAGAAGTAACATTTGGGTCTTACTGAAATAGGAATTTTTGGTTCTATAGTAGCAGATGGAAACAGTAGACTTTTTTAGAGGTTGGAAGCAGTGGGATACAGAGAAGGAGAAAAATCAGACTAAATTTATGTCATGCCTCTTTCATTGTGAAAAATAATTATAGCCTCATGTACATTACTTTTCTGAGGGTTGTAGTGGTGGTAATGGTTGTGGAAGTAGTAATAGTTGTAGGGATGAATTAAGGAGGCATTGGGGAAGAACGTGTCTCCCAACATAGGATTTCAGTTACTTCCCAAATATAAATAACAGTGGTTATTACCAAAAATTTTTCTTCAAGCGACAGTGATCTCACTATGTTGCCCAGGCTGGCCTGAAACTCCTAGGCTCAAGTGATTCTCCTGCCTCAACCTCCCAAGTTGCTGGGACTACAGACACACACACACACCACCATACCTGGCTGAATTTTTTTTTAACCAGAGAAGAGCACACTAATTTTTTCTTTACCCGTATAGCATTTTCATTACCAGTTATTCTACTTTCATTCTGAATGATTTCAGAATGTTTGGGGATGGTGTTGATAAACTAGTATTATTTTGGGGTTAAGTAGAGGCCCTCAAACAGAGTACAGCTCAAGTCTCAGGTTTACCACTTTTTTTTTTTTTAAGTAGTACATGGGGCAAATTATTTAATATCTTATTTTGCCATAATTAATTATTAATAAATATCTACTTTATAGGTGTGTTGATGATTAAATCAATTTGTAAAGAATAATGGGCTGGGTGCAGTGGCTTGTGCCTGTAATCCCAACACTTTGGGAGGCCGAGGTGGGAGGATTACTTGAGCCTAGGAGTTCGAGATAATCCTGAGCAACAAGCGAGGCCTCATATGTATAAAAAATGAAAAACTTAGGCTGGTGCGGTGGTGTGTGCCTGTAGTCGCAGCTACATGGGAGGCTGAGGCAGGAGGATTGCTTGAGTCCATCGAGGTCTATCCAGGCTGCAGTGATCTGTGATTGTACCATTGCACTCCAGCCTGAGCAACACAGCAAGACCCTGTCTCAAAAAAAAAAAAAAAAAGCCAGCAAATAGTATGTGTTGAATATTTAGTTATAATTATTATTCACTCTCTAAAATAGTCTTCTTAGTAAACTCTAATTGACCTTAGGGTAAAAAAATTTTTTATATTTAAAAGCTCAGAAAAATTCAGCTTAGTTATTTTTAGGCTGGTGTTTGGTCTCACATACACACTTACGCCCCTTTCAAACTGTTATAGAACAATGTTTTTCAAACTTTAATGTGCATATGGGATTGTGTAGGGATCATAATAACATGTAGATTCTTATTCAGTAGTTTTGGAATAGGATGAGATGTTGCCTTTCCAACAAGCTCCTGTTGGTAATCTGGATGTAGCTCATTCTTACAACACACTTTGAGTAGCACAGTTATGCAGTGTTCCATTAAGTGGTTCTCATTCCCGCTTTCAGTATATTATAAACACTTAGATATTTTTTGTTCTTTATGCCTTGGCTCTGTGTCATACCAGTTAAATTAGAGCTTTGCCTTTGGGGTTCTGGGCATCATCGTCGTCATCATTGTCGTCATCATCATCATCATCATCATCATTTTTTCTTTTGGTAAAAATATCCTGGATCATTCTCTTGTGAAACTAGCATTAAGAGCCACCACTTTAGTTATCTGAAGGAGAGTCATAAGCTAAGAAGCTACATTTTAGGTCTTCTCTTACTTTGTTGTCTTCCATTTTAAGCTCATTTCCTCTGTAGAGATGATGGTGGACAGCTGGTTAGAACTCTTAAACTGGAAGGCAGTTAATATGTTGGCCTGAAGTTTTCTTTTCGCTAGACTAAAAGGTTTGACTGTTGAACCTTTCTTTATGGATCCTATTTCCTGTCCCTTTTCATCATTTGTATAGTCTTCTTTGGACTTTCCCTAATTTCTCAATAGTCTCCTTAAAGTGTAATAACCCAAACTAGATACAAAACTGCGGTAACAAAACTGAACAATGGCAGAGGCAGAAGAATATAGATCTAAAAATCTGTGGTTTTCATTAGCGTTGAAAACTTGTATTTGTTTCAGACTTTTTATTGGCCTTTTCTTTATGTTTTTCAGGGTTAAAATGTGTTTTATACCATGATATTTGTTTCAATATATTCCTTTCTTAGGTTATGCTTCTTCTTTCTTCCTCAACTGTGCTTCTTGTATCCATTTCCCATCTTGCACCTATTTTGGAGGAGAGGCAGTAAATATTTTCTTATGGACTATGTTTGGGAAGACCGTTTTCCAAAGCGATCAAGATCATGTTAAATTTTATTCCATCTAGCCATGATGGCTCAGTTAGGATCAGGTCAGGAAAACAGTCCACACTAAATACTCGAGGCAGGAGGATTTCTTGAGACCAGGAGTTTGAGACCAGCCTGGGTAACATAGTAAGACCTGTCTCTACAGAATTACAAACAAAAACAAAAAATTTCAGCCCAGAAAATTTAATACAGGGAAAGGATTATACAGGTATTGGAGGGCTGAAAAAGCAAACAGGGAACACTGGGGTAACACAGAGACAGTATTTGCAGGAATTAGCCACTATTCATATGGTTGAGGGGGAAATAAGAACTTGGAGTTGGGACCTCATAGAATTGGGGTTCAAAACCTCTGGAGGGGGTACTTCCTGACAGCTGTTGGTATGTCTGAGGGGAATTTCTGAGAGTGCCAGAAAAAGCTGGTGGTTATCACTGCTACTGCTGGGGTGGAGGACCTATGCTGGGCAATGCTGACTGGAAAAAGCATGTACTGCATTCTCCCTCTAGTGTCTTTATTGGCAGTGTGAGGAAGCTAGCTGCAGAAGAGAAAAGTAGTTTTCAGAGTTTTATTTTCAGTATTACAAAGATGAGTATTAAAGGGTAGATTTGGATCTGAGAGAAAATAGCTGAATAACCAGTATATATAGCCTTCTCTTCTGGTCAAAGGAGGCCCTAGGCCTTTGGTCTCTTGGTCTCTTTTCCTAGCTACTTGGACCCCAGACCCAGATATTCTTAATGCTGAGGGTTTGGAAGGAAAATTGTTATTATTATTTAAAAAATTAATTTGTTTAGTTAATGTGATGGGGGAGAGGGCATGAGACGGGTCTACTTTGTCTTTTCTTTCTTTTTTTTTTTTGAGACAGTGTCTTGCTCTGATGCCCAGGCTGGAATATAGTGGTGTGATCTTGGCTCTCTGTAGTCCCGAGCTCCCAAACTCAAGCAGTCCTCTCACCTCAGCCACCCAAGTAGCTGGGACTACAGGCGCCCGCCACCACACCCAGCTAATTTTTGTATTTTTTGTAGAGACGAGGTTTTGCTATGTTGGCCAGGCTGGTCTCGAACTCCTGGCCTCGAGTGATTCACCCATGTTGGCCTCCAAGTGGTCTGGGATTACAGGTGTGAGCCACCATGCCCGGCTGGGTCCACTTATTTATTGTTATTTTTTTTTTGGAGACAGAATCTCACTCTGTCACTC
Organism: Pan paniscus; assembly: GCF_029289425.2. Taxonomy (NCBI): domain Eukaryota; kingdom Metazoa; phylum Chordata; class Mammalia; order Primates; family Hominidae; genus Pan; species Pan paniscus. Next base: position 66,604,888 of record NC_073264.2, read on the forward strand.
AGGCTGGGGTGCAGTGGTGGGATCTCAGCTCACTGCAATCTCCACCTCCCAGGTTCAAGTGATTCTCCTGCCTCAGCCTCCCGAGTAGCCGGGATTATAGGCACCCACCACCATGCCTGGCTAATTTTTGTCTTTTTAGTAGAGACGGGGTTTCACCATGTTGCCCAGGCTGGTCTCGAACTCCAGACCTCAAGTGATCCGTCCGCCTTAGGCTCCCATAGTGCTGGGATTACAGGTGTGAGCCACCGTGCCCGGCCCGGGTCCACTTATTCTGAGATAATTCTGTTACAGCTTTTTTTGGGAACTTACATTTAATCATTAGCTACTCCTTATTTGCCTCTTGAGGTATTTCTGTTTTTTAAAAGCCCTTATTTAAAATGTAAAATAACTAATGGTAAAAGTAATGATGTTACCCATAAACAAAGTTTAAAAATTGGTTGCTTATTAGCCAAACAGTGGTCTGCAGTGGTAACCAACCTCTGAAAAGATTATGCCTTTTTTACTCATTCAAAAATTCCCCCTCCTGCAGAGCTTCTTCAATTTTAATGTGTATATGAATCAGTTGAGGATCTTGGTAAAATACTGATTCTGATTCAGTATGTCCCTGGGTAAGGCCTGAGATTGTGCGTTTCTAACAAGCTCCCAGGGGAGGCTGGAGCTACTGGTCCCTAGACCAGACTTTTTTAACTCCCTTCCCTCCCTTGAGAACTACTGGTTTGGCTTAGATCCAGTGTTGGACTTGGATGGCTGAGTGGTGAGTGATCATAAAGTAAGAGTTTCTATTGTAAGCCTGCCTGTCTAGAAATATTTTGAGCAATTTTAGTAGAGCTATTTATAGCTGTTTCTTTCCAGGTAGGATCAGAGAAATATATGCTTCTGAATAGGTTAAATTTTCTTCCATAATATAATGCTGCCCTGAATGCAGAAATGTGCCTATCACTTGTAATTTTCCTGGAAGGCGTGAGACTGCTTGGTAATTGTGTACATATTTAAGGGAAACTGAGTAATGGAGGACAGAATAGAACAATTAACAAATTCATGCATCAGATAACTTGCTTTCATTAAAGCCATTGTTACTCTTATTTATTGATTGTTCCTGATGATAGGACATCTGCAGATTTCAAAAAGTGTGTTTGGTGTGAATTTCATACTGATGGCATTTCTCTGCTTTTGACAGTTTCATATACTTAAACTTGTCATTAAAACACAGCATCTTGCCTTGAGCCAAATAAATAGTAGTCTTTCATAATGAAACTTCGAATAGAGCCCAAATTTATGAAATTGTTAATTTCTCTTTACATCTAGATTTTACTTTCAGTAATTTCTATCTGCTAACACAAATAGAAAGGTAATCTTTCATTTGGTTGCCATCCTTCAAGAGCCTCTCTCTGCCCTTCCCTCCCTCCCTTCCTGGATCTTTCCTTTTGTCTTTACAGACCTAGATTTTGAAAGGTTCTAGGTTCCTTTTGTCTGTTGATACTATGTGAATATTATCCTTAAGTTTTTAATTCAGGCTACAACTAGACAGATAATGTGTCTCACAATTAGCTGGGGTGAGAGAGTTAAAATGGAAGTTAAGGATTCAGGGGATTCCTACAGATGGGTGAAGAAAAAAGCTCAATGTTAGGATACGTAACAAAGCATTTTGATTGGCATATGGAGACCTTTGCATGAACACAAATGTTCATATTTGAATATTTATAGAAGATAATCTGTCAAAATTACTGTTATTTTAATTTGCCAAGCTTGGCTGATTGCCGCAGTTGGATGTTAGTTGAATTCAAGATGAAGAGTTGTAAATATGTTTTGGTGTGGGACATGCTTTTTGTCCTTGAAGCTGTTTGAATTTCTTACTTCTCCCACCTACACCCCCTTCTTTAAAACTGCGAGGCTTTTTTGTATTAGTTGAACTTTCATGTTCTTTTTTAGGAAAAAATATTAAAGTAGGATGTTAACTGTATGGATTAAAAATTTTTTTTAACTAAATTTGTTGACATTTGGTGATCAGGAATTGTTTAAATAATTTTAACTATTTGTCCAATCTTTGCTTCAAAGGACCTGTTCCTGGAGACTCAAATGTAGGGATATATATCTTATTTGAATGGTTTTGTGTGAGATATGTTTCACATTAACAGCAAAGAAAATGTAGACTTCTAGATAATTGATGTTTCCCCTTTCTTTTATCTCACTTGAACAGCTAATAATTTTAGTGACCCAGATTCAAGCAATAATACCTGTCTTCATAATTGTCATGTGGTTTTGTCAGCTTCTTATATTCTAGGGGAAGGAAGATAAGACTTTTTAAAATATATTGAAATAACTTGGTTAATAAATACTTTTTTTCTCTTTTTAGAAGCCAGGAACCTGTTCTCTTTCCATAGTGTCTCCTCACTCAGAAAACATTGTATTCTCCTGCCTCAGCCTCCTGAATAGCTAGGGTTACAGGCGCCCGCCACCATGCCCGGCTAATTTTTTTTTGTATATTTAGTAGAGACGGGGTTTCACCTTGTTGGCCAGGCTGGTCTTGAACTCCTGACATCAGGTGATCTGCCCGCCTTGGCCTCCCAAAGTGCTGGGATTATAGGTGTGAGCCACTGTGCAGGAGAATGGCTTGAACCCAGGAGGCGGAGGTTGCAGTGAGCTGAGATTGTGCCATTGCGCACCGGGCTGGGCAACAAGAGTGAAACTCCGTCTCAAAAAAAGAAAGAAAGGGAAAAAAACCCCAACACACTGTATTAATTATTGATGCAGTATCACTATTCTTACTGAGACTACATTATTTTAGCTTTAGAGATGATATAGTGGCTTTCTTAAAGTTATATGACATTTTTTTGGGAGCAGGGCTGTATTCTGTGCCCCATGTACTAAGCTATCTTGTCTCATTTAACTAGCCACTGTTATCTGAATAGTTGAGTTTTACATGTGTAACCACTTGACCTGATTAGTCTTAATTTTTTTCCTGATGTTTTTATTTCTTTATCTCTTAGAAAATGACATAATTGAATCAGTTTTGTTGGTTATTACTTTAGCTAGAAACTATGTCAAGTACTACATTTCAGTTTTTTTTTTTTTTTTTTTTTTTTGAGACAGAGTCTCGCTCTGTCACCCAGGCTGGAGTGCAGTGGTGCAATCTCGGCTCACTGCAAGCTCCTCCTCCCAGGTTCACGCCATTCTCCTGCCTCAGCCTCCCAAGTAGCTGGGACTACAGGTGCCTGCCACCATGCCCAGCTAATTTTTTGTATTTTTAGTAGAGACGGGGTTTCACCATGTTAGCCAGGTTGGTCTCGATCTCATGACCTCATGATCTGCCCGCCTTAGCCTCCCAAAGTGCTGGGATTACAGGAGTGAGCTACTGTGCCCGGCCTACATCTCAGTTTTATTTAGACTTTGTTTTGGAGTTTCAGGAATTTGAGGTCTCAGGAATGTATTTTGTATTTAGAAAATTAAGAGTGGAACTTTTATAGTATTTTCTTTCTTTCACAATCATCCATCTTCATTCCCATTTGACTTTTTTTTGCTATATTTTTTTTCTAGAAGATTTTATATAATCTTTTCCTGTTACTACTTTTGCCCATTCTTTTTGTGACCATCTCCAAGTCATTTCCCTTGTATCTCACCCTCATTCCTTATTATCTTCCTAGGAAAACTTATTTGTCCAACCCTGTAGCTATCCTCTGGCTGGATAACAAAATTATTAATAATTCCTTAAGATGTTACCCTAGCTACTAATTTTGTAATAGTCCACCATGTGTTCACTGTGTAAAGGGTTCAGAGGTGACTGTTGTACCTAATGCACCACAGATGTGGAAGTAATAATAAAATTTACATATATGTAAGGTGAAAATATTGCTAATACGTTCCCTTGGGTCTGGCCATTCTGATACGCTTGCTAAGTTTGGAGGCTTATTTTATAATGGTTCTTTCGGATTTCTTAAGGTGAATTAGACATTATGTTTACCTTGAATTTTAATTGGAATACTTTTGGTTAAGTAGTTTAAAAGTCAATGGAATAAAAGTTAAGCCAGAAATATAAAAAGTAATAAGCCATTTTTCAGCGTGATTTGAAAAACAATTTAGCTGTATTTCTTGCTATAAAAAAAAGAAGTAAAGAACACTATACAGTGGACTAAGGTTTTCTAAGTAAACTAATTTTGAGAAAGGTTAATTCCATGGTGATAGCAGATGTTGGGGATTGGCATCCATATGTCAGATTTCACATAAAAATTTAGCTTTCTACTGTTTTTTATTTCCTTAGGAGGAAGAACTATAAAACTTAAATTTGTATAGAAGGTATGATAATGCTATTTTAATAAACAGAATTTGTTATTTTGAAAATTGGGTAGTAAGGACAACCAGTGAATTGTACTACTAATTGATTTTTTTTAAAAAATGTATTTTTAATTTTCGTGGGTACATAGTAGGTATATGTATTTATGGGATACATGAGATGTTTTGACACAGGCGTGCAATGTGTAAAAATCACATCATGGACAATGCAGTATCCCTCCCCTCAAGCATTTATCCTTTGTGTTACAGACAATCCAAATACACTCTTAGTTATTTAAAAATGTACAATTAAATTATTGATAGCGGCAGCACCCCTCACACAGGGGCACCAGCTGCCGGGGTCTGCCCATAGACCCTGACCCGGCCACGGATGAATAAAGTACACTGACACACAGATATTCTGTTTTGCCAGTCCAGCTGAGGGTGTCTCAGCCGTTTACAGACTCCCTGGAGAGTTCTGTAAACAGTTGTGACCATGACCTCGATCAGCAAGTGAGACTTGCATTTATGCGGTAAGATTAATTAACAAAGGCTTGAGTCAACACCATTAGAGGTAATTGACATTGTGGACTTTCCAAGTAAAAAGCCCTTAATCACCCATGGTACATCAAAGGTTAGTCTTAAGATTATATGAGTAAACAAGCTAGCTAGGTAAACTACTCTGCCTTCCTTTATTACTAGTTTAATTTGTTTAAAGGTAAAGATCAGGTTGCCTTCAACCATATCTATTACTGAAGTTATGCAAACTCTCGGCCTTCCAAGAAGATTTGTGTCTGTCTCTATAACTATCTTCAGTATTTTTCCCACCAGCCTGATTGAACCCCAGTAATTGATTATAGTCACCCTGTTGTGCTATCAAATACTAGGTCTTATTCATTCATCCTGTTTTTTTGTACCCATTAACCATCCCCACCTCTCCCTCATCCCACCACTACCTTTCCCAGCCTCTAGTAACCATCCTTCTTTTTCCATGGGTTCAATTGTTTTGATTTTTAGATCCCACAAATAAGTGAGAACATGAGATGCTTGTCATTCTTTGCCTGGCTTATTTCACTTAACGCAGTGACCTCTGGTTCCATCCATGTTGCACATGACAGGATCTCATTCTCTTTTATGGCTGAATAGTACTCCATTGTGTATATGTACCACATTTTCTTTGTTCATTCGTCTGCTAATGGACACTTAGCTTGCTTTCAAATCTTGGCTATTGTGAACAGTGCTACAGTAAACATGGGAGTGCAGATATCTCTTTGATACACTGATTTCCTTTTTTGGGTCTATATACCTAGCAGTGGGATTGCTAGATCATATGGTAGCTAAATTTTTAGTTTTTTTAAGGAACGTCCAAACTGTTCTTCATAGCAGTTGTACTAATTTACATTCCCACCAACAGTGTATGAGGGTTCTCTTTTTTCCACATCTTTGCCAGCATTGATTATTGCTTGTCTTTCGGATAAAAGCCATTTTAACTGGAGTAAGATGATATCTCATTGTAGTTTTGATTTGCATTTCTCTGATGATCAGTGATGTTAAACACTTTTTTTTTTTTGAAATGGAGTCTTGCTCTGTTGCCAGGCTGGAGTGCAGTAGCATGATCTTGGCTCACTGCATCCTCCACTTCCTAGATTCAAGCAATTCTCCTGCCTCAGCCTCCCGAGTAGCTGGGACTACAGGCACACACCGCCATGCCTGGCTAATTTTTTGCTTTTGTATTTTAGTAGAGACAGGGTTTCACCATGTTGCCGAGGCTGGTCTCAAACTCCTGAGCTCAATCTGCCTGCCTCAACCTCCCAAAGTGCTAGGATTACAGGCGTGAGCCACTGTGCCCGGCCGAACACTTTTTCATACGTGTGTTTGCTAGTTGTATGTCTGTTTTTTTGGAAAATGTCTGTTCAGAACTTTTGCCTGTTTTTAAATTGGATTATTAATTTTTTCCTGTAGAGTTGAGTTTTTTTTTTTTTTTTTTTTGAGATGGAGTTTCGCTCTTGTTGCCTAGGCTGGAGTGCAATGGCATAATCTCGGCTCACTACAACCTCCACCTCCCGAGTTCAAGCAATTCTGTTGCCTCAGCCTCCGAAGTAGCTGGGATTACAGGTGCCTGCCACCACGCCCAGCTAATTTTTTGTATTTTTAGTAGAGACGGAGTTTCACCATGTTGGCCAGGCTGGTCTTGAACTCCTGACCTCAGGTAATCCACCCACTTCGGCCTCCCAAAGTGCTGGGATTACAGGCCTGAGCCACCGTGCTTGGCCTAGCTTCTTTTATATTCTGGTTATTAATCCTTTGTCAGATGGGTAGTTTGCAAATATTTTCTTCCATTCTGTGGGTTGTTTCTTTGTTGCTTGTTTACTTTGCTGTGGAGAAGCTTTTTAATTTGATGTGATCCCGTTTGTCCAGTTTTGCTTTGGTTGCCTGTGCTTGTGGGGCATTACTTAAGAAATCATTGCCCAGACCAATACCCTGGAGAGTTTCCCCAGTGTTTTGTTTTAGTCATTTCATAGTTTGAGGTCTTAGATTTTTGTCTTTAATCAATATTTTGATTTGATTTTTGTATATGGTGAGAGATCGGAGTCTAGTTTCATTCTTCTGCATATATATATCCAGTTTCCAAGCACCATTTATTGAAGAAACTGTCTTTTCTGCCACGTATGTTTTTGGCGCCTTTGTCAAAAATGAGTTCACTGTAGGCATGTGGATTTTTTTCTGGGTTCTCGGTTCTATTATTCTGTGTGCCTGTTTTTATGCCAGTACCATGTTGTTTTGTTTATTATAGCTCTGTAATATAATTTGAAGTCAGTTAATGTGATTCCTCTAGTTTGGTTCTTTCTGCTTAGGATGGCTTTGGTTATTCTGAGTCTTTTGTGGTTCCCTATAAATTTTAGGGGTTTTTTTATATCTCTGTTAAGAGTGTCATTGGTATTTTGATAGGGATTGCATTGAATCTGTAGATTGCTTTGGGTAGTATGGACGTTTTAACAATATTGATTCTTCCAACCCATAAACATGGAATATCTTTCCATTTTTTGGTATCCTCTTCAATTTCTTTCATCAGTATAGTATAGTTTCTGTTACAGAGATCTTTCACTTCTTTGGTTAATTCCTAGGTATGTATTTATTTATTTATTTTGGTGGCTATTGTAAATGGGACTGCTTTTTAAATTTCTTTTTCAATTTGTTCACATTTCACATATAGAAATGCTACTTATTTTTGTATGTTGATTTTGTATCTTGCAACTTTACTGAATTAGTCAGTTCTTAATAGTATCAATTCTAATAGTTTTTTGGTGGATTTTTTATGTTTTTCCAAATATAAGATCATATCATCTGCAAACAAGGATAAGTTGACTTCTCCTTTACAGTTTGGATGCCCTTTATATCTTTCTCTTGTCTAATTGCTCTAGCTAGGACTCCCAGTACTATAATGAATAATAGTGGTGAAAGTGGGCATCCTTGTTATGTTTCAGATCGTAAAAGACAGGCTTCCAGTTTTTCCCCATTCAGTGTGATACTAGTTGTGGGTCTTTTGTATATGGCTTTTATTATGTTGATGTGTGTTTCTTCTATACTCATGTTTTTGAGGGTTTTTATTAGAAGGGATGTTGAATTTTATCAAACGTTTTTTCAGCATTAATTGAAATGGTCATATGGTTTTTGTCCTTCATTTGTTGATACGATATATGGTGATTGATTTGTATATGTTGAACCATTCTGGTGTCCCAGGGATAAATCTCACTTGGTCATGATGAATGATCTTTTTAATGTGTTGTTGAGTTCAATTTGGTAGTATTTTGTTATGGATTTTTGTATGAATATTCATCAGGGATATTGGCCCTTAGTTTTCTTCTTTTGATGTGTCTTTTTATGGTTTTGGTACTAGGGTAATACTGGCCTTGCAGAATGAGTTTGGAAGTATTCCCCCTCCTCTGTTTTTCGGAATAGTTTCAGTAGGATTGGTATTAGTTCTTCTTTAAATGTTTGGTAGAATTCAACAGTGTAACCATTGGGTCATGGGCTTTTCTTTACTGTCAGACTTTTAATTATGGCTTCAATTTCGTTATTTATTATTGGTCTGTTTGGGTTTTGGATTTCTTCATGTTTCAATCTTGGTAGGTTGTATGTGTCTAGGAATTTGTCTGTTTCTTCTAAGTTTTCCAATTTATTGGCATATATTTGCTAGTAGTAGCCACTAATGATTCTTCGGATTTCTGTGATATCAGTTGTAGTGTCTCCTTTGTCATCTCTGATTTATTTGGATCTTCTTTTTTCCTTAGTCTGGCTTAAGGTTTGTCCATTTTAACTTTTCCAACAACCAACTTTTTGATTCATCTTTTGTATTTTCTTTATTTCAATTTCCTGTATTTCTGCTCTCATCTTTATTATTTATTTTCTTCTACTACTTTTGAGTTTGTTTTCCTCTTGCTTTTTTAGTCCTTAAAATGCATTGTTAGCTTGTATATTTAAAGTTTTTCTTCCTTTTTTTGATGTAGGCACTTGTAGCTATAAAATTCTCTCTTAGTACAGCTTTTGCTGTATTCCATAGGTTTTGGTATATTATGTTTCCATTATCATTTGTTTCAAGAAAGTTTTCAATTTTCTTCTTAATTTCTTCATTGACCCACTTGTCATTCAGGGGCAAATCATTTAATTTACATATATTTGTATAGTTTCCAAAATTCCCCTTGCTATTGATTTCTAGTTTTATTTTATTGTGGTCAGAGAAGATGTTTGATACTATGTGGGTTTTTTTTTTCTTTAAATGTTTTAAGACTTGTTTTGTGACCTAACATGTGGTCTATCCTTGAGGATGATCCATGTGCTAAAGAAAAGAATGTATATTCTGTAGCTGTTGGAAGAAATATTCTTTAAATATCTATTAGATCCGTTTGGTCTATTTCTTTGTTGATTCTCTGCCTGGAAGATCTGTTCAGTGCTGAAAGTGGGATGTTGAAATCTCCAGCTATTATTGTATTGGAGTCTTTCTCTCTTTAGCTCTAATAATATTTGCTTTATATATCTGGGTGCACCACTGTTGGGTGCATGTATATTGAAGTACTTACAATTTTTATATCCTCTTGCTGAACTGACCTCTTTATTATTATATAGTGACCTTCTTTGTCTCTTCTTACAGTTTTTGTCTTGAAATCTATTTTGTCTGATACAAATATAGCTTCTCCTACTCTGTTTTGGTTTCCATTGGCATGGAATATCTTTTCCATTTCTTTATTTTCAATCTGTGTGTGTCTTTATAGGTGAAGTGTGTTTCTTGTAGGCAACAGATTAATGGGTCTTCTTTTTTTAAATCCATTCAGCTATCCCGAGTCTTGTGATTGGTGAGTTTAGTCCATTTACACTCCATGTTACTATTGACAAACAAGGACTTATTCCTGCCATTTTGTAATTTGTTTTCTGGATGTTTTGTGGTCTTCCCTTACGTCTTTCTTTCCTTCCTGTCTTCCTGGATGTTACAGCCTACTACCCACCTGGGGTATATGGTATAGCCTATTGCTTCTAGGCTACAAGCCTGTACAGCATGTTACTGTACTGAATATTGTAGGCAATTGTAACACAGTAGTAAGTATTTGTGTATCTAAACGTAGAAAAGGTACAGTAAAATTATGGTATTTATAATCTTTATTTTTGTAGACAGAGTCTTGCTCTGTTGCCCAGGGTGGAGTGTGGTGGCGCGATCTCGGCTTACTGCAACCTCCGCCTCCTGGTTCAAGCAATTCTCGTGCCTCAGCCTCCCAGGTAGTAGCTGGGATTACAGGTGTGCACCACCATGCCCGGCTAAGTTTTGTAATTTTAGTAGAGATGAGGTTTCACCATATTGTCCAGGCAGGTCTTGAACTCCTAGCCTCAAGAGATCCCCTGCCTTGGCCTCCCAAAGTGCTGGAATTATAGGCATAAGCCTTCGTGCCTGGCTGGGTATTTATGATCTTATGGGACCACTCATATATGCAGTTCGTTGTTGATTAAAAACATCATTATGTGGTGCATGACTTTACTTTGTATGACAAGTTGCTGAACGTTCTAAAGGAGATACGAAAGTAACTTAGGTTTGATTTTTGTTTGAAATTGTGATATTTTTGCCGGCTGCGGTGGCTCATGCCTGTAATCCCAGCACTTTGGGAGGCCGAGGCGGGTGGATCCTGAGGTCAAGAGTTCAACACCAGCCTGGCCAAGATGGTGAAACCCCGTCTCTATTAAAAATACAAAAATTAGCCGGGCATGGTGGCGGGCGCCTGTAATCCTAGCTACTCAGGAGGCTGAGGAAGAGAATTGCTTGAACCTGTGAGGCGGAGGTTGCAGTGAGCCGACATCACGCCACTGCACTCCAGCCTGGGTGACAGAGTGAGACTCCGTCTCAAAAAAAAAAAGAAAAAGAAAAAGAAAAAGAAATTGTGATGTTTCTTTCCCATTCCAAGACCATCCTTTTCTTAGTACTCTTTCTTTCCTTTAGAGCTAGGCTAGTGGGGAGCAGAATCATGAGCTTAAATTAGTGGAATATGTGGACATTGGGTAGCATGGGGAGAAGTGTTTCAGCTTCTTTCTGTAAACTTTAATTTCCATTCTTTGGTGCTTAAAGTGGTGTTTTAATCACTTGCATCTGGTTCAAGAGGGTGTCTGATTCTTTGCAAAGCTATTCTATCGACAAAAAGCATTCACAGTGTTTTCCTAGTGGATTAATATTGGGTTGACATCTATTTGCATGTTAAGTGCTGTATTGTTATCATTTGGCATTTATTAACTAGCCTTGATATACTGTGCATTAGTTGACATTTATACATGTTTTAGTCCCTGCTCTAGAGAAAATATCCTAAAAGGGAGCTAATTGTGGGAAATAGAGCCTTTTCTCACATATCCAGCTGCCTGGGAGCTTTCCTCTAAAGACCTTTAAGCATTGGAAAGTCATTCTTCAAGTAGTTAAGATAGGAAATGACAGTCGTGTAAAATAGGGCCTTAAAAACAACTACCAGGTAGAGTCATGATAGTGACCCTACAGGGAATTAACAACATAGATATGATTTTCTCAAGGAGTTGGGAATCTTCTTATTAAAATTAGAGCAGTGAAATTGTTCCCTTCTCTGTAGAATATAAAAACAAAATCAAAAACAAAACAAAATAAAAAATCGATCAAACTTCTCTCTGTGTGTTAACAAAACGACCATGAGATCTGTGGAGGAAGGAAAAAGGAGAAAACTTTATTTTCAGAGTAACAATCTGCAGATAAGGGAAAGTAACCTCTGGTGGAACTGTAAGCACGTGCTTCACCGAAGGGGAGTGAACAGTAGTATTTAAGCCTTCTAGGGTTTGTTTTACATGCATATCCATCATGTAATATGAATTGTTTGAGGAATGTCTATGAATATATATGGGGAAGTCTAGTGCATGCACAGTGAGTTAACATATAAGTAACATACATCCCATCTTCGCTTCAGGGTACAATTTTAGCATTAAAATGAGGTGGAATTCAGCTCTTTATGTCAACAGGTGAACTATAGAGCACAAAGATATTTTGTATGCAGTCTCTGTAAGCTGGCTAAAACTGGCTTAGGGTCTGTAGCATTTTAGCAGGAAAGAATGTTTGTAAGACTGGCCTCCTGTCCTATCAGTGCTGTTGGTAGGACCCTCAAGGCAGGGTTGTCCCAGTTGTCTTTATCAGGCAGTTTACCAAGATCGGTTGGGCAGTGTTTCTCTAGAACAGATTTCTGCCTAATAGAAGAGGAAAACTTCATGGCAGTTAACAAGAAAGAATGTTTGTAAGACTGGCCTCCTGTCCTATCAGTGCTGCTGGCAGGACCCTCAAGGCAGGGTTGTCCCAGTTGTCTTTATCAGGCAGTCTACCAAGATCGGTTGGGCAGTGTTTCTCTAGAACAGATTTCTGCCGAATAGAAGAGGAAAACTTCATGGCAGTTAACAAACCCTTTGGTAGTTAACAATGTACGTATGTATGACCAAACCCTTGTTCCTGCTATGGCCATTTAATTTTCTCTCTTGAGGGTCTTAATCTTAGCTACAGAAAGTCCATCTTATCTATCATTGTTGACCTTTGGATCACAGCTAGTAGTGGTTTGAGGACAGAATGTATCAATGTATCAATAGTTTCTGTCTTGTCTTGACCGCTGAGTAGGTATACAAAACTTAGTCAAGTCAAATCACTTCTTTTTTTTTTTAATTTATTTTTTTATTATACTTTAAGTTTTAGGGTACATGTGCACATAGTGCAGGTTAGTTACATATGTATACATGTGCCAAGCTGGTGCGCTGCACCTACTAACTGGTCATCAAATCACTTCTTTACCTCAGTTTTCTCCTCTTCAAAATGGAGATAATGCCTACCTTACAAATTGATGGTGAGAATTAAATGAGGAAATGTGTGTAAAAATGTGTTGTATGCCTGGTATCTCTTTGGCATGCAACTTTGTGTTTTCCTCCTTCCTTTGGCATTAGTAATATTTGGACTTCACTCTTTGAATTCAGTGGTTACTTGGTTGTGGAATCAAATTATTTTGTCTTTCCAAACCTCATTTTTCTCTAACATAAAATCAGTAATACACACTTTATGAAGTAGTGGTTGAAATTCAGTTCCTAGTGTAGTATAGGAAGTTTTTCTTGAATCTGAATGTCAAATTGCTAAAAACTTGTATGAATTTATGAGTTTTGCTGTGTAGATCTTTTGGACATGAAAATACAATATCTTTTTAAGAATTAAACAGTAGGAGAAATATACTAAGGGAAAGTAAGTCTCTAGAATGTTTTTATGGGGGACTCTACAATAGCTTACTGCATTACAGTTACTGTAATTCATCAAGATAATAGGGAAATTATGCATCCAAAGGATTTATTTACTTGAAATAGCACCTCTAGAAGGGATATTCATAGAGCAGTAATATAAGAAGTGAGACACTTGAACATACCTTTTTCTTTGCTTTTTTTTTTTAATCTTAGGTAACTTTAGATTTTAATATGATTTCACTATATAATGTTTTGTGGGCAGATATTGGAAAATCTACTGAAAATTTCCCAGTTTAGTAATTACCAAAGAAATAATAAACCAATATTAAAGTTCAGTTACAAAATTAAAGTCAGGACTCATAAACAAATCATGTTAAATGAGTTATGAATTAAATTAATGTTATTGTTGAGTTTAACTGTGTGTCAAATCAATATAATTTCTTTGACATAATCACAGAATAGAAATCAATGTATGTGTGGTACATTGTATTGAAGGGTTACAAAGTGATGAACTAGTGAGTATGTATTTTTAAGGATGTTATAGACCTATGAATTTCAATTATATTTGTTTAAATGTGAATCACTTTTATAAGCAGCAGCAAAATATCATTGCCTTTGTATTTTGTAGCAGGTGATTTAGCTTCTGTGTATATTCAGATAAATATAAATTTTAATTTATTTTATTTTGACTAAAGTTTAAGAGATAATTTAGCATATTGTTTGCTAATCACTTTTAAGTAATCTCAGTTTAGCTGGTTGTGGTAATGTGTGCCTGTAGTCCCAACTACTCTGGAGCCTGAGGTGGGAGGATCCCTTGAGCCTAGGAATTTGAGGATGTTGTGTGCTATTGTTATGCTTGTGAATAACCACAGCATGGTACTCTAGCCTAGGCAACATAGCAAGACCTTGTCTCTTATAAAAAGAAAAAAAAAAAAAAAATTTCAGTTAATAATTTTATTTGACACGTTACAGCTCCTTATTTGACCCTGAAAATGTTGCAGTGAGAATAGCCTTTGCATGCATAGTCCTTAACCCTGAAGAAAAGGATAAAAGAAAATAAAATCAAAACTTAGTTGAAAATCAGGAAGTGCGGACAAGCTTCTGTCGAGAAAATGGAGGTGAATTTATGTGTAAATGTTAAAGACATATGGATATGTTGATTATAGCCATCTTTAAGTGTTTCTGTTATAGGCAGACGGTTTGCAGAGTTAGAGTAAATGGATTAAAGATATTGCTGAAATTAAAATAACTTTATTTTTCAAGTTTTTTTGGTATTATGTTTGTTTTTTCAGGAAACCAGATACTTAAATATAAAACTGGGTAATTATTTTTGTAACTATTTTATTAATAATTTAATGTTAACTACTAGAAGTCTATAATTTTACATTGAATATACAAAATATTATTTGGGCAAATGATTATTAAAATAATATCATAGTAATATACATCCCCCCTTTTTATTGTGGTAAAATGTACATAACACAATTCACCATTTAATCATTTTTAAGTATACAGTTTATTGTTATGCAACCATCATCACTATCTCCAGAACACTTTCATCATCCTGAAATGAAACTGTGTGCCCATTACGTAATAATTCCCCATTACTTATTATCTCCCCTTTAATCACTATTCTACTTTCTCTCTCTCTGATTTTGACTACTCTAAGTATCTCGTATGAGTGGAACCACACAAAATATGTCCTTCTAGGACTGGCTCATTGTATTTAGCATAATGTCTTCAAGGTTCATCCATATTGTAGCATGTATCAGAATTTCAGTTCTATTTCACGATGATTAATATTCCGTTATATGTGTATACCACATTTTGCTTATCCATTTATCTATCAGTGGACATTTACATTGTTTCTACTTTTGGCTATTGTGAATAATTCTGCCATGAACATTGGTATGCAAGTATCTGTTTGAGTGTGTTAATATATTTTCTATATATTTTAACAGAAATTTGTTAGTTTACATATTTTTACTTAAACGAGCTAAATATCTGAATTTTCAGTGTTATCAGTGAATGTTGAATACCTTGTATATTGTAAGTATTGTGGGGGTATAAAGAGTTACAATATCATGAAACTGTTGTTTTAAAGAATTTACAGTCTAATAACAGTAATAAGGTGTGTTTATAAAGACACAGAACCTGGTAGCATATGCTTTTTGAAGCTGAAGAAATACCTGAGCTCTGATGCAAGCCAGCATCGTTTCTTGCCAAGATTTTTGTTTGTTATCCTGAGCAGTTAGGAGGCAAATACATGGCCACAGTCAACATATGCATATTCCATTCAAGCATAGCATTTAACCTTCAAGGATGAATTTTGGGGTGATCATATCAACATGGAAATTAGATCATGACATATCTTTAAAGTCTTCTCCATGGACCTTATCTTTAGGTGAGTTACTTTCCTTCTCCCAAACTGCCACCTTAACTCTGACCTCATCTCCTATCCCCAACTCCCATCTTGCACTGGGTAATTTTTTGTTGTGGATACATTTCTTACGTATGTAAACTGGCTTAAGTGTAAACAAGGTAAAAGTCATAAGGAGGAACTACATATATGTTTCAAGGTTCTTTCCAGCTTTGTGATTCTAATTTAATCCCTGTGGTACCTGTGTGTTGCCAGTGAAAGAAAACAGAGTTAGCATGCTTAGAGGTTTCACAGCAGAGCTGCTTTGTGGTGATTTTAAAGGCTAAAACGTTGAAATAAAAACAGTTTGGTATGTTTCAGTGGTCTCTTTTTCTTCTCTTTCAGAGTACTTTTCCTGGAAAAGCAGAATAAGTCTTTTATGAATTTAGTCATAACTTTGCAGTTTAATTGGACTTTTAGGGTTTTTCTATGTGTGCAAGCTGGACCTTTTGAAGTTTAACACTGGAATACTAGCATGAGAGTGTTCCTACTCTTAATTTCCACTGAGTTAGACCAAAGGAAAACATATATTTTAGATTCATATTTTCTTTGAATGATGTTTTGGAGCTCAAGATGAACTTTAAAAAACACAGCTAAGCAGAGCTTCTAAAAGGTAATACTGTAGTATTATTTTTTTCCTCCATATTAATCTACTTGGCTCCCCATAGTGAGCTTGAACTGTGAGTGGTAAAGACTGATTACTTTGTAGGGTGTCCTGGCCCTAAAAATAAAACTTCTTTCTCATAGCCTACAGCCTATGAATGTGATTATTCTGTAAGCCTCTGTAAGTCACTGTAAGAACAGTGACTGTGGCTTCATTTTTATTTATTTTATTTTTCTTATTTATTTATGAGACAGTCTCACTCTGTCGCCCAGGCTAGAGTGTAGTGGCTTGATCTTGGCTCACTGCAATCTCTCCTCCTGGGTTCAAGTGAATCTCGTGCCTCCACCACCCAAATAGCTGGGATTACAGGTGTGCGCCACCATGCCAGGCTAATTTTTGTATTTTTTTTTTGTAGAGATGGTGTTTCGCCATGGGCCTGTCTCAAACTCCTCCCCTCAAGTAGTTCACCTGCTTTGGCCTCCCAAAGTTCTGGGATTATAGTCATGAACTACTGTGCCAGGCTTGTGGTTTCATTTTTGTAAAACGTTTAGTAGAGTTGGTGCCTTGCACATAATAAAATGTATCTTCTGAGGTTATGATTCCACATAAAAAATGAAAACTTAAGGAGATAATTGCAGAAGTGAAGAAAGATGAATGAACAAGGATGGCCATCTATTCATTCAACACATAATGAGGTCTACTATGTATCAGACACTCCACTAAGTACTGGAAATACAGCAATGATAAATTAGATAAATTAGGGAATTTAGGTTGTCTAGAATGGTGAATGGCATGTAATAGGCACTTAAAAATATTTGAATACATGAAGGTCTGTTTTGTAGAAAATGATTTATGGTATGGAACATTTTAGTGAGGAAGTGGAACGTGTCCCATCATATTAGGGACACGTTCATTCATTAAAAAAATGGAAACAAACTGTTTATTAATATGGAAACTACTTAAGTCGGTTATGGTAATACATAGAATGTAGTACAGAAAAGCCCTTAAAAAATGAGATATTTATTGACCGACACAGAAAGATGTTCTAATTTACCTAATGTTGAATTAAACAAAGTAAGCTATTGAATAGGATGTATGGAATGATTCCTTTAATGTAAGGTTATTTATATTTCTATAAAATGTCACAAGGTATGGTGGAGAAATGATAACAGTGAATGATTCTAACAGGAGGTAAGTTTTTCGCTGATCTTTGCTCTATTCTTTATGCACTTCTGTGATTGTTTTACCATGATCATGTGCTACTGTTTAAAAATAATAAAGCTGCTTAAAAATGTTTCTGGATAAATTTTTTTAAACTTAATATCTGTATCTATAGATAGAGTTACTGGTTGATGGTCCGTTGTCCTGTAAATGTAAAAGTGTTATTAAAGAATTCTGCATTTTCTTTCTA
Source organism: Pan paniscus (assembly GCF_029289425.2). Classification (NCBI taxonomy): domain Eukaryota; kingdom Metazoa; phylum Chordata; class Mammalia; order Primates; family Hominidae; genus Pan; species Pan paniscus. The sequence continues at coordinate 66,622,345 of NC_073264.2, forward strand.
AAGAAATATAGTTAACCAGAGTTCACTTTTGATACTCAACATTTACATTTAATGTTTATTATTTATTATTCATTTTTAAATATATTTTTTTGAGACAGGGTCCTCCTCTTTCACCGAGGCTGGAGTGCAGTGGCATGATCTTGGCTCATTCCAGCCTCCATTTTCTGGGCTCAAGTGATCCTCCCACTTCAGCCTTCCAAGTAGCTGCGGCTACAGGAGCGTGCCACTACACCTGGCTAATTTTTGTAATTTTTGTAGAGGCCGGGTTTTGCCGTGTTGCCCAGGCTGGTCTCAGACTCCTGGGCTCAAGCAGTCTGGCTGCCTTGGCCTCCTAAAGTGCTGGAATTACAGGCATGAGCCACCATGCCCAGCCTACCTTTAACATTTAACAACATTTACCTGTAACACTCATAGAGTGTAGTTTTAAAATGAATAATAGCATTTACAAATGTGTAGTAGCAGGAATATATTTAATAATAATTTTAATTTTGTTTTGGAGGTACTTTGAGGGAGGTATGTCTACATAATTAAATGGCAAAGAACGGAAGTTTTTAAGTTTTTTTGTATACTTATAAATTTAATTTGGATGTAGTTATTAATAAATATTAGGTTGAACTGCACTTTTAATCTAAAGATTTATTTTGGCACTCATTTTTGCTTATTATGACTTCTCATTTTCTTAATTAGAGGAGAGAAGACATGTTCTTTGGGCGTCCTGGTTATGTCTAGTCAATAGTCTTAGTTTTCACAGGATAGTACGGAATGTTAAATTATTACTACCTATTTTCTGAATTTATTTCAATAACTTGCTGTTTTTATCAGGAAAAATTAATGAACTAATCAGAATGTTCCATTCTATACATAGTTTGCTCATAACAAACTCATTTTATTAGAAATGTTATAGCAACCTTATTTTTTTTTATCCTCCACAAGATCATTTTAGTGTAGTTACTGGAGTTTCAAATCATACGTAATTCAGTTTGAAAACTACGTCTATGGTTCTGTTTAGTAACATTTTAGATGATATTATTTAAAAAGGTTAACATTGCTTAGTTAAAAGTTATCATTATTCTTTTAAAACAAGTTTTATTTTTCAGACCACACAGTCCTTTGAATTCTGATGCATCAAGTTTCAAACAGTTTTTTGTTTTTGGGGATACTTACCTATGAGATCTCCAGAAATTGTATATTTAGCTATGAAAATCTTCAGAAACTGTGAGCATATTAAGCACACATATAAGACTGTAAACCTTAGAGGATGATTTTAGATTTCTTTCTCTTTTTTACTTTTTATTTTTGAAAAAAATAAGCCCATTCCAGTTTAATGAATATGATAATTTGAAATCCAGGTAGAATAATGTATCTCATTTTCGTCCTCATATTTTAAAGTGAGATAGTTTATAAAATGGAGAATAAATCATGTTGTTAGATGTTGACTCTTATAGTATAAAAGTATGAATCTTATATAGTGATATTCTATTTTAAATGCTTTATATGTTTAAATAATTTAGAAGGGAATTATAGAAAAACTGAAACAAAATGCTTGAATTAATACTATAAACATGATGTTAGCATTTATAATTGATATTTTAAATTGTTACATAAAGATGTATGAGTATGGATAAAAACATATATTAGTCTAAATGAAATTAATGGCTTCTTTTATACACTCACAATATTTATACTTTTCTTTAAGTATATCAGATGTTGATAACTGTTCTAGAGAAAAGTAAGTACATTAGGGATGGTAATAAGGAATGTTGGAATTGGGAAGATGCCATTTTTATATAGAATGGTCAGGGAAGATTTCACTAAGAAGGTGATAGTTGAGTGGTGCTCTGAATTTGGTGAGGGACATAGCTGTGGGGATATTCGGATAAGTGTGTTTCAGACAAGATCAAAAGTCCTGTGTTGAGTGCAGGCTCTGCATATTTAGGAACATAAGAAATTTAACTGTGCATGGCACAAGGTGGTCTTGTATGTTTAAAAAATACATTTTTTTGGTTTCATTTTTGCTTTCCTGGTACATTCTAAGATATGCTGAAATTGAGATTTACTTGTCTTGCTTATTGTATCTTGGGCACCCACTACAGTGCCAAACACATGGCAGGCAATTTTTTGTGGATGGTGAGAAAGAGTTTTGGAGGAATCTTCTTTTTTTTTTTTAAATTCATACTACCAAATTATTTCAAGCTACAGAGGTCTTTAGAGATGATTTAGATAACTCTTTTGGATGTTATGCATGAGAAGACATGTCATTAAATAGAATGACTTCCAAAAGTCACCATTAATTAGTAGCAATCTTGAGTTGGCAAAGATTTTTGGTCTCTTAGTCTAACTTTAGTCCATTGATGGGGTGATCCTTTTGTTTCAGTTGTCTCATCTATGCATGGGAAGATACTTGCTATGGAAAACCTCCTTGCTGTGGAAGAACTCCTTGCATCTAGAATCAGATTGCTTGGTTGAAATTCCTGTTTGACAGTACTAGCTTTGTGATTTTCTCCCTCTCCCGACTTTTCCTTTTGGTGCCCTGGTTTTCTTGTCTGTTAGACAGATATTGTTATTCTCATTCCAGTATTCTTTACACCATAAACATTTTCTCATTAATCTTCTAATTTACCAACTCAGAGTGTTATTTCCTTTTTTTTTTTAAAGGGATTTATGATGAAGAGAATAGGAGTTTGAAATTAGGTGTTCTTGGGTTCTATAAAAATTTAATTCTTAAGGTTATTTGTTAGTATGTATCAAACTCTTATTTAATGAATGAGGAAAACATCAGCAAGACAAAAGAACTGCTTTCAAGAGTATTTGAGCATCAGGAGTTCATGTATTCATTTAGGAAAGGAATGTCAAAATAAAATTTTTTTAAAATTATACTTTAAGTTCTAGGGTACATGTGCACAACGTGCAGGTTTGTTACATATGTATACATGTGCCATGTTGGTGTGCTGCACCCATTAACTCGTCATTTATATTAGGTGTATCTCCTAATGCTATCCCTCCCCCCTCCCCCCACCCCACAACAGGCCCCGGTGTGTGATGTTCCCCCTCCTGTGTCCAAGTGTTCGCGTTGTTCAGTTCCCACCAATGAGTGAGAACATGTGGTATTTGGTTTACTGTCCTTGCGATAGTTTGCTCAGAATGATGGTTTCCAGCTTCATCCACATCCCTACAAAGGACCTGAACTCATCCTTTTTTATGGCTGCGTAGTATTCCATGGTGTATATGTGCCACATTTTCTCAATCCAGTCTATCATTGATGGACATTTGGGTTGGTTCCAAGTCTTTGCTATTGTTAATAGTGTCACAATAAACATAACGTGTGCATGTGTCTTTATAGCAGCATGATTTATAATCCTTTGGGTATATACCCAGTAATGGGATGGCTGGGTCAAATGGTATTTCTAGTTCTAGATCCTTGAGGAATCACCACACTGTCTTCCACAATGGTTGAACTAGTTTACAGTCCCACCAACAGTGTAAAAGTGTTCCTGTTTCTCCACATCCTCTCCAGCACCTGTTGTTTCCTGACTTTTTAATGATTGCCATTCTAACTGGTGTGAGATGGTATCTCATTGTGGTTTTGATTTGCATTTCTCTGATGGCCAGTGATGATGAGCATTTTTTCATGTGTCTGTTGGCTGCATAAATGCCTTCTTATGAGAAGTGTCTATTCATATCCTTCGCCCACTTTTTGATGAGGTTGTTTGTTTTTTTCTTGTAAATTTGTTTGAGTTCTTTGTAGATTCTGGATATTAGCCCTTTGTCAGATGGGTAGATTGCAAAAATTTTCTCCCATTCTGTAGGTTGCCTGTTCACTCTGATGGTAGTTTCTTTTGCTGTGCAGAAGCTCTTTAGCTTAATTAGATCCCATTTGTCAATTTTGGCTTTTGTTGCCATTGCTTTTGGTGTTTCAGAATGAAGTATTTGCCCATGCCTATATCCTAAATGGTATTGCCTAGGTTTTCTTCTGGAGTTTTTATGGTTTTAGGTCTAACATTTAAGTCTTTAATCCATCTTGAATTAATTTTTGTATAAGGTGTAAGGAAGGGATCCAGTTTCAGCTTTCTACATATGGCTAGCCAGTTTTCCCAGCACCATTTATTAAATAGGGAATCCTTTCCCCATTTCTTGTTTTTGTCAGGTTTGTCAAGATCAGATGGTTGTAGATGTGTGGTATTATTTCTGAGGGCTCTGTCCTGTTCCATTGATCTATATCTCTGTTTTGGTACCAGAACCATGCTGTTTTGGTTACTGTAGCCTTGTAGTATAGTTTGATGTCAGGTAGTGTGATGCCTCCAGCTTTGTTCTTTTGGCTTAGGATTGACTTGGCAATGCGGGCTCTTTTTTGGTTCCATATGAACTTTAAAGTTGTTTTTTCCAATTCTGTGAAGAAAGTCATTCGTAGTTTGATGGCGATGGCATTGAATCTATAAATTCCCTTGGGCAGTATGGCCATTTTCACGATATTGATTCTTCCTATCCATGAGCGTGGAATGTTCTTCCATTTGTTTATGTCCTCTTTTATTTCATTGAGCAGTGGTTTGTAGTTCTTCTTGAAGAGGTCTTTCATATCCCTTGTAAGTTGGATTCCTAGGTATTTTATTCTCTTTGTAGCAATTGTGAATGGGAGTTCACCCATGATTTGGCTCTCTGTTTGTCTGTTATTGGTGTGTAAGAATGCTTGTGATTTTTGCACATGGATTTTGTATCCTGAGACTTTGCTGAAGTTGCTTATCAGGTTAAGGAGATTTTGGGCTGAGACTATGGGGTTTTCTAAATATACAATCATGTCATCTGCAAACAGGGACAATTTGACTTCCTCTTTTCTCAATTGAATGCCCTTTATTTCTTTCACCTGCCCGACTGCCCTGGCCAGAACTTCCAACACTATGTTAAATAGGAGTGGTGAGCGAGGGCATCCCTGTCTTGTGCCAATTTTCAAAGGGAATGCTTCCCGTTTTTGCCCATTCAGTATGATGTTGGTTGTGGGTTTGTCATAAATAGCTCTTAGTATTTTGAGATAAGTCCCATCAATATCTAATTTATTGAGAGTTTTTAGCATGAAGGGTTGTTGAATTTTGTCAAAGGCCTTTTCTGCATCTATTGAGATAATCATGCGGTTTTTGTCTTTGGTTCTGTTTATATGCTGGATTATGTTTATTGATTTACGTATGTTGAACGAGCCTTGCATCCCAGGGATGAAGCCCACTTGATCATGGTGGATAAGCTTTTTGATGTGCTGCTGGATTCGGTTTGCCAGTATTTTATTGAGGATTTTTGCATCTATGTTCATCAGGGATATTCTCTTTTTTTGTTGTGTCTCTGCCAGGCTTTGGTATCAGGATGATGCTGGCCTCATAAAATGAGTTAGGGAGGATTTCCTCTTTTTCTATTGATGGGAATAGTTTCAGAAGGAATGGTACCAGCTCCTCCTTGTACCTGTGGTAGAATTCGGTTGTGAATCCATCTGGTCCTGGACTTTTTCTTGGTTGGTAGGCTATTAATTATTGCCTCAATTTCAGAGCCTGTTATTGGTCTATTCAGAGATTCAACTTCTTCCTGGTTTAGTCTTGGGAGGGTGTATGTGTCTAGGAATTTATCCATTTCTTCTAGATTTTCTAGTTTATTTGCATAGAGGTGTTTATAGTATTCTCTGATGGTAGTTTGTATTTCTGCGGGATTGGTGATGATATCCCCTTTATCATTTTTTATTGCGTCCATTTGATTCTTCTCTCTTTTCTTCTTTATTAGTCTTGCTAGTGGTCTATCAATTTTGTTGATCTTTTCAAAAAACCAGCTCCTGGATTCATTGATTTTTTGAAGGGTTTTTTGTGTCTCTATCTCTCAGTTCTGCTCTGATCTTAGTTATTTCTTGCCTTCTCCTAGCTTTTGAATGTGTTTGCTCTTGCTTCTCTAGTTCTTTTAATTCTGATGTTAGGGTGTCAATGTTAGATCTTTCCTGCTTTCTCTTGTGGACATTTAGTGCTATAAATTTCCCTCTACAGACTGCTTTAAATGTGTCCCAGAGATTCTGGTATGTTGCGTCTTTGTTATTACTGGTTTCAAAGAACATCTTTATTTCTGCCTTCATTTCGTTACGTACCCAGTAGTCATTCAGGAACAGGTTGTTCAGTTTCCATGTAGTTGAGCAGTTTTGAGTGAGCTTCTTAATCCTGAGTTCCAGTTTGATTGCACTGTGGTCTGAGAGACAGTTTGTTATAATTTCTGTTCTTTTACATTTCCTGAGGTGTGCTTTACTTCCAATTATGTGGTCAATTTTGGAATAAGTGCGATGTGGTGTTGAGAAGAATGTATATTCTGTTGATTTGGCGTGGGGAGTTCTGTAGATGTCTATTAGGTCTGCTTGGTGCAGAGCTGAGTTCAATTCCTGGATATCCTTGTTAACTTTCTGTCTCATTGATCTGTCTAATGTTGACAGTGGGGTGTTAAAGTCTCCCATTATTATTGTGTGAGAGTCTAAGTCTCTTTGTAGGTCTCTAAGGACTTGCTTTATGAATCTGGGTGCTCCTGTATTAGGTGCATATATATTTAGGATAGTTAGCTCTTCTTGTTGAATTGGTACCTTTACCATTATGTAATGGCCGTCTTTGTGTCTTTTGATCTTTGTTGGTTTAAAGTCTGTTTTATCAGAGAGTAGGATTGCAACCCCTGCCTTTTTTTGTTTTCCATTTGCTTGGTAAATCTTCCTCCGTCCCTTTATTTTGAGCCTACGTGTGTCTCTGCATGTGAGACAGGTCTCCTGAATACAGCACACTGATGGGTCTTGACTCTTTATCCAATTTACCAGTCTGTGTCTTTTAATTGGAGCATTTAGCCCATTTACATTTAAGGTTAATATTGTTATGTGTGAATTTGATCCTGTCATTATGATGTTAGCTGGTTATTTTGCTTGTTAGTTGATGCAGTTTCTTCCTGGTATCGATGGTCTTTACAATTTGGCATGTTTTTGCAGTGGCTGGTACTGGTTCTTCCTTTCCATGTTTAGTGCTTCCTTCAGGAGCTCTTTTGGGGCAGGCCTGGTGGTGACAGAATCTCTCAGCATTTGCTTGTCTGTAAAGGATTTTATTTCTCCTTCACTTATGAAGCTTAGTTTGGCTGGATATGAAATTCTGGGTTGAAAATCATTTTCTTTAAGAATTTTGAATATTGGCCCCCACTCTCTTCTGGCTTGTAGAGTTTCTGCTGAGAGATCCACTGTTAGTCCGATGGGCTTCACTTTGTGGGTAACCCGACCTTTCTCTCTGGCTGCCCTTAACATTTTTTCCTTCATTTCAACTTTGGTGAATCTGACAATCATGTGTCTTGGAGTTGCTCTTCTCAAGGAGTATCTTTGTGGCATTCTCTGTATTTCCTGAATTTGAATCTTGGCCTGCCTTGCTAGATGGGGATGTTCTCCTGGATAATATCCTGCAGAGTGTTTTCCAACTTGGTTCCATTCTCCCTGTCACTTTCAGGTACGCCAATCAGACATAGATTTGGTCTTTTCACATAGTCCCATGTTTCTTGGAGGCTTTGTTTGTTTCTTTTTACTCTTTTTTTGTCTAAAGTTCTCTTCTTACTTCATTTCATTCATTTGATCTTCAATCACTGATACCCTTTCTTCCAGTTGATTGAATCAGCTACTGAAGCTTGTGCATGTGTCATGTAGTTCTCATGCCATGGTTTTCAGCTCCATCAGGTCATTTAAGGACTTCTCTACACTGGTTATTCTAGTTAATCATTCGTCTAATCTTTTTTCAAGGTTTTTAGCTTCTTTGTGATGGGTTTGAACTTCCTCCTTTAGCTTGGAGAAGTTTGATTGTCTGAAGCCTCTTATCTCAACTCATCAAAGTCATTCTCCGTCCAGCTTTGTTCCGTTGCTGGCCTTTGGAGGGGGAGAGGCGCTCTGATTTTTAGAATTTTCAACTTTTCTGCTCTGTTTTTTCCCCATCTTTGTGGTTTTATCTACCTTTGGTCTTTGATGATGGTGACATACAGATGGGGTTCTGGAGTGGAAGTCATTTCTGTTTGTTAGTTTTCCTTCTAACAGTCAGGACCCTCAGCTGCAGGTCTGTTGGAGTTTGCTGGAGGTCCACTGCAGACCCTGTTTGCCTGGGTATTAGCAGCAGAGGCTGCAGAACAATGCATATTGCTGAACAGCAGATGTTGCTGCCTGATTGTTCCTCTGGAAGCTTCATCTCAGAGGGGTACACGGCCATGTGAGGTGTCAGTTTGCCCCTACTGGGGGGTGCCTCCCAGTTAGGCTACTCGGGGGTCAGGGACCTACTTGAGGAGGCAGTGTGTCTGTTCTCAGATCTCCAGCTCTGTGCTGGGAGAACCACTACTCTCTTCAAAGCTGTCAGACGGGGACATTTAAATCTGCAGAAGTTTCTGTTGCCTTTTGTTCAGCTATGCCCTGTCCACAGAGGTGGAGTCTGCAGAGGCAGGCAGGCCTCCTTGAGCTGCGGTGGACTCCACCCAGTTTGAGCTTCCAGGCCTCTTTATTTACCTACGCAAGCCTCAGCAATGGTGGGCACCCCTCCCCCAGCTTCGCTGCCGCCTTGCAGTTCAATCTCAGACTGCTGTGCTAGCAATGAGCAAGGCTCTGTGGGCATGGGACCCTCCGAGCCAGGCACAGGATATAATCTCCTGGTGTGCCATTTGCTTAAGACCATTGGAAAAGTGCAGTATCAGGGTGGGAGTGACCCAATTTTCCAGTGTCATCTGTCACAGCTTCCCTTGGCTAGGAAAGGGAATTTCCTGACCCCTTGAGCTTCCCAGGTGAAGCGATGCCTCACCCTACTTCAGCTCACGCTTGGTGGGCTGCACCCACTGTCCTGCACCCACTGTCCGACAAGCCCCAGTGAGATGAACCTGGTAGCTCAGTTGGAAATGCAGAAATCACCTGTCTTCTGCGTCGCTCAGGCTGGGAGCTATAGACTGGAGCTGCTCCTTTTTGGCCATCTTGGAACCATTGAGGATCAAAATAAAATTGATAAGATACATAGAAGACTGGTTAACTTTCTGTATGACAATGAAGCCATATAACTTAAGGGAAACTGAAGTTATATGGCTTCATTGGAAACTTGGATGTAAATATTTGAATTTAATTTAGATATCATCAAGATCTTTATCATCATCTTGAGTATCATAAGATACTGGATTTTATCATCTCTAGGACCAAGTATATTGGTTTTATTGATTTTAGCAGATTCTAGAAACTTGCCATATGCCTTTAGACTTCTAGCTTCATGTGCATTGTATTTTAAAATAACATCAGATTTGTTATCCTAATAGTCTCACAGACCAACCAGTATAATGTCTGAGGTATTTATTCACTTCTTTTTTCTCAAATTTCCTCTCATATGACATAACCTCTTTACACCATCAAAGCACATTGATTCTAATCATCTGTTTTCCTTCATTTTGATTACCTACTCTTGTCTATCCCCTTTATATACCAACTCTCCTTTTTGGGGTTCTTATTTTTACTCCTGCCTCTATTTTTCTTTTTCTTTTTCTTTTCTTTTCTTTTTTTTTTGGACACAGAGTTTCACTCTTGTTGCCCAGGCTGGAGTGCAGTGGCACAATTTTGGTTCACCGCAACCTCCACCTCATGGGTTCAAGCGATTCTCCTGCCTCACCCTCTGGAAGAGCTGGGATTACAGGTGCTTGCCACCACGCCCTGCTAGTATTTTTTATTTTTAGTAGAGACGGGGTTTCACCATGTTAGTCAGGCTGGTTTCGAACTGCCGACATCAGGTGATCCATCCATCTTGACCTTCCAAAGTGCTGGGATTACAGGCGTGAGCCACCACGCCCGGCCTCCTGCATCTGTTTTTACCTCCCTTACCTTACTCTTGGGCATGGCAGCAATGGCAGCCTTACGGTGTCCTGGACTCCTCTCTGATGGTTGTGTTGGCTGTGGTGGCTGCTGTTTTGAGGGGTGTGCATGAATATGTAGTCCCAGGAGGCTTGGTCACCTGGGGGGGATGTTTTGCAACCAAGGTCTTTAGAGGCATGCTCAGTGGCAGCAAATCTTTAACTTCTTTTTTCATCTTTTGTTTTTTGTGCTAACATTTTTAAGGTTTTCTGGGACAGTCTAGAGTAACATTTACTCTTGTGCATTCTTACCCTCATTTCTAAGATGGACCTCTATTGAGTGACTCTCTGTTGAATGTCCCAAGGATTCATTGAGGACTCTGTCTTGCCTGTGAGAACTTAAATGATTCCTGGCCCTTTGTGAGCTCTGGAAATTACTCAGCACTAACTACATCATAATTTTTCTTTCCTGGAAATTGGTTTTGCTCTGTGTCATTGGTTTTCACCCTATGCACATGTAGATTAGTATTGGTATTCAGGTAATTTAAGGATATCCTTTTTTAAAAGAAAATAGGTCTTTCTGTAACTCTCTCACTTCAGGAACTTTCCCCCAAAATTCTTGTTGTGTTGGCCTTTCTGTATTATGACCTCTTGTGTTTTTTAACTCAGCAATGGCACTAGATTCTATTAGGGTTTCACCTCCTATATACTACAGTCCCAAAAGTGCTTTCAGAGAGAAATCTCAGGCAATTATAGGGCTCACCTTTTTGTTTGTTTGTTTCCCTTATTACAGAAATCAGTTTTGAGCTGATTTTCAATGTCAGATCATCAGTTGTGCAATGTCATATACATTGTTTGTCCAATTTTCTAGTTGTTTACATTTTGGGGGGTAATTCTCGATCCTATTACTGCTGCATGGGTGAAGGTAGAGGTCTCCTAATACTTTTAAAATTGAGAAAATCCTTAGCAAGTGATATGTCTCACCCATTTCAAAGTGAGTTCAAATGCTATTATATGTAAAATTTCATTTTTAAATGTTATTTAAATTAATTTTAGTAACAACTTTTGTGTTATTCTTTCATACATAGCTGTTAAGTAAAGCCTGCTTTGGCTGCTTTTCATCTAATATTAGTTACCAGTCAACTGATGCGTTAAATTAAAGTTGATATAACTCTAATGATTTATAAGAGTTGAATCTTTTTAGTACTTTAATGCCCTACTGAAGATCACTGCCTGTTTTATGGTGCTCTTGCGTGTATGCTCTTACGTTCTGTCTCTCGCTCTTTCTCTCTCTCTCTCTCCCTCCTTCCCCCTCTCTCCCTCTCTCCATCTCTCCCCAGAATTTGATGTAACAACACCAAAAACCTCATGACTCTTAGTATGGGAACTTTTTACCAATAAAAAAATTGGTCTTACATTCTATCTGTTGAGATATAGTAAAATATGGTGTTTAAGTTTACTACTTCTTACTCTTTCAAATTCCTTCAAGTAGCCTAAAGGCATTGGAAATTGTAAGCAGAATGCTAATGTAAATTGGTGGGAAGTAATTGAGAATGTCTCATTAAATATGACATTAAAAAAAAGGATGTTTAAAATTTTTTTTCGAAAGGATATGGGGTACTCACGAAAGATTTATATTAATGGCTCTTATGCTTATGATTGAGTCATTTGGTGACATTAGCTTCATTCTTTATTATTTAGTGCTTACAATATTTGAGTTCCTGTACTAGGTGTGAAGTGTACCATATCTGATTATTATATGTCTATGCTATTCTTAGAAGAGGAACTTGAAAATCTTAGGGGAGTGTTTGAAGATGAGCCAGTTAATTAGCATTGTGATTTAGGTGTTGTATGCCCAGGGCATCAGAATTGTACATTGTGAGTCTTAAAAAAAACTGAGGAAATGCAGAGCCATAATTTGGATACCTCTGAAGAGATGAGGGTCAGGGTTGTAATTTTAGGTGAGAAAACTACAAATGCATTAATTCTGACAAATGGCCACAAAATTTGATTTCATTACCTTTTACTATTTTTGAACTATTAGTTTAGGTTCAGAGGTATCTGTACAGGTTTGTTATATACGTAAACTTGTGTTATGGGGGGTTTGACGTACAGATTATTTCATCACCCAGGTACTAAGCCTAGTACCCAATAGTTATGTTTTCTGTTCCTCTCCCTGCTTCCACTCTCCACCCTCTGGTAGGCTCCATTGTCTATTGTTCCTTTCGTTGTGTTTATGTGTTCTCATCATTTAGCTCCCACTTATAAGTGAGAACATGTGGTATTTGGTTTTCTGTTCCTGCATTAGTTTGCTAAGGATAATGGCCTCTACTTCTATCCATGTTACTGCAAAGTATATGATCTCATTTTTTTTATGACTGCATAATGTTCTGTTGTGTATATGTACCACCTTTTCTTTATCCAGTCTACCCTTGATAGGCATTTAGGTTGATTTCATGTCTTTGCTATTGCAAATAGTGCTTCAGTGAACATAGGCATGCATGTGTCTTTATGATAGAATGATTTATATTCTTTTGGTTATATACCCAGTAATGGGATTCCTGGATCGAATGGTAGTTCAATTTTTAGCTCTTTGAGAAATGGCCACACTGCTTTCCACAGTGGTTGAACTAATTTTACACTCCCACCAACAGTGTATAAGCATTCTCTTTTCTCTGCAACCTTGCCAGCATCTGATATTTTTTTTACTTTTTAATAATAGCCATTCTGACTAATGTGAGATGGTATATCATTGTGGTTTTGATTTACATTTCTTTAATGATTAGTGATGTTGAGTGTTGATCAGTGTTGGGCTTTTTTTCATATACTTGTTGGCTGTATATATGTCTTCTTTGGAAAAGTGATCACATCCTTTACCCACTTTTTAATGTGTTTATTTTTTTCTTGTGAATTTGCTTAAGTTCCTTATAGATGTTGGAAATTTGACCTTTGTCAGATTCATAGACCTTTACAGTTGCAAAATTTTCTGTCATTCTGTAGGTTGTTTGTTTTCTTTGTCGATAGTTTCTTTTGCTGTAGAGAAGCTCTTTAGTTTAATGAGATCCCATTTGTCAGTTTTTGCTTTTGTTGCAGTTGCTTTTTGTGTCTTTGTCATGAAATCTTTCCCAGGTCCTATGTTCAGAATGGTATTGCCTACGTTGTATTCCAGGCTTTTTCATAGTTTTGGGTTTTAAGTCTTTAATCCGTCTTGAGTTGATTTTTGTATGTAGTCTAAGAATGTGTCCAGTTTCAATCTTCTGCATACGGCTAGCCGATTATCCCAGCATCATTTTATTGAATAGGAAATCCTTTCTCCATTGCTTGTTTTTGTAGGCTTTGTTGAAGATCAGATGGTTGTAGATATGCAGTCTTATTTCTGGGCTCTTTGTTCTGTTCCATTGGTCTGTGTGTCTGTGTTTTTTGTTTTGTTTTGTTTGTTTACCAGTACCATGCTGTTTTGGTTACTATAGTCATATGATATAGTTGGAAGTTGGGTAGCATGATGCCTCCTGCATTGTTCTTTTTGCTTAGGATTACCTTGGCTATTTGGGCTGTTTTTTGGTTTCATATGAGTTTTAAAATAGTTTCTCTAATTCTGTAAAATGTCGTTCGTAGTTTGATAGGAATAGCATTGAATTTGTAAATTACTCTGGTCAGTATGGCAATTTTAATTTTAATGACATTGATTTTTCCTGTCCACGATCATGGAGTGTTTTCCCATTTGTGTCATCTCTTGATTTCTTTGAGCAGTGTTTTGTAATTCTCATTGTAAAGATCTTTCACCTCTGTGGTTAGCAGTATTCCTAGGTATTTTATTCTTTTTGTGGCAGTTGCGAATGGGACTGTTTTCCTAATTTGGCTCTTGGCTTGGCTGTTGTTGCTGTATAGGAATGCTAGTGATTTTTGTACATTTAATTTGTATTGTGAAACTTTGCTTAAGTTGTTCATTAGCTTACGGTGCTTTTGGGCTGAGACATTGGGGTTTTGTAGGTATAGAATCATGTCATCTCCAAACAGTGATAGTTTGACTTATGCCCTTTATTTTTTTTTCTCTTGCCTGATTGCTCTTGAAAGGACTTCCAATACTATGTTGAATAGTAATTGGTGAGAGAGGGCATCTTTGTCTTGTGCCAGTGTTCAGGGGGAGTGCTTCCAGCTTTTGCCCATTCAGTGTGATGTTGGCTGTGGGTTTGTCATAAATGGCTTTTATTATTTTGATGTATGTTCCTTCAATACCTAGTTCATTGAGAGTTTTTAACATGAAGGGATGGTGACTTTTGCCGAAAGTCTTTTCTGTATGTATTGAGATGATCACGTGGTTTTTGTCTGTAGTTATAGTTGTGTGATAAATCATACTTATTGATTTGCATAAGTTGAACCAACCTTGCATCCCAGGGATAAGCCCACTTGATCATGGTGAATTAGCTTTTCGATATGCTTCCGGATTTGTTTCGCTAGTATTTTGTTGAAGATTTTTGCATCGGTGTTCATCAAGGATATTGACTTGAAGTTTTCTTCTCTTTTTTTTCCTTGAGAAACAAAGGTACTTTTTTTTTGTCTTTGTTTTTTGAGCCAGGGTCTCACTTTGTCACCCAGCCTGGAGTACAGTGTGCAAACATGACTCACTGCAGCCTTAACCTCCCAGACTCAAGTGATCCTCCCGCTTCAACCTCCTGAATAGCTGAGACTATAGGCATGTGCTACCATGCCTGGCTGATTTTTATTTTATTTTATTTTTTATTTTATTTTATTTTTAGAGATGGAGTTTCACCATGTCACCCAGGCTGGAGTTCTCTTTCTTTGTTGTATGTCTTCCAAGTTTTAGTGTCATCATGATGCTGGCCTCATAGAATCATTTAGGGAGGATTCCCTTACCCTCAATTTTTTTGTAATAGTTTTAGTGGGTATGGTACTAGCTCTTCTTTGTACATCTGGTAGAATTAGGCTGTTAATCTGTCTGGTTCAGGGCTGTTTTTTTTTTTTTTTTTTGGTTGGTAGGCTATTTATTACTGATTAAATTTTGGAGCTCATTATTGGTCTGTTCAGGGATTCAGTTTCTTCCTGGTTCAGTCATGGGAGGGTGTATGTGTTCAGGAATTTATCCATTTTTTTCTAGACTTTCTAGTTTTTGTGCCTAAAGGTGTTCATAATTGTCTGGTTATTTGTATTTCTGTCCAATCTGTAATAATATCCCCCTTTGTTGTTTTTGATTGTGTTTATTTGGATCTTCTCTTTTTTTCTTTATTAGTCTAGCTAGTGGTCTATGAATCTTGTTAATTTTTTCAAAAAACAAACTCCTGACTTCATTGATCTTTTGGATGATTTTTTGTGTGTGTGTTTCAGTCTCCTTCAGTTCAGCTCTGATTTTGGTTATTTCTTCTGCTAGCTTTGGGATTGATTTGCTCTTGCATCTCTAGTTCTTTTAGTTGTGATATTAGGTTGTTAAATTGAGATCTAATATATATGTATATATGTTATATATACATATGTATATAAATGCTATTTTTTAATTTTATTTTTTATTTTTTATTTTATTTTATTTTTTTTGAGACAGTCTCGCTCTGTTGCCCAGGCTGGAATGCTATGGCACGATCTTGGCCCACTGCAGCCTCTACCTCCCAGGTTCAAGCGATTCTCATGCCTCAGCGTCATGAGTAGCTAGGATTACTGACATACACCACCAAGCCCAGCCAATTTTTTATATTTTTAGTAGAGACGGGGTTTCACAATGTTGGCCAGTCTGATCTCGAACTCCTGGCCTCAAGTGATCTGCCTGCCTTGGCCTCCCAAAGTGCTGAGATTACAGGTGTGAGGCACTGTGCCCAGCTCTTTCTAACTTTTTGATGAGAGTGTTTAGTGCTATACATTTCTCCCATAACACTGCCTTAGCTGTGTCCCAGAGATGCTGGGTATGTTGTATCTTTGTTCTCACTAATGTTAAAGAACTTCTTTGATTTCTGCCTTACTCAGAAGTCATTCAGCAGCAGGTTGTTTTGTTTCCATGTAATTATATGGTTGTGAGTGATTTTCTTAGTCCCAACTTCTATTTTTATTATGCTGTGTTCCGAGAGAGTAGTTGGTGTGATTTCCGCTCTTTTGCATTTGCTGAGAATTGTTTTTTGTCTGACTGTGTGGTCAGTTTTAGAGTATGTGCCATGTGCAGATGAGAAGAATGTATATTCTTTTGTTTTGGGGTAGAGTTCTATAGATGTCCATTTGGATCTATTTGGCCCAGCGTTGAGTTCAGTTCCTAAATATCTTTGTTAATTTTTTATCTCAGTGATCCGTCTAATACTGTTGGTGAGGTGTTGAAGACTCCCACTGTTATTTTGTGGGAGTCTAAGTCTCTTTGAAGGTTCCTAGGAACTTGATTTATGAATCTGGATACTCCTGTGTTGGGTGCATATATATTTAGGATAGTTAGGTCTTCTTGTTGAATTAAACCTTTTACCATTATGTCATGCCCTTTTTTGTCTGTTTTGATCTTTGTTGGCTTAAAATCTGTTTTTTTCTGCTTTCCATTTGCTTGGTAGATTTTTCTCCATCTCTTTATTTTTTAGCCTGCGGGTGTCATTGCACGTGAGATGTGTCTCTTGAAGACAGCATACCATTGAGTTGTGCTTCTTTATTTAGCTTGCCATTCTGTGCCTTTTAATTGGGGGCATTTAGACTATTTACATTCAAGGCTAGTATGGATATGTGTGGATTTGATCTTGTTATTGTGTTGTTAGCTTTTTATTATACCTACTTGTTTGTGTGGTTGCTTTATAGTGTCACTTGGTCTGTGTACTTCAGTGTGTTTTTGTAGTGGTTGCTAATGGTCTTTCCTTTCCATATTTAGTGCTTCTTTAAGGGGCTCTTGTAAGGCAAGTCTGGTGGTAATGAATTCCCTCAGCATTTGCTTGTCTGAAAAGGATCTTATTTCTCCTTCACTTATGAAGTTTAGTTTGGCCAGTTATGAAGTTCTTGGTTGGAATATTATTTCTTCAAGATATTGAGTATAGACCCCCAATCTCTTCTGACTTATGAGGTTTCTTCTGAGAGGTCTGTTGTTAGTCTGTTGGGCTTCCTTTTGTAGGTGGCCTGTTCTATCTCTCTAGCTGCCTTTAACAGTTTTCTTTCATTTCAGCCTCATAGAATCTGATGATTATGTATCTTGGGCATAATCTTCTTGTAAAGTATTTTGCAGGGGTTCTCTGCACTTCCTGTGAATGTTGGCCTCTCTCTATAGGTTCAGAAAGTTCTCATGATGATATCCTGAAAGGTGTTTTCCAGGTTGCTTCCAGTCTCCCCATTTCTTTCAAGGATGCTGATGAGTTGTAGATTTGGTCTCTTTACATAATCCCATATTTCCTGGAGGTTTTGCTATTCCCTTTTGTTCTTCATCTTCTTCTTCTTCTTTTTTTTTTTTTTTTTGCTGACTGTCTTATTTCAGAAAGCCAGTCTTCAAGTTCTGTGATTTTTTTCCTCAGCTTGGTCTGTTTTGCTATTAATACTTGAGATTCTTATAGAGGTTTTTTCAGCTCTATCAGATCAATTATGTTTTTTTCTGTACTGGCTATTTTGTCTTTCAGCTCTTGTATCATTTTATTGTGCTTCTTAGCTTGCTTAGATTGGCTTTTAGTGTTCTCCTGAATCTTGATGCTCTTTTTTCTTATCCATATTCTGAATTTTATTTGTTGTTTCAGCCATGTCAGCCCAGTTAAGAACCCTTGCTTGAGAACTAGTGTAGTCATTGGGAGGAAAGAAGACACTCTGGTTTTTTGAGTTGTTGGAGTTTTTATTATTATTACTATTATTACTATGATTATTATTATTCTTACTTACATATTTTTTTTGACGGAATCTTGCTCTGTTGCCCAGGATGGAGTGCAGCGGCGTGATCTCAGCTCACTGTAAGCTCCGCCTCCCAGGTTCACAGCTTTCTCCTGTCTCAGCCTCCTGAGTAGCTGGGACTGCAGGCACCTGCCACCACGCCCGGCTAATTTTTTGTATTTTTAGTAGAGACTGGGTTTCACCATGTTAGCCAGGATGGTCTCGATCTCCTGACCTCGTGATCCACCCACCTTGGCCTCCCAAACTGCTGGAATTACAGGCATGAGCCACTGCACCTGGCCGAGTTGTTGGAGTTCTTGTGCTGGTTCTTTCTCATCTTTGTGGGCTAATGTTTCTTCAGTCTTTGAAGTTGCTGTCATAAGAATGGGTGTTTTTTCTTTTATTCTGTTTGACGACCTTGGGGCTTTGATTGTGGTATAACATGGGTTCTGTGAACTGTTGTGCTGGAGTGGCCGAGGTACTCTCGGACTGCTAGTCACAACACTTTGATAGGTGGTGCCAGCCAAAGCACTTCATAGGGTGATGGCAATGGGATCTATCCTTGTTCGCATGTGCCAGCGGCAGTGGCAGTGGCAATGTGGCGGGATGCATGTTCATTGGCTGTAGCAGGGTGTTAGTGGGTGCTGGCCTCCCTGCAGGCATTCGGAGCAGTGAGTTCAGGTCTGACTCTTTAGTCCCCTAGGGCCAAAGTCTCCTATGGGAGCAAGTCGAGCCTAGTGGGTTAGGTGTCCCTGGCTGTGCTCCACTACAGAAGCTCCCACACCAAACCCTCTGGGCTCTATCCTTACCACTTCTCGAAGCAGCTTTCCCTGCCAACTCAAGTGTCCATGGTGTTTGAGGGGTCTCCTCCTGCTGGGATTCCAGAGGCCTGTGGCCAGAGTGGGTTGCTCCTTGCCTGTTCAACTCACCCTCTCCGCTGGAGTTGTTGGGGACCAATAATGAGCCTTAGTGTGCGGTAGCTCCTGAAGGGTTTCCAGCTTCCTCTCTCTTCACATCAGCCCCTGTTCTTTCAATGCCTTCCCTCTGAAGATCTGCTAGAAGTGTATCAGTCTCCCTGATGTCCTGGTCCCTCAGTTAGAGAGGTTCCTCCTGGCTGCATCTGGTCGACCATCTGTGGCTCCTGGAGCTGAGGACATGAAGCAGTGAATACAGGACCCCAAGCTCTGGCTGGAGTGAGACAAAGACCCCACCATATCCCTGGAAGTCGCTACTGATATCTTTAAAAATTGCTGCTTCTAGGCCGGGAATGGTGGCTCACGCCTGTAATCCCAGTACTTTGGGTGGCCGAGGTAGGTGGATTGCCTGAGGTCAGGAGTTCGAGACCAGCCTGGCCAACATGATGAAACCCTGTCTCTACTAAAAATATAAAAGTTAAGTGGGTGTGGTGGCATGCGCCTGTAATCCCAGCTACTCAGGAGGCTGAGACAGGAGAATTGCTTGAACCCTGGAGGTGGAGGTTGGCAGTGAGCCAAGATCACGCCATTGCACTCCAGCTTGGGTGACAGAGCAAGACTCTGTCTCAAAAAACAAAACAAAACAAAACAAACAAAAAAAATGCTGCTTCTAGATAAATCCATTGAGTTTGGTGTAGCAAAAAATTGTTCCCCTTTAATTTTCTGCTGGCCGATATAAAATGAAGACATTTAATTATTCAAGATCTTTTAGATATTAGCTGTTATTCACTTGTGAGAAAACTCACATCGATACATGGTAGTCACTACATACATTTGCCAAAACTGCTTTTGTTTTTGTTCTATTATGGCTAAAAGAGATGGGTCTACCTGTAGTGTTACCTAGGCAATATGGATGTACACTGTATTTCATCGTCCTAAATTGCTTACCATTGAAATTCATAGATTATGTTTGTTACTTTGGTAGTGTGTTCCCTTGTAACTCTGCCCGTGAAGAGTAATAATCCCTTGGTCAGCCATACCGTGTTTCTTTGATTCATTTGAAGTTCAGAGCAAGGGCTTCATCATTAAATAAATCTTTGCTCTTCCTGGTTTTGTGATCTTAGGCAAATTAATTAACCTTTTGTGTTTTACCTGATATTAGCATAGTTTAGTAGTTGAGTGGACTCTATAGCTAGCTTGTAGGGATTTGAATCCTGGCTCTACTACTTAAAAGTATGTACGACTCTGGGCAAGTTACTAAATTTTCTGCTTCTTCTTTCTTATCTGTAAATTAAGGATAATATGGGTACTTATTTATGTACTAATAGAGATAATAGAGAATGTTTATTGAGTGTTTACTATGTGCCAGATTTAAACCTGGGTAAAAATAACATAATAGGGTTGTTGTGAGGCCTGAATAAATAAAATAAGTAAAACACTTTGTACAGTTTCCTAGTACATTTTCAGCCAATTATGTATAAAATGGGGTTGTGATAATTATAATGAAGCATATATGTCTGTGGAATAAGTATGGATCCAATATTTGTGGCAGAAAAAGACCACACTGTGTAACTCCATTGATTGGCTAATTGGTGGAGACACACAGAATGAGTCCCAACATTCTTTTAGGTAACTTGTATAAAACATATTAACTTTTCTCTCCCAGATCATGCACAAGATATGGTAGATCCAAGAATCCTATCCAATGATACTTCAAAATTGTAACCTTAGTATACCTGTTGTGTTAAAAGTATTGTTTAGAATTGGCCATACTCGACAGATGGCCAAGGAAGTAAAAGCACTTATTGGGGATAGCTTTGACACCAGCTGTATTATATTAAAGATATGATATAAAACTTTTCTCAACATCAGTAGTGATTCTGAAGCTGTCAGAAATAGATAGGGAGTCATGATGCCCCTAAAGTTCATTTCCCCTTTCCTCTATAGTAATAGAACCCTGATTTTTGTTTGTTTGTTTTAACTGGGTACATTGATGTCTAGAAGAAAAGACTATTTCCCAGCCATGTGATTAAATTCTGGCAAAAAAGAGATGAAAGCAGAAGTATTATGTGTGTACTTCTAAAACACACTGGCTCAGCTGGGAAGGCATCCCTTTTTACCATTCAGTTTTCTTCCACTTTATTGAAAGTGTAATAACTGGAGCATTAACAATCATTTTGTACCATGAGGCAGTCTTGAAGATGGAAGTCAGGCATCTAGAGTGGTGGAAGAGAAAGCTAGAAGCTTGGGTCCCTGAGGACTTTGTGCAACCATCCATCATCTCTACTTTACCTATCTCCAGACTTCTTTTACAAAAGAAAAAACCAAATCTCAATATTGCTTAAGCTATTGCTATGTTGAGATACTCTGTAATGTTCAGAATTGTATCCCTATACCAAGAGGAAGAAGTGTAAATAATGAAACACTGTTGAGATGGAATGGTTTATGTACACAGGAGCATGTGTTGTGTATGGAGAGCTGGAGAGTAGCATAAATAACTAACGAAGTGAGAAGATTGTAGATCTACTTTAATCATGCTAGTGAAACTGGAAAATTGTATTAAAGGAAAATGTGAAACTTTGGAAAAAAGGAAATATGTAATAATTCAATGACATTTGTACAACTAGTTATCAGGTCACATTTTGATGGATATTGGGAATGGTTAAGAAAGCTAGGCAGCACGGATCACTCTGGTCTTTGGAATATAGATTAATGGTTTTTCATATGATTCTTTGTTATGCCATTGTTAAATGAAGTATTTATAACCTTATTTTTTTCTGGTAAATCATATTTTATTAATGACACTTCAAGTGTCTTATCTCAAAATGTTGGATTGGTAAATTTGAAAAAAATGTTAGAAAACATTAGCTATTTCCTGAGGGAGAGGTTGAGCCTTTATAACAAATGTTGATATTCTTTTACTTGTTAATATAAAGATGCGTAATTGTCAGGGTTCTCTAGAGAAACAGTACCAATAGGGTATAAATAAATAGATACATAAGAGGAGATTTATCATGGGATTATAGTCATTCAAGATGTCCCACCATATGCCATCTGCAAGCTGGAGAACAGGAAAGCCAGTGGTGTGAATTAGTCCAAGCTCAAAGGCCAGAAAACCAGGGGAACCCAAGGTCTAAGTCTCAGTTCAAGGCGGAAGGCCTTCGGAGGGGATTGCTGCTGCTGGATAAGTCTTGGAGTCTGAAGGCCCAACAATTAGTAGCTCTGGTATTTGAGAGCAGGAGGTGAAAGTACCAGCTCAAGAAGAGAGTGAGAATTCACCCATCCTCAACCTTTTTGTTTAATTCAGGTGGTCCTCAAAGGACTGAATGATGCCTGCTCACATTGGTGAGGGCACATGTTCTTTATTCAGTCTACTAATTCAAATGCTAATCTCTTCTGGGAACACCCTCACTGACACACCCAGAAATGATGTTTTACCAGTGATCTGGGTATCCCTTAACCCAGTCACGTTGACATAAAAAATTAACCATTATAAGATATTTTGGTTTTCATTCACAAATCATAAAAAATATTTGTGGTTTTCACTCACGAATATAAAAATAATTGTGGGGTTGCCTGTCCTTGTGTTAAAAGTATACATAGAGGAGATTTTCTAGTTTTCTCTTGCAGTTCTTAAAGTCAGCATGTTCTTAATAATAGAAAAAAGCTGCCATTGATTCTGGTTCTGCTACTTACTGGCTTTATGACCTTGGGGAAGTTATTTAAATTCAGCGTACCTTAATTTTCTTCACTGTAAAATGGGGATAATAATACCTACCTACGTCGTAAGGGTATTGAGAGGATTAAATATTATGATATCCACTTTGGGAGGCCGAGGCGGGCGGATCACGAGGTCAGGAGATCGAGACCATCCTGGCTAACACGGTGAAACCCCGTCTCTACTAAAAATACAAAAAATTAGCCGGGCGTGATAGCGGGCGCCTGTAGTCCCAGCTACTCGGGAGGCTGAGGCAGGAGAATGGCGTGAACCCGGGAGGCGGAGCTTGCAGTGAGCCGAGATCGCGCCACTGCACTCCAGCCTGGGCGACAGAGCGAGACTCCGTCTCAAAAAAAAAAAAAAAAAAAAAAATTATGATATCTGTGAAGCAATTAGAAAAGGGCCTTGCATTCAGGAAACACTATATAAATGTAATCGTTATTATTATACTTAATGAGAGACCAGCGTAATAGGAATTATGACGGTCATTTTAAAGACAAAGTAATGCAGGTTCGGAGATGTCCTGCTTGATTCTTTACTGTCCCATTTCTATATTAGCGGTGCCAGGATTTAGACCTTGTTCTGTCTAACCTTAGAGCCTGTACTTTCCAAGATCTTATACCATCATCCAACATTATCAGATCCCTCTGTGTCCTAACTGTTCACCTAACATATTATGTGTATTTGTCTTTAGCATATCAAACTGAGCCATAGTATCCCACAATGGTTGTACCATAATTTATTTGTTTCCCTTATTTTGTGAGATATATACTCTATGCCACTAATCTGGCCTATGTGTTAGTGAATTGAATACCAGTCAGTGATACCATTATGATATTCTTCATACATGCAGTAGTAAAGATTAGCCTTTAAAGGGCTTTCATGTCTCTTGTATGAAGAGTGCATGTTTACTGCACTTTTGAATCCCTACAATTCTGTAGAAACAGTTTTGAATGTGTTTGAATTTGCACCTTTGAATCTATTGTTCTTTAGAAACTGTTCTCTGGAAAGATTGTTAATGTTTATTCATTATTTGTGTTGTATATGACTAGGAATTTTTTATTTTTTTTTTGAGACGGAGTTTTGCTCTTGTTGCCCAGGCTGGAGTGCAATGGCGCGATATTGGCTCACCGCAACCTCCGCTTCCTGGGTTCAAGCGATTATCCAGCCTCAGCCTCCTGAGTAGCTGGGGTTACAGGCATGCGCCACCATGCCTGGCTAATTTTGTATTTTTAGTAGAGATGGGGTCTTGAACTCCTGACCTCAGGTGATCTGCCCGCCTCGGCCTCCCAAAGTGCTGGGATTACAGGCGTGAGCCACCGCGCCCGGCCATGACTAGGAATTTTTTTTGCAATCCATTTATCTCTCCTTATAACTATTAAATGTTGTTTAAGGACCCTGCAGCTTATCAAGAGTTGATTTGAATGCAAGTTATTTCTTCGAAATTACATTTGGACCTATTTCTGAACATCTGCTTTTGACATTTTATGCACGTAAATATAAATGAGTAAACATATGAAAATGACTTTGAATCTTAGTTCTAATTCTTATAAGGCCTGATTTAATTTTTATTTTGCTTAGGATTTTGAATATAGGTATTAAATAAATATAAATTTGGATAATATGTATGGGCTTATTCAACAAATACTAATAAAGAGCTTGCTCTGTTTTAGGTGCTATGTATACTTTTAGCTCTCGCTCTACTGATACATACCTTTTAGTATAGGAAATAGATAAATAAGCCAATTTGTGTTATAATAGAGAATAATGGAGGAGGGTGAGTGTTTTTTTAAAAAAAACATAGTGTTGTATGTAGCATTCTTGTAGGGTATTGTAGTCATTCTTTCGTTCTTTCTTGTTTTTAGGGTCCCAGTTTTGTTTTGGAGCCTACCCTCAGGGATAAATTCTGATTAGTCTAAGCTGGTAATGGGAATCTATTCCATTTGTCAGTGATTGAGTTTACAAGGGACAGATGACTCAATCTTGGCTAGGAAGATGTGCAAGTCTTCAGGGGAGATGACTGTCAGTGGTTTCCTCTCTCTTAAAATTTTAAGAGACAGATTCCCAGTTGTTCTTTTGCACATAATTGCATATGGCTGGAATTGAGGCAGCTAACTTGCTACCAGGAAGAAAGTTAGCTAGAGGACAAAAACAGATATGCTAAGGTAGAATAGAAAGATGAAAAGGGATTTTTCACAGTTTCATTGAACCCCATTGAATTAGCTTTTTTGCTGTTGAGAAACTAAAATTTTCTTATTTTTAAAGTCACCTTGAGTTGCAATTTCTCTTGTATCCTAATGTGTCATAATTGCTACTGGTTGTCAGGGACTGTTTTTTGGAAAAGAAGTATAATATAAGTAGAGATCTGAATTATAAGAATGAGCCAAAGCTGGAAGGAATAGCAAGAACAAAGGCTGTATGTTGGGTAAGAACTTGGCATATTCCAGAAACTGGCAGAAGGCTGATCTACTTGGTTTCTAAGCAAGGGAAAGATAATAACTAATATTTATAGATTGTTTTACTGTGTACAAATCACTTTTATGCATATTATCATAATCTTCACAATTATGTGAGTTTCTACGATTAAGACTCCTACTTTATAGCAGGGTAAACTGTCCATATGTGATTGATTTGAAATGGTTGCTCTTTCTAATATTAACACATAATGGTGCCAATCAAGTATATATTATTTATGTGCATACACACACACAATCGGAGAAAATGGTGATATATATACACATTTCATTTGAATTTACTAGTATTACCATTTTTCAGCAGTATTAATTTATTTAGGGCTGAAGGTACAGATGGCAAGTCCAGATTTCTAGACCCATTTGAGTAGTTAATTGTATCAGTAAACACAGCCTGGTGTGTTATTGTGTGTAATTGTTAAGGTGAGTGAGATATTCTTGATAAGAACCTTATAAATGTGATTATGTGTTTGTACTTTATAACTAGGAAGATTAATTTCTAAGATATTGGCTGATTTCAGTGAATTAGTATTTTGTATTCATGTATTTATGATGCTGGCATTTTAAATTCATATGTATATACTATGACACTACTGATAAGAAATATGAAGTATGATAGATGAGTATAAGTAATGAATGAAAATCAAATTTTATAATCTTGGTAGGAGTTATATGAAAATTTTCTTTTCTCTGTCTTGCTCTGCCCTCTTTTCCTCCCTGTCTTACCCTCTTCTCTCTTTTCATCCTCTCCTCTTTCTTCCCCTCCCTTTCCCCCACCTCTCTTTTTCGTTTTCTTCATTTCAGTTTAGTTGGTTTTACCAAATGCTTTTACATAAAGTAAAAATTTATTTCAGCTAGTATTAAAGGACCCTTTTAATTTATAATACTATTTTTACTTGTTCCTTTCTATTTCTTTCTTACATTAATAAACACATCATTTGTAAATTACCCTTTTCCCGTATAGGGAGCAAAGCAATAAAAAAGATTTTAATAAATTCTGTAACAATATTTAATTAAAAAATGAATTGCGATCAAAGGAGAAGATATTTAAAAAATAGAGTCTTGGGCACATATTAATCCTGAATAGGATTGGATTATATATGTACTATATATGGCTCTTAAAATGTTTGTACATTATAATTGATAATTAGCTTTTCTTTAAAAGTTTTATTTATAATTCTCTTTATCAACTTGAAAAATTTTTGTTTTCTAGTAGATTGTTAATGAAGAAAATGAGTGTAAAATATGTCATGCTCAATCTGTTACCTTGTAACAGTCATTCGTTAAATTTGCTAAATAAATGACTTCACTTTTCTGTTAAATTTTTCAGTTTATTCTATTATGTTGAATTACTTCAAGAAACACTTTGTAATAATGATTTTGGTTTTTACTCTTTTCAGTTGTTAAAAAAGTAAATTGATAACTCTTATAACTGCAGTGTATATTTTAATTTAGGAAATCACTATTATTTGAATAATTTATGATGATTCCTTTTATTCTGAGAAAAGGTTAGGTTAGTAAGAATGTTCAGTACAATTTCTCTGGTTTGTTAATTATATTACTAGTTATTTAAGTTGATTCTTACTGTCTGAAATTTGTGAAAAATATAGTTTTCACATTAACATTTGGAAAGTTTATTACATCTGTATAATAAATGCTGTTGAAATTTTTTTCATTAAAAGTACGAATGTACTAGGTGATGATTTGCTGAAAAAATCTGTCTCATTGAAACTTAAATGCAAGGACATAATTTAGGCATTTAATGAAATAACAACTTTCAGTTGTTGACATTTTCAATTATAGTTACAAAATAGGGGTAATTTAAACTTTCTCTTAAAATTTTTGTCAACCTTATTGGAACATAATTTACATCAGTGAACCCATATTAAGTATACAGTTAGATGATATTTCTTAAATCTATATCCTCATGTAACTGTCATTTCCTTTCTTAATCAGTCATCTTTGTACTTGCTGGCAAGTACTAGTCTGATTTCCATCACTATCTGTTAGTTTCTTTGTTGTAGAACTTCATAATTTTATGAATTTAAGTTTGTAAGTCATTAGGCTATTCAAGTAATCTATTCTTTATTGAGCTTCAGTAGTTTGTTTCTTTTAGGGAATCTGTCCATTTCAGGTATGACTTCATATTTATTGGCCGAAAATAGAGTCATACAGTGTGTATTTTTTTTGTCCCTGGCATTTTTTGTCAGGCATGTTTTTGAGATTTAACCATATTGTGTATACTGGTAGTTGTTGTTTTTTTTAACTGATGAACAGTTTTCCATTGTATGAGTGTGCCATAATTTGTTTATCCATTCACCTGCTTGAAGACGCCTGGATTGTTTGAAATCTTTGGCTGTTGTAAATAAATAAAGTTACTATGAATACTCATGTACAAGTCTTTGTATGGACATACATCTTAAGTTCCTTTGTAAATACCTGAATAGAATTGTTGAGGTATACAGTAAGTATATATTTGCAAGAAATTGACAAGCTGTTTATTTTTCTTTTTCCATTTTCTAGAACTCTTTGTGTAGAATTGTTGTTATATCTACCATGTTATGTAAATGGTAGAATTCGCACATAAAGCAATATGGGCCTAGAGTTTTCTTCATGGGAAGATTTACAAATACGCATTCAACTTCCTTAAGCTTTCAGTTTTTAAGTCATTAGGCTATTCAAGCAAGCTATTCTTTATTGAGCTTCAGTAGTTTGTTTCTTTTAGGAAATCTGTCCATTTCAGGTATGACTTCATATTTATTGACCGAAAATTATTTGTAATATTTTCTTATTACTCTTTTGTAGTATCTCTAGTAATACTACAGATAGTGCCTCTTACATTCCTAATATTAGCACCTTATGTTCTTTTTTTTTTCAGCTTGTGTCCTTATGCCCTTGATTAGTCCAACTGGAAGATTTTTAATTTTATTGATCACTTCAGGGAACCCATTTTTTTGTTTTCATTGATTTTTCTTTGTTGTTTATCGGTTTTGTATTACATTCATAGAGCTTACACTGTGAACCTTTTACGTATTTCACCAAACTTTCAAATACTTTTATACCTCTTGAGGTATAATATAGGGACTTTAAAACAGTGTCCTTCCTTTTTTCTGCTTGCTATGTTTTGTGTAAGTATTGTCATATATTTTACTATTGTGTGTGTTGTAAACCCCATAATACTTTGTTATTATTTTAGCTTTGAGTCAAATTTATTTTGAAAGAAATTAGAAATGAGGAGGGGGCAGGGTGGAAAAAAGAGAAATTAGAAATGAGAAAAAATTTTATTTGTATTTACCCATATATTTAACATGTCTGTTTAAATCCATCATTTACATTCAAGTTTCTATCCACAATCATTTCTTTCAGCCTGAAAAGTATCCTTTTAAATATATCTTGTAGTATGTATCAGCTGGCAACAAGTTCTTTCCATTTTTTGTTTTCCAAAAATATACTTATTTTGCATTTATTTTTTAAAAGCTTTTTGTTTCAGAATAATTTTAGAATTATAGAAAATTAGCAAAGAGAGTACAGTCACTGTATACTCTTTGCCCATGTTCCCCTAATGTTAACATCTTACATAGCCATGGTACATTCGTCTAAACTAATAAATTAACAGTAGTGAAATACTCTAAACTACAGACTACATTTGTATTTCAGCAGTCTTTCCATGGTGTCCCTGCCCTGTTCCAAGATTCAATTCAGGATACCACAGTACATTTAGTCATTATGTCTCCTTAGACTTCTCTAATCTATGGCAATTTCTCAGTTGTTTGTTTTTATGACTTTAATAGTTCAATACTTTTGAAGAGTACTGGTTAGGTATTTTGTTGAATGTCCCCAAATGAGGATTTGTCTGATATTTTCTTTTATTATTAGACTGGATTCATGGTTTTAGAGGATGAGTACTACAGAATTGATGTGTCCTTTTTTAGTATCATTTAGAATAGTTTCATCATATAAAAGTTACTCTTGAAGGGACTTTATAATCATCCCCTCCTTGTACTTTCAACTCTTGGGAACCACTGAACTATTTTTCAACCTATAGTTTTTCCCTTTCTGTAATGTCATGTAAATGAAGCACACAATATGTAGTCTTTGGTTTTGTCTTCCTTCACTTAGCAACATACATTTAAGATTCATTTTGTTGAGTAAATCAATGGCTTATTTCTTTTTATTACTAACTAGTATTCCTTTGTTTTCTATGTATCATGTTTGTTAATCTGTTCACCTGTTGAAGGCCATCTTGATTTTTTTTTTGCAGTTTTTTGTCTGTTATGAATAAAGCTGCTGCAAACATTTGAGATTAATTTTTTGTGGAAAAATATGCTTTCATTTTTCTTGGGTGGATTAACTTTGAAACCTCAAACTAAAACTTCTTAAAGAACCCATAGGAGAAAATATATGGGACTTTGGGTTTAG
The DNA here is from genome assembly GCF_029289425.2 of Pan paniscus. Lineage (NCBI taxonomy): Eukaryota > Metazoa > Chordata > Mammalia > Primates > Hominidae > Pan > Pan paniscus. Next base: position 66,651,507 of record NC_073264.2, read on the forward strand.
CATTGAATTTATAGACATAGTACCAAAACCACAGTCTATAAAAGAAAAGAAGTCAGTATATTGTATTATATTTAAAAAATTTAAAAATTTTGCTGTGTGCAAGATACTGTTAAAGGAATAAAAAGATAAGCCACAGACTGGGAGAAAATATTTGAAAATCATATATTTGATGAAAGACTTATGTTCAGAATATATAAAGAACTCAAGTCTCAGCAGTAAGAAAACAAGCAATCTAAAAAATGGGCAAAAGATCTCAAAAGATACTTTACCAGAGAAGATATACGGATACAAAATAAGCACATGAAAAGATGGCCAGATGTTCAGTGTCATTTGTTACTAGAAAAGTACACATTGCAACCACACTTTGATACCACTACACAGCTACCAGAATTGCCTTTAAACAAACTGACAATACCAAATGCTAGGGAGATTGTGGATCAACAGGAGTTCTTATTCATTGCTTCTGACAACTCAGAATGGTGCAGCCACTTTGGAATAGAGTTTGGCATTTTCTTGTAAACATACATTTTTCATGTGACCCAGCAATCCTAGTCCTAGCTATTTGACCCAAGTTAGCTGAAAGTTCACATTCACAGAAACCTTTTATTTTTGAATATATTTTTACTGAATAACAAAGTGTAGTTTTGTCATTTTTTTTTTTTTAGCATTTAAAAAAGATGTTGTCCCATTGTCTTACTAGATTGTATTTTTTTCTGATTAGAAGCCCCTTGCATTTCTTTGTTACCATGTGTGGTTTACCCCCCAATCTTGTGGCTGTTTTACCCTCTAAATTATGGTTTTATTTGTATTTAAAAATAGATTGGAAATTCTATATATACCCATGGTTAAACATATTTTCAATGTACATTACTTCAAATTTGATGATAAATTTTGTTCTGAGAAGTCCTTTTCTGAAGCCAAACTCAAAAATGGGGAAGTGCTTACAGATTTCCAACTGGCCCCAAAACGGATATTGTAAATGGCTTTTTGCCTAACTAATGATGATGGATGACTTTCATTTGCCTTTTATCATTTGAATGGTTTTTTGTTCACAATAATAGTTACTGTAAGGTGATGCAGCTGTGGTGAAGCTGTAAAACACTGTAGTATCTGACAATAAGTCCTATCAACAGTGGCTACCTGTATTAGTCTGTTTTTCATTGCTCTGAAGGAATTCCTGAGACTGGGTACTTTATAAAGAAAAGAGGTTTACACAGTGAAAACCTGTCTCTACTAAAAACACAAAAAATCAGTTGGGCATGGTGGCGCGTGCCTGTAGTCCCAGCTACTTGGGAGGCTGAGGCAGGAGAATTGCTTGAACCCAGGAGTTGGAGGTTGCAGTGAGCCGAGATCTCGCCACTGCACTCCAGCCTGGGTGACAGAGTGAGACTCTGTCTAAAAAAAAAAAGTTTACTTGGTTCCCAGCTTTGCAGTCTGTAGGAGAAGCATAATGCCAGCATCTGCTTCTGGGTGAGAGCCTCAGGAAACTTCCTCTCATGGTGGAAGGCAAAGGGGGAGCCAGCGTATCACATGGTGAGAAGGGGTGCAAGAGAGAGAAGGGAGGAGATACCAGGCTCTTTTTAACAAGATCATTGTGTGTTCTGATGAACCCATCATAAGTTGAAAGTATCATGAGTCGCAATATGTTTAATACACCTAATCTGAACATCATAGCTTAGCCTACCTTAAATGTGCCCAGAACACTTATATTAGCCTACAGTTGGACAAAATCATTTAACACAAAACTATTTTGTAATAAAGTGTTGAATATTTTGTAATTTATTGAATACTTTACTGAAAGTGAAGAACAAAATGGTTGTAGGGTTACTCAGAGTGGTTTCTACTGAATATATATTGCTTTTATACCATCATAAAGTTGAAAAATTGTTAAGTTGAGCCATTGTTAATTTGAGGACCATCTATATGATATTTTTTGTTCTACAAGTTTACATTTTTGTTGTAGTTTTCTTTTTTCAACATTTTCATTTTTTCTTTTAAATCCTAGCACATATTTTGATACTTGTTTCAGCGCTCTTGTCTGCTGTCATCATTGTCATTTCTGTTTTCTGGATCTGTTTAAATGGACTAATTTTCTCCTGGTTATGGGTTACGTTTTCCTTCTTGTTGGCATCGTAGTATAAAACACATATTTTTGGCAAAGTAATTAATACTTTATTCAACTGTACTTCTGTTGGTGGGCAATTACGTTGTTTTTCCAGTTTAGTGCTGTTGCAGACAATGATGTAATGAGTATGTGAATGCATTTTGTTTACATATTAAAATGCATCTTAGCATAAATTTTTGCATGTGGAATTTCTTGTCAAAGGGCATGTGTATGTAAATATTTGATATATAATGCCATATTACCCTTTGCATAGGGTACACATATTTTTATTATTTAAGTGCTGAATTATTTTTGAGTTTAAAAGGCAACCCTCCTTTGACATGGCTCATAGCACAACAGGCCAGGCTTTTAGTGTTTGGTTCTTCAGCAGATTGTCGCATACTCATCTTCTGGCCTCAGCATCAAAGTCAAGCTGCTTGAATGTGATTCTTGGAAACATCCTTTTCACACAGTCATATGCCAAATGTGGCCATTGTTCATTTTCTTGTTAGACTTAAGAAGTGTCAGTTTGATCGTATTATAAATGGTACTGCATTTTTGTTATGTCTAATGGAATAATTGAGCTATATCTATCTTTAGGAAATGTAGGAGGGGGAAATGAGGAATTATTAGTCAAAGGGTACAGAGTTTTGGTTATAAAGATAAGTCTCAGAAATCTTTTGTACAGCATGGTGCCTATAGTTAACAATACTGTATTGTATGGTTAAAAATTTCCTAAGAGGATAGATCTTACGTAAAGTATTCTTACTACAAACACACAAATTAGTGATAGTAAATAAGAGAGTGGGAGAAAACTGTTGCAGATGATGAATAGGTTTATGGCATAGATTGTGGTGATGAGTTCACAGGTGTCTACTTTGCAAACTCATCAAGTTGTATATATTATGTATAGCTTTTTGTATGTAAAACATGTTTAAAAGAATGTTGAATTTTAAAAAAGAAAAAGACAACACATCCTAGCCTGCTTATATTTTTGGGGAGTTATGATGATGGTAATGGTCACAACAATGACAACACAGTTATCGTAATCATTGTAAATTTAATAGAGACTTGGTTCTACTTCTGAAAATTTTTTTCAGTATGGTTGGATCTTATAAAGGTGCTAAATGTTTGTGATAAAATAGCTTAGTTTCAGCTCTGCGGTAAAATCTTGACATAATGATCATCTGTTTATATATATAATTTTAAACATTGTGTAATAGATAAGGATTTTGAAGATTGCAACAATAAATTACCATGTTTTATTCTGACACTGTACATATATTTTGATTTTCAAATTATAGTATTATAACTGTGGTATGCAGGTGGCAGTGTTCAATTTTATGCTTAAAAATAAAATGATAGCAAAAAATGCAATTATTTGTGGAATAGTTTATATTCAGTTTCTGTTGAGTCACTCAGAATGTTAGTTGCTGTAAGAAGAGGCTTTTTTTCTTTTTTGGTTGTTTGTTTTAGTGGCATTACTTCACTTTGCAATTAGAACCCACTGTAATATTACCTATTGAAGGCAGGGATTTATGTCTGTCTTGTTCACTGCTGCATCCTCAATGCCTGGGATATGTAATGTATTTTATGTAATAGAAATTGAATGAGTAGTTTTTGAACATATGAGTGAATGGATCATAGTGTTGTATAGATTTAGGTAAAATGCGTGGCAGATTTCTTCCAGTTGCTTTCCATTATAAATGTTGATAAGAACCATGCTGCATATTTAAAAAATAAATAAAACTTACATAACATGAATGACTGCACTAAATGAAGTATATTATTTAGGAGGTCAGTTACTTACTGCTGACATAGTAGAGGATGCTTCCGAAGTGATCATCCTGAAGAATGGAGACTGCAGCTCATTGTCATTTCTTTTATTAATACTTCAAATGTGCTCCCTTCTCTACTGCAGCTGTGAAACTTTTTCTGGTCTTCTCAAGAACTTTCTCTTATCTGTTTTTTCTCTAGTGAATTATACTTTCATTTTTTAATTCCATTTTATCTTCACCACTGGCTTTTTCTTTGCTATACCTTTTTATTTTATTTAATAAAAACTACTTGTTGCTCTGGGGGAATGCCATCTGATGTTGGAAATGCTCTGTATCTACACCATTCATAATGGTAACCACTAGACACAGGTAGCTATTGAGCAATCAAAATGTGGCCTACTGTGCCTGAGGAAATACGTTCTTTTTTTCCCCCAGACAGGGTCTTGCTCTGTCACCCATCCTGGAGTAGAATGGTGTGATCACGGCTCTCTGCAGCCTCAACCTCCAGGGCTCAAGTGATCCTCCCACCTCAGCCTCCCAAGGAGCTGGGACTATAGGCGTGCACCACCAGTTTTAATTTATTTATAGAGACAGGGTCTCACTATGTTGCTCAGGCTGGGGAAATAAATTTTTAATTTTAATTCTAATTTAAATAGTTGCATGTAGCTATTAAAGCAGACAGTGTAGCTCTGGATCTTTATATATATATATATGTATATATAAAATTATTAGTCTACTTTCAAATAATATAGCAGTTCATGTGTAGTGAGACAACTTGACTTTTGTGCACTTCCATTTCCTCCGTCTCATCTTTTTAATATTTTGTCATATGTTTTACATCTACATATATTATAAACCCAGTGATACATTATTGCCATTTTTGAGTTTAACAGCTTTTTATCTTTTAATGTGGTTAAATTAAGGGAAAATAGCTCTGATTTTTTAGATTCCATCATTTCTGGTGCTATTTTTGTGTGTGCAGATCTGCATTTTTATCTGGTATCATACTCCTCCTTGAAAAATTTCATTTAACATTTTTTATAGTACAATTTTGCCGGCACAGAATATTTTTTAACTTTTTTTTTCTGGAAGAGTTTTGATTTTGCCTTTATTTGCCTTTGTTTTGCCTTCATTTTATCCAGTGAAAGGTATTATCTAGAATGCTCAGTTGCCGTTTTTCCCCCCTTGGTATTTTAAAGATGATGCTCCATTGTTTTTTGACTGGCCTTCTTTATTACATGTAGTGTGTTCTCATTTTTTTTTCTCTGTATGTAATATTTCTTTTTTCCTAGTTACCTGAAAGATTTTTCTCTTTCAGTTTGTTTTTTAGCAGCTTTTTGTCTACATTTTAATTTTGCCCTACTAGCAATTCTCTGCATTTCTTTGACCTGTGGTGTTTTATCATTTTTTTACTTTGGAAAATTCCCAGCTAACATCTCTTTAAATGTATTTTCTTCTCTGTTCTTGTTTTCTTCACATTATTAAACTCCAGTTACACCTGCGCTAGATCATTGGATATTATACTACAGCTTTAAAATTCCTATTCTGTTTTTTTAAAATTTCAATCTGTTTCTTCTCTTTGCATTTCATTTTGAATAATATCTATTTACCTCTCTTCAAGCTCACTGAGTTTTTAGCTTTGTCTAATCTTCTGATAATTCTGTTAAAGATTTTCTGATGTAGTCCATTTAGCATTTCTTCTTTGCCGAATCCCTTATCTGTTTTTGTATTTTGTTCATATTTACCATGAGATCCTTTAATACATCAATTACAATTATTCTCTTTTCTGTCTGATAGTTCAAATATCTGATTCATTTAGAAGTCTGGTTCTGGTGTTTGCTTTGTCTTTTGACTATGGTTTGGGTTTTTTTTTTAAACTATATATCTATATATATTATATATATATATATTTATATCTATATATCTATATCTCATGGTTTTTTTGTTGCATGCCAGACATTTTAGGTAAAAGGCAACAAAGATTGAGGTGAATAGTATTTATGCCCAGAAACGGGTACCCTTCTTCTTTGATGATGTTGGTGTATATGTGGATTGGGATGGGGCAGAAATTGAGTCAGTCCAACAGTGGTTTGAGTTGGATTTGTTTTTTTGTTGTCATTGTAATAGTTAAATTCACTGAATCAGAAACTTGAAATTCCTGCAGTAGTGGACTGCTTGCTGCTTCTTCATTCTTGGTTTGGAGCCTCGGTGCTGGAGTCTTTCCTCTGTGTTCCAGCTCCATCCTTAGCTTTTAGCAGGTCTTTGGATGCCTGCATCACAGCATGACCTCTGTTCGTATTCTTTGTAACTTTTGATAAAATGCACCTTCTAGTTTTGATTGTCTGTATTTTCTTATCTTTCTTTGAAGATTGTTGAGTTTTATTTTGACAGGCAGATAATTTACTTTTGGATTACACTGATCCTTTTGTAGCTTGTTTTTAAGCTTTGTTAGGGCTCTTGTTGGCATAGCTTTTATTCTATAACTGGAGTCAGTAGACTTTGGTTTATGAGCCAAATCTGGTCCACAGCCCATTTTTGTATAGCCCATGAGCTAAGAATGGATTTTTCATTTTTAAAGGGTTATAAAGAAACAAAAATAAAAATTAAGAAGTATATGTGACAGTGACTATATATGCCTCACATAGCCTAAGATATTTATCTTGCCCTTTACAGAAAACATTTTCTGACCCTGCTTGCTTAATTTTAATTTCTAAGGTGTTTTATTTCTTGGATTTTTACCGAATGCTGCAGGTTTTCTCTGTGGTATTTTTATTGTACCTGGTTGGAACTCACAGGTCTCTCAACTTTGCCTAATCTTTGAGATGTGTTCAGCTTTTAGCTACCCAGTATTTAATTTTTCTATTTCTGATAATTGTCCTTTGCAAGCCTCATGAGTTCTTACTATAACTTAGTTTCCTGCCAAAGACTTAAACGATCTCCTATGCAAATTTTGGAGCTTTCGTTCTGAGTATCTACCTCCTCTTTAGCATAATGACCTGCAAATTCCACCTACCTTAAATTCCCTGAACTTTGGTCTTTGTTTTCTCACCTGAGGAAGATGGCTGTGTTTTGTTTGGCTTCTTCCTTTCTGTGCTGGTGTTCAGCAAATGCTTCTAGGCAGAAGGCTAAAGTGATCATAGGGCTTACTTTTATTGTTAACTTTCTCTCAGACATTACAGTCTTCTTTGACCTTTGCCCAATATCTGAAAACAGTTTTTCTAAATATGTTTTTTAAAGTTTTCTAGTTTATATGTGAGGCTAATCTAGTAGTTATTCTTTCATGGTTGGAGATGGAACTCTGTTTAGCAGCTATTAATAAATGTGCTTTTTTACCTCTGGTATTAGTATAAAACCAATAATTGTAATTGTATCTGTTAAATCTCTTATTTGCTGTAAATTGAGTTTTGTTTTATGGTATGTATAAGAGGTATTAGCAGAATACATAAGGAAATGTGATTAAGACTCAGTTCTGTCCTGCAACTTGAATGCCTATTCTGTGCCCAAGGCTTTCTGTAACTTGCTAGAGACAGAAAATAACACATGAAGTGAAGATCAGGCTTTTAACCTACTAGAGGAGGTAGACATATGTATTAATTATTTATTGCTATGTACCACATTACCTTTAGACTAAGTGGTTTAAAGCAACAATTTATTATCTGTTGGTCAGAATTTAGGGATGGCTTAGCTGGATCCTCTGGCTAAGCTCCATCTCCTAGGTGAGGGTCTTTAAAAAGCCTGCATTCAAGATGTGGACCAAAGCTACAGCTGTCTTGAGGCTTGACTGGTGATGGTGCATTTCTAAGCTTGCTCACGTTCACTGGTCATTGGCGGGATTCAACAACCTTGTGAGGTGCTTGTGGTCTTAGGACTGAGCACTTTAAATCTTCGTTGGCTGGTGTCTGAAGGCTGCCCTCAGCTCCTTTCCACATGGGCCTCTCAGCATGATGGCTGACAGTATGGTAGCTTGTATCATCAGAATAAGCAAGCAGGGACAATGTGAGCAAGACACAGAAGCTCCAGTCTTTTGTAACCTTATCTTGGAAATGAAATTCTGTCACTTTTACTGTATTCTATTTAAGAAACAAGTCACTAGGTGCAGCCAACACTCAAGAGGAGGAGATGATACAAGGGCATGAATAGTGGACACAGAGATAGTTGGCAACCATTTTAGAAGCTGCCTACAACAGCATGTGGCATATTAATTATATAAAGAATTGTAAATGGGTCTATAAAATAATGTAACAACATCAATATATACCACATAATAATTTGCTGCATGGTATGCTGAGGTGCCTCACCACTGATGATTATTTTATTTAAGCCTTTTCCAGTATTCTCTGGGAGAGGTGGTATTTATTATCTCCAGTTTACAGATTGATGTTCAGTGAGGTTACCTAGCTATGATGTAGCAGAACTGAGACTCCAGTCTAGACACTGCTGATTCTAGCACCCATACTTTTAATTTCTATGTCTTGTCAGCATTAAAATAAAATTACTTTTTTTGGAGCACTTCTTCTGTGCCAAGCATTATGATAAGTGGTTTATATATGTTAACCTTATTTAAGGCTCGTGGCAACTCTATTAAGTCTCCTCATCTTACTGATAATACACTCGAGCTTCCAGATTCAGAAAAAGTACTTTGAAAAATCAGATATATTTATTGTTCCAGAGACATTAAACAAATATTACCCAAAGAATCTCTGTAAATACCGAAAGAAATGAATCATTTAAATACCTTAGTACCTTAAAAAGGTGATATCAATCTAGCCTAGGCAACATGCCGAGATTTTGTCTCTCTCCCCTTTTTTTTTTTTTTTTTGGAGACAGATCCTTGCTCTGTCGCCCAGGCTGGAGTGTGGTGTTGTGATCTTGGCTCACTGCAACCTCCACCTTCCAGGTTCAAGCAATTCTCTGCCTCAGCCTCCTAAGTAGCTGGGATTATAGGCACCCACCACCATGCCTGGCTCATTTTTGTATTTTTAGTAGAGGCGGGGGTTTCACCATCTTGGCCAGGCTGGTCTTGAACTCCTGACCTTGTGATCCACCCGCCTCAGCCTCCCAAAGTGCTGGGATTACAGGTGTGAGTCACTGTGCCCAGCCAATTTTGTCTCTTAAAAAAAAAAAGTGATATCACTAATTAAATAAATTTGCAGAAAGAATCCTGGCACATTTCAGTACATTTAGTATATTTAGTATTTTGCAGAAGAAGGGTAATATGTGAGTCTTAAGTAGTAATAAATTTATAAATTCTTGAAAAGAAAGCCCACTCTGAGAAGAAATCTCAACAAACACTGCTATATAAATTTTAGTCAGAAATTAGCTGATATATGTAATTTTTAAATATTTTTATGAATTTGAACTATTTTTACTAATACTTTCACAAATAAGTTGAGTGGTTGTCATATCAAAGGCTGAACATACTTTCTTCAGTTATATCGTTGTCTTTGCAAAGTGAATCTTCTAAATGAAGAAAATAAGATACATTATTTTTTCATGGTTAAAAGGTAAACCATAAGACTCTCTTGGCTGGGTGTGGTGGCTCACATCTGTAATCCCTACACTTTGGGAGGCTGGGCAGGTGGATCACTTGAGGTCAGGAGTTCAAGACCAGCCTGGCCAACATGGTGAAATCCCATCTCTACTAAAAATATAATAAATGAGCCGGGCGCCACAGCAGACACCTGTAGTCTCAGCTACTTGGGAGGCTGAGACAAGAGAATCTCTTGAACCCTGGAGGTGGAGGTTGTAGTGAGCCGAGATTGTGCCACTGCACTCCAGCCTGGGCAACAGAGCGAGACTCAAAAAAAAAAAAAAAAAGACTCTCTTGGTCTTTTAGGCCAATTAAATTTAATCAATCAAGGAATGTCTTTATAAGATATATGTTGACAATAATAAATATGAAAGTTTATTAATGACTTTATTTTTGAACCATTTCCTTATAATAGCATTCTCTCACTTTCTGCATTACCATTTGCTGTCTTAAGTAGGGCATAAATGCAGTTTAAGCTGTATTTATTAGTGCCAACTAAGTGCCAAATACCGTTCTGAGTGCCTGGGATACATCAGTGAACACAATGAACAAAAATTATGGCGTTTATATTTTAGCAAGCATGGTTCAGACAATAAACAGTAACCATAAGTAAGTAAGCAAGCATTCATTGTAGTTAGTAGATAGGGAAAAAATTCTGTACTTGTTCTTTTAAACCTTGCAGAGGAAAATTGCATAGAAAACTATCTGTTTTTCAGCTTAACTTGGTTTTCTTGACCCCAAAACTGGGGATTTAAAAAATACTGGCAAAGACAAAAAAAATCATGGGAAACATTCTCTCCAAAAACATAGTTCAAATGATGCTATTAATTAGAAAATGACCATGTTTTGCTCTTATAAAAATGTATTGCTTTTTACAACTCAAGTATTATCAATATTGATATATAATATAGTAATTTAATCTCTTAGATATTTTTGGTAATGGTTTATAAAAAATGGAAAGTATTTTTTGTTGTACAAATTTTGTTATTCAAAATGTATGTTTCTGTAAACTTTTGTTACTATTCAAGTTATGCTGGCTTTAAATATTATGATTTTTATGGTAATCCCAAGGAAAATGTTTCAGCATGTCTTTTTATTATTTAAATTACTCTTTTAAAGAAAGCTACCTTTGCTTTGGTTGTTTATCTCAGTTGTCTGTTTTCTGCGTTACTTTTGCAGTGAAGGGAAAGAAAAAAATTGTAATATCTGATATATAGTTTACCCTCTGTAGTTTTAGTATTCTTGATTCAGCCAACTACAGATCAAAATATTTGCCAAAAAATACCCCCAAAATTGACTATCTACATAGCATTTACGTTGTATTAGGTGTTATAAGTAATCTAGAGATGATTTAAAGTATTTGGGAGGATGTGTGTAGGTTTTATGTAAATACTATGCCATTTTATGTAAGAAACCCGAACATCTGTGGATTTTGGTGTCCGTGGAGGGTACTGAGAGACAACTGTATATCTTAATAGCTTAGAATTAACTAGGATATAGTACAGTTTCAGCATATAAGTATAGTAACATTTTACAGTGTTGCATATGTTGTCTCAAAATTATTGTTAATTGAAATATTAATACTTATATTTTTTGGCTGACTTACTGAATTGAATCAATTTCTTATGCCACCAGAATGAATTCACTTTTTATTTGGTTTTAAAGTCACAGAGCCCTGGATTTCTGTATTTTTTTTTACATAAGATGAAAAGTAGGGGATACCTGAGTTTAGAGGAGTGGGGATTTGAGAAAGAGTTTTAAGAAAGGGACAGGATAAACAATGGAGTCAGTAAAAAGAGTGTTCTTGATAGATTTAAGAATAGTTATTAAAACAACAGACAACTTTTTACTTGGATTATTCCTTTTTAATTTGGTTTTCAAACAGTTCTCAGCAAGTACAATTCTTTTCATTCTATGTTTTTGCCAGTGTAAATCAGTAACATTAAGGTAAATGTTGTAGGAGTAAATGGGAAGGAAGTAGAGTGTTTCTAGGACAGCCCTTTGAAGAGATTTTCTTCTCTTTGAATATTGGTGTTTTAAAAACAATTGAGATTTAAGGTGCAAACATAGAAAAATAGTGGCCCTGTGCTCTGATTTTTGAAGCCTCTTCTCCATCTTTTCTGCTCATCTTTTTACCACTGTTTGATTTGTGGTCAAGTGCCCCTCACATTCAGTCTTGTATACAGAAACTATTTCTTGTTTTTTCTCTCTTCTCTTGTATATGGAACTCTGTCTAGACATATGATTTCTCTTCTATAGCTTTAAAATTATCAAAACATTTTTAAAATTAAAAAAAATTTTTTATAGAGATAGGGTTTCACCATCTTGCCAGATTGGTCTCAAACTCTGGGTTCAAGCAATTCTCCCGCCTTGTCTCCTTCTAAAGTGCAGGGATTACAGATGTGAGTAACTGCGGCTGGCCTGTCAAAAGGTTTTAAATTATATTTTTGCCTACAAATTCTCTCTCTGGGGAGAAAATAGTTTTGTTTCCAAGGGAATTCTAAGCCTAATGATGGAGAAATGACAAATGATACTTGTAACCAAGCCTGGAAAAGAATGTGCATTTGTAGTTTAAGATGCACAGTAACTAAGATGTAACTGGTGCTAGACGTTTGTTGCAATTGTTGGTATTTTTATAAATTTGAGGAAGCAGTAGTCTAGCCTGATCCATTTGAACCTTTGCTTCTGATATTTGGAATGACTGCCAGCTGGTTAATGGCTATGATAACCTTTACTTGGCTAATATGCATGTCAGTTTTAGAATTTATCCTAAAAGTGACAATTTGCCTGTCACCTGCAGAGTTAAGTGGTATAATGGCAGCTGAACAATGAGGGAGGAGAGTGGAGTTGAGAACTGGTAGAAATGAAATCACTCATACAGGGAACATGTTTTTTCTTGAGATAATGAACATATAGCCCAAAATATGTGGTTGAGTACATTTTGTTTTTGATTGATTGTTCAAAGATATAATTTTTAAGTCTTCATATATAAGTTATTGTATAATTATGTAAGAAGGAAAAGAAAGTGATGATGGCACTTTGAGGACTTTCAGGTTTAGAGCTAATTAGTCTGTTATCTGGTAGAGCACTAATGTACATGGCTGATTTAATATACAGATTAACAGATTTAAAGCTTTTACCCTTTACTTGTTATTAGGCAGTTAGGTTATCTTCCAACTTGTTGGCCAGTCAACACCAATGTGTTTCCTTTAACTCCAAGAATCTCAGTATATGCTATTTTATATATCTTAAATAATTTAAATACATTTCTTACTCTTTCCACAGCATGTAGAGCGCATGAAGTACAGGACAATAAAGCTTCCTACACATATCACCAGAAGGATCTCTTTGAAAGATTCACTGCAGGACTACCAGAGAGAATAATTTGTCTGAAGCATCATGTGTTGAAACAACAGAAGTCTATTCACCTGTGCACTAACTAGAAACAGAGTTACAATGTTTTCAATTCTTTGAGCTCCAGGACTCCAGGGAAGTGAGTTGAAAATCTGAAAATGCGGCCATGGACTGGTTCCTGGCGTTGGATTATGCTCATTCTTTTTGCCTGGGGGACCTTGCTGTTTTATATAGGTGGTCACTTGGTACGAGATAATGACCATCCTGATCACTCTAGCCGAGAACTGTCCAAGATTCTGGCAAAGCTTGAACGCTTAAAACAGCAGAATGAAGACTTGAGGCGAATGGCCGAATCTCTCCGGTAGGTCCTAAAATACTGAACGAAGAATGATGAAATATTGTACTTTGTTTTTAGGTGTAGGGCTTCATTCCGCTAGGAAAAATAGTTAATTATTTTTATAACCTGCTGTCTTTGCCAAAACTTAGCATGACAGTTTTCTATCTCTGTGTATTTAATACAGAACAAGCTTGTCCAACCCACAGCCCATGGGCCACAGATGACCCAGAACAGCTTTGAATGGGGCCCAGTACAAATTTGTAAACTTTCTTAAAACATTCTGAGATTTTTTTTTATTTTTTTTAAGCTCATCAGCTATCATTAGTGTTAATGTACTTTATATGTGCTCCAAGACAATTTTTCTTCCAGTGTGGCCCAGGGAAACCCCGACATAATTTCTCCATAGTGGCATCATTATTTTGCATATGCATTTTAATGTAGAAAAACTATGCCATTTCATTTATATACTTACATTTCATTTACAGTTATGTATTTAAAAAATTGATATATTAAATCCAAACTATGTTTTAAACTCGTGTATATTAAACATTTTATATGAACTGTAACAAAGATATAATAACTGGGAGGCTGAGTTAGTCTAACTAGAACTTATTAAAATGCAGAAACAAAAGTTTATCATTAAACAACTGGATCTGGAATGCGGAGAATGATTATCATTGCTATTTGTAGTCTGTAAAAAATGTGACATATATCTATTAGAAGACATCAACTGTTTGAAAACCAAAGTCTCCTATATATTTTCAGGGAGCAAGTAAACATAATATTACATAGGCGATCTCTGTATTTTTTTCCAAAGTTATTGAGGTAAAACATTACCTAGTATCTTATATGCGAAGATGATCATGTAGTACTCACTCTCTCAAACTAGAGAAGCTAGAAATGAAGATTTGAGAATCATTACTCCAGAGGTGGTAATTGACCCTAAGGGAAGTGGTATAGAGAAAAAGAGCTGAAAGTTCATTTCTCTTTGAGAAACACATAAATTAAGGAGTAGAAAGTGGAAACATCCAATTGTGCAGAAAGCCTTTAGAATAGTTGGGGAAGAATAGTGGGACAGAGCTGTTACGGAAACTGAGGAACATTCTGTGAAGGAAGAATGTAGTTGGCAGTGTTAAATTACCCTTGATGCTATAGAGAGGATGCCCATGGTCCTCTCATTTTCTACTCTCACCGCCCTTCACTCTTTGTTTAGAACTCGGATTTTTCCCTTTGTCTAGTTTCATAACTTTTTCTTCATAATATTATTTGGGTCCTTTTATGTCCTTTGAAAGACAATGCTACGTGTTAAGACAAAAATGAATGAAACATTATTCTTGCCATTTGTACCATTCAAGAAGATAGCAAGCAGTCAGGGATTAGAAAGTGGACAGAACTTCTTGAATTTGTCTATTATTTTCTTTCCTACTTGGGGTACTCAGGGAACATCATGGAGGAAGGTGATCTTTCAGTAGAGTCTTATTCATTCATTCTAAAGATTGATAATTTAGGGGTTAGTAATAATAGCTGTCATTTATTACATGCCAGGTACTGTGCCAAGGACTTTGCATGGATCATCTCATTGAATTTCACACTATCTTTATGAGATGTTAGTACCATTTTTGTAACCATTTTACAGATTAACAATTATAGAGATGTTAAGTAATTTAATTTGCTGAAGGTCACACTTTTCACAAGTGGTAGAGCCTACTTTGAATCCCAGTAGTATGACTCCACAACCTAAACTCTGAATAACTGTATTGCCTTCCTGAGCAGAAAACAGAGAAATCAGTGACCTAAACATCTTAGGTATGAGATCACCAAGAATAGCTACTATTCTAGTTGATTTTGGAGTTTGCTTTGATTGTAATCAAATCTCCTTCTATATCATGGGAATTTTGCTCCTAAAAAGATTTTTCCCCTTAACAATTTAGACTTATAAATAATTGCTCACTTTCCTTATGGTTCCATCTTCAATACTGATATTTCAATTTGTTTATTTCTGACTGCCAAATGTCTTGTTTTTGTTGCATGAAGGGAAAGCTTGCTTTAGTATGGGTTTTTCTTTCTGCAAAATAATCTTTAGGTCTATTAAGTCACTTTCTTTATATTCTTATATGTTGAAATTAATTTCTCAACTACATTTAAATGTAGAGACTACTTTTAAGAGCTGAATCACCTAAGTCATGTGGTAATACCATGTAATTACAGTCTGAAAACAGACTAAGCAAATAGGCCCATGTTTATATAAGGGAACATAATTTCAGGAAAATAGTTTATAGTTATTTTCCCTCATTAGGGAAGAAAACCTCGTTGGGCCCTTTCATTGACTTTACTGCTGGGGCCATTTGTATTTCTTCCAAAGGGATGTCGTTTTAGAGCCCTCTGGCATGAAAGGAAGAGCAATGGAGGTGCTACTAGCATTGGGATTTTTTTCCCCTTATAGTAATTAAGTTAATATTTTGTACTCAATTTGCTATGTCTTTTTCATATAAGAAAATGTGTTCACAAGTCAGACTACAAAAGATTAATTCAGATGTTTATAACTAGGTCGTTCCTTTGAGATAAGGCATATGGATTGGAGTTGGAAAGCAACACAAAAGCTTGAAACTACAATTTTTTAGATTTTCTAGATTCAAGTCAATAATCTGAAAAGCAATTAACAAATCTTTCGGCTAGAATTTTCTGATTTTGTTGATAGTGTTAGAAATTTAGGAAAATAATTTAAATATCGTATCTTGGAGGGATGCAAATGTAGAAGCACAATATATAGGAGGTTGCAGTGTATTTGTGTAAATCTGATCTATTGATGAGTAATGTCTGTACATAAAATTCACTTCCTTTATCGTAGATGCCTGTGAGTTTTGGCAAATACAGTCACGTAACCATCACAAAAACTATAGATGAATTCTACCTCCCTCTAGAATTCTGTTGTTCCCTCTTATGGTCAAATTCTGTCCCCACCTCCTGTCCCTGGCACTTAACTGATCTGATTTCTGTCACACTTTTTTCCTGTTTCAGAATGTCATATAAATTGAATTACATAGTATGTAGCCTTTTGAGTCTGTCTTTTTTCACTTACTATGTTTTTGAGATTCATCAATACTATTGTCTGTATTAGTAGTTCATTCTTTTTTATTGCTGAGTAGTATTTTTATTCTTTTTAAATGTTGAGTAGTATTCCGTTATATTGATGTGTCTTAGCCCATTTAGCATTGCTATCACAGAATACCCGACACTGGATAGTTTATAGAGAAAGAAGTTATTT
The DNA here is from genome assembly GCF_029289425.2 of Pan paniscus. Classification (NCBI taxonomy): domain Eukaryota; kingdom Metazoa; phylum Chordata; class Mammalia; order Primates; family Hominidae; genus Pan; species Pan paniscus. The sequence continues at coordinate 66,667,875 of NC_073264.2, forward strand.
GGCTCATGATTCTGGTGGCCAGAAAGTCCAAGATTGAACAGCTGCATCTGGTGAGGGCCTGAGGCTGCTTCAATTCATGGTGGGAAGTGGAAGGAGAGTAAGCGTGTATAAAGAGATCACATGATAAGAGAGGAAGCAAGACAGAAACTGAGGAAGCCAGACTTTTTTAAACAACCTGCTCTTTTGGTAACTATTCCATTCCCATGAGAAGGAGAACTCAGTCATCTCTGAAGGAGGAGCATTAATTTATTCATGAGGGATCTAGCCCCATAACCCAAATACCTCCCACTAGGTTCCACCTCCCAATACTGCCATGTTGGGGATCAAATTTCAACGTGAGTTTTGATGAGGACAAACCACATCCAAATCATAGCAAGATATATCACTTTTTTTTTTTAATCCATTCACCAATTGAAGAATGTGAGGTTATTTCCATTTTGGGGCAGTTGTGAACAAAGTCACTATTAACCTTTGTTTCATAAACTTTTGTATGACCATAGTTTTTATTTCTCTTGGGCAAATACCTAGGAGTGGGACTGCTGGGTCGTATGTTAACTGCATATTTAACTTTATAAGAAGCAACCCAGTTCTTTTTCTAGAGTACCTGTACCGTTTTGAAATTCCTACCAGAAATTCTTGAGAGTTCTACTTGCTCTCCTCCTACCCAGCATTTGCTATTGTCAGTTATCTTTATTTTAGCCATTGTAACAGATATATAATACTATCTCATTGAGGTTTCAATTTGTATTTCTGTAATGAATGATATTGGCCATTTTTTTAATGTGTTGATTTGCCATTCATATGTCATCTTTGGTGAAGTGTTTATTCACTTCACCAAAGAATCTGTTGTCTATTTTAAAAAATCAAACTGTTTTCTTTTAATAAGTTCTTTGAAAAAATTATTTTTAAAAAACATATAAACACAAAATTATATTTATTAGTAATATAAAATATGGTATAATATAATAAAAAACAAAAACATGGTGGCATAAAACAACAATCATTTGTTTGCTCTTGATTTTTCCAATTTGGGTTAACTTCAGCTAGGCTTTTTTTCTAATTATAAATAGGGTCACTCATGTGGCTGCAGTCATCTGGTGGCTTGGTTATGGTTGGGCAGTCCAAGATGACCTCACTTACATATTTGGCAATTAGGTCGACCATTAACTGGCTCACTTCCATATTTCTTTTCTGGAAGGATAGCCCAGATTTCTTACATGGTAGTGTTCCAAGAGGAAAATAGCAGGAATTGCATGGCCTCTTGAGACTGAGCATCAGAAGTAACACAGTGTCAATTCTGCCACATTCTGTTCATTGCAAGTCAAGAGGCCTACCCATATTCAAAAATGGAAGAAATAGATACTGCATCTTGGTTGATGGAACTACAAAGAATGTGTAACTGCATTTAACCTACCGTTCTCACCACAGAAGGGAAGTTGAATAGATTGGATTAGGTCAAATCATGGTGGGCTTATATAGCCAGAGTTATGTATAGACGCGATTGATAGATAATAGAGAACCATAGTTGGTTTTCAGCAGAGGAATGACACAGTGAAAATGGTTGAGGAAGATTTAGATTTTCAGGTGGATTTGGTGCATGTGCCAGATTGGAGTTAAGATATTTCTTGGGAAACTCTTAAAGTATTAATCTAGATAAGAGGTAATGCAAACTTATACTGAAATTAATGATTGAATCAGTTGACTTTGATGCTTAGGTTTTCAACATGCCTGTATTTAGAGTTTCCCAGACATCTCTTTCTTTCTTGTTCATTGGTATCATGTTAGAACACATGTAGTGGGCCTTCAAAAAATGTAGAAATTATCACTTTCTCAGTCCTTTTATGCTTCATGTTTGTTTTGTTTCAAGTTTAATAATGTGAAATAGCTATTTGCTCACAGAATTTTTGCTCCTTGGGACTTGAACCAGCCACATTGCTTCCCAGAGTTGAAATTTACCAGAAAACACCCAGAAAATTGTTGGTTTGTGCAGAAATCCCCTTGAGCAGTGAACCTCAACCTGGTTGGGTGTCAATCTCATGGAGTTGTAAAATCTAAAAAGTGCTTAATTGACAACTTTCCTTTTAACCTAATCCTTGTTATTCTAGGGACATTTATTTTTGAGAACAGAACTTAAAAAAATTCAAATGTGGCTTTTGGCCTTTTGGCCGATTAATAAAGTTTTTTTGTTTGTTTGTTTGGTCTAGGAAAGGAGAAGAGATTTCTTCTAGAATTTAGATGCTAGCTGTAAAACTGTAAATTTAAAAACCACAAAGAATGTGTGATTAATTTCCGATTACCTGTTTTTCTGAGCTGTGTATCATCTGCCAATACGGGTTACAGACAAAGCACAAATCTTCTGGTGGAAAAATTTGTCCCAGGCAACAGAAGTATACTGAGTTGGGTAGAAAGGAAACTGAAGTGGTTCTTCACAGGTCATGTTTTACTGTTGTTTGAGAAGATTGTGTTAAAAAGTGGGTTGCCTTTGTTCTAGTTGGTTGGTTGGAAGATTTTGCTCTAAAACGTCTTCTCTATAACTCCTAGTCTCTCATATAAGAAGTGTACATATATTCTTAAAGCCAGTGAGATAGATTGGAATGTGTACAGCACCTGCCATCTAATTATAACCTTTCATGATATCTGCCTTTTGCTTTTTCAATCTTGTATCCATTATTCCTCATGTTATCAAGAATATGTTATTTTTAAGATATAATGAAAGATACTCCTTCCCTGAGAACATTACAGTGGGAACAACATTCCTGTCCTGATAGGCCTGATTAAGCAGATATTCTCTCCCTGGAATTTCTTGTAACTTTTTAACATTTTACTGGATTAAATTTGCTAACATTTTGTTTTGGATTTTTTCTATATATTTATTTATAATTTTTCCTTCTTGTGATGTCTTTCAGGTTATCAAGGTTATGCAGGCCAATTCTGTTCTCTGGAAAAGTTTATGTAAAGTTGATATTCATTTTCTTTTAAATATTATAATTCTACCAGTGAAGTTATCTGGGCCTGGAGTCTTTTTGTGGGGAAGGGTGGTGGCGAGGAAGGAGAACATATGGGAAGATTTTAGATTCTGGATTTCATCTCTTTAATATAAATTGGACTGTTCAGCTCTTCTATTTTTTTTCTCATGTCAATTTTGGTGAGACGTGTTTTTCAAAGCATGTGTTCATTTTATCAGCATGTTCAAATGTTCTAGCTTAAAATTGTTCTTAGTGCCATTTTGTTTTCTTCTCCATACTTGTATATCTATAGTAATGTCTCCTTTTTCATTCTTAATATTGGTTGTGTTTTCTCCTTTTATCTTGCTAACAGTTTATCAATTTAATTTGCTTTTTCAAAGAACCAACCTCTGTGCTTTTTTTTTCTTTATTGTATATCTGTTTTCTATTTTATTTTCTTTTATGTCCTGGAAAGCCTTAAATTTCTCTCTAAGCACAGCTTTCAGTTGTATTCCATAAGTTTTGATATTCTATTTTTGTCATTAATTTAAAATACTTTAAAATTTGTATTGTGATTTTTTTTTTCTATGACCCATAGGTTATTTAGTAGTTGTTACTTAATTTCCAAATTGGGCTATTCTGTTTATCTTTCAGATTTTGATTTCTAGTTTGTTCTTCAACCAGATAGAATTATATTCTATATTTCAGTTCTTTGAAATTTATTTAATGGCTTAGCAAATGACTTATGTTGTTGAATGCTTAAGAAACGTGTATTCTGTTGCTGAGTCTGATCTAGTATATATGTCATTTAAGTTAGGTTGGTTAATTAAGTTATTCAGATTTATTAATTTTTATAAACACTCATATTCTTTTATAATTGGTCACATATTTTTTCTTTCTAGTGTTCTTTACTCCTTCCTGTTATTCAGTTCTTTCATGTTGAATCATGTTCTTCAGCCTTAATAATATCCTATAGTATTTATAGTGCAGGTTTGATAGCAATAAATTCAGATTCTCTTTTTTAAAAACTTTATCTTTCATTTTGTTAGATATTTCTATTGAGTGTAGAATTTACTTTAGCAGTAATTTTTAAAAGCATTTAAAACATGTCATTTCATTGATTCCTGCCTTTCATAGTCTCTGAGAAGTCTGCAATTTTAAGAAGCGTATCTTTCTCTTTGGCTGAGTTTACTTTTTTTTTTTTGCCTTTGGTGTTAAGCACTTGACTATGAGTGCCTAGATATGGCTTTATTTGTTTTTATTCAGCTTGAAGTTCACTGAGCTGCTTAAATCTGGGAGTTGATGTATTTTATCAATTTTGGAAAACCCTCAGCTACTATTTCTTCAAATACTGCTTCTGAAGCCATTATTTTTTATTTTTTTCCTTATGGAATTCCAATTATATGTATTATTTTTATGGTATCTCACATGGCTTTATGTGTCTTTCATGATCTAATTTCTCTTTGCACTTTATTTTGTATTATTTTCTATTGAACTGGCTTCCAACTTATTTCACCTATCTTCTGTTTTGTTCATTGTGCCGTTAATCACACACAGTTAGTAATTTTTTATATTTTTTGATTCTAGAATACTCACTTGATTCTTTTTGATAATTTCAAATTTCTTTGGAAATTCTCCATTTTTCATCTGTCTTGTCCATGTTTCTTTTAATTTCTTTAAATAGTTATTCTAATATAACTATTACATTTTCTCCTAATTTCGATTTCATGGATCACCTTTTGGTTGATTTCTTTTGATATTTATTTTGATTATTAGTCAAATTTTCTCTCTCTTTGCATGTCTAGTAATTTTAAATTTAATATATTGTGTATAAAGGCACTGTGGAGGCTACAGAGGCTTTTCTCTGTTGGAGATTGGGCTTAATATTTCAATCCAGTACAATCAGTGATTGAACATGGCTGTGTTGTAGTTTTAGTAAAACCTAGCCCACTTTGTTTCTTCCTTGTTCCTCAGGTATAATTCTTCTAGGCTTTTTATTGACAATTTGGTAGATTTCTCTTCAGATTTGAAGTATAGGACATTTCTTCTGCCCTTCAGAGGTTTTGAGCTTTGCTCTTTGGTCTCTTGCTCCAGGTAGCATCTAAATTTGACATACATTGAAGAGAAAACTAGCTGTGAGTTTAAGGTAGGCCTCAAGCAGGACTTCATCCTGTAAATTTCGTAGGACTATGAGAAATTTCATTCTGTCTTAAAATTACTGTCTAGCCTTGGAGCCATAGAATCCAGCAAATCAATCATGGAGAAAACTGGCTATGTGTTTACTGCTCTTGCAGTTTCCAAATTTTCACACCACTCTTCTGTGATCCCTACCCAGAATCAGCAAATGCTTCCCAAGTAAGAACACAGCTAGTTCAGCCTGCTCTGGAATTTTAGTTAATTTAATCCCTCACTTCCACAGCTCTCTAATGCCTTTAAAAGGATTATATTTGCAAGTTTTTTTTTTTTCTGGGAGTGGTGGGGAGTGCTTATTGTCATTATTACAGTGAGAATGAGAATAGGGTTTGCCATGTTATACTGTATTCTACTTATAACTACATATACTCCTACATATACTCTACCTGTATTAAAAGTGGAGTTCATTTATCCCAGTGTTGCTGACATACACGATTTCCATTAGTTCCTGTGCCTAGATCTCTGGAGCCTTCTTGGTTCTTGCTCTTCTAATGACCTGGTTCTTCAGGCTTTCCTTTGATTCCCTTTTAACCTTCTATTGTATACCTTAATTGTGTGGTAAAGGAAAGGAAGAGTTTAAGTGGATTCAAAGTTTGTCGTGTTAAAGCAAATTTAATATGGTCTGAGAAGGACTTTGTACTCTATATTTGAGTCCTAGTGGATGAACTGTAACCTAACTTAATAGGTAGACAAGATCGAAAACCTGACTTAGGAGTATGCGCCTGTAACAATAGCTGAGTCTTGCCCAATCCCAGCAGCCATATTTCAACCATTCACACACTGCTGAGCATTCAGACTGTGTTCAAATAAGGCAAATGCTGAGCTGTAACCAATCCAGTTGTTTCTGTACCTCACTTCTGATTTCTGTATATCACTCCCCTTTTTTGGTCTATAAATCTTCTTCCACCATGTGGCTGCACTGGAGTCTTTCTGAATCTGCTGTGATTCTGGGTGCTGCCGGATTCGTGAATTGTTCATTGCTCAATTAAACTCCTTTAAATTTAATTTGGCTGAAGTTTTTATTTTAACAGTAACTGTCAGTAATCTTTTTCAATGACTGATATAATGAACCTGTTAGGAGAAAGACCAGGATGAGATTTAGGTAGGTTGAACTTGATGTGCTTGCTGAACCTATCCAAAAGAAAGTTGGAAAGTGAGTCTAGAACTCAGGAAAAAAGCCCAGGTGAGAGAGAAATATGACTTTGGGAATCATGCACATAGCAGTGATTGCCAGAAAATGTGTGGCACAAAGTAAAAATTGCTCCATGCACTTCAGATGATCCATAGTTTCCTTAAACACTGTGGACTTGCAGAGAAGGAAGTGTGGGAACAGCATCAACATACTCTTACGTACAGGGCCTGCAAGAATCTCATGTGGTAGGAAAATTCATCTTTCAACCACTACACCTGTTCTATGAATACAGCAGTTGGTTATGTGTAGAGAAGCATAGCATCATATGTATTTTTACATACTATTGCCATTACTAGGTTTTATTAGGGACAGAACCTTGGTAGAATAAAAGCACATTTAGAATATAATGCTACTTTCATCATCATTTGTTATATTGTCTTAATATTCTTCACACCCAAGACTTGAAAAAAAAAAATATATATATATATATATTTACATGGAAGTAAAGTTTACATGGAACAATGCCAAGGAAGGGGTTTTCAGGCAACAAAAGTATTATATCAGTTGTTCTATTTACAACACTGTGGTATAGCATTGTTACCTGTCTTTTCTTGTGTACTGAAAAGTATAACCCCACTTAAACTCAATATATGAAAATCTAGGTTTACACAGAAGATAAAAGGTAAAATAGTCTTTATAAAATAGCAGACTCTTAGTGAATTTGGATTCAAGATTTAACAATCCACTTTGCCCATAGTCTTACAAGTTTTTTGTAAATCTAGGCCTACCAGTGTATAGGCACAGTGAATGGCTTATAATCCTATTCATAGGAGAGTTGCAGCTCATAATCATAATTTTATGACACTTTTCTCAAGGTCTCATGTGGCACCCTATCAACTAGGTGTTGGATTGCAGTGGGAAACAATGCAAGAAGAGCTGTTAGCTTGTGCTTTACTCTTAGCATCTCGATTGTCCTAACAGTAACATTAGCAGCAAGCAGGAACAGCAAGACAACAAAAACAACAGCTGTTAATATGTGTTACTATGTATCAGGTCACATTCTAAGCTTTGTGTATATATGAACTCATTTAATCCCTATAGCAGGCCTGTGAGTAAGTACTCACATTATCCCCATTTTGTAGGTGTAGACAGAGAAGTACAGTTAAATAGCTTGCTGAAATGTATACAACTGTGAGTGATGAATGTGGAGTTCATCTTGCTTCATATTCCACGTTCTTAATCACGTTGGTATGGTGGCTCTAAAAGTCACTGCTTTTTCCACAGAAAATGTGCAACAATCCTTTTTTGCCTAACACCCTTTGCGTGTTTTGTATATGGGTCCAGTAGACTAGACCATAGACTATAATGTACATTCTCTTTCTACCAGATTCCTTTCTTCCCCATTTATCATTAAGCTGACTTAGCAAGGAAAATTATCAGCGATAAAGATGGGTCATTCTGTAGTGATAAAGGAGTAATGAGGACATAACAGTCCTTAACATGTATGCACATAACAACAAAGTGTGAAATACCTGAGGCAAAATATGTGAGACAGGAGAAATAGATAAATTCACTATTATAGCTAGAGACTTCAGCACCTCTCTTACAGTAATTGAAAGATTAAGCAGGCAGAAAATCAGTAAAGATATAGCTGATGTGAATAGCATTTTCTTCAATCAGCTAATTGACATTTACAGAATACTGTTTTCAACAATAGCAGAATACACATTTACCATTGAAAACCTGTCTGTCCTGATGGACTCTGATATTTGGATTGGGGAGTTTCTTGTAAAAGGCTGTCTTGTCATAATGAGTAGGGAAGTCTGTGTATTTGGAGTTGGCTCAGTGGGGAGGGATAGGGCTGTAGAAATTTATTCTTATTTATAGTAGCAGCTAGAAGTCTATCATGTAGAGAAACATTTCTTTTCCCGTTCATTTCAAGCTTTGCCTACTCCCTACCCACAACAAAGATGGTTCAGTAGAAACTGGTTATGTGGAATGTAAGGTAAGATCATGCTTTCTCATTAGGAGTCATAATCACTTTCCTCATTCATATTAATATATTCATATATAATACCAAAATCACCACCAAGAAAAGAAAATTAGAGTAAGGTAACTTTCAATATTTGGAAAATAATACATGTGCAAGACTTCTGGTGATAGCTATATGATTTTGAAGAGAAAGTAAAATTTTTTATAAATCAAAAAGTATAAACCATTAATATTACAAATAGGAGGGAAATTGCAAAGCTTAGCGAAAGGCACTGGATAGATTGTGGCATACAAAAGGGGGTCCACGTTGGATGCAGTGGCACAAGCCTGTAGTCCTAGCTGCTAGGGAAGCTGAGGCAGGAGGATCACTTGAGTCCAGGAGTTCCAGGCTATTGTACCCAATGATCGTGCCTGTGAATAGCCACTGTACTCCAGCCTGGGCAACACAGTGAGACCCCCATGTCTAAAAAAAAAAAATAGGGCGTCAGGTTTAGTGATTCATTCATTTATTCTTTTAATTATTTATTTTAGGTTCATTAGAACTATTAGAGAATAAAATGCATCTGATTGTTTATATCTTGTCTGTTAAATGGTATTTAGTTATCTTTTGCTGTTCAACAAATTACCAACCTAGTGGTGTAAAACAACACAAACTTACTATCACACAGTTTCTGTGGATTAGGAGTTCTTACACAGTTTCTGTGGATTAGGAGTTCTTGCACAGTTTAGGTGGTGTCTCTGCTTTGGGGTCCCTCACAAAGGTACAAAAGGTGTTGACTGGGTCTGCAGTTTATTTCAAGGCTCAATTAAAGAAGGATACAGTTCTAAAATCATGTGGTTGTTGGCAGAATTCACTTCCTTGATATTGTTTGGACTAAGGGCCTCAGTTTCTTGCTGTCTGCCAGAGGCTGCCCTCAGTTCCTTTCCAAGTGGACCTCTCCAGAGGGCAGCTCACACCATAGCTTGCTTCATCAAAACCAGCAAGGAAGAGAATCTGCTAGCAAGATAAAGTTTCAGTCTTTTTAAACACAGTCATGGAAGATACATTCCATCATCTTTGCAATATTCTATTGATTAGAGCAAATCACAGGTCCCATTTACACTTGGGGAGGCGATTTTCCAAGGTCTTGACCACCAGAAGATAAAAATCAGTGGGGGCATCCTACAGTCAACCACCACAGCAGGGATCATGTGTTTTTAACATGTTTTATTGTGCTCGATAATAACATCAAAGTTTTCATTGTGTACCAACACTTTACATAAATTATCTTATTCAGAAGTTAAGTGATTTGCCTCACACCACATAGTAAGTGCTAAAACCAGCAAGAGCTCAAAGAGTCTGACTCTAGGTATTATAGAATAATATATTTTTAATTAAACATGAAAAGCTTTAAATAGTGCTTCTTGTCTGTTTTAAAATGTTCTAGAATTGAGGTGGGTAGCATTTTTACAGCAATAAGAATGCTAATCTGGTTATTAATTGTTACCACATGATTTCAGACTAAACATTTCAATCACAGTGAACTTCATTGTTTGTGGCGCAATGTCTTGCTTCCCTTGGTTCCTAGTACAAAGATTAAAGGGGCAAATAATGAGCAGATTCTGTGAAACATATCCCCTGAGGAGGAACCATAAGCATGGCTTGAAGGCAGGGTTGCTGAACAGATACTTCATTTATTTCGTTGATGTTGCAAGATTAATATTGTATACTCTTTTTGTGGATGATGGCTTTGGTTACTGGATTCCAAAGGCCAGTATTCTTTTCTATGAAATGTTTTCTAATTCGTATAAAGCGAATTCTTTTTCCTCTTCATTCCTGTATTTTATTTTATTTTATTAATTAATTTATTTTATTTTATTTCTTATAATAGTCTAGGAGTGCCTCTGGACGGCTGTGTCCAAGGGTATAAATTTGCAAGTAGTAAAGAAATTTACCATTACTTAAAAATCATTTACCTTCATTGTGAAGTTCCTTTCCTCTCTCTCCCTCCTTTCTTCCTTCCTTTTCTTTCTCTCTTCTTCCAATTTAGAGTGATTACATATGGCAAGACTTTAAATTATTGTACTCAGGGATTATTTTGAACTTGCCTTTAATTTCATTTATGTGTGACTTTTTCCTGTAATTATATGTATACAGTACGTATGTAATCTTTCATACATGGGCATTAATTTCATAGCTGTGCATACAGAAAATCCCATTTTGATAGGATATCCAAATAGGATACTTTTTGGATAGTCTGACCTTTTGCTCATTTAATGACAAGTTGATTACCTCTGTTCACTTAGAACCAACCTCCCTTCCTCCCTCCCTTCTTTCTTTCCTTCCTTCCTTCCTTCCTCTTTTTTTTTTTCCCCCACACTCTTGCTCTGTCCCCCAGACTGGAGTGCAGTGGCACATTCTCTGCTTACTGCAACCTCCACCTCCCGGGTTCAAGGAAATCTCCCACCTCGGCCTCCCGAGTAGCTGGAATTACAGGTGCGCGTTGCTGTGGCCTGGCTAATTTTTGTATTTTTAGTAAAGACGGGTTTTTGCCATATTGGCCAGGCTGATCTCGAACTCCTGGCTTCAATTGATCTGCCCGCCTTGGCATCCCCAAGTGCTAAGATTACAGGTGTGAGCCAGAAGCAGATATTTTTGATGAATACTTTATAATTCAGTTTTCAAAATATAGATAAAAATACAAATGGAATTAGTCAACAGTTGGCCGCAAGTAAGTATAGCTTTTATATAAATAATCACAACTATTCAAATGTAAATTAAATTTGACTTTCTCCTCACTACAAATCCTTATAATAGCTCACTTGCTGCGGATAGTTGTCTGCTTTTTTTGGTTTGCTTAGCTTTAACAGGGGTTGACAAACTATGGCCAGTGGGACAAGTCTACCTTTCTCTGTTTTTTGTTTGTTTGTTTGTTTCTTTTTCAATGGCTTCCAGGCTAAGAATGGTTTTACATTTTTAAATGGTTGGATCAAAAACAAATTCAAAGCAGAACATGTAAGAGGCCATTTGTAGCCACAAAACCTACATAGTTTACTCTCTGACCCTTTATAGAAAAAGTTGACTAACAAGGTTTGTGTGAACCAGGATGGTTTCATTATTTTCATTATTAAGTCTTGTCTTTTGTAGTCTCTGAATTGTTAGGCATGTTACATGTTGATATGGACATGCTCTGAAATAAAGGTCCAAATAGTAATATTATTCTTAGGCTCTTGTTTTACTGTACATCTTTTGTACTTGTTTCCATTTTTGTTTTTTTTTCCCAAGACAGGGTCTTGCTCTGTCTCCAAGGCTGGAGTGTAGTGGTGCAATCATGGCTCACTGCAGCTTCGATCTGCTGGGCTCAAGCGATCCTCCTACTTCAGCCTCCCAAGTAGCTGGGAACACAGGTGTGTGCCATGATGCCCAGCTTGCTTTTTTTTTTTTTTTTTTGAGACAGAGTCTAGCTTTTGTCGCCAGGATGGAGTGTAATGGCGCGATCTCAGCTCACTGCAACCTCCACCTCCCAGGTTCAAGCGATTCTCCTTCCTCCGCCTCCTGAGTAGCTGGGATTACAGGCACGCATCGCCATGCCCAGCTAATTTTTGTACTTTTCATAGAGATGGGGTTTTTACCGTGTTATCTCCTGACCTCGTGATCTGCCCACCTAGGCCTCCCAAAGTGCTGGAATTACAGGCATGAGCCACCACGCCTGGCCTATGCCCAGCTAATTAAATTTTTTTTTGTAGAGATGGGGTCTCCCTATGTTGCCCAGGGTGGTCTCGAACTCCTGGGCTCTAGCAATCCTCCTGCCTCAGCCTTCCAAAGTGCTGGGATTACAGATATGAGCCATTGTGCCTGGTCTTACTATAAATCTTTATAAGCTTACATTTTACCTCTTATTTCTTCTTGCTTTTATTATATGTTCAGTTATTCTAATGTGTTTGTGTCTCTGCCTCCTAAGAGGCACCTTGTATTTAGTGCTGAAGTGGCTCTTAGGTGGAGGAGATCTGATCGGTTATGCTTAGAAAGGAACAATCTAGTGAAATGAAAGGCCTGGGCTTCTCAGATTTGGATTTGGATCCCAAGTCGACCACTTACTAACTTAGTGATCTTAAAAAAGTCATGTAAGGGGGCTTTTTGATCTTCAGTTTCTTCACTTTAAAAATGGCAATAATATCTATTTTGCAATAAGTTTAAAATGAGATTAAAAAATATATAGAAGAATTTTTGTGTATTAGTAGGTCCTCAATAAACAGATTTTTAGCTGCTAATGGTAGCTGATAATCCAAAATGCATGATTTTACATAGTTTTATAGAACTCAGAATACGTTTTCATTTTTTCTAATGTAAAATAGTTAACACAATGGATGAGATAATTTGGAAAACTTGCACATTCTTCAGAATGATTGCTCACCCTGAGATAAATCACTTAACCTCTTTGGGTCTAGGATCTACAATTGTAGGAAAAGTAGATTGGGGTAGGTGATCGCATTCAATAAATGTATTTATTGAAACAGAATAGTTAAATATATACTAGGTTAAATAGAAGCATAGAATGGGCTTTATTTCTCATAATTCTTCTCTCATAACTGGACAATATGATTTTTAAAACTGATGCTTCTAAATATGGGAATTATAATTGCCCACCCTGAGCTTTATTTAGAATATAGAAATTTTAATTATTCATTATCACTACCCAGACCTCTAGGGAAGAACACACCATTCTTGGAGAAAGGTGTCACATGAAAAAACATCTTAAATTACTAAATTGTAAAAATTTAAACTTTGTATTTGAATTTTTTTCTCCCGTATGTAAATGCTACATAGGCAAAGTAAATTTTCTTTAAATATTTTATTTAATATAATGTATGAATAGTTGAGCTGAGGGACTTGATTAAACATTCTTTATATTTTATTCTTTTACCCTACTATACTGAGCTGATCATGACTTCAGTAACTTCTTGATAATTGAAGATAAATAATAGCAGGAAATACAGTCATTGTGGCATATTGATTTCAGTATCACTTGATTTATAGATGACACATCTGCTACAAAGTCTTTAGAAAAAAATACCCTGGGCTATTTCTTACGTTTCTTTCAGGCAAATTTGTATTTCAGTATGAAGATTTATTTTGTTTTTGAAATTGTTATATTGACGTCTTTTAATTCATTTAGCTCAAGCTTGTCCAACTCGCATGTGGCCCAGGACAGCTTTGAATGCAGCCCAACACAAATTCGTAAACTTTCTTAAAACGTTATGAGATTTTGTTGCGATTTGTTTTTTAAGCTTATCAGCTATTGTTAGTGTATTTTATGTGTGGCCCAAGACAATTCTTCTTCTTCTAATGTGGCCCAGGGAAGCCAAAAGATTGGACATCCCTGATTTAGATAACATAATGAAATAAAATGGTTGTTTAGTTTGGAGATCAGTATTCTAGGCAAAGCTGTCTGAAGGAGAACAAATATAAATAGATTTCAATATATGTATTAGAGCTAGCCTGTGAATTACAATGGCTACAAGGAAATATAATGTACAATAGCACACTATGCTTTTCTTGTTATTGTTGCTTGTTCAAATAGAATGAATTTGATTTTAACATAGTCTTTCTGTTCTTTTTTAAAAAAATGTATGCAAAAGCTGTTGCTTGGCGGGTGTATTTTACATCAGAAATGCTTAAGAGATTGTAATAAGGTTGGTGAAAAACTGAGGTACATTTAATGAATATGGAATGCTATATCTGCAAATAAAGACAAAAGGGACTTTCAAAAGTGTAATTTAATGTTAATTCTCAGTTTTACTTAATAGCACTTCAGAAATATTATCTATTTTACCATTTGTTATGTGCAGAAGCTAAGAGACTTATTTTTCTGCAGGTCAGTGGCAGAAGAAGAAATAAAAATCTTCCAAAGAATTATGAAGTTGTATCTGATTTTCAGTGTACTGCCAACACTGTCCTCTTTTATACTTTTAAGTTTCCCTTCGTTTTAGAATTAATTTAGGACAGTATGGTTTATTAGCCTATAGATAATGACAGAATATCCAATTTTATATTACAGTTACTTTTGGCATTTGTTGTGTGTGATCAGAGATCCCCATGTAACAGTATTGAAAATGGCCACTTGAATCATTACATCTTTGTTATATGGATATATCTGTATAAGCATATAGAGACCTTGTTTAATATTTATTGAGATTAACCATAATGATAGGTTAGTGTCTTATAAATAAGTAGAAATGGCACATTAAACACAAGTTTGCTAGATTAGGTAATTGCTGTATTTCATGTGGGTCATGGGTCTCTGGGAAGAAACCACATACTGTAAGTTAAAATTAAGTCCCCAGTTTATTTGATCAGTAATACAAAAGCTTATTGGACATGGTAATGCCATATGGAGTAGAAATAGATATAGTATATCTAAAAATAGCTTCCTGTGGTCCTTTAGAGTCCCCAGTGGGGTCATAAACTGCCTGTGCAGTTGTCCACACAAGGTAACATCTTGCCAGATCTAAGCTGATTTCTTGCTATGCTGTAATCCTTTTATACCTGGAGCTGATGTCACCTTTCTACAAGAATATGCACAATTTATGCACTTCCATTTAAAGGAATGTGTACAAGCTTCTAGGATCTATTAGTTCTTAAACCAAACCTGAGTCAGTAATACCCTATTCTGATCCTTGAGAAGAAAGCAAAAGTCATTTCAAGGTATCTCAATAATAAATACACCTTTGGCTTCCCTGCACTATGGGAAGTGCATCTCTTCAAAATACTGATAGTGCTATATTTTATATATATATATAGTCATGCATTGCTTAAGGGCGGGGTTACATTCTGAGAAATACGTCATTAGGTGATTTTTGTGGCTGTATGAACATCATAGAGTATACTTACATCATAGAGTGTAGTAGGCTAGTGTGTACTACATACCTAGGGTATATGATATAGGCTGTTGCTCCTAGGCTACAAACTTGTACAGCATGTTGCTGTACTGAATACTGTAGGCAGTTGTAACACGATGGTTAAGTATTTGTGTAAACATATCTAAACGTAGAAAAGGTACAGTAAAAATATAATCTTGTGGGCCTACTGTTACATATGCGGTCCATTGTTATGTGGTGCATGACTAAATATATATATATGTGTATATAATACTGTATATAATACATATATATGTATTTTCTATCTTGTAGAAAATACATGTTATGTGTGCGTGTATATAACACACTATGTATACACAGACACGCACATACAAACACACATGGAAGTTTGTTGAAAACCAACAAGTCGGTTGATCACTCATTATTATTTGATTGTTTTTGATAGGTATTGGTAGCTTCCAATAACTAGAGGTCAGTGAAAAATATAGGCTTCCTCCCCCATAATTCTGCTAACCTTTAATATGTTACAGTGAAGGCAAGACTCAAATTGGGGAAGTTCATACTCTGTCTTTTTAGGTGTTCCTGCAATATCTTATATGAAAGATTATCTTGAGAAAGTTGTGACATTATTCCAACAACAGGATTTGATCATCCTTCTGTGCAGGCATCAGATAATAATCTGAATCAGCCCCTAGACACAGTGTGGATTGGAATCTAAGCCTAGAGCATCATTCCAAAGAGTATTGGCTACTGGATTTACTAAATTCTTACATATTGTTCTCAAAGTTGGTAGTGCTTCTGTAATATTTCTAGGTATTTCACATTAGTTAATTTTACCCAGCAAAATACTATTTCTAGAGTCCATTTAGCTTACAATAAACTTGCTGGTTTTTATAGGAAATAAAGCTTACTGAACAGCTTGATATTGCTGCTGCCTTTGGGATGTAGACGTTTGATGATGTAATAGTTAATTAATCCTGAAGTGTTAATTCCCAGACCTATTGAGTCATAAACTCTGGTGATGAGGCTCAGTAGTCTGTATTTTAACAAGCTCTCAATGTGCATCTGATGCACACTAAAATTTGAGAACCACTGTCCTAAAGTACAATAACATTTTGATATTTAAATTACCGACAGAGAAAATTCATAACAGAATAAGAAGACTAACAATGAGTCATCTTTGGGATTTTATTATAACCAGTTAGTGTCAGGTACCTGGTGTTTACCCGTGAAGTAAACATTTATTATATCTTGTGTCCTGTTAAGTATAGCACATAATGCATTATGATGGGACTGAGGTTCAGTTCAAAAACTATTCAGCACCTTCTATTTATTCATTTTAGGATACTGCTGCTTTTGTAAGACTTAACTCATTTATACAGCCAGAGCTTTTAGTCACAGCAAGAGCCTTGAAAGAAGAATGTAAATAGAATATTGCTATGCATGTTTGTGTCAAAGGATATAAACTGACACATGTACATTTTAAATATAATTTACTTTATCCATTCCAGTCGTGTCCAGTTAAAACCTACTGGAATCTTTTTTTTTCATAGTTTATCCATGTATGATACGTGAGTTTGTATATTTCATTATTAATGGATGTCAACCATTTTTACCTTTTTTGTTCTACCCATAATTTTCTTCCTCGAATGATGCCACTATTGCCAAATTAGCAAGAAGATATTTATGACTTTTCTGTTTTCTAAGAGGACTTTTGCATATTCACATATAAATTGTGGTTTAAGAAAGATACACATTGACATTTTGACAGATTTTAATTTTCTTAGGCTTGGCAGGATACAACTTACTTTGTCTATTACATCTGGATGAGACCATTAGAATCTTGTTGCTGTAACTGTAAGTCATGGTGTTGAATTTGCCTTTGCGGTATAGAAAATAGAGCAGTGTACTTGAATATACTCTGCAGCATAGAGACATAGCGTGAAAGGAGCATAAGTGTCACATGATGAGTTGAGCTAGCATTTTTTTCTTCCATCCAATTAAAATAATATATAAGGTCATGAATATCCAGTTATGGTTGTATATCCATATTCTATTTGTGATGAACACATGATTTCTTCCATTTTAAATTTATATATATTTTTTTCCTGGAAGTGTTATACTATTCTGAAATATTTTGATATAAGAATGTATTTACTTCATTATTTTTAGACAAATTTATAATGTTGGCGTTTCGTGATCTCTGTTCACCTCATTAATGTTTACTCTTAATACTTTCTAATTTGCATCCTAAACTTAAGCCTTTATGCTGAACAACCCACTATGCTTCATGTCTGTGCCTTTACACATTTTACTATTTTACTGATTCAGCCCCATCCCCAGCTGTCCTAAGTATTTTTAGTAAGTGTTGGTGGTTCTTTAAAATTCAACCTAAGCGTGTCTTCTTCTGAGAATCCTTTCTTGACCTCATTCATCTGAATTAGGTGCCCTTTCTATATGTTCACCCAGCAGCTATGGCCTGCTCCTGTCATTGTACTCTCCACAGTGTGATAACTTTTAGTGCATTTGTCTTTTAGCTGAATCTTAAGTGAGTATTTTGATGGAATGGATTATATCTTATTCATCCTTGTATCATAGTGTTTAGAATCTGGCGTCTTTAATAAAGTGAATTAAATGCTCATTGAATGAATGAATGAATGAATGAATGAGCCCAGTTGATTTGGGGAGCATTGTACCTGATTAAAAAATCATTCTTTGTATTCTCAGCAGATAACGGTCATCTTAGACATGCTGATCTATGCCTGTTATATCTTTGATCCCACTTATTACTTAGTCCAGTACCTTTGGCATAGTGAATGCTGCATGAATGGATTGGAATTAAGGGCTGTATGTTATATAAATCATAAACATTTTCATCTGTAGATTTAATTATTTTATAATTAAAACTTAACATCTTTAGATGCCATCTTTTTTTAGAAAAAGATTTTATTGATCTGCCTTTTACCACTTTGATCAAAGTACACCTTTTGGGTTTCATGGTTTTATTTCTTTTTCTTTTGTTTTTTTCTTTTTAGACAAGATCTCACTCTGTTACCCAGGCTGAGTGCAGTGGTGTAATCACTAGCATGCTCACTGCAGCCTCAACCACCTGGGCTCAAGTGATCCTCTTGGTTCAGCCTCCCAAGCCAGCTGAGACCACAGGCACATGCCATCAGGCCTGGCAAATTTTTGGGTTTCATTACATTTGACTTTTTGTTGTTGTTGTCCAGCCATAGAATTCTTGTCAATATTATATAGTAGTTTCCTCTGAAATTTTGCATTTTCATGTCATTGTGAAAGGTATTAGAGATAATATTTTTTTGTAGGTCAGGCCACAATCACAGTTATCACTGTGATAAAATAAAAAAATGTACACTGCCATTCATAACCAACAGGAAGATCTGGTAAAACTCTGATAAGTACCTTATGGGCTCTAGGCAACATAAGCGACATTTAATTTATTTAGATTGCTGAAAATAATAAGCAAAAAAAAAGAACGCTGAGTCAAATGCAATTAATTTAGCATCTATAGTAACTTGGTTTTAGTGATTTTAATGATTAATTAGAAAGTGCATAGAAGCTGTGAAGCTGTTTGCTCTTCCCAACCCTATATTTTGATATTAAGGATCTTATCTTTGTTGTGTAGAATAGGCAAATGTTTAGGAAGACAGCAATTTATTTCCATTAAAATATCCGAATTAGCCAGCTAAGAGTCTTTGTTTACTTTTTTTGTGAGATGGAGTCTCGCTCATTCACCCAGGCTGAAGTGCATGGGTATAATCTCAGCTCACTGCGAGCTCCGCCTCTCCGGTTCACGCCATTCTCCTGCCTCAGCTTCCCGAGTAGCTGGGACTACAGGCGCATGCTACCACGCCTGGCTAATTTTTTGTATTTTTAGTAGAGACGGGGTTTCAACAGCTAGGATGGTCTCAATCTCCTGACCTTGTGATCCGCCCGCCTCTACCTCCACCTCCCAAAGTGCTGAGATTACAGGTGGGAGCCACCGCGCCCAGCCTTTTTTTTTTTTTTTGAGACAGAGTTTCACTCTTGTCGCCCAAGCTGGAGTGCAGTGGTGCGATCTTGGCTCACTGCAAACTCCGCCTCCCAGGTTCAAGCGATTCTCCTGCCTCAGTCCCCTGAGTAGCTGGGATTATAGGCGGCCACCACCACACCAAGCTAATTTTTTGTATCTTTAGTAGAGACGGGGTTTCGCCATGTTGGCCAGGCTGGTCTCGAACTCCTGACCTCAGGTCATCTGCCCGCCTCGGCCTCCCAAAGGGCTGGGATTACAAGCATGAGCCTCCGCGCCCAGTCTGTTTACTTCTTAACATCAAACTTTGAAACTCCTTATTTAAAAGATTAAAGAAAGTGAATTACTGTCTATCACTGTTGCTGTTTGCTTATTAGGGATATAAAAAATGGGATAAAGATAGAAATATAATAGATCAGGTGGTAACAGAAGGAAGTAGAGAAATTCAAGAGATTGAAGACATGTAGATTCAGAGTCAAGTTCTAATATTTTAATGCATCTTCTGTGTTAGGATCTAAATACTTTCACATATATTACTTGTAATTTAATATCAAGTGAAAATTAGTTTGTTTTGCCTTAGGTTCTTCTTTGACATCTTTCAGTACTTAACTCCTTAGTTTGTATATGTTTGTATTTGGCATCCGGTTTGTAAGACTTCATCCATTCACGTAGTCCTTCATTCAGGCTTTGTAGTCAGACAGATCTAATTTATATTCTATATTGGCTGTGACAATTTCTTAAAATAAGACAATAGTACGTATTGCATTTTGGAAATATATATAACCTATAATTATTTTAACAGATATTCCTAATTGTTTATACATTTCTTGATTAAACTAATTTATTTACAAACAGATCTGTTTCATTTGCCTCTTAACTCAACTGTTAGGATGTTTGCTCCTGCACGCTTTCATGGGTTTGCATTTGCCCCCTCCCCATTTTATAATTCTCTAACCTACAGAATGATTGATTTCTATATTATTTATTTATTTTAATTTTTAAATTAAGTTTTCTTTAAAGGCAGGGTTTCACTCTGCTGTCCAGGCTGGAATGCAGTGGCATGGACATGGCTCACTGCAGCCTCCTGGGCTCAAGTGCTCCTCCCACCTCAGCCTCCCAAGCAGCTGGAGGACAGGCATTGAGCCACCATGGCTGGCTAATTTTTAAATTTTTTGTACAGGCAGGATCTTGCCATGTTGCTCAGGCTGGTCTCAAAGTGCTAGTCTCAAAGCAGTCCTCCCAACTTGGCCTCCCAGAGTGTTGGGATTACAGGTGTGAGTCACTGCACCCAGCTGGAATGATTGATTTGAAATGATAGCCAGTGTAAAGTTCTGTCTATATATAATATGAAATGACAGGAAGTAACATAAACATGTACTTCTAAAAGTATGGATATTTTAAGCTGTTTGTTCTTTTGATGCAACTATGATTACTTGTGTTTTAAAATATACTTTTAGATAAGGAATAAAAAAGTAAATATAAGTGCTTTTTCATAAATTGTTAAACAACAGTGAAGACTGGAGATTGGTGGGCATGTCTAATTAGCATAGTTTCCTTCGGAAATATTGGCGTTTGATTTCCTCAAAGCTGACACAACTCAGCATGTGGAAGTCAGGCTGCCTTGCCCCAGAAGGAAACTTGCTGCATGGTACCTCGTAACGTAATTACTGAAACAGTAAGCAAAGTAGTAGAAATAGCAAGGGATGGAAACAGTTCCTAAAAATTAAATATTGAGACTGAAGAAAGACTTGACATAATCAGAGAGAATATGGACAAGCAAGAGATTAAAACATAGAGAATGAAATAGATATGGATAACCAGTAAAGATCCAG
This sequence comes from Pan paniscus, assembly GCF_029289425.2. Classification (NCBI taxonomy): domain Eukaryota; kingdom Metazoa; phylum Chordata; class Mammalia; order Primates; family Hominidae; genus Pan; species Pan paniscus. The sequence goes on from NC_073264.2 coordinate 66,688,857, forward strand.
CATTAAAATAATTGCATAGAGAATAGAAAATATGGAAGAGAAAAATTATTCAAAATAATAAAGACACTTTCCCTGAAAAGGAGAAACACATCCTCAGGTCAAAATGATATTTTGGGTCCTGTGAATTTTGATTGCTTGACATATCTAGGTTAAATGATAAAACCGATATTTCTCCAGGTATCCAGAAAGAAGAATATATCATTTCAAAGAGGGGGAAATCAGGCTCTTGCTAAATTTCTTCCTAGGAACAGTCAGTGCTGGAGATGAATGTAGCAATCTTTTTACATTTCTGAAATAAAGAAAATGTGATCTAGGAATGCAGTTCTTAGCTAAGACACCAGCCAAGTATAGATTCAATAGGCAGGCATTCCCAAATACCCTCAGTCTCTCTTGAAAAATATATCATTTAATTAGGATATTGAGCCATTTAAAAGATAAATTGATAAAATTGGCAGTAACATTTAATATGAAATGCTAGACATTTATGTAAGTTATGATTTTGGAATCTAATGTATTTGAAATAAAGTTTAACTGTGAAGAATAACATGCCAACAAAATTTGGAGTTGGAAGTATTTTCATGTTTCTGTTAATAACATCTAAAATTTAAAATATAAAGACATTAGTCCAGTATATTAATGTTTTTGACAGTTTTTTAACCTTAGATCTTTTTAAAAATATCCATTTGAAATTGAGGAACTCATGCATTTTCACTGAATTTGTGCTTCTATCAAATAAAAGTAAAATTAAATGTACTATATTTTAAAAGGACAAATAATTTCCTCTAATTTTGTAAAAGCTTTTTAACCTATTTTGACATATTTGAGGGGTTTTCCCCCCTACATGTTTTCATCTCTGTAATTCTTTTAAAGAGTATGTGCTGGGCGCTGTGGCTCACGCCTGTAATCCCAGCACTTTGGGAGGCCGAGGCGGGTGGATCACGAGGTCAGGAGATCGAGACCATCCTGGCTAACGCGGTGAAACCCCGTCTCTATTAAAAATACAAAAAAGTCAGCCGGGCATGGTGGCAGATGCCTGTAGTCCCAGCTACTCGGGAGGCTGAGGCAGGGGAATGGCGTGAACCCGGGAGGCGGAGCTTGCAATGAGCTGAAATCGTGCCACTGCACTCCAGCCTGGGCGACAGAGCGAGACTCTGTCTCAAAAAAAAAAAAAAACACAAAAAACTAATTTTTACAAAAATAGGAAATATTTGTATATTTAGGAAAACGTTATTCACTGCAAAAGAATTTTTATGTATTCAGGAAATGGTTATGATCCTCACAGATGAGAAAAAGTGAAGTTCAGAAATGATATGACTTAAGTCAAATATTTAGTTAATTTTATAAGCAGGCCAATAGTCCAAGTCTTTTGAATCTTTGGTAACTGATCTGTTACTGCGTTACACAAGTGATAATATTTAGGAATTAATATATTTCTAGAGCAGTGCCATACGTAGCCACAGTGTGTCACAAAGAGAACAAATAGTATGTGTGTGTATAGGCTGAAAAATTTTACCAAGACAAACGTCTGTATAGTACCTGTGCTATTAATATTTTATGAATAAAATTATATTGTCTAGGTAACTTTTAGGCATAAAGATGGCAACACAGTGGATCTGTGAGATTCAGGACACTGAATCTAAAAGTCCACTTGGACTATTAAAATATTGCTAAATATGAATATTTCTGGGGCTTAGAGTTGCACAATTACTTTGAATGTATGCATGCCTGATTTTATAAAGGCAAATGCATCCATGTATTAGTTGTGTGGTTGGTAGTCAGTCTGAATTAATGACAAATGTGAATTCTGTAACATTTGATGATAAATACAGCTTTATTGCTTTCAGGTTCATGTAAACCAAAGTAAATCTTTACTGTTTCCAAGTTGACAGCCCACTGAACCTGATATAATTAATAGATGACAGTAATTGGTAAATAGTGCCATCCATTTTTACTGATAATTAATGTATTCACTTGTGTTCTGAAGAAATTTGTTTTTAAAACACTGCCACCAACCTTTACCCCAGCAAATATTTACAGAATTTACTTTTAAAACAAACATTATTTTAGAGTTTAAGAAAACTGACACTACCTACTGTTCTAGCTTAATTTTCCACTACTCCTCCTTCCACCTTAACCTCCCTTTTCATCTTCATTTCCTGTTCTCCCCTGTACCCTATGCTCTAGCCATATAAAATAAGTTCATCTTTACTGAATGTGGCATGCTCTTTCACACTTCTTTTCCTTTGCACATGCTCTTCCTTCTGTTTGAAATGTCTTTTCCTTCATCCCCCAACAGACTTTTCCTTGACATGGTTCACTATGGCTATCCTTTTAAAGTTCTTAATTATACCAGGCATTATTTATCTCTTCTTGCTATGGTCTAAACTCTCATACCAAATTATCGCTGTTATTACATGTGCTGCAATTCGTAATTTGTGTCTGACTTTTCCACAAATTATGAATCTGACATTTCCAGATTGTAAAATATTTGAGGATAGTGGCTGTGTTTGTTTCATGTTTGTGTGCTTAAGTACTTGGCATGTAACAAGTACTTGGCAGTTTTTTAAAAATGAGTTGTGACTCTTAGTCCTGCAGAGATCATATTATTGTGGTCCCCTTTATCCATGGTTTTGCTTTCTGCAGTTTCAGTATACACAGTCAACTGTGGTCTGAAAATAAGATATTTTGAGAGAGAGAGAATGCAAGAGAAAGACCACATTCACCTAACATTTATTACATTATCTTGTTATAATTGTACTATTTTATTATTATTCTTGTTAATCTCTTAGCTGTGCCTAATTTATAAAGTAAACGTTATAATAAGTATATATGTCTAGGAGAAAACAGTGTATATAGGATTTAGTACTATCTGCAATTCAGGCATCCACTAGGGGTCTTGGAACAGTATCCCCACAAATAAGAGGGAACTACTATGTCACATTTTCGTTTTCTTTCTCAGCCCCTTTATTTCGCTCCTTTTTCTTGTCGCTCTCAATCTCTTTTACTTTCCTCCTCTTTCCCCTACTCCCTCCTTTTCAACTTTGTTCTTTTCTTCAGTGTTACACAAAAGACAGACATTTTTAGAAGTGTTTGCCAGGAAAAGAGTGTTATAAAATCCACCAATGGGTACTGCTTCTTTGTTTTTACATGTAATCTAGGTAGATTTATTTATGATGAAATATTTAGAAAAGGAATCCTGATTTCAGTAGAAACTTCTCTTTTAAATGTCAAAATCTACAATAGCATTATTTAATGAAACTCACATAGAAGAAATAAAGGATCATGGGCCTATGTAAACTTGAAAATAAGAACTTGGCATAGAGACTTAGAATTCTATAGAGAACACCATGGCACTTCCCAGACCTTTGCTTTGATATTCACCCTTTGCTTGTCATGGGCCTTGCCTTAAATCTTTTTTTTTTTTTTTTTTTTTGAGATGGAATCTCGCTCTGTCGCCCAGGCTGGAGTGCAGTGGCGCAATTTCAGCTCACTGCAAGCTCCGCCTCCTGGGTTCACACCATTCTCCTGCCTCAGCCTCCCGAGTAGCTGGGACTACAGGCGCCCGCCACCACGCCTGGCTAACTTTTTTGTATTTTTAGTAGAGACGGGGTTTCACCGTGTTAGCCAGGATGGTCTCGATCTCCTGACCTCGTGATCTGCCCGCCTCAGCCTCCCAAAGTGCTGGGATTACAGGCCTGAGCCACCGTGCCCAGCTTGCCTTAAATGTTTTGACTCAGACTGGTTCAACTTCACTCACTCAGTTTAAAGACCTCTCTTCTCATTTCTTTCTCTTCACAGTAATAAACTTACTTTAATTAAATTTTTGACACAAGAGATTTTCATTTTTTAAAAGATGATGCATAGACGTGGTAAACCATCCAAAGAGTACAAAAGGGGTATACATTGGCATGATATTTCTGCCACAAACCCAACCCCTCAGTTTCTCTTTCTAGAGGTAACATCTTCTATTAGTTTCTTCTGCTTCCTTTCAAAGATATCCTCCCTATCTTAGGGGAAAGAAACAGAAAGATATGACATACCAATGGGTAACACCATCTGTTGGAGTAATTTCCTAGCATTTTTTTTGTTGAGAGCTCTGATTACTTGATTTTGTCCTTATAAGTTAACATTTTTTTTCTTCATAACCTTGCACAAAATAAGAATCATTTGATGACCATGAGTTCATGGCAGAAAATTGAGTATTTTAATAACTGTTTGAAACAGGAAAAGCATTGATTGGTTCTCGGTCTTTGGAATTAGAAACTTTGCAATGAGTATGTTTTCACCCAGCATATCCAGTTCATTTATCACATGGTATAAAAAGAAACTCACATGGAAGGGGATGAGTTTATGCTGAAATCCAAACATCTTGACTTAACCTGCAGAATTGTTTTTATGTCTTTGCATCATGGAGTCAAAGAATAGGTACCATTGGGAAAATCCCTTAAGATGTCTCTCTGTTTCTCCTCTTGACCAAACTGGGGGGGAATAATAATAATGAAAAAGGTTTAATTGCCTAGATGGGAGCATGGTAGAACCCAGTGTGTCATTCATCCGTTACCTAAATGTGGATTAGTATCTGGAATACATTAGGTAAGAATCACAATATAGGGTAATTCTCACCTCCATAGAAAATAAAGGGTTCTAAAACACTACCACATAACTTAAGGGTTCAGTAACTCAGAGAAATCCTGCATAAACGATTGTTTTTCTAGTCTCCTGGTATTTGTTGGAAATAGGTTTCATACTTCAGGGTGATACATGTCTAAGGGCAAAGGATAGTAGTATTCTTTCACCTTCTGGCACTCCATCTCCCTGGATAAAATTCTCCATGGGGAAAATAGGTGGTGGTATTTCTGTACTTTGGGAATTTTAGACATTTGTCATTTCATTGTTGGGGAAAAACAACATTTCTGGTTTTGACTTGGCAAAATGTTATGGCCTTCAGTTTGTGTTCTTTTACCTATACTTTATTTGAAAAATACACATACACACATAAAACATACATTTTTCTACAGTAATGGAAGAAAACAGAAACTACTTTGTCGACGTTTTGGAAACAAAGTCTAGAAGTATTTGTGCAAAAGGTTAATTCCTCCTTCACACAAAGAATAGTGTGAATACATTTAAGTTATTTAAATGAATGTGAAGTTAGTTTAAAATTTTTCCATTTTAATATGGAGAAACTCGGATTTACTTTTGGAGTTGGTATTAATGGTCTATATGAGTTTCTCTTGGCCTATCACTTGTCATTGTTTTCAATAAAAGGCAAAAGCAGTTGTTCATGTTTAGACTGAAGTATTTAAGAACATGAAAGGGGCATGAGATTCTACTTCTGAAAGCTTATGATACATTATATCTTTGAAATTCAACTCCCTTGTTCTGACAAGTATGTTACACATCAGCCAGGCAGCAAGATAATATACAAGAAAAATCCAAGTCTTTCTTTGAAAGGATTAACCTTCAGTTGGTAACTTACCTCCCTGGGGTTTTGTGTAGCTTAATTAGCATTGGCAAAGCAGCTTGATACTGTTGGATGAAAGGCAGGTAAGTTATTAGAGGTAAGATAGAGTTATGATTGTGATTTTGCAAACAAATAACATTTTTTTCATTGGTGACATGAGGGGAAGCTGAGGAGGATCTTTATCTTGGGTCTTAATCTCAGGTAGTATAGTTTGAAGCTAGAATGCTTTATGAAGGAGCTCCATGTTTAATATCTCAGCTGGAAAATTAGTTGTTGCCTTTCTCTTAAAATATTGTGGCATGTAAACCAAGAGAAATGTGCACTATTGAAGCATTGAAGCAGGCTTTTTTTTTTTTTTGGTGTATGTCATATATAATCTAGTAACAGCATACTTTACTTATGTGATTAACACCACAGGCAAGTCACATACTGTAACAATTTGCATGAGTTGGTTGTAACTAAAAAAAATGTAAACTCTATTGCAAGATATTTAAAAAAAAACTGGGAATAAACAAAAGGACATTGCTTCTAGATCTCACCTAGTTCTTCAGAAAGTTTCTTATTAACTGAGGGATTAATTATGAAGATTTTTCTGCGACTTTGCATTTGCAGCTGTATATACAATTGTTTTTTTGTCAGCTTCATTTTTAAAACAGGCACTGAATCCCTTTGGATATATATGAGAGCTTTCACTTTGGTTTTGTGTTATAATTGTTCCTCTGGTGTAAAGTAGTTCATGAAAAAATGGTTGAGTGCGACTTGAAATAAAGTATATTTAAATTCTAGACAAAAGAATGACTAGATTTGAGTGGTGGGGGGAACTGACCTATTATCTATTTTTTTTCCTTCATTCAAGCATAAGTGGCTTCCTATAGAGGAATTAATTGTGTTCTCTCAGAGAATACCTAAGTGGTGAGGTCTGCTTGCTAGCTAGCTAGCTACCTACGTACCTACCTACCTTCCTATCTATCTGTATTAGATAGATAGATATATTAAAGGAGCTGTTCAAACTTCAGCCTTTGGTGGAAGGCAAAAGAAGACTCTACCAGAGGACCTGATACTAAGCTTACATTTAAGGGATTTTATTCTTTTGAGTAAATAGCCTAGTTCTGTCTAATGATACTAAAAGACATTTCATTCTGAGTAGGACAGTTTATCTTCTAGAACATCCTTAGAAGTTTTCATGCATATTCAATCTCCTTTTCCCCTTTAAATAATCCCTATTGATCTGCAGTCTGTTGAGTTATTGAAACTTTATTTGAACCTGAATGTGTTGTCAGCATTGGGAACAATGCATCTCATGTATTTCTGTCTTTTGTGGAAGATATTCCTCTCTTCTGCTTGTTGGGAAACTAGTATCTCGAGTCATTCTTTAATGCATCTTTCATTCAATAGACATTTCTTGGACACTCACTATATGTCAGCATCTGGGCTGGACCAAGGCATGTTCTATACATGGTATTGGTATGGTTTTGGTAATCTGGTAATTTCTTTTGCATTTTCTTCACATCCTCTGAGATCATGTAATGTATCCAGTTTAATTTCTTTCTATAATACTAGTCTTTAGGCAATTGGTCAGTCCTTCTAGGCTCTAATGATGTTTATAATCCCTAACATAATTCTATAGGATTTCCAGTGTAATCCTAGATTATTGATTTTACCTTATTTTCTGAATTATTTCCTTGAATCACTGTAAAACATAATCACTTGCACCTCACTCCTTTTTTGAATCTTTATGTGTCAATACTTGTATGCCTTTTACTTAAAGTGACAAAGAGTAGTTTAATAGTTGTAATAAAGAATAATATAACTTAAATGAATATTAAAGTTAAGAGGGGAATCTACTGCATTCATTTTGAAATAGGAAAAATTGCAATAGCAATCAAACCAGATTTTCTTTTGTTCTTGAAATGTTCAAAATTTATCATGAACATTATAGATTCTGTGTTTCATAGTGTATAGATACAGATTAATATTGTCTGTAGAATACCCATGTAAGGGAATGTGATATTAATACAGAAATTAAAATAGCCATAAAATGATGAGCTTCTCTAAGGTGCGCTCTTCTTTTTTCTTTTCTTTTCTTTTTTTTTTTTTTTTTGAGACAGAGTTTTGTTCTTTTTTCCCAGGCTGGAGTGCAATGGCACTATCTCGGCTCACCACAACCTCTGCCTCCTGGGTTCAAGAGATTCTCCTGCCTCAGCCTTCCCGAGTAGCTAGGATTACAGGCATGCGCCTCCACACCGAGCTAATTTTGTATTTTTAATAGAGATGGGGTTTCTCCATGTTGGTCAAGCTGGTCTTGAACTCCCAACCTCAGGTGATCCACCTGCCTTGGCCTCCCAAAGTGCTGGGATTATAGGCATGCACCACCACACCTGGCTAATTTTGTATTTTTAGTAGAGATGGGATTTTGCCCTGTTGGTCAGGCTGGTCTCGAACTCCTGACCTCGGGTGATCTGCCCACCTTGGCCTCCCAAAATGCTGGGATTAGAGGCATGAGCCACTGCTCCTGGCCTAAGATGTGCTTTCTAACAAATTTCACAGTGCCAGATTTGACTTTTAGTAAATCTGCATTAAAACTAGTCAGAAAATAATTAGTGAAAAACTGATGCAGGATATTTTCTTGACCCCTTTGTGGGGTGTATGACAGGGGTGCCTCGTTTACTCAGCCTGCCCCGCTTAACCCCTTGTGGGAGGGAGAGAGTGTGCAAACAAGTACAGGAACCCGACTGCAGGAACTGGCCAGGGGCCCGGCAGTTTACTTGGGTAAACTTACTATTTACTTTGGTCTGCCTGGCTCCACCCCTCGCAGGAGGGAGCATGCAAGTGAGTGAGTGCAGGGACTGCCAGCTGCTTCAGCGATGACAGGAGTAAACTCCCTTCAGGCCCTGTGGCAACATCCAGGTAGGGGTGTCTACGACCCCAAGGCCCCAGGGGGCATGTTGCAATGCTGTCTTAGCTCCATTGTCTGCAGACATCAGTGTGTTATCAGCTCAGTGTGTCCTTTGCCTCATTGCATTGGGTGGCTGCCCTCTGCCAGCGAGGGCAGAGGGCCAGTATGACAGACTTTTTGGGTACCGGCATGTGGTACATCCCAAATTCTTGTCTGGTGCCCAAGAGAAATGAGGTCATGCAGATGAACTGAAGGATGGTGAATATAGAGAATTTTATTGAGTCATGAAAGCAGTTCTCAGTGGAGAGGGGAGCGAGAAAGGGAGCGGGAAGGGCAGGTTGCTCTCCCCTGAAGTCAAGCCACCTCTCTGCCTCTCTCTTCTGAAGTCAAGTTGCCTCATCCAGCCGGTGTCTCTGAAGTTAAGTCCTCTCTCTTTGATATCCAGCCACTTCTCCCCTCTGCCGGCTGAGTCTGGGGTCTTTATAGGCACAGGATGGGGGTTGGGACGGGCTGTAGGTAGTTTTGGAAAAGGCAGCATTCGATTGGTAAAAAGATATTATTGAGAAACAACCAATTGGGAGAGAGGGGGCACACAGGGATGGAAGTTTTCACTTTGGGCCACCGGTTTCAGACTTTTCCACTCGAAGGTGGGATTTTGCCAGGGACTTGCCCCTGTCTGCCTAGAGTGTCTCTGCCTCCTCTGCCTCCTGTTGCTGTCAAAACCACTTTCAAATGTGTATTCTTAAAGTTTTATCTTATGCATTAGAATATTTAATCTTTGATAACGGCATTTATCTGGCACCTTATATTTACTGTATTTATTAATTATTGATTCCTGAGTCTCCTGAAAGTGTCTGGATATGGTTAATATGAGAGGATGTAATAATCAGAATGCCGTTAACTAGCATAGTTTCAAAAATATTTTCTTGAACCCTGTTGTGTCTATTTGACTATTTTAATATGAACTAAAAATGTTAGCATTTCTTATTTGAGGTGAAATTATAAAGAAAATTTGTTTCCAGGGTTCACTTCATCCTCCTTAAAAGTAAAGTATTTTGTTTCCTCACTCTCATGATATATACCTCAGTCTGGATTAGAACTAAAACCACTTACTTGATTTTGAGAAGAAAGTTCACTTTGAATTAAGTAGAATTGACATATATTCCTTATATTCTTTATCAAATAACTTGACGATTTATCTTCTACACCATTCTCTTTTTTTTTTTTTTTTTTGAGACGGAGTCTCTCTCTGTCACCCAGGCTGGAGTGCAGTGGTGGGATCTCGGCTCACTGCAGGCTCCGCCTCCCGGGTTCATGCTGTTCTCCTGCCTCAGCCTCCAGAGTAGCTGGTATTACAGGCACCCGCCACCACCCCTGGCTAATTTTTTTGTATTTTTAGTAGAGACGGGGTTTCACCGTGTTAGCCAGGATGGTCTCAATCTCCTGACCTTGTGATCTGCCCACCTCAGCTTCCCAAAGTGCTGGGATTACAGGCGTGAGCCACCACGCGTGGCCCACACCATCCTCTTATATTATTTCTAGCCTAAAACATTCTGCTGTGGCTGATAAACAGTTACTATGACTACCTTTGTTTTTGAAAGTATCAGGATAAATAGTATCACCTGGGCTAGGAAATATAAATTTATCTAATAACAGTAGAAATGAAGTTTGTAGAATGACCTGACAAACTGGTAATCTGGATTCTAAAACCTTTGGCAGTAGAATTGAAGATTAATTTTTGTCCTCTTCAGGCTCTGTGGGTTTTTTTTACCCTTTTGGAATGATTATTTTAACTGGGTTAGAGAAAGTATACACAGAGATGAACACATGCACATACATATGCAAAATGAAAAGTTGTAATTTTTATGTGTTTTGATTTTAAATATAGATTTGCTATAATAAAAACTACATCTTTTTATTTGGATGTGAGTGTGTATAGTTTGAAGATTAAACATACTTATTAATCATTGCTTTGACGGCAGCAATATTCACTTAGAACTCTTGATATTATCATATAATTTTATAGTATTCTTTCCAAAATTGTTAATTCATTTATAGCAGTTATCCAAACAATTGTTCTGTAGGAGGACTGTCTTCCTTTCTTACATGATCAGCTATTTTAATGTTACTGAAGTTTTTAAGAGCCATCTTTCTTTCATTCTTCAGGTTTTTGAAGGAGATGATGGTATGGATTTGCAGAATAGTTAGGGGAGTTACTTATTTTTTAGATAATTTTCAACCAATACCTTTAGGGTAGCATAATAAGAAACCAAATATACAAATATCCAACCTCAAGAATATCAACTACAGAATTCTTTGATGATATAACACTTTTTTTTTTTAAATGAAATCATAGTTTAAAATGCATGGTTGTTTTCTCTCATAGGACTTGCTATATTCTAGTCTTTTGAGTTTTCCAAGCATGGTCTATCTAAACACTTACTGTGATATGTAGAATTTTCTTAAATTTTCTCTAGACCGTAGACATCCTAGTTAGCTCAGCAGCATAATTCGTAAGAGGAAGCTGTTATCATATTCCTTATAATCCTTTTAAAATTTGAGGGCTATACCATAAAATTGTTTACCAGTAATCTGTGCTGTTCCACAATAGAACACAATAAATAATTTTGATAGGTAACATTTATTGAGCCCCTACTATTTTGGAACATTTAGTCCTCAAAATAAGTCTTTGTGGTACTATTGTTATTTTCATAGTACAGATAAGGAAACAGAGCTTAGAAAGGTTAAATAACTTGCCCAGAGTCACACAGCTAGGAAAAGTTAAGAGTCACACAGTAAGACTCTTACTAAAGTCTGTCTTCCTGTAAAAACTATAGTTTAAATCTCTATATTATTTTTCTGGATAATGCAGCTAACCAGCATTTTAAAAGGCGCTGATTTGAATGAGCTTTTCAGTGATGGTGGTGGATTAATCTGATTTATCCACACTATCAGGCCGGGTGCGATGGCTCACGCCTGTAATCCCAGCACTTTGGGAGGCCGAGGCGGGTGGATCACGAGGTCAGGAGATCGAGACCATCCTGGCTAACATGGTGAAACCCCGTCTCTACTAAAAATACAAAAATTTAGCCGGGCATGGTGGTGGGCACCTGTAGTCCTAGCTACTTGGGAGGCTGAGGCAGGAGAATGGTGTGAACCCGGGAGGCGGAGTTTGCAGTGAGCCGAGATCGCACCACTGCACTCCAGCCTGGGCGATAGAGCGAGACTCTGTCTAAAAAAAAAAAAAAATAAAAGAAGAAGAATGGTGCATATCACAGAATGGCTTGTCTTGGAGTAAAGTCCATGATAGTGTAACAGAATTTTTTTTTGGAGGCTTGGAAACTCTAAACATCTGTTATACAACATTGAGGACAGTAGCTCTAGTAGCACTGACTAATATGGACAACTAAATCAGTTTAACATTGAGCCAGGTATTTGTGACTCATGCCATCTCACAGTGAATTTGTTCTTAATATGTTTTAATTTAAGCTGTTGGCCAGGCGTGGTGGCTCATGCCTGTAATCCCAGCACTTTGGGAGGCTGAGGCGAGAGGATTGCTTGAGCGCAGGAGTTGGAAACCAGTCTGGGCTACATAGTGAGACCTTGTCTCTACAGAAAATAAAAAATACAATTAGCTGGGCATGGTGGCGTACACATGTAGTTCCCAGCTACTCTGGAAGCTGAGGTAAGAGGACAGCTTGAGCCCAGGAAGTCAAGGCTACACAGTAAGCTGTATTTGCACCAGCCTGGGCAACGGAAAGAGACCCTGTCTCAAAAATTTTATTATTCTATTATGTAACAGTCATACAGTTTGGCTCTATTTACTAAAAAAAAAATTTTTTTTTTTCCGAGACCGGAGTCTTGCTCTGTTGCCCAGGCTGGAGTGTAGTGGCGTGATCTCAGCTCACTGCAACCTCTGCCACCCAGGTTCAAGTGATTCTCCTGCCTCAGCCTCCCAAGTAGCTGGGATTACAGACGCACGCCACCACCCCCAGCTAAGTTTTGTGTTTTTAATAGAGACGGGGTTTCACCATATTGGCCAGGCTGGTCTCGAACTCCTGACCTTGTGATCCACCCGCCTCGGCCTCCCAAAGTGCTAGGATTGCAGGCGCGAGCCACTGCGCCTGGCCACAGTTTTTTTATTCTGTTAAATAATAGTGATGTGGTTTGGCTCTATTTACTCTGTATACATCTCTTTACTAATTTAGCTTTGAGTGTTTTTTGATAGAGATCTTTTTCTCATTTCTCCAGTTCAACTTCATTTTAATTACTGAATTATGGAGGAAAATAATGTGTTTTCATAGTAGTATAATTACTATTCCAAAGGCTGAAATACTATTGGAAGATATATTTTATTTAGAAGTTAAGTAAAAATTTACAAATACTTTGATGGTTCTTGGAACATTTTTTTTTTTTCCCTGAGGTCGAGTCTCTGTCTGTTGCCAGGCTGGAGTGCAGTGGCACAACCTTGGCTCAGTGCAACCTCTGTCTCTGGGGTTCAAGCGATTCCCCTGCCTCACCCTCCCGAGTAGCTGGGACTACAGGCATACACCACCACGCCTGGCTAATTTTTTGTATTTTAGTAAAGATGGGGTTTCACCACGTCAGCCAGGATGGTCTCGATCTCCTGACCTCGTGATCTGCCCACCTTGGCCTCCCAAAGTGCTGGGATTACAGGTGTGAGTCACCACGCCCAGAACATTTTTTAATAAGTCTCTGAACATAAAATTTAATTTCTGCCTGAGCCTTGTTTCCTACTTATAAATGAGAAATAAGCAAACACAGACTCAGTCATCAGCTTTAAAGTAAACAAAAAAAATATTTTCAGAATATGGTATCAGTATCAGGCATATAAATAAGATAATCATTTTTCTGAAAAGAAAGAGGAGAAAACTAAAACTCATTGAGCATTACCATGTTTCCCCCCATCTCCCTATACTTCTAACAGTGGTTCACCTCTTCTTCATCTTTATTGTAAAGCATTTCTTAAAAATTGAAGAAGTGCTTGAAAGGAGGCAAAAGTTCCTTTTTGAAAATTGATTTATTTCTTGGTTTGGTTATGAGTATTTTTAGAAATATTTTAAATTCTTACTCATGCTAGGGAATGGCTGGTACAGGATGATAAGCAAGCTGCTTTAGTTTGGACCTATGTCATATAAAGGCCTTACAGCTCTGTTTCAGGAAGCCCATACTTAGATTCCAGGATACATTCCTGGGCCAGACATCTAGAGATACTCTTTGGTATGCAAGGTTTACAAGTCTGTTTTCAACATTTTGTCCTAAGTGTTCTGCTTCACTTCATAAACTAGTAATTGCAGTGTTATTATCATTTACCCTACCTTTGAACCTTATATTTAAAAGACTTACAGTAGTGTGAATTGGCACATAACCAAGGTCTTTCCATTTCTTAATAAAGCCATTAACTGCTTTCTTTATTTGGAAAAAGAGATTTACAATAATCGTTAATTTTATTAGGTCTGCTTAATACATATGCTCTAACAAAAATTCAGTAATCTGCTGTAAATCCAGTGCCATAAGATATTTTCACCAAAGATTCTTGCTCTTTTGAGTACATGAAGAAAATTAAATGTTACTGTTGAGAGAAATGTCATTGTAGTCTAGAAAATTTTTTCAGAAAACAGATAGATTTTAATAGTAGAGTAACTTGATAAACAGGATTAGTATTGTACACTTTAGCCAAGTAAACGTAGAATAATGTGTCTAAATTCCCCACAACAATCCATTTCTTTCTTTAAAGATACTCATCTCTTAATGCAAAACCTGTTTGTAAAAGATGTGTCAATTGGATTTTCCATTTACTTGTATTTCAGTTTACAAATGCTCTATTTTCACTTCACTGATTACTTTAGCTGGTTATATGACAGAGCTTTGTTATTTTGTCCTGCCTTTACCACTTCATACTTCTTTTTCCTCCTAGCTCTAAGTAGTCAGTGATTTGTTTGTGTTACTTCATTTATGCAAAAAATATTAATGAAGCAACTACTATGTGTCGTGAGAATGTGTCATGTGCTAGGTATAGAATAGTGCCCTCACAGATTTGAATGTAGCGGGATAGAGTGACAAATAAGCGCTTACATTAAATAAATGGTTATAGAAACAACTTACATTTAAATATCAGTAGGGGATGGGTTAAGAGATGATGATGTCTCCATGGGATGAATATTTTGCAGCTGTTAAAATATATAAAACATTTGTAAAAAATATGCATAAGACGATATTTGTAGTAACATGGGTTTCATGGGGACTAGACTTGTTATTATGTATAATCTTGTACCTTAAAAAATTTATTCACATATTTTCAGCTAAACTCTAATAAGATTTAAAGAAAATTTGCAGCATATGGAATGAGCAAATAAGTAAGCAATTACATTTCCATTTAAAAAATCTGGAGATAAAACATTGAATTATTAGTCACTCATTGCCCTGATTTGTACATTTTCTCCAAATTGCCTTCTTTTAACACATTTGAAGTGAGCACAGACAACTATTCGTTCTACATTGTTCTGTTGTTGGCTGCTGGATGATGCAACAGTAGTCTAGTATACACTTGTCAAAGTAAATATGGACACGGATTTCCTTGGAGAATTGAGCCAGAAACCTTTTTAATGTTGATATCATAGTATCTTAGAGCTGAATTTAGATACAGATTATTTAGATATGTGATTTAGATATTTAGAGCTGAATTTAGATATGTGATTATTCTGTTAAAACTGAGATTGTCACTTGTCCCTTTTACCCCTTCTTGGTTTGTGTGTGAGTCTGAAAGTTATAGTAAATTTTGAAAATTATAAATAAATAAATTCACACTTTTGCACATTAGGTAAAATGGATATGTATAGTCATTAGAAGCTGTTTATTTGAATAAAGTGATATTTTCTTTCAATAGTGGAACTGGCTTCTCCATGTATCGAATTTAACTCTTATAAAGCTTGACATTTGAATAAATACAATTATTTGTTGTGCTTTTGCTGGGAATATTTCAGTCCTATGGGTGACCACTTAAAATTCTAACCAAAACAAACAAAACTGCATATCTATAATTTACTGAGTATAACTCTACCTTTCAGCCATATTAGTTTATATTTAGAAGTGGTCCAAATTATGTTAATCTTAGTAGTTTGTTGATATAATGCCACTATTACAGATTTTCTTTATAGATTGTTTAAAAATTTTTTTCTTATTATCATGTGAAACAAAATGATGTTATTTTAGCAGCTCAACTACTATGTAACCATGACTAAAAATTTAGTAGGTGATAGGCAACGGTGTTGGTTAATTTCTTCTGAATAAAAGACATGCTATATAATATTTTTATAGTAATATTCTAATAATGTATTACTATATGATGCCAGAAGATCAGAATCAAATATCATTAATGATGAGCAACTACTTATTTTTTATCTAATTTTATTAACGCGTTTCTGCTGTTAAAGAGTACTTCAAATATATATGTAAAGCTCAGAAAATAATATAACCCCATGTATTTCACTCACATTGAACAAGTATTGATATTTTGCCATATTTGCTTCAGATTGCTAGAATAAAATACAGATGTAACCTTTTTTTTATCTTTTGAAGTTTTGATGGTTTTAAAAAAAATTTTTTTTATATCCGTAAGTTTTTGGAGGACAGGTGGTATTCCGTTATATAAGTTCTTCAGTGGTGATTTGTGAGATTTTGATACACTCATCACCCGAGCAGTATACGCTGAACCCAATTTGTAGTGTTTTATCCCTCACCTCCTTCCCACCATTTCCCCCGAGTCCCCAAAGTCCGTCGTATCCTTCCTATGCCTTTGTATCCTCATAGCTTAGCTCCCACTTATGAGTGAGAACATAGGATGTTTGGTTTTCCATTTCTGAATTACTTCACTTAGGATAATAGTCTCCAGTTCCATCTAGGATGCTGCAAATGCCATTAAATTCATTCATTTTCATGGCTGAGTAGCGTTCCATCACACACACACACACACACACACACACACACACACACACACACACACACACACAGTTTCTTTATCCACTCATTGATTGATGGGCATTTGGTTCCACATTTTTGCAATTGCGAATTGTGCTGCTATAAACATGCAGGTGCAAGTATCTTTTTCGTATAATGACTTCTTTTCCTCTGAGTAAATAACCAGTAGTGGGATTGCTGGATCAAATGGTAGTTCTATTTTTAGTTCTTTAAGGAATCTCCACACTGTTTTCCATAGTGGCTGTACTAGTTTACATTCCCACCAGCATTGTAGAAGTGTTCCTTGATCACCACATCCACGCCAACATCTATTATTTTTTGAGTTTTTGACAATGGCCATTCTTGTGGGAGTAAGGTGGTATCACATTGTGGTTTTGATTTGCATTTCCCTGATTATTAGTGATGTTGACCATTTCTTCATATGTCTTTTGACCATTTGTGTATCTTCTTTTGAGAATTGTCTTATTCATGTCCTTAGCCCACTTTTTGATGCGATTGTTTTTTCCTTGCTGTGGATTCTGTATATTAGTCCTTTGTCAGATTCATAGTTTGCAGAGATTTTTTTCCCACTCTGTGGGTTGTGTTTATTCTGCTGACTGTTCCTTTTGCTGTGCAAAAGCTCTTTAGTTTAATTAAGTCCCACCTGTTTGTTTTTGTTACATTTGCTTTTGAAGTCTTCGCCTAAGCCGATGTCTAGAAGGATTTTTTCCGATGTTATTTTCTAGATTTTTTTATAGTTTCAGGTCTTAGATTTAAGTCCTTGATCCATCTTGAGTTGATTTTTGTGTAAGGTGAGAGATGAGGTTTTATTCTGCTACATGTGGCTTGCCAGTTATCCCGGCATCATTTGTTGCATAGGATGTCCTTTCCCCACTTTATGTTTTTGTTTGCTTTGTCGAAGATCAGTTGGCTGTAAGTATTTGGGTTTTTTTCTGGGTTCTCTATTCTGTTCAGTTGGTCTTTGTGGCTATTTTTATACCACTACCACACTGTTTCGGTGACTTACGGCCGTATAGTATAGTTTGAAATCAGGTAGTGTGATGCCTCCAGATTTGTTCTTTTTGCCCAGTCTTGGCTTTGGCTTTGTGGGCTCTTTTTTGGTTCCATGTGAATTTTAGAATTGTTTTTTTCTAATTCTGTAAAGAATGATGGCAGTATTTTGATGGGGATTGCATTGAATTTGTAGATTTGGCAGTATGGCAATTTTCACAATGACCATAAGCTCATTTTCTAATTGAGCTTCTTTGGATCTTCTCCTTTTCTTGGTTAATCTTGCTAATGCTCTATCAATTTTATTTATCTTTTCAAAAGAACAAAAATACAGTAAAAAAAAATCCAAGGTATACAGGCAACAGATAGGATGATGAATGGAATAGTACCTCACATCTTAATGTTAATGTTGAATGTAAGTGGTCTAAATGCTCCACTTAAAAGGTACAGAATTGCAGAATGGATTCGAATTCACAAACCAAGCATCTGCTGCCTTCACCTAAAACATAAGGACTGACATAAACTTAAGGTACAGGGGTGGAAAAAGACATTTCATGCAAATGGACACCCAAAGCGAGCAGGAGTAGCTATTCTTACATCAGACAAAACAAAAAACAACAGCAACTAAAAAAGACAAAAGGCCTTGTTGGACAAGGCCTTTTACAATCCTAAACATATACAAGGCCTTGTAACAATCCTAAACATATACACACCTAACACTAGCACTCCCAAATTTATAAAACAATTACTACTAGACCTAAGTAATGAGATAGACAGCAACAAAATAAGTAATAATAATAACTCCACTGACAGCACTAGACAGGTCATCAAGACAGAAAGTCAACAAAGAAACAATGGATTTAAACTCTACCCTGGAACAAATGAACTTAACAGATATTTATAGAACATTCTACCCAACAACCACAGAGTATACATTCTATTCATCAGCGCATGGAACTTTCTCCAAGGTAGACCATTTGATAGGCCACAAAACAAGTCTCAATAAATTTAAGAAAACTGAAATTATATCAAGTACTCTCTTAGACCACAGTGGGATAAAACTGGAAATCAACTCCAAAGGAACCTTTAAAACCATGCAAATATATGGAAATTAAATAACCTGCTCCTGAATGATCATTGGGTCAACAATGAAATCAAACGGAAACTAAAAAATTCCTCAAACTGAACAATAATAGTGATACAACCTATCAAAACCTCTGGGATACAGCAAAGGCAGTGCAAAGAGGAAAGTTCTTAGCCTTAAATGCCTACATCAAAAAGTCTGAAAGAGCACAAGTAGACAATCTAAGGTCACACCTCAAGGAACTAGAGAAACAAGAACAAGAACAAACCAGACCCAAACCCAACAGAAGAAGGGAAATGACCAAGATTAGAGCAGAACTAAATGAAATTGAAACAAAAACAATACAAAAGATAAATGAAGTATATATAACTTCTTAATCCCACTTTCCTTCCTCACTTTCCAGAGGAATTTTTATTCTGAGTGTTGTGCATACCTCCTGTCCACATTTTTATTCTTATATTATGTAAATAAGTGTGCATGAAAGCATGTTTTTATATCTTTTTAAAATTTGTAAGAATGTATCATCCTACATATATGTATGTGTTGCAACTTTTTTCACTCAACATTGTGAAATTCATGTAAGATTATTCATGATTGATACTTGTAGGTATACTATGTTCATTTTAACTGTAGATTAAATTACCGTATATGAATAACCACAATTTACTATTTATTCTCTATTAATGGACATCTAGTGTCTCCTTGTGGACATGTGCTAAAATTTCTTTAGGGTAATCTTAGAAGGATACATTCTGAGTCTTATTATATGTGCATTTTCAACTTTGGAGCAATTCAGCAATATTTTCTAAACAAATTATTCTAATATTACGTTCCTACCTTTAATGTATATGGGCTACCTTTAATGTATGTTATGGGCTTAATTGCTTCCCCCACCCATCCAGATTCATATGTTGAAGGCCTAAACCCCAGTCCCTCAGATGTGATTGTATTTGGAGATAGTCCCTTTAAAGAGATGATTAAGTTAAAACCAGGTCATTAAGGTGGACCCTAATCCAATGTGATGGTGTCCTTATAAGAAGGGGTAATTTGGGCAAACAAAAGAGGGGAGGCTTGCAGACAGAGGAAAGACATGTTGAGGATACAGTTGAGAAGAGGCAGACTTCTGCAACCCAATGAGTGAGTCCTCAGAAGAAACCAAACCTGCTGATGCCTTAATCATGGACTCCTAGCCTCCAGGACTGTGATAAAATAAATTTCTGTTGTTTAAGCCACCCATTTTATGGTATTCTGTTATGGCAGCCCTTAAAAACTAATTAATATGTGAGATTTCCAGTTTCTCTGCATCCTTATCTCACTCAATATCACACTTTTTAATTGTCGCCATTTTAATAGAGGAGAGAGTATCTCTGTTTCAATTTAAATATCCTGGTTACCAAAAATGCTGATCATTTCTCAGGATTACTGATGAATAAAGTCCTCTTCTATGAATTGCTAGTTCATATACTTTGTACATTTTTCTATTACATTGCCTTGCCTTTTTCTTACAGATTTGAAGGAGTTCTTTATAAAATCTATATAATAATCCTACATTAATTATATATTTTCCATTCTCTTCTCTCCACCTGTGACTTGTCTATTAATTTTATTGCACAAAAATTGTTAGTTTTTTTTTTTTTTGAGATGGAGTCTCGCTCTGTCGCCCAGGCTGGAGTGCAGTGGTGCGATCTCAGCTTAATGCAACCTCCGCCTCCCAGGTTCAAGTGATTCTCCTGCCTCAGCCTCCCGAGTAGTTGGGACTACAGGCGCCTGCCACCAACCCTGGCTAATTTTTTTTTTTGTATTTTTAGTAGAGACAGGGTTTCACTGTGTTAGCCAAGATGGTCTCGATCTCTTGACCTCATGATCCACCTGCCTCAGCCTCCCGAAGTGCTGGGATTACAGGCATAAGCCACTGTGCCCTGCCCCAAAATTTTTAAGTTTTAAGGCAGCCAGATTTATTAGTCTTTCTTTTTATGGTTTGGGCTTTTTAAAAAAAAACTTATTTAAGAAATTCTTTTCTCTCCCAAGATCATGAAGAATGCAAAATTTCTTCTAAAATTTTTAAGTTTTGTTTGTAAGATTGTTTGAATTTTCTGTGAAACCATCTCTTATTGAATTATTTTTCCTTTCCATGTTAATTTAGAATGATACCTGTGTCATATGCTAAGATCTCTTTCTAGGTGCTTTATTCTGTTCCATTAGTCTTATCTGGCTTTGTGCCTATACCACACTGTTTCCATTAGTAAAACTTTGTTTTGTTTTCTGATGGGGGGAAATCCTATTTTTTTTCTTATTTTGCAAAATAAACTAGCTTATTTTGGAGATTTTGCTTTTTCATAAGTATTTTAGGATCACTTTGCTAAATTTAATTAAAAAATCCTTTTGGAATTTTTATTAGAATTGTATTTAATTTATAGATCAATTTGGGAAACAACTACTTCTTCAGAAAATTTATAATTTTTTAATGTATGAGGTATGTTGCTCTTTGTTAGATTTATTCCTTGAAAGATTATGATTCTGCTGTTACTGTTGTAAATGTGATATTTTAAAAAACACATTTAGTAATTTGTGGTTGTTGTTGTATAGAGACTTTAATTTCTGTACATTGATATTGTATATAGTGATGTTCCTGAACTTTATTAGTACGATTTGTAGATTATCTTGGATTTTCTGTATTAAAGTTTATATTATCTGAATAACATTTGTTTCTTCATTTTCTACACTTGTAAGTCTTACTTCTTTATCTTATTACCTCAGCTAAGGCCTTCAGTACAGTGATGAATAGAAGCATAGATGGCAGGCCTGTATTCTATTGTTCTTAGCTTTAAAAGGAATGCTACTGATGAGTTGATCCATAGAATGTGATATTTATTATGAATTTCTAATATTCCTTACTGAATTAAAGAGTTTACCTTCCATTCATTCTTTCTTGTTAAGGTGTTTATAATGAATAAGTATTAAAATTTATCTAATGATTTTTTGTTTCCATTGAGATTGTAATTTTATTTTGTTTTAATTTGTTAATGTAATCAATTTAAATTAATAGTTTTTCTAATCGTAAACCAATGTAGTATTCTTAGGATAAAGTTGAGATAGTCATGTATTTTTAAATATACTGCTGTATTTACTAATGGATCATTTGGGAGTTTGAAAATAAGCTTATATTTGAATTAGTCTTTAATTTGTTTGTTATCCTTGTCTACTTCTATATCAATCTTATACTAATCTCAGGAATGGAATTTTAGAATTTCCTCTCTTTTTATATTTCCTAGATTTTGATTCGATGTTTTATGAATATTTGTAAAACTCATATAAAAATGCTAGAACCTGGCCAGGCACGGTAGCTCATGCCTGTAATCCCAGCACTTTGGGAGGCTGAAGTGGGCAGATCATGAGGTCAGGAGATCGAGACCATTACTGGCCAACATGGTGAAACCCCGTCTCTACGAAAAATACAAAAAAATTAGCTGGGTGTGGCGGCGCATGCCTGTAATCCCAGCTACTTGGGAAGCTGAGGCAGGAGAATCACTTGAACCCGGGAGGCGGAGGTTGCAGTGAGCCGAGATTGTGCCACTGCACTCCAGCCTGGCAACAAAGCTAGACTCCGTCTCAAAAAAAAAAAAAAAAATGCTTGAATCTAAAGTTTCAAAAAATTCAATAGATTTTTGACCACTGAAAATTTTTATATATTATTGAGTTCATTTTGTAGTTTAATTCCTCTAGAAAGTATGTTTTTTATGTTTTTAAAGCAAGTGCCTGAAAATATTCATAGTAATTTTTGATATGTTTTAAAATTCCTTATCTGTTTGTGATTCTCTTTCCTTTCCTAATATTGTTTATTTGTGCCTACGTTCTTTTTCTTAATTAAGATCTTTATTCTTTCCAATGTTCATGGCATAATTGTTGAAAGTATTTAAGAAAGGCAACCTGTTTTACATGAATTATTAAGTGCATTTTTGATGGGAAAAGTTTAATTTCTCAGACAGCCGTGTAATCATTTCATTTAGGCTACAACTCACTAGTTTTTCATATTCTGATTGCAAAGCAGTAATTTACTGGTTTTCATATTATGTTTTAATGCATTGAATTCCTTTAGAGTGGGGCTAATGTTTGGGTATTAGAATGGTACCTTTTTGTTTGAATAAAGATTTTCATCAAATTTTTATTTGGGAGAATAATTTTTGAAATACATATCAAATCTCAGAAAAACTTAACATGTAGGCATCCTTAAAGGCTTTTAAAATAGGAATGAGGATCATCTACAGGAAACCCTAGTGATTAGCTGTTTCATGTTTTGTGATGTCAGATGTAAGCAGTGAACCAGGCCAGCCTATATAGCTATTGCTGCAGCTGCACAGTCCAGCTTTCTTGGATTTACCTAATAACTAATGATGTCTAATGTCTTTTAGTGTGCTTAATTCGCCTTTTTGTCTTTTTTGTTCAAACATTTATTTAAATCTTTTTGCTTATGAGGTTTTTTCTTTTTTTTCCTGATGATTTGATACTTTATGTAGTCTGGATACAAGTCCTTTAACAGATGTAGGATTTAGAAATATTTTTTTGGCCAGGCGCAGTGGCTCATGTCTGTAATCTCAGCACTTTGGGAAGCCAAGGCGGGTGGATCACCTGAGGTCAGGAGTTGAAGACCAGCCTGGCCAACATGGCAAAACCCCGTCTCTACTAAAAATATAAAAATTAGCCAGGTGTGGTGGTGCGCTCCTGTAGTCCCAGCTACTTGGGAGGCTGAGGTGGAAGAATCACTTGAACCCGAGAGGTGGAGGTTGCAGTGAGCCAGGATCGCGCCACTGCACTCCAGCCTGGGTGACAGAGTGAGACTCTGTCTCAAAAAAAAAAAAAAAAAATTTTCCCCTAGTCTGTGGGTTATCTTTTCATTCTCTTAACTGTGTCTTTCTAAAAGAAGAGCTTTTAATTTTAGTGAAATCCAGTTTATCAATTTTTTCTTTTGTGGATCACACCTTTCTGTCATAGCTAAGATAACTTTGCTGAACTGAGGGTCAGAAAGGTATATTTCTTGTTTTCCTCTTGTTGTGAAAACTGTCTGCTAAATAATCTTTGTGACTTTATTTAAAAAATAAATTGAGTGTCCATTTATGTGTGGGCCTATTCCTGGACTATTTTCTGTTTCATTATGCTCTTTGTCATCTGTCTTTATACTAGTACCTCACTGTCTTGATTATTGTATGTAGTTTTATAATAGGTCTTTAAAAACTTTTTTTAATTTTTTAAATTTTTGTTCATTCATTCATTCATTCATTCAATCAGTCATTCAAACACCAACTCAAGCCAGATACAATAGGTCTTAATATCAGATGGTATTTGCCTTTTAGTTTTATCTTTTTCTGATTTGTATTGAGTATTCTAGATGTTTGTGTTTCCATATGAATTTTATTACTGGCCTGACAATTTCTAAACAAATTCAGTGTTGTTTTATAATTTTAAATTTATAAGTCGTGCCCATCTTTTGCCAGATTGATACTTAATTTTTTTCATTTTTTATGCTATTGTAACTAATGTGGTTTAAAATATTAATTTCCAGTTGTTTTTTGCTAGAATATAGAAATGTAGAATATAGAAATATAGAATTGAATTTTGTATGTTGATGTTACATTCTGCAACCTTGTTAAACAACATCAGATTTTCAACATAGATTATCATGTTATGTGAACCGAGGATAGCTTTGCTTCTTTCATTCCAATTTGAATGCCTTTGTTTCTTTTTCTTGCCTTGGTCTACTGGCTAGAATTTCCAATATCGTGGTGAGTAGAAGTGGTGAGAGAGGACATCTTGTTTTGTTTCTGATATTAGGGGCAATATATTTATGCTTTCACCATTAACCTATGGTGTTAGCAGTAAGTTTTTAATAGATAATTGTTATCAGGTTGAGGAAATTTCCTTAATTTCCTAGTTTCTGACACTTTTTTTTTTTTTTTTTGAGACAAAGTTTCGCTCTTGTTGCCCTTGCTGGAGTGCAATGGCACAATCTCGGCTCACCACAGCCTCTGTCTCCCAGGTTCAAGCAATTCTCCTGCCTCAGCCTCCCAAGTAGCTGAGATTACAGGCATGCACCACCATGCCTGGCTAATTTTATATTTTTAGTAGAGACGGGGTTTCTCCATGTTGGTCAGGTTGGTCTCGAACTCCCAACCTCAGGTGATCCGCCTGCCTCGGCCCCCCAAAGTGCTGGGATTACAGGCGTGAGCCACTGCACCCAGCCATTTCTGACACTTTTTATCAGGAATTTACATTAGACTTTTGTTAAGTCCTTTTTCTGAGTGTATTCAGATAATGTGTTTTGTAAAATTTTGTTTAAAAAAAAATTTTGTCTATAGGAAGAATTACATTGATTTATTTTTTAATGCTAAGCCAATCTTGGATTTCTAGGATAAACCTTGATTAACCATGATTTACTATCTACATTACATATGGTTGGGTTTGGTTTGCTAAAATTTTTTATAATTTTTATATTGGTGTTCATGAGAGATACTGTTCTGTAATTTTTTTTCTTACTATATCTTTCTCTGGTTTGATATCCAGATAATACTAACTTTATAGAAAGAAGTAGTCCCTCTAGGTTTTTTTGCTCAGTGTGGTTACAATAGGGGTTGGCAAACTATGGCTCATGGGTCACATCCTACCAACCACCTCTTTTTTTCATGGCCAGCAAGCTAAGAATGATTTTCCATTTTTAAGTTGTTACATTTTAAGTGTCATATATATATATATATACACACACACACACACACACACACACACACACACACACACACATACACACACACCTAAGTAATAGCCTTGATTTTGCTTGTTGGCCTGTAAAACCGAAAATATTTATTAGGAAAAAGTCTGCCAGTTTAATTGATTTTCTTTTTTTTTTTTTTAAAGAACCAGATTTTAGTTTTCATTGGTTTTTATCTATTTTTCTTTTTCTCCATTTCATTGATCGTCTCTCTGATCTTTATTACTTCATTTCTTCCACTTAATTGGAGTTTCATTTGCTCTTTTTTTCTTTGTTTCTTAGGGTAGACGCTACAATATATAATCTGCAGTAAATCTCATTCTTTATATTTTTCATTTCAGACATTATAGTTTTCATCTGTAGTAGTTCAACTTGGGTATCTATTAAAATTTTTTCTTTCTTTCCTTTTTCTGAGATGGAGTCTCACTCTGCCACCCCGGCTGGAGTTCAAAGGCGTGATCTCGACTCACTGCAACCTCTGCCTCTTGGGTTCAAGCAGTTCTCCTGCCTCAGCTTCCTGAGTAGCTGGGATTACAGACGTCTGCCACCATGCCTGGCTAATTTTTGTATTTTTCATAGAGACAGTATTTCACCATGTTGGCCAGGCTGGTCTTGAATTCCTGACCTCAGGTGATCTGCCTGCCTCAGCCTCCCAAAGTGCTGGGATTACAGGCGTGAGCCACCGCACCTGGCCTATTAAAATTTTAACATCTTTTTTATATCTTCCCTGTCTCTAACTTTTGAACATATGAAATACAGTCATAATAACTGTTATTTCTATGGTGATTCTAACATCTGTGTCAGTTTTGAGTTGGTTTTGATAGATTGATTTCACTCTTCTTTATGGGTTGTCTTTTCTTGTTTTTTTTTTGCAAGCCTGGTAACTTTTGTGGATTCCAGACATGAATTTTACCTTGTTTGTTACTAGAAGGTCTTGTATAATTTACAAATATTCTTAAATTTTGTTCTGGGATGTAGTTATGTTATTTTAAAATAATTTGATCCTATTTTGTCTTTTAATAATTGTTAAGTGGGACCTAAGCAATGTTTGGTCTGGGGCACATATTCCTGCTATTGAGGCCAAATCCTTCTGAGCATTTTACCCAGCATCCCATGAATTACGGTTTTCTAGTTTGGCTGATAGGATCAGGAACTGTTTCTACCTAATCTGTATGAATGCCAGGTACTACTTCCTCTAATCCTTTTAGAGAGTTCTTTCCCCAGCCTGAGTAGTTCCTTATGTGTGTGTGCTGATGAGTACTCTGCTGATTCCAAAATGGTACCTTTGCAGATTTCTGGAGTTCTCTCTCCTCTACAGTTCTCTCTTATTCAAACTCTGTCTTGGTCTTTTTAGACTCTTAGCTCCATTTCTTCAACTCAGTGAATGTACTGGCTCCATCTGCATTTCCCCTCCATACACTGTGGTCTGGAAACTCTGAATGCAGTAAGCTGGGACAGTCACAGGGCTATCATCATTTGTTTTCCTTCTCTGGTGATCACTGCCCTTTGTTGCCTGATTGCAATTTTATTAGATCATTGTTTAATACATCTAACCTGGATTTTGAGTTGTTTCAGGCAGGATGGTAAATGTCTTGGCTAGAAGTGGAAGTCTTATATATCTGTATCTTTGGCATGGTGAATGTAAGAAAGCATTCTGTTTCCTAAGTATTCAGAAAAGAGACTGTTCGTGCATATTGACTCTTTTCTGGATGGAGTTTGGAAAGAATAGTTCTCCTGTATTTTTTTTTTTTTAGAGTGATTTTTCCAGTAATTTTCTTTTCCAGTTTTTTTTTTTTTTCACAGTTGGATTAGATTATTAGGCAATATGGATTACTAATTCCATTATGTTTTATTAGAATTAGATTGGAACTCTTTGTGGAAAGCTACTGAAAAGATCACATGCTATTTTTTTCATGGCTGTTTTGCCTCTGATGTTTATTCCACCAATATTTGAAGAAAGAGATAAAAAGGAGAACCTAGACATAATCTTTCTATTGTCTATTTTTCTATCACTAACATATGTTCTGAAAAAGGACATTCCTGTCCTATAGTATATTGCTGCCAAAATAAATCCCGAGAGATTGAAGTTTTATTCTATTTTCAAATTGTTTCCTAGAAACCAGCCACCTAATTCACAGAGATTAAGAGCCAAGTCTTAGAAACATAACTTTAAAAAACTATATACCAGGACATGCCTCATTTGTGAATGTATGCGTGCTCATAAATTGGGTAATTGTGCACCTAACTACTGTATTCATTTTTTATTATTCGCTTTGTGCTTATACAAATGAAGGCTTTTTCATTCATATTCTGTAGCCTTGGACACTCATGATTGGAGGATAGTTACTTTTTATGCTCCTGTTCAATGTTAATGCGTACAATTTTACAGGAAATTATAAAATGTCTCCAATTACTTTGGTATAGCTGTAACAATAGCTACTTTATTAAACATGTGTTCTGAAGTAGTGTAGGTAATTGACAGTTAATTTGGCTTTATCAGGTTATATAGAAAATGTTAGAGAAGCTATAAAAAACCTTTTGTATCAGAGTGTTTGCCTCAAAAGGCTATGTTGGCTGGGTGCCGTGGCTCATACCTGTAATTCCAGCACTTTGGGAGGTTGAGGTGGGCGGATCACTTGAGGCCAGGAGTTTTAGACCAGCCTGGCCAACCCAGTGAAACCCCGTCTCTACTAAAAATGTAAAAAAATTAGCCAGGGATGGTGGTACATGCCCGTAATCCCATCTGCTCAGGAGGCCGAGGCACGAGAATCATTTGAATCTGGGAGGCAGTGGTTGTGGCAAGCCAAGATCCCATCACTGTACTCCAGCCTGGGTGACAAATCGAGACTGTGTCAAAAAAAAAAAAAAAAAAAAAAAAAAAAGACTGTTGACATCTGAATTTAAGTTCTGCCAACTATAATTTAAAACTTAAGTTCCCTTAAACTGGTCATGATGGTAAGAATAGATAGCCCAGACTTTTTGAGACTACAGCTCATCTCTAAAATGACAAAGCTCAGATATAATAGTAGCCTTCATAAAATTTATTGCCAGACACTGCTAAGTACTTTTGCAGACATTTCCTCATTTAAATAGACTTTGAAAGAAAAATCAGCTATTTAATCTTTAGGACAATTTTGTAAAAGGATCAATATATGTACGTATTAATTTCCTATTGCTGCTTTGACAAATACCACAAACTTTATGGCTTAAAACAACATAAATTTATTCTCTTAAGAGTTTTGGAGGCCAAAGATCTGAAATGAGTTTCACTGGACTGAAACCAAGATGTCAGGAGGGCTGGATTCCCTAGAGAAGCTCTAGGAGAGCATCTGGGGTATTTTTGTTTGTTCGTTCGTTTGTTTGCCTTTTCCAGTTTCTAAAAATGAGTTCCTTGCTCATGGTTGCTTCTTCCATCTTCAAAGCTAACAGCCACATAACCTTTTCCTCTTCTGTAGTAAAATCTTCTTCTACCTTCCTCTTATGAAGACACTTGTTATTACAAAATGGCTCACCTAGATAATCCAATCTCAAAATCCTTAATTATATATTCAGAGTTTCTTTTGCCATAAAGAGTAATATTCACAGATTTCATGATTAGGTTATGGATATCTTTGGGAGACCTTTGTTTAGCCTACCACAAAATTGTATTATGTACATCAAAGTGGAGTACAGTATACTGCCATAAGTCACATAAAAACAAAACAGGAACAAGCACAGTTTGGAATTAAGTTGAACAGAGAGGTTGATAATATAAGTAAGAGATCTTGGATTGCTGTTCTGTGTTCCAACTTTTATATTATTGACTGATTGTTTTTGTTGCTGATAGAAATGAATAGAACAATGATCTTCAATTTTTTTTAAATTTTTTCGAGACAGGGTTTCACTCTGCTGCCTACACTAGAATGCAGTGACATGATCATAGTTCATTGTAATCTTGAACTATGGTTCAAGGATGGTTCAAGCCATCCTCCTACCTTAGCCTCCTGAGTAGCTGGGACTGCAGGCACACACCACCATGTGCCCAGCTAATGTTTTCATTTTTGTAATGATGGGGGATTGCTGTGTTGCCCAGGCTGGCCATGAACTCCTGGGCTCAAGTGATCCTCCTACCTGGCCCTCCCAAAGTGCTGGGATTATAGGCATGAGTGGCTACACCTGGCCCAATTTTTTTCTAATATGTTTTATCTTCTACTCTTGTCTTTCTGTTTTCTATATAAGACCAATGCTTAGTAGTCTAACGTCATGAATTGAAAGACAGATTTACATAGTCTGATATTATAATTAATTTAGAAATACATTATATTTGATGTTTGAGCATGTCCTTAGACACATGTTCAGATATGCTTCGTTATTCCCTTTAAGCCTTTTCTTTACTTTTTCCTTCACTTTTGTTACTCTCAATGCTAATGAATAATTGACTTCTTTGCCACTGATCATGGTACTCTGGGGATGAAAGATTTTTAGGAAACAGCTCTAGAGGTTTGTTAACTCCTAGAAGATCATAGATTTCTGAAGTAGATTAATATTTTCTATTTTTCGTTATTATCATTTCATTGTCCATTTCACTGGTTAATCCTATACCTTTGAAGAGAAAATTCCATTTGGTACTACTTTTGTGCTATATGGTTCAACAACTTATGGAGTTTACAGTATAAATGTTTTAGAAAGTGAGCTTGTATTTTGTTGCACAGTTTAAAAGCTAAATGTTTACATTATCTTCCCTAAACTACAGGATACCAGAAGGCCCTATTGATCAGGGGCCAGCTATAGGAAGAGTACGCGTTTTAGAAGAGCAGCTTGTTAAGGCCAAAGAACAGATTGAAAATTACAAGAAACAGACCAGAAATGGTAGGTGATTATACAGTGTTTTCCCCTCCTCAGTATATGGGCTTTAGCACAGATAATTGAAAGTTTCCTTTTATCAAAATGTTGGAAATGCTACAACTCTCTATTCTTTGACTACAGGTCTGGGGAAGGATCATGAAATCCTGAGGAGGAGGATTGAAAATGGAGCTAAAGAGCTCTGGTTTTTCCTACAGAGTGAATTGAAGAAATTAAAGAACTTAGAAGGAAATGAACTCCAAAGACATGCAGATGAATTTCTTTTGGATTTAGGACATCATGAAAGGTACTATTCTCCTTTCACATTTTATTTGGGCTTTAGAAAACATTATAATCTAAGAATGAGAAACAGACTTGTTAATCCATCTGTTGAGTGGTAAATATTAATAGCACCTACAATATTTAAGAGGCGAAGAGTACCTGAGGTCCCAAAGGATGGTAATTGCCAAGTGCAGTTCATCAACCAAAATATACCACCAGAAAGTATTAATTAAAATGTATTTCTAGAAATCTTTACATTCTAAATAAATTCTGAAGGTAGTGGTGCCAGCCAACAATACATTAAAATATCTTTCTATAAATGTTCTTTATATATAATCAGTATTTGAAGTGGAGTGTGCAGTTTTGCATTGCAGTACATTGGAACTCACAGTGAGTCCGATGGTTACATTTCTAATTCAAACATTAAAAACTTTAAAATAGCATTTTTTTAAGGATTTCTAATGAAAGGTTAACAGGATTTTTTTTTTTCTTTAAGTAAAAAGGAGCATTCTGTTCATTGTTATTTCATTAGTTGCTGGAAAGAGGTACCTGAGATCTGCCTGGTTAAATTTGTTTCTCCTATGCACACATTGCTAAATAATATGAAGTTTATCTTCCACAGAAAAGAAAACATTTTGGTGCTGTTGTATTCATGCAGAACAAAATGTATCTGAAAATCATTATAAATACAGTGAAACCTGTCTTTAGGCCTGTTATATTTAAAAGTCTATGTTCCCAGTAGGATTCTGATGGCAATTACTGTCTCATTAGTGAACAATAAAAGAAAAATTGTTGTATTAGCACAACCTACTACTGTGATGAGGAAAAGAATTACCCCATACAAGTAAGAGATTTCATATTTATTAACATCAGCAGCAATATTATAATGATTTTGAAAAATTGCTTGGTTGTTTTAGGTGAAATTATAAATAAAAATCTGTCTATTGGAATCATTTTAGCATTAATGAATCTACAGAAATATGATAGCATGGATTTCAAGGGGCAGTGAATTATTAGGCCACACATTGGACAGACTGTTTGATATATTTAGCCCAACTTGCAGTCAGGCCATACTTAGACCACTAAACCAAATGCTGACTAATTCTGTCATTAATATTTCTCTACCCTAAAGGTGATTCTAGGCACGAAGCTTCTCTTAAATGGAATTTTGTGCTTGTGTTCTTTGCTTATCACAGTTTTTAAGGCCAATTCGCATCTGAAGAGGATTTGACTTGGGTAGACTATGCTGTATGTAAAGGAGAATTTTGGCCACTGACTTCTGATGGAATGTTTAATTTTAAGATTTGAGTAATTGGGCTGGGCGTGGTGGCTCATGCCTGTAATCCCAGCACTTTGGGAGGCTAAGAGATCTCTTGAGGCTAGGAGTTTGAGACCAGCCTGGCCAACATGGTGAAACCCCGTCTCTACCAAAAATACAAAAATCAGCCAGGCATGGTGGCGCATGCCTGTGATCCCAGCTACTTGGGAGGCTGAGGCCCAAGAATCACTTGAACCTGGGAGGCAGAGGTTGTGGTGAGCAGAGATCATGCCACTGTACTCCAGCCTGGGCAACAGAGCAAGACTCTGTCTCAAAAAAAAAAGATTTGAGTAATCAAATAACTTGAGAATTTAATTTTCCAGTGTTTTTAAAAATTAATTCATATATATATGTATATATTTATTTATTTTTTTTTTAGATGTGGAGGTCTTTCTATGTTACCCAGGCCAGTCTTGAACTCCTGGTCTCCAGTGATCCTCCCTCGTCAGCCTCCTGTGTAGCTGGAATTATAGGCCTGGGCTACCATGTCCAGCTGAATTGAAATAATTCTTTAAGGAATTATTTTGTAAATAATAATATAATTTGTTTATATAACTTGCATATGTTTTGTGACCATATGTACAAATGAAAAGTGAATATAAGAAATGGGCCCCTGAGAAACTGATATAAATCAACTTTCCATTTTGTTGTTGTTGTTGTTGTTGAATTATGATTCCTTACAGTGCCATTTAGTATGTTAAATAATGGTAGTTCATTGAAAACAAAAATGGTAAGTAAAGGTACCCAAGTCAGTTTATTTTCCTGTCTTAAACAGAAATGACAATGAATCTGGGACATAACTTCATAGGGTAGTAATTTAACTCCAGGAAGCCAGATTAGAATGCAGTAATACAAATAATGAGCAAAACACAATCAAACATTAGAGAAATAACCCTTAAACTGACGGACGTACAAATAGAAAGGACTTTTATTATGTAGAATATACCCTTTTACTGACCATTTTCAAGATCCTTAAGTATAAGAATTAAAATCAAAACAAATTTTTATGTTTGCCTCTGGTAATTTTTATATGATACAAAAGTCCATTTTATTTTTACATTGGCTCAAATGATAGTGTATAGGTTTCTAGGTCTGTAGCTGGGACCATAGTCAGTGAGGCTGCCACTTGGGTATGGGCCTGCCTTCTTAAAAGAGCCCTCCTGAGTCTTGGGCTCTATTAGGGTTTTGCAGCCTTCTACCTGGGTTAGAAGATTATTAGCAGATTATTGAACTTGAGTAGTTCATTGTGGGAGCCCCTGATTTCACAGAGTGTGGGTACCCTGGCCACTTTGTACTTGCGATGGCATGTGAAGTGGGGTGTAGTATTATGGAACTGAGAGGTCTGGGCTAATTCTGGGTAGTTTGTGTCACTACCTAGTTGGTGTCCACAGAGATTTGGAGAATTATCTGATGTGGAAAATGCACACATTTGGTGTCAGAAGTGTTCTGTGGTGAAAAACAGATCATAATAGTAGTAGTAATACTAAGGGCTGCTAAAGTTGCTGGTTTTTGAGAACTACAACTACAGACTCCCTGTTTCTCTTTGTGAGTTCACCACCGATGCCTGTGTTGTTTCCTGGTAGAAATCACATTTCTCTGTAGGTTAGTGACCCCATCAGTGAGCTGTCGGGGGAAGACTCCTCCTTTGTTGCCCACTTGAAGCTGTTTCCTAGTAGTCAGGGCACCATGTTTCCTCTCCTGGAATCTGGCTCCTGTTGTTCATCACTTGCATTACCAGGCATTAAAATGCAGCCTGGGGGCCAAATATCGTAAGTTTGGTCTAAGATTCAACTCACCTGAGATTTTTAGCAAAATACTATTTATTTACCTGATTGGCCTTGATAGCTAATAACTAGTAGAGCCTAATCTCTGCCTGCAACCACAGTTGGGTAATCAACTGGTAGTAATTAGTAATATTCTTGGGCTTTTAGAAGCTTTTACAGGCTGTTTTAAGAATTTAGAGGTGTTGATGGTATAATAAATTTAGAGTAGCATATTAATTATTATCTGCTATATTGATATCAAGTTTTAGCATCACTAGATTTCTAAATGATGATTTCATTCTAGTGATTGCATATGACCATTCTTCCCAGTAATACAGTTAAATATACTTGTAGCTTTTGATATCATTGATCATGAATTGACCCTAGCCTACCTCTTTGCAGTAGAGAGAATTAAGCAGTTTAGAGTTAGTATTTTTGCCATTGTGGTTTTACTATTTATCTTGTATTGTAGGTTCAGTGCCTCGATTTATGGCAGTTTAGATGTGTACCTCAACCTCTAAGCATATCATGGAGTCTAACCTTTCAGGCTGATGCAGAGACATGTTTAACTTAATCACTGTTGCTCTGATTCTTTTTATCATCTTCATATTGCCAAATACCAGTTTATGAAAAGGGTACCAAAGCTGCTTCTTTCTGCTTTTAAAATTACCACATTTTTTTAAATTTATTCATTTATTTTATTATTATTTTTTACCAAGTTCTGTTTATGGTAATTTATAACAATTATAAAACTAAAGTACAGGAGATGAGCCATTTTTCAACTGTGTTGACTGAAACTATTGAAAAACAATCTGTTAAAGTAGCAATCTCATCTCCCTTACCTAGTTTGCATTTCTCATTATCAGTAATATATAGGGCAGCTGTGCTTAGACTAAATTGTGTTCTCCAAATAGTGAATGATACTTATGTTAATTATGCTGATTTGCTAATGTACAAAAAGACATTGTGGGGGATTATGTAACAAAGGAAATGACTGTGACTCAAGGGGTACACTGGGAAAGATTGATAGAATAGCTTACAGATTTTTTTTAAGTTTATGATCATAGTTGTTGTTGCCCAATAGCTTGTATTTTCATTCTCTTTGGAAGGTCCAAGAATTGATATTCCCACTCTTGAAAAGTTAAGTTTGGTGAACCTTCAAACCTTCTATTCTTTGTGTTTTATTTCATATACACAAAAACAGAGAGAGAGACAGAGAGAGGAAGGGAGGAAGGAAGATCTTACTAAGTTCTTTGAGATGTGATTTGATTGAGACTTATATTAAGCTGGGATGTGGATATTCTTTCTTGAATTTCGGATTTGTTTCAACAAAATGTTTTTGTATGATTGTCTTTCTTCTAAGGAATCCAAGCTTATTTTCAAGTGGTGCTAGAACATTCATCTTAATATTCATGTGCAAAGGGATACATTTCTTTATGAAGTCATCCTTATTCTGCTCATCACTTAGTCTCTATCAGCCAGATAATGATTCTTCATTGCCTGTAATGGAACAGTGTCTCCTAAAATAAAGTTTGCATTAGAAGAAGAATCTCCAGGTGGAAAAGGGTGTTTTTCATCTAGTAGTTCTAATTCTGTTTTGCTTCCTACAACCACACATCTTTTGGGTGTGATT
The DNA here is from genome assembly GCF_029289425.2 of Pan paniscus. Classification (NCBI taxonomy): domain Eukaryota; kingdom Metazoa; phylum Chordata; class Mammalia; order Primates; family Hominidae; genus Pan; species Pan paniscus. Next base: position 66,723,863 of record NC_073264.2, read on the forward strand.
TCCAAACTTAAGAATGATTTTAGATTAAAAATAATCACTTACTAAGGATTTCTTACATGCCAGTCACTATGATAAAGGTTCTGCATTCATTATGTTACTTTATCAGCACAGTTGTCCTACAAGGTATGCATTATTTGTTCCTGTTTTTTTGTTTGTTTGTTTGTTTGTTTTCTGAGACAGAGTCTCGCTCTGTTGCCAGGCTGGAGTGCAGTGGTGTGATCTCGGCTCACTGCAAGCTCTGCCTCCCGGATTCAAGCGATTCTCCTGCCTCAGCCTCCTGAGTATCTGGAACTACAGGCGCACGCCACCATGCCCAGCTGATTTTTGTATTTTTAGTAGAGACAGGGTTTCACTATGTTGGCCAGAATAGTTTCGATCTCTTGACCTTGTGATCTGCCCGCCTTGGCCTGTTTGTGCTAGGATGACAGGCGTGAGCCACCACGCCTGGCCTATTTGTTCCTCTTTTTTTTTATTTAAGATGGAGTTTTGCTCTTGTTGCCCAGGCTGGAGTGCAATGGCACGATCTCAGCTCGCTGCAACCTCTGCCTCCCGAGTTCAAGCGATTATCCTGTCTCAGCCTCCTGAGTAGCTGGGATTACAGTCGCCTGCCACTACACACAGCTAATTTTGTATTTTTAGTAGAGACAGGGTTTCTCCATGTTGGCCAGGCTGGTCTTGAACTCCTGATCTCAGGTGATCCGCCCACCTTGGCCTCCCAAAGTTGTTCCTTTTTGTTCTTGAGACGGAGTGTCGCTGTGTCATCCAGGCAGAAGTGCAGTGGCACGATCTTGGCTTACTGCAACCTCCGCCTCCCAGGTTCAAGCGATTCTCGTGCCCCAGCCTCTGGGTAGCTGGGACTACAGGCACACGCCACCATGCCTGGCTAATTTTCATATTTTTAGTAGAGACGGGATTTCACCATGTTGGCCAGGCTGGTCTCAAACTTCTGACTTCAGGTGATCCATCTACTCCAGCCTCTCAAAGTGCTGGGATTACAGGCGTCAGCCACTGCGTTTAGCTTAGTTCCATTTTTATAACTGAAGTTATATTCAGTTCTAGAGAAATTAGGTGGCTTAACACAGGCTAAGTTAACAGAACGGTTTTACTCCAAAATCCGTTCTCTTAATTGCTAAATACTTAGCTTTTCTGAGCTTTTTCTCTTCTACGTACGGGGATATAATTCCTATAGCACAGCATTGTGATGATTACATGAAGGAAAATATATAAAATACTTTACCTAGTGCTTGACACATTATAGATTCTAGTAGGCTCTGGTCAGACCTATTAATACATTAGGAAAACTTAACTCTTAGACCCTGCAGAGCTGGCACAGATAAAGGCAGATTATTGAAAGACTCAATAGGAAAAATGTTAAGGCCTGGAAACTAAATGTAAGCCTAGTGAACATCACTCACCAAAGTAACATAATTGTTGTCTTATATATGATAGTATAAGCTATTTTTGTTGTCATCCTTCTGGAGTTTTCCCCACGTGTGTCAGTTGTCAAGATGGTGGCATCCTAAAGTTCCTCCTTGAGATAAGGGAGGCAATAAGGAGCTTTGTTTTCTTGCCTGTCTCCTGGTCACATTTTTATCCTTAGCATTGCTTATTTTTGCTGCAGGAGCAAACCTAAGTAAAAGCAGCTTTGGACAAAACTCAAGTAATTTTTCTTGCCCATGATGCAGATTTGCCCATGGATTTGACTTTGAGAGTAAATCTTAGTCACATTTACCCCCGTAAGTGTTAATTCCTTCACCTTCTTGCCTGGATTCCATCTCTGTGCTGGCCCTTAGGGGGAACTTCTCTGGTTTTTTTTTTTTTTTTTTTTTTTTTTTTTTGAGGCAGTGTCTCTCTCTGTCACCCAGGCTGGAGCACAGTGGTGCAAAAACGACCTGGGCTAAAGTGATCCTCCTGCCTCAGCCTCCCGAGTAGCTGGGACTATAGGCATGTGTCCCTGCACCCAGCTAGATTTTTTATTTTTTGTAGAGAGGGGGACTTGCCATGGTGCCCAACTCGGTCTTGAACTCCTGTGCTCAAGTGATCCTTCTGCCTTAGCTTCTCAAAATGCTGGGATTATAGGCGTGAGCCACCACGCCCGACCAAACTTCTCTCTTCAACATTTTGAATCAGGCGTAAACAAAAAGCCCTCTTTGTGTTTGGTTCCTCAGTGGCATAGAGGCAGACTAGAAGTCTTTTTTTTTTAATAGTTTTATGACTATTAAAATAGAAAAATAGAGAAATTAGCAGAAAATATAAGGAACATAAAACATAACCAATTTTTGAAATAGAGGTTTTAATACCTGTCGTAGGTGGCTTGCTTTCAGAGTCATAAATTCTATTCTACTTGGCGGGGCGCGGTGGCTCATGCCTGTAATCCTAGCACTTTGGGGAGACCGAGGAGGGTGGATCACATGAGGCTGGGAGTTTGAGACCAACCTGGCCAACATGGTGAAATCCCATCTCTACAAAAATACAAAAAAAGCTCGTCAGGCATGTAGCTCATGCCTGTAATCCCAGCTACTTGGGAAGCTAACACAGGAGAATTGCTTCAACCCAGGAGGCGGAGGTTGCAGTGAGCTGAGATCGTGCCACTGCACTCTAGCTTGGGCGACAGAGAGAGACTCTGTCTCAAAAAACAATAACAACAACAACAAGTTATATTCTACTCAGTGTCTTCAGGCAACTTTATTGTATCCTCAAATGGCCAGCACTATTTTGCTGGTACCTTGCCTAGCTTTGTTATTTCCCAAACCTTGACCTGGTCTCATACTAGGTCTTTAGTATGCCCACTTATTAGATTTCTTGATATGTTCGTAGTCAAAACCACAACAACCAGATTCCCTGCTTTCTGGGACTCTTCTAGGAGATCTGGTTTCAGGGTAGAGTTACTGAAAACCCAGGGCTTCTGCAGAATGGTTTTGAGTCACCATGGTTCCCTTGCTGATTTGATTATCTTCTTGTCTTTGACCAAAAAATAAATACTGCAGGATGATAACTTTCAAATATAATTGAATCAGTAAAGAACTAGTTTGAATTTAAGGTTGTATCCTGGACTTAATTGTCTTGCTTACATGGTCTCCAACAGAGAGGCCGAGAAACAAAAGATTTTAAAAACAAGCTTAATTTTAGTGGATCATGAAGTTACAGTAACTTATATTGATACCCTAACTGCATTATCACAAAAAATTAGTGTACTCTTTTTTTTTTTTATTTGATGTTTGGTCTTCTAGTTGCTTGGTTATTCTGCTTTCTAGGTAGAGACAGATGAATGTGAATAATTAATTGCCAAGACTTAGTACTGATGTAAACTTGGTAAAAACATTGACATAAACTAATTTATTTAAAAAAGTAGAGATCAGCTTTCATTCACAATGGTAAAGGAATGTCTTGATTCCTATGACAAGAAAGCATAAACCATGCTAATGCTTATATTTCAAGGCACTCTTCTGTCTAAATTAGACCTAATGCAGTTTTTACCTCCTTGAGGCTATGTGATGATTGTCAATGAAATGTAATGCTTTTTGTTTCTGTAGCTGTTCATGTGCATTCGTGCACCCATGTGCATGTGTGTAGTGACACATTTAACGTAAAACTGAGAGCATATTGAATTTCCTTTTTTCCTTCAACAGACATTTGCTGATAAACTGGTTATTCCATTGTATGACATCTCCAGCACGATACTGTTATTTAAAACCGAGACTTGCGCCTGCGCAGTGGCTGACACCTGTAATCCTAGCACTTTGGGAGGCCAGTCACCTGAGGTCAGGAGTTCAAGACAAGCCTGACCAACATGGTGAAACCCTGTCAATACTATAAACAGAAAAAATTAGCCGGGTGTGGTGGTGCATGCCTGTAATCCCAGCTATTTGGGAGGCTGAGGCAGGAGAATCACTTGAACCTGGGAGGCGGAGGTTGCAGTGAGCTGAGATTGTGTGACTGCACTTCAGCCTGGGCAACAAGAGTGAAACTCTGTCTTAAATAAATAAATAAATAAATAAATAAATGTAAAGTTGAGACTTGCAACAAGTTTTGTGATTACTCCTATTTGATAGGTAGGAAAAAACAAATGACCACATTCTATTATGATGAAACCTATGAAATATAAAGAATAATGAGTGTGATGAGGGTGATGGGAAAGAGGCTTATGAAACTGAGAATATGTTTTAAATGAAGTTTTAGCCGAGCCCTATAGCCCTATTATAGTTAAAGACTTCTGTGTTTCCATGAGCAACTCACAATTTCATACAGATAGTGACTTTCCCCCTCAGTAACTATAAAAAAATACTGTAGTCTACATAATAGTCCATAGAGGACTCAGTTTTATAATCTGAAAAAACTTTGAAGTTGAAACTTTGCCTAGTCTAAAGACTTCAGGTTAATTTCTTGCATTGTAGGTTTGGTTTTTGCAGCCAAAGTCTTTCATGAAAAGAAAATGTTTTGAATCCTAGCTGAGAATAATAAATAAGAAAATGGACAAGGCATCACATATTGGCCTCTTGCCTGTTTTAAAAGGGTGAAAATGGAAGTAAATAAGCTGCAAAGTGTCCTGTGTGTGATGAATGTTGACACATGAAACAAATGTCTAAAGTGCTTCACAAATGGAACTGTTGTTCCAAAGCATCGTTCAAAGTTGTTCCACTATTAATTTAGGATGAATAGTCTAAATGGTGGCTAAGATTTTTAATTTTTAATTATATTAATAGTTTCACTTTATTCAAAAGGGGCTATTATCACGTATTCTCTGTTAATCATGTGTACTTCTAATGGCTTTCTGTGATAGTAAAAATTATCACCGTTATCTCATTATATAAACTCTTGAAGGTTTTTCTTTTGCTACTTTTTCATTCATCTAAAGATATTTATCGAATATTTTGTCTGTGACATGCACTGTTCCACATGCTGATTTTAAATAACAAAAAACAAAAAAATGAAAGAAGCAACCAAAAAAAAGTTCATTCTTTTGGAGCTTAAATTCTAGTAGGGCAGAAAGATAAGAAGTAAGTAATATTGTATATTGGAAAATGATAACTGCTTAGAAAAAAAAAAATAAGCAGGGAAGGAGTGTTAGCAGCAGTGAATCCATACGGGCCTGCAGCAGCTCGATTCTTGCCTCCTTGGAGGAAATAATTTGGCCAGGGGAACATAAGGCAGAGTGAGAGATCGAGGCAAGTTTTAGAAGAGGCATGAGAGTTTATTAAAATGTTTTAGAGCAGGAATGAAAGGAAGTAAAGTACACTTGTAAGAGGGCCAAGCGGGCGACTTGAGAGGGTCAAGTGTGCTGTCTGACCATTGACTTGGGCCTGTATATATTGCTATGGTTCCGGGGTTTGCATTTCTTCTTACCTGATCTTTCCTTGGGGCAGGCTGTCTGCATGAGCAATGGCCTGTCAGCACTTGGGAGGGATCGCATATGCAGTGTGTTTACTGAAGTTGTGCACATGCTCATTTGAGGCTTTTTTTCCTTACCAGTTGAGTGTTCCTAGAGGAAGGTCATATAACAGTTAAAGTCTGCCATTTTGCCTCTTAGTACACATGTTTGAGCCAACTCACACAACTCTTGAAAACTTATCAGGAAGCTGCTGATGACCAGCTTCAGTTGTTTTCTATTTAGGAGACTGCCGTTCCCTGGCACCAGCTGTGACTAGTTAAATTATTTTAGAGAGATACTTTAACAACTGCCTGACCATCACCTGATGGTCGCCTGACATTGCTTGGAGGTTAAGGGGGTGCCTTCTTCTGCCCTCTTAAGTCTGCCTAGCTACCTACTCAAACAGGAGGAGAGGGAAAACCAAGGGTTGAGGGTGATGGGCGGGAGTGTTGGATTTTTCAGTGGGATAATCTGGGAAAACCTTATGAAGATGGTGACATTAGAGCAAAGATTTCAAGGTCATTTAGATGAGCCATGTGAATAGATATCTGAGAAAAGAGCATTCCAGGGCAGGGAGGATCAAATAGAAAAGCTCTGGAGTAGGAATATACCTGGCAGTGTCAGGGGTTAGCAACAAGACCAGTGTGACTGAAATAGAGAAATCAAGGAGGATGGTAGTGGGAGATGAGATCAAAGTGAGCCATATTGGGTGGGGTCTTTTAGGTCAAAGTAGTAATTTTGGCTTTGACTCTGAGCTGAGGAGCCAATTCATGTTAAGAACAAAGTAGTAACATTATTTGCCTGATGTTGTAACAGGATCTAGCTGATATATTGAGAACAGACTTTAGATGTAGGCAATGGTGGAAGCAGGGAGACCTTGTTAGGAGGTTGTTGTAATCCAGGTGAGAGAAGATGGTGTCTCAGTTGGTAAAAGTGCTGGTGGTGATATGTGAAAAATTAGAAATTAGCTATAAATTTGCTGACAGATTTGTAGGAGATGTTAGACAAACAGAGACTCTTGCTTTTTACTTTTCTTTCTTGCTAAATGCAAGTCATAATTTTTATTTAATGCAATATAAATAAAACCATTTGTAGCAGCCCTAAAGTTTCTCTTTTTAGTTTACTGGAGATTTTACTTTACTCTGCAGGTAATCCAGCATGTTGTAATTGAAATTACTGATGCTACACAGAATGGGAATTACTGATGCTAAATAATCATTTTATTAGTTTAGACCAGGACTCAGCAAATTATGGCCCAGAGACCAAATCTGGCTCATTGCCTGTTTTTATAAATAAAGTTTTATTCAAACACAGCCACACCTATTCATTTGCATATTATCTATGGCAGCTTTCTGCTACAAAGGCAAAGGATCTTAGAGATCTGTAGAGACTAAAATATTTACTGTCTGGCCCATTAATGAAAAAATTTGCTGACCCTTGGTTTATACTGTTAAGAGTTGTGTAAAAATTTTCCTCTGATCTTTTTCCAGTCACTCAGAGTGTTTAAATATGAAGAGAAAAATTAAAAGGGGGCATGAAATGATAGAGAGAACCAAGAGGTACTAATACTAACGTCAACTTCTTTCTCTATGTTAATTTACTCATTTGTTTGCTTTGCGTATTCACTTTCCTCCAGATCTTTGTAGTGCTTTGTCTATGTTGAGAAACAAGTGCAGCTGACTAGCTTGAACAAAAAAAGTATATTTTCTCAACAGTGAAAATTTACTATAGGAATGACTATTGGATTTTAAGAGACTAATTTTTGAATTGCACAACCTTGATAGAAAATAAAAGATGAGTACCAGTGTCAATGCGAGCATCAATCTTTATGAGGAATCTGGCATTCTTCTTAAGACTTTGTGTAATCCAGTGAAGCAGTACAAACAAGTTAGATCTCCATTGTCGTTTGTTTTAACAGGTCTATAATGACGGATCTATACTACCTCAGTCAGACAGATGGAGCAGGTGATTGGCGGGAAAAAGAGGCCAAAGATCTGACAGAACTGGTTCAGCGGAGAATAACATATCTTCAGGTAAGAAGGTTGGGTTAAGAATAAATTTGAGTGAAAAAAAGAAGGATCATAATATAACTAAGAGTAATAATTTCAGTTGTTTTTAGTCTTCCTGGCCCTTGAAAATCAGTACTCACACATTTTACATATTTATTCAGAAAGACACTGTGTTATGCCTTGAGTGGAATACAAAGATGGCTAAAACAAAGACCCTGTCCTAAAGGGAGCTACTTCTTACACACGTACACACACACACACACAATACAATACAAATATAACATCTTACATTTTATAGGAGAGAAATAGATGAAATGCTTATTGGAGTTTTGAGTAAGGAGACATCAGGGATAGTCTTGTAGAGAATGTATTGTTTGAAGTAAACTGTAAAAGATAGTTAAATAGGATTTGGACACACAGAAATGAAGGAAAAGAATGTACCAGCTGGAGGTTATCAGCTAAGCAGTGGCTCGTAACTGGGAAAGAACAGTACAGGAACCCATATGATAAGTGTGGCAGTTCAGTTCGTCTGGAATTTTAGGTTGTGTGAAAGGAGGGATGGAAAATAAGTTGGAAAGGTAGGCTTGGAAACAGATTACAGAGGTTAAGTTTTATGGTACATAGGCAGTAAGTGGTCACTGAAAGATTTTACTTATTTGTTTTATAAATGTTATTATAACAAATAGAAACTATTGGTAAACATCAAGTCTCAGACCCTTTAAAATTAATTTCTCTTCATTTTTTGTGTTCTTTTCTAGTTCTTATTAATATGTACACACCGTCTTACATATATGTAAGAAAATAATTTATTTTTGATTTTGTTTTTCTGCTTAATATGCCATAAGCATTTTTCTATTTTGGAGTCACAACCTGCTTTTGAAATGTTTTACATACAAAAGTGGTATGATGAGAGTGGTACTTAAGTGATATTAATCTGAAACTAGTATTTTAGTTGAACTTGATTATTTGAAGAGACTAGAAGCAGGGAGACCATTTAAGATAAGAGGACCATAGTGCAGGTAAGAAGTATTAAGGTATGTGGCAGTTTGCTTTGGAAGTGAAGAGACAAATTTGAGAGAGATTGGGAAGATAAAATTGATGGGCCTTTCCAAGTAGATGAAAGAACTGAAATGGCTGGGATAATGGGAACATCATTATCTGATAAGGTGCTGAGGGACAGAATAGTTTTCAGGGGAAAACAATGAGTCAGTAGAATCTTCAAATCTCAAAATGTTTGAAGTTGAAATGACCGTGAAACATCCTCCACCCTCATCCTTTTCTAATGCTGTGGATGGCATACTGTGTATGCTCTACTTTCCCTGTAAAATTAAAGTATTGTATAAAAGCAAAATGACAGCCAGTGATGTGGTTCTGTATATTTTAAGGTGCACATTTTTCTACACTTAAATAGGAAAAAATAGAAAATCAAGTGTTTAAAGAGATCATTAAAAACCAAACTGATCTTGGCACGCTATCTTGGTCTCATACCCACATGGCCATTCATCAGAGGTGTCTGCAGAATGAGAAACACTTCACCTCCTGTAGGGAAGAGGTAATTATCTCCTATCAACTAGAACCTCACTCAGTGAACTATAAACAGCTGGTGGTGCAGAACCATCATCCTTATTTAAAGTGGAAATAACTGTGGTTTCTGAGCTTCCTCCATTTCCTCTTATTCATTAAATTTTCAACAACTATATCTGGTGATAGTTCTAAACTATGATCTAGTGATAGTTCAGCTACCTAAACTGTAACAAGTACCTGCCACCTGTTTTAGTTTCTTTTTTTTTTCCTCTTGGTTTGTGGGTGGCCAAGTGCTTTCACCTGTAGTACTAATTTGATCCTCTATATGCTGATTTTTGTGGTTCCGTATTAGAGAATTTCGTTTGCAAATCATGCTAATAATTTAAAGCTACATTGGCTTTTTAAATCTTTTAAACTATAGCAAAACCTAGCACTTTACTTGGACCTTACCTTCAGTTTCAGATATTGCTATTTAACTTTACTTTCATGCTTTTCCTTTTTCCCCTCATTGGGAGGAAAAGGTGATTTTTTTTTAATTTTCAAGGAGATGGGGACAATCTCAGTAGAAAAAAAGTGCTTTGGAAAAATATTTTTCTTTTTTTCATAGGTTGTTGGAGTACAGGTGGTATTTGATTACATGTTCTTTAGTGGTGCTTGGTGAGATTTCTGTGCGCCCATCACCTGAGCAGTATACACTGCACCCTATTTGTAGTCTTTCATCACTCGCTCCCCTCCCACCCGTCCCTCCAAGTCCCCAAAGTTCATTGTATCATTCTTATGCCTTTGTGTCCTCATTAGCTTAGCTCCCACATATCAGTGAGAACATATGGTATTTGGTTTTCTATTCCTGAGTTACTTCACTCAGAATAATAGGCTCCAATCTCATCGAAGTCGCTGCAAATGTCGTTAATTCATTCCTTTTTATGGCCAAATAGTATTCCACTCTGCATATACATATACATATACACATACATATACATATGCCACAATTTCTTTATTCACTCGTTGATTGACGGGCATTTGGGTTGGTTCCACAATTTTGTATTTGCGAACTGTGCTGCTATAAACATGCGTGTGCAAGTATCTTTTTCATGTAACGACTCCTTTTACTGGGTAGATACCCAGTAGTGGGATTGCTGGATCAAATGGTAGCTCTACTTTTAGTTCTTTAAGAATCTCCACGCTGTTTTCCCTAGTGGCTGTGCTAGTTACATTCCCACCAGCAGTGTAGAAGTGTTCCCTGATCACCGCATCCAGGCCAAACATCTACTGTTTTTTGATTTTTTGATAATAGCCATTCTTGCAGGAGTAAGGTGGTATTGCACTGTGGTTTTGATTTACGTTTCCCTGATCATTAGTGATGTTGAGCATTTTTTCATGTTTGTTGGCCATTTGTATATCTTCTTTTGAGAATTGTCTATTCATGGCCTTAGCCCACTTTTTGGTGGGATTTTTTTTTTCTTACTGGTTTGAGTTCTTTGTAGATTCTGTGTATTAGTCCTTTGTCAGATGCAGACTTTGCAAAGATTTTCTCCTGCTCTGTGGGTTGTGTTTACTCTGCTGACTGTTCCTTTTGCTGTGCAAAAGCTCTTTAGTTTAATTACCTCTGAGCTATTTATCTTTGTTTTTATTGCATTTCCTTTGGGTTCTTGATTATGAAATCCTTGGCTATGCCAGTGTCTAGAAGGGTTCTTCCAATGTTATCTTCTAGAATTTATATAGTTTCAGGTCTCAGATTTAAGTCCTTATTCCATCTTGAGTTGATTTTTGTATAAGGTGAGAGATGAGGATCCAGTTTCATTCTCCTACATGTGGCTAGCCAATTATCCCGGCACCATTTGTTGAAAAGGGTGTCCTTTGCTCTCCCCTCTCCCCTCTCCCCTCCCCCTCTCCCTCTCCGTCTCCCCAGGGTCTCCCTCTCCCTCTCTTTCCACGGTCTCCCTCTGATGCCAAGCCGAAGCTGGACTGTACTGCTGCCATCTTGGCTCACTGCAACCTCCCTGCCTGATTCTCCTGCCTCAGCCTGCCAATTGCAGGCGCGCGCCGCCACGCCTGACTGGTTTTCGTATTTTTTTGGTGGAGACGGGGTTTCGCTGTGTTGGCCGGGCTGGTCTCCAGCTCCTAACCGCGAGTGATCCGCCAGCCTCGGCCTCCCGAGGTGCCTGGATTGCAGACGGAGTCTCGTTCACTCAGTGCTTAATGGTACCCAGGCTGGAGTGCAGTGGCGTGATCTCTGCTCGCTACAACCTCCACCTCCCAGCCGCCTGCCTTGGCCTCCCAAAGTGCCGAGATTGCAGCCTCTGCCCGGCCACCACCCCGTCTGGGAAGTGAGGAGCGTCTCTGCCCGGCCGCCCATCGTCTGGGATGTGAGGAGCCCCTTTGCCTGGCTGCCCAGTCTGGAAAGAGAGGAGCGTCTCTGCCCGGCCGCCATCCCATCTAGGAAGTGAGGAGCGCCTCTTCCCGGCCACCATCCCATCTAGGAAGTGAGCGTCTCTGCCCGGCCGCCCATTGTCTGAGATGTGGGGAGCGCCTCTGCCCCGCCGCCCCGTCTGGGATGTGAAGAGTGCCTCTGCCCGGCCGCGACCCCATCTGGGCGGTGAGGAGCCTCTCTGCCTGGCCGCCCCGTCTGAGAAGTGAGGAGACCCTCTGCCCGGCAGCCGCCCCGTCTGAGAAGTGAGGAGCCCCTCCGCCCGGCAGCCACCCCGTCTGGGAAGTGAGGAGCATCTCCGCCTGGCAGCCACCCTGTCCGGGAGGGAGGTGTGGGTCAACCCCTGCCAGGCCAGCCGCCCCGTCTGGGAGGGAGGTGGGGGGTCAGCCCCCCACCCGGCCAGCCGCCCCGTCCGGGAGGGAGGTGGGGGTCAGCCCCTGCCAGGCCAGCCGCCCTGTCCGGGAGGGAGGTGGGGGTCAGCCCCCGCCCAGCCAGCCGCCCCGTCTGGGAGGTGAGGGGAGCCTCTGCCCGGCCACCCCTACTGGGAAGTGAGGAGCCCCTCTGCTCAGCCACCACCCGGTCTGGGAGGTGTACCCAACAGCTCATTGAGAACGGGCCATGATGACAATGGCGGTTTTGTGGAATAGAAAAGGGGGAAAGGTGGGGAAAAGATTGAGAAATCGGATGGTTGCTGTGTCTGTGTAGAAAGAAGTAGACATGGGAGACTTTTCATTTTGTTCTGTACTAAGAAAAATTCTTCTGCCTTGGGATCCTGTTGATCTATGACCTTACCCCCAACCCTGTGCTCTCTGAAACATGTGCTGTGTCCACTCAGAGTTAAATGGATTAAGGGCGGTGCAAGATGTGCTTTGTTAAACAGATGCTTGAAGGCAACATGCTGGTTAAGAGTCATCACCACTCCCTAATCTCAAGTACCCAGGGACACAAACACTGCGGAAGGCCGCAGGGTCCTCTGCCTAGGAAAACCAGGGACCTTTGTTCACTTGTTTATCTGTTGACCTTCCCTCCACTATTGTCCTATGACCCTGCCAAATCCCCCTCTGCGAGAAACACCCAAGAACAATCAATTAAAAAAAAAAAGAAAAAGAAAAAGAAAAGGGTGTCCTTTCCCCACTTGTTTGCTTTGTTGAAGATCAGTTGGCTGTAAGTTTTTGGCTGTAAATAAATTTCTGAGTTCTCTATTCTGTTGCATTGGTCTATGTGCCTACTTTTATACCAGTACCATGCCATTTTGGTGACTATGGCTTTATAGTATAATTTGAAATCAGGTAGTGTGATGCCTCCAGATTTATTCTTTTTGCTTAGTCTTGCTTTGACTATGCGGACTCTTTTTTGGTTCCATATGAATTTTAGAATTGTTTTTTCTAATTCTGTGAAGAATGATGGCGGTATTTTGATGGGGATTGCATTGAATTTGTAGATTGCATTTGGCAGTATGGTCATTTTCACAATGTTGATTCTGCCCATCCATGAACATGGGATGCGTTTCCATTTGTTTGTGTCATCTATGATTTCTTTCAGCACTATTTTGTAGTTCTCCTTGTAGAGGTCTTTTGCCTCCTCGGTTAGGTATATTCCTAAGTATTTTATTTTATTTTTATTTTTTGCGGCTTTTGTAAAAGGGGTTGAGTTCTTGAATTGAGTCTCTGCTTGGTTGCTGTTGGTGTATAGAGAAGAGCTACTGATTTGTGTATGTTAATGTTGTTTCCATAAACTCTACTGAATTCTTCATCAGTTCTAGCAGCTTTTTGAAAGAGTCTCTAGGGTTTTCGAGGTAAACGATCATATCGTCAGCAAACAGTGACGGTTTGACTTCCTCTTTACCGATTTGGATGCCCTTTCTTTCTCTTGTCTGATTGCTCTGGCTAGGACTTCCAGTACTGTGCCAAAGAGGAGTGGTGAGAGCGGGCATCCTTGTCTTATTCTAATTCTCAGAGGGAATGCTTTCAACTTTTCCCCATTTAGTATTATGTTGGCTGTGGGTTTGTCATAGCTTTTATTACACTGAGGTATGTCCCTTGTATGCCAATTTTGCTGAGAATTTTAGTCATAAAGCGATGCTGGAGTTTGTTGAATGTTTTTTCTGCATCTATTGAAATGGTCATGCAATTTTTGTTTTCAATTCTTTTTATGTGGTGTATGACATTTATTGACTTGCATATATTAAACCATCCCTGCATCCCTGGTATGAAACCCACTTGAACATGGTGGATTATCTTTTTGATATGTTGTTGGATTTGGCTAGGTAGTATTTTGTTAAGGATTTTAGTGTCTATTTTCATCAGAGATACTGGTCTGTAGTTTTCTTTTTCAGTTATGTCCTTTCCTGGTTTTGGTATTAGGGTGATGCTGGCTTCATAGAATGAATTAGGGAGGGTTCCCTCTTTCTCTGTCTTGTGGACTAGTATCGAAAGGATTGGTACCAATTCTTCCTTTAAATGTCTGGTAGAATTCAGCTGTGAATCCATTTGGTCCTGGACTTTTTTTTTTTTGTTGGTAACTTTTTAATTACCATTTCAATCTTGTTGCTTGTTATTGTTCTGTTCAGGGTATCTAATTCTTCCTGATTTAAGCTAGGAGGGTTGTATTTTTCCAGGAATTTATCCATCTCCTCTAGGTTTTCTAGTTTATATGCATAAAGGTGCTCATAGTAGCCTTGAATGATCTTTTGTATTTCTGTGGTGTCAGTTGTAGTATCTCCTGTTTCGTTTCTTATTGAGGTTATTTGGATTTTTTCTCTTCTTTTCTTGGCTAATCTTGCCAATGATCTATCAATTTTATTTATCTGTTCAAAGAACCTGCTTTTTGTTTCATTTATCTTTTGTATTTTTTTTTTGTTTGTTTCCATTTCATTTAGTTTTGCTCTGATTTTGGTTATTTCCTTTCTTCTGCTGGGTTTGGGTTTGGTTTGTTCTTGTTTCTCTAGTTCCTTGAGGTGTGACCTTAGAATGTCAGTTTGTACTCTTTCAGTCTTTGTGATGTAGGCATTTAGGGCTATGAACTTTCCTCTTAGCATCACCTTTGCCATATCCCAGAGGTTATGATAGGATTTGTCGTTATTGTCATTCAGTTCAAAGAATTTTTAAATTTCCATGTTGATTTTGTTTTTGACCCAGTGATCATTCAGGAGCAGGTAATTTGATTTCCATGTGTTTGCATGGTTTTAAAGGTTCCAGTTGGAGTTGATTTCTAGTTTACAGTCATATATAGCTCAGTTGTGAGAAGAAGTTTGGTCTCAATTTTATTAACCTATATATTGGTTTTACTTGAGAGGAGCAATTTCACAGGACATAATGGAAAATTGAAAAGGCACTTTGGGCAACTAGAGTTTAGTGGGACAAAGTTCATAGTTGTCAAAATCATTTTCTCTTTAGAGTTGAAGGCAGTATGGCATGGTTTACAAAGATTAAACTGATTAAAAGATTATAATAATCGGATTGAAGACAACCCTAATAGACAAGTATGCTATCAGGCTCAAATAGAATGGATCAAGCAAATCTCCTAAGAGCTTTAGTCTTTTACTGTATATATTTATCTAAAAAGTTTTTTCCCCCAAAGTGAACATATAATATTGGGTTGTATTAAATGCCATTTTGTCCTGGTCTTCCTCTTGTGTTATATAATCATAACATTGAGAAAATGCTATTGTTTCTATTTCTGTAGTTTCTGATGAAGTCCATTTTTAAAACTGCACGTTGCTGATATATATTCATTATGAGTCCACATTTTACCATAATATAAGTAATTTTCCTAGACTTTTGGGTGATTTTATGTGGAAGAGATTATCTTTAGAAAATTTATGTTGCGATTTCTGATGAGCTCATGTTAAGCAGGCACGATGAGTGAGATCTGTATACTTCAAGCCTTAGTTTTTTAACTTGTTTGGAGCAGTTGGAAGTTGGCAGTTCTCATGTAAAGTGCTGCTAGTTAGAGCAAATAGCCTCTGCAGAAGGATATCTCCCAGTTTAACTTGAAATTATCTGTCTCTGATATACAAAAATGGATTTTGTTTTCTGCATAGCCCCAAAGTTGATATTTTAAGCAAAATTAAGCCCATTTCAGGTGAATAAAGTATGTAAAAAGAAATAACAGTAAAGATTTATTTATATTTATTTATTTCTTTTGTGGAGATGGGATCTCCCTATTGTTGCAGTCTGCTTAGTCCCTAGCTCAGCTAGGTCTGAGTTCTTGTTCCACAACCAAGAAGAATAAGGTGTGTGGACACCAGAGAGTGAGTAGAGTAGGATTTCTTAAGCAAAAGGAAAGGTCTCAGCAAAGAGAGGGGCCCTGAAAGCAGGTTGCCAGAAACGGGACTTACTTCTGGGTCTTTTGTGTGGCAGAAGCCAGGAAGTCGTCGTGGATTTTGCCCAAATAGGAGAGGTAAAGCTCCCTCCTAAGGGTGTTGCATCTGCCCACGCTTGGAGTTGGCCAGAGTGACTCCATCTTGGTATTACTCATGAGTGCCTAAGCCAAACCCACAGGTGCTAAAACCACAATGTTAATGTCATGTTAATGACATAATGAGCTTGGTCAAGTTAACAACATTTAGGTTGATTTATTGCACCTGCGCCTAAGTTGAGACAGTCGTTTCTGAGCAACACCCTGGCACAAGGGGAAGTTCTTAACCACATTTCTTCTGGTTAGCTGCAGAAGCAGTGTAGGTGCTGTCCTACAGTTGTTCCTGTGAACATTGTCCTTCTCCCAAGACCCTCCGTCTCTATCTGCCTAACCAGCCCCTAACTGCCTCCTCTCTCACTGTGTTGCCCAGGCTGGTCTCAAACTTCTGAGCTCAAGCAGTCCTCCTGCCTCGGCTTCCCAAAGTGTTGGAATCACAGGCGTGAGCCACTGTGTCCGGCCAGAAAGATTTTTTGGTTTGCCCCCATGTTTTGCTTGCTTTGGTTTATGTTTTGAATAGGACTTTTACTGGAAATTGGTAGATTATTTTTCTTTTTTTTTTTTTGAGAGAAAGAGAGGAAAAAAGGTGTGAAAATGGAAAACAACTATTTCACTTTTTAAATGAGGATAGGGATTTTTTTCATTCAAAAATAAGTTTTATTGGAGAAATAGAAAACTTCTCCAGTGACAGTATATGATCCTTTGGAATAAGGGGAATGTTAATGCTGGGGATACATTATTGAGGCTATTAAACATACATTTCAGCTTATGGAACCCCTCACTCCAATACAGGATTTGCCTGATCTCATTTTTCTTTGACAGGACTAATTCGTTAAGATAGATTTAAAGCCAGAATATAACTATATACATTATTTATGTGCTTGTATACTGACTCTGAGATCAAATTAATCATCACATATTCTTAGAGTTGTGAATTGTGTTCTACCAAGTAATTCAGATTGCATTTGTATTTCTGCCTAACCAAAATAAAGCCAGAAGTGGTAATATCTGTAACTCATTAGAAAAAGTTGTCAGCCTAACTACATTAAAATATTTGCTAAATATTTAATACAACTGGGATGGGCAGAAACCTTCAGAGCTTTTCCCTATTTGAAAGAAATTTTTAGTTTAAGAGGAAACCATCTAGGAAAAAGCAGGCAGTTTCTCAGAAGTAAAACCTAAGAGTATACTGAGAAAGAAAATACCTTTTCCAAGATAAAAAAAAAAGTGAACAACTTGACTAAGGACAGAACAAGAAGTGGTAGTGGGTATAGTGGCATGGGTAGATTTCATGAAGTAGCAGAGGGGATTGCTATACTGGAAGTTGACTAAGGACATAGGCTGGTGATAGGAAGTAAAGAAGAAAATTTATTGAAGGAAGTTTTCTAAGCATTATTAAAAACAACTTTATGTTGAATTCTTACAGATTTTACAGAGCTCTTGCTTGTGGGAGCGTAGGTCCAATTGAATAGTTCATTGGTGCATTCATTCCTTAAGTATTTGGATGTACTGGGCATTTAGGTACATTGCTGGTGATATAGTCATAAATCAAATAGACATAGTGTCTGCCCTTAGGAAGTTTAAAGTCTAGTAACTTAAACTTCCTGTGAGTATTGTCTTCAAATCCAAACACACACACACACACACACACACACACACACACACACACACACACTTTTGAAACTTCCCTACAATTCTTTGTTTTGATAGTTATATTTCTGATACTTTTTTTGGATCTTTCTACTATTTCCCATATCTCTGGTACACTAAGTTTTCCTATGGGCTCCTTCGTCATTCCTTTTTAGAAAACTTTTATTATGGAAAACTTTAACGTGTATAAAAATAAGAGCTGGTGGACCCTTTTGTCCTCATCACCCAGCTTTATGATCAGTTCTGTTTCATCTGTACTACCAGTGCTACTTACCATCTCTAGGTTCATTTTGAAGCAAATCCCAGACATTTTATAATTTCATTTGTATTTATTTCAGTATGAATTTCTAAAAGATAGTTTTTCAAAACATAACTACGTTCTATTTTACACCTAAGTAAATTAAGAATCATTGTTTAAAATCATCAAATAACCAGTTGTTGATCAAGTTTCCCCAAGTGCCAAATACATTTTAATGTGCCATTTAAAAAATGATTATCAATCATCACAGGAGCAATTTGATTGTAAGCTCTGCATATACTTTTTCTTCCTGGAATGGAAAAATGAGAGAAGTGAATGGTCAGAAGAAAAATTAGTGTGGCCTGACTTGAAATAAAGAAATAAAGCAATAAAGAAATAAATACAAGCAAATGATGATAGAATAACTTAGAAGAATGCAAAAACTAAAAGCAAAATTAAGATGAAGAAAAATAAAAGGACCAAACCAATGGATCTAAGAAGAAAAGAAAAAAAAAATGCTACATGTCATCTCAAGTGAAAAAGCAGATGGTAAATACTAGAGCCAGTTTTATAAAATTATAGTTATGATATTGATTTTTTAAATCATTACTTAGTTGAATTTCTCCAGCTAACAGCTTCTATTTCTCTTAAGCGTTTAACATTCTTGGTCAAAATACATAATATTTTTGGAACATATTTTTAATGTAATTGTTACTTAATGCCTTCCTAAATAATGATAATGTGAACTTAAGCTCTTTATTGACTTTCATACAAAAGTAGAAATCTGTCAACAGTATTTACTCATATTATTTAATTTGAAGATAAGAACTTGGAAGAATAACATCATATCTGTGTTCTCTAACATAATACTTCATTTAGCTTTAAAGAATTTCCCCCAAAACAAAGTGCTACATTAGAGAGTATTAACATAGAATGGATATAAATAAATGAGTTAATGAGTAAATGAATTATCAGTGTAACACTAAGAGAACTGATATATTATGGTACCTTTGATTCTGTGCTATACTCCAGAGCCTGAAACAGTGCCTAGCATAATTATAAATACTCCATAAATATATTTGTATGAATAAATTAAAAACCTAACCTGAATTGACTATAGAAAGGCATTTAAAACAAAAGAAAAATAGAACCAGATGTTTAACACAAATATGAAGGCTTACTGATGACTTAAACTCAAGGGTAATCTCTTTATCGTTTGGCAGTAGTTTCTTTTTCTTTTTTTCTTCTACAGCCTTATTGAGATATAGTTGACACATAATAAACTGCACATATTTAGAGTATACAATTTGTTAAGTTTTGACGTATACACACACCCATGAAACCATCACCACAATCAAGATAGTGAACTTATTTAACACTCTGAAGTGTGCTTACGTCCGTTTGTGTTTCCTCCACCACTTCCCACCTTCATCCACAGGTTTAACACAGATCTGCTTTCTATCATTATAGATGAGTTTGTGTTTCGTAGAATTGTATATAAATGGAGACATACAGTACATACTATTTTGTCTGGCTTCTTTTACTCAGCGTAATTATTTTGACGTTCATCTATGTTGTATGTATTAATAATTTGTTATTCTTAATTACTGACTGGTATTCTATTATATGGTTATGCCAAAATTTACTTATTTGCCTGTTGATGAACACTTGGTTGTTTCCACTTTGGGGCTGTTATAAATAAACTGTTGTGAATATTTATGTACAAGCCTTTCTGTGGGCATATACTTCCATTTTTCTTGGCTAAATACCTAGGAGTGGAATGGCTGGGTCGTATAACAGTGTAGGTTTAACTTTTTAAGAAACTGTTTGAACTGTTTACAAAAGTGATTGTACCATTTTATATTTTCATCCAGCAGTGTCTGAGACTTTTAGTTCTCATATACCCTAACTAACACTTTGTATGGTTATCTTTTAAATTTTAGCTATTTTAGTGTATGTGTAGGGGTATGTCATGGTTTTTTTGTGTGTGTATGTGGTTTTTTTTTTTTTTCATTTTCCTGTAAGTATTGTTGAATATCTTTTCATATGCATATTTTCATCTGCATATCATCTTTGGTGAAATGTCTGCCTAAATCTTCTGCCTATTTTTTAATTGGGATGTTTGCTTTCTTCTTATTGAGTTAAGGTTCTTTATATATATTCTAGATATGAGTCCTTTGATGTGTGTTTTGGAAATTTTTGTTTGGAAATTCTAGTTTGCAGCTTGCCTTTTAATTTTCTTAACAGTGTCTTTTGAAAGGCAAAAGTTTTTAATTTTGACAAAGTTCAGTTTATTAAGTTTTTAAATTTATGCTTTTGTATTTCGTATTTATGAAATTTTTGTGAAGCCTAAGGTGACTAGAATTTTTTCTGGTTTCTTCTAGGAATTGTATAATTTTAGCTCTTAACATTTAGGTCTAAGATCCATTTTGAGGAATCACGTAAACTAAGAATTGAGGTTCCTTTTTTTGCATATAGCTATTCAATTGGTCTAGAATCATTTTTTCAAAGATTATGTCTTTCCTATTAATTGCTTTAGAACTTTTATCAAAAATCAATTGACTGCTGGGCGCAGTGGCTCATGCCTGTAATCTCAGCATTTTGGGAGTCCGAGGTGGGTGGATCACTTAAGGCCAAGAGTTTGAGACCAGCCTGGCCAACATGGTAAAACTCCGTCTCTACTAAAAATACAAAAATTAGCCAGGCGTGGTGGCGCACACCTATAATCCCAGCTACTTGGGAGGCTGAGGCAGGAGAATCTCTTGAACCCAGGAGGCGGAGGCTGCAGTGAGCCAAGATGGTGCCACTGCACTCCAGCCTGGGTGACAGAGTGAGACTCCGTCTCAAAAAAAAAAAAAAAAAATCAATTGACCATACATGTGTGTCATGTGTGTCTGTCTTTCTGTTAGTACCACACTGTCTTGGTTACTAGCTTTGTAGTAAGTGTTACAACTGGGTAGTGTGATTTATCGTTCTTTTTTTGAAATTTTGTTCATTATATGTTCTTTGCATTTTCATTTAAATTTTAGAATCAACTTGTCTGTGTGTTGCTAGCACATAGAAATACAATTGATTTTTTATATATTGATCTTGCATCTTGCCAGTTTGTCAAACTCACCTGGTGCTTTTTTGTAGATTTCATCAGAGTTTCTACATAAAGTATCATGTCATCTACATATAGATACACTTACTTCTTCATTTCCAATATGGATTCTAGTTGGCAGTAGTCTCTTTGAGTCATTAATCTTAATTAAATAGTACAGTTTACTATTAGGATAACTTACAGTAAGCCACAAATTAATTCCTCCTTCATTTAAAACTAAAATCCTTACCAAAGTCCAAATTTCAGCTTTTAGGTTTTCTTAGCAAGAGTTTTAAAATATTTTGAGATTCCTAATGGTAATGAAGGAATTTTTTTAATTCCTGAGAGTACACTCACTAAGCTGACAGCATTTTGACATTTTTCAGTTTACATATTTTTATATATTCAAATTCTCTTAATTATCAATAATAAAAGGCTTTCACAACATCATTCCTTATTGAGGGTATAAAAGGGAATACATATTTAGGTCATTAACATCTGTGACCTGGAAATAAAATTGACAGATTCTGGCCCAGCGTGGTGGCTCACGCCTGTAATCCCAGCACTTTGGGAGGCCGAGGCAGGTGGATCACGAGGTCAGGAGATCGAGACCATCCTGGCTAACATGGTGAAACCCCGTCTCTACTAAAAATACAAAAAATTAGCCTGGCGTGGTGGCGGGCACCTGTAGTCTCAGCTACTCAGGAGGCTGAGGCAGGAGAATGGCGTGAACCCGGGAGGCGGAGCTTGCAGTGAGCAGAGATAGTGCCACTGCACTCCAGCCTGGGCGACAGAGTGAGACTCCGTCTTTAAAAAAAAAATACACACACACACACACACACACACACACACACACACACACAGACACAGACACACACACACACACACACACACCAGATTCCATTCTAGATGCTATTCCTTAACTCATTTAATCCTGGAGAGTAGCAACACCCAGTAGAGGTTTTATCCTTTTAACTTTCTTGAATATACGTTGAACTTAAATTCAAATTTCTTTAATTTAGGTATATCAGCCCAATATGTACTTGTTTTAAAGTTATTTCGAAAGTAATTTTCTCTTTCTAGAAATACGCCTCATTTTTTTCAAGAAATGGCGGGTTTCGCTATAGTTCGACTCTGACCTAAGTCACAATACAGTTCTAGAAACAATTTTCCAAATCTTAAAGCAGGTCTGGTTTCCACATAGAAATAGAGTAATAATGGAAGTTCTGATTGTAACTACCAAGTCTCAAGATGGAAGTTCTTCTTCCATAATACTGGTATGAGTTCCAGCGAAGCAAGAATTAGGGAGCAGCAAGACGCCTATGAAGGGAATACGTAGGCTCTTGAGCAGAGGCAGATTCAGGTTTGGGGGAGTCACCTGAAACCTATTCAACTTCTGGTGCTGTCTTTATGAAAAGGAATACAAAATATTAAATGTTTACAATTGGCTGTCATTATTCATGTTATATATATATATATATATATATTTTTTTTTTTTTTTTTTTTTTTTTTTTTTTTTTGAGACGGAGTCTCACTCTGTCACCCAGGCTGGAGTGTAGTGGTGTGATCTCCGCTCACTGCAAGCTCCACCTCCCGGGTTCATGCCGTTCTCCTGCCTCAGCCTCCCGACTAGCTGGGACTACAGGCGCCCGCCACTGCCTCCCGGGTTCACGCCATTCTCCTGCCTCAGCCTCCCGAGTGGCTGGTTCTGCAGGCACCCACCACCACGCCCAGCTAATTTTTTTGTATTTTTTAGTAGAGACGGGGTTTCACCGTGTTAGCCAGGATGGTCTCGATCTCCTGACCTCGTGATCCGCCTGCCTCGGCCTCCCAAAGTGCTGGGATTACAGGTGTGAGTCACCGCGCCCGGACAATTATATTCTTTAATACTGAATTAGCAATAGTGAACCACTATTCCTAGGGGAAATACAGAGTTAGGTTCCTGTGAGATCAACATTTTCATCAACTGATTAACATATATAACCTTGTTTTATGTGTGTTTCTATTTCAAGAAACCTTATTTAATGTATATTGTTGATTCATTAACATGGATAACTCATATGTGAACAAAGCTTATCTGACATACATACTTTCTCTGTAAAGCACACACAGCTTTCTTGCCCTTAGGGACACTGGACAGCACTTCACTACTATGTTTGGGGGCCATTTTCAACAGTGAAATCACTGGAAAAAAAGCACTAAAATGAGAAAAACAGCACTAAATATATTGCAGAAAGGACATTTGTTTATAGTAAGAGATTTGAAACAAGAAGGCAAAAAGCCACCTTGGCTGAAATTACGTGCCTTGGAGTACTCAAAATTTTCATTGCACGTGTCCATGAATGACCATGAAAGCACCACAAGTATTGATTTGGGTGTTACAAATAAATTCTAGTAGGTAAATTCACATGGAATCTGTGAATAGTGAGGATTGACTCCAGGATGAAAAAAGAACTCCTAACAAGTTACAATTGTATAAAACTGACAAATGCCACAAATACTAAACCCCAGAAAAATAATTTTTAATTAACTGCTTGATACTCTTTATAATACTGTTTTCCCTTACATTTCTTAGCTGCATACCCTTTGATTGTATGACAGTGATTTGTAATGTTTTCTGTAAAGAGAATTGAGAATGACTTTGTAATATTAATATTGTCTATAAAGAGAATGGAAAATCTGAAAAGATTTTTTTCTCTAGCATGGTTGATTTAAAATGTTGTTTTTAAATTATTGATATTTGTGGTACATAACATTTGAAACTTCACATACATACATACTTCATATTTGTAGTACTGCTGTAAGCTTGTGCCGTTTAGACAGGATTTCAGATAATTTTATTTTATGTGATTCTCATCAGAAAAGGAAAAAATGGTTCATATAATTGCTTGTGCTACATTTTTAATTGTCTACACTACATTTTCAAGACTATTAGTGACAGAAGAGAACTTCTGTTTTGACTAGGCATCATTGAGAAATGCCTCCTTCATTTCTGTTATTACCTTGTACTTACCATGCTAGGAACCATGGGACACATTCATATCACAGTGCAATCTCTCACCCTGTATCTATTTATGTGACAAAAATATCTCTGCACAAAAGCAACTGTGAACTACATAAATATATCTCTAAATCCAAACTAAATAGTTCCCAGCTTAATTTCTCCATCACAGGATCCCAGAAATGCAGATGACCACTTTATTTGCTACCCAACACTAATACCGACGCTGGAAAAGTGAGATGGCACCGAATCCTGAGAGACAGATACCTTAACTTATTTAACTTAACTCATTTAACTCATGATGGTGAAATTTTACAAAAACACATCCAGGTAACACAGCACAAGCCTCTCCCAGGGCTTTTGAAGGGAACCGTGCAAGCAAGGGTCCCTTAAGCTTACATTTCAGCAAATCTCCTAAGGAAGCTCTTCCCATTGAACTAGGAGGGCACCTCAAGTTCCTAAGGGGTTCTCAGTCCTGCTCCCAAGATAGGAGATTACTTGAGAAAACCAACATTAAGAAACCTGAAATAGAGAAAGATATATTGCAAAATTAGATGAAAAGTAATAGATGCTGACCCTTTAAGATTGAGTGAGTTCTGTCTCTAATACAAAGATATAACAGAGAATGTCCAGATTGCCTCTAGTTAAAATTTTGTTTTAATTTAATACTAGAACAGCAGCTTTCCATTAAAAAGTGCTAACCTCTGACTAGGACTCACTTTCCATCTCTCCTTAGAGCCTGCAGCACTTTCTCAGATTGACCAGCCTACAATTGTGTATCAACTGCTTGTTTACTAACTGCCAAGAACCTTTGTGTAAGTCAGCCATACCCTAGGTGTGAGTGTTGGTGACGGCAGACCATAACTGAGCAGCCTTTCCAATGACTTTTTTTTTTTTGGTCTCTGTTCAGTAACCTTCACTGCCTCCTCTTCCTCCATCCCTCCCCTCTAATTGCCTAGCTAAGGGTAGATTACCAAATGAGAATCTAACATCAAGTAAGTTGTAGATATGGCTCATTGATAAGTCATAAATGCATACAAATACATATCTGTGCAATTGATTAAAACATATGGATAAGCTCTGACCCTGAAAAATGAACATGATAATTCTCACACATTAAATATTGTTCTGTGGTAGGTTGTCTAAAAAAGTATTTGGATGTTTGTGTACTTGGATTATGCAAATTCATGTATCATAAATTTGACCTATCTAAACCTAAAATACCAACTGTGATAAGTAATTTAACAGGAGTGATGTATGTAATTTGCATAGCTTGTATCACTTGAAAAACTTCTCTGTGAAAGGTTCGCACTGATTTCTTTTCTATAGAAAATTGTGACATTCTAGTCATTACAGTGATGTTATACTAGGCTCAAGGCTTAGGTCAGTTGTATTTGATAGATGATAAAATACCCAGATCACTCAAGGTCTTATTAAAGTCCTTTGGTTGTGATAGGGAGCAGGTGTTTCTTCTTGTTCCTCTAGTATGTTAAAGTACATTAAAGGAAGCTGTGAGGTTGAAGAACATTTGTAAGCTGCCATTTCTGAGCACTTTCTGTATGCTTAGTATTATGCAAAGTAACTCTTATGATGCAGGTGTTGTAATGTTCAATATGCAGGAGAGTAAATTGAGACTTAGAGAGGTTTGTACTTA
Organism: Pan paniscus; assembly: GCF_029289425.2. Taxonomy (NCBI): domain Eukaryota; kingdom Metazoa; phylum Chordata; class Mammalia; order Primates; family Hominidae; genus Pan; species Pan paniscus. Next base: position 66,749,233 of record NC_073264.2, read on the forward strand.
TCTTTGTCTTTAATGATAGTATGAGAGGTGATTTTTCTTTCTCTGGGTTATAAAAACTTGAACTTAATAGTGATAGAATGTAGAATTATGTGCTAAGTAGATTAAAACTCTGATAATCAGAGGTATGGGTAGAAAGCCTGACATTTTACAGTTGAAGTATTAAACACATCCTAACCTGTCCATTACACCTATGGGACATCTTCTTTCCAGCTTATAGGAAATGAGTAATAGTTGCTCTTAAATTTTGTTCCATATATAGTAGAGGTATCCTGGAAGATTCAAAATATATTTATGATCTAAGTAAATGTTGTCAGGAAAATTTCAGTTTTAGCAGATCAGACATTAGGAAAATATTGCTACTAGTGTGAATAGAAAGTAATGTGGACATTGGAGAATTTCCTTAGGTTTACTGAGGACCTAAATGTATGTGTCTCATTAAAGGTTAAAAAAAAAAAGAAGTCTCAGAAGTTATATTAAAGCAAAATACAAAATGGAACAAGACCTTGGGGCTTTGCTTAGGGAGCATATATTTCTGCCCACTTTGTTGGAGGTTGCTTTTCCTTTTTGCCCCCATGTTTTTACAGATTTTATTGGCCTAGACCAGAGGTCAGCAAACTACCACCCTTAGGCCAAATCCAACCCAACTGTTTTTGTAAATAAAGTTTTGTTGGAGCATAACTATGTTCATTTGTTTGTATATCATCTACTTTCAGGCTACAGTTGCAAAATTGAATAATTTTGACAGAAAATATACAGCCTGCAAAGCCAAAGATATTTACTGTCTCCTCCTTTACAGAACAACTTTACTGACCCTGGCCTAGACAGTGATGAAAATAATTCTTAAATGTTTTTCCTCCTATTTTCCTTTTCTTCCTCTTCCTGTTCCTTCTATTCCTTTAGCTATATATGAACTCTTGTTGGTATTCCAGGTGTCAGCTTTCTGAGCATATGCCTTTGTCTGCCTCCTGTTGAGGTTCCCACCTCCAAACAGTTAGTTATTTTTTTCCATTTTTGAGGCTAAGGATTTTTACTCGTTAGAGCAACAGGACTAGACATCAGGAGTTATGTAAGTACTCAGGAATATACCCCTTGCTATCTTACAGACTGACCACCATTTGTTTGCCTTTTGAAGACCACAGTGATCTTCTTAAAATGTAGTCATGTTACTGATGATAAAGCTGTCAAATGTACAATGATGTCTTTTTAAATATTGGGACCAAATCCCAATTTATTCTGACTAATATCAGGTTCCACAAGAGGGAATTTGAAGCATCTCTGCTAATGAAATCAGTTTTCATTTTAATTTATCTTTGATTTTTTGCATGTTGGAGGTGAGGAGGGAATGAGGGTAACACTTTTCATTTAGTTCTTAATTTTCTTCTGTTCTACTCTACAATAAAGTTCTGATGGGATATTGGAGCTATTATGGTCATGCTATCACAAGAGGCTCTAGGATCTAACAGCCAGAAAGATTAAGATGCAAATGCAAAAGGAACCATACAGATTTCAATTTGGAGAAGTAGGGAGTCTCTGACTATATTTGAATGGAAAGAGACATGTCATTATTTTTACCATTGCTTCTTATTTTCTCTCAACTATTCCATGTATTTTCCGTAGTTCTTACACCTTTTATTCCTTTCTTTTCATTGGTATAAACATTGTTCATTGTTAAACAAAATATATCACCTATAAACATCTGACACTTTTGTATGCCCATAGACTACCATTTCTTTGATAAAGATGAAGCATATCAGAAACTGTCTAGGATTGTTAGAATTCTAGTTAACATTCTGCCAATAAAACAGCCCTAAGCTTTGGACATTTCTCTTTCTCAGATCTACCTGAGGTTGGTGATTTTTTGTTTGTTTGGTTGGGGATGTTTTGGTGGGAAGGGATTGTTTTATTTTATTTTTAATCTGAATCTTCTTCCCTTGGAGTGATAGCCGAACTTGCTGAGTTTGTGAGTATCAGGGATAGAAGATATCCTGAAGCCACAAGTCACATCTGAAATAGAAAAGTTGCTATTGTGTCCCATGTGAGATGGTTGATTATGTTTAAAGGGCTAAGGACAAGATAGATACTGTGTGTTTGGCTTTGCAACCAAAGGACCTAGTGCCCTGCCTTTTGTACTTAAATAATGGATGAAAATGGAAATAAAGCTGAACTCTAAGGAAAAGCTTTTAAATCTAAAACAAACCATTCAGTATTCAAAGCCTACACACTACAGAGGCTTTGAATAATCTCCTTAAGTTTTCACTATGAGAGTTCATTTCAAATAAATGTTATATTTTCCTTTTAAATAAAAAGATATAATGATATTGTTCTCAAGATTGAGAGATTGTTGAAAAAAGTTGGTTTACCATTTTTAAAAGAAACTTATATTAGCAAATGCCTCTGAAAATACAGTTATTAGTTTGCCAATAAATGAGTAATGTTGCAGTTGTGAGTTAAATGTGCATTAAATGTTTGAGAATATATTGGGCTTAAAATACAGTTTTAGGCTTCTATTTCTGGATAACATATAGTAAACACATCATACACTATATATATTAGTCTATTCTCACACTGCTATAAAGAAATACCTGGCTGGGTGCAGTGGCTCACGCCTGTAATGCCAGCACTTTGGGAGGCCAAGGCAGGCAGATCACGAGGTCAGGAGATCGAGACCATCCTCGCTAACACAGTGAAACCCCGTCTCTACTAAAAATACAAAAAAAAATTAGCCGGGCGTGGTGGCACGCGCCTGTAATCCCAGCTACTCGGGAGGCTGAGGTGGGAGAATGGCGTGAACCTGGGAGGCGGAGCTTGCAGTGAGCCGAGATCGTGCCACTGCACTCCAGCCTGGGTGACAGAGTGAGACTCTGTCTCAAAAAAAAAAAAAAAAAAAAAAAAAAAAATACCTGAGACTGGGTAATTTATAAAGAAAGGAGGCTTAATTGGTTCACTGTTCTATAGGCTGTGCAGGAAGCATAGTGGCTTCTGGGGAGGCCTCAGGAAACTTACAATCATGGCAGAAGGGGATGTGAGATGTCTTACATGGTGGAGCAGGAGCAAGAGAGAGAGCAGGGAGGTGCCACACACCTTTAAACAGTCAGATCTCCTGAGGACTCTATCGTGAGAAAAATACTAGCAGGGTGTTAAGCCATTTGTGAAAAACGGCCCTCATGATCCAGTCACCTTTCACCAGGCCCCACCTCCAGCACTGGGGATTGCATTTCAACTTGAGATTTGGGTGGGGACACAGATCCAAACCAGATCACTGTAATTCCTGCTAATTACAAAAAAAAAAAAAAAAAAAAACCACAAACTTGTAATTTCCTATTTTTTGTGTGTTTACTTATTTATTTTACTTCCTATATATCCCAGCCAAGGGTACTAGAGGCCTGCAGCTAGAAACCCTAGTGGACAGAGAGGGGGGAAAAAAAGCCCCATTTTAATGATATCTATCCAGTTGCAGTCCCTTCCCCAGGTGCTGTAGCTATGGAGATTGTGCATGTAGCCCTGTCCCTCATTCCTGTCCTGCAATAATGAGGGTGCCCCTCCCACTCCCACTGAACACTGTTCCTACCACTCCCACTGGGCACTGCTGCCATGGAAACTGTGGATGGAGCTGCAGTAACAAGTTTGCAGCCCTCCCCAATGGATGCTACAGCCACAGAGACTGTGGGCAAAGCCCTGACCGCCGTTTCCATCCCCTAACCCTCCCAACTAGAGTGTGGAGGGAGGATTAAAAAGAGGAGGGAGTTAGAGAAAGAGACTTAAAAAAATCTGTGTTTGAAATCCTGGGCAGACTTCTTAGCATCCCTTTCATGAAACTGATTAGAATCAATACAGAAAAAGGTTTTAGAATTGGGCTCTGCTGTGTTATACCACCCAGGTTTCAGACTGGCCTCTGGGTAGCCCAGTGGGGCAGAACAGAACAACACTAAAAAGACCCTAACAATTAAATTGACATTTGATTCACAGCCCATAAAAGTTGGCTAAGACATGCATTGTGAATCTAAACAACTTGATTGCCTATCAAAGTAGAAAATTTAAACAACAGAGTCTCCTAACATAATATTCATCATATCAAGAACCAAGAAAATCTTAATTCGAATGATGAAAGATAATCAGCTGACACTACACTAAGTTGACACAGATGTTGGAATTGTCTGACAAGGATTTTAAAGAAGCTATAATAATAAATATACTCCAATTACAATTACAGTCTTGAAACAAATGAAAAAATAGAAAGTGTCACCAAAGTAATAGATGATATAAGGGAGAAACAAATGGAAATTTTAGAACTGATAAATATAATAAACTAAATTAAAAATTAGCTCAGTAGTAAAATAGAGATGACAGAGGAAAGAAATGGTGCACTCAAATTTAGATCAACATAAATTATGCAGTCTGAACAACAGAGAGAATAAAGATTTAAAAAAGGTGAAGAGAGTCTTATGGGGACCTCTGAGAAAATTACAGAAACATCTTCATATTAGTATCATTGAAATCCCAGAAGAAGAAAAGTAGGAGTGAGAGATTGAAGAACATATTTGAAGAACAGAGAGACACAGGGAAAAAGCCAGTGAAGTCAGGTAGTGATTGGAGAGATGTGTCTACAAGCCAAGGAATGACAAGGATGGCTGGCAACCACCAGAAGCCGGGAGAGAGACATGGAACAACTTCTTCCTTAGAGCCTCCAGAAGGAGCCAACCCTGCCAACACCTTGATTTTGGACTTCTGGCTTCCAGAACTGCCAAGAAACCAAAAGACAGGATGAGAATCAACACTTTGTAAGAGCCTTCAGTGGACCAGAAGCTGGAAAGGCCAGATACTCGCTTTCCTAGCACCCTCCCTGTTTTGTATGCCCTCTGCTAGGATGGCTGTGCGATTTGCTCCTGGTTGATTCAATATAAGAGGAAGTTGGCTGGTGGGAACGTCAGAGAAATGTTTTTCTTTCTGATAAAAATGGAGAGCACATAAGAAAAAAACTCTTAGTGTACTTCTTCTTCTGGCCTTTGGATATGGTGTGAGAAGCTTGAGAGGACATGATGCTTTGGAGCTGTTACAACCATCTTGTGACCATGAGGCATTCAGATAAAAAGCTAACATTCTGAGGCTGGTGAAGAAGAGACTGGCTGGAAACAGGAAAACATTCCTGGGACTGTCTTCTGATTTTCTTATTAGGTAAACAACGTGTTCTTAGTGCTTAAGCACTTTTTTTTTTTTTTTTAAATACAACCAAAAGCAGTCTTAACTGATGCACAAGCCAGGTGCCTGACACAACGGGGGTCAATATGTATTTATTGGATAAAGGAATAAGAGAAAGAATGAATGAAACTTCTACTAAACCTACCTATACTCCAGCTGTCCCTGTTAACAGGACCTCATGTGGAATACTTGAAGGCTGGGCTGGAATCATCTGAGAGCCCATTCTCTTGGCTGATGCTGGAAAGAGCCAAACATCTGGAGCATGGGATAGCAGGGGATCATTGGCCATCTCTCTCTGTATTGGTCTTTTCAGCATTGCAACTTCAAGGTAGTAGGATTTTTTACAAGGTAGCTGAGGGCTCCGAAGGTGGTCACTTCAAGAGGCAGAGATAGATGGAGAACAAGCCAGGAGGAATGTGTGTCCTTGATATAACCTAGCCTCAGAAGTCGCATAGCATCACTTCTGCCCTACTGTATTGGTTAGAGCAGTCATGAGCCCCACTAGGTGGAAGAGGAGAGGTAGAGATCTCCTCTCTTGGTGGAGAGGGGATGGTTGTAGAAAAGCATGTGGAACTGGAAATATTGCCAGGGCTATTTATTTATTTATTTGTTTATTTTTGAAAATCCAGTCTGCTACAGTGCCTTATATACACCTCTATTATCAGATTGACCATCTCGATGTCATTCATGTCTTTCATGTCTATCCTTCTGACTGAAGGATGCAAGCACCTGGAAGTTTTAGTCTGTGATTTATTAACTTTAGTATCTCTGATACCTTTATAAAGATATGTTTAATAAATGCCTTATTTTGAAGAAAAGAAAAGAAATTGAAGAAGTGACAGAAAACTTCTTAAATTTGGCAAACCTAAATATTCAAGAAGCTGGGCAAACTCCTAACAGGAAAAACTCAAATCCATTCCCAGATACTTTTTAAGTAATTTGCTGAAAACTGAAAACAATGAAAAAAATCTTGAGAGCAGCCAGAGAGAAGCAGCACATTAATTATAGAGGAACAATTTGAATGACTCTGGGTTTCTTATCAGAAAACATGGAAGCCAAGAGAAGTAGGAAAACTGTATCGTTTGTTTTGAGCCAACGTCTTGCTATTTTGCCCATTCCGGTCTCAAACTCCTGACCTCAAACAATCCTCCTGCCTTGGCCTCCGAAAGTGCTGGGATTATAGGCTTTAAACCAGATTTAAAACCTTTTTGTAGTGCTGAAAGGAAAGAATTATCATCCAGAATTTTTCACCTAGGGAAAATACAACGAAGTGAGAAAAAGACATTTTCGGATGAAAGAAAACTCAGAGACTTCATTGCCAGCAGACTTGTGTAAAAAAGGAAGTTCTTCAGACAGAAAATGATGACAGAAGGGAATTCTGCTGGAACATCAGAATGAAGAAAGTACAAATTAATAGATATAGGGAATTGCCTAATCTTCTCCTGTTGAGTTTTTAAAATGTTTGGTAAGAAGCAAAATTTTTAACAATGGCCGATGTGGTTCTTAATGTTTATGAAGGTGATTTTTAAAACAATGTCATAGAAGTGGGGAGAGTAAAGGAACCTAAAAAGTAGGAAGGTTTCTGCATTCCATTTCAAATGGCAAAATGTTGAGTAGACTGTAATAATTGTTGTATATAGATATAATTATCCCTAGAGTAACTACTAAAAATGCTCTATAGGCCAGGCACAGTGGAGCACGCCTGTAATCCCCGCACTCTGGAAGGCCGAGGCAGGCGGATCACCTGAGGTCAGGAGTTCGAGACCAGCCTGGCCAACATGGTGAAACCTCGTCTCTACCAAAATACAAAAATTAGCCGGGCATGGTGGCATGTGCCTGTAATCCCAGCTACTCGGGAGACTGATGCAGGAGAAGTGTTGCTTGAACCTGGGAGGCGAAGGTTGCAGTGAGCTGAGTTCGTGCCACTGCACTCCAGCCTGGGCGACAGAGCAAGATTCTGTCTCCAAAAAAAAAAAGCTCTATAAAAAGATATTTTAAAACACTATAGAAGACCATACTTTACAGGAACCATTTCTGTAGTTCCTTAAAACACTATAGATAAATCAAAATTAAATACTAAAAAAGGTTCAGAGTATGCACAGACAAGGAGAAATGGGAACAAAAAAAAGGAGCAAATAAAAAACAATAAAGTGGCGTACTTAAATCCCAACATGTCAATAATTGCATGAAATATAAATACAAATGATCTAAACATACCAGTTAAGAAAGAGAGAAAAAAAAATACAGGACAAAGACTGGCAGAATGGTGTTTTTTTGTTTTTGTTTTTGTTTTTGATACAGAGTTTTGCAGAGACAGGGTTTCTCCATGTTGGTCAGGCTGATCTCGAACTCTGACCTCAGGTGATCCTCCCACCTCGACCTCCCAAAGTGCTGGGATTATAGGCGTGAGCCACTGTGCCTGGCCTATTTTTTATTTTAATGATCCAACTATATGCTGTCCCCCCAAGAAACTAACTTCACATATAACGATATAGGTAGATTAAAAGTGAAATGATGGGCAGATACACCATGCAAACAATAATCAAAAGAAAGATAGAATGACTGGGCTGGGCACGGTTGCTCACGCCTGTAATCCCAGCACTTTGGGACGCCGAGGCGGGCGGATCATGAAGTCAGGAGATCGAGACCATTCTGGCTAACACGGTGAAACCCCGTCTCTACTAAAAATACAAAAACAAAATTAGCTGGCATGGTGGTGGGCACCTGTAGTCCCAGCTACTCGGGAGGCTGTGGCAGGAGAATGGCATGAACCTGGGAGGCGGAACTTGCAGTGAGCCGAGATCACGCCGCTGCACTTTAGCCTGGGCAACAGAGCAAGACCCCGTCTCAAAAAAAAAAAAAAAAAGTACAGTGACTGTATTAATCTCAGACAGAATAGACTTCAGAGCAAAGAAAACTAGCAGAGACAAAGGAAGATATAACGATAATAAAATGATCAATTTACCAAAAAAATGTAATTTTAAACATGTGCACTTAACAGGTTTTCAAAATATATGAAGCAGAAACTGGCAGAACTGAAAGGAGAACAGACAAATATAGTTGGAGACTTTAATATCCCTCTTTCAATAATTGATGGAAGCATTAGACTGAAAACAAACAGGGTCATTCATCATAACCAAGTGGGATTTATCCCTGGGACACAAGAATTGTTCAACATACACAAATCAATCAATGTGATACATCATTATCAACAGAATGAATGACAAAAACCGTATGATCATTTCAATTGATGCTGAAAGGCATTTAATAAAATTTAACTTCCCTTCATGATAAAAACCCTCAAAAAACTCGGCATAAAGGGAATATACCTCAACATAATAAAAGCCATATACAACAGACCCATAACTAGTACCATAATGGGGAGAAACTGAAAGACTTTTCTCTAAGATCTGGAGCATGGCAAGGAGGCCCACTTTCACCACTGTTATTCAACATAGTGCTGATTACTCTAGGTAGAGTAATCAGACAAGAGAAAGAAATGACCAACATCCAAATTAGAAAGGAAGAAATCAGTTTATTCTTGTTTGCAGACTATATGGTTCAATATTTGAAAAAATCTAAAGACTCTTCCAAAAAAAACCTACTAGAACTGATAAGATAAATTCAGTGAGGTTGCAGGTACAAAGTCAACACACAAATATCAGTATTGTTTCAAAGTCAACACACAAATATCAGTATTGTTTCTATATGCCAACAGTGAGCAATCTGAAAAAGAAATTTAAAAAAGTAATCTCATTTGCAATAGCTACAAATAAAATTAAGTAACAAGAAATTAACCAAAGAAGTAAAGGATCTCTACAATGCAAACTATAAAACATTGATGAAGGAAATTGAAGAGAACATAAAAAATGGAAAGATATTCTATGTTCATGGATTGGAAGAATAAATATTGTTAAAATGTTTATACTATCCAGAGTAATCTATAGATTCAGTGTAATCCCTATCAAAATAACCAGTGACACTCTTCACAGAAATAGAAGAATCTAAAACTTACATGGAATCACAAAAAAACCAGAATAGTCAAAGCTATCCTGAGCAAAAACCTCAAAACTAGAGGAATCACACTGCCTGAGGAAACTGGAGGAATCATACTGGAGGAATCAAAACTGGAGGAATCACACTGCCTGACTTCAAATTATATACTACAGAGCTATAGTACCCAAAACAGCATGGTACCGGCATATAGACCATAGACCAATGGAACAGGTAGAGAACCCAGAAACAAATCTGTATATCTACAGTAAACTCATTTTCAATGAAAGTCACAAACTTACACTGGGGAAAGGAAGGTCTCTTCAATAAGTGGTGCTGGGAAAACTGGATATCCATATGCTCAGGAATTATATTAGACCCCAGCCTCTCACCATATACGCAAATCAAAATGAATTAAAGACTTAAATCTGAGACCTCATACTATGAAACTACTAAAAGGAAACATTGGGGAAACTCTCCAGGACACTGGTTTGAGTGGGTAAAGATTTCTTAAGTAATACCCAATAAGCACAGGCAACCAAAGCAAAAATGGACAAATGGGATCTTATCAAGTTAAAAACCTTCTGCCTGCACAGCAAAGGGAGCAGTCAACAAAGTGAAGAGGCAACCCACAGAATGTAAATTAGTACAACCACTATGAAGAACAGTTTGGGCGTTCCTCATAAAAGTAAAAATTGAACTACCATATGATCCAGCAACCCAGCTGCTGGGTATTTAATGAAAGGAAATCAGTATATTGAAGAAATATTTCCACTTCCATGTTTACTGCAGCACTTTCCACAATAGCCAGGATTTGAAAGCAACCTAAGCGCCCATCAGCAGATGAATGAACAAAGAAAATATGTGATACCTATACACAATGGAGTACTATTCAGCCATAAAAAAGAATGAGATCCTGTCATTTGCAACAACATGGATGGAACTGGAGATCATTATCTTAAGTGAAATAAACCAGGCAAAGAAAGACACACTTGGCATGTTCTCACTTATTTGTGGGAGCTAAAAATTAAAACAAATTGAACTCATGGAGATAGAGACTAGAATGATGGTTACCAGAGGCTGGGAAGGGTAGTTGTGGGGGCGGGTAAGGGGACCTGGTTAATGGGTACAAAAAATAGTTAGAAAGAAAGAGTAAGAAAGAAAGAATATCTCACAGCACAGCAGGGTGATAGTCAATAATACATTTAAAAATAACTAAAAGAGTATAATTGGATTGTTTGTAACACAAAGGATGGCTACCCCATTTACCCTGATGTGATTTTTCATGCATGGTATGCCTATGTAAAAATACCTTATGTACCCCATAAATATATATACCTACTATGTACTCAAAAAAATTAAAAATTAAAGAAAAACAATGCTAGAAAAATAGAAACTTTTTACTTACCAGCAACCCTGTTAAAGAGGATGAAAGAGAAGCCATAGACTGAGAGAAATCTTTGCAAATCACATGTCCAACAAAGGCGTGTATAGACAATGTATTAAGAACTCTCCAATCTCAATAGTAAGAAACAATCTAATTAGAAAATAGGCAAAAGTCTTGTACAGACAGCTGTGCAAAAGACATATACAGATGACAAATAAGCACATGAAAAATGTTCAAAAATCATTAGTTATTAGGGAAATGCAAAAGACGTGATGAGATACAATTAGTCACCTGTCAGAATGACTAAAATAAAAAATGCCAAGAATGTGGAACAACCAGCTCTTTCATGCATTGCTTATGAGAATGTAAAATGGTACAGCCATTCTAGGAAACAGTTTGGTAGTTCTCCATAAACATACCATTACCAATATGATCCAGCAATCACATTCCTGTATATCCTAGAGAAAACCCATGTCCACACAGAAGCTTGTACACTCATGTGCATAGCATCTTAGTTTGTAATAACCAAAAAGTGGAAACAACCCAAATGTCCTTCAGTGGGTAAATAAACTGTGATATAATCCACATAATAGAATACTACCTAGTAATAAGAAATGAGCTATTACACACAAGTTGGATGGATCTCAAGAGCATTGTGCTGAGTGATAAGGCAATCTCAAAACATTAACTACTATCTAATTCCATTTATAAAGCTCTTAAAGTGACTAAATTATAGTGATGGAGAGCCGTTCAGCGGGTTCCAGAGATTAAGATTTGGGGAAGAGTGTACCTCTAAATTGGAAGTGTAAGGGGTTTCTTTGTTTTGATGGTACAGCTTGTATCCTAATTTTGGTGGTGGTTGCATGAGTGTATACGTATTATAAAATCTGAGTGCACGTGAAAACTGGTAAAATCTAAAAAAGTCTGTAGTTAATAGTATTGTGTAATGTCAATTTCCTGATTTTGATAAGGTACTATTGTTAAGTAATACGTTCTCCTTGGGGAAAGCTTTTTGGAAGGTACGCTGTAAGTATAGTAACTCTCTGTACTATTTTGGCAGTTTATTATGGATCTTAAGTTATTTCAAAATAAAAGTAAAAAAATACAGTGTTAAAAATATTTGAGGAGTAAAGAATAAAATGAACTGGTTACAGTACTGTTCATTGAGGTGGTTTGAGAAAGGTGATCTTGAGGTGTTTTTTGTTTTGTTTTTTTTTCATTAAAAAAACAATAATAGCTGGGGATTCCAGAGAAATTCATGCTCAGCTAACAGTGTATTTTTCATGTATGGCTGGCTGCATGGAGAAATGAGACAAAGACTCCGTCTTCGAGAAGAGGTATCCAGATTTGAAATCTGGTCTAATTGTTGTTGATGGTTTGGTTTTAAAGCCAGTGAATAGACAAGTGCTGTAAGTACCAGTACTACCCAGAAGAATGGTACTTTGCAGAATGGAAAAACCAGCAAAACTGTGTAACTTAAAACTCTGACTTTTATTTAAAATGAAACATTTGGAGCAGCTTTTGCACAGGAACAGTTTCAACCATTGTTTTCCTTTTGCAAGTACTTCATCTTTTACACTTGATCTTAGCCAAAAGGCCGAGAACTGATACTTTATCTTTTTACTCCTGTGTAGTAAGACAGGGCTAACTATTCATAGGCATGCTTTTTACTCCTTTTCCCTTTCTACCCTCTTCCTCTTCCCCTTTCTGTCCTCTTCTCTCGTCCGCCTTTCTTCCCCTCTGTTCTCCTCCCAACTCCCCTTTTTTCTATCTTATTTCCTCCTCTCCTCTTTTCTCTTCTCACTCCCTTTTTGAAAAGAGTACCTGTCATATCATACTTGATGGTATGTTTTGAGGAAAGAGACCCTAATGAATTCTGTCAACTAAAATGATGACGGAGGACCTTTCTGAAATTCAATCTTAATTTTGTAAGCATGCTCTTTATAACCTCAACAGTTAAATTGATTCTGAGACCTGGGAATTAGGGTATAAACTTACAGAGAAAAGTTGAGGTGCTTGAGAAGATACATTTTCTGTGCATTTATATAGGATTGTCAGATTCTGGCTCCTCATGTAACGCAACTTTTCTTCTGTATCCTTGGAGGTAGTTTTATTTACATTATATTCTTGAATGAGAATATGCATCATTAATTATCTGCCTTTCCTTTGTGGCCCTTCTGATGGCAGAAAAATATTACCAAGGTTATTCTAGCATGCAAGTGTCTTGAAACTAAGTTGAGGGTTTTCTAGAGACCACCTGGAACTCCCAGAGATAACAGAATACTGTCTTGAAAGCCTCAGTGGAAGAAATGCCCCACATTTGCTTGTTGCTTTCTATTGGATTTATGGAATTTCCATCTTTTAAAAATGACTTTAAAGCATTTAATAGAGACTTTCAGGTAAAGAGCAAAAGTTTTTAAAATGTATTATTTAAAGTAAGCTAAATGTGGCTTTACTTACCAAGTTAAGCTTTCCTCTTCTATGACCATATAGTAACTATCTGCCTTTGCTGCAGTCTTTCAGTCTATAAACTCTGTATCTTGGTATCTTTCCTCCCTTTAGTTTCTACTCTTAGATTTTACAGAATACCCATAGGGAAATTGATTTCCTGAAGCACTTGGTAAACTACTTGGGCCTGAGCTATTGTGTTGTCCTTACTACTTGGTACAGATTAGATTGTTCTTTGCTAGAGGGGTGGAAAGGATGCCTTAGTACAGTCTTAACTTTGCTATGGAAATATTCTTGTTTAATACGTTAAGAGACAATAATTTCTGGTCTTGGCTTTTAAAAGTGAGCATGCTTTTTAATTGCCTCTTTCATGGTTATTAACTATGCCCAGAGTCTTCATTTTAATTACCACAATGGAGTACTTCAGTTCTCTTATTTGCTTCATTACCTTTTCTCCTTGGTTTTGAAAATAATGTTAGAGAAATAAAATCAGATTGTTTCTAATATAATGAAATGCTTTCACTACACTATTAATGAATTCGTTCTTCATTACCAGCACAAAGCTAGATATTGCAAATCTTTTTAAACAAATAAAAACTGTTTAGTCTTCTGATTAGAGCAGACAAAGAGCACAGTAAAATTTAACTCACCTGGCCTGATCCCTGTTTTTGGTTTTTACTGAGCTGTCTTCACTGGAAATAGGAGCTATCTTTGACTTAACTCCTTCCAATAGAAGGAATTTCTTAGAGAGGAGCTGGAAGGATCTCCTGGGGTTCTGATTCTTAATTTTCAGTTTACAGAAATAGCCAGATAGGTGTTTTGAGCCTGGACTTCTTGCTGCATCTTGTATTGAAGACATCATGGTGAAATCGATAAGGGCAGTGGACAGTGGATCAAGAGCCCTGAACAGGTCTCTTGAACCTGAACAGATTTGCCACCTGTCAATTTATTTTTATGACTATGGACTTGACATCACCTTTGTCTCTGTAGATGTAATTCAGTTGAACTAATGGTTATTGAGCATTTACTGTTTGCAAGAGGCAGCTGGAGATATTAGTCCAGTTTATATTTACTAAATGTTTTCTTTGTTGTTAATTTAGCCTTTTTCTGCAATGTTTTTGGTCAATAGTAACTCTGGGTAGGTGAGGGCAATTACATTGTGGCTGGAAAATTTGTACTCTGAAGTTGCTTTTATTGGTGTGTAGGAAAAATCTTTATTAAAAGTCATAGAAAAAAATCATTTAATTTAAAAGCCACAAAATCAGTACTATTTTGTAATATGTTGTAATTCACATTGCTCCTAATTTACTAAGTGGAGTCAGTGGAAACCCATAAATCCTAGTAGTAGTGCCTAAGTAGTAGAAGAACGCCTATGGTTTACTAGTTGATTGAAAATTGTTCTTTTTTTGCAAAGTGGAAATTAACCTGGTGTGCTAATTTGAAATATGTCTAACAGTGACTATTTTTATATTTTAACCTAAGTAAAATATCTCAGCGTTATGATGGTGTGTTTACTGAATTAGTAATCATTTATTTCTAAGGAATGCTGCTTTCCTTCAAATACCATTTTGGTTAGAGGCTTATTGATTCAAGTATTGTTCCTAATTGTTGATTTACAGGGCAGAGAAAGCAAATACAGCTTTCAGCTCTGTTGAAGCAGGGTCATTCTTGGAAACTAATAGTGTCAGATGAAATGCCTCAGATAGTGTAAAAGAAAATAATTGGGCCAGGAGTGGTGGCTCATGCCTGTAATCCCAGCACTTTGGGAGCCTGAGGTGGGAGAATGGCTTAAGCTCACAGGTTCGGATCAGCCTGGGCAACATGGGAAAACCCATCTCTACAAAAAAATAAAAAAGTTAGCTGGGCTACTTGGGGGGATGAGGTGGGAGGATGGCTTGAGCCCAGGAGGTTGAGGTTGTGGTGAACTGTGACTGCACCACTGCACTCCGGCCTGAGCAATAGAGCCAGACCTTGTCTCAAAAATAATAATAATAATTGAAGAAAATAAAAAGGGAACTGAATTCAGAAGAATCCTGTTATATCTTAAATCCTTATTTCTTGATTTATATGTACTATGATGACAGCTTTGCTGATGAATTATAATTACAAAAATGTTACATAATGTTGTTAGCATATAAAGACCCGTGATTGAGCTACCTTGCAACACTAATACTCAAAAAGAACACACACATACAAAAAACTGGATTTATTCAGTGTGAAATAATGTCTCTTGAAATTATGAGAATAAATAAGTATGTTCAAATTAATTTTGCGCATACACCAGCTCATTTATTTAGCCTCATAGTAGCTCTGAGAAAGAAGGGCGAGTGAACAGGGAGAGGTTGTGTAGGGAGGTAATTTTTGTGTCTATTTTAAACTAACCAATTGAAACCAAATCACACAACTGAGTTCATAACAGAACCTTCATTGGACCAAAATCATATCTTTAACCTCTCTATCCAAGCTCTTTCATTAGAGAATGTTGTCTTAAGTAATTTTCACAGATTTACCTTGTATTTCTAAAACTTGAATTATCATTATTGCAAGGAGCTAGAATATATCTGCCTATTAGTGAGTCTGACTTTTAAGTAGATCCCATATATAAAAATCTCATATTATAAAATATAATTTATTATGTTTATAGTTTAGAGTAAAGCTTCTTTTAGTAATGAGACCCTTCTATATATCTTGCTCATGGATATGACACATTTTCTAGTCTTTTGCAGACATCAACTGGATAGTATAAAACTAGGATCAGTGGTAACTGACAAGAGCTATTTGGTAAGAAATTTGAAAATTACAAAACTATGGCTCTGTATCCCTTTTATAGAGTCCCATAAATCTCTTTATATTTGTTGCTATTCTGGAACAATGCTGGATAACAAAGGCTTAGCTTAGAAGAGGGGTTTTCTATGAAGTTCTTTTCATCAGAATAAATTCCTGTTCATTTCAGAGTTGTTGCTTTATTTTTTTTTTCTAGATACGTACTCTGATAAACCTAATCTTGTGTTAGGAACATAAATACCTTTTCTGTTCTTTAGTGTCCTCTGCCTTTTTCTGGAACTTTTATGAGCAAGTTATTTTGAATTTTCCAGACTTTTAAGTATTATTTGGACAAAAAAATTGGGCTATGGCTCTGAGCTTTTTCAGTGTTTAATTTACTGTTATCAGTACAGTCATTCATTTTATCGTATCACCCTTCAAGTCTTCCATTGATTACCTTATATGTATAGACCTTTCTCATTTCAGAATCAAGCATAATGGATTTTCCCTCTCTTTATGTCCTCTATGACATAAACAGAAAAGAATTAATATAGTCTATCTTCAGCTTGATTTGAGATATACTAAGCATCATTCATTAAGCCACTTGTACAGATTGCCCTTTTAGGTCTCAGCTCTTGTGCTCAAAGCGTTAGGTTCTAGTCAAACTCTGTTCTCAACACAGTGAATATACTTTCTTAAATGCAGATGTGAGTCTTTTAAATAGAAAATCTATAGTTTCCAAACTAAAGGTCAGATGTTTCAATTATTATGTTCCTTCACTCTTTTTTTCCTTAAAAAACAAGAAGAAGACTAACATAAGATGTAATAGTAGGGGAAATTGGGTGTTAGGTATATGGGGATTCTCTGTACTATCTTTGCAGTAATTCAGTACATCTAAAAACTGTTCTAAAAGAAAAGGTTTATTGAAGAAGATATGAGGGACATTTTCTTTTTCATTCATATGAATTTTAGTGATATTCAGGTACTCTATTTCTCATGAAAATCTGACAAATGTCACTGTTGTTTGTCCGTACTTTTGATCAACTGAGTCAATAATAAACCTTTGAATAAGTTCGAGAATATTATTTATTCCCAGGATCCTTATATAATATTGTACAGAAATTAAATGATACAGATCTCCCATTCCCACATGATACCACACTCCTCTGTTTCTCTCAGATCTTTTGTGGCTATAGCAACAAGTGTGAGAATGCTTATTGCTTTAGGAGTCTGCCATGAGTTCACATTTTCAAAGAATCAGCAACTCTACTACTTGATTGTGGAAACAATATTGACCAAATCTTGCTGAATTTTATCAGGGTTCTCTCAGATTCAAAAAGGCTCTTAACTCTTTCTAAGGTACTTGATGGTATGGGTTCTGCTTTGATCTAAAAAAAGACCAGCTTGCTGTGACACATTTGAATATGAAAGGTACCTCTTCTGGAGGTAACTTGTAGTTTCCCTTCTCAGTCTTTCCTTTGGAATCATTTTATAGACTGCAGCTTTTGTTTCTAGGGCTCTGCTTGACAGGACAGATAATATCCCTGGAAAATAGTTTTACAGTTGATGTTTGGTGACTGCATTATTCAAGGCTCATATAAATTGAGAACTGGTTACATTGCCTCTTGCTATGTAGGATAAAAGCTTCTGTTCTTGGAATTACCCGTCCTCTCTCTTGTAGACAAAATAGCTAGGAAAACTGCTCAGACTGATTTTGTTATATGAAGAACTAAGATGCCTAGGAATAATTTAGCAATAGCTCATCCAAATTAAAGCAGAGTTGAACTTTAGAATGGAAAAAAAAAAAAGAAATTATCATGTTAGCTAAACATTTGCTGTCTGGATCTCCCAGTTAAAAAGTGGCATAATACTTCTCAAGTTAGCCAGTATAGAACATGTTCCACATTCAGTTGTGAAAATGGCTGGTAGCTATTATCAAGTATGATTTTTTTAAATGTTCCATGCCTGATATTTTGTAATTGTTGAATTCAGATATCCCTCTACTCAGTGGCTTTTACTTCATAATGAAAAAGTAGATTTGGTTGTAATATATAAAATTGTGGAGATAGATGGAATTAATAGAGAAATTAGAGTTTTTCTTTTAAGATAATTTGAGTTTCATCATAGAAGGTAAGCTGAGAATGCTGAAATGCTGCTGGAATAAATGATCTGTTTTACTTTTTTCATAAAGATATTGATGTATGCAACTTTGAATTCAGAGATGATTCCATTTGCATGTTCTGAGTGATGAATAAGTGAAAGAAATAAAAGACTGAGGAATAAAGAAGTGAAAGAAAGAACTTATACACTGCTGGTGGGAGTGTAAATTAGTTCAGCCATTGTAGAAAGCAGTGTGGAAATTACTCGAAGAACTTTTACTACCATTTGACCCAGCAGTCCCATTACTGGATATATACACAAAGGAATATAAATCATTCTACCGTAAAGATACATGTATGAGTATGTTCATTGCAGCACTATTCACGATAGCAAAGACATAGAATCAACCTAAATGCCCATCAGTGGTAGAATGGCTAAAGAAAGTGTCATACATATACACCATGGAATACTGTGCAACCATAAAAAAGAATGAGGTCATCTCCTTTGCAGGGACATGGATGGAGCTGGAGGCCATTATCCTTAGCAAACTAATGCAGAAACAGAAAACCAAATACTGCATGTTCTCACTTATAAGTGGGAGCTAAATGAAGAGAACACATGGACACAGATGGGCACCACAGACACTGGGGCCTATCGGAGGGTGGACAATGGGAGGAGGGAGAGGATCAGGAAAAATAACTAATGAGTACTAGACTTAAAACCTGAGTGACTAAATAAAGTGTACAACAAACCCCCATGACACAAGTTAACCTGTATACAAACCTACACGTGTACCCTTAAACTTAAAATTTAAAAAAAAACAAAATGCAATGTTAAAAAAGAGAAGTGAAAGAATTTTTAAAATGTAACTGCTTAATTTCACATTGTTTACAGTTCTTCTCAAGTAAGCTTCTTTTCACTGCAATCTCCTTAAATATGTACATACGGTTTTCATTGGATTCACTGAAATCCAATCCAGCAGGATTCTTTCCTAAATAAGAAACGTACTGGATCAGTCCTGACCTATTTTATGATTTTTGGTACTTGTCACCTGTAAAGAGAAGTTAAGGGAACATCACCACCAACCCCACAGAAATACAAAAATACCATCAGAGACTATGTTCATAACACTCTGTGAACACAAATTAGAAAACCTACAAGAAAAAGATAAATTCCTGGAAACATACAACCTCCCAAGACTGAACCGGGAAGAAATTCATACCCTGAACAGACCAATAACAAGTTCTGAAATTGAATCAGTAATAAAAAGCCTGCCATCCAGAAAAGTCCCAGGACCAGACAGCTAAATTCTGCCATACGTATAAGAAGACCTGGCACCATTCCTACTGAAACTATTCCAAAAAATTGAGGAGGAGAGACTCCTCCCTAACTCATTCTGTGAGGGCAGCATCATTCTGATACCAAAACCTGGGAAAGACACAAGAACAAAAAGAAAACATCAGTCCGATATCCTTGATGAACATAGACGCAAAAATCCTCAACAAAATAATAGCAAGCCAAATCCAGCAGCATATCAAAAAGTTAATTCACTGCGATCAAATAGGCTTTATCCCTGGGATGCAAGATTGGTTCAACATACACAAATCCATAAATGTGATTCATCACATAGGCAGAACTAAAAACAAAAAGATTATCTCAATAGATGCAGAAAAGGCTTTCAATAAAATTCAGAGTCTCTTCATGTTAAAAATCCTCAACAGACTAGCCATCGAAGGAACATACCTATAAATAGTAAGACCCACCTGTGACAGACCCACAGACAGCATCATACTGAGTGGACAAAAGCTGGAAGCCTTCCCCTTGAGAACCAGAACAAGACAAGGATGCCCACTCTCACCATTGCTGTTCAACATAGTTCTAAAAGTCCTAGCCAGAGCAGACAGGCAGGCAAGAGAAAAAAATTAAAGGCATCCAAATAGGAAGAAAGGAAGTCAAACTACCTCTCTTTGCAGGCAATATGATCCTAAACCTAGAAAATCCCATATTCCCTACCCAAAAGCTCCTAGATCTGACAAACAACTTCAGCAAAGTTTCATGCTACAAAATCAGTGTACAAAAATCAGTAGCATTTCTATACATCAGTAATATCCAAGGTGAGAGCTCAATCAAGAATGCAATCCTAGTCAAAATTGCCACCAAAAGAATAAAATACCTAAGAATACTGCTAACTAGGGAGGTGCAAGATCTCTACAAGGGGAATTACAAAACACTGCTCAAAGAAATCAGAGATGACACAAACAAATGGAAAAACATTCCAGGCTCATGGGTAGGAAGAATCAGTATCATTAAAATGGCCATAGTGCCCAAAGCAATCTACAGATTCTATGCTATTCCCATCAAACTACCGATGACATTCTTCACAGAACTAGAAAAAACTGATTTAAAATTCATACAGAATCAGAAAAAAGCCTGAATAGCCAAAGCCATCCTAAGCAAAAAGAACAAAGCTGGAAGCACCGCATTACCCGAATTCAAACTATACTGCAAGGCTGCAGTAACCATGGTATGGGTACCAAACACCATGGTACCCATACCATGTATCACCATACCAAACAGCATGGTACTGGTACAAAAACAGACATATAGACCAGTGGTACAGAATGGAGAGTCCAGAAATAAAGTCATATACCTACAACTTTCTAATCTTTGACAAAGCTGACAAAAACAAGCCAAGGAGAAAGGACTCCCTATTCAATAAATTGTGCTGGGATAACTGGTTAGCTATATGCATAAGATTGAAACTGGACCCCTTCCTTTCACTATATGCAAAAATTAAGTCAAGATAGATAAAAGACTTAAATGTAAAACCTAAAACCATAAAAACTCTAGAAGAAAACCTAGGGAATACCATTGTGGATATAGGCCCTGGCAAAGATTGCATGATGAAGACGCCAAAAGCAGTTGCAACAGAAACAAAAATTGGCAAACAG
The DNA here is from genome assembly GCF_029289425.2 of Pan paniscus. Taxonomy (NCBI): domain Eukaryota; kingdom Metazoa; phylum Chordata; class Mammalia; order Primates; family Hominidae; genus Pan; species Pan paniscus. The sequence goes on from NC_073264.2 coordinate 66,770,071, forward strand.
AACCTAATTAAAGAGCTTCTGAACAGCAAAAGCAATTATCAACAGAGTAAACAGACAGCCAACAGAATGGGAGAAAATACTTGCAAGCTATGAAAGGTCTAATATCCAGAATCTATAAGGAACTTAACAAGGAAAAAGCAACCTTATTAAAAAGGCAAACACTTTTCAAAAGACAGACTCTTTTCAAAAGACATATACACAGTCAATACGTATCAAACATCACTAATCATTAGAGAAATGCAAATCAAAATCACAGTGATATACCATCAGAATGAGACAACAGAATGCTGTTATTAAAAAGTCCAAAAATAACATGCTGGTGAGGCTGCAGAGAAAAGGGGCATTTATACATTGCCAGTGGAAACGTAAATTAGTTCAACCATTGGAAAGTGGTTTGGCAGTTTCTCAAAGAACTTAGAAAGCTACTATTTGACCCCGCAATCCCGTTATTGGGTATATAACCAAAGGAATATAAATCATTCTGCTATAATATAAGACACATGCAATTAACATGTTTATCGCAGCACTATTTGCAATTGCAAAGACATGGAATAAACCTAGATGCCCATCAGTGGTAGACTGAAAAAAGAAAATGTGGCACATACATATCATGGAATAGTATGAAGCCATAAAAAAGAATGAGATCATGTCCTTTGCAGCAACATGGATGGAGCTGGAGGCCATTATCCTAAGCAAACTAATGCAGGAACAGAAAACCAAACACTTCATGTTCTTATTAAAAGTGGGAGCTAAACATTGAGTACATATAGACACAAATAAGAGAATAGTAGACACTGGGGCCTACTTGAGGGTGAAAGGTGGGAGGAGGGTGAAGATCAAAAAGCTGCATATCACTTACTATGCTGATTACTTGGGGTGTGTACCAAACCCCACGACACACAATTTATCTATAGAACAAACCTGCATGTGTACCCCTGAAGATGAAAGATTAAAAAAAAAAAAGAGCAGTTGACCTCTCTGTACAACTTATCTTTATTTTCATTTCTCTTTCTCCCTGACAGAATCCCAAGGACTGCAGCAAAGCCAAGAAGCTGGTGTGTAATATCAACAAAGGCTGTGGCTATGGCTGTCAGCTCCATCATGTGGTCTACTGCTTCATGATTGCATATGGCACCCAGCGAACACTCATCTTGGAATCTCAGAATTGGCGCTATGCTACTGGTGGATGGGAGACTGTATTTAGGCCTGTAAGTGAGACATGCACAGACAGATCTGGCATCTCCACTGGACACTGGTCAGGTAAGGAGCTTGTGCAGCATATGAGATCTCTGGGCTGATTCACTCAATTACCAGATTATTAGATTTCTAGGTAGACCTTCATGGAACATACTTATCTTTTCCTCTGGATCCATGAATACTATACATTATCCAGATAAAATCTAGAAGAACAGTATTTTATCTTAAAAGTATTTTATTATGTATTTCATTTCTGATGCTCATTTTTATGTGAATTTAGCAAAATCACTGAGTTTTTTTCAGGGAGCATAATTTAATCTTTTAATAATAATGATATGACTTTCACTCTGTAAGATGATTTCACATTATTGAACTCATTTTAATATGAATTAATCATCATATAAAGTAGTCCAGTTTATATGGACTACTATATATGAGTAGCATGAGCATGCATGAGAATCATCTGGAAGGCTTCATAAAACTCCATTTTCTGTTAAGGAAGGTCTAGGCTGCAGCCTGAGAGTTTTAATATCTGACAAAAGTTTTAGGTTTAGGGACCGTGCTTTGAGAACCACTGAGGTGGACCTTGCTGGTAACTTTATCTTCAAATGAAGCCTAATTTGTTTATGTGATTTTAATTGTATTCAGGAAACATTTAATGAATAGTAATGTGACTAAGGTACTATACTAGGCATTATAAGCAGATAGAAACATCAGTAAGAAATTTCCTTTCTCTCCAAGGAAGTGGTGAAGGAGTAGAATATAGAAAAGAATTTCTTACCGCTAGTCTAGTGCTTTTCTTTCTACAATCATGATCTTTAAGATCTAAAGTTGGGCTACCTTGTTAAAATTGTGGCTTTATTGTTTTGTAATCTTGGACAAGTTACTTAACCTAGGTCTTAGTTTCCTTATCAGTAAAATGAAGAGTAATCACTTTATTGAATTATTGGTAGATTAAATGAAATAATATATGTAATGCACTTAGTACTGATATATGAACTTATATCTAGTAATTTTTAGCTATTATGAATAGCCTTTATTCATTAAACAAATGTATAATGAGTGCCTACAGTGTGACAGATACTGAATTAAGTGATCAGGATAAATACTAAGCAAGACAATACACATCCTCTGCACTCATATCTTGTGGGAAGTCCAACATTTTTCAAAAAACTGAGGCACTTCAGTTAATATCATTTATTGTGGGGCTAAGCACCTTTTTTCAAAAGCTACAACACTAGATATGAAATAGGGAGCTATGTCATCAGCAAAGTAACTTTGGTTCCTTCATTTCTTTTGCCTCCTTTGAAAAAAAATCGGTAATATCTGACTCTTTGCAGAAGTGTCATGAAACTTAATTGAGTACTTTCTATAAAATACTTTGAGTTGCTCTGCAAGAGGTCCTGTATGGATTAAAAGTATTGTGTTTTGTCTTCTGTGGGGTGTTTTAGAAGCCTTATTTTATATATCACCCGATTTTTTATTTTTAACTCACTTCAGATTTTAAGGTGAACCTCTTTATCTAGAACCTAGTTAAGCTTTAGTTTTAAGGTTATATCTTCCACTGATCTGGTCTGTACTTTTCACGGCTAGTGCCAACAGATTAGTTATAAAGGTTAGGAAGATACTAAATTTGTCATTCAGGAAAAGAAACTCTACCAGCCCCACTATGGCTAACTTTTTTCATTTCATGGACTTAGTTCAGTTTAAACTTCCTTGATTGTGGAAATAATAGCCAGGGCCAAACTATGTTTCCCTGGTTCTAGGGGGAGACAACTTTTTGTATGGTAGTCAGAAAAGTGAAAAGTTACCAGATTTATCAGGTTTAATATATAGTTTAGCCCTGCCCGTGTGCTACAAGTGGTTATTTGGTTTGTTTGATTTTTAATCCTTACTTGTACATTTTGTAGTCTGTAGTGGCAACCACAGGGTATGAAAATTTAACATGGCTTGAATTTCAAACACTCAGAATTTCTTAATGTTACAACTAAAGAGGATGTAGAAAGCATCCTTTCTTTATTCATCTGGAATCAAAGGCCTAGTTAAGGCTAAATGACTTACCCAGGGTCATACAGCTTATAAATGCCAGAACTCTGGTTAGCACATTCACTTGTACATACCCCCAGTCTAAGTCCTTATCAGTAAACTCATGCCAAACACTTTACCTCGTTACTAGCAGAATAATTTACCATCATTACTAGAAGAATGATGATTAGAGGCACAGAAACTGCCTGGAATATCTAGGAATTAAATAATTTTAATAATTTAGATACCAATCTTTTATCTGAAAAGAGATTTCTTTTAAGCTTAGAATATTTTTGTTTTTATGAAGAGTATGGCTGCCATCAATTTGTCTGCTTATTTACGTTATCTATATATGTACCCTTTAGAGAAACTATTGAACATATTTCCAAGAATTAGAGGAAATAGTGAATTTTAATAAGCTCCTTGACTTTAATTCTTTAGTTAGTCATAAATCAGCTGTGTCTGTTGTCATTCTGAGTTGTACAAAAAATCTTGGGATATTTCCTTTGTCACCATTACTGTGAAATTATTATTGTTCATACATAACTTGACATGATGTCCTTGCAGATGGAATTTAGTAATTCTTGTTCAAGTCTGTCCACCAGTGCAGGAATTAGTTTGTACAGTGATCATTTCATAGCTATATCATACCTTATTATGGTTGGTGTCTATTTTTCTTCTCCATTATTTTATGTTTGTGTGTGAAACTATATCCTTTGTACCAAGTAAAATGGTTAAGTGAAGGAAAATACTAAAGGTAATGCTTCCAGTAAAAAGTAATCAAAATATTTCCCATCACCTGTACATGCCATGTCTATTCCTAATAGTTTATGTGCCCTAAGGTTGTTGATGAAATGATCAATTTAGTTTTTTACACCACAAGATGTTTCCTCAGCCTGAACTAACTACACATACTAGACCTGATTCTTCCACATAGATTGCTTGTGGTAATTCAAAATGGGAATCTTGCCTTTATGTTTAATGGTTTGAAGTACCTTTCAACAATATTTATTTATTGTTTTTTGTTTTGTTTTTAGAGACAGAGTCTTGCTCTGACACCCAGGCTGGAGTGCAGGGGCATGATCCTAGCTCACTGCAGCCTCGAACTCCTGGGCTTAAGCAGTCCTCTCACTTCAGCCCCCACAGCACCTGGGACTACAGGCATGCTCCATCATGCCCAGCTAGTTATTTTATTTTTTATTAGAAATAGGGTCTCACTATATTGCCCAGGCTGATGTCAAACTCCTGGCCTCAAGCAGTCCTCCCACCTCAGCCTCCCAAAGTGCTGGGATTATAGGTGTGAGCCACTGTTCCTGGCCTCAACAATTTATAATTTGGTTTTTTAAAGGATATTGACTATTTTAGGCTATATATGATGACTGGCTTTCAAAATGCTGTTCTAGCTTATATAAACAATATTGAATAGATGATTTAGTGATAGAGAACTCCACTTAAATTCAGTTCCCCACTTCAATCTTTTTCCTTGTAAAAATTAAAAATTATTCACCTTAACAGTTAAACTACCTAGGCTGTTTTGTCTTTCCTTCTCTTGTCTTTTTCCCACTGTCTTAATAAATACATAAGTTAAACTGAATTCTTAATATGATAAATGTAATTGGAAAATTTTATTTGTAAATGAAAATAATGACTAGTAAAAAAATAATTTATAAATACGATGAAGTTTGATGCCCTGGAGGCGAGGTGCCTGGTTTAAATACATGTTTAGGTAGATGACTGTTTGGTATATCCACTTATCTAAACTGAACAGTTACCTTCTCTCCATGCCTCATTTCCAAAAGGTTTTAGTCAAAGAGTTTTATTTGACATCCTTAAGGTTTATGTGGAGGCAACCTTGAAATAAAAGTAATTCAATTAAAGTATTTGCTATTTGCTAGATACCTATGCTGTACTACATGAAGACAGACACAGTCTCTTTCGTGTAAAGGGCAGTCAAGGGGGAAAGATAGACAACTGAATAAGCAATTAAAATATGTTGTGCTAATGTGGTGGTATGGTTAAGACTACCCTGAAGCAAATATCTAATGCATATTTGGGGTTCTTTTGGAAGAAATGATTTTTAAGCTGAGACCTAAATTATGAGTAGGAGTCAAGCAGCTAGGGACATGGTGGAAGAATTTTCTGTCAGTGGGCACAACATGTAAAAAGACAGGCAAGAGAACATGGAGTCACTGGGGGAACGAGTAGTAATTCATTGTAAAGCTTGAATAGTGAGAGACTAGCTAATGTTTCCTTTTAAAAACAAGCATCACTTACAGGATTTCTATTTTGATGGTTGTGTATTCTTGTTCTTCACTAAAACTGACAGATTTTAATTCGAGAGTCAAAGCTGTTTTTTTGATTTTGGTTTATAGAGAGTAGACAGAGTTATAAGAAATTGATTTCAGATGCCTTTTTTGTTATCTCATAACTATTAAACTGTTTATTCAAATATCTCACTCAGGTCAGAAGGAAAATCTTTAGCAAGTAGAACACAAATGAAATTATACTTTCAATCTTTCCTTTGATACTAATATTTTAACCTTTACAAAACTACTAAGATGTCTGTTGGAATCATCTAAATATTCTAACCAAGTTGTATCCTTAATAAGGATTGACGTCAGGTAGACTAATTTATAAACTGATATTAAGCAATAATGTGATTAAGAATATATAGATATAATATACATATTAGGCTATAGATATGCATATGTTGTCTTTTTACAGTAGTATTTTCAGTCTTTGATAATTGTATTAATAGAAACTTAAAACAAGTACATTTACTATTTTTGATCCCTTATGCTGCAAAAAATCTTGATTTCTCTGTTTAGGGGATCTGAGGGAGAGGAAGGATATTAGACTGTGAGTCTGATCCAGTTCTGTTGTTTTTAGCTTTCTGAACTTTGTGAATTAACTTAGCTTCTGAACCTCAGTTTAGCTCTTTAAAAAACTCATGATACTCATTATCTACCTCCCTGTCCACCTGGAATATATTATTAGGTTATAACCTGCAACAACAGGAAAGTTATCCTTTTATTCTGAGATGAAAATCATGCCTTTATGAGAGCTTCATATGTAGTTTTCTGTCTAAGTTAAATGGAAAAGTTGAAAGAAATACAGAGAAGCAAGATAACTTCTGAGAATAACTTATAGACGTTCAGAATATCTCTATGCTTAATAAACCCACAATTTAATCAAAATAAAATTCTGGGCCACTCATAGAGTCTCTCCGCAGCTACCTTAAGCCTTCAGCAGTTCTAAGTATTTTTTCTATCTCAACATACCTGAGATAGAAGGTATACTCTTTCTTATAATAGTTATTCTGTGTAATTAGTGAAACTGGCTTTGTTGCAGCAAAGATCTGGTTGTGCAGGAGGCTATTTGGAGAGTGAGTTGGTACCACATATAGTTGAAAAGCTAGCTGTCTCCTCTCCAAGATTCTAGTAGGTTTCTCTGCCCTTTACCTGACTCCTTTTAGAATCATTAACCTAAACAAGTATCATTGCAGGTACATAAGGACTTTTGATTCAACTGCTATAAAACTTTTTTGTTTTACTACTTATGGGCCACAAAAGAAAGAAAGATCTTTGCTTCAGGAATTTAAAATTCCAGTTAGAATATACTTATGTCTCAGAAGAAGTTAAGCTGCTTTTCACCATTACATCTTCTTTCATTTCCCACTTAAGGAGATAGAAGTCTATGGTATCTCATTAAAATCTAGTGGGATCATCAGGAAATACAGGAATAGGGAACTGAAGCTTTGTCCACATTGTAGCCTTGACCCTTGTGAGCCTACACTCTTACAATTACAGATATTTATTTTCGTGTTTATCCTGTAAGTGCTTCTCAGATTGAGTTGTGAGTAAACCTGGGGAAAGTGAATTAGAGATTTGCAACCTACCAGGATAAAACATGGTACATTTTCTTGGACTATTAATTTTATTTACTGGTAGGTAAGCTAAATCATTTTCAAATAATAAAACAAGATCTGTAATGGTATAAAATGAAAATTTGATCAAACTCCAGCCCATTGATTGAGGCCAGACTTCATATTCTCAGTAGCATGAATTTACCTTCCTCTGCTGTTAGGAGCATTTTGGTGGAAAATTTTAAGAAACACCATTCTATGAATTTTTTAGCTGTTTATTTCACCTTGACAGAGACTCCATATGGGAGCAAAGCAGCAAGGTACTTCTAGGTTATTTACCTTCTAGGTTATTTACACAGTGCCAAGCGTTTGACCAGAGCACATTAGATGTAATAAGAGAGGCCGGGCGCGGTGGCTCATGCCTGTAATCCCAGTACTTTGGGAGGCCGAGGCGGGCGGATTACCAGAGGTCAGGAGTTCAAGACCAGACTGGCCAACGTGGTGAAACCCCATTTCTACTAAAAATACAAAAAAAAAAAATCAGCCTGGCGTGGTGATGGGCACCTGTAATCCCAGCTACTCAGGAGGCTGAGAGGGAAGAATCACTTGAACCTGAGAGGCGGAGCTTGCAGTGAGCCGAGATCGCGCCACTGCACTCCAGCCTGAGCGAGAGAGCAAGACTCCATTTCAAAAAAAATAAATAAACAAAAAATAAATGTAATAAACAAAACCTGTCTCCCCAGATCCCCATCCAAATTTCAAAACATTACCCTTCTAGCTATGTGAAGCACTTTTATTAAACTGTAGATTTTGTTTTGAAAAAATAGTCTATTACCAAGAATGAATCTTTTAAGCAATTTATTCTCCCCTTTTTAGAAAAGGTTCTGGCAGAATGAGTTCAGAGATAAAAGGACGTGTGACTTAGGAAAAAGCAATACGTATTTAGCATCCACCTCACTATGGAGCGTAAACTATTTCATTGGAAAAGTTTCTGAAAAATCTCCTAAAGTCTATTTAGGACCTATCCAAGGTTGTTAGAGCTAGAGATAGAATCCAGGTGTTCTTAATTTCCTGTGGGGTGTCTGGGCCACATAGCCTTGATAACTGTCTCAGAAATTATCAGTGTTTTTATAAATACTGATATACCTATTATGATAGATGTATTCCTTAAAGATTTGGCATAAATTATTACAAATTGAGTCGTGTTTGAAACATTCCACCGGAGCTAGATTACAAAGTAAATAACCTTTTTTCTAATAGGAGCTAGTAGTCGGTCCCCTGAGTCACCCCCCACCCCTCCTTCCTTCTTCCTTCCCTCCTTCCCTTCCTTTCTTCCTTTTGTAAGTATTTGGGTTTTTCTGTTTTCCTCAGACATACTTATGTGAATCTTTGAGTCTCAGTCACAGTTGACCTTCAACTCAAACACCAAAGTATAGAAAAAGAAGATTGCATCTTTTAGTAGCATTTTGATAATAGAGTCTTGTTTGCTTAAAACATGTGGATCACGTTAGAGTGATTCTACAAACAAGATAATTGTTGACATTTTGAAGAAAGTAAAGAATGCATCCTGTCCCTTTTCGTTAGTTTTATATGCCAGAGCTCTGAGTATGATGTGAATCTGTAATTTCTTTGTCTCCCTTCCCCAGGATTATATAAATTGTAGGCTAATTTCATGGAATAGGAAATAATAAAGTCAGTGATCTTCAGTGGAGTTATACATATTTTTTTCCCTCCAAAAGGTTGTTACTCAGTAAGAAAGTTCTATAGTGGTTTATACATTAGTTCCATTGGAAAGAAAGACATATTTGTGTATGTGTGTGTGTGTGTGTGTGTTTTTAAGTAATAGACTTTATTCCTCATGCATTTTTGTTGCCTTAGCAGAAGGTCAAAAGCAGATTACAGAATCATAAACCTTCTTAGATGATACTTTGGTATCAGCCTTCTTTCTTTTGTTTTGCTTCCCCAAATACAAAGATCAAAAATATTCTTAGCAGTTATTGAAAATAATTAGAGTTGAGTCTTCCACCTCTTCCTAAAGAGGTCCTCCTTTTGATTCAATTTAAGTTTAGTCTCCTATTATAAGTAGCCATTAAACTTAATGCAGGTTATATTCTCTGGAAGCAAGAAATTGCAACTAGTGATACTATAAGTCATACTGATTTTCCCAAAAGATATATTACAATTAGAGTTATCATTTTTGTTCAGATTTTGATATCCAACTTTACTTTTGAAAAAGTACAACTGCCAGCAAATACTGTATTAGGTATAAATAATGGGCACATTTATATTTATAATGTTTTTAATTATAAAGTTTCTTTAAAAAAAAATGGATCAGTACCATAAACAGGGAAGTACACTAGTCATTCAGTAAAAATTTGAATGTTTCTAGATGCCATGGGAAATATAAAGATGACTCTTCAGGAACTTGTCATTGAGTATCATGAGACCCATACATCTGTAAATGTAAAAAAGGTAGTGTCATAAGAGAGGTATAAGGTCCTGTGGGCCACCAGAGAATAGAAAAACTGTTTCTGGCTAAAGGAATCAGAGACTTCACTAGATCCATGAGCTGGGCTCTTAGAGAATGAAGAACATCATTTACCAGGACAGATCAATGTCATTGATTTGGAGTCAGAAGTTATTAGCTGTGTGACTTTGGGTAGTGTCCCTTAACCTCCCTGTTCTGTGTACCTTACAGAGTTGTTATGAGCATTCAGAGTGATAATATATTTGACAGTGGTTTATATATTCTAAATCACCATATGTTATTATTACCACTTTAGTTTTATGGGAACAAAGCAAAATAACAATAATAGCATGATTGGGTTATAGAGTTTCAGCAGGGCTTCTTTTAACTTTAACAGCCAACATTAATGAAACTCAGAGCTACTTGATGGCTTTTTGTGTAGCCGTCCTCCCAAAGAGAGCCAGCTTTGGCTCCCTAGCTCCCCCAGCCCACATGAGGATCATTCTCCACTTCTGTTGGGTTTTATTTAGGTTGCCCTGTAAAAATCTCGGTGTCTAGGCTGATTAAACATCAAAAATATGCTCCTAATCAAGGAGCTGACCAGTTTCTCTTAGTTTCTGGGACAGGGTTGCCTTCTTAGCTAGAGCCATCGCTGACCCCAGTCAGAGAGCTCTCCTGACAAAACAGTCTTCAGATAGTCTTTTTAAGGTCTCCAAGTTGATAGGATGATGGCTGGGAGTAAAGGGGGGTACTAGGAGTAAACCATTTTGTCTTGGAGCTCTAATATGTATATAATACTAAGAGAAGCAAAAATAGGCCCCTGTGAAGCCTCTACTCTGTGGGAGCTAACGCTTAGGAATCTGAACATACCCCAGGTAGGAATTTCCAAGTAAATTTTACCTAAAAGTAGAAAGGGTTTTTTCATTTAAAAGTCTTTTTTTCTAAACACTGCAATGGAACTGTACAAATCCTAAGGATCTGAATATTAGAAATAAATACATAACAGTGAGGGCCTTTGACTGAGAAAACATCCCTTTGGTATCTCTCTATTGACTGGAAGGAGCTACATAATGCCAGACCAGCAGAGATTATGTAAGCAACCAAAAACGTAGTATTGAAGCACTGCAGCATGATCCTTTCCTCTCTAGGTTTTGGGTCTTGTATATTATATTTGAAGCTATTATTTAGTGCATCTAGGTTCTGGCTAGGAATGAACTGGAACATTTCAGTGGGATTTTAAGGCATGGTGAAAAAAGTAGTTGATGAAAGAGTAAATCACCGTGTTTTTCTTTCTTTGCTGCCACTGCCCATCTTGCTGTGTTCACTGAAATCAAGTGTAGGAGTTGGGGAGTAGGTTAAATACCTGCCTCTGCTGCTACATCTGGCAAATCTTGATCCATATAATTTAGAATTAATAATATGACATTGGCAAAAATAGGCATTATACTGTATGTTCCTCTTTTCTAGATTAGATCCAGTACCAACCATGGGGCCACCCAAATTGAGACATTAGAATCTATACAGCAATCTTTCTGCATTCTTTGGAAATATAATACCTAGATTGAATTCAGAATATGTTATCTACATTTTAAAAGTTATATGGTGTCTCTATTTCAGAAGGAAGATTAATATTTTATGGCCTGTCATAAATGACCATCTTAGAGGCACCTATTTGTTTTATGTATGCATTAATAATGGAAATTGAGTTCACTCAACTATTGTAATTTTTGTACATCTGTATCATGATTTATATATTGCCTCATTGATGAGCATGTAAATTATTTCAAGTTTTTGCCATTATAAACAGTGACATAGTATCTTTATGCATATCTCTTTGTGCATATATATTAATTTTCCTAGGGCAGTGCTTACAAACTGTATCACATTATACTATATGTAAAAATTATTTTTACTGCCCATATTATCACCTGGGGGATGGTGGCAAAGCTACAGAGGTCTCTGACAGTGTGTCACATATAAAATCTTATGCTCTGAAAAAGGGCTTGACAAACTATGGTCCTCAGACCAAATTTAGCCCCCTACCTATTTTTGTAAATACGGTTTCATTAGAATATATTCATGCCCATTTGTTAGTGTGTTGTCTATGGCTGCTTTTACACTACAGTGACAGAGTTAAATGATTCCAACAGAGGAACCATTGTATATGGCCCACTGTATTAGTCAGGGTTCTTCAGACAAACTGAACCAGTAGGATATATAGTGAGATAGAGCCTGAAAGATGTATTATAAGGTCAGTACCTTATAATTAGCTCACACAGTTATCAAGTCTGAGAAGTTCCACGGTCTGCCATCTGCAAGCTGGAGACCCAGGAAAGCCAGTAGTGTATTATAGTTGAAAGGCCAGACAGAGAGCTAGAGGGCTGATGGTGTAACGATTCCAGTTCAAGCCTGAAGGCCTGAGAACCAGGAGTGCCAGTGGCAGAAGATAGATGACCTAAAGATATTCTCTTATGTTTTCTTCCAGAAACTTTATAGTTTTAGCTTTTGCATTTATGTCTATGATCTCTCTAGTGTTAATTTTCATGTGTCACATAAGATAAGGGTTAAGACCATTGTTTTCCGTATTTTTATTCATTTGTTCTAGCCTTATCTGTTGAAAACTTTTCCCATTTGAATTGCCTTGGTCCCTTTTGTCTAAAATCAATCAGTAATATATGGATCTATTTCTGGTTTCTCCATCCTGTTCAGCTGCTCTATTTATGTCTATCCTTACACTTTAAATTTTTATCAGCCATCAGATATTTCACAGCATGTTGATTAGAAAGCTGTACATATGCCTAGAAGTGGTATTGTTAGGTCATATGAAAGTATACGTTTCTTTAACTTGCCTACATATGCCTAATCCCTCTATGGAAAAATTATTTCAGTATCTCCTCTGCTCTCAGAATCCTTCTCTTTTTAATCTGTCTTCCACAGTGCCATCAGAATGATATTTTCGAAACCAAATATGACTTTCTCTCCTAAGGCCTTCCATGGCTGCTTAGTGTATAGAAACTCCTTGCTTAGAATATAGGATATAAGCTCCTTCACATAAACAGCCTGCTTTTCAAAATGTGCCCTGCACTCCATAATTCACTAGTCCACCTACAAATGTATTCCTTGAAAGTTTTGTGTACTTTTACTGATATACTGGGAACATGTAATTCTTTCTCTCTAGAGAATATCTTTCCTCCACTTCATCCCATGAAATCCTATTTATCTTTTAGTATCATTCCCTTTGTGATATTTCCCTCCAATTGTCCCCATGTTTTCACTGTATTTAAACAGTTCATGTTTCTTTGAGTATATTGTGAGTTCTTTAAGAAGCTTGTCCTATTTATTTTTGTTTCCTCATTGCCTAATAATACTGGCCAATACTTGTTACTCAGTTTTTTTAAATTAAATTGTCTATGATAAGCAGAATGGTCCTTGAAAAATTTTAATCTCCTTCTGAATCTATCAAATAAAGAAAATACCACCTTACCTATGTTATTCAAAGGTTTCTGGTGAAGAGCAAATGAAGTAATAGGCATGGAAATGTTTGAAGAATGTTTTAAAAATGTGATGGCCTTATTGTTGTTTATAACAAAATTTCACTAGAATTAATCCTCTTGGTTTATTACAAGCTTTATTATGGTGGAACTTTGCCTTCATATATTTGCATTGGTTAAAATTATCCTAATATTAAAAGACTTTAAAGATTTTTATTTCTAATGTTTCCAGTAAAACTGAAAATAACTTAGTTAAAAAATATTTTTGCATTTAAAACTATAGAAAATAAGGCATTTTCTTTATAAAATCTCAGTTGTATGTGTGTATGTGAGTGTCTTTTTGGATATCTTTGATTCAGTGAATATACTGAGTACTGCTTAGTTCAGGCACTATGATCGTGATCACATTACAGTAATAGCTAATATTTAGTGAACCATACTACGTTACTGTGCTAAGAACATCACATATAATCTAATTTAATATTCACAATAACCCTTATTATCCACATTTTATATAGGTAAGTAACTTGCCAGAGGTAGTACAGCCGCTGATACAGAAACCCAGTCTGACTTCAAAACCTGACCTTTAAATATTGTGCTCAGGGATCAGCAAACTATAACACCCACAGCCTGGTTTTGTAAGGCCTGCTATATTTTCAACAGGTTGTTTTAAAAAGAAGATGTGACAGAGACATATGTGGCCTGCAAAGCATAAAATATTTACTATCTGGCCCTTTACAGAAAGTGTTTGCCAGCCTAAAGATGGTTAAAGAGAGTCCCTGTAACTCTGGAAGCTCCCAATCCAAATAGGAAGTAAACACAAACATTTTAAAAGTCTGCCTCAAGAGGCAAAATGTGGTTAGTGATGTTATTATAAAGATTTAAACAAGAATCCCAAGGGGGCCAGGCGTGGTGGCTCACGCTTATAATCCCAATACTTTGGGAGGTTGATGCAGGAGGATCGCTTCAGACTAGGAGTTTGAGACCAGCTCATCAACATAGTGAGACCTGGTCTCTTAAAAATAAAATTTTTTTTAAATTAGCTGGGCATGGTGGCACATGCCTGTAGTCCCAGCTACTTGGGAAGCTGAGGTAGGATTGCATGAGCCCAGGAGTCCAAAGCTACAGTGAACTAGGATCATGCCATTGCACTTCAGCCTGGGCAACAGAGCAAGACCATGTCTCAGAAAAAAAAAAAAAAAAAAAAAAGGAACCCCAAGGGATTGGAGGTTGTAGTCATTCCAGCCAGAAAACTTAGAAGAAATGGCATTTGAACTGGTTTTGAAAAAGTTGTAAAGTGACCAGACATCTTAGGTATAGAAATCTGCACACCCGGAGTACTTGGCAGGTGATGATAAAAATACTTGCCCATGACATGCCAAGATACCAGAACTCCTGGGCATTATTTTTCCTTCTACCTCTTATTTGCTGAATTATGTAGAAGAGTGCATCAAAACATCTGCTTCTTAGTTTAGCCTTTAGTCAGTTGTGAATAAAAAATTGGTTCTGATAGTTATCTTGTATTTTTCAAGTGAATCAAAAACAAATCTGATAGAAGGTGCTTCAGTGCAAGTATTTTTTAAGCTGTAAAAATGTGAAAATGGTAGTGCTTTAGTTAAATAAACCTTGCATTTTGTATTCAGTCTTAGCTGTCATTGGATTGGCAAAACTGAAAACCAATGTTTACATTCACAGTAATTGCAATTTTTTTTTTTTTTGATACGGAGTTTTACTCTTGTCACCTAGGCTGGAGTGCAGTGGCACCATCTCAGCTCACTGCAACCTCCACCTCCCAGGTTCAAGCGATTCTCCTGCCTCAGCCTCTTGAGTAGCTGGAATTACAGGCGCCCACCACCATGCCTGGCTAATTTTTTGTATTTTTAATATAGATGGGGTTTCACTATGTTGGCCAGGCTGGTCTCGAACTCCTGACCTCGTGATCCACCCGCCTGGGCCTCCTAAAGTGCTGGGATTACAGGCATGAGCCACCACTCCTGGACAGGTTTCTTATTTTTAGGAATTCAGCATGTAATTTTATAATGCATTTGCATTAATTTGGGAGAAAAAATGAAACCATGCTTTTGAAGAATATTGGCAAAAGTTGTCAAGTTAAGATAGAATTGCTTGTTAGGAAACTTTTTAATTGAATTGAGGAAATGACACAAGATTGGCGTTGTTATTACTCAACCCTTGATTGTAAACAGTGCCAAAAATATAATAACACTACCATGAAAGATTTATATTTTGTAAATAAAGCACACAGAAAAATATTAAACTACATTGGGAGATGCATTTTCTGCCAACATAATTAAGAATATTACAGTTAAATAATCAAATATTTGGATATTGAGGAATTTTATTCTCAAAGAGAAAAAAGGATACTTTATGTGGATTGAAAAATATTCCAGACACCAAAAATAAAAGCAGAGGAGGCATAAAGATTCCCTGATTTTACAGTTTGTGTAGAATAGCATCCATTGTATGAATAATGAATATTATGTCTATATTCATGACATTTTTAAAAAATCTGATAATAGCTTCAAGCTGTTTCTTTTTCTGAATATCATTAATATTAATATATAATCATTAAACTAATTAATGTGTATGTGGGCAAATCACTGTTCCCTATTCTATTGTGGATATATAATTGAAATTAAATGTTTCTCATTTGAATAAGTGAAATCTCTTCTTTGAACATTTTTCTTAGCCTGAAAAGAATATATATTAATGATAAGTAGCAACTTTGGTTTCTTTGTTATACGTTGGTGCAGATATTTTGGTTGGCATTGATTTTATATTAAAAAAATATATATATTTTATCGCATTTTCAGTTGTTTGATAAAAAGACTTCTACTATAATAACTATAATATACCCTTAAATATTTATCAGTACATATTCCTCTGTATTTTAGTAGTGGAATTATCTATGTAATTTAGTGAAAACAGGAGTAACCATAGATGCATAAAAAAACACATCTGTAAATTATTGCATTTGCCATCTTTTATTAAAGACTGCCTTGCAATTCTGTTTCACGGAAATGAATTACCAGTAGGTCTTTAGAATATGCTAAGATGACGAAAAGGGAAGAAGGAATCCTTCTCAAAAGATTTGAATGTAGTCTTTGAGTTGTAGCTAAAGAATAGTCTGAACCCTCTATCTACTCATGTCATTCTTTAAAAATAGTGGAAAGAAATGGTTCCAAAAGCTATATTTTGAAGCTATTATCTGTTGTCAAGGGCAAACTAGCATTTTAAAGCTATTGCTTTGATATGGTTTAGCTTTGTGTCCCCACCCAAACCTCATCTTGAATTATAACCCCGAGGTGTTAAGGGAAGAACCTGATGGAAGGTGATTGAATCATGGGGGCAGTTTCCCCCATGCTGTTCTTGGTGAGTTCTCACACACTTCGTAAGCATCTGGCATTTCCCCTGCTCTCACTTCTCTCACCTGCCACCATGTAAGACATGCCTGTTTTGCCTTCCACCATGATTGTTAAGTTTCCTGAGGCCTCCCCAGCCATGTGAAACTGTGAGTCAATTAAACCTCTTTTCTTTATAAATTACCTAGTCTTGGGTATGTCTTCATAGCAGCGTGAAAATGGACTAATACATGCATTTTGGTAAAACAGTATGTTATTATCCAGTTTCATGTTTAATTAGTTTAATTTAAATTAATCAAATGCCATTTTGTATTAGGGGCCACAGGTAAGAGAAACTCACAGAAAAGGACTGTTGAATTTGTGGATTTTTAAAGGCCATTGCTGTCTCCTTTCCTGCCTCCTCTCTATATTTAGGCTAGTGACTACCAGAAAGAAATAGGAAGATAAAAGCTCACACTTAAAACAAACAAACAAATGAACAAACTTATTTTACAGTCTTTTATCAATGGAGTATGAGACAACATATTTTTGCAAAGTACCGCTCCATTTCCTAATTCAAAAAGGAGATTTGGACACAGTTTTCCCTGGCAGCACTGAAATAAGAATTTGCTTTCTCTCAGTGGCCATATAGAACAGTGAGAATAATGCAGTCAACTCTCTAAATTAATTTAAAGAAATATAATTGTAGATAGTTTGAAATGGTAAATATTCAAAAAATTAATTTTCCTTCACTTTGGACAGTTGTATGCCATGCTATTGTAGGTTAACCCTATTACCGGAAAGGGGGTCCCAATCCAGACCCCAAGAAAGGGTTCTTGGATCTCACACGAGAATTTGGGGCAAGTCCATAGAGTAAAGTGAAAGCAAGTTTATTAGTAAAGTAAAGGAATAAAGAATGGCTACTCCATACGCAGAGCAGCCCTGAGGGCTGCTGGTTGCCCATTTTTATGATTATTTCTTGTTACATGCTAAACAGAAGGTAAATTATTCATGAATTTTCTGGGAAAGGGGTGGGCAATTCATGGAACTGAGGGTTCCTTCCCATTTTAGACCATATAGGGGTAACGTCATGATGTTGCCATGGCATTTGTAAACTGTCAGTGATGCTGGTAGGAGTGCCTCTTAGCATGCTAATGTATTATAATTAGCATATAATGAGCAGTGAGGATGACCAGAGGTCACTTTCCTCACCATCTTGGTTTTGATGGGTTTTGGCTGGCTTCTTTATGCAAGTTGTTTTATCAGCAAGGTCTTTATGACCTGTATCTTGTGCTGACCTTCTGTCTTATACTGTGATTTAGAATACCTGACCTCCTGGGAATGCAGCCCAGTAGGTCTTAGCCTCATTTTACCCAGCCCCTATTCAAGTTGGAGTTGCTCTGGTTCAGATGCCTCTGACAACTCCAGAGTAGAGAAGTGGTGAACAGAGGCCACAGAAATGATGAGCAGTCTACCTACCATGTGGAGAAGACACCTCAGAAATGGAGAGATTTTATATTTTTGTTGCATGATGGTAAACAGCTGTAACCACCAGCTTGGCCTTTTTGGCAGCTGGCTTTATTTAGCATTTTAAGCTTTAAGTTTGCCTCTGGTGCCTGGAATTGTTCAATTAAAATTTTAAATTTATTCTTATCATCCTCTAACACAAAGCTTACTTATACAATACCAAATCTAGCCTGAGACACTTGTTCTTGAATCGATTCTTTTTTAAATAATAAGTTCAATATGAAATAAATCTCTGCTGAAATGAAAGAAAGCACCCATTATCATGGAACTGTGGTTCCTGAAAGCTACTTAGGTAGGTTAATAGTTGAGGCCTATTAATGGATATGCCATATTATTACATTAAAGCCATTCTCAATGAAGGATTAAAGTTGTTAGTTTTAAGAGTTGTTTTTGTTTTGTTAAGAACAGTTTGTACAATGATTGATTTTTGTCAAAGAATTGAAAATGCCATCTAATACAGGTAGGGAGAGGAGGTTGATTGTCAGTTTGATTTATTTTAAGTCTTAAAAGTTCATCAATTAGCAAAGAACAAGAAACTGTTTTTTTAAGAGGGCAAATTTTATGTATCTGTTTACCATGAAAGAGAACTTAAGAGAAGCTGTATTTCCACTTTTATCAAATTAGAACCTTTATGTCAATATTAACCAGAAAATCCTTAGTTACAAACTTGAAAACATCTATACTTAAGGACAGTTGTTCTGTTCATTCAAACAGAACAAGTTTCTTCCCGGGTTGAGAAGTCTTAGGTAACCTGTGACTCATGCTTTAATTTTAAACTACTTCCTCATATGGCCTTTCAGTTGAACTAAAAAGGCCTTAGATTTAGTAGAATGCACTCTTTGTGTTTCTAATTTGTGATAAGTTTGGCCTTTGTTAGTTGGTTTGAGGTTTCCTTGAATCATTCCAGGACTAGCCCTCTCTTTAGTCAAAGAGAAAACCTTTTCCCATCCTTAATAATATTTACCGGTTACTAGGATATCATCCTTTTTTACTTTTAATCTTTAAAGAGTTTTTCTCAGTTATTCTTTCCAGAAAATCACATGGTGAGGTATCATTATTTTTAATTAACATAGAACTGAAGAAAAAAAGAGAGATTGTGTTAATTGGACAGTAGTGTTAGGGATCAGAATTTTCTGGATTTAATTACATTTGTATCATATTGTCATTTTGGTGATGCCAAATCTGTTTATTTAGCATAATTTCCTTTAAATAAAACTTTTAAGTTTAAAGCAATGAACACCTATTGCTGAAAAACCCAGAAAGTACAGAAAATCCAAAAATAAAAATACCACTTAAATATATATGTGCATATCTATATGTATTCTTTTTGGTCGGTTTTGAATGAATATATTTTTAAATATTAGAGTTTATTTCTTAGAGCAGTTTTAAGCTTATAGAAAAATTGAACAGAAAATAAGAGTTCCCCTATATACCCCCCACTCCCCCTACCCCCTGCACCAAGTGCCAGCCATGACTTATTCTCCCCAACCTTTTTAAGAGAGTCCCACTCTGTTGACCAAACTGGAGTGCAGTGGTGCGATCATAGCTCACTGCAGCCTTGAACTCTTGGGCTCAAGCAGTCCTCCCACCTCAGCCACCTGAGTAGCTGGTACTATAGGTGTGCTACCATGCCTTGCTAAGTTTTAAATTTTTTGTAGAGACAGGTCTTGCTATGTTGCCCAGGCTGGTCATGAACTCCTGGCTTGAAGCAGTTCTTTTGCCTGGGTTTCCCAGTGCACTGGGATTACAGGCATGAGCCACCATGCCTAACCCTCTATTATTAATATTTGTATTGGCATGGTATATTTGTCATAATCAGTGAAGTGATATTGATATATTATTAACTGAAATCCATAGTTCACATTAGGGTTCACTTTGTGCTGTACAATTCTCTTGCTTTTGCCAAATGCATAATGTCATTTATTCACTGTAGCATAATCATACAGAAGTTTCACTGTCCTAAAAATCTCATGCTCCACTTATTTATCCCTCCCCACCTGCCTTGCCCCTTAACCCCTGGCAAACTAATCTTTTAAATCTCCCCAATTTTGCTTTTTCCAGATGTCATATAGTTGGAATCATACATTATGTGTTTTTTTTCTGACTGGCTTTTGTTTTTTTTAAGGTTCCTACATGTCTTTTTTATAACTTTACAGCTCATTTCTTTTTATTGCTGAATTGTACTGTATTATATGGATGCATCACAGTTTATTTATCCATTTAACAACAGTTAGTTGGTGCTGGAACTGGACATCCACATGCCAAAAAAAAAAAAGGCAGGGGAGTTGGGATTAGACACTGACCTTATACCTTTCACAAAAATGAACTCAATATGGATCATAGATGACATCTTGATTGCTTCCAATTTTTTGGCAATTTTGAATAAATCTAATGTAAATATTTGTGTGCAGGTGTGTGAGTGGGCATACATTTTCAACTCACTTGGGCAAGCCGTAGCAGTGAGATTGCTGGATCATATGGCAAAACTATGTTTAGCTTTGTAAGAAACTGCCAAATTATCTTCCAAAACGGCTGTCTATCTAGGCTGTTATAACAAAATATAAACTGGGTAGTTTAAACAACATACAGTTTTGGTGAGGGCCTTCTTCCTGGTGTTTACCTTCGCATCGTGGAGAGAGAAAATTCTGTGTCTCTTCCTCTTCTTCTGAGACCACCAATTCCATCATGGGAACTCTACCTTCATTACCTCATGTAACTTAATTACCTCCCAAAGGCCCCATCTCCTCATACCATCACATTGGAAGTTAGGACTTCAACATATGAATTTGAGGGGAGAGGAGGGACTCAAACATTCAGTCCATAACAGTGATTATACCATTTGGCATTTGCAGCAGCAATGAATGAGAGTTCCTATTTCTTCACATCTTCCCCAGCATTTGGTGTTGTCACTATTTCAGATTTTAGCCATTCTAATAGATATGTGGTAGTATTCTGTTTTAATTTGCAATTCACTAGTGCCATACAGTGTTGAGAATCATTTCATATGCTTGTTTGTCATCTGTATATCTTCTTTGGTGAGATGTCTGCTCAGATCTTTTGCCCATTTTATAATTGGGTTGTTAGCTTTCTTACTATTAAGTTTTAAGGGTTCTTTTTATATTTTGGAAAGAGTTCTTATATATTTTGGTTATAAGAGTTCTATTTATATATAAAGTTGAGTTGAGTTGGATATAAGTTCTTTCATCTGTGGGTTTTCATTTCATTCTCTTAACTATGTCTCATAGAGCAGAGGTTGTTTGTTTGTTTGTTTGTTTGTTTGTTTTTTGTTACAGAGTCTCGCTCTGTCGCCCAGGCTGGAGTGCAGTGGTGCAATCTCAGCTCACTGCAACCTCTGCCTCCCGGGTTCAAGCAATTCTTCTGCCTCAGCCTCCCAAGTAGCTGGGACTACAGCCACATGCCACCGTGCCTGGCTAATTGTTGTATTTTTAGTAGAAATGGGGTTTCACCATATTGGCCAGACTGGTCTCGAACTCCTGACCTCGTGATCCGCCCACCTCGGCCTCCCGAAGTGCTAGGATTACAGGCATGAGCCACAGCGCCCAGCCGAGCAGAGGTTTTCAACTTCACTGAAGTTTAACTTCTCAATTGTTTTATTTTATGGATTGTGCTTTTGGTGTTATATCTAAAAACTCATTGCCAAATCCACAGTCACCTAAATAATCTCCTGTGTTATCCTCTAGAAGTGTTACAGTTTTGCATTTTACATTTAGGTCTGTGATCCATGTTGAGTTCATTTTTATGAAAGATATAAGGTCAATATCTGGATTCTATACCCTGTTTTTGTTTGTTTGTTTGTTGTTTTTGCAAGTAGATGTCTAATTTTTCCAGCACCATTTGTTGAAATACTATCTTTTCTCCATTGGATTGCCTTTGCTCCATTTTCAGAGATCAGTTGACCATCTCTGTGTGGGTCTTTTTCTGGGATCTTCTGTTCCATTCATCTATTTGTCTGTTTTCCAATATCACACTGTCTTGATTACTTTATATATAAAGTAATCTTCAAAAAAGTCTTTGAAGTCAGGTAGATCAGTCCTCTTACTTTGTTATTCTTCAATGTTATATTAACTCTTTTGGGTGTTCTGCCTTTCTGTATAAACTTTAGAATTAGCTTATTGATAGCCATAAAGTAACTTGTCAGGATTTCAATTGTGATTGTGATGAATTTATATATAAAGTTGAGAAAAATTGACATTGACAATATTGAGTCTTCTATCCATGAACCTGGAATAGCTCTTTATTTATTTAGATTTTCTTTGGTTTCTTTCTTCAGTTTTATAATTTTTGTCATATAGAGCTCATAATGTATTTTATTAGACTTTAACTTCTGTCATCCCTTTATCTCTCTCTCTCTCTCTCTCTCATTCTCGTGCTAATGTAAATGGTGGTGTGTGTTTTAAATTTCATTGCCCATTGGTGGTATATAGGAAAACATTTGACTTTTTTTTTTTTTTTGAAACAGAGTCTCGCTCTGTCACCCAGGCTGGAGTGTAGTGGCGTGATCTTGGCTCACTGCAACCTCTGCCTCCCGGGTGCAAGCTGATAATCCTGCCTCAGCCTTCCGAGTAGCTGGGATTACAGGCGTGTGCCACCACACCGGGCTGATTTTCGTACTTTTAGTAGAGATGGGGTTTCACCATGTTGGCCAGGCTGGTCTCAAACTCCTGACCTCAGGTGATCTACCCGCCTCGGCCTCCCAAAGTGCTGGGATTACAGGCGTGAGCCACCACGCCCAGCCACATTTGACTTTTGTATATCAACCTTGTATCCTACAACCTTGATATAGTTACTTATTAGTTCCAGCAGGGTTTTTTTGCTGGTTTTTTTGGGGGGTGGAGGGGCAGGGGCAAGTTGCCAACTCTTGGGATTTCCTACATAAATGACCATGTCATCTGTGAACAAAGATAGTTTTATGTCGTCCTTCCCAATCTGTATACCTTTTCTTTCTTTCGTCTTATTCCATTGACTTCTGCTACTGACTGACTCCTTTTATTTTTAGTGTTACGTAGGAATGGTGAGAGGGGCCATCCTTGTGTTGTTCCCAACTTAGGAAGAAGGTATCAAGTTTCTCACCATTATGCAGTTTGCTAGCTGTAGGCTGTTTGTAGATGTTCTTTCTTGCTGAGAGTTTTTAATCATGAATAGGTGTTGGATTTGGTGGACTACTTTTCTTGCATCTATTGATATTATTAAATTATTTATCTCCTTTAGCCTGTTGATTTGATGGACTATCTTGATTGATTTTTCGATGATGAACTAGCACTGGATGTCTGAAATAAATTCCAATTGGTCATAGTGTATAATTCTTTTATTATTATTATTATTATTTTATTGATCATTCTTGGGTGTTTCTCGCAGAGGGGGATTTGGCAGGGTCATAGGACAATAGTGGAGGGAAGGTCAACAGATAAACAAGTGAACAAAGGTCCCTGGTTTTCCTAGGCAGAGGACCCTGCGGGCCTTCCGCAGTGTTTGTGTCCCTCGGTACTTGAGATTAGGGAGTGGTGATGACTCTTAACGAGCATGCTGCCTTCAAGCATCTGTTTAACAAAGCACATCTTGGACCGCCCTTAATCCATTTAACCCTGAGTAGACACAGCTCATGTTTCAGAGAGCACAGGGTTGGGGGTAAGGTCATAGATCAACAGGATCCCAAGGCAGAAGAATTTTTCTTAGTACAGAACAAAATGAAAAGTCTCCCATGTCTACTTCTTTCTACACAGACACGGCAACCATCCGATTTCTCAATCTTTTCCCCACCTTTCCCCCCTTTCTATTACACAAAACTGCCATTGTCATCATGGCCCGTTCTCAATGAGCTGTTGGGTACGCCTCCCAGACGGGGTGGTGGCCGGGCAGAGGGGCTCCTCACTTCCCAGTAGGGGCGGCCGGGCAGAGGCTCCCCTCACCTCCCGGACGGGGCGGCTGGCTGGGCGGGGGGCTGACCCCCCCCACCTCCCTCCCGGACGGGGCGGCTGGCCGGGCAGGGGGCTGACCCCCACCCCCCTCCCTGACGGGGTGGCTGCCGGGCGGAGACGCTCCTCACTTCCCAGACGGGGTGGCTGCCGGGCGGAGGGGCTCCTCACTTCTCAGACGGGGCGGTTGCCGGGCAGAGGGTCTCCTCACTTCTCAGACGGGGCGGCCGGGCAGAGACGCTCCTCACCTCCCAGACGGGGTCATGGCCGGGCAGAGGCACTCCTCACATCCCAGACGGGGCGGTGGGGCAGAGGCGCTCCCCACATCTCAGATGATGGGCAGCCGGGCAGAGACGCTCCTCACTTCCTAGATGGGATGGCGGCCGGGCAGAGACGCTCCTCACTTTCCAGACTGGGCAGCCAGGCAGAGGGGCTCCTCACATCCCAGACAATGGGCGGCCAGACAGAGACGCTCCTCACTTCCCAGACGGGGTGGTGGCCGGGCAGAGGCTGCAGTCTCGGCACTTTGGGAGGCCAAGGCAGGCGGCTGGGAGGTGGAGGTTGTAGCGAGCCGAGATCACGCCACTGCACTCCAGCCTGGGCACCATTGAGCACTGAGTGAACGAGACTCCGTCTGCAATCCAGGCACCTCGGGAGGCCGAGGCGGGCGGATCACTCACGGTTAGGAGCTGGAGACCAGCCTGGCCAACACAGTGAAACCCCGTCTCCACCAAAAAAATACGAAAACCAGTCAGGCGTGGCGGCACGCGCCTGCAATCGCAGGCACTCGGCAGGCTGAGGCAGGAGAATCAGGCAGGGAGGTTGCAGTGAGCCAAGATGGCGAGATGGCAGCAGTACAGTCCAGCTTCGGCTCGGCATCACAGGGAGACCGTGGAAAGAGGGAGAGGGAGACCGTGGGGAGAGGGAGAGAGGGAGGGGGAGAGTGAGAATAATTCTTTTTATACATTGTTAGGTTTGATTTGCTAATATTTTGTTGAGGATTTTGCATCTACATTAATGAGA
The DNA here is from genome assembly GCF_029289425.2 of Pan paniscus. NCBI lineage: Eukaryota > Metazoa > Chordata > Mammalia > Primates > Hominidae > Pan > Pan paniscus. The sequence goes on from NC_073264.2 coordinate 66,794,958, forward strand.
GCTATTAGTCTGTTTTCTTTCTCATGATGTCTTTATGTGGTTTTGGTATTAGTGTAATATTAGCCTCATAGAATGATTTAGGAAGGATTCCTTCTGTTTCTATTTTCTGGAAGAAATTATACAGAATTGGCATCATTTGTTCCTTAAATGTTTAGTAGAATTCACCAGTGAAACTATCTGAGTGTGGTGCTTTCTGTTTTGGAAAATTATTGTTTATTCTATTTCTTTGATCAATATAGAGACCTATTCAGATTACCAAATTTTCCTTGTGTGAATTTTGGTAGATTGGATCTTTCAAAGAATTGGTTCAATTCATGTTAGCTATCAAATTTGTGGGTACAGTGTGATCCATAATATTCCTTTATTATCGTTTTAACATCCACGTGATTAGTTGTTGTGGCCTGTCTTTTATTTCTAATATTAGTAATTTGGGTCTTCTCCCCTTCTTTCTCAGTTAGCCTCACTAGAGGTTTATTCATTTTACTGATATTTTCAAAGAACTAGCTTTTCAGTTTGTTAATTTTCTCTGTTGTTTTTCTATTTTCAGTTTCATTGATTTCTTCTGCTTACTTTGGATTTAATTTGTGCTTTTTTCTAGTTTGCTAATATGGAAGCTTAGATAATTGGGTTTAGCTTTTTCTTCCATTTCATTATGTGTATTCAGTGCTGCGAATATACATTTAAGTACCACTTTTGCAGCATTCCACAAATTTTAATGTTTTGTTTTCATTTAGTTTAAAATATTTTTTATTTCTTGACATTTCTTTGATTCTTGTGTTGTAAATAACACAAAGTGCTTCAGCTATCTTTTTGTTAATGATTTCTAGTTCCATTGTGGTTTGAGAGCATACTTTGTATGATATCTGTTCTTTTAAATTTATATTTGACCCAGCCATCCCATTACTGGGTATATACCCAAAGGACTATAAATCATGCTGCTATAAAGACACATACACTTGTATGTTTATTGTGGCACTATTCACAATAGCAAAGACTTGGAATCAACCCAAATGTCCAACAATGATAGACTGGATTAAGAAAATGTGGCACATATACACCATGGAATACTATGCAGCCATAAAAAATGATGAGTTCATGTCCTTTGTAGGGACATGGATGAAATTGGAAATCATCATTCTCAGTAAACTATCGCAAGAACAAAAAACCAAACACCGCATATTCTCACTTATAGGTGGGAATTGAACAATGAGAACACATGGACACAGGAAGGGGAACATCACACTCTGGGGACTGTTGTGGGGTGGGGGGAGGGGGGAGGGATAGCTTTAGGAGATATACCTAATGCTAAGTGACAGGTTAATGGGTGCAGCACACCAGCATGTCACATGTATACATATGTAACTAACCTGCACATTGTGCACATGTACCCTAAAACTTAGAGTATAATAAATAAATAAATAATTTGTTAAGGTGTGTTGTGTAGGCCAGAATATTGTTTATCTTGGTGAAATGTTCCCTGTGAACTCGAGAAGAATGTGCATTCTACTGTGGCTAGATGAAGTATTCTATAAATCAATTAGATTGATGGTGCTGCTCAGTTCAACTGTATCTTTACCAATATTCTCCCTGCTGGTTATGTCAATTACTGATAGACAGGTATTGAAGTCTCCAAGTATAATAGTGAATTTGTATATTCTCATTGCAATTCTGTAAGTTTTTACCTTATATATTTTGACAGTCAGTTGTTAGGTGCATTATACATATTAGGAATAGTTGTGTCTTCTTGGATAATTAAACCTCTGTCATTATATAATGCTGTCTATTGCTGATAATTTTTTTGTTTTTTGTTCATTTTTTAAAAAACTTTATTATTCAATATTAGAGCTCAGGTAAGATATTGCTGATAATTTTTCTTGCTCTGAAATCTACTTTATTTGAAATTGGTAGAGCTACTCTAGCTTTCTTTTGATTTGTGTTAGCATGGTGTATTTTTCTCCAACCTTTTACTTTTAACCTATATGTATATCTTCACATTTAAAGTGGGTTTTTGTACCTAACATATAGTTGGTCTTCTTTTTTTTTTAAATCCACTTGGACAGTCTCTGCCTCTTAACTGGTGTATTTTGGGCTATTTACATTTAAAGCAGTTATTGATATAGTTGGGTTGTTTCTATAATTGTGGCTATTTTCTATTTGTTGCCCTATTTTTGTGTCCTTTTTTATCTTCCTCTAGTTTTCTGCCTTCTCTGGTTTTAATGGGTCATTTTATAATGATTCCATTTTTTATTATGTCTTAGCATATCAATTATAACTTCTTCTAGTGGTTGCCCCAGAGCTTGCAATATATATTTACCACAAATCCAAATCCACTTTCAAATAACTTTATATATCCCTTCATGGGATATATAATGCCAAGACCTTATAACAGAGTATTCCGAATTTCTCTCTCCCATCCCGTAAAGCATTACTGTCATTGGTGTTAGTTATCCATAAGCTATGATCACCAAATACATTGTTGCTAGTATTATTTTGAATACACCGTAGGTAAATTAAGAACTTAAAAAAGATTTCATTTATACCTCTCTAACACTCTTCTTTATACATATTTGAGTTTATGATCTATATAATTTTCCTTCTCTCTGAAGCTAGCAACAAATTTCCTGTTTTGTTTATCTGAGAAATTCTTAATTATCCTTCAAAAGTGAAGGAGAAATACTGCAGAATGCAGAATTCTAAATGGGTGGTTTTATTCTTTCAAAAGAATTCAAACATCTTTATTCTATTCCACTCTCTTCTTGCTCGCATGATTCCCGAAGAGAAGGCACATGTAATTATTGTTGCTCTCTAGATAAGGTTCCTCCAGCCCAGCGTTTTTCAAAAATTTTTTCTGACTTTTTGCAGTTTGAATATGTTATTCTTAGGTGTAGTTTTATTTCTTTGGGGTTTTTTGTTGTTGTTTGTTTGTTTTTTTATGGATACTTGATGTTCTCTAGGTTTTATAGATTTGTGGTTTAGTGTCTCTCATTAATTTTGGAAAATTCTCAGGCATTATTATTTCAGTAATTTTTTCTTTTTCTTTCTTCTCCTCTGGTACTCCCATTACATGTATGTCTACCTTTTGTAAATTGTCCCACAGTTCTTGGATATTCTTTTCCATTCTTTTAATTCAGTTTTGTAAGTTTATGTTCACGTATCTTTAAGCTGATTCTTTCCTTGGTCATATCCAACCTACTACTGAGGCCATTAAAGGCATTCTTCATTTCTGTTATGGTGTTTTTTTATTTTTAGCATTAAAAAAAAATTTTTTTTCCTTGGAGTTTCCATCTCTCTGCCTGCATTACTCATCTATTCTTGCATGTTGTCCATTTGTTTATTATTAGGTTTTTAGCATATTATTCATAGTTAAATTCCCAGTCTGTTAATTGCAAACTCTCTGTAATATCGGAGTCTGGTTCTGAGGGTTTGTATCTTCAGACTATATTTTTTGCCTTTTAGCATGCCTTGTAATGTTTTTATTGAAAGCCAAATGTGAGGTATTGGATAAAAAGGAACTGAAGTAGATAGGCTGTTAGTATGAGGTTTTGTGTTTATCTGGCTAGGAGTTGGGGTGTGCTTACTGTAGCCATAGCTGTGGTATCAGATGCTAAAATTTCTTCTAGTGTCCTTGTTTTTGTCTCCCTTGTCTTCAGGCCTTTTAGAGACTCCTGAAATAGGCAGTTCTTTTAGCTGCAATTTCTCATTATTGTTCATCAGCCTTATTGATGTGATGGTATGGTTTGTGGGGAGGAGGAAGTGTTCCGTAGTAAGGTCTCAGTCTTTTAGTAAACTTGAATTGGGTATTTCTCTTCCCCCTGGTGGGTTAGGCTTTGATAAAACTCCAGTAGATTAAGCTCTGGTAAACTAGTTTTCCTTTAGGCCATGCGTTGTTAAGGATCTGTTGAGTATGAATTGAGCTAAAACGTGAAAATTCTCTGGAACTGAAGAAAAGTACAGTTATGTTTTATTATAATGATAGTAATCATCACAAACAGCTATAAAAAGGAATATGAGGCCAGGCGTGGTGGCTCACGCCTGTTGCCTGTAGTCCCAGCACTTTGGGAGGCCAAGGCAGGTGGATCACCTGCGGTCAGGAGTGAGGTGGGTGGATCACCTGAGGTCAGGAATTCGAGAGCATCCTGGCTAACACGGTGAAACCCCATTTCTACTAAAAATACAAAAAATTAGCTGGGCGTGGTGGCACATTCCTGTAATCCCAGCTACTCCAGAGGCTGAGTCAGGAGAATCACTTGAACCCAGGAGGTGGAGGTTGCAGTGAGCTGAGATCATGCCATTCTGAGATCACGTCATTCCACTCCAGCTTGGACAACAAGAGCGAAACTCCATCTCAAAAAAAAAAAAAGGAATATGAAAATAAGTTGGTTTTAAATGTAATGTTTAATTTTTGTAACTTCTGTTATTATAATGTGTAGAAATATTCCAAGTGAGATTCTCATAAATGAATTTCAATATTTATTTCAATATGAAACCTACAAAATTCTGAATGGAGGGACAGACATTCTAGCAATAATACATGCCTAGCGTAATTTCATCTGGCTCTGTACTTCATATAAAAATTAACCATAACTTCTTACATTACTGAATAACTAAAATATAGATTCTATAATGTTTATTGAAATGCTCAAAGATCATTCTTTGGGTCCAGGAAATTAGAGGCAACTGCCTGGAAAAGTGTACAGTAAAATAATAAAATTAACAAAAACAAGAATAATATCTCTTTTCCTGTCATGTACTATTTCGGTAGTATATATTTATGAAATAGTTGATGGGTCTGAGGCAGAAGACCTATGTATTTCTGAAGTATTGTGCAAGCAGTGAGAAGAATAGAAGTGTCCATGTAGCTTAGCAAGTATTTATATTCCCTTTTTGTAGGTATTTGAGGTCTTAAACTATTATCTAAGAAACTGTTAAAGTTCTTAAATAAAGGTAGAACCTGAGTAATATTAACGTTTTGCATCGTAAAGTAATAAAACTGTGGCATTTGCAAATCTCAAAAATTACCAAGAATGATGCAGTTGTGATGCTGGATGGTAGGCTCATCTATTGTCTAGGTAAGCAATTATTTCCTATAGCAAACTGTGGGATCCCTGTTAGGTACGGCACGTTATATTATTAAGTTTATTTATTCAATTACGCATTTATTTTGTGCTTTTTATTTGCCTGCAATAGTGGTAGTTACTAAGGCAACAAAATGAATAGGTTTATGTTTATGTCCTTGTTCCAGACTTATGGGGGAGACAGATACACATAAAAACATTTAGTTTGCTAAATGCAATGATTGAGATACCTCTGAGAGTTAAATTTCTGAAAATTTTAATTCCTGAAAGCCAAAGATTTACTGTACCACTTCTGTGTGGAGTACATATCAAATGTCAGGACCAGGGATACTAATTATTAACTCTCTACAGCCCATCTAATAGAATCTGTTTGAGGAATACACCTCTCGCTGTCTTGTGTATGTCATGTAAACACTCCCTCCCTTCTACACACACACACACACACACACACACACACACACGCCCATGCAGAAACACATGCCCATTCACACCTGTTCCTAACCCTGGGAAACTAATCCTTTAGGCTGGGCTCTGCCAATCAAATTCCCTGTTTAGAGGTAATGTAACCTGGTAGTTGAGCTCTCCAACTCTGGAGTCTGACTGGTCTGGATTCTGACTCCTTCACTGGTCATCTGTAAGTGTACTTGCCCCATAGGATTGTTCTGGCAATTAAAAGAAATAATATTTCTATGCATGTAGCACACTGCTCAGCACATGGTCTTAGTGTTAGAATCATTACAAGATAGGGACTCTAGTTTACATGGAGGTGAGACTAAGCTGTAAAATCTTGTAGACTGATGCTGATACCTACAAGGTGGGCTGTGAGCAAGAGATAAGTCACTTAGCAGAAAGGAGAGTATAGCAGACCCACCCAGACCCCACAGCCACATAGAAATGGGTAAGAATTGCAGATTTCTCATTGCGGGAAGATCAGTTATACTTTCTGCTCTTCATCTCTTGGCAATTCCATTGTATTCTTTCAGTAATCTTTCTTTTCATTTGAGCTAATTTGTCTAGGTTTTTATTCCTTACAACCAGTGAACCTTGACTAACACCGTTCTCAAAGAATATTTGCTGGTTTTTTTTATATAGGTTAGAGGAAATAATCATACGCAAGTTATGTTCCATGTAGTACTAACTTCTGAACTCCAGTATTCTTTATGAATTATATAGTCTAACCCAGCAGGTAGCATCATCAGGCATAAGTAATATTCTGTTTTTCCTCTTCTTATACTTTTCTGGTTTTTGTGGTATATCTACCTCTTATCTCCAATACTGCAAGGAAAAGAAATAATTTGTTGGTACACTAAGAAAATGCATCCTTTAGAGCCAAAATGTAACATAATCTGATTATGTTGTATATGTTGTTTCCTGTGCATTGAAGCCTAAGAAGAGCATTTTGGGTTATATCACTGATTCATTCCATTCACTACTCTGATTAACAGTGATTCTCAGTGACTTTGTAGGACATATGGTTGCCATCCATGACATCAAGGCCTGAATATTCATATTTTCCCCCAAACATATCATCTCTGACTTTCATATTCTGTTGTGACAATTAGTTCTGTAAGAATTTTACATATTGTATAAAAGTTTTATTTTACATGCTCTTAAACTACTTTCTTTTCTTTCTTTCTGTTTTTTTTTTTTTTTTTTTTTTTTTTTGAGACGGTGTCTTGCTTTGTTGCCCAGGCTGGAGTGCAGTGGCTCAATCTTGGCTCACTGCAAGCTCCGCCTCCTGTGTACACGCCATTCTCCTGCCTCAGCCTCCCGAGTAGCTGGGACTACAGGCACCCGCCAGCACACCTGGCTAGTTTTTTGTATTTTTTTTGTTTTTAGTAGAGACGGGGTTTCACCGTGTTATCCAGGATGGTCTCGATCTCCTGACCTCGTGATCCGCCCGCCTTGGCCTCCCAAAGTGCTGGGATTACAGGCTTGAGCCACCACACCCAGCCTCTTAAACTACTTTCAATGAAAGGGTCCTAATTCTAAGATTTAATGAACACATTCTTGAACCCCCATCCAAATATTTGGATTTTTGTAAGCTTTGAACATACTGCCTCTCAGCGTTCATCTTTTTAGATAGAAGAGAATCATCCTATTGTCATTTGGGGGGATCACCACTCTTTTAAATAAAATGATTTGTCTTCTTTATTAGACCATTCTTTGATCTGCAGTGGTTGAACCACACATATTTATACATAACACATTATGTATGTGTGTCCAACTTAGTGATCTGTTGAATTAACTTTAAAATCATTTTGCGTCCCCTCTAAAAGTTCTTTCTCTAATCTTTTTAATCTTTTATAAATTTCACTGACAAGAATAATGTTAATTTTAATGATAATCAGGGCTGAAATTTATTTCTGAAAACATAAAATGTTTGTATTCATCTTGTGATTCATTTTGGATACCATCAGGTGTTATATCCCAAATTTTGGATCATATCATCAAGAGTAGATACTTTAATTTATAAGGTCTTCATGAGTAAACTGAAATTTTTTATCCCTAATTATGTCACTTAAGAAATTAAAGGAGGAAATATATTTAAGGACGGAAGCAAAATGTGTGTGCTTTAATGTTTAATGGTTAGAAGTAAGTGTTTAAATAGATAATAGGAAGAGGAGTTTACAAGTTTAATAAACCTCTTTGTGATAAATTTGCTCCTGGGTTTTCTGTCCCAAAGTAGGCTATTTTTCCTTCATGGAAAGCTTATTATGTAATTTTACATAATTATTAGAAAATACGACTGTCACAGGACAGCTGATTCTCATTCTCTAAGGGTATTATTAACTCTTAACCATGAGCTTTAAGATAACTAAAATGCACCCTAAATGTGTCATACAAATAAATTAAATTTGAGATAAGCTGTCTTTAGCTATTATTTTTCTTTCTTTGGGGATCCCAGTATGAACCCACAATGACAATTTATGAAGTTGTTAAGCCACAATTCACATCCACTAATTGCTTTATATGGCTATACATGATGATGCATGTTTGAAGTTTATATCATTTATGTAAATTCCTAGATCTAGTACACATTATAGAGAAAAATCTGTATCTTACCCATAGGAACTTCTCTAGAGCCCCTCCTTTTATCATGCTATTTAAACTCACACCTGGAGTAGCCACCTCGCCTCTCCCTTTGTTATTCCATGAAGAGTCATTTTGATTCTCACTGAAACTATGATAATGGAGTGGGAATGGAATAGGACTAAAGATTCTGGAATCAGAATGTCTGGATTCAACTCCTGTCTCTGACTCCTAGCTGAGTGACCTTAAATAAGGTGCTTAACCTCAGCTATAAAATGGGAACAAGAGGCCGGGCATGGTGGCTCACGCCTGTAATCCCAGCACTTTGGGAGGCCAAGGTGGGCGGATCACCTGAGGTTGGGAGTTCAAGACCAGCCTGACCAACATGGAGAAACCCTGTCTGTACTAGAAATGCAAGATTGGCTGGGCATGGTGGCACACGCCTGTAATCCCAGCTACTCAGGAGGCTGAGGCAGGAGAATCGCTTGAACCCGGGAGGCGGAGGTTGCTGTGAGCTGAGATCATGGCGTTGCACTCCAACCTGGGCAGCAAGAACAAAACTCCATCTCAAAAAAAAAAAAAAAAAAAAAAAAAAAGGGAACAAGAAAGTACCTCATCACAACTTTGCGGATTAATTGAGATAATGCGTTGGAAACATTTAGTGTAGTACCGTGCATACAGTTGGTTCTCAATAACTGTTAGCTCTTAATTCCAGTTGCTAATAGAGAGCTGGGACAAGGAGGTATAAATGCAGTGGCTGTGTTAGAAGCATCTTATAGCATGGCTCATTGAGAAAAGGTGAAGTAGTATATGGAAAAAAAGGAGTCTGGCCCTTCATCCCTGCCAGAATCTTTATGACCTCAGATGAATATAGGAGTATGGTAAAATGATTTGGAGCTACCAGGTAAGATGTTGTGGCCTACTGATAAATAACTGTCTACAGGTTGAGATGCGTGTTACATAGGGTAGGTAAAAGCTCATTGTTTTATTGTCTGTGGTAAACAGCATGAATTAGATATACTTTGGGCATAAAGTGCTCACTGAAATGGGGTCCTTTCATATATTTTTCAGATAATATGATATTTTGGCAAATAATCTCTTCCTAGATCAAACTATAGCTGGCTTATTGAGAATTGTTCAGCAGAATCGACCCCAAAATAAAGAACTAACATTTTCTGAGAATTACTTTGTGTCAGCCATTGTGCTAAGCTTTCTACATGTAACATTTTATTTCATCCTTAAAATAACTTGATGAGTAAGATACTATTATCAGTCCCATTTTATAGATGAGTATGGTGCTAATATTAATGCCATTTTCCAGATGAAGAAACTGGGATGAAGTTAAATATAACTTCTTCAAGGTCACACAACTGGTAAGTGATAGAGGATTTGGACACCAGTTTTTGTGATTCCAAAGCCCATACTCTCAGCCACTACATGCTACAGTCAAAGACTGCATGCATAGGCATTTGCCTTAGTATATTTTGCTTAATGTGCCTCTCTGCTCCAGCCTCCAGCAAGACTATGGGTTTCAGCGATCTCCCCTTTGCTAAGGGCAGATAAGAGTGTTACCTGTCCTTAGTAAAGAGAATGAATGACCTTATAAAACAGGATTATTAACCAGAGGAGTGTCAGTCCGTTTGGGCTGCTATAACAAAATACTATAAACTGGGTGGCCTATAAACAACAGCAATTTATTTCTTGCAGTTCTAAAGACTGTTGGCACCAACAGATTCAGTGTCTGATGAGGGCCTGCTTCCTTATGGGTGATACTTTTTTGCTGTATCCTCACATGGTAGAAGGGGCAAACAAGTTCTCTGGGGTCTCCTTTAAAAAGTTATTAATCCCATTCATGAGGGTTTTGCCTGCTCTTATGACTTAATTACCTCACAGAGACCTCCTAATACCATCACCTTGGGAAGTAGGGATTTCAGCATATGAATTTGGGGGGAAAATAAACATTCAGACCATAGCATGGAGACAGACTTGAAAATGTTCCTGAAATAATCAGTAATAACCATATTAATTCATGTTGAATGGGGCTAGTTTGTACTGATTCTTTATAAATGTATAGTGCTAACTTATGTATGATTTTTACATATGAAACGTTTTCTTGCTGGAAGGTTGGTATGGTGTATTCTTTTAGAGCCTTAAAGTCTTGATGGAATGGCAGGGCTCTCTTGATTAAACTGGCCATACTTAAATTATTTTTTAAAAAATATAGATTCCAAAATGGCTGAACTAATTTACATTCCCACCAATGGTGTACAAGGGTTCCCTTTCCTGCACATCCTCGCCACCACTTATTATTGTCTTTTTGGTAATAGCTATTCTAACAGGTGTGAGGTGATAACTCATTGCAGTTTTAATTTGCATTTCTCTCATGATTAAAGAGCATTTTTTTCCATCTATCTGTTGACCATTAGTATCTCTTCTTTTGAGAAATATCTGTTCAGATCCTTTGCCCATTTTTAAATTGGATTATTTGCTTTCTTGCTATTGTTGTTTGAGTTGCTTATTATTATAGATATTAGCCCTTTGTTGGGTGTATGGCTTGCAAATTTTTTTTCCAATTCATGGATTATCTCTTCACTCTCGTTTTCTTTGCTGTACAGAACCTTTTATTTTGATTCAGTTCCATTTGTCTATTTTTGCTTTTGCTGCCTGTGCTTTTAGAGTTCTTTCCAAGAAATTGTTGCCCACACCACTGTCATGAAGCTTTTCCCGTTTTCTTCCTATAGTTGTATGGTTTCAGATCTTAAAGTCTTATAACCATTTTGAGTTGATTTTTATATATAGTATAAAAGTTCAGTTTCATTCCTCTGCATATCCAGTTTTCCCAATACTGTTTATTGAAGAGATGAGCCTTTTTGCATTGTGTGTTGGCACCTTTGTGAAAATTCAATTGACCATAAATACTTGGGTTTATTTCTGGGCTTTCAGTTCTGTTCCATTGGTCGATATGTCTGTTTTTATGCCAGTACCATCCTGTTTTGATTACAGTAGCTTTATATTTTCAAATCAAGTGGGTCTGGTGCCTCCAGCTTTGTTCTTTTTGCTCAAGATTGCCTTGACTATTTGGGTTTTTTAGTGAATTCATACATATGTTAGGATTGTTTTTTCTATTTCTGTGAAAAATGACATTGGAATTTTGATAGGGATTGTATTGAATCTGTAGATTGCTTTGGATAGTGATACGGTTATGCTTTACATCCCCACCCAAATCTCATCTTGAATTGTAATTCCCATAATCCCCACATGTCAAGAGACCTGGTGGATGTAATTGAATCATGGGGGTGGTTTCCCCCATGCTGTTCTAATGATAGTGAGTTATCACAAGACTGATGGTTTTATCAGGGGCTCTTCCCTCTTCACTTGGCACTTCTCCTTCCTGCTACCTTGTGTAGAAGGTGCCTTGCTTTCCCTTCGCCTTCTTCCAGGATTATAGGTTTCCTGACGCCTCCCCAGCCATGCTGAACTGTGAGTCAATTAAACCTTTTTTCTTTATAAATTACTGAATCTCAGGCAGTTCTTTATAGCAGTATGAAAATGGACTAATACAGATAATGTGGACATTTTAATAATATTAGTTCTTCCAATCCATGAACATGGTACCTCTTTTTTTACTTATTTGTCTTTTTAATATCTTTTGTCAATATTTTATAAGTTTTCAGTGTATGGATTTTCACCTCCTTGGTTAAATTTCCTCCTGTTTTATTTTTTGATGCTATTGTAAATGGGATTGTTTCCTTAATTTCCTTTTGGAATAGTTTGTTGTTAGTGTAAGGAAACACTACTGATTTTTGTATATTGATTTTGTAACGTGCAACTTTACTGAATTTGTTCATTAGTTCTGACAGTTAAATAAGCCAGTCACAGAAAGACAAACACTGTATAATCTCACATGTGATATCTAAAAACATTGATCTCATAGGAAGAGTAGAAAGGTGATAATCAGTGCCTGCTGCGGTCGGGGGATGGTGTGGGAGGGGATGGGGAAAGGAGAGATGTTGATGAAAGGGTACAAAGTTTCAGTTAAACTGTAGGAATAAGTTTTAGTGGTCTGTGGTACTGCATGGTGACCACAGTTAATAATAATGTATATTTCAAAATTGCTAAAAGAATTTATTTCTAATGTTCTGATTACAAAAGAAGGATAAGTTGGTGAAATAATGGGTATGTTAATTAGCTTGATGTAATCTTTCTACAATGTATATAAATATCAAAACACCACATTGAACCCCATAAAAATACATATACAATTATTAATTTTCAATTCAAAATAAATCAAAACAAAACAAATATGTAGGTTTCATAAAGTAGGATGTAGTATAAGTAATGAGTAAACACTAGGGTCTGATCTTGGCCGTTTTATTAACAATATTACCTTTGAGAATTTCTTTTAATCTCTCTTAGTCTATTTCCTCTGTAAAATGAAAGTTTGAATAAACCTTTGTTTCCCAAACTCTGAAAGATTACTAGAGATGATTTTAGGTGGCATATGAGATTACTTTAGGCAGTGCCTTGATAAAACATTAAAATAAACATTGAATCACATAGTAAGAAAGTTACTCCTTTTTCAATCTTTCTGATTACATCAAAAAGAAAGTCTCAGTTTGATATTAAGATATCTTTAATAGTTCTCTAACACTGGATAATTGTTTGGTTGTGGGGTTAGGGTAGGGGTGAGAGTGAACAGGTACTGTGAATTTTATACTCCTCAAGAGTTTCCACATGAGAGTCACACAGAACAATGAAAGTAAGAAGAAAAAAAGTTTCTACAGAAGCGAAATTAATTCCCTTAGAAGGAAAAAGTACAGAAATGCTTTTTTGCTCTTTCTTTTGACCTCATTTCCCTTGCACTTGGAACGAAATCAATGTGTTATCCAACTGGCACGTTTGGCAGGAGGAACCAAACATGTGAGGCACAGCCGTTTCTTTTCTGACTTCTCTCATGGTGTGGCCCATACTCAAGGCACTTCTCTTCTACCATGTAATAGACTTTGGTTGACAAACTTTGCTTAGGACAGGATGGCAACTATGAGAAAGTCCACGAAGCCATAAATCCAAACCACAAAGTCACATTCTGCAATTCATCGATATTGGTTATCAAGCTGATATTTTGATTGTCATTTTATTTCTCTCTCTTTTTCAGTTGGTTTCAAACTCTTAGGAAATATAAGAGGAAAAGCAGTTATTACCCTTTAAAACCTCCCTAATAATCTCCCTTTTTAACCGAACTTCAGCTTAGAGTTTTCCATAAGCAATGGTATTCATATAGAATTTAATAACATGTTTTTTTCAGTGAATTTATATTTATGGTTAACATCTATAAAAGAAACTCATTTAAGTTTTAAAAAATGAATTGGCTTTTAAAATATTAAATAATACATATGGTCCATGGATATAAAAATCATAAAGATGGTATACAAATGACTAAAATTTAGAAAATACTGAACAAGATTATTTCTGAGATTTCTTTTAGATTAAAATTCTTTTGCATGTATATTTGAATAGAATATATAATGTTATATGGTAAATCAAGTAAAAGAAGGGCTTTCTAACATAGCATGTACTATGTTATTTTCTTTCATTTTGAAATATGTTGTTATTGAGGAAATTAAGCTTTTGTTCTATGCCAATTTTCTTCTATAAGTGTAAATATCTTTTAGTAGTTTACTAGACAGTAGCGTGTATCTTTTTGATAGCATATTTGTTGGTGATGTTTTTTTAAATCTATTTTTCTTTCATTGAATGCAGTCTAGTCTGGATGAGGGTTTTGAACTGGAAATCTTGAGTAGTTATTACTTAGAGGTGAAGAATCATGTCATCACTGTATACCCTTTCTAGCACAGTGTTCACGTAGTAGTTGTTTTAGCTCGTTTTGCATTGCTATAAAGTAATACTCAAGGCTGAGTAATTTATAACAAAAAAAGATTTATTTGGCTCATGGCTCTGCAGGCTGTGTAAGAAGTATGGTGCCAGCATCTGCCTCTGGTGAGGGCTTCAGAAAGCTTGCACTCATGGCAGATGGTGAAGGGACATGGCAAGAGAGGAGGGAAGAGAGAGAGGGGTGAGGAAGATGCTGGGCTCTTTTTAACAATCAGTTCTGCTGAGAACTAGTAGAGCAAGAACTCACTCATTACCTCTAGAACAGTACCAAGTCTTTCATGAGGGATCTGCCCCTGTAACCCAAACACACCTCCCACCAGGACCAGGCCCCACCTCCAACACTCCAACACTGGGAATCTAATTTCGACATGAGATTAGGAGGGGGCAAATGCCCAAACTGTAACAGTAATGATCACTAAATATTTAAACAAGTGAATGAATAAATGAATGAATAAAGAATAAAAAACTGAGTTCTCTGTCTTAAATATGTGGGCAGTTTTTATTTCTTTCTTAAAGCTGTTAATGGAGCAATCTGTAAGGAAACTGAGGCCTTGGGTTAATCAGAAGATAACACTTTCATATAAGTAAAATTTGGAGCTAGTTACACTGAACATTTAGAATAACCTTGTTAGGAAGAAGTTGTTAAAGGAAGGCAGCCCTACTAATTTTGCTTTTACTTATAGGAAGCTGAATTTATGGTCATATATGAGACTAGGGTTTTCCTTCCTTTCTCTCTTTTTTATAAAAAAAAAATTCTCCTTCTTGCTCTTTCATTCTTCTTTTTCTTACATGCATGTACTGTATTTCTGATCATCTTCACCTCAAGGAAAGCACCCCAGTTTTCCTTACATTAGGGGAGACTATTACAGCTTAATTTAAAATGCAGCTAATTATTTACTCTTATACTCTTAATTATAGTTTCTTGTCTGATAAAGGTGCCCAACTCTTAACTGGCACCCTAGATGAACTGCAGTACTGATGGTGAATTATTTTACTGCCATTTATTCAGGCAACAAATGTCATGTTTCAAAGATTTTGTTCTAAGAATCCTAAAATGAGTTTTATATATCAGAGGGAGAGAATATGAAGAAGTTATTAGCCAAACTGACTTTCTAATAACCATGTAGTTGGCTTGATTGACTATATTATATTCCTAGATCATTTCATTTATTTTAAAACATTTTGCATATATACAGGAAGACAATTTGAAGACTGTGTTTTGTTCTGGTGAATACATTTTAAACATATTCTAGGTTCTTTACAAGTACATTATTTCTTTAATGGTACAGTGATTTTTATTCTAATTCATTATAGTCAGAGACATCTTAACTGGAGTTATTTTGTATGTTCAGGTTAATATTTTTTGTTATCAAAAATTTAACTCAGTACATTTTATGGTAGTGAAATATTTCTGGTATCTTTGGGTCTCGTAGTTACTACTATGTGGTCGTTAATATGTAAAATAAACTCTAGGGGTGCTGGCTATCACATTTTGGATTATACTTATCATTGGATTATAAAGGTGATAGAACATCAGTAACATTCATGATTTATGGAAATTTAATTCTGAAAGTAATCATAATCTGTAAAAATTAGCATCTAGTCTCTGAACTTTAGAGTTCAAGGTAAAAAGCAATACACATTCTATTATCATATTTGAAAATACAGTTTTTTTGTTGTGATGGTGGTGGTGGTGGTTGCGTTTTTGAGACGAAGTTTCGCTCTATTGCCCAGTCTGGAGTGCAAATGGCATGATGTCGGCTCACTGCAACCTCTGCCTCCTGGGTTCAAGCGATTCTCCTGCCTCAGCCTCCTGAGTAGCTGGGATTACAGGCATGTGCCACCACACCCGGCTAATTTTTGTATTTTTAGTAGAGATGGAGTTTCTCCATGTTGGTCAGGCTGATCTCAAACTTCTGACCTCAGGTGATCCTCCTGCCTCAGTCTCCCAAAGTGCTGGGATTACAGGCGCGAGTCACTGCGCCTGGTGAAAATATAGTTTTTTCTTTTTAATTTTTGAAAAAATTCTGTGGGTACATAGTAGGTATATATATGAGGTAATGAGATATTTTGATACAGGCATACAATGCATAATAATCACATCAGGGTAAATGGGGTATCCATCACCTCAAGCATTTATCCTTTATGTTACAAACAATCCAATTATATGCTTTTACTTATTTTAAAATGTACAGTTAAATTATCATTGACTGTAGTCATCTTGCTGTGCTGTGAAATACTAGGTCTTACTTTTTCGACTTTTTGTACCCATTAGCCATCCTCCCTTACCCCCCACCTCCCACTACCTTTTCCAGCCTCTGGTCACTGTCATTCTACACTCTATCTCCAAGATTTCAATTGTGTTAATTTTTAGCTCCCACAAATAAGTGAGAACATGCCAAGTTTGTCTTTCTGTGCCTGGCTTATTTTATTTAACACAGTGACCTCCAGTTCCATCCATGTTGTTGCAAATGACAGGATCTCATTCTTTTTTATGGCTGAATAGTACTACATTGTGTATATTTACCATATTTTCTTTGTTTATTCATCTGGACACTTAGGTTGCTTTCAAATCTTGGCTATTGTGAACAGTGCTGCAGTAAACATGGGAGTTCAGGTATCTCTTTGATATACTGATTTCCTTTCTTTTGGGTATATACCCAGCAGTGGGATTGCTGGATCATATGGTAGCTCAATTTTTAGTTTTTTTGAGGAATGTCTAAACTGTTCTCCGTAGTGGTTGTACTAATTTGCATTCTCACCAACCGTGTATGAGGGTTCCCTTTTCTGCACATACTTGCCAGCATTTGTTATTGCCTGAATTTTGACATTTTTTCTGGGGTTAAATGATACCTTGTTGTAGTTTTTGATGATCATTGATGCTGAGCACCTCTTCATATACCTGTTTGCCATTTGTACATCTTCTTTTGAGAAACGTCTAATCGGATCTTTTGCCCATTTTTGATTGGATTATTACTTTTATCCTGTAGAGTTGTTTGAGCTTCTTTTATATTCTCGTTATTTATCTCTTGTCACATGGGTAGTTTGCAAATATTTTCTCCCATTCTGCAGGTTGTCTCTTCATTTTGTTTATTGTTTTCTTTGCTGTGCAGACTTGAGTCGGTCCCATTTGTCCATTTTTGCTTTGGTTGCCTGTGTTTATGTGGTATTACTCAAGAAATCTTTACCCACTCCAGTGTCCTGGAGAGCTTCCCCAATGTTTTCTCTTAGTAGTTTCATAGTTTGAGGTCTTAGATTTAAGTCTTTAATCCATTTTTATTTGATTTGTGTATATGGTGAGAGATAGGGGCCTAGTTTCATTCCTGAGCATATGGATATCCAGTTTTCCCAGCACCATTTATTGAAGAGAGTTTCCTTTCCTCAGTGTATATTCTTGGCACCTTTGTTGAAAATGAGTCAGTGTCAATGTATAGATTTGTTTCTGGGCTCTCAATTTTATTCCATTGGTCTATGTGTCTTTTTCTATGCTAGAGCCATGCTGTTTTGGTTACTATAGCTCCATGTTTTTATGCTAGTGCCATGCTGTTTTGGTTACTGTAGCTCCCTAGTATAATTTGAAGTCAGATAATGTGATTCTTCTGGTTTTGTGCTTTCTGCTTAGGACAGCTTTGGTTATCCTGTGTCTTTTGTGGTTCCATATAAATTTTATTTATTTATTTATTTATTTATTTATTTAATAGCCACAGAGTCTCATTGTCTTTGCAAGGTTGGTCTCAAACCCTTGGCCTCAAGCCATCCTCCCAGTTTGGCCTTCCAAAGTGTTAGGATTATAGGCATAAGCCACCACATCCCCATTTAAGTTTTAGGATTTTTTTTTTCTATTTCTATGAAAAAGTCATTGGTATTTTCATAGGGATTGCATTGAATCTGTAGATTGCTTTGGATAGTATGGGCATTTTAACAATATTGATTCTTCCAATCTATGAACATGGAATACCTTTCCTTTTTTTGGTGTCCTCTTCCATTTCTTTCATAGTGTTTTATAGTTTTCATTGTAGAGATCTTTCACATCTTTGGTTAAGTTAATTCCTAGGTATTTAACTTTATTTGTAACTATTGTAAATTGGATTATGTTTTGGATTTCTTTTTCAGGTTGTTCACTGTTGACATATAGAAATGCACTGATTTTTGTATGTTGATTTTGTGTCCTGCAACTTTACTGAATTTATCAGTTCTAAATTTTTTTTTGTAGAATCTTTAGGTTTTTACAAATGTAGTGTCATATCATGTGCAAACAACAAGAATTTGATTTCTTTCTTTCCATTTTGGACACCCTTTATTTCTTTCTCTTGTCTGATTGCTCTAGCTAGAACTTCCAGTACTGTGTTGAATAACAGTGGTGACAGAGAGCATCTTTGTTGTGTTCCAGATCTTAGAGAAGTGGTTTTCAGCTTTTCCCCACTCAGTATGATATTAGCTGTGGATCTATGTATATGGCTTTTATTATGTTGAGATACGTTGCTTTTATACTCAGTTTTTAAAGGGTTTTTATCATGAAGAGATCTTGAATTTTATCACATGCTTTTTCTGCATCAATTGAAATGATCATGTGGCTTTTGTTCTTCATTCTGTTGATATGATATGTCTCATTGATTGATTTGCATATGCCCAACCATCCTTGCATCTCTGGGATAAATCCCATTTGGTCAAGAATGATTGTTTCAATTTCATTTATTTCTGCTCTGATCTTTATTCTTCTCTTTTACTAATTTTGGGTTTGATTTGCTCTAGTTTTGTGGTTCTTTAAGATGCATCATTAGGTCATTTATTTGAAGTTTTTCTACTTTTTTGATGTAGACACTTACTGCTATAAACTTCTCTGTCAGTACTGCTTTCACTGTGTCCCATAGGTTTTGGTATGTTGTGTTTCCATGATCATTTGTTTCAAGAAAATTTTTTAATTTCCTTCTTAATTTCTTCATTGATCCATTGGTATTTAAGGAACATATTATTTAATTTCCATGTGTTTGTATAGTTTCTAAAATTTATCTTGTTACTGATTTCTTGTTTTATTTCATTGTGGTCTGAGAAGATACTTGAGGCTGAGTACAGTGGCACATACCTTGTGGTCCTAGCTACTCAGGAGGCTGAGGTGGGATGATCACTTGAGCCTGGGAGGCAGAGTCTGCAGTGAGCTGAGGTCACACCACTGCACTCCAGCCTGGACAAGAGTGAGACCCTCTCTCAAAAAAAAAAAAAAAAAAACAACTTGATAGTATTTCAATTTCGTGAATGTTTTAAGTCTTGTTTTGTGACCTAATTTATGGTCTGTCCTTGTAATACTATCCATGTGCTGAGGAGAAGAATGTGTATTCTGCAGCCATTGGATGAAATGTTCTATAAGTATTTATTAGGTCCATTTGGTTTCTGATGCAGATTAAGTCTGATGTTCCTTTGTTGATTTTCTGTCTGTCCAATTCTGAAAGTGAGGTGTTGAAATCTCCAGCTATTATTATATTGGGGTCTGCCTCTCTCGTTAGCTGTAATATTTGCTTTATGTATCTGGGTGCTCCAGTGTTGAGTGCATTTATATTTATAATTATTATATCTTCTTGATGAATTGATCCCTTTATCATTATATAGTGACCTTCTTTGTCCCTTTTTTTTTTTTTTGGAAAATAATGGAATTTATTCTAGACCAGGATTTCTTTTTTTTTTTTTTTTCTGCCTTCAAGCATCTGTTTAACAAAGCACATCTTGCACTGCCCTTAATCCATTTAACCCTGAGTTGACACAGCACATGTTTCAGAGAGCACGCGGTTGGGGGTAAGGTTATAGATTAACAGCATCCCAAGGCAGAAGAATTTTTCTTAGTACAGAACAAAATGGAGTCTCCTATGTCTACTTCTTTCTACACAGACACAGTAACAATCTGATCTCTCTTTCTTTTCCCCACATTTCCCCCTTTTCTTTTTGACAAAACCACCATCATCATCATGGCCTGTTCTCGATAGTCGCTGTCTCTTCGGAGCTGTTGGGTACACCTCCCAGATGGGGCAGCCAGGCAGAGGCATTCCTCACTTCCCAGATGGGGCGGCCGGGCAGAGGCGCTCCTCACTTCCCAGACAGGGCGGCCGGGCAGAGGCGCTCCTCACCTCTCTGACGGGGCAGCCGGGCAGAGGCGCTCCCCACTTCCCAGATGGGGCGGCCGGGCAGAGGCGTTCCCCACTTCCCAGACGACGGGCGGCCGGGCAGAGGCGCTCCTCATTTCCCAGACGGGGCGGCTGGGCAGAGGCGCTTCTCACCTCCCAGACGGGGCGGCCGGGCAGAGGCGCTCCTCACCTCCCAGACGGGGCGGCCAGGCAGAGGTGCTCCTCACCTCCCAGACGGGGCGGCCGGGCAGAGGCGCTCCTCACTTCCCAGACGATGGGCGGCCGGGCATAGGCGCTCCTCACCTCCCAGACAGGGCAGCTGGGCAGAGACGCTCCTCACTTCCCAGACGGGGCGGCCAGGCAGAGACTCTCCTCACCTCCCAGATGGGGCAGCCGGGCAGAGGCGCTCCTCACATCCCAGACGGGGCAGCTGGGCAGAGGCGCTCCTCACTTCCTAGACAGGGCGGCCGGGCAGAGGCGCTCCTCACCTCCCAGACGAAGGGCGGCCGGGCAGAGGCGCTCCTCACATCCCAGACGATGGGCGGCCAGGCAGAGACGCTCCTCACCTCCCAGATGGGGCGGCCGGGCAGAGGCGCTCCCCACTTCCCAGATGGAGCAGCCGGGCAGAGGCGCTCCCCATTTCCCAGACGGGGCGGCTGGGCAGAGACGCTCCTCACTTCCCAGACGGGGCAGCTGCCGGGCAGAGGCGCTCCTCACCTCTCAGACGGGGCGGCCTGGCAGAGGCACTCCTCAGTTCCCAGACGGGGCGGCCAGGCAGAGGCGCTCCTCACCTCCTTCTTTGTCCCTTTTCATAGTTTTTTTTCTTGAAATCTATTTTGTCTATTACAGGTATAGCTACTCCTGCTCTTTTTTGGTTTTCATTGGAGTGAAATATCTTTTTCCATCCCTTTATTTTTAGTCTGTGTGTCTTTATAGGTGAAGTATGTTTCTTGTAGGTAACAGATCATTGAATTTTGTGTTTCTTAGCTATTCAGCCACTCTGTGTCTTTTGATTGGAGAATTCAGTTTGTTTACATTTAGTGTTATTAATAATAAGATCTTACTCCTGCCATTTTGTTATTTGTTTTCTGGTTATTTTGTGGTCTTCTCTTCCTTCTTTCCTTCCTTTCTATTTTCCTTTTAGTGAAGGTGATTTTCTCTGGTGGTATGTTTTAATTTCTTGCTTTTTATTTTTTGTGTATTCATTGTATGTTTTTTGATTTGAGGTTATCATGAGGCTTGCAAATAACTTATAGCTCGTTATTTTAAACTGATGACAATTTGGCACCAATTGCATAAACAAACATGCAACCAAAAAGAAGTCTAATAAATACTCTGTACTTTGTCCCCCCAACTTTTTAACTTTCTGTTATTTCTATTTATATCTTATGGTACCAAGTATGTCTTGAAAAGTTGTAGTTATTTTTGATCAGTTCATCTTTTAGTCTTTTACTTAAGATATCAATAGGTTACATACCACAATTACAGTGTTATAAAATTATGTGGTTTTTTGTATACTTAGTATGACCAGTGAGGTACCTTCAGATCATTTTTTAATTGCCCATTAACACCTTTTTTCCTTCAAATTGAAGGATTCCCCTTAGCATTTCTTGTAGAACAGGTCTGATGTTGATGAAATCTCTCAGCTTTTGTTTGTCTGGGAAAGTCTTTATTTCTTCTTCAAGCTTGAAGGATGTTTTCACTGGATATACTATTCTAGGGTAAAAGTTTTTTTTCCCTCAGTAGTTTATGTCATACCACTCTCTTTTGGCCTGTAATGTTTCCACTGAAAAGTCTGCTGTCAGACATATTGGAGCTCCATGGTATGTTATTTATTTTTTCTTTTGCTGCTTTTAGGGTCCTTTCTTTATCCTTGACCTTTGGAAGTTTGGTTATTAAATGCCTTGAATGGTAGTCTTCTTTGGGTTAAATCTGGTTGATGTATAACTTTCTTGTACTTGAATATTGATATCTTTGTCTAGAATTCGGATGTTCTCTGTTATCATCCCTTTGAATAAACGTTCTGTTCCTATCTCTCTCTGCCTCCTTCTTAAGGCCAATAACTGTTAGATTTGCCCTTTTGAAACTATTATTTAGATCTTATAGGCATGCTTCATTGTTTTTCATTCTTTTTTCTTTTGTCTCTGTTGACAGTGTGTTTTCAAATAGCCTGTCTTTAAGCTTACCAATTCTTTCTTCTGCTTGATGACTTCTATTAAGAGACTCAGTATGTCAGCTGCATTTTTCAACCCCAGAATTTCTGCTTGATTCCTTTTAATTGTTTCAACCTCTTTGTTAACTTTATCTGATAGGATTCTGAATTCCTTCTTTGTGTTATCTTGAACTTCTTTGCATTTCCTCAAAATAGCTCTTTTGAATTCCCTGTCTGAAAGGTCACATATCTCTGTTTCTTCAGGATTTGGTCCCTGGTGCCTTATTTAGTTTGTTTTTCAAGGCCATGTTTTCCTGGATGGTCTTGATGCTTGTGGGTGTTCATTGGTGTCTGGGCATTGAAGGTATTTATCGTAGTCTTCACAATCTGAACTCTTTTGTACCTGTCTTAGAAAGGCTTTCCAGATATTTGAAGGGAGTTGGCTGTTGTGATCCAGTTTTGGTCATTGCAGCCATATCTACATTAGGGGGCACCCCAAGCCCGATAATGCTGTGGTTCTTACAGACTTGCAGAGGTGCTACCTTTGTGGTCTTAGATAAGGTCTAGAAGAATTCTCTGGATTACCAAGCAGAGACTCTTGTTCTCTTCCCTTACTTTGTCCCAAACAAATGAGTCTCTGATTCTGTGCTCCAAGCCTCTTGTAGCTGGGGGAGTGGTGACACAAGCACTTTTGTGGCTACCACCACTGGAACTGCACTAGACCAGACCTGAAACCAGCATAGCACTGGATCTCACCCAAGGCCCAGTGTAACCCCTACCTGGCTACCTCCTGTGTTGGCTCAAAGTTCTAGGGCTCTACAATGAGCAGGTGGCAAAGCCAGTCAGGCTTTTATCCATCCCTTCAGGACAGCAAGCAAGTTCCCCTGGGCCCCAGGCAGGTCCAGAGATGCCATCTGGGAGCCAGCATCTGGAGTTGGAAACCTTAGAACCCTATCTGGTCCTCTATTCTCCTGCAGCTGAGCTGGCATCCAAACCATAAGACAAAGTGCTTCCCACTTTTCACTCCTCTTTTCATAGGCAAAAGAGTCTCTCCCTATGGCCACCACCACTACAAGCCCACAGGGATTATTGCCAGGCTACGGTTCATGTTCACTTAAGGCCCAAGGGCTCTTCAGTCAGCTTGTGGTAAATGTTGCCAGGCCTGGGACTCGCCCTTCAGGGCACTGGGCTCCCCTCTGGCCCAGGCAGGTCCAGGAGTGCCATACAAGAGCCAAGGTCTGGAATCAGGAATCCCAAGAGCCCACTTGGTGCTCTGTTCCACTGTAGCTGAGCTGTTATCCAAGAGGGGGTGGGGAAGGGGTAGTAGACAATCGAAAACTGTCTTTCCTACTCTCTTCAGTGCCTCTTTCAGCAATATGAAGTTAAAATCAGGTACTGTGATCACTTACCTGATTTTTGGTTCTTGTGAAGGTGCTTTTTTGTGTAGATAGTTGTTAAATTTGGTGTTCCTGTGGTGGGGGCAGCGATTGGTTGAGGCTTCTATTCAGCCATCTTGCTTCATCTCCCTCCAATAGATTAAAAAAAAAAAAAGATTTTAGAATTATCTAATTTTTTTCTTTAAAAAATGTAGATGATTGGCTTATAATTATAATCTTCAGGTGTTTCCAGAGTCATTGTGTTCTGTCATGAAAGTAATGCAAGAGCAATTTGCTGTAATGAAAAGCTAGAAGTTTCGAGAACACTTTATTTTCTAATTCCAAAACAACAACAAAAAATAGAACTTTGCTAGCTGGCTGTATCTACTGTCATTCTTTGATTAGATACTTTGAGTTCTGCCTACCATGAGGTGTTGGTATGATAGCATGTTATGATAGAAACTTTTAGAAAAGACCAGAGACTTGAGAGATAGACAAACCTGCATGTGAAATTCACCTGTCACTTTTGCTCTGGTATTTCGAGCAAGTTATTTAACTTCCTTTGTAAAGTGAAGATTATACTTCTTTAGAGTTGCTGTGAGGATGAAAGCACTCAGAATAAGTTCTTGTTGAATGGTGGATGTATAAGGAATACCATGTGGTAATGACTATATGTTTCAATATTGTCAGGTGAAGTGAAGGACAAAAATGTTCAAGTGGTCGAGCTTCCCATTGTAGACAGTCTTCATCCCCGTCCTCCATATTTACCCTTGGCTGTACCAGAAGACCTCGCAGATCGACTTGTACGAGTGCATGGTGACCCTGCAGTGTGGTGGGTGTCTCAGTTTGTCAAATACTTGATCCGCCCACAGCCTTGGCTAGAAAAAGAAATAGAAGAAGCCACCAAGAAGCTTGGCTTCAAACATCCAGTTATTGGGTAAGAATCTGATTTTTTCCCTCAAACTGTGATATGTAGTAGTTAGGGTTATGTATCTTTACAATATATTGCGAATTTTACAATATGTAATTTAATTTTTATAGTCCCATCAAAGGACAGAGGTTCTAGAGCTATCCTAAGGACACATGGAGACTATTTTTTGTTTGTTTGTTTACTTAGAACAGCTAAGAAAGTTGCTTAGTAGTGCTCTATTACTGTCTCCAGTTCTCCTCTTCCTTTTCTTCTTTCTCCTCTTATCACAGCTCTCTTTTGGCTTTTGTTGTTGTTATTTTTGAGATAGGGTCTCACTCTGTCACCCAGGCTGAAGTGTAGTGGCTCACTGCAGCCTCAACCACCCTGGGCTCAAGTGATCCTCCTACCTCAGCCTCCCAAGTATAATAGCTGGGTCTAAAGGCATGTATCACCATGTCCAGCTTCTTTTTATTTTTATTTTCATATTTCCCACCCCACATCTTTCCTTGTGTCTTAGTCTTCATATGTAGAGGAGTTATTGACCCCATTCTAAGTGTTAGACGTAAAGAAGGTACATGTGAAGTCAGAATATCAAATCGTATTTCTTCTCATGTAACTTTTGATTGAAATTCAATGGAATCATTCATTCTGCCCACTTCATCTCTATAGAGCCCACTGAACAATTCCAATTTCCCCAGAGAAAGAGTGATTATGAAGGATGTGGGAAGGAAAGATGATAGAATAGATGTTCATATGATTGTATCCACATCTGGGTTATAGTCTGGAATGCAAAGCAAAGAATAGCCGTGAAGATGGCAGAGTAACTCTGGTGAAATCAAACCTTCACTCCAGATTCATAATAAAAAACTGGCCTTAAGTTTGGCCCATATACTGTGACCTAAAGGCGTATAAGTCTACCTTTTTCTACATATAAATAGTGATTTAGTAATTTGGGGGGAGGGGAAGGCAAGATTTAAGGAGGGTGTTTTAATTTATGAAAATAAACTGTTATTTTTATTTCCATTAATATTGCTTTGGGGCCAGGCATAGTGGCTCATGCCTGTAATCACAACACTGGGAGGCTGAGGCAAGTGGATCACTTGAGCCCAGAAGTTTGAGAAAACTCAACATAGGCAACATGGTTGAAACCCCATCAATACAAAAAAAAAAAAAAAAAAAGCAAAAATTAGCCAGGCTTGGTGACACATGCCTGTAGTACCAGCTGTTCGGGAGGCTGAGGTGAGAGGATCACTTGAGCCCGGGAGGCAGAGATTGGAGTGAACCATAATCACGCCACTGCACTCCAATGTGTGCAACAGAGCAAGACCTTGTCTCAAAAAAAAAAAAATTACTTTGGAAACACTAAGATGGGAGGAGAGAGGAGAAGACTGTGGAAGTCAGTGCCTTATTCAGTACAGGGCAGTGTGAATCTGTGTCCCCAGTTTTACAATTTTGGGGCTTTTCTTAAATATGACAGGTGAAATTAATATCTGCTGTCATTTGATATGGTGAAAAACAGAGAAAGGAAATTCATTATGCCCACAACAGAAGGGCTGGAATCGGTTTCATTTACCTAAAATGGTAAAAAACCCTTAAAAGGTTTGCTGGTCTTAACGGTGCTGTAAAAGTTTATCCAGGTCTATGTTTTCCTGGGACAACTTTTAAGTTCTACAAGCTGGCAGTTATGGTGACTCTACAGGGTAAAATAAAGAGGAAAACCCTTGGTATCAGAACTTTACAAATAATATCTCTAATGTTCTTTAGTAACAACTGTGAATCCTGGTATCATCCTGGTAACAAAAATCTTAAGTTGTATTCAGTTTTTTTCCAGACAGCTGGTTGCTGCCTAGTATGAAATGCAACTCTGAAATTTCCCATTTATTCCTAAGATGTGAATTATTTTCTCTATAAGAAATCATTCTTCAAAGGCTTTACTTACTTTCTAATTCCCCTTGTATTGTTTAGCCTGCAAGTATATTTAGAATATGTATTTTTGAGTTTTTAAAATACTATGTGTTTTACTTTTTCTAATAGTGAAAATGAAAGAAAAATCAGTTAAAAATGCCTATAATGCCACCATAAGTAGGGGTATAAATTGAGTACCCTCAAAGCACCCAGTGTCAGTACATTACCAGTAGAATCTGAATTTCTCCCCCAGAGTCCATGTCAGACGCACAGACAAAGTGGGAACAGAAGCTGCCTTCCATCCCATTGAAGAGTACATGGTGCATGTTGAAGAACATTTTCAGCTTCTTGCACGCAGAATGCAAGTGGACAAAAAAAGAGTGTATTTGGCCACAGATGACCCTTCTTTATTAAAGGAGGCAAAAACAAAGTAAGTTAGACCAACTAGTGATTCTAGAGTGGGGTTGTCTCTTTCAGTTTAAAAGAATTCTTACTTCCCATGACTTGTGATTTTTGTATATTATTATTGCTAATTATTAGGGTTTTAAAAATTCAATGGACTATGTACTTGTGTAACTGTCAGTCTAATCAAAGCGTTTTTATTAGCCATATCCAATAATGCCTTATAAGAAGTCTAAAATGAACTGGACCACTGACTTACGCATTGTCACCAGCAATAATCATTATTATCATTAAAAGTATCACCCTACTTCTTGGTACTAAAATCTTCACTAGTCTGTTGGAGCTGCCATAACAAAATAACATAGACTGAGTGGTTTAAATTACAGAAATTTGTTTCTCCCAGATCTGAGGCTGGGAAGTTCAAGATCAAGATGCTAGCAAGGTAGATTTCATTTTCTCTTGGCTTGTAAGCAGCCACTATTTCACTCTGTGCTCTTGTGACCTCTTCTTTGTGTGTGCAGGGAACAGGAGAGGAAGTGTTCTGATGTCTCCACATATAAGGACACTAATCTCATCATGAGGGCCCCATTCTCATGACCTCATCTAAGCCTAATTATTTCTCAGTGGTCCTATTTCCTAACACCATCACATTGGGGTTAGGGATTCAACATAGGAATTTGTGCGAATGTAAACGTTCAGTCGATAACACTAGCCAGCTATACAGACTGTTAGCAATAAAACCAGGTGCTTATCGTTTTGATTTCACTGTCTTCATTAACAGTTACAGACAACTGAACACATATGTAGAGTTTTGTCTTATAATAATTTGTGGAATTTGAAAGTTATACTAAAGAAAGGTAAGGAATCAAAAAGTAAGTTTTGTAAGTTGAGGAATAAAGACTACTACTGTGTATGGAACAGTAACAATTATTTTTTGAGCTTGCCTGTATTTCAGGCACTGTGCTGGTGCTGGGGATTTCATGATAAACAAGATACTCCCTGCTGTCAAGGAATTCCCAAATCTAATAGGGGAATAAACAATTACCCTACAGTTGAGTAACACTATTATAGGGTTAACATGGGGTATTATGAAAACACATAGATAAAGCACAAATCCTAATTGGACACTTCTTATAGGATCTGAGTAAACCTGGAGTTAGTCTTTATTTACTATCAATAAATGAAGGATGTATTAAATGTATGTAAAAGTAGGAAATTAAGGAGAAGAAAATTCTAGTCTTAGTTCTGCTCAGATACTATCTCCTCCAGAAGTCATCCCTGAACCTTGACTGGCCTGTGTTCCCCACTCTGTACAGTCCTCTGTTGTAGTGTTTAGCACTTGCTTACTTCTGTCTCCTTCACTAGATTATAAGTACTTTGGACATAATACCTAGCTGTAGTTAAATGCCCAGTAAATATTAAATGGTATTGATTTCAATCCCATCAGTTTGAAAACATTAACACTTAATCATTTAAGCTTTTTGGCTATTTAATTAATGTATTTGTTGTCCCCCATGTTTCAAATGGGGATGAGGAAAATAAATAAATTTAGAATGAAGACTATAATGCAGGTATTAATCTAAGTCATTAGATAATAATTTAAATCCTCTTTCTACCTCTGAAGAATCCAAATGAACCTGAAGCCAATTGCCTTTTTTATTCAAGGCTCCCTCTCTTGAGCATATGCACACACTACCATATACATGCGCGCACGCGTGCACACACACACCCTGAGATGTGTATATATATAAACAAAGGGCAAATAATTCATCAGCCAAGTGTAAGAATGAGTTAATGTAAGAGGGATTAAATGAACATTTGGGCACAAAACACAATTAAAAAATGTATAGTTTACCATGTTTCTTCAATTTAAAACACCAAACTGAATTTGTAGCTTGGTTGAAGAAAAAAATACTAATTTTGTCTACTCTTTCACTTGTTCTGGAACGCATCACAAGCTTTTTTCCTTGTTTTCTTGATGAGCAAATTAATTCATGCTCACTTAAAAATACGCAAGTTGGTAAATACCCTGTTAGTTCATTTTCACACTGCTGATAGACATACCCCAGACTGGGCAATTTACAAAAGTAAGAGGTTTAATAGACTTACAGTTCCACATCCCTGGTGGGGCTCACAATCTTGGTAGAAGGTGAAAGGCATGTCTCACATGGCAGCAGACAAGAGAAGAGAGCTTGTGCAGGGAAACTCCCATTTTTCAAACCATTAGATCTTGTGAGACTATTCACTATCACGAGAACACCAGGGGAAAGATTTGCCCCCATGATTCAATTACCTTCCACTGGGTCTCTCCCACAACACCTGAGAATTCAAGATGAGATTTGGGTGGAGACACAGCCAAACCATATCATTCCACCCCTGGCCACTCCCAAATCTCATGTCTTCACATTTCAAAACCAGTCATACTTTCCCAACAGTCCCCCGGAGTCTTAACTCATTTAAGCATTAACTCAAAAGTCCAGAGTCCAAAGTCTCATCGAAGACAAGGCAAGTCCCTTCCACCTATGAGCCTATAAAATCAAAAGCAAGTTAGTTGCTTCCTAGATACAGTGGGGGTACAGGCATTGGATAAATACAGCCATTCCAAATGAGAGAAATTGGCCAAAACAAAGGGGCTACAGGCCCCATGCAAGTCTGAAATCCAGTGGGGCAGTCAAATGTTAAAGCTTCAAAATGATCTCCTTTGACTGCACGCCTCACAGCCAGGTCACAGTGATGCAAGAGGTGAGCTCCTTTGGCCTTGGGCAGCTCCACCCCTATGGCTTTGCAGTGTATAGCCCCCCTCCTGGCTGCTTTCACGGGCTGTCATTAAGTGTCTGCGGCTTTTCCAGGTGCATGGTGCAAGCTGTTGGTGGATGTACCATTCTGGAGTCTGGAGGATGGTGGCCCTCTTCTAACAGCTCCACTAGGTGGTGTCCCAGTAGGGACTCTGTGTGGGGGCTCTGACCCCACATTTTGCTTCTCTACTGCCCTAGCAGAGGTTCTCCATGACAGCCCCATTCCTGCAGCAAACTTCTGCCTGGGCATCCAGGTGTTTTTATACATCCTCTGAAATCCAGGCAGAGGTTCCCAAACCTCAGTTCCTGACTTCTGTGCGCTCACAGGCCCAACACCATGTGGAAGCTGCCAAGGCTTGGGGCTTCCACCCTCTGAAGCAATAGTCTGAGCTGTATACTTTAGCCCCTTTTTGTCATGACGGAAGCAGCTGGGATGCAGGGCACCAAGTCCCTAGACTGAACACAGCAGAGGAACCCTGAGCCCAGTCCACAATATCATTTTTTCCTCCTAAACCTCTGGGCCTCTGATTTGAGGGGCTGCCACAAAGGTCTCTGACATACCCTGGAGACATTTTCCCCATTGTATTGGTGATTAACACTCGGCTCCTCATGACTTACACAAGTTTTCTGCAGCTGGCTTGAATTTCTCCTCAGAAAATGGGATTTTCTTTTCTGTCACATTGTCAGGCTGCAAATTTTCCAAACTTTTATGCTCTGCTCCCCTTATAAAACTGAATGCCTTTAGCAGCAACCAAGTCACCTCTTGAAATCTTTGCTGCTTAGAAATTTCTTCCGCCAGATACCCTAAATCATCTCTCTCAAGTTCAAAGTTCCACAAATCTCTAGGGCAGAGACAAAATGCTGCCAGTCTCTTTGCTAAAACATAACAACAGTCACCTTTGCTCTAGTTCCCAACAAGTTCCTCATCTCCATCTGAGACCACCTCAGCCCATACTTTATTGTCCATATCACTGTCAGCATTTTGGGCAAAGCCATTCAACAAGTCTCTAGGAAGTTCCAAACTCCCACATTTTCCTGTCTTCTTCTGAGCCCTCCAAACTGTTCCACCCTCTGCCTGTTACCCAATTCCAAAGTCACTTCCACATTTTCAGGTATCTTTTCAGCAGCACTCCACTTCTTGTACCAATTTACTGTATTAGTCCATTTTCACACTGCTAATAAAGACATACTCAGGACTGGGCAATTTACAAAAGAAAGAGGTTTAATGGACTTACAGTTCCACATAGCTGGGGTGGCCTCACAATCATGATGGAAGGCAAAAGGCGTGACTTATGTGGTGGCAGACAAGAGAAGAGAGCTTGTGCAGGGAAACTCCTGTTTTTAAAACCATCGAATCTCATGAGACTTATTCACTATCATGAGAACAGCACGGGAAAGGTTTGGGGACCCAGCCAAACCATATCATTACCGAATCAAGGAAAAAGTATTATCCTCAATCCCATTTATGTAGTCTCATTTTCTAATACAGTCATGTACCACATAACATTTCAGTCAGCGATGAAACACCTGTATGATGGTAGTCCCATAGATTACAAAACTATACTTTTACTGTACCTTTTCTATGTTTAGATACACAAATAGTTACCATTGTGTTACAACTACCTTCAGTATTCAATGCAATAGCTTGCTGTACAGGTTTGTAGCCTGGGAGCAATAAGCTATTCCATATAGCCTAGGTGGATATATATGTATAGCCTAGGTATGGTATAGTTGGCTATGCCATCTAGGTTTTTGTAAATACACCCTGTGATGTTTGCATGATGATAACATGCCTAATGATGTATTTCTCAGAACATATCCTCATTGTTAACTGGAGCATGACTGTAGTTGATCGAATTCCATATAATTTAAACTCTTTTCACTTAATACAGCAATAGATCCATTCCCCTAGGTTGCTAAAATAGTCATTGTAAACATGTTTTTTTTTTTTTTTTGCTTTGTCACCCAGGCTGGAATGCGTTGGTGCAAGCATGGCTCACTGCAGCCTCAACCTCCTGGGCTCAAGAAATCCTCCTTCCTCAGCTTCCTGAGTAGCTGGGACCATTGGCATGCAGCATCATGCCCAGCTAATTTTTTATGGTAGAGACGGGATCGCATGTTGCTCAGGCTGGTCTCGAACTCCTGGGCTCAAGCAGTCCTCCCGCCTTGTCCTCCAAAGTGCCGGGATTACTGTCGTGAGCCACCATGCCCAGCCTAAACATCTTTTTTAATGACTACATACATATACGCTGTACAGATATGCCGTTGCTTATTTGACCAACCATTCTTCTAATATTAGGCAGTCAGCTTATTTCCAATGTTTCATTCTTATAAGTAATGGTATGACGTATGCCTAAAATTATCCACATTATTTCCTTAGGCTAGATTTCTGGACTTGGAAGTATTTAGATGCAAGGATATAAACTTTTTTTTTTTATTTTTTTTATTTTTAAATACAGGGTCCAGGCTGGAGTGCAGTAGCACAATCTCAGCTCACGGTAGCCTCGACCTCCTGGGCTCAATGATCCTCCCACCTCAGCCACCTGAGTAGCTGGGACTACAGGCACATGCCACCACACTCGGCTAGATATAAACATTTTACAGCTTTGATCCATAGCACAGCATGACAGTTTTATACCAAACAACCCTTATAGTACAGTTGGCAGTATCTACTTGGACTGCAAGAATAGTAAAACCAGAATTTCCTCCTTGTAGCCAACAGCTATAACTCCCCTGCCAGTGGTAGTCCAGGCAGCAATTTTCTCCATATTCTGTTATAAATATAGTAGTAGCCTTTTATGCATAATTTTTTCTCTTTGTAAATCCTTTTATTTTTATTTTCGACTTGAGTCATTTCTCGGGGATTTAAATGATGGGTTTTTTTTCTTTACTCTTTTACTTAAATGTTTTTCTACTCTGATTTAATTCTGCTTTAAACTACTCAGGATTGGTTTTGATACCTAAGCAAATCATAAAAATCTCTGCCATTGTTTTAAGAGACCAAAAGCATGAATTAATCTATTATCAAAGTATATAGTGTCCAAGGTAATCATTGTAAGACTTTTCTGCTTCAAGAGGGTGAGGAGATGAAAAATTAAACTTAAATGATGTATAGTGTTCACACAGTCAGAGGTATAGTGTTGACACAGTCAGAGGAGAATCTATTTTCTGTGTTGCTCATTCTTTGAAAAGGGGTTAAAATTAGCTTTATACACATAGCTTCTGTGTGAAGATGATTGGTTAATGCTTTGTGGCTTGGTATTGCACTTCAGATTTCTCCATGTTAAGATTGAGTCCGACCGGACGCAGTGGCTCACGATTGTAATCCCAGCACTTTGGGAGGCCGAGGTGGGCGGATCACTAGGTCAGGAGATTGAGACCATCCTGGCTAACATGGTAAAACCCTGTCTCTACTAAAAATACAAAAAATTAGCCGTTTATGGTGGTGGGCGCCTGTGGTCCCAGCCACTCAGGAGGCTGAGGCAGGAGATGATGTGAACCCGGGAGGCGGAGGTTGCAGTGAGCCAAGATCGCGCCACTGCACTCCAGCCTGGGCGACAGAGCGAGACTCAATCTCAAAAAAAAAATTGAGTTCATCCACAAAATTTTACCACCAGCATCCCAGTGACTTTGGCAGCCATTGCTATTGTGGCGATCTCTTAAGTAGCTCAATATTACAGTGTTTGAATCACAGAATCATTGACAGTCAAAGAAATAAGAACTATTAAAGTTGGCTATCCAATATTGCATTCTAAGATTGTGGAGATTAGGGATGGGGTTAAAATAGGAAGAAAAACAAGTCTTTAAAAGTTTCCCAGGTAAAATATTTACAAATTGAGTTTATTCTTTATTTTTAAAATGCTGAATGAGTTCTTTCTAAAAGTAGGTACATTGAAATGAAGAGACAAGAACAATTTGTTAAAAGTTTTTTGTAAAGTATTTGGTTGCCCTGTGAAACAAAGAATCAGCAATGAGTGGTGTATTTGTTCACTATTTTATTGAACTCCTATAATATGCTGGACACAGCACAGAGCACTAGGAATACAAAGTCAAAATATAATGTGTGGCTCCTTATCTCAGGGAGTAACCAACAGGTAGACAATATACATGTAACACATATTACAGTAAATTTAGATACGTCTCGGGAAGGAGTTTATGTACCAGGTACAGTGAAGTCACAAAGAGAAGTATCTCCCTCAGTCAAGAGAAGGACTTCAGAAAAGAACACCAGATATTAGTTTATAACTGCAAGCTAGTCCTTTGTGGATGATATAAAAATAAATTTTTATAAAGTGGAAAAAAAAATATTATTCCCGGTATCTGAAACCTCAAGATAGAAGAATTCCTCCACTGACATACTTGAGGGCAAAAGACAAGAAGCATGTTTGTGCAAAAAGTTTCATGCTCATTATGAAAGGTGTACAATTTCCTTCTTCCATTATTTACTTTGTTTTGTTTGTGTGTGTTTTGTTTTGTTTTACACTTAGGTATCCTTTATGAAGCCATAGAGATAGGCCTGAGAGCTCTTTTGCATGTAGAGATGGGCCTGAGGAACTTAGGTACCTTTTTTTAAAAAAATAATGGTAGGGTTTCACTGTGTTGCCCAGGCTGGTCTTGAACTCCTGAGCTCAAGCAGTCTGCCTGCCTCAGCCTCCCAAAGTGCTGGGATTATAGGGATGAGCCACCGCACCCAGCCTTAGGTACCCTTTTGATTTGGTTCCAGAGAGGGCTCTTTTAGTTAGGAAGGCCATTAATGTTAGTGTTACTTCTTGGTAAATTGATCACTCCTTTGTTTCACTGAGCATCCAAATCATGCTGACAAAGTTAGTCTTTATTCAAGGATAAAACCTATGCTGGTTTTATCAGTTCCCCCCTTTCTTTCTCCCTCTAGCATTTCGTATTTCTTTGTTGTTGTTTCTGCTCCATGCCTGGGTATGCAGCTTCCCAAGAATCACATTAAAACTATTTCTGGTTGTTTTCTTTTCCGAACAAATGTGACATTTTCTTCATCTCCTCGATTTTGAGCTGAAGAAGGCAAACTGTCAAAAATAATGAGGCCAGATGGATTTGAACACTGAATAGCAGTCTGAAACAGTGCTCAGAGACTTTGCCTTTACAATCATTATTACAGAGGCAATGAGGGAAAGCTCCTTGGTGGCCATGAAATGAAGAGAAACTGAAACAGCTCTTAGGGGATTAGGGAAAGTCCCAGGCATAGGTAGCACTGACTTGTTCATGTATTTATTCACTCAGCATTGTGTGGAGTGCTAGATGCTGTGATGCAAAGAAAAATAAGTCATGGTCCTAACCTTTTTTGGAATACTGTTTGGAAGACAAACATGTAAACTGACTCCTGATGCTTCAGGGTTTCTATATAAGAACTATTATTCCTTCAGCAAATATTTATTCCTCCTCTATTATATTCCAGATTCTTTTCAAAAGACATCCTGTATGAATACTTTTAAACACACACTCTATCTCTAGCAAGACTACCAAAATATTACTTGGTGGACATCTATGGAATTTGCTTCCATAAATATTAGAATGGGCTTTCTACTACTGTTATTAGGTAAGAGTAGATGGTTCTTCAAGAAGGATGCAGGTTAAGGGAGATTGTTAGTTCTCACAAATTTTAAAAATATCTCTTAACTTCTTTTTATTATTAACTTGTAATGTCAATGAAGAAGACATTTACAAAGTCTAACCCAAATCTGAATTATCAGAAATTCTAAATTAAAAATTTTAATGAGGTTTTATCACAGTATTTATATTCTAAAGGAAAAGCTCAGTGACCAAATATGAAAGCAGTTTGAATAAACTCTTAAAAGTCACTCATTACAAAAAGAAAAAGGAGACTTCAATTTTCAGCTATTTCATGAATTGATAAAGGACATTTTGATGTGTGTTTTATATGATATGCCAATAAAATTTAATATACAGGGCATTCCAGAATGGTTTCTGCCCCACTGATGGACTTCAAATATGTCTCATCAACTACAGTATTAAATGCCATAATTAAAGGTCTCCTTTCTGTGAGAAGCTCTTAGTCAAAGGAGAAAGTCTGCCTTCTGATAGGATACTGTGATATCTATGACCATCTATAAATTAATTTATTTTTTCAGGTACCCCAATTATGAATTTATTAGTGATAACTCTATTTCCTGGTCAGCTGGACTGCACAATCGATACACAGAAAATTCACTTCGTGGAGTGATCCTGGATATACATTTTCTCTCTCAGGCAGACTTCCTAGTGTGTACTTTTTCATCCCAGGTAAGTGTCAGTAGGGCATTTTAAAATAACCAATACTTTTTGGTTGTATAGGAGTCAGAAAAATTATTTGTGTGTCTATGTGTTGTTAATGTTCATTATTGTGACTCAGGTGCAATTTTTCTGATACTCAGTAATGATCCCTTTTGTGAAAGAATGGAAAGATCCCATAAAATAGCCATTCACATGCACTAATATTTAGTTGTTTGCAAGTAATGGTTGACTACATCTCCACTGAAGGCAGTTACTGGAGTTGTTTAAAGTACTTGGCTTGTTCACAGCATTTAACAGAAACAACAAGTAATTAAGCTTACTTAATACTTTCTAATTTTGCATATAGTCAATATGTAACCAGAATCCATCCATTTCTACACATCATTCGCACTGATACTGAGAGGCTTAAATGCCCTAAATTTTGCCTCAGTTGATTGCTTTATAGAAAAGAGAGTAAATGTAATTCCCTTTCAAGTTCTATTACATTTCTACCAAGTGAGAAACTGTATGTTAAATTTAAGCAATATAATATCACAATCTTTGTTTGAATTTAATTGTTGCAGATGATTATATTTTATGGGTTTGGTGTATGTGTTTTTATGAGGGTCCAGCCAGCTTTGTATGCCCTGTGGAGTATCAGGATAACAATATTTATTGTGGATTTTATTCTGTTCTCTCATTTATGCACATATTATTGGTTAGTTCATTCAACCAGCTGTTAAATGCACTCGAAATTATACTAGGTGCAGAGGAGATTTCAAAGGAGATTGAAGATACAGTTCTTGCCCTGGTCCAGAATCTAATAAGCAAAATACACACATGAAATAACTAGAGAATAATTACCAGAACATATAAATTGGTATAAGATAAATGTATGCTTAAATGCTGAGAAGAAGCGGAGAAAAGAAAATGTGAAAAAAAGGAAAGCCACATCATTTTTACAAGAGTATACTTCGGAGAGTAAAAGGAAATGGAGACTTTCTTATTATATGACAATACACATTGTCATGATGGGATGGCGATATGATTTTTGGAAAGATACCTTGCCAGGCAAAGGTTACAGATTCCTTTAATATGGAATAAGAATACAACTTACTACCCAAAGATAGCTGCACAGAACACGTAGCAGCAATCTTAATCAGAAGGGAAAATGTCTTCAAGTTCCCATGAAGGCATCCACTATTTATGTTTCTCCCTAATTGGGGTGCGGATCCTATCTTTAAGAAACTCATTTCCATTCTTATTGCAAGAAAGGGGCAAGGTTTATAACTACTTGGTTCCTTCCAACTGTTTTTGAGAGTCTGACTATGCATCTGCCTGATCAACAGGTACATGTAACTGGTAACAACCTCCAAACATTCTTGATGCTTATTGTTACAATGAGTGAATCAAGAGTCACTTCCCCAGCTATGCCACCTTCTCTGTAGGCCTGGATTTTAGGCCTGCCTGAAGTCAACTCCTCTAGTCCAGGTTTCTCAACCAAAGCACTATTTTAGACCAGAGAATTCTTTGTTGTGAGGAGCCGTATTCTGCATGTAGGATATTTAGCAGCATCCCTGGCCAGTAAGACCCTCACTTAAAATTGTGACAACCAAAGATGTCTCCAGACATTGCCAGATGCCAGATGCCCCTGTGGAGCAAAATTGCCCTGGTTGAGAACTACTGTTCTAGTCACAAGATTCTAAAGTTAAATAAACATACACATGTCTAAATGTTTACCAACCTCACATGTAGGTAGGCACTGAGACTTACAGGGTTGTACTCATGTTTTGCTTTTCTTCTCCCAATCCTCCTTAGTAATACCATTAGGCTTATTCTGGAATAGAAAGAAAATTTTTTGCTTTACTATTTTTTTTTCCTTTTTGAAGTTGTACTTTAGAATTTTGGATCCTCATAACTCCAATTTTGACCTACAAATCAGGATCTCTGTCACTTCATGATGGTAGAATTCTGTCTAGGCTTGAGGAGAATATTGTTCTATTACTTTGTTTGGTTTTATGCATAATGTCAACTTCAGTGTATTCAGAACTTGGGTCCAGAGAAGCAATTCATATGAAGAAAGAGTGGTGCTGAGAAGACTTTCTGTATCCAAAGGAATAAGGCTCATACTTATATTTCACATTGTTCCTAAAAACTTCTGGCAGTCAAAGTTTGCCCAAAATAATTTCACTCATTTGAACCTAAGCAAAATTAAAACAGTATTTCATAACCCAAAATAGACTTGAATACCTCAAAATATTTTATGTTAGGATTCACAATAAAATTTTAACAGTAGAAATACCTTACATTTATATAGTCAGTAGCAGTTTGCCTAATGTGATTACCTCCTTATCATGTACCTTATTTGATGACTAACCGCTGTAGCATTTGAAATTGTAGAGTAATTCCATATTCAGTGATAAATCTTTGAGCTTACTTGCACCTCATTATTTTTCTCAAATATTTTTAGTAAAGAAGTATTTAGTAAAGTTTAATGTTTTTGTAGTGTGAATGAAATTGTTTGCAGGATTATTATGTAGATTCCTTTACATAAACCAAAATTGGAATTGTTTGAAAATGCCCTAGAAATATCTTGCCATCATTGCCAATAGAGCGTGAGAAAAAGTCACTGATGGGATAAAATGCCAAACCATTGACCACTGATCACAGAACAAGAAAGAGGCAACCTGTGCTGTAGAGTCAGGATATCTGTATTTGCATCCAACTTTGACCAATTACTGGCTGTGTGTCCTTGAACAAATTGCTTAGCCTATTTCTTAACTGGTTTATTTTTCTACATGTGAAAAAATAATAGTACCTATAGTATAGAGTCTTTTTGAGGATTAAGGAGTTTTGAAAAGTAAAGCACTGCGAATAGTACCTAGCAATACAGTGTTAAACACATTAGCTGCTATTATTATATATATGAATAGTTATAGGAATATCTCTGCCTGTTAGAGACACTCTATAGTATTTATTTTGCAGCTCTTTTTCACATGGCTTCATTTCAGACTGTATGCTCTCACATTTTAGAAGGAGCATGAAACGAGCTAGTCAAGGCCTCCATTAGCTCTGCTTGTGGTTACGGGTAATGCTTAGGGTCCGTAAAGAAGAGGAACTGTTAACATTCAGCATGTACAATTTCTCTGGGCCAATGTACCACCTCAACTTCATTTTGTTTAGCTTATTGAAAGAGAATATTGCCATATGATGTGATTTTTCAGAAACAAAAGTTCTTCATTCCCAAAAGGTGAGTGAAGACTTAGTATTTGAAGTAAATGTGTGTGTGTTGACTTTAGTGAAATTAATCTTCAGACTTTCCTATATATGTCATAAGCATTCTAGAAAATGGAGGAAGACTAAAGCCATACATCCAGAAGAGTGACAGAAGATAAACACTGACAATAAGTTCAGCCCAGAATAAAAACATGGATAACCAACTCTCAACTTTCTTAGATGATAATTTCATGTGCCAAGAGATGTTAGGAAGTGATGCAAGTTTAATATCTCCTTCATAATTCTTTGACAATCTTTAAGTTTTATTCATGTAAACTTTCTGTCTCCTATACAATATCCTTTCAGGAATTTTATACCATATAACAATAGTGAGAAAGAGTTGACCTGTTGACCATGAGCTATTGTAGACAATACTGCAGGAATGAAATGCCACGCTAGAAGGAAAAATACAAGGCTAGATGTTTGGAAAACTGCAGGCAAAAATGTCATGGGACCTTAATCGGGATTTCTCATAAATCTTTAGACCTATCTCCCTCAGTCTCAGGACTTCTGATCTTTCTTGGTTTTATATCCATAAGTGAGGTCTGGGAATTCTCTCTTCTTCAATGAAAAGGTTTTAAAAGCCAACACTGTGGCTCTGCTCTCTAATTTTGTTACTATTATTGCTGTTAACTTTCATCAGATCTGTTTCTCAAAGCCAAGTTTGTCCTAAAAGCCTCATAAATTGAATAGCACAGTCCTCAGGATTTAATATGAAAATTGGAGGCAATATTAGCATTTTTTCAAGTGCGTCAAGTGAATTTTGAAAGCTATGCAACTACGTTCTAAAACGTTCTACCAAATACATTAATCCTATTCTGTGTTACTGGAAATCGCCTATGTGCAAAGCATCTCCTTTGTCACCTATTTTCTTATTTGAATCTTAAATCTAAAGCAAAGAATTTATAGTTGGAGAATAACAGCAGTTGACAGCCCAGTTGTAGATAGGCACAGTATCAGAAAGGTTTTCTGAAAATATTGCTTATCAGGTTCTGGGATCAATTTTTATTTTTCTGAAATCTGACTTAAAAAATGGTTGCAGATGCTCACTTTAAAGACTAACATTGTTAAAGACATTGTTTAAAGAGCAGTCAATGTTACTCTGTAGTTTCAGCCATTAAAAGTCATCATAATACAAAATCCCTTTTTTCCCCCTATGACACCTCCCTTTATGGCAGTTATTACAATACTCTCATGAGCCTCTCTTGGTCTAATTCCAAATCCGCACGCAATTCTACTCCCCTTATTACACTTTGAAACAGATTTTGGAAGCCCAGAGGGCAAAACCAAAAACTACATTAACTATTCCAGACAGATGGCTCTGGACAGGAATTTCCATTGAGATGTGGCTCATGAAACAACAGTGGATACCTGTTGAAATCCCAAGGTGTGAACTCTGTGATTACTTCCCAGAGCAGAAGACAAGAAAAGTATTTGCATCCACAGAGGTTCTATCTAGCTTACAATGCTGAGTGCTGTACAGTGCAGCTGTTACTGCATTAATCCTTCTGGTGTTTCTCACAACAAAGAAAAGACCTGGGTCTTATTCTCTTATTGTATAGTAAAACAAAGCAGATTACAGGAAAAGTGCACAGATCTCTCAGCCACTTCCAACTTCTCACACTAGGATATCCTCCTGCCCCTATCTATCTATTTTGACAAAAATAAGATCCCATCTACTCTGAGAAAGCTTTGGAGGCTTATGTAAACTCACGCTACTTCTAAGGGATGAAATTCAGACTAATGGATTCCTCCCCCTTTTTAAAATTTTTTTTAATACAGTCATATCTGTTTTATCTTTTGGCAGGATTTTTGCTGTTACCCATTACTGTGTGCTTTACGATGTACTAAAAATGATACAGTGCCATGTCAACACAGAATAAAGTTAAACATACTACATGTAGCCAACCACTGCTTTGCAAACCATGGACTGCTCTCAGTCATGCCACCTGTCAAGCATCAAACCTGAGTATGGACGTCAGCTGCAAGCCTTCATTTACCTGCCATGTGATTTGAACTTTTAAACCACGTGGTAGGTAAGGAAAGAAGAGAGGAAGCATAGAGTGACTAAATGCAAACATTAACACTATAGTAATCTTTTTAGCCTTTTGCAGTAAATTGTCCCATGGTTGATATAGACAGTTTTAAAATTACTTCCTCTTAATGTTATATATGGATCTTAAGGGTTAAATATCACCCATGGACTTGTGTCTCCATTACTGGGCTGGTATTATGCCTGGAGCAATATTCATTCAACAGATACTTATTGAGCACGTACTTTGTGGCAGGCATTGTTCTAGGTGTTTATCCTAAGGGAATATACACTCAAGAGCCTGAAAGAGTTCTGACTGTGGCTCTGCCATTAACTAGTTCCTTTTTGGATTTTTATTTTTATTTTTTGAAATTTACTTAATCTTTCTGTGGCTTAGCTTCTTCATCTGTAAAATATGAATAATAATAGTACCTCACAGGTTTGTCATAATAGTTAAATGAGTTGAGACAAGGTGAGGGAAGAGCACACTATTATAACACTGCCTGGGACATAATCAGTGCTCATTAAGCTCAGCTGCTATCTTTAATGGTCATTCTTATGAGAAAAATAAAGGGCCACACCTGTGTAGCACTGGTATGCTTGCAGAGGCCTACAGTCACATTTGTCATTTTTATAATGGGCCACCTCAGTGTCTGAAATCTCTACTATTATTATAATAGTTATTTCTTTGGTTTAAGAAAACAGTTCTGTTATCCACCAAGGTTAACACATGAACAACTCTTGATAGCAAAACATACACTAATTATTAGGATTATCCCCAGAAGAAACAGGTCTCTAAGGGTGTGGGACAGGGTGCGATATTGTTTTTATGAGAGTAAGACGTTTAAGAGTGGAGAGGAGGAAACCCATC
This sequence comes from Pan paniscus, assembly GCF_029289425.2. Classification (NCBI taxonomy): domain Eukaryota; kingdom Metazoa; phylum Chordata; class Mammalia; order Primates; family Hominidae; genus Pan; species Pan paniscus. The sequence goes on from NC_073264.2 coordinate 66,837,033, forward strand.
ACGGTTCATTGTCACAGTAGAGATTGTGGTCATCCTAAGAGTAACACAAGGTCCTGCATTCCTGGCTAGGGATGACTGAAGAGTGGGTGAAGACACCCTGAAAAGAAGACTGTCAGGTTTACCCAAGACTGTCTTTGGTCTTATGCTATATCTTTCTGGTGTTACAATATGAACATGGAGAATAAGATTTACAAGAGAAAATATATATAGCGGTTTCAAGCATATGCAGACTGCCTGGGTTCCAACCTGAATCTACCACTTATTAGTATAACCTTAAGCAATGCCTTAACTTCCCTTTGACATTTGTAAAACGAACATAATGATAGAATTTTATGGGGATGCTGAAAGGAATCTAATTACATTAGATAATGTCTAAAAACAATGTCTGACAGTTAGCAAAAGCTCAGTAAATATTAGCCTCTGTCACTGTTATTGTAGTTTGCTATTATTGGAGCTGCTTTAATTATTTAGTTTCTTCTTTTCCTGAGTCCCACTTAATTTTGCTTGCCTTCTATGAGCCTTTGGCTGAATTTGAAATTCAAAAGTTCCAAATCTTTTTGATCCCTATTTTATTATAGTCTCGGTATTCTACCAATGATCTCAATTGTAAAATGACATTGCCAATATAATCTTTGTTGAACTAATAAATCTGAAAGCAAGGTTTCTATTATTTTGGTTCTATATCTAGTTGAAATTCTATCACTAAAATTTGCATAAATCACTTAATCTCCTTGTGTTTTAGTTGCCTATCTGCAAAATTAAAAATATTGTCTAAATGTAGTTTCATTTGCAAATTATATATAGCATTTGAGAATTGCCCCTCAAGTTTTCTGAAATTCAGATTCTCTAAGTTGAGGTGATGATTAACCTAGTCAGATTTTATTTGATAAGAGTTAAGAATAGGCCTCCCCATTTGTATTAGTCTGTTTTCGCATTGCTAAAAAGAAATACCTGAGACTGGGCAATTTATAAAGAAAAGAGGTTTAACTGGCTCATGGTTCTGCAGGCTATACAGGAAGCATGATGCTGGGGAGGTCTCAGGCAACTTACAATCATGGCGGAAGGCAAACGGGGAGCCAGCACTTCACATGACTGGAGCAGGAGGAAGAGAAGTGGGAGGTGCCACATATTTTTAAACAATCAGATCTCACGAGAACTCACTACTGTGACCACAGCATCAAGGGGTGATGGTTTTAACCATGAGAAACCGCCCCCATGATCCAATCACCTCCCACCAGGCCCCATCTCCAACATTGGGGATTACAGTTCACCATGAGATTTGGGCAGGTAACACAGATCTAAACCATATCACCATTCAAGTTTTTAATCTTCATAAATGCCAAGGTTTTAAAAGACTGCCGGGTAGTCCTAAATTGCTCCACTGAGCAGATAAGCAATTACTATGAGTAGCGTCATTTTAAATACATGCAAAAGTATTGGTATAGTGACAATAAAGCATTAACCAAGATTACCACAACTGGAGATTTAGGAAAATTTCATCTGAGTTGCATTGTTCTCTATTCGCGATGTATAAATTGCTTAAATTGGGTGATAGTTTAGTTTAACTTTATTACTAAGCATTAACCTCAAGGATTGAAGCTCAGATTGTGGAATTTCACCTGCTATCCAGTGAGCAGAGAGGGTATTCTTTGGACATAGGGACCTTTTAAGTAGCCTTAAAACTATAGTAATCAGGGTGATGCATTTCCTCAAAGGCTTGCCCAGTTTATGTCATCCAAGCATGCCACTCTCTACACAGCACACTTAAAACTTTTTAGAACAGAAATTGCCGATGTGTTTTAGCTCACTTGCCAGTGCTTGTTGATTGTCAGTAATTACATGAATCTCTCTTGAAAACAGTTCTGGGAGCAGGGAGGGATAGCATTTGGAGATATACCTAATGTTAAATGACGAGTTACTGGGTGCAGCACACCAACATGGCACATGTATACATATGTAACTAACCTGCACATTGTGCACGTGTACCCTAAAACTTAAAGTATAATTAAAAAAAAAAGAAAACAGTTCTGACACCAAGTTATAAATTAGCAGATGAGAATATGTGATTGATTAACAGTGTATGAAGGAAAGGGACCATCAGCATTTGTGTTCAGTTTTTTTATCCTAATCCTAAACTTCAAATTCTTTAAGGGCACAAACTATGTCTTACTCATTTTGGTATCATGAGTGCCTAGCTTGGACCACTGTGTATGTAGCTCTTAATAAATGTTTGTTAAAATTAACTAATTCATATTCTTAAATTCTTTTGTACTATATAGAGATAGAGAGATTTTAATTGTAATAATCTTTCATGAGTTTTTCTTTTTTATTTGAAAAAGGATCCAGACACAGAGATGAAGAATGACTTGTACCATCTTCTGAGAACAAATGGACTGAAAGCTTGTGACTAGAGTCCACTACTTTTCAACCTCTTACTCCTAGAGCCCATCCTTTTGGCCAAGGGCTTTTAGATTGCTGTGAAGGAGAGTGTTTATATACTAACAATTTCTTTTAAATTCTTTCCCAAGGTCTGTCGAGTTGCTTATGAAATTATGCAAACACTACATCCTGATGCCTCTGCAAACTTCCATTCTTTAGATGACATCTACTATTTTGGGGGCCAGAATGCCCACAATCAAATTGCCATTTATGCTCACCAACCCCGAACTGCAGATGAAATTCCCATGGAACCTGGAGATATCATTGGTGTGGCTGGAAATCATTGGGATGGCTATTCTAAAGGTGTCAACAGGAAATTGGGAAGGACGGGCCTATATCCCTCCTACAAAGTTCGAGAGAAGATAGAAACGGTCAAGTACCCCACATATCCTGAGGCTGAGAAATAAAGCTCAGATGGAAGAGATAAACGACCAAACTCAGTTCGACCAAACTCAGTTCAAACCATTTGAGCCAAACTGTAGATGAAGAGGGCTCTGATCTAACAAAATAAGGTTATATGAGTAGATACTCTCAGCACCAAGAGCAGCTGGGAACTGACAGAGGCTTCAATTGGTGGAATTCCTCTTTAACAAGGGCTGCAATGCCCTCATACCCATGCACAGTACAATAATGTACTCACATATAACATGCAAACAGGTTGTTTTCTACTTTGCCCCTTTCAGTATGTCCCCATAAGACAAACACTGCCATATTGTGTAATTTAAGTGACACAGACATTTTGTGTGAGACTTAAAACATGGTGCCTATATCTGAGAGACCTATGTGAACTATTGAGAAGATCGGAACAGCTCCTTACTCTGAGGAAGTTGATTCTTATTTGATGGTGGTATTGTGACCACTGAATTCACTCCAGTCAACAGATTCAGAATGAGAATGGACGTTTGGTTTTTTTTTGTTTTTGTTTTTGTTTTTTCCTTTATAAGGTTGTCTGTTTTTTTTTTAAATAATTGCATCAGTTCATTGACCTCATCATTAATAAGTGAAGAATACATCAGAAAATAAAATATTCACTCTCCATTAGAAAATTTTGTAAAACAATGCCATGAACAAATTCTTTAGTACTCAATGTTTCTGGACATTCTCTTTGATAACAAAAAATAAATTTTAAAAAGGAATTTTGTAAAGTTTCTAGAATTTTGTATCATTGGATATGTTGATCAGCCTTATGTGGAAGAACTGTGATAAAAAGAGGAGCTTTTTAGTTTTTCAGCTTATTTACTTTGTTTTTTTTCCTGTTTCTGATATAGTAACTAATTCTTAACTCAGAGACATTGGTCCATTTTAATACTGAAAACCAATTTTCATTGGTACACATTACAAAATTGCTAAGAACACTGTTTGGGAGCTTTCATTCTCATATTTTGGACATTGTTTTAATTGAGTGAAATAATCATAACTCCTTGCTCCCAGAGAAGCTATCACCTCCATTTCTAAAACCATTTCAGGTTTGTTTGGTAGTCTTTCTTAATGTATTTATTATCGCTTTTTGTGAGTAGGGTCCTGTTTTATCCAGGAACCAATTTCTGCCCTAGCCTATCATGCCCTGCTTTTGAGAGTACCAGGTATCTTTGGGATTGGGAAGCTGGCTGTTTCAGAAGTATATGTCTCATAGTGTGCAGAACTTGGTGACCAAGTGAGAAGCGGGACCAATGGGAGACTCACAGTGGATTGAGTCTTGGGATTATCTTCTCCAAATTCTTCCATGTTAGAATCACTTCAGAAAATAAGACTTTGATGCTTTGTCTCTGAGCATCATTTTTCTCCTCAGAAAAACACTTCCTTATTGTATGTAGCCTGCCTCCTACAGAGGCCTGGTAGGAGTTACTGCATTCTAAAAGAAAAATGTCATCTCTGTAGGAGCGACTATCAGGCCTAGTGTGAAATATTAGGGATCCTAGGCAGAAAAGCTATTAGTCCTGGCCTTCATATCTTCACCAAATGAAAATACTGTATATAAAATTTCACCACCAAACTTAACTAAATTCTTTTTCTCAAGTCAAGCCTCCCAAAGAAAAAAGAAATTAACTTCCTACAGTGTCAGCAAGCAGTTTTCCATTTAGTTTTGGTACAAATAAAAGTCATTTGAAACAATCTCCAACTGAGCGGAGGTAATTTTGATTATGAGTTATTTTGCAACTCGCATCTCATATGTCATTGGAACATCAGTAACTGTGGATCTGATTTGTGCCCTTATAGAAGATCCAAAGGTAAATTAAGTTAGTCTCTTTTCCTTCTAAATTGACCGAGTTCCAGGGGTGAAAGGACCAAAGAACAGAGATACGAAGGAAATAAATTAAGGAGTATTTCCCAAAGGGAGTCTTCAACTGAAGAGTTAATTTTTGACATTTTATCATTTGGTTCTAGAATTTCTCCTTAATTCTTTATATTTCTCTACTGAGATTTTTTTATTCACTACATGCATGTTTTCGTTGAACATAGCTATGTAGTGAATAAAACTATGAACATTGAACATAACAGATGAACATAACTATGAACAAAACATTGAAAACTGTAGTGAATAAAAAAATTATTTGTTCTCAGTAGAGAACACATAAATAAAAAAATTATGTGTTCTCAGTAGAGAACACATAACTATGTTCAATGAGTTTAAATTATGCTTTAAAATTCTTTTCTGGTAAATTTGACATCTGGATAATCTTAGAATTAGTCTCCATTGTTCCTCTTTACAGAATGGTCAGATTTTGGGGGAGGTCCCTCATATATTGAGTGATTTAGATTGTGTCCTGAACATTGTAATGTTTATGTTGTAGATTCTGTTATATTGCTCTGAAAAGTGCTGTGATATATACATATACACACATAAATATACATATACACAAAAATATATATATACAACATTTGTGTATTACATTTGTGTGTATATATATACACACAAATATATATATACAAATATATACACAAAAATATATATATTGTGTATGTGTGTGTGCATATATATATATTGCTTGTGTTAGCAGGCATTTAACTTTATTGGACTCAAACTGTAAACTCTCTTGGGCAGCAGCTGAAAATCTCAATTCAGTTAGCTGGAGTCTATGCCGCACATAGTTCAGGGCTTAGCCAGAGAGATGGATAGAATTTATGCACAGAATTTGTGGTGCTTTTTCTTTGGCTCTCTTTCTTCTGAGATTTCCCCCCTCATTTTCCAGCAGCTGTGGTTGCTCTGATTCTTAGACCAGAAAAACTGCAGTTTTCTTTCAGCCCAAAAGCTGTACAATGGGAAACTCACCTTGTGCCATTCCCTTCTTTAAAATTTCAATCTCTTTTCAGAACTTGCCTGTTTTTATTGTCTCCTACCCTCATGTATTTTTTGTATTTTTTTGAGAGTTTATGGTTGTTATTCGTTGGAATATTGGTTCAGTGGGTGCTTACTCCACCATTAACCTAAAATGAAAAAACAGCAGGGGAGAGGAGAGGTTTAGTCTTGTGAAACCCCTGTTGAGACTCTGGCCTCAATAGCCAAGTAGCCAGTAGCCTTACGTAAGAAGATGAAGAAGTAACCAAACTGTTAAACCTGCACTTGTGAAGGGCTAATGAATACTGTTGACCACATCTTTCTAAATCGCCTTTGTAATCATCATGTACATGATGGTGATTCATTCAATACATGTTGCCATGTTGAGAAGGCTGACATTTTTCTTACCACTATTGTAATTTCTCCATAAAGCCCTGGTACTTAAAAAATCCTGCATGATTTTGAATTGAGTGGCCAGTGCTAGGTTAGGATTTGGGTCTTTTCCTTGTTGAAAGACCTATTTCTGAGAGACTTGCCTGGAATTAAATTATTAGTGTGGGCTCATTGAATGTGGGTAACAAAATCCTGCTTATTAATGACAAAGCAATTACGAAAGATCTCACCAAGGCTTTCCTAGTTCTTCTACTCAAGTCTGATTTAGTGCTCAGCTGGGCACTTAACGAATTCATGCCTGTTGTGAAAGCCCTAATCCAGGATTTCATTGTACCTAAATGAGTAAGAGACTAGTTCCTTTTCTGTTCAAGCTTTAGGTTTTTGTTGTTGTTGTTATATACAGCCAATCCTGTTTACTGGGTTCCCTCTTTGTAAAGTTGAGAAGATGAACAGCCCCAGCTTCTAAGGGAGTTGAGAGTTAAAAGAGAAAAAAAAGCACATTTTAAAAGCCACCTCATACAATGATTATTGTCATTATTATTTGGTTCTGAGAGGATACAGTCACTGTACATTCGGTGAGCAGGAAAAGTGTTGGGGTCTAAATGGTGCATCTAGAAGAGTCTCTTCTGCCTCAATGAGAGCAAATCTCTCAGGGGAAAAAGACAAGTCCCCTTTGGCCATAGCCAATTGCCCGATACTTCATTTATGCTCTCAGGAGACTGCATTAGGTTCCATAGACCTGCACAGAATAGACATGTGGCTTGAGGATTGGTGAAATTGACAACTTGGCTACAATACCCTAATTTATGTCAGATACAGACTGTATGGAATTTTTAAAGTGCGCTGCTCAGAAAGGAGCACAAAAAATTTGCCTCTATACTTACCGGTTCCTAGCACCAGTCTCTCTCACGGACACATGGAAGAGCTGTTCCAGGATCACAGGCCTTGGAAAGTTTGGGCTTTGAGTTCCTGGCTAGTCTTACCTCCCTATTGATTTGCATAAGAATTTCTGGCCCAGTAAGGAGATAGAACATAGTGAGTGCAGAGGCAGAAGACCTAGTTTTCAGTTTTGTTTTTCCTCCTCATAGTGCCTACAAGCACGTAATATCCCTGTATTTCGGGTTCTTTAGGGAAAAAGCAACAGTTCTCATTGAAGATCACTGACTGAAATTCAGAATATCTGGCTTCTGATTTTGATATTGTCATTAAATGGGGACAGGCCAAACGGTTTTCTCAGAACTTCGTTTTCTTCATAAGTGAAATGAATTGGTTGGATTTATTCAGGGTTTGCAAATCTGGTTGACTGGTTCAGTTTCACATGTCTCAAGGAAGTAGCTTCTACTCAGCCTCAGCTGATTGTTGTTCTAAGGACATAATGTGGACAGATATTTCTGTTTTTCCAGACAAGCAAAATGTGGATCTTTCTGTGCAAGATCTTCAGATTTTGAAGTATCAGCAACTAATTAAAAAATATATAAAACACTAAGGAGTCCAAATAAATATCTGTGGCTCCTTTGGGCCCATGGCCCATTAGTTTATAACCTCTGGACTAGATTGGGAAAGCTCTTTTCTAACTTCAAGATTATATCTCTAGCTAAAAGTAGATCTACCATTCGATCCAGCAATCCCACTACTGGGTATCTGCCCAAAGGAAAAGAAGTCATTATATGAAAAACACACTTGTACACGTATGTTTATAGCAGTTCACAATTGCAAAGATGTGGAACCAACTTAAGTGCCCATCGACTAATGAGTGGATAAAGAAATTGTGGTATATATACACCATGGAATATTACTTAGCCATTAAAAAGAACAAAATAATGTCTTTTGCAGCAACTTGGATGGAGCTGGAGGCCATTATTCTAAGCGAAGTAACACAGGAGTGGAAAACCAAAAACGATATAGTCTCACTTAAAAGTGGGAGCTAAGTTATTCCCCTACATTGAAAGTTATTCCCCTACATTGAAACAGTGTAGGGGAATAACTTTCATCTCCTGATTCTTCAAGTTGTCAATTAGTACGGAAAGGCATAAGAGTGATATAATGGACTTTAGAGACTCAGAAAGAGGAGGGTGGGAGGGGAGCTAGGGATAAAAAACTGCATATTAGGTACAATGTACACTACTTTGGTGATGAATCCACTAAAATCTCAGAATTCACCACTATATAATTCATCCGTGTAACAATAAACCACTGGACCCTAAAAGCTATTGAGATAAAAATTAAAGCAAATTGATATGTGCGGTAAATATAAATTATGCATCAGGTTGGTTAGTATAAAAGTATAAAGAAAAAATGTAAAGTATATTTTGGGTACATTGGGTTAAATAACATTATTAAAATTACCCATTAAAAAATTTTTAAAATAAAACAGATTATATCTCTGGAAAGGATTGGTAACAGGGTAACAGCTGCATAATGCTTTCAAGTTCAGTTGCTGCACGTGTCCCAATTCCTCAGAAATACCTGCTTAGCTGGCTGTCATCCTGGGCTCAGAATAGCCCATTCGTAGCATATTCATAGCATATTCATGACAATATGCTATGAAGCTCGTAGGCTGGGCCCCTCTCAGACTTGGCCTTGAAGACCTCAAGTATGTAACAAGGGTTAGATAACTTCTAAGTTCTCTTCCAGCCCTAAATTTCTAAGAAGGTCATGGTAGAGCCTGAGATTGTAACAAGGTCATATGTGGTACCAGGGTGCACCTGCCTGGGTTAGGAACCTGGGTGGCTGGATCTGGTTGCAAGAGGAACAAGGGTCATTTTGTTAGAGCAGCTGACTATGTCTTTGCCTAGACCTCTGTTAAAATAGAGTAACTTAATTCCTGACCTAATTAACAGGCTGTTCAAACTCACCTGTTTATATTTAGAAACTCCTTTTGTTGTTGTTTTCTTTCCCACCTTTTGTTTCCTGGTAAAGTTTCATTTATAGAATCACAGCTTTGTTTCAGCTAAACTAAGAGAAGAGGGATTTGTGGGCATAAAAGCCAAGAGAAATGAGGTGTCAGTGTCTCCTTGGAGGCCAAATTGTGGAGATGATATCCCACTCTGGCTCAGGTCGGACTTCCCATACCGTTCAGGAAATCAAAAGAAGTGTGAATGAGTACCCACCATGATGAGTCCCATCTAGTCTATTTCATTATTTTTTAAGTGATATTCAAAAACACTGGAATTTGTTCGCAAACATACTGCACAATTGATTGCCACATAGTGGCAGGTCACACCACCAAGAATGAGAACATCTTACAGGTAAAGTTTAAAGAACAAGGGGTTTGAAATCAGCTCTAATTTCAAGTTCTGGCTTCACACCTTTTGAGCATCAACAGGTTCTAACAAGTTATGCTCTTTCCAGAAACTCCTGTTGGTAATTCAGATGACCAGAATTCTCTAAGTCAGTCATTGGGAAGCTGTGCCCACTGCTTGTTTTTGTAAGTTTTATTGAAACATAACCACACCCATTCACTTATATATTGACTGTGGCCACTTTGGGGGCTACAACAGCACACTTGAGTAGTTACCACAAAGCCTAAATGTATGGCCTACAAAGCCTAAAATATTTACTATCTGGCCTTTTGCAAAAGATGTTTAGTGACCCCTGCTATAAGTAGTCCTGTCTTTTAGATTCTAATTGATAATCCAAAAAGGCCCAACGTCACAAAACACTGACAGTCATCAGAGAAAAATTTGATAGTGGTGGTAGTATATTAGGGCCTCTGCTAATCTGTATGGTGCGTTTGTGAAAATTGGGTAAAGATGCTCCTAAGACAGTTGTTGTAATCTATTGATTTTTAACAAAATCAATAAAACTCTTACTGCCATCCACCAGAAAATTGCTCAATAAATATACAAACCATCAACATCTACAATATGAATTGCACTCCCTGTGCAACCACATGTAGGAGTTTCACTACTGTAGTGTGATCTGGTAAAAAGAACACTACTTTTTTTAGACTTAAGTTCTGCTTCCGGCTCTGAAACTGACCTGCTGATACCTTGAGCAAACTACATAATGTGCCTAGGCCTCAGTTTTTCTTACCTTTAAAATGGAGGTAGCTTCTAGTTGTTGTTTTGGGAAATAACAGGCATAAAATTGCTTTGTAAAGTCTATCAGCTCTGCAAAAGAAATCTCCAATCATGTTTTGGAAAATTTCTGTAGTTCTGGAACTATAATAGGTCCTGAAGAGAATGAAATCAGTTTAAGGAGCTTACAGTCTAACTAGAAAGTTGTGCACATATGAACTGCACTAGAAAGTTAGAATCTAACAAAAAAAGTTACACACATTTTAACTAATTGGAGCACTAGTCATACTGCTTCGCACTTACTGACCTACTTTGTGTCATACCTACTAAGCAATTAACAGGTGCTATCTCATGTATAATCTTCACACCAACCCTATCAGGTAGATATTATCCCCATCTTACAGATATGGAAAAAATAATAGCTGTCATTTATTCATTTACTATGTTCCAGACACTATTCTAAAGTTATTTACATATTTTAATTCATTTCATCTTCACAATACCCTATGAGATATGTACTATTATTCTCATTTTTCAGATGAGGAAATTTGTTCACAGAATTTAAATAAGTGCTTTCCCAACTTTTTTACATAGAAAATTCTATTTATTTGGCATTCTGGGATAAATGAGGGGATTTGGGAAATAGAGCTCAGTGAAAAATTCAGTACACCTCTATTGATAATTTGAGACGATTTAGTAGAGCATCAGGAAAGGTGTATGTGATGTGGTCACCTCAGGTTGCTCTCTGCCAATGGGTACTAAGTGTAAAGTATACAAAATAACAGTATATTCAAGCCTCAGGGAGTCACACAAATAGTGTTTCAATGTAATCTCAACCAGTATAATGTTGAAGAGTTATGACAATTGCTTTAAATATTGTATCATTATAAAAAATTTACAACCAACTGCATTTTATGGTACACCTTCAACCTATTTGTTGTTGGGAAGCTATGGGTTAAATTACAAGGCAAATTCAGGACTATGTGTCTCTGAAGTCTGTTCTTCCAGCCTGTAAACAGTCTTGCCCTTCTGCAGTGAAAAGCCAAACTGCATGACCCAGACTCCATTTATCCTTACAGTACTGATTCTTTGAAGTTTGATCATCCAGACTCACTTTAAGGGTAACTTTTTTGTTAACCATGGTCTTTAATCTTGTCCCCTTACCCCATTCTCAATCAGTTTTGAATCTAGCATCTCATACTTCTTTCTACTCACTCTCTACCCATATCCACAACAGGAAATAGGTGGGCAGGTGGGCCAAGTGAAAATTCTTTGAATTGATAGCAGACTGCCCCTGGGCTCTGGAGTCATCTGCTTCGTCACACTCTCCCTGTGGACTTCTGCTTATCTGCATCCACCGGAAGGTGAGCCCTGAAAGAGTGTCTATTCCCAGCTCAGCCAGTTGTGTTTACACAGAGACACTAAATTATAGTAAGTGGCTACTTAAGCTATCATTTTCCCAGCCCCTAAGTGCAGGAGGAAATCCATGTGTGATTCTATGCACCTTCTGTGCTTAACAAGATACATCTGAGAGCAGAAACAGTTTCCCTGTCTGTGCTTCAGAGAACCCACTGTCTCATGCAGGTTAATATTCTGTGGCTGAATTTGACACTGGAATTATTGATGTACATGAGAGCACAGTGTTCTAATATGAAGTCTGGTATTGCTTGTGTTTTACCCAATTATGGCTTGTCTAATTCCAAGCCCACTTGCATCTGAATTTCACTCCAGGCTTCTGCAGGGTAGAGAATGCTGAAGGAAGTAGAAGGAATACACAGATGGTATTTTTTTTCATTGCTTTGTCTGGCTAGCTGAATGGCTGGTGTGCCGGTGGTGATATGTGGCAGGACATCTGGGGCAAGGTTAGTGACCCATTAAGGTGTCCTGAGCTCTGATTAGAGAGAACTTGGAGCCAGCAGAGCTGTCAACAATCAGTTTCTTTTTGATTAAGATGCTGCCTCTTAACCCCCTGGAGGCCATTTTACCCATCTTCAGGAAAAGATAGAATTAAAGCCTTAGGTCATCGCTTAGTAGAAGCCCCAGGAGCTGACTAGACCAGAAAGGGCCTCTCAGCCTCTCTCAGCAGCTGTTCCATTATCAGGTTCCTGTACTGACAGGTAAGCTCATCCTCTGTCATACAGAGCTCCTAAGCTAAAATGGCTCTCCCAGGAGCCGCTACTCAAAGAAGAGTGAAGATAGTTAAGAAAGCTCATTAGTGAATTAGGGAGGTCAGGAAAAATACGTTTATTTATTAGTATGGCCATTTTGGCTGTTGCAAGGATTGTGTATGTGTGTGTGTGTGTGTGTGTGTGTGTGTGTGTAAGAAAAGAGTTCTCTTTTGTCGTTGCGATTCAGTCTGATGTATCTCAGTAAGCTTTAGTCTGTGAGCTCCTCAGCTGCATCTCCTTAAAGACAAAAAGCATACCTTATTGTATTCCTAGGGCATGCACAGTGACTGGCACATAGCAAGTGGTTGAGAATGTACTGTGCTGAAATAATTACAGATTTAAAGATGCAGTGTCTCAGATTTGCTTCAAAGTAATAGAGTGGGAGGAGGAATTGAGTGTAAGTATAGATGAAACAAGATGGATTATGAGATGAAAACTTTTTAATCTGAGTGATATGTTGTAGGGATTTGTTACTATTTTTTCTAGTTTCGCGTTTGTTCAATGTTTTCCACAATAAAAAGTTTTTTTATTAATATCTGTATTAAGTATAACAAAATGTTGAAGGATATGGCAAAGACTGGCCTAGTGCTCTCCAAACAGTCTCATCTTTTTGCTAAGCACATAGCTGGGTTGCATTTTGTAGTCAGGCCACGTAATTAAAGTTCTGGCCAATAGAATGTGGACAGAACTGATGTAAGCCTCTTCCAAGTGTGACCATTATTCTGAATGATCCTCTAAGCATTCTCTCTTCACTTGCTTCCAGTCTGGATGTAGGAAATCAGTGAAAAGCTTCAAGCTCCTAGGCAATGAAAGAGCCTAGATGCCTGAATGATTTCATGGAGCAGAACCATCACTCTCTTCTACTGATGAATCTATAATAGACTATAAGGTGACTGAAATAAGCCTTTGTTGTTGTTGTTGTTGTCATAAGTACAGTATTGAATTGCCCATAATCTTGCAAACCAGGTTTTCAGCCTACATATTTCAGACATGGGAGGAGACTCTCAGTAGTTATTTGACGTTTTAGAGAATCCAGAGCTATAATTAAATACCTCTGAAGATGATGATAATAACAAAACTAGCATCTTTTGAATAGCCACTATATGTCAGGCACTGTTTTAAGTGCTTTCTATGTATTAACTAATTTCACTCTCACAGCAACCCTATGAGGGAGAAACTAGTATTGTTCTAATTTTATAGAGGAAGAAACTGGGAGACTAAATAACTTGCCTAAGTCAAACAAATTGTAAGTGGCAAAGTCCAGATTCAGATCCAGGAAGTTTGCCTCCCAAGCTCTGCCTCCACCAGCCCACAATACTTCCTCAATATTTTGGACTTTGCCATAGGAGTTGAGTCCTGGCATAAAGCAATATCTGAACACATAATGTCACCTACAGAAGCAGTGCTGGACTCCCATTCTAGGGAGGAGTACACAAAACCGGAAAAGGTCCAAAGTCTGCTGTTCCACTGCCCCCGTAAAGGGCATTCTAGTGAGCAGAGTTTAACAATGGTATGATCCGGGATAAAACTTAGTGTCAGTGCTTCGTCCACTCTGACTGATTCTTCTTTTATTCAGTTTTCTTCCGCTCAACCTTGGCCTCTCCTGCATTTGCCACAGGGGGGAAATATTTGTCATCTGTTTTACCTGTATCTGCCACTCTTCTACACCCCCTTCCTCACCCACCCTTCATGACCCCCTCTCCCGGATCCCAACCCAGAGCCTATTTCTCTCCTTTTTCAAGCAACTCAGAGCACATATTAGGGCAGAGAGTCATATCAATGCTCATAAAACCTCCAAATGACAACAGTGATTAATTACTCCCTTGCTTTTTGACTTCACTTGCCTGCTGCAGACACTACCTATCTTCAACAGCCAAGAGAGCTGAGGAGGGGCCACCATCAAGCTTTTTGCCAGTGCACTACCTAGGACAGAATTTTTCAAACTGCATTCCATGGAGAGGCTACAAGAAGCATCTGAGAAGATGGGAGAAGATACATAAGCATTGAATGAATGGGGCTCTACATCCCCCAACTCCACTTCTGTCATGGCAGTTCCGCTTTATCTGCTTCACGTTAGATTGCATTTGGAGAATTGTTCCATCCTTGAAAGAGAGAGAGAAATAAACCCCTTATTTTGGAAGATCCTTTGGATCGCTAAACTTCTGGGCCCCTTAATTTCTTGAATCTCTCAGTTTCCACCATTCCTGCCCACCAGGAGCAGAGGTAGGAAAGACCAGCCCAGCAGACACTCCCAACTCCTAACAGCCCACTTTCTAGGTCCCAGAGCCAAGGAGCATTACAGCAAAACAGAACTCATGGATGGAGTAAGGGGCTGTGGGTTGTTGCTTCCCCTACAAGTCCTACAGTTCTGAATCTTACCTATCCTTGCATAGAGTAGATTTTTAAATGAACATGGTAAGACTGGATGGATGATCCAATCTCTATTACTTTAGATCATTCTGGGGGGAGCGGGGGGACGGGACTGGCCTTAGATCTCAGAATGGCCACAATATTCATTCTTCAATATGCAGAGAGGCAATTTGGCATAGACATTAAGAATATGAGATCTAGAATCAGACCCTTGCTTCAAATCGTGGCTCTGCCACTTCAAACTATGTGACCTTATTCTTGTAAATATGAATACCCTTGCAATGATAATGTTTCTGTCATGAGGATTAAATAAGTTAATACATGTAAAATACTTGGTTACTTGGTGCCTGGCATGTTAGTGTCAGTAAACATTAGCAAATGTTAGCCCTCATTATTGTTGTTACCCTGTTCAAACGCCTTCCTCTGACTCTTCCAAGCAGTATTCATTATTCTCCTCTGCACTTTTTAGCAGTTTGCTCAATAAAGCAGATTCTTTGAAATCAGGATACATAGATATCATAAATTCAGTCCTTACTCCCATCTTAGCACTTGTGGTTACATATCTGTCTCTCCCTCTTAACATCTGGCTCCTTGGGGAAATATTCCATATTTTATTCATCTTTCTATCCCAAGGACCTGGTATATTATAAGTGCTCACTGCAGTTTGATTGAATGAATGAGCAGCATTGGCATTTGTCTGGAGTTGGGAGACTCTTGACCATTTCCTCCTGGCCTTCCTATCTGCTTTGCATCCCAAAGCCTCAGCTCCTTTCTCTGCCCCAACATGAGGATGAGGTGAAGAGTCTGGGCTGGGTCCAGGGCATCTCTCCTAGGCTTGGCTGTGAGGCTATGGGAATTCAGGGCACACAGAAGAAAATAACATTTGCTGGGCTCTTTATCACACTTAATTCTCACAGCAGTTTAGTAGAGGTGTATTCTTGTTGGTCCCTTTTTTACACATGAAGAAACTGACTTTAACAATTGTCTCAAGGTCACATCTGCCTGAGGCAGAATTCAAACCTGAGTCTGCCTCCTCAGCTTGTGCTGTTTCCACTCACTGGCTCCCACTGAAGCAAGCCAAGATCTGCACCCCATCCCACCTCCCTGTTCCACCCCACCTCTCTTCTCTCCTTGGTCTTATCTTTGTTCTTCCATATTAGCCTTCTAATATTATTTTCCTTCCTGAGTTGGCTTATTTATCACTTGGCCATGTCTTCTTATTAATATAACCAGAGCTTAAACATTATGCATCCCTACTGCCTCGTTTGCCAGCACGGTGCTGAGCACTTACGAGCTTTGCAATTAGACTGAGCTCAAAGGGGCCATAACATCTGCATCTTCATGGAGAAAGCTGCTTTCATAGGGAAATGGGGTGGAGAGGAAAGGATGCGAGATGGGCAGTACAAGACAGTGTGCGGCATATGCATGGTAAAGGTGGGACCGAGGTGGGGAGCAGAGTAAAAACACCACCAGGAGCTACTCCCTTGCTGCTCAGCCTTAATTCAACATTGCCCTGCTTGTGACTTGGAGCTATGAGCCTCCAGGAAAATCCTCGGGTTATTTCTAACAGAACCCCCTTCCATCTTATTCCTCTGGCTAATATCAACAACAGCATCAATAGTAACCCTTTGCTTACTGAGCACCTACTATGTGCTTTACACACATTTAATCTCATTTAATCCATGCAACAATCCCATGAGCTAGATGCTAATATACTCCATTTTATAGATGAGGAAGCTATACTTCGGAGAGTTTAAGTAACTGTTCAAGCTCACACAACTAGTAAGTGACGTAACAAAGAGAAATGGTAGAAAGGCCTGAAAAGGAAGAGGAGTTGGAGTGAGGGGCAATTGACATCAGAGTAGGCCTCTTTAAGCTGCTCCTGTTTGAGCAGCTGCCCAAGTGAGCTGGCAGAGTATGGGAACAACTGAAAGCCCCCCTCCCAGCAGCTCACCTCATGGCCTACCTGGAAAAGAAGGATCCCTGGGCCCCAAAGGTTGACACTCTCATCTCTTCCAAGGAGACTTCCAAACTAGCAGAGGTTGTTCAGGGACCAGGGGCACTTTATCCTCAGGGAGAGGATAAAGACCATCATGCTTTATACTTCCTAGACCGAGACACTTTACCTTTCCAGTGGATACCACAAGAGCCCCTCTAAAATGATGTCTGCCCAGCTGATTGATTGTTCTCTCCCAAGACTGTTCTTTTTTATTGGCTTTCCTCCCTCTTTTCCTTCTTTAGCCTCTCATTTCAATCTCCTGGCTTCCTGGGCCCAAGTCTTTGACATCAATTTGGAGCCCCTCTGACAAGTGTTCCAAGACAGTTCCCTCTGAGTTGTGACACAAGGCCAATTCTTAAGAAAACCAGGCTATCGGAATTTATTTGTTCATATTTTTTTTCGTTTTTAAATTTTAGCCTGTCTGAAATTTTGTCAGTTACCCTGGAGGTGGTCCCTCCTTCTAAGGGTCTCCCAGAACCCAAACACTGGTCTAATTCAGAGATTTGGGCTAAGCCATGTAGCTCAGGAAAGTCTATCCCAAGCATCTTGCGGAAGCAGCCCTCAATAAAAAAGTAAAAAGCATTGATAGAACAATTGGCCTTTTTTTTTTCATGCTTAAAACCTTAATAGATTGATGTGGTTAAATAATGCAGAGCCAAGTATTAATAAGTCTGTAGGTGAGACAGGTTATGCTCAGTGGCTCAGAGCTTCCCCCACCATTCCCCTCCTTTTCTTCTCTCTCCCTTGTTTCTCTTTCTTCCAATACAAACAAGTTGGTAATTGGCAATTCCCATTGCCAGTTTATATGCTCAGTGAGCAGCAAAGTAGTCCTCACTGGATTCTTTCTGTGATGTTACCAAGGAACACAGTGGTAGCTGGAAGGACCTTAGAGACTATTTATTCAGCAAATAGTGTGCACGTATTATTTTCCAGACACTGTTCTGAGTCTTAAAGCAGACCGAAAAAGTTTCTACCTTCATGGAGCTTATGATCAAGTAGGGAGACAGACAATGAATAAATCTATGAAATTTATAGTATCTGAAACAATAAGAATTGCTAATGAGACAGAAGAGTATAAAGAGTGCTACCAAGGGTTAATATTTTAAATAGGGTGGTCAGAGAAGCCCTCACTTAGAAGGTGGCATGTTAGCAAAGAGCTGAAGGAGACGAGGGTGAGGAATATAGCTAACTAGGGGAAGAGCATTACATGCAGAGGGAACGGCAAACATAAAGGACCTGAGGCAGGAGCATGGCTGTTCGGAGAATAGCAAGGAGGCTGGCGTGACCAGAAAGGAGAGAAGCAGGAGACAAGGTGAGAGGTCATGAAGGTCTGGATAGTATAGAGCCTTGCAGACCATCATTAGGACTTAACCCAAATGAAATGAGAAGTTTTTGAATGGTTTGGAGCAGTGGATTGACATAATCTGACTTAAATGTAATAAAAGTGATTATGCTGGTGACTGCCTTGAGAATAACTTAGAGGTAAACACAGGGGGACTAGTTAGGAGATACTGCACTCATCTGGAGGGGTGATAAAGCTTAGGTATTAAGAGCAGAGTCCCTGAAGCCAGACTGCCTGGATTCAAATCTCAGCCATGCCCTTACTAGCAGCATCACCTTGGGCAAACATCATAACCAATCTCTCTGTGTCTGTTTCTTCATCCGTTGAATGGAGAAAATAATTGTACCCACCTCATAGGGTTTTTGTAATGATTTAATGAGTTAATAAATGTGAAACACTTAGAACACAGAGTTGTTGTGAGGAGTTGAAACACTTAGACTAGTACATAGCAAAGGCCGTTTGTGTGTTTGGTGTTATTATTATCGTTATTATTATTGTCTGAATAAGAGATGACAGTGAGTCAGGCCAGAGCAGTAACAGTGGGAGAAAAGTGGTCATATTTGAGGAATGTTTTGAAGGTAGAGCCAATAGGATTTGCTGACAGATTGGATGTGTGGAATGAAAAGAGAGGGGTGTAAATGCACCACGTTCATATTACAGTTGAGGAAACTGAGCACAGCTAAGGCCACCATTGTAACAAATAAGTCTTAAGGAGTACTTGTTGCTAAACGTGAACAGAAATCAAAATTAAAGAACAAGGCCACTCATGGTCTAACATACAAATCCCTATGTAATCCACTATTTTCATTTTAATGTATTCCCTTCAGTTCTTATCTTTATGCATGCATGATTTTTTAAAATCTACTTTATTTTTCAGCTTTATTGAGGTAGATTAACAAATAAAAAATTGTATGTATTTAAGGCTGACTAATATTCCATTGTGTATGTATTTTTTATATATACCACATTTTCTTTTACCATTTACTTACGTTGATTCCATATCTTGGCTATTGTGAATAATGCTGCTGTGAATTTCTGCACAGCAAAGGAAACAATCAACAAAATGAACAAAATGAAAAGGCAACCTATGGAGTGGGAGAAAATATTTGCAAACCACGAATCTGACAGAGAGCTAATATCCAAAATACATGAGAAACTCATATGACTCAATAGTCAAAAAACAAATAGCCTGATTTAAAAATGGACACAGGACGTTTTCCAAACAAGACGTACAAATGGCCAACAGATATATGAAAAGGTGCTCAACATCACTAATCGTCGGGGAAATGCAAATCAAAACCACAATGAGATATCATCTCACACCTTTTAAGGGGACTGTGGTCAAAAAAGTAAACCATAAGTGTTGGTGTGGATGTGGAGAAAAGGAAACACTTGTACACTGGAAATGTAAATTGGTACAGCAATTATGGAAAACAGTATGGAGGTTCCTCAAAAAATTAAAAATAGAACCGCCATATAATCTAGCAATCCCATTTCTAGGTATATTTCCAAAGGAAATGAAATCAGTATCTTGAGATATCAGCATTCTTATGATCAATGCAGCATTATTCATATCATGCATGATTTGTAGTAATAATTGCATCAACATAATGTTATATTCTACAAAATATAAATATGTGGCACTTCTTGACTCTAGCAAGGGCTCATTGGTTAAACGTTAAAGAAATTAATGTGATTAATACCATTTATACTCCAGGATATAAGCAGGGCACAGAATTCCCCATTTTGAGATGAAAAAGCATGCAATCCTTTTATGAAGTGAGCCCATATAGATTGGTAAGTACATCACATCTTATTTCAAGGAGATCACAGTCTTATGGGGGCAGATCAAATCACTATAACTGAGGGTTATACTGGAGATATATATATGTGTGTGTGTGTGTGTGTGTGTGTGTGTGTGTGTGTGTGTGTGTGTACAAGTTACCTTGGAAGCACCATGGAACATACACTTAACTCTGCTTATAGAAATAGGGAGGCTTCCAAAGAGAAGAGACATCTAGACAGGTGAAGCTTATTTTCCACACCTTTTATTTTATTTTATTTTATTTTTAAGTTCCAGGGTACATGTGCAGGATATGCAGGTTAGTTGAGTGGTAAACGTGTGCCATAGTGGTTTGCTGTAGCTATCAACCCATCACTTAAATATTAAGCCTAGCATGCATTAGCTATTTTTCCTGATACTCTCCCTCTCCCCACACCACTGCCCCACCAACAGGCCCCAGTGTATGTTGTTTCCCTCCCTGTGTCTATGTGTTCTCATTGTTCAGCTCTTATAAGTAAGAACATGCAGTGTTTGTTTTTATGTTCCTGTGTTAGTTTGCTGAGGATAATGGCTTCCAGCTCCATCCATGTCCCTGCAAAGGACATGATCTCATTCCTTTTTATGGCTGCATAGTATTCCATGGTGTACATGTACCACATTTTCTTTATCCAGTCTATCACTATTGGGCATTTGGGTTGATTCCATGTCTTTGCTATTGTGAATAGTGCTACAATGAACATATGTGTGCATGTATCTTTATAATAGAATGATTGATATTCCTTTGGGTATATACCCAGTAATGGGATTGCTGGGTCAAATGGTATTTCTGGATCTAGGTCTCTGAGGAATCTCCACACTGTCTTCCACAGTAGTTGAACTAATTTACATTCCCAACAACAGTGTAAAAGCGTTCCTATCTCTGCACAGCCTCTCCAGCATCTGTTGTTTCTTGACTTTTTAGTAATTGCCATTCTGATTGGCGTGAGATGGTATCTCATTGTGGTTTTGATTTGCATTTCTCTAATGATCAGTGATGTTGAGCTTTTTTTTTTTTCATATGTTTTTTGGCCACATAAATGTCTCCTTTTGAGAAGTATCTGTTCATGTCCTTAGCCCACTTTTTAATGGGGTTGTTTTTTTTCTTGTAAACTTGTTTAAGTTCCTTATAGACTCTGGAAATTAGACCTTTGTCATATGGATAGTTGCAAAAATTTTCTCCCATTTTGTAAGTTGTCTCTTTGCTCTGATGACAGTTTCTTTTGCTGTGCAGAGCTTTTTAGTTTAACTAGATCCCATTGGTCAATTTTTGCTTTTGTTGCAATTGTTTTTGATATTTTCATCATTAAATCTTTGCCTGTGCCTATGTCCTCAATGGTATTGCCTAGATTTTCTTCTAGGGTTTTTATAATTTTGGGTTTTACATTTAAGTCTTTAATCCATCTTGAGTTAATTTTTGTATAAGGTGTAAGAAAGGGGTCCAGTTTTTGTTTTCTGCATATGGCTAGCTAGTTCTCCCACCAACATTTATTAAATGGGGAATCCTTTCCCTATTGCTTGTTTTTGTCAGGTTTGTTGAAGATCAGATGGTTGTAGATGTGCGGTCTTATTTCTGAGTTCTCTATTCTATTCCATTGGTCCATGTGTCTGTTTTTGTACCAGCACTAGCTGTTTTGTACCAGCACCATGATGTTTTGGCTGCTGTAGCCAAAACTACTACTACTGTAGCCAAATACTACTGTAGTTATAGTGTAGTTTGAAGTCGGATAGCATGATGCCTGCAGCTTTGTTGTTCTTCCTTAGGATTGTCTTGGCTCTATGGGCTCTTTTTTGGTTCCATGTGAAATTTAAAATAGCTTTGTCTAATTCTGTGAAGGATGTCAATAGTAGTTTGATGGGAATAGCATTGAATCTACAAATTACTTTGGGCAGTATGGCCATTTTCATGATATTGATTCTTCTATGCATGAGCAATTTTCCGTACCCTTTAGATAGGGCACAGATGAGACTTAGCTCAATTGGCTTTAACCACACTGGCCAATGTGTATTGCTGATTGTTCTGGCTGCTTTTCTTACTAGACTATGTGTGCATCTCTGATTCCAGCACTATCCAGATTCCTGACACATGGTATCTGCTCCTTTAATGTTTATTGAGTAAGTGCAGCATATCTGAAAAAAAGTGACCTGAACAGTGGCAGATGAAGAAACCACACAGCACACTGGCCTTGTAAATCATTTTTGGGGGTCAACAAATATTTTTACTGATTTTCAGAAAGACCATGTTTCTCATCTAAAATCTTGGTAATGGATGGTCAGAAAATGGAAGCCATTTTTGGTATTTCAAGTAGAAATAATTTAATATGGAGTCTGACTTAGACAAACATTGGATAAGCTGGGGGAGTGAAGGTCAGGAAGCCACTGCTAGAGGTTAAAAAATTGAAACATGCTGGGATCTCAAAGAAGCCACTTCAGTCTCAGCTGCTTGCACTACCAAAGCAGGTGATTTGCAGAATCTTACCCAAAAATCAATGCAAACCTCAGTTCTGCCATCTGCCTATATATTTGCCCCAGTTGCCACCAGAGAAATATGACATCTCTTCTGCCTTAAATCTCAAATATGTGCTTCTTAATGGCAGAATATAACCCAGTACCATATAGGAAGAGAGATCCTCAGAAATGTAGTTCCAGACTTCTCTCCTGAAATGCAGAGATTTTAGGAGTGGGGTGGTGGGGTGATAATGCTAAATTAGCAACAAATAGTCCAGCACAGATGACCTCCCCCAAGTCTCATCTGTGAGAAGAAAGGCTTGCACAGCTCTGGTAACACTGAGCTTTACTTACTCCACCTCTAGGAAGCTGTCATATTCACTTGAAACATCTTCCTGCAGGAGCAGTGCAACAAAACTTAGAACATTTCCATTCAACCACATCTTTAAAAACCCACCATTTAGAAAGCAGGCCCAGGTAGTGTGGGGTAGTGGAAAGAACTCCAGTTTTGGGGGCAGACATACTGAGTGCTAATCTCAGCTGTACTCCTTATTAGCCATGTGAACTTAAACAGTTATTTAATCCTTCTGGGAAAAAGTGATTATAAAATAATCAGAGCTATATAAAATATGTATAAAAGAATGTTCATAACAGTATTTTAAAATACCAAGTTCATTTAAAAATTGTGATGCATCCATATGAAACAGTATCATGCACCCTCTTAAAATTACCTTGTGGAAGAATAGCGTTAACATGGGAAGATGTTCATGATATGGGGAGAAATGAGAAAAACAAGTTAAAAGACAGTATGAACACTGCAATTCAGTTTTTATAAAAACAACTATAAAACTATAAAAAGACTACACCAAAATGTTGACAATAGTTATTTCTGAGGGTAATGGGAATTAAAAGTGGTTTTTTGCAAATGTGTGTGATTTGCTGCATTATGTGTTACTTTTGTGAGTTTAAAAAAATTATATACAAATAAAAGCACCAGATAAGATTATTAAGAGAAGTTAACTAGACAACATATGTGAAGTACCTAATACACTTTCAATAAATGATAGTTCCTTTCCCCACTTAAAAATAATTTTACTTCATTTTATATTTTGAATACATAATAGTCACATTCAATTTTTTTTTGAGATGGAGTCTCGCTCTTGTCGCTCAGGCTGGAGTGCAGTGACGCGATCTCGGCTCACTGCAACTTCCGCCTCCCGGGTTCAAGTGATTCTCCTGCCTTAGCCTCCCGAGTACCTGGGACTACAGGCACGTGCCACCATGCCCAGCTAATTTTTTGTATTTTTAGTAGAGACAGCGTTTCACTGTGTTAGCCAGGATGGTCTGGATCTCCTGACCTCATGATCTGCCAGCCTCGGCCTCCGAAAGTGCTGGGATTACAGGCATGAGCCACCATGCCCAGCCACATTCAAAATTTTTTAAATATAAAAGTGAAAGTTCTCCCTCCTGCCTCAGACCTCCAGCCACTCACTTCATTTTCCCACAGGCAACCAATGTTATTAGCTTCTTACATATCTTTTAGAGAAAATGTGTGCATATATAAGCAAACATATAGTTATGTATTCTTTTACTCCTTTTTTGCATAGATGGTAGTACAGCATATTATACTACCTTTTATGCCCCTTTGTATTTTTCTTTTATACTCCTTTTTTGATGATCTTTCTGTATTGGTATATACAGAATTAGAATAAATAGCTGAACCATCATTTACTTAACCAGCCCCCTATTAGTGGACATTTAAGCCCAGTCATAGTGAAGGTAGCCTCAGATACAAGGATGACTTGTACTTTAGGAATGACTTCTCTGTCCCTGATCTCTTCTGGACCTGCAATCATCACCCTGTCCATAGGCTCCAGTCATATCTAGGCCTCAGCTTCTGAGGCTGAGGGGCTCCAAGAGACCAAGGCTGAGCTCAAACCCATACCTATTTATTTTTACTAATTTTGTTGGCAGTGACTGGGTCTGCCATGGTTCCAAAGATATCCTTGTGAAAGCTCTAAGAGCTGATAAGCCGTGTGCCACGTGTTTAACGATGTTCCCTCTGTGAGGCTCTCTTTCTCTATCACTGTTCACTTCTGCACTGTTTTCTGCCCCCAGTCTTTTCTCTGGAGAAGTCAGTGCCCTGTGAATCCCAGAGTTCCCTCTCCTGCCTGAATCCTTTCCTCATCCTCTTTCCCATCTTGGAAGACCTGGAAGCATAAGGACCACGTTGTTGTCCTCTAATCTCACCTGGGTGACAAATGGAGTGTGGTGACAATGAGAAACCAGACCTGAAGGTGCAATGGTGACACGGATGGGGTGGTAGTTGGATCTTCTGGGTGCTGACAGATGATTAGGAATACGGATGTGGGGATTAGCTGAGGAGAGCTTACCCTACAGTAAGTCTTCTGGATGGAGAATCTCTTTGGTGGTAGTTAAGGGAAAGTAGTTAGGACCTAAGCCAATAAGAATGACTTAATTTCTTTCCTTATATTAAGCCTGTAAAGAAAGACTCTTTTGAGTAATTGGTTAATTTCTTAATTAAACTGATATGGATTGAATACCTATTACATGCAAAGCATTCTATTGGATGGTTCTGCGTCTCTGTTTTATCGTTTTAGACATTGTGGTTTTGCCTCTCTTGCTGGGGTTACTATTTCATGCAGACCCTTTCATTGCTATTGCCACAAACTTTTGTGGTCTTTCAAGGTCTGTGAGTTTTTTTCCCTAGGGTTCAGCCTGTCAGCCAGAGAGCAAGTTCTTAAAAGTCACAGTTTAAATCAGGTAGTCACAGAAGTTGACATCTGATTAGGATGGCACATAGGATGTACTTAATCAATGCTGTCTAACTTAAACCGATCAGGGTCAATGAAAGCCCTTCTATAAAACCACAAAGCGTGCCATGTGCCCTTACTCACTGGAGATAATGGCATTGGGAACAATTATTAGCCTAATTTCTTTTTACATCAATGTAGATTTGATGTCTGGTAATATATGTGTTGTACCTTTAATGACCTTTTAATGATGAAGAGGATCAAAAGCATTTTAGATGTGAACCTGCACCATTAGTCTCCATTTCAGAAATTCACAGTAATTACTGCAGCTGCTTCTCCAAGCCCTGCAAGAGCACTGAGTTCCTGTGAGTGTATCTGCACAGTTAATCACAATCAACACAGAACCAAGTCGATGTAGGTTCCAGGGGGTGGTTGCTGAAGGTGGAGAAGGACAGAGGGAGTGACATTGGAAGGGAGTGGAGGGCTGTGATTCAGGGCCTAGGGTGTCAAGATCTCTCAGAACAGGGGTCCTTTCAGCCCTGGACCTCTCCTCATAGAGAGTTCCAGATTTAGAGTGAAATATGAGTTGCTATAATACCCTGTTGGATTCTACAAGTCATATTGGAAAAAACTAAAGATTCATAATTCTGCATACTACCGTATCACGTTTATGAACATTTGGTAGGGGCAGGGAAGAGTTTGGGGCATGTGACACAGGGTACACAGCTAGGGTAAGTAAGTGAATCTGGATAGGCAGAGTTTAGGGAAGGGAGCACACAGGGAAAGACCCAAGGGACAATGATGCTTCCCAGGGAGGGGAGGTTAGATGGAATGGTTCAGTGTGCTGTTTATTCTTTGACTGTCCATCCCCAAGATGCATTGTCTGCCATTCTCTGTGCCACAGAGGCTGACCATTGTGGACTGCATCACCCAGGCTGTCTTACTCTGTGGCTTCCAGTTGGCTT
Organism: Pan paniscus; assembly: GCF_029289425.2. NCBI lineage: Eukaryota > Metazoa > Chordata > Mammalia > Primates > Hominidae > Pan > Pan paniscus. The sequence goes on from NC_073264.2 coordinate 66,863,046, forward strand.
TAACCATAGGGAGGCATTGGCAGGAGACTGAGGTAGGAGAGAGAGGTCAGGGTATTTCTTCCTCCGCTCCCTTTCTGCTTAAGTGTTGCAGTGCTGACAGTGAGTGTATCCCTCTACAGCCTTTGTTCCTATCAGAAGGCCCTTCTTCCATGGCTCCAGCTCTTACTGGGCTCTGATAGCATGGTTCCCTCTACTTGTCCCAAGACTAGCAGTGGTATAAACTTCCTGTTTTTCTAGTCCTTGGATGCCTCAACATCTTTAATAGGTTCCAACCCTAACCCTATTCACATGGCTGTAAATAGTACCTCCATTAAATTCAAAATCCCTGCTAGACATGCCTGCTGTTTCTGGGAGAACCCTGGCTGATACAATGGGTATATCAGGGACTGATGAATGTTTACCAACTCTAATTCCTTTTCCTGGACACACAGGAAGATTACATTTTCCATTCTCCCTTGCAGTAGGTTGAGGCTGTATTACTCAGTCATAGCTAATGAGATGATAACACCTCCAAACCTGATCATGAAACCCCCTGTGCACTTGAGCCCACCCTCTTCCTCTTCCATGGTAACAGTGGAAGCCGTATGTTTAAGGTTGCAGTATCTCCAGCTGGAAGAAGCTTGGATGCCTAAGTTGCTACTTGGAGGAGAATTGCCCAACTGTGTCCAACTATGATATGAGTGAAAAATGAGCCTTTATTGTGTTATGCCACTAAGATTCTGAGGGTGATTTGTTACAGCAATTAGGGTTAATTACCTTGACTAATACAGTGGAGGTGCTAAAGAAGAGGCCACCAAGAACAATGGAGCATCCAAGGCATAAACATAAGGAAGCACATAATCTAACTTGGGTGACACTGCAATGAGAATTAACAAAGAGTATAACGTTATTGCTTTGTGCAAAGAGCAGGGATTTGGATGTCAGAGTTGAGTTTAAATCCAGGCTTCACCACTTCTAGCTATGTGATCTTGAGCAATTACTTTATCTTTTTTAGTTTTCTCATGTAAAATGGGGAAAGTAATGCCTATCTCACAAAATTCTTTGGATAGATGATTTATTTATATAACATCATAACTGGTACTTGATGATATTTTCCTCATTTTCCTCTCAGCTGTGAATTCTAAACTCAGTGCCTCCGGTGACTGGTAAGTAATTTCAATTTTGGAGGGCATTTCGCCTCTTGAGTGGTATGTTCTAATTTCTAATGGCCAAGGACAATTCATATTGTCATAAGCATCCTGATGAATAAATTTGAATGTGACCAGGAGAGAGGGATTTCCTTTGGGGCTTGTACTTGGGCTTTCCCTCTTTCACTTCTCTGCCTTCTCAGGCACCATCTTGAAATTTGGAGGTCAACTAACACGTTTGTCAAGTCAAGCAAAATTAGGGCTTTAGAATCCCAGTTCCATCCCCTACTTCATGAGTGAATGTGGATCCTGGGACAAAAATGTCTTCGATAAAGTAAGAAGAAAGATTCCCCATGGAAACTTTGTTCAGCATCAAGCAGGCTTATCTGTCCACTCATCCATCTATCCAGAAAATAGTTGTTTAGTGCCTAGCATTTGTGAGGAACACTTCTAGATCCTGTAGTAGATACAAAGATAGATTACACACAACTTGCCCTGAAGAGCTTACATTCTTGCAGAAGAGAAGGTAATTTATCTTCCTAAATAATTTTAAGACAGACCAGAATGTGATGATAAGCAGGGTAGGTACAAAGTGCTATGAAATTCAGAGGAAGGGAAATCCCTTCTAGCTGCAGGGATCAAGGAGCATTTGAGTAAATCTTGAAGGTGGGGCATAATTTGAACATATGGAGATGAGGGACAGATCAAACATGGAGAAGTAGGAGATATCCATAGCGGGGAAGTGGTGGTGAGAGCACAGCTACTGAAAGTGGAGGGAAACAGTTTTAGAAGTGCCACCTGAGAACAGATTATACAGAGCCTGAATTCTAGGCCAGGACCCTTATGATGAGGGCAAGTCATCAAAGGTTTCTGAGCACTGGAGTGCCATGTGCCCTGGGAAGGCTATTTGGGAAGCCGTGTGCAGCCTGCGTAAGATTCAACAGGGGATGGAGAGGAGGAGGCCAGTTAGAAGAGCTGCCACCATCTAGGTAAACCTTAATGTGGGATTAAGCAAGGCCGGAGGCTGACAAGTGTAAGGAGTGTGTGGGAGAGTCATTCAACAGGTATTTATTATGTATCTGTTCTATTCCCCAGTTGTGTAAGTCACTATCGGGGTGAAAACTCAAAAGCGACACAATTCTTGCCTACTAGGTGCTTGGAATATGACATGAGGGGTGAATCAGGCAAGGGAAAGCTTGTCCTTCCTGAGCACTTGCCCTAATGGCCTCATGGCATAAGAACGAGCTAGTTTACCCCCCACTCATCCCCCACTCAGCACCTGTGAACAGTCCCCACTTCCACCCAATACCACCAAGGATAGAGGTTTAAAGTTTTAAGGTAAGATGTAGTCTGCTGTCCATCCTTTGTTGTTTTTGTTTTCTTTCCAACTTTTATTTTAGGTTCAAGGGGTACATGTACAAGTTTGTTACATGGATAAATTGTGTGTCCTGGGAGTTTGTCGTGCAGATAATTTTGTCACCCAGGTAATCAGTATAATACCTGATAGATAGTTTTTCAATCCTCACTCTCCTTCCACCCTTCACCCTCAAGTAAGACCCAGTGTCTATTTTTCCCTTCTTTATGTCCCTGTGCACTCAATGTTTACCTCCCACTTGTAAGTGAGAACATGTGGTTTTTGGTTTTCTGTTCCTGTGTTAGTTTGCTTAGGATAATGGCCTCTAGCTCCATCCATGGTGCTGCAAACAACATGATCTTATTCTTTTTTCTATGGCTGTATAGTATTCCATGGTGTATATGTACCACATTTTCTTTATCCAGTCCACCACTGGTGGGCAACTAGGTTAATTCCATGTCTTCGCTATTCTGAATAGTGCTGCAATGAAAATACACATGTATGTGTCTTTATGGTAGAACAATTTATATTCCTTTGGATATATACACAGTAGTGGGATTGTTGGGTCAAATGGTAGTTCTATTTTAAGTTCTTTGAAAAATCTCCAGACTACTTTCCATGATGACTGAACTAATTTACATTTCCACCAGCAGTGTGGAATTCGCTTTCCTTTGCAGCATCTGTTATTTTTTGACTTTTGCATAATAGCCATTCTGACTTGTGTGAGATGGTATCTCTTGATACTTTTGATTTGCATTTCCCTAATGATTAATGATATTGAGGATTTTTTCATATGCTTGTTGGCTGCATGTGTGTCTTCTTTTGAGAAGTGTCTGTTCATGTCCTTTGCCCATTTTTAAATGGGGTCATTTGTTTTTTGCTTATTGATTTAAATTGCTTATAAATTCTGGATATTAGACCTTTGTCAGATGCATACATTTTCTCCCATTCTGTAGGTTGTCTGTTCATTCTGTTAACAGTTTCTCTTTCTGTCCTCCTGTTAATCCTTATTTAACAAACATTGTATAGCACTTAATGTATTCCAGATATGATTTTAAAAGCTTTATAAATACAACATCATTTTATCCTTGTAAAAATCTTAATGAGATACATATTTTTATCATTCCCATGTTATAAATGAGAAAACAGAAGCATAAAGAGATTATATAATTTTCCCAAGGTCATACAGCTAGTAAGTAGAGAATCCTGGGTTTAGAACCCAAGGCATCTGGCTCCAGAATCCTTGCACTTTTCCACCACATTATACCACCTCCCTGCCTCGCTGCTTTCTCTTCCACCCACCTGCAATGAATCACAGCCAAAAGGGATTATTCTTGGACTCTGCTCATCCCTGCTGAATCAGTTCTGTCTTCTTGGCTCATGATGCTGTCCAAGGTCACAGTCATGGCTGGAATGAGACTCACCGATATCGTTGATGCTAAACTTCACTGTCCCTCCTGTTGTGTAACCAATGAGAAAGTGGATGGAACAAATCAATGAATTGGAGAGGGGCAGCAGTCTTACAAAAGATGGTTCTGGGCTGGGCGCGGTGGCTTACACCTGTAATCCCAGCACTTTGGGAGGCCAAGGTGGGTGGATCACCTGAGGTCAGGAGTTCGAGACCAGCCTGGCCAATGTGGTGAAACCCTGTCTGTACTAAAAATACAAAAAATTAGCTAGGAATGGTGGCAGGCACCTGTAATCCAGCTACTTGGGAGGCTGATGCTGGAGAATTGCTTGAACCCGGGAGGTGGAGGTTGCAGTGAGCCGAGATTGCATGGCACTCCAGCCTGGGCAACAAGAGCAAAACTCTGTCTCAAAAAGAAGAAGAAGAAAAAAAAAAAGACGGTTCTGAAACTGTGGGACTTTTCACCCTCCCTGCCGAGCTGCCAGGCTTATGCCACCACTCAGCATGCTGCTCAGGAAGAGGCAGAACGATGGCCGTGCTTACAGCATGGGCTATGACTCTCACTGCCTGTGGACTCTGGGACAAGTTATTTAACTTCCCTAAGAATCAGTTAGGGAAGTTTCCCAGCCATAAAATGGGGGTATTACATAGTATTTCCCTCATAATATTGCGATATCATTTCCTTATCTGTGAAATACCTTCATCTCAACACTCAATACAATGGATGGTCTCTAAGTAACATCCACCCAGCTCTATGATCCCATTAAGTGTTGGAACGATAATTCCATTAGGAGTTCAAAGGGGGAACAAATCAATGGAGATTGAAGTAATCAGAGAGAGTTTCATAGAAGAGGTGAACCTGGGAGGATCTGTGTGGGCTGAAGGGAGGAAGAAGTCACCTTCTAGCTCCTGTGTCCCATAAACTCCAATCTGACAGCTGGTGACCGTTCTGGGTCCACTCAGGCCAGACGAACATCTCTCCAGGGAGTCCCAGCCTTCCTTCTCACTCCAAGACACCATCAGCCACACCAAAGGGGACCAGCAAAGCCTCAAGCTGTGTTGTGCCCTGTGTGAAACGTCAACTGCCTCAAGACCCAGCTACCCGACACAGTCTGTTTTCTGGTCAGAGGATTGCTTTCCATTTGTCATTATCAACTAAGCACTGTCCAGGTCAATGGAACCGATGTCTCTCAGACTGGAGAGATTGTCTTAAAAACAGGACCGAGGCTTTTAACCAGGGTTGGGTCCCATAGTTCTCTCTGAAGGATGATGCCCATTTGTGGGTGAAGGATACTCAAAGCCCTTGAATCCCTACTGCTTATCCTCATCCCCACAAAGTCCCACCAAGGAAGCTGTCCTGGTCACCTGCTTGGAGAGAAACCTACCTCTTTGGATCCCATCCCTTAAAATGGCATCACCTGGTAAGTGCTGCCAGCCTCCTTGCCAAGTCCAATTTAGTGACACACAAGGCCCTGGCTGTTTTTCTAAGCCGGTGAGATTTCCAAAAATGGTTGGAAGGAAAGGAGAGAAATCTGACCGCGAGAAAATGGGACTTATGGGATCGTCATGGGGAGCCTGTGGGAGGAGTTAAACTTCATGCTGTGTGGCTTTGCTGTGGCCTCAATTTTTCACTCCCAGCTCTTCTTTAGAGCCTTTCTCTACCTCCTTGAAAAGCTGTACAGTGAAGTTATTCTTCATCACAGAGGCCATCTACCTATCACTTGTGCTAGGAAGGTGACATTTTTCCCTTTTTTCCTAAAGGTCAAACTAAATTTATTCCCATATGAGGGAGCCCTGCATGCTGGTCATGCACGGCAGCTGGGCTCTGAGGGATACCAAGTGGCTGCAGTAGCTCCCAGGCAGGAACCTGCCTCTTCTAGGTGAGCAGCCAAGGGGGCCGCAGCTGCTTCAAGCTGAGAAATTGAGTCAGGGTGGACGTTCAGAGGCCCCTCCATAAACCCCCTAATTATCAGTTTACTGCACCCCCATCCTTTCAGTCCTCAGTTCTTCCATTAGCCTCCAGAGTCACTTGGGAGCAGCCCAGGATCATTAGTGGCAGTTCGCTGGAGCTGCACTCAGATTTTCCTGGCTAGTGGCATTTCAGGTGTGACAAGCAAAGGGTATACGTGCATCTTTGCTTCCATCGCTACCAGAACAGACTGCAGCAGAGAATGAAGGTCTCCTTCTGTGAGTTATTTTTATATTTATTTATTTAAAAACAGGGTCTTGCTCTTTCACCCAGGCTGGAGTGCAGTAGCTCAATCAAAGCTCACTACAGCCTTGACCTCCTGGGCTCAAGTGATCTTCCCACCTCTGCCTCCTCCTGAGTATCTGGGGTCATAGGTGCACACTGCCACATTCCCTGCTAATGTAATTTTTTTTTTTTTTTTTTGGTAGAGACAGGGTTATGTTTTGTTGCCCAGGGTGGTCTTGAGCTCCTGGTTCCCCAAGTGATCCTCCTACCTCAGCCTCCCAAAGTGCTGAGATTACAGGTATGAGCCACCACGCCTGCCCTATTTTATTTTTTTAATATACCTCACAGTTAAGATCTTGGTTCCTTCTATCACACATTATTTTCTAAAAATAAGAGGTGGTTAATGCTGACAACATTGTACCACAGCAGAAAGTAATGAGGCCCGCTTTCTAGGATAAGACTTGCTTCTCACTTGCTTATTTTTACAACACTTCCTTTAAGGAAAAAGGCCACAATCACAGAATGACCCAGCTGGAAGGGACCTTAGAAATGATTTAATTCAGCCCCTTTACATCTTTCCCTCAGTTTCTAGATGAGGGAGTGAGGTTCAGAGAGGTGAGGGGACTTGGGCCCTCATGACATCCAGAAAACATGGTCTGAGAAACACAGTTCCGGGTGACCTGCTGCTCCTCCTCTGTGGCCTGGGAAGAGTTGCATGTTCTTTACATTTCTACTTTTTGTATCTGACTCCATCATCTTGGAAAAACATACACAAAACAAGGAGATGATGTAAAAAAACGAGTAATATGTCCACTTCAGAGTCTCATAATCAGGAAATGCCCTCGTATGCCCTCTCTGACTCCACAGACCCTCCACCCTTAGTTTCTTAGGCTGTCTGGGTATCCGTTTCAGTATGTACTGGGTCTCGGCTGTTTGACTAGGCGTATCTGGTATCCGCTCTCTGCCCGCACTGATTGAGACCCCAAATATAGCTGATTGCAGCAGAGAGCAACATCTGACCCTGGGGAGCCCCATTCAGAGGTTGATTATCTGCCAACAACATGGCCTAGTTCCTGGCTGAACTCAGGGACACAGAAATTGTGGTTTGTCGGTTAAGAGCTAGATGGAAGTAGGTGTCACATAGATCCAGGTACTAGGCTGGTCACACTGGGCCTTGCGCAGGAATAGTAAGCAGAAAAGGCTGTTTTTTTGTTTTTTGTTTTTTGTTGTTCTTTTTGAAGAAGCAGGAGGGTGGAATACATACAGAGAAATATGGGCCTAAAAGACCATGTTCCCCTGAGGCGGAAAGAAGGGCTTCAGCTCCTGGCAATTTCTGGTATCATGAGGCTCTGCTAAATTTCCTTTCTTACCCTTGGCCGGCATGGATTTTTACAATCTCCTATCTCCTACCCTTTATTTGTATTGGCTTTAGTCCCTTACAACCACAACTTCCCTAATCAGAACATTATCTTGTACAGTCTGCATGTGTTAAGTCTTGTTCCTCAAACCAGGAACAAACTCTCAAAGTACAGAGATTAACGTCTTAGTCTTTTGAAAAATCTTTCCAGGTAACTTGTAGATATGACAGCTGTTGAAAGGTTAGGCTGAAAGGCTTTCTGGAAATCCAGTTCTATAAACCTGTTTAAACGTTTACATCAATTGGCCCTGAGAAAGCCTTTTTGAGGTTTCCAACATAAAGCAGCTCAGTATTAACTGTCATTGGAAGTTTAAGAGAAATGAATGCCAATATGTCTGATATAGCCTTAACTTTCCCAGGCCTCTTCAGCTGGCAGGCTGAGAAGGGATTCCAGGCACTGTAGTAACACAGAAGTCACCGGCTCATGTAGCACCATGGCTCCTGAAAGCATCCCTCTACTACTTTTGTGAGTTTCAAGGGGTGTCTCACTTGGGTGCATGGAGAACTTTGCTTATCTGGGGCCACTAATGCTGCACCATCTCCCCTTACCTACTTTTAATCTGCCTTTCCATCTACCCTCTGTCACCTCTTTATTGCCTCCTTCAGTCCTTCTTCCATGTTGCTAGCAGGGATGTCTTCCAAGTGCAGATCTCACCACATATTCTCCTGCTCAAAGCCCATCTGTAGCATATACTATTAGTTGCTTGTTCTCAGCAATCCCCAGTGCTAACCTATCCAGCTCTGTTGATAGAGCTGGTCCCCCATGAAAGATGCTGAAAGTGCCAAATATGTGCCCTTTCAGATTCCCTTACAGCTAGGACATGGGGACATGACCTGATTCTGACCAACTGGATCTGAGGGGAAGAATTCTGAGGGTTTCAGAGAAATATATCCCTTCTTCATATAAAACACACATCAAAAGAAACATCCCTTTTCCTTGTTTAGGGCTTTGTGTGCTTAAGCCATGATGCTTAGACTTGGACTCCCATATTGTGGTCATGGGGAGACAGTGACCCAGAGCCCTATATTGATGAGTTCCTGAAGCTTTCTACCACTAGACTTTTTATTATGTAAGAAAATATAGTGTTCTTATCATGTAAGCAATGTTTACTTGGGCCTTCTGGTGTTACTTGCAGGCAAAAGCAACCCAAGATATTTTCCACAGATCCCTATTGGAAAAAGTTCAAACTCCTTATCTGGGTACATGAGGCCTTTGCTGTGAGAGCTTCCCGGAGGGAAAGGGCAGAGATGCTATGTGCCAACTGAAATTACAGAAAAGACTGGATGAAATCAAACAGAGAGTTAATCTAAATAATGATTGCAAACATGGATGCAAACAGTGTAGATGCCATGATAATAAAGATATGATAGACAATATGTAAGCTGTAATGTAAAAAAAAAGAGTTGAGAACCAAAATCTTCTACTTGCACACAACCAACTGTGTATATTAGCATGACTTTCCTATTCCATTGTCTTTATTAGCATAACTTTACTGCTCCAGAGGACTCATGTTCAGGAAGATAAAAACTGCAAACAGCTTTATTGTCTATGTGATAATAAATTTTAAGTTTCAGTGTGGCTATGTTATGGTACCTTGTTTTTGGGTCAAACACGAGTCTAGATGTTGCAGTGAAGGCACTTTTTAGATGGGATTAACTTTTAATAGACTGGATTAAGAAAATGTGGCACATATACACCATGGAATACTATGCAGCCATAAAAAATGATGAGTTCATGTCCTTTGTAGGGACATGGATGAAATTGGAAATCATCATTCTCAGTAAACTATCGCAAGGACAAAAAACCAAACACCGCATGTTCTCACTCATAGGTGGGAATTGAACAATGAGAACACATGGACACAGGAAGGGGAACATCACACTCTGGGGACTGTTGTGGAGTGGGGGGAGTGGGGAGGGATAGCATTAGGAGATATACCTAATGCTAAATGACAAGTTAATGGGTGCAGCACACCAGCATGGCACATGTATACATATGTAACAAACCTGCACATTGTGCACATGTACCCTAAAACTTAAAGTATAATAATAATAAAATTAAATTTAAAAAGTAAAGCAAAAAAAAAAATCTGTAGATTTTGAGAAAAGCAGATTACTCTCCATAGTGTGTTTGTGCCTCATCTCATTCATTGAAGGCCTAAGGAAAAAAGGACTGAGGTCCTGAAGAGAAATAAATGCCTCCAGACTGCATGCAGACTCGAGGCTTTAACATGAACGCCTGCCGAAATTTCCATCCTCCCAGCCTGCTCTGTAGATTATGGACTTCCAAGCCTCCACAATGGCATGAGACAGTTCCTTAAAAAGAAATCCCTCTCTGGTTCTGTTTCCCTGGAGAAGCATGACCAATACAGTTTATTACAGGAACTTCTGAGAAGACCTTTCAACTCTTAAACAGAAAACATCAACAGATATCCCAAGATGTCCCTTCCCTCAACATCCTCATCTTGCTGTGTCCACCAAACATTATCCTCATCTAATCTTCTTTTACCTTTCCTCCCCATTGAAAGACAGGCTTTATGCCAAATTTCACGGCAAGGTCTCAACAAATCAGACTTTACTTTCCCCTGCAAGATGCTATCAGACTCTGTAAGTTGTAGATAACTGATAGCAATGCAAGATAACTCTTGTCTACAGATATACAAATAAATTCCATCAGGTGGATATTTACTTAATTTCTCAAATGTGAAGGAAGCCAGTTTTGCCTCCATTTGAAAATTTCAATATTCCTGATGTCTCTATGTCTGTTTTTTACATTTTCCTTTGAACTAATTGTAGCTTCTACCTGGTTCCTGCATTAGTAATAAGTTAAATAAGTTCTTTAATGTGTGTGATTTTTATCTTCATGAGTCATGATTTTACCCTTTTAAAAAATCATTCTTCAACATCAATTTAGCTTTTCATTTTGGAGGGATGACCTATTTAACCAAGGACAGGAAGCTGAAGTTGGCAAGAAGAGAGGGAAACTGGGGCATTCTCTTAGGCAGTAAGCCTATTTCCTTCCCTGTTTCTCTGTTGAATAAGGACATGAAGAGATTGAGGACAAATGAGGGAAATCTAACCATCTACCTCTGGGAGTCTATGAAGATGTGGACCCCTGAGTCCACACCCAGGAGTCAGGCAGCATAGGAGTGCAGCTGCTTTGGAAAAACATGTGTTACACACTCTTAAAATTCTTTTTATGCTTGGAGTGATGACATTGAGTCCCTCTGACACCTTTACATCTGGAGTCCCTCCTTTGGTTAATTCACTGCACCCTTGCAGCTTGTATGCTCTTCTTTAGTGCTTATCATCCCATATTACGATGTTTCTATTACTCTGTCTTGCATCATATTGTAAACTACATGAGAGCAGGGTGCGTCTTGTTCATTAGTATGCTAGTGCCTGGCACACAGCAGTCATTCAGTATGTTTTGTTAATGAAGGAATAGGTTAATATATCTTACTAAGTAATTTGAAAAGTTATCTTTTCCTTTTATGAACAGGTCATAGGACAATTTCCCAAGTGTATTTGGGGCTAGATTTTTCCTTTATCTAGAGGCAACACAAAGTGAAGTCCTTGCATAGCAGTTCCCGGGGATCCCCTATGAAGGATCATCCTGGCGGCCACAGTTCTCAGGCTTTCTGGCTTTTCAGTCCCAAGGTAGCAAGTCTTTGTCTAAAGCACAAGGATGTGTATGATACCATGTATTAAAAGATTTTCCACTAGGTCTGAGGACGAAGAATATTCTGGCAGGTGCTCTTTTTCTTCTCAGAATTCTCTCAGACCCTTGGATTAGATAGAGGGCAACAATAGCCACAAAAAAATTGGAGTCTCCTGAGAAACCTATATGACTTCTGAGAGAGAAAGGCCCTGGAAGAAAGCTGAAGAAGAACTTTTGGAGAAACAGGAAAGTGATGGTAAACCTGGAGAATGGGAGTTTTATTCACCTTATTTTTACATGATCTGAGGACCTGGTAGAGGCCTGATATGAGGGGAGAGTAGGCGCTTGGGTCCCCTGCTTTCTTCTCACTTTGGAAGAAATGGTCCCTACTTTTGTTTTTTCTTTTTTTTGAGACAGAGTCTCACTCTGTTGCCTAGGCTGGAGTGCAGTGGCACGATCTTGGCTCGCTGCAACCTTGGCCTCCTGGGTTCAAGTGATTCTCATGTGTCAGCCTCCTGAGTAGCTGGGATTACAGGCATGTACCACCATGCCCAGCTAATTTTTGTATTTTTAATAGAGACAGGGTTTCACCATGTTGGCCAGGCTGGTCTCGAACTCCTGACCTCAGGTAATCCACCTGCCTCAGCCTCCCAAAGTACTGGGACTACAGGCATGAGCCACCGTGCCCAGCCAGGCTCTACTTTTGAATGACCTATGGATACAGAGTCCAGGAGGTGGAACAGAGAGTTCAGAACATTTGCCAACATCACTAGCATGCACAAACTGAATGAAAATGATTTGGAAAAATTGGTATTGTAAATCGTTCATTGCCATATTTAGGAGCTGGACTTATCCTTATGCCATCTCCAGTTTTCTTCTTTGGGGAAAATTTCTTAAAGGGACAGCAGATTGAGTTGTTGGCATTGAGGCTTGCCATATGAAAAGGAAAAAGGAAATCAGGGTCCCATTTCTCTCTTTATTATTGTGCTCCCATTTGAGGCATTTAAAAATTTTGCTTATTGAAGAGGGCTTTCATCTATGCCTGCAGAAAATTACAGGGCTAAGTTACTTTATAATTCTACTGTGCTATCTTTTCCTTTCCTCTGTTTCAAAATGGTTTGCTCAGAAGAAAGAGGAATATTTCTGCATTTGTCACAGCATACAGAAGAATTTCTGAAGCTCTAAGAAAACCCTGACCCGGGCCACTTCTATTTTATTTTTATTTTTTTAAGTTTTATTTTATTTTCAATTGATAGATAATAATTGCATATATTTTATGAGATTCAATATGATTTTTGATACATGTATACATTGTGGAATGATCAAATTAGGGTAATTAATGTATCCATCTCTTAAAATATTTATCACTTCTTTGTGGTGAAAACATTTGAAATACTCTCTTTTAGTTATTATTATTATTATTATTTGAAACAGGGTCTCACTCTGTCACCCAGGGTGGAGTGCAGTGGTGCAATCATGGTTCACTGCAGCCTTGAACTCCTGGGTTCAAGTGACCCTCCCACCTCAGCCTCCCAAGTCGCTAGGATTATAGGTGCGTGCCACCAGACCCAGCTATTTCAAAATTTTTTTGTAGAGAGAGGGTCCCACTGTGTTGCCCAGGCTGTTCTCAAACTCCTGGGCTCAAGCAATCCTCCCGCCTTGGCCTCCCAAAATACTGGGATTACAGGCATTAGCCATCATGCCTGGCTGTTCTTTAGCTATTTTGAGATATAAATTATTATTAACTTTAGTTATCATGTTGTGTAAGAGATCACCAGAACTTATTCTTCCTAATGGAAACTTTATACCCTTTGAGCAATAATCTCCCCTTGCCTCATCTACCCCTGCCCCAGCCTCTATTAACCATTCTTTTGTCTACTTCTATGGGTTTGACTCTTTTAGATTCCACATTTAAGTGAGATCATGTGGTGTTTGTTTCTCTGTGCCTGGCTCATTTTGTTTAGCATAATGTCCTCCTCTAAGTTCATTCATGTTGTTGCAAATGACAGAATTTCCTGCTTTTTAAAAATGGAGAAATATTTCATCATGTATAAATACCACTTTAAAAAATCTATTTATCCATTGATGGACACTTTAGTTGTTTCTATTTCTTGGCTATTGTGAATACCACTGCAGTGAATGTGAGTACAAACATCTCTTTGACGTGCTAATTTTAATTTCTTTGAATATGTACTCAAAAGTGGGATTGCTAGATCATACGGTAATTCTATTTGTAGTTTTTTGAGGAACCTCCAGTCCATTTTCCATAATAGCTGTGCTAATTTACCATCCCACCAACAGTACACAAGAGTTCCTTTTTCTCCACATCCTCGCCCATACTTGTTATCTTTTATCTTTTTGATAGTAGCCAATCCAACAGGTGTGAGGTGAAATCTTACTGTGGTTTTACTTTGCATTTCTCTGATGATTAGAAGTGTTGGGCATTTTTTCATATATCTGTTTGGCCAACTTTTAGAAATAGTAGAAATGGTGCATGGAAGACCACTGGGAACTGCCAAATTATTTAAATCGGATAACTTGACAGTGTAAAATCTCCAAGAAGTGTCCCTTCCTTGGTTTTGGTGTCTGCTTCTTCCTACACCTCTACATTTTGAGAAAGAGTCAGAATATGGAAACGAGAGTACCTGTATCAATGAGGAAAACACTGAGCTGCTAGTAAAAGGAAATCTAACAAAAATGGTCTAAATAAATAGGAATCGTTTTTCTCTCAAACAAGATGTCTCAAGATAGGCCATTGCCAGTCTTTGTTCGGAGGTTAAATGATAGAAGGGCTGAGGCCCTAGGGACCTTGGCATTTCTCTCAGGGTTGCCACATGACTGCTGGAGCTCCAGCTATCATGTCTTAATTCAAGGAAAAAAGAAGGCAGAAGGAACAAAAGAGTAGTACTTTTATATTGGGAAGAACAAAAACCTGCCTGGAGGCCCCAGCAGGCATCATTGGCAAGATGGTGTCATTTGGCCATTCCTAAAAACAGGGGAGACTGGGAAAACAAGAATTTTGCCTTCCCCACCTTGTAGGAGAACTTGTCAAAAATGGAGCTGGGAATGTGCCCTGTCTCCAACCACCTTCAGTCTCCACTCACCTTCAGTCTCCACCAAGGTCCACAACCTTGGGTCTGAGACATCCTCTGCTGACCATCGGCTATGGGGCATTGTTCTCCTTGCCAGTTCACTTTAGTCAGCACAAACAGCTCGGTTTTTAGACCCTGTGCATTTTCTCCAATAGACTTAACCTTTTGCAAAATGAGAGAAGTGCCCAGTTATGTAGGGGACAGGAGTGTGCAAAGAAGGCTGAGCAAGAAAAAGCTTTGGAGGAGGATGCCATCAGAGTGCTATCAGACTTGGGAAGTGCTATCAGACTTTAGTGCATCAGCCTAAAATACATTATTGTCACTCCCAAACTGCTGGAAGCCAGTCCTTCCAGCAAGCTCAGAAGCTTATAGGTTTAGGGGCACAGAGGGAAAGGCCATTTCCCAAGTATTCATCAGTGGAGAAATTGGGCTTCTCTTAGCATCATCTGGACTTGGAGCCCTCAGAGCAAATTGCTTACTCCTTCAGTACTTTGTTGTAGAGCCCATTAGAGTGTAGTGGAAAAAGAACTCCACAAGAGCACACCAGGAGTGTGAGAAGGGCCAGATAGTGATTAATCTGTGTGTGAAGTGGCTGCCTTTCCATCAGAAAGACTTTGCTGGAGTATGGAGAGTGAGCTGGACAAGCCAGTCATTTTCTCAAACTGGGAGGCACTCTGGGGCTCTCTCTGCACCCATCCATCTGTAACTCTGTAACCCAATGATTTCCTCAGCACCAGTGACTCCTGCACCCTGATAGTTAAAATTGTCCATCACCGTAGCAACCTCAAGAATGGCTTCAAATGGGATCTGTGATCCTTGAGGATGCAGGTGTGCTTTTCTTTCTTTCTTTTTTCCCCTGTAAGTCAGGGCAAAGCAGTGGTGGAAGGATGATAAAAGAGAGGGCTTGAATCAGCAGTGGAAGTTGTCCACTCCAACAAGAAATGGCACATGCCTCGAGGCAGAGGATGAACAGATGGCATGTAACTTGGACTATCAGCCTGTTGAGGCAGCTGCCCTCACGCAGGTCCTCAGATCCTCATACAGGGAAAAGGGGATTTGCATGATGGCTCCAGGAAGTAAGAGAAATGGGATTGCTCTCCTAGGTAGAATTTTGATACATAAACAAGAAAATAAGGAGAATGTTTTTCTGTTATTGCTCTCTCTTGTGCTTACTCGTTTTTCAGAAGCAGTCAGTTTATGTGGAAAGATTTGACAATTCAATAAATTCAGCAAACTTTTATGGAGTGTCTCTCTTTATTTTTATTTTATTGTTTATATCCCACCTTTTCCAACAGGAATTTCAGGCAGCTTACAACCAAGGACATAAAAGACAAGAGCAATAAAATAGAAGATCAGGACCAAGGAGAGAAAAAAGAAAATATTCTAAACACAAGAGTTAACATAGTGGCAACTGAAGATTAAAGCTTAACTTTGAGAATCTTGCACACAGGGAAAAAATATATATATTCTCATCAGTTTCCCTTGGAGAAAACATTTTTTTCTCTTACTAAATGCTGAAAGACTGTTCTCTTGAGGGATTTGGCTTTAGTTGACTTTGAATGACATATCCTTCCTCCTCCTCCTCCCCTTCTTCATTGTCCTCATCACTGACATTTATTGAGTGCTATTTATTGAGATGTATTTGTTGACATTAATTGAATGTGCTAGACACTGTTCTAAGCACTGTAGATATATTCATTTCATTGAATCCTTGAACTACTCCTCTGAGGTGGGTGTCGTTATTATCCTCATTGTGTAGATGGAAAAATTAAAACATAGTGGAGTCTTCCAGTCTTCTATGTGGTAGACTTGGTTCCTGGGCTTCGCTTCTTCCAAGAAGGCATGTTCTTTTGCTGAGCCTAACAGTGTGGGTGTCCTTAAGGACCAGGACTGACTTGTCTCAGGAATCGTCTAGGCCATTCCCATGCCCCAGGAGAGCCCATGGGCTTTCTTAGGCAGAGGAACAGTGGGCTTTTCCTCAGTCAAGGTGACCTTGACTTCAGCTTGATCGACATATAGACCATAAACCTCTTCAGCTGTTTCCCTATCTCTTGGACCAGTTTTTTGGTCTTCACAAAGCTGGACCTTGTAAATACCTAATATTCTACCATCCTAAAGGTGTTCAGAAAGGAGATCAATGAACATCGGTCTTCCACATATGCCCTGTGAAACTGTTGAGGCTGAGAAATGCCCTGGCCATTTTCAGGATCTAATGGGCAGAACATGCATGACCTGGACATTCTATTCCTCAGTTGCCTGAAAAACAGTGACCCATACTCTGAGCTGACATTTTCTGATTTAATTTCAAATAGTGCCACCCCTGGGCCAGCATGAAGATTTGCATTTTTGAAGCCAAATGGTGAGACTCTGGTCTGAGAACTCTCTAACCAAGATATCCACCTGATTCCAAAGCATTCGGAGGCCCTGAGAAAAGCAATTCCCAGAATCCATTGATGCTTAGCAATGCTTCAACTCCACCTTTGGGTTTCATATCCCCAGTGTCAAAGCTTCTCCTCAAAAGGGTCCCTTTGGCCCTCATTCTGGCAGAGCCCCCTTGATGGTAAGTGGGTCAGATCAGGCATTATTCTTGAGTCCTTCAGGTTGGATGCATAATCTGGGCTGATATTGCTTAGTGAGTAGGAGGAGGGTTGAAGTCTGGGTCCCTCTTAGCAGAGGAGATTTAAAAAATCTTGGATCTATCATAAAATCAATTTTCTTTTTCCCTTTTTGGCTTTATATTTGATTTCAGGTTTCCTTTAGTTTTTTCCCCCCATTTAAACTCATTTTACACATTTCTTTCTGCTTTTTACTTGAGGCCTTTACCTCTGATTATAGTCCTCCACCAAAATGTTTGCTTAAGCCAAAGTGCCAGCTCAGTTATGGCTTATTCAAAATACCAACCATGGTGCCCAGGGCTGTTTAGTGTCCCCCAGTGGACACAGTATACTCTAGAACACAAATATTAGGGCACCAGTAAAAAGCTGGAGTGGTCTGAGCAACGACTTCTACCCTGTTTCTCTCTCTCACTTTTACACGATTAGAGTCTTCTCCATAGGTCTATGGTTGTGTCTTTCAAAGAATTCAGCAGCCTGTCTCTCTAACTCTACTGAATGGCTCCTTCTTCTAACTTAATAGTCATCTTTATCTTTCATCTCCTACCTTTCCTAGGTGAAATATTCCCTTTTCCAATGGTGGAAGCGAAGCATAGCTGATGATCTTTCCCTCTAGAGTCTCCCTGCCCCCACTCTCCAGCCCTGTCATGGTTCACATGGGCATGTTTGAAATTTATAACATTCCTCTTCATGATAATTATTACTGTTTCTCAAGCGCTTATTTATGTAGCAGGTATGGAACTAAGATACTCATATAAATTACTTAAGCCTCCACTTTATAGAGTAGAGGGTGATCATTGCCATTTTACATATGAAAAACCAAGGTTCAGAAAGGCCACATTACCACCCAGCATCTCATAACTAACAAGTGGCAGAATTGGGATTTGATCCCAGGAAGCTGGACTGACTCCAAAGCCTGGATTCACACCGCTACACTAAGCCACCTTCACCTCACACCATTCATTATACAACTGTGATGCAAAGTTTCAACAAAAGGCACACAGAAGCTATTTTCCACATACCACTACACGTTGCTTACACACACTAAAAAGGAAATTTTAAAAATCAACATTTAACTCAATTTAATGATAAGTATTAGGTTGTATTTATATATGTTGCCTTTTAACTGTTTATGAATGGATAGCTGCTCCAGAACATAAATCTCTTAAGACTCAACATGAAAAAAATCCTTGTTAAATATTTTGTTAAAAGTCATTTTGTTTTGCTGCCAAATCAACAGAAAATAATTAAATTCCTTTCTATTTTATGATGTAATTTACATAAGCAGTCATGCTCTTCCTATCTGTAAATGTCAAGTGTCCTAGTTTGGGCCCCCTATGGTAACCTGTGTCAGTGTAATTATGATTTCAGTGTTGTGAGCCAAGGCTAGGTGGTGACTTGGCAGTTCAGTCTACACATGGAAGTCTGTGACTAATTCTTGGCAACTGACTGTGTGGACCTGGACTGGGAAAAGGTCCTGTCAGCCCCAAGAATCCTGAGAAAATTAAAAGCCACAAAGATTCCCAGGCCAGCAGCTTGCACTGACTGCTCAAACTACTGCCTGCCCTGCAGCAGCTGCTCTGAGAACATCACTGTCCACAGTGCTGCATACAACACAACTCTGGAAAAGACCAAGGGCCACACTCATTCTACTCCTGACTCTCAAATGTGACCTTGGGCTATCTTCTATCTGTGTCTTGGTTTTTCCATTTTTATAAGCAATTCTCCTGTATCAGGAAATGGCCATTTTGTAAAAGGCCTTGCATTCCTTGGGGGAGGGAAGTCTTCAAATAAACTATTGCATCCATGTCTATGTTCCTCTTTGGTTAGACACAATTGCTAATGTATATCAATGGGGTGTGTGGGGCAGGTGGGGTAGTGGGTGGGGGGAGTGGAGCAAGGGGAGTCTTCTCCATGAGGCACAAGGACAGAGAGCATAAAGTTTCTGTTTCCTCCTGCTGCAGTACTTTTAGTACAGCCAAATGGTCTGTTTTTGGGCTTTGCAAGGGGGCCCTGGGTCAGCCACACAGAACTGCAGGTGGCTTTTATGGCCTTCATCGACTATGTTAAAGTTAGCCATATTAATCAACACCTCATTTGTGTGTAGTGGGAGCTAGGCATTTTTAAATGTTCTGAAAATTTCACCCACCAGCTGATGATGGCTTGGCTGCTGTGGTCACACAGGTCACCATAAACACAGAATCTAGTAGCAGGACACTCGTCGGAGTTTAGCTACTGTTGGCTGCTGGGGGACCCATGGAGCATCCTAGAAGTTCTTAAATCACAAGGAAGAAAGAAAATGTTATGGCTTGGAAAGAAGACAAGGCGACCACTCTAAACCTGCTGCTTCCTATTAGGAAGGAAATGATTGGGGAGCCACAGGGAAGCTCCAGTGCCAATGGCCATAAACCATGAGGGTTCAGCAGGAAAAGAAACAATTTTATGATCTCCAGCCCCAGGAGGGATTGGGGGAACAATGAAGGAAAGAAAATGAAAGAAACCTAAAACCAGAAGGAAAATTGGAAAAGGGAAGTTCCCTGGGTAATTCATTAAAGAGAGGAATTAATTTCAGGTCTTCTCTGATGAAATGAGGCAATTACTCTGGGCCCCATCCATTCCACATGTAATTCAGGAATGTGAGTCCATTCTGATGAGTTTCTGGGCCAAGGGCCCCATAGCCATGCCCTTCAGCTGTAGAGAGGTGCTGGGACTGAAGAGGAACTCACGGGGACAGGACAGCTTCTGAAAAGCCACAAGGGGATCTGGACAGAGGACACTGGAGACCTCCAAGACTTTGGTGGGGTTGCCTGCAATCCAACCTCAGCTCAATTCTCTGACTTTGCAGATGATTACCCAGAAACTTGTGGGTCACAGAGAGGAAACATTGGCTAATCAAACATGGAATTCAGACTCCAAGAAGCAGCGAAGGAAAGCAAGCTGGAGTCCAACTGGGACAGGTGTCATTACTTAGACTGCTTCTTTTTTTTGCGCGCTGTGAGGACCAGAGACTAATTCATCTTTGTAGTCAAAAGATTTTATAAAACCCTTTCTGAGGTATTTTTTGGTACCTGGACACTTTTGGCCGCTATGCTACTGAGAACCTCTTTTGATAGTTGAGGGGGTTTCTACTTTCTCTTCTCTTTCTCTTGAAGGTGCTGGGATATGCCCAGCATGTGGAGGAGAGCAGGGCAAGAGTGTTCCAAAGCCTGGGTGTGTTCATATTAGAATGCAGGAAAAGATCACTTGGTTTAGTGTTTCTTCCCAAGAGAGCAATCCATGATGCTTTCTTAGCTCAAAGACAAGTTACAATGAGTTTAAGTGACTTACAATATATTAAAGTATGTGTGAGAATGTTTAAGCACATCAGTATATCCTAAGGCCACACGGCATAAAACAAAACCAAGATGTCTAATAAGATACAATTAAGGCAATAGAAAAAGAATGGTTATTACAGAGTAGATAAAAGAATATTTGAATAATCTGAACCTATGTAAACAAATAAATCATCTTGCATCCTTGGGTGATAATAAAATCAGACAAACCATGGGATTGGAGAACTTCTATGGTTGCAGAGGACTAAAGGGGGAAAATAGCTAGCTTGGCTTTGATCTTCAATAAGTGCTATTAGTGATGCCTAAAAATCATAACTGAAGTACTCTACTACTGGCAGTTGGATAAATCAAGTAAATCCAGGGCAATGGGAAAAAAGCCTGGTATGAATTTTTAAAGGACAGTTCATATACCTTGCATAATATGGGGGGTCTGAGAAGCCAGCAGTGCAGAGCCTAAAGATGTTATGTTGGCATGCTAGGGTGGGTGGTGCAAGATTGGAATGGCTCCCTAATGGCAACACAGGGAGAAATTTCTGACCCTATCCCTCACATGTTACTAGGTTCAGAATGTATTTATTCAAGGACATGTTCATCCCATGAATAAATAAAAAGTTGGTATATATGATCTATCAGGCTTTGCACTGGACACAGGGGACATCAGGGTAAACAAGAGCAACAAGGTCATTACTATCAAGAGGCTGATGTTCTATGGAGGCGAGGTAGATGGAAAGTAAACAAGTAAGCCCGGAGACAGACGAGATAAAATCAGAGGGTGATCACTGCTTGGAAGAAGGAAAGTTATGTGATGGGACTGAGAATGATGGGAGGTGGGGATAAGGGCGGCTGTTGGATAAGGAGGTCAGGGAAGGTCTCTCTCGGGAGGTGAGTGGCATTTGAGCAGAGCTCTAAATAGATCTAAGGATTTGGTCATGTGGAAATCTTGGGGGAAGACTTTTTATGGGCAGCAGGAATGACACATGCAAAAGTCCTGAGAAGGACACAAGCCTGCCATGCTTAAGAAGCAGAAAGCAAGCCAGCATGTCAGCAGGGGTGAGAGGCCTGGGGAGGGTCTGAGGAGCAGGCAGGGGCTGGATCTGGGTGGGACTTGTAAACAAAGCTAACACATGTGGATCTTACTCTAGGTGTCATGGGAAACCAGTGAAAATGGGGAAGGATGTGATCTGACTTACATTGAAAGTCTAGGCAGCAAACTTACATCTAGTGCTTATAGAGACCTTTCCAGCAGAAGAAAAGAATCTAGAACAGGATGCGATGGCCTTGGACATGAGTCAGGCTGCCTCTCAGGCCTCTTTCCCAGGCCTCCTCCTCTATCCACATGGCCACAAGGGTAGGCTCCCCACCCAGGCTGGCCAGAAGATGCTTCTCCAGCAACTTGCAGTCACCAAGAAGAGGTTCAGCCACAGCCCAGGTAGCTCTCTTGAAGAGAGGATTTGGGAAAACTCTGGAGTAGTCAGCAGCTGTGTCTTCTACCTTGTGGACAGAATAGCAGGAGAAGCCACACAGGGAGACTAATACTAAGCTGGCACTCTCATACTGTCTTCCTCTATGCCATGCTACACACTTTATATGTAATAACTCATTTACCCTCCCAGCAACTCTATTCTCATCCCCATTCACAGATAAGGAAACTGAGGTACAAAAACATTGATTTGCCCCAAATCACACAGGTAAGGAGGATTTATGTCCTGTTAGGCTGAAGAGCAAAGTGGATGTGCAGAGAGACAACATAGAGAATGAGGCTTCCTGAATTCCCCACAGCCATCCAGATATTGGTTTTCAAGCCTTCTTGGAATTCCTGCTTTTGTTCCTCCATTTTACTCACTGTCTCAGTCCGTTCAGGCTGCTGTAACAGAATACCATAGACTGGGTGGCTTTTAAGCAATGGGAATTTATTTCTCACAGTCCTAGATGCTGGGAAGTCCAAGATCAAGGCACCAGCAGATGTGGTATCTGTGAGGACATCCTAGTTGCCCTGAGGCATCAACCTATGAACATCCTCGTTCATAGATGGCTGTCTTCTTGCTGTGTCCTCACATGGCAGAAGGAAAAACAAACTCTCTGATTTCCTAACTATATCACCAATATCACTCATGTGGGCTCCACGCTCATAATCTAATCACTCCAAAGGCCCTACTTCCAAATACCATCACCTTGGGGTTGAGGTTTCAAAATATCGATTTTGAGGGGACACAAACATTCAGTCTATAGCACTGACTTGCTCTTTCTGCCAATGCTGGCCTGAGTAGATTTCTGCTATATTCAACCAAGAGTCCTAGCTAGTGAATATCTAAACATCTATTCACTTGTTTCTTTTCTTTTTCTCTTTTGAGATGGAGTCTCTCCCTGTTTCCCAGGCTGGAGTGAAGTGGGATGATCTCAGCTCACTGCAACCTCTGCCTCCTGGGTTCAAGCAATTCTCCTGCCTCAGCATCCTGAGTAGCTGGGATTACAGGCACCCACCACCATACCCGGCTAATTTTTGTATTTTTAGTAGAGACAGGGTTTCTCCCTGTTGCCCAGACTGGTCTCCTGGCCTTGGGTAATCCACCTGCCTTGGCCTCCAGAAGTGCTCAGATTACAGGTGTGAGCCACTACATCGGGCCTAGTCATTTGTTTCTATAAGAAAACAGAGTCTCTTCAGTGAGTGTTTAAAAAAAAAAAAAGGGACAATTCCCTCTCTTCTGCAGACAATTATAATGACAGCATTATTAATCACCTACAACTTTATCGGGTTCTTACTCTACACCAGGCACTGTTCTAAGCCCACTCCATGTACTAAATTATTCAATCCTCACAAACACCCTATGAAGTACAGCCATGTGCTACACAGCAACATTTCAGTCAATGACAAACTGCATATATGACAGTGGTCCCGTAAGATTATAATACCACATTTTTACTGCACCCTTTCTGTCTTTAGCTATGTTTAGGTACACAATTACTATTGTGTAACAATTGCCTACAGGATTCAGGACAGTAACATGCTGTGTAGGTTTCTAGCCTAGGAGCAATAGGCTACACCGTATAGCCTAGGTGTGTAGTAGGCTATGCCATCTCGGTTTGTGTAAGTACATTCAGTGATGTTTGCACAACAACAAAATCACCTAATGACACATTGCTCAGATAGGAAGCCCGTTTTTAAGCAATGTGTGACTGTATGTACTATTATTCTCTTCCTTTACGCCAAAGAGAGGCACAGAGATAGATATGGGTTGAATTGTGTCCCCTGGAAAAGATACGTTGATGTCCTAACCCCCCAGTACCTCAGAATGTGACTTTATCTGGATAAAGGGGTATTGCAGACATAATTAGTGGAAATGAGGTCATAGTAGAGTTGGGTTCATAACCTATTGTGATTGATGTCCTCATGAGAACAGGAGAGAGAGAGACACGGAGAATGCCATGTGGACAGAGGTCGAGGCTGGGTGAGGCAGCTACAAGTCAAGGACACCAAAGATGGCTGGCAGCCTCCAGAAGCCAGGGGAGAGCCTGGGGCAGCTTCTCTCAGAGCCCTCAGAAGGAAACAACACCAACGCCACTCTCATGTTGGGCTTCTGGCCTCCAGAACTGTGAAAGATTTCTTTTGTTTCCAGCCACCTGGTCTCTGGTACTTTGGGACGGCAGCCCTAGGCAACAATGTAGAGCTGTTAAGCCATGTGCCCACGGTCACACAGCCAGGTGGGCGACAGAGAGGATGCAGGCCCGGGGAATCTGGCCAGCGTTGATGTTTTGAGCCCCCTTGCTGTGGCAGTGCTGGAGGAGTGAGGAGCCACGAGGAACGTGGAGCCCTCTTCCCCTCTGCACCTCTCCTCCTCCCTTCCTCACTCTGGGGTGAAGGCAGGGAGATAAACAGTTAACACGTGTGCAGGAAAATCTGGATTGGGCAACTCTGCTGGAGCCCATCCTCCCTCCCAGAAAGGAAGAGCCTGCCTCTGTCGCAGACAGATGGTCACCCAGTGTCTGCCTAAATGCCTGCTGGGAAACAGTGCTGTGCGCGAGTGTGCAGAGGGGCTGAGCGCTGGACATGGAATCCTGATTTTGCCTCCCATTGGCTGGGTGACCTTGGCCGAGGAGCCTAACTTCCCCTTGCCTCAGTTTCCTCGTCTATAAAATGAAGACAATGAATCCTACCTCCCAGTGTCATTATGGTAAACGTGGCAGTGAAGGTGACCCCACATGGCCTGAAGCAGGCCCTTAAGGACAAGAGAGAATCAGCAGAGACCCTCCACTCTGTCAGTGCCCTCAGTGAGGGCCACAGGCCAGGGCCACTGGGCTTTTTCTCCACTCATTCCCTCCTTGGTTTTGTCTAAGCCAGGCCAACTGTGTGGCATTTCAGGCTGTTAGTATGCACAGCCCTTCCTAAGCTTCCAAGTGGGATGATCTACATGAAAAATTAATTGTGTATTTTTTCCTTTTCTTTTTAAGTGGAGAAATTATTTAGGGCTTTGGGGAAGAGGGGGCAGCTATTTGCTATGCAGCAGCTCGTCCCCTTAGCCCTCACCCCTGCATGTTCAGCAAATGACTCTTCTATTCTCTTCCTGGCAGGTGGTCTCACAGCTACATGTGTTCCGGGCTTGCAGCAGGGTGCTCCAGGGAATGTGACATGGTGATGACTGCTGTTTCTAATTACTGCCCTATCAGGAGGCAGAGGAAGGAGCCAGCCTGGTGGGCCACTGAGGAAACGCTGACGTTCCTGATTGTCGGGTAGCTGGGGCTGGTAGGGCCTGGCTGATGCCTGCCTGGTCACTTGGGAGTGAGGACTTGCCTTTCCCCAAACTAACTCAACATCTGAATGATTGACAGGGACACAGCAATCAATAAGTCCTTATTTCCTGAGCACCTAGTGTGCTCCTGGTTTTGTGCTAAGCACAGGGGCTGGGGACACAGATGCAAGCAGCAGCAACACACAGCGCCATCCTTTGGGAAACTTACATTATAGCTGGGGACGAGGGCAAAATAAACAGAGGGAAAAAAAATAGCTCTATCATTCACCCAATGGCATTTATTGGGAATGGCCTGATAGTATTTGTAACTATGTATTTACAAATACTATTGTAAAGGACCAGAATGTAAACTCCCACAGGGGAGTTTATAGTGCAATGGGAGAGAGGGACATTAATTAAATACTATCAAAAATATGTTGTTACAAGCCATGGCCAATTCTATAAAAGTACAGGGGCTATTCGAGTATAAATGGGGACCTGATTTCTTCTGGGGTTAGAGAAGGATTTTCGGGTGATGTGCTATAATCTCTAATTGTGGAAATGGAAAAGAAGGTTGGCCTCAGGAAGTGTTTGGAGAGAATTGACAAGCTGTGTGGACAGATATAGGGGTGAAGGAGATAGATGTTAAATATGACTTTCTAGGTGCTGACCAGAATAACAAAATCAAAGGCGCTGCTGTCGGACAGGGCAGTTGGGATGGAGAGCCAGTTTTGCACGGGAAGCAGCATGGAACATGCTGAGCTCCGTGGACCCATGGATAGACCAGAAGCGCTGTGCGGGGGTGGGGAGGGCTGGGCTGGGGCGAGGGCCTATTTGCTGCTGTGACTCTACAGGAAACAAGACTCTAGGGAAGTGGAGACTGGAGTAAGTTCTTAAGCGTGAGAGCTGCTCATAGTGAAGGCATTAGATGGGAGACGGGGAACTCGCACTAAAGGAGCCTGCTGTGCTCTGGGTCTGTGTTGGATGCACCACCACCATGTGGGCTCGGCAGCAGCAGGACTCGGGAACCTGCTCCAGGCTTTCCAGAATGTGTGTGTAGGGGATTGGGGGGTGTAAGGTGCATGTGTGTGATGTGTATGTATGTGTGTGGTGGTGGGGGGGTGTGGTCTATGCGGTATGCATGAAGGCGTGGTGTAAGCTGTGGGATTGTGGTGTGTGTGTGGTGGGTGATGTGTGCATTTTATGCATAGGCTATGTGTGTGTGGTGTGTGTGTGTGAGGTGTGTAGTCTGTGGGATTATAGTGTGCGTGGAGTGGGGAGGTGTGTGTGATCTGTGTGAGGTGTGTGTGGGGTGTGTGTGTGAGGTGTGTGGTCTGTGGGATTATAGTGTGTGTGTGTGAGGTGTGTGTGGTCTGTGTGAGGTATGTGTGGTCTGTGTGTGAGGTGTGTGTGGTCTGTGTGTGTGTGAGGTGTGTGTGGTCTGTGTGAGGTGTGAGATATCTGTGGCCTGTGTGTGTGTGAGGTGTGTGTGGTCTGTGGGTCTATAGTGTGTGTGTGAGGTGTGAGGTGTGTGTGGTCTGTGTGTGTGTGAGGTGTGTGTGGTCTGTGGGTATATAGTGGTATGAGGTGTGTGTGGTCTATGGGTATGTAGTGTGTGTGAGGTGTGTGTGGTCTGTGTGTGTGAGGTGTGTGTGGTCTGTGTGTGTATGAAGTGTGTGTGGTCTGTGTGTATATGAGGTGTGTGTGGTCTGTGGGTATATAGTGTATGTGAGGTGTGAGGTGTGTGTGGTCTGTGTGTATATGAGGTGTGTGTGGTCTGTGGGTATATAGCGTGTATGAGGTGTGTGTGGTCTGTGGGTATATAGCGTGTATGAGGTGTGTGTGGTCTGTGGGTATATAGCATGTATGAGGTGTGTGTGGTCTGTGTGTGTGTGAGGTGTGTGTGGTCTGTGGGTATGTAGTGTGTGTGAGGTATGTGTGGTGTGTGTGAGGTGTGTGTGGTCTGTGTGTGTGTATGAGCTGTGTGTGGTCTGTGGGTATGTAGTGTGTGTGAGGCGTGTGTGGTCTGTGTGTGTGAGATGTGTGTGGTCTGTGGGTATATAGTGTGTGAGGTGTGTGTGGTCTGTGGGTATACAGTGTGTGAGGTGTGTGTGGTCTGTGGGTATATAGTGTGTGAGGTGTGTGGTCTGTGGGTATATAGTGTGTGAGGTGTGTGTGGTCTGTGGGTATATAGTGTGTGAGGTGTGTGTGGTCTGTGGGTATATAGTGTGTGAGGTGTGAGGTGTGTGTGGTCTGTGTATGTGTGAGGTGTCTGCAGTCTGTGGGTATATAGTGTGTATGAGGTGTGTGTGGTCTGTGTGTGCATGGTGCGTGTATGTCTGTGGTGCTGTCGTATCGCAGGCAGGAAACAGCTGGACCCCCTGGGACTTGGCCTTGGCCATCAGGAGCAGTGCTTCTCCCCTCTCTCTGGCATCTCCACTCTCCGGGAGGAATGTGTCTGCTTCCTCTCCCTGCTTCTCTCTGCTGACGCCTTCCTTGCTTCCCCATGGCCCAACTGTGGCTTTTTAGTTCAAGAGTTCAGCATTATTCATCTAATCACTCATTCAATACAAATGTATGTCAGGAGGTATTTTTTGGCACTTGGGATGCAGTGAATATCAAAGCGGAGTCCCTGATCTCAGGAGGTGACATTCCTGTGGAAGAGACAGATATTCAACAGAAAAAGAGATATTTCAGGTGGCAATCCTGCTGTGAGGAAAAAGGAAGCTGAAGGAGGGTCTGGAAAGCAGCTGAGAGGTGTAGGCTGGGGCTGTCTTGGTAACTGCTGACCTGGGAGGCCTCTCTGCCCCAGTGACATCAGAGCAGAGACCCGAAGGATGCGGGTGCAGCAGAGGAAATGGGAGAATCTGGGCAAAGCCCCTGAGGTGGGGCATTGTCTGAGGTGTCCACAGAGCAGCCAGGAGACCCATGTGCTTTGGGTGGAGTAGAGACAGGGAGTCATCGGACATGAATTCCAAGAGATAACACGGGAACGAGTC
Source organism: Pan paniscus (assembly GCF_029289425.2). Classification (NCBI taxonomy): domain Eukaryota; kingdom Metazoa; phylum Chordata; class Mammalia; order Primates; family Hominidae; genus Pan; species Pan paniscus. Next base: position 66,890,966 of record NC_073264.2, read on the forward strand.
ATGCAAAGCCACAAGAGGTGTGAGACGGGAGTGGTGGAGGGACATGGTGCCACTTCCACATAGCTCCGAGCACTGTGTGGAGACAGAAGTTGGGAGGGAGGGTGCAGCCAGGAGAGCAGGTAGGAGACTGTTGCAGCCATCTGCATGACACATGACGATCTGGACTAGGGCAGAAGCTGAGGAGGTGACAGGAAAGGTCAGATTCTGGACACATTTGAAGATTGCGCAGATACAACTGCAGATGGATCTAACTGATTTGCTTCTGGATCTTACAGTTTGACTCATTAAGAAAATCTTCATGGGTCCAGCACAGCCTATGAATTGACTGACCAGAGGGAGAAGGGTAGGGTCAGGAAGTACAAAGCAGCTCCTCAGGCAAGTGAGTGGGGAAAGACTCCCACATACAGGGCCTGGGTAGTCCCCTGGTTGGCATGTTCCCATTCTCATGCCTGCCCATTTAGTGATGCTCACCACAGCCTGCAAGGGAGGTTTTTGTTTTTTGTTTTTTGTTTTTCTGAGACAGTGTCTCACTCTGTCACCCAGGCTGGAGTGCAGTGGTGCGATCTCGGCTCACTGCAACCTCTGCCTCCCGGGTTGAAGCGATTCTCCTGCCTCAGCCTTCCAAGTAGCTGGAATTCTAGGTGCCCTCCACCAGGCCCAGCTAATTTTTTGTATTTTTAGTAGAGATGGGGTTTTGGCATGTTGGCCAGGCTGGTCTCGAACTCCTGACCTCAGGTGATCCACCCATATTGGCCTCCCAAAGTGCTGGGATTACAGGCGTGAGCCACCGCGCCCGGCCAAGGGAGGTGTTCTTATTCCAGTTTTCTATTTACGAACCCGGGGCTCAGAGAGGATGAGTGACTTGCCCACGATCACACAGCTGGTGAAATAAAGACTGTATATTTGATCTTGTGGAGTCAGTCTGATTGTAAAGCCTTTGCCGTAACTACAAAGTCAAGGCTGCCTGGCGGAGGGGGGATAAAGAAATGCCAAAAGAGGTCCGGAGAGAGGCAAGGTCATGGAGGTTCCCATGGGAGCATTTGAGGAAGGAGGAAATGGTTAGCAGCGTCTGTGCTAAAGAGAAGCCAACCGAGGTGAGAAGTGAGGGCTGCCTTTGTCGTTGGCTTTCATGGAGAGCCAACGCCAGGTAAGATGCACATGAGGGCAGGTGGCTGAAGAGGGGCAACAGGGAGAGGGTGTCCAGGAAGGATGTGGTGACATGCTCACTCAGAAGGACGCTGCCACCCACTGGCAGTGTGACCTTGGGTCCTTACCCTCTCTGAGCCTCCAACGGCCCCATGATAATGTCAGCTTAAATACATCGTGCGGTGTTAAACAAGCACAAAGGTTTATTTCTTGGTCATGCTCATGTTCATGGTGAAGCAGTTGCAGCTCTGCCGCTCCCTGTCATCTTCTCTCTGGCCCTGGCTAACACAGGAGCACCTGTCTGGGTCCCTTGCCATTTCAGTGGCAGAAGGTGGGGTGAGGGGATCATTGGTGACGTCCAAATCAATGGGGAAAAGAGTATACGCTCTCCCTTGGAAGGGCAGTAAATACTCAGACGACAATACAATTGACCCCAGTACCTACCTGCAAGAGTTTTAAGAGAATTTAGTGTGGCATCTTGGCAGTTGGTGAGAGCTCAGCGATGATTGCTGTTACTATTATTAACAGCCTACAGTGCCCTGGAAAGCAACTTGCTGGTAGTCCCTAGGAAAATCTCCAGTGGCTCTCATTAAGTAGTTTGTCACTATGGGGCAGAAGAGGCAGTGGAGCCCGTGGCTTGCTCTGAACGTAAGCCCCATGGTAACCACAGAATTCTGCCCTCAACTCCCCACACTCCTCAGCCGTGGCCTCTGGACTCTGGGCATCTTGTCCTGCTCCTTTGCTGTCTACATCTTCAGAGTTTCTGCCTCCACTTCTCTCTCCACCAGGCACTTCCCTCCTCTTCTTAGAATGTGGTTTGTTTGTTTTTAACAGAAATTTGAGTAGAAACCATTTATAATTGCAGGTTTTGGTTAAGATCTCTAGCTAACAAAGTTGCAATAAAGTAACAATTTCTTACTTTCAAGAGTGCAGAATGAGGAACATTTTTCTTCCATCTTGATTTCTAATAGAAAAAAAAAGCAAAGCTCAGAGAGGATCTCGGTTCTCCTAAGCCCAGGGGACTCCACTTCGAGTGGGCCCATCATCGTCCCTCTGGGTTGTGTTGAGTGTGTGCCTCCATGCTATGATCTGAAGTTAGGTACTGTATACAAATTCATTTTTTAAAAAACTGAGATGGACGCAGTCTAATTAGGAATTCACATTGTAAAAGGATGATACTACTGATCCTGACATACCTGTATTTCATCTGGCGTATTTCATCCAGACCCGTGATGGTAGCTGAGAAAGGGCAATTTTACTCACAGGGACTATAACAGTGGGAAGGGAGGGGGAAGCAGTGAAGAGAATAGCTAAGCCAGGAGGTAAGAGGAAGAAGAACCAATTAGGAGAAGACAGTGCCCATAGTTGGCTTTAATTTTTGCCTGGGCCATAGGCCCAAAGTTAATGATTCCCAAGGCATTTTTTCATTTGATTTTCTAATTTGGACCTCACAATCACCTTGAGAAGTAGAAAGAGCTGATATTATTATCTGTATTTTTATACACAAGGTAAATGAAGGTCAGGGAAATTAAATGATTGAGCTGCAGATACACGGCCAGTAAATGAGAGAGGCCAAATATTTTGACACCTTGCCATGTGTGGTTTTTATTACTCTGAGTAGCCTCTAGAGGGTAAATGTAGGTTTTACAAAATGAGTAGCCATGATTCCTTTCTTCACTAGGAATTTTGAACATGCTCAAATGATTTTGGTGGGGGATAGACATAAGTAGTAAAAAGCAGGTTTCATAAAAGCTAACTTTTGACTGGAGTTGTAATAACTGCATCAGTTAAGATTAGGTTCACTAGTCCATGCTGCACCATATTCTTACAAACTAAGGTGATGACAAGATTTATTAATATGTGAGTTTTAGGCCAGGTACAGTGGCTCGCGCCTGTAATCCCAGCACTTTGGGAGGTCAAGGTGGGAGGATCGCTTGAGCCCAGGAGTTTGAGACCAGCCTGGGGAACATGGCAAAACCCCATCTCTACAAAAAATAAAAAATTAGCTAGGCGAGGTGGCATGTGCCTGTAGCTCCAGCTACTTGTGAGACTGAAGTGGGAGGATCACCTGAGCCTGACAAGGTCAAGGCTGCAGTGAGCTAAGATTGTGCCACTGCACTCCACCCTAGGTGACAGAGCGAGACCCTGTCAAAAAAAAAATAATAATAAATTAAAAAGTGAGTTTTAGATATCAGCTTGTGTTCTTTGGTTGCAAACAACAATAATCAACTTGGGTAAGTTAAGCAGACAAATTTGTTGGAAGTGCTTTAGACAGCTCACAGAGTCTAAGGGAAGACAGAAGAATTAGGCTGGGAAAATGATGTCAGTGATCTGGGCAGCTAGAGCTGGTGAGAGGCAGCAACCAGCCAGGGTAGAACCAGGGACTGCCATGAGAATGAATGGGGAGGGTTGGCCTCATCTTGCCTGAGTCACGTGCTCTCCCCTTGGCCAGGTACTCATTGGCAGTTCCACTAACATGACCCGCAGTCAGCAAAGGAAAACAAAATTTGCAGCTACTAAACGAGGAGGTGATGGATGCTGGGAAGACAATGACCGCCTTCTACCCAGACTACTTGCCTCCATTCAATCCTCCAGGAAAGGAGAGATTTTGCCAGCCCTGGTCCAGGATCTTTTGTGATGTGGAGCGAGGGGGATAAGTTAAAAGAGTTGGGAGTGGGATGACAGAGGAACAAATCAGTCAATACAGAGAGTGACTGCGGAGGAGACACGAGAAAGGTCTGTCTCCCTTCTCAGGTGCTGGGGCTGAAGGAAGAATTTGAGGTTTAGAGGATCTCCCAGACAGCATCACACAGAGAGGAGGCGTGTTGAGATGTGTTGTGCTGAGTTAGGAATCGAATCTCTTTGAATGTACTTTGTGAGCTACAGGTAAAGATGAGCAGTTCCCTTTAATTACATGTGGCCCCTGTATTGTGCAATTTTGAATGTGCACAGACTGATCGTGTAGGACCCTAAATTTTATTAGGGTCATAATGATGTTTAGTGTTTGTCATCAACATTCTTGGGAAGTGAAGGGCTACAGCTAGAAGGGCTTATAGGATGTGGTTGAGTTGATCCATTCTTTCTTTTCTCTGTCCTGGTTCTAGAATTACTCATTTTAGTTTTTCCCCAAGGAGCGTTTAAAATTTGCTCAAACTTTCCTTAAGGAAGCAGAACATGTGACGGCTTTATTTTCTAGAAACTAAGCCGTCACAATTTCTGGTCAGGGGTTAGGATGTACTTAGATGGGCCCTAAATTTCTATTATTGTTGTTCCCTTGTAAATAGCTCATCATTTTTATCATATAATAAGAACTTGAATGTAGTATTTTATAGATAAGAAAATTGAAGCACATGATCTAGCTCATAAAAGTTTAATTAAGCTAGTCTGTAATGTTATTTGGAAGCCAATATTATTATCCTCATAGTAACCAACTTTTGAGTAAGCATTTTACATGCATAGTAACCCTATGAAGTAGATCTCCTTTTATCTCCACTTAACAGATGAGAAAAGTTACTTGTTTACAGTCACGCAGGTGATAAGAGGGGGTCCTACACTAGCCCAGCTGATGGCAGAGCCCACACTCTGAATGCCTGCTTAGCATTGGACTGCAGGCAACAATCCAACTATTAATACTCACCGCCCTGGACCCTGACACGACCCCTGACTAGGTCTAGCTGCTAGGAGCTCTCATTGACCAGAACCACTATAATATTCAGAACCATCTATTATATGAGAATAATAAAATAACTAAAAAAGAAATCCATTGGTAAATGAATGAATCAGTTTTTGATTAACTAGAGTTTGCTAATTGAAAATCTTTTGGGGGAAGCTATTTACCATATGTGTTAGGTCTGTGGACACAATAGTGAGATTAAAAAAAAAATAAGACCCCGGCCGGGTGCAGTGGCTCACACCTGTAATCCTAGCACTTTGGGAGGCTGAGGCGGGTGGATCACCTGAGGTCAGGAGTTCAAGACTAGCCTGGGCAACATGGTGAAACCCCCATCTCTACTAAAAATACAAAACTTAGCCAGGCGTGGTAGTCCCAGCTACTCGGGAGGCTGGGGCAGTAGAATCAGTTGAACCCAGGAGGTGGAGGTTGCAGTGAGCCGAGATTGCACCATTACACTCCAGCCTGGTCAATAAGAGTGAAACTCCATCTCAAAAAAAAAAAAAAAAAAAGATCCCTGCCTTCAGGGAACTTAGAGTCTGGTGGAAATGTCAGATAATAATCAAATAATTGCAAAACAATAAACAAATAATTACAAATTCTGATGGTGATGGGTTGTTCGAGGTTGAATTACAGTAGCAGTGGCAGGCGGAGAGCAGAGGAATGAAGGGGAAGCATTGAGATGGTTCTGCTTGCTGTCCGTTCAGCAAACGTTTAGTGAAGGTGCTGCAGGTGGCCCACACTGTGTCAGTTGCCATGCGGGATATGAAGACGATACAGGCATAGTCCTTTCTCTCAACGGGGTCCCGAGGGAGGAAACACATACACACAAGTCACGACAAAAACACAAACAGAGATGACAGGATGGCAACGATAATTACAATGGCTTACATTTATTGGCAGAATTTCAAGTACTCCACATGAAATAACTCATTAATTCCTAAAACATCCCCGCATGGATGGGGAGAGGGGCTAGAGAGCAGCCAGGCAAGGATACCTCTCAGGTTAGCCTGGGGTGGGAGATAAGGAAACCAAGGCTGGGAGTTCGAGGAAAGGCTAGGAAATGATGACATGGTACAGGAGTCAGAGGACAGAGAGCATCCTTCAGGCTGGAGGAGTGGGGGCAAACTTACTGGAGGAGTGGATGTTTGACGTGGGCCTGGGAGGATGAGGGGGCTGTAGTAGGCAGAGACTGGAGCTGTTGGCAGAGAGAGCAACACTGAGGCGAGCATATGTGGCGAATGTAGGGGGCTGGCCAGGTTCTCTTTGGCAGGCATGCAGGATACACCGCTGTGCTTCGGCCACCTGGAGAACTTTTTACAAATGCAGAGTTCTGGTGTCTACCCCAAGAGAGGGTCAGTAAGTAAGGCTGGGTCGGGCCTGGGAATCCCCACATTTATAAAACACCTGGGTGAGTCTGGCCCTTGGGCAGGTATTTGGAGCATTAGTGTGGCACCATGCAGGACAGTAGGGTGATGTGGGGTATGGCCAGATGGCGCGTGGCCTGGGACCCGGGGCTGAGCTGTTTGCTTTGTGAAGTTGGGGGTAGCTGAGAAGGGGCACCATTGGGAGGTGCTTTCTGTCTGCTGAGCTCCTCAGAGAGGAAAGTCTGAAGGCAAGGAGACTCGTTAGTGGCCAGTTAACTGTCCATGCGAGAGGTGCATGGCCTGCGATGGTGGCAGTGGCTGTGGCAAGAGAGCCTGCGTATGTCACTGGGGCAGAGTCAGCAGGACATGGTGAAATGGATGGGGAGGAGACAGAGGGTGGCTGGGGCCACTTCTGGACCAGGTAGCCAGCCTGATACTGTGGCCTCTAGTGAGGTTTCTGCTCCACGAGGGAGGACGAGGGGGGACGAGGGAAGGGTCGTCCTGCCAGAGGCCTGACTTCCTCATAGGATAGGTGTCTGGCCTGAATCTTTCTCTCCCCACTGTGTCTCTAAGAATCCTCCCTGGAGGAAGCTGTCTAAGTATCTTAGAAGCTCAAGCAACATTCCACAAACGTTCTGCCTAAAAGGGACGGATTCTTTAGTTTATAGAATAAGAAAGGGAGGTGGATGCAGGAACAATGATGCCAAGACCAAGACTGAGTTAAGACCTACTAGTTGAGTGGTTTGCTTTGGCTCCAAAACTGAACAGTTTCAGCCAAGTAACAATATCAATAATTAAAACAATAACAGCTGTTGGGCATTTACTATGAGGTGTCTACTGTGCCAGGAGCTCCATCTACCTCGTCTCATTTATCTCTTGAAATAGCCTGGAGGAATATTAACTGGGTTCTTCTTAGCTCCAGTTAACAGATGAAGAAATGGAGGCTTAGAATGACAGAGTAATTTTCTCAAAGTGCCACAGCTCCTGAGTGGCAGAGCCAAGATTCTGCTTAAGCAGTGGAGGGATTGCACTGCCTGCGGTGGAATGGTGCTTGAGGGGGACACGAGGAGGAGGCAGAAAGGAAAGAGCCCTGGGTCTGGAGCCAGAGCCGTGTCTTAATCCCAGCCCTGCCATCTCCAGAGTCACTGGATACAAAGCCCAGTTCTCGCCCTCGTAAAATGTAGCACCTGCTCTCTTACCCTCACTGGGAGGCTGTAAAGCTCAACCACAAAGCAGAGGTGTTCATAATGCAGGATGCCCTGCTGTACCTGCTACCCGTGCAGAGAGGACCCAGGAGGTGGCCACTTATTAATTTAAGGGAACAGCCTCAACAGCAGGCAGGAGGGACAGTTACACTCAGCCTTGTTCAGCTCGGCAAACCCTGGGGCCAACTTGGTGTCCGAAGTTGTACCTGGAAGGTATCAAAAGATTCTTGGAGATTGGTCCTCATCTGAAGGGGAAGGGGAAGGACAGGAAATAAGTGTGGCAACCCTTCTACATGGCTGTACCAGGACAGTGCACAGGAACAGTGGGAATGGGCAAGACAAGGGAGATGTCCTTTTCCATGAGCCCCAAAACCTGGGAGATGGCTGGGTCAGTAGACTCATTCTGAAAACAACTGAAGGATAGGAATATAATGACAATTGGTAGAATGCATGGGTTTACTAAATACATATCTTGTAAAAGGGAAACATTTTCTTTCCATCAGATAACTGGTTTTTGCTTGGGGCCAACAAAAATTGGATTTAGAGGCATATCGTGGCTCAGTGAAGAAATAACTTTTAGTTTACCTTACCCTTAATACTAACTTGGGGAACAAGCAGATATACCAGTTCTTTTAAGTTGAGGGCGGAGAGAAAAAGAGAAGGAAAATAGCATCTCAGTTGGAATTTGTTTATCTTGAGAACATACCTTCAAATGTAAAATTCTTCCACCGAGGCAAGATTGTCCTGGGGCACCCGAGCTGTGAAAGAAGGATGTTTATTGATTAAGTTCATGCATTTTACAAGGGGAGAAATGCCCTTTATTTCTCTGAACCTGACTTGTGGCCTAACTGTTTTTTATAGCAAAGTATTTTGTTCTGAAGCCTCACTCCATGTGGCCTGGTGGTCCTCAGCTGCTTCAGGCAAGTATTAAGTATTTTGGTTTTCTAAACTAGACACCAGGAAAATTTAGGGCAAGTGTACAACCTTCTCCTCTGCAGGCTGCCTTCCTCCCGCCTGTCTCTGATCACAGCTTTGAAGAACACTCTGGTTCTGGGGTGGAAGCTTTCTTGCCCAGCCTCTTAGCACCAGATGCAGCATAACCTCCAGGTTGCTGTGGGTGCCTGCCAGGGCTGATTGTTTAATCTTGCACTGTCTGCCTGATATATGACTAGGAGGCTCTGTCAGATGGGGTTTATCTTGCCTCACTAATAAATGCAATAAAGCCTCTGCGTGTCACGGTTTGTAGCACTCAGGGTTGACAAAACGTCAACAAGTCTGTATATCTGGGTCTGCCCATATGGTATTTTTATATTCTTTATAGTTTATGTGTGTTTTGTCACTCATCCATCTATCCAACATCAACTGAGCACCTACCATGTGCCAGGCACTGTGCTAGAAGCTGCTTGATATGGTTTGACTGTGTCCCCACCCAAATCTCATCTTGAATTGTAGCTCTCATAATCCCCATGTGTCGTGGGAAGGACCTGGTGGGCAGTAATTGAATCTGGGGGTGGGTTTTTCCCATGCTATTCTTGTGATAGTGAGTAAGTCTCATGAGATCTGATGGTTTTGTAAAGGGCCGTTCCCTTGCACAAGCTCTCTTGCCTGCCATCATGTGAGACGTGACTTTGCTCTTCCTTCACTTTCCACCATGATTGTGAGGCCTCCCCAGCCATGTGAAGAACAGACTAATACACTGCTGATATGAAGATAATTAAAAGACACCCCAGTCCTTAAAAGCCCAGGGTCTGGGAGAGAAGACCGGCACATGAACACATAGTCGTAGTTCAGTGTGATAAGTGCAAAGATGGAGGTGAGGGATGTCACAGGAGAAAGTGAATAACTACTCGCAAGGGTCATTCTAGAAGAGGAAGGAGATAGTTTATCTGGTCTTAAGGGACTCCTAAGTGCTCCTGGGGCAGTCCGGGTTGTAAAGCCCTTGGAGGTGGGCCGTGCCAACACAGACTGGGAGGGAGGGAAGGAATGCTCGTGGGAAATCTGATGCTGTTGCCAGAAGGAAGGGTACAGGTTGCCAGGCAGGCACAAATGATAGCAGAGTTTTACCTCCTGAATTCCCAGCAAGATCTAAGTTCCTTGAACTTGAAACCTGGGTCTTCAATTCGTCTTGCCTTCCCCATAACAAGGGGTAGCCCGCCTTAAACACCTGCTTCAGGGGCAGCCTGTCTGTCCAGCTGCTGTGCATGGCCAGCTGGGAAGTGGCTGTCAATGCAGGCTGACCTAAGAAGAGACTGAGGAATTGCTCTGGAAGTCCAGCCACCTTTGTCCCTCTTCTTGGCTTTCTCTTTGTGCCCCAAGGATAGCAAGCACCTTGTACCTTTTTCTCAGGGGCTGCCCTCACTGTCTTTCTGACTGGGGGCTGTCACTGCAGTCCTAGCTGGGCTCACTTCCTGAGTGGTCCCTAATCCTCCTCATCTGTTCCAGCCAAACAGGGCTGCATAATGATTCACATCACTTACAGCTAAAACATCTTTCAACAAATGGGAACTGCTGCTATAGGGAGCTTCAGACAGTGCACTTTACATTAATTATAATGGCAGTGAGCTATATGGCACTCAGCTGAAATTTGTATCTAACAGATGATTTGGTATTTGGAGTTTCCACACTTCATGACTCAAGGCAGACTGAGAAGGAAGGGGGGTTGGAGTAGGAGCACACACAGCTGCTTGGAGCATGGATGAAAGACCCCCTAGGAGCAGGGAGGCCTTTGGAAGCAGTGCTCCAAGCTGGTATGGGCCAAGGTCAGTCCAGCGTCGCAAATGATCCAATTTACTTAGTACCTCTTCCAATGGTTTTCTGGCCAAAGGAGAGACCCTGCAGCTGAGGGGAAAGAGTGCCAGACCTGGAATTGGGAAACAGAAAGTCTGGTCCCACTCTGCTGGGAGTTGGCTGAGTCCATTGGGATAAATTACTGTCTATGTCTCAGTTTCCTTATTGGTGAGATGGGTGCTGGCCTACCCTTGAACAGGATTGTGAGGTTTGTCCAGGATGTTAGATGCTCTGAGCTTTATCTGTTTCCTCACCTGTGAGTGAGAGATAGACTCAATCTCTCAGCCCTTCCAGGTCTAAAATCAAATGAGAAATTATGATAAAAATACTGTACTTGTTATTATTACCATTATTCCAAATGGTAAAGTAAAGATTGTGCTAAGGTACTTAATAGCCTGCTATTCTCCACTGGCCAGTGCTTAGTGAAGGGAGCGAGGCAATCCAGGACTTATGACTGGTCAGGGCGTCTTCCTTGGGGAACAATATCACGACAGCCTGCTTGGAAAGGAGGACTCCATGGCAAAGGGAATTGTAAAGGAAATTGCCACTATCTCCCTCTTACAAGTTACTGAAACTCATTTGACAGCAAAAAAGATACTTTTGCTAAGAAATAGGTTATTGTCATAAAAAAATTAATCTGACTTCTGGCTAGAATAAAAAACAAATCTAAGTTTGAACTGAGGAGAGGTGCAAAGAGGAGCAAGACAAGGCCCCTTGCATTTGCGTTGGGGAGGCGGCCATCTGCGCCTGAAGCATTTAATAGGGGTAAGTTAAATGAGAACACAGTGCAAACACATGTGATTAGGGGGTTGTTTCAAGGTGAGTTGGTGAATGAGTGGCACAGAGTAGCCTGTGGGGGCTAGAACAGAGACATTAGTGGAAGCCAAGGTCATGGAGTCTGAGGTTTAAGAACACACAGTGAGTGGCCAAGACTGCAGCCTTGCTGGTTCCTACAGAAGCAGAGGCCCAGGGTGGCAGATGAGGAAGGGAGGCGGCATACTTCTCGGGAAGGCCATACTTCCTAGGCACCTCCAGAATGTGACCATCGGGGCTTTGTTAAACACAGAGAGGCCATCTCCTCCTACACTGATGCCGTCTTGTAACTCTACTTTGCAGGATTCACTCGGGAACTTGGCAGATTTTGAGATCTCCTAATAAGTCTTTCAAGAAAGAGGCCTCTGGTTTAGGAAAGTCTTTACCAACGATAGGAAAAATCACCTATTTGTATCATCCAGACTTTCTCCTGGAATGGGCAGGAAGCAGCAGGCATCGTGGAAAGCACACTGAGCTCAAAGTCTGGATGGCCCAAGCTTTGGATCTTGGACAAGCCACTTAAACTTTCAGGTTCTCAGTTTTCATATTTCTATAATGGGGTTAATTCTCACAGTCAGTGTGAGTCTCTGAATCAAAAAGAAATATTCTATGTGGAAGAATTTTGAAACTCTGAAGTTGTTACTGAAAACTGAAAATGTCTGATGCAGCTTCCCCGCTTACTAATTCTTTGAGCCCTGTTTCCTCGTCTGTAAGACGGAGATGATCGATAACAACACCTACTACTCAGGGGCATTTTCAAGGTTAAATGAGGCGATGTGCGTGGAGTGTTCAATATGGTGCCAGGCTCACAGCCTAGAGAATCCAAGTTTGTTCCTCCTCTTTCTCCAGTGGTTCTGCTAAGTTACAAAGCTCAGTCGTAGGGAAAATTTGAAGTTGCCAGCAAAAGCCTCCATTGTAAACACTCTGGTAACTGTCACCTCTGGAGAGGACCTAAGAATTAAAACAGCTTTTGTCCACCTCTTCAGTCCAGCAATTCACAAGCGGACAGACATCTTTACAGAGACAGCTCAAGCCCCTTAGCAAACTCTATGAGTTTGCAGGCAGCAGCCCACCCTGACCATCCCCTCCTCCTTTCTGGGCCTCTGAAGGCAAACGGGGAGCAGGTAACAAAGGGTGTGAGGCCACCAGTGAGGAACCTGAGGAATCTGCCTCCCATAGGTGGCTCGGCTCCCGTCCAGGCTAAGGGGGCCCCTGTGTGGTCCGGCAGCTGCATTGCTGAGGACTGAAGGTGATGCCAAGTAGTCCTGCCAGCCCAGAACTCCATGATGAATGGGGTAATTTAGTGTTGCGGGTTCTGTGCTGAGCAGGCAGTAAATCCTTGTTTGTTAGATTGCCCTAAGTACTGGGTAGTGCTTTGCACTGGCTCAGGAAACCTCAAATTATCCAACATCTAAGCTTGATTTGCCTCTCTTTTGGGTGCTTTCTTGAAGTCTTTGAGACTGCTTCTCCTCTGCCTTTTGACAGATTGTTCTGATTCCACCTCCTGGTCCCATTTCCTTCGCCATCGCTCAGCTGGGTTGGCTGCACTCAGAGCTCCACCACAGTCCTTTCTCTCCACAGGCAATGCCACCCACTGCCTTGGCTTCCACCCTCACATCATGCTGATGCTACGTGACTTTCTATCTCCAGTCCCCACTTCTCTCCTGAGCTCCACGTCTGTATTTCCAGTTGCCTGCTAAGATAGGTTCATTTTAATGTCCCATACGACCTCACGCCCAGAGCATCTCAGACCAAACTCATTGTTTATTCCACATTTTGGTAAAACAATTTTTCCTCCTTTATTTCCTGACTTGTTTTATAGCATCATCACTCAACTGGAGATCATTTTTGAAACAACTTCCTTCTCATCTCACCAGTCATCAGGTTAGAAAAAAAAGCCCCCAAACTCATTTCCTTACTATTCATCTTCGACATTGTCACCAGGATTGTATTGTTAAAAATCAGCTCTGTTTCTGTATTAGTCAGAGTTCTCTAAAGGGACAGCAGGAATAGGATAGATGAATATATGAAGGGAAGTTTATTAAGTAGTATTGATTCACATGATCACAAGGTGAAGTCCCACAATAGGCCATCTGCAAGCTGAGGAGCAAAGAAGCCAGTCCGAGTCCCAAAACTTCAAAATCAGAGAAATCAACAGTGCAGCCTTCAGCCTGTGGCTGAAGTCCCAAGAGCCCCTGGCAAATCACTGATGTAAGTCCAAGAGTCTAAACGCTGAAGAATGTGGAGTCTGAGGTTCAAGGGCAGGAAGCATTTGGCATGGGAGAAAGATGGAGGCCAGAAGACTCAGCCAGTCTACTCCTTCCATGTTCCTCTGCCTGCTTTTATTCTGGCCACTCTGGCAGCTGATTAGATGGTGCCCACCCAGATTGAGAGTGGGTCTGCCTCTCCCAGTCCATTGACTCAAATATTAATCTCCTTTGGCAACACCCTCACAGACACACCCAAGATCAAGACTTTGCTTCCTTCAATCCAATCAAGTTGACCCTCAAAATTAACCATCATCGTTTCTATCTTTCCATTGCTCAGAAACCTCTTTATGCCCTCCATGGTTTATAGGAGGAAGACTAAGCCCGTTAGTGTGCCTGTCACACTTTGACCTGCATTTCCCACCTGTGCCAGTGTCTGTCAGCCTTTTCCTTGCCCAGTGACAACCGAGGGATCAGTAACAATGACTCGTTACTTTAGTAATACTTACTGAGGATGGGGGGAGGGAGTCTCCTAGTTCGGTATTCAGAATCTGGGATGGAGGCAGGGATAGTAAACGTCTTCCCAGAGGGCCTGGCCCATAAGCCCCTCCTGTGTTTGGGACATCCTTCTTGCTACTTCCCCTCATCATCCTGCTCCATCATGGACTCTGGCAGCTATGTGCCTCTGGCCGTGCTCATCTCTAGGCTTGGGATTTCCTTCCTTTCTACCCTGCTTGTTGCCAGATCTTGCTATATTGAGATGTCTTATAAAGTTGGAAATAAGATTGTTCTCTTGAGAGTTATGCAAGAACAGATCATGTTTTTGCCTGGGCTCCTCTAGAAAGCAGAGCCAGAAGCCAAGATTAATGTGCTGCTGCTTTATGGGAGAGGTAGAAGCCAGGGGATAAAGGTGAGGGGAAAAAATGGTGGTGAGAAAAGGGAAGATTGGAAGTGATATGAGGCACTGCTCAGCAGCATTGGCCCCACTCCATTGCAAGCCATGGAGACACAACAGGTCACCTGGCAGGCAAGGGTAGCAAGGGGAAACCATATTGCAGGACAGCCCCTGGGAAGGAGAACGAGGAAACTCACCTGCCCAACTCCTTCCCTTCTCTCTGTCCCCGGTTATTTGCCCCACACCAAGTTGACTTCTCTGTGCTTCCAGGTTCATCAGCTAGTCCCTTAGTGGCCACTCAGGGAGCCAGATTCCATACTTTATGGGATCGCATTCCATCCAAGTCTATATGTGGACTGATGACTTGGGTGAATCAGGGCTCAGTGTGTGGAGCATGACATATAGTCCTGGGGATCCCATTTGTCCTGGCAGGTAGGAAAAATACTGCAGCATAGAATGAAAAAATCTATATTAAATATTAAGGTGGCACTTAAGGCTTTCAAGTAAATGTGTCTATAGGAGTTTCGTTAGACTATACCCCCAACTTTCTATGGGGCACAGATTTGTTTTTTCCACAAAGGATCTGAGTTGCCTTGGATAAGAGCACAGGCATGTGAAGGCATCTGTAGGAGAGAGAATAAAGAGCTTCCAACCAGGAGGCCTCGGCTGTGATGGACTAAATGTGTTATGTTAGCTGCAGTTGGTGAGCAGTGGAGCCCCAGGAAAAGAAGTGCATGTCCACGCACTAACCAGGAAAGGGAGAGTCTTGACCACAGGCTTACTGATGAGGGCATGCATAATGTGGAGACTGGGTGCAGGAGTGTGCACAGCAAACTAAGTTTTCCCACTGTCTTCACAAGAGCATATCATCATAAATTGTAGGCTGTGAAAGATGTTAAGTTTTCTTCATAGTATCTGTTCATCCTATTTTTATTAATAGTCTTTGATTAATGTTGTGATTCACCCTCCCTCATTCTAAGGCCACATACTTTAGGCATGGTCCCACCCCCAATTCAAGGGCTGGAGCATGGGATAAGCCTAGGCTAGTAAACACTTTTCATTCCCCTGACTATAATGTGTGAATCTTAGGACTTTTGCAGATCTACTAGAAAAGGAACTATGTCCTAACGTAGTTTTGGAGTTTAGAGTGTGATGCTGGAGCAACTGCAGCCACATTGCTGTCATGGTGGAGAGAACTTGTGTGGGGTAGAGCTAACCAAGAGGAACCAGGACAAGAGATATAAAGAGAGGAACTAGATCCCTTTGGGTTCTTATATTAAGTCATGCCTGGGATCAGCTCTGCTTCTGTTTTTCTCAATTGTATGAACCCTTTTTTGCCTAAGCCAGTTGGGTTGGGTTTTTTGTCATTTGCAACCATAAGAATTCTAATGACCACTCGTACATCAGACCATCTAAGCCTAATGGCAATTACACATTTGCTTCCTCTCACTTTCCTTGGTTTCATTTCATTATTACCAAGCTGCCTTCTGATTATTGTTGAATTTCCAAGTGGGTCTTTCCAGAGGGAGTGAGTTTACTGATCACTTATGTTCATAGGCTCTTCTCATCCAAATAACAGGTGTTTTTGTTTACCGTGTGTGTGTGTGTGTGTGTGTGTGTGTGTGTGTGTGTGTGTGTGTGTGTGTGGAAGTAAGTGGGTTTTCTGAGTTTATTATTTGGTTACTGTGAGCCTGATTCTTCAGAGAATGTGAAAACTGGGTTTCTGGTTTAGAAGATTGAGGGGCAGATTCTGGATTGTGGGAAAATTGACCAGAGTGGTAAATACAGCCTCTGGGCCTTTTCCCTTGAAGAAAAACCTGGTATCAATGTGTAGCTATGTGAGTATTTAATATGTTTCACTTCCTTGTCCTTCAAGAACCGTCTGAAATATCTCTTCCTCCTCCTTTTGACATAGGATTTTTCTCAATCACTTTGCCAGCCTAGGACCTCTAGCCGATGACGACCCACCCCAGGCCTTGCTTAGGCACACCGCCTGACACAGGAGGCACCCTGTTCACTCAGCCCACCCATGCTTAGTCTAGCTTGTGCACTGGCTTAGCCTGTGGCTGGGCCAGGTGTGCCCCAGCCCACCTGTGTTATAGATTGTACTCGTGTGCAGTGGTTCCTGACCTCTTGTCCCATGTCCAAGAAGAATGAGAATATGCTGACAATTGAAGGGTGAGGAGGATGGGGAAGAATTTTATTGAGTGATGGAACAGCTCTCAGCAGAGAGGGCATGCTGAGAGCTGTTCCAGGGCATGCTGAGAACTGAGGGGGTCCCCCACCCCCACAGTCAGGTGATTTCTGTCTCAGTGTGGCTGAGTCCAGGGCTTTTATGGGCTCAGAATAGGGGAGTGCATGCTGATTGGTTTGTAAGTATGCAGAGAAAGGCTAAAGCAAATGCACCACTCAAAGGTGAGTATGGCAGTATAGATAACCAATTAGGAAAGGGTAGGTATATGTAAAATAGTTGAAGGGTGGGGATCAATCAGAAGAAAGCATGCCAAATGGGAAGACGGGTTCTTAATCTGGTCCATGGATTTGACTTGTAGCTTGGCTTTCAGGCTTTAAACTGTCTTTGGCTTGGAGGTGGGGTTTTACCAGGTGCTTGCCCCATCTGCCTAGGCATTTGTCTGCCTCTTGCCACTATCACTTTCATGTTCATTGACTAATTCAGTCAACAATTACTTACCAAGCACTGGGAACACATGGTGAAAAAAACAGGCAAGCAGTGCAGCTATGGAGGGAAAGCTGAGGACCAGTGTCGGGTGGCACAGACCCTGAGCAGTTTGGAGGTCACAGAAGATTAGGGCCTTGGGGTGGGTGGACTGGGCATGGTGTCAGGAGCATCCATGGTTTTGAACTGTGGCAGTTTGTCTGCGGTAGCACGTAGCACAGCAGAGACTAGCTGCCTGGAGACAACTGGCAGAAGCAACAGCCAAGAAAAGCATCCGGATCAGTAGCCTGGGAGAATGAGGTGCACCTGGCATGGTCGACCAACTAGGGCCAGCAGAGTAACAGCAGACAGTGGAGTAGAGTTGTAGACAGAGATTGGAGTGGGGACAGAGACTCTGTAAATGGAAATCACTCTCCCTTCCTTTGGAGATTTTTTTAAAGACACAGGTTCTCTATCACCCAGGCTGGAGTGTAGTGGTGTGGCCTTGGCTTAATGCAGCCTCAACCTCCTGAGCTCAAGCGATCCTCTCACCTCAGCTTCCCAAATAGCTGGGATCATAGGTGCATGCCACCACACCCAGATAACTTTTAAATTTTTGGAGAGACAAAGTCTTGCTATGTTGCCCAAGCTGGTTTCAAACTCCTGATTTCAAGTGATCTTCCTGCCTCAATCTCCAAAAGTGTTGAGATTACAGGCATGAGCTACCACACTCAGTCTTTGGAGCTTCTTAAGGAGACATAAGAAAGCAGGACTGAAATCCTGCACCTTGGTAGGTGGGGGACATTATCTAGAGCAACTATTAAAACAACTTTGCATATGGTAAGACCTAAGGGATATTTTGCTTTATAATTGTTCCAGTAAAGCAATTCTGTTGATAACTACCAATCTCCTCTGTCCTCTACAGGTATGAGCAGTGCTAAGGTGGTTTCATTCTGGGTCCAAACCTTTCCTTTCTTTGCCTTCTCTTTAGCTGTTGTTTGCTGATGAACCCTAATGACCTATGTCCCTTGCTGGATCCTGCTGCTGAACACTATATTGGTTGCTCCCTTACCTCAAAGTTTGTAGACAGATTGTTGTGTACTCTCAATCTCTCTGTCTGCAACCGTTTACAAAGATTAGGCTTTAATGTACACAGACTTTCTGCCTCAATTGTATAGGCTTAATCAATTTGGCTCCCTTTATTTCTTTTTTATGAGAGCTATTGTCTTCTGATTACAAAAGAAATACATGCCCATTGTAGAACTCAACTGATTTTCTCAGCTTTTATTTTAAATTTGCATTTCCTATGAATGCCCATCTAGGCAATTTGGGAGATGCTGGAGGGGCAACTCTCCTTGAATGCAAATGCATCCTAAGCAGCCTTTGCTGGGGAAAGGGCTTCCGGAGGAAAAGGACTGTTCACAGCTGAGTGCTGTCTGGACAACTCCTTCTCATTGTGCAAACATCCTGCCCCTCTCATTGTTTTTTTTTTTTCCCCCTCTTTTTTCAGCCTGCTTTTAACAACAGCTGGAATTAAAAGGCATTCACTTACTGGAAAATATGGTCTCACCAGGGCTTTGCTATATACTTCTTTCATGCTTTCCTCTTGGTTAGTTAACATGTGATTTGAAGGGCTAACTCATTTGTATAAAATCTTGTTCATTCGTGTGCTGGTTTAACTGGGTACACTCTTAGGCTTCTGAGTGTGCAAGCATATTACATTTATGTTCACTTGGTCAAAGTAGGAAAAATTAGGTAGTTAAAATCTATTACATGCTACACATTTTCTTGTACTCTCTTCCTCTTCCTGAACCTGTTATGTACTGTAGGGTTCTATACATGAAAACCACCTGTTCTGATAAATGCCAGTGGGGGCAGATAACATTTATGGAACATCCAGTCTGTGTCACTCATGTATCTTCCACCACAACTCTGTGGGGAATATGTTGTTCCTAATTTACAAATGTCCCTGTCGTATGGATGAACACACTGGGACTTAGAGAGGTTAAGTACTTGCCCAGGAATTTCAAATTTGGCCAGTGAAGTTGATGTGACTTTGGATAAGTCCTTTAATACTATTTCAGGGATAAGACCAGAAAAATTGCAACTTGAAGAGAACAAATTAAATTGTTAAACTGCAAAGACCAAAGGTGTTGCTTCTCTGTCCAGATTTTTTTCAGCTCTTTCTCCATTCTATTTTCTTCTCTTAAACAACCCGACTGGCCAGTTGCCAGGGATTGATGTACTGCTGGGTGCACAGCTGTATGTGCATAGACAGGAGAGCTAGAAGAAAGCCTACTGGCTTGGCTGATGGAGGTGACAGCTTGGTAATGGACCTCGGAGAGTATATATATGAATTAAGCACCTTTCATTTCCTTTGCTGCAAAAGCATCAATTAAGCTTGAATAATCTATGGGTTTTCCCCATTTTCAGACAAGAAAATCAGCACAAATTGGCTAGAGTGTCTTTTCCTCTAGGGTTTGGTCATTAATTGTCTTCAGCTCTTTACTTCCCTCGCCATCCCCTCCTTCCCCAAAAAACCGAACAGCCATGTGCTGCCATTTCTGGCATTCACTGCAAACATTTACTAGGCAATTTGTTCCATCTCGAGTATAAGGAAGATGTGCATTCAATGTTTTGAAGGCTGATTCTAGGGAGAATGTGCCAGTCTGTTCAGCTTAAGATTCATGTAGAGCTTATTCGGAGCGCCTTTTCCAGGTTGGCCATATTGATTGGCTTTGACCTCACAGTCTGGTCTCTGGCTGGTGCTGTCCTGCACTTGAGCCAAACAGATGTGTCTCTGCAGGCCTCCCCATCAGACACGAGCCAGAGAAAGCCTCATCTGTCTTTGAAAGGTCTCCCCCAATCCATACTCTTGTTTTGAAATAACACTGGAAATGCTGTGCTGTAAGAATTGATATGGGCAAGCATCTTTCCCTCATCCCAGAGTCCCCTCTTCCAGTGGTTTGGGTGACTCTGGGCTCACCTGATAAGACCGTGGTTGCCTAGAAAGAGGAGCCCCCAAGAGGTCATCCAGCTCCTCCTTTGCTTCCGGGCAGGGAAACACTCAACCTTCCAATGAAACGTATCTCCTTTTCTTTCTTTTTTTTTTGTTTAGATGGAGTCTTGCTGTGTCACCCAGGCTGGAGTGTAGTGGCATGATCACTGCAACCTCCACCTCCTGGGTTCAAGCAATTCTGTCTCAGCCTCCCAAGTAGCTGGGACTACAGGCATCCTCCACCGTGCCCAGCTAATTTTTGTATTTTTAGTAGAGACAGGGTTTCACCATATTGGTCAGGCTGGTCTCGAATTCTGACCTCAGGTGATCCACCCACCTCGGCCTCCCAAAGTGCTGGGATTACAGGTGTGAGCCACTGTGCCCAGCCTGTTTTTTTTTTTTGTTTTTTTTTTTGAGACAGAGTCTCACTATGTTGCTCAAGCTGGAATGCAGTGATGGGATCGTGGCTCACTGCAGCCTCGACCTCCCAGGCTGAAACAATCCTCCCGCCTCAGCCTCCCGGTTATTGGACTACAGTCGTGTGCCACCACGCCTGGCTAATTTTTTTGTATTTTTTTGTAGAGACGGGGTTTTGTCATGTTGCCCAGACTTGTCTTGAACTCTTGGGCTCAAGCATTCCACTGCCTCAGCCTCCCAAAGTGCTGGAATTACAGGCGTGAGCCACCATGCCAGCCTCTCCTTTTAATAAGGGCAGCTATCCATTGAGTGCCAGATGAGTGGTTCTTTACATGAGCTCTCAGCACAGCTCTGCTGAACAAAGTTAGGCTGAACCATGAAGTTGCTGATGTGCAAATGCATTTGTCCTGCAAAACAGGCAATTTCATGTGGTTTAAACTAATAGGTATTATTAGCCCCATTTTCCAGATGAAGGCATTGAGGCTCAGAGAGATTTAATTTTTTTTCTTTTTTTGAGGCAGAGTTTCACTTTTGTTGCCTAGGGTGGAGTGTGATGGTGCAATCTCGGCTCACCACAACCTCTGCCTCCCGGTTTCAAGCAATTCTCCTGCCTCAGCCTCCTGAGTAGCTGGGATTACAGGCGCCCGCCACCACGCCCAGCTAATTGTTGTATTTTTAGTAGAGACAGGGTTTCTCCATGTTGGCCAGGCTGGCCTCAAATTCCTGACCTCAAGTGATTCGCCCACCTTGGCCTCCCAAAGTGCTGGGATTACAGGCGTGAGCCACTGTACCTGGCCGCGAAGGTTTAACATTTTTTTTCTAGTAAGTAGAAGAGTCAGAGTTTCTACCCAGGGTTGAGTGGTTCTAAGTCCCACTCTTTTTAGTTTTAAAAAAGTCATAAAATTTTTAATCACCCAAAGAAGCACAGTATACATAGACATCATATTCATATAGAGTTGAAGTCTTCCTTATTTCCTGTCTCCCAGAGAGGTGCACCACGGCACTTAGGTCTACATCAGCCCCATGCATGACTTACATTATTACTCCAAGTAAATGTACCTGTGGACATGTGATTGCAGTGTTTTTCATTTTTAACTTTTATTTGTGTAAATAAAAAAGTATCTGAGACAGGTCTCAATCAATTTAGAAGTTTGTTTTGCTAAGGTTAAGGACGTGCCTGTGATGCAGCCTCAGGAAGTCCTGAAAACGTATGCCCAAGGTGGTCAGGCTACAGCTTGGTTTTATCATTTTAATAAGACATCAATTAATACATGTGCTCTACACTGGTTCTGTCTGGAAAGGCAGGATAACGTGAAGTGGTGGGGAGAGAGGAGGGCTTCCAGATTATAGGTGGATTCAAAGAGTTCTTGACTGGCAGTTGGTTGAAAGAGTTTATCTAAAGACCTAGAATCAATAGAAAGGAGTATCTGGGTTAAGATAAGGGGTTGTGGAGACCAAGGTTTTTATTATGCAGATGAAGCCTCCAGGTGGCAGGCTTCAGAGAGAATAGATAGTAAATGTTTCTCATCAGACTTAAAAAAGTGCCAGACTCTTAGTTAATTCTCTCCTGGATCAGGAAAAAGATCTGGAAAGGAAAGGGAATATCTACATTTTCCTCATAAGAGACAGCTTTGCAGGGCCATTTCCTTTTAGTGTCTGCTGTCTGTCATGTTGGTACCTTATTGCTACAAACAGTCTGCTTTGTCAGTCTTAAGGCCTCTGTTTTAATGTTAAATGCTGGTCAGCTGTGCCCGAATTCCAAAGGGAGGAGGGTGTAATGAGGCATGTCTGACCCCCACTTCCCATCATGGCCTGAACTGGCTTTTCAGATCAACTTAGGAATGAATGCCCTTGACAGAGAGGAGGGGTTCATCCAATTGGTTGGGAGGCCTAGAATTTTATTTTTGGTTTACAATTGGTATCAGACTGTGACTTACTCTTTTTCCTTCTGTAACTTGTTTTTTACTCAACTTTTATGTCTTAGACATTTCCATGCTTCTGTGTCTAGTTCTAGTTCATTTATTAACTGTGGAATCATGTTTTATTATTTGATAAGCCACATTTTATTTATCCTTTTTCTGGTTGATGTGCATTCTGGTTATTTCCAATTTTCCAGTATTACAAATGGTGCTGCAATGAACATGCTTCTATGTGTCTCTGTACACACATTTGAGAATATCTCTAGAAGTGGGATTTCTGGGTCATAGAGCACAAACATCTTCAATTTCATTGATTATTTCTGAATTGCATGCCAAAATGCCCACATCAATCCACACTCCTCTTAGCCACATACGAGTTTTCATTTCTTCGCATGCTCATCACTGCACAGCACTGTTAGAATTTTACATTTTGCTGATTTGATGGTGTAAAATGGCATATCATTGTTGTTTTCCCCATTTCTTTCCCCTACTTTCTTTAATGAATTTAGAAGAAGAGCTGCCACAGTCTGCAAAGATGTTTCTGTGTGCTGATTTGTTTCCTAGGAAGGGAGAAGGAGGAACACTGGGTATAGGTTGTATTGAACAGCCATGTGGTTTTTTGCCCTGTACCATGGATGCTTGAGGTGCATAGCACCCAGTGATGCTGACCACCCCTCTTATGCTGGAAGAATTTCCCATATCATGTGTCCTGCCTCCCTAGGTAGAAATCAGAAACTCACTTCACCAGCCGCCCAAGGAACAGGATTTTAAGCAGAGCTTATGACCTGCAAGCAGACATACCCACATAAAACAAATTTGGAACCTGAAGAATGAGGTGCTGTATTGTACGGGTCTAGTTTGGAGAAGGGGTAGAGAGACATCTACTTTCGGAGGCCACAGTGCTGGAGCTCCTGAAGGTGGCATCCTGGAGCCATGCTCAGCTATGATAGCTGCTGTGATGGTGTGTTCCCTGGAGCAGTCTAGAGTGCAACTGTGCGCCATTCCAGAAGGCAAGCCTTCTTCCCTGACCCTCTTAGATATTCTCTGAGCTGTCCTTTATTCAATGCCTTTCTGCTTAAACTGGAGGGCATTCTGTTTGTGACCAAGAACCCCATCCAAACTCTCCTTTATTGAGGTCTTTATATTTGCCAGCGTTTCCCACACAATCTCTAAGTATGTCTTAGAGATAAGAGGAGATACAGCAGATGTCTCTCTACCCCTCCTCCAGACTAGAACCCACACGGCACCTCATTCTTCATGTTCCAAATTTGTTTTATGTCATATGTCTGCTTTACAGGTCTTGTGGAGTACTTGTTAGAGATTCGTGTGGGAGACACTGGCAAATTTAAAGACCTCAAAGAGTGAGAGTTTGGTTGGAGTTCTTGGTCACAAACAACAGAATCCACTCCGGTTTAAGCAGAAAGACATTGAATAATACTCCACAAAGCAGATATTATTAGCCATTTTAGAGATGAGGAAACCAAGACACCAGGGTAACTTGCCCAAGGCCATGTGGCTAGCGGGTGTTGGAGCTGGGTTTGAACCCAACCCCAACTGACTGCAGACCCCATCAGATGGAGCTTGCCTCCTCCCACCTCTGGTTGCTCACCTGCACGTCACTGCTTTTTCTACTTTATAGCACTTATTGCAGCCTAGGGTTATCTTATTTATTGGCTTACTTGTTTTCTGTCTCTTGCAATTAACATATCAGTTGCATAGAGAGCAAAGACCAGACCTTGTTCACAATTGTACCTCCAGTCTTGATATCATACTTACCACAGCAGGCATTCAGTAAATATTTGTTGGATGAGTAAATGAATTGAACCAATCTACCATGGATTTCTTTGGGGGAGATAACCCTACTTAGCATTTCTGTTAAACTCAAAAACATGTTCAGTACTTTAACATGTGTTTTATTCATTCAATAGTAACAGATTATGAGGTCTCATGCCTCTTAGAATCCGAAGCTGTATCTATTGCCTGTTTGTCCTGTATTTCCTAGAGATTGTAAGTCCTTCCAATGTCTGTTCAAATGTGCTGCAGTGCTTGTCCCCGGGGTCTGCATCCCCACAGCCCAGATAGTTCCAGGGTCTCTGGGGGCCAAAAGACAGCCCGTGACAGAGCTGGACAGGAGTAGAGCCACTCAGTCGGTACCCTTCACTAACCGCATGTCTTCCAAAGTCCCGTTCTGGACGGAATGTCGGCCCTTGAATTTGGGTAAGTTATGGAACCAGAATAGTCTCAGCTTTTCACCTGTGGGAGATGCGGGGCCAAGTGGCCTACTGAATCCATTGAACACCTGGCAGGCGTTCCCACCTTGCAGCCATTCTGTTTCTAATCCTTTCATTTCAGTTCAAACCGTCAAACCTCTTACCCTTATGTCCTTTCCCATAAATTCTCCATTCTATATTCTTTTGGACCAGTGTTTCATGATCACTGTTTTACAAATGAAGAAAGACCAAACATAATGGCTTTGTGCCCAATTCCTCCTCCAACAAATTCCTTGAAGATGGCCATTTTGAGTTGTTTCTTCTCTTTCTCTTTTGTTCTCTGTTTCTCACTCTTAAGGTCCAGAGTAGAGAATTGTTGATTAGTTCTCAGAATAACCAGGATTGTAAGACCCAGCTCTATTTCCCTCCTCTTAAATCCACCCAGACAGGTAAATCCTGATCCTGGGACACATTTAATGGGTATAGAGAACTTTGGGGGAAAGGTACCATGAAAACAAAGAAATACTGATGGTATCTATTGATGTTTGTTTTCCCTAAACTGTTATATGGCAGACTACCTGATGGGATGGAAAGAATGCATGCTTGTGGAATTTTCCAGGCCCATTTGAATCCCAGTTCCTCCACTTACTGGCTATGTGACCTCAGACAAGTTGCCTAACCTAAACCTGTTTTAAGATTCAGTTTCCTCAGTTGGGAATAACCCTTGTGGGGTTGCAGTGCAGTTTAGAGATAATGTGAAAAAATTACTCAAAGAGCAGGCACTGCTCTTACCAAAGCTAGGTCAGGGCCTGACTTGGGGCACCCTCCATTCCTTGCTCACTGCCCTGCCCAACGCATACATACACACACCACACCTCACACACAAACACAACACTATACCATACACATACACGCTGCACACACACTACACATTCCATACACACACCATACACACACACAGAAACACGCTATACCATACAAACACATACACACTGCACACACACTACACATTCCATACACACACCATACACACCATACACTCACACACCTCACACACGCACATACACACTATACCATACAAAAACATACACACTGCACACACACTACACATTCCATACACACACCAGACACAGACACAAACACAAAACTATACCATACAAACACGTACACACTGCACACACACTACACATTCCATACACACACCAGACACAGACACAAACACAAAACTATACCATACAAACACGTACACACTGCACACACACTACACATTCCATACACACACCATACACACACACACAAACACTATACCATACAAACACATACACACTGTACACACACTACACATTCCATACACACACCATACACACCACACACACACCACACACACCTCACACAAACACAACACTATGCCACACACATACGCACTGCACACAAATACACACCATACACACACCACACACAGAGTATACACAGCATACCACACACACATACCCGCCCACACCACACACACACACCCCACACACAGACACACTATACTATACAAACACATACACATAAACACTGCACACACACCACACACATTCCATAAACATACCGTACACACTGCACACACCACACACACCTCACACCCTCACACACAAATACACTATGCCACACACACACACTGCACACACCACACACACACCATACACACCACACACATGCACTATACATACATACCACACACACACGCCACACACACCCACACCTCACACACAAACATACTATACCATAAAGCACATACACATACACACTGAACACACACCACACACACTATACACACATACCCCCCACACCACACACACATCTCACACAAACACAATACCATACAAACACATACACATACACACTGCACACACACCACACACACCATACACATCACACACACCATACACATACCACACACACTATACACACATACCCCCCACCCTCCCCACACACAAACACAACACTATACCATACAGACACATACACATACTGCATACGTACCACACACACACCACACACACCGTACACACCACACATGATACACACATACCATAAATACATACCATACACACACACACCCCACACACCATACACACCTTACACACAAACACAACACTACACCACACAGACCACACGCACACACCATACACACACAACACACACATGCATGATACACATATACTATGCACACCACATACACACCACACACACACAAACACATACACATACCACACACTTACATGCACACACACCACACACATCCACACACCCACATACCACACACATACACACAAACACACATGTACACACATGCCACACACATACGGCAATGCCACAGTAAACACAAACATAAACACACCACACACATAAATACTGCACTCATACCACACACGTATACTACATATAAATACACACACTACATACAGACACACATCACACATACCACACACCATGCACACACACACATTACACCACATAAACACAAACATAGACACACCACACACATACACACTGCACACATGTACATACACCACACACATACCACACATACGCACTGCCAAAATATACACACATGCACATATCATACACACATATATTATACATATATCACAGACCTCACACAAACATACAACGTGACACCAGACAAACACAAACATATACACATCACACACACACACACACACACACACACTCTTTAGGCCCCTTTCTCATCCTCCCAGCTGACCTAGTGAGAAAGGAGAATCTCTGCTATGCTTTGAACATCTTAAAGGCCATGTTGATTTCACTTAGAGAAAAAGGGATGCAATTTCGCCATTCCACTGGAGAGGTTCGAGGAAGTAAATGCAGGGAAAGAACAAAGTTACAATTTGGGGAGAGTTTTTAAAAAAGGCTCATAAAAAACCCATCACTTTTTGGTTGTAGTTCTGGCAAAAGGATCTTGAGGAACAGCAGGTCAAAACTGTTGCCTCAAAACACGTAAGGATTTGGGGTGATGATTTGTCTCTTCTTTTCACAGCTAGATTAAAGTTGGCTCCTGTTTTCCTTGGATGGGCTTGCTGGGAGAGATAAGCACACACTAGCAGCATCACCTTCAAATTGCACGAGCATTCTTTTCTTCAGAATGCCTTGAGTGCATATTATGTGATGACAGAGCAGCTCTTGGGATGCGTCAAAGCTGACAGCCATCTGCACTTGTTAAGCCCTTCGAGCTTTGGCAAAATAGCAATTTGTTTAGATTCATATTGAATTATGCTTTTGGACCAGTCACTAACCAGGCAACGTAAAAAATATACAGAGTCTTTTTACAGGTGTATTTCATTCCATGTAGTGATCTTTGGGGTGGAGGCAGGATGAACCGGAGCACACCCTTTTCCAAGGAGAGAATTTAATTTCTTGAGTACTACTGGGCTCAGCACCTTACCACATTCTCTTATGACAGCCATGGAAATTAGATGCTGTTATTCTCCCCGTTTTGCAGATGAAAAAACTGAGTCAAGTAGCCTCCTCGGGTACTCAGAGTACCCGAGTCAGGACTCAAACCCAGGCAGTTCAACTCCAGAACCTGTGCTCCCACCTACTGAGGTATAAGGATGCCATCCAGCACAACGATGCTGGACCTTACTGTCATTAAGGGGCAAGGTCAAAGACACACCATCAGGAGAAATAAGCTTCCTCATAGGAGACTGGACTGCATTTTCTATAAGGAAAATTAGTGTTCATGTTGGAGAAACATGAACATTAATTCCTAGACAAAGCAGTGAGAAAATCAGCTGTGAGGCTCGCTGGTGGGAATAAGCTGGGGTGTGGGCTCTGTCTCTGCTCTCACTCTCGGTGCCTGAGTGATTCTTACTGGGATTAGTTGGTGCTTTGGCTGGAAAAAGACCGTCTCAACCCTTGTTGGATGTTTGGCATCCCTGGCCCTGCAGCACTAAATGCCAATAGTGTGCCCCAGTCACTGTGGCTGTCCCCAACACTCCCTCCATTTCCAAATCTTCCCACTCTACTTGGGAACCAGCCAGAGGACACGAGATGCTGGAGTCGGAGGAGGTGGGAAGGGAGGGGACAGCACCCCTCCTCTGTG
Organism: Pan paniscus; assembly: GCF_029289425.2. NCBI lineage: Eukaryota > Metazoa > Chordata > Mammalia > Primates > Hominidae > Pan > Pan paniscus. Next base: position 66,919,364 of record NC_073264.2, read on the forward strand.
TTTGTGGAAAGGGGTGGAGTTTCCACTGTAAAGAGGAGGGCTGGGTGGGGCACCTGAAGGAGAGGGGCTGCATGAAAAGGGTAGAGACTGAGAAGGGGAGAGAGATGGAGATCTGGGGTAAGGAAGCTTTGTTTGAAGGCTCAAGCTTAGGAAGCCTCTCCTTTCTAAGTTAAAGTAATAGTCATTCTGCTTTCTCATGGCCTGCTGCTCTCAGAGATTATAGTATGCTCTGGGCTTGACCTGGGAAAGGTCCAGTAGCCAGAAAGTACTCTGGGAAGGGACCACAGTGCTTCTGAACCACCTTGCAGTGGCTCCAGCCAAGAAGGGACTGGAGGCAGCCCTCTTCACCTCATAAGGGCTCTGCAGGCCTGCTGTGGCACAGAGGACACCTCCAAGAGTGGGGCGTGGCAGAGCTGCAACACTGACACGAGGGATTTAGGAAGGTACTCCATTTGGGAGGGCATTTCAGAGAGAAAGCCACACTTAACATTGAGTTATATGCAGTGCAGTATGAGCTTATCAGGCGAATTCAAACCCCTCACCTTGGGTAGGATATACCAGGAGAAGTTGACCATGGAGGTGCTATGCAAACCTGTGTCTTTTCTCATGTAAATTTTAAAGAAAATCAGTCCTTCCTCAAGAAAGAAGGCAGGTGTGGGGCCCACATGGTGTGGTAGGGTGGTGGATGGACTCAGCTAAGCCTGCTGCTCCTGGGCCACGGTGAGAAACCAGCTGTGGTGATTGGGTGGGTTAGGCGCCTTCCCACAGCCTGCTGCTCAGGTGGTGCAGGGCAGCTACGGGCTGGTAGTGACGCCCTGGATATGAAACCCGTGAGTGTGTGCGGGAACTGTGGCTGACCATCCTAAGGAGGTGCTGCAGGGAGGGAAAGCACCGGGGACAGAGCCATAAAGGAGGGAACGTGGATTGGAGGAGCCAGGAGCAAGGGAGGTTTATAGCTCAAGGCGGCAGATGCACTGGCCCCAGTGAACAGCAGCTCAGAAGCAGCACAGATAAACAGGCATGGCTAGGCCCCAGGCAGGGCATACTGCATTTACTTTTGCATAAATTCATGAAGTAGTTATATGCTTTTGACTGGAAACAATAGGAGGCCCAGTGAAAACAAAGAGACTTAGCAATCCAGGCTTTTTAGGATTGGATGCTTGCTTGAGATGCCTAAGCACATAGAAGACACTCGGATGCCCCTGGGGTCAAAGTGTCTACTGGATGTAGACTTACAAGGGCCACAGCAATGGAGGATGGTGGGGGAAGTGATCCCCGGGAAAAGTCAGCTGCGGGTACACCTGCCCTCCCTCTCACCACACCAGGCACCTTCTTCAAGTTTGAGTCCCTAAGTAATGTCTTAAATCCGACCTAACCAAAATCCAGTCCCCATGCAATCCAGACATTTGAACACTCAGTGCTCCAGAGCTCTGTCCTTACTTCTTTTCTCCATCTCTACCCACTGCCCTGGTGACCTTGGTGATCTTTTCTGGTCTCACAGCTTTGATTACCTTCTATTTGCTGAGGACTCCCAAGTTACATCTTCAGGCTGGATCTACTCAGCAACCTCACTAGATGTCCACTGGATTTCTCAAACTTGACACATCCAATGGAAACCTCTGATCTTTTCCCAGAACCCCCACATGACTTGCGGCTGTCTCCATTTCAGCTGATGGCCACTGTGTGACCTGGTGGTCAGTCACCCTTGATTCCTCTTTCTCACACCCGTATCTGACACGTCGGCACGCCCTGCTGATGCTTCCTTCAACATCTCACTTGGGCTCCTAGCACTTCTCATCACCTCCACTGCTCCATTCCTGGTCCACATTGTCATCAGCTGCTACGTAAATATGGCGATGGCTTCCTAACTGTGTTCTCTATTTCCCCCTTTGCCCCTTGCAGGCTAATCTCAACACAGGTGCTGGAGTGGTCCAATTAAAGTATAAATCAGGTCATGGCACTCCAAACCCTCTGCTCAAAACCCTCCAATGGTTCCCCATTTCACTCAAAGTAAAACCCAAAGTCCTCACAATGGCATTACATGCTCTGCCTATTTTGGCTATGATGACTTCTCTGACCTCGCCTTCTTATATGACTCCTGTCATTCCCTCTGTTCCAGCTACGTTCCTGTCTTCCCACATACTGTGGCCCCCTCAGGGCCCATGTGCTGGCTGCTCCTCTGGCTAGAATGTGTCTTCCCTACATATCTGCATGGCTCTCTCCCTCACGTTTTAAAAATCTTTGCTGAAACATCATATTTTTAGCCAGGCCCACCCTGACCACCCTACAGGGCAAACAGATTTTCCCTGATCCCTAATCTTTCTTATCCTCTTTACCTTACTATATATTTTCCACAGCAGTTTCCACCAGTATCTAACATACCCAATCATGTATTTATTTCATACATTTAGGCTCTTTTTCCTCACAGGGACATAAGCTCCATAAGAGCAGAGGTTTTTGTCTGACTTGTCTAGTGGTGTAGCTCTAGTATTTAAAACAGTGCCAATAGGAGCTTAATACATATTGTTGAATGAAATATTCCCCTTAAGTTGGAATTCCTTGGGGGGAAAGGAGCTCTAGGGATCTCACCGAAGTGCTTTCTGATGCATCTCATGTTTCTACTTGCTAGCCCTTCTTTCAGTATGGTTGCTTTCCATTTAATCTTTGGGCAGCCATGGCATCTGAGATTCTAAGTACCCTCCTCACAGCCTCGCCTGTTTTCTCTGCTTTCCAGATTAGGTTGTGCTGATCTGGTGAACTGCCCTTTGGCGCTCACCTTAGCCAGGTCATACCGCCACTCTGGGAACCCTGGAATGGTATTTGTTAGTACGGGCTTTCTGGGCCTCCTGGGTCCCTTACCCAAGCCCTGACCTGAGAGTCCGTGAAACTGAACCCCTCCTGTCTCTGAGTGGGACTCTGGGTGCACATTCCTAGTTCTCCTAGAGTGTGGCTCTGCTTTTTTTTCCCCCTCTGAGCCAGAAGCTTGGAAACAGAGAGGTAACAAAATGGATGAGAAATAGGGAGTACATTTGAGGACACTTAAATACAACCAGGCAAGAAAGTTAAAGAATTTCTTCAAGGCTGGGGATGAAAATTGCTGTGTGTTCATTTAATGAAAATGACATAGAAGAGCCAGTGTTCAGACAAAAAATAATTCAGAGATTCTAAAAGTTAGAATTTATCAGTATGCTGAGAAGTCTTTAAAATTCTAATAAGCTTTCAACATTTGTGCCGTTTGCTGGGCTTAAAGAAACACAAGGAACAAAGAACAAGAATTTCCTCTTAGGTAGGACGATGATGTCTAATGCATCTATTTCCCTTGCTACATTCTATTTCCATTTCATTCTGAGATCCTGCTAAATTCGGAAGGTTGCCCTTGGGTTTTCAACACTGCAGGGGATGATTTAAATCTAAATAATAATAAAAAGCCACTGCTTTTATTGTACTTTTATTTTATAAGTTGATGGAAACATTTCATATACACATTAAGTTTTGTAACCCAATCTTGGTACTTGCTGGGTCCCGGAGGGGCTGTTTCACTACTTGGGAGTTCCCTTGTGTTTGCATTATCCCTCCAAGGCAGAAGGAGAAAATGCTTTCACTGAAGCCAGAATAGTGTTTTATTTGAAATAATTCTCATTTAAAGCAAGGCACACACATTCCAAGTGCACATACATGCACACACAGTCTCTCTTATATAGGCTGCATCATAAAATCACAGAGTTTTGGAATTGAAGGGACCTTAGAGATCATCTGTTCTAACACCAGCATGTTACCTATGAGGAAGCTTCTGCCAGACAGGTTAAGTACCTCATCCAAGGTCACAGGCATGTAGTGAAAGAGACCAGGCTACAATTCAGATTCCCTGACTCAAGTCTAATTTTCTTTCTGCTACACCATATTGACTCCAAAATAAGATAATGTATATGAAATCACTTTGAAAACTGAGATGTATTACACAGGTATTCAGTGTGGAGAAGGAGAATTATAATGAGCTTGCTTTCTTCAGAGGTGAGCATGACTTGCTCAGGTCTCTTCCCGGATAAAGTAAGTTCATGGTGTGTGAATCATGAACCGTATTTCTAATTAGGTTTCTGGGTATGGCCTCCAGAAAATGAGCATCAAAGGGGTCAAACCAAAACACAGTCTTCATTCAAGTCCAGCTCGTGTATAGCTCTATTTTTTCTTCCTTCTCACCCTCTCTGTCTGCCTCCCTCTAGTGTCCACCTTTAGTTATTGCATGTGTGCCACGCAGAAAGGCTGCATGCAGACTGCTATCCACCATGTTCACCATTATTTGTTCAAATTACCCCCCTATTTCTTGATATCAGTAGCTGTCATCAAGACCAAATTAGGATGCTTTTTATATCAACAGGAATAAGTGACTAATATAAAGACCTGGATATTAAGAAAAGTCTTTAAAATCGTTTTGTGATTGGAATGATAACACATTCAAAGTTTGGTAATTAAATTGTCTTTAATAGACTTAAATCACATAAGAAGCCCTTATAATTAATTGAAATGTTTTAATTGCAAACATAATTATTTTTAAGGTAGAAGGCCTATTAAATTAACTAACACATGATTCATTAAAAAAATTACTACTTTACATGGAATGCTGTCAATTACTAAATATTATTGCAAATTACTTGAAGGATTAAAATTTTATTTTGGTACTATTAATAGATTAATGTATTAAATCATATAGTGATTATAAATAATATTTAATTAGTCCTATGTTGCCTTCTTTAATATATAGACATATCTATATATCTATATTTATCCCTCAGTCATTGCAACGTGTTCCCTTGAAAGAAACATGTCTAACTTCATATTCTAACTAGGACCCTTGTTAATGTGTAAAATATTGACAAGAACACTCACAACTCATTGGTAGGAGATTCTTTGGTAGCGTTGCCTAAACGCTCTGGATCAAGTAGAACAAACTGGCTGCTAACAAAGCCTGTAAACTATGGATCCCATTTCCTGATCTTAAAAGATCCATTCAAAAGTCTGAACGATATTTACAAGTAAGAGCCTTCCACCATGTTCCCAGCTCTTTTCAGCCTGTGACAAATAGATCAACGTGCACAGTGAGAAGGGGAACTGTGCATTGTTCTCCTGCCTCATTTCTTGAGTTGGCTGTACCTCCTGCCTTGATCCTTCACCTGTCCCTCCACACTCCTCATTGTCTAGAGATGCACACATGACGCCAAGCACACCCGTGCACACGCACGGGCACACATGCACTCTGAAGGCCAAAAGGCAAGAAGTCATTCAGTTGGATGGCTGTAGCTGGGTCTCAGAGGAGACGGTGTGCAGCTGGAAGCGCCATGCTTGCTGGTTTACTTGCCGCTCAGCAATATGGAGTGCTTTGCCAACAGACTCCTACTGCTTCTTCCCCTCTTGAGGAGAAACTGTCAAACAACACGAGGATAAAAATTAAGCTACAAATAAAAATGTTTACAGCTTTCAATAGAAAGTCAATCCTATTTTAACACTCCAAAAGTATTCTCCAAAAAGTTCAATGACACAAATTGCAAGGGTGCTTTATTGCCGGGTGAATGAAATGACCAGTTGCCCGCAATCTGAATGGGGCTTTTCAGGGATGCTTTCGGGAGGAGTTTCACCGGACCTCTGAGGTAGGAAGTTGGGGGTGAGTATTGTTTCCACTGCCTATACTTTTTCCTTTACCTTCTTCTGGCGACAGACCTCTCCTTCCTCCCTGTTGGGTGCATGTGTGACCCAGAAGAGACCAGTCACAGCTGCTCATCCCCAGCCACAGGGGTGAGTCCAGGGACAGACACAAAGCAAGGCAGAGTCCTTCCCCGAAACTGTGCTTTCTTCATGAGTCTATAAGGGCGCAAGTCCAGATCTCTGGTAGCGAAGGAAGCAGTCTTTTAAGGATGTGCAGACCAAGGGAAGAGGCAAGAGTGGCTGCCTAAGAAAGAATGCCCCAGTGCCAACGTCCCCAGGGCCAGTTGCACCCACATTCTTTCTTTGCAGCTTAGGATTTTCTCCCCTTTTTGGCATAAGTTAACTTGAATAGAGTTTCTGTTACTTGCGAGTGAAAGAACCTTAAATAATACAGAAATGACTCCAAGATTTAGGTCAGAAGACACATTAGTGAGGCAGCAGTTGCAAGTGACAAAATTCTGTCTTCAATTAGTTTAAGCATAAAAAATAAAGGATTGGCTTGAGGAACAGAAATGTTCAGGAAAGCCTTCAATTTAGGTTTCCCTGATTCAAGCACTCAGACGATATCTTCAGGATCCCACTGAAGGCGTTCTGGAAATGCCAGCCCCAAATATGCCACTGTGGTGTGCTGATGACTTTGAAGTTAGGGGACTTGGGGAAGAGCGATGCAGGCAGAGACTTTCTCTGAGCCCCTTTATCTGTCTAAAGATGGATCCTCCAAAAGGAACTCAATTGTCATGAATCCCCTCCTGGGAATCTTCTCAACTGGGGAAGATTAACTCAGCTCACAGGAAAGAAGAATAGAGGTTGGCACCAGCCCAGGCAGATTGTCACCTCTGCTCCTGAGACAATATTTGTTACCGGAGAGACTTTTATCTGCATAACAAGACAGCCTTTATTCAGCACACATTTCCTCCCCTCACGCTCCCATAACTTGTGTCCCCACCACCCCCCAAAGCCCCAAGCCCCTATTCCTTTCTGTAGCTCAGGATGCTGCATAAGCTTCAATCACCTGGCCCGTCTTCAAGGTTTATTCTGCAGGACTGCCATGCATATGTATATAATTAAACGTGGCTTTTCTCCTGTTTCGCTGTCTTATGTCAATTTAATTCATAGCCTAGCCGATGAACCTAGAAGAGTAGAAGGAAACCACTTTTCGCTCCCCTGCACCACTTTTTCTCCAACCCTCTGCTCCGTCTGTCTTCCCCAGTGTTAGTTTTCTTCCCAGGGTGGCTCTCTGGCTTTCTCTGCACATGGTAAATATCTGCTACCTTGCACCCCGCCCCACCTGAGGAACTTCGCTCTTGCAAGGTTCTTAGTTCCCACAAAGCAGAAGGAAAATTCCCCTCCCTCCCCTGACACCCACATCACCCCCAAAGTGAACCAATCACTGAGTCCATAGGTGTGGGCGCTCCACTTGGTCAGACATGATCTGGGCCTGACCTGGAGGTGGAGCTACGTTCTCACTGCACAAGCAGGATTTTTGCCATAGAAATGGGAGAAGGATGACCCCCACTGACCCCCACCTCTTTGGGAGAAGATAAAACTTGTGGTAAAGGGAAGATTGAACATAGAATACAAGGAACAGGCAAAGCAGATCAGAAACTATGAAGCAGCAACAGAGGCGGCCGGAAGATAACATGTCAGGCATGCAACCCACTGGCTGCTGAGACACCGGACATCCACAGAGCGTCTGCTGTGCGCGCAGGGCAGCACCAAAACACTGCACGTTTTGGTTGCTGAGCCATCTCCTGAAAGGGAATCAGTGCAGGCAGCTGGCAAAGCAGTTCAAGGTGGTCAAGGGGCGGATGGCAAAGAGGAGGACAAGGTGAACAGCACCAACCAGCCATCCTACATCTGCTCAGCTGGGGTGGCGGCATCCTCCTGGGCACATAGGATGTGAAATCTGCTGGTGGCATTTTGTTTTTCTCTCCCTTTTGTTTGTTTAATTGACAAGAGTATGTTTCTCTTTCTCTTGGCTTGAATATCGTGAGAAAGGAGGGCAGGCTCAATTAGCTGTAGATGCCTTTCCTGGAGGCCTAGGAGCTGTTTAAAAAGGCACAGGTGTGTGGTGGCTGCACGATATCACCTGGGATTTACTCCCATAAATGGGTCAGGTGTAAAAGAACGGCCGTTAATTAATGCTGAGGAGCTGAAGATGCATTGCTTACCCTGACTGCTCAGCATGGAATGTGTGAGTTAATTCCAGGAAATCTAATTACTGAAGTTTCTAGTTTACCTCTCCCTTCCCTGCGATGCTAGCATTTGAAGCATTGAAAGCATCTTTAGGGAGCCTGGGTGTTACTTTAGACTCATCTCTCCTCCCTGCAGCATGTGGCCTTGGAGAAATGGGTTGGCAAGAAATCCCAGCCTGAGAATTGAATTAAAGCGAAAGGAGATGCCTGGCTTCAGAGGAGAGCTATGATTTTGGGGGTAAAGGAGATAATCTCCTCTTTTTCATAGGAAGGACTTTGCCCTTGGTGGGACCCAAAAGCAGAAAGACATTCAGAGGTTGGTCTGGTTAGCTGTGGAAGTCATTGGCAGGGCAATAAATCCATCCCAGCTGAGAAAACTGTTTACGTACAGAACCAAACCAAGCAAGTCGGGCCTTAATAGGCTAAAGCTGGTTGGCTGCTTCCAATCCTGAATTTGGTTCTATCCTCCAAATACTGATTTAAAGCACTTTTGATTTCACAAACTCCTTTCAAACCTGGATCAGGAGATGGTATAACCTTGGCTGTAAGCAGGTGGAAAGGCAGATGGAATGAGGAGGGCACAAGGAGTCAGTGAGGGTTTAGCTCCATTCTCCAGGTACTATATTCTTGCAAGGGGGCTGCCATGTACATAAAGTAGCCCTGGGACTTTAGAGCCCTGCCTTTAAACTGGCATCAGCTGGAGATGCTAGAGGAGTAGAAGACAGGTTCTTACCCTTCTGGAGCAAACAAGCAACAAATAACAAACCACGGCAAGAATATCTAGAAATGTTCCTATTAACTGGGATAAGAGCAACTATCAGTTAATGCAGCCTAGGTAGCCCAGCAAGGGACTTGGGCAGTTGGACATGCAGATGCAACAAAGAAAAGATGGAGTTGGGCTAGTCCTCTGGAGGGGGCAGGGTGGGGGCTCAATTTTGGTTCTAAAGATGGAAAGAAAAATTGGCTAAGAAATCACTCAGTACCCACTGAGAGCCCACTCTGAGCAAGACGTGGCACGAAGGATTGGAGTTCAAGCCAGAATTTATCTCCTGATTCTGCTGAAACAGGCCCTCTCCAGCCACCTTCACCCAGACCCAGCTGAGGACCACCCAGGAGGACAGGAATGGGGAGGGAAGGCAGCAGGGTCACTAAGGCAGAGTCAAATTTTCACCTGCTGCATGGTTCCCGTAGTGGCCAAGAGAAAGCTTCCCCTTCATCCTCTGAAACTTCACTGAAAAATCAACTCACAAAAGGCAGATCAATGGGAGAAATGGCATATAAACTTATTAACATGCATTGGGGGGGATCACAAAGGGATTATCTTATGTCTGCCTCACAAAGGGGTATGGATGGTTGTATACCCTTTTTCTTAGGAGAAAGGGAGATGGGGGAGTGTGGATGATTTTAGAGGGGCAGTAAATGATTTTTAGGGGAATTCAATGGGCTTGAAGAACATACAGTGACCTGGGACAAAGTCTGTTGGGCCCACAGAGCAGACCATGGTTTGTGTCGAGTCTGTCCAAGTCTGTTAGACTTCAGTCTTTCTTCCTGTGATATGAGTTCAGTTAAGGAAGACTCCGGGAAGGGACTGGAAGTAACTCTTTTCTTCTTTGGTGGCTCTGGACATTAGGCAGATGATATGGTTTGGCTCTGTGTCCCCACCCAAATCTCATCTTGAATTGTACTCCCATAATTCTCAGGTGTTGTTGGAGGGACCTGATGGGAGATAGTTGAATCATGGGGGCAGTTTCCCCCATACTGTTCTCGTGGTAGTGAATAAGTCTCATGAGATCTGATGGGTTTATCAGGTGTTTCTGCTTTTGCATCTTCCTCATTTTTCTCTTGCCGCTGCCGTGTAAGAAATGCCTTTCACCTCCTGCCATGATTCTGAGGCCTCCCCAGCCATGTGGAACTGTAAGTCCAATTAAACCTCTTTTTCTTTCCAGTCTCGGGTATGTCTTTATCAGCATCATGAAAATGGACTAATATAGCAGGCGAGGGAACTTCAGAGAGCAGCTTCCTCCTGTGCTTTGGGAGAGAGAGAGGATTGAGAGACAGGAGGGAGGCGAAGGCCAGAGAGACCTAGAGGCCGTTTCTTCAGTTCAGCATGTCAAGGTGCCGGATTTTGGGGTATTGGTTTCTGACCCCTAACAGTATCGATTCTAAATAATCATCAGAAGCTAGGAGGAGGTCCTCTGTCATTGTGCAGTGGGAGGTGTTGGCTGTACTCAGGTCTGGGATTCAGACTCCATGGATGACGATAAATATCTTATCTCCCCTAATTTCTCTACCACATTCAGAAACAACGGCTGTCACACTATTTAATTTGTTCTAAAGAAAAATCAAATATGTCTCTGAGCTCCCAGGCACCAGTGATAAGAAGTCAAGATTGGTTATGGGTTAGCCCCACCTCTCCCTGAGGATCTTGCAGAAATCCCAGGGAACCCAGGTGGAGGGTGATGTTCTGGGGCAGAGCCCCTGGTCGCCACTCCCTTAGGGTCAATACTGAAGAGATGATGGGAGGAAGGGCGTGCCCACTGCTTCTGGGCTGAGTAGGATCTTGGCAGAGGCTCCCAAACTTCCAAGTCTGGTGTCCATCTCCTGGCCACCTACACGTGAATGGTGGCATGTGCCATGGTAGGTTTAGCAGGTGATCCAAAATGTAGATCCCCATCCACATTAACAGATTGGAGTGGCCCTGCCCTCAGTGACCCAGGCTGATGGTTTCAGGTGTTGAGTAGAAGGAGCTATGCGTGATGGGGGTGCATCCTGAGCCCTTGGTGGAGCCTTCTGCAGCCTGGACTGCAACGGCAGAGGCTAAACCTGGGAAGGCTGGGCTAGGCGGCTGGTGAGCCATGCTTCTGAGCAAACCATGGCCCTGAACACTGCTCCTGTCTCCAAAGACCCTGGCTGATTTTCTGTCTCGGCAGGGGTGGTGCCTAAGTAAGTGAATCCCTCAGGAGGGGCTGGTAGGGCAGGGCTGGGGCATGTACCCTCAAGGGACCCGCCTGGGGTCTTGGCCCTTCAGCAGGCTGCCGTAGGGCAAGGGACCCTCAGAAACCAGGCAAAGCCTGGAGACCCTGCAAGAAAACTGGGTGGGGGTTAGAGCTGCTGAGCTGTGGGGCAGTCATGTAAATATCGTTGTTTATTTGCAATGGTTGTTGTTAAATGCCAGATAGGTCTGGTGCATCTCATTCTCAGTGGCATTGAGATACCAACGGTTCCTCACCACTCTGGGTAAGGCATGGAATGGTAACATGTTCTAATAGATAATGAAGATTGTGTCTCTGGAGGATTTCCTCCTAGATTATAGGCTGTCATCTGAATTATGTGGTACATTTGGCATTGGGTTTAGCAGGTGATCCACATTATGCATTAATGTAGCCATAGAGAAAAAAATAGATTCAAATAAGAAATATGGGGCTGGGCATGGTGGCTTATGCCTGTAATCCCAGCACTTTGGGAGGCCAAGGTGGGTGGATCACTTGAAGTCAGGAGTTCGAGACTAGCCTGTCCAACATGGTGAAACCCCATCTCTACTAAAAATACAAAAAATTAGCTAGGCATGGTGGCGGGTGCCTGAAATCCCAGCTACTCAGGAGGCTGAGGCAGGAGAACCCAGGAGGCAGAGTTTGCAGTGAGCCGAGATTGCGCCACTGTACTCCAGCCTGGGCAACAGAGCATGACTCTGTCTCAAAACAAACAAACAAACAAAAATGACAACAACAAAAAAAGAAATATGGAAGAAAGACTTCCCAGCATGAAACTCGATTACTACCTGCTCATCAATGGCTTCTATCAGGTTGTTAAGCAGGTGGCAATAATTTATTTTAAAAATAATTAAATCTTCTCTCAGAACATGTGCCGTATTTGTTATTGCTGTTGTCACCCGCATTATTGCAGCTGTTAATTACTTCAGAAAGCAGAGGTGTAAGTAACTATTTAGGTCATTTCTAATCTCTCTCTGGAGGACAATTGCTTCTTCTAGCATGTTCTCCCAGGCTTTGGTAGGCCTGGTTTTAAAAGTATCCTGAAATGAAGTCCTGGCCCTTCCCCGGGGAAAGCCTGTTCCATGGTTACATCTGATCACAAGGATGAGCTTCCTCTTGTTACTCTTTCTCAACTTTCTTTTCTAAATGTCATCCTAGCAATCATTAATCACAGTGAATAAAAGTTATAATTAATAGAGGCCCAAATCGTTCAAGTGGAAGATTACTCTTTTGAATTATTGTGTTTTTCTTGGAAGATGTCCTCGAGTTAATTATTTAGTATTTAGGGTTTTTTTTTTTTTTTTTTTTTACCACAGTTTCGCTTTTGAGAAGAACAAATTGATCACAGTGACTTGGGGGTGAGGGGATTATGTATAATGTATGCAGGAGACCCATGTTAAAAATAAACAATAAACACAAGGCTGGGGGCTTTGCTGCTCCCCCTGCTGGCTTTTTAGAAAGGAAAAAGATAAGCAGCCTAGACTCAGAGCTGTGTAGATCCTAAGGAAGCTGCAGGAAGCTGGTGAAACATGCAACCAAGAGATTCCCACTGTCGGGTTCCATTAGATGTTGAGCTGGGCTCTGGGTGAAGGATCACAGTGGGTGAGCAGAAGAGCTCGCTTCCAAGCATACAGGAGGGTGTGGTGGCTGCAGGGCCCCTGAGGCCTGCCACTCAGCACACTAAGAAATTGTATCTTTTAGATGGAGCCATCTTGTGTCCCCAGGATTAAAAACCTTCATCCACACTGGGAACAAGGAACATTTCAAGTTCTAACCCAAAATACAGAGGCAACTGTTCAAAAGTCAGCCATGAAAGAGTGCAAACTAAAAACCATACACTGTGAGTCTCTGGTTCTGTGGTTGAGGGGAGAGGCAGAGAGTACAGAAGTGTCCTGAGCCCCTCCCTGTCCCTGACCTGCTGGCTTGGCAACTCAAGACAGCATCCCTCCTGGGGCTAGTGTTAGGATTATGTTCCCAGGTACAATTCATATTTATATCCTACATTCCCTTGTTGGCTCATTGGTGCCACTTGTTTTAAAAAAGGACATCTCTGTGTATTCTCAAGCTCAGCAACTTCTGGGCTACAAAGCCCCAGGGAGGAGTCCTGTTATGCTGCTGGGCTCTGTGTTGTTTGCAGGATCTTGCTGGCATTGGGTTACAATGTCTGGACCTCATTCTCGCTGACCTCAATTCACCCTGCTGGCCTTGGGAAAGCCCTGAGTCAAAGGTTTGTCAATTGCAATGGAAATCTGTGATAGAAACAGAGCGGCTCGGGCATCTCCACTGAAGTCCTGTACTATGCAGGGGTGGGGACAGAACGGCAGCACTTAACTCCAAGTCTAAGGGGCTAAAATTCATTCGTTCATTCACTCATTCACCCACTCACTTAAAAGGCATTAATATAATTACAAATTAGTTCCTGTAATGCAATATACTGCAAAGTGAGTCCCTGTGCCTTTTCATCTTTCCACATTGTGAAAAATTGTTGGCCATAAATGGCCTCGATGATTCCTCCCTATATACACTTTTTAAAAATGTGGCTTTGCAGTTTTCTCCGTGGAAGAGAAGAAATCTGTTTCTCCTGCCTTTGAATCCAGGCTGGTCTTGTTACCTTCTTGGATCCAGCAGGCATGGCAGGAAGGATGGTTTGGAGCCAGGGCCTCAGGAGGCCTGGCCCACTTCTGCTCCACTCTTTCGGAATCCTGCCACCTTGAGAGCAGGCCCAGCACAGTGCTATTCTCAGCTGGAAGAATAGAGAATGGAGGACAGTCCACCTGTCCCAGCTCGAGGACATCATAGATCCTCTTACAGCCTGCTGGCCCCTGACCTGTGTGAGACCAGCCCAGGTAAGAAACGCTGCTGACTGCAACCTTCAGCTGACTGCAGACACACGTAGGCTTGTGAACAATAATCAGTGTTTACTGTTTCAAATCACTGTTTCAGGATGGTTTGTTACACAGCAATAGCTAAGATATGCACACACAGAGAAGGAGCATGCATCAGTGGAATTTCCACTTTGGTGGGAACATAGAACCAAGTGCTAAATTTCCCATCAAGCATGCCAAGTGCATTCTTAGCAATGGGCACACAGAATCCGTCCACTGACCCTGGAGGAGTCTGTTGTTACTAGGGATTCCAAGATTCCTTGTCCATCTGCAGGGCCATGGAAGCTAAAGGAGACTGTGGCATCATCGCTGGAAAGCCAACTTACTTCGGATAGCTGAAATGGGCTGGTTCCAACTGCAGCCAGGCTTTTAGAAACTGGGGAGGGGGAGAGTTGCCATGACAACCAGCATACCCTCACTGTGCTACCTAACGCTCACAGTGGTGGGGCTCAATGACTGTTGTCCACAGCAGGCCCAGGGTGAGGGTGAGGCAAGGCAGAGGGCTGGGCATATCAGGCAAGACAGGCCTGGTTTTGCCTACAGTGATGCCCCATACTGACTGGCTAGGTGAATACCCACCATTATTAAGGTAATGCAAAGACTCTAAGAAGAGGATAACTCATTTTCAGGTGTGCAAAGTAAGGAGAGCCCACTTGTGGCGGTGGTGAAGAGAGCCGGCCGTGTGGAGGAGGGAGCGCTGGTCTGGCTTTGAGGATGCAGGAGGTCCCATTGCTGGTCCCTCACTCCCTCATCTTCACCACCTCCTGGAGAGGCCTGTGGGCTGTGCAGCCTCTGATGAGCATGTGAGAGAGACTGTTGTTGCTGGTCTCATTATCTGTCCTTTTAGGCAAAGGAATTCCTATATGTTTCAGAACAGAGAGCTCACTGTGTGCCTGTAAATGCCAAGAAACCAAGACACCATCCGTTAGGGAGGCTGCTCTGTGTGCTGAAGCAGGAGGTGGGGCACATGGGCCATCCCCAAAGGCTCATAGTGCTGGTATGGGACACCCCAAAGCTAGGCTTGGACTCCAATCTGTAGAGGCAGGGTTTCCTCTCAGTGGTGCTTGGCCTCCTGCGTCAGGTTCCCGTGGGGGACTTGTTAGACATGTAGACTCCTGAGTCTGCAAACCTACCACCTCAGAACGAGGGGGACTGGGTCTGGGAATCTACGGGTTTAGTAATCTGCCCTGGATGCTTCTAGCACACTAACTTGGAGAACCACCACCCTGAAGGAAATTACCCCAGCCGAGCAGGACCAGCAAGAGGCCTCCTGTGCAGGCTCCAAGGCCCTGTGGGCAAGTACAGTGCTCCCTCAGGCCTTACAACCACCCTGTTCTGCACACGTTTCCTCTTCTCTCCTAGTGGCTTCCAAACATACCTGCATACCAGAATTGCCCGGAAATATTTTTCTTAAATGTGTATTTCAAGGCCCCCTCCCAGGTTAACTAAATCAAAATCTCAGGACAGGTGCCAGAAATCAACAAGTAATTTTAGAAAAAAATATAAAAAACACTCTAGTAGTCTTTGATGCCCAATCAGATGAGGGGACCACTGGGCTCTGCCAATCAGAGTCATATGCAGAGGACACCAATAGGTGATTCATTCTTAACTCAGTGCTCAAGGATCCAAATCCACCACCAGCCTTGGAGTGTGTTTACCCAGGATATGTGTTTTTTCCTTTTATTTTGGGGGCGATCTGAGTCAACCAATTTTTGAGTCTTCGAAACCCAGAGGGAGAACAATGAATGTGAACTTGTAGGAGGCAAACTAAAACAACATGCCATCTGCAACAAAATCAGCATAAATTCCCCAAATGGCATCGTGCTGCCAAGACAACTCTCCAAGGCTCCGCTGTCTGTCTCAGTAGAGTACAAGCCCTGGAGAGGTTCAGTTATCCTCCACACATGTGCTCCTAGGGAGCCAGGCAAGAGAAGAGACTGGAATGTTTAACAATAAAGTTCCCAGGGTTTAGAATACAGTGAGGGGCAGGTCAGCCAGAACTCGCTCGCAGTTCTGTTATAGCTTTGATTGCTGATAATTGGTCAATGGTTTGGTTGTGATAGTTGTATTATTAACCTAGTTGAAAAAAAAACTGATAGATGGTGCCTTTCTTAGGGACACATATCACAATTGAGTATCCATTCATTCATTTGACAAATATTTATCTACCATGTGTGAAACACTGGACAAACCACACAGCATCTGCTTTTAAGTTGCTTAAGGAAAGGGAGGGGTGACATCAGCGAGGGGCCACCAGTTAAGGAGTTAAGGGAATATTGTTCAGCTCAGGAAACATAAGGTCAATTTTAGGGAGCAGATTAGATTTGAGAAATTGGTTGTGTAGTTTAAGGTGAGAGCAAGTACATTTGGTGGAGGAGGAAAGACGGCACAAACCACACACAGCCGCAGCGGGTGTGGGATAGGTTTGGAGGGCAGTGCTGCATTCTGTTATTTTAGCACAGAAGATTGGAGAGCTCTCAGGGTGAAAAAGGGAGAATGGGGGATTGAGGGATGGCAGGCCGAGAGGTGGGGTGGCCTGTAGGCAGCATGGGTGTCCCGTGCTCCTGGACATGGCCAGTGATCCCGGCCATCTTTTCCACTCACTCCGCAGAGAGCCTTGGGGTCCTTTTCCACACTGCGCACTCCACAGCCACCAATAATGCTTTGGAGTTAGCGCGTGAGGAAAACTCCTTCTCCAAACCCTTTCTCCACATGAAGGCTAAGGAATTAGCATTTTATTCTGGAGACAATGACGGGAGAAAACAGTCTTCTTTTTCCCACTTGAAGAGGTGATATAATCAAACAAGATCTGGATGGTTAATCTGCCAACAGAATCTGGAAAGAACTGGGATGGAGCAGGGCACAGGTGAGCCTGGGAGGCCAGTGACGAGAGGATTGCAGCTGTTTAGCGGGAAAAGAGGAAGCACTCGCTTAGGGAGGCAGCAGTGACGGAGCAGGAAGGAGAGGACAGAAGCAAGGGCCCCTTGGAGGGGAGAACTGGAGGGGCTGGGAAGCTCCTGGAATATTGGTGGCTGGGAGGTGGGAGAGATCAGACGGCTTGAATTTCATAGCTGAGATATGATGGTGCTCCAGCAGAGGAAGGGGCCTCAGGAGAAGCAGGCTTTAGAGGGGTACTGGATGAATTTAGTTCTGGAATACTGAGCTGGAGAAGCCAGCACTATGCTGGGGGATGGTCAGGAGAAGTTGGGAAGTGTGGGACCAAGATCAGCAAAGAAGAAGAGCTAGAAATGTCCCTCTGGGAGTCATGGACCTACAGGTGATGGTAGGAAGCATCTGATTAGACAAATCATCCAGGGAAGGTCTGTAGAGGAAGCAGAGGAGGAGAGCACAGGAAGGAAGACAGAAGACAAGGGCAGCCTGTATGTTGAACCTGTCACAGGACAAATGGTTTTTGTCTTTATCCTCCTAAGTCTAGTTGTTTCCTGCCTGTTTGAAAATATCTACTTTCACGCATTAAAAGACTCTGGTGAATGTAGGACCCTCTCCCCAACCCAATTAACCAAGTTCAGGGAAAGACCTAAAACCCAGGTACCAGTTAACAAACATCCATGGTTTATCTCTGTGGACACTGGCTTTTTGTTGGTATGCGGACGCAGACATGTAAACATGGCCTATGCAGATGTGCTCAAGAAACCCCTTCCTGCATGCTGGAGCCCCGCGTGTTGTTTTCCTTAAAATGCCCCTTAACTGCCCCTGCAGCCTAGATGACAGAGCAAGGGAGGGAAAGCTCTGTTATCAGTGATCTGTTTTTTGTATTCCTGATCTGTTATCAGTGATCTATTTTTTGTATTCCTGATCTGTTGCCATTTATAAGTGATTGAAGTTCTCTAGGGCCTGCCCAGTCCCTGCCAGGCAACCAGGTGGTGTTATGGTGTCAGAGGAAAGTTTCTGGTACAGAACCTTGGTGCAAAGGGCTTATCTACTGCTTGCTAGAGCATCTTCCATGTCTTGAAGACTGAAATGGGCCACACAGCCAGGCTTGATCCTGAAACATGAGGGCTCCCACAGCCACAGATGCAGAGTGCTTTGGGCCTCAGGGACCAATCATTTCCACCCAGTGTTTAACCCGGTTAGCATCCTATGCATCCCCAAGCAGGCTGCTGAAACAGATAGCAGGAGCAACTTTCTGCAGAGATGTGTGCTGAAAGCAACATCCTAATAAACACTATAACACTATACACATTCACGAACAAAGGTGGACTCCAATACTAATTGCCCGAATTTCCTTTAAAACTCACCTTGGCCATCTTTGCAGAATTTTTCAGCATCCAGATTCCTCACTGGCCACATTCCCAGCAACAATTCTGGTCCCTCTGGCTCCAGAAGGAAGTGGTCATCTGCCACTTCCTCCCCACTGTCTGTCCTCTAAGTCTCAGTCCTCTGGCTCCTCCTCCTTGCTCTGCTCTTTGCAGGATCTGCCTTGGCCTTTCTCACATTCATCGCCTCCTTGGCTGCCGGCTCCCTCTGGCCAGGCAGGGCTTCTCCTCTGCCTGCAGTGGCTTTGGGGTGGCTGCTGCATGGCTGGGGCCCCCTGCTTCTTGGCAGGTGACATTCCTGCCCTCTTGGGGAGGTCATGATGGCTTTCTTACCAGAGATGTGAACCACGCTTACTTTAGCTGGTGAAGGCACTGCCTTCATCCTTGAATTAGGCACAGGCTTTGACCTTCTGAGGGACTACAACATCTTCACTCCTTCCCAGCATTGACCTAGGAAGGTAATAATGACAAAGATTTTCATAGCCATAGTATAGTAAGAACCAACATAGATTGTACTCACCATGTGCCAGGCCCTATTCTAATATCCTCACAGGGTGGACTCTTTAAATCCTTACAATAACCCTACAAGTTTTAATAGGCATTATTATTATCATCCCCATTTTATAGATGGGGAAACTGAAGCATGGAGAGATTAAATAACTTTCTCAAGGTCCATGTAAAGCCCTGAATACCAAGACTGAAATGTGTGAAGCTCTAGACAGATGTGGCTGCTGTTATTTCTATTATTAGTTCATGTCTGCCTCTGCTTGGCTGTGATCTTGGGAAACATGCCTTGTCTTTCTCAACCTCAGTTTCCTCCTCTGTAAAGTACAGATCATCTATTCTAATTGTACCCTCCATGCTCTTAGCTCATCTTGTTCCTGCTTTTCTGCAGAAGGAATCCTGTTTTCTTAGAAATTCTCTTTCTCTGTTTTTTTTCCTGAGTTTTGCAAATAAATAATTGCTTGACTGTTTTGGAAGCTTCCAGAAAGTAACAGGAAATAATGCTCTGGGGCCTTTTATCAGCTCCCCTTTCTCTGAGAGGGCTGTGGAGTCACAGCTGCCCCAGCTCTCTCTAGGAACCTTCATTAAACCAGCGTTTTGATGCTAAATCAATGTTTTCCAACCAAAATTCCCTCTGGGAGAGGAGAGGAAGAGATGGGAGAGCCTGGGTCAGTCCTCAATCACACTTCTTCTCCCATTACATCTTGGATCTCCAACGCATTGGTTCCCCGCACCCCGGGATTTGCCAGAACAGAGGTTAGCATCAAGGACTCCCCCTTGACCATCAGAGGATTTCCTTTTCTTGGAATAACCACAGTGACAGAGGGTGCATTGGTTTTCTTTCCTGATCTGTTGCCATTTATAAGCAATTGAAGTTCTAAGCTTCCAGTCCCCCATTGAGACAGGCAAGCCCATGGGCTGGTCATGTGGGTTTAATACCACTGTGCTAGCAGGATGTCCTTTGATCCTGTCCTGTAAAGTCTAGGCAAATGACATCCTGGGGGCTCCGGAGGTCCCAGGCCAGGGTGCTGAAGGACGGAGTGTTGAAAAGAGAGGGCTGTCTTTGAGTTCTGCAAAGCGCAATGCAGTGTCCTTGCCAAAGCAACGTGGTGGAAGCCTGCCTGGTATTAATAGCAACAGCAAACATTTATGGAGCGTTTACAATGTGCCAGCTGCCATGCTAAGCACATCCTCACAATGACCCTCATAAATAGGTATTATTATTATACCCGGACCAAGCTTTGTAGATGGGGACCCTGAGACTGAGAGAGGCTGAGCTACTTGCTGGATCACACAGCTATCGCCAGACTCCCAGCACCAAAGCTCACACCCTTACCCCCTGCAGTCTTCTGCCTCCCTCCCCAGTCCTTGGTGCTAAGGGCCTCCCAGTGCAGATAAGGCTTGCAGAAGACAGCGGCTGAAGGGCTGCCTTGGCCCCGTTCTCGAGTTTGCTCCTCAGGGCTGGGTCTTGGTGCTGGGAATTCAGAAGCTCTGTTACCAGAGTATCTATGGGGGATTGATCCCAGGGAAAGAATGCCTATTGATCTCACAAGAGGATTCAAGACCTCCACAAGCAGATGTTAGTATACAGGGGGACCCATTCCAGCCACCTGCATGGTAATCCTCCTGGCAGGTGGTCTGCCCAGGAGACCACACAACATGGCAGATAGGGAAGTTGCTCAAAGGACATTTCCACTGGCAAACAACTCTTCTCTAGAGATCTCTCTGCCTGGTTTATGGATACCAGTCTTTGGAATTCAGAGTACTTTCTGTTTTGATGTTTACTGGAGATGGTCCAGTGCATTCTTACTCACCAAGTTTTATTTTCCAATATTCTTCCTTAGGCCTTAAACCTTCTGTTGTTACAACACTGCTTTGTGAAAACCATGGTGGAATTTCTGAGATTAGTTTTATTTCACACCAATACATTACAAATTCTGCCTTCCAAAGAAGAAACAGAAAGGGAATTGGATTAGGAGGCAGGAAAACCCAATGCCAGGCTCAGTTCAGCCCCAGTGAGCCTTGTGGTTTTGGGCAAGTCAGGCCAATGAATGGGTTGGACTAGGGGTTGGTCCAGCCATTTCCCTTCCTGCCCAGATGCCCTGGCCTCGAAGAAGCTCAGCATGGACTCCCGTCTGGGGCTGAGATGAAGTGAGGCACGTGGCTGGGGAATGAGGGTAGCAGGGCTAATGGTGGGGGTGGGGCAATTGAACAGTTCCTGACAACCAACGAGTACACGTCCAGGCTTCTTCTGAGTGAAGAGCTTTTCATGGCTGAGGGCCCACCACTGAGTCCCGTTTGGAAGAAACCCACGGGGCCGACGGCAGAGGGTCCCGCTCTGAAGCACGCGGGAAATAAGGAGGAAGAGCCAAGATGAACAGCGTGGATGCTTTTCTGGTCACCTTCATTTCACTTCTAAGCCTCAAAGTTGGTCAAGGCAATTTATTTTTAACTTCCTTGTCATGGCAGGTGGATTATAAACTACCTTCTAGAAAAGTGATTGCCAACCTAAAAATCTGAGGTTTCAGGTCCCTTCAGATATTCGAACTCTTTTCAGTATTTCAGAAAATCTCTTGGAAATTGTACATTTACACAGATAATAATGTATTTACTAACAAAAATGCCAAGTTTCTCAGCTCTTTGGTTAAAATGATACTATTAATTTGGTGTGATAACTCACACCTATAATCCCGGCACTTTGAGAGGCCAAGGTGGGTGGATCACTTGAGCCCAGGAATTCGAGACCAGCCTAGGAAACACAGTGGGACCCCATCTCTACAAAAATAAAATTTTAAAGAAAGGATTATCCTATTAGTTCAGTGCGGTGACACTGGTGATCTCATGCTAATCTGAAGAGCTGATTGGCAGCCATTTATATTTTGAATAAGTAATAAGTAGGGAAAAGGTAATGACATACACTTATTTTTCTATCATTTACACTCTGTCCTACAAAGTAGATTGGAGTGCCTGGATTACTGCTTGAATTTTTAATTGTAGAACATTTTTCCTAACACTGGGGCCTTGGAGGAAAAACCTAACAAAAGGAGTATGAGGAAATGAGGGGTTGGAGGGCTCTTTCGTGGTTCATTATCTCTCATCTAAAAGGTAGGTGGGGTCAGCAGAAGACATCTAGAGGCCATTTCATAAGGGGGAGATGTAGGCTTAGCTTCACAGATACCCTGCCAACTTGGGGGCACAGATAACTTCTCTCTACCCTCTAATAAAGCCACTACATGCTTTGTGTTTATCTGGGTTCTTTAACGGTGTCATTATATAAATTTGCAAGAACTGACTCAACTCCCAACCCCTCTCTGAAACTATACCCCATAGACCAGTCATCACTTGATTTTCTGAACGGCTGTGGCCATTTTTTCTCTACCACGTTTAGCAGGTAATTAGGCATTGCCTGGGTGTCCTCGCTAAATGTCCCTAGGTTGTACATCTCTCCTGAGACCTCATCATCGGGGTCTCTCAAATCTTTAGTAGCAGAAGATCTGAAACAGTGCCATACATACCTTAGCATGATATAACCTTTACTATTTCAAAAATGCTGTAGTGGTCATCGCCATACACAATCCCTACATCCATCAGGTGAGTTAAAAAGGAGGATATTAATATCCTCATTCTACAAATGAAGAAATGGAGGCTCAGTGTGGTTAAGGGATCTATAGGCAAGTGGTGGGGCTGGAATATCAACCACTGATGTCTCATTTTCTTTCCACTGTGCTGCCTTTCTAGGTATTCAATTCCAGGTGCAGTGGCTTTTAAACTTTATCACCTTACTTTGGTAGGACTGCAACAAATATATTTCTCAGAGGATTCTAGTGGGTTCTGGTTGTTTCCATTGAATGGTATGGGGCCAGCCCAGGTAGCATTGAAAGTCATGCTGTGGATTTCTTTGTTTAGCAGACTTTATTTTTCCACCTGATACCTGGTCCAGCCAAGGACTGGAGAGCCTCTGACCCTACATTTCTGTTCTGCCAAGGGGACTGAAAACATAAAAGTCATGCTGGATGAATAGGGCTGCCCAGTAGGCAATGAGAAGCGAGGGCTTTTGAACAGGCAGCGATCTCCTTTTGCCTCACAGACCCCGGCTGCTTGTTGTTTGGCTGCTTTGTTTGTCTCTGTGTCACTTTCTCATCTTTTTGTAACCCTGCTGCATCCCTGAGCTCTGATGCTGGTTTCACCAAGGCAGCAGCTTCTACCCAAAGCCTCACTTTCCTTCTCAGTAGAGTCACGGGGCTGACCTGGAAGGAGGGGATTGATGCATCCTTCAAAGGCTACAAGTTCAGGCCCTGCCACTCCTGGGGCAGAAGCCCATTTCACCAGCCAAGAGGAGGATTTTAGCTACACCTGTAGGTTGACTGCCAAGTCTCAATCCCAGGACCCCTGACACACCAACACCGACCTGGGAGGCTGAGCAAAGAATCGCTTCTTTCTGAGGCAGCCAAGTGAATAGATGGTGGGAAGCATCTGCCTGAGAAATGCATTTCTCACAGTAAATAACATTTACATGATTGTGCCTGCAAATGTCACTGTGGCATTTGCTCAGTTGAATATGGTGCCTCTGCTCTCCTGACCTTCCCCTGGCTCCAGGCCCACGATGCTCCTGGGGTCCAGGAACCCCACCTTAGGGAGGAATGCTCCCCTCAGCTCTGTCCTCTGAGGGAGAGACATTTCCTTCTTGACTTGGCAGATGTGTCTCTAGTACACATAGCATCTGGGTTTTGAGTTAATTTTGATTCAAGCGGTCCATGTGGAGACCATGACAGTGAGGATTTTCTTGATGACCCCTTACATTTTCTATTTTCTGCCTCTCATAAGCTGCAACCCTCATGCTGATAGGTCTTTTCCATCTATTTTTTCACTGTATTGCTATGGCACTGTGCCATGTGTGCAAGCTTCCCCGCTTTGTCTTGTAAATGTGCATTGTCTCCTTCCAAAGATGGTCATCTCCCAGAAGAGAGACCATATCTGTTATTACACTGAGTCATCCGTACACATAAATATGCTGTGCTTTTATGTTTATAAGATCTTATGAGCATAAAGAAATATATTGAAGGGTACGTATTAAGGTGTTAACATAGATTATCTGGGTGAGGGGTGGCTAATATAGATGGAAGAAGGAGGAGAGTAGGAAAGGGGGGTTAAGCACAAAACTACTACACTTACCCGCCGACCTCATGGAAAAAATGTATCCCTGGCACATCAGTGTGACTTTGAGGGCAAAAAAAAGAGAAAGCCAAGATGATGAATTTTTTTATCACATTTATGTGAAAATATACATACGTATATGTGTAAAGAGAGTCACAGAGTAGAATGAAGGAAGACCAAAAGAGTACTGTGCACATAATAGACATTCAGTAAATATTTGGTGAATGAATGGATGCTGTGTGTGATACTTTTGTAGATTTGAATTTTCAAGCAGATAATTACTGGCTAATATTTATATTACATCCGCAATGCTCGCAGTGTGTTCTCGTAATCAGAATCACTAACGTTCTCTGGTTCATGGGTAGGGCTATCTGTCTGAGAGAGTCCCAGTTTACTCGATGGTTACCGTGTTCACCCACCAGAACTAGCTGGGGTGGTTGCTAAAGATGGAAATGACAGGGCCTCAACCCTGCTATACTGACTCAGCATCATGGTGGGGGAGGGAGTGGGACTTGGGAATCTGCATTTTAACAAGCATCCCAGGTGATTTTTACGCTTATTAAAGCTTTGGTGCCATCGCTCTAGGCATTGTTAGTTGCCAAAGTGATATATTGCTTTTATAATTAACTTTATTCAGACAAGGCAAAACAAAGATTATTATTTACTATATTTAAAAAATCATGCCTCATTGTCTGACCTCCCTTTGTTTTATAACTGATATTTAAAAGACCTAATTCATGTGAGCTTTCTAGTGTCTAGACAGAACTTCAGAAGAATCCATCTAACTTGGCAGGAATCAAATACCTGAACCGAAATTAACTATCTTCTCCTGTGCCAGCTTTGTGCAGTGATCTGCCCAAGTGAAAGAATCATGGGCCTTTTGTCACCCTAAAACAAATTTCCAGAAAGAAAATGAATATATAAAACATAAAAAACCCGTGGTGAATAATATAGCCATTATACACCCAGCTTATGTTTTCTTCAAATATATTTTTTCATAAAACATTATAGGAAAAATTGTGTAGTCCCCCAACACATCCTCTTTCCCCCTTTCCCAAAGGCAACCACTTTACTGAATTTAGTGATTTTATTACCATAACATAGTATTTGTAAATTTTTACTATGTATTATATTCATACACACAATTTGGTATAACACATCTTAAACTTTATCTAAATAATATCATATGATATGCATTTCTCTGCAAATAGCGTTGTTTTGCCCAGTGATGTACCATGTTGACATATGTAACTCCAGCTCATTTTAACTGTTATTAGTATGGCCTAGAGTGATATAGCATTGTGTAGCATAGAATGATAATTAGTGTAGTGTGCTGTTGTAGGAATCTGGCACCAATTTTTTTTTCCCAAGACAGAGTATTGCTCTGTTGTGCAGCCTGGAGTGCAGTGGTGCAATCTTGGCTCACTGCAACCTCCATCTACCAGGTTCAAGCAATTCTCCCACCTCAGCCTCCCACGTAGCTAGGATTACAGGCACATGCCACCATGCCTGGCTAATTTTTGTATTTTTAGTAAAAACGAGGTTCACCATGTTGGCCAAGCCGTCTCGAACTCCTGACCTCAAGTGATTCTCTTGCCTCGGCCTCCCACAGTGCTGGGATTACAGGCGTGAGCCACCACACCCAGCCCACCATTTTTAATCTATTCTTCTTTATTAACATTTGTTTTCATTTTTATAAAACTATTATGAACACTGCTGAAATGAGCCCTTTCGGTGAATTTCTTCTGGTGTATGAGAATTTTATGCACCTAGCAATAGACTTGCCTACATGTATGTCCAGCTTTAACAAATATTACCAAATTGTTCTCTAAAGAAATTGCATCAATTCATATAACCATTTCTTGAATATTCCACCAAGTTTTCTGTGGCCTCAAATTTAAGAGCAGAAAACAGACATACAAGCCAAAGAAAGAAAATAGCTTTGAAAACTCATTTAATTATTGGTAGAAAGTACCAGACTGTTCTTTTTCCAATCTGGAGGTGTTTCTTCCACATGACCACCTGCCTTCAAATACAATCAGTGCATATTGGTTAAGCCCTGCCAACTAGGCATTTGCAAGTGGAGGTCTCAAAATACATAGGCTAAAAGACTCATCCTCTGAAGTTTAAAAACTAACTGGAAAGCTAAGACATAAACTATAGATAAAAGTTAATTATTAAATAACAATTAAACAGTAAGAGAGAAGAGATATCCCTGGGCAGTACTGATTCATCACTGAATGAGTAGAGCCTGCATTAATTCTATAGGAGTTCACAAGATGGGGAAGTCAGAGCTTATGTGATTCTGATTTGCCACAGAATGGTTTCCTAGCAACCATTACTAGCTGAGAATCAGCTCACTCTGCTGTTTTGAACCAGACCTTTCTCTGTTAGAAAAATGAGTCAAATAAATGCCAGCTTAAGGTAGAATTTCACCACGTAAAACTATATTTGAAATATATGACTTTTGAACAAAGATCTAAAGTAGTTTCCTTTGCCAGAACTTAACAAAGGTGGATGTGTGGAAATGGAAGTGGCACCAGATTTAGGGACTTGGACACCTAATTTTTCTCAGGAATGGGGGTGGACAGTGGTGAATGAAGAGGCAAAAGACAGACTCGAGGAAAGTGTGGGCGGGGAGACAACAGAACCCACGTGGGAATTATGGAATTGAATAATTCCCTAGCCACACCTGGCCCAGGAAATTTTGAAGTTCTTACAGGTACAGGGTTGGGAAATTCATCATTTGCACATAATTCCTGGAGACTTGCTTCATATCACCAGCTTCTACTTTGTCCCCAGAGACATTTCTACTTCTACTTTGTCTCCAAGAGACTGTGCATCACGTGTTTCCTGACATAGAAAACACGGCCTTCACCTGATGGTTTCTTTCTAGATCTCTCACCAAGTCTTACCACCTCTGAGGATGACTGAGCGGAAGAGGAAAGACCTTGAGGCTATTGTGGGAAGCAGGCCCAGGGCAGTGCTTGTTTTGAGCTTATCAGTACCTTACCATGCATTTGTTTTCGTTTTTTAACTATTATGAACACTGCTGAAATGAACTCTTTGGGTGAATTTCTCCTGGTGTATGAGAATTTTGTAGACCTTGCCATGGACTTGTGTATGTGCATCTCCAGCACCCAATAGAACCACACAGAGGAGGCACAATTCATCACTGATAGAAAGAGTTTCCAAAGCAAACTCTTCCAGCTCACACATGACAGAAAGGCATTTCTTGGCCCTTCAGATAGAAATGTAGATTCCCAGAGTTCAGAGTTGAAAGACACTTTACAGTTCAAATACGTAGAATCTAAAGCAACAGACAATTCTGCCTTGTGGTTTAGTTATTACATATCTGTGCCCAACATCTCCTGGAGAGGAAACTGCCTCCTACCTTTCCCCTTTGTACAAAAACAACAATCAGATACTCTCAGAGACATTGAAAAGGCATAGTTTAAAAAAAAAAACCTAGTCAATAATATTGAGAATGAGATGTAAGTTAAGAGATCCTAAAAAAATTTTTTATTATTCTTAAAATCTCGTAAGGTTTTAAGTTTAGTTGAATTAAGATTAATTAGAGTTCTATTAATAATTGGTCACTTGAGCACAATTTTCCAGTATTGTAATTTCTATTACATATTGAATTTCATGGAAAGCCTTTAGATATCAATGTTGTGCCAATACGAGAAATTTACTGATAATTTTTTTTTTTTTTTTTTTTGAGATGGAGTCTCACTGTGTCACCCAGGTGCAATGGCACGGTCTCAGCTCACTGCAACCTCTGCCTCCCGGGTACAAGTGATTCTCCAGGCTCAGCCTCCCGAGTAGGTGGGGCTATAGGTGCATACCACCATGCCTGGCTAATTTTTGTGTTTTTAGTAGAGACGGGGTTTCACTATGTTGGCCAGGCTGGTCTTGAATTCCTGACCTTGTGATCCACCCACTTTGGCCTCCCAAAGTGCTGGGATTACAGGCTTGACAAATGTTTTGTTTCAAATGGTAGACTAAGCCATCCAAGTGCATTTTAGGTGTTCCTTGACATTGTTTTTGTTTTTTTTTTTTTGATATATCAATTTTTATGAAAAGTGATTAATTTATTTGAATGTAGTCACAAGAGTCCAGGTCCCACCAAAGTTGGTGGGTCTCCTGGTTTCTGTCACCTGAATTCAGCCTCTGTTCTGGTGGATACAGTGGTATGTGGGGTCTGGCTCATACAAGCCTGCAAAGGTTTGTTTAATATTCAGGCATTTTGTGAACCAGAATCAGTATTCAAAATTAAATGATATAAACTCACACTTCAATAAATTACATTTAAACCAAGGCTAATAGGTACTCAAAACTCATGACTTCCTAACGATTTGGCTGTATTTTACTATTGTCTATGCTCTTGGGTTTTCTTTGTTATGCCTGGTGAATCTGTCTGGAAATACTACTATCTGTGTTCATCTCTTCCAACACTGTGTTCAGTAACATGTTGATACCATGAAACCAGCTGTGGCGGGAACATTTACACTACTAAAAGTGGCAAACACTACAAATCAGGGCTTTTATGGTAGAGCCAGTTGTTAGACATTTACCAACACGCTCTTGGGGCTCATGTCACCTCTGAGGTGACACTGAATTGTGAATCCTGGCCAACATTCCTTCCACCATCTGGCTCATGTGTTCCCAGTTCTAAGCAAAATACAGTCAGAAAGAAGGTACTCTATAGTCGCTTCCTAAATTAAAAAAAATGGAACACCAAAAACCTCATAAAATCCATTTCATAAGTGACTGTTAAGTATCATACTTTGTTTTGTGGGATTATGCTGAGGTTTCCACCTGAAACCTTTATTCCCGTGGCTAATGGAGACATCTCTATAAGGCTGATTTAATCCTTTCCAATACTTCTTATTTATTTTTCATAGTGGGCCCAGCCTAATAACTGTTCTGCCTGTTAGGGAGCTGCCTTCTGCAGCAGTTTTGATGCAACACCTTTCACCGACCCCCGGAGGACCAGACAGCCAGAAGTACCTTTGGTTCACACTGATTATTAGCAGCTTAGCATCTTGAGTGCTAAGCATACTCCCCTCCTGCTGGTTAAATCCCTTGTTTTTTTTCCTCTTGGTTGCACTAAGATAATCGCTAAGTATTCATCACACAAGGGCAGTGTGCTAGGTTCTGCTTTGTCAGGAAAACAGGAAGTGTTTTTTTCGCTAATGCTCAGAGCCAATCCAGCATGATATGGATTTAATGAGAGACTGGAAAGAGCCCAGCAGACAGCCAGGTATATGATGAGAGACCTGTCCCCAGTCCACTGGAAGGCCAAAGCAGCTGATACTAAGGCCCCTATGGCAACTGGTATTCTTGGTACATTTTTGAAGTTGCTGATATATTCTTTAAAAAAAGAAAAACAGAGATGAAAAAACGTACTGTCACTAAGAGTTTGGGGTTAAGTTTCTTGAGGCAGAATAGATATGGATCCAGCCATCCATCCCTAGATAACTAATCAAGCAGTACGAAAACCTAGGAAAAAGTCTGCTTAGGCTCTTTGAGATTCTCTTGCCTATGGACGGGGCTCTGGGGATAGCGGGTGCAGAAAGTGAAGGAGAATCCACCTGCTATTGGCTTGCTTCCTGTAGGGTAATGCTTGTCGTGGGTGATACCAAACAACGAGAGGTCATTTTCTATGAGGAGTTTATGTTACTGGATGAACCTACCATTGAAACTTTAAACAAGGCAACTGTTGGCCACCATGCCATCAGTGGTGATAGGGGTGAAGACGCAGATTTCTTACCTCCAGTACATTCTACTCCCTCTAGTTTCTAAATGAGTTATCTTAGAAAAGAAAAAGGCATAAAAGGAATCACTGATAGCAACTTAGCACTTCTAGGCCCTGACTACCCTCCCCAGCTTCATACTGAGACTTCCGTGTTTCTCAGAAGGGAAAAAGAAACTAGAGCAAAGCCGCAGTCTCCTGCACAGCTCCAGGAACGTGCTACCCTTGACACCTAATGTCCTATCCCGTTTTGGGGGGTGCGGGGTTGCCCAGCCTCTCTGTTTCTCTGCTGCTGTTTCAGAGACTCTGTAGTATGCATACTGGCTCCCCAAGAAAAGCCGAAGCAAAAGTGGTAATTTAGTGGGAGATCATATTCCACGGGTTGAGTCTCATGCTGTGTTGGTCCCATAGATGCAATTAGTTACCCGAACAGCAGAAAGCTTGTTCTGTTGTTGGCAGGTACTTTGGCACATCACCCATGGAACAGATGGCTACTTGTTCCACAAATTAGATTTCCAGATGATTGCATAAAAGTGTGTCATCCAGCCACTCCTTCCTTGCCCTTCCTGCCTCTCGGACGGATTGGAATGACTCTAGGTAAATGCAGTGACCTTCTGCCAATTAGCCATTCCTCTGGGTGGGAGCACAGTGGAGACAGGGTCTGAGGGAAGCAGGGGAGTCCACTCTATGCAGACACTTAATTAATCTGCAGTGTGCATATCTTCTTGCCCTTTCCCTCCCACCCCCATCCCAACTTTCCCAAATGATGTATGTACTGACCTGAAGGTACCTTGTTTCCCTTCAATCAGCCTTGATGGCCAGGTTGGAAGGGTTTTCTCTGCTCCAGGTCTACTCTTCTGAGTCATAATGCTGGGATGCAAAGAAGAATCCTGCCCCGTCGCTAAGGGGTGAAATAGGAGGGGACTTCTGCGGCAGAACTGCCCACCAGTCTCCTCCTGTCCCTGCACTCTCTTCCCAGAGGACTTACATTTACTCTAATCAGACAAGGGGAGTCCTTTCATCATGTCCCCTCTCTATCCCAATCTCATTGACCAAAAAGGGACCAATTCTGACTGGCCAGAAGCCAATCAGATTTCCTCTCTTGGAAAATGAAGACGAAGGAATCAGGCTGCTGACTGGGATCAATGCGCAGGCGCTAGAGTGATGGTCCAGGCACGCTTGCTGCAGGGGTCTCCAAATGGGCCCAGCTCCAGGGTCTGCTTGGTCACCTTCTCCTTGGATCCTCTTAATCCAGACCTTTAGAATAAATATCCCTTTATTTAAATTTGCACAAGTGGTTTCTGTAAGTAAAATGATTCCTCGCTTGTGCAACCCTTACCCTACTTTCTTCATCAAAGGAAAGTCACAGAAACCATGTCACTGCCTTGACTGTAACTAGTCCCCAAATCCTGAAATGTCAGATGCCCACCACTGTGCCAGGCAAAACATTCCTGAGCCAGCGCCACAGTCAGGTTCAGTCATGAATGGAGTGGGACCGTATCTGAATGCCCCTCACCTGTGCTCTACCCACTAGCGTAGATCACGTTGCTTGAGTCTTAAAACCATGACATCCGTGTTCTTTCCTCTAGTTGCCAAAGGGACCATGCTGAAGGGGCTGACCTTCTATGTCTTGGGCTTACTCAGTGATGTTGGGGTCATCATACCAGTAGGGTTGGCTACGGATTGTACTGCTTGATTGTCTTGCCTTTACCGTAAGGTGGTTTAGAGTAGAGAGAAGCAGGGCTTCTCATGACAGAGGTAGCTTGGGACATGGATAGTCGTCCAGTGAGGAGGCAGCTGGGCTCAGGCGCAGAGCTCCCGGAGGCAGGTATAGGAAATGCCCTGTCAGCTGGAGAAGTCAGTCGTTTTGGTTTTATTTCTTTGGTTTGCTTGCTTTTGCTTATTTATTTTCTCAAAAATTTCAAACAAACCTGCCTGCCAGGGTGTGTGCCAGGAGCCCGTTGGACTCAGTCTTTATAAAAGGGATGGTTATCTCTGTGGGTCTGATGAAAGTGACCTTCAACATTCCCTACATAGGATGGCAAAGGAGATCAGGAACATGACTCCTCGCCCTCATTCCAGGCTCTAGACTTAGGACCCCTGAGACCAAGCTCTTGTCTGCTCAACCAGTGACCACTGTCTGTTAGCTGCTTGGAGATAGTCCTGTATGGGCCACTGGGGCACTGGGGAGCTGCTGCTCTGCCTTAAGAGGGACTCGGGTGAAGCAGCATGTCTATTGTCATAGTGTATTTGGCCAGAGGCACACTAGGAGAGACTGACTGTGGGTGATGAACTTGTCTCCCTGTCTAGCATGTTCCTTCTGTACTTGGTGATCTGTTCCTGACCGTGAAGTCCTTGTCATGAATGTGCTAGGCCAGTTTGTTCAACCTCTTTGGCCAGAAATGTGTGAGTTTGTTGTTTACATAAGACAAGGCGGTGAGGTCTACCCATAGGGAAGAGGCCAAGCAAACTGCAAAATGATCATTTCCAGGTGTGTCCAGTTTTAATGCAGACTCAGCTGCTTCAAGCAATCAGCCAGTACCTCTGCCACACCAGGTTAGCTGAGTTTCCAGCAGGCATCAGCCCTTGTTCCCATGGTCTGTGTTCATTTATCTTCTTTAACTTCAAGCTGACCTGCTGTTTTATTCTTCAAAACCCCTAGGACTTTATAACCAGATGATTCTAAAATTTAAATAAGTATACACTTGGAAAGTGGAGAAAATATATTAAGACTCAGACCTCGAGCAATGGCCAGGTTATAGGCTGCCACAAATCAAAAGCAGGCTTCTTGGCATTTCACATGAAGGGACTGTCTCTAATTGGGGGCAAGTGGCTTGCCCTGCTCTGCTTCTTGGGTGAGTGACCACACTTGACCTTTCTTGTTTAGGAATGCCTTTGGCCTCAAACCTGTGACTCTTTGGAATGCTGGCAATTTAGAAAGGGTTATCTCTTCAACTCACCACCTGAAAGAAAAACAAAACCCTAATAGCATGATTAAAAAAATACAACCAAGGCAAAAATACATCAAAGGACCAATAAATCAGTGGATCTGCAGTAGGGGTGGGGAGAGATGGTTTTGCAGGACAGTTTCCAAGCCCCAGTTCCTCCCTCTTTACAGTTCTTGTCATGCAGCGCAAGGCAATTCAAGACTGATGTCATGTCAATATCTCTGAGTCCACATGAGGCCATTTGGTTAGGCAATACCTACTGGGTGTTTGGTTTATAAAAGGCTTGGGATTAAGACCTGAGTGAGGAGACAAAGGGATCTGAAGACCTGGTTCTTGTATTCACAGGGTTTGCGATCTCACTGGGAGATATCCTGAGGTCAAACAACTTAGAGGTAGTTCTTGGAAATCATAAACTACAAAATACAAATGGCCATAAGGGGCACCAGGGAGGGGAGGGGCTGAAACAGTGAAAATCCACCCATCTTGTCTGGGATATTTGACAAACACATTTTGTGTTAATATACATCCAGCTAAGTCCCAGATCTAGCCACATGGATGTAGATATCATAGGGGTCTTTGATGTGCTTAGCTACTCAAATGCCTATGGCGGTTTCGCTGATCAACATCACTTGGGAATTCTCACCAGTGGGACTATTAACCAGAGCTTGGTGCTGGTTAGTCACCAGCTTCTTTTCCC
This sequence comes from Pan paniscus, assembly GCF_029289425.2. Lineage (NCBI taxonomy): Eukaryota > Metazoa > Chordata > Mammalia > Primates > Hominidae > Pan > Pan paniscus. The sequence continues at coordinate 66,952,469 of NC_073264.2, forward strand.
TTTGAAATCTTATGAGGTGAGAATTTATTCCTTGCCTTGCTGTCATTGGATAATATCGTTACACACCTTTTTATTGTCATCACCCTTTCACCAATAATGTATGTGAAGTTATATTCTTGTTTGATGTAAGGGCAATCCTATATCTGGAAGTAAGTGCGTGGAAAAGAGCATATATTTGAAAGCTTATGTGCATTCACAGCATGTGAGAGGACAAATGATCCCAATAAAGTGTGAATGTTTTGATTTCCAACATTAGTCCCCATGAGGCTGTTTATTTCTTCCTATGTTCTTGGCTGGCATTCCAAGGTAACTGACACCACGTGGACATGGGCTTATTGACTCAGGCCTCGCAAGCCAAGCTGCCAGGCTCCCAGGAGTTTCTGCTTACTTAACCAAGGCGAATAACATGCTTTGCCTCTTATTTTTTAAAGTACCCTTTCATTAAAACAGCGAATCACATGCATTTTCTAAAACTTTACTGCCGACTTTAAAAGATGGCTGGGTTTTAGGGCAGTATTTAAGGTAATAATCAAGAACCCATGGGCCATCTGGTGAAGCTGTTGAACAAATCTTGGTGTATTGGTGAAGACACCCTGGGAAACTTGAAAGACATAAATCTGGGTCGAGTAAAAGGATGTGCTATATCCTACAGTGGGTATATGGCATTTATTATCCGGAAGAGGCAGATTATACCGAAGATGGGAATAACTTAAAGTTTTAGATTGGTTTTTGGGTTGAAGATCAATGAAAGGATATTGAGGAAAATGAATTTTAGATGTGTATGACTACAATGTTTTTTTTTATTATTATACTTTAAGTTTTAGGGTACATGTGCACAATGTGCAGGTTAGTTACATATGTATACCTGTGCCATGCTGGTGCGCTGCACCCACTAACTCGTCATCTAGCATTAGGTATATCTCCCAATGCTATCCCTCCCCTCTCCCCCCACCCCACAACAGTCCCTGGAGTGTGATGTTCCCCTTCCTGTGTCCATATGTTCTCATTGTTCAATTCCCACCTATGAGTGAGAATATGCAGTGTTTGGTTTTTTGTTCTTGTGATAGTTTACTGAGAAGGATGACTTCCAATTTCATCCATGTCCCTACAAAGGACATGAACTCATCATTTTTTATGGCTGCCTAGTATTCCATGGTGTATATGTGCCACATTTTCTTAATCCAGTCTATCATTGTTGGACATTTGGGTTGGTTCCAAGTCTTTGCTATTGTGAATAATGCCGCAATAAACATACGTGTGCATGTGTCTTTATAGCAGCATGATTTATAGTCCTTTGGGTATATACCCAGTAATGGCATGGCTGGGTCAAATGGTATTTCTAGTTCTAGATCCCTGAGGAATCGCCACACTGACTTCCACAATGGTTGAACTAGTTTACAGTCCCACCAACAGTGTAAAAGTGTTCCTATTTCTCTACATCCTCTCCAGCACCTGTTGTTTCCTGACTTTTTAATGATTGCCATTCTAACTGGTGTGAGATGGTATCTCATTGTGGTTTTGATTTGCATTTCTCTGATGGCCAGTGATGGTGAGCATTTTTTCATGTGTTTTTTGGCTGCATAAATGTCTTCTTTTGAGAAGTGTCTGTTCATGTCTTTCGCCCACTTTTTGATGGGGTTGTTTGTTTTTTTCTTGTAAATTTGTTTGAGTTCATTGTAGATTCTGGATATTAGCCCTTTGTCAGATGAGTAGGTTGTGAAAATTTTCTCCCATTTTGTGGGTTGCCTGTTCACTCTGATGGTAGTTTCTTTTGCTGTGCAGAAGCTCTTTAGTTTAATTAGATCCCATTTGTCAATTTTGGCTTTTGTTGCCATTGCTTTTGGTGTTTTAGACATGAAGTCCTTGCCCATGCCTATGTCCTGAATGGTAATGCCTAGGTTTTCTTCTAGGGTTTTTATGGTTTTAGGTCTAACGTTTAAGTCTTTAATCTATCTTGAATTGATTTTTGTATAAGGTGTAAGGAAGGGATCCAGTTTCAGCTTTTTACATATGGCTAGCCAGTTTTCCCAGCACCATTATTAAATAGGGAATCCTTTTCCCATTGCTTGTTTTTCTCAGGTTTGTCAAAGATCAGATAGTTGTAGATATGCGGCATTATTTCTGAGGGCTCTGTTCTGTTCCATTGATATATATCTCTGTTTTGGTACCAGTACCATGCTGTTTTGGTTACTGTAGCCTTGTAGTATAGTTTGAAGTCAGGTAGTGTGATGCCTCCAGCTTTGTTCTTTTGGCTTAGGATTGACTTGGCGATGTGAGCTCTTTTTTGGTTCCATATGAACTTCAAAGTAGTTTTTACCAATTCTGTGAAGAAAGTCATTGGTAGCTTGATGGGGATGGCATTGAATCTATAAATTACCTTGGGCAGTATGGCCATTTTCACGATATTGATTCTTCCTACCCATGAGCATGGAATGCTCTTCCATTTGTTTATATCCTCATTTATTTCATTGAGCAGTGGTTTGTAGTTCTCCTTGAAGAGGTCCTTCACATCCCTTGTAAGGTGGATTCCTAGGTATTTTATTCTCTTTGAAGCATTTGTGAATGGGAGTTCACTCATGATTTGGCTGTCTGTCTGTTATTGGTGTATAAGAATGCTTGTGATTTTTGTACATTGATTTTGTATCCTGAGACTTTGCTGAAGTTGCTTATCAGCTTAAGGAGATTTTGGGCTGAGACAATGGGGTTTTCTAGATATACAATCATGTCATCTGCAAACAGGGACAATTTGACTTCCTGTTTTCCTGATTGAATACCCTTTATTTCCTTCTCCTGCCTAATTGCCCTGGCCAGAACTTCCAACACTATGTTGAATAGGTGTGGTGAGAGAGGGCATCCCTGTCTTGTGCCAGTTTTCAAAGGGAATGCTTCCAGTTTTTGCCCATTCAGTATGATATTGGCTGTGGGTTTGTCATAGATAGCTCTTATTATTTTGAGATACGTCCCATCAATACCTAATTTATTGAGAGTTTTTAGCACGATGGGTTGTTGAATTTTGTCAAAGGCCTTTTCTGCATCTGTTGAGATAATCATGTGGTTTTTGTCTTTGGTTCTGTTTATATGCTGGATTACATTTATTGATTTGCATATATTGAACCAGCCTTGCATCCCAGGGATGAAGCCCACTTGATCATGGTGGATAAGCTTTTTGATGTGCTGCTGGATTCGGTTTGCTAGTATTTTATTGAGGATTTTTGCATCAATGTTCATCAAGGATATTGGTCTAAAATTCTCTTTTTTGGTTTTGTCTCTGCCAGGCTTTGGTATCAGGATGATGCTGGCCTCATAAAATGAGTTAGGGAGGATTCCCTCTTTTTCTATTGATTGGAATAGTTTCAGAAGGAATGGTAGCAGTTCCTCCTTGTACCTCTGGTAGAATTTGGCTGTGAATCCATCTGGTCCTGGACTCTTTTTGGTTGGTAAGCTATTGATTATTGCCACAATTTCAGCTCCTGTTATTGGTCTATTCAGAGATTCAACTTCTTCCTGGTTTAGTCTTGGGAGAGTGTATGTGTCCAGGAATTTATCCATTTCTTCTAGATTTTCTAGTTTATTTGTATAGAGGTGTTTGTAGTAATCTCTGATGGTAGTTTGTATTTCTGTGGGATTGGTGGTGGTATCCCCTTTATCATTTTTTTATTGCGTCTATTTGATTCTTCTTTTTCTTTATTAGTCTTGCTAGTGGTCTATCAATTGTGTTGATCCTTTCAAAAAACCAGCTCCTGGATTCATTAATTTTTTGAAGGATTTTTTGTGTCTCTGTTTCCTTCAGTTCTGCTCTGATTTTAGTTATTTCTTGCCTTCTGCTAGCTTTTGAATATGTTTGCTCTTGCTTTTCTAGTTCTTTTAATTGTGATGTTAGGGTGTCAATTTTGGATCTTTCCTGCTTTCTCTTGTGGGCATTTAGTGCTATAAATTTCCCTCTACACACTGCTTTGAATGTGTCCCAGAGATTCTGGTATGTTGTGTCTTTGTTCTCGTTGGTTTCAAAGAACATCTTTATTTCTGCCTGCATTTCGTTATGTACCCAGTAGTCATTCAGGAGCAGGTTGTTCAGTTTCCATGTAGTTGAGTGGTTTTGAGTGAGTTTCTTAATCCTGATTTCCAGTTTGATTGCACTGTGGTCTGAGAGATAGTTTGTTATAATTTCTGTTCTTTTACATTTGCTGAGGAGAGCTTTACTTCCAAGTATGTGGTCAATTTTGGAATAGGTGTGGTGTGGTGCTGAAACAAATGTATATTCTGTTGATTTGGGGTGGAGAGTTCTGTAGATGTCTATTAGGTCCGCTTGGTGCAGAGCTGAGTTCAATTCCTGGGTATCCTTGTTAACTTTCTGTCTCATTGATCTGTCTAATGTTGACAGTGGGGTGTTAAAGTCTCCCATTATTAATGTGTGGGAGTCTAAGTCTCTTTGTAGGTCACTCAGGACTTGCTTTATGAATCTGGGTGCTCCTGTATTGGGTGCATATATATTTAGGATAGTTAGCTCTTCTTGTTGAATTGATCCCTTTACCATTAAGTAATGGCCTTCTTTGTCTCTTTTGATCTTTGTTGGTTTAAAGTCTGTTTTATCAGAGACTAGGATTGCAACCCCTGCCTTTTTTAGTTTTCCATTTGCTTGGTACATCTTCCTCCATCCTTTTATTTTGAGCCTATGTGTGTCTCTGCACATGAGATGGGTTTCCTGAATATAGCACACTGATGGGTCTTGACTCTTTATCCAATTTACCAGTCTTTGTCTTTTAATTGGAGCATTTAGCCCATTTATATTTAAAGTTAATATTGTTATGTGTGAATTTGATCCTGTCATTATGATGTTAGCTTGTTATTTTGCTCATTAGTTGATGCAGTTTCTTCCTAGTCTCGATGGTCTTTACATTTTGTCATGATTTTGCAGCAGCTGGTATCGGTTGTTCCTTTCCATGTTTAGTGCTTCCTTCAGGAGCTCTTTTAGGGCAGGGCTGGTGGTGACAAAATCTCTCAGCATTTGCTTGTCTGTAAAGGATTTTATTTCTCCTTCACTTATGAAGCTTATTTTGGCTGGATATGAAATTCTGGGTTGAAAATTCTTATCTTTAAGAATGTTGAATATTGGCCCCCACTCTCTTCTGGCTTGTAGAGTTTCTGCCCAGAGATCCGCTGTTAGTCCGATGGGCTTCCCTTTGTGGGTAACCCGACCTTTCTCTCTGGCTGCCCTTAACATTTTTTCCTTCCTTTCAACTTTGGTGAGTCTGACAATTATGTGTCTTGGAGTTGCTCTTCTCGAGGAGTATCTTTGTGGTGTTTTCTGCATTTCCTGAATCTGAATGTTGGCCTGCCTTGCTAGATTGGGGAAGTTCTCCTGGATAATATCCTGCAGAGTGTTTTCCAACTTGGTTCCATTCTCCCCGTCACTTTCAGGTACACCAATCAGACGTAGATTTGGTCTTTTCACATAGTCCCATATTTCTTGGAGGCTTTGTTCATTTCTTTTTATTCTTTTTTCTCTAAACTTCCCTTCTCGCTTCATTTCATTCATTTCATCTTCCATCACAGATACCCTTTCTTCCAGTCGATTGCATTGGCTCCTGAGGCTTCTGCATTCTTCACGTAGTTCTCGAGTCTTGGCTTTCAGCTCCATCAGCTCCTTTAAGCACTTCTCTGTATTGGTTATTCTAGTTATACATTCGTCTAAATTTTTTTCAAAGTTTTTAACTTCTTTGCCTTTGGTTTGAATTTCCTCCTGTAGCTCGTAGTTTGATAGTCTGAAGCCTTCTTCTCTCAACTCGTCAAAGTCATTCTCCATCCAGCTTTGTTCCATTGCTGGTGAGGAACTGCGTTCCTTTGGAGGAGGAGAGGTGCTCTGCTTTTTAGAGTTTCCAGTTTTTCTGCTCTGTTTTTTCCCCATCTTTGTGGTTTTATCTGCTTTTGGTCTTTGATGATGGTGATGTACAGATGGGTTTTTGGTGTGGATGTCCTTTCTGTTTGTTAGTTTTCCTTCTAACAGACAGGACCCTCAGCTGCAGGTCTGTTGGAGTTTGCTAGATGTCCACACCAGACCCTGTTTGCCTGGGTATCAGCAGCGGTGTTTGCAGAACAGTGGTTTTTCGTGAACTGCAAATGCTGCTGTCTGATCATTCCTCTGGAAGTTTTGTCTCAGAGGAGTACCCAGCCGTGTGAAGTGTCAGTCTGCTCCTACTGGGGGGTGCCTCCAAGATGGCCGAATAGGAACAGCTCCGGTCTACAGCTCCCAGTGTGAGCGACGCAGAAGACGGGTGATTTCTGCATTTCCATCTGAGCTTTGAAGAGAGCAGTGGTTCTCCCAACATGCAGCTGGAGATCTGAGAACGGGCAGACTGCCTCCTCAAGTGGGTCCCTGACCCCTGACCCCTGAGCAGACTACAGTGTTTTTTAATGAGAAAGGATAATCTCTGCACTCTCCTCCCAGATAAAATATTCCTTGGGACCAAGTTGGAAAAAGAATGATGGGCCTATCTAATTCAACATAGGAGGTCCTTTGTGTGGGGCTGAAAGCAGCTCTCTTTATTAAGGTGATGTGTGATACTATGTATAACCTTGTCTGAGACAATTAAGAGCCTAAAGTAAATGGAGTGGCTCTTGCTCAGTTGACTGTTGGCTCAATAAGGATCTGCCAAGTTTGTGTAACTTAAACTACAATAAGAAAAGCCTGGGACTAGAATAAGGACAGAATAGTCTCATTGTGCCCTCCTCTAAACAGATCACTTCTGGAGTGGTCTCTTCCAGGCTCTTGAAGTGCCACTGATGTTACAACTTGGAGAAATAATACCCAAACATGTATGTATGTATATATATGTTTTTACCATGCTCTAGGGCTCTCAAAGCGGATACATTTATTAACTCCCTGAGCCTCACAATAAACCCAGGATTTCATATTATCCCCATATTGCAGATGAAAAAAACTGAGGCTCAGAGAGGATAAAAAACTGAGGCCAGGAGGTGGAAGTTCTAGAACTTAAACACAAGCTCTCTGGCACCGGGACTGGTGTTTTTTCCACTCTACCATGCTGCTTCTCTGCACCGCAAAAAGCTCAGAGGCAGGTGGCCAGGGCTGAGGCTTCAGGAAGCCACATCCTAGAGGGTGCTTTTGAAGAAACTGGAGATGCTTGGCCTGAAAAAGAGGTTCTTTAGAGGGCCCCCGATAGCTGTTGTCAAATATTTGAAACCTGTCACATGGAAGAGGGAGGAGATTTCTTTGTAACTCCTGAGGGCAGAATTAGGACTAATTGATTGGAATTATGCATGAAGCCAGAGGGTGAATGCAAAACCATGTCTGAAAGGAGTGAGAAGTGTTGGAGCTGCAGAACTATGTCCATACACGTCATCAAAGCAATGGCTGAGAGCAACAGGAGGGCCTCTCTTTTTTATGTTCTCAGAGCTTAGCTTACTTTGTACCTCTGAGCCCCTTCACAGAAGTTTTGTGTTCTTATACGCTGATGATAATTTCTAAGAAGCCATTGGACACAATGGAATCAGCAGATTCCCAGCACCCAGCCAGAGAGCTGATAGAAGAGGAGCTTGAAGGAGCAACAGTCGGAGGCCAGAGAATTCTGGCAAGATGGTGGGGATGATGGCCACACAGGTTTTGGATCTTCCTAAATCCCCACCTAAAAACAGAGATACTAAGTAGCAACACCAAAATCCTGGCCATGGACAGGAAGGAAAGAGCCTTCCAAGCATCTAGGCAGGTGGGAGGGAGGCCACTGGCGTGCGTGCGTGCGCACACACACAAACACACACACACACACACGCTGATTTTCATCAGTCTGCAGCCCAAGCCGGCTCAGTTTTGATTTCCCTCCTGGTAGTTTTCTTGCTCTGGGGCCCTGTGCTGGAGGGGAACCCTGGCCAGTCAGTTTCAAAAGTTCATAGTTCAGAGCCGACCACAGATCCCTTGCACGCTCCTCCCAGTAGCAGCTGCTGGTCTCAGGCCTGCAGCGCTTCCCATCTGTTGGTGTTTGGAGTTCTCCTGTGCTGGGTCTGTAGCTGCTCAAGACTTCCCTCTACTCCCTCACAGATAGTGAGGGTGCTCAGGGCTTAGTTGGTGGTTTATCCTGACCTGCTTGTATTTGGGGTTCATGGGGATACCCCATCAGCTAGTTTGTGATAAATGTTGTTCATGGCCAGGTTTTTTGGTGTTGCTACTTAGTATCTCTGTTTTTAGGTGGGGATTTAGGAAGATCCAAAACCTGTGTGGCCATCATCCCCACCATCTTGCCAGAATTCTCTGGCCTCCGACTGTTGCTTCTTCAAGCTCCTCTTCTATCAGCTCTCTGGCTGGGTGCTGGGAATCTGCTGATTCCATTGTGTCCAATGGCTTCTTAGAAATTATCATCAGCGTATAAGAACACAAAACTTCTGTGAAGGGGCTCAGAGGTACAAAGTAACTTAAGCTCTTAGAACATAAAAAAGAGAATAATGAAAAAGATTTACAAACAGATATAAAGAGGTGTTTTTTCCCAGTGAGTTATGATCCTGGGCCTGGCAAGATAGGCTGTTTATCCACATTTTGCATTCTTCACCCCAGTAGAGAGCAATTCTCACAGTTGGGTGTCCGGCTCAGTAATCTGTCGGTTTTGCCTGACTAAAGTCACATCATTGATTGATGCCAAATCTTGCTCAATTAAAGGTTCATTTTTCTTTTGGCTGTTGGCAAATGCAACATTGATTATGGGTTATTAGCATCCACCCCCTCAGATTTCGAATGCACTGGGAGCGTTTGCCTGCATACCAACCACAGCAGCAGCACCTAGGGCCTGGAGCCACCTTTCTAATCTGGGCCCAAGGACACCTGCCAGTGTGTCTGACTGTAGGGAAGGGATTTGCTCAGTCAGGTCCTTCCTAGGAAGATTAAAAGGAAAAAAAGGATCTTTTCCCAATCTCCTTCCCATTCCCAGCCCCCTACCCCCACCTCCAAGCCAAGAGAAATGGTGATATTTTGTGATAACATCTGGGCTCTTTTTACTTGTTGGTTCATTCATTCATTCATTCATTCATTTATTCATCCATTATGTATTTTTGAGTGCTGGCCTGTAGGGGAAATGAAAAAAAGCACAGAGTCTATGGAGAGATGAGACTGAGTCTCATAAGCCCTGTGTGAAAATAGCCTCCTTATTGCAGGAGTACCTAAGCAGATTGTGGAAACTGAGCCTGCCGCTGTGGCCACACCTTCCCATCACGCCCCTTCCTCTGCAGTTCTCTGAGGAGACAGCAGCCAGCAGCCCCGTCTAATCAGACATTTCTGCCTAAAAAAATAATGCTCCAATAGCCTTTCAGTTCCACTTCCCATCTTCCACCTTGGAATTTCCCTATGGACAGCATGTCCTCCAGCCCCTCCATTCACCCCTCAAGGCCTTGAGGCAAGCCTCATTGATACCAAGGCTTTCCAGGAGGGACAGCAGCTTCTCTTCCTTGCAGGGCTGAGGCCTCTGTCAAGGAGCCCTCTGGTGGGATGGAGTCCATGTCCCCGAGGCCATCCCTCTAGAGTTTCCTTTGCGTTCTTGCCTCTGCTCCTGATGGGACCCACAGGTCTCTACTGTTACCCAGTACCTTGGTTTCCTTGGGCTGCTGGAACAAATTGCCATAAACTTAGTGGCTTAAAATAATGCAAATTTGTTATCTTACAGTTCTGGAGGTCAGATGTCTTACTGGTCTAAAATCAAGGTGTTGGCAGGGCTGTGTTCCTTCTGGAAGCTGTAGAGGAGATTTTGTTTCCTCGCCTCTTCCAGTTCCTAGAGGCTTCCTGCATTCCTTGGCTTGTGTCCTCCTGCTCTGTCTTCAAAGCCAGTAGTGTAGGATCATCTCTCCAGTGTGGGATCATCTCTCCTCTCTGAGCTCTGCTTCGTCATCCTGTTTTCCGACTTTGACCCTTGCTCCCACCTCTTCAGAGGACCCTGTGATGACACTAGACACACCTGGGTAATACAGGATCATCTCCCCATCTAAATCACATCAGCAAAGACCCTTTTGCTATATAAGGTAATATTCACAGGTTCTGGGGATTAGGACATGAACATCATTTGGGGGCTATTACCGTATCTGCCACACCCAGCCCTCATTATCCTGACCAAGGCAGGGAGAAAGCCTCAACTCACCTCAGCTGAGACAAGCCTGACATTTGTCAAAATGATAATACCTATGAGAGTTAACATGTAGTGAGTGTCTGCTTCAAAATCTCAGGCCCTAGAAGAGCTTTAGATACACGTTCTCATTTAATTCCTCAACATCTCAGGTAGTTGAGGAGACTGAGGCATGAGAGGTTAAACAGCTTACTCAATGGAATCAAACCAGAGAGCGTCAGAAGCAAGCAGCACATGGCTTCCCTGGACAGGAAGGTCGCCTGGGAAGCTAGCGGAGCAGAGAGTTAAAGACTTATTCCCAACTATTGCCTGCAACAGCAGAACTTTAAGTATTTTATATGAAAGGCAGGGGATAAAACTTCTCAAACGCCTTTGTGGCCAGTGTCAATTAAGCACTATCACTCTAGGAGGTTGCTAATCAGACATTTCTGTAGAAAAAAATAATGCTGCTGAAGTAAGCACGACTTCTCTATGAGCTACAGAATAACTGTCAAGTTTGTTAGTGGAAATTCTTGCCCCTCCTTTTCCTCGGTGGTTTGTTCAAGACTCTGCCGCAAAAAATGCCTCAAGTGCTTTTTCTAGCCACAGTCCCCAGATGGGTCTCTCATCTCCTTGCTTACTTTTAGCGGCGATGTGGATCTTCAGGAGTCTAATTTTCCTTTTGGAGGAGAGCTAGCAAATCTTCAGAAGAACTCTGCAATTCTATAATCCTTCTGACTGCCAGGTGAAATATGGGCCTGGAGACAGATTTCGCAGGAATGAAAAGGTCTCACAGCTACTTGCCCTAAAGAATGTGAGCCCATGGAGAATCCAGGAAATGAAAATAAAATGCCCAGTTTTGATATAAGGCCAACAAGACAAATCTTGTGCATGGTTCAGTGTTAAATAATGTCCTTAATCCTCAGCCCTTGGGACCCGGTGTCTCCATTGAATGTCGATCAGCTTGGGTCAGAGTCTTTGCCGTGGCTGGACTGGCATTCAGGGCTGTTTGCAGGCACAGTAAATATTTGTCCTGTCAGACAGCGTCTGGCTGCTCACATGTCTTGTTTAAGAGATAAATGTCAGGAACCTCTCTCTTTTTCTCTCTCTTTTTGGTGTGAACTACAAGGAGGTATACAGACATCAATATCATTCCCACTTGCCTAACAACTGTGAGACCTCAGATAAAGATGAAAATCTTCGGAGGTCTCATATCCTGACTGGGTTTGTGTCAAGTCAAAGTGAAGCCACCCCAGCCTCAGCAATATACATGCCATTGATAGCACAGCCTGTTCCAGGTCAGAAGCAATTTCTGTTCTGACAAGTCTGTGTTATTAAAAAGTTAAGGAAAGCAGAGAAGGGAGTACAAAGATTAGATTTTTCAAAGATGAAATTACAAAGTTAATGGCACTGAGCCATCTGTTTGGAGAGGTAAGGAAATCCACAATGAGTTTAGGAGATATCAGGAATCCACAGGAAGGATGAACCTGAGGAGGAAAAAGGAAGAAGAAAAGGAAAATAAGAGCACTTCTGCCTTAGAGATATTATATCATGATTACAGGGATCAAGGATAATTATCAATTAGAAGGAAGCACACATTAGGGTAATGTGTCATTGCTGCAAGCTAAAACCGCATAATTGGAAATGATGACATCACACGTTTCTAATTACACATTCATAAATATGTAGCAAGTGATCCATGGGGAAACTGAGGCAAGTTTTTTTTTTTTTTTTTTTTTTTTGGAGACAGAGTCTTACCCTGTTGCCCAGGTTGGAGTGCAATGGCGCCATCTCGGCTCACTGCAACCTCTGCTTCCTGGGTTCAAGCGATTCTCCTGCCTCAGCCTCCCGAGTAGTTGGGAAACAGGCATGTGCCACCACGCCCAGCTAATTTTTTGTATCTTTAATAGAGATGGGGTTTCACCATGTTGGCCAGGCTGGTTTCAAACTCCTGACCTCATGATCTGCCTTCCTTGGCCTCCCAAAGTGCTGGGATTACAGGCATGAGCCACTGTGTATCTTTCTCATGTGTGTGCTTATAGAAAACTAGGGGTGATGATTCTGATTGGCCATTGGGAGCTTCTCTCAGGCTGAGGAAGGGGGGTGAGAAGTAGCAAGAGACTTTCCTGATTTTGGAGGGAGGGGTTTAGGTGCTTACAATAATTATTCCCATTGCCACTAGGTAGGGCCACTCTGAGGAACCACCCTGGTGAATGAGGTCCCATGAGGCTCAGGAGTATCTGTGGTGAATATTTTCCTTCCAGAATGAGTGCCCTCCCCATACAAAAATTAGGAAATGAGCTTTATTAGAACCATCTTGTGTGCCTCTGAAACCAAGGGATGAATTGTTCAGTGCTTAATAATTTATAAACTACATTTCACATAACACATGTTCTCATGTGGTCCTCCCAGCAACTGTAATGGAAAGTTTAGTCATTATTCCTGCTTGACAGTCGAGGAAACTGAGAGCCAGGGAGTTGCATGATTACTCAAAGTTACACAGCCAAGTAAGTGTCAGAGCAAAGTAAGTGTCAGAGCAGGGGAGGACATGGATTCCTTAACTCTAAATTCTGATGTATTTCCTTTGTTTTGTATTTCCATTTATTACCCCATCTGGCCCATTGTCCAGTTGGAACCTCTCACTATTTCTCTCTATGGGGCAGGAGAAAAGCTGGAGCTTTGGTCCAGAGGCTTCATTAAGACTTTCGACTGAATGTGGAGTGAAGGTTCTGGACCTCCCTGACACTCTGATGAGGATCCTCATCTGTACTGTCTGTCTCACCCAGGGCCTTGCCCTTCCCATTAACGCCAGGCCTTCCTTAGTCTTCACAAACATGGGCCAAAGTATATAAACACCCTATAATCAGCAGTTGATGAGGATGTTTATTCATTCAACAGATGTTTGCAGAGCTCCACACTGGGCACTGTGCCAGGCACTGGCAATCCAAGTGGTGCTTATCCTCATGAGCTTATGAACGCATCGTGTCCATCGTTTGATATGAAAAATTATCTGTATCAAATAATTAATAATTACTTGATAATAATTTGATGTTAATCAAATTATTAACATAGGAAACATACAAATGGGGAGAATAACTATGAAGGAAGAGAGTGCTGTGTTAAAGCAGCATATATCAAAGAGAGCTGAATGAGGGGGAAGAGAGAAGGTAGGCGCAACATGCTCCACTTGCTCTCCAGGTCAGAGCAACCTCTTCTAGTTGCTCTGATCCCTAGAGAGCCACAACACTGTGGCTCTTGCCCTCTGACTTTTGGGTGGGTTTGGCCAATGGGAGACACCAGCGAGAGATCAGAGAGTGAAAGGGGAGGGGTAGAAGTGTTTCTAGCCTGGCCTCCTCCCCGTTGGGCTACAGTTTAGTGGTGGTGTGCTCCTCTTCTGGGGATCACAGCTGCTGTCAGGAGACCCCTCTCCTACAGCTGCATTGTCCTCCTCTTGCTCCTTCAGACCCAGGGGTGGCAACAGGGTCCAGCTCAGGGTGCTTCTCCAGCCCTTGCTGGTTTCCCTTGACCCCATCCGGATGCTGTAACATGCCCCTTCATTAAACTCCTTTCACTCGCCCTCTTGGAGTATGCTGTTTGTTTCTTGCTGGGACTGTGATCAATACTAACAGCTACCCTGAAGAAGTGACTTTTGATTGAAAATTATCCAAGAGAAGAATTTGGGAGCGAGGAATAGAGTGTACTCATAGCAAAGAACACTGTTGGCTGGAGTGAGCAGGACACATTTGAGAAATGAGCATGTGGCTGAGTTTAGAATAGAAGGGCCAGAGTGGTAGAGATGAGACTGGAAAGATAGGTCAGGGCCCAGGACCTAGGTATACAGCTGTGCAACCTGTGCACTGCACAACTTCAAGCAGAGCTCCACACAAACTGTGAGACAAATGGAGGACCTGCAGGGGCCAGACCTTGTTGGATCTTATAAGCCATGTTAAGGATTTGGACCTGGATTCTAAGAGCAATAAAAAACCACTGAAGGGTTTTAAGAAGGGTAGGGAGGGAGAGAGGAAGAGAGAGAGAGAGGAAACCAAATTTTCATTAAAAAACATAACACTCAGCTTCTGTTCATTCAGGACAGAAAGCTCTGTGAGGAAGACTTCTTAAGAGGTCAGTGTTGTTGACCAAGTGAAAGAAAATGGTGGCTTGGAGAGGGATAGCAGTGAAATGGAGGGACACAGATCAACTTAAATATTTTGAAAGCAGAACAGTGTACTTGTTGGTGAATTGGATGTAGAGAGTAAGAGGGAAAGAGGTGCTGTGGGTGGCTCCAGATGAATTCTGGCAGCTGGTTAGATGATGGAAACCCTCTTGAGCTTGGAGAACCAAGTCAGGATCAGTTCAGCGGCAAGGCTGTGACGTTGGTTGCCTTGAGGTATCCAAGGGAGTCTTCAAATTCTGAAACACTGCTGGGAGCACAACTGAGGCAAGGACTGGAAACTGCTGGATTTAGCAACTTGGAGATCATTGGTAGCCTTGTTTTTTTTTGGTGGAGTAAAGAGTCAGATTGGGGTGGTCTGAGGACTGAGTGAGACATGAGCAGATGTTGTCAGTGGGGCTGGACAACACTTTTGAGACACTTGGTTACGACAGGGAGGAGAGAGGCAGGGTGCCAGTTGACCAATGAGGATGGGGTGAGAGAGGTTTTTTTTTTTTTTTTTTTTTTAATGGGAGCACATTCTTCATGAAAATTCAATGGAAATATAGAGCTTGCATGTACAAAAGAGAAAAAGGATCATTGAAAGTAAAGATTCCTGAGAAGGAGGGGTTGATGGCATCCAAAAATAGGTAAGAGAACTTGCTTTGATTGAACTTTCTTACAGGAGCGGGAAAGGAAAAGAGAATGAACGTGGATGTGGGTGGATTGTAGCTCTGAATGTGTGACTCTGAAGGACTTTCCAGATGGTGGTTCCTATTGTCTGTACGAAGCAGGAGACGTCATCTAGGCATCACCTGCTGAGAGTGAGGGGTGATTGTGAGTGGATGTGAGCATACGTGTGCATGCACAACTGTGTACATGTGTGTCTGAGCTCCTATGCTCATCCAGAGTTTTAAAAGAAGCCTAGAAGATTTGACATAATATAGTATTAGGTAGAAAGTTCAAATTGATAGGACCAGGAGCCAGTCCCAATCCAGTGCCAGGCTTATGGGCAGGACATCAGCACTTATTGAAGAGAGCAGAGGAGGCTGGGGCTCCTTGAGCATGGTTTCCATCTTTTCTCCTGCACCCCACCTGCTCCTTAGGGACAGCAGATGAGGAGAGAAAACCTAAGGAGGTACTTAAAATGTTACTGTGATATTTATAGTGTTGTGATGAAAATAGAAAGTCTGTGGATGTGGCTTAAGTGTGGGGAAGAGAAATTGATCACCCAGGGATCCTGTACTTCTCTGAAAAGCTGATCTGTGAAGAATTCCTTGTTAAGATGTTAACACATGGATGAGTGATGTACATGTTTCAAGACCACAAGTTGAAGGGTCAGGACTTGAATTAAGAAGGCAAGTTCATACCTGTTTATAACAGTGGGATGTTTTTAATAATATGTGCTGTCTGTTTGGGGGGTAGTTACATACATTACTGCCAGGAAGAATTTAACTCCCCGGTCCCGATGCTTCCATGAAGAAATGTTAGCTCTACTCCTTAGGAGGAAACAGCACTGGAGAGACACTGCTGATTCCAAGGTAAAATGTTAGGAAGCCCCCTTGTCTGCAGGCCAATGCCTCTGTCTCTTATCCGTCTCTACTGGCTCCAAAGCTAATCTTTTAGACTCCATTTATTTTTCTGTATCTCACTTGCTCAGATCATGAAAAGGAGAGGGGGTGATTTGTAGCCCTCCCTCAAACCAAGCCAGTCACAATTAAGGGCCTGTTAGTGCCAGGCTTGGATTTTCATACATCACCTTATTTAATCTTAAAACACCTTGCAAGGCAAGTGTTTTTAATTCCCACTTATCTCATTTAATCCTTACGACAATCGTATGGGATCTATGTTATTAACCTTAATTTAGAAAGGAAGAAACTGAGGCTTAGAGGTGTTAAGTAAATGAAGTCACTCTGTGGGTAAGTGGCTGGTTTCAACCCAGTGTTTTGTTAAAGGCAAACAAAGCCCAGGCTCCTTCTCTATGCCACACTGTAGCTGACAGGGAGCGCATTTTCAAGTCCAAGTCTCAACTGAAGTTGTGAGATTTGGCGTGTCTGGAAGACCTCACTGGAGGTTGTGATTAAAGTTAGAGTCCTGTTCTATACCTGTAATGATGACTTCTCCCACCTCTCCACAGCCCCTCCTGCACAACCCCAGACTCTTTTTGGAGGTGGTTATTGAATAGAGCAAGACCCGTGCTATGACAGTGCGGATCACAATCACACTCATTCAGAAATGAGTTAAGACCCCTACCTACCCTGCTTTTCTTGCTTCAGCCTGGCATATCTTCCTTAGGAAATCGGCACTTACCTAGAGCCCCCTTTGTGCAGAACTCAGTGGCTAAAGCCACGGGGATCTACAAAAGCAATGGGAGACACAGTGGCTGCTTTGCTGAGCTTTATTTTGGGACTTTGTGTGCATTAGAAACTAACATTTTTTTTTCCAACAACACAATCCCCTCCCAGGTTTTCCTACATTTGCTGACAAACAACTTCCTCAAGAACAAAGACTGGGACCCAGACTTGAGTTTTTGGCTTGGCCTAAGTTGGGCCCCTGAATGCCCTGTGGTCTCCTCTCCTCACTTCCCTTTTATTTCCGGGGCCTGGAGAGGGATTTGGGCTCAGTGCAATCAGGAGCTGAGGCAGATTTGGAGCCTGCTTGGCTCAGAGCCACTGGGATTTGGACCCATTAAGGCATGACTCCAGTTTCTTTTTGCAATCTCTCTTGTAACTCTCCAGTTGGAATTTGTTTAAATTGTCTCTAGGTTGTACTGCCTTGCTTCAAAAGACTTGTTCCATTGTGGAATAAAAAGAGTTTTCATAAAATGTAAAGGCTTATGCAAATCGTGTCCTCTCGCTACCATTTCTTCCTTCCTAACCCAATCCCTGCCGCCCTTGACTGCAGTTCAGAGGCTTTAGAGTGGCCAGAGAGGAGCAGGAATCTGTAAGCAACTATGACCTCGACCACTGCTTACTGAGCACTTACTCTGTGCCAGGAACAGTGCCAAGCTTGTTACTTCATTATCTCATTTTCCTTCTCAATACCCTTACGGTAAGATGTTATTATTCTTATTTTAACAGATATATTAAATAACTTGCTCAAGAATACATAGCTTCAGAAAGGGCCAGGATTTTACTCCTGCTCACAGAACTGGAAATCCAAGGCCTGTGAGTGCTGTGTTTTCCAGTGAGATGTCTCCATAGCCAAGAACAAGGATAATGGGGCTTGAGAGTAGAAGGACAAAAAAAAAAAAGAAAAGAAAAGAAAATATGAATCACCATGATGGGACTTCCTCAAAGAGGCACAAGACTCAGGACCATATCCGGGGTAGTGAAAAGGTATGAACTCTGTGGTCAGAAAACTGGGTTCAAATATTACTTCTGGCACTTAGAACTGTGCAATTGCAGGCAAGATATTCAGCCTGTTTTAGCCCGTTATTATTGCCTTATTGCCATTATGGCAACAATAATAATAACAATAATAATTTCCAACAAATCTTACTACCTAGTTTATTTTTCATCTTGTATTTTTTATTTCTGGTGTATATATGAATGTATGGCACTTGGGAAATGCCACCAAAATGATAGATATTATTTGTAATTCAATCATTTATTCAACAAGTATTTATTGAGTGACTACACAGTTATTATATTGATTTTTGCCCCACAGTTACAGTGCTTAGGGCTTAAGAACTTTTCAAGTACCTGCAAGAATGTTAGAAACCTAAAATTAAATTATTAACTCCAAGATAGAAAGCAAAATTTAATAAATGCTTAATTGAGTGTCTATTAAACTAAAATTATGTCAACCAGTTAACTGTTGACAATGCAATGCTTTTATAATTATATATAAATAATAAATATAATAGAGTTTACACCACAAAAACAAAACAAATTTAACTTGTTAATGGATACTTTTTTAAGATAAAACCATGACTGTCAAATAAATATACAAAGTGAACATATGTCAAATATTTTATTTAACTTATTAATTCATGAGGAAATCAGTAAGATGTTACAAGTAGTTCAAATGAGAATTCAAAGAGTAGAGCTATATGTAGGTCATGAAATGAATTTACAAATAAATGAAAAATTGGCTTTTTCCATAATTGTTTGGGTGGGGTGGGATTCAATTGTTCCTCCACCAGACAGAATTAATTTGCATGTTTATAGAAAAAAATTGTTTACATTGCTATCATTTTATTTTTATAACTTACAGAGTGGTAAATAGCTCAAAGATAGGATAGGTCTAAACCACATAGAATTAGATAAGCCAAAGTGGTATGCTCTAGACAACGCATAGTTTTCCAATAAAAACATCCAGTAATCTCTTTGGTAGTCTTTAGTACATTTCAAAGTCTTTCACAATTTTTTTCTAACAATCTCCTTCTTCCCCTTGTGATTATATAATCTCAAAGAAAGAATTCTTGATCACAAAATAAGGCTGATTTCAATTAGGTTTAGCCTGATTGTTTACATAGATGCAGCAAGGATGTTAATTAGCATATCGTTTTTCTTAAGTTTGCCAGTCTTTGCAAATCTTGAGCTATATAGTACTGAGCAACAACTAATGCTACAAAATTAACTTATGTCTGGGAGTTTTCATAAAAATCTCAGATGGGTTTAAAAGCCTCTACTATTTACTATCTTGAGGCTAGGAAATCAATTCCAAGAAACTCTCTCTACCAAATTTCACCTGCAGTACCTATGAATTTGGGTGAAAACCTCTTTTCTTACGGTCCCTGAATATCCTAAAGTTACTGGTGTACTAGAAAATGACCTTTCTAACACCCTGAAAGGTGGGGACTCTGTCAGCCAGGAACCAGGCCAGTTTTCCTGGGAGGGCTTTGTAGGCACTGATTCTCTAAGTATGACCAACTTCTGTTTGTTAAAACAAACTGGTGTTCATATCTGATTAAATGAGCACCATTCTCAGATATGACACTTCAGATAAGGCCTTGATTGTACTATCAATTATTTAATTATATTCTGGTGAAAAGCAGGACCAATTCCTACCAAAATTATGCAAATACCTATATTGCCATGAAAAGTAAGGAGGTTCTTTAAGAGTTTCTGAATTCTGGGAACTCAGTGAGAATCAGATATTTAAAATCTGTTTCTTTAAATTTTTTTAAAAATTTTTTTGAGACAGAATTTTACTCTGTCACCCAGGCTGGAGTATAGTGGCACAATCTTGGCTCACTGCAACCTCTGCCTCCTGGGTTCAAGCAGTTCTCTGCCTCAGCCTCCTGAGTAGCTGGGATTCCAGCACCTGCCATCACGCCCAGCTAATTTTTGTATTTTTAGTAGAGATGAGGTTTCACCATCTTGGCCAGGCTTGTCTTGAACTCCTGACCTCATGATCCACCTGCCTTGGTCTCCCAAAGTGCTGGGATTACAGGTGTAAGCCACTGCGCCTGGCACCTCCCCCCCAAAATTTTTTTTTAAATTATACTTTAAGTTCTAGGATACATGTGCACCACACATGGTTTCTTCAATACCTATTTATTGAGAGTTTTTAACATGAAGCGGGGTTGAATTTTATTGAAAGCCTTTTCTGTATCTATTGAGATAATCGTGTGGTTTTTGGTTTGGGTTCTGTTTATGTGGTGAATCACATTTATTAATTTGTATATGTTGAACCAACCTTGCATCCCAGGAATAAAGCTTACTTGATTGTGGTGGATAAGCTTTTTGATGTGCTGCTAGATTTGGTTTGCCGTATTTTGTTGAGGATTTTTGTATCAATGTTCATCAAAGATATTGGCCTGAAGTTTTCTTTTTTTGTTGTGTCTCTGTCGGGTTTTGGAATCAGGGTGATGCTGGACTCATAGAATAAGTTAGGGAGGAGTCTCTCCTCCACAGTTGTTTGAAATAGTTTTAGTAGGAATGGTACCAGCTTTTCTTTGTACATCTGGTAGAATTCAGTTGTGAATTCATCTGGTCCTGGGCTTTTTTGGTTGGTGGGCTATTTATTACTGACTCAATCTCAGAGCTCATTATTGGTCTGTTCAGGGATTTAATATCCTTCTGGCTCAGTCTTGGGAGGATGTATGTGTCCAGGAATGTGTCCTTTTCTTCTAGATTTTCTAGTTTATGTACATAGAAGTGTTCATAATATTCTCTGATGATTATTGTATTTCTGTGGAGTCAGTGGTAATATCCCCCTTCTCATTTCTGATTGTTTTTATTTGGATCTTCTCTCTTTTCTCCTTCATTAGTCTAGCAAGTGGTCTATCTATTCTATTAATTTTTTTCAAAGAAAACAGCTCCTGGATTCATTCATCTTTGGATGATTTTCTGTGTCTCAGTCTTCTTCAGTTTAGCTCTGATTTTGGTTATTGCTTGTCTTCTGCTAGATTTTGGATTGGTTTGCTCTTTGTTCTCTAGTTCTTTTCGTTGTGATGTGAGGTTGTCATATAGAGATCTTTCTAACTCTTTGAGGTGGGCTTTAAGTGCTACAAAGTTCCCTCTTAACACTGCCTTAGCTGTGTCCCAGAGATTCTGGTATGTTGCATCTTTGTTCTCATTAGTTTCAAAGAACTTCTTGATTTCTGCCTTAATTTCATTATTTACCCAAAAGTCATTCAGGGGCAGTTATTCAATTTCCATGTAATTGTATGGTTTTGAGTGAATTTCCTAGTCTTGATTTCTAATTTGATTGTATTGTGGTCTGAGAGGTTGTTTGTTATGATTTCAGTTCTTTTGCATTTGCTGAGGAGTGTTTTACTTCCAACTATGTAATCTATTTTAGAGTATGTGCCATGTGGTGATGTGAAGAATGTATATTCTGTTGTTTTGGAGAGTTCTGTTGATGTCTATCAGGTCCATTTCATCCAGTGCTGAGTTCAGGTCCTGAATATCAATGTTAATTTTCTGTGTCAATAATATGTCTAATATTGTCAGTGTTGTGTTAAGGTCTCCCATTGTTATTGTGTGGGAGTCTAAGTCTCTTTGAAGGCCCCTAAGAGCTTGCTTTATGAATCTGGCTGCTCCCGTGTTAGGTGCATATATATTTAGGATAGTTAGGTATTCTTGTTGAATTGAACCCTTTACCATTATGTAATGCCCTTCTTTGTCTTTTTTGATCTTTGTTGGTTTAAAATCTGCTTTGTCTGAAACTAGGATTGCAACCCCTGTCTTTTTCTGTTTTCCATTTGCTTGGTAGATTTGTCTCCATCCCTTTATTTTTAGCCTGTGTTGTCATTGCATGTGAGATGGGTCTCTAAAAGACAGCATACCAATGGGTCTTGGTTCTTTATCCAGCTTGCCACTTGTGCCTTTTAATTGGGGCATTTAGCCCATTTACATTCAAAGTTATTATTGATATGTGTGTGTTTGATCCTGTCATCATGATGTTAGCTGGTTACTTTGCAGACTTGTTTATGTGGTTACTTTATAGTATCACTAGTCTGTGTACTTCAGTGTGTTTTTGTAGCAGCTGGTAACGGTCTTTCCATATTCAGTGCTTCCTTCAGGAGCTTTTGTAAGGCAAGTCTTGTGGTAATAAATTCTCTTAGCATTTGCTTGTATAAGAATGCTAGTGATTTTTGTACATTAATTTGGTATCCTGAGACTTTACTGAAGTTGTTTAAAAACTTTACTGAAGTTGTTTAAAAACTTGACTGAAGTTGTTAAAGAATCTTATTTCTCCTTTGCTTATGAAGCTTTATTTGGCTGGATGTGAAATTCTGGGTTGGAATTCTTTTCTTTAAGAATGTTGAATATTGGCCTCCAATTTCTTCTGGTTTGTAGGTTTCTATTGAAAGGTCCACCATTAGTCTGATAAGCTTCCTTTTGTAGGTGACCTGACCTTTCTCTCTAGCTGCCTTTAACAATTTTTCTTTTATTTCAACCTTGGAGAATCTGATGATTATGTGTCTTGGGGATGATCTTTTTGTGAAGTATCTTAGGGGGTTTTCTGCATTACCTCAATTTGAACGTTGGCCTCTCTAGCTAGGTTGGGAAAGTTCTCATGAATGATATCCTGAAATATGTTTTTCAAGTTGTTTACACTCTCCCTATTTCTTTAAGGGACAAAAATGAGTGATAGATTTGGTTTCTTTACATAATTTCATGTTTCTTGGAGGTTTTGTTTGTTCCTTTTCATTCTTTTTTCTCTATTTTTGTCTGATTGTCTATTATCAGAAAGCCAGTCTTCAAGCTCTGAGATTCTTTTCTCCACTTGATCTATTCTGCTACTAATACTTGTGATTGCATTATGAAATTATTGTAGTGTGTTTTTCAGCTCTGTCAAGTAATTACATTCTTTTCTATACTGGCTATTTTATCTGTCAGCTACTGCATTGTTTTATCATGATTCTTAGCTTCCTTGGATTAGGTTTCAATGTACTCCTGTAGCTCAGTTATCTTCATTCCTGTCCATATTCTGAATTCTATTTCTGTTATTTCAGTCATCTCAGCCTGGTTCAGAACCCTTACTAGAGAGTTGATATGGTTGTTTAGAGGAAAGAAGACACTCTGGCTTTTTTAGTTGTCATGGTTCTTGTGTTGATTCTTTCTTATCTTTGTGGACTTATGTTCCTTCTATCTTTGAGGGTGCTGACCTTGGGATTTTTTTTTTCTTTTATCCTATTTGATGACTTTGAGGGTTTGATTTTGGTGTAAGGTGGATTCGGCCAACTGGCTTTGTTTCTGGAAGATTTTAGGTGGCCAACACTCAGATCCTAACTTTGAGACTGCGCACTCTAACTCTGGGGGACTTGTATTGGGCTCCAAATTTGTTCTCTGGCTCCTTGAGGTTAGGAATCTACTTTGCTGATTGGGGGTGGGGAGTGAGGTGCTCCGACACTGCTGGTCACTACACTCCGATGGGTGGTGTCAGCCAAAGCATTTCTTAGTGCACTGACAATGGGATCCTTCCTCATTCATACATGCCAGCAGCGTCAGTAGTGGCAGCTGCGGCAGGGTGCTCACAGGTGCCGGGGGTGCCTGCCTCCCTGCAGGCATTCACCACAGTGGTGGAGGCAATGCAGCTGTTGAGGACCCTGCTGGCAAATGTGTGAGCAGTCACATTGGTGGTGGTTTTGGCTTGGGGTGGGATGCCGGTGGGCACAGGTCTGTGTGACTTCTCTGTGCTCTGTAAGCAGGAGCGGTCTAAAATCAGTGTCATTTCAGTTTACAAAAGCAGAGTTTACTAAATTGTCATGGGTTAAAGAAGTATAAAAAGAGAGGGAATGGCTTTCTTATAGATTCAGAAAACAGAACATTAAAACAAAAACAATATTCCAGCTAACCCCAATAAAATTTCTCTTATCAGTATATTCAGTCCTATAATTAATTCTTGTTCCTCTGGATCTTGGGTTAGCAATCGCATGAAGCTGTCTGCTTCTCAACTAAAAAGAGTTCTAGAAATCTTGCCTTAGCCCACAGGTGCAGTCTGAGTGTTGTCTAAGTTATGTTACATCAGAAGACTGTACCCAAGAGTCTATTCTTTGAAATGTCAATAGTTTGAAGTACCTAGTATAGTCCTTTTCCGGGAAGCTTTATTTAAGACATAAACTCTCGCCTTCACTTTATAGCATTACCTCAGGGATGTATTAGAGTAAAACAAAAACCATTTGTAGGTAACAAAGACATATGGCTGCGGTTAATTTCTTTCTTTTTTCCTTTTTTTTAAGGGCTGTTTTGCTTTTAATGAAGGCAGATACAAAATGCATCAATGCAAAAGAAACTTTTATATACTCATTAACATAGTGAGTAATGTAAATTACATTTTGATAATGTAAAATACAGTATGTTTGTTAGGCCTCAAAAAAGAAACCACAGAGTTAGCTGCAACTTACGGTAACTGGAAAAGCTCCTTAGGTTGTTTTTACCCACCACCTTTATTACAATAGTTCTAAATGATATCTGGGGAGGGGATTAAAAAATAATACAAAGCTCTTTTCAGCTGTGGTTCAAAGAACTCTAGTGAAGCTGTATGGCAATGACATTGTGGGACCATGAAATTTCCCCAGAAGTATTTCTAATAATATAGGCAGTTAAGAAGCTTAATAGTTTCAAAGTCTGGAAAGCAGCAAAAATATCTTAGAGAATTTAAAAACATTATAAACCTCTCTTCTCTCCTACAGAGACATTTTAAAGCATGGACATAACTTTAAGGATATTGAAAAAACATCAGTAGTTTTCATAAAGCTTCAATGAATACCCCAAGGCACAAGTGTTGAAAATGGTCTGTTCACAAAATGTCACTGCGTTGTACTTTTGGAGGTCCAGATATACTGTGCTTGCAGTGAGAGGACAACTTTATCCCTAGTTAAAAGCACCAGATGTGTCAAGCTCAGCTTCCATTTACACAGGATGCACCCAAAATCCCTACGATAGTGAATGGTTCAAGTACTAGACCACATTTCCAACGTCTTGCCTATTTGCTTAGTCGGCACTGAGGTTCTTTTAAACCCTGTAGGTCTGTAGAATATTTTGAAAGGCCAGAACTACCCTGAAAATAGTCTTGAAATAATACAGAGCCCTTCTAAAAGAGCTCACTGGATACTTTAATAACATTTACAGAAAAAAATAAAGACAATAGCTGAGTTTCTTTCAAGTGAAGATGAAAAATAATGTAGAACTAGCATGTAGGCTAAAATGTTTGGTAGTTAATGTCAAAAATTGCCAAGATTATTAATGTATATTTTTGGTAATCACTATTGGCCAGGTTAATTTTTTTTGTAAAATATACAATATTTTAACAGAACAGAAAAATCATTATTTTGACCACTAACAGAAGAAAACCCACAGCAAGAGAAGCATCTATAGGGCAATTAAAAGTTACGGAAGTTTACTAGCTTTAGAATACATCAATACACTTCAATTATAGAAATATTTCATTTTTAAGACTAGAGTGCTTTAATGTACTTTTAGTAACAACCCAATCTAAGGAGACTTGGAGGCTTGTGAAAAAGACGGGTCCACCAAGATGCTGCATTTCTAGTGTAGGGTGGATTAATACTTCTGTAAGAAGGAAGGAACTGAGTCACCTCAGCATTGCTAAACAGGGTTTTTCTTTTAAACAGTAACTCAATCTCATGACTCACCTCACTTCACTAGTACAAAATTAGGCAGGAGAAGAACTAAGCTCACTGGTCAGACTCAGAAACAATGATTTGGCAACCTGTAGTCACTCACCTCATGATGTGTGATGATCGGCAGAAAACTGCTCAACTCTTGCTGTCCATTCCTTCACATCTGCAGAGGAGTTTGGTGTAACCACTTCTCTTTATCAACTTAAGCTGCATACAGGCAAAAAGGTCACAAACTGCAGGGAGGCCGAAAAGGTCTAGGAGGAAATTATATTCCTCCTGTAGAGGTGAATTAAGTAATACTTCCTGGGCCTTCTTTCCAAGCAGCCACTTGTCTTTGACAGAGGATAACTGGCTGAGGTTGCCCATCTTCTTCCTGGCAGGACCCAGTCAGCTGTGTTAAAGGGACACCAGGAAGTGGTCATGGGGCTTTTAGGCTTTGGTTTGCCAGCTCTGTCTTCCTTGGGACTTCCTTTTTTGTATGGCGGCCAGATAAGCCACTCTGACAGCTGTTCTTTATGACTTGGAAGGAATCAGAAATTCTAGAAGGAACCATTACCTTTAGTGCCTGTGTTCTCTTCTTTTCTAGAAGGACAGAGCCACATGTTCAGGGAATCTTTATGCTTCTCAGGCTCAGGTTTGGGTTCCTCAGGCATCCCATTTTTATCCTTTCCTTCTTTCTTCAGAAGCCACTTGCACAGAGCTTCCTTCTCACAATTCTCATCACACACACACTTTGCAAAGCTTGTGCAGGGCTCATTGGCTTTGCACATCTCCTCTACCTTACATGGGTCATGATGCTTCTGGACAGGCCAATCCCAGTAACCACACTGGGGGTGGACAATGGTGTTTTGGCCTCCAAGTGGTCATTCAGGCAGTTCAGATTGCCAGGTTTTCAATCTCCACCCCCTTGGGCTTGTTGCCCTGACAGTTGGTGCGGGAGTTGGTCTTGACAAGCCAATCGTTCACATTGTAGGACTAGCACAAGTGCTTAAACTTCTCACTGGTTTCATGACTGCCATTCTCAGGCTTCTCCAGCTTCTGGGGTTCCTAGGGAGTCACCAACCAATCTGATAGATCTGTCTCATCTTGTTCAGGAAACTCTTGATCTTCAGTTTCAATGGAGAAAGAACTGGTAGTGGAATGGCTGTTACACTTTTGATAACTTGGTTTTTCAGGAACTTCCTGTCACTGACTCTTGAGGAGCCAGTTTTCTAAGCCCTTTAGGTTTTCCCAGACACTACTGAAGAAATTGCAGGCTCTTGCAGAAGTCTGATTATTCTCCAAGGTCTGCTTTTGGGTGAGTCAGTCCAGACAGTCACTGGCAGGTTTGCTTCCAAGGAGCCATTTGCTGAGAGGAACAGTTGTGATGCTGGATTCTGCTCTTGCATTGGGATATAGCCTCTTTTCTTCAGGAAAGGCCCAATATTTGATGAACTAGCATGATCCATCAAGTGCTCAGGAATTTGAATGGTTTTGAGAGACACAAATGTGGTGATGGTCTGATGCAGAGCAGTTGTGTCTGCTTCAAAGAGTAGGACAGTTGAATATTCAGGCTTAAAGGTCAAACTGCCCAGTCTCTCCAGGCACACAGAGACTTGATTGGCTAGAGCTTTGTTTTGGGTACACTCTAATCAATTATTCTTAATTATAGTCACCCTACTCTGCTATCAAATGCCAGAACTTATTCCTTTTATCTAACTGTATTTTTGTACCCATTAACCAACCTCTTTTTATGTCCCCTTCCCACTCTTCTTGGCCTCTGGTAACCATCATTCTACTGTCTACTGCTATGAGATCCACTTTTTAAGCTCTCATATAAGAGTGAGAGCATGGAATATTTGTCTTTCTGTGCCTGAGTTATTTTGCTTAACATAATGTCTTCTATTTCCATCCATGTTGCTTCAAATGACAGAATTTTATTATTTCTTATGGCTGACTAATATCCCATTGAGTATATGTACCACATTTTCTTTATCCATTCATCTGTTGAGGGCACTTAGGTTGCTTCCAAACCTTGGTTATTGTGAATAGTGCTGCAGTAAACACAGTAGTGCAGATATCTCTTTGATATACTGATTTCCTTTCTTGTGAACATATACCCAGCAGTGGAATTACTGGATCATATGGTAGTTTTATTTTTAGTTTTTTTTGAGCAATCTCCATACTGTTTTCCATAATGGCTATGCTAGTTTACATTCCCAGCAACAGTGTGTATGTATGTGTGAGTTCCCCTTTCTTCATATCATCTCCAGCATTTATTATTTTTTGTCTTTTTGATAACAGCCATTCTAACTGGGATGAGATGATATATTATTGTGGTTTTAATTTGCATTTCTCTGATGATTAGTGATGTTGAGCATTTTTTCATACACCTACTGGCTATTTGTATGTCTTATTTTGAGAGATGTCTATTCAGCACATTTTAAAATCTGTCTATTTTTAAATCTGATTTTTTTTGCTAAGTTGTCTGAGTTCGTTGTATATTCTGAATATTAATCCCTTGTCAGGTGAATAGTTTGCAAATATTTTCTCCCATTCTGCAGGTTCTCTTTTCACTCTGTTGTTTTCTTTGCTATGCAGAAGCTTTTTAGTTTGATATAATTCCATTTGTCTGTTTTTACTTTTGTTGCCTGTGCTTTTGATGTATTTTCCATAAAATCTTTGTACACATCGATGTCTTGAAACATTTTCCTCATGTTTTCTTCTAGTGGTTTCACAGTTTTGCATCTTACATGTACATCTTTAATCAATTTTGAGTTGATTTATTGTAGATGGTGAGTGATAGGAGTCTAGTTTCATTTTTCTGCATATAGATATTCAGTTTTCCCAGCACCATTTATTGAAGAGGCTATCCTTTACCCACTGAATGTTCTCAGCACCTTTGTTGAAAATCAGCTGGTTGTAAATACCCAGATTTATTTCAGGGATCTCTGTTTTGTTCCATATGTGTCTTTTTATGCCACACCATGCCCTTTTGGTTACTATAGCTTTGCAGTATATTTTGAAGTCAAGTATGTTGCCTCCAGTTTTGTTCTTTTTGCTCAGGATTTCTGTGGCTATTTGGGGTCTTTTGTGGTTCCATATACATTTTAAAATTGCCTTTTATATTTCTGTAAATAATGCCATTGGAATTTTGATGGAGATTGCATTGAATCTCTAGAACACTTTTGGTTGCGTGGTCATTTTCACAATATTAATCCTTCCAGTCCAAGAACATGGTACATTTTTCAATTTGTTTGTATTCTCTTTAATATCTTCCACTGGCATTTTATGCTTTTCCTTATAGTGATAGTTCACCTCCTTGGTTAAATTTATTTCTAGATATTTTAATTTTTTAATAGCTATTTTAAATGTGACTGTGTGCTTAATTTCTTTCTCAGCTGGTTTGTTGTTGGTGTATAGAAATGCAACTGATTTTGTATGTTGATTTTGTATCCTGAAACTTTCCTGAATTTGTTTATCAGTTCTAAGAGGTTTTCTTGGTGAAACTTTTAGGGTTTTCTATATATAAAATTATGTTGTCTGCAAACAGGGTCATTTGACTTCTTTCTTTTCAATTAAAGTGCCTGTTATTTTTTTCTCTTGCCGAATTGCCCTGGACTTTCACTACTATGATGAATATTTTTTTTCTCTTGCCTAATTGCCATAGGACTTTCATTACTAGGATGAAGTGGGCATCCTTGTCTTGTTCTAGGTCTTAGAGGAAAAGCTTTCAGCTTTTCCCCATTCAGTACAGCTGTGGGTTTGTCATATATGACCTTTATTGTGTTGAGGTATGATCCTTCTATAACTAGTTTGTTGAGAATTTTTTTTATCATGAAGGGATGTTGAATGTCATCAAGTGTATTTTTTACATCTAATTGAGATGATCAGTTTTTGTCCTTCATTCTGTTCATGTGATGTATCACATTTATTGATTTGTGTATGTTGAACCATCCATGGGTCCCTGGGTTAAATCCCACTTGATCAGGGTGAATGGTCTTTTTAATGTGCTGGTAGTTTTGGTTTGCTAGTTTATTTTTTATTTTTTATTTTTTATTTTTAGGATTTCTACATCTATGTTCATCAGGGATATTGGCCTATAGTTTTCTTTTCTTATTGTATATTTGTCTGGTTCTGGTATCACAATAATGCTGGCCTCATACATTGAGTTTGAAATAATTCCCTCCTCTTCAATTTTCTGGAAGAGTTTGAGGAGAATTAGTATTAGTTCTTTAAATGTTTAGTAGAATTCAGCAGTGAAGCCATCAGGTCCTGGGCTTGCTTTCATGGAAGACTTTTTATTACTGATTCAATCTCATTACTTTTAATTGATCTGTTCAAGTTTTCTATTTCTTCTTGGTTCAATCTTGGGTAGGTCGTTTGTGACCCAGAATTTATCCATTTCTGCTAGGTTTTCCAATTTGTTGACATACAGTTGTTCATATAGTCTCAAGTTATCCTTTGTTATTTCTGTGGTATCAGTTGTGATGTCTCCTCTTTCATTCCTGATTTTATTTATTTGGGTCTTTTCTCTTTTTTTCTTGGATAGTCTAGCTAATGTATTGTTGATTCTCTTTATTTTTCAAGACATTAACTTTTCATTTTATTGATCTTGTGTATTTTTTGTCTCAATTTTGTTCACTTCTCCTCTGATTTTTATTATTTCTTTTCTTCTACTAACTTTGGGTTTGCTTTGTTCTTGCTTTTCTGCTTCCTTGAGATGTACATTAGGTTGTTTATTTGAAATCTATGGCATTTATTGCTGTAAACTTCCCTCTTAACACTGCTTTGGTATATCCCATAGGCTTTGGTATGTTGTGTTTCTATTTTCATGATTCACGAAATTTTTAATTTTTCTTCATTGACTCATTGGTCTAGTTGGTCCTCTTGCTTATATTCTTCTATTTTATATTTTTAAAAATACTCCATGGGTAAGACTGATGTATATCCCCAGTTGAGAATTAATGATCTAGAATCCTCTAGATTCAAATTAAAGAAGTAAGTTTTTGGTTAAGTTAGCATTTCAAATAATAACTGAGTTTACAACTAATAATGCTATATGCTATACTGCTGTTGTCTAATATCAGACAAAACATTGCCAGGATACTAACAAATACAGAAAAACTTGAAAGAAACCATTTCTTAAGAGTTTTGATCAGTGTTTTCCCTGAGGTGAAAACATAGGCTAAAAAAGTGAGAACATTGACAAATCCCCAGGGGCATCCCACAAATCATACAATTTCTGAAGTATTCACTTAACTTACACAGATTTCACCTGGGGCAGGCTGAATGTCTCTTCTGATATCTCTTCCCATGAAACTCTTACACTAGTCACATATCAAACAAACCCACTTATTTCTAATACTTCTTTTTTTATAAAGTAAAAGAGAAAACCTTGTCATTTTTTTTCCCCAGAGCTTTCTGGGAAATCTCAAAGATGAAAGTTTTAGGTGTAAAAAAAATCTTGAAACTTTTATTTCATTTTTTTTCTACATTTAGGATCCTATTTGGGGAAGGCAAATTTTTAAAAGTTATCAGAACAGTTTGGACACTTGCTTAAGAGAGGCCATGGATACCTAAGAAGCAATATTTGGTTACCTATTTAATTAAAGTGACAATAAAACATTTAAAAATATATACTAACAGCAATGCAGTTAGAAAAAACCCTTATGTCTTTCATAAATGAGGAATTTTTTTCTCCTTAAATAATCAAAGACATTATAAGGTCATCATATAACACAGAAAATTATTCTGGTAAGACACAGAATGTTTTCTCTCTAGACAGAAAGAATTCTTCACTTTAATTTTGTAAAGTAAGCATAGTATTCATTACAGACAGTGAAGAATTACCATTCATATTGTAAACAAAGGCATGCATCAATAAACCAGGGAAGCAAACCCATCAAAATAGAATGAACTTTCCTAAGATTTTAACACATTTCATCACTTCTTTTCAGACTGAGCTATCATCCACAAAGGCCAAGCTGAATCCACATTCCAAGTGTGGTCTTTCCTTATGCTCTTAGGTATTCTGGGACAAACTGACACATGACATAAGGACAGATCTCAGGTCCAAAAGATCAAAACAAATTTTTAAAGTATTTCTAACATATTACTTACGTAAACATGCAATTTGTTCATCACTGCTATTCTCAAATTAGACAATAAACCAATATTTTTAAAATTCTCGGCTCTAATTTCTAATATGATATTGATAGTTATAATCTACATACACAGATAACCTTTGAGATCTGCAACAAGCCCCAAGGGTGTAAAATGGTTTGGAGACCAAAAATTTGAGGACAGCCGCTCTTTTTCCATGAAATATCAAAACACACATGCAGTTGGATCTCCCTGTCACTATCGCTCCTTAGTGGCAACCACTCATTAATTATAACTTTTAAACAAAGTAACTAACTTCTCATTTACAGAGAAAAGTCAGTGTGGGATGGGTAATTGAGAACTTCCTGCAATACATGAGCATTACAGCAAACTAGAAAAGCTTGAAACAATTTTCTACAGCCATGCACATCTCTTTTACATGTTCTTAAAGTGGCAAAAGTGAACATGTTCACTAACATTACTCATAGATATAGCCCCTCTAGAGCTTTTAATTAATTAATTATATGGTACAGTAGTCTATCTTACTTAGAAATTATGTAGATATTCTCCATATATCTAATAATTAATTTAATACCAGTTCAAGGTTTTTCAACTACCTAAGGATCTTGGAAATTATCTTCAAGTTGGCAGACTACGAAACTTAATTATTCTTGAAATAAAGTTTTGGAAGTCATGATTCAATTTTGTTGGACACAAATTTACATTATGTACAAATAATGTTAGTGTGTTTGATCAGTAACCTGATAACTATAGGACAAAGCAAAGCCAAGTAGAATAAAATGTATGCTTCTATTATACTCAGCACAGATAAATCAGAGAAGACGTAACTGTTTTATTAAACCAAACATATTAAACTACAAATGCTCCTTGACTTATGATGGAGTTATGTCTTAATAAACCCATTGTAAATTGAAAGTATTGTAAGCCAAAAACACTTTCAATTTATGATATTTTCTTTTTCTTTCTTTCTTTTTTTTTTTTTTTGAGACAGGGTCTTGCTCTGTTGCCCAGGGGGAGTGCAGTGGTGCAATCATCTCACTGCAGCCTTGGCCTCTTGGGCTCAGTGGATCTTCCCACCTTAGCCTCTTGAGTAGCTGGGACTATAGGCGCATGCCACCATGCCTGGCTAATTTTCGTATTTTTTGTAGATACGGGGTTTGGCCATGTTGCCCAGGCTAGCTTTGAACTCCAGGGCTCAAACAATCTGCCCACCTCGGCCTCCCAAAGTGCTGGAATTAGAGGTGTGAGCCACAGCACCCAGCCAGTATTTTCAATTTGAGATGAGTTTGTCTGGATGTAACCCCGTTGAAACTGAGGAGTGTACTGAATGAATATCACTTTTGCACCATTGTAAAGTTGAAAAACCCTAAATCAAACGATGGTAAATCGGGAACTTTCTGCAGTCTTATTTGCCGAAGATTTGCTGTAATTATGTGAGCTTGGGCAGGGTGCAGTGACTCACACCTATAATCTCAGTGCTTTGGGAGGCCAAAACGAAAGGATGGCTTGAGCTCAGGTGTTCAAGGCTGCAGTGAGCTATGACTGTGTCACTGAACTCCAACCTGGATGACAGAACAGGACCCTGTTTCTCAAAGAAAAGAAAAAAAGGTGGAAGGTGGGCAGGGTGGCTCCTGCCTGTAATCCTAGCACTTTGGGAAGTTGAGGCAGGAGGCTGACTTGAGGTCAGGAGTTCGCGACCAGTCTAACAACATAGAGAGACCTGTTTCTGCTAAAAATTTAAAAAACAACAAAAAAAATCTGAGTGTAGTTGGCATGCATCTGTAGTCCCAGGTACTCAGGAGGCTGAGATGGGAAGATCACTTGAACCCAGGGGTGAGGCTGGAGTGAACCATGGTTGTGCCACTGCACTCCAGCCTGAGGGACAGAGCAAGAACCTGTTTCAAAAAAAAAAAAATTACTTGGATTCTTAAAGGGTTTCTGAATTTGTTTCTGCAAGCATATTTTAGTGTAGTACATTTAAAATATTAGAAATCCAATCTCCTCAGTTTATTAAAATTTTAGGAATAGTCAATTTATAAAAGCACTTATTTATGTCTTTAAGTCAATCAGAATAGAACTTCTTTAAGAAACCAAAATTTAATTGATTAATACTCTCTCGAGGTAGGAAAAGATTTTGTACTCACACAAGAGGTAAAGGCTTGAATTACAGAAATAGATGTCTAGCCACAAAGGAGCTTAGAGCTTCAATTCTACAGTTTTAGCCTCAGGTTAAGAGATAGAAGGCACAGAAACACAAAAACTCACTGGTACAGATATCAAAGGGCTACTCTCCTTCCCGATGGGCACTAACGTCTTTGAGCTAAAAATAGACAAATTGATAAACAAATTAATACTAACCAACCAGATTCTCTGTCATCTTTTTATTTAACAGAAAACAGATTTATATAACATATTAATCCATTTATAGAAACCGTTAAATGATCAGACTGTAAAACCAAATTCCCGCTCATTGTTGCCACCACTGGGGGATGACTTCTCAGCCATATGCAAAAGAAACAAATGAAATGAAATAAAATAAAACAAAACAAGACACAGAATTGGTGGAGATGGGGAAAAAAATGAGAGAAACAGTCAACAATGTTCTATTGCTACCCATACTAGTCAGTGTTCTCTAGAGGGCAGGACTAATAGGATAGATCTATATATGTAAGGGAGTTTATTAAGGAGAATTGACTCGCATGATCACAAGGTGAAGTCCCACAGTAGGCCATGTGCAAGCTGAGGAGCAAGGAAGCCTGTCCGAGTCCCCAAACCTCAAAAGTAGGAAAGCCAGCAGGGCGCAGTGGCTCACGCCTGTAATCCCAACACTTTGGGAGGCTGAGGTGGGTGGATCACGAGGTCAAGCGGTCAAGACCATCCTGGCCACCATGGTGAAACCCCATGGCACGTGCCTGTAGTCCCAGCTACTCGGGAGGCTGGGGCAGGAGAATCACTTGAACCTGGGAGGCGGAGGTTGCAGTGAGCCGAGGTCGTGCCACTGCACTCCAGCCTAGTGAGAGAGAGAGAGAGAGACTCCCTCTCAAAAAAAAAAAAAAAAAAAAAAAAAAAAGTAGAGAAACCGACAGTGCAGCCTTAAGAGCTTTCAGTCTGTGACCAAACACTGAGAGCCCCTGGCAAACCACTGGTCTAAGTCCAAGAGTCCAAAAGCTGAGGAACTTGGAGTCCCATGTTTGAGGGCAAGAAGCATCTAGCATGGAAGAAAGATAAAGCCCAGTAGACTCAGCCAGTCTAGCCCTTCCACGTTCCTCTGCCTGCTTTTATCCTAGCTTTGCTGGCTGCTGATTAGATGGTGCCCACCCAGATTGAGAGTGAGTGCCTCCCAGTCCACTGACTCAAGTGTTAATCTCCTTTGGCAACAGCCTCAGTGACACACCCAGGAACAATACTTTGCATCTTTCAATCCAATCAAGCTGACACTCAATATTAACCATCACACTACCTCAGGTTCCTCTCCAGGAGCCAAGAATTTACATACTGGGGCTTCAGCTTCCTGGAGATGCATTTCTCTTCTCCAGGAGTGCAGTTTTCTCTTGGTCTGTCAGGTGAGTCCACTCTGCACATCGCTGGAAGATGTCTAAAGCTGCTAAAAAATAATTTTTTTTTAAAAAAGGTAAACATAACATACAAATATAAAATGAACATGTCAATAATTTTATTTAACTTAATAAGAGAAATAGTATGATGTTACAATGTATTCAAAAGAGATTTCAAAGAGCAGAGACACATGCAGGCATGCAGGGGAGGAAAAATGGCTTTTCCTTCTACTGGTCTTAGAGTTGTAGGCTGGGGCCCTTGTAATGAAAGACAGGAACAACAGAAATGCTAACATATTTATTTAATACAAGTTTTTTGTAACACTGGGGACTTCCCAAGGAAAGAAAACCCCGAAGAAACAGTTAAACCTGTGTTTTGATGCCAGGTTTGATGAAGAGGGGAAAGTTGTAGAAGAATGTGTTAGGACAAAGGGAATGAGTAAATCGGGGGAACGTAGCAAGGCCTGTTCACTCACATTCCTCTCTGTGTCCCTCCATCTTCAGAGGTAAGGATGCTTCTTTCCTCCGGATGTAGAGAGGGCACCTCTCACATGAGAGGTTTATGATCTCCTTCATGGGAGAAGGGCAGGGGAAAGTCAGAGAGACCTTTCTGCACTATGTATTTCTCAAATTCCTTCAGCTGCAAATACTCAGTATGCCAAGGTGGGTGGCATATTTTGGGGCAATGTGTCCTGAACTTGGAGTTACATGTAAGTGACACTTAACATGAATTTACAGATAAATGTAAATGTAAAATCTGCTTTTTCCATAGTGAAAGGGGGAAGGGAAATCAATTGTCTCCCCACCTAACAAAATGTGTTTTCATGTTTATAGACCAGAATGATTTGCATTGCCACCAGCTATCTACAATTTACAGAGTTGTAAAATAGCTCAAAGACTATGAAAGATGAAAACCCCATAGAGCAGAAAACCTAAAGGGGTGTGCTTTGGACAACATAGAGATTTCCATTGAAGATATACTCTCGTCTTTTTGTTTGTTTGTTTTGGTCCATTTCAAAGTCTTTCACAGACAAGGCTCAAAAGTATAAAAATTATAAAAATCACACAAAGTTTACAGCAAAACAGTTATATTAAATGTGGGCCATAGGTACATTTTACTATCTTTGATTTGACGTGGAGTGGAATATTAAAAAAAAAAGTGAAAGTGCCTAGAATCTGTAAAGGTCCTGTTGCTGTTTAGTAGGTGATAGCACTGTGTTAAGCAATTGGGGGATCACTGAGAAGAGGGGAGATTTGGGCCAAGCCTTCATGGGACTTATATCCCATTTCATCATGGTGTACAAAAACAAAGAAAAAAGTTTTTTTAAATTAGGTACTGATATGTAATCAGAAAAATTAAGTTCAGTAAAAGAGGATGGTGCGGAGGAAATGTAACTGACTAAATAAGGTGGTATAGAAGATATTGTTGGTTGCTGACTTACTATGTTTCACCACTTTTGTGAGATCAGACCCTTAATTTTTTTCTAGTATAGAGGGGCTCAAAGTGTGCAGGGAAGGTAGGCCCTTTCCCTGGTTCCAGGCTATGGTCAAAGCCCATCACGGTAATTCTATTCTCTGTGTCTTTCTCTCCATTACTGCCGAAATTACTCTGTTTCTGGCACCATGATCTCTCTTTAGTGTTACCATTCTCCAAATAATTTTCTTTCTGTTAACCTGTTTAATTGTGAACTTAATTATAAATTAATTCATTTAAAATTAATTGTGAAATTGTGAAAACACAGACACATAATGAAAAGCATATAAAATGAAAAGAACAGCTTTTAATAAAATGATCATCAATGTAACTATCATGCAGGGAATAGACTAAGAAATTGTGAGCATCCTCCAGTCCATCCACGTGTCTTTGCCTGATGGTGGCCCCTTTCTTATTTCCAGAGGCAATCGCTATCTTGATACGGTGCTAATTTCATCTAGCCTTTTCGTCAGGGTTTTACCACCTATATATTCATCTGAAAAATTTGCAGTTATGGCTGTCCTGAACTTTATTATAAGTTGCTTCCTTCACTCAACACTGTATTTGTGAGATTCATTCATGTTGCTGGCAAAATTAATTTGCTAAGTTTCATTGCTATATAGCAGTGTTCTCAAAACTTTTTGCTCTCAGAACCCCTTTACACTGTTAAACATTATTGGGAAGCCCAAATACCGTTTGTTTATATAGGTTATACCTATCAGTATTTAGTGCATTAGAAATTAAAATGAAAATCTAAAAATATTTCTTGGTTCATTAGAAATAATATTAATACTTCAAAAAAGTATTGGATATATGGTAAATCTAGAATTGCTGTATAATCCAGCAATTCCACTTCTAGAAAGTGGGAACACAAACACATGTTTGTGTACCAGTGTTTACTGCAGCATTTTCCACAATAGCCTAAAGGAGTGTACAACCCAAATGTCCATCAATGCAATGCTAAATACCATCAAAATGTGGTATATACATATAATGGAATATTATCAGCCATAAACGAGAATGAAGTTCTGCTACAACATGGATGAATCTGAAAAACAATATGCTAGGGGTGAAATAAACCAGATACAAAAGGACAAATATTGTATAATTACATTATATGAAATGTCTAGAATAGGCAAATTCATAGAGACAGAAAGTAGATTAAATGTTTCCAGGGCTTAGGGGAGGGAAGGAATGGGAGTTATTGCTTTAAGAACATAGTGCTTTTGTTTGTGGTAATATAATTAGAATTGCACACTTAAAAATTCTTAAAATGGGATTGAGACCATCCTGGCTAACATGGTAAAACCCCGTCTCTACTAAAAATGCAAAAAATATTAGCTGGTCATGGTGGCACGTGCCTGTAGTCCCAGCTACTCGGGAGGCTGAGGCAGGAGAATCGCTTGAACCCAGGAAGTGGAGGTTGCAGTGAGCCAAGATCATGCCACTGCACTCCAGCCTGGGTGACAGAGTGACTCTCCATCTCAAAAAAAATAAAAAATAAGGAGTCATTTCCAAGGTGGCTGAATAGGAGCAGCTCTGTTCTGTATCTCCCAGCGAGATCAATGCAGAAGACAGGTGATTTCTGCATTTCCAAATGAGGTACCTGGTTCATCTCACTGTGACTGGGACAGTGGGTGCAGCCCATGGAGGGTGAGCTGAAGCAGGGCGGGGTGCAAGGGGTCAGGGGATTTCCCTTTCCTAGCCAAGGGAAGCCGTGACAGACTGTACCTGGAGAAATGGTACACTCCTGACCAAGTACTGCACTTTGCCCATGGTTTTAGCAACTGGCAGACCAGGAGATTCCCTCCCATGCCTGGCTTGGCAGGTCCCACGCCCACGGAGCCTTGCTCACTGCAAGCACAGCAGTCAGATCAACCTGCGATGCTGCAGCTGGATATGGGGAGGGGCATCCGCCATTGCTGAGGCTTGAGTATCTCACAGTGTAAACAAAGAGGCCTGGAAGCATGAAGTAGGTGGAGCCCACCACAGCTTAGCAAGGCCTACTGCCTCCATAGATTCCACCTCTGCGGGCAGGGCATAGTAGGACAAAAGGCAGCAGACAGCTTCTGTAGACTTAAACATCCCTGTCTGACAGCTCTGAAGAGAGCAGTGGTTTTCTCAGCAAGGTGTTTGAGCTCTGAGAATGGATAGACTGCCTCCTCAAGTGGGTCCCTGACCCCGTGTAGCCTGATTGGGAAACAGCTCGCAGTAGGGGCTGACAGACACCTCAAACAGGTGGGTGCCCCTATGGGACAAAGCTTCCAGAGGAAGGATCAGGCAGCAATATTTGCTGTTCTGCAGCCTCCGCTGGTGATACCCAGGCAAACAGGGTGTGGAGTGGACCTCCAGCAAACTCCAACAGACCTGCAGCTGAGGGCTCTGACTGTTAGAAGGAAAATGAACAAACAGAAAGGAATAGCATCAACATCAACAAAAAGGAGATCCACACCAAAACCCCATCTCTAGGTCACCAACGTCAAAGACCAAAGGTAGATAAAACCACAAAGATGGGGAGAAACC
Organism: Pan paniscus; assembly: GCF_029289425.2. NCBI lineage: Eukaryota > Metazoa > Chordata > Mammalia > Primates > Hominidae > Pan > Pan paniscus. Next base: position 66,991,413 of record NC_073264.2, read on the forward strand.
AGAGCAGAAAAGCTGAAAATTCCAAAAAAGCAGAAGGCCTCTTCTCCAAAGGATCACAGCTCCTCGCCAGTAAGGGAACAAAATTGGATGGAGAATGAGTTTGATGAGTTGACAGAAGTAGGCTTCAGAAGGTCAGTAATAACAAACATCTCCAAGCTAAAGGAGCATGTTCTAACCCATGGTAAGGAAGCTAAAAATCTTGAAAAAAGGTTAGATGAGTGGCTAACTAGAATAAACAGTGTGGAGAGGACCTTAAATGACCTGATGGAGCTGAAAACTATGGCATGAGAACTTCATGATGCATGCACAAGCTTCAATAGCTGATTCAATCAAGTGGAAGAAAGGATATCAATGATTGAAGATCTAATTAATGAAATAAAGTGAGTAGACATGGTTGGAGAAAAAAGAGTGAAAAGAAACAAACAAAGCCTCCAAGAAATGTGGGACTATGTGAAAACACCAAATCTAAGTTTGATTGGCGTACCAGAAAGTGACGGGGAGAATGGAACCAAGTTAGAAAACACTCTTCAGGATACTATCCAGGAGAATTTCCCTAACCTAGCAAGGCAGGGCAACATTCAAATTCAGGAAATACAGAGAAGACCACAAAGATACTCCTCGAGAAGAGCAACCCCAAGACCCATAACTGTCAGATTCACCAAGGCTGAAATAAGGAAAAAATGTTAAGGGCAGCCAGAGAGAAAGGTCGGGTTACCCACAAAGGGAAGCCCATTAGACTAACTGCGGATCTCTTGGCAGAAACCCTACAAGCCGGAAGAGAGTGGGGACGAATATTCAACATTTTTAAAGGAAAGAATTTTCAACCCAGAATCTCATATCCAGCCAAACTAAGCTTCATAAGTGAAGGATAAATAAAATCCTTTACAGACAAGCAAATGCTGAGAGATTTTGTCACCACCAGGCCTGCCTTACAAGAGCTGCTGAAGGAAGCACTAAACATGGAAAGGAATAACCAGTACCAGCCACTGCAAAAACATGCCAAATGGTAAAGACCATCAATCCTATGAAGAAACTGCATCAATTAACGGGCAAAGTAACCAGCTAGCATCATAATGATAGAATTAAATTCACACATAACAATATTAACCTTAAATGTAAATGGGCTACATGCCCCAATTAAAAGACACAGACTGGCAAATTGGATAAAGAGTCAAGACCCATTGGTGTGCTGTGTTCAGGAGACCCATTTCACGTGCAAAGACACACATAGGCTGAAAATAAAGGAATGGAGGAAGATCTATCAAGCAAATGGAAAGCAAAAAAGCAAGGGTTGCAATCGTAGTCTCTGATAAAACAGACTTTAAACCAACAAAGATCAAAAGAGACAAAGAAGTCCATTCCATAATGGTAAAGGGATCAATTCAATAAGAACAGCTAACTATCCTAAATATATATGCATCCAATACAGGAGCACCCAGATTCATAAAGCAAGTTCTTAAAGACCTAAAAGAGACTTAGACTCCCACACAATAATAATGGGACACTTTAACACCTCTCTGTCAATATTAGATCGAGACAGAAGGTTAACAAGGATATCCAGGGCTTGAACTCAGCTCTGGACCAAGTGGACCTAATAGACATCTACAGAACTCTACACCCCAAATCAACAGAATATACATTCTTCTCAGCACTACATTGCACTTATTCTAAAATTGACCACATAATTGGTAGTAAAATGCTCCTCATCAAATGTAAAAGAACAGAAATCACAACGTACTGTCTCTCAGACCACAGTGCAATCAAATTAGAACTCAGGATTAAGAAACTCACTCAAAACTGCACAACTACATGGAAACTGAACAACCTGCTCCTAAATGACTACTGGGTAAATAACGAAATGAAGGCAGAAATAAAGATGTTCTTTGAAACCAGTGACAACAAAGACACAAAGTACCAGAATCTCTGGGACACATTTAAAGCAGTGTGTAGAGGGAAATTTATAGTACTAAATGCCCACAAGAGAAAGCAGGAAAGATCTAAAATTGATACCCTAACATCACAATTAAAAGAACTAGGAAGCAAGAGCAAACAAATTCAAAAGCTAGCAGAAGGCAAGAAATAACTAAGATCAGAGCAGAACTGAAGGAGATAGGACACAAAAAACCCTTCAAAAAAATCAATGAATCCAGGAGCTGGTTTTTTGAAAAGATCAACAAAATTGATAGACTGCTAGTAATAAAGAAGAAAAGAGAGAAGAATCAAATAGATGCAATAAAAAATGATAAAGGGGATATAACCACTGATCCCACAGAAATACAAACTACCATCAGAGAATACTAGAAACACCTCTATGCAAATAAACTAGAAAATCTAGAAGAAATGGATAAATTCCTGGACTCACATACCCTCCCAAGACTAAATCAGGAAGAAGTTGAATCTCTGAATAGACCAATAACAGGTTCTGAAATTGAGGTAATAATTAATAGCCTACCAACCAAAAAAAGTCCAGGACCAGATGGATTCACAGCCGAATTCTACCAGAGGTAAAAAGAGGAGCTGGTACCATTCCTTCTGAAACTATTTCAATCAATAGAAAAAGAGGGAATCAGCCAGGCATGGTGGCTCATGCTTGTAATCCCAGCACTTTGGGAGGCCGAGGCAGGTGGATCACAAGGTCAGGAGATCAAGACCATCCTGGCTAACATGGTGAAACCCCATCTCTACTAAAAATACAAAAAATTAGCTGGGTGTGGTGGCGGGCACCTGTAGTCCCAGCTACTCAGGAGGCTGAGGCAGGAGAATGGTGTGAACCCGGGAGGCAGAGCTTGCAGTGAGCCGAGATCGCACCACTGCACTCCAGCCTGGGCGACAGAGCAAGACTCCGCCTCAAAAAAAAAAAAAAAAAAAAAGAATCCTCCCTAACTCGTTTTATGAGGCTAGAATCATCCTGATACTAAAGCCTGGTAGAGACACAACAAAAAGAGGGAATTTTAGGCCAATATCCCTGATGAACACCAATGCAAAAATCCTCAATAAAAGACTGGCAAACCAAATCCAGCAGCACATCAAAAAGCTTATCCACCATAATCAAGTCAGTTTCATCCCTGGGATGCAAGGTTGGCTCAACATACAGAAATCAATAAACGTAATCCATCACATAAACAGAACCAATGACAAAAACCACATGATTATTTCAATAGATGCAGAAAGGGCCTTCAACAAAATTAAACAGCCCTTCATGCTAAAAACTCTCAATAAACTAGGTATTGATGAAATGTATTTCAAAATAATAAGGGCTATTTATGACAAACCCACAGCCAATATTATACTGGCTGGGCAAAAATTGGAAGCATTCCCTTTGAAAACTGGTGCAAGACAAGGATGCCCTCTCACCACTCCTATTCAACATAGTGTTGGAAGTTCTGGCTTGGTCATTCAGGCAAGAGAAAAAAATAAAGGGTATTCAATTAGGAAAAGAGGAAGTCAAATTGTCCCTGTTTTCGTATGACATGATTGTATATTTAGAAAACCCCATTGTCTCAGCCCAAAATCTCCTTAAGCTGATAGACATCATCAACAGTCTCAGGATACAAAATCAATATGCAAAAATCACAAGCATTCCTATACACCAATAATAGACAAACAGAGAGCCACAACATGAGTGAACTCCCATTCACAATTACTACAAAAAGAATAAAATACCTAGGAATCCAACTTACAAGGGATGTGAAGGACCTCTTCAAGGAGAACTACAAACCACTGCTTAACTAAATAAAATAGGACACAAACAAATGGAAGAACATTCCATGCTCATGGATAGGAAGAATCAATATTGTGAAAATGGCCACACTGCCCAAAGTAATTTATAGATTCAATGCTATCCCCATCAAACTACCATTGACTTTCTTCACATAACTGGAAAAAACTACTTTAAAGTTCTTATGGAACCAAAAAAGAGCCCGCATAACCAAGACAATCCTAAGCAAAAAGAACACAGCTGGAGGCATCACACTACCTGACTTCAAACTATACTACAAGGCTACAGTAACCAAAACAGCATGGTACTGGTACCAAAACAGATATATAGACCAATGGAACAGAACAGAGGCCTCAGAAATAACACCACACATCTACAACCATCTGATCTTTGACAAACCTGACAAAAACAAGCAATGGGGAAAGGATTCCCTATTTAATAAATGGTGCTGGGAAAACTGACTAGCCATATGTAGAAAGCTGAAACTGGATCCCTTCCTTACACCATATACAAAAATTAACTCAAGATGGATTAAAAACTTAAATGTTAGACCTAAAACCATAAAAACCCTAGAAGAAAACCTAGGCAATACCATTCAGGACATAGGCATGGGCAAAGACTTCATGACTAAAACACCAAAAGCAATGGCAACAAAAGCCAAAATTGACAAATGGGATCTAATTAAACTAAAGAGCTCCTGCACAGCAAAAGAAACTATCATCAGAGTGGACAGGCAACCTACAGAATGGGAGAAAATTTTTGCAATCTACTCACCTGACAAAGGGCTAATATCCAGAATCTACAAAGAACTTAAACAAATTTACAAGAAAAAAACAACCCTATCAAAAAGTGGGCAAAGGATATGAACAGACACTTCTCAAAAGAAGACATTTATGCAGCCAACAGACATATGCAAAAATGCTCATTATCACTGCTTATCAGAGAAATGCAAATCAAAACCACAATGAGATACCATCTCATGCCAGTTAGAATGGTGATCATTAAAATGCCAGGAAACAACAGGTGCTGGAGAGGATGTGGAGAAATAGGAACACTATTAGACTGTTGGTGGGAGTGTAAATTAGTTCAACCATTGTGGAATACAGTGTGGCGACTCCTCAAGGACCTAGAACTAGAATTACCATTTGACACAGCAATCCCATTACTGGGCATATACTCAAAGGATTATAAATCATTCTACGATAAAGACACATGCACATGTATGTTTACTGCGGCACTATTCACAACAGCAAAGACTTGGAACCAACCCAAATGTCCATCAATGATAGACTGGATTAAGAAAATGTGGCACATATACACCATGGAATACTATGCAGCCATAAAAAGAATGAGTTCATGTCCATCCTTCGCAGGGACATAGATGAACTTGGAAACCATCATTCTAAGCAAACTATCACAGGACAGAAAACCAAACACTGCATGTTCTCACTCATAGGTGGGAGTTGAACAATGAGAACACATGGACATAGGGTGGGGAACATCCCACACCAGGGCCGGTCTGGGGTGGGGAGCTGGGCGAGAGCTAGCATTAGGAGAAATACTTAATGTAAATCATGAGTTGATGGGTGCAGCAAACCAACATTGCACATGTATACCTATGTAACAAAGCTGCACGTTGTGCACATGTACCCTAGAACTTAAAGTATAATTATAATAAAAAAGAAAACAAAACAAAAAATTCTTAAAATGACAATTTTTCTGCTATATATATTTTAGCATAATAAAACAATAACAAAAATAATGATAATAAAACCATTACTGTAACATTAGTGCTATGGTCTGAATGTTTGTCCCCTTGCCCCAAAATTCACATGTTAGAATCCTAATCCTCAAGGTGATGGTATTAGATGAGGTGTTTGGAAGATGACTAGGTCATGAGGGCAGAGCCCTCATGAATCAGATTAATGCCCTTATAAAAGGGCTTAAGGGAACTCCTTTGCCTCTTCCCCCATGTGAGGACTCAGGGAGAAGACACCATCTGCGAACCAGAAAGCAACTCTTCACCAGATACTGAATCTCCCAGTGCCTTGATCTTGGACTTCTCAAACTCCAGAAATCAGACAAATGTTTCTGTTTTTATATGCTACCTAACTTATGGTATTTTGTTATAGAAGCAATCTGAACCATCTTAGTCTTACAACAATAAGTTACATATTTTCATGAAAAATAACTGTAGTTTCCAAAATAAGAAATTAATTAGAAGAGTGGCATTGTTTTACTGTCTTCAATGTGTGGTTTAAGAGAAGACAGTTGAATTTACATGGGATTTTGCATTGATGTGTTGTAATACTTTGGTTTGGTTGAAGTATCTGAAGGAAATCTAGTTTCATGCAATTATGCAGTTGGAAAAGGGAGGAGTAGTTTAATAGATTTTGCAGGTAATTGTGGGCATTCTTCTTTGATATTATGCCAGAATTTGATAAATAGTAGTTTCTTAAGAATTTTTTGAATGTGGAATCTGAAACCATATAGTTTTGTCTATCTTGCTCTTTGAGTGGATCTTTTACTTAAGTGTGATTTTATAACATTATGCATCGGTCATTTTGAATATGTTGGCTCATGAGTTATACATGTCTTCTGAATGTTGACATATTTTATTATGCAATATAAAAAAAATCCCAACAGTTAAAATTGCCACCATCTCATCTGAAGATTCTTTAAGTTTTGGAAAACTCATAGTGGTGGGACCAGTTTTCAAAAATTCTAATTTTCATGTGAAAGCTCAGATTTCATAATTGGCAACAAATACTGTCTTTTTTTTCCCAGGCTTACTTTGTTAATGTTTGAGAAAATATCTGCCAGATTCCTAAGTCTGAATAACTATTGCTGATGTCAGTTTGTTTTTTCAATTAAAAACTGCTGTGTCATTTAAAAAAATTGATAGTTTAGCTCACAACTCAATTATTTGCACAAATGCTTTTCTTCAAGGCAGCCATTGTACTTTGGAATGCAGCAGAAGTGCTTTATGTATACTTCGTATTTTGTCACACAGAATATTTAAAAATATACTAACTCTTTTGGAGAAAAATTTGGCAATACCATCAAAACAACATATTCACTTACTTTTGATTTAGCAATCCTACTTCTAGGAAACACCTTGAAGACATATCTCCAAGAGCACAAACATTTATTATATATGTTGGATGTTTTGTACCTTCCAAATTTCATGTTGAAATGTGCCCTCCCGTGTTGGAGGTGGGCCTAGTGGAAGGTTTTTGTGTCATGGAGATGGATCACTCATGAATGGCTTGGTGCAGTCCTCACAGTAATGAGTTAGTTCTCACTCTATGAGTTCATGTAAGATATGGTTGTTTAAAAGAGCCTGGCACCTTCTTCCTCTCTCACTCTCTCTCACCATGTGACACATTGGCTTCCCCTCACCTTCCAACATGATTGTAAGCTTCCTTAGGCCCTCACCAGCAGCAGATGTGGCACTACATTTCATGTTCAGCCTGCGGAACCATGAGCCAAATAAATCTTTTTTCTTCATAAATTACCCAGTCTACAGTATTCCTTTTTAGCAATGCAAATAAACTAACACAATGCATATGTACACTTTTATTTGTTGCAGCATTGTTTAGAATTGCAAAGTATTGGAAACAACCTAAATGCCCATACATAGAGAACTGGTTGAATAAACTATATGACATCTACAAAATGGAGCATTGTATAGCTATATAGAAGAATAAAGACAATCTATAAGAACCAATTTGGAATGATTTCCAGAATATACTGTTAAGAGAAGAAAAGGAAAGAACAAAAGAATATCTATAGTATGCCATTCCTTATATAAGAAAAAAAGGATAAAACACACATAGCTGCTTGTTTTCACAAAAAAATTCAGGAAGGATAAATGAGATTATCTTAGGGATGGGTAGGAAGTAATGGGAATGGGGCTGTGCTGATAGTGATGAAGAGGAGTGACTTTTTTGAGGGGGGGGTGGAGGTGTACCAAATGTCTTTATTTGAAGGAATAGTACAAATCAAAGAACTTAAGTGGATGTTTTGGTACAACTTATAGAAAAGGTAAAGGAAACCCCAACATGCATGCACTGCCTTGGTGACCAGGGAAGTCACCCATGGTTATGGGAAAATTAGCCTAAAGCTTAGCTCTCATTATCGCTCTGTCCCAGGGTAAGCTTGTCAAAGAGATAGTCTGCCAAGCCAGATTCAGGGGGTCCCACCTTGTGTGACTTGGTCACATGGTCACCCAATTCTTTGATGGATTTCACTTGCTCATTCAGGTAATGTGTCTCAATGAAGTCAACTCAGTGGTGGTCATTTTTGTCAGTGGCCAGTTTGTGCAGTTCCAGTAGTGACTGATTCACGTTTCTTATCAAGTGTAATGCACCCTCCATTGCATTCAGCCTGCTCTCCCAGTCATTACAGTATGGTTTCTTGATATCCTGAAGGAAGATTCAGCCACCTTGCTGGTTCTGCAGCATCTTCAGTGTCTCGGCATGTTTCCTCTTCTCATGAGATTGGTGAAGAAAGTACTTGGAAAAGTTCTTCAAAGCCACATCATCGCAGTCAAAGTAGTAAGATATGGACAGGAAGAGTTAGGAGGTGTAGCGCGAGCTCCAGATTGAGCTGGCAGTTGATGGCAGCCTCTGTGTTCTGGTGGTGAGGCAGGAGAATAGGGTGTGGAGGCTGGGAACCTAAGGCCAATTTGCACTGATGTCCTAGAACCGAATCAAAAGGAAACCCCACCTCCCCGTGCCCAAGTAACAAAAAGATCAGAGGCTACTCTCTTTGTGCTGCCTTGCAGATGAAAAATAGAAAGTACGTCTGTAACTTCACTTCAGCTGCTGGTCCCCTCCCACAACCAATCAGACTGGTCGTGGGCCAAATCTTCGTTTACAAAGGGTGTAACCAAGTAACCAATGGGAAACCTCTAGAGAGTATTCAAACCCCAGAAAATTCTGTAACCAGTACTCTTGAACTGCTTGCTCAGCCTGCTCCTGCTCTCTGTGGAGTGTACTTTTGTTTCAGTAAATCTGTCCTTTCCTTGCTTCATCCTTTAGTTGCTTTGCTTGTGCATTTTGTCCAATTCTTTGTTCAAAATGCCAAGAATCTGGATGACTCCCAGTCAAGACCCTCCAATAGTATGGTAGTGGTGGCTCACCTGCAAGGGGGATGTAGTCATCATGGAGGCTAAGGAGAGGTGGCAGCGGCTGTGCGGCACTGGAGCAGCTGGGGCCTTGGAGCTGTCTGAGGGCTCGGTGAGGAGGAGGCAGAGGGCTGACTGTGAGCCGCAGGGGTGGGGTGGGGGGTGGGGGTGGAGGACCAGCACCGTGTTACATGCAAACACTGTTGAAGCAGGAAACCTCGGCGACTCCCAGTGAAGAACGTCTAGATATATTGTTGAGTACACCATTTTGTATAGCCTTGACTCTTAGAATCAGCATCTTACACATACCCCCAAATATAAACAAACACTTCAAAGTAAATAGGATGTAAGAATAATCAAAATGAAATAAAAATCAGAACAAGCGAATTTTTTTTCTTTCTTTTTTCTTTCTTTTTTTTTTTTTTTTGACAGAGTTTCACTGCTTTTGTTGCCCAGGCTGGAGTGCAATGGCGTGATCTCGGCTCACCGCAATCTCCATCTCAAGTGATTCCCCTGCCTCAGCCTCCCAAGTAGCTGGGACTACAGGCATGTGCCACCACACTCAGCTAATTTTTGTATTTTTAGTAGATTTCATCACATTGGTCAGGCTGGTCTTGAACTCCTGACCTCAGTTGATCCACCCGCCTTTGCCTCCCAAAGTGCTAGGATTGCAGGCATAAGCCACTGTACCTGGCTGCAAATTTTTTAAAAAATGAAAAATGTTGAAGAGGATGGGGAAGGAAAGAACTGACTTACGTCATTTTGAAAAACAGTTACTTTGACTAGATCTTATATGACGAAAGACACAAGAACCTGCACATGGGGCATAGGTGAGCAGTTCTGTAACTACTTTATGTTTATATACTAGGAACAAATAAGTATAGATAATGAGAACTGAGTTTCTCACTGTTAGTGAAAGAAGCCAGAAATAAGGAAAGGAGAAACACAAATAAGCTTTGTGTTGTTGGACTGAAATCAGATGTATCAGTGTGAACTTACGTTTTTTTTAATGCATACACAAGTATAGAATGTGTGTGTGTGTATCTGTTTGTGGTTTACGCTTGATCTTAGCCAAAAGGCCGAGAAGCAATTGTGTCTGTGGTTTAATTCTAACTGTCCACTGAGTGGAACTTAATAACAATGAACATGCCTGATTTCTAGACCTTGGTTTCTCCAATAAAAAGAACCAGAGTTCCACAGGAAAAATCGTAGATTCCAGAGTTTGGGCATAGAAAATACAAAATGAACTTGGAACATCATATGGTACCAGAAAAGAAGGAAGTGTTTCAAAAGGATAGGGATATGTCAAAACGACACAGGAACCCATCTGAAGGAGCAACCAATGGTCAAATCTGAACAATTTGAGCAATAAAAAAATAATAGTACAATTGGGTTATAATCTATAGACTGAAATAAACATCCATGAGTCCATACTGATATAAATAAATAATTGAATAAATAGGAGAGAAGAGATAGTTTTTCCTTACAGAATATTTCCACATCTAGTAATTCAAGTCTAGAATCCTTGAATTTCTAGTTGTGGTAGACAGAAAAATGTCCCCCACTCCTCAAAGATGTCCATGCTGTAATCCCTAGAACCTGTAAACATGTTACCTTACATGGCAAAGGGATTCTACAGATGCAATTAAGTTAAGGCCTTTGAGATGAGGAGATTATCCTGAATCATCTGTGTGGGCCTGAGGTAATCACAATCACTCTTGGAATTAATGTTGCACATTTAGGGAATTCTTCAAAAAAATAAAAAATAACATATTACATAACCAACAAACTAATGAGGGAGGCCAGTGGAATGGTAGCAAACAAACAAAAACTTTGATTAATCCTAAAGAGGGCAAAAGAGAACAGAAAAAGAAACAGAAAACAGGTAGGACAAAATAGAAAGGTAGAAAAATTAGCAAAATGGTAGATTTCAACCCAAGACATGGAATGAAATGAATAAAGCAAGAGGCTGAACTCTACATCACTTAAGAAATTATTTTAGGCCGGTCGTGGTGGCTCATGCCTGTAATCCCAGCATTTTTGGAGGCTGAGGTGGGCAGATCACCTGAGGGCAGGAGTTCCAGACCAGCCTGACCAACATGGGGAAACCCCGTCTCTACTAAAAATACAAAAATTAGCCAGGCATGGTCGCAGCACCTGTAATCCCAGCTACTTGGGAGGCTGAGGCTGGAGAATAGATTGAACCCAGGAGGCAGAGGTTGCAGTGAGCTGAGGTTGCACTATTGCACTCTAGCCTGGGTGACAAGAGTGAAGCTCTGTCAAAAAAAAATTATTTTAATAGGTTTGTCAATTCTGGGAACATCTCTGGAAGAATTCACAGTGTTTCCCTAGGGGCTCAGATGAGAGGAAGGCTTCTCTTTCATTATTTACCTTTATTTGAAATTTTGACCATGTGAATGTATTACATTTCCATTTTAAAAATGTTAATTAAAATAAATATTTGTTGAATGAGTATACTGGATATAAAAATTCATAGAACAGACTTATCTTTTTGGTTTATATTTAGATTTTCTGGTCCTTTCCCCTGCACCTAATTTTCTCTCTTCTATTTCTGTCTTCCTTTTTCCTTTTAACATTTTGTGCCCAGTGAGGGATTACAATGGCTTACTGCAAATATTGCAATTTAAGAAACATAATACACTCCATCCTTTATCTGGACTGGACCATGGCCCCCTGGCCCTGGAACAAAATCTGTCCAGGGGTTTTTCCAGGATTCTGACCTGGAACTGGCTGTCAAGACCTAAGAACAGTGATGATGAAACCAGTCCTCTGGCCACCTTAGCCATAGCCACCAAAGTGTGAGGAAGTGCCCCCTACTTCCCAAGGAGCCTTCTTCACAGAACAGAAAATCCAGAGAATCTACTTTCACTTTAAGAAATTAGAAATTAGCAGAGAAGACCAGCTTAGGCAACATGGAAACATCCTGTCTCTACAGAATATACAAAAATTAGCCAGGTATGGTAGTACATACCTGTAGTCCCAGCTACTTGGGAGGCTGAGGTGGGAGGATTGCTTGAGCCTAGGAGGTCGAGGCTGCAGTGAGCCATGATTGTGCCATGGCACTCAGGGCGACAGAGCAAGACCCTGTCTCCAAACGAAAAGAAAAGAAATTAGCAAAGGAATGAATCCAGAAGCTGCTGCCCTCAATCCAGGTCAAGTGTGTGTTTCTAGGATTTTGACTGTGTTTCCCTGGCTATCAGCAGTAGCTGTGGTTGGGAGCCTGCTATGCTGGGATGATGTCTCCAGGAGCATTACTCAGCAACTGCAGAAGTGTGCAGTAATAGACAACAAGGAGACAGAAGTGAGGGTTTCCCGAACAGGTACCGGAAAACATCCTGTACAGCCTCAGAAATGCTTTTCTGTAGCTGATGCCTGGTGGTTTAGCACAGGAGGCTGCCTCACCAAGGAGTGGGCTGCCTCTCAGAGCAGGCAGAAAACACCCAGGCAGAAATCCTCTTACTTTAAGCTTGAAATGCTGTTGATTTGCAGGGATTGGTCTCTGGTGATCTTTAAGACCAAACTTAAATGTCTGCATATATGAAATTTTTTCATTCAACAAACTTAGTGGCTGCGTACTGTAAGCCAAGTATCATGGGCTTTGATTTATCAGTGTTTGGAGGAGAATAGGAAGAAAAGCATATCAGGGAGGAGAGAGTTTTATAACCTCAGATTCTCACCAATAGACAAGCAATATGGCAGTAAGACAAGGAGGAGTCCCAGAAGTAATCACCCTCATTTCTTTTCTGTGAGACCAGTTGTTATAAACTAGGGATGGTCAAACTACTTCCTGTGGCCAAATCTGACTCACAAACAAACCCAGCTCATGGTCAATCTAGTTCACTGCATCCTTTTATGAATATAATTTTATTGGACTGCAGCCACATACATTTGCTTACATATTGTCTATGGTTGCATTCACACTAAAATGGCAGAGTTGAATAGTTGAAACCACAACAGTATGGCTCTCAAAGCCTAAGATATTTATTCCCCAGCCACCAATGGAAAAAGTTTACTGAGTCCTGGCTGGGCGCGGGAGCTCACGCCTGTAATCCCAGCACTTTGGGAGGCCGAAGCGGGTGGATCAGAAGGTCAGGAGATCTAGACCATCCTGGCTAACACGGTGAAACCCCGTCTCTACTGAAAATACAAAAACTTAGCCGGGCATGGTGGCGGGCACCTGTCGTCCCAGTTACTCGGGAGGCTGAGGCAGGAGAATGGCGTGAACCCGGCAGGCGGAGCTTGCAGTGAGCCGAGATCGCGCCACTGCACTCCAGCCTGGGCGACAGAGTGAGACTCCGTCTCAAAAACAGAAAAATTAAAACAAAAACAAGTTTAATGAGTCCTGTTATGAGCTCATATAGAGCAAGGATGGGTTCAATATGTCATCTGAACACATCCAAAACTAAACATTTTTTAGTAGGGATTGGTAGGCAGGAGAAACTTAGGGCCACGTAGATTGGTGGCCAGTTTAGGATTGAACCTTGGCATAACTTAGTGTGTACTTTTTCTAGGAGAGCTAATGCTTTATAGCTGTACACACGAGGCAGAATGAATGATGCAATTCAGCAGTGATTAAAGGTGGAGCAGGTTCCTCCCACATCTGCTTTTCTTGGCAACTGAATAGCAGTCAGTGTGAAAGGGGATGGAGAAATGTCGTGGATATTCAGGTCCATGGAGGCAGCAATTAGAAGCACTGGATGTGATGAACACCTAGTTACTACATGAATGGATCATAAAACAAAATGTTGAATGAAAAAAGTAGGAAACAAAATGAGAATGCCAAACTGTTTATGTCAATTAAAAATATATGCATGCAAATCAACAATTTGCATCTTTTATACCACTTATAAGCACAGAGATACACATTGAACACATTACAATTGCCTTGTGAGGGAAGACAAAGGGAGTGGCTTTGGGAAAAAAGAGTGAATCAATTAATAAATAGGACAGTGTAGAGGCCTTGCATGGACAGATGATGATACTGTGATAAAGTGGTGATAACAGCTGAGGACTTTAACTGGCAGCACCTGAAGTCCAAGGACAACAAAGTAACAACTGAAAAGAAAGGAAGGAGGAAAGGAGGGTAAGGGAAGGAGGGAGAGAGGGAAAGATGGGAGAAAAGAAGGGAGGGAGAGAGAAGGAAAGAAAGAAGGAAGGGAGGAAGGGAGGGAGGGCGAAGGAAAAGAGGGAAGGAGAAGGAAGAAAGGATAGAAAGGAGAAAGGGAGGGAGGGAGAAAGTGAGGGACAGAAAGAGGGAGAAGGAAGGAAAGAAGGGAATGAGGGAGAAGGAAGGAAGAAAGGAGGAAACAAGGCTGGAAGAATCTGGAGACATACACTGCTTCTGTTACAGCTTTGACAACTACGTGGGTTTGGGATCCGTGACGACCTGTAAGGACTCAGCTTGCAAACAATCCAGCGTCTTAATGGAGGCAGTGGTGGTAGTGATGGTGATGTGTGCATGTGTGCGTGCGTGTGTGTGTGTGTGTGTATGTGTGTGGCATAAGTAGGGTAGGGGTCAGAGCTGGGAAACCCAAGCCAAATGAGTTCAGTCTAGGGCTAGATAGGATGTAAGAGTCCCAGGAAAGTTGAGGTTCAAGCCCCAGTTGGAATTGACAGCCCAGTCAACCTGCTGCTCTGGCAATGGGGGGTGAGTGTAGTGTGGGTTGAGGAGGGCTTTCGCGCTCTGGACACTCACATGGGGCACGTTGAGAGTGAGCTCTAATATAATAACTAGGTTCTGCGTGGCCCAAGGACAGAGTAGAAGCCTCGGGCAACAACGGGTTAAAGGACTTGAGAGACAATCACCAGAGTCTGTAGGTGAATGTTCTCATCCTGTGCTTAATCTCCACAACTTGGTTTAATAATTTCTGTTCTAATACTTATGGGTCGTTTTGCTGGTCAAATGAGATGGCTATGCATAAAAGAACCATGGAAAAATAAAGTACCCCTTACTTCAGTTATTAATATATTTAAGCAGTTTCTTAGAATATAATTTCTTCTTCCTATCCACGCATCAGCCCAGTTTGCTGGATAGGAACTAAAAAAGGGAGCTAGTAAAAATTCCTAGGAGCCATTTTACTCCAAAAGATGTGAGAAAAAACATAATAGCTTTTATGTTACTTTAGTTACCTTTTTCAAAAGGAACATGTATTATTACACATAATTTTGTCCTTAACCCTCAAAAACTAAATTAGCCTTTCCATGGTTTTCAAACATTTCTGAGGTACATCTCAGAACTGCCCAACCTACTGTTAATGTCAATCATGCTGTCCTAGCTGCTGACACTAGAACTTTGTCCAGTCATAATATATCAGCGCTGGAAAAGAAGAAAAATTGAGACATTTCTAAAACTCACAAGTCAGTGGACTTTAGGTGTCAGGAAAGAAAAGGAAAGCCCATTGTGAGAATTGTTCTTGCTAACCCAACTAAGATGGTATTTTTAAGGAATATGATAAATATGCTGGTATCATTTTCTATTATCAAATAACTTAGATATGTTTCTAAAATAACCTTTTTCTCATTTAAAAATAATTTGGAAATTATGTAGGATCTAACAAAAAAGTGAAACTCACCTGTAACCCACCAAACATTCAGGGAATACACATAGACACACACACGTATATATGTATATATATGTGCATATATTGCATATATTATACTCATTTTTTGCAACAACAGGTTGCAAACTATATACACAGTACTGAGTTCTGCTATTTTTAAAATATAGCCTTACATCACTAGCCCCTTTTCGTGTTACTAAGTTTTTCTCGGTAACATGATTGTTAAGTACCAAATAACATTTCATTATACAAATATGCCATGGTTTATTGGACCTTTTCTATAGTTAGTTTACTTATAATAGTCATTCCTATTGCTAATAGTAATGACTGTTGTAAGTAACATTTTCATAAACTTTCTTTTATATAAATCTTTAATAGCATTGCTAATTGTTTCCTAGTATAGATTCTTGAAATTGGAATTACCCGGACACGATATGTTATCACTTTTAAGTCTAGCGATATATGGTTCTAAGTTGCTTTTTCGAACCATTGTAATAGTGTACTCCAATCAGCAGTCTATGTCCTTCCACACCCTCACCAGCACTGAGTTTCATCTTTAAAAAAATCGTGGCCAATTTGAAAAGTGCAGTGGACAAATTGCTTAATTCTTCCCAGCATACTTTTGGGGGACATTCTTTCTCCATTCCATAATCATTCGTATCAGACCTTAGAAGCATAGGCAGTGTTCAGTGATGGCATGTATATTGTATGCTTCCATGTGACACCACCACATATTTTATTGCTTAAATTGTCTTTGCATTATAAAAAAGGAAAACTCCCACAATCCATGTTATTTTAGAAAGTATCTTATGCCAACAGCATCTTGCATACATATTACTATTCTAGAGGAAGTCAAGCTTCATTGGGTCAGGACTTCCCTTTCAGTGATTGAAAAAAAAAACAAAACTCCCTAAGGCCTATTTTCTTTTTGGATATTTGACTCTGCACAGTGTCAGCCCTCTTATAGCTGATGCAAATTAAGGTATTTATAGCCCAGAGTGTGACACCTTATGGAAGGCATATAGGAAGAACAGGGTGGGCAGCCAGGATGAGGTAGGGAGGGATGTGGCGAAAAACACTGTGTGACTCCACCCAAAATTGCAGGAGACAGAAATAAAAAAAGAGTGCATAGAACAAAGCAAACACCAAGCAGCAGGAGGTGATATTTTCCAGGGCTTGAGGTGTAATTCACTTTTAAACAAAAGCATTCCCTTACATAAATGACACATTGCTTTTTCACTGTCCAGCTTTTATTGAGGAGAGACGCAAGAATAAACTCGGAAAAAAACACCCAGAAAGCTTTGGAGAACAGGATGAAAGACCTATGTGCACAAAAACCTGGGCTCAGGGATTTAGGTTCCAGAAACCTCTAGTTAAGACTTTTATATCTCTTACTGGATGAAAGTGGGCTCCTTCCAGGAGGCACCTGTAATTTACCTGTTCACATATTACTTTGTTCTGAGAGTCAACAACGGTAGAGTCAAATAGTTTTTTTTTTTTTTTTTTTGCTTATGAGTACGGGAGATAATACCCAACATGGTTGTTTTGGTTGTTTTACTAAAGAGTTATGATGTTTAGGGGGAAAAACACTAAACATCATAACTCTTTAGTAAAGAGTTTGGAGGCAAGTGCCTTCCGTTTGGAGGCAAGTGCTTAAATCTCTCTCAACTAGCCATTACTGAAAAAGAGTTTATTCATAACTCAAGGCTCCATGACTTCCCTTTGGCAGCTCCTGGAATTGTTTGCATCACGTCTGGATGGAAACAGCCAGTCTCTGCAGGGTTTCCCTGGCAAACATTACAGAATAGTTGCTTCTGAGTCATCCCTGAGAAGGGATGCTGCAGAGGAAAGAAAAAGGCATAAACCAACTATTATAGGCTAAGAGAAATACCCCAATTAATTTGTTGTTTTTGCAAAAGTATACACTCTTTTAACCCACTATAATGAACTAACCAATTATTCAGGTATTATCTCTCACTCCAAACCCACTCCCTACATAATATTTTGTGATACTGAACCTGAGACTCTGCAAAGCACACTTCTGCTTTGCTGGATGGCTCTCTACTATACTTTGCAACAGGGGGTGCTACAGGGAGACTGTGATGCTGAGCAGGCAGGGGACTTGCTTTTATTTACTTTCTGCTGGTTCTTTTTCCTATCAGGGTTATCCCAGCCAGTTGGGCACCTCGTGGGGCTGCTTTCTGCAGTTGCTACCTCTGTGATACCACAGAATTCTCTTACTGTTCTTTCAGATGCCGAGATAACAACTGTACATCCAGTTAACAATTCTTTAACGTGTGCCCAGCACAGAACTAGACTATGGGGACATGGTGATGACGAGACATCATCACTGCCCTCGTGGTGTAACTGTTTAGTAGCTGATGAAAGATGATGCCTGTCTTAGTCCATTTTGTACTGCTATAACAGAATACCACAGATTGGGTAATTTATAAAGAACAGAAATTTATTTCCTCAGTTCTAGAGGTTGGAAAGTCCAAGATCCAGGTGCTAGCCTCTGGTTCCAAGATGGTGCCTTATTGCTGCATCCTCTGGAGAGGAGGGACATTGTGACCTCACATGGCCGGAGAGCAGGAGAGAGAGAACTCACTCCCACACATCGTTTTTATAGCGGCATTGATCCACTCAGTAGGGCAGAGCCCTCATGACCAAAACACCTCTTATTAGGCCCCACCTCTCAATACTGTTGCATTGGGGGTTAAAAATACCCATGACAGGAAGTACAACCAGGGCAGTAGGCTCCGCATGTTTCTGGTTGAATGTGGCGTGTTCCACTCTTTAATTACAGTTTAAAGTCCATCTGTCTATCCTATCTATCCTATCTATCTATCTATCTATCTATCTATCTATCTATCTATCTATCATCTTATCTCACTTATCTGTCTTTCCCACTAGTGTAATATGATGAGAGGTTAAGAGCCCCAGGCTCTGGAGTCAGACCACCAGTATTCCTGGCTCTGTTCCTCACGAATTGTATGTCTAAGGCCATGCTGCTTACCCACCCTAAGCCTTGATTTCCTCTTCTGTAAAATGGGAACATCAGTATCTACTTCTAGCTCCTGGGGCTTTAAGGACTGTATGAAATAATGCATTTTACATGCTCAGCCTGGTACTTATTACCCACTAAGTACACATCCAACTTTGGCTGTCAAATCTGAGACTCTCCCAGATTCCCAGGGTCAGCTGGCTAACTTTTCCTTTTGTGTTATGAAGCAGCTTGGGGGAAAACATGGTTGTGAGCAAGATAGGAGGGAGAAAAACAGAGTTCTATCATGTGGTTCTCAGTAATAGTGACAGCACTACCACCACCAACAACAGCAACAATGCAGTAATTTCAATACCGGCATTATTTATCAGCCAAGAAGCCAGCACAGAGAATAGAAAACTAGGCCGGGCTTTCCTTTCTTAAGGCATCTATTGGACTGGAATTAGGCTGAGAAACATCACAATCAGAGATGTTAGTGGTGGGAGGTCAGAGCTGAGCAAATGAAGCATTAAGAGCTGGTGGGGAATAATGGAGACTTATAAAACAAACAAACAAACAAACAAAACAAACTGGGATGTGCCTGTTAGTCATGATGAGCTCTAAAGAAGTGGAAATCAGGAGCCTTGGAGTGTGAGCCCAGCCAACAGCTAGGGAAAGCAGCCAGTCCCCAAAGAGGAGAAGCAGGCTACTTTTCAGTCCATCACTGGAAAATGTAAAAAAAGGTTTTGAAGACTGTTTTGAAATGTATATTGCTAATGCCTCACAGCAGAAGTATGCAATTCCTGTCTCCAAATAGTTGTAAATCTCTAAATCTCAATTTTTGTACCTTACATGTTTGTCAGAGGGGTTTTATGAGTCCATTTCCTTACTCTGTGCACAGTCTTCTATCAAGGTTCTTTCAAATTCAGTACTCTGCCATTGTCATCACTATCTATGACAGAATGCCCTCTAGAGCATTTGGCAAACTCTTAATGATCAATTCTCATGGCATCCTGTGTTGTTGAATTATCTTGACTTCCCAAACAGTAAGTGGAGGGTAAGTGACTCCCTCTAGGGCTATGTTAGAAACAGGTCTCAAGAGATGCTGGAGCCCTGGGGTTGTCTGAAGATTACTTGGCTTGGGAGGACATCAAGAAGAGTTCCAGGAGTCCCCTACGCATGAAATACGTGTTGATGAAGGAAGATGTGGCTGGATAGCAAGAGCCGAGAGAAGGAGAGAGAATCTGATTCTCATGTTTTAACAGTGGGATGGATTGGAGGAAGAGTGTTTGCCCAGTGGTCTCAGAGTGTGGCCTCAGCATCAGCAGCACCTGCGGACTTAAAATGCACATTCCTGGGCTCCACCACAGCCCACTGATTCAGAGGCTGTGTGTGGGGCCCAGCAGCTTGTTTCAACAAGCTTTTCGGGGGATTCTGATCCAGGAACATGGAAAACCATGTGTCAGTGCATGGGTGGCTTTTACGACCAAACTTGTAAAGTAGCTGAAAGGAGCTCGGAGGGTGTGCTGGCCTTAAAATGAGGATGTGATGGGAAATATCAAGCCTGCCTTTCATAGGAGGATAGAAAGGAAAAGGAGGAAATGCTGTTTCTCATTGTCCTTGAAACTACAGCTTCGAACTGTGGAAAAGCAGAGGTGGAAGGAACCTTCAGTTATGGAACCTAACTCCCTTGTTTCACTTGCTGAGGAAGCTGAGGCCGGGTTGATGGAAGGAGCTGCCCAGGGGAGAGCCTGGGTCAAGACTGGAACGAGGGCTCCTGACTCCTCACCCACAGCCCTTTCCCAGCACCAGCCATGGGGTTCCTTGGAAGGTCACCCGCAGGCTCACCTCCCTGTCTAGTCCAGACCCACATCACCTCCACCAGGATTGTTTGCAAATCCTCCCAGGCTGCTCTTTTCTTCACACCTCTCCTTGCCTTCCATATTCCTGATGTCACTCCCTTCTGGGTGTCCTATAATGGCTCATTTATTTATTTCATTTGTGTCAGTTTTCTCAGCCTCCATAATCTGATTCCTCTATTTCTCTTCCATTTAATATCCCTTTGCAAGCTTGATTGATGCTCTTCTTCCAGCAGGCCTACCCCTTTCTTTTCTAAACCAATGGCCACTACATTTTTTCTATAAAGTTCCAGATAGTAAATATGTAGGTTTTGTGGGTCATATAGTTTCTGTAACAACTGCTCAACTCTGCTGCTAACAGTGCAAAAGTAGCTGTAGACAATATGTAAATGCATGAACATGGCTGTGCTCCAATAAAACTTTATACAAAAAGAGATAGTGGTAATAAAAATGTTCAACAAACCAGGGATAGAAGAGAACTTCCTTAACTTGATAACGAGCATCTACAAAAATTCCACAGCTAACATCATGCTTATGCTTTCCTTCTAAGATCAGAAAAGATCAGAAACCAGAGTAAGATGTCTGTTCTCACCACTTTTATTCAACATTGCACTGGAAGCTTCCGCCTGGGCAATATGCAAGAACAATAAGTAAAAGGCATCCAGACTGAAAAAGAAGAAATAAAACTATCTTTATTTGTAGATGACATTGTAAATAGATATATGACATTTGCATACAGAATATCCTAAATAACATGATTAGAATTAATACATAAATTTAACAAGGTTGTGGCATACAAGATCAATTTACAGAAATGCACTGTATTTCTATACACTAACAATGACATTCCAAAACCAATTTCATTTACAACAGCATAACAAAGGATAAAATGCTTAGGAATAAATTTAACAAAGTAAGTCCAGGACTTCTGAAAACTGTAAAATATTGTTGAAAAAATTCAGAATATCCAAATAAATGGAAAGACAGTTCATATGTATGAATTGAAAGACAATATTGTGAAGATGGCAATACTTCCTAAATTGATCTACAGATTCAAGCAATCTCTGTCAAAATACCAGGCAGCTTTTTTTGTTTATTTTCAGAAATTTACAGAGTGATCTTCAAATTTATATGGAAATGTCAGAGACCCAGGTAGGTAAAACAATCCTGCAGAAAAAACTGAGTTGGAGGACTTACACTTTCTGATTTCAAAACTTACTACAAAGCTATAATAACCAAGACAGTGTGGTACTGACATAAGGAGAGATACGTAGATCAATACAATATAATTGAGAATCTAGAAATAAAACCATGTGTCTATGGTCAACTAATTTTTGACAAGAGCGACAAGACCAATTAATAGATAATGAAAAGTCTTCTAAACAAATGGTGCTGGAACAACGTGGATAACCACATGCAAAGGTTGAAGTTGGACCCTTACCTCTAACCATATACAAAAGTTAACTCTAAATGGATCAAAAATACAAATGTTACAGCTGAAACTGTAAAACCCTTAGAAGAAAACACAGGGGTAAATCTGCATGACCTTGGATTTGGCAATGGATTCTTAGATATGACACCAAAATCACAAGCAACAAAGGAAAAAAAAAAGATAAATTGGATGTCATCAAAGCTAAAAGCTTTGTGCTTCAAAAAGTACTATCAAGAAAGTAAAAAGACAATCCACAGAGGGAGAGAGAATATTTGCAAATCACATATCTGATATAGGACTTGCATCTAGAATATATGAAGAACTCTTAACAAGTCAACAAGAAAAAGACAAGTAATTCAACGAATAAAATGGGCAAAGGATTTGATAGACATTTCTCCAAAGAAGATATACATACCAACAAGCACAAGAGAAGATGCTTAACATCATGAGTGATTAAAGGAAATGCAGATGAAAACCACAATGAGATATTATTTCACACCCACTGGGATGGCTAGATTAAGAAAAGACAATAACAAGTGATGGCAAGGATGTGGAGAAATTTGAATCCTCATATACTGCTGGTGGAAAAATAAAATGGTGCAGCCATTTTGGAAGAGTGTGACAGCTCCTCAAATAATTAACAGGGAGTTACATATGATTCAGTAATTCCACTCCTAGGTATATACTCAAGAGAAATGAAAATATATGTTCACACAAATATTTACACATAGAATTTCATAGTAGTATTCATAATAGCAAAAAGATAAAAAACCCAATATCCATCAAATGATAAATGAATAAACAAAGTGTAGTGTATTTATATAATGGAATATTATTTGGCTTTAAAAAGCAATACTGATACATTCATAACATGGATGGATTTTTTAAAATTATGCTAAATGAAAGAAGTCAGTAACAAGGGTGACCTATTATATGATTCCGTTTTCATTCACTTTTCAATTCAAATTTTTAAATTTTTAGAATAGGCAAATTTATAGAGATAGAAAGTAGACTAGTGGTTGCTTAGGATGGAGGTGGGGGGAAGAAAGGAGAAAGAGGGAAATGGGGACTGACTTCTAATGAGGTTTCTTGCATAGGGAACGAAAATACCAAAATTAGATGGTGGTGATGGTTGCACAACTGTGTGAATTTACCAGAAGATTGAATTTTATACTTTAAATGGTGAATTGTATGGTATCTAAATTATAATTTAAAAAGCTATTAAAAACAAACAAACAGATGTCAGGCTTTATTTGACCTGTAGGCTATACTTTGCTGATCCCTGCTCTAAACTTACCCATCATCGAAGATTCTGTTAAGTCTTTCCCATTGTTCTCACCAATTTTGCAGAGTGTCCTGGCTCATGTCCTTGACCCGTTAGCTCTCTTCAACTTTTTGATAGCTAAAAATCCATAAGTCAGCATTATGCTAAGTTCTGCTTTCTGCACTTGACCAAGGACAAGTGCTTATCAGAATTCCAGAAAGATTCATTCTTGTATTTTCTTCCTAATGTTTTGCTCTAATCAAGAGGACAGAGTGAGGGGGTCCTATGGCCAGGCCATCCATTAGACATGACTATCATCTTGTGGTTCCTGGAATCTGCCAGGTCAAGTGTCTTTTGCATGGATACTAAATTTGTCTAGTGAATGATGTGGTCCCCCTGGTCAAGAACTTTTTAGATTCTGCCCACTGTGACACTGGCGCCTCATCATTTTAGACCCAGGAAACCACATACCTTGGCTCTGGAATTACAAAACAAACACATCTGGCCCTGATGTGCTGCTGCCAAAGTTTAGTCTACTCCAAATCTTATTTCTGACCAAAATAAGAATATTCTGTGGAATTAAGAGAGAATAAGAAGAGAAGTGACAAAGTGGCAGAGAAGGGAAAGAGTCATGGTAATCTAGGGGAGAAAAAGAGAGTTTAGGAATGTAATGCAATACAGTGTATGCCAAGACCAAGATGTCTGTAGGGGGAAAAAGTTGCTTTACTGTTGCTTTTCATGCTTCATGCCTTCCTAAAGCTGGTCATAAAAACTCTTGGAATAATAGTAAGAAAAGTGAGGTTGATGTTTGTTGGGGATGATGTTGGGGTGGGCTTGCTAGTGTGACAGTTCAATAGATCCCCGGACCGGACCAGAAGCCTGGCTTAGCTCACTGCGGGTGGCCTTGACACCCACTTCAAGGAGGGGGAGGGTGAGGCCGCTGGTCACAGGAGTGCATCTCAGCGCAGCAACATCAGGCTTTTAAAAAGGTGCCAGGTCAGAAATGTGCATTGAATAGCTTGCTGCTATTTCATTTTAATTTTTTTCAATAAATCTCCATATCACAATCATTATCAAAAATTACTCATAGAAATTAAAGTTTCTTTTTAAGTTGGGTCCCCAGTGTATTTGTCAGCATTATGAAGTGATTTTTTTTTAATGGGTTTTAAGAGGGTGGTGAATGGGTGATCTCCCAGCTTGGACAGGAGGAGCTGGAGGCAGTGGTGGAGTCATTCCCTGCTGTGTGAGTGAGAGCTAATGGTTGGAGACTTTCCTTCTGCCAGCAGCACTGTAGGGCCTACGCTGACTGTCTCTGTTTCCTTCTCTTTTTTTTTTTTCTGTCAAAAAGATAACACTGATCATCTCAAATATCTCTTGGCCTGTCAGATTTGTATCACATTCTAAGTACAGAAACTCTGAGCCAGAAAGGGCATCACACCTTTCCCTGGTCTTCCTTTTACTTGAATCTCCTCCTCCCCACCCCCGCCTCCAACTCCCTCTTTTCTCAGGAACCACAGCAAAGCCCTCAGTCACCAAGCAAGAACTCATGAGCTCTCATGGTGACCCGAGCTGGGGGTCGTCTACAGCAGCAGGGTCTGAAACCCAAATTCAGTCAGACAAATGTTTTGCTGGGTCTACCATCTCTGATTTTACTTTCTTCTATCCTTAACCATGAAATAAACCACCCTGTGACAAACCGAGGCTTGCCTCCAAATGTGGCATCAACGATCCAAATGTGGCATCAACGATCCAAATGTGGCATCAACGAACGGATTTAATTTCTCCCACTGCCAAGCTGAGGGCCTTCCTGAATCTCTGAAAACTAAAGGCTCAGGGCCTCGAAGAGGTCATGTCTCTCTTCCCAGGGAGTTGTTGACATAATATTTTTTTCAATTATTCTGCAAGGGCTGCAGCCCAGCATAGCCCACTGGGAGGGTGAAAATCTTATTTTTGAATTTCTAATTAATATTTCTTCTCACCTTCTGGGGGGCCTCCTCTGGGAGGCTCCATCAGTTCTTGTTAGAGGGCAGCTGGCCTCACTGCGTGAACACTGCCTGGTAATGTTGTGATCCCAGAGCTGACTTTGGTGGAGTTCAGTGACGAGCTGCATCATGCAAAGTGCAGCCTTATCCAGGACGCTTCCCTACTCACCAAGAGCTGTAACTGAGGAGGCCACTAGATCCATTAAAAGGAAACAAAGACAGGAAGCCTCCCTATTTCCAGGGGCTCTGGCAATGCCTCTAGTCAAATTCCCTGTCCTGCCCACCTCCCCAGTAGGAGGGATTCACTGGGCAGTTGTCGTCTCATGAATATTTCTTGCATGAAATTCATTAAACTTCAGATTCCTCAAGGTAAACAGCAAATGGGGAATGAGAGTTTCCTGCCTGGAAGACGCTGAGGTTAAACATGGAGCAATAAAGCCATTTACCGATTCAAACTTTTCTTTCTTGTTTCTTTGGCTTTTGCTCAAGACTTCCATATGCCTAATGCAAGATGTGGGGATGTGGGGATTCGGGGTGGGTGGTGTGTGTGTGTGAAGGTCTAGGGAGGGAATATAGGGTGGGACAAGTTGGCAGGTCCTGGCTCCTCTTTTATTACAACCCCAAGACTAATTTGAGGCACTTCATGGGGAGCCATTAGTAGACAAAGCTGCCCCTAGGTCTTCAGCTTCTCTCTGAAGCAGGGGCTGAAAATTTGCCTACAGGTAACTGATCAAAAGGAACAGACCAACACTGCCAGGGTGTGGCATGGATGTCAGGCTGACTCCTGCCGGCACCCTCAGATTTACAGGATGAGGGCTGGACTGTCGTCTTGTCCTGGACCCTGAAGCTGCTTTCCAGTGTCTAAGGCAGTGCTTAAGGTACCTCACTGCTACACAGCTGCGAGATGTGTGGCAAGTAATTTCTTATAACATTTATAATGAAATTTGTTGATTGTTTACTTAAGAAATAAAATGTTTTCCTTATTGTCCCTAGAATATTGCCCCTGACATTTACCCGCATTTGAATATGCTTTCTGGTATAGGAGAGGGCAGTCGAGTTATAGTTAGCATACTAGGAGTACGACGTGTGTGAGTAGCATCTGTTGGACAGTGAGGCCTAATGATCCATGATAGGTATTTCACCATTCACCATGCAGGATATTGAAAAGGCTAAAACAACCACAAATGCAACTATTTGTTGCATGGGCAAAGACAGGCAAAGGCTGAACATGGTAAGGGGATTCTGTCTCTTATCCCAACTCTGATTGGTGGAGGCTCCTGTAGAGAGGCATTTTGGGGCTGTGTCTGGGCTTAATGAGCAAGCACATTATGATCTATTGATGAGGATGGTGGTCACCCTCATGTATTTGACATAAACATAAGCAAAGTGTAGGGTGGAGTTTCCTAATCAATTCCATTTCCACTTGCCCTAGTCCCTTTTCTTAAACTGCTCCCCCAGGAAGAGACAAACAACAGGGAGACTCACAGGTATCCATCTCTGTCTCCACCAGCCCAGGAGTAAGAATTTCCATGAACCTTTGCCCCCTGTGCACTGCGACAAGCATGACAAGGGCCTCTCAGGCAACAAGGCAAGTCCTTAGTATCCCTTCCACCCCATCTCCCTCCCACCTTTTGTGGTCCTTTGTTGAAATTAAAGCCTAGGAACAGGCATATCTTCTCTAGAGCTGTAAAATCCTGAGGAAAGTTCAGTAGTGGCACCAGTGACAGTTGTGCCAGGCTTGGGAAAGACATTTTGGTTTATATATATATATCACATACAAATTATATGTTCATTTTTTAGCTCCAGACTTTCTTTGGTAAATGCCCACAGAGATAAGTAAAAGGACAGGGAGTGATAAATTGCTTCAAATACTCAAGAATCTCCAAATTCCTCACTAGATGAAAGGCAAATTAAAGATCCTTGACAGGTTAAAATGCAAGTGTTTGGGGTTTCTCCACTGGAGCAAATGAATTTCCAGTTTAATAACTTTCTTAGAATTCCCCCTGCTACTCTATACTGTGATCCTTTCAACAACATAAGCTTATTCTTGGTATGTGTCATGAGTTTTAAATATGATAGTGGCTTTTAATTAAATCCTTGTTTATCATGCAGTTAATGGGCTAAAACTAATGACCAAAGGAAAAACAGGCTTTCAGTGATTTTCTCGCCTATCATACGATAGGCGAGAAAAACAGTAAAGTTATTTACTTGAGGGTGAGTCCGTATAAATGCCATTTCCCCTATTTGTTCTTCTACGTGAGTTCTGGAATGATTTGCGACAGCCAATCACTCTGCCTGGGTACATCAAGAAATTACTATAAATCTGTCCGCAGGAGCTGAGAGATTCAACATCTCCCTTTAGCCAAGAGCTGCTGCTAGGTCTGGGCATGCCGCCATCTGCAATGCAATCCTTGAAATTTGAGATGACAAATCACCAGGGTCACCTTTCTCTCTTTTCTCTTTTTCAGTGATGGAAATAGAATTAAAGTGTTTACTTTAAGAACTTTGAGCACATACCTGCTAAATGCACAGTCACTAGCCTGATTTACCTGGCCTCATTTCTGTATGTGTCTGCCTTCTGCACCCTTCCGCGTCATTGACCCCTCCTCATTCCCAATTTCTAAATACTGAATAGGATTTTGAATGTTGTGAGCACTGAATTACCTTCTCTGCAGTAATGCTGTGTGACCTTGGGATGGTCACTCAATCACTTGGTATTTCATTTTTGCTTCCAGCTATAAAACAGGGATAATAATACTGCTCTTGAACAACCAAAATGAGGTGTTCTGACAATCAGTTATGGAAGTGAATGTTTAAAATGAAAGGAAGAAGCCACAAGTTCCTGACTCTCTTGGATATTCCTGGATGTAATCCCCTGAGTCCTGGGCAGGAAGGTGCCGCATAGACACAAGGTAGATGGTGGGGATGCTTATGGTCATTAGCATGGGTACACAGAAAACGCATTGACTCCAGGGCACTGTAGTGAGAATGCACTAGAAGTAGAGTTCCCAAGTTGACTGTCATGGCCATCAAAATGTTTCTAATTTTCCTTACTTAATCCAAGCCAGCAATCTCAAATTTCTTCGTTGGTCATGGAGGAGGGAGATATGATTCAGTCTTGAGGATTTTTGAAGCCTCTAGACTGAGAGGTCTACGTGGGTGGTCCTATGGATTCTATGGATAAAATTAAATGGTTCTGTGAACTTGGGAAAAAATGTCTTTACTAGCCTTTAACTGAAATTAAGTATTGTTCTGTTATTATAAATGTGGGCAAAAAACCCCACAATAGTATTAGCAGTACCTATGTCTTTCTCACTATCAGAAACTGAAGAGATTTTCATGACATTACTATCGTTGCACATACCTTCAAGTATCATTTACACTGATCACTGGTTTGAAACTGCAAAAGTTATTAGACCAGCTGCTAGATCGGGTTAATAAAGAAGCACATGTGTAACAGTATTTCACACATTTGATTAAAAATATATTTAATTTCAATGTAATTGGTTTCCATTGAAACCCTACGTATTTGACTTTGTGTATCTAAAAACATTACTCTGGCTGTGTGCAGTGGCTCATGCTTGTAATCCCAGCACTGTGGGAGGCTGAAGCGGGAGGATTGCTTGAGCCCAGGAGTTTGTGACCAACTTGGGCAACAGAGGGAGATCTTGTCTCCACAAAAAATTAAAAAAAAAAAAATTAGCTGAGCATGGTGGCACGTGCCTGTAGTCCCAGCTACTAGGGAGGCTGAGGTGGGAGGATGGCTTGGGTCCAGGAGGTTGAGGCTGCAGTGAGCCATGAATGCACCACTGTACTTCAGCCTGGGCAACAGAGTGAGACACTGTCTCAAAAAAAACCATTATTCTATAAGTGGTCATAGGAGTTCAAGGCACAGAAAGGTTAAGATTGCCTGTCTGCATCTATCTGCTGCCTCTTAGGGTCTGAGGCAAAAGCTTTGAGCAGGAGACACAGCCCAGGTCTCCCAGTCAGAAGGCCTGGGTCTGAGCCCTGGGTCCATTTCTGTCTAACTGGGGGCTCACTTAGCTTCTATGAGTTACCACCCCCACCAACTTCATTAAAAAGAGATAATAATTTCCCATATGGTTGACGGGAGTGGGAATTAAATGAAATAACAAATGTCAGGATGTTTTGTAAACTGTAAAGTGCTGTGCAAATGCCAGGTATTAATATTCAGTGGTTCCAGGCACTTCTTTTACTTAGCATTTCTAACATCAAGCCAGTAATGACAGAGATGGGAAAAAAAAACACAACAATCTGGAGGCCAGATGCTTTGTGTGCAAGAAACAGGAGGAGAAAAGTACATTTGTGGCTTGAATTATGGAACATTCGTGTGTGTGGTTAAGGATGTAATGAAATCAGATAGATCTGGGTAAAAATCCTTTCTTCTGCTGAGCATTTCTGGCAAGTTTTTAAAACTCTCTGAACCTTAGTTTGTTCACCTGGAAAATGGGAATTCTAGCTATCTCATAGTGTTACTGGTAAAGATTAAATAATACTTATGCCTATGCCCACACAAAGGGTTTAAGGGCCATGTTTGGATACTTTTCCAAACCCATTGTTTTTTTTAGCAATCTGAGATGGAGCAAATGATAGAGAAAAAAAGAGTACAAGAATTGTAGAATTTCTTCATGAGTTGCAGGTCCAGAAGCTTTAATTTTCAACAATGTGTTTCAGATAAGTTTTACCAAGAATATCTGTAGTGCCCCTGATGAGCTTGACCTTCCTTCCGGTGGGCTGGAGAAAGCTTAAAGCTCTCATGATGCCACTGGTAACCTCACCACACCCTAATTCACATTGCTATCCACGATGGTAGCCACTAGTCACATGTGGATATTTAAGCTTAAATTAACTAAAGCAAAATTTAAAATTCAGTTTCTTAGTTGCACTAGTCACATTTCAGATGCTCAGTAGCCACATGTGGCTAGTGGCTACCACAGAATTGGAGAACATTTCCTTTATTATGCAAATGTCATTGGAGAGCACCGTGACTCTGTCTGTGAAGGGCTAAATCTGCCCTGAAAGTGCAGCCTAGACTACAGTGGGTTAAATTTTTTTTTTTTTTTTTGAGATGGAGTCTTGCTCTGTCGCCCAGGCTGAGTGCAGTGGCGCGATCTCAGCTCACTTCAAACTCCGCCTCTGGGGTTCAAGCAATTCTCCTGTCTCAACCTCCTGAGTAGCTGGGCTACAGGCACATGCCACCACACCTAGCTAATTTTTATATTTTTAGTAGAGACCAGGTTTCACCATATTGGTCAGGCTGGTCTCGAACTCCTGACCTCAGGTGATCCACCCACCTTGGCCTCCCAAAGTGCTGGGATTACAGGCATGAGCCACCATGCCCGGCCTACGGTGGGTTAATTATATAAAACGAGGCAACAAACAACCTGGGATCTACCCTTCTGACACCCTCCAACCTTCCCCACTAACCCTTCTAAATCTTAGCAGGCTCCAGGTATGGAAAGTGCCCACTCAAGGCCTGTTTGCACAGAGCATTGAGCGTGTCTCCAGTGCCCCCAACACAGTTCCTGGACCTCATGATGATTCTCAAGGGATGGTCAATGCAAGAAAAAGGAGCATTCTTTCTGTCAAATCCTGTTCTTCCTCTTCTACTCCTACCCATTTCTTCACAACGTCTCTGATTATTCTCCCAGGGTGGAGCTTCGTCCCCATCCTCTGTAATCTCCCCTACTTCTGGATTTATCTAATTAGAATTTAAATTAGGAAAGGATTGTAGGAAAAGTGGTGATTTCGGTGTGCCTTTTCTCTTTGTGTGTTTCACGGTACAGTAGTCCCCCCTTATCCACAGTTTCACTTTCCCAAGTTTCAGTTACCTTTGGTCAATCATTGTCTGAAAATATGAAATGAAAAATTCCAGAAAAAAACAATTCATAAGTTTTAAATTACATGCCATTCCAAGAGTGTGATGAAATCTCCCACTTTCCCTCTCTGTCCTGCCTGGGATTGAATCATTTCTTTGTCTAGCACATCCATGCTCTACATGTCCCCTCCTACGAATCACTTAGGAGCTGGCTGTTATCTGATCAAGTGTCAAGGTATCGTATAGCTTGTGTTCAAGTCACCCTTATTTTACTTAATAATGGCCCCAAAGCGCAAGAGGTGTGATGCTGGCAATTCGGATATGCCAAAGAGAAGCTGTGAAGTGCCTACTTTAAGTGAAAAGGTGAAAGTTCTTGACTTATAAGGAAATTTTAAAAATCATATGCTCAGGTTGCTTAGATATTAAATAAGGATGAATATTCTATCTGAAATTATGAAAAAGGAAAACGAAATTTGTGTATAATATATATATATATAGGTTTCAATACTATCCATAGTTTCAGTCATCCAGACTAAAACTTAGGCACTTCAGACCCCCAGGATATGGGGGTCTTGGAACATATACGCCATGGATAAGGGGGATTACTGTAGAGGAGAATCTGATACCTACTTCCTTTTTTTTTTTTAACCTACTTTTTTTTGTTTTTGTTTTTGAGACGGAGTCTTGCTCTGTCGCCCAGGCTGGAGTGCAGTGGCACAATCTCGGCTCACTGCAACCTCCACCTCCCGGGTTCAAGCGATTCTCCTGCTTCAGCCTCCCGAGTAGCTGGGACTACAGGTGCACGCCACCATGCCTGGCTAATTTTTTGTGTTTTTCATAGAGATGGTGTTTCACCGTGATAGCCAGGATGGTCTCGATCTCCTGACCTCGTGATCCGCCCACCTCAGCCTCCCAAAGTGCTGGGATTACAGGCATGAGCCACTGCACCCAGCCACCTACTTCCTTTGATAGTGTTACCGGGGGTCCTTGCTCACAGAGCTCCCAAGATGGTGGCGAGCATCTTCCAAGATGGTGGCGAGCATCTTCCAAGATGGTGGCGAGCATCTTCCAAGATGGTGGCGAGCATCTTCCAAGATGGTGGCGAGCATCTTCCAAGATGGTGGCGAGCATCTTCCAAGATGGTGGCGAGCATCTTCCAAGATGGTGGCAAGCCTCGTGTTCTCTGACTTGGGGTTCTTGGCCTCACGGATTCCAACGAATGGAATCTTGGGCCATGCAGTGAGTGTTATAGCTCTATTAGATGCCGTGAGTCACGGAAGAGAACCGTGGAACCCAGTGACTAGTGTTCAGCTCGATTAGGATGGACCCGGGCACTTAGCCATGCAGGAACAATAGCAAGCCTTTAGCCCTATCAGGAGCAGCAATGGGCACCTCGCTGAATCAGGAGCACAGCGGACACCCTGCCAGATCCGGAGGGATGGGAGTCAGCGGCAGGTCTGTGATGGTGGCAAACAGCAGTGGTGGACAGCGAGTGAACTCGAGCTGTAACAAACATGGACCAGAAGAGTGCAGTTCCAAGATTTAATAGCGTGAAATAGAGTGAAAACAGAGCTCCCATAAAAGAGGAGGGGACCCAAAGGGGGTTGCCGTTGCCAGCTCAAATGCCTGGGTTTATATCCCAATCCTTGTCCCTTCCACTGTGCTCTCAGGCAGCAGATGATTGGCTATTTGTTTACCTCCTGTTTTTGCCTAATTATCATTTTAGTGAGCTCTCCTTACTATCTGATTGGTTGCGTGTGAGCTAAGTTGCAAGCCCCGTGTTTAAAGGTGTAAGTGGTCACCCTCCCAGCTAGGCTTAGGGATTCTTAGTTGGCCTAGGAAATCCAGCTAGTCCTGTCTCTCAATAGGGCTATAACACTGGTCTTATTTGCACAGTCTCATTAAGCTGGTAGAATGGGGGTCACAAACCCAGCAGGCCTGATTTGAAGGATTTCTCAGCAAAGCATTCACCATGCCTCAGTTTCTCCTTTATAAGATGGTAATGCCACTTCTCACCACTCATCACTTTCCATACATACTGGAAGCACTATAAAGAAGAGGCTTATAATATCACTCTTACCAACTAAGAAGCTTAAAATCTCTTTCAGGATGCTTTTCATCTGCTTTCCTTTTCTCAACATATTCTTGGAAGAGATAAACTTCTCTCTCACTTAACTTCTGTGTTTTCTAGAACTAATGAACTAATTTCCATTCATTCCAAAGACATCTTTGTATATACAAGATATAGGTCATTGGAAGGGAGGAAGAAACTATAACTTAGAGAAACCTGTTCCCTATTACTTCCTAAATATGAAGATTTATTAGTTAAGTAATGCTAGCTGTTGTAACAGACAAATTCCCAAATATCAGTGGTTTAACACAACGGAAGTTTATTTTTTGCTCACACCTGGTGTTTCATGAGAGGCTTTCCATGA
Organism: Pan paniscus; assembly: GCF_029289425.2. Lineage (NCBI taxonomy): Eukaryota > Metazoa > Chordata > Mammalia > Primates > Hominidae > Pan > Pan paniscus. The sequence continues at coordinate 67,024,637 of NC_073264.2, forward strand.
TCAATCTTGCATACACAAAAGAACCTTCTTTAGTGTCTCTACCTGTTAGATCTTCTAATAGGCCAGCACATTGGATAAGAGAGAATGAAGGCTGGAGCAGAAGGTTTATGCAGGTGAGGCTGGAAGTAAGGCACAGCACCTCTTCCTTGCTGAACACACTTTCTGCTGTCCCACTACATGGGGACTTGCTGCGATAGGAGGTATTAAAAATTGTTCTAGGCAGATAGGAAAAGCGGTCCTTGGAAAGTTTTCATCTCTTTTAAAGCAGCTCCAGAAACGTTTCTTGTCTAGCAGGAAAGCCCTGGCTCTTAGAGCTGGGCAGGCAATCTTTCATATGCAAATGTTGGCCATTAGAAACTGGGTCCACCCCAACAAGAGGATTCCTGCTGCCTGCCTCCTTCTTCCCCTTGCCCCACATGTTCCTGGCAACATGGCTGCCCCCACATATCCCCACGTGTGTAGAATATTATGGCACCCTGTATTTGCATATTAAAAGGCTAGGGTGGGAGAGTCAGTTTTTTCAAGGGCTACGTGAATGACATGCCTGGTCAAACCAATCCTCTGAGCCCTATGCAAATCAGATACTGCTTCCTCCAGCCTCTCATATACCTGGCTGGTTTCTGCGTACTTGGGGTCCCCTCTCTCGCTTTGGAACCGCCCCCTACCCCCCCCATCTCTGTACAGGGGAGCTGCTGCTTTCTTTCTTTTCCCTTCTTTCTTACCTATTGAACTCTCCAGTCCTTAAAACGACTCCACGTGTGTCCATGTTATTTTATCTAATTCGACTTGAGACGAAGAACCCTGGTGTTCTTCCACTCATGGAGTTGCATCATTGCTATGGCAAAGTCTGGCTTTCATGCACAGGCTTCCTCTTTTGCCAGCACAAGGGCTGGGAGGGCTTGTAAAACCCCAACAACCTCAATGTTTGTTGCTCATTTAGACCAGAACTTCAAGTCTTAGCTGGGTGGAGTTAGTAAGATCCACAATTACTGATGAAGCTCCTTATCTCCACAAGAGAATCCTGGCTAAAGAGGATGCAGGGTCTCCGGCCAAGCACAGAGACCCCATCCTAGATTTCATTTCTCTGTTGATAAAGTGATCATTAGGATCTGTGAGTTTGGAGAGACACCTTCTTCAGTGAACCACAATAATTCCTCCTGAAAACTGATCAGTGACATCTTTGCCAGCCAGAAGTACCTTCTGTAAAACTGAGGGAAAGGAGCCCCAAGTAACCCTCAGCTCTTTGAGTCCTCAAAGACCATCCCCCTACAGGACCTTGGCCCCAGATATTTCATATCAGATCAGCTTTTCCTCCCCGCAGGATTCTCTCTAATCATCTCTCACCACCCAAGGCAGTGTCAGCTCAGGCAAAGCAAACTAATTTTAATCTAAGGACAAGTAAAAATATAATTAAGAAGGTAAATCTATTTCCCAAATAGCATACAGTTCTCTGTTGACTATGCATTTTTTAAAGTATCTGTAAAGACAAAAGACATTCATTCATCAATACAGATACAGCTGTTCATTTGTTTGTGGAGTTTGCAATTAAATACAATTGCTTGTTTTTAAGAACCCAGCTTCTGCTGCCCAGTGAGATCTATTTTGGAGGGCAAGAGAGGAAAGAAGAATTCTAACTCAAACAGAGGGAGTTTGCAGAGGGAAACAAAACCCTGCGCAGGCACAGAATTCCTTTTAAATAGGAATGTTCATGAGAAAGACCTAGGATCTAAATTTTCCCCCAGGGTGGGGCTGCTTTTCGCTTGATGTTATCTCAGCACCTTCACTTCACTGATGAGGCCAACAGATCAAGATGAATAAGCTTTCTCAGTTGCCGTGTTATTTAAACCCACAAGCAGGCCCCTGCCCTTTCCTGGAAGGCTGCGGTGTAACACCTTAGCTGTCGCCTGGCGCGCTGCTATATAAACACACCAGGCTCCAGATCCTTTATTTCAGCAGGTGATTCACAATGAAGGAGCGGGAGGCTGGGTCCCCAGAGCACGGAGTCCTTGCCTGTCCACCCCCCTTTTCTGGAGGGCGGGAAGCTCTTTAGTATGCCCTACTTAGCTCCAAATACAAAGAAGGCCACTCTGTTTCCAAGGAGCCATTCAGTCATAATAGATATGGTTAGAATGATAGCCCAGAGGCTGTGGGTTAGGAAAACACATTTATTAGAGAAGGATCCCGTTCACAATAATTAAGTGACACAAATGAATGCAAGTTAATGAAATCTCAGTGGGATTGAATGTGCTCAATCACGGCCCCCACCCCCTGCCCTGGGCAGCAGTAGCAGAGCATGAAGACTCAGGAAGCACAATGGGACCCCATTCTTTGGTCCTGAAATTCTCCCCATCTCCTCCCAATGCTGATCTGAGAGGTAGACCTCTCAAACTCTCCTGGAAGGTGAATCCTGAAGGAGAGGGGTGCAAGGACCTGGATTGCTGCATTCTGTCCCCTTCTGGTGTGATTCTTGGATGGTCTTTCTACACTTCAGCCTCAGGGTTTGCCAGATCCAGAATCCTCCCCAGGATATTTTGAAGAACACAAAGTGATTTTTAAAAAAGGCATTGAAACGAAAATAAAAAGCACTGAGGAAGACTGCAATAATACACAATTTTATCATCCATCCATCCTTCCATCCATCCATTCAACAAAAACTTATTGGATATCTCCCTATATCAGGCACTGGGGTTATAGCAGTCAATGATAATAATAATGATGGTGATGATAACAGCAATAACAATAATAGAACTAACAGTTGCTCCTGATGTTTTCCAGGCACTGTTCTAAGTGCTTCACCTACACACCACTCATTCATCCTCATAACAACCCAATACTACCCAAGACAAGTAAACAAGGCACAGACCCTTTTGGGAAAGAGCATGTAGCCCACAGGTGAGGCAAGACCTCTGCAGGGAGAAAGCCAGGAGCTGAGCGCATGTGGGAGCCCTAGCCCTCTGGAAGGCTTTGAAGGTCTCTGGAGGGAGTGGCACCGGCTGAGCTGAGGCAGGAGGAGGAATGGCCTGGAGCCCAGGAGAGTGCTTAGAGGGGACTGCAGAGACCATAGTCCCTCTGGCTGGAGTTTAGGGTAGTGGTAAGAGATGCTGCGGGGTGGAGAAGAGGCTGGGAAAGACTTCCTAAAGGAGGCGACAAGTGACCTAAATGATGTGTAGAGTTGGCCAGGCAAAGGGTTTGGGGCTGGGGAGGCTGAGAGCCCTGGGGGGTCAAAAGGGAGCTGGACCACAGGGTGCTCAGCCAATGGGTCCCATCGGGTGGTGGGGGTAAGAGAAGTGGCTGGGGGGTGGGAACACGCCCACCACACAGCTTTGAAGCTGCAGGAAGCTGGATGTGATTCTGGAGAGCACTCTGGCTGCAGCGTGGATCATAAATCCCAGAGGGCTAAAGGGGCAGCGACGGTGGGGATGCGACTCCTAGGAGTCTGGGTGACTGTTGAGGGTCAGGGTGGTGGGAAGGAGGCAAAAGGGAGATGATGTGTGGGATAACCAGAAAGCAGGGCGGGGAGAGAATGGGGTCCAGGGCGACTTCTAGGAACCCAACAGTTCTGCAGAGCGGTGGCAGGCACACCATTGTGAGGTCTGCAGCCTTCCTCTCTGAGTTCAGGTCACACTTCCCTGACTTCCCTTTACTTACAGGGGGAGGGCTTCTTCACCAAAGGGAAATGACTGCTGCCGTGGGCTGCTCTGCTCCTTCCCTGCTCCTTCCCTGCTGTCTCCCCACCCCAACTATACCCCACTGCCCACCTTGGTCCTTGGAGTCCAGCACATACCATTGGTAGGTGTCCACATAACTCTATAGCCACAGGGGGGCCACTTTTAGATATACATTCTACATGGCCAGGCTGGGGCTATGGCCCAGGTGGCTTCCTTAGGGCCCATTTGGCCGGGCTCAGTGTCTGAGCTTTATGCGCATGCTTCCAGGTCTTCTCTGACATCAAGCCGTGTCATCTGTGGGCTTTTCCTTCTCCTATAAGAGATTCTTAATCTGGGGTCACAGGTTCCTTCAGGATCTAGGGAGTCCAGGGTCACCCTGGGATTATATCTAGAGTTTTATGTGAATGTGAGGGGTTTTTGGGGAGAATGTTTATAGCTATCAGATGCTCTGAGGGATTTGTGATCCCCAAAAACTTAAGACCCATTGTTTTGGGCTCTGATTTTCAAGGTTAAAATTTTCCTGGCTAATTTTCCTTCTTATTCTCACCATCGCCTCCCAATGCTAAAGCCCTTGGATAGCGTTCACCTCATCTCTTCACAGTATTTCCAAGAATTCAAAATCAGCATTTGCCTTTTAAAGCCTGTCTCCATTTTGCCCTGAAAAGCCTCCACTATTCTGCATTATGTATTTTTAAATGCTTGGGTGGGCACAGTGGCTCATGACTGTAATCCCAGCATTTTGGGAGCTCCAGGTGGGGGAATCACTTGAGCTGAAGAGTTCGAGACCAACTTGGGCAAAATGCAAGACCCTGTCTTTATCAAAACTACAAAAAATTAGCCAGGTCTGGTGGCATGCACCTGGGGACCCAACTACTCGGGACACTGAGGTCAGAGGATTGCTTAAGTCTGAAAGGTGGAGGTTGCAGTGAGCCAAGATCATGCCACAACACTCTAGCCTGGTGACAGAGTTGAGACCTCATCTCAAAAATAAATAAATACTCATTCTGCATATTTATATTTTATTGTATTAATAGAAAAAATTCTTATTATGGGTCCTTCTTCCTGCAGATCTCCATCACTTTTGAAGAGAGGCAAGCTTGCCATGCTCTTGCCTGATTTCAGGCCTTCTGACTTGGCAGACCCTTGGTAATGACAGCGGCTAACATTGGCTGGGAGCTTGTTATAAGTCAGGCACTATGCTAAGAACTTGTATTATCTCATTTAAAACCCTTAACAATGCCATGAAATAGACATTACTGTTATCCCAATTTTAAAATAAGAAAACGGGGCATAGAGAGTATAGCAGGAAGGACGTGGCCGACCCAGAACTGGAACTCAGGTAGCAGAGTTCCAGAGCCTCATGTTAGCCTCCCACCAATCCACCGATTCACTTCATCTGTTCATTATTGGAGAAGGTCACTGTCTAGCTTGCTCCCTAGCCTGGAATCAATAACTTGGAGTCAACATCATCTGAAGTCAGATCCTAACCCCTCTCACTGATGTCCCTTTTGGACAAGAGTTGTTCCACAGAGGAAGTGGTAGCTTTTGAATGATAGGAATACTGTAGCCAACATCAGTATCTCTTGTCAAGAGGTGATTTGAATGGCCAAGGAAGGTTCTGCTACTTCTCAAATAGTTTCCTAACCTAGAATTTCCTAGTATCTGAAATTCCAGCATTAGAGATTAACTCCTTTGGATTGGTTTTGTCGTACCCCACCCCACCCCACCCCAACATACACTTGAGTCTCTTAAAAAGTAGGAATCACCTGGGCATATGAATCATGGAGGCCCGTCCACTATGGCATTAGCCCTGAACGATTTGAAATTAGAGGATGTTCAAAGAGGGAGGCAAATATGTAAAAGGATACTATTGAAGGTGTTGCCAAGGACCAGCCCTGCCTCTGCACCATATTGGAAGGAGTTTCATGGACTAGGCTCATCAAGGGATCTTCCGATACTAACTCCTTAGTGCCTTGGCTTGTGCTTCTGCAGCTGAGAGAGACTGAGGAAGGACCAGCCAGGACTGTCCAAGGCTCTTGGGGAAGAAGTTCTCTTGCCTTTCTCCTTTGTGAGGTTGGGGAGCAAGTGACCTGTCAGCTCTGGGAAGTCAGCCAGTGGCCTGACATTACCTGACATTAGAAAGATCAGCTCTGGCTTCTGAGAAAGGTGATCCTATGGTTATCACAGGGGCAACATTACCCCCGGGGGGTTGCAATGCAAGTGCATGTAACTAATGGTGTAAGGACAGATAGAACCCCAAGACACTTCCCCTGGGCACCAGTGTCAAACAGCAGCTTCTCCTTTTTTCCTGTGGGAGCATCTGGACTTTCATATGTAAGAGGCCCTAGTATGGGCTGCATTGTGTCCTTCCCCACCACCACCAGATTCATATGTCCTTATAATAGAAGGAAATGTGGGCCGGGTATGGTGGCTCATGCCTGTAATCCCAGAACTTTGGGAGGCCGAGGCAGGCAGATCACTTGACGTCAGGAGTTTGAGACTAGCCTGGTCAACATGGTGAAGCCTCATCTCTACAAAAAATACAAAAATTAGCCAGGTGTGGTTGCGCATACCTGTAGTCCCAGCTACTCAGGAGGCTGAGACATGAGAATTGCTTGAACCTGGGAGGTGAAGGTTGCAGTGAGCCAGGATTGCGCCACTGCACTCCAGCCTGGGCGACACAGCAAGACTCCATCTCAAAAATAAATAAATAAATAAATAATAAAAGGAAATTTGGACACCAGAGAGACACCAGGGGTGTGCAGTCACAGAGGGAGACCATGTGAAAAGGCAGCAGGAGAGTGCCCTTCTGCAAGCCAGGAAGTATGGCCTTACCAGAAACCAACCCTGCTGGCATCTTGCTCTTGAACTTCCAGCTTCCAGAAGTATGAGAAAATGATTTTCTGTTGTTTAAGCCACCTGCTCTATGGGATCTTGTTATGGTAGCCAAGCTGATTAATGCAAGTTCCATGAGATTTAGAGCAGGGGTCTTCAGAATGAGTTGGACCTAGACAATCTTTTGAGATGAAGGAAGAAAACATGGTATTACTTACTTCTATTGATTTTTATCTGATTCTGTGCTAGTTTCAATTTCTTGTATATGTTTTTAAATGTACCTAATAGGTGAAGATGGGAAGACATGCATAAAATGCATAGACACATGACATACTGGGGGATATGTGCTGAAACAAATTTTACAGATGGGGTAAATAACCCAAAAAGTGTGGAGACTACTGAGCCCAGATAGGTGGCCATCTGTATATCTCTAAATCCTAAAGACAAATAAGAATGATTTCTTTTTTTATAATTACAAGTGCCCTAAAGAGTTTATCATCTATTCCCTCAGCTTACTAAACATGTCTGGGGAGCTACTCCTTGCCCATATCAGGGGAGATTTATGTTGTTGTTACTGTAATTATTATCTATGAGTGCTCGTGAATAATGGTTCATAGAATTGTATTCTTTCGAACAGACTAGAGGCAACAGAAAATTGATCCATTAAAAACTGCGCTTTTCTTAAACTTCTCAATTTGGCCCCTCTCCTTTTTTCTTTCTGCACTTGAAGACAACAATTTAGTATCCTAAAGTTGCCAGAATTACTAAGCACTAATAATATTAGGGAAAGGCATTTGGCAGATCTCAGCAACTTTCCCTCCCAGTCCTACCCAGTTGTATTCAGGCCCAATTTCTGGTCTCAGACCAGACTTCGAAGAGCCTGGCCAGACTGAGGGAGGTGAGTCTCATTAACCCCTGTCTCCAACCACAGGGACTCTGCTCATGACCCCTTGAAAACCTGTCAATAAGGAAGGCTAGTGTACGCAGCCCCATTTTTTTTTTTTTTTAAAGTAATTGTGGATCTAAGACCCTGGAAGTCAAAGAGAAATCCTGTCAGGCCTCATGGTCCCCTGAGGAGGTCATGGTCTACTTCAGGCCTGACAGCAACTTGGCCAAGTTCACTCTGCTTGGCGATTAGGCAAGAACCATTTATCTCCATTTTAAGGGGGAAAATCCCCTACTGGGATGCTGAAGTAGGCCAGTTTGTCCTGGCTCAGCTGAGCTCAGACTCATTCAGTGGTCTTGCAATTAAGCAGGACTTAAAAGCTCTTTGGAATGATTTCCCCTGGCAGATATTGCTGAAATGTGAGAGAGTATTTCTGGTATACATGGTAGCCTTGCATCGAATTATCCCAGCAGAATGTTTGAAATGGAAAAAGTCAATGCTATGTTGGTGACATTAAAATTGTCTCTTTGGCTGAGTGGTTAATCTTCTTTCATTGTTTAAATGTGCCTACAAGGCCCCGGAGAGTCACAAATCTGCATGAAGGGGAACACTGCTCTTAGAATTAGCTGGCAGATATATGGCTTTTCTGACTGCTGGTGAGGAGGCCGTACAGGCTGTGCATTACCTATGCCATCAATACTTGGGAGTCACCATGACCCATGTCCTGAATAGGCGCCCCTTTGACGGGAGCATAAGCAGAATTGGCCCCCAAAGGCACGTTGCTTTTGAGACCAATCAGGCCATTTCTAGTTTGGCCTCTCCATGGTGAAATGAGACATAAAGTCATTTTAGGACAACATCGGTCACCCACAGAGCCATGTAAAAGGCCTGATAGCCTTGCTCAGACCACACATAGTTAGATTTGTTTCTCACCTTTCTGGAATAAATGGAATGTGACTATGTAGCAAAAGCAAAAAGGTACTCTGCCGGCAGATAGATCTGGTGTGGGATACCAACTCTTCTTTTTTATGGATGTGAGATCTTAGGTTAAGTAACAACATTTCTCTGGGTCTTGGTTTTCTCATCTAAAATGGGGCTAATAAGACCTACTCGACAGGTATTATTGTGGTGAGGGTTAAATGAAATAATGTATGCAGAGCACACAATGCACACTCAATTGTGTTTGCTCCCTCCCTTTCCTTCTCAGCAAGGCAGGAAGCTGACATGTTTGGTCATTATATTGTCTCTATTTGCAGTCATCAATAATAGTTGTGTTTCTCTTTGTGTACAGCCAAACAATACTAAGGCTTGCTTTGGCTTCTTTCTCTCAATAGTATTAATTCATTCTTTTATCCATTTATTCAGCAAACATGTATTTTTCTGGTGCTATGCAGGTGCTGGGGACACAAGGTTGAGCAAGTTAGACTGTACCTGTCCTCACAGAGCTTCTAGCTGATGACCAAGGCAAACAGAGCCCCTCTAAATCCCACAACCTGGCTTAGCAGGTGGCCGGGGAGGCTCCCAAAGGAAGTGGTGTTTGAGTGAGACCTGAAGGAAATATGCATATTTGGCCACATTCCCTCCTTCTGTTGACTTCATGACCAATAATGGACATTTATAAATTGGCTGGAAAGGACCACTCAAGGCTTATCAGACAGAAAACAAATCCACAGCTTTGCCTTTGTTATTTCTGTTCTCTAAGTAACTAAGATAGCCAGCCATGTCCTCAGTGTCAAGTTTGAAGTGGAAGTAGAAAGGAACTCAACTAAGCCCAGAGTTTGGCAACTGACAATAGATGAAATTGGCATTGCCAGTTTTACACACATCAAACCTTAAGATTTTGCATATTGCTTGACTTGGAAGTTCCACTTCTGGCTAATTATACTATGAAACTAATAACATTTGTACAAAGATTTGACTACGGAATGTTGTTTGCCAGATTACCTTAACACGAAGTTTGAGATAATCTAGACCCTCCGAAATAGTAGATTGGAGAAATAAATCCTGTAAATGCATTCAGAGGAATGATATGCAGCCATATAAAATAATATTGTAGAAAATATGTATTAACATGGAAAGATGTTCATAATATATATTCAATTAAAAAGGGAAGTTAGTAGCACATGCAGCATGACTTTATATTCTTTCTTGGAAGAAATCTGAAAAGAATAAATACCTTTTTATATATATATATATATATATATATATACACACACACACACGTGTATATATATATACATGTATAAATACCTTTATAATAAATACCTTTATATATACTTGTAACAATATTATGTATCACATATAACATAATATATTAATAACTATATAACATATTTTGTATATAATATAATTATATATCATATAAGGTATATTTCTTATTTTATATATAAAGGTATTTATGTACATGTATACACATATGTATATGTACATACATATGTGTATACATATTATATATAAAGGGATTTATTATAAAGGTTACAAAGATTTATTACAAAAATTTGACTACAGTATGTTGTTGCCAAGTTAGCATAAAGTTTGAAACAATCTAGATCCTCCAAAATAGTAGATTTTTTATATATATGTATATACATACATATATGTGTATAAAGGTATTTATATACATATATACACATATATGTATATATAGTAACACCTTTCTATATATAAGATATATAATACCTTTATATAATATATACTTTTATATATACACATATATATAAAAGTATTAGAAATCATCTCTGAGTTATAAAACTAAGAATGATTTTTACTGCCTTTTCTTGTTTATTTTTACCACACATTCTAAGGAAAAATCACAAAAAAATAGAGCTTTCATATGAAAAGATGGTCAACATTATTAGTCATTAGAAAAATGCACATGAAAACCACAGTGAAATACCACTTCACATCCACTAGGACAGCTATTATCAAAAAGATAGATGATAACAAGTATCTTCAAGGATGTGAAGTAATCAGAAGCCTTATACATTGCTGGCACAGCCATCTTGGAAAACAGTTTGAGAGTCTCTCAAAAAGTTAAACATAGAGCTTCCATATGCCCCAGAAATTCCGCCCCCAGGTATATATCCGAGAGAAATAAAAGCATACATCCATACAAAGACTCGTACACAAATGTCATAGCAGCATTATTCATAATAGCCAAAAAGGGGAAACAATCCAACTGTCCATCAACTGAAGAATGAATAAACAAAATGTGGTCTATCTATACTACAGAAGATTTTTTGGCTGTAAAAGGAATGACATATCAATGCATGCTACAGCACAGATAAACCTTGAAAACATTTTGCTAAGTGAAAGAAGCCAAACACAAAAGGCTCCATACTGTAGGATTCCATTTATATGAAATGTCCAAATATGCAAATTCATGTAGATGGAAAGTAGATTAGTGATTGCCAGGGGCTGAAGGTAGGAAGAACAGTGAGTGACTGCTAACTGGTATAGAATTTCTTTCTGGGGTGATGAAAATATTCTTGAATTAGATGGTGGTGATAGTTACACAATTTGTGAGTATGCTAAAAACTACTGAATTGTACACTTATCCCCAAACCCCCCAAAAGTAGGGCTTTCCCCTCTGCCATTAACTCTTTCACATACTGAAGAGTCACAGTCAAGGTTTCCCCACATACATGAGACCAGTACCCCGGAAGCCCTTTCTCTGTCTTCAGAACCACAGGAAGTACAAAGTTCAAAATGTATGAACACTGTGTTTTTATTTTCTGTATTTGGATGCTTTGACATCTTGGGATTTTGCTAACCCTGTAGGGACTGACTCTCCCAGGGCTACCTAATTCCTAGAGATAGTAAACAAATAGCCTGAGAGCGTGCCTTTCATACGCAAACCAGCCCATCCAGAGCCCACACCCCAACCTCTTCCTTTATGGCTCTCACATTCTGGGCCACTCTCCCCTTCCCTAATCATCCCAGAGCCAAGTACCAAAATACCAGGCAATGCTATTCCCCAGAGTCTGCTGAAATTATTCAAACTAGTGAATCCTAAACCTGCTTGCCTTGCCTTGCTTGTTTCTTCCCGCGGAAACCACAATAGAATTTCTTGCCCACCACATATTCTCTTGCTCCTGTTTCCTCCTGTTCCGCCGGTGCCTCCTGTTTTTAGAGCTCTGTGAGTATAACAAACTTCTCCCTTCATGGCAGTCATTTCCATGTCTACGTGTCTTACCATACCTGATTAAAACAAATCTTGGGTAACCTTAAGTCAATGTACTTCTGGAAGCCTGTTAAGCCCTGGCCTGATACATTGCAGGAAGTCACATGACAGTCAGACATCAGTGCTTCTAGGAGATAAGTAACAGAAAAGGCAATAATTGGTATGGTTGGAATCTTCCTCCAGGACTCCTGAATCCCATGGTTAGGGACTGATTTTTCACATCCACTTTGTCCACACATAGCAATTACACATTTCTACCCCATTATGTGTTACTCATGGAAACCCAGGTCTTAAAGTTTCCAGTGTCTCATCTACCATATAAACACACACACACACACACATGCACACATAAATCTATCACACACATATATATCCCATTGTCTTATTGGTGTGTGTGTGTGTGTCTCATCTGTGATGGAGTAGGAAGTAGGAACTGGTTGATTTGGGTTTGCTCTGAATTACCACATCTAACTTGACAAAATTAAAATGGTCCATCTTTCATCCTCTTCTTTCTCAAAGTCTGACTAGCCATCTCAGACATAAAATGGGATCAACCCTTAAGGTACTAGAAACAATCCCCTGACAAAGGTGATTGTCACTGCAAATATGTAGCACACAGCCACACAGTAGACCCCAGCTCCCTTTCCCTCAAACAACACAAGAAGTTTAATTTTTATTGAACACTAGTATGTAAGTAAGATACAAACAACTGAATTTGTTGAGCACGGAAGTTGTAAAAGTGCCCTCAAGGTCTTGAAGAAGTAAGTGCGAATTGTGTACCTTGGGAGACAGGGAGGAGAAGAAAATCAGCCTTGAGAAGGCAAACCCAAACCTGGGTTGAGAGACAGCCATTCCAGGCTGTTTGTGGTCTGATTTCTGCTGATAATACAAGAGTACTCTGTGCATCCTGCCTGTTTTTCCCATTGCCCTTGGAGAATCATCCTGGCCTGACCAGATCCACTACATAGGAATAAAACCAAACCACACAAAATGCAACATCAAAACTGGGTAAGGCTGTACTGTCTTTGATGAAGATCTTTCTTCTCAGACTTACTAAATGAATATGGATCAGTGGAATCAGAAACAGTCACCAAGATCTCACAGAATTCTTCACCTGAGGTCAATATAGTAGGTCTTCACTTGACATCCTCAGTGGGTTCTTGGAAACTGTGACTTTAAGTGAAACAAGATATATTAGAAACCAACATTTTTTCCCTCATCAACGTCATGATGAAATCCAATGACATTATTGCAGGAAACGACATTATTCAATGACCTGCTGTATCTTTGCTTTAAGTCACATTTTCCAAATAAGGATTTACTGTATCTTTGTTTGGAATATGAGATTCCTTATCTGTTAAATAGGGGTAATAATAATAATGATTTTGTAGAAATATTGTGAATAATAACAAGATAATGTATCTAAAACCTTGACATGAACCGAAGGAAGGAAAGACAATGTCCCAAATTCATAGGACCTTGTTAGAAAACTGAGACTCATTTATGCTCCTTTAAGAAAAAAAAAGATAAAGGAAGAAGAAGGTACAATCTATTTCAAATGATTAGTCATCACATTTTCCTTCTAAAGAACATTTCTCCTTCTGGTTTTATTTTGGATCCACTACTAATGTGCAATTCCAATCCAGTTTCCCTTCAGCCACTCTCCAGAAGTGCAGTATTGGTTCTTTGTCTTAGGGATATTTCATTTCCTCAGTCATGTTAAATCAAACAAACCTCCCATACCAGCAAACAGAAAGGAGCAGCTCTGGGCCTCTGAACTAATTTGCACTAGCAAAACTGATCAGGTCTTCCTCCAGTGTCTTAATTAGGAGTCTTAATCCCTTTGATTTAAAACCAGAAGAAATACAGGACGTGATAGAAAATTCTTAGCATATTTATTCAATACAGACAAATAGGGTTTAGAAAGTTCACTTAATATACAGTATCAACAGAAATATATGTCCCTTTCTTTCTAATAATTCTTCCAGGATAAAGTGTGGCTCACTCTAAGATTGGAGCCACCAGTTTTCATGTTCTCTTTCATTTAAAGAGACAGCTATTTCCAACCCACTCCGTGTTTCCAGAGATTTTTGACTGGTTTGCTTTAATTTCTCCTCTGACATAAGGAGAGAGTGGCTCAGAGAATATATGCAATATTATTCACATTGAATTTTTTAAAATGTGATGAATGGGTGGTGGTTGACGGAGGCTGAATGTGAGAAAATGAAAATAGAATAACAATGATTATGAACTATCTCTGCAGACTCGAATAAGTCTTTCAATACAGATGCTAAAATGTCTTGGATTTGGTATAAGGTAAGTTCTTCTTGAACCCTATCCAAGCTGGTTCAGTTCTGGAGGAAACAAAAGGATGATGTCAAGATAGACTGATATGGTGCTTCCAAGGGCGTGGCGACATGTATGTTCAGTAAAAGGACAGCAGGGGGCTCAGGTCAGCATCAGTGACATCATCCATTTACATGATTGTTCAGGCTTCCACGCAGCTTACTTTTTACAAGACCATGTGCATACGGGTATTTATTAAAAACTAGGGGAGGGTGTTGATGACTGGGGGAACTGCAGACACTTTCAAAAGGCTTATGTAAAGGAGATTCTATGGCTGTGTAGTTCCAGTGCCTTGCCCAGGCCGTCAAGCCATTTTCTCCTACAGAAAAGTGGTCAGATCCTCAGAAACCACAGCTTCTTAAGAAGAGCACCCGTAATTTTGGATGCATCTCAGCACTGAACCCAAGGGGTAGTCATTCATGACGTCATTCCTAGGATACTCTAGAGGAGCCTCAATACATTGATCTAGTATAGTCTCTAATCATACTTAATAATCAATGCACTTGGTGCAAGCTACCTGGGCTCAGGTTCACATTGGAACCACTGGCGTCATATTCCTTTTCATGTAAAAAGGCAGTCTTTTCAGATCTAATTGTTCATAAATGGAAATATAGCCTAAGTTAATCTATGTTAATAAATCTTAAAAGAATTAATTTGACTACTTTTAGGAACATGGGGAGTAAGCCTAAATAGGCAAATTATAAAAAAGAAAATAAAAACCAAAAATTAACCACAGGTGTTTAAAATACTCTCTTTAATGTGTGAAATAATGAGCTGACACTATTTTTTACATTTAAAAGCCACTGTCATATCTTTTATTTCCTCTTATTATTCTTACAGTACCCCTAGGAAGTTGACAGGCCATATTTCTATTTTGCAGAAAAACAAAATAAAACAAAACCGACTCAGAAGGAAAGCTAAGTAACCTGTCTAGAGAAATACAGAGGGAGGGTTGGAGTTTTTTCTTTCCACTATCAGACTCTAGAAGGATTTGCAAGGAACATATTGGCTGCCTGTGTGTAACTGGGCACTTCTAAAAGACTGACAGGTGATACCAAAAAAATGTAATCCTCTGAAATATCTTAAACATCCACCCCTGCAGTTTTGTTTACAACCTGAAGCTACACCATCCGTTAGGCAATGATCTGCTTGAGAAAATTCAAACTTCAAAAATTCACATTCCATCCAAGTTATCAGTAATTCTGAAACTGGTAAAATCTAAGCTAATAAGATTTTATCGTTTACTGCTCCTTGGCACATAACCACTACACACAATCTAAAGCCTGATATTACACAATTATCCTATAAAGTGGGCATTTTTTGGTCTCCCAAAAGTGCTGCTCAGCTCCGCATCAAGTGGGTAAAAGCAGGAACATAAAAAAGAGCCTCATGTAACTGTGGTTAACATCTCACCTGGAGAGATGGGGAGGGGAGCAGGTTTGGATGTTGGCAAATACATTCCCCAGTTTCCCCAACGATGCTATTGAGTAGTCTGCTGCAGACCCCAATCATGGGAAGAGACCAGCCGCATAAGCATATGAAACAATTACAGATCAGCACACCCAGCTGGCTGTCAGCACAGGAAACTGCAAGCACTGCTGAATAATTATGGCTTGAGCTATTGATTGGGACCACAGAAGAGCTTCATCCAAATGCTTTTAATTTGCCAAACAGGGAGAAGTGTACTGGAGAGAGGCTGCTTCCAATAACTGCATTTCTTCCTCTGCTAATTAAGGGGAGAGCTTAACAAGGTGGTGGGGATTGTTTTTAAATCTTGCCAAGTTAAATCAATGACCAATTGAAAGGCAGTGAATGAGAGATGAGGGGCTTACCTTACATGACTTAAATCATGTGGTCTGGGATGAGTGTGGATCCTATGGAAGGCCCTAGGCTGGTCAAGAACCCAAGACCATCAGTGGCCAGAGGGCTCATGCCACACTGGTAAGAGATGATGGCCCTAAGGCTGAGACAGCAGCTGGAGGCTGAGCAGAGTCAAGGTCTCCTCCTTGGGTTCATACAGTTTTGCTGCCCCACTGTGAGGTTCGTCTATCCCTTAGTCTCATCCATCCTTGGGCCTCATCCTTGGGCCTCATCCTTGATGAATAACATTATTACCCAATTGGAGCTGATGGGTGATTTTTAAAAAAACATTATTATTAACTGAAGGTTATAATTTATTTAGACTGCCTTAGTTTTGACTTAAGGTCCTTTTTCTGTTCCGCCCATGCAGGATGCCGCAGTACATGTAGTCATCATATCTCCTTAGGAACCTCTAGGCTGTGACAGTTTCTTTGATAATGTTGGCAGTTTTGAGGATTACTGGTCAGGTATATTGTAGGATGCTATTGGAATTTTTCTGATGTTTGTCTCATGCTTAGACAAATAAAAAGTACAGGATAAAGTTGGCATAACCAAGGCGAGGAGGTAAAGTTAACTATGGATAACAAATGGACTTAATAATTCCCCTTCCTCAAGCATACCACCCCCTTCCCCTGACACACAAACATTATGTATTCCAAACGGTTTTGTTGGCTGGATAATTTTTTTCTCTACTGCCACCTTTCCTACCATTCTTATGTATTAATATCATTTTAAGTCTTTCAAAGGATATTAATCAAGTTTTTATTACAACACAATAAAACTCATGGACAGTATGTCTTCACTTTTGAATAAAGCACTTCACATGTGACCCCACATGGTCATAATTATCTTAAGATCCCAGTACTACTGGGATTTTAAGATTTGAACAAACTCTTCTCAGAGGTTACAATATACAAAGCTCCTAAGACAACTCCACCTATTTGTACCTCTCAGGAATAGCTTTTAAACTTTAAAAACTGTCAGATATTCTATCAGATGAAGTGTCCATCATAAAAAGAATAAAAAATTAAATAGAGCTGGAGTTGCTTAACGTAGAGAAGAAAAGACTATGGGTGACCTAATTACAGTCTTCTTGGATTATGGAAGATTGAAAAGAGTCACACAGACCTGGGTTCTAGTCCTGCCTCTACCACAAACTAGCTGTATGACCAAGGGCAAGTTACTTGACCTCTCTGTGCTTCAGTTTCCCATCTGGAAAATGGGTAAAGTAATGCTCACCTGGGAGGGCTGTCGTAGGTTTACAGGGAGGTAATGTATGTAATGTGCTTAGCACAGTTCCTGGAACAGGCTGTTATTCAATAAAATTTAGCTTCCACCTCACCTGCTACATGATCTTACCTATGATGAAAACAAAACCACTTAATATTTTCATAAGACTTGATAGCTTAGAAAGCATTTTCTCATAATTTAGGGTGACAAACACTGTCCTACCCCTTCTAAGCCCAAATAAGAGGAAGTAGATTTTAATTCAAGGTAATACTGATTTTGGTTAGACAAAGAACATTTTTGGCCATGGAGATAATAAAACTCAAGAACAAGTTTTCTGGGGGCTGTGGACTCTGTCCTTGGGGGAGATTCAAAAGGGAGTGGGTATCTCAGGGCACACAGCCTTGACTTCACCCCCACCCAACAGCCATCACATTCCTGGCTGGCGGGAATAACATTGCCAAGTTCTGGGATGCAGAGGAGGTAAATGAATTGCTCGCTGTGCATCCTCTGGACACTAAACCTATTTCCTGCCTCTGGGAATCTTCCAAGTTCTGCCTCCTGAGCCCACAGTTTCCTGGAGTTACATTTGTGTGGTGGAAATAAATCTTAGTGTATAACCCAGCGTGCAAATAATATCTTTTTTCTGTATTTTTGAAAAATAAATCTAAATCCAACTCTGATCCTCCCAGCTGGGCTTGTGAGAAACTCAATTTTAGTCATTTACAGGCTGCTCCCCGGGGTTGCACCAAGACTCTGGGGTCCCACCTGGTGTTAAAGCATTGGGAAGGCTCTCTGGTCCTGCAAGACCTCCAGGCTGTGTTAGGGGTCCCTGGCCTTATCACAATCACAGTATTAACCATGCGGATTGCAGTTGTCTGGTTAGATGTCTGTCTCTCCTTTTAAAGAGTGAGTCACTTTGAGGGAAAGAGTTGTGTTTTTTATCATGAGATCCCTGGGACTGGTGCATGGACTATTATGTAGCAGGGGCGTGGTGAATGAACAAATATTTGCTTTATAGCACTTAGTCCATTATGTGCTACTGTAACAAAATACCACAAACAGAGCAATTTATTTAAAAAAAGTAGTGGCTCACAGTTCTGGATGCTGGGAAGTTCAAGATCAAGGCGCGGGCAGGTTTAGTGATTCTGATTCCAAGATGGCACCCTGAATGTTTCGTCCCGGGTGCGGGGAGGAATGCTTCATCTTCACATGGCAGAAGGAGGGAATGCAAAGAGGCAAAAGAAGGCTGAACTCCCCCTTTTATAATGGCATTAATCCCACCCATGAGGGAAGGTGGAGCCTTCATGGCTTAACCACCTCTTAAAGATTCCACTCAATACTGTTACATTTCAACATGAGTTTTAGAGGGGACAAACATTTAAACCATAGCAAGCACCTAGTACATTAGATGATTTTTTCCCCTAAGACCATGAGCCCCTAAGACCATGACCTTCCCCTAAGACCATAACTGTGAGGGAGAGGACTGTACTTTTACATCTATTTCCTGAATGCGTGTAGGCCTTAATAAATGTGTTCCTTGAGTAAATGATTGAACAGTGCTGCTTTTCTTGCCCACTGCGTTGTCGTGGTTTGTTGGTCTGCACACTGTGCATTCCTCATGGGCAGGGCTCTGTCTTAATCCTGTAACAGAGACTGTCAACTGTTCCCACACCTGTTTTCTCTTTCACAGAGCCCCTGAATTTTAGCTGGGCACTCTTACAGAGACAATGTTTTCCAGACTTTCTTGAAAGGTCACATGACTAAGTTCTGGCGGAAGAGATACCAGCGCAGTGATGGACACAGCTCACAGGATTCCTTCCGCCCACTGGCTAGGGTGCAGATGTTATGGGAATTTGTCCTTGACCAAATTCCCCGTGTCCTTGAGAGGAACACCCTAGGAATAGTGGAGCAACAAGAGAGGAGGCGGCTGGGTCCCCAGCACTTTGGGTCATCCATGTTGGACCTAGGCTGTTGGATGCAAGAGAAATCACTTCTATCTTATTTAAGCCACTGTACTTGCTGCCTCTGTGACAGCAGCCAAATCTTAATCCCGAATAATACCTTCATCACGGTACCCTCATTGCCCGCAGCCCAGTGCCTGGCAGCAGTAGGCCACTGTGGCTCAGGACCCCTTCCTGTCCTGTTCACCTTCATGTTTTCATCCCACCATGGGGAGCTCCCAGGGAAGGCCACACAGAAGCCAGGAGGCAGCACCCTTTGCAGCTCCAGCCTGAGTCAGCAGCAGTTTTCAGTTTAATGAGATGACAGTAACGATTGTGCCTTTCTGGGATGAGTGGGCCTGGCCTCCCTAGAGACCTGTGGAAGGTCTGGCATTTTTATCATTCCTGAACTTGAAGGTCAAGGGGAAGGCAGGCATCTCAGAAAGGAGCAGGACCCACAGAACATGCATTTGCTGTCCTAGAATCAAGTCTGAACTTCAGTGAAAGGGGTTGAACAGTACCTGGGACTTCTTCATTCTGGCAGGTGCCACTGAAAATGCCCCTTCTCCATCGTCTGCATTTGCCAGGACATGCCACACAGGTCTCCTGAAAAGTGCTGTTTGCTTGGCCTCTAATGATTCTTACGGCTTTATCAGCACACATGGCCCATCAGCTCCTAGCCCTCATGCAGCCTCTGCAGCCCTGATGCCCTGGGGGTGAGAGCTGTGGTTCATCCTGATTTCTTCCCTGCTCTGGATTCTCTAGGCAAGCCATGGACCCTACTTCATGGGTCCCTGCCCACAGACCCCTGCCCCACAGGTCCTTACTCTCCAATCTCTACCCAATGAACCCCCATTCCTCAGACTCCTTCCCCAAGGACCCCTGCTTACTCCTCAGCCACACTGTAGTCATTCAATTCATGGACCCTCCCTGGAGCTTTGCTTCTCTTTTCTGAACCCAGGTGTCCAGGACGGAGAAAGGCACCATTATTCTAACCATCTTGATTTTGTATTTTTGGAGGTGTGGGGAGTAAGCATCCATTTCTCACTCATGAAGATCAGTAGGGCCTTGGGGGCTGACTTTCTTATTTTATCCAGCATCTATTGAGCACTTACCATGGGTCAGGTGCTTTGCTAAGCACTTACAATGTAAATCAGCTCAGGGAATTCTCTCAGCTACCTTGTGAGGCTGGTGCTATTATAATTCCCATTTTACAGATGAAGAGGTATAGGCTGGGGGAGATTCAGGAACTCACCCTGGTAATCCAGTTCATAGCAGATAAACCCCTGGACTAGGATTCACACCCAAGGAGTCTCACCCAGGCACCTCCTCTTTCCTGGCTGCCTCAGGTGCATCCCCAGCATTCTAAAGCAGGCAGTCTGTGACACAGATGCAAATGATCTTCAGCGAGGGGAGTAGTCCTGGAGGGACAAGCTGATTAGTGTCATGTGTCAGCTACACCAGACAAGCAGTAGAGCGGGACACAGAGCGTCAGGTCAGAGGTCAGCTTCCAGGGTGACCAGGAACAGGTTAGACTAATGGAGTGCAAGGCAGGTGGGACAGAATGGGCAGGATGGGGCAGGATATAGCTGAGAGTAAGGCAGGAGGTTAGGCACTCTCTGTTACTGGGTTTTGGCCACCTGGGTAAAGAGAGGCCATATGAGTCAGGGAGCAGCCACGTGGCTTGCAGCTACTGGTAGGGGCCTGGCATGAGGAAGGGCTGGGGGGTAGGTGGAATGTTAGTACCTCTCCCCAGTAGTGAAATTAGCGGCTTCTTACTGTTTCTCTCCCCGCAACCCCATCCTTCAGATTCCAGGAGAAGCAGAAGAAAGTTCCTGGGTGTGTGACATCAGTGTTTCCTCCAGTGAGGACGGAGGAGGCCTGAGGGTGTGAGTGTGACGCCCCATGTGAAGCCCTTCTCTCTAACCTTGTCTTCGCTCTCTGCTGCAGTGTCCTGCAGTGTCAACGCTAACTCACAAGCAGCAGTCCTTGCCAAACCAGCCTTCCTCTGCCACAGCCCTTCTCCATTTATTTTCAGATTTTATGTGCTTTAAAATAGCCTTGCTGATAGGTGCCAAAACCCAGCAGACCTGAAAAACGTTTACCAGGATGAAAAAACTGAAGGACGTTGGCTTCTCGACATGACTCAAGGCTACACCCACTCTCTCTGATGATTCCCTTCTCTCTCCTAGAACACATCTCAAGGCACAGAGAACAGCCCCCCAAATAAACCTTTCCCAACCAGGTCTACCAGACACTCCCTATTAACACAAATTCTTGTAAAAAGTTCATTAAAAGTTGTCCAGGCATGGTGGCTCATGCCTGTAATCCCAGCACTTTGGGAGGCCAAGGTGGGCAGATCACCTGAAGTCAGGAGTTTGAGACCAGCCTGGCCAACATGGTGAAACCCTGTCTCTACTAAAAATACAAAAATTAGTTGGGCATGGTGGCAGACACCTGTAATCCCAGCTTCCTGGGAGGAGAATTGCTGGAACCGCAGAGGTGGAGGCTACAGTGAGCTGAGATCACGCCACTGCACTCCAGCCTGGGTGACAGAGCAAGACTCCATCTTTAAAAAAAAAAAAAAAAAAGTTCATTAAAAGTTAATAGAAACAATGGACCCTGAGGGCTGCAAAATGGCCTGGCAAGGAAGAAAATGTCATTTCCATCATCCAGATGCTGAACAGATTCACACTGAATTTGGATTTGCGCTGTTTTGGGGGACAGAGGGAGAGAGGCAGGATGGACGCCAAACACTTGTTTGTTCAGCCTCTCTGCTCCTTTCCTCTTCTCCATCAGCCCCTCCGAAGTTTCAGATGCCCAGGCAGGACTGCCTAAGGGTATTTATACCTGGGGAGGGCTCAGCACACCTTATGTCACAGGCTGGACTGGCTGCTTCAACTATTCATTTCATCAACAAGTGATATACTAGCCTCAGATACTGTGTTATGCCCTTGAGAGACAGAAATATATAAAGTTAATATAAAACATGGTCTCTGACTTCAAGGAGAGTAAAAAAAAAAACAAAACAAAAAACCATAGTGCTAAGGGTGCACATAGCAGGGGCACCCAGTGCCTTTGGGGGTTAAGGAAGGCTCCCTGAAGGAGGTGACCTTGAGGCTGAGACTGGGAGGGTGAAGAGGAGCTGGCAGTCAAGTGGCAGGGATGATGCGTAGGGAAAAGATGCTCCGTGCAGAGGGAAGGGCATATGCAAAGTCCCAGAGGGGAGGAAGAGCAAGCTGTGTTGGTGAGACACGAGACTCAGTGTGACTGGAGTGGAGAATGCCAGAGGAATGGGGGGAATAAACAAGGCTGGGAAGCAAGGAGGGCCCAGACACCGGTGAACTTTCTAAACAGCATTTGAAGAGTTTGATCTTCATGAGGGCAGGCTTCATTTTGTTCACCACTGTATCACCCTGGCTGCAATGTCAAGAATTCAGGGCAATCAATGACACTGGAGGCAGGAGGCAGGGAAATGGAAGAGCTCTATCCGCAGAGGGCAGAGGGGAGGGAGAGAAGCAGATGGTAGAACCCACAGGCTTGGTGATTAGTTGAGTGGGTGGGAGGCAGGAGTAGTCAGGATAAAGGGCATCTCAGGGCCCTTTCTTCTGCAAGCACCTGGTGAGGTACAGACTCCAGCCCTGAGGCAGGGCAGCCCCCACAGGCACAGCACACTGTGGGCTCTGGGATTGAACTCGGCTCAGAGACTGGGCTCTGGGATTGGCAGGTCTGAGAAGCTCCCAAAATGGGTTTTAATTTACTTGAAAATATATGTTGTAGAGTATTTGAAAGCTCTGTGTGTGTGTGTGTGTGTGTGTGTGTGTGTGTGTGTGTGTGTGGAGGGTGGAGGGTTGGTACCTAAACATAGAGTTTCCACTTTTTCAAAGCTTTATATAGACAAAATGATCAAGTGATGTCACAGCATTTTGTTCCTTCAGCCTTTAAAACATTTATTGACCAACTGACATGTGCAAGGGAGGAGGAACCAATCATTGAGTGCATACTCATTTGCCAAGCTTCATTTGTTTTATTTCATTTTGTTTTCCAATCATCCCATGAAGTGTAACTCGGTTTTGTGACGTGGCTTGCCTAAAGCCACACAGCCGCCAGAGTTCAAGCTAGAGTATGGAAACAGTGTTGTTCTTAAAGGTGGTCTTTAGCCGGGCGTGGTGGCGTGTGCCTGTAATTCCAGCTACTCGGGAGGCTGAGGTGAGAGGATCACTTGTGCCTGGGGGGCAGAAGGTGCAGTGAGCTGAGATTGTGCCACTGCACTCCAGCTTGGGTGAGAGAGTGAGACCCCACCTCGATTCAAAAGAAATTAAATGAAAAAGGTAGAGGGCTTCTTGTCTACACATATCTCCTTCATCATACCCCACAATTCTAATAATGCTATATATCCAGAGAGGTGCCAGTCTATATTGAGAAAATATGGGAGGAATTCAACTCATGTGTAGGCTTGGTTATGAGGGAAAGTCAGTTGAAGGAGCAGGTAGTCTGGGGTTGTAGAAAAAATACAGGTTTTAGCATCAGCTAGATCAGGATTCAAATTCTGGTTCAATCTCTTGCAAGCCAAGTGGCCTTGAGTGTGTTACCTAACCTCCTTGATGCTCCATTCCCTCATCTGCAAACAGAGATAGTGCTACTCACTTTGCAGGGAATAGAGATTAGAGAGTATGCAAAGCATGTGGCATGGTGCCTGGCACATAGCAGATGCTTAGCATAAGGCTTCCAAGATTATTTGAGCTGGACCCTGAAGGACAGGTGCCCTTTTCATCAGGAGGAGATGGGGTCAAGAAAGGACATTTCAGGTAGAAGAAACAGAATGAGCAAAAAAATGTGTTTGCAGGAAACCACAAGTAGTAGTGAGTCATTTAGCTTGATTCAAATGTAGAAAAATGTACATGAGAGATGGAGGTTGCAATGGCAAGTTAGAGAACAATGAGGACCTCAAATGCCATCTGCTTCTCTCCACTCCCACTGTGCTTCCTTGCCTCAGCCTAGAACAGCTTCCCAGGTTGCTCACCCATCTCCTCACCGTCAGTCTTGTTGCTTGCAATCCATTCTCCACATTGCAGCCCAGGTTTGCTTATAGTTTGGACTTCATTCAGCAGCCACAAGAAGCCCCTGAAAGTCTTGAGCAGGGGAATGAATAGGTCAGCACTGTGCTTTAGTTATGTTGTCCAGACAGCAAGTCCGTGTAGTGAGGATCACAGTGCAGCTTAAGCAGCATAGTCACCTTGTCTGGGCAGGCTGCCAGGGACTCTCCTCTACCTACCAAGTACAGTCCAAACTCACTCACATGCTCTGTGAAGTTCATCACTGTGTGGCTCTGGCTGCCCGGCCGTGATCAGCCACTGGACCACCTCACACAACATCCTGATCCCCAGATTATATGTAAACCAGGCTTCTCTTCCTTTCCTTCAGAATACCCTAAATGACAGATGAAAGAGACACAGACCTCGGGATCTGGGTCTGTAGCAGAAGGCAGAACCCCCCAACCCTGCTCGCACACAGTATTTTATTTTATTTTTTTTTTTGAGGGCTAATGATTTATCTTAAAAATTCATGTCAGCTAGGTGCAGTGGCTCACACTTGTAATCTCAGCACTTTGAGAGGCTGAGGCGGGAGCATTCCTTCAGGTCAGAAGCTTGATAATAATGTGGGCAACATAGCAAGACACTATCTCTAAAAAAAAATTTTTTTTTTTTTAATTAGCTTGGCATGGTGGCACACGCCTGTAGTCCTAGCTACTTTGGAGGCTGAGGTGGGAGGATCCTTTGAGCCCAGGAGTTCGAGGATGCAGTGAATTATGATTGTGCCATTGCACTCCAACTTTGGTGTCAGAGTGAGACCTTGTCTCTAACAAAACTCAATCAAACAAAAAAACCAAAACCAAACAAAAGAAAAAAGTTCATGTCAATTTTGTCTTCTATTATGTAACATTCATGCTTATTTTAATTTAAAAATGCCTTTACTTCCTTCTTGTATAGCCTATTTTACCCAAATATTTAAGCAAAATTAACATCCCTGAAAAGGCACATCATCCTTATTCCATGGCTTTGAGTATGCCTTGAACCCCAGCAGTGGCTTCCTGAGCATATCTAATTTGGAAAGCACCACCTTAAATGGTAGCTGTAGCTCAAATTTTCTCTCTGCTAGGGGCGCCATTCTCTTTTTGAGCTGAAGAATTCCTATTTATACTTCAAGATCCAGCTTCAACGCTACCTCCTTATTTAAAATTGATCAACTGATTAATTCAATAAAGAGTTTATGAGAGGCTCTTCCTGCTAGCCTGCCTGGCCCCACCCCTCCCATGAGAACTGACCCAGCCTTCCTTTGTATTTCCATAGCACTTTGTAATACCTCCGCTGTGTTTCTTATCCCATGGTGTTAAAACTTAGTTTGGATGTGTCTGTTTGCCTGCTCTACTAGTTCTGTGAAGGTAAAAGCAAAAGAGAACCTTACTTATTTTTGCTCCTTTGTGCCCATTACAGTGCCTGGCACGTAATAGGAGCTCTTTTCACCATGGAGGGAGAGGCCAATAAGGTTTTGAATGATGTGTGCTGTTGAACTCTGATGGTGAAGAGATTCACCTGGATCACTGTGCCCTACCTCAGAATCACCGGGTTGGCTTGGGTAAAGTCTCCCACTCTTGCCTTTACTCAGGCTGAGGATGTTCGCAGGCAGTATCAGAACCTTTCCTCTAATCCTAATTAAACACACCTCTGCTGCCAAATATATACCAAAAGCCATAAGCTGGGAGGAAGCAAGTGTCTTTAAAGACTTAAAGAGTGATCTACGATTGAGATGCTGTCTCCCTTCCAGGGGAGGATTGTGGCTTTCTGGCAATTTTACCATCCTTCATTGGGGGTGGGGGTGGGGGTGATGGGGAAGGAATCTACTCAGCCTCCAGACCACACCTGGTCCGGTGGTTTTCCAACTGTTCACATGTCATCTCTGTGGGGGTGGTGGGGGGGAGTGGGTCCAGGAGCCCCACTTCGAGGAGCAGAGATGTGAGTTGCAACCCTCCAGATTCAGCTCAGGGACATCCCCTCCTCGGTCCGGCTTCCTTTTCTCTTTCCTCAGGAGTTTCCCAGATCTGAGATCTCAAGGCCTGGACTCCTGGTCTCCCACACTTAAGGAGCCTGCCTTCAGCAGTTTCAAATGAAGACGGTTTGGCTCCACCACACTTTCAAGGTCTGGGTTTTGACCTTGACGATATTTATTGACTGAGGTTATCCAAACAAGGACTTCCGAAGGCTGTAGCATCCAGTGGTTTTTGTGAGTGTGACTCCCCTGCTGCTGCCTCTATTTATAAAGTTTGAGCTCTGGTTTCTGATGGTTCCAAACCTAGTGGGTGGGGGTGGCAGTCTTTTCTTTACCTTCTATTTTCCTGTTGGCAGCTCTAAGAGACTAAAATATTCTCTTCCTACAAGCAGGCTATGGAGACTTTGGAGCACAGCAAGAGTTGTTTTAGCCAGAGCAGTTATACGACAGGAATCTCTGCCCAGAAAAGAGGAGATAAATCAATGTTTGCTTAAGGAATAAAGACCAAACTCCTCTGGAAAAACAAAATGTGATTTTTAAGTGATCAAAGTTGGCTTTAGTAATCACTGAGGGAACTGAACTCCTTGAAGCTCTCAATGGGTGTCTGATGGTATCCTTGCGGTCAAATATCAGATTTATTTGGCCATGATTAATTGCTGATGCCAGATTCCTGTCTTCCCCTTGGCTACATTTTCTTCCCAGCTAACCCCAGTCACTTGCTCCATTTTCATCTTTATGCTTTTATGACATTTGCATCAGCCACCGTATTATCACTTACATATGGATAAGGTGGAGAGAAAAGGAGGAAACGATGAAGCCTCGTTTTCAAGACATATGTTCATGTTACATTGAATAACATGATATATATCATTTCTTGCTTCAACCATTAAAACAGCAGCTCTAAACCAACCAGCTGTTGGTCCTAATACTTCTCTAAAGAGGAGATTTGGGCCTGCTTGGTGCTGGCAACAGTAAGTGGCATCATTGTCCATGCAGGGCCTCCAGGATTTCACCCTGCCCCTTGTTCCTGCCATGTGATCCACCACCAAAACATCCAGTGTGATGTGGACTTACTCCACAGACCCAGGTTTCCAACACCATGACAGTCTCAAAACTTCCCTCTAATTAGGCCTTCCAAAAGGGGTAAGATCTAAGTCCAAAAGTAAATAAAAAAGGGAAAAGAGAAAACGCAACCAAGAAAGGATGTGCAGTGGGAGGTAATGAAGGGGAGAAGAAATTTTCCTTTTCTTCTTCACTTCCCAGGCTGCACCTGGTTGGATAACAGCAGCGGTGGAATTAGAAATGCTGGTAAATTATTTTTTTCCCTTAAAAAGGGTTTTTGAGCTGGTTGTTGATGCCCAGAAAGGAGGAGATAAATCACTGTTTGCTTAAGGAATAAAGACCAAACTCCTCTGGAAAAACAAAACGTGATTTTAAAATGACCACATTTTGTGATCATTGTGCTTGTAGTCCCAGCTACTTAGGAGACAGAGGTTGGAAGACTGCTCTAGCCCAGGAGTTTGGGGTTGCAGTGAGCTATGAATGTGCCATTGCACTCCAGCCTGGGTGACAGAACGAGAACCAATCTCTAAATATAATAAAATAGATTTTAAAAAGCTGTTTTGGAAGTTTAAAATGGATTCAGAAATATGCACAAATCACAAATGTACAGCTGAAATAATGTTTATAAACTGAACACATTCATGTAACCAGCACCCAGATCAAGAAACAAGACATGATAGGCACCTCAAGAATCCTCCTCATAGTCATTATCCCTTAAGGGTGATGATATTAACTTCTAACACCCTAGCGTAGGTTTGCCCACTTTTGAACTTCCTGTAAGTGTAGTTATATAGTATGTCCCCTTTCAGCTTCTTTTGTTCAACATTACATTGGTAAGATTCACCTATGTAGAGGTAGTTTGTTCATTTTCATTGCTGTATAATATTTAATTTTGTGAATGTGCCATTACTTATTTAGCTTACTATTAATAGACATTTGGGCAGTTTCCATTTTGGGGCTGTTCTAAATAATGGTGTTCTCAGCATTCTAGTTCATGCCTTTTGGGGTGAACACATGTATGCATTTACGGTGGGTATGTACCCAGGTATAGCACTATTGAGTGATGGGATATGTATATATTCAGCTGCAGTAGGGGCTGTCAAATGGTTTTCTGACATGTATGAATTGTACCCGCTTCTAGAGTGTGAATTAGTGTCCTCTATTTTAGCCATTCCAAAGGTATGAGATGGTAACTCAGGTGGTTTTAATTAGCACTTACCTGACACTACCAAATTTGAGCACCTATTGATATGCTTATTGTCCATTTGGATATTGTTTTTGTGAGTTGCCTCTTCAGATATTTTGCTTGTTTTTCTATGGGTTGCCTTCTTCTTATTGATTTGTAGGGGAAGCCATGTTTTTCTGAGTAATCATCTTCTCCACTTTGTCCATCTCACATCCTTTTAGGGTAATTCAATTTAGCAAGCTGTAACTGAGTGCTACTTGCATGACCATATTTGGTAATTGAGATACCAAGAGGAGTGAAGCCCAAAACTCAGTCTGCCCTCAAGCTTGATCCTTGCCCTTGAGGATTTTGGAATCTTATGTCCCTGTGCTGGCCAGAATTCTTAGCTGCATCTCAGCCTCTTCTCTTGCTCCCATCCTATCCACACCAACGCTTGGCCAGATGGGGGCAGGAGTCAGATTGCATTTCTGGAAGGTCAGTGGTTAACTATTCTGCAGGTTTTCATAGAAGGAACCAAGAGAGGTGGTCAAATGACTTGAGAGAAATGAGGTATTATTGACTGTGTCGAGCTCCACAGATCCCAGCAGGGAGCCACTCTGCGGAGCAGTCTGGCTGTGTCCTCCTTTCTTAGCAGTGGACAGCAACAGTAAGTAGCAACAAATTGATATTAATGTTGCCTTACTTCATGGCTTCCAGTAATAGCCAGTACTTTGTTTGGCTTGGAAAACATGAGCTTTCCATGTGATGCCTCCTTTGGAATTCTATTGCTGTGTCTTCACTGATGGCTTCTATTTATACAGACCCCTGGTGTTGTTAGACACTGACATGTATCAGCCATAGAAACTGGCTAATGGCTGGGCAGAAAATTCTTTGTGGAATCACTGAGGCCTTGTGTTGATCTCATTTTGTGATCTGATATTGTTCTGAAAGATATTGTGCTAGAACGATCAATGAACTGGTTGATCAATGACCTGGGTTCTGACAACCACCTGACCAGGTTGCTCTGTGACCTTAGGCAAATGGCTTAACTTCTCTGAGCCTTTCTCCTGCTCATCTGCCAAATGTAAATCCTAATCCCTGCTATGACCAGTTGTCAGGTTTCTGAAAAAATAAGGTGGTTATATATGGAAAAACATTTTGAAAACTAAAGTTCCACAGAAAAATAATAAAACCAAAGTACTGCTGCTCACCAGATTTCATTCCAATGCAGCAATCAGAGCCCCAGGTCTTCTTTTAACCATCAACTTCCATTTTACCTGTATTAGTTGGTGTTTGTTCCTGTTAGTGACCTTTTGCTGGGAATTCTTTCATGTAAAAGGCACCTCTTTGGTCTCAATAAACTCTTGTACTTTGGCATTTCACCACATAGCTATTTACTTGGTGACCTTTTTCTTTCTTTGTTTCTTCCCAGGGTCTAGCAGACCTTTTGTCACCTGGACAGGATCCACTTAGGCAGCCTCCAACCTACATCAAGGGATTTTAATTTCCTCATGGCTTTGTTAACATTTCACATTGGTACAGGTCAAAACACAAGGTTATTTACTGGGAACTAAGAAATGTCACTAATCTGAGTCACAGGAGCTCCATGAGTTCCCCGTAGGAAGTCAGAACAGTACCCATCATCCCAGTGAGTTGAGCATGAGACTGACTCTTCCAGGCTCCTGAGCCCAGTGTGCTTGACTGAGGTTCCATGAGAGGGCAGCCCTCCTAGGCTGGGAAATGCCAACGCACGTTAGATTTGTTCAAGGAGCCTCTACCTTTACTGGCTGCCATTCTGTTAAGGAAAATTCTTTAAAGAAGATTCAAAATCTATTTCCTAACCAAGAAGTCGGGAATGAAGATCGTCCTTCACTTCTTCAAAAGTCACCCATTCATCTTTTTACTTACTCCTTTAACACTGAGTGTGTAAATACTAATGAGAGTGACTGTAATGGCTGTTGATGGATGTGTTTTTATCTTTCGCTCATCTGCTTTACCTTTTGCTCATCTGCTTTATCTTTCTATCATCATATATATAGCAATAAGATAAGGTAAGAGAGGCTATGACGAGGAGGGGACTTACAAGCTCTCAAGGAAAAAGGATGTATTTGGTAATTGTCAGAAATAGAACTTTTTAACGCCTTCCCATCTTTTGCCTTGCACAGCACTGCTCTTGCTTGTTTTCCGTCTTTGCTGCCTCCTCTTCTTCTAACATTGAAGTGCCTCAGGGGTCCACCTCAGACCCCTTTCTCTTTTCACCAGGAAGGTCCCAGCTACTCTCATGGCTGCAAATGCCTCCCATAGGACTTTGACCACCTGCTCCCTTCCATTTGTAGCCCTGGCCTCTCTTCTGAGCTGCAGATATGACAAGTACAGTCATATCTCCTAGTTCCAGGACTCTCATGAGTACTAAAATCTGCGGATGCGCAAGTCCCCTATACAAAATGGCACAGTGTAGCAGGACGAGCCGCAGACAAAACCTCTCAGACACCGAGTTGTAGAAGGAAGGGCTTTATTCAGCTGGGAGCATCTGCAAGCTACTGTCTCAAAATCCGAGCTCCCCAAGTGAGTAATTCCTGTCCCTTTTAAGGGCTCACAACTCTAAGGATTTCACATGAAAGGGTCGTGATTGATTTGAGCAAGCAGGGGGTACGTGACGGGCTGCATGCACTGGTAGTCAGAGTGAAAGAGAACAGAGCAGGGAGTTTCACAATGTTCTTCCATACAATGCCTGAAATCTATGGGTAACATCGGGTTCCAAGTCATGAGTTGATTCTTAACTACTAGGTTTAGGCCAGGCAGGCCCAGGCCTGGTTTTGAGCCTGGTGCCGGGCTGCCTGTCTTTGATTTCACTTCCTTGTTTTTTTTTTTTTAGAACAGGTACTGAGTATAAAACAATATGAAACAATATGAGAGGGTCTCTCTCTTCCCTCAATGGTATTTGCATACAAGCTGTATACATCCTCCCATATACTTTAAATCATCTCTAGATTACCTACAATACCTAATACAATGTAAATGCTACTGTATAAATAGTTGTTCCATTGTATTGTTTTTTATTTGTGTGATCTGAGGTTGGCTGAATTCATAGATATGGAACCTGTCCCCAAAGAAGACCACCAGAGTCCAGAGTCAAAGCCAAGCGGCAAGGATCTTTACTACAAGTTCGAACCTGGTCCCTCCATTCCACAGCATACAAGAGGGCCCTGAACAATGCAAGTGTTTGCTTTTTATAGCCTGAAAGTTACAGGGGAACAAAGGAATTCTTTTGGTTCCCGCTCTTTCAGTAAAACTTTGAACGGCTGTCCCCTTATCGGAGACTTTCCTGGTGGTGTTTGTACTGGGCTCAGGAAGTTTGAGAGATATATGGCGATATGTGGTGGGATGGGAGGATGGGATGTGTTTGTACTGGGCTTGTTTGTTTTGAGCCCGGGGCTGAGGAATGTGCCCGGCTCCTTTCACACTGGTGGTCAGAGTGAAAGAGAACAGAGCAGGGAGTTTCACAATGTTCTTCCATACAATGCCTGAAATCTATGGGTAACATCGGGTTCCAAGTCATGAGTTGATTCTTAACTACTAGGTTTAGGCCAGGCAGGCCCAGGCCTGGTTTTGAGCCTGGTGCCGGGCTGCCTGTCTTTGATTTCACTTGCTTGTTTTTTTTTTTTTTTAGAACAGGTACTGAGTATAAAACAATATAAAACAATATGAGAGGGTCTCTCTCTTCCCTCAATGGTATTTGCATACAAGCTGTATACATCCTCCCATATACTTTAAATCATCTCTAGATTACCTACAATACCTAATACAATGTAAATGCTACTGTATAAATAGTTGTTCCATTGTATTGTTTTTTATTTGTGTGATCTGAGGTTGGCTGAATTCATAGATATGGAACCTGTCCCCAAAGAAGACCACCAGAGTCCAGAGTCAAAGCCAAGCGGCAAGGATCTTTACTACAAGTTCGAACCTGGTCCCTCCATTCCACAGCATACAAGAGGGCCCTGAACAATGCAAGTGTTTGCTTTTTATAGCCTGAAAGTTACAGGGGAACAAAGGAATTCTTTTGGTTCCCGCTCTTTCAGTAAAACTTTGAACGGCTGTCCCCTTATCGGAGACTTTCCTGGTGGTGTTTGTACTGGGCTCAGGAAGTTTGAGAGATATATGGCGATATGTGGTGGGATGGGAGGATGGGATGTGTTTGTACTGGGCTTGTTTGTTTTGAGCCTGGGGCTGAGGAATGTGCCCGGCTCCTTTCACACTGGTGGTCAGAGTGAAAGAGAACAGAGCAGGGAGTTTCACAATGTTCTTCCATACAATGCCTGAAATCTATGGGTAACATCGGGTTCCAAGTCATGAGTTGATTCTTAACTACTAGGTTTAGGCCAGGCAGGCCCAGGCCTGGTTTTGAGCCTGGTGCCGGGCTGCCTGTCTTTGATTTCACTTGCTTGTTTTTTTTTTTTTTTAGAACAGGTACTGAGTATAAAACAGTATAAAACAATATGAGAGGGTCTCTCTCTTCCCTCAATGGTATTTGCATACAAGCTGTATACATCCTCCCATATACTTTAAATCATCTCTAGATTACCTACAATACCTAATACAATGTAAATGCTACTATATAAATAGTTGTTCCATTGTATTGTTTTTTATTTGTGTGATCTGAGGTTGGCTGAATTCATAGATATGGAACCTGTGGATACGGAGGGCCAACTGTTTACCTACTTGCTCCCTTGAGAAGTCCACTCAGTGGTATAAACAGCACCTCCCACTTAACACGTCAACAACTGAAGTGTCCATCTTCTCCCAAGCCTGCGTCTCCTTCATATTTTCTCTGCTCAGCACAGCCGGAAACCCAGGAGCTGCCGTCAGCACACCCCTATCTCTTGTCCCTGCCCCATCCCCTAGCCCTTGCACAGGCTTCTCAAAGCTGTGCCCTTCTCAACATTCCCTCTTCCCAGAATGACTCCACTCCTTCCGAAGTCTCCTCTCTCTTCCTCTTCCTCTTGCCCCATCCGCTCTGCAGGAAGAATCAGCAAGTGTGAGCTTTTAAAATGAGAATTGGATCATATTCCCTCCCTTTAAAAAACCCTGTGGGAGTTTCCTGCTCATTTGAAATGAATGGGAGCTGCTCACAGGCCTGGCCGAGCCCCCTCCTACTCACCGCTGGCCCCTCTCCTGCCCCAGCTCAGGGTCTTCCCTCAGGAGGTTCCTCTCCTCTCTGCTTCACCCAGCAACTCCTAGTGCTCCTTTGCGTCTCAGCTCAAACCTCACTTCTCAGTGTGCCTCCTTGCTCCCCGATTAATTTGTCTCCGCTGTTACTCTTCTTTTCTTCATGGCCCCTCTGCTTTGTAATGATTATTTCTGTGTGAATTTGCACATTGGTGCGATGTCTGCCTCCCCTGCATAAGCCCCATGAAGACAGGGATTATGCCTTTTTTCCCTTTTTGTCTGGCACCATTGTGTATCCTTCAGTACCTAGCACATACAGGAACTTGACAAATATTTGTTGACTGTATAAATGCCCAGACTCCAGAAAATCAACTATATAAATTGGAAACATAATATTCTATTTATTATTTGAGAGCACGTAATTGTCATTTTAAAACCACAACTGTCCTCAGGCCTGGGGCAGCGTAGCCCTGACCTACGGCCTGTGCTTTAGAGGCCCCGCTCTGGCCTCCCTCAGCGTGTGGCCCTCCCCATGGGTAAGGAGTGCCCAGGGTCAATGGGACAGTCCCACCCTCTGCTCCCACCCCAGCTAGCATGGGCAGATTTAGCAAATAAAAATACATGATGCACAGTTAAATTTGAATTTCAGATAAACCATTTTTTTCTTAGTATAAGTATGCCCCATGCAATATTGGGGACCTACTTATACAAGTATTCAGTTTATCTGGAATTCAAGTTTAACTCTGTGCCCTGTATTTTATTTGGCAGCCTTAGCCCCAGCTTTTAGACTACGTGCCTACAAACCATGGCCTGTGGTCTGAATCCACCTATGTTTGTACCTGAAGTTTTATTGGAACACACCCACACCCGTTCATTTTATGTATTGTCTATGGCTGCTTTCGTGATACGGTGGCAAAGTTGAATAGGGGTGACAGAGACTGCATTGCTCACAAAGCCTAAAATAGTTACCATCTGACCCTTTATAGAAAAGTCAGCTGATCTTGTTCTAGATGACTTCCCCTCACAAGTCCCCGCGCAAGCAATCCTGGGCATACTTCCAGATCATGCAGGGGCCTTTCCCCTGGTCTGGCCTCTGAGGATGGCCCAAGGCTGAGGGGAACAGGGATGTGGATGGGGTTCAGAGGCATGCGTGCAAGGCCCTCACAGTGCACGATGGGCTGACGAGGGTGCTGGATGCTGACCCTCCCTCAGCCATCCTGTTCTGCCTGCAACCTGAGCCTCAGCTTTTGCAATTTGTACCTCGCTTTCCAATTCATTAGGAAGATATATTTTTCCAGATAGGAAACATATTTTATTTACTTTGTGTGTTAGATTGACTTAACTTTTAAATAATTAAACATGTGGTATTTAGGCCTTCTTTTTCCCCCTTGACCTGGACCCCTCAAATGTCAGGTCCGTTTTAATCAAGGCAAAGAAATGTCATCAATAGTGCCATCTTGTGGTGAGGTATATACCATTATCATCTTTAAACTGTCCTGCTCCCCTTAAAACAGCACCGAAGTCGTCTAAGTTTAGGAGCTTGCGAACTCTGTCTGCTGTAACAAGGGAAGTTCAGAATTATACCACCAAAGCATTGGGAGGTTTTAAAATGTTTTCTGAGACATTAAAAGGATATTAAATGATATTCAGCACAGTTCTGTTCAAAATTAGTAGTTCATGGGTGGTCCATAATAATAACTTCTCATATTTGTACAGTGCTTTACAGTTTCCAAAGCATGTTCACACACTATTTCCTGTGGGCTCCATTGGCAATGGAGACTCTTATAATCATCGACTTGCCCCAGCTGTCCAGCAAGTCAAATGCTCTGTCATATTAGAGCCATCTGCTATCAACCACAACGAGGGTTCAGTAGAAAATTAGCAGAGAAGTTACACTTCAGCAAACTGGAACCCTGGTGATGACCTTCCCTTAGTGTTGCCAGGCCAAGATAATAGAGGGGAAGGAAGTTTCTAGAAGGGTATCGTGATCCATCCTTCAATATCAGGGATTTGTGATCATTGCTTACTATCCGCAACATAGCAACAGAGTGGCTATATAACATTTCCATCATTCCTTAAACAACTTTGAAGCCCCCTCTCTGCTCAGCAGGCAGAGACCATAGGAGATGCCAAAGATGGCTCCTAGGAGTTAACGTTCACTGATGCCTTCACTCCAGCACAGCCAGGGGGTGGTCTGAGCTGCTGGGATAACTTTTCATTCCAATCTGTCAGAGATTAGCACCTTGTCCAGGGAAAGCTGTTTTCACAGCCAGTGTCTGAGCTAGGGAGTTCACCATCATCAGGGCTGACACACAGTTGAATTTCACATTACAGCTGGAAATACATAGAGGGAATTCTGGGAACAAGACAAGCTGGAAGAAGCACTTTTGTTAAATTATACTTTTTTTAAAGATCAATAGATGCTTCAAAGAAGTCCACTGAGGAGGTCGTTGTGTGGCTTTGACAAAAACAGTTGTGTGTCTTGCTTTGGGGAGAGCCAATCTGAACCACCCAAGAGATGCCTTCCCAACTTTTTCTTTGTGCATAATGTGATTTGAGGGAAAACAAGTTTACTGTGCCTTTCATTGTAGACACCTGGGTTATGCGGTTAGCTAGGGGACCAAGTTTATCAGATCCAGGCTGGCCTCCTGAGCTCCAGACTTATTCATTTATTCATGCATGCACTCAGTAATGTTTATTGAATCCCATCGATGCCTCAGATGCTGTGACTCGGTATCAAATTAATAAGACTTGACCATGCCCATGTGGCATTTATAAGCTGACACTGCTGGGTACCCATATTGCAGGGGACCAGGAAATGCTTTCTCAGGGGGAGACACTTGCACCATGCTTTGAAGGACCAATACCAGTTAGCAAGACAGATGGGGGTGAAGGAAAAGAGCTCAGGTTGGCTGATGCCAAAGCCCATGCTCATATCTGCCAAGCTGCATAGTCTTGCAGAAAACATTTTCTGTTTTGACAGAGAACATCTCAAGAAGGGACTTTACCAAGAGAAGCTCAGTTCCTAAAGCCCCCATCTCCTTGAAAAGTACTAAGACTGTGTGTTTCACAAATGGCAAGAGGGGGAGGGATAGAGGCAAAAAACGAAACAGTGACTCATGGAGAGATGGAAGCAACCCCGGGACAGTACAGCATGTTCTGCTGACCTTGGCCAGCAGGAGGCAGTGCAGAGCTCTTGGAGGAGTTGTTAGACTACACTCTGGGTGGGAAGGTCCATAAGGGGAAAGCACCCTCTGCAGGAAGGCTGCACCTTCTTTTCGTTGTCTTCATAGTGCTTATTACTTTCCGAAGTGTTATTGGTCAGTTTTTATAATCTTATCATCTCTCTCTGCCTCTCCAGGACACAAGCTCCGCTGGCAAAGGCCACTGCACTCTTGCCTGTCTTGTCCTCTGCTGTGTTCTAAATGCCTGCATTAGAGCCTGGCATGTGCCAATTTCTTAATAAATATTTTTAAAAGTAAGTTAATGTTTGTGTGAAGCTATTCGCTATTGAGAAATGGGCATTGTAGAAAACCTACGGCCTAGGTGTTGCCTTCTGCTCTTGAAACAGCATCTTAATTAAATGGTCTATTCCACTTTTGCAAGATGGGTAGCAAGCAACATGGGGAAACCAAGCACTGGAGAATTTCTGGAAAAATAGACACCCTTTGTATAATCTGGGCTGAGTCCTGCTGGAGCCAAGGTAGGCTGCCAATGCCTAGCCAGAAAGCCAAGGCCAAGGACCAGTGAGCAGGGAGGAGTGGGCGAGGTCCCGAAGCATGGCAGCAGAGAGAATGGAAGGCACAGATATAATGAGATGTCCACTCCAGTGAGGGCAATGCCAAGACCAGCAGCAGGGCAGTCTGAGGCTCAAGACAGACAAGAGTGATGAACAGGAAAGTGCTAAAGCCAGATCTGTGCTGTGGGACGAGCAGGACAACCTCCTGGGACAGTGAGTGTCTGTGCCTGAGAAACTTTGAAGGCCACGCACTCCCTTGCAGGTGAGCCCATGTTGACTCTAGGGTGAGATTTCTGGTTCAGACTCCTACTGTAATTTTGTGATTTGCTTTTAGTGTTAGCCTCGTGGCCTCGTTCACTTAGGGGCACCAGTTTGTCAACTAGATTTCTATATAATCCAAGAATAAACAACTAGGAAGAAATGCATGTAAAAAAAATACTAGTCCAGCCAGTCAGAGATACATATTGGTCAACCTTTGGTGTATGCTGGGAGCTTGATGTGTGAGAACAAAATGTTCCCTTTAATGGCACTTCAGAGAAGTATGAAGAGTGACACCGTAAGTGACAGCCTTCAAAGCTGAGCAGCCTGGGCTGCATCTGTGGCATGCTGTGGGATCTGCTTCCCGGGACGAGGGTGGCAGAGTCAAAAGAGGCGTTTTCAAATTTTAAACGTAACTGGCCCCAACGTGATGTCAGATTGCTCTTCAGGTTCTTCCCCACCTGCCCTGCATTATTAAAGCCCACCTTGGACTACCTATGGTGATCAACCATTCTGGTTTGCCCAGGACTAAGGAGGGTTCCCAGGACATGGGACTTCCAGTTTCAAAACTGGGAAAGTCTCGGGCAAACCGGGACGAGCTGGTCACTAGGTTACCTGCATTGCCAGAGGCTCTTGATCCTTCCCTCCCTCCTTTGGCCATATTAATTATTTTTATTATTTATTATTTCTTTCTTCTCTGATCCCTCAGCCTCCTTTTACCCTTCTCTTGCTTTCAGACTTCCGTCTCCAATTCATGAGGCTGTTCTGTCTCTCCAGGTGTCTCAGGCACCACACTTTTGACACCATCTGGGTTGGTGACTGATGAATGGAATGTGCCTGCTGGATGCTTAGTTACTGCTGAGGATCTTGCAACTAAATTAGTTTGGGACCCATCAAAACTGCTGCCAACTCAGATGAGGCAAGAAAGGGCTATTTTGTAGCCCTTTTTCCTATGATGTGAGGTCAGGCAGAGGCAGGGATAAACTTCTCTAAGTGTTTGTGTGGTGCTGAAGTCTAAACCATCATTCACACTGTCAGAGTTCTGGAAAAGCAGGTTGTTAACTGATGCATAAGTAGGGCCAGGCAAATGCAGCCCCACAGAGGAAGCTCAAATTCTGCCGAATGTTACTGATGGGCCGGCATACCCATTTGCTGACTAAGCAAATTAATGAAGTAACAGCAGGCATGTCTGTCTAGTAAATCTTCTTGCTGCGATAAGCAAGCATTTAGAAAAGCCGTTTAAGGTGCAAGTTTACGGAGAACATTGCTAGTCTCTGCCCCAAATATCATACCCTGGAGAGGATGAAATCTATTTTGTTTCCCCACCCAGGATGTCAGAATCTTTTCAAAGAAGTCTTTGACCTTGCCCTTCAGGGAAAGGGGAATAATAGTTCTTGCCCTATTTATATGTCAGAAATAAGAGAGAAAGGCAAAGATGTTGGACAGACCCAATAATCTGTATAACTGAGAGTTCATTCTGCAAGTCTGGGTTTGAAGGTGGCACTTCCATTGACAAACATGACACCTTAATGAGAACAGAAAAGAGCTACAAAATGAAATTCAGCCAGGGTCGGTGGTGGGAGCGGGGTGGACTTTGAAATCCACTTTAGGTGTTCCTTTAACAAATTACTCAGAATATCCCATAGTTCTAAATACACCTGAATGACACATATCACATTTTTGTGTCATCTAAGGGTCTTGTCCCTTACATTTCTGACTTAAATATGTGAATAGAAAGGAGTTGGGATTCTTAAATATAGTCTTCCTATAAACCCTATTTGAATCCACTTTCTTCCAATGTATACATTTTATATATATGATTAATTCCTAGCCCGAAGGAACTCCTAATTTAACGTCTTCAAAATCAAAGCCATCATGTTTGGATGATCAAGTTTCTGTAGGTGGAAATAGCACTTTAAAAAGTACAGGTTCTTTTCTTTAATAATAGAAACGTAGTTACATTTATGGAAAGCTAGAGAAATGTTGTGGAGATACCTGCTCTCTGTGTCTGTCCAGTAACTCCATGGAATTCTGGAAAGATGTGTGTCAGTCACCTTGCTCTGCTGTCCCTGCCCCAGACATGGCCAGACTCTGCAGGCTCGGATGGGATGGGTGATTGGTCCAGGGGTGGTTTGATCCAAGCACAGCCTACTCAGAATCCAGTTGTTTGGGGAGGGGCTTTCACCTCTTTTCTGGGAAATTGCTAGGGTTTCTTGAAGTTATATTGCTGCTGCTTACAGGAAGCTGAATGAAAAAAAGCTGAACAAGCAAAGGAAGCTAAGAGATTGTACCTGGTTGAATGGTCACACACACACACACACACACACACATCCATGTCCACCTGGAACCTCGGAACAAAAACTTATTTGGAAATAGAGGTGCTGCAGATGCAGTTAGTTAAGATGAGGTCATGTTGGACCAGAGTGGGTCCTAATCCAATGAAAGAGAAAAAAAAGAGGTACAAAGACACACATAGAAGGAGCTTGCCATGTGACAATGGCAGCAGAAGTTGGAGCAATGCCTCTACAAGCCAGGGGAAGCCAAGGAATGCTGGCAACAGCCTGAATCTAGGAAGAGGCTGGGAAGGATCCTCCCCTGGAGCCTCCAGAGAGAGTGTGGCTCTACTGACACATTGAGTTTAGGCTTCTAGCCTCCAGAATTGTGAGAGAATAAATGTCTGGGTTTTGTTGTTGTTCCTATGTTTAAAATTACTATAAAACATACATAACACAAAATTTACCATTTGGACTCTTTCGTATGTACAGTTCAGTGGCATTCAGCACAATCACATTGTTGTGCAAACATTTCTATTGTTTTAAACCATCCCAAGTTTAGGTTTTTGTTATAGCAGCCCAAGGAAACTGACAAAGAGATGTAGCAAGAAAGTCCTAAAGATATTGTTTGAATCCATGGGTCCAATCATGCCTGAATTCCTTTGACTCACTGATAGGAGGCAATAAATGTCATTTATTTGCTTCTATTATTTTTTTTTGAGTGGGTTTCTGTCACTTCTGTCACATAAAGGAATCCTGACTAGTACAGATGGGGCAGGTTGGTGGCACATGTTTTTATTGCTGTTCTTTAAATGAAGGTCCTGATACTGCAAGATGAACTCAGGGATGTCTCATTCAGAGTTACACCAGTGCTTTACTCCCACTCTTCTCTCTTGATTCCAGTTCTCTTATTCTGTGAGTCTCCATGCCCACTGTGATATTAACAAGTAATAAAATGTTTTGGAATGTGAGCCAAGCCCAAAGACACAAATTAAAGAAGAATTTGCAAAGTTGCAGCCTGATTACAAGAAGCCTCACTACCATGCAGGGTAGGGAGATGTAGAAGTGAGGTAACAATCAGGGAATAAGGTGAGAACATGATGTGTCTCAGAGAACTACCCAGAAAGCTCCTCTGCGCACACAGCTGCTCCAAGGCAGCCCTGGGTCTTAATTCTGTAAGATGGAATTGATGCTGCATGGCCAACTATTAATTTCTGTTAAATACCAGCTAGTTAATGAAAAATATTTTTAAGTCCAGGATGATCCCAAGAAGCACGTACTTATAAATGGCACCAATATTTAGTCAACCAACCGTGTCAGTTGCAACATTTGGATTTAATGGGACTGGTTGCTTTATATTAATTAACTACAGATTGATTGCTACCTAGATTTGTTGAGATTTCATACAGGTGATTATCCAATAATAGGAGAGCTGTTAAAACTCGTGCCACGATTCCTCTCAGAGCCAAGTGTTATTAAGCAGGAAATGAACAGCTATGTTAAAGCACAGTCAAATGGGGAAAATAAAATGAGGTTTGGATATATGTGGAGGAAGGATGAGGGTCACCACCTGCAGTTATGTCATGGCACAGGTGGAGGATGAGTGGCCAGAATGGGCTATCCCCTATCCTCAGAGACACTGTGGCCTCCCAGATCTGGGTGGGACAGGTGAGATCAGAAATAGGGTAATAGCTAATCATTTGATCATTACCCAGCAAGACTCTCATTCAGCCTGTGAACCAAGGGTAATGAATAGTTCCAGCTTTCCACTGAAGCTAGATTGAATGGATACAACCATTGTATGGATACAACCAAGCTCACAGATCCAATATGGGATATACAGGAAGGGGTAGGACAAGACCAGGCTCCACAACTTAAGAGCTGAGTGGCTTCAGGCAAGTCTCTTATCTTTATTATCCTGCAGCTACAAAATGGGTAGGAACAGTGGGTTTTCACAAGGCTTGAGTGTCATAGTGGATGTCAAATGCTTTGTGAATTCTCAGGTCCTAAGCACTGAAAGACTGTTAAGCTTGTTCCTGTGGCCAGGTGGGTTTGCTCTGACCACAGACACAGACTGCCTGTGTTGCCTTGGCCTGCCTCCTGCAGGCATGGCAGTAGAGTGACAGCCCTTGCAGTTGGGTCAACAGCAACTTGGTGAGATTTGTCAAAGTTGCTCTAGGCTGATGACTCCCGTCTGCTGTGACTTGGCTCCCTTCTCATCACCAACTGTGGTTTTATTCTGTCCTCCACTGGCTCTGTGCCGGTCCCATTTGGTTTCTGATCCACTCCACCTTGACTTTGGGTTTCTGGCTCTCTCCTCCGGATGGCTGACACACAGCCTGACTCAACTCTGTCCCTTAGACGAGAACCACATCCACTGGCCAGCCTCTCACTGATAACACAGAAGAGCCCTGGACTCTGTTTCTGCCAAGTCCCATCCTATGGATGGACAGACAAGAGCATGTGGG
Organism: Pan paniscus; assembly: GCF_029289425.2. NCBI lineage: Eukaryota > Metazoa > Chordata > Mammalia > Primates > Hominidae > Pan > Pan paniscus. The sequence continues at coordinate 67,066,766 of NC_073264.2, forward strand.
AAGCTCGGCCAGACCTGAATCCCTCCCTGCGGCTGGAGAGGTAGCTCATTGTTCATCTCTCTTTGGAGAAACAGAAGCTCCATCTTCTGACATTCACTCCAAAGCCTACCACATGTACAGTAATGACCCCAAGGACACAAGAGGGGAGGTGATGGGAACAGGGGCGGGAGGGGGTGGTGGTGGTGAAGAGGATAGCAACATGGCGGTGGGGTGGGAGGATAAGAGGGAGGTCCCTCGCATCCTGGGAAGCCCCACGACCACCTGCACCTCCAGATGAGTTACCCTGCAGGATTGCAGAGAAACTAGGAGGCTAGCCCACATTTCCTGACCCAGATTCTGTAGTCAAGAGTATCCATTCACTTGGCTGAATGAAGGCTCAGAAAATGACATCCATCCTCATGTAGGGGTCTTCAAAGGAAGGCATGTGTCAAAGCCCCCAGCCCACATTCTCACCTTCCCAAACAAGGTCACACTTCCTGTGTCTTTGTCTCCTCCTTTCCAATTCCTGCAACTCTGCTCCTCCACCCATGGGAAAATGTGAATTTTCATCAGACAGGAAGGCTTGAGTCGTCAACTGTGAAATTACTCCCTAAACACCTTCAATGCAAAGTCATATGCACTGTTTAATTTACTTTTAATATTACAGATTTTTTAAAGTGCCACAAAGCTACAGCTCAGCTAAAGATGAGTTTATGTCAACGCTTGTTTAGAGTGGATTTTTGCAAAATTACCTTGAATGTCTGAGCAGTTTCTCTCTAGACAGCTGCAGGCTCTCTTGTTTGATGCTGAGCAGTTTGCTGTAAATTAATGCAACATTTTACTCTGCTTTTAGGTAATTCTCTAGTTATTTGATATTTGTATTCACTTGTGGATTTTAAGATCCTTACAAGGAAGGAGAGGAGATCTCAGTTTATATGAACACCTATGATACTGGTGCTATGCAAGGCCATTTACATATCATGATTCATGATTCTAATCACTACCAAGAGAAGAATTTTATTGTCCAAATTTTGCAGATAAGTAACTGAGGCTCAAAAAGGTTAAGCAACTTAACACTTGGCTGCATAGTCAACCCAGGTCTGATTGACTCAGGCAACATTCTTTTTGTTATTTCTTTGGTTTGCCTTTTGGTGCCTAAAACACGTTGCCACCCAATAAATGTGGGTCAAATGCAAGATAACTTTCTTTACCAGTTCTGTCCAACACCCAGTGAATCCCCGGTTCATAGAGCTTTCAATTGCAAGATTCTGCAGGGAGTGCAGGTTTGCCGTACCAACCCACCCACAGAACAATGAAAACTGGGCTCTTATTGGGGGCCCTGGAGGACCTCAAAGTGCTCCTAAATTCTCATAGAGAGTCAATGAATTTCAATTTGATTTGCTATTTTGGAAATTTCTGGTGATTGTAAATCCTGGATAATATATTGGGAACTTCTCACTGAATTTCAAAAAAGGAAAAACACCGTGTGATTGTCAGCCATGAGTTATTAATCATAACTTGCCCATCACTTGTTTCTTATGCTGAGGGTTCACAGGAGCTGCTACTTAGGTAGAGAAGAGCCAGAGCCTTATCTGAATCTTGAGGAAATTAACTGAACCCATGGCTGTGCAGTGGAATTGAATCAGGACCGAGGTGAGGATCAGCACCCAGTCTAGGCTAAACTCTATGATTTAATGCCATGCCATCTTTAGACTAGAATTGTTCACTTGTGTGATTTTAATTGGTGTTTGTGTGTCTGCAACATATCAGGAGTAAACAAAATGTTCACATGATACTGGCCGCCCCCCAAGTATATATTTTAGGCTAAATGTATAGATTAATCAATACATTTGAATTCACCAGTCTTCAATGGCTTAAACACAATGCAGGACACTGTTCTTGAGGCTGAATGGAAGAGTGGTAGAGAGATCTATAAGATGCAACGTTTACCCTCAAGTGGTTTGTGGTGTTAGTGGAAGATAAGATGCATTCAAGGGAGCTCCACTAATAAATAGCAGTCTTGCAAATGTCCATGTCTACACTTCAACACAAACACTCCTTACATTGCTGGAGCCCATGACCCACTGCCCATTCTTCTGGAGAATATGAGAGCACAGAAGTGGAGAAAAAAGGCAACTGGGGGAAATAGAAATGCTTAGAAAAGCCTGGATGACTTTGGTTCTGACGTTCACTATTTCTCACCAAGGCTATGCAGTGCCCTCTGCCTGGACTCTGCCTCTGGCTGCTGCATCACCAACCCATGCCCTCTGGTCTGCAACTGGACTGGATTCATCTCAGAGTTTCTCTGCCCAAAGCGCCTCCATCACCTACAGAATAAAGTCCAAGTTCTTTCATGCCTTAAAGGCTCTCTGTGATTGTCTGCTCACAGAGCAGAACCTGAGGCTGTGGCTCCCCTCTACCTAAGGCCAGAAGATTCACTCAGCTCACTGGTCCCCAGGCACTTCCCTTCTCTGCCATCTAGACTGTGCAGCATCTCAGGCCTCTCTGTCTCTCATGCTTCTGCCAGAGTTTCTTCCTTTCCAGTCTTGCTGCCTGGCTGAACTCTAATTCATCTTTCAAGGGCCAGGTGTGGTGGCTCACACCTGTAATCCTAGTGCTTTGGGAGGCGGAGGCTGGAGGATCACAGGAGCCCAGGAGTTCGAGACCAACCTCGGCAACACAGTGAGACCTTGTCTCTACAAAGATATTTCTAAAAGTTAGGTGTGGTGGCAAATGTCTGTAGTCCCAGCTACTCACAAGGCTGAGGTGGGAGGTTCATTTGAGTCAGGGAGTTTGAGGCTGCAGTAAGCTATGATTGCAACATTGCACTCCAGCCTGAGCAACAGAGTGAGAACCTGTCTCTAAAAAAAAAAAAAAAAAAAGTTATTTATCTTTTAAAACCTTGCTCAGATGTCACTTTCCTTGGGAAGATTTTGTGACCACCATCAGGGTAAAAACTTCCTCCTCTGTGCCTCATCCTGTACTATCATCATTTATCTGTTCTGGATCTTAAGTTTTCTTAAAGACAGGGCCTAATTGCTGTTTTATTTCCAGAGTCTATTCTACCACCCAGCACATAGTAAGTTTTTAATAAGTGTTGGCTGAGTCGAATATGATGGTTTAAAAATAAGATTTGTGGATTAGTGTAGGCAACGACAGCCTTTATAACATTTTTTTCTGTGACTAGAGACTATTCCAATGAACTTTTAGAATTCATTTAAAAGTTGTAAGGCAATTTCAGAAAATATATGAATAGGACAGATTGGTACCCTGAAACTTCAGAGAAAAGACAAATTACCATGGCCTCAGGTTTCTCAGAAATGACTTTGTAAGGCAATGGGACAGAATTCACTTACCATTTATTGAGTGTCTATTGTGTGCCAGACTTTATGCCATGTGCTTTGTTTAGTAAATGAGTAAAAGATGGTTCCTGAAGAAGATGCCACAGTCTGGTAGATGAGAGGTAGTAAGGAGACATGTAATTAAAATACAGTGTGATAAGTGTTCCAACAGTTGATATTTTAAGTTTGGAGAATTTGACATAAAACATTAAAAAGCCATTGGAATTGTGGAGTTACACTTCCTGCTTAGGACAGATTTAACCTACTCTGGTTAAAATTTCTTTTCTTTGGTTTCTTAATCATCCTTCAGCCCTGACATGACATTCATTAACTGGGCCACCATTATTGTTCACAACTGACATGCAGGCTCTGTGTAATTCTGATATTCGTCTGAGCTTTGAGTATCAACATGAAGGAGGAACCAACCAATCTTAGTTCTGGGACATCTAGTGTAGCCCTAGTCCCTTCAGGCTCTTGGGGGAGGTGCAGAAGCTCAGAAGATGCCAAGAGCTCACCAAGAAAAGACGGAATGGAAAAGAAGGTCACTGACTCCACCTGTCTCACTTGGTACTGTTCCTTCCCCATGTACTCCCTGCTCCAACCATTTGCAATGAATCTACTCCCCTAACCCTACCTCCCTTATCTACTTGTAAAACTGTACTCAGGTTTCAAGACCCAGCCTAAAGAATTTGCACATAACCTTGTCAGTATGGAAAGTCCCCAAATATTTTTGAGCTGGGATCTGACATGATAAAAGTGGTCTTCTGGGAAGAGGACTCTACTATTAGGGAGATGTGTTAAGAGTCTAGGTACAAAGTGATGAGAAACTAGAGGAAGACAACAGCAGTTAGGAGCAGAAATGGTATCCATTCTTGTGAATCCTTGACTAGTGACCCATGAACTGCTTTTTGGATATTATTAATTAGACTGGGCTGTCTTTAAGTTACATGACTTCTTCCCCTGTTTTAATTGCTCATTTATTTGTCTCTACCACTAGAATGTAAGTCCCCTAAGGCCAGGCTCAAGTCTGTCTTGTTTATTACTGGCTCTTCAGGATCTCATACTACATGCTCCATACATATTTATTGGATGGATCATTGCCTATATAGCAATGTTAAGAGTCCTGGAAAATTCCTGATTTGGAAATCACTTCTAAACTGAAAGAGTCACCTAATTTTAGAGATGCTCTCAGCCCATCATGCCATCCCATCTCCATCAGTGAGCTTCAAGCCAGGCCCTCATTAAACCAAAGTAAAAGACAAAGTCAGGCAAATTTGGCTTTTGTGTTTTAATTTTCTCTTCAGTGATTTTTTAGCCTCAGGGTCATGTGGAGATCACAAAGTTTGACAACTTGTCTCCCTGCCCGTTTTGGATGTTAATTATATCTTTGTTTCTAATGACTTTACAATTCCCATGGGGCATTGGCAGGGTTCTGGCTAAGGGTCAAAGGAACAGGCTGGCAATCAGTGTGATCATCATAATTTATGTCCTGCTTCGACTCTCAGAAAGTTCACCAGTTTCCCGAATACACAAAATCTCCTTACTAGAAAAAGGAAAAGGAAAGAAACCACTTGACTCACGTTGATGTCATAGCCAAGTCCCTTCATAGATCTAAGAAAGTGGCATTTTAAATACTGTCTTCATCAATTGATATTTCTTAACACTCTATGTCAAGACTGGCTGTTCTGTGGCTGTAGAAGCAAATGTCACAAGTTTCAGGAACTGCCTAACAAGAATAGCCAACATTTATTGGTTCCTTACTGTGTGCCTGCTCATTTGCAAGCATAGGCCCATTTAATCATCAAAACAACACTAGGAGATAGATACTATTATTACTCCCATTTTATAGTTGAGGGCACTGAGGGTAGTTGACTCCACAAGACCCCTCCCTCTTTCTTGTCTGGGAGTCTCCCTAGGGCCACACATTAATTGATCAAAATGTGGAAACTTCCCTGGCTGAGGCTCACTCCTACCTGATTAGCTGCTGGAAACAGCCACTTAAAAATACCCTCTTGTTTAGTATAAACACCGGCAGAGAAGCCTCTTTCACAGATCTCTTGATTAGGGCTGCTTGGAATCTTCTGAATGGTCCTTGTGGGAGGCAGAAGCATAATCTACTCCAGGGAGAAAGCACCCCAAAGCATAGGCCCATGGGCATTTGCCTCAGTAGAACCAGCAGTTTAATTGCCCTCTTGGTTTTAGGAATTAGGATGTTAGCTGTTAAGGCCTACCTTTAATCTGCTAGGCACTCTGGTTTATCTCCTGGATATGACTGCCCTGCACACAGCCCTTGGGGCTTCTTGCCACCTATTAAAACGCCCATATTCTTTCTTTTAAACATTTTAAAACTGTGATATAACACACACAAGAAATCTCATGAGACATACACATTCGTGTTGTCAAATAATTCCAAAGCAACCATCTGCATTCCTATGGTAATCCAGGTCAAGCAATGGGGCATTGTGTCTGGAAGATGACTATTAGCATCTGCTGACCTCATAGAGAGAGGCCATTAGGCATTACGAACCTCTTGATGGAAATGCCCCACTTCACCTACAAAGCAGTGTTGCAAAAAACGTTGAACCCAAATCTGATGAAGCTCTAGATTGAACTGCTAGTTTATACAAACTACAGGGAGCAGAGGCACACATTAAATGTTCTTGAGATGCAATCAGCAAAATCCAAACTTGGCAAATTCTATAGGACAGATGACATAGTTTCTTCAACAACAAAAAATTGCAAGGAAGAAAAGGAGGAGAAAACTATTTAAGAGACCCATCAATCTAGTTTGTATCCTGGTTTGAACAAACCAACTATGAAAAATATTTATGAGACAATTGGGTACTGATTGGAAATTTGATGATATTGAAGAATTTTTAAAATATATTGTGCTTATATTAAAATAAAGTCTTTATCTTTTAGAAACATATTGAAGTACATTCCTATGGAATGATATGCTTTCTGGGATTAGTGCATTCCAAGAACACTGTTCACTCTTACCAACACTATGTCATCACCATCTCCTTTTCATTTTCATTATCATCATCACAGTCATCATTCTCTGCTATTTCTCAGTGTTATCATATGCATGTAAATGAGCTCAGCGTCACACAACAAAAACAGGCATTTCTGGGGAGAAAACGATCTGAGAATCACAGTGAAACAGCAGCTGAATTAAATTAGAAGTGGAGTTATGTGAAAGCAAACATGAAATTTGGGGCAGGGTGACAGAAAACATACCTATACTCTTGGAGGGGGTGAGTACATTTAATCTTGGGTCACTGTATTTTGAGAAGAAGGTGCAGCACCTGAAATGATCCTGAGAGGAAACATGGAAAATAGAGGAATGGCTTCTAGCCTTAAGCTTACAAGGGTATTTTCTCCTGGAGAAAGAGGAGACCCTATTAGGAAGGCTGGTAAATAAGAGCAGGAAAGTGAAGTGGGGAAATCTAAATTCAGTTTCTAGCCATAGCCAGTGCCTCTCTATCAACTCAGAAGATTAAAGAGGAAGAAATGGGCCTCATTAAGAAAGAGTTCAATTAGGAGAAAACTGTGCCCATGATCACAAGGCAGAACAGGCTCTCAAAAGAAGTAATTGAGCCTCCATTGGCTCATATCTTTGAAAATAGAAAAATTCCCAATTTCTCCTACATGAACTGGTGCACTTGGGAACATTTGGCTGGACCAGGAGATTTCCAACTTTAACTCCCATCACTCCTAATATTGTCTCTTGCCTAGAGCTTACATATCATCCCAAGGGAGACTTTCAGCCTCCCTCCTCTTCTCCCACAGGAGTGCACCTGGAGTTATTTTTATAGGAGCAGGTGTGATTTAGCAGCCACTTGCTGGGTTCACAGATGATCAGCCCAAATCTGAGGCTGCTGGCTGCTGGGGTCTGGCCCTGGAACACAGCAATTGGCTCACTGAGTCTGGGGGTCATATCATGGTTCTTCCATCATTTAAACCATTATGGACAATTCCACTTTTTACTATCTGAGTGCCACTAAACCCTGGGTTATGCAAGGCAGGTCCCATTGCCTCTCTCCCCACCCACTTTTTATAATGAATTTTGGATTGGAAATGCCCCTATAAATCTCTGAGTCTGACCCTTTCGTTTTGCAGATAAGCAAACTGAGGCTTAGGGAACTGACCTGCCTGAGGCCACACACTGATAGGTTCCTGCTGCTACCCAGGCCACTGTTTCAATAGCCAAAGAACAGAAGATTAACTCTTAGGAAGAGTGGAGATCAGCTCAACTTCAACCAAAGGCAAAAGATGAATGAGTTTTGGAGAGCTTCAGGGTTCATATGTTTTTCCATAAGTCTGCTGGGCTAAAAAGGAATGGAATGGCCTTACTGGAGTGAAAAACAGAGTTCCAAAATTCTGGGAAAGCCACACCGGGCAATTTTCTTCTTCCCCATTACGGAGATGGACTAAACTGGCAAAGGGGTAGGAATTACGTCCACCTCACACCTGTCTCATTAATTATTTCACTTGACGTTCATGTAGAAGGACCTACTAAGTGCTGGTCACTGTGCTCGGTGCTGCAGTAAACCCAAAGATACATAAGTCCCTACCCCAAGCAGCTTACAGGCAGGTGGGACCTATTGCTAGGTGATGCAAGCATGTAGACATCCAGGAAACCAGGCCATCAAGCAGTCCCAGCCTCATCCCTCAGACAACTGGCAAGATTGAGGCAGTGAAATACAACCATTTCTGGAGCATGGATGTTACATTTTTTTTTCTGCCAGTTTCATTAGCTTTATTTTCTCCCCCTTCTCAGAATCTTAAGGCTGAAATGAGTCTTAGAGATCATCTAGCCCAACTGTCTTCATTATGTGGATGAATAAGCTGAAGGCAGGTAGTGGAGGGTGCTAAGTGAATTCCCTATATCAGCATGAGTCTGGGCTGAAAACACTCCCCATGATGAGCCCCAGCCTCCCTGCACACCGAACATGAGCTAGGCTGTTTCTTTCCTAGTCCTTTTTTTCTGGATCAATGTAATGAGCCAAGACCCAAAGCAAAGCTGGTTTTTAAGCAGAAACCTGCTAAATGTGGACACACTGAATTATTCATATTTGGGGTCATTAATAATGTATTGGTTGTTAATATCGAATTTATAAATGTATCCATAACCATAGAGGTGATTAGTCACTGTTATGTGCTGCTCAGAGGTAACAGATTACCTGGCCCAAGTGTCCTTGACTAGCTCCTGTCCTTGGAGACGGCTCCCCTGCAGAGCACTGTGACCTTCCCGTCTCTATTAGTCTGATGTGAAAGAGCAGATGTCTGGGCTAAAAAATAACACTACAGAGCCCCAGTGTACTTCCAGCCACTAGCCCATGACACTGGCTGCTTTATTAAGTACTCAGCAGAGTTGCATGAACCCTCCAATATGCCTCCCATGTGGCAAGACAGAGAGCGACTGCTTGACAGTAAGGCTGCATGTCTGGGGATAGTGCCCCTGGGTGCTCAGGCCCCTTCACTCCTCTCTGCCTCACAGTTTTAGAGAAGCTACCTAGATGGCCTCATTTCATGTTGGCAATTCATAGCAACAGCATTCTCTCCAGCCATCTCTTAGTACCCATTTCACTTCTGTTTGAGGAAAATCAGGGAAAAGTGTAGGTTATTATTTGAAGGTCAGGCATTGAATTTCATAAGGGCATGATTTGAGGATACAGTAGTTTCTAAGAGATTGTCCCAGGACTAATGTCCTTCCAGTGGGAAGGAATGAGAATGGAAGATACTGGTCCAAGAGATGGCAACAGCAATCTAGTTTTTAACTCTGTCCAAGCCAGGAGAAGGGAGGTGGGGCAAGAAGTGTTTGCTAACTATCCGTAATGTGGAAAGATACAGAGAAAGAGAGGAGAGGGAGGAGAAGGAGGGGGAGGAAGAGGACAACGGGGAGGAAGAGAAGGGAAGCAGGAGAAGGAGGGAGGGAGGAGGAGGAGGGAGGGAGGAGGAGGAGGAGAAGAAGGAGGGGAAGAGGAGAAGGGGGAAGGAGGAGGAGGAGGGGGAAGAAGGGGAGGAGAAGGAGGAAGGGAGAAGAGGGGGAGGAGAGGGAGAAGGAGGAGGAGAGAAAGGAATGGGATGCAGGAGGCAGGATCTTGGACTTCTTTATCTGCGGCAATGCGGCTCCTACAGCAGGAGGCCCCCCTCTGAGATGTCTGTCTATGCACAGGGGACAAGACCAGTCAGAAGACCACACCCAAGCACACCTGGCTGGTAGCCAGAGCTTTCTGCAGGTCCCTGCAACCCAGACACAGTACAGGAGTCCTTCTTTTATTTTTGTCCCTAGGCTCTAAGTCGGACCTGGATCCTCAGTCATCTCCAGGGGCTAGAAGCTGTAGTGCCCTTCTCCAGAAATGGACTGCAGGAGCCCTTGAACTCCCACTAAGGGCCAGAATGTGCCTGAACAGTGTGGAAAACACTGCCTTGTTTCCAGTCTTCTACCCACTGTGTGCTTTGTCCGGGCTCAACAGAAGGGCACAGGTTGAGATCTCGATTCTTAGTGCCTGGTCGTGGGGACGGAAGCACCCATGCTGGTGGGGAGGTCACCCACCGGCCACTGGAGAGGTCCATGGTGGTAGGATGGCCTCTCCACCCAGGTGTACCACTAAGTGAGGCCCTGGGCCCCAGACAGGGCTTGGCCAGTGAGCGGATATGCCTGTGTGGCAGCCTCTGCAGCACTGCTCCTAACAGTCGTGTGAAAATAATAATATTATTGCATTATTATAAGGGGGGCACCGACGTGTTGATGCAAATGCTCATTTCCGACAAGACCGAGAAAATGAAATGGCTCAGAAGGGAATGGGGAAGTGCCCAGGGAGTAATAACTGTTATGCTGTTGAAGAGCTTCAACAATGGATAACTCTGCTGTGATTTCATCAGCCGGAAACCAATTAACCCCTGTGGAGTCATCTACCACACTGTGGCTGGGTACTGGGGAATGCCGCCAGCATCTCCTACACCCCTTTCACCAGCTAAGCCTTAGAGCTGGGATGGTTCCAATGAGAGAAATGTCCACAAGTGTGTCTTTCATGGAGTTACAAAATCTGATAGGTGATGCCCCTGCAGGAGTCCAGTACCTACCAGTCCAGTCCTCCTCTCACAAGGACTGGGGTGGGCCAAGAGTCAGCCAGACTGTCTGACATCACCTAGCTTGGGTACTAGGAGATGAAGCAAGTGTTTTCAACAGACTGAGCCCAGGATGTTTTCAAGGGAAACTGCCCCTCTGCAGCCCCTGCTGCTTAGGGGTCTCCATTTGACCAAATGGCTCTGTTCCCCTCCCTCTTCTGAGAAAACCAATGGGCCCAGATGAGGGCACCTGGCTCAAGCACAGCCAATCCATGAACTTGTTCAGATTGAGGCCTGGCAGGGAAAGTGACCAGAGCCTATCAGATTCCCTCTCCTGTTACCTTCACCTAGAAGATGTCAGAGCTGGTGCTGTTGGCAGGTAGAGCTGAGGTCATGAGGTTGGAAAAGGCAAAGAAGGGTCAAGGCAGGGCAGAGTGGGGAAGAGTAGAAACCATGTGCAGAGCATACAAGGAGGCCCCTGGGGCATGGAGCAGGAGAGGACAAAGCACAGGGATGCTTAGAGGAGAGAGCTGAGGCCAGCAGCTGCTCCCTGCTCTCACCTCCCTGCTCAGCACTCATAGAAACACACTGTGATGGTTAATACTGAGTGTTAACTTGATTGGATTGAAGGATACAAAGTATTGATCCTGGGTGTGTCTGTGAGGGTGTTGCCAAAGGAGATTAATATTTGACTCAGTGGACTGGGAAAGGCAGACCCACCCTTAATCTGGGTGGGCACCATCTAATCAGCTGCCAGCATGGCTAGAATATAAACAGGCAGAAAAATGTGAAAAGAGAGACTGGCCTGGCATTCCAGCCTACATCTTTCTCCTGTGCTGAATGCTTCCTGCCCTCGAACATCAGACTCTAAGTTTTTCAGTTTTGGAATTCGGACTGGCTCTCCTTACTCCTCAGCCTGCAGATGACCTATTGTGGGACCTTGAGATCATGTGAGCTAATAACATATATATATACATGTATATATGTATATATATGTGTGTGTATATATGTGTGTGTTTATATGTGTATATGTGTATACATGTGTATATATTTGTGTATATATGTGTGTGTATATATATGTGTGTATGCATGCATATATATATACATATACATATATATATATATATATATATTTTTTTTTCCATTAGTTCTGTCCCTCTAGAGAAACTTGACTAATACATACACTCAGCTTCTCCCCACATGAGTCACGGCAGTCCCCATCCCACCCCACCTTTTCTCCAGGTGATGCGAATGAGTCTCTTTCCTGCCACCAAAAATGCCTCAGTGGAAGAATGTGGCCAGGGGAGATGATGTGGTTTGGCTCTCTGTCCCCACCCAAATCTCATCTTGTAGCTCCCATAATTCCCACTTGTGGGAGGGACCTGGTGGGAGATAACTGAATCATGAGGGCGGGTCTTTCCTGTGCTGTTCTCATGATAGTGAATAAGTCTCATGAGATCTGATGGTTTTAAAAAGGGTAAATTTCCCTGCACAAGTGTTATTCTCTTATCTGCTGCCATATGAGACGTGCCTTTCAGCTTCCGCCATGATTCCTCCCCAGCCATGTGGAACTGTAAGTCCAAAAAACCTCTTTCTTTTGTAAATTGCCCGGTCTTGGGTATGTCTTTATTAGCAATGTGAAAATAGACTAATACAGTAAATTTGTACTGGTAGAGTGGGGTGCTGCTGAAAAGATACCTGAAAATGTGGAAGCCACTTTGGAACTGGGTAGCAGACAGGGGATGGAATAGTTTGGAGGGCTCAGAAGAAGATAGGAAAATGTGGGAAAGTTTGGAACTTCCTAGAGACTTGTTGAATGGTTTTACCCAAAATGCTGATAGTGATATGGACAATAAAGTCCAGGCTGAGGTGGTCTCAGATGGAGATGAGGAAGTTGTTGGGAACTGGAGCAAAGGTGACTCTTGTTATGTTTTAGCAAAGAGACTGGCAGCATTTTGCTCCTGCCCTAGAGATTTGTGGAACTTTGAACTTGACAGAGATGATTTAGAGTATCTGGTGGAAGAAATTTCTAAGTAGCAAATCATTCGAGAGGTGACCTGGGTGCTGTTAAAGGCATTCATTCAGCTTTATAAGGGAAGCAGAGCATAAACTTTAGAATATTTGCAGACTGACAATGCAATAAGAAAGAAAATCCCATTTTCTAAAGACAAATTCAAGCCAGCTGCAGAAATTTGCATAAGTAATGAGGAGCCAAATGTTAATCACCAACACAATGGGGAAAATGTCTCTCTCCAGCGTATGTCAGAGGTCTTCACAGCAGCCCTTCCCATCACAGGCCTAGGAGGAAAAAGTGGTTTCATGGGCCAGGCCCAGGGTTCCCATGCTGTGTGCTACCTAGGGACTTGGTGCCCTGCATCCCAGCTGCTCCAGCCTTGGCTGAAAGGGGCCAACATAGAGCTCAGGCCATGACTTCAGAGGTTGCAAGCCCCAAGCCTTGGCAGCTTCCATGTGGTCTTGAGCCTGCAAGTGCACAGAATTCAAGAACTGGGGTTTGGGAACCTCCACCTAGATTTCAGAGGATGTATGGAAATGCCTGGATGCCCAGGCAGAAGTTTGCTGCAGGGGCAGGGCCCTCATGGAGAACCTCTGCTAGGGCAGTGTGGAAGGGAAATGTGGGGTCAGAGTCCCCACACAGAGTCCCTACTGAGGCACTACCTAGTGGAGCTGTGAGAAGAGGGCCACCATCCTCCAGACCCCAAAATGGTAGATTTATCAATAGCTTGTACCTTTCGCCTGGAAAAGCCACAGACACTCAACGCAAACCTGTGAAAGCAGCTGGGAGGGAGGTTGTACCCTGCAAAGCCACAGGGGTGGAGCTGCCCAAGACTATGGGAACCCACCTCTTGCATCAGCATGACCTGGATGTGAGACCTGGAGTCAAAGGAGATCATTTTGGAGTTTTAAGATTTGACTGCCCCACTGAATTTCAGACTTGCATGGGGACTGTAGCCCCTTTGTTTTGGCCAATTTCTCCCATTTGGAATGGCTGTATTTACCCAATGCCTGTACCCCCATTGTACCTAGGAAGTAACTGACTTGCTTTTGATTTTACTCGCTCATAGGCAGAAGGGACTTGCTTTGTCTCAGATGAGACTTCGGACTGTGGACTTTTGAGTTAATGCTGAAATGAGTTAAGACTTTGGGGGACTGTTGGGAAGGCATGATTGGTTTTGAAATGTGAAGATATGAGATTTGGGAGGGGCCAGGGGTGGAATGATATGGTTTGGCTCGTGTCTCCACCCAAATCTCATCTTGTAGCTCCCATAATTCCCATGTGTTGTTTGAGGGACCTAGTGGGAGATAATTGAATCATGGGGGCGGGTCTTTCCCACGCCGTTCTTGTGATAGTGAGTAAGTCTCACAAGATCTGATTGTTTTGTAAAGGGGAGTTTCCCTGCGTAATTGTTCTTTTCTTGTTTGCCGCCATGGGAGACATGACTTTCGCCTTCCACCATGACTGTGAGGCCTCCCCAGCCACGTGGAACTGTTAAGTCCAATAAACCTCTTTCTTTTGTAAATTGCTCAGTCTTGGGTATGTCTTTATCAGCAGTGTGAAAACAGACTAATATAAGAGGAAAGAACCACATACCAAATAAAGCCAGAGAAACCATGTTCAAACGTCAAGACCAAGCCTGTGGTCATGAGTGTGGAGAAGCTGGAGTTGGAAAGAACAGCGTCCAGAATAGGCCAGAAGGTTCTAGGACAGAAGTTCTCAAACAATCTGTGATGATGGCCCATGTTTTTTTCCTCCAATCCATTGCAAACCGATTTTCTAATCCTTAAGATGCAGTGGAAATGTGGCAATGTCAAATGGCAATAAAAACTTCTAGCCACTTACTCAGGGGTCTCATGGAAGATTGGTAACGTGTCCACAGACCACACTTGGGGCAGCACTGTCTATGAGGTTGTCACACTGAAGCTGAGGGTCTAAGGCTTATTGTTCTTGGCTGTCAGCTACATGCTGGTAGCTGAATAAAGCTGGCTCAAGGCAGTGGCTCTCAACCTGGGGAGGCATGGTCCCCTCCTCCTACCAAAGATGCATTAAACAGAACTATCCTGCTGCAGTGCCAGAAGCACCCCTGTTGCAAAGCACTGATTTGAAGCTTCGAGATCAGAGTGAACCCCCATCCTCTGCAGGAAGCCCTTCAGCAACCCCCACCTAGATGGCCTATTTTAGCCAGAATTTCTGCCCAAGAACAATGAGACTCCTGGGCCCAGGACAGGGCAGACAAAAGGGTGTTGGAGAGGGAGCACTGGGCTCAGAGCCAAGCAGAGCCCGAAGTGCCCAGGGACAGAGAGATAATGTAACCTTCAACAAACTGCAGTGGCTTTAGAGTCATCAGCTCAGACAGAGCTGCCTACATCCATTTAATTCGATTTTAATTTCTCTTTACACATTCAGTTTTCAAAGATTCTAAGAAGTAATTATTTCCAGTATCAATTGACTAGGAAGAACAATCCCCAACTTAGAATAAGCAGCTTAAGGAGGTTTGTCTCATCCCTGTTCAAACACGGTGCCTTCCAGAAGCTGCCTGGCTGCATCACAGTCCCGCTGAGACAGGGAGCTGTCAGAATGCAGACACCTGGCAGAAAGGAGGCAGGGGCGGAGGTGTGAGGAGGAGGACATCTCTCGTGCCTCTGTCACTTCTCAGAGTCTGAGGATCCCAAAAGAAGGGAAAGAAACTCAAAGTGGAGGCCTAAATGTGATCCCTCTTAGCACCTTGGGTGTAGAAACGTAAATAACAATGACTTCCTCATCATTTGGTGTTCAATAAAACTCTAAGCTTGGATGAAAGGTGAGATCCCTCTTTCTCGGAATGATCTTTTGGAAGAAATCAGTCATCTTATAATGGAATCCTTACAAAGTATTTCACATGCTGGAACATATCCTCAGTTACCTTATTTTGAATCCAGAACACTGGAGAAACTGCCACAAACAACATCTTAGAGGTCACCTCTGATAGAATCATTTAAAAAAATAAAAAGAAGTAAGTAATCCTAGCACTTTGGGAGGCCAAGGCGGGCAATTACCTGAGGTCAGGAGTTCTAGACTGGCCTAGCCAACATGGTGAAACCCCATCTCTATTAAAAATACAAAAAATTAGCCGGGCATGGTGGCGGGCACCTGTAATCCCAGCTACTCGGGAGGCTGAGGCAGGAGAATCGCTTGAACCCAGGAGGCAGAGGTTGCAGTGAGCTGAGATTGTGCCACTGCACTCTGGCCTGGGCAACAAGAGTGAAACTCTGTCTCAAAAAAAAAAAAAATCATTTTATGGAATATGAGAATGGAAAAAGCAACACTTCTAAAATAAATCACTACTCTGTGTAATGTATGATTTTAAATGTATGTATATGTATAACTAAATAAGTTAAATATAAGTAGATGTTTTGATTATATTGTCTATACTTCTAGAAGCTCATATGTCTACATTGGCTAAAACTCTGTGGCACTCTTTTCAGCGGTGGATTTAGTTTTCTTGTATGTTGGCACATATGACACTTGATGACCAAAGGGATGAAAGACAGAATGAATGCACTTTACATGGATGACCAAACAACTCCCAGTCCAATGCATTAGAATCCACAGGGTAGCTGTAAAAAATATCGACATTCAGATACCATTCTGGACCAAGGGGATCAGAATTTCTGGAGGCAGTGCCTGGCCACTGGTATTTTGGAAAGCGGTTTAACTGATTCTAAAGTACAGCCAGGCTGAGAACCACCGCTCTACAGGGCGATTTCACATACCTCCAACCATATCCTTTTCCTTTTTGGGGAGGGCATTCAGTCAGGTTAGTGGTTAAGAGCAAAGACTCTGAAAATGTTCAAATCCTGACTCTTCCACTAGCTGTGTGATCTTGTAAAAATCACTCTACTTTCCTGTGCCCCGGGTTTCTGATATGTAAAATGAGAAAAAAAAAAAAAAAAAGAGAGAGAGAGCACCAACTCAGTAAGTGGTTACTGTGAAGGTTAATAAGTTAATGCATACAAAGTACTTACACTAGTGTCTGGCACCAAATGGGAGCTCAATTCACACTAGCTGGTGTGGTCTAACGGGTGAGTGGAGCAGGGTACTCCCCAATGCCAGCCTGCCCACCCATCCTGGTATCTGTGTACTCCATCCCGCCAGGCTTCATCTTCTGACATGGCATTTCTTAAGTAGAGGAGATCATGAGTGGGAAATGGAGAAGGGATGGGGCCACAGGGCCAGATATGTGGCTTCAGCACAAAGTTACATCCTAGTACTCACCGTGGCCTCTCGGCAGGGGGTGGAAAAGGAAGAGCCAGGTGGTATGTGCAGAGGAATAGACCCAGCTAAGGCTGCCACCCCAACCTCAAGACATGGCGGGGATGTTTCTTCAGAGCATCTGAGCCCCATACCCTTTACACACTTCCTGAGTGGTCACTCCTGTCATGTTCATCCTCTGGTCGGGGACACTATTTTACATGTGAGGTGGCTTCTTAGATGGAACCATGCAAGGTGAAAGGCGGGATGTGTCCTGGGACCTCAGCACAGCTCCGGGGAGAGGATTCCCCCTCCTGTCCCTACAGCATAGCAGTGATAAAGCAGTGGTTTGGAACAAGCATGTGAAGCCAGTCTACTGGGGCTGGTTCATTCACTAATTAGCTGTGATTTCAGGCAAGATGTGTAACCCTTTTGCACTCAGTTTCCTCATCAGCAAAGGGGTTTTGTGAAGAGTAAATGAATTGATATATGTGGAACATTTAGAACAATGTCTGGCATGTAGTACGTGGTATATACATATTGGCTGTTGTTTTTATGATATTATGCAGTGAAGATGTCAGTTACCTGTAAGATAACTTTTTTTTTTTAATTAGATTTTCCTTTCTTTTCAAATACCACTAAATCTCAAAAGGAGAGGTCACTGTAGCATCTCGGGTCCATGTCAAGTCTTCTGTGTTTTAACAAAGAGCTTTTAAAACACAGCAGGGAGCCCATTTATGGTCCTGAGGGTCCCATAAAACTTTTTAAAAATCTTAAACTCCTTCCACAGAAATTTCAGGCATGTAACTTGCCCTAAAAAAATAAATAACTTAACAATTTAAAAAATAGATTAAAACAATAGCTAAAAAAATTAAAATCATGGGCTATCTGGTGATTCCTTATAAAAACTAAACATAACATCTTAACATATGTCCCTGAGTTGTTCTTCAAAAACCCAGACCCCTGCCAAACGGACCCGCTAACACATAGACATCAGATAAAGAGGTTTATGTGTTAGCAGGAAACTGAGGACTAAACCCTGAACTCCATTCTTTGTTCTAAATTTTTTCCTGAGGTGCCTAGAGAAAGTCACACCTATGAGCCACAGCTAACATTCTTTTCTGCTGACTCCAAATTTTAAACAAAACTTCTCTTCCTTAACCAACTACAATCAGAAAATATTTCAGTCTACCGATGATCTGTAAGACCCTGCTTCAAGATATCCTGCCCTTTTTAAGCAGAACTAATGTGTAACCACAATATATTGATTTACAATTTTGCCTATAACTTCTGCTTTCCTAAAATTTACCCATGTCTTTTAAAACTCTTACTTACAAGCCATCAGGGAGGTCAGGTGTTAAGCATGAGCTGCCGGATTCTCCTTGCTTGGTGGCCCACAAACAAATGACCTCTTTTTTCCCACTACAAACCTCATTATAAACATTTGGCCTTATTCTGGGCAAGAGAACCCCAGTTTCATTCAATAACACCTTTAGGAATATTATTATATCCCAGGGTGTTGCCATTCCTAGAGTGTTACCAACTCAATAAAATTGGAACAGAACCCACACTGTCCATTTCCAGTATGTTCTCCACACATCTATCATGGTGGATGGACCCCACAGTCCAGCTGTGGGGACAAGACAAGAATACAAGTGATATGAATACAATCAGCCCAAGAGAGGTACAAACCATGAATGACAGGAGGTCAAAGAGGGTAGAGATCTCACCTGGTGGAAGAGCCGTGGTGGTGTTCAAGGGAGCCATGAAGAATGATAGATAGAATTTCATCCATTTGGGCTAGAGAAGTGGGGAAAAGAATTCTACACTTTTTAGGTAAAGTGGCATAAGCAGAAATATGAAGATGGAGAAGGGCCAGAAGTCACCTGATCTGATTGATATATAAGGTCCAGGAGGGAAGGATCAGGGGATAAGGTTGAGCAGGGCTTTGTCATAAAAGACCTTAAGTACTGGGTGAGCAATTTACACTTAATTTGTCAGTCAGTGGGGAGCCATTGGGGGTTTGGTAAAGGAATGTCTAATCACAGCTGTGCTTGTGGAAGAGAAATTATTCTCATAAGATGACTCAGAAGGGAGAAAGATGGGAGGGAGGGATACTGAAGAGTAAGTTGCCAGAATATTTCAGATGAGGATTAATGTGGGTTTAAACAAGAGTGGTTATGGAGAGAGAAGGTAATGGTATAATCTAGGGGACATGATAATTGATTGAGTGTTATGGGAAAAGGAACAATAAAAGATGAATCCAAGGTCACCAGCCTGAGGGGACAGAACACTGATGTAGCAATTAAGCAAAACAGTAAAGCAAGTGGAGGGACAGTTCCGGGAGGCTGGTGAATTAGGGTTGAGGTGCCAGATAGAGCTGTAGGTAATATGGAGCTGGAGGACTGGAAACTGAAACTAAATATTCCACTAGCCCTATAGCTGTGTCATTGTGGCATCTAACTCTATGTTTCACATACAGCAGGTGTGCAATCAATGAATGATCTCAATTGGAGAGTCATCTCCACGAGTGTGACAGGTGAAACCTAGGAGAGGCTTTGCACCAAAAGAGCAAAGTTTGAGGGCAGAAGTATAGGGAGCATATGTATGCATTTAGGGATGAGACATCTAGAGATGTGAGTCAGAGAGGAGAAAAGAACAGAGTAATCGCAAAGAGAGATAATGCTGGGGTAAGGAGGTCAAGATGAAGGCGAGTTTTGATAAAGGAGCAGTAAGTAGAAAAGGTTGAAAATGCAAAATGAGGACTCGTATTAGTTTCCCAGGGCTGCCTTCAAAAAGTGTCATAAACTGGATGGCTTAAAGCAACAGAAATTTATTCTCTCACAGTTCTGCAAGCTGGAAGTCCAATATCAAGGTGTTGGCAGGACCACATTCCCTCCAAAACCTCTAGGAAAGGAGATTCCGTTGCCTCTTCCTGGCTTCTGGTGATTCCAGGTGTTCCTTGGCTGTAACAGCCAGCAGAACTCCAATCCCTTCACACGAGTCTTCTCCCCATGTGTTTCCACGTCTTTACATGTTCTCTTATAAGGACATCAGTCATATTGGATTAAGGGCCCACCATACTCAAGTATGACCTCATCTTAACTAACTACATCTGCAAATAAGGTCACATTCTGAGGTACTAGGGGTCAGAAGTTCAACATTTCTTTTTGGAGCACACGACTCAACCCATATAACAAGGACCTAGTACAGACGGTTGTGTTTAGCAGTCAAGAGGTGACTGGTAAGGTTTGCAAGAACGCCATTTGGCTCAAAACATGGAAATGGAAACCAAATGGCCTGGGGGTAATGAGCGAAGTATGGGCAGGGGATAGAGTTGGGGACAAAAAGCATTGCAAAGAGTGGGAGGAGGGCTCTTCCCGCGTGTGATTGATTTTTTCTCTTCTGCGGGTGCAGGCATGGTTGTGCACTCTGCGGAAGGTTATACTTTGAAGCCACCAAGATTCATTCCATGACTCCATCATCCTTCCACAGGAGTATATGCTGCTGGCCTGGTAGGACTGTGGCTCTTGACATCAGAGCTTCTTTTCTCAGGATTTTAGTGGCGGAAATGGGTTTCCATTTTGGTTCAAACGACTTCTTTTTTTTTTTTTTCAAACCAGACTACTGGCTGTTTACGCAGGTATTTGGAGTTGGAGTTCTTTTCTCTCTGGAGCCCAGCTCCCAAAATGGAGACAAGACCATCTGTCTGACTTGGTCCTGTCTCAAGTGGAAAAAATACTTAGTATTAACAAGGTATTGGAGAACATAATAACAATGAATATGTAATACTGGACGAGTTAAACACAAAATGATAAACAAGTGTGAGTCTGCAAATATCTTCATTCATTCACGAAGATCAGCAGTTGAAATTATGACCCACTCCAGACAACAATGATGCCATGTTGGTAACACAGATATTCCTCAAAGTTCCAGGAATCCCAGCTCTCTGTGTATCCACACACATAATAGGAGCTTCAGCTATGTGCCAAGTAGTGTGAGAACGCCAGACTCTGGTGATCTACTGAATCAGAGTCCCCAGGAGACTCAAGAAGCTGCTCATTTTAGTTCATAAATACATACCTTTAGCTTTCTGACAATCTAATTGCGTGCTTGGTATGTTATTAAGAACTAGCCAATATTCATACACAAAAATGAAAGCCTATAGAACCGTGCATCATTTCTCATCAGAATTGCCAAGAGCACTCATATTTTCCCATCTCTCTGCCATCCTCATAGTCCACCACTTGACTGTGGACCATCCTTGACCATGAACCATACTTTGAGAAACATGGCTCTAGAGGACAGGCCAGGTGTAGTTAGGAAACTCCTCCCAGGCCCACAGGACTAGGCAGCCTCTCACAGCAAACAGCCATTGGCTCAGTGGCCTGTGCAGTACATTGAAAAGACTCCTCACCCAGGAGTAAAAAGACCTGATCTGGCTGGCACTGTGACCTAGAGCACCTCGCTTTTCTTCTCCCAGGGCCTGGTTCCTCACCTGCAAAATGAGAGGATCAGATTAGTTCAGTGGCCCCCATGGAGGAATAAAAGGGGGTGAAGCAGGCTTCAGGTTTTTAATTTTTTTTTTTTTAATATACTGAGGTTCCACTTAAAACTTATTAGAAAAATAATAAAGGCGCTACTTTTTTTTTTTTTTTTTTTTTTTTTTGAGACTGAGTTTTGTTCTTGTTGCCCAGGCTGGAGTGCAATGGTGTGATCTTGGCTCACTGCAATCTCTGCCTTGGGTTCAAGTGATTCTCCTGCCTCAGCCTCCCAAGTAGCTGGGATTACAGGCGCCTGCCACCATGCCCAGCTACTTTTTTGTATTTTTAGTAGAGACAGGGTTTCACTATGTTGGCCAGGCTGGTGTTGAATTCCTGACCTCAGGCAGTCTACCTGCCTCGGCATCCCAAAAACCCCTGAAATAAAGAATGCGTAAGCTTCTTCCAGTTAGATGGTTCTAAGCATGTTTGTTTGTTTTCATGGCCCCAATTTCCCTGGGAATTACTCTCCCGTAAGAATTAGTGGTATTGCAGTAAGACACTAACTTAGATTTCACGGGTCTTGCCTCACCTGCTTACGCAGGGTCTCCACTCTGTAAGTGGTCCCCAGATTCCTTTAGAGGGCTGGGGTGCTTCTCATAGGCTTGTTAACCAGTCTGTTCCTGAAAGGCATTGCTGCCACTCCATCTTCTCAGGCCAGCCATTTGCTGGGCAACATCCTGGCTTTCAGCCTCTTTCTTCTCCTATCTCACCTGGAGCACTTGTGAATTCAAGGCTGCCTGAGGCTCTGTGGGAAAGTTGAGAAAGTCTTGCATCCTTCTTGCGTTACACTCTGTCTTACTATTTTTGGCAAATAATATGGTAGAGCACTGGTCTTGGAACCAGGCAGAGGTGAGTTCAAATCCCAGCTCTACTTCTTAGTAGGAAGGAGGGCTCCTCTGTAATGCCAGCCCTGCAACCCAAGCCAGTCACTATACCTCCAAACACCTCCACTAGTATCAGTGTCTTATCTTTAAGAAGGACCTACCTGGTTGCAGTGAGCCGAGATGGCGCCATTGCACTCCAGCCTGGGAGACAGAGTGAGACTGCATCTCAAAAAAAAAAAAAAAAAAAAAAAAGGACCTACCTTCTATATACGGTTGTTAGAGGGATTAAGTCACATAAAGTATTGAAAGCATGTAGTATAGTGACTGAAATCTAACTTTAACTTGTTCAGCAAATGGTTCTTATTCTCATTATCAGACTGACGTGAGTTCAACAGGGCTGGCTGGAAAACAAAAATCGAGTGGTGAGTTCTAAGATCAACTCCTCTGATCACCAAGGTTTTCTTAGAGAATTAAGCTAGTTAATGCTGGCTCTTTTATTCACTAGAATGAATGATCTCCCAGGACACTTCTTAACAGACTTCTGAGAAGCAGTCCACATGAATAGCTTAACCTCAGGCCTTCCCAGCTGTGCTTCCAGTGGATGAGGGATCTTCTGAAGAGTCAGGGTACAGAACAGGCAGGGGGAGGTAAGGAAATTAGAGAGTATAGGAATCTGCTGCCTCAGCAAATGCTACTCAATGGCCTGGCATCTGAGAATCTTCCCCCTGCCTTGCAAAAGTGACTTCCCTGAGAGAAGCTATATGTGGAGTCATCTAGATGAATTGGGTGTTACCAAGTGAGACAGCTATTTTTCTAGATAGCCCCTTTGGTAAAACAAAGAGGAGGTTACCCTTTGAAAACATTCCCCAGTGGATCTTTTGGAAGATGAAGAGATGGTTGAACCCTCAGCCTAAAGAAAAACAGAATTGCTACCTGGACGATCACTCCATTTTTCTTCCTTTCCTCTCCATATCTCCTGGGCCCTTTAATGCCTTGTGAAGCCAAATTTGTTCTAATTATAAAGGCAGTGACCAGTGAGATTTATTCCAGGGTATGCATAATCTATGACCCAATCATGGCAGCCCCAGGCCCCAGATGGATTTATTCCAATGCTCCTTTTCCTCCCCTACAATTGGATTCATTCTGAAAAGAACCCCTCATCCCCTGAAATTCACCAAAGCTGTACAAGCTCTGTGGAAGACAACTGAGATTCTTCAATTCACCTGGGAGTATGGAGGAAATAGATCTTTACTTTTGAGTTTGAGAAAGCCAGCCAGGTAGCCAACCAGTAAACACGTTTGTTGGGTGCAGATGCTTTCTTTGCCTCCAGCTTGTTTAGTTTGCATCTGGAATCTGTTTTGCTGCATCAGAAAGAACTCTACAAACAATTTATTTTTGGTCCACTTTTCTGGCCCAACATACTAGGTGAGGTGGAATACAAGAATCACAGTGGTCTGTTAGCTTCACACAGCATCCTCTTCCTACCTCCTATTGGTCTCAAACAAATCATCTGTGCATTTTCTCTCACACTGTTAGAAGACCTTGTGTTTAGGCTGGTTTTGCCCTGTTAGTGATTAGCTGTTTGGGGCCATTGACATGCTAGTGTGTTTGTAAGTCCTGAGCCATTTCTGGAAGATGGCAGCTCCTTCTTGGAGGTGTTGCCTATGGTCATTGGAATATCTCTGTGTCATGGTAACAGGGCCATACGTGATGTGAGCCCAGATTGGATGAGAGTCCCAGAACCACTACAGCAAAGATTGAATATCTATGTGCTCTTCCATGCTGCCACACCCTTGGGCAGAGCCAGCTGTTACTAGGCTGTGAGTGGAAGTGACATATGTCATACCTAAGCCAGGGCATTTAAAAACTAGTGCTTGACCTTCAGTTTATCTGTTATGCTTGCTGCAAAGACCTTGGAAGCCTGACAAAAACAATGAAGCTTTTGTCAGCTTGGATCTTTGTGTGTGAACTTCCTTGGACAGTCCCAAGAACAATAGTGGATTTTATATGAAAGAGATATAAACTTTAAGTTTTAAGTCACTAGAATTCTCAGTTTTTGTTACTGTCACATAACCTAGACTATCCTAACTAACATATCCACTAAAGGTTTAGAGTTTGAAGAACCTTAGAGATTGGTCTAAACTTACCAATTCATAGATAAGGAAATGAAGGCACAGAAAAATGAGGTGCTAGAAAGAGAGAGAGAGAGAGAGAGGCAACACTCAAACTGGAACTTCCAATTTAGCTGTCTCTACCATCACAGAGTATATTTTGTGCTGATTTATATATAACCTGGATTTAATATTTTCAACCTCACTTCACAGTTAGCCACAATTCTTGATTGAAAAGTGGACACTACTAGGCCAAGGGCTCTTCTCTTGTTTTTTGACAAAACCACTCTTTCATCAATGATCTTAGCTGTTGTATTAGTCTATTCTTGCATTGCTCTAAAGAACTACCCGAGACTGGGTAATTTATAAAGAAAAGAGGTGCAATTGACTCACACTTCCACAGGCTGTACAGGATGCATGGCTGGGGAAGTCTTAGAAAACTTACCATCATGGCAGAAAGCAAAGAGGAAGGAGGCACATCTTCACATGGCCAGAGCAGGAGGAAGAGAGGAAAGGGGAAGTGCTACACACTTTTAAACAACCAGATCTTGTGAGAACTCACTCACTATCATGAGAACAGCAAGGGGGGAGATCTGCCCCTGTGATCCAGTCATCTCCTACCAGGCCCTCCTCCAACACTGGGGATTACAATTTGATATGAGATTTGGGTGGGGACACAAATTCAAACCATATCAGCTGTCCTGCTCTAACTTCAGAGAAAACAAGATGGTACTACTAGATTCTATACTCATGTAATTTCCTCATAATGTATAACCTGATATAAACCCTAGGGTGGGGGTACTTAAGATGTCTGGGAAGTTTAGATTCTGAATATATCTCAATATCTTTTTATTCTCACTAGCTACTTATCCATCTAATCCATTCATACCCAATCCCTGGTGTGTGTGTGTGTATGTGTGTGTGTGTAGAGGTATTACTTACCTAGAGTCTTGATGAGTGGTAGCAAAAACCAATTCTAGATGAAATATGAATGGGAATAGTGGCTCAAGTCAGGCTACTATATCGACAGCAAGTCATCAAATCATGAGCAGGTAAAATAAAAATTGGAGGCAGAGAGAGAACCAGATAGAGGCTTCAAAAGCAGGGAGAACTAGTGTGGATCAGAACAAGTGAGACAACAGTGGTTGCTGTCTAGGAGTCATCCTAGAGCCATGGCCAACATTCCAAGCTTACATTTTACATGTTTATAGCATGTGATTTTGTAGACAGCCCAGATTCATGAGAGTGACCTAGGCGATAGACCCTGACTAATAAACTGGGATTAAGACTACTCTAATCCACTCCTGCTTACACTCGGTCCCCTGTAAATGATATCAACATCTAACCTTGCCTTTTCCGCGTTAACTTGGCCCAGTTTTTCTGAAGTGCTGCCAGATACCACAATAAATGATGAGAGTACCAGGTATTTCCTAGGTCTATTCTGTAATGATTACCTGCAGAGGTAGGTGGATGCCTGCCCAAAATTTGGTTTGGATATTGAAACTGATGATGCCACACAAAACAAGGGGGTTTGAAAAGGTTTGGACAACATAACTGAGGTCTCTGAGGAGAGCAGGGCAGTCCTCTCATGTAGGTCTGAAATAGCTTGAGGGAGCCAGGAAAGGGTTTTTATTGTGGTTAGTGGGTGGGGCTGGCTTGAAAGTTCCCAGGCAGGGATGAGAGTGTTTGGTCTGAATCTTTTACCCTCACCAAAGGAGGGCATGCCCAGGCCTTCTTATGTAGGCATATGGGGAAGAGAGAGGGGTGGCTTAAAAGCTGTCAGGTGCCAAACATCAAAAAATGGAGTCAGACACCTCAAGACACATTCCTTTGCCATAACAATGATCTCTCCACTGGTATGAGATGGTAGGCCAGCTTTCTGCCTTGACGTGTGACTCAGATGTCCTTTACCTTCCCAACCCAGTGCCCCACTGCCACCCAGCAAATCTTGCCTCCTTAGGGTCTTCTCCTCACATTCAACTCCAGTCTCTTCCCCATCTCACAGCCTGAAGCACCGCTGCCTTCACTCCTGATGCATCACTAACATGGTACCCAACGTGCTGAACTTTGGAGACTGTGGTTAAATTGGAGGAGAGCCCTCCCTGTTAATCTTAAGTTAGTAGTGATTAGGAGGAAGTAAGAGAAATGTGTTTTTGAAGATTCAAAATAATAAAAAACCAAAAAAGTAGAAAGCAAATGAGGAATACAGAAGGGAAGGTAAGTGGCTGTATAAATGGAGACTGAATTGGGCTGTGTCTTTCTAATTGCCTGGATCATCCAACATCTTTGCCAGTACCCGGATAATTCTGCTGCCTGCTTCCCATGGCTATTCTATCTGGCACCCTCATGGCAGAGGCCTGGAGGAAGATGGCAGAGGACAAGCTGGTGGATGTTGAATTCTGACCCCGCCCTTCTGTTTTCTTATCTCTGTGACTCTAGTTTGGTTCCTTGTCTAAAGAAAGCTGGTCAATGGCCAGGCTGTTTTGCTCCTGACAGAAACAAGCTCACAGAACTCTCTCTCATTCAGGGCTTTAATTGGCCTTTTCTTTTGTGATACGTGTGAAGACATTCTTCTGCCTTCTTTGTAAATACTTTCTTTTCTCTAGAGTAGAGAGATGGCCTCCAGCTTTATAATGGATTTTACATGCAGAGAAGGAAAAGAAAATGATTTTGCAAGACTCTTTTCTGTTAGCTTGCAACACAAAGAAACATTATCCTCAGCCCGAGTGCCTTAGCAAGCTAAAATTGGCTGCTTCATCAAATGAAGGAGTGATGAGGTCAAAGACATAGACAGAGATGCTAAAGTCATTAGGTCCCTGGCTGATTTTCTCATTTTAAAACTTCCCTTTCCTTTGTACTTGATCTTTTACTGTCACCTTTTCTACTTCTGTGGGATTTACTCCTCCCTACGTGTCCACTTCAGTTTCACTATTTTTATGTCCAGAATAGCTGAGCTGCATTCACCTGTTTTCAGATCTTATGTTCCCATTTGGATTCTGATAAACTGGTGAGAGGGTTTAGGGAATAATCCCTACATTGGCATAATTAGAGCATGCCGTGGTGCTCTTAAAATACATGTACACACACAATTCTTTAAGACTTGACTCTGGCTGAAAATGCGTCTGAATATCAGTTGATAGTTATAGGGATGACAGGCATGAGTAGTCTTAGAGGTCAGAGAGAGATTTGGAATTAAAATGGTATTAAAGAAAGAGTTTTGCCCAGAGAATCCAGGAATACTTGAAGCCTGCCCGCGTTAATGACTTCTCCCTGCAGAGGAGGTCTCCAAGGGAGATATATGCGTAGGACAATGGTGGGCCAAGCAGAGTGATACTTCATGACAGCTGGGGCTTCTACCTAGGACCCAGGCAGAACTTGAGTAGGTCCTGGACTACCTTGCTTTTCTAGGCAAGAGAATTCAGTGTCCTTGTTATTCTCCAGAACCACTTCCATCAGCACCAGAGAAAATGGAATCAGAGATAGAACAAAGAAATGCCAAATCAATGCCCTGGAATCTGGCCAGTCGGGCCCATGGACTCCTCCCCAGTCTAAACTATAACTAAAGAGAAGAAGTTGAAAGTGGCCTCAGATGCCTTCTCTGTGGAGATCAGAAAAGAGACATCTTGAAGACCTGGTGTTACTAAAGAAACAAACTTGTCATTCTTCATCAACACCCTCAGCCACTTCTTGTCCTCCCTCTGTCACCTCCCACAATCTAACTCTGAAGTTGGGCTTCAAATCTAACATCTACTCAAGCCCTCTTATTCACCAAATACAGTGAATTAGAATAATTCACTATATTAATTGCTTCCAGACCCACCCTCATGTTCCCTCTTATTGTCCTGCTATGTCCTCCCTTCATTTCAGAGAGTATTTTCTCTAAGAAACCTCCCCAAATCTACCAAGAGGTATCTGTATTCTTCTTGTCCCCCCATTTATATGTGAAGAGTCCTCCAGGATGTATATATGTTGAGACGTTTTCACAACTAATGACATTCATGGCTGTTTCATGCCATAACCCCCCATGTGGGACCTGCTCTGTGTTCTGCAGCCCTGTCTCCATGTCTCACATGTTCGCCAGTTTTCACTAGGTTACACTGTGGTAACAAATATCCCCAACATCTCAGTGGCTTATAACAACCAATGCTTATTTTTCACTCCTATACATGTCAGCTGTAGCCCCTGCTGTGTCTTCCTCATTCTTGGACCCAGGAGTCCAGGGAGAAGGAATCTTATGGTAGAGAGAAAAGAGCAACAAAAGAAACCAGGTGATGGCCCTTGGAACTTCTGGTTGGAAGTGGCATGTAGCATGTTGCATCTGCTCGTATTCTATTGGCCAAAAAAAGTCATATGGGGTAGAAACTATAATCCTTTTATAGGGAGAGGAGAGTGGATAATTGGGAACGATAATGCTGTCTACCTCAGTTCCTGACTAGGGTTGAACAGTCAGGTGCCTTTTGAGTGACACCTGACTGGTAAGCTCAGTAATTGGCATCAATGAGACATTAATTATTTCTCATAGGAAGATTTGTCTATAGCTTACTTCTTAGAAGTGGAGATAAGTTTTTCTTTAAGAGTCTCTACAATGTGTAATACTGCATTGGACTGAATGTTTGTGTCCCCCACAGATTCATATGTTGAAATCCTAACTGCCAAGGTAATGGTATCAGGAAGTGGGATCTGGGGGAGAAACTTAGGTCATGAGGTGGAGCCCTCATGAATGGGATAAATGTCCCTATAAAAGTGACTCCAAAGAACTCTCTCACCCTCTTTCCACCATGTGAGGATATAATCAGCAGTCAGCAGTCTGTAACATGGAAAAGACCCCTCACCAGATTCCCACCATTCTGGCACCCTGGTCTTAGACTTCCAGCCTTCGGAACTAAGAGAAATAAAATTGCTGGTGTTTATAAGCCACCCAGTCTATGATACTTTGTTACAGCAGTCTGAACTGACTAAGATAAACACATTTCCTGGTCCTCTTAAACAAATGCTCCTACACCCAGTGTAACTTTTTTTAGAGACTCAGGGTCACAATTATGACCATCAACTTGGGCTTTGTTATAACAGTAATACTCCTATAGACTACTTGTAGGTATAGGGCTACACGCCTCTTCTTTAAGTGGCTCCCAGGCCACTCTACTTTTGGAGAGCAAGAGGACAATTCATAGTTTTTCTGTCTCTTCCCAAAATGACAGGCTCTCAGCCGTTCTATCTTGATGATGAGAGCAAGTCTTCCTTTAGCCCTTGTTATTCAGTAGCGTCAGCATCACCCGGGAGCCCATTAGAGACGGAGAATCGAGGCCCCCTCCCAGGCCTTCTCAATCAGATTCTGCATTTTAATTACTTTCCTAGGTGTTAAATATGCACAATAATGTTGGAGAAGCAGCCCAGTGATTTTCTTTTTTTTTTTTTTTTGAGACGGAGTCTTGCTCTGTCACCCAGGCTGGAGTGCAGTGGCGCAATCTCGGCTCACTGCAAGCTCCGCCTCCGGGGTTCATGCCATTCTCCTGCCTCAGTCAGCCTCCTGAGTAGCTGGGACTATAGGCGGCCGCCACCGCACCTGGCTAATTTTTTTTTTTTGTATTTTTAGTAGAGACAGGGTTTCAGGGTGTTATCCAGGATGGTCTCCATCTCCTGACCTCGTGATCTGCCCACCTTGGCCTCCCAAAGTGCTGGGATTACAGGCGTGAGCCACTGGCCCTGGCCACAGCCCAGTGATTTTCAACCTTGACTGCACGTTGGTATTGGCCAGGGAACATTAAAAATACTGATTCCTGGGCCCAACCCCTCCTTCTTCATAGCCCTGACATGATTAGTCTGGGGTGTGGTGAGGGCATTAGAGCTTAAGCATTCCCTAGGTGATTCTAACGTGCATACAGGGTTTAGAACCACTGCTGTCTGGTGACTTTCTTTTACTTGCTTGAACTTGCTGGTTCAGTGTTTAGAGAACAAGCTTATTCACAATTGTGCAACTGTGTTCCTGACTGCTAGCGTCAAATAGGCTCCCAACAAGGGCCAGAGGAGCCTGGCCTATACAGAAATAATAATAGCCCTGGTTATGAAGGAGCTTCTATGGGCTAGGAATGTTATCTCTAATCTTCACCATACCCTGTTACCCTAATTTGAATTTAGGAAACTGAGTCTCAAAGAAAGTGAGTGACCTTTCAAAGGTCACACAACTCCAAAGTGGTAAAACTAAAATTTGAAATTATGTCTGGTTTCAAAGCCATGAACTTTTTCTTCCTTCCAAACCCAGGGAACTTTTGTTCCCAATCTATGTGAGCTGTGATGATTGGACCTTCTAACACCTACTGCTCATAGGCCTTTGTCACTTTCTTCCAGAGTCTGGGTTGGGTTCTGGCTGGGAAAGGTTACCAGGTAAGGAATCAAGTCCCCAGATAAGTGATTATATATAACTCCTAAAGTTCCTTAAAGTATGCAACTTTACAGAGGGGTAAAGTGGGTCATGATGAGGTCAGTTACATAGTTCTACAAATCACATGGCAGAAATTAATTAGTGCAGAGAAACTACACGACACCCTGGGAGAGGGAGAAATTGTGCACAATTGAAGCTGCTTCTCTAGTATCAACCTAATAATTTTGAGGACATCAGTTATAGTGCCAAACATACAAGGGACATTATCTCATGTGACCTTCACTACAATCCTATTAATGTTAATTTTGCTTATTTTGTAGATGTGAAAATGGAGACTGGGAAGTAAATTTGCCCACATTTGATTAGACAGGTAATAAAGAACAGAGCTAGCATGGAAATACAGGGTTCAGAGCCTGTGCTGTTTCATCTACATTTCATGACTTCTTAATTTTTTAAGTGCACAGTCCTGCCAGTTGAGTACCTCCCAGTCATTATTAGCAATGTAACAGGCTTGTGACAAATTGCTCAGCATTGCTTGACATGGGTTAGGGAATAGCTTTTTGCAGGAAATAAAAGAGCTTCAGGTCAACAAAAGCAGAGAAACGACAGGCCCCCATCAACCATCAATCCATGAGAGACGTGTTGGTGCCAAGGCACCCTGCCCTCTGCTATTTCAGCCTTTTCATAGATCAAGGGTGAGAAATGGCCTTGTAACTTGGGGAACAAACAAACAGCCTGGGTTTGGGGTATAGCTCTTTGCAGGAGTTGTCTAGGAAACCAAATGCCTAGCACCTGAAAACCTGGTACTGTTGGGATATCACAGAACCCCTTTTGGGGCAAGGAAGCCCATCATCCTATGGGAAGCTGAGCTGAGGGTTGGCACCTATCCCAGCATAGTTAGCTCATCACCTGGGCTAACAAGAGGAAGCTCCCAGGGTCAATTCCAGCCATGGTACCCATGAGAATACCTGAGAACAGAGTTATAAACAGTGACGTGGGCAAGCAGCATGGACCTGCCCTCCAATCAACAGAGGTAACTTGTTGTGAGGAAAGAAAAGGAAGGAAAGGATACAGGTCTGAGGCACAGCAAGTTCTATCTCCTCCTTACTTTGGGTCTCCCATTTCAACCATCTCTTCTGCCTGGCTGATGGGAGTGGCAAGGGGAAAGTCTGGCAGAACTAAGCTGATCTCAGGATAGACAGGTGAAGGGAAAGGGGCCACATTTGCTGAGAGTGGAGGGGGGATTTGAAACAGGTAAAATATTTAAACATCACTATCTCATACTTTTGCTCCCTTAAATTTCAGGATCCTGGGCAAAGTTCCCATTTCTTTGAACAACCAGATCTCAGCTGGGTTATTTCCTCTCCTCCCTCTTTCTTAGGCATCCACCAATAAATATGTACCCATAATTTACTCATTTCATTATCCTTTCTTACACACCTCCCCTCTCTAGCCTGGGGAATATTATTTATTTCATCTGTGACATGAATCCTATCTTATTTCCTAAGGCCTACACATTTAAAGTTCAAAAGTTTAGAAGAGTCCTGGTGTTTTTTCCCCCATCTTCCTGCTTTCTGCTATTAATTCTCTTTCCCAAGAAAATGAATGTTGAATGGCCTGGCTGCCTGAAAGTCGGGTGGGATAGAGTCAACTGGGTGGTAAGAGATGGGGGAAAATATCATCCATTAATATTTAAACAGTGTTACTTCTATACAACTTGAAAAAACTAAATTCACTCTTTCCTTGATCCCAGGTACTATCAAATGCCACATATGTGACGTTAGTGTGGGTAAAGAGACAAGTCAACTAAGTGAGGACTCTTCTGTTACAGTGAGGTGGGAAATTAAAGAAAGAAAAAAATTAAAGAAAGAGAAATAAGCTTTCCTGTATTAGGCTGACTTATCCCAGAGGCAGCAACAGGCACAGCCCAGACCCAGGAAAAGCCTTGATAAACACTATCTAAGAAGCTAGGACACAAAGGAATGTGGGTCTGAGTGCACTCAGTAAAGATCCTCCTGTATACACCCCAAGGTCTCTCTGGTCCTCCTGTTCCCTACAACAGCAGATCAGCGAAAATCAGCATGAACCATACTGAGGCCTTGATCTTGAGGAAAAGACTAGCAATGTATAATTTTCCACCTGGATTCTCATTTCCTAGGCATTGGTCAAAGCCCTAAAGGAGCCTATTCAAGGCAATGACTCTATGGGAGTGAGGAGAAATGGCTCCAAGAGGGAAAGTAACCCTTCCCAGTGTCAGGGGACAGTTGGAGAGATTGCCTCTTTGCAGCATAGTTCCCAAAGCCCTGGAAAGAAGAACAGCTTCCTGAGATGCCTTTCTTGAATTTAAGAGAATCTGTCTCATCCTTGCTGACTGTTCCAAGAGAAACAGACTTGAAAAGGACCATGCTTTCTATTTTGTAGATGCATTTCCTAATTGCTCTTGCATGAGGCTGTGGCAGTATACTCCTCCTTTTCTTTCTTTTCCTTTTGGAATTCCTCCTGACTTCTAGGGGTGAGGAGGTGGCATAGGGAAGAGAAAAAGAGGAAAGGATTGTGTTCATGTAGCAAAGGCTGCATGATGCCTTGGAAAGCTGGTGAGGCTTCAAACACACATGTCTTCTCAGCTACTAGGGGAGTGGAATATTTACATACAAAGAACATTCACATTTGCCTGTTCTTCAGTTTGCTTTTGGGTGGGGGCTGATGGAAAAAAGGGACAGAAATGGGAGTGAGGTATGGCATGTTTGTCCACCAAAAATGGAATGCTTCTCAACTCTGGAACTCCAGAGCTATTTTCTTATGTGTAAAAGTCAACTTGTAATATCCCCAAACATCAACTCCTCTTCCTGTATTTCAGATTTTGATTCATGGCACAGAGATCTACACAAGTGCCCAAGGTTTCCTTTCTTCTCTCTCCCTCACTACTCACACATCCGGTTGGACAACAAATCATGTTGACACTAGCTCCTCAGCTGAACCTCAAGAATCATTTCCCTCCAGTTCAGACTCCCTGACCCTGTCTTAATTTTGAAGAGGTAATTTCTCCTGACAACTTCTAGTATATCTATATTATTATATATGCTAGTATATGTTTAGTATATTAGTTCCTTGCCTTAAAACTTCTCTTGCTTCCCAGCCATATTGTCACACTTATCTTTCCAAAACACATATATTCATTGTCACTCCTTTGCTTACAAACTTTTGCCACATCCCCATTCTCTGCAAGATAAAGTCCTAATCCCTTAATATTGTGCATGCTGCTTTCCTGTTCCCAGATGTTGACTTCCTGGCCTCATGCCCCTGCCACTCCTTTCTTCTTTCCACTTTTCCACCAAATCTTATGTGCTCCAGCCACAAGAAATGCCTGCCTTTCCCTGATTGCACCCCCATGGTTTTCTTATGCTGTTTCCTCACCTGAAAACCTTTTTCACTCCTTCTCAACTAGGTAAAATCCTTGCAGACCCAGTTCTAATATGAGTTCCTGGAGTGCTTCTCCTTCAACGTGTTCAGGTTGGCTCTGGGCTCCCAGAGCAGTTTACACAAGCTTTTCTTCTTTCTTGCATCATAATGTTTAGTTAAATGTATTTGAGAACATAAACTCTCAAGAGCAGGGACTGTGCAGATTCATAGTAGGTATTCAATTAAGTTTGAATGATTGAGTCTATATCACAATTCAAATTCCAAAGACACAGGGAATTTTTTTCCCCTATGTATATCTTTTTTTTTTTTTTTTCCTTTTGAGATGGGTAGTTTGTGCTTAGGCAGCTCCTGATGCTTCTTTTCTTACTTTCCCTATTTTCTAATTTCTCTACCCTTTCCTTTAGCTATTAATCACTCCCCTCACCTCTTGCCATGATTTTCTCGCTTCCTGGCCATTAAGACAACACTCTTCTCTGGGAGAGCTCCCCATGGTCTCCTTTCTAGAGGGAATGTCAGGAAGACAAAGCAGGGCACACCCCAAGAGGGGAGGGCGGTCCGGCATCAGTGGTCTATTTGCAGCCAAACCTAAATGCAAACCATGCTGCCAACGGGGAGGCTGGAAACCACTCAAGTGGAATCAGATCTAGAGACACAGACATGCCTAGAGAAAGGAGAAAGAGACATCAGTGTCAAAACCAGAGGCCTCAAGGCCAGGCCTGGGCGTAGAGGTTTCTCCTCACCTTTTTCACATAGGTGGAGAAGAGAAGGTCATTATGGTATCACTGAAAGACAAGACTGGACATGGGTGGAGAGATGGATAGGAGGAGGGGCAGGGGAACAATACAGTGGACATTTTCTAGCCCAAGCACAGGCTGTGTAGTCCAGGAGGCAGTCAAGAGATACTTCTGGGATGGACTGGGTTGACTGGCTGGGGATCTGGTTGTAACTATTAATGATGCCAGGATCCCACTTTTCAGCAGTTGTGATTCTTTGGGTTGCTGAGGCAAATTAAAACGAGACCCAAGCACCATCTTGTGGAATCTTAGGGCGGATTTATGAAGGGAATGGCACCTGTCATACCAAGGGAGCTAGTATGGAAATTTCCCCTGTAGCTTCAGAAAGGACATTGTGTGAACAAAGCTTACAGAATAAGATAGAAAGTCCCCACCTTCATGTTCACAGGCAGTGCAGCTGCCGACTGCTCCATCTCTGCTATGACAGGGAAGGGAGAACCATAGCAGGAGAGATGGGGTGAGTCAGTTACCACTGAGACCCTCATTCTGCTAGCAGAGATGTTTGCCAGGGAGGTCCCCTGATGAGCTCCTGGCATCTCATTACCATTTTCAAATGAGCATGGAGGAATCTGGGCTTTACCAGACATGTTGGTTGTGGGTTTTCCCCATATCCAGGAGTGTTGAGTCAGCTCATTAGTGCCTGGAATTCTACAGACTCTGAATGTCAACTAGGGAAAAGGCGAATGCTCTACCATAAGCAGAGCGCAGCTTGTCACTGGTAATTAAGAGATAAGGTCATTTGAGAGAGAAGGTAATTCACGGTACCAAGGGGCAAAAACACTGCTAATTCTCAGACTCCAAAAGCTTAGGTGGGGAGGCCAGAATCCCCTCCTCTCCACTCAGTTCCTACTAAGGCTGCTGTAGGTGTATGTACCCTACATCATTTTACAAGTGGATAGATGTAAAAATTCATTCCATTCTGAACCCTAAAATCCCAACTCAATATACCTCAGTGCTCAGCTCCCCTGGAGTCTCGAAGACACGGTCAGGTTTCAGCACAATTCTGTGCCCTGGGGCAGGCTTCCGCTGTGTCATCAGGTTCACAAACAAACCAGACACAGTGGTTTTCAAGGGCTTTTCCCACACCCAGTTCTCCTGCTGGAAATTGCTCTTACTGAGCACTAGCTCTGTTCAGAAACATGGCCCTGCTCGATTTCCATGGTTGCCACAAGCTTCCTTATAGAGTTTTCTCCAGAGCAGAAAAGCATTTTCTGCAGGTGATTTTCCCCTTTCTATTGTAATTCCAAGTCTCTCTTCCACCCCGCCCCCAACTCTTCATTTTCCAGTAACTGCTAAGAAAAACCTCTCTCTGATCCTGCTGTTACCACACCTCATGGAGCCAGCTTTGGCCAGCAATTGTGATGCTCCTGACAGCGTTTCCATTGTCAGCTCTTTTAAATCCCAGCATCTGCAGCCCTTTTTCTCTCTGCAGTATGGTTTTGCTTTCCTCACATGCCGCCTCTGCTAACAACTGCTCCAGTTTCTCTACTACCGGTGCTGTGGCTTTTCCTGTCTGTCTGGGCCCAGTCACTCCTGGGGGGGACAGGGGTTGGTTGAACAAGTAGAATAGTGGAATGGGTTCAAGTCACCACCTGTCACTTCCTAGCTGGGATACACTGGGAAGTTAATTCACCTCACTAAACCCCAGTCTCCTTATCTGTAAGAAGAGGGTTGTTGTAAAGGTGGAATGAGATAATCCAGTGCTTAACACAGGGTCCAGCCAGAGTAGATAAATAATCTATTTATATGAGGTAGGGTAGGTTGCCTGAGGGCTAACATCCCTGCATCCCACATCTGTAAAGGTCAGATAAAACCTCTTAGAAATCAAAACATTAAATCCCGAGAAAACCTTTCTGTTTTCAAGGAATCCTAACAAATATCTTCTGATATAGTTTGGATATTTGTCCCCACTCAAATCTCATGTTGAATTGTAATCCCCAATGGAAGTAGGGCCTGCTGGGAGGTGTTTGGATCATGGGGGCAGATCCCCCATGGTTTGGTGCTGTTTTCCCCAATAATGAGTTCTTGCAAGATCTGGTCATTTAAAAGGGCTTGGTATCTCCCCCACCTCTCTTGCTCTCTCACTCTCATGCTCTCTCTCTCTCTCCCCCTTCCTCTCCCTCCTTTCTCTCTCTCCCCCTTCCTCTCCCTCCTTTCTCTCTCTCCCTCTTCCTCTCTCTCCCCAACTCCCTTTCTCTCTCCTGCTTTGCCATGTGACATGCCTGCTCCTTCTTTACCTTCTGCCATGATTGTGAGCTTCCTGAGGCCTCCCTAGAAGCCTAGCAGATGCCAGCACCGTGCATCCTGTAAAGACCGCAGAAACCATGATCCAGTTAACCCACATGCCCCTTCGCAGTGAATCTCTGCTCTGTCCCTCCACAGATCAGCTACACAGTTCTGATTTCTGAACACCATAGATCACTGCCTGTTTTGGTTTACATCCTCTCTGTGCCTGGCTTCTTTGGCTGAGCAAAGTGCTTTTGAAAGTCATTCATGTTGTTAATGGATCAGTTGTTTGTCCCTTTTTATCTCAGAATATGTTATTGTATAAATATACAGTTGGCCCTTTTTATCTGTGGGTTCCACATTCACGGATTCAACCAACCACGGTAGAAAATATGTGAAAAAAATTACATCTGTATGGAACATATATAGACGTTTTTGGTCGTGATTCCCTAAATGATACAGTATAACCACTATTTATGTAGCATTTATATTAGGTACTGTAAGTATTAGCTATTATAAGTAATCTAGAGATGGTTTAAATTATATGAGAGGATGTGCATAGGTTATATGCAAATATGATGCCACTTTATAACAGGGACTTGGGCATCTGTGGATTTTGGTATCTGCAGGAGGCCCTGGAACAAATCCCTCATGGATACTGAGGTACAACTATATTGCATTTTGCTTATTCATTCTCCTTTTGATAGAGATTTAGGTTGTTACTAATTTAGAGCTATGAATAAATTGCTATGAACACTTTATAGTTCTTTTTGTGGATATATATTTTAATTTCCCTTGTGTAAATACCTAGAAGAAGAATTTCTGGGTCATATAATTGATAGGTGCTTAATTAGAAACTGTCAGCAGTTTTCCAAAGTGATTGAACCATTTGAAATTCCCACCAATAATGTGTGAGAGTTCTAGTTGCTTCGTATCTTTGTCATCATTTGGTGTTGTTAGCCTTTTAAATTTTAGCCATTCTGGTGAGTGCAAAGTAGTATCTCATTGGGGTTTTAATTTATATTGCCTTGATAATGAAGGATGTTGGACACACTTTCATGTTGTTATTGAATATCTTCATTGTGAAGTGTCTATTTGCATCTTTTGTCCATTTTTTAAAAACTGGGTTGTCTCTTTATTGTTGAGTTGCAAGAGTTCTTCATGTATTTTGGGTAAAAGCTCATTATCAAACATACATATTGTGAATATTTTATCCCAATCTGTGCTTTGCTTTTAAGTTATCATAATGGTATTTTACATGAACATAAACTTTATATTGAAGTTTTTAATTCTGATGAAATTCATATGGTCATTGTTTATGTAGAAAAGATTTGGTCATCCCAAGTCAAGATGTTCTCCCATGTTTTTTCTTAGCAGCTTTATGATCTGAGTTTTTCTGTTTATGTTAGTGATCCATTTAGGATGGTTTTTATATGTGATGTTGTAGGAAAGAAAAAATATATGTATTGTTAACCCTCATATGTTCTTAGCTGAGACATTCTTCTGAAAACAAAAGTCAGATTAACAAGAGAAAAACCTGCAGAAGTCTATTGACACATGCTGTGCTCGTCATGCAGGACAAGCCTCAGTTCAAAAGTATCCCTGCCAAGGCAGCATCTCAGGAGCCTTGCCTAAACAGTATTTTAACAAACAGTCATAAATTCTGCAGTGACAAGACAAAGGAGAGGACAGTTTCCGTCTTTAAAAGGCAGGAAAATGTGGGAAGTAAAATCTGTTCCCAGATTCATCTGGTGCCTGCTGGTATCTTCTCTGGGCTGATAAGCAAGTGCCGCCTTCAGCAAGGAAGGATTTCCCTTCTGCCATCAGGCAAGTACAGGCTAAGGCAGAGTGTTCCCTCTGTGTTTACAGTGTCTTTAACTTAACAATCCTCCCCATTTTGGGGAGAAATATTTTGGTTTCCTTTAATGTGAAATAGAGGCCAAGACACTCATTTTTCCACATGAAAATCTAGTTGTTGCATTACCATTTGTTGAAGAAAACTTTGTTTCTCCTCACTGAATAGCTGCGACATATTTTTAAAAAATCAATTGCCTATATAAGTGTGAGTTTATCTCTGGACCCTTTAGTGTGTTTTATTGATATATTTATTTATTTATCCTATGCGAATACCACACCTACTTGATTATTGTAACTTTACACTACATTTTGAAATCAAGTTTTATAAAATTCTCTACTCTTGTTTTTTTTTGTTTTTTTTTTAGCAAGATTTATCCTTTTCCAGACTTTTGTAATTCCATATAAATTTTAGAATGGGCTTATCAATTTCTAAAAAACAAATGCCTGGTAGAATTTTGACTGGGATTGTGTTGAATGTAGAGATCAATTTGGGGAAAATATGAACATTGTATAACTCTCTGTTGAGGTCTTCTTTAGTTCTCTCAGCAACGTTTGTTCAGTTTTATACCTGTTTAAGGCAGGAGGGTAAGACCGATACCCATTACTCCATCATGACCATAGCCAGAAACAAATTGCTGATTCTTATATTTTAAACTCTACTCTCGGATTTACCTCTCATAATGGCTTCATCAGTGTCTACAAAAATGCAACCTGTTTGCAAAGGGAGTTTCATTCAGAGAAGTGAGGCTTTCAGGGGCCTTAGAAAACCTTGCTCTACTCAGACAGAAGGTTAGATTCTATTAGTTCAACTTCAATGTTGCAACAACAGTTGCTATGAGCCATGTATCCTAGCTATAGTAAACCGCACAGTGATCATTTCTCAATGAGAACACTCTATCCAGCCCCAGACAATGTATCCATCCCATTTGGACAAGTATTTTGGTTGGAATCCTGGTGTTTCTCTCTCAATATTTTAGATTCTCGAAGTTTCTCTCTGAATGTGACATACCCAAGTAAACTTTTAAAATATAAATCAGATCATGTCATTCCTAGGATTAAAATTCTCTTATGGTTCCTGTTTGTTATCTATTGCTGTATTACAAACCATCCCCAAACTTAGATGCTTAAAACAGCCAATTATTATTTATCATAATTCTGTGGATCAGCAATATAGATTGGGCTTAGCTGGGCAGTTCTTCCATGTGGTCACTTACTATTTAGTAGTTCAGTTGGGGATTTCTTACATAATGGCAGAAGTGTTTCAAGAGGTGAAGGTAGAAGCTATAGGAACTCTTGAGGCTGAGCCTTTGGAATTAACATATTGCTTTTGCCATTCTGAGGTCAAAGCTAGCCACAAGCCTAGTCCAGATGGCAGAGCTGGGAAAATAGAGTCCAACTCTTGAAGGGAAAAGCTGCAAAATATTGTGCCATTTTTTTTTCCATTTCTCACAGCTTTCCATTGTCCTTAGAATAAAGTTTAATAATAAATGTAAAATTAATGATCAAAATTTTGAAATAAAGTTCAAAATGGCCCTACATAGTCTAGCACCTGCCTCTCTATCTGAATTGACCTGTTATCAATCTCTCATTGGCTCACTAAAAATAAACAGTTGCACTCCGTTTGGGACCTTCTTATTTTCTGTTCCCT
Organism: Pan paniscus; assembly: GCF_029289425.2. Taxonomy (NCBI): domain Eukaryota; kingdom Metazoa; phylum Chordata; class Mammalia; order Primates; family Hominidae; genus Pan; species Pan paniscus. Next base: position 67,107,213 of record NC_073264.2, read on the forward strand.
CTGCTTGGAATGCTCTTCTCTCAGATCTTTGCAAAGCTCAATTCCATTTTGTAATTTAGTCCAAATGTCAGCTCCTCAAAGAGATCTTCTTCCCTGAGCCCTTCTCCCAGTCACTCCTTACCAGCTTACCCTGTTTTGTTTTCATATAGCACTTAACAACATCAGAAATTACTTTATTAATCCACTCATTCATTGCCCATTTTCTTACCAGAATTTGGATACTATGAGAGCATGGTCACCAACTTTTTAGGCCATCTCTGTATCCCCAGTGCCTATAATAGTGCCTGACACTGAGTAGATGCTCTGTAATGATTTGTTGAATCAGTTAACATTGCAGTCTTCATCTTTATAGCTTTTGAAAATCCATATCATCTTAGAAAATAGGACAAGAGTAGGTGGAAATATGAATCTCTGTATACAAAACTAGGATTAAAAAAACCTGTAGGCTCTTTTCCTGCAATCAGTATGCATTGCCACCAAATGGCAGTAAGTGCCCTGTTGGGCATTCTATCAGGAAAGATTTTTTCCTGAGATTCACATTTTGTTATTTTCCCAAGTCCATGCTAACAAATTTATAATTAATTATTAATCAACATACTTTAAAAATTACTGACGTGAAAGAACAATAAACAATAAAGCTGTTTATTCTTTAAAAATAAACACTTAGAGAAACATTTTGTTAACTCCTTACATATTTGTTATTCATCATCATTAAATCTAAATCCTCCCACATAGCCATATTCTGATTTAAATATTCTTTCTAATTTGACGTGAAGGCCTCGAGGCTGATGTGGGGAGCTGGACCTTCAGGCTAGATTTATATTGCAAAGCTTTGTGGCTTCTCTCAGCTGTTAGCTCTAGCCTCATTTAGAGCCTGCTGATGACTTAGTTCCTCCTGGGTTTCAACTCCTTTTCCTCAACAGTAGCTCTTTTACTTCTCTTCCCTAAATCAAAATTAGAAACAGAGAGAAAAAACACCTATTTCTTTATCCTGAAAGCATAGGTATCTATGCCTCAGATTCTTTCTAATACAAAGAAAGCAATTTCCACTTCTCCTTAAATAAGAGCCAAATATCTCCCTTCATTCAGTTTTCTCATTGGGAATTCTTTAAACTACTGATTGTATACAATAGGACTTATCTTAGCGAAACCACAGCAATGGTTTCACAAGAGGCAGTTTATACAAACTATTTTCATGATAAGAATTCCTCAGAAACTCTTTTTCTAAAGGAAAAGATAAGCTCTTAAGCAGAAAAATGAAGCAACATTTATACAAATCTTCTGATTGGGCATTTCAGCTTTTCTGCACAGCTCCGCTGAAGAATGCCAGCTCCAGAGGGTGGACCTCATGAGTCAGCAGTAGGGATCCAGCTGTGAATCATGTTAAGATCTTAAGATCTCCAGGAACAAATCCTTTCCTTGGCTCACACTTTTTCACCAGGCTTGTCAGGGATGGAATAAGTGCTACAGGGATGATCCAGACTCTTGGCATTCCATGGCACAGCTGCTTGATCCAACCTAAAGGATAACTTTTTTCTTCTTTCTGTGAGAATAGCCCATTCATATTTTTTGCATATTGCTAACAAAATCCAATCACCCTTAACTTAAATATCTTTTAGAATATAAATGCAATCAATACGCATTAAGCTAATGTTTTTGTGTAGTGAATATTCATTGAATGAATGAAAATCGCCACACATGTAATCCCAGCACTTTGGGAGGCCGAGGCGGGCGGATCAGGAGGTCAGGAGATCGAGATCATCCTGGCTAACATGGTGAAACCCCGTCTGTACTAAAAATAGAAAAAAGTTAGCCAGACGTGGTGGCGGGCGCCTATAGTCCGAGCTGCTGGGGAGGCTGAGGCAGGAGAATTGCATGAACCTAGGAGGCAGAGCTTGCAGTGAGCCGAGATCACACCACTGCACTCCAGCATAGGTGACAGAGCAAGACTCCATCTCAAAAAAAAAAAAAAGGAAGAAAATAGCCACACAGAGTTTACAGTCTATAAATGTGTTAATTTACATCAGTGTCTTCTGCTCTTTTTGGGTTACGTGACACATATGTTAGAAAAGGTAAACAACCCCCTAAAATATATGTGTATTTGCATAGGTTATTCAGATGTATCAATGTTTTATATATGTGAAAATATACACAAAAATGTAAATTATAAAGGATAAGATAAAAAAGAAACAATGCTTTTTAAGTAATTGTGTTATTAATGATAAAACGTTATTCTCACTAAACCCTTTTTACACATTATTAATATTCGTGAGAACAATGCACTTGAAAATACTTTATGTTTTCAAATCCTGGTTTAGGACTTTGTAGTATACTCATTGGAGGGTCCAGTTCTAAGTTGGGTTTGTTTGCTTGCTTGATTTTAATTTCCATCAGAGGGAAAAAAGATCCTTCATAGATTCATATGGAAGGCATGCACCATTGGTCTCTCTTACTAAATTATAGTATTCACTATTGTCATGCTCAGGGTCAGGTTCCAGCCCATGCTGAAGTTTGAGGGAGTGCGTAGATGAGCAGAAAGAACACTTAGGTGGCCATAGGTGGGTGAAAGATGATTTTATTCAGCAGCAGCTGTCATCAACAGCTTTCTCACTCTGTCCATCCTGTTTCAGCTGCTTAGTCCGGTGGCTCCCACACACACAGCTGCATGGCTGGCTCTCCCTTGCCTTCAGGGTCAGCAGCTTAACTCTTTCTCTGGGCACAAGCGAGCTGAGCTGTGTCCTGGCCTCTGCTCTGTCTGTCTGCAAAGATGGACAGCTCTGATTGTCTCTCTCTTTCTCTGGGTGCCAGTGCACATGTACAGTGTCAGCAGGGCAATTATACCTTTTACAGACAATAGTGACTTAGAGCCAAGAGATGGCTTTCCTCTGTTATGGCTACATGGCTGTGATAACAAGTAGAGTTATACACCTGTGCTCTAAACTCGCTGAGTCACTCTGGATGTTTACCTCGGCCTGTCCTTGACCAAAGCACAGCCATGTTCCTTACAATTATTCAATCTTATTCACCAATTATGCAAAAGTATTTGTGAAAATTCAGCTAACATTTTCTATATTCTCTGATACCAAATTAGTTTTCTTGTAAAGAAATTAGAAGTTGATGTTTTTACATTTTTAGCAAATGTGTTCAAAATTCACTATGTAAATGACTTAAATATTAGAAAATTCAGTCTCCAAGATTTTTAGTGTGAAAATACGAAAGTTTTTGTGGGTGGTGCTTTGTCATTTCAACAAAAACTCATCATAATGAAAACATCTGTTTTCACAATGCTCTCTTCATAGCACAAAGCTTTTGGAAGAGCAGTTACTTTCCCATTCATTGTTAAATTGCCACTTTTACATAAAGAAATAGATTAGATGTATTTATTTATTTCCTGCTAGATAGAATTCTACCAACAACTATTTGTCATTATTTAAAAGGTCAGAAATCGGAAAATATTGTATTTTTGTGAAAGCAAAATTAGCAGCACATCTTTTTATATGACAGCTCTTTAGGACGTGGACACAAGATGAGCAGCAAACCTCTCTGTGAAAATGCTTTGCATGATCCATACCAAATAACCTGAAGATTTTATTATATTGTCAATGATCTTATTCTTATAAAGTGAATACCAACCCTAACATTTTGTATTTCTTTATGCTCTCACTATTCCAAGTGCAGTTCATGGACCAGCGGTGTCGGCATTGCCTGGGAACTTGTTAGAAATGCAGAATCCCAGGACAGGCCAGCCCTCCTGAATGACAATCTGCATTTTAACAAGATCCCCAGGTGAAACATATGCACTTTCAGGTTTGCGAGTACTGCCCTATGAAATTCTGCCTTCTACTTCTTTGCCACAGTAGCTTGTTAAGGAAAAATGAACTAAATGAATTTCACACATGGGATAACTCTGCAGCCTGACTTTGGAATCCTTTTTTTTTCTCCAATCAAACCACCTGCTCCACTGGAGGTAATATTCAGTTTTCAAGATGTCATTTTCTGTGGAGAATATGTCTTCTTTCATGCCTCTTTTTTTTTTTATTGACTCACAAAGTCAGTTCTTCTACAGTCATTATGGAAACAGAACCTAGCAATACCATTCATTTAGATAACATCTTTTCATCCCCAAGTCTTACAAACCTCCCACTCTTGTTCTAGATGCATTTCTTCTAACCTTCAACAGTGTTTTCTATGCATCTTTTAATATCGTTGGCTGACAAAGTAATTCATTTCTGTGTGCAGCCATATTCTTTTCCACATCTGATTTCAGTTATTTTCACAATAGAAGGAAGAACTAGAAAAAAGATGTGTGGCCTTTTGCTTCTTCCAAGTAAGAAGGCTTTAAAGATGCTTCTTTATTGTAGTTTAGTAGCATTTTTAAAAACACTGGATTGGGTACCACATGACCTAGACTATTGCTGAGGCAATTGCAGAAGTTTGTATCTGGGTTCTGAATGCTTAAAGTTTTTTGGTTTTTTTTGTTTGTTTGTTTTTAAGACCTTTATTAACAGGTGCTTGCAGTTTGTTGACTTTCTTGAAAAAAATCAAGTTGTAAACTTTTATTACAAATTAAAAATGAAGTTCTTAAAAATCTCAACTTGACCAGATATGAAACAATTTAAAAACCTTTAAAGGCGTATTCAGAAAAACCAGGCTTTTTTAAAAAACACGTTTGTTATTACCAAAAAGAGACGTCTTTAGGTAAAAATAATAAAAAACCCCATGCTGCATAGATAATGCAGATAGTTCTATTTATCTGGTCAACGGGCAAAATGCAAGCATTTAAGGTCTTCAGCTCCAATCTTTTGTTCATTTCTTATTGCTGGAATTTCATATTTCTTCTTGTTGGATGACTAAACCGGATGATGGTAGAGATAGTAAGCCGGCATTTACTCAAGCCCCGCCCTGCTCAGCTTCGGGAGAGAACGAATTCTCAGCTGGTGGATCGGCTGCTTTTGTCTCTTTGCCATCTTGTGGTTTAGGGTTTTCTGGGCGTCTGCGTCGGTAATTGAAGTTGCGGCGGTACCGACGTTGAGGTGGCTGCTGACCTTGGGTCTCATCTCCTTGATTTTCTTTATCTTCTTCATTGCCGTCCTCTCTAGGCTGTCTTTGGCGAGGAGGGCCTCTGCGGAATCGTGGTCTATATCCCCGATACATATTCTGCCTCACTGGTCTACCTTGTTCTCCTGCACCCTGGTTGTCAGCACCCTCCATCACTTCTCCCTGCACAGGAGGGTTGGAGCACTGTGGTCGACGCCCATAGGGTCTCCGCATGTAGTAAGGTGGGAACCTTCGCCTGCGGTAGGGCCGGCGTTGTTGGGCCTGGCCTTCGGGAGCACTCTCCGATCCCTCGTTCTTTTCCCCACTCTCACTATTCTGGTAATTTTGCTGGTAATTGCGTGGAGGACCCCTACGACGTGGATAGCGTCTATAATGGTTACGATCTGCTGCATATTTACTGCCTTGAACTGGAACACCACCAGGACCTGTAACATTTGCTGCCTTCGCACCCTTTTCTCCTTCGACAACATCAAACTCCACAGTCTCTCCATCTCCTACACTGCGAAGGTACTTCCTGGGGTTATTCTTCTTTATGGCAGTCTGGTGTACAAATACATCTTCCTTGGTGTCATTCCTGTTGATGAAACCATATCCGTTCCTTACATCGAACCATTTTACTGTTCCCAAAACCTTCGTTGCGATGACCTTTTTGTGCCGCCGATGTGAGGCTGCCCGGGCCACCGCTCCCTGCGCCGCTGCCGGTAGTGCCGGGCTTGGTGTCGGCGGCGCTGAGGGCGGGGGCGGCGGGCGGCTGCTGGGTCTCGGACTCGCTGCTCATGGTTGCGGTGATGGTGACTGCGGCCGGCTGCGGCAGCTGCGGCTCCTCCCGGGGTGTGATGGTAACTAGGCCGGCGGCGGCGGTGGGGCTGCTCAGGGCTCTCTGGGGTCCGCTCTCCGCTCCCGCTACCGATCGAACTGAATGCTTAAAGTTTTTATGTCCTACCAGTTATGACAACTTCAGGTACAACGTGCACTTGGGACAGTTTAAAGATAGTTAATGATAGTGGATATAAATACGTATTTTAAATAGTAATCATCTTCATCATTTCAATTTTTTCCCCTTTTAGCTGACTTCTCTGGAGTGATCACATCACCTCACCACTGTGTCACTTTGCAGTGTGGCTGACCAAGAGCTTGTTCTTGTGGTGGGCTGCTCATCAGCCCAGCCATTTCCCTGTTGTTTTTGGTCAGTGGGAGATTAGCAGACATGACACAAGAAGATGCTGCAGATGGGCTTGGGCATTGGAGCTTGTTCTCTTGCACCTATGCCATCACCATGAGGAAAACAAGCCTGGGCAAGTCTACCAATCCCAGGATGAGGCTGAGGGTCCTGTGTAGCAGATGAGCTGACAGCTGCTGGAGTCCCAGGTAAGCTGACTGCTGTGGAGTCCCAGACAGGTGAGTCCAGCCAAGATCAGTGGAGCCCCTTAGCCAACCCTCAGTTGATTCCAGTGGTGGGAGCAACAACAAGTATCGGTGTACTCGCCTGGGTCTTTGTGGTTGTTAACTGGCACTAGGTCTGTTCTCCTGTCCTAGGCCAGCAAATCTCCCAACTGCTGTTTCTTTACAGGAAACTTTTAAAGCCATGTGTTAATTTTCTGACAGTTTAGTTAAAATTAGACACTATATTCCATCAATGCCCCTGAGGGGGAATACATCGCACTACACTGAATTGAAAGAAGGGGGAGCAACTCATCTAGACCCCTGATTTATGTAAGCTCAAGATCCACAGGTGATAACCATGGACACCTTTGTACACTGAAGGTTTATAATTCGCAGTGCCGTGCTTTGGTGTTTCAGAAGCAGAGAGAGGTGTTTATAGAATGGTTCTGCCTGAAAATAGAGAGGAGGGAGAAGGGCAGGTGATGATAACTTTGGGGAATGTCTGAAGCATATGGGGAAAGCACTCCCCATCACAGAATCACCATTCTGCTCCTTACCTTTGTGGTTTAGCCCTTGGAAACCTGGCTTCATTGATCCACAAGCTCATTTCTTGCCCTTCCAAGTGTAATATGGATGTAAGCCAGAGCTGTCTTTTCCTCACTTTTGCAGACACTCCTGTCTCCCCACCCTGCTCTTTAAATTAAACTCTTTCACAGTCCAATAATCTTCTCTCATAAACAAGCTTTGGAGAGAACATTTTTTTTCTTTTGCCCAGGAGCAGTTTCCACCAACTTCATGGAGGTGGTGAAGGGCTTTCCCCCTTTCAACAAAAGCAATAAAGCTGACTTTGCTGTCGTTAAGTTTTATAAGGTAATGCTGACCCTATCATGAAGTGTTCTCATCTAGGCTGACTTTGCTCATTAACCGCAGTTGAGTGTTAACCTTTCTGGACATAAATAATACAGCAGCACCTTGATCTGCATGAAAGAGGAGTGAATGGCTAGGCCTTTGTCTTTTTCCCTTGGATTCTTACAAACTGCTTTTTCTTCTTGTGTTTGACAAAATGTCAAAGCTGTATTTCTCTTTATCTGTGTTAAGATATCTGTGACCTCATGCTCTCTGCCATTTAACTTTGCAATGTGTGGGTGGACTGACCTGACACTGGGCTCAGCCACATGATTTGCTTTGGCCAGTGGGAGATTAGCAGGCATGACACAAGAAGAGGCGGCAGATGGGCTTGGAAATTGTAGCTTGCTCTATTGCATCTCTGCCATTGCCATGAGAAAAAACAAGTCCATGCAAGTCTACCCATCCCAGGATGAAGCTGAGGGTCTTGTGGAGCAGATGAGGCTCATCCAGATCAGATGACAGCTGTGGAGTCCTAGAGAGTTTAGTACAGCCAAGATCAGTGGAGCCAGTTAGCTGATTGTCAGTTGATTCCAGATGTGAGAGCATCAACATGTATTGGTGTACCTTCCTGGGGTTTTGCGGTTGTTTTTTAACTGGCACCAGGTCTGTCCTCCTGACAGGGTCAGTACCTCTCTCTGCACCCAGGACCCAGGCAAGCCCCCCATCTCACCTTCTCACATATGCCCCTCTAATCATCACCCCTTCTTCCTCCCATCTCATGAAACTTTGCCTCTCTATTGGCTAATTCTCATGAGCATTTGAATCACTTCAAGTCTCTTCTATCATTTAGTTTCTAATAATTTAGTTTCAAAATAATTGCCTTATATCCTGTCATTCTCCTCTGGCACTTATTGCCTCCTCTCCCCATGTCCTTCACATATGGAATCTTGAAAAAGTTGTTCGTACTCTAAATTTCACGTTTTCACCTTCCATTCACTCTGCAACTCACTGCAGCTGTATTTCCTCTTCCATTGTGCCACTGAAACTGCTTTTACCCAGACCACCAATGATCTGTTTGCCATTGATGATAGTGGACACCTCCAGTAATTCTTTTAAAATTCCTCTTTCATTTTGTATGACCTCTTTGTAACGTTTGACTCTGTTGACAAACCATTTGTTCCCAAAGCCTCTCTTCCCATGGCATCTCTGACAACACACTCTCCTAGGTCTTCTACTCCACTGATCCTCAGGCTGCCTCATGGGCTCCTCACCCTCATTCCATCTCTTTGATATTGGTTAGTTCCCTAGGGCTCTGTTCTAGGATCTCTTCTCCCCATACCAAGGGTAATTTCATCCATATTTCATTGCCTACATTACCAAGAATAAGATGATAACTCCCAAATCTCTAAGTCCTGCCAGTTCCCTGTCCTGGGCTCCAGATACATATATCTAAGAGTTTATTGGATATCCCAAAGGCAAACATGAAATATCTAAAATTTAATTCACCATTGTTTCCCTTAAACTCCCTCTTCCCCTTTTGTTCACTATCTCAGTAAGTGGTACCATTTCCCACCCAGTGGTATAACCCAAAATCCCTTTAGCTTCTTTCTTTCCTCCTCTTCCACATTCAACCCATGTCAGTGTCCTAATTTTACCTTCCTAGCATATCTTCAGTCTGTTCACTTCTTTCTGTCCCATGTCAGGTACCTTAGTTCAGGCCACTCATATCCTTTGGCTTGATTATTTATTGCTTTATGAGACTCCCAACTTGCCTCCCGTGTCCACGTTTCCCTGTTCCAATCCATTTTGCACACTGCAGCCTATACCATCTGATATGGTTTGACTGTGTCTCCACCCATATCTCATCTTGAGTTGTAGTTCCCATCACCCCCATGTGTCATGGGAGGGACCTGGTGGGAGGTAATTGAATCATAGGGATATTTACCTCCATGCTGTTCTCATGATAGTGAGTTCTCACGAGATCTGATGGTTTTATAAGGCCTTTTCCCCCTTTGGCTTGGGACTTCTCCTCGCTGCCGCCATGTAAAGAAGGACTTGTTTGCTTTCCCTTCCACCATGATTGTAAGTTTCCTGAGGCCTCCCCAGCCATGCTAAACTGTGAGCCAATTAAACTGCTTTCTTTTATAAATTATCCAGTCTCGGGTATGTTTTTATTTGCAGTGTGAGAACAGACAAATACACCATCTTTCTAAAATGGATATCTGATCACATCATCCCCCTGCTTAGAACCTTTTAAGGGTTTTCCATTTTCAAGAATCATACAAGGTTCTTTGTGATCTGGATCCCTGCTTACTTCTCCAGCTTTTACCTCTTGACATTCCCTTCCTTGAACTAGTGGAAGCCATAAATAGCTGCTTGGAAGTTGCTGAAGGACACCCCATTTTCTCTCTCCTTGCAGATTTTTGTACCTCTAGCTCTATCTGCCTGGAACAACCCACACCCCAGCCTTGCCCTAGCAGGTCAGGTAGGAAGCGTTCCTGGTGCACTGGCACAATACCCCCTGCCTCCCTTTCCACTTATTCCATCCCTTTGCACTCAGTGGCCTCTTTCCTAGTCTATCATCTATGTGTGAGGTCCTCCAGGCAGGGATTGTGCCTTGGTTATCACTGCATTTTCAGGAGTCACCACATTTGGGAACATAGTAGGTGCTCAATAAACACTGGTTAACTGAGTGACTGAGAAAGGTAAATACATTAATGAATATGCACATGAACCATAGACTTGTCACCTGAAAGCTTCTCTACTTTGTATACTGTAGAGCTAAGACCTTTTAGGTTCTCAAAGATTTCCTCCTCTTGCTTATCATCTACAAATGGATTTTGTCCTTACTTTATTGGCACTATCTTTAGGTCCTATAAAAATGTCTTCAATTCCTTTTACTAGCTATCTCAGAGTAATAAGCTTCTCAAGTTTCCCCTGTCTCTAATGACTGCCATATGGGGACATGATACGCTAATGCTCACTTCAATAAGCTGAAGTTATTGTTAAACAAACTGAACTACCTCCAGCTCACCTTCCATTTTAAAGGGCCCACTAAAATTGATTATGTGAAATAGGCTTTTAAAAAATATCCTCCTTAAGTAGAAAATATAAACAGGGGAGGACTGTTAGCTCAGAAAATGTCAGCCTATTTGGAGACCCAGTTTATTTCACTTGACTGAACAGGAGGTAATAATGCCCATTGGCACAGTGCAGTCTGGACCTGTTTTTGTCCACATTAATGGATTCAGAGTTCTCGAAGATTCTGATAAAAAGAAAATGGCTCCAGCTTCAGCTTTGAATGTCTTTGGGAGTGAGTGACTCACCTATGACATGGCACATTCATATGTCTATGTGATGGAGGTAACAGTGCACACAAGCACTGTAGCACGGAATGTTTTGTTCATTTGTGCCATGTTTCCTTAATACTAATAAACCAGAGTATCACAATTCTACATCTAAAGACTTATTTATGACTGCATAAAAGCTGTTGCTATCACAAGGATTGTATCAATTTACACATACACAGACACAGACAGATACACACATATTTATATAATATTTATCATGTGAGTCTTCTGTGTACTATCTTCTAAGGCTATAAACAGTAAATAGCCTTAGACTGAGCATTTTTCTACACCCCCATTTGGGGTCATTTTAGGAAATGAGAGACCTGGGATCATAATCAAAAAAGAATCCAAGGCTGCAATTCAGTTCCAAAATGGGGAAGACAGCTCTGATTCTCTAGCTTTTGTTAATAGACTTCTTGAACTGTGGTCATTCAGCCAGGCGGCTTCCTTGAACCTTGTTCACTGTGTCCACTGTCAGGATGAAATGCCCTCTCTGAGGCCTGAAAACATAACCCAGACGGGGAATGCAGACAGACAGGCAGAGGAACATGGCATCACAGATTGCTGAAAGGGTGGTAGGGGTCTCACAGCAAATACAGCCCTAGGCAAGGTATCTGGAGGACAACCCAGGTGAGCTTCTACTGGTGATTTGGGGCCAGAAGCTGTCCACTGTTTTTGAAAGTTTTGATAGGTTTTGTGTGTGTGTGTGTGTGTGTGTGTGTGTGTGTGTGTGTGTGTGCGTGCGTGCGTGCCAGTTCTCTTTTTTTTTCTTTAAACAGAGAAACTAAACTATTGTGGTATCAATAGGGTGAATCAAAGCTGTAGAAAAGCTTGTTAGGTAGCAGAGAGAAATGCCGAAATGAAAAAGCATGGGCTACAGAAGAGAAGCGAAAATGGTCAGTTAGAGTCAACCAAAGTCTCCTAACCTGCAGCCCAGCAAGTACATTACCTGCCTACCCACCTCCGCCCAGAGGTACAGGATCTGTCTGCGTAACCCTGCCAGACCTTTTGTTTTTAGTCTGAAGAAGCAGAGTTCAGTGTGCACAAAGCTCTGAATATTTTCTTTCCAACCCTAAAACTCATAAAAACATAGACAATGGGCTTTAAAAGGCAGTGGAAGCTGGGTATGGTGGCACATGCCTGTAATCCCAGCACTTTGGGAGGCTGAGGCAGGTGAATCACTTGAGGTCAGGAGTTCCAGACCAGCCTGGCCAATATGGTGAAACCCTGTCTCTACTAAAAATAGAAAAATTAGCTGGTTGTGGTGGCGGGCACCTGTAACCCCAGCTACTAGGGAAGCTGATGAAGAAGAATTGCTTGAACCTGAGAAAAAGAGGTTGCAGTGAGCTGAGATCGCACCACTGCACTCCAGCTTGGGTTACAGAGCAAGACTCTGTCTCAAAAAAAAGGCAGTGGAGTCTCCAAACTCTCATGATTCCATATCCCTATCAGTTAAAAATTGTATTTTTATTTATTAATACATTATAAGAATATACTAATATACTAACAAGGTGCACACGATAAAGCATATATATAAAAATAGAGGCTAAGCAATGTATGAGATAAAACATACAAAAGGAGGTATTTTCTTCCCATACGATAGGAGAGTGCTGGGAACAAAGGGAATATCAAGAGAGTGAGAAGCTGATAAATTCTTCCAAGAGGTGATTATAAATACAGAAGGTGAAAAATATAGTGGACTAGAAATCCTGAAAACTTTCCCATTCTAAAATAAACAGGCAAACAGTAACAACTTAAAATGCGGAACAAAATGTTTTAAGAATTCAGAACTTTTGAGACAGTAGAGAAAGGCTCAGAATATGAAAATAAAGTGGCTGTGGAAGCCAACAGCTGCCCTCCAGGGGTTCCTTGGCCCCATCATCTTTTCTAGAGCCGTGGGTTTTTATGGCCATGGTGGGGCAGGTGTCCAGACAATGGATCACCACCAGCTAGGGAATTGGAAGGGCAGGAATTCCCTACATGCTACACCCACTGGGGAAAAAAAAAACACTAGGAAAAAATTCTGCTTCACAAGGGCACAAACAAAAAAAAGTGACTATTTTTGCTTTGGCCTTTGGAAGATGAAAAATCTCTTTTAAATATTTGTAACAACAACAAGCCTGTGCCCATACAGGAGCTTAAACACTACCTATGTATACCAGAAAAACCCAGAGATATTAGTTAATGAGAAATTAATTCAAAGCAACCCAGTGTTGGAAGCACCCCTGGCATGTGGCAGAAGCAAATACAAATCCTCTCTGGAGGAAAATCCTTCAACCAGACTCTTGGGATTCCCACAGATAAAAGCCTGAGAAACAAGAAGATATGAAGGGCAGAGAAGTCAAACATGCGTCTAAGGGGAGTTCCAGAGAGAGAATATAGAAAATGGGGAGAAGCAATGTTTGAAGAATAAAGGCCAAGAATTTCCCAGATTTGGAACTGCAACAAATTCCAAGCACGATAATAAAAATAAATTTATACTGTTAACCAAAAATAAAATTCTAAGTCTCCCCACTGACTGAATGGAATCTCCTTGGCCAAGAGAGGCCATGATGGGAAGGGGGAGCCTAGACATACCTCATTATACCCTCTTCCCTTAGGAGTTTAGGCACAACTGACCAGCACTAACATTAAAAGGGAGATCATAAGACTGAAAAAACAGATTCTTTGTGGCAATAAGATACCCAGCTCCAACCTAACTCTGGTGTAGCATCATATGACACATAGCAGGCCCTGAAGGAAATCAAAATATTTTACCCCAAAATACATTTCTTTGACATATTTTGAAATGGCCCTGCAAAGCTATCTCTTGTGGAGGAAATTTGCATACTGTAGAGAATCTCCTATACTTTCTTCGTCTTTTCCAAAGAGTCTGACACTTTAAGGTCCAGTAAGAGACATTTACCGTCTATTCTCTCTGAAGTCTGTTGCTTAGAGGTGTCATCTATATAATAAGAGCCTTGGCTTCCATAACCCCCTGCCCCATCTTAACTCAAGCATTTATTTATACTGACTTCAACTCTTCAGGCAAAGCTTAACTCTCTCAACCAATTGCCAATCAGGAAGCCCTCACTCTTCAAGATGCTCCAACTTTCTGGGCCGAACCAATGTCTATTTTACATGTATCGATTTATGTTTTTGCCAGTAACTTCTGTCTCCCTAAACTGTATAAAACCAAGCTATAACCCAATTGCTTTGGGCGCATGTTCTCAGAACCTCCGGAGGCTGTGTCATGGACCATGGTTCACATATGTGGCTCAGAATAAACCTCTTCAGGTATTTTACAGAGTTTAGCTTTTTCCATCAACAACATTTTGCCACATTGTAGTGAAACCTCTTTAATACCAAAGGCAAAGAGACGATCTTAAAAACAGCCAGAGAGGAAACTCAGATCCCAGCAACAGCAATTGACTGACTTTAGCCTCCTCAACAGCAGTAATGGAAGCCAGCAGGTGGAGGGATTCTATCTATCTCCAAAGGCTGAGAGAAAATAACCACCCATCAAGAATCGTATACCCTGCAAAAATGTCTTTTGGAAATATAGGAAAAAAATATTGTTCAGGGAAACGTCAGTGGAGTTTGCCACCAACAGAACCTTCTTGAATAACCTTTTTATCTTGAGAGATCGCTCTTTCTTCTCAAATAACAGTTCTTAATCACAATGATAGTCATAGAAACGTTAGAAATAATTCCTAATGAGGAGCATGTCCCTCCCCTTCTCCTCCCCGCATGCTTCCTTTCTATGTTAGTCCCCATCTTCTCAGAGCTACCTGGAGGGGATAGCTGTATTTCTTCTCTCTCCATTCTCTTATCTCCTTGCTGGAATGGCATTAAGGAGCTACTGACAGGTTGTTCTTTGCATTTCCTGAATGGGCTGTCTGCACCAGTTGTTAGAAATTAGACTCCACGGAGACACAAGTGAATCTCAGATATAAGCCCCCTTCCTGGGCCCCCAAGGAGGCGAGGCAAGACTTGCTCAGCTGACACTGAAAGAGAAGACTAATGTCCTTTGTTTTCCAACCAGTTTGATAGTCATCCACATTTACAGTAATTCAATTTACTTGTTACCATTTGGCATTTGGGAGCCACTAGTAGTGCTGTCAGGTAAAGTGCAAGAAAAGCGATGGGGAACGCCAGGAGGCATAATGAAAATGGAGTGCTAATGACTCTGCCCATCAAAAAGCCCCTGTCACTGTGCTCTGAGTGCAGCTCATTAAGCAGACCTGCCAGCTGGAGAGGAGCCGGAGCTCCTGCCCTCCTCACGGCCCAGCTGCCTGGGTAGCTCCCAGGCCCAGCGTGCCCAGTTTGTTGAGCATTTTGTGGAGCCTGAGCTCTCGGCTGGTCCTCAGTGTCCCATCCTGAGCAGGTGTGGGGGTTCTGAAGTGAATCTGCCCAGGATGAAACCCTGCAGCATCCTGGAGGCTGTGGAGGTTGGACTGGCTTTTCTCAGGAGTCTTGAGCATCTGTGAAGGCAAACACTTAACCTCAGGATGGAGGAGGGGAGCTGACAGAGGTTCTAGCTTCAGCAAACAAGGAAGGCAAACCCAATGTGACTTAGTAATTTTATGACTTTCAAATAATACAGCCATTCCAATTTCCTTCACAGAGCATAGAAGGTCAGGCATGAAGGCTGCCTCATTTTCTTCTTAGAACACACCTGGTGAGGCAGAGATTATTGGCATCCTTGCTTTATAGATGGGAGACACTGAGGGAGGAAGTCAAGGGACCAAGTTCCTGTGGCTAGTAAGCTCAAAGCCTTAGTCCTTTCTATGCAAAGACAGAGTTTCATCCAACAAACATGGTGCTTCTGGCCTGCAATATTGTCCAACAATATAAAAAATAGCATCAGTTACTATTTACTGAGCTCAACCCCTGTGCCAGGAATGGCTCTAAGGGTTTTACGTGCTAACTCATTTAATCCACACTGCAACCCCAGGGAGTAGGTACTATTTTTATTCCTATCCTATAAATTGGGAAGCTAAGGCCCTGAAACGTGATGTTTCTTGCCCGAAACCTAGAGCTGGTAAAGTGGCTGGGATCAAACTCTCCAGAGTCTTTGCTCTTAATCCCTTTGGTAAGCATAGTATTCTTTCTCCCTTCCTTCCTCTCTCCTCCATCTTCCTTCTCCTCTGTCTCTAAATAAGGACCTGCTAAGTTCTGAAATTCTAAATACATATAAAAATGTAAATTGTTTCTTTTAATGTGCAGTGCTGCCATATAGTAGGCTGTCAATCTAGATTGGGTCTTTGACTTGTTTTTCTGTAGAGAGAAGGATCAGCACTGAGGCATCTGTATCCTAAACCTGTCGCTCCCTAAAGCCAACAGCATGAAGCTTTGCAGGTATTTTGTGACTATGGATAAAAAGATATCTGATGGTTGGGACATGACCTGGTGCTTGGCAGTATCAGCTGGGGCTGGAACTAATGAGCCACAGCCCCATTTCTGTGACCCAACCCAGGGTAGTCTATTCTAGGGTGGGCATTTCCAAATATACCCAGGTGCAGAGCTCCTGCTGGCATCCCCATGGCCTGGACCAGTTTTAGTTCTGAAAGGGCCTGCCCAAATCTTTCCTCACCACACCTCCCAGAAAAGCAGGTGCACAAGTTGGCCAGCTGGCAGCCAAGGTGACTGTCCCCATGGTGTCACATGTGGGTTTTATTAAACTGCAGAGCACCAATGCTTTGTGACTAGCCAGACCTCAACAGCCTGCCTTTATCACCTGTGTCACCAACTGTGTTTCACTTCCACAGCTTTATTAGGATGCGATGGCATCTTGCAATTGCTCCTTTGTTTGGGCCCATGGACTGGACCACATGTCTGAGGAGTCTCAGTCGATAGATCTATCATATATTAACTAAATGGAAACTGCCTTCCTTTTTAGCATTCAGCAAAGAAGAATGCAGGAGAAAGGAGATGCAACTCCCAATTCAACTTTGTTGTAGAGAATCAGGTCCAGGCACTGGTAGATTGCCTGGGCCAACAGAGCACAAGACAGGGGAGAGGAGAGAATGAGGAAAACAGAGATGTTTAGAGTGACTCTGGAATTCATCAAGAAAGGAATCAAAGCTGCCATTTGGGCAGGGGGAGGTAATAAAGTAATGAACTAAAATAGCTTTCATTCATCCCACTATCCAGACTCACTGTTGTCAATAGGTGGGGTCATCCCTGTGTTGGTTATTCTCTATTTGTTCCCCACCTCCACCCATGCCATTGCTTCCATCCATGCTCTGCCCTTTTCTATACTACTGTTCCCCCAAAAGCTGCTCCTATAGACCCCATCACCCAGATCCCCTTGCACTCTGGCCTACAGTTGGTTTGGGACAATGGAAGCACCAGCAGGAGATCAGAAGATAGAAGGGGAGGAGGAGACCAGGGCATTTCTTGGTTGTCCCCTCCTTGCATCAGTGTCACCCCTCTAGCAGGGGCTGAGTGAGCCTGCCTCAGTGGCTACAGCTCTCACTGGGCTCTGGTAATGGCCTGGGGTGGCGATGGCTTTCCACTGTTAGTAGTTATTGGGTATCTCAACAGGCAAAGGACTGTCAGCCTGTCCCACAAGACTTCTCAGGAGAGGAAGGCATGAAGAAAATAGGAAAGACAAAGGGACGTACAGAGAGAAACCGGGAAACAGAAACAGAGAGCAAGACAGAGCAGGAGAGAAACATACCTGATGGCATGATATGAGACCTCTCCTAGCTGCCCATTCTAGTCATATTTCTGAAAGATCTTTGAGACAGAACCTCCTATGCAAGGCTGATGGTTTTAAAAAGCAGCAAGGATCTTGTGTGGAAATTAAGAGGAGATGACCACATGGCCTTCAAGGGAGACCTGTTATTTTCAATCTGGAAGTTACGCTAAGGCTGGCACTTAGGCAGGAGCATCTCTCTCAAGTCTTTAGAAACTAATGAAGGATAAATAATAAAGCAAAGGTTCACCATCCTTTGGCTGCTGCTGGGTCAGAACAATCTGGGCTGGAGCAGAGTGCTGGACAGCTGAGTTCTTGACCACCCTAACCTTAATTAGTCACAGACCCTGTAGAAATTCCTAAACTCCCAGTGACTCCAATTGCCTTTCCTGTAAGACGGAATTAAGATTTTACAAACAGCACATGAAACAACTACAAAGCACTACACCAGGGCTATCTTTTTATAAGTGTGGTATCTTGTCCACGAACAGAGGTTCTTTTAACTGTTACAATTTATAGATTTTCCAACATGTTGGAGATTATAGCAATGAGAGTTCCATCAAGAAACAGAATTCAATGAGGAGACTCTAATAAGAGCCTTCTTACAAAGGTGTGGGCAGGGTTAAGAGAAACAATAAGACATATTAAGGCACCAAGAACCTGCTAAGGGCGGAAGCCATTACCAGCCCTGTGCTTGTTACCAGGATCCTGTGAGAGCTGTGGTCACGGAGGAAGGGTCACTCGGGGTCACTCTGAACAAGGAACTTAGCCTATGTCAACAAAACCCAAAGGGATGAGAGATGGAAAATGCAACTACAAATCCTCTTTTGTTGTTTTTCTTTAAACTCGTTTTATTTATTTATTTATCTATTTATTTTTGAGACAGAGTTTTGCTCTTGTCACCCAGGCTGGAGAGCAATGGAGTGATCTCGGCTCACTGCAATCTCCACCTCCAGGGTTCAAGTGATTCTCCTGCCTCAGCCTCCTCAGTAAGTGGGACTACAGGCCTGCACCACGATGCCTGGCTACTTTTTTGTATTTTTAGTAGAGGTGGCGTTTCACCATGTTGGCCAGGCTGGTCTCAAACTGCTGGCCTCAAGTGATCTGCCTGCCTTGGCCTCCCAAAGTGCTGAGATTACAGGCGTGAGCCACCACGCCTAGCCAACACCCCCCACCTTTTTTTTTTTTTAGTTATTTTTATTTTTATTTATTTATGTTGTTTAAAATTATTATTATACTTGAAGTTTTAGGGTACATGTGCACAATGTGCAGGTTTGTTACATATGTATACATGTGCCATGTGGTGTGCTGCACCCATTAACTCCTCATTTAGCATTAGGTATATCTCCTAATGCTATCCCTCCCCCCTCCCCCCAACCCACAACAGTCCCCGGTGTGTGGTGCTCCCCTTCCTGTGTCCATGTGTTCTCATTGTTCAATTCCCACCCATGAGTGAGAACATGCAGTGTTTGGTTTTTTGTCCTTGCGAGAGTTTGCTGAGAATGATGGTTTCCAGTTTCATCCATGTCCCTACAAAGGACATGAACTCATCATTTTTTATGGCTGCATAGTATTCCATGGTGTATATGTGCCACATTTTCTTAATCCAGTCTATCGTTGGACATTTGGGTTGGTTCCAAGTCTTTGCTATTGTGAATAGTGTCGCAACAAACATACGTGTGTATGTGTCTTTATAGCAGCATGATTTATAATCCTTTGGGTATATATCCAGTAATGGGATGGCTGGGTCAAATGGTATTTCTAGTTCTAGATCCCTGAGGAATTGCCACACTGACTTCCACAATGGTTGAACTAGTTTACAGTCCCACCAACAGTGTAAAAGTGTTCCTATTTCTCCACATCCTCTCCAGCACCTGTTGTTTCCTGACTTTTTAATGATTGCCATTCTAACTGGTGTGAGATGGTATCTCATTGTGGTTTTGATTTGCATTTCTCTGATGGCCGTGATGATAAGCATTTTTTCATGTGTTTTTTGGCTGCATAAATGTCTTCTTTTGAGAAGTGTCTGTTCATATCCTTCGCCCACTTTTTGATGGGGTTGTTTGTTTTTTTCTTGTAAATTTGTTTGAATTCATTATAGATTCTGGATATTAGCCCTCTGTCAGATGAGTAGGTTGTGAAAATTTTCTCCCATTTTGTAGGTTGCCTG
Organism: Pan paniscus; assembly: GCF_029289425.2. Taxonomy (NCBI): domain Eukaryota; kingdom Metazoa; phylum Chordata; class Mammalia; order Primates; family Hominidae; genus Pan; species Pan paniscus. Next base: position 67,126,705 of record NC_073264.2, read on the forward strand.
TTCACTCTAATGGTAGTTTCTTTTGCTGTGCAGAAGCTCTTCAGTTTAATTAGATCCCATTTGTCAATTTTGGCTTTTGTTGCCATTGCTTTTGGTGTTTTAGACATGAAGTTCTTGACCATGCCTATGTCCTGAATGGTATTGCCTAGGTTTTCTTCTAGGGTTTTTATGGTTTTAGGTCTAACATGTAAGTCTTTAATCCATCTTGAATTAATTTTTGTATAAGGTGTAAGGAAGGGATCCAGTTTCAGCTTTCTACATATGGCTAGCCAGTTTTCCCAGCACCATTTATTAAATAGGGAATCCTTTCCCCATTGCTTGTTTTTGTCAGGTTTGTCAAAGATCAGATAGTTGTAGATATGTGGCATTATTTCTGAGGGCTCTGTTCTGTTCCATTGGTCTATATCTCTGTTTTGGTACCAGTACCATGCTGTTTTGGTTACTGTGGCCTTGTAGTATAGTTTGAAGTCAGGTAGCGTGATGCCTCCAGCTTTGTTCTTTTGGCTTAGGATTGACTTGGCGATGCGGGGGCTCTTTTTTGGTTCCATATGAACTTTAAAGTAGTTTTTTCCAATTCTGTGAAGAAAGTCATTGGTAGCTTGATGGGGATGGCATTGAATCTATAAATTACCTTGGGCAGTATGGCCATTTTCACAATATTGATTCTTCCTACCCATGAGCATGGAATGTTCTTCCATTTGGTTGTATCCTCTTTTATTTCATTGAGCAGTGGTTTGTAGTTCTCCTTGAAGAGGTCCTTCATGTCCCTTGTAAGTTGGATTCCTAGGTATTTTATTTTCTTTGAAGCAATTGTGAATGGGAGTTCACTCATGATTTGGCTCTCTGTTTGTCTGTTATTGGTATATAAGAATGCTTGTGATTTTTGTACATTGATTTTGTATCCTGAGACTTTGCTGCAGTTGCTTATCAGGTTAAGGAGATTTTGGGCTGAGACAATGGGGTTTTCTAGATATACAATCATGTCATCTGCAAACAGGGACAATTTGACTTCCTCTTTTCCTAATTGAATACCCTTTATTTCCTTCTCCTGCCTAATTGCCCTGGCCAGAAATTCCAACACTATGTTGAATAGGTGTGGTGAGAGAGGGCATCCCTGTCTTGTGCCAGTTTTCAAAGGGAATGCTTCCAGTTTTTGCCCATTCAGTATGATATTGGCTGTGGGTTTGTCATAAATAGCTCTTATTATTTTGAGATATGTCCCAGCAATACCTAATTTATTGAGAGTTTTTAGCATGAAGGGTTGTTGAATTTTGTCAAAGGCCTTTTCTGCATCTATTGAGATAATCATGTGGTTTTTGTCTCTGGTTCTGTTTATATGCTGGATTACCTTTATTGATTTGCGTATGTTGAACCAGCCTTGCATCCCAGGGATGAAGCCCACTTGATCATGGTGGATAAGCTTTTTGATGTGCTGCTGGATTCGGTTTGCTAGTATTTTATTGAGGAGTTTTGCATCAATATTCATCAAGGATATTGGTCTAAAATTCTCTTTTTTGGTTGTGTCTCTGCCAGGCTTTGGTATCAGGATGATGCTGGCCTCATAAAATGAGTTAGGGAGGATTCCCTCTTTTTCTATTGATTGGAATAGTTTCAGAAGGAATGGTACCAGCTCCTCCTTGTACCTCTGGTAGAATTCGGCTGTGAATCCATCTGGTCCTGGACTCTTTTTGGTTGGTAAGCTATTGATTACTGCCACAATTTCAGAGCCTGTTATTGGTCTATTCAGAGATTCAACTTCTTCCTGGTTTAGTCTTGGGAGGGTGTATGTGTCTAGGAATTTATCCATTTCTTCTAGATTTTCTAGTTTGTTTGCGTAGAGGTGTTTGTAGTATTCTCTGATGGTAGTTTGTATTTCTGTGGCAACAGTGGTGATATCCCCTTTGTCATTTTTTATTGCGTCTATTTGATTCTTCTCTCTTTTCTTCTTTATTAGTCTTGCTAGTGGTCTATCAATTTTGTTGATCTTTTCAAAAAACCAGCTCCTGGATTCATTAATTTTTTGAAGGGTTTTTTGTGTCTCTGTTTCCTTCCGTTCTGCTCTGATTTTAGTTATTTCTTGCCTTCTGCTAGCTTTTGAATGTGTTTGCTCTTGCTTTTCTAGTTCTTTTAATTGTGACGTTAGGGTGTCAATTTTGGATCTTTCCTGCTTTCTCTTGTGGGCATTTAGTGCTATAAATTTCCCTCTACACACTGCTTTGAATGTGTCCCAGAGATTCTGGTATGTTGTGTCTTTATTCTCGTTGGTATCAAAGACATCTTTATTTCTGCCTTCATTTCTTTATTTATCCAGTAGTCATTCAGGAGCAGGTTGTTCAGTTTCCATGTAGTTGAGTGGTTTTGAGTGAGTTTCTTAGTCCTGAGTTCTAGTTTGATTGCACTGTGGTCTGAGAGACAGTTTGTTATAATTTCTGTTCTTTTACATTTGCTGAGGAGAGCTTTACTTCCAACTATGTGATCAATTTTGGAATAGGTGTGGTGTGGTGCTAAAGAAAATGTATATTCTGTTGATGTGGGGTGGAGAGTTCTGTAGATGTCTATTAGGTCTGCTTGGTGCAGAGCTGAGTTCAATTCATGTGTATCCTTTTTAACTTTCTGTCTCGTTGATCTGTCTAATGTTGACAGTTAAACATTAATAATAATGGGTGTTAAAGTCTCCCATTATTATTGTGTGGGAGTCTAAGTCTCTTTGTAGGTCTCTAAGGACTTGCTTTATGAATCTGGGTGCTCCTGTATTGGGTGCATATATATATTTAGGATAGTTAGCTCTTCTTGTTGAATTAATCCCTTTACCATTATGTAATGGCCTTCTTTGTCTCTTTTGATCTTTGTTGGTTTAAAGTCTGTTTTATCAGAGACTAGGATTGCAACCCCTGCCTTTTTTTGTTTTCCACTTGCTTGGTAGATCTTCCTCCATCCCTTTATTTGAGCCTATGTGTGTCTCTGCATGTGAGATGGGTTTCCTGAATACAGCACACTGATGGGTCTTGACTCTTTATCCAATTTGCCAGTCTGTGCCTTTTAATTGGAGCATTTAGCCCATTTACATTTAAAGTTAATATTGTTATGTGTGTATCCTGTCATTATGATGTTAGCTGGCTATTTTGCTCATTAGTTCATGCAGTTTCTTCCTAGCCTTGACGGTCTTTACAATTTGGCATGTTTTTACAGTGGCTGGTACTGGTTGTTCCTTTCCATGTTTAGTGCTTCCTTCAGGAGCTCTTTTAGGGCAGGCCTGGTGGTGACAAAATCTCTCAGCATTTGCTTGTCTGTAAAGTATTTTATTTCTCCTTCACTTATGAAGCTTAGTTTGGCTGGATATGAAATTCTGGGTTGAAAATTCTTTTCTTTAAGAATGTTGAATATTGGCCCCCACTGTCTTCTGGCTTGTAGAGTTTCTGCTGAGAGATCTGCTGTTAGTCTGATGGGCTTCCCTTTGTGGGTAACCCGACCTTTCTCTCTGGCTGCCCTTAACATTTTTTCCTTCATTTCAACTTTGGTGAATCTGGCAATTATGTGTCTTGGAGTTGCTCTTCTCGAGGAGTATCTTTGTGGCGTTCTCTGTATTTCCTGAATCTGAATGTTGGCCTGCCTTGCTAGATTGGGGAAGTTCTCCTGGATAATGTCCTGCAGAGTGTTTTCCAACTTGGTTCCATTCTCCCCGTCACTTTCAGGTACACCAATCAGATGTAGATTTGGTCTTTTCACATAGTCCCATATTTCTTGGAGGCTTTGTTCATTTCTTTCTATTCTTTTTTCTCTAAACTTCCCTTCTCACTTCATTTCATTCATTTCATCTTCCATCAGTGATACACTTTCTTTCAGTTGATCACATCGGCTCCTGAGACTTCTGCATTCTTCACGTAGTTCTCGAGCCTTAGCTTTCAGCTCCATCAGCTCCTTTAAGGACTTCTCTGCGTTGGTTATTCTAGTTATCCATTCATCTAATTTTTTTTCACAGTTTTTAACTTCTTTGCCATTGGTTTGAATTTCCTCCTGTAGCTTGGAGTAGTTTGATTGTCTGAAGCCTTCTTCTCTCAGCTCATCAAAGTCATTCTCCATGCAGCTTTGTTCCGTTGCTGGTGAGGAGCTGCGCTCCTTTGGAGGAGGAGAGGCGTTCTGCTTTGTGGAGTTTCCAGTTTTTCTGCTCTGTTTTTTCCCCATCTTTGTGGTTTAACTACCTTTGGTCTTTGATGATGGTGATGTACAGATGCGGTTTTGGTGTGGATGTCCTTTCTGTTTGTTAGTTTTCCTTCTAACAGACAAGACCCTCAGCTGCAGGAGTTTGCTAGAGGTCCACTCCAGACCCTGTTTGCATGGGTATCAGCAGCGGTGGCTGCAGAACAGCGGTGGCTGTAGAACAGTGGAAATTGGTGAACCGCAAATGCTGCTGCCTGATCATTCCTCTGGTAGTTTTGTCTCATAGGAGTACCTGACCGTGTGAGGTGTCAGTCTGCCCCTACTGGGGGATGCCTCCCAGTTAGTCTGCTTGGTGGTCAAGTACCCACTTGAGGAGGCAGTCTGCCCGTTCTCAGATCTCCAGCTGTGTGCTGGGAGAACCACTACTCTCTTCAAAGCTGTCAGACAGGGACATTTAAGTCTGCAGAGGTTACTGCTGTCTTTTTGTTTGTCTGTGCCCTGCCCCCAGAGGTGGAGCCTACAGAGACAGGCAGGCCTCCTTGAGCTGTTGTGGGCTCCACCCAGTTTGAGCTTCCCGGCTGCTTTGTTTACCTAATCAAGCCTGGGCAATGGCAGGCACCCCTCCCCCAGCCTCGCTGCCACCTTGCAGTTTGATCTCAGACTGCTGTGCTAGCAATCAGCGAGACTCCATGGGCGTAGGACCCTCTGAGCCAGGTGCAGGATATATTCTCCTGGTGTGCTGTTTTTTAAGCCCGTTGGAAAAGCACAGTATTAGGGTGGGAGTGACCCGATTTCCCAGGTGCCATCTGTCACCCCTTCCTTTGACTAGGAAAGGGAACTCCCTGACCCCTTGTGCTTCCCGAGTGAGGCAATGCCTCACCCTGCTTCGGCTTGTGCACGGTGCGCTGCACCCACTGTCCTGCACCCACTGCTGGCACTCCCTAGTGAGATGAACCCGGTACCTCAGTTGGAAATGCAGAAATCACCCGTCTTCTGTGTTGCTCATGCTGGGAGCTGTAGACCGGAGCTGTTCCTATTTGGCTCTGGAGCCATATTGGCTCCACCCCAAACCCTCTTTTAGAAATAGGTGAGAGTATCTACCATAAACAGCCTCATGGATAACCATATTTACTGATATAACAAAATTTAATAACTTTTATTTCAGAATAGTTTGTCTAGGCTTCTTTAAATAACAAACATCATGGCTTATTAAAGGATATAAACTCATTTAAATAAATTTTGTTTGAAACTTAAACATGTCCCTGGTTTAATAAATATATCTGAAGAGAAGCCCTGGCCCACAGCTATTCCACTGACCAATAGCTCCTGCTTTTAGTGGTGGGACTATCTCCTGCTCACCATTACCCAGTGTCTATTCCCCACCTTGGCTGTCATTCAGCTTTTAAGAAAGGAGGCCCACTGACTCCATTGGAGTTGCAAGGTTGCTGACTCAGCTAAGAGGTTGGGCAGGTGCTTTCTTTTGTCCACTTCGTAATCCTTATGTTGTCCACTTTGTAATCTTTCTCTTGCTCTCACTACACTTGCCCTTGCTACTCCCTGGGGAAAGGCTCAACAGCTATACTTTGTCTAGGAACTTTTATGTAGGATAAAGTCTTTCTCATTTGCCATGCTGTCCCTAGGGCCTATATGTGCACAGAACTACTGACTTCCATAACGAGAAATTGATTCCCAAAAACTGCACCTAAAGAATAACTTGCTATGGATTATCTTCCTGCATTGGGGAAGAGCCAAAAGACACCCAGACCTTATGACCAAAAGAAGTAAAATAAGCAATGCTCTTTGCTCTTGGTCGTTACTTTCTTCCATCCTTCTTAGGAATTCTGTGAATCATCAAAAAACAAGCGGAGTAAAAACAAAGTGAGGCAGAGAAGCCAACCATAATAGGGCCCCTCCATGTAGCGTACTTCTGATCTGTCAGAATCTCCTCCACAACTCCATGGCTTGAGCAGAATCCCTAGCCAAAAATCTTTCTTCAGGCTAAAATTCTACACCTGTGGGGAAGCTAGAGGATGAAAACAAAAGGGGAAATAATTGGCTCAGAACTCTATTTGAGTTACAGAATTTCAGAGAAGGACTCCTGTAGCTCAACTCAATATAAAGAAGACAACTTTATTATGTGACATCTTTTCTTTCACTCTATATCCAGAAGTGCCTTTCAAAGCAAATTTATTTGTGATTTGGACAATTTAAGAGTTTCAGGTAGAGAAGAAACTAAAAAATCTTGAGATTTGAATCCAACTAGAAATTCCATGAGGCATGGAACTAGTCCTCTTGAAAGGTATCTAATGAACCCTGCTGCCTCGGCCTCAGGACCTCCTGCACTGGGACCCACCTTGAAGAGCCATCTGGTTTCTCATCCTCTCTGATGGCTAAAGAATGTTCTTCCTTCTGGCTCATGCCACCCTTGTCTGAACTGTCCTCTTGTCTCCCAATACAGGACATTCAGACTTCATGAAACTGTATTAGCCCAACTCCTGCTGACCTCTTTCTCAGGAAATAGAAAGCCAAGTCATCTGCTGCAAATGACAGGAAGGAAACTAGGACTAGGAATGGAGTGGAGGGCTTGAGGAGAGTGCTAAAGGTTTAAAACAGTCATTTGGGACCAGATTGGAAACTTCAGGTGCCAAGGGGTTGGCATCTTTAATTTGTAAGGCAGGCACCATGATAAGTTTTCACAGGCACCACTAAGCAGCAGGATCTGAGGAAGTGGATGGTTGGATTTGTCCAGAGTTGGAATTGTTGTGCTGACAATCAGAGGAAGGACAGCTCCAGAGGCAGATAAGGGTATTAGGAAGAGTGTTATTGAAGTGACTACCCATGAAGAACATAGGTAGAAAAGGAAGGAAAGCCAGAAAATGCTGGGAGGCTCTGCAGGGTCAGGGAACTGGAGATCTTGAAGGATGGAGGGACTAGATGGCAGCTCTGGTGGGACTAGAGATATGTGGGAGGAGTAGGGAGATGGCCAGGTGTGATGGTTGAGTGATAACTTGATTGGATTGAAGGATGCAAGGTATTGTTCCTGGGTGTGTCTATGAGGGTGTTGCCAAAGGAGGTTAACTTTCAAGTCAGTGAACTGGGAAAGAAAGACCCACCCTCAATCTGGGTGGGCACTATCTAGTCAGCTGCAGCAAGGCTAGAATATAAGCAGGCAGAGGAATGTGGTAGGACTAGACTGGCTGAGTCTTTAGGCCTTCATCTTTCTCCCGTGCTGGATGCTTCCTACCCTTGAACATCAGACTCCAAGTTCTTCAGCTTCTGGATTCTTGGACCTATACCAGTGGTTTGCCAGGGGCTCTTGAGCCTTTGGCCACAGACTGAAGGCTGCACTGTTGGCTTCCCTACTTTTGAGGTTTTGGGACTCGGACAGGCTTCCTTGCTCCTCAACTTGCAGATGGTCTATTGTGACACTTCACCCTGTGATGGTGTGAGTCAATACTCCTTAATAAACTCCCATTCAAATATTCATCTATCCTATTAGTCCTGTCCCTCTAGAGAACTCTGACTAATACACCAGGAGTGGGGATTCCAAATCTAAGGCAGTGCAAAGAGAGGGAGGAGGATGGCATGGTTCCTGATGTGATGGTGGCAGTTGGTGGATAAAGCAGAGGAGATAACAGGGGTGAGAATATGGACTGGGCTGTTGGATGATCTGTCCCCATGGACCTAGAGGTCAGTTAGTCTAATGGCAGGAAGTAGATTTTTCCAGAGAACATGGAGCTGGTAGACAGAAGTGCTCTGATTGGAACCCAGACCTCTGGGCTGCCATCTTGTGTGTGTTCTCCATTAATAAGCACTGCACACCTTTTCTGCTATAAGTAGCTCCCAAAGAATAAAACTTCTGAAGCCCCACCTCAGAGTTCTTATTCTAGGTGTCAGGACGGCAGCTCTGTCTCTGCTCAAGAAAACCCTGGATGTGTCTTTCTCTGAGGTTGAGAACTGTGGCTCCCAGCAAACCTCTTCATTATGGAGTAAGTCTTTAAAAGGACCCATCTAAAGGTTAGATGGGGGAAAATGTTGGCATGGACAAAAATAAAAATAAGGGTGAGGTGCTTGGTTCTTTTCTTCTGGTTTAGACCTTGGCTCCTCCATGACTGTGTCTCTGAGCTGGAGACATCACAAATGCCAACCCTCAGGTAGTTCAACCCTTCTCTCTTTTTGCTTCCCAGTCCTCCGTCTTGGGAGGGTGCTGGTAAGAAAAGAGCTATTACTTGATAAACCAAAACTAATTTTTTAAATATAATTTTTCTCTTTTTTTGCCTGCCCTCCAAATGTTGCTCTGTGAAAATGTGCTTTTTATATGCTTGCCACATCTTCCCCAAGAAACATGGAATCAGAAACTCAGCATTCAATTTAGTTCCAAGTTAGAACTTCTGGCATCCAATCACGGTGCTAGTTTTTTGGTGCATATTCAAAAATCAATATCACCATCAAAAACAAAATTGAAAAAAATTGGAATGATGTTCCTTTTAAAAAATGAAATTTCCTAAATTAGCTACGAAGAAATACCTCAAGCCAGAAGGAAGAGAAACTGTGATCTTGGGTAAGTCATGTTCCCTCCCTGGGTATTAGTATTCTTATCTGTTGAACTATCTGAGGTCATTCCCAGCTCTACATATTGTTACGAGTATGCTTAAATAGCTAAATAGCTTTTGTGGACTGCCTCCCCCCTCCTCACGGAATGTATTCACAGGAAAAATGAAAAAGTCTGGTTTGGTTTGACTTTTTCCCATAGAGACATTGATAGAAATCCTGCACCACTATTGTTCCTATTCATCTTGTCATTTTTTTTCACTGCATCTCACATCTCACAGAGAGCTTATCTGTACTCTATTTCCAAAATCTTCCATATTATCCTCATGGTGTCTTTGTAACTCTATTCACTGTTTTGAAGTTTGGAATACAGTTTTCTTGAAAGATAACACCCAAAGCCAAATTCTTATAAAAGACTGTCACTTTGGTTTGAAGAGTAGAAATGAGTTGGCAATAAAGATAAGACCCTCCCTTCACGTTAGGACCAAAGAAATCTGAAATCTTTAAGAAGTCCAATTATGAGCTGCATACTTTGCTGACAAGGCTGAAATAGATACATTATACTTTACAGTAAAGAAAAATCACCCCTAGCAAAAAGCAGGGACAAAAATTCCATTTAATCATCATTTATACAAGAACTTGGAGTCCCAGCATGACTTATCCCTTATTGCTTCAAACATTACATCATTTATTCCCAGCTCAGTTCAATTCCCTTGTGTTGAATGTCTTCCTTTACTGAAATTGATCTTTGTTAATACCAGGCATAATGTGTTCTCCATCTCTTAAAGGAAACCGATGGACTCTTGCCATGACAGGAGATAACTGGAAATCTATATACTCTGGACACCAATATCCCATCAATACACTAAAATGTCTTTTCTTTAAAAATAACAGCCCTGCATGAATTTGATCACTTTCCCAAATTAGTGTAATTGATGCACCCTGAAGCCTTAATGATTCAGAAAGTGCATACTCGAGGGATATTTAAATAGCTATTTTGTAGGGAGATAAAATATGGGCCAATTCACTGAATACGCATTCCCTGAGTTTAGGTATTGCTCAGAGCTTGGCTGAGGGCTGGCTGATATGTCAGAAAGGCTGCCCTTAAATAACACAGAGGGCAAATGGCTTCTAACAAGCATGATCTTGTTCTCTTCAGGGCCCTCAGTGAAAGATGCAAATGACTGCATTTTAGGACATGATAATTATTATGGTAGGAATTATTCCACTGGCTGTTTCCAAACCAAAATTAACCTCAGTTTTCTATCCTGAAAAACTGGATTGATAATAATTTCCCAGGGTTATTTACTGATGTTGAATCTAAATGAAGCGCCAAAGCATACTCGAGTCTGGAAAACAGCTCTGAGAGTCCCCAGAACTTCCTCCTACAGGACCTCCTCTCTTCCTCCAGTGCGGCAGTGCTGCTGATGGAGGCTATTCTGAGAATGCTGAATAAATGAATACATGAATGAGTAACTTCCTCCACCAGCACCTTATAGGCATGCTCCAGCTGCACACCAGCTAGGAGGAATTGGCTGCATTACTTCAAGCTAAAAGATAGCAAGTATACCTCCACTCATCATTTCTAAGCCCTTGGCAGACATAAATAATCAATCACAGCATTCTTCTCAAATGTGGCCTTCAAAATATTTCTCTACAGAAATATATTTCAGGCAGCCACTACCAATTGTTCAGAGTTGACACTAGAGATAAAACCTATTTGAAAGCCCCAAGGGTATACAAATTATTGTTAGGGCATAGAGGCTCCTCCTAAATGGATGCTTGAATCATTGATGCATCACAGCTGCCATCCTGTATTGTCAGGATGCCCTTAGCACTGCTCATGTGCACTGGGGGTGGAGAAGGCTGGGAAACCAAGGTCTACTTAAGGGGCAGATTGTGCTGTATATGGAAGGGCCCTGCAGAGGGACTTATTTGGTTTGCCTCTGCCTAGCAGCCCTAGATGCTTCACCCTGCCCAACACACACCACTCTCCTTGTCAAGTGAAGCAGCCCATTGTCTTCGACCTGCTGTCTCTGACCTTCCTGGTCTTGATCCAGAAATACCCCAGAAGCTAACTGGGCTAATAACAAGCCCACTCTTGTTCTTCACTTGTGTGCCTGTCACCCCTTCTCTGTGTTACTCCTGACCTCCTCTGTCCCTAATCCTGCCTGGGTCCTCGCTCCTTGCTGCTCAGACTCTTGCCTGAATCCCTAAGCCCCCAATGCCTGCTTGTCTGCTTCCACTTATCTGGCTACTTGCCTATAGTTCTGGTGACCCCTGGCAAGTGTCAGGCACATTGTGCTGGATGCCTCTCAAGGTTGTCAGCCTCTACTGGGGAAAGATCCAACATGTACTGCTTGCTTTTTTTGGTGCCAGCTTCTTTAAATCCATTACCTAATATAATGTTCAAAACAAAGCCAGGAGGATTGACATAGCATCATTATAATCTACGTGGAGGAAGGGAGGGGACTGGAAATTCAGAGACATTAAACAACCCAAGGTCACAGAGTTGGTAAATGCAGGGCTGGGATTCCAGATCTGACTTCAGAATGGGAACACCGTCCATTCACCACACTGCCTCCAAGGGAACTGACGCATACATTGCAGGCTTTGTGGAAGGTGTTGCACAATATAGGGCAGTTTCCTCCTTCTTACTTTCCCCTCCCCACTGCCTCTAGCTCCAGATCTTCTCCTTCAACATGGCTTTCAGGCTCATGTGACTCATGTGAGGAGAGGAAGAAACAGCAGCTTTCTCTGGGTACAAGAAATCCAATGCAGTGATTTGCAGCATGGGGTCTGACAATTAACTAGACAGGATGCCTTCCAGTGAGACAAATCTTACTTGTTTTTATTGCCACATTAAAATGTGACTCTTAAGCAAAACAAGAATATAAATCTTACTGGAGGATGCTGGAGTTTAAAACAATATATACTCAACTCAATATTCAATAGAGAAAAGTCTTTATTGAAGGCCATAAACCTTTTTTTGCATGTCAGGCGGGGGGGATATGACCATAAAACTGGCTCTGGGTTAGTGATTTGGGAAATGAATAAAATGTTTGTCTGGGTCCCAGCTGGATTCTTGGGGGCAGCCATTAAAGCCCCCATATGCAAGAGCAACGTTCTGTAGATCTATGTTGTCCAAGCACAGTGTTTCTCCCTGAGGGTGCTCCTGGCATTTATAGCAGGATAATCTTCATTTGATGGCGGGGTGGGGTTGCATTGTACATTGCAGGAAATTTACATCCCGGGAATAGACCCCTCCTTATTCCCAAGAATACTTCAGAGCATTTCCCAAAGAACCTATGAGGCTGTGCTTTTCTCCCACTTACCATGGAGCCCCAGAACAGGAGTCAGCAAACCAAAGGTGTCTTCACTCCCCCAAGCTCCAGTTGTTTCCTCTGTATACGAACAAGAATGCCATCTACCTTTCACTTACCTTTGGGTCTTGTGATTGTTCAGAACAAAAGAATAAGAAAAAGAAGGCAGGGGAGAAAGAATAGAGAGGAGGTTAAGGTTCCCAAATAGTACTTTTTTATAAAAGGCAAAATCTTGACTCACAAATACAAAATAAACATGTCATTATTCATGAGGAAACTGGTAAGATGTTATAACTAGTTCAAAGGAGAATTTTTAAAACATCACATAGAACATCAGAAATGCTGAAATAAATACAGATAGATATAAAATTGATCAATTTCTACAGAGAAATAATCAAATTCCACCCCCTGGACACAGTTTGCATTCCCATGGACTGGAATCACTTGCATTAGTACCAGAATTCCACATCTTGACAGAGTTGTACAATAGTTGGTAATAAAAGATGAACCAAAAGGGTGCTCTAGATAGGCAAAATTGATTAGTGGGTGTCCTATTTCCAAAGTCTTTCACAATTTTTGCTGACAAGGTGGTTAGGTATGAGGGGTGTCTCTAAGAGAGGACTCTGTGTCCTGCCCTATTCCCAGCTAAGCCAAGGGTATGGCTATATAGACACCCAAGGATTTGGCGACGGGGCTGGGGGAGGAGGAGCAGGTAGACAGCTCAAGTGCCAGGCTTCCCTTCAGTTTCCATGGAAGGGGAAAATCCTCACATATATTTTCCAATAGACCATAGCAGGACAGATGTCAGAATGCTGTAGAGATGGCTTCAGGGGATCTTTTTACATGTAGAATAAAATACCAGTCCCTTACTATAGCCTGCAAGACCCTTCCTGATCTGGCTGTGCCCACCTCTGTGGTTTTCTTTCTTCACTCTCCCTTTCTTCTCTCCACTCTAGCTATGCAATCATCTTTCAGTCCATGAAAGAGGCTGAATTCCTTCCTGTTTTAGAGCCTTTGCACTTCTCTTTCTTCCCCCTTGGAAATCCATTCCTCCAGATTTTTGCATGGCTGCTTCCTTCTCATCATTCTGTTTCAGCCTAAATGTCATGACTGAGAATAGCTTCACCACCTCTGGTCCCCTTCACAATACTCCTTGTCTCCTCTTTTCATTGATTCATTTTCGTGTCTATGACCTGGCTCTCTTCTCTAGAACATAATATTCTGATGGCAGACTTGTGCATTGCCGTCTGCAGTGCCCAGGAATCAGTGGTGCTCGGTATTTTCAGATCACCTGGTTGCTGAGGCAGCTAAGCCAAGGCAGCCTGCTTGTCTCTCTTAAGGCTAAGAGTAGCACAGGTGTGATAGTTGGATCTGGCCTCCTAACTGGGGTAAGAAGCTTAATGGATCTAGCATGAATTGTAATTGCTGAGGACCAAAAAGGAATGTGAACATTTTAGGAAATGACAGCTTGGCAGGCATCTCTGTAGCCAGGGTCCTGATGCCACAACACCATGCTAGTCCCCTGGGCATAGAGCCTACACCAAGGAAAGTGGGGGAAGGAAATAAGCCCGAAATGACTGAGTTTGCCCTCAATTGGTGAGATTGTGTTTTTTCTGCAACCATATGAAATGACTCAAGATAAAGAAAAAATTTAAACTTCTGTGTTTGAACACCTAAGTTTTGTGGCCTGCAATTATTTTGCCTGCTACATAAACAATTCTGTAGACTAACCATCAAAATTTTGGTAGATTATGGGTCTTGCATATTAATGTGTACAAAAGGCTAGTGTAAGGGGAGGAGGAGAAGGTTGAAACCTTTGCTTGTGTTAACCTACCCAGATATTCCCCATCATCTTGAACTTAGTTTTCTGTCTTACTATGTTTGTTCGCATTGACAATACAGTGAGGGCCTTGGAAGGAAGGGGGTGGGAGATGGAGAAACAAGGGGGTGTCTCTAATTTTTATCTTTACCACAGGAACTCTAAGGACATCCTTTCATGCTCTCAACACATATTAATCAAATGTTTACACGTGTCAGGCACTATTCTAGGTGCTTGGGATACAGCACAGAACAAATGAGGTGATTGATTCTGCCCTGAGAATCTTACAATCTTGCAGGGGAAGAGAACAATACATAATAAGTTGACAATAAACAAGAAAATTACATTGCAGGTTAAAAGGAGAGGAGTGCTTAGAAAAAGAAAAAAGCAGATGAGGATAAAGAGGACTAGGAATGGGTGGTAAAGGGCAGAGCAGCTTTGGGTATCACTGTGTTCAGGAGAGACCTCATTCGAGCTATGATTGAAGGAGGTGGTGGAACTACTTGAGCATCAGGTGAGGAAACAACTCGAACAAAAGCCTCATGGGGTAGGGCGGGGCCTGGTTTATTTAAGAACAAAGGGAGAAGTGTCTGTTAACATCCAAACACCGCATGTTCTCACTCATGGGTGGGAACTGAACAATGAGAACACTTGGACACAGGATGGGGAACATCACACACCAGGGCCTGTTGTGGGGTAGGGGGGAGGGGGATGGATAGCATTAGGAGATATACCTAATATAAATGACGAGTTAATGGGCGCAGCACACCAACATGGCACATGTATACATATGTAACAAACCTGCACATTGTGTACATGTACCCTAGAACTTACAGTTTAAAAAAAAAAAAAGAACAAAGGGAAAAAGGCCAATGTGCCCAGAACCAGTGAGGGAGAGGAGAGCAGCAGGAGTGGAGTCAGGGAGTTAATAGGAGCTGGATCATGCAGGGTTTTATAGGCTTTTACTCTGAATGAAATCAGGGATATACTAGTTTCCTGTGGCTGCTATAACGAATTACCAAAAACTTGGTGGCTTAAAATAATAAAATGTATTCTCTCACAGGACTAGGGCTCAGAAGTCCATAGTCAGGTTCACTGGACTGAAAACAAGGTGTCAGCAGGGCTGTGCTCCTCAGGAGCTCTGAGGAAGAATCTGTTCCCTGCCTCTCCCAGCACCTGAAGCTGCTTCACTTCAATCTCTGCCTCCATGATCACGCTGGCTTCTCCTCTTCTATCTGTTAACTCTCCCCCTGCCTCTCCCTTATAAGGAGATATGTGATTGCATTTAGGGCCTATCTAGGTAATCCAGGGTCATCTCCCAACCTCAAGATCCTTAATTTAATTGCAATTAACAAAGAGCTCCCCCCTCCCTTTTTTTTTTTTTTTTGCCACGTAAGGCAACGCTCACAGGTTCCAAGGATGAGGACATGGATATGTTATAGGGACTGTTTTCCCATCCACCACAGACACCACCGCAGGGTTTTGAGCAAACATGATCAAATATACCTTTTAAAAGCATGAAAAGAACCCTCAGGTAGTGGAGAAAAATATAGAAGCAGGAAGAACATGATAGCAGGAAGGCTTTCATAATAATCCAGGTGAGACATGATAGTAGCTCAGATCAGGGTGATAGCAGTGGAGATGGTAAGAAATGTCAGATTCTGAGTATATTTGAAGATAGAACAAACAGCATCTACTAAAAGATTAGATATGGAGTATGAGAGAAAGACAGGAGTTAAGGGTGACTCCAAAGTTTTGGGTTTGAATAAAAAAAAATAGAGTTGCCATCAACAGAGAAAAACAGCGTTTCTGGTGGAGCAGATTCAAAGGAGAAGATAGTCTGGGACAAATTTGAGGTGCTAGTCTGCTGGTTTGACATTGTCATGGTCTGAATGTTGGTATCTCCCCAAAATTACATTGGAAACAAGTATCCAATGTGATATTGGTGTCAAATGAATGCTGATAGGTCAAGGAAAGTGAGGATTGTGGATTATCTTTGGATTTAACCGCATGGGGGTTACTGGTGATTTTGACAGGGAGAATTTGATGTTAGAAGAGTTAGGAGAGATGGGAGGAGAGGAATTGAAGGCAGGTTGTATAAGAAGTGGGGCCTTTTAGAACATGATTCAATCATGAGGGCTCTGGGCCAGGCACGGTGGCTCACGCCTGTAATCCCAGCACTTTGGGAGGCTGAGGCAGTCAGATCACTTGAGGTCAGGAGTTCCAGATCAGTCTGGCCAACATGGTGAAACCCCATTTCTACTAAAAATACAACAACAACAACAACAACAAATTAGCTGGGTGTGGTGGCACGCGCCTGTAGTCCTAGCTACTTTGGAGGCTGAGGCAGGAGACTCACTTGAACCTGGGAGGCTGCAATGAGCTGAGATCATGCCACTGCACTCCAGCCTGGGTGACAGAGTGAGGCACCATATAAAAAATAAAAATCTTGGGGGCTCTTCCCTTATGAATGGGATTATTGCCCCTATAAAAGAGGCCCAAGGGAGATTGTTTTCCCCTTCTGCCATGGGAGAAGGCAGCAAGAGGCACCTCTATGAAGCAGAGAGTTAGCTTTCACCAGATACTGAATCAGCTGGTGCCTTAATCTTAGACTTCCCAGCCTCTAGAATGATGAGAAGTAAATTTCTTTTATTTATAAGTTACCCAGTCTAAGGCATTTTGTCATAACAGCAGGAATGAACTAAGGCAGACATCCAAGTGGAGATGTCAAGTAGGCAGTGGCATATACTAGTCCAGAGTTCCAGACTAAGGTCTGTGTTGGAGAAATATAGATGGTATTTAAAGCCAAGGGACATGATGAGATCATTAAGGAAATGAAATCAGACAGAGAAGAGGAGAGATTCAATGACTGAGCCCCAGGGTAGTCCAACACTGAAAGGTTGGGAAAAAGAGAATGACTCAGAAGAGACTAAGAAGCATTCACTGAGAAAGGAGGAAGGCCAGGAGGGTATGGGGTCCTGGAAGCCTAGAAAAGAGAGCGTATCCAGGAGGAGAAAAGGCTGAATTCAGGAGGAGAAAAGACTGAATTGTGTCAAATGATGCAGATAGGGCACGGAAAGTGAGGAATGTGGATTACCTTTTGATTTAACCAAATGGAAGTTATTGGTGATTTTGACAAGAAGACTTTGATGTTAGAAGAGTTTAGGAGAGATGGGAGGAGGGGAACTGATGGAAACTAGTGCCTTCGTCTCTTCCAAGGAGTTTTGTTGCAAAGAGGAGCAAAGAAATGGGACGTAGTAGGTGGGGGAAAGTGGAGTTAAGAACAAGGCTTTTTTTTTCACTTTTGTTTACATGGGGAAAATAACTGAATGCATGTATCTCCCAAGTAAGGAATGACTCAGTATAGAGAGAAAATTGATGATGTAGCAGAGAGAAAGATAAATTGCTGGAAGAATGTCCTTGAAAAGACAAAAGAAAATGGATGTTTATCTAAGCTAATGTACACAGAGGCAGAATCTGTGGTGCAGATGCTGGTGGGGGATAGATGTGGTTGTGACAATCTGTGGAAAATCTCTGCTTCAATTTTTCCAGAGAATTAGAAACAAGATTATCTGTCTAGAGCAAGAATAGTGAAGGAGGCATTGGTAGTCTGAGAGTCATCTAGGAGAATAGCAGAGTGTGCAAGTGTAGGGAAACCCAATATTACAGTGAATGCTTCAATCGCATCTTTGTTGAATGTGATGGAAGGAGAAGCCTAGGGAAGGCATGGTTTTAGTTCATTAGACTCGCAGGGGCTTTTAGGAGCCTCTTTGCATGAATGCATCAAGAGCTGATGAAAAACATGATGAGGGAGAGCTCAGGGCTGGAATGGTGTCTTGAGCCTTTCAAACAAAGGGCTGCTCCAATCTCAGAAGTGGCTGTGTGTGGGTGGGGTGGGGTGAGGTGGGGTGGTTGGGGGGGTGGGGATGCAGAACAAAGAAGCAGCCCTAAAAAGAAATGAGGCAGCAGACAGCGGACTCACCCTCAGGTAAAAGACAGTCAGCACATGCTGTGGCCTTTTTAGGCAGATTATTTAGGGTAAATTATCTGCTAAATTACTTGATAGAAAAGACCAT
The DNA here is from genome assembly GCF_029289425.2 of Pan paniscus. NCBI lineage: Eukaryota > Metazoa > Chordata > Mammalia > Primates > Hominidae > Pan > Pan paniscus. The sequence goes on from NC_073264.2 coordinate 67,144,632, forward strand.
GACCTGAAAGGCCCAAGTGAACATCTGGGGATTCAAAAGGCTGTGGCTATTTAGGAGCCAGGACAAATATTCAGAGCCATCATCTCCCTGGTGGAGGGGAGCAAGAGGAGACCTCAGGGGAACCATGATAATTGCTGTGAGTGGACTGGCCTGGGACTGCCCCAAAGCTGAGCTCATGAACCTTCTGATCAAATGGCCCAGGAAGGGATTTGTCTATTCCCCAGACTTCATCCTGCAACTTGCTCTTGAGAAAACAGAGGATGTAATCAGCCACCAGCAGTGCTCTGCCAGGTGCCCTGGCCCCATGCAAGTTGTCTGGACCTATTTGGGAATTTGTCTAATCCTTCCCGGCACCAAGAGGAAATGGGAGAGCCTGAAGAATGTGGATTAAGCGCTCCCAGCTGCTGACATGCTGCTGACTGTGGCAGATAAGAAGGGATGAGTGGCATGTGCTGAATGCAAGCTCCAATATTACTTGACTACATTCAGATGGCTGGTGTTCAGGGTACTTGAAGTTATTCAGACCCATCCGCCCTGTTTAGGAAGTCTGATGTGTGTTTGCAGACATGTGTGAGGAGCCAAGGATGCAGCAGAGCCAGTATGATGGCTCATATTTGCTTAGCTCACACATTGCCATGCTGGTTCCAAGCACACGGTCCCTGGACACACTCCCTCCTCCTTTTCATAACTGTTACAGAGAGTGAAAGGGGCCTGTGTGCTAGTAATCCAGGCAACTCTCTGACCATCCAAAAGGTAAGTTTCCATGCCATTAACTCCTGTACCTCCCAAGTGAAGAAACTATAGAATATGAGCATGCATACTGGAAATGAGAACAAAGACTTGCAATTTGATGTATTAGGCCCTATTGAGTATGGAGAGGATGCATTACACTGGGAGTCATGTGACTAGTCATATGACCACAGGAGGCCATGTTACTTCTCTGAGCTCCAGTGTTCTTATTTGTAAAATAAAAGAATTAGACTAGACCAAATTGGTGTCTGCCTGCCTGCCTTCCTCCCTCCCTCCTTCCCTCCCTTTCTTCACATGGAACTCTTTCCTCAAATGAAAAAAAAAACTAGGCCTACACTTTTGCTTGTAACTTGTTTCTAGCTTTTTAATGTGAAATTATCATTCACATAATAGTTTATGGATAATACGTGGTATAGTCCAGGGGTTGGAAAACTTCTCCTGTAAACGGCCAGGGTAAATATTTTAGGCTTTGTGGGTCGTTCAGTTAAGTGAGAAAGCAGTGATAGGTAATAGGTAAACCAATGGGTGTGACTGTGTTCCAATAAAACTTTATAAATACAGGTGGAAGCCCAGATTTAGTCCATGGGCTATAGTTTGCCAACCCCTGGGACGGTTCCATTAGCAGTTTCCTCAATTCTTGAAGCCTGTATGAGAACTCCAAGGTTAAAGTGAATGAGGGAGGAGCTGAGACTAACTAGATCACTCACTGTACTGCCCCTGACCTGATAGTATTTCTCTCACATCCCTAAATATAGGATTTATCTCACAGCCTAAATATAGAAGTTCACAAATAGAGGGGACTTCAAAAAGTTCATGAAAAAATTGAGTTAAAATATAAAGATAAAAAATATAAACTGTATTTCTCAGCATACACTCCATCAAGGTCAAGACATTTCTGTAAGAGATGATATCAGCCATTTAGTCCATCCATAAAGAACAGAGGATCCCAGAAACTTAACCATGTCAATACAGTCTTTTTTTACATTATTAACTGAGGGAAAATTGGTGCCTTCTAAAGATTTGTTTTTTTTTTTTAAGATTAGGAAACAAAAAGAAGCAAGAAGGAACCAAATCTGGATTGTAATGTGGATGCCTAATGATTTCCCACTGAAACACTTACAAAATTGCCTGTCTGATGAGAGGAATGAGGAGGAGCATTGTCGTGGTGAAGGACTCTGATGAAGCTTTTCCAGGTGTTTTTTCTTTCTTTTTTTTTCTTTGCTAAAGCTTTTGCTTTCTCAAAACACTCTTATACTAAGCAGATGTTATTATTTTTTGGGTGTCCGGAAAAATCAACAAGCAAAATGCCATGACCATTCCACAAAACTTTGCTATAACTTTTGCTTTTGACCAGTCCACCTTTGCTCTGACTAGACCCCTTCCCTCCCTGGTAGCCATTGCTTTGATTGTGCTTTGTCTTCGGGATCGTACTGGTAAGGCCATGTTTCATCTCCTGTTACAATTCTTTGAAGAAATGCTCCAGAATCTTGGTCCTACTTGTTTAAAATTTCCATTCAAAGCTCTGCTCTTGTGTGCAGTTGATCTGGGGTGCAATGGTTCTGGTACTTGTTGAGTGAAAAGTTTTCTTAACTTCAGTTTTTCAGTCAAAATTGTGAAAACTGAACAATTGAGATGTTTATGGGGTCGCCTATTGTTTCTGCTGTTCATCATTGGTCCTCTTCAATTAGGGCACAAACAAGATTATTTTTTCCTCTCAAATTGATGTGGATGGTCTGCTGCTATGAGCTTCATTGTCAACATTGCCTCACTCCTTCTTAAAATGAGGTATCCTTTTGTAAACTGCTGATTTTCCTGGGCATTGTCCCTATAAACTTTTCACAAAGCATCAATGATTTCACCATTCTTCCACCCAAGCTTCAACATAAACCTGATGTTTGTTCTTGCTTTAATTTTAGCAGAATTTATGTTGCTCTGATACATTTTGTTTGTTGTTGTTGTTGTTGTTGTTGTTGTTGTTGTTTTGACAGAGTCTTGCTCTGTCTGAAGTGCAGTGGCACAATCTTAGCTCACTGCAACCTCCACCTCCCAGGTTCAAGCATTCTTGTGCCCCAGCCTTCCGAGTAGCTGGGATTCCAGGTGCCTGCCACAATGCCCAGCTATTTTTTTTTTGTATTTTTAGTAGAGATGGGGTTTCACCATGTTGGCCAGCCTGGTCTCAAACTCCTGACCTCAAGTGATCTGCCCACCTCAGCCTTCCAAAGTGATAGGGGCTCTTTTTAAGTGGATGTCTTATTCTTCTTAGCACCTCAAATTATATCCTGTTAAGACATGTTATAACAAGTTATTACATATTTATTTTGGTGCAAAAAATAATATTGAAATCCATGCACAGTTTTTCCATAATTTACATTTTCCATGAGCTTTTTGAAGACCTCTTGTATATGCTCCAAGCGAATTGTCTTTACTTAGAAAGAAATTGCTCCATATTCATGAAGGGAAAAGAGACCAAGAACCCAAACTGTTGTTGACCCGACTGATAAGCCAACTGGCAACCATTCTCCACTATCCCATAAGGCTAATGACAAGTCCCGAGCTGGATCCTGAAATCAATGGGATCCTGTCACTTTCTTCCACCAGAGCAGAGGCCCCAAAGGTAGTCCACACAATGTTCCTCTCCACTTGTGTAGCATTTGTTGCATGAGTAGTTTCCAAAAGTCCCAATGTCAGGTTGTTAATTGTGTAACAATCTGCCTATGCGAGGATAGATTCTCTAAGTTTATAATGATTTAGATTCTCTAGGTCTATATTAAAACTCTCATATGTACAAAATTTTACAGTTGTAGATGATACTTCCTGAGCTATTTTTCTGGTCCTCTTTTTCTGAGTATCATTCTTTCCCACCTCTAGTCATCATATTCTATATGACAGGAGCCCAACGGGTGCTCAAAGGCCCCTTTGCTGCCTCAGGATCTTTGCACATGCTGTTTCCTGGACGTGAATCTTTCTTCCCCCAGCTGTATCCCTGATTAATGCCTACTTATCTTTCAAGTCTCAATTTATATATCATTTCCTAAAAAAAAAAAAAAAAACCTCCCTTGGCTCTCTAATCTAAATTAGTCCTTTCTGTTATTCTTAGTATCTTATTTTCCTCCTTTATCACACTTATCATAAGTGTTATCATATATTTTGTTGTCTCCAGTTTAACATCTGCTTCACTACAAGAATTTAGGGGAGCAGATGGAGACCTTATCTATTTCGTTCAACATGGTATCCCCAGCATCTAACACCACGCAGTTAGTTGGAAATTAATTCACATTTTTTGAATGAATGACCCATCACTTGCTGCTGTTGATTTAAAAAAGGCTGACATCTTTCCAGGGCTGGAGTCGGAGCACACACTCCGCCCTGCAACCTGGCCTTGGGTTCTTCTTAACCACACACAAGAATGCTCACAGTTTGCATAGACTCTGGGCACTCCCATGGGCATTAGGAAGGGGGGAAAAAAGTGGAGGGAAGGAGTGAGAAGAAAAGTCAGCAGAGTAGATGTCCTTGTTTCCAAAATGTTAAAGGAAATGTTTAGAACTCCCAACCAGTCTGGGCTTGAACTGAGTCCTTCATATCATGAGAATTTTCTTCTCCCTTGAGGAGAACTACCTATTTACTGACACTTTTCACACTTATGGTCATCCTGCTGCTGTCCCCACTACTTCTGTCCCTAACATACCCAGTTCCTTGGTCTGTGCCTAACCTATGGGCAAGTAAAGTTTCTTCCCTGAGAATGACCAATGGAAACTGAAAGAGTTCGTTTCCCACACATAAATTCGGTGACCATGATTTATGGTCTATAAATAAAGAAGATTCAAACAGATGTGAAGGGAGAGCTAGAGAGGACAGCTAGAGAGAGAGCCCTGATGCATTCTAGTTCCTGGTTACAGTTCTTTCCTGAAGTCTCCCTGCAAACTTGCCCTCAGGTGCTTTGAGAAACCCACCTTTTTGATTAGGCAAGTGACCTACGGTAAAACAAATTCTAAGTAAACTTAATGATTTCTCACAGATTGTCCTGTTTAATCCTTACAATAACACAGTGGGGGTGGTATTACTATCCCCATTTTATAGATGCTTTTTGTTACATGAAAATTAGTCCGAGATTAATTGTTAGGGAGACTTAAGTTCTAGTCTCAATTCTACAATGACTGCTACTTCTAAAGCAGATTAACTTCCTTCAGCCTCAGCCTTTCTCAAAAAGCAACTTAGACTGGCAGAAAGATTCACACAAGTGGTTAAGCAAGATCCTATTTGTAATTTATGAAATCAATGGCCATGACCTGGAAGACTTCGTATGGGCAGAGCTGTCAACAGCATGGTCTGTGTCTCCTCATCCCTAAGTGCATGAATTAGATTTTATAGCATGTAAGATGCCTTCAAGCTCTAAAATTCAACAGACTATTTTCTGGCCCCAGCTAGCAAGAGGTTCATTCTCAATCATGAAAGAACTGAAAATGGCTAATAAATTTGGTGAAACATTTGGACAACACAGTCATGGAACCACTTGAATCTATAATAATTCTTTTTGGCTCTAAAAACCTTTGGAATTTTTCCCTTTTATTATAACTACATGGATCATTACTTGGCAAAGAAATTTCCCCTAATATTGATCTATGAACATAAAGAATTATATCTCAGGATAAAAGAATATAAAAATAAAGCCTACTAACTTACTGACAATAAAAGTAGGGGCTGAATTTTCATGAAAACGAACAAACAAAAGCTTCTATGGAAACTGGACGAGCTGAGAAAATGAGCAAGCTTAATTGATTTACCCTGAGTTAGTGGGTTTCAAGCAAATGTTCCCCAGTTCTGAGCTTCCAATGTTTTGACATTGTTTAATATCAAGAATTGATCACTGAATTCTTAGTTGATTGTCAGCCCACTCAGAGCTGTAACTTTGATTGTCATCTTTACCAGAGTGTCCTAGGACCTCATCTGCACAGTTATTAGTATTTCTTGGATGAATGACATTTCAGAAAACCAAGATCCTGTAACCCCACAGCATAATGGGGAAACACCTAAACAAAGCCTACTAGCACTGGACCTCACTGAGTTCCCAAACTGAAAAACCCATTAAGATAGACTCCGAGGATGATGGTCTGCCAACTACATTGACATGTATTTTCCAAAAGTGGCATACAATTTGGATCAGATGAAATTTAGGGACAACCTGTATTTTTCAAACTTCTGTGATTCAGAAAAAATCAGGTCTATTCCTATAATAGTTCCTGGCACATATGTGGTTTTCAAGGAATGGTTTTCAAATGAATAAATTAACTTTACATATGTGTATAAGTATCAAAGCTTTTAAGTATATATGCATACTATGTTCATATTTTATTACATATAAAAGGAAAAATTTTTTTGTTTTGCATTATCCTTCAATCTTACTTCTTCATCTCAGTTTGGACATATACATGTGACTCAGCTAATCCAAAGTACATTCTACCATATTGGCTTTAGAGGCTCATCTTCTGACCCATTCATGACCTCATTAACTGAAGCTTGACTGAGACCTGAGAAAACTCAATTAAACAGCACTTTGCTTGTCCAAGGCATCTAAACCTTATTTTTTTTCCTTTGCCACATGGATAGATAGATAGATAGATAGATAGATAGATAGATAGATAGACAGGCAGGCAGATGGATAATAGATATTTAAGTTTTAGTTGCCCTTTTAGAGCACAATACAAATCCTGAATTTCCCTTTGTTCCTGCTCAAGCAGCATATAATATGGTGTCATCCTCTACCTGTAACAGGGCTGTTCATTTCATTGAGTTGCCAGGTCCTTGGCCTTCATTAGCCCTCCACTGCCTTTCATTTGATTTGCATCTCAGGTTCCCCATATAGGTAATGATTCTAATTTTGAAAATTTCCAGAGGTTACAGCAAAGAAACTGAGTCAGGAAGAAAGACATACACAGAAATGATACAAGTATTCCTGGCTCCCCTCACCCCTGCCCCATGATTCACCCCTGAGAGAAAGGATGGGCTTCAGGGGACCATGGAGCTTGGGGCCCTGAGCCTTCCTCTATACTGTTTTTTCTTCAATAAATGGGCACTCATAGTTAATGTCAGAGACATCTTGACAAATGAAAATCAGAACCTTTGCCTGAAACCACCAAAGACTTTAAAAAAGGCACCAGTCCCTCTCATGCCCTGCTCCCTCTTATCCACTACACAACTGCCACAGCAACCTCACCCTCCCTTCTTGCCTCAGGGCCTTTGCACATTCTGCTTATTGGGCCTGGATGTCTCTTCTTCTAGCTTTTTCTAGATTAATTCCTACTTATCTTCCACGTCTCAATTCCCGTATCACTTCCTAAGAAATACCTCCCTTGGCCCTCCAATCCAAATCAGTCACTTCATATTCTCTCTTAATATCCTGTTCTTCTCCATTGCACATATCATATATCTTAAGTATTGTTATATCTTTATTTAATGTATTTTGGTTCAATATCTGTCTTCCTCAGAAGAATTTAGGGGAGAAGATGGGGACCATATCTATTTTGTTCAACACTGTATCTTCAGCATCTAGCACTGTGCAGTGAGTTGGAACTTAACTCACATTTGTCGAATGAATGGCCCATCATTTGCTGCTGTTGATAGAAGAAAAGGCTGACATCTTTCCAGGGCTGGATCCAGAGCACTCTCTCCACCCTGCAACCTGGACTCAGGTTCTTCCTAACCACACATGGGATATAAGGCTGCTTGCAGGCTATAAGAGACACACACTCTGGGCACTCCCATGGGCATTAGCAGGGAAAACAAGAGGTGGGAGAGGGGAGTGGGGAGAAAAGACAGCAGAGTCGGATGCCCTGCTTTCCCAAGTGTTAAATGACATCTTTAGAACTCCCAGCCCCCCTGGACTTGTACTGTCTTTCACAGCATGGTGGTTTTTCTTTCTCTTAAGGAGAACTGCTGTATCAGTCTGTTTTCACACTGCTATAAAGAAATACCAGAGACTGGGTAATTTATAAAGGAAAGAGGTTTAATTGACTCACAGTTCCATGTGGCTGAGGAGGCCTCAGGAAACTTACAATCATGGCAGATGGGGAAGCAGGCAGCTTTCTCAAGGTGGCAGGAGAGCGAAGTAAGAGCACAGGAAAAAACTGGCACTTTTAAAACCATCAGATCTCATGAGAACTCCCTCACTATCACAAGTACAGCAAGGGGGAAACCACCCCCCATGATCCAATCACCTCCCACCAGGTCTCTCTCTCTCTCAACACCTGGGGATTACAATTCAAGATGAGATTTGGGTGGAGACACAAAGGCTAACCATATCAGAGACCTACCTACTTACTGATGTGTTCGAAACGAGGCCTACTCCAGTACTGAGCCCGGCCTCTCAAGCTTTGGCTTGAGTTATGCTTTATGGATGCTCCCTCAGGCAGGCAGCACCTAGATACTTGCTCAAATCAGGAGTGCTCAGTTTTACAGTCAATAAGGCCCTCTCATTGTATTGGTTTCCTTCACTGCTATAATAAATTGCCACAAATTTAGCAGCTTAAAAGTAACATAAATTTAGTATCTTGTAGTCTTGGAGGTCAGAAATCCAAAATGGGCCTCACTGGGCTAAAATCAAGATGTTGGCAGAGCTGTGTTCTTTTCTGAAAGCTTTAGGGGAAAATCCCTCTCCTTGCATTTCCAGTCTCTAGAGGCTGCCTGCATTCCTTGGTGCGTGCCCCTTCCTCCATCTTCAAAGCCAATTGTGCTGCATCTTTGACCATTCTCCTGTAGTGCATCTCTGCCTCACACTCTTCTTCTCTTTCTCTCTTTGACTTTTAAGAACTCTTGTGATTATATTGGGCCCACTCAGATATTCCAGGATAATTTCATCTCAAGGCCTTTAAATTAATCACACCTATAAAATGCCTTTTGCAATGTAAACTATTCACAAGGATTAGGACATGGGCATCTTTGGGGGCCATTATTTCCCCCTAGCACACTGGTGAGTTATTCCTAGGGCAAGTCTCAAAATACAGGTGAGGTGGTCTCAGTTCCACCCCAGCCAGTTCCTCCAAGGAGTCATGGAATATAATGTGAAAAATGTAAGGATTGGAATATTGATTAATCAAAAAAGCAGTGGCAGAAGCCTCAAACCAATGAGCTCCATTCTTCAGCATATCAGCCACCACATTAATTAAAAGCCAGCTGTAAAAACTTTCCAGGCCCTAAGAAAACCATGTGAAATAACAGACTGGAGTGATGTGAAGTTTCTGATATTTGCTAATAATGAATTTGGGATGTTCAGAGATAAATTTCAAAGTCATTTGTGCCAGGAATTATTTCAGCTACAAATAATAGAATAACCACAAAACAGTGGCTTAAGCAATAAAGGCATTTGACTATTTCCTGTAACAGAAAGCTTAGAGGTAGGTGGCCCCAATATGGGGGCAGCAGCTCAGGGGCAGAAGAGACCCAGGCACTCTCTGCCTTTCTCCTCTGCCTTTCCCAGTAGGTCAGTGATGTTTCTCCTCATGGTGAACAAGATGGCTGCACATTCACCAGAATCACATCCTCACAAAACATCTTCCCAAGCACCAAAGAAGAGGATGGGGAGTAGGACCCTTTCTCTTCCTGCTGCTCTGATATGGTTTGGCTATGTCCCCACCCAAATCTCATCATGAATTCCCATGTGTTGTGGGAGGGACCCGGTGGGAGGTAACTGAATTGTGGGGGCAGGTCTTCCTCATGCTGTTCTCATGATAGTGAATAGGTCTCATGAGATCTGATGCTTTTATAAGGGAGAGTTTCCCTGCACAAGCTCTCTCTCTTTGCCTGCTGCCATCCATGTAAGATGTGACTTGCTCCTCCTTGCCTTCCACCATGATTGTGAGGCCTCCCCAGCCACATGGAACTGTGAGTCCATTAAACCTCTTTTTCCTTGTAAATTACCCAGTCTCAGGTATATCTTTATCAGCAGCATGAAAATGAACTAATACATGCTCCCTCTTTTATCAGAAAGGAACATTTTCCTGGAGTAGCCAGCTGACCTCACCCCAGATCTCAGTGGCCAGTCAGGTCACATGTCTACCCTGGCAAAGGGAACCAGGATTCCATGATTGGCTTAGACCAATCAGGAATCATCCTCTGGGGTTGGACACATTGAGACCACAAGCAGAATTGGAGTTCTATTAAAAGCGAAGTAGGGGCAATATCTATTGATATTGCTACTGGCAACTAGCAATGTCTGCCACAGAAACATGATTTGCTTTTTATTTTTAAATGTGTGAATGCATAAACAGGTGGATCTCCATTCAGAATAAGGCACACTTTATGCCCAAATCTGAGATGTTTATCTTATCAACTGATGAGACCACCTTGGGCCTTTGTATACAGATACCTTAAGTTTATCTAATTTTATGTAAAAAAGAAAAAGACAAAGGCACTAAACTAGTATTCATGGACAGATTCCCATGTGATATCCTTTAGCCATCCATTAGAAATTATTTATTGAGTACCTACAGTGACCTTGGCACAGTGGCTAAGCACTAGGACAAAAATATTGTTTCTCTCCTTGGGTAATTAATTACAATATGGATGGCTATGTGTTATTGCAGGGACAAGAACAAGAAACAAGGAAATGTCTCTAGGGATAGAAGGGTAACATAGCCTTATCTTGGAGTCAGGGAGGGTTTTCAGAGGATATGAGGCTATAAGAGAGACCTGAAGAACAAATGGAATTAGCCAGATGATGGGTGGGATGGGAAGAGGATGAGGAGATGCTCCAGGCAAAGAAACACAGCTATGCAAAGGCTTGGCAGTAAGAGAGCTCAGGAAAATTTTGAAAATAAGTATAATGCAGTAAAAAGGAGCAGAGTGTGATTGGTGGTGTGAGAGGACAGATAGGCTGGGGGTCAGATCATGAATTTAGACTCTATCTCAAAAACAATAGACAATGGGGAGTAACACAGTAAGATTTGCATGGTAGAAATCAGGGCCAGTGTAGACCCTTTTATTGCCTGATTGCCACATCATCCTACAAGTCCATGAGAAGCTGTGTCTGTCAGGCACTTGGGCTGGGTGCAGTCTCTAACACTGATCCAGGTAAATGTTTTGAATGCACTGGCAGCCTCTCATCGATCCAGCCTGGCTTCTGCCTTCTAGATCCATGGTGGCTCCTGGTTTTAATATGACATTGGGCTCTTTTCCCTTGCATTCTGGATTCTGAATTCTGTAGACCAGCTGTGGCTCAAATACCAATGCCCCTTCTATGGTGGGCAGGAGGGGCACTGGGAGAGGTGAGAACGTGAGCTATTGAGGAGTGAAAAGTTTGCAGGAGTGCACACAAACACACACGGCCACTAAGCCCAGCACAGGACTTGCTGGAGCTCTCAAACAATTACCACATTTATTACCTTGGCGATTGCTCAGGCTAGGGAACACCAGACACTTGAAGTTTGTTTTCCTTTTCAATTGGAACTGACATTTCCCCACAATTGGATTACTTTGAAATCAAGAAATTGCAGTTCAGATAGTTCATAAACTTATTTCTGTTCCACCTTGTAGCATTTATTACAAAGACTGATCAGCCAAAGAATATGGGCTTTCTGCTTTTTATTTCCTGTTTTATTGCAGTAACCTTTGAAGAGTGGGTGGTATGGTTCACAGGGTGGAGGTGGCTCGCAGGTAGCAGGTAGGAGAGCAGCCCAGCAGAGACCGGGGTCCTCTGGCTCTCATGGACTCTGTCTGCTGCCTCCTCCACCCAGCCCCCCAGAGGAAGGGTCTGGGAAAAGATATCCAGTGTTCTGGGGGAGAAAGGTGCCTAGGGGGATGGGCAAAGAGGCACTGGAAACCCCACACTGTGTCTGATAGAAACCCAGAATTTGAGTGGGACAGCCATTCTTTCCTGTCCCCACTCCCTCTACCCATCTTTGGGGATAGGTTAGAAAAGGCCCTTGGTCAGAGGGAAGAGATCACAAACTCAGGGGTTCTGGAGAGGAGTTCTGGGACTTTTGGGGTCCAAAGGTCATCAGTCTTTGTTGGGTGTGTGTGAAAGAGAAAGGGAAAGGCCTTGTTATCAAAACATTTACTAACTAGTGGCAGACTCTGCAAAACAGACTGAGGTCCCAGCAATGACCTGTCTGTCCTCCAGAAGCTCCCAGTCTTGCAGGGCCACTGAGCCTAAAGTCAGGATAGGGAGAGCCCAGGAGCTATGAGAGCCCTGGGGAGGGCTTCCTGGAGGAAGTGCAGTCTGAGCTGGCTTCTGCTTGGAAAACCCCCTTGATGTAAGACAATTACCCTTTACATTGTTAGACCCAGATTACTGAACAGGAGAGCTGGCAGGGGTTCAGGGCAGAGGCCCATCCCAAGATGACCACTGTACATATGACAGCTTGGCAGGGTGGTTAAGAGCCCTCCTGGGGTGATATCCTGGTTCTATCATTTGCTAGCTCTGTGACCTTAACCTTTTGTGTCTCAGTGTCTTTATTTGTAAAAAGGGGCACATACGGCTTACCTCATAGAGCTGCCGGGGGAATTAATGAGAAAGTCTGCGTCAAGGCCCCGGATGGTACTGGCCACCAGGAGCACTTGGTAAAGGCCAGCTCTGCTAATTTGGCAGCACCTGACTCTATGTGTGTCTTTCAGAGGGGACGAGGAAAGTGCAGAACACACAAAGCCTGCACCTTTGTTCTTGGAGCCCTGTCCACCAAGGATAGATGACTGACCCAACCACAGTCAGCCCGAGATTTAACAGACAACTTATTTTAAATGAGGAAAGGAGAGCAAAGTTTTTCCTCATCTGTCATATGTCCTTTTTAGGATTTAAATACCAGTTATAATCTCCACTTGTTTCTTTGTCAAATAAATGCCTAGAAGCACAGCCTACCTTCTATAACTGGGAGAATAAAATCTCAAATTGGTTAAATAACTTGTCCCACATTGAGATTATTAAAGAGTAGGAGTCTGAACTCTGCTCTTCTAAAGCACAGGCCCAGGCCTCCTAATGAATCACATTATTCCCTGTCATCTGCTACCCAACAAGATCTGCTTCCTACCATTACCGAGTTGGTCATACAAGGTGGAATGATTTCATCAGAGCAAGCCACGCTCAGAAACAGAAAATGTTGCCTCAGGTGCTTTCTTGAATGTTAGATTTTAATATAAAAGCCAGTTCTATCCATAATGGGCAAATCCTAAGCGGTTGATTCTCTTAGGTTTCTCTTACAGCAGAGAACAGAGGATGAGAAGAAAGAGAGCTCTGAAGGGTCAGCAGAAGGGGGAACGGGATACCAGGTGACTTTCATCCCTGTGAGTGGGAACTTGACTTTGCGTTGCGACCCTGCTCAGCTGTTCATCCAAAAGGAAATTGTGGTTTACAATTACAGAAAATCAGTAGCTGGAATTATTAATAATAGCAAAAAAAGCGCTGTCGGTGCAGCAAGTGATTTGTGGTAATGTTTTCTAATTGATAGTCATTTCTATTATTTAAATAGTAATTAATTCATTTCATGTACTAAGCAGTGCATTGACTTTACTTACAGTATTATGGCAGCCCTCCTAGCTTAAAATCATTCCTTATTGTTTTCTTTAGGTAATTAAAATGCACTGCTCCCATGTTCTATTTGTGGCTGCTAATAGGATTGAACCCGCTGAGAGAGCACTGTGGGCAGTTTATACAAAAGCAACCACATATAAGCTCTGGTCCTTCCAGCCTGATGCTTTTCTCACCAGTAGGATTCCTGGGATATCCTTTGGTAATTTGTCCCCACAGTCTCCCTACTGCTGGCTTCATTTGGCTCTTCTACAACATGAGAAGAATTTGAAGTCTTTGAGTGCAGCTGCCATTTTACAGCAATGACCTAGGAGGTTCTGGCTTTTCTGCAGACAGGTTTTCTGGGCCAGTCCTTTTCCTCTGCAGGACTGTGGGCCTCCTGTCTAGGCCTATGAAATGAGAGGGATGGAAGTGGTCATCCTTAAGAGTTCTTGATGCTCTAAATTTGAATGAGATAATGGAATCAGTGAATATATTTTCTTGCAGGTGCATTGAAGATTCTGACTACTGAAAACAGAAAATACAAAAAGATTAATGGGCCTGTTGCCAGAGGATTCACTGCTGACAGACATGAGCTGCCTGTTCCTGTTTAGTATCTCTGCATCTTCCTGAAGGCTGAGTTTTATTATTTGACTCCTCATATCCCTTTAAACAATAGGCTGCACATAAAATAAAATCTACTGAATCTCAGCTGAGGCTCTAGCATGATGCTTTCTGAGATATTTCAGAATATTTTTCCAAGTTTATTTACAAGATGAGTATTTATATTCTATTTTTTGGACATATTCATTTGTTTTTGTTTTTGTCTCAGGAAGACAAGAGAAGGTATTTATAAGCTGTCAGTCTCACCTCACAAGGTCAGAACTGAAAGCTCTGTGTAGAAAAATTCAAGTGCAGGATTCAAATATGTTGTATTGCTGTTGCTGACTTATGACTGTGCCATGTCAGATGGTTTCAGCAACCTTGAGAGATTAAGACCATGGATTCGTGTTCCATGTAATTTCATGAGTTTTGTTCTGTCCCATGGCTTCAGATCATGGTCCTAGCTCTAACCAGCTATCTTGTAAATGTATGTCATGTGTTGTAAGAAGCATTTGCTTTGACCTGAAGCTTGGCATTGAGTTCTTGTTACCTGTGAATGGACCTTCTTCCCCATCTTGGACCTATCAATGCTGAGCATGTTCTGAACCACAGCTGGAAAGGCTAAGTCTCTTGGCATAAGAAGTCTTGTCTACCTGGTTGAACCCTGACTGTCAGATAGTATGCCTAAGCTCAATGGCTTTCCATCATCTTACTGAGCAGGTCTAATGTCAGGCCCTAAACCTTCCCCCAACGGAAGGTTTGATGTCATGAGCCTGGCCAGCCTATCCTGAGCTACAACCATGGATAGCACCTCCTGGAATGTTTGGCACTATTTGGAAGAGGTCAAACAAGTAGATATAGATACATTTCAAATAAGAAAATTGTCAGGGAACCAAAGAGCTACCCAAAAGATGGACTTTGAATTTTCCCTCTGCTGGAATTCATTGAGAGATAATACAGATGAAAACAAATAGGCTTTTTTATTTAAATAAAAATAGTGAGGTGGGACATGCCCTAGATATTAAAATATATCAGTAAGCTGAAATAAGTTAGTACTAAGGTACAATTGCAAAAATGGACAGACACACCAAGAGGAGACAACCTTGATATAGACTTTGATATTTATAATCTATCTATAATAAAGGAGGAATTACAAAGTCAATAAATGGAGTTGGAAATTTTAGTATTTTAGGAAAAAAGAATTGACTTAGATATTCCTCCCAGAGTATTTTACAAAATAATTTCCAAATGGATAAGATGGACACGAGAGTTATGTGTACAAAATGAAACTTAAAACATCACAAGAAATTGTAGAAAGATTTCTATCTAACCTCTACATGGTAAAGGACTATTTAAATTAAACATAAAAACAATGGGGTAAGATCAAATAGATTTAACTAATAAAAATGTAAAACATCTGTATATTTTTTAAAATCAATATTTATCTTCTAAGAGAAACTATGAAAAAAATGGTTATCAAGGAGGGATTCTGAGAAGACAGAAATGACAGTGGCATAGTTTTTAAATCTCCCAGAATTCTGACATAAAACAGATGGAGCTATTAGACAACCAAAAACTATAAAATCCATGGACAACATTTACAAAGTTAAGTGACAAAGTATTCCCACAAACCCTAAAATACAAGCAGATGGGGCAAACCACCAGCGGCCTCAAGATCTTCAAGGTGTCAGCGTATGTGCCAGAGGAAGCTGAGAAAGGAAGGGGAAATCTGACAGATTTGAGAATAGGCCAACTCCAAAACTGGGAAGCAAAGCAGGGTCTCATGAGAATAGCAGTTGGACCTAGGAGGGATTTTACCCAACTGTGTTAGTCAGGGTTCTCCAGAGAAACAGAATCAACAGGATGGATGGGTGGATAGGTAGGTAGGTAGGTAGGTAGACAGATAGATAGATAGATAGATAAATAGGAGGAGATTTATTATGGCAATCAGCTCACATGATTATAGTGGCTGAGGAGTTCCACAATATGTGGTCTGCAAGCTTTAGGCCCAGGGGAGATGATGGTAAAACTCTCAGTCCAACACCAAAGGCCTAATAACTGGGGAGGCTGCTGATGTAAGTCCCAGAATCCAAAGGCCCAAGGACCAGGAGCTCTGAGGGCAGCAGATCACAATGTCCCAGCTCAAGAAGAGAGAGAGAATTGTCCCTTTCTTCACTTTTTTGTTCTATCAAGTGGAGCCTCAATGGATTGGATGAAGCTCACCCCCATTGGTGAGGGCAGATCTTTCCTCAGACTACTGATTAGAATGTGAATCTTTTCCAGAAATACCCTCATAGACACACTTAGAAATAATGTTTCACCAGCTATCTGGGCATCCCTTAATCTAGTCAAGTTGACACATAAAATTACCCACCACACCATTCCAGTCATGGTGAGTGCAGGGAGGTTTGTAAGGAGTTCTGGAGAGACCAGAGCATTCTTGTCTTTACACCTTGCCTGCTCTTGAAAGGAGCAGTCAGGGCTCCCCCTGGGAAGGTTCTCAGTAATTATGGAGGTGGTGGTGGTTTTCATACTCTTATTCTGAGGCTGTTGTATGTATAAAATGGGATAATGCAAATTAATAATTATTGAATAGTCTATTATCTCCTGTGTCCTTGAGAACCAGGATTTTGGGTATAGAAGAAAGGAAGTACAGATGTCCTATAGATTAAGTAAAAATCTTATAGTACTGAAATTAAACTGGAAAGTCCGTATGAATTCATGAGGTGTGTGCATGTATTCAGTTCTGCCAGAATATGACATATGCATTCCTAAAAAAAAAATCACCTCATGGTGCAAAAAATCACAAGATTAAAAACCACTGGGTTTATGGTAAAAAATGTGGGTAAAGGCACAACACTCAAAAGCTTCAGTGACAAATTTTTAAAAGGATATTTATGCAGCCAAAAAACACATGAAAAAATGCTCACCATCACTGGCCATCAGAGAAATGCAAATCAGAACCACAATGAGATACCATCTCACACCAGTTAGAATGGCGATCATTAAAAAGTCAGGAAACAACAGGTGCTGGAGAGGATGTGGAGAAATAGGAACACTTTTACACTGTTGGTGGGACTGTAAACTAGTTCAAGCATTGTGGAAGTCAGTGTGGTGATTCCTCAGGGATCTAGAACTAGAAATACCATTTGACCCAGCCATCCCATTACTGGGTATATACCCAAAGGATTATAAATCATGCTGCTATAAAGACACATGCACACGTATGTTTATTGTGGCACTATTCACAATAGCAAAGACTTGGAACCAACCCAAATGTCCAACAACGACAGACTGGATTAAGAAAATGTGGCACATATACACCAAGGAATACTATGCAGCCATGAAAAATGAAGAGTTCATGTCCTTTGTAGGGACATGGATGAAACTGGAAACCATCATTCTCAGCAAACTCTCGCAAGGACAAAAAACCAAACACTGCATGTTCTCACTCATAGGTGGGAATTGAACAATGAGAACACATGGACGCAGGAAGGGGAACATCACACTCCGGGGACTGTTGTGGGGTGGGGGGAGGGGGGAGGGATAGCATTAGGAGATATACCTAATGCTAAATGACGAGTTAATGGGTACAGCATACCAACATGGCACATGTATACATATGTAACAAACCTGCACATTGTGCACATGTACCCTAAAACTTAAAGTATAATAATAATAATAAAATTTTTTAAAAAAGGATATAAATCTAGCAAAAATGATATAGGAGTTATATACATGGTTAAAAATATGCTAAAAATAGGTAAATACTACAATAAATATGGTACCTCACATTGAAAAAGACCTGAAATTTGCTTGTGGAAGTGGGCATTGGAAGGACTGCAGCATGTTCAGTCATCATGAAGGGGTGAAAGAAAGCTCATCTGAAACTGGATGGAAAGTTGTCACATTAGATGTGGATGAATGTGGCTCAGTGTCCTCTGTTGGGCATTGATGCTGAACATGAGAGTTACCTGACCTTCCATAGCCTTAAATCCTGGGTCATTTTTTTCTGCCTTTGAGGAATGCATTTGTAATAGATAGCCTGTTTGATCAAAATTGAAAATTTTATCTGTTCTCTAGCCTTATTCAGTTAATTTCTGAGTAATTGCTGGACATTCCTTTCCTGCCTTTTCATCTGCACTTGCAACTTTGCCCCTCAGTTGAAAACTCTGGAAATTAGAGTGGTGTTTGAAACCACCAAACCCACTACTCATAGCAGTAAAAGGTGCCGCATCTACTAGATCTGGCAATTTCTGTTTAAGGTGTTTATAGAGAGATGGTGTATAGATTGTGCTTCTCTTTGATTTTGAAAAAGTCTATTCTTATTTTTTATTATTTTATGTATTCTTACATGGTTTTGTTCAGCTTGGTGTAGTTTTCTGCATTAGTCGACTATTTCTTCTGTATCAAGTAGCCAAACACAAAATTTGTGTAATGCTCCACTTGTTCCCTATTAATTGTGGTTGAACAAATTAGTGTTTTCAAAATAAGTGTTATTGCAGAACAGCTGTGGGTAGATTTTCCCCCAGCTCCTTTAGCTCTGTCCAATGGAAAGGACTTAAAACGATGACTAACCTCGCAGTGGAATACCAATGAGCATCCGTAGCACCATGATTAAGGTCTCAAAATACTATATCCCATTAAAAGAAATCAGGGTTTCTTAAAGAAATGGCTGGTTTCAGTCTGGGACAGGGGATGGGTCTGGAACATCTTGTTATTCCAGATAGCAAGGAAGCTACCAAAGACTACTACGGTCATGTCAAAAGGACTCAGGAGCCAATTGAAGAAGCTCTCGCTGCCAAAGATGAGACATTTGTATCTCAAAACAAATTTTTCAATTGTATATACATATTTAATCCATCTAATATGTTTAAATCCATGAGTTCCTAATGATATTTGAAAAACAAAACAAACTGGCTGCTTTGGGAGGATAAAAAGCACCTACTTATTATCTTGAAAACTGATAAATAAAGGCAAAGAATCAAGCATTTATCCTGTCTTTCTTTTGTGAACTGTACCACTGGGTAACAAAATCAGAGAGGAGAGAAAACATCTCTTTGTGGAAGTATTCCAATTAATACATGAAAAAGAAATGATAGAATTAGAACATTCTCATTTTGCAACCCCCAGTGAATTAATGGATCTAGGCACTGAACTTCAACAGCTGCTAACATCACAAAAGGGAGACATGCAGACGGTATTTGCCTCCTAACAAAAATCACAACACCATCTATAATCTTGCCAAGGGGATCAAACTTAAGCCTAATCAAGCCTTTGGATCCAGCTACCAATTTGCAGAAAATACAGAGCTCAGAAGAACATATTGAACTGTTTCTTAAATACACAATCAGCAAAATCCAGACTGTGAGAAACTTTACAGGTTAACGTTTTCGGGTTCTTAAACAAAACAAAACAAAACAAAACAAAACGAAACAAACTATAAGAATAAGAGAAAGTCTAGGTGGAACTTCTAAGTTAAAAATATTTAAAAGACATAGCAAATTTTTAAAAATAGGCAAAGCTAAATTACAGTGCCTTAGGGATGCACTTTTTGTGATAAAGCTATAAAGAAATGCAAGGAAGTGGTTGCTGTAAGAATCAGGGTAGTCAGTAATTAAGTTAACCTAGAGAAAATTACAGAAACTCTATTTGTTTACAATTGTGTGTGTGGATTGAAAGTCATGCTCACTATATGCCTACTGAGCCATGCTTTTCCTGATCTGCCTTCTTTCAGGACAATGCCTAGGTTTGCATCTCTAGCCCAATGTGTAGCACGTGCATTAGCAACCACAGGGCCTAACACTACACAGGGTTTCACCTGTGCTGAATGGTTTGCTACTGGGCTAACCCTTTGCCATCCTCCTGCAGGCTAAGGCAGTTCCCTGGGATGAGCAGAGCAGCCACTTTATTCCTAGATCTCCTCTCTAAGGTTATGAGAAGACTCAGTGTTTGCTTTTCTTCCCCCCACATCCAGAAAAACAAAAACCAAAAAAAAAACAAAAGCAAATGCTGGGCCTGCCAGAGATTTTTCCTCACTATCCTTGCAAGAGCCCAGGAGTCCTATTTGGCTGTTTCATGACAAGCCAATTAGGTAAAGATTGTTAATCAGAGTAATGAGGGGAGAAGGGACTGGAGGAAAGGAAGGAGGACAGGAGTGTGGCAGACGCAGCTGCAGAAGACAGAACTACCCCTCCCGCTCTGCTCTGATGTTTTATTCAGGCTGTTTGCAAATGAGCCAGTGGAAACAGCATTAACAATAAATGAGATGCATTAGACTGAGAAGGGGCTGGGAAGGGAGATTTGAGGGTCTTTCCTTGCCAGCCAGGCTCACGGGCTCCCTGTTGGGTCGACAAAGGTGAGTCCTTCTCAGGCGGCGTTACCTGCTGGCCCACCTGTACTCTGGCTTTCTGAAAAGGTTTATGTCCCATTTAGCAAATAATACTAAGAAGCTCAGAGGGTTTTCTAGCAAGTGAGAGCCAGCCTAAAAGGCCTATCCAACATACTAACACCTGATGGCAGGAAAATTTTACTCCCAGCCTCATCACTAAAGTGGTCACAATTCAAATGACCTGTTAGGTAGTTTTAGGTCTTCCACTTTATTAAAGTAATGAATACTTGATTTATGCTTTATAATTAACCAAGCACTTTCCATCACAAAACATTTCTCACAAGAACCCTGTCAAGGAGTGGGAGTGATCCATTTTATAAATAAACCGAGCAAGGTTACCCAGGGCCTGAAAGACCTCACTTTCAGAATTCCATTCATTTTTTCCTTTTGGACAATTTCCATGAGATCAAATGCCCCCCACCTACCAATTTACCCAGACTTGTACAGCTCCTTCTTCTCATTCAACAAAAATGTACTAAATATCACAGGGGCTGAGCTAGGCCTCCAGAGCACAGGAAATCCCAGTGGCCAAAACATCATGTTTGATTCTATAGGCTATCAAGCTGCCAGTTTTCCTCCGATATGGATTCTGATTCTACTACAATTAGTACTTCCCAATTTAAAAATGATGGCAGTTGTCATTCATTAAGCACACACTAAGGGCTAGGCTCTGTGGTAAACAACCTACAAATGCGATTTCATTTAAAGCTTTGAGTCTATGTCCCTTAACCCCAGACAGAGCTCATGGTCAGAAACCATATGCTGCCAACACAACACTTTTTCCTTTTTTTTTTTTTTTTGAGATGGAGTTTTGCTCTTGTTGCCTGGGCTGGAGTGTAGTGGCGCGATCTCAGCTCACTGCAACCTCCACCTCCTGGATTCTCTTGCCTCAGCCTCCCTAATAGCTGGGATTACAGGTGCCCGCCATCATGCCCGGCTAATTTCTTTTGTATTTTTAGTAGAGACAGGGTTTCACCATGTTGGCCAGGCTTAGTCTTGAACTCCCGACCTCAGGTGACCCACCCACCTCAGCCTCCCAAAGTGCTGGGATGACAGGTGTGAGCCACTGTGCCTGGTAAACACTTTTTATAATAAAGGGAGCAAGCTTTCCTTTTCCCCATTGAATCCCACCCTTTCACAACCTCAGTGAAACTACTCCCGGTAGTGAGACACGTTCCAGTTGTCTGACTTGGCAGCATGATTCCTCCAGGGTAGCTTTTCCACTGTATTTCTGCTTCACACCCATCAGCATCATGGGCAAGGGTCTCTCCAGCAAAGGGTGGTTAAAGAAGGCCAAGTTTCATTTCGTAGCTTAGACAAAACAAACCTCTGGCACATGAACACTGGATTCCTGTTGGTCAGGCCAACGAGACCCAGGAAGACTTAGAGTGATATTCCCTGGCACCCATCTCTCTCAAAGGTCTCCCCTAATATCCCCAATATACCAGGAAGGCATAAAGGAAGGAAAAGATGTCTATCAGAGAGAAGCAGAGCTCCAGAAGACAATTGTTTACCTTGTGTTGCTTTTCAGCGTAGGGACCTCAGTGCGGCAGCAGCATCCTCATCACCAGGGAGCTGGTTAATAAAGTGGAAACTCCAGCTGCACTCCAACCTCCTCCAACAAAGCCTGTGCGCTAACATTTTCAGGGGAGTGGAATACACGTTGGAGTTTGAGAGGCACTGAGTTAGAATACATGGGGAGAGACTACAGTGTAGTGCTGTGGTTCTCAAGGTATGGGGCCCCAGAGACCAGCAGCATCGGCATTACCTACTTTGAAAACGCAAATTTTTGAGCCCCACCCAGGCCAATTGAATCAGAAGCTCTAGGGGTGGGCCCTCACCATCTGTGTTTAACAAGCCCTCCAGGTGATCCTGATGCATGCTAAAGTATGAAAAGCCCTGGTATAGACAATTAGTTTTCCAAGCCCTGGCTCCCCTACTTCTGACTCATCCCTTAGGCTGCAATCTTGGCTTACATTTGGGGGAATGGAAGGAAGGCCTTGTATACTTGGTTTTCCCCCTTCCATTTGATTTCCCTGGGGACGGTTCTTAAAACTCAAGCTTCTGAACAAAAAGTCTGTCTTGCTTGTAATTTAATCCTTCATTTGCATTGCCAACAACTAATGGGAAGAAAGAAGTTCCAGGAGACCAACTGACTTTTTAGTACTGCATTGTATATGATCAGAAGCAGGCCTGGGAATGGAAGACTCAAGTTTCCCAGCCCAAGAATAAACAAGGGCATGAAGCCACAAGGAAGGGGGGCTTTGGTGGGGCTCTCCCAGGTCACAGGCTGGAGGTGTGGGTGGGCACGTACACAACACTGGCACAAGATAGAGCCAGATGGGAGAGAGTATCTACACAGACAGAAGAGGCAAGAACGTGTGGATACCCTCCTAGTCCACAAAATCCGAGAATTGTCAGCTGTCAGACAACAACACAGTCCACCTCCCACTCTGATCAGTACCACACCTACATTTCTCCAGACTGAGGACCTCCGTCTCCTCAGTCTGTGGTGGTGCCCTTACCACCCGCTGATATTAAAAGAAAGAGCACAATAGTGTCCATCCATTCATTCAACAAGTCTTTGCTGAGACAGGCCTAGATGCCAGACACAACACCAGGTGCACAAAGACACGACTCCCAACTTCAAGGAGTGTACATTCTAGTGGAGGAGATAAGCCTCAATTTTTTAAGTATATAGTCACCACAACATGTGGCCATGTCGGGGGATTGTGTGACAGGGAACCTGGCTTAGTCTCAGGTTGGTGAAGGCTCCTTTAAGGAAGGAGATTGTTGGAGTTTGGGTTCTGAAGAATGCACAGGAGTTAACTAGGCAAAGGCAAGTGTTGATGGTGGTAAGGAGAGCATCACAGGCAAAGGAAAAGGACATGAGCTGAGACAGAGCATGGCAAGTTTAAGGATCAGAGAAAAGCACCATAAAGAGACTCAGGTCATGACAGAGGGAGGTGGCATCAGATGGGCACAGAAGTGGTGGGCAGGACTAGGCCGCAGGTTTGTAAAGCTTTGAGTGTTTATCCTAAAAGTGATGAGGAGCCTTCAAAGGATTTTAAGTAGGAGAGTATCAGGGACAGATTTCCATGTTGTAAAGCTTACTCTGGCTGTGCCATGGAGAGGGAAGTGCTGATTCAGGAGTATAAGCAACTATGAAGCTGTTGCAGTTGTCCAGGGGCCTAGGACCAAGTGCTGGTGGTAGAAGTGAGCAGAGGAGTGCAGATCAAGGAGAGACTTGGATGACATCCTTAGGCTTTGGATATGGATTGGACATTGGTAAGGTGTCCAGGGAATCTCTTAGTCACTAGGCTGGGCTGAAAATGGAGTGAGGGCTGGACAGGAAGAGAGGCAGTCACTTAGCTACAGATGTAGAAGAGATGCACCCAGAAAGAACACATGATGAAAACTAGGACAGTCTGCAGGGAGTAAGACTCACTTAGCAGTTAATTAAAGTAGGTGTCCAAACAGCTCTCAGTTATTTGGGTTATCCAATGTGTTAATTAGGGTCTTGTTCCTCCTATTGCAATCTCTGGGCTTTGTTCATTTACATCTTCACCAGTAGGTGGAAGGAGAAGGGAAGCGGGACTTGGGGGACCCAGTTCACTTACTCAATGTATGCCTTGTGGAGAGATAAACACTAAGTGGCCTCATCTACTTGGAATGCCAGCTTATTGCAACTATTTGGCTTACAGAACAACAATCCTGTCCCTGAAGAGGAGAGCTGCATATAAATGCAGTTTACATATCCAGTAACTTTCTGCAACCATCCCTTAATGAATTAGTCAAACCTCCAGGCATCCAAATTGGTTCCTATGATCCTTTCATCTTCCAGGTTGTTTGCCTTTAAAGTTTAGAACTGGATTGAAGAGTATTTATAGCAATGGGACATTTTTGTGAGCCTGAGGAAAGGGGTCTTTGATAAATCAACACTAGAGAATTGTAGAAAAGGAAGGGGTTTTTCAGGCAGGTTTGCAATGACTTCTTGTGCCGTCTTTTGGAAAGGTGCGAGGGCAGCAGCCACCCTGGGCTTGGAGATTGTGTGGAAAAGAGAATCCAAAACTACAATACAATTTTAATTGTATGCTTGATCTGTTTCAGGATGAAGAATTAAGACAGATTTAGGTTTCTGTTTTTTTCAGGGTTCGGGCAGGAATCAAACAGTACACTCAGAAGAGAAGGTTGAAGAGAAATGAATGAAGGAACTATTTCTAAGGCTGTGAGCAGGGAAAAGGGAAGCCAATGAGGGATAGTGAAGCACAAACTATCCAGAAACCACCAACACCCCAAGGCATGACATGAAAAGAGGAGAGAGTGGGTAGTTGTTTGTCCAAGTGTGGCAGGAGGCTGCCTTGAATCTGGAGAAGAATGGATCCACTGCCAACTACAGTTCAACCAGGAGAGATCCTGGAAGGCAAATTCCCAGACCTCTCCACAGGTGCCTCCCATTGGTCCACCCAAAGCAGAAACTGATGAGCCCGGAGTGCAATGACTCACCCCACAGGCAGCCTCCCGGGCACAGAGCAAGTTCAGAGAAAGGTGCAAAGTGGACACATGGGGGCAAGCAGAGAAAACCCAGCACATGGGTGGGCCAAGAGACTGGTTCAGATTTGCAAATCTAGGCAGATTAATATATTTATATGGGTCTGTGAGTTTCACTGCCAAGGCAGTCTTGGTTTCATAATGATACAGTATAGCGCATGTTGCTAGTATTAAACAACCAACGGAAGACAGAGCTGCTAGCCCGGGATGTGCCTGGGGTGAGGTGGGGAGGGAACTGTGCTGAACAAAGCTGTCTGTTGTTTCCTCGGTTTCCCCTCTGAAGTCAGCTGTGCCTCTGGCCACGGGGCTGTTTTGTTCTTCCTCCTCTCCCCACTCCTCCACCAAAGGAGACAGGGCTTGAATTATTGATGAAATCAAAAGAATAAGCTTGGGGATTGCATGTTTCCATCTTGCCTGTTGTTTGTCTGGTAAATAACGTGTTCTCTGTAAAACCTAAGCTTTTATCTCAGGTGTGCTGACCAGATTGAAGCCGGCCTCGAAGCTTCCCTTGGAGAAAGCCGGCTATGATCCTGGCTCACTCCAGTCTTCTCTCTTTCCATATGCAGATAAAACCCAGAGTCCAACAGGACACTTTCCCCGTGGTTTCCCACACCACTGTGGAACACACGCAGAAACAGACCTTGCTCCTGGTCTTTTCCGTGACCAGATACATGCTCCCCTCCCCAAGACCTGCTAATTTCAGAGTAGTTACCTGTTCCCTTTGGTGAGGCAGGGAACCCCTCAGGGTCCCAGTAGAGGAAGACCCGCTCAGACACTGCCCTCTGCTGGAAACTATTGGGACTGCTCCATCCTCCGTGGGGTCCTGCCGGGTTCCAGAGGAAGGGACCTTCACTCCTACCTGGTTGCAGATACACCTGCAACATAGGTAGGGACTGACTTACCTAGAAAGCTTCTCTCATTAAAGACTTAGACGAAAAAAATTTGAGTAGGAGGTGGGAGGATTTTTTTATGATTTGATATGGAAAAAGATTTCTAAACGACACGAAAAACAAAACACACACAAAAAACTGATACATTTGACTACATCAAAAACAAAAACTTTTGCGTGACAGAAGACAACATGAGCAAAATTAAAAGACAAAAGGAGAAAATACTTGTAACAAAGGATAAGTATCTAGATTATATAAAGAAACTCTACAGATTGAAAAGAAAACAAAGAAAAATCCAACAGAAAAATATTCTAAAGATATAAAATTGTAATTCACAGAAAAGAAAATATAAGTGGCCCATAAGTGCATGACAATAACACTCTGTCTTACCAGTAATCAGGAAAATAGAAATTCAAACATCAGAGAGAGATTTTTTTTTAACCTGCTAAATTAGAAAAAATTTAAAAGGGCATGGGAGAAAAGATATTCTTTACTCTCTAGGTAGGATCATAAGCTGGTATAATCACTTTGCAGAGAAATTTGGCAATATCTATTAAAATGCAAAATATTCATACTCTGATCCAGTGAGTCCACTTCTCCATATCTACCCCAGAAAAACACTTACCCATGTGCCCAGCAAGTTTGTGGCAGCTTTGTTTGCAAAATATCAAATGTTAGGTGCAGAAATAACTGAAATTAGCATAAAAATGGGATTGGTTAAATAAACTATGATTCATTCATCATATATATATTTTATATATATATTATATATATTATTTATATATTATATATATTATTCATATATTTTATATTATTTATATATTATATATATTGTTTTTATATTATAGATAATATATATTATCTATAATATATATATAATTATACATATATTATATATATAGCAGTGTTTTAAAATATATATACTATGTGTACTGACATGGAAAGATCCCCAAGACCTATTGTTGAGTGAACAAAAATCAAGCTGCAGACTGACACACCCTATGATAACTTATATGTAAAACACCCAGGCATATTAAACAATATTTTTTCTATGGGTATAGATACTATGGTCTTTAAAGCATGGAAAAGTGCACAGGACATATAACACTGATACTAAGAGTTACCTCTGGGGCAGAGATGAGGATTGGAGCTGGTGATCAAAGGGGATTTCAGCATTATCTGTAATTTTTTTTTTAGTAAAAAGAATGTGTTAATGTATTATATGTGTAATTAAAATTAATAAAAGCTATTCTTATATTAAAAAAGGAGAAAAATCTCTCTTCCTCCTTATTAAAGCATCTGCAACAGCCAGGAATCATTGAGCTATGAGTAAAATGCTGCCTTAGGTGATTTGTCAGGGGACCTGCTAAGTAGAGGGCAATGTGGTTGTCATGGAGACAGCTGTCTTCAACACAAACCGTCCTGTGCATCTATCTACACATGTCGGATATGTAACCATATCCCATTCAATGTCATACTTTTAAATCTCGGTTCACAAACTCAACAGTAATAACTTCTAACACAATGAGAGCAGTCAGTATTAAAATCTAGTATCTCATTTAAACTTTTACTCTTTCTCTCTCCCCACCCCACCCCCAGATGAGTTTACTTAGATTTAGAGATGTTAAATAGCCTGTCCAAAGTCAGTTGACTAATATGTAAGAATTTTTCCTACCCCAGAGGCCATTCTTTTCAATCATTTAAACTATGTTACAAAGTGATAAACGCCTTTGTCAACTTCAGCCAGGTAAGGGAGGCTGAGGCAGGAGGATTGTTTGTGGTCAGGAGTTGGAGACCAGCCTAAGCAACACAGAGGAAACTCCATCTCTAAAAGAAAGAAAGAAATGTCAGTTTTCTGTCAAAAGCTTTTGTGGGTTTCCCTGCCTCACATGCCATGCCTATTTGCTGCATTGCTCTGAATCAAAACAGCAGCTGGTTCATTCTGGGAGAAAAATCTAGCATAAGAAGAGGTGTTATTTGGGTCCCAGTATAACTAAGAAGCGCAAAGACAAATACGCATTAAAGGAACAATTAAAAATTTAGGAATAATCCTCAACCAGAAGACTACTTCAAATACATTAAAAATAAAGTTTAGGAACAAAACTAATCAATAATAGCAAAGGTGAAATTTCGATAATAATGCAAACTTTGCAAGGTTCTCATAGGATACAATTTGCTCCATTTTCCAAATTCTGCAAATTTCTTATGTCAACACGAAATGCGTTCCAGTGATGCAGCCTTATCCTCACCGCTGAGCCATTCCTGCCAGGCAAAAACAACGCAACTGAGCGGCATCAGAGATTACAGAGATATGGCCCTGGCAAAGGCCTGCCAGCAGGGCTCTTGGGTTCCCTCTGAAGCAAAGAAAGGTAGCCCTCTGCTTGCTGGGGAAGAGGGCTTTCAAAGGATGTTTCCAGAATAACTCATGAGTGGATGGGAGCACCAGGTTTACAAATGAGAGTTGTGATTTCCCACTTACAATGAATTTTTAAAAAATGAATTAATTCAAAAAAATGAATTAATCTCTGTTTGATTTCTTCTTAAGAACAGGTGTGTCTATGAATAATACATGGTGGGGCAGGCAACGCATGGGTCTGAAGACCCAGAAGCCTGAACGCAAATGAGTCCCAGACTGTCAAGATTAAAAGGTAGATTTTAAGGAGCATCACATAAGCGAGAAAAAATCTGGGAGAGCACAAAAACTACTCTGCAAATAATAAGCACACATCTAAGCCCCTGGCTAAGAACACAAACACATCTTTCTCAGATAGTGGTAATTGAAAGTCACTAGGTTCCCATATGAGGAAGGGGGAGATAAATTAAAAAACGTAATCTAAAGTAAAGATTAAAACATTAGGGTTTTAATGAATGATGTTTCAGGACAGAGAATTAAGGACATTTACATCTTCCTCTCTAGTTTGGAACTTTAACTTCTTAAACTCATTAGGCCCGGGCGTGGTAGCTCACGCCTGTAATCCCAGCACTCTGGGAGGCCGAGGCGGGTGGATCACCTGAGGTCAGGAGTTTGAGACCAGCCTGGCCAACACGGTGAAACCCCGTCTTTAGTAAAAATTTAAAAATTAGCCAGGCATGTGGTGGTGGGTGCCTGTAATCCCAGTTAATCAGAAAGCTGAGGCAGAAGAATTACTTGAACCTGGGAGGCAGAGTTCTCGCCATTGAACTCTAGCCTGGGCAACAAGAGTGAAACTCTGTCTCCGTAATAATAATAATAATAAAACTCATTAGGCACTGGCACAAGAGGAGCCATGGTCAGAGCAGCAGATGTGGGGTGGGG
This sequence comes from Pan paniscus, assembly GCF_029289425.2. NCBI lineage: Eukaryota > Metazoa > Chordata > Mammalia > Primates > Hominidae > Pan > Pan paniscus. Next base: position 67,173,602 of record NC_073264.2, read on the forward strand.
TGGGGGCTGCAGAACTCCTGGGTCCCCTCCAGGATTTCACTCCCTGGCCTCCCAACAGCTCAGCTCTGCCTGGGTCTGCCCACCAAGGCTGAGAAGATGCTTTGTTTTGTTTTTTTCAGTTTGTTAAACATGAAATAATATCATGGCGTCGTATGGTTTGGGGTTTTAAATGTCAGCAAAACCCTTGTAATGTAGAATTTCTAACTGGCAGTGTCTCAGTCTAGAGCTGTTTGGGGAAAACAAGATGTTGAAAACTGTGTCCCTGGCTGGCCTCAAGAGCATAGAGAAGGATCTCCCACTCCTTGATTTGGTCCTTCTAAGACCTGTGGTGTCCCCAGATAAAAAGGAAGCTATGAGGATCACGGAGATGACAGTAAGTAACATGCTGTTTGAAGGAGGGGTAACCTGAGATCTTGACAGCTTTACCGTGCATGCCTGCATGCATGAGCGCACACACACACACACACAAACGCATGTTTCTTTTCAGCTCTGTTGGAGCAAAGAATTTTCACAGATAAAGGATTTGGATTTTTATCTTGTCCAGGTGCCTTTGGGTATTGTCTCAAGACAGGACAAGGTTTGGTCCCTTTAGCCTTGTCCCATTTGGAAGTATACACAAACAAAATATTGCTCCACTCCCCTTCCTTCCTCCCTCCCCATCCCTTCAAGTAAAATGGCCCACATGTAGGAGCAGAAGCTATTTGGAGCTGTGGCAGGAGGCACATTAATATGTGAACTGAAAACAGACCCCTTAGAAGTCTGCCCACATTGCAGAATTGGAAATAGATGAACTTCTTTCCCATTACAGCAACAATACCACAAGGCAGGATTTGTTTGCAAGATAATAAATTGGCAAACAAGCTGGGACTAGATGGTGGCCCCTGCCTCCCTCTGCAGCCTGAGTAGGGCTGAAGGAGAAAAGCAACCAAGGCTATGGCAGGCCCCAAGGAAAGCCAGGACAAGGGGCTGCATAGAACACCGCCCACAGCCTCTGCTCCCACCCCAATATCTCACTCCTGGCCACTGGCCTTTCAGATAGAGGTCCCCTTGAGTGTGTCACTTGTGGCTGGAGCCTGGTAGGGTCAGGTAGCTTGCCCTTTAGTCTGGCCCTAATGGGGCCATTCCTCATGGTGACAGAGGCAGCACAGTGGACAGAGACTGAGAGAGCCCAGACTGCCATGTGCAACCCCACCTTGAATTCTGACTCTACTACTTATAAACTATGTGACTATGTGGACTTAGACAAGCTAATTAACCACTGCAAGCCTCAAAATCTCTTATCTGTAAAATGGGTATAATACTATCTACCTCACAAGGTTATTCTAAGAATTAAATGAGAAAATGCATGAAAACTCCTTAGCATATTGCTAGCATAGAACTTAAATGCTCAATAAATGTTGCTAATATTATAATTGAGATCCCCTAACAAAAATCTTCTTGCTCAAACATAAATATCTTCCCTAGAAGAGAACCTGGTACAAGCAGACCCAAGTGTTATCAGCTCATATATCTCTAGATCAAACTGTCTGATTTATTGCTATGTGCCTCAGAGACTTGCAGAGTATCAGCCTCACTGTAAGTTAAATGAATTAAAGTTTCATTTAAATCTAAGTGTAAACAGCCACACGTGCCTAGTGTAGAATGCCTTCAAAGATGTCCATATCCTGATTCTTGGAATGTGTTTACATACGAACTGGCAAAGTGGAACTAAAATCGTACATGGAATTAAGATTGCCAATTAGCTGACCATAATGTAGTGAGATCAGCCTGTGTTCTCCAGGCCTGCCCAGTGTAATCACATGAGTCTTTAGAAGTGGGAGAAGGAAGCAGAAAAGGTCAGAGTGATGTGATATAAGGACTCCATCCATTGTTGCTGGCTTGGGAGATACAAGGGGGCCAGGAGCCAGGGAATGCTGCTGGCTTCTAGGAACTGAAAAAGGCAAGAAAACAGATTCTGTGTTAGAAATTCAGAGGGGAACACAGCCTGCTAACATCTTGATTTTAGTTCAGTGAGACCCGTGTCAGATTTCTGACTCTGGAATGTAAGATGATCAATCTGTGCTGTGTGAGTACTCTGTGGTAATTTGTTACGAAAGCATAGGCAACCAGTACAGAGGGGAGGATTTCAACAGCCGAGATCGGGGTAGCATCCTGCAGGAGGGACTGAGGAAAGGCAGTGGCCCTGCAGAATAAGACACACCCAGAAGGTGGACTGGAGGAGCTAGGGTAGGAAGGAGGCCTGGGAAGAGGGAAGGCATCATGGCTGCAGAGTCTAATAGTCCAGGGACAGGGTGGCATCTTTACTCGGAGGCCCTGCAAAGGCATTAGAGCACATGCAGTGTGTCTCTACTTGCTCTCTGCTGCTGTGAGTCATTTTCTGATACCTCTCTCCTGACATTTCTCCAGGCCCTCCTGCACCCCTGTTTAGCACCACCTGAGGCATGCCACCCAGTCACACAGACCTTTAATAATGAGTGAAACAGTAGCAGGTGTCAGAGCTGAGAGAGGAAAAAGATCTCAATTCCCACTGGAGGACGGAGATCATTTTATGCATTTCCATTTAAAGGGAGAAGTGAACAGCATGAAATCACATGCCAACGGGGAGAAAGAGTTTAAACCAGGATGACCTTGGCAGGGACAGGCGCCAGCAGCTTCCAGGTCATGGCTCCCCAAACTGAGCTTCTGGGGAGAAATGGGGCACGTGCACAAGGCCACCATCCTGTCCTGACTTCTACCCTGAGCCCCAGCTCCAAGCCCTGCTGGCCTGCCTGACGTCTTTACTTGGATGTGCCTCAGGTACTCAGCTCATCCTGCCCCAAACTCAGCTTGTCACTTGTTTTTCCAAATATGCTCCTCTTCTCACATCATGACTTCTTTTCAAGCCAGAAACCTGGAGTCTGCCAGGGCTGCTCTTTCCCTCATATCCCCGACCCTACTGCACCATCCATGGCTACTCAGCATCTTACAGCCCAGTCAGTTCTGTCCCTGACCCTTCATCCCCACTGCCAATGACCTTCATCCAGCTCTCATCATCTCACGTGTGGACCAGTGCAGTAGCCTCTTGACTGACCTCCACTCCAACTCTCTCTCTAATCCAGCCTCTCTTTTGCTCCCAGAATGTTTTACCCCCTAAAGTACAAATCTGATGATGGAACTTCTCTTCTTAAAATCTTTGAGTAGTTTCTCTTCACTGTCAGGATAGACCCCAAATTCAGGCTGGCAAACAAGGCATTCCAAACCTTGCTCCTGCCTAGTTATCCAACTTTATCTGCTCATCTACTGACCACCCTCTGTCTTCACTCCCAAATTTTGCCTTCAAGGTCCCAGGCTATTTCACACACTGTGGCTTTGAAAAGTCTGTCTCTTTGCCTTGTCTCCCTGGTGAATTCTTACTTGTTCTCCCAGGCCCACCTCGTGCACCCCCACTGGCCCCTCTGCCAACTGTCTTGCCCTTGGCTGTTTCCTCCGTCACACCAGTGTTGCACTTGTGCACTCACCTCTCTGCCTCCCCAGCTGTTTCCTGGAGAGCAGAGACTGTGTCCTGTTCATCTTTAGATCCTCAGGGCCTAGGACAGTACCTGGCCCTGGCCCAAAAGCCTGGAGGGGTGCCTTTGGAATGCATGAACCTGTAAATGGGAGAGGCTGTGGAGGGAACTTGCAGACAGCTGGGGAGACTTGGTGAAGTGAAGAAGAAAAGACACTTCCCCATGCGGACATGGAGCCGCTGCCTGAGACCAGCCCTGGGCCTCTAGATCAAGGGGATAAACTGAGTGTCAACATAGAATCCATAAGACTAACAGATGAACTATCCAAATACAAATATCCATCTCAATGGTGTCACAAAAGAAGAATTACTGCCTGTTCCTGGGATTGGAGAGGGGCCAATTCTTCATTTTGCTTTCTTCTGGAGAGTAGCATAAATTGGACTCAGGCCCACTGGGCTTCAGGATCTGTAAGAGCCAGGAGCTAAGGACGTCGGAAACATCTCTGTGGCACCTGGGGTTCTATTTACACAGGAAGCTGAATGCTGACCTCACTCACTTTTTTATTATTATTGAGATAAAATTCACATAACATAAAATTCGCCTTTTAAAAAATGTACAGTTCAGTGGCTTCTAGTACATTCATGATGTTGTGCAACCATCACCATTATTTAATTCCAGAGCATGTTTACCCCCAAGGGAAAACCTGTACCCGCTAAGTTTTCACTGCCCAATCCCCTCTCCTCCCAGCCCCTGGTAGCCACTAGTCTATCATCTGTCTCTACGGATTTTCCCATTCTGGCTATTTCATATAAATGGAATCATACAATATGTGGTCCTTTGTGTCTGGCTGCATTCAGTTAACATAGTGTTTTTGGGGTTCATCCATGTTATAGCACGTATCAGAGCTTCATTTCTTTTCATGGCTGAACCATATGCCACTGTGGGTATTACCACATTTGTTTATCCATTTGCCAGCTGGTGGACATTTAGGTTGTTTCCACTTTTTGGCATTTATGAATATTTGGCTGCTGTGAACATTTGTGTACAACTTTTTATGTGAATATCCATTTTCAGTTCTCTTGGGTGTATAGCTAGGAGTGAACTTGCTGGGTCAAATGTTTACCATTTGTTGAGGAACCCCAAATGTGTCTTCCACAGTGGCTGTACCATGTTATATTCCCAACAGTAGTGTGTGAGGGTTCCACTTCACTCACTTTTAAACATCTTAGGTGTCTAATTCCTAATGTCGGGTTTTCTCTGGTAGACCCTGAAAAAATACAACCAACTGGAGAGCAACAGAGTCAGAATTTAACACCTGAAATGGAGAAATAACATCAGGCTGAATCTGAGATTATCCCTGATGCCTCTAGCCATGCACCTCCCAAGATGTGTTCTCTGCAGCCATCACATGAGGCAGGGTTCTGTGCAGCTCAGAATAGCAAGGGCATCACATGCTCTGTCTCCTAGATCGATTAGGTAAGAATGCCCACATGTGGCATCTCTACTTTCTCCCATTTAGAAAGCCGATGAGGAAAATACGTGAGTCCTACTGGTGAGTAGGAAGGAGAGGAAACAGGCCAGATTCCAGGAAACAATTTTATTTATCAGAAATTAGGAGTCTTTTCTGTGGAAGCCAGAGGGCTGGAAGAATCCTCAGGGGTAGGGCAGGTGCATCAGCAGGGGCGCAGGAGGGCTGGCTACCAGGTTAGCAAAGAGCAGGTTTGGCCCAGTCTGAAGTTGGGTGATATGCAGAAGTCTAGGCAGGTGGGAGGTCTGAAAGCACCAACTGTAGCCCAGCCTCAAGGTGTGAGTCTGAGCAGCAGGTGCAGGCCTGGGTGACAAATGAGAACATGGTAGTGTTCTGCAGGCCCCAGAGGCAAGCCCACAGCCACACTCAGCACTGCCTGCTGGTCCAGCTTTATAGCAGCCACTCTCCCTCCCCAAACTATGTGCTGGCAATAAAAAGGAGGGTATCTCTAAGTCCATGAACATGGTGTGCCCTCTCATCTCATCTCCCATCATTCACACATGATCTTTTCAGCTGCCTGAAAATTTACACTCTCAATCCCCAATCTCTAAAATACTCTGATGTATTCTTCCAGTCTCAGCTCAGGCATAGCACCTCAGCCTTCCCTATGCCCTCTGAGAACCTGGGTGCTCCTTTCCCCATGCCCTTGATCTGTAGCACCATGCCCATGATGGCCTCCATCTCACTGTCCTGATCCGTGGTGTCTCCTCGCTACATGGCAAGCAATGCCGGGTGGGAGACACAACCTTTCCACCTGTGTAGTCCTGGCCCCTAGCACAAAGTGCCCAATGCTCTAGGGGCTGACTGTTTGCAGTCAGTCTGGCTGCTGGGGAACTGCACAGGGATTCTGTTGCAGAGCCTGGAATTCCAGTAGGGACTTCACTAAAAGGAACATGACCGGCATTTGTGACGGAGAGAACCAGGCTAGGGCTTCAGGGCAGGCTAAGTGATGATGTTCTAAGCCAGGGGTTGGCAAACCACAGCCTTACAGGCCAAATGCAGTCCACCATTTGTTTTTATATGTCCCAAGAGCTAAAAATGAATTTTACATTTTTAAATGATTGAGTAAAATCAGAAGAAGAATAATACTTTATGATATGTGAAAATTATATAAAATTCAAATTTAGTGTTCATAAAGTTTTAAATTATCTCAATAAAAATGTGTAGCAATGTATTTTCTCTCTTGTTACATGGTTATGTGCATAATATCCTTAATTTTTCCTCTTAGCCCAAAAAGCTTAAATTATTTAAATCTGGCCCTTTACACAAACAATTTGCCAACCCCTTCTCTAAGCAGTTAGCCTCAGGATGCTCAGTCTTCCCACCTCCCAGATCCCCCACCCCAAATACCAAGGCCAAGCAGACCAACTCTCCCTCCTAGAATGGCAACATTTTCAGTGGGGAAGAAAAAAGCCAGCTGTGACACCACCTCCCCAAGGCTGAACTCAACAGCTCCAGCACTTTCCCTACCCCCACACACTCATGTCCTGTTACCAAAGGGCTTCAGGAAAATACAAAGCAACTCCAACTCACAAGGAGATCCATAGCCCTCCATGTGGTCAATGACTAAAGCACGATAGTCCTAAAATCTATTTAAGGAGCACTTACTACATGCCAGGCACAGTGTGGGGCATGTTAAAGACACATCGCAAATACTTGCAACCCTCTTAAAATTTCTCATTGTTGTATCTCTCACATACATGGCAGAACAAAAATGTTGGTCCCCTTTCCCTCTTTGATTCTTTTTTATCAACACCCAGAGTGGAAAGGGAATCTTTAGCAAAACACATCAAAGTGACACTAATTTACATAGCATTTATCACGAGCAAGGCATAGTTTTAAATCAGGGTTTCTCAGGCTTGTCACTACTGACATTTGGGGCTGGATCATTCTCTGTCGTAGGGGCTGTCTTGTGCATTATAAGATGTTCAGCAGAATCCCTGGTCTTTACCCACTAGAGAGATGCCAGCAGCACTCCTCCTCGAGTTAGGACAACCAAAAATGTCCCAGACCTTGCCAAATGACCCCTGGGCTAGGGGACAGGAATTGCCCCCAGTCAAGAATCACTATTCTAAATATTTTACATATAAATTTATAAAAACTCTATTAATAAACCCTATTATTACTCTCATTTAAGAGATAAGTAATCCTTGGCACAGAGAAGGCAAGTAACTTCTCCAAGAGCACACAGCTAAGAAAGGTAGAGTGAGATTTGAACCCATATAGTTGGTCCCCTGCATCCATGCTATTAGTAATATCAATTTTAGCAGGTCTCAGAACCTGCTGAGTGACCCTCACACAGAGAACAGTAGGAGGTTCCTCTGCTGCCCTTGTAGGGTAAAACCAAAATTGAGGATCTCTTTGGCTTTGACCAGCAAGATAAAACTGGAGTCTGAGGGAAGGAAAAGGGCTAGAAAAGGGAAGCAGAGACAAGGCCAGGGGACTCAAAACTTCTGGGCATCCATCCGAGGCTGACTCCGTAGCCCGATGGGAAAGGATAAGTCCTACTCTGTATCACCCTCTGGACTATGGGTGTTTACTGCTTCCCTCCCTCCCTCTCTGCCCTTTTTCCTTCCTTTCTTCCTTTCATTCTCATCGGTAATGGACTGTATACCTGCCTTTCCAGATATTGTGGGGTGTAACATGAGGAATAAGAATAAATAAGTAAACCAAGGCTCAGAGCTAATGAAGCAAAATGAGCACATGCGCACACACACTTCCCTCTCACTCAAGGGACCTCCTAGCACAGCTGGGATTTTGTTTCAATTACCATTGCTGTTGGCTGCAGATAACAGAAACCAGACTTACAGTGAATGAACTAAACAGGAAATCATTTTTCTCCTTCACGGAAGGGTCAGCTGTGAGCCCTCCAGGACTGCTGGTGGCTTGCACTGCTGCCAACACCCCACCCGCCCTCTGTCTTCCTGCTCCTGCACCCTGGGCATGTGGTGTCATCCTCCTGCCCACAAGAAGGCTGCTGCACTTCCAGCAAGCACAATCACAGACAGGCGGGAGAGGAGAGGAGGGGATGATGGACAGGTGGTGCCAGTGGAGTCTGTCCCTTTGGCTTCCATCTCATTGGCCAGAACTGGGCCACTCGTCCACCCTGGCTGCAAGGGACCCTGGGAAGGTCTTTATTTTTAATTGGACATGTTACCATCCTGCAAAAAATATTGGAGTTCAATTAGCAAGGAGGAGGTGGGGAAAGGGACACTGGGGAAGCATCTAGCAGTGTCTGCCATGGATTCCAAAGGTAACCCTCATCCCACTAGGGAACACTGCGCCTCATGAGAGCCAGCGGAGTGGGGTGGAGGGTACAAACTCTGAAGACAGATGGCTGGCCTTGAATCTTGTTACTACTTGTGTGATCTCGGGCCAGTTGCTTTAACTTCCTATACTTACATTTCCTCATTTGTAAAATTAGGAAATAGAATAGCACCCAATTCACAGTATTGCTGTGGGGATCAAATGAGTTAGCACGTGTAAAATACTTAGAAGAATGTCTGGTTCATAATTCATTCTCAATAAATATTAGCTATTTTGGCTGTTACTACATATTTATGGAGTATCTACTCTATGCTAAATGCTACACATTTTCTCATCTAATTCTCACAACAAATACATGAGGGGAATAAATGTTCACCCAGGTGGCATGAGTTTAGGAGTCACAGACCCCACAGACTGTCACTTTGCCATTTCATCACAACTTCACTCCCTTGAATCAAGAAGACTTCTAATCCTTGAGAGTTTCTTTAAAGAAAATACCTGTAAGAAAGTTCTCCACGGCTTTTTCAGCAAGCAGCTTGGCAGTTGACACTGAGGGCAGAGATTAGTAGAATCAGCACACCAGGATGTCAAAGACAAAGCCTCTACATCTGACTTTCTAGTAGGTCTTGTCCCGGGTTCGGCTGCAAGGTTTGAGTGAAGCTTTAATCTAATTTCTGTTCTTTCTTGCTTGATCTGCAAATTGACTCACCTATCCCGGATACTTAAAGAAATGTGTTAATGGTGCTCCCGGGATACAGCAGAGGCTGATATGCACAGAGCTTTCAATAATCAATTAGGTCAGGGTTGAATCGACCTAGAAATGCTGAGACAGAGGAATATGGGGAAAGGTGGTGGCGGGGGACTGGGGCTCAGAGAAGATTTGAGCAGTTGGTTCCTGAGTAAGGTCAGACTAGGCCAGAGAACAATCAAGTGCAATGATCCAGACTCTGTCTTTACAGAGATCCTAGGTGCTGACCCAAGTACAGTCCAAAGCAACCTGCAGGGGAGAAGGCATCAGATCCGTGGAGGAGGCCAAAACAGACCTGGGCCCTTCCTACAGCCCCTCTCTACTGTGGCACCAAGACAGAGCCAGTGGAGCCCTCACTCAGTGCACCCCCAAACAAACTATCGGATTTTGTTTGACTCCTAGAAGTCCAGCCTAAATTAAATTTCATATTCCTGGAAGTGCTTTGAAAAATTCAAAGACTCCTATCTCTGTACGGTAAATTCTATTTTTAGGAATGTTTTCTGCAGAGGAAACGTCCAGAAGGATTTTGCACTGTGGCATTATTTGTAATAGTGATAAATTTGGGAACAAATGAAGCATTCATTAATAAGGGACTAGTTAATTTATGGAATACATATGTTTAAAAACAAAGAGTACCTCAGAATTTACTAACATAAAAAGACGTGTCTGAATTATCAAAAGAAGATATACAAATGGCCAACGAACATATGAAAAACAGCTCAACATCACTAATGACTAGGGAAATGCAAATCAAAACCACAATGTGATACCACTTTACTCCTGCAAGAATGGCCATAATCAAAAAATCAAAAAATAATGGATGTTGGTGTGGATTTGGTGAAAAAGGAACACTTTTACACTGCTGGTGGGAATGTAAACTATTACAACCACTATGGAAAACAGTGTGGAGACTTCTTAAAGAACTAAAAGTAGAACTACCATTTGATCCAGCAATCTTACTACTGGGTATCTACCCAAAGGAAAAGAAGCCATTATATGAAAAAAATTCTTGCACATGCATATTTATAGCAGCACAATTTGCAATTGCAAAAATATGGAACCAGCCCAAATGCCCATCAATCAATGAGTGGATAAAGAAATTGTGGTATATACATACCATGGAATAGTATTCAGCCATAAAAAGGAACAAAATAATAGCATTTGCAGCAACCTGGTTGGAATTGGAGAACATTATTCTAAGCAAAGTAACTCAGGAATGAAAAACCAAACATCACATATTCTCATTCATAAGTGTGAGCTAAGCTATGAGGATGCAAAGGCAGAAGAATGATACAGTGGACTTTGGGGACATGAGAGTAAGGATTAGAGAGGGATGAGGGATGGAAAACTATCAATTGGGTACAGGTATACTGCTTGGGTGATGGCTGCACCAGAATCTCAGAAATTACAACTGAAGAACTTATGCATGTAACCAAACACCACCTGTTCCCTGAAAACCTATAGAAATAAGAAAAAAAAAGTGTCCGATAAGTAGTTACATAGGACAAAAGGACATTACAAAGGTACATATGGAAGAATAGGTACAATTTATGTGAAAATAAGGAAATAATACAGATAAGCATATATATTTAGAAAAATATTAGCAGAAAGGCAAGAACGTGGACAGAGACAAAGACAGAAATGTCTGAAAAATGTTTGCTTAAATGTTAGCATTGGTTTTTCTGCATAAAACAGTTCCCGAAGAGCCAGATTTCTCACTGTTGGAGTGGGAATTTACAGATAAGCAAGGGGAGGAGGCTAGAATGACTCGTATGGTAATGGATTAGAGATGGAGATATCAGAAGAATTTATTAGTTTAATACAGATACAGACAGTTACATATCAAAATACTTATAGATGCGTGTATACTCATGCATTGGGATACACACACCTATTTCTTGGTTTTCTCAGCTCAGAGGGCCTAGATGAAGTGACACTCCAGTAGCACCGAGTGTATCTACAACCCAGATCTTTATTTCTATTTTTATTCTCCAATAAAAGGAACCAGAGTGCTTTGGAGAAATGGCTGATTCTAAGGCTGGGGCAAAAAATATACACGATAAGTATGGATCATTGCGTAATGCCGGAAAGAAAGGAAGTACTAAAAAACCAGTCAAACAAAAATACTGCATTGGTGGGAGTACATCAAAGGAGCCCAGGAACCAACTATCAGAATTCCCAATAGCCAGTACTGAAGCAATTCAGGCAACACAATTAAGTATATTGTACTATAATCCAACTATAAAATAAATATCCATGAGTCCATACTGATATAAGTAAATGATTGAATACATTAATAAATGCAGGGAGGGGAGCGAGAGATAAAGCTCCCACGCAGAAGAATTCTGAACAATTTATATGCACACTCTGCCCTCAAGGAGTATAATGCCCCACTCGTTAAGGGGGGCTGTGCTGAGTGGCTTCCTTCCAGAGGGTACAGAATGCAAAGAGAGAAAAAGGAAAGGTAGCCTTACAGTGGAGACACCTGACAAACACAACTCAGTCCTGCGATCAAGGTCAACATCAACAACCATAAATCATGTGATTATGTAACCTTGATATGATGTGGTAAAAATGACACTTTATCTCTGCGATCTTCTTCCTCAAAATCTATAACCCCAGTCTAATCATGAGAAAAACATCAAACAAATTCTACTAGAGGATTGTCCTACGAAATTCCTGCTCAATACTGCTCAAAAATGCCAAGGCCATCAAAAGCAAGAAAAGGTTGGCAAACTATCCCAGCTAAGCAGAGACATGTACATCTTGAACTGTTCTAAAAAATTAGTTTTTTTAAAAAAAAAAGTTCTCACAGAACGATTTTTACATAAACAAAAGAATCAAAGAGAATTTTTTAAAAATTTTACATATATATATATATATATATATTTTTTTTTTTTTTTTTTTTTTGAGATAGAGTCTTGCTCTATTACCCAGGCTGGAGTGCAGTGGCGTGGTCTCGGCTCACTGCAACTTCCACCTCCCAGGTTCAAGTGATTCTCTTGCCTCAGCCTCCTGAGTAACCAGGATTACAGGCATGTGCCACCATGCCTGGCTAATTTTTGTAATTTTAGTAGAGGGAGAGTTTCACCATGTTGGCCAGGCTGGTCTCAAACTCATGAACTCAGGTGGTCCACCCACTTTGGCCTCCCAAAGTGCTGGGATTACAGGCGTGAACCACTGCATCCAGCCTCGAAGTGAATTTTGATTGCAGCTTTTAACAAGATGTAAAAGCATCTTTGAAAATAAAACTTTTCCTTAAAGGTTTTCCAATATCCTGGATCAAATTCTTACATAGAACTTAAGGTCAAAGTTCTTGGGCTTTCTCCAGGACATGGAAAGAGTTTCCCAAATATAGTAGAGGCAGACAGAACCCTGATCAAGGGGAAGGCTGAAGAAGATTTAGGCTTCCTTTCCTAGGCTCTTGATGTTTTCCTCATCACACATACACAATAGATTAAACTTGAGCATCTCAACCTCTCTTTTGAGAGATGGCAAAGTTGGCTGTTTCCAGCTGCATTTGCAGTTTTCATCAGGTCCCAGTCCATCTCAGTGGTTTACCACCACGTATTCAAGAATCAGACTCAGAGCTTTTCAGAGAGGCCATGAAGCCTCCAGACAGATATGAATAGACAATGGCCAAATACCAGGGTCAAGTACCCTCAAGCTGCTGATTGACTGAAGACGGTGAGACACTTCACCACGAATGCAGAATGGATGGCAGACTGGTGTGCGAGGCATCCTAAACATTCCTCCCATCCCCACTTTAAGTTAGAGAGAAGAATCTCAAGAGGCTGCACACCTATGAATGAAGCTGATGGGGGTAAGCCATGGTTTGTTTTATTTCTTCTTTTTGATTTTGTATATATGCAGCTTGACTAAGTAGAATTATAACAAGTTGTTTCCCTGGTGATCCAATAAATATCCTACAAAATATAATTCTGGATAGTCAGAAAAGTCCCTAAAATTAGCACCAGGATTTAGAAACAAGTCAGAAAGTGACATTTTTGAAAACAGAAAGTGACAAATCAATATGCAATGCATGGGATTAGCCCCCAACAGCTCTTCCTCCTCTGTGAGTCATCCACACTCGGAGATGTTTGGCAAACATTACCGACAAGACTGGAGTGTCTCCCGAATCTTGCCAAGGGCCCCGGGTGTCTTCTGTGTCTCCACAGGAAACTTCTCATCTCAAATGGACTTTAGCTTATTGAGATAAGCTACAGTTTTGAAAATTGTAGCATGCTAATGACAAATGCAAATGCAAAACTCTCCAAGGACCCTAGGGACAGGAGATAAATAGAGAAGTCCTGGTCAGGGTTTTAAAAATAGGTCTAACCAGTAGTCTGACCAATTCATGGTTTCTGGTTGCTAGAAAAGTGCCTTTTCCTGTGGAACTGGGACAAGACTTCCAGTTCATGTGAAATGCTGGTCCCATGAAACTAGGTAATCTTTTCTCCTCTCTAAGTTCGCCAAGGAACCTTATGGTCTCCAGGGAAGACAATGAGAGGGAGATGATACAGATAGGTGGACTGGACTAAGTATCCAATTACTGAAAAGCCTGGTCTCTCATTGTAGAAGTCCTGTGTTGTTATGTTTAAAAATCAGTGTCTTATGCATTTGGAAAATGTTCCTCCATACTTGAGAGCTAGGGCACATCTGTACGTACTGATGCTGAAGATTCAGATACTAGACAAAGATGTCCCTGCTAAAGGATACTCCAAGAAGCTTGTGTGGGCAGCCGGCTGAACCCTTTAATGCTTCCTCACAGTAGCCTTGGATCTTGGTTTTAAAATAAAATATCCTACACGTTAAATGTTATAAGACCATTTATTTGCTCAAGATGCTCCTTAGATTCATTACTTCTTTGGGGCTGGTTAATTTTATGTAGTCAGTGAAGTTGGAATTATCATTTCTCTAATTGTGTTTCATTTTTCAACTTCATACAGAACAAAAGGGTTGGGGGCTTTCTTACATGCAATCAGCTACTTGGTGGGCCCTACCCAGTGACTGAGTCTAAGTGAAGAAACTATAGACGTGTTCTATGGACTGTAGTACTTAAAGCCAGAGCTCAAATCCTTTGCTCATGCTGCACAGGAAGACATTCCCATCCATTTGTATAAAAATCATCTTCTGTGGCCTGAAAACAGTACTATTTAATGGATTTCAAAAATTTTCATCTACAATAGAAAAAGTAACACTTACAAGAGGTGATCTGTGCTAGTCACCCATGTGCATGAAGTGGGTCTCAGTTTCCTTTAAGAAGTTTTATCCATGGATTAGGGAGAAGAACATGTGTTTTAAAATATTTGTCTGTATGTGAGTGAAAACAATCTTATTCCCCAAAATATGTTCTTAAGAGAAGTTAACTTCTCCTGTTTTCTAAGACAACAACGATCACTTCTCTTCCCCCACTTTGCTCTCTATAGAAATTACAAGGCTTGTAGTCATACTCTGTATCCCCCTTGGTTTCTGCAGGCTCTTTGGTGAACACACACCCTATTATGATTAAAAACATTTGCTAGCTATAAAATGTCTTCTCCGAGGCCCTCTAGTAGAATGTTAAAACCAAGGCTCATGCTGTTATGAGTTTCTGGAACAACAGTCATGGAGACAACAGCTGCTCTTCTTATTGTTGTAACACAATCTTTCTCGGCAGCCGTATAACTTTCCTGGAGGGAATCTACTAAAATTCAAGAGCAGAGTCCACCTATCCACCATCTCTTTGATCCAAAAGATCTCCTGGCAGCCACCGGCTAACCATGTAGGATGGGGCTTATGAACCCTTCCTTCTATGAACTACACAAGAAGGAGATTAAAGAGCAAGAGAGAGAGAGAGAGAGAACTTGAGAGAGAGAAAGAGAAACAGAGTGCTCTCTAAGACCCTGGACAACATTCCTATGTATCTAATGGCCCCACTCAAAGGCAGCTGCCTGGGCCAGAAGTACTGCTGCTTCCTTCAGGCATGTCTTCTCATCCGGAGTAAAGGCCTTGGGTCAGATATCAGTGCTTTACACCAAAGATATACATGGGTTTAAACCTCCAAAAAAAAAAAAAAAAGGAGACAGGCATTATTTGCTGAACAGACTCCAAAGGAGAATAAAAATGGTCCTTTTTGCCAAGAAGCCTCACCTGAAAGGTGTCTGGTTTGCTAAGGAGAGAACAGTATCACCCGCAGGGAAGAGCACGGAGTGGGAAGGTGACCCCTGCAGCTCAAATGGCTCGAATGGCTCAAAACCAGCTCAGAGCATCCAGGGGAGCAGTGCACACAGTCCATGCTTTCCACCTTGGTTCTAAATGGCAAGATTATCACAGTTCATCTCTTAAACAAGCACAATATTTTTTTCCTTACTATTTGCTTCTGTCATCCTTGGAAGGTCCAGTAAGTAAACCATTTTAATAGGGTGTAGTAATAAAATTAGGTAACATTTATGTTTTATATACATGGTATTATTTAATCCTCACAATGAACCAATGGGGTGAGTATTGTTATATCCATTTTATAGGTAAATAACTTGAATATATTAAGGGATAAATAACTTGCAAGAACATACAGCAAGCAAGTGGCTGAGCGGAGATTTGAACTCGAGGATCTAGCTCCAAAGCTCATGCTCTTGGCCATGTTACATTTCCTCTTCACTTTCTACTCCCTCCCTTCCCAGAGTGGCTGCATCTCAAGGCTTAGTCAAATGACCCTGTATCTGCAAGCCCCCAGAAAAAAGTCCCCTCTACAATACACCTGGAGGTCTATTGCCTGAATATTTGACAGACAGTATTTTCTGAAATGAAAACCTACATTGGTCTCTCATATGACTAGAGGCCTTTTTAAGTGCTGAGGTCAACTGACCCTCAAGGTTGCAAGGGTTCAAAGAAAGAACCTAGTCTTCATATATAGCTTCAGAATTCTGAACGTTACAGCATTGGCCCAAATCCATTTTGCACAAGGAGCAGATGGACTTGCTCAGAGAAAAGATACAAAATATTTTGAGGACTTCCAGTAAGGCCTGGAAATTAGAAGCATGCATTTATCTTTGCTTTCCACTGAAATGTCTCTAAAATGACCATACAGACACCTAAAGGAATAAACCCTATAGACAAACAGAATGGACAGGGAGACAATAGAGAGCAGGACAATGGAAGGTGAATGGGTGAGTGATAACTCACGGAGGAAGTCCAAGCCCAGCTGCCTTCAGAGGGATGGTTAATGAGAAGCAAGCTCACTTGTACCATGCAGGCCCTAAAAAGTTTTGGGTTTGGAGGCACTGGGTACCTCTGAAGGGGAGGTTGATGAGTGGGACTGAAAACAACCTAACTGGTAAAAATCTTCATGAGAAGCATTTAGACCTGAGTCCTGTCCTTTCTCCCACCCCAGGAAGCCAAATGGCCAGCCCTGCCCTACCTATTACAGGAAACAAGAAGCATGCCCCTTGGAGAAACTGAGCCATAAAGGTCTCAGACCTAGAGACACAAGGCTCAATAAAGGGTAAAGCACTAAATGAAAAGGAGAGAACTGCATGAACATCTACACATTGACTAAATAATGAAACTCTAAGTGCCTTCTTCATCCCCTCCCAGAAGGCTGGCAAAGAGGTTCTTTGGAGAAAATGAACAACACCAGTGAAAGACTTATCCATGATGATGTTTCACGGCTGTGTAAAAGCAAGGTACGGTCCTGATTTAATTATTTTATTAAAAAATTTTAAAGACTTTTCATTTGGAAACAGTTTGACTTACCAAAAAGTTGCAAGTATAGTACATATACCCTTCATCCAGCTTCCCCAAATGTTAATGTTTTACATAGCTATAGTATAATTATCAGAATCAGGAAATTAACATTGATACTATACTATTAATTACTTTAAGCCATTAGTCAAACCTTACCAATTTTACTTTTCTGGTCCAGGACTTAATACAGGACACTGCACTTCTTGTGTCTCCTTAGTTTTTCCCAATTTAAGACAGATCTTCATTATTTCTTTGTGTTGAATGACTTTAACACTTTTAAAAAGTACTAGTCAGTTGCCTTAGAGAATGTTCCTTCTCAGTGCACCATACCGGGAAGGACATGATGTCCACATATCTCATTACTAGTGAGGTTAACTTTGATCACTTGGTTAACGTGGTGTCTGCCAGGCCTCTCCACCCTAACATTGCTTTTTAAATTAGTTAACTGTATTATACGGAGCAACATATTCTGTTTCTCAACAAATTTTGACCCACTAGTTTTAGCATGCATTGATGCTTCTTGACTGTAACAACTATCACTCTGGTGATTGCCAAATGGTGATTTTCTTTTTCTCCATAACTCCTTCTACATTTTTAATTGAAATTCTACAGTGAGAGCTTTCTTCTCTTTCCTCAGTTATTTGTTTATTAAAGTATCTATTTATATCAGTATGGACTCAGGGACATTTATCTTATTCTATGGGTTATTTTCCATTATTCTCATTATTTGTTTTGTTGTTCAAATTGTCCCAAATTTGACCAGTGAAAACTTTTTAAAATAGGCTTTTCTGTCCTTTTGACATATCCCCAACAGTTTTTGAGTACTTTCTTACTTTCTGGAAACATAAGATGTTCCAGGTTTACCTTGTACTTTTTCTAATCTAGCCTAAAATGAGCCATTTCTCCAAGGAGCTCTCATTGCTTTTACTGGAGAATGAAATTTAAAAACTAGCGTTGGTTCTTAATGTGCCTTTAGTTACAAGGGTAACATTAATTCTAGGTCCTCTCAGCAGACAGAACTAGAAGATAAATCTGTGTACACACACACACACATCTATATCCTATAGTTAGCTTTTAAATAAAGACTCAAATTTTGGATTATAATTGACATTTACTAAAATCTGCTTAGAAGAGGAAGAAATGGAGAAGTTCAATATCTCAGTGATTCAACTCCTCAGTCTCAAGTCTGAGAAGTTTTAGATGTTCTCTTGTATGCCTTTGCATGGAACATTTATGCAGAAATAGATTAGTAACTAGAGAAAGCTGTCAAGGATTTCTTCCTAGTAACTATTTCTTTTTTATGGTTAGATGTAACTTGTGACATAGGGAAGCTTGAGTGTAGGGGTGTCTTGTGATACAAGGGAACCAAGGAGTCATAAGGGAGGTCTTTGTCATGGTGAGGTCAGTTGGCTGGCAGGTCTCCTCCATACGTAGGACCTGCATTCAGCTTTTTATTGGCTCATTCTTAAATACAATTGGACAGGTCATCAACAGGTATTTGAGAAAGTCTCCTACATGAAAGACAGAAATTATAATAAACAATAAAAAAAGAAATTTAGGACTATCAGAAACAATGCAGAGAATAGGAGGAAAGAAAAGCAACAGTTAAGAAGACAGATAAGAAATATAACTGTTAAACAAGATCAGAGTGCTATTTAAAAAGAACATTCAGAGAGTAAGAACTCTTGAGGATTAAAAATATGTTGTTATGGGATCCTTGGGCTGTTGCTTTTCCAGCTGGAAACCTCTGTGGCCAGTGGTGCCTTTGCCCAAGTTTTGCTCGGCCCCTGCAGGCTGTGATCAGCTCACGCTTCCGGCCTGGATCCCAAGCCTGCCAAGGGTGAGTGGGGCGGCGAGGGGTGTATAAGCAAGTAAGCATGGGATCCAGCCACTGAGCACAGCCAGGCATGCTGGCTCCAGTGGGGTGGGCAACCCCAGACACCGGCAAAGGGGCTGGTTCCCTGTGAGGCGGCAGCCGGACCAGGCGTACCATAGGGAGTTTCTACGGCTGACACCAGGAAATGTGTTGTCACCCAGAAGCTTGGAGACGCCAGGAATCACAGAGCCCTAAAGAGGCTGTCACAGCCCCAGCTTGGCAAGCTCTTAGGTCTGGGCTCCCTGACGGGCTGCAGCTCTTTTCTCCTTCTCTCTTCTCTCCTTGTTGCCCACAACGTGGTGAGCAAGGGGCATGTTTCAGTCCTGTTTGTATTACAATTCTTTTAGCCCTGCCATCTGTCAGGTCCCAAGTTCTTGTCCTGAGTCCAGGAAGAATGAAGTACACAGACAAGCAGAGGGTGAGCAAGACAAAGAGGAGCTTTATTGAGTAACAAACAGCTCACAGGAGACCCGCAGTGGGCAACCCCTCTCTGGTGTCCCAACGGTGTCCCAACGAGTGTTCAGCTCTTAGCAGAAAGGGTAGCTCCTCTCCGCTGGGCAAGTCATCCTAAGGAGTGTTCAGCTCCTAGCAGAGAGGAGACCCTAGGGTAGATAGCACCTCTTTGCAGCTGGTCTCCAGTCATCTCTTTCGGTCTGGCTGAGTCCCAAGCTTTTTATGGGTCTCAGAGGGGAGGAAGTGCGTGCTGATTGGTCGATGGGCGGGCCTGGAAAAAACACCGCAAGTTCCCACTCCGGTTCACGGGAACTGCAGCCCCGCCCTCAGGGTTCAGGTGCTCCCCAGCTTGAAAGTGGGGATTCACAGAGGACTCGTCCCCTTCTGCCTGTTTGCCTCCCACTGCCATTCATGGCATTCAGGCTATTTGGGCCAAGAGACACCTGTGTGCCAGCACTGAGCTGCCCTCAGGCCCACCTGGACTCCCTCTTGTGCTCTTTGGCGCCTAAAGTCCAGCGGGGCGAGGAGGCAGGGGGCTGGCGTGTCCACACTGCCTCGAGCGTGCACACACCTGCCCAGGCTGCGACAGCGTCCAGGCTTGACTACAACTTTGCTCCAAGATCAGAGCAAGTGCAGGGAGCGGGGAGAGGCCAGGCAGCAGGAGCAGACACCTCTGAGCCTGCGGGGGTAGGGCGGGGGTCCTTCCCGACCCCGAGAGTGCAGAGATGCCTGGGTGTGCAGCCATGACTTGGGTGGCTGCAGCTGCACCTGGGAGGGCGGGGCTCCTGCCTGCTCCCAGCCCCTGCTGGTTCCGTGGAGAGTGGAGCGCACCACCACCCTGGACCTACCTCCGCCTCGAGGCCCCTCTCTGCCCGCCCCTCCATGCCCGACTGTGCTGCTCCCCCAGCAGCGGACAACTCAGCCCGACCCCATCACTGCGGCTCCCAGGGCAGTGGGCTCTGAGGGACTGCCCACCTCCTGTCCGCATTTTCACCGCAGCATCGGTGGACAAGGTGCAGGTGGCATGGCGGCCCTGGCCAGCCCCACAACAAATGAACCTGACGCTCTCAGAGCTGTCCCAGTAAGTCCCGGCTGTGCCTTCCGCCGGGTGCTCGCAGGCTTCCGAGATGCAGCAGGAAGCAGGGTTGAGGCTGCAGCGGAGGCTCTGGGTCTGGGAGCGGGTCCTGCCCGGCTGTGCGACGATGGAGGTGGCGTAGTCAGCTGCCTCGGGGACGCGAGGCACAGGGGCCCACCATGGCCACTGCTGCTCCTGCAGTCACTCCTGCCACCACCACCTACGCCTCCAGCTGCAGCTGGCACGATGGCAGTGGACGCTCTGGAGGGCCTGCCACTGCCATCAAGGTCGGCTCACGACTGTAATCCCAACTGTTTGGGAGGCCAAGGCGGGAGGATCGCTTGAGGCCAGGAGTTTGAGACTAGCCTGGGCAACATAGTAAGATTCCATCTCGACAAATAGTTTTAAAAATTAGCTAGGCATGGTGGCACACACTTGGGCTACTTGGGAGACTAAGGCAGGGGGAATCACTTAAGCCCAGGAGTTCAAGGCTGTAGTGAGCTATGATTGTGCCACTGCACTCCAGCCTGGGTGACAGAGTGAGACCCTGTCTTTAAAAAAAAAGTCATAAATTTTTAAAAGTTTAATAGAAAGATTGGAAGGTAAAGGAGAAGAGAGACTCTAGAAGGCAAAATAAAAAGATCAAGATAATTTCTTCTTTTTCCCTTTATGAACAAGTCAGTCTCAAAACCACGAGATGAGGCTGAGAAAAGTGAGGGTCTTTACCGTATGGAGGCTAAAGGAGGGGAGGGCATGTGCTGGCGCAGTGCAGGAATTGGAGCCCGACCTGGGGGTGTGGGGGTGTGGTGGCCTGGTGCAGGGTGACCCTGAAATGGTATCTGTGCAGGGTCAGAAGCCCTGCTTGGGGTGTCTGAGCACAAGAGGAGCGAGGAAGATATCCACATAGTTGGGGGCTCAATGGCAGCCTGGCACAGGGAGTCAGATCCTGACTAGGATGAGGCGGAGATCCTTGTGGGGGAAGGGAAGACGGCTTTGACTGGGAGTTGGTTTACATAAAGCCATTGATCAGATAAGTAAAGATGTTAAAGATATCACTCTCAGAGAAGGAAGTTAAAAATATGGAAAAAGAGAAAACTAGAATGAACCTTATGCTATTAGAGGTATTGGAATGAACTTATATATTGTTTTCACTATAGATAGATATAGGAATAAAAATGTATATATAGTTATGTGTATACTGCTTGTGCATTTGTGTGTGTATTTTGTGTATTACACTCTGAGAGGGCCTGGCAGTGCCCCAATAGCAATGAACACAGCACTCAGATCTCAACTTCTAAATACCATTGACCACTAGAAAGATGGCTAATTCCAACACTAAGGTGAGTCTGAAATATTTTGCATGCCTAAAAGTAAGAAAGCTCTCAAAGAATGATGTGACATATCAAAAGATCCAGAAATCAGCTCAAACTGGGGACATTCTGAGCATCAAAATCAATAATGATGGTAAGGGATTATAATCCACTGAACATAATAGGAAACCATGAGTCATACGCATATAAATACTGACTATATGGGAAGTTTGATGAAGAAAAGGATATTTACAGAGTTTCAGAATTCCTTTCCATAAAGTACTTGTTAATTACAAAGGGAAAAAGTGCAACTTTACAGAGAAGTGTGGCAGATATCTCCTTAATCAAATGATCAAAGAGAACATCATCAGGGATAGGACGAATCAAAATCATGCACCACCTGAGCGGATGCAGTGCAAATGCTCTGCGGCCCATCTGTGAAATCTGCTACCAAAGACGCGTGACCTGAATCGAATCAAAAGAAAGCATCAGGCAAACCCAATTTGAGGGAAAGTCTACAAAATAACTGGCCTGTGATTTTCCAAAGTGTCAAAGTCATGAAGGAAAAATTAGATTAAGAAGACTAAAGAGAAATGACTAACTGCAATATATGATTCTGAACTGGATCTTTTTGCTGTTGAGGACGTTATTGAGGGAAACAGAAAAACTTAACTGGGGTCTGAGAATTAGAAGGTAGTCATGTATAAATGTAAATTAACATTTTTGTTAATTTTATGCTAATTGTTATGCTTATTTTGTGTTTTTGTGGGGGAATGTCCTTGTTTGCAGGAAATACAGACTAAAGCAGTGAGATGTCATGATGTGTCATGTTCACAACTTGCTTTCAAATGGACTAGGAAAAAAGTTCTTTTTCTTTTTCATATCTGTGAATTTCCTGTAAGTTTGGGTTTGTCTTAAAATGTTTAAAAATGGTTAATGAATAAAAGATCAATAAAAGATTTAAAAGTGTTAAAAAT
This sequence comes from Pan paniscus, assembly GCF_029289425.2. NCBI lineage: Eukaryota > Metazoa > Chordata > Mammalia > Primates > Hominidae > Pan > Pan paniscus. Next base: position 67,196,046 of record NC_073264.2, read on the forward strand.
GGTTAATTAAGTAAAATCATGAGAAAAAAATATTTTTGAACGAGTTAGGGGTTTAGTTCAGGAAATCCAACATCTGAATCCTCTGAGCTCCAGAAGGACAAAACAGAGTAAACAGAGGGGGACAAGATTTTCAAAGAAATGTAAAAGAGATAAATGTCACAGACCACAGGACATAAACTTTCAGATTAAAAGGCTCACCAAGCTCTCAACACAATACATGGAAAAGACCAAGGCATATAATCATGACAGTTTAGAGCACTGGAGATAGGAAAAGATATAAAGAGTTTCTGGAAAGGAAACACAACAAAACAGGTCACATTATCTTAAGTGAAACAATCCAGGCATAGAAAGTCAAACATTACATGTTCTCACTCATAAGTGGGTGCTAAAAAATGTGTACACATGGATGTAGGGAGTGGGATGCTGGACAACGAAGACTCAGAAGAGTGGCGGGGTGGGGGGTGTTGGGAGGAGAATGAATGATGACAAATTAGTTAATGGGTACAATGTATGTTATTTGGGTGAGGAATATACACTAAAAGCTATGACTTGACAACCACCCAATCTCTGCACATAACAAAGTTGCACAAGTACTGCATAAATTTGTGCAAAAAATAAAACAGGTCATATACTCTTTATAAGGCAATTATTGACTTAAAGAGTAAATTGTTTCTCTTTCTGTTTGCCAAACCTCAAGTAAATAAAATTATTTTTATAAAACAATGACCGAAATGCTCCAAACTAGAAGAGACACACATCAGTCAAAAGAGTTTTTGTTCAACAAAATTCTGTCATTTTCAACTCATGATAATGTCAAATTATAGTCAGATAATACTCAAACTAGTTTCTCAGCCTTTTTCTTTAAAGAGATTGCTCTTTGAATGGCATCAAACATCAGAATAGAGATTTGAGACCTGCCTGCCACTTGTCTTGGGAAAGCTGAATGAAAGAGGTTTCTGGAAGGAAAAGATCTGCAGACACCAGCTGCTCACCGTGTACCCCTGGAAGTGACCAATCTCTTTCATTTACACCAAAAGATGTTTCACAGGTGCCATACATTAAAGCTTTTTCTTTGTCATGTGGGGCTCCAAGAAGTGGATGGCCTCTATTTTCTGACAGATATTCTATAGGTATTTATCATGCAAAAGTTCTCATGACATTGTGTAAGCCATGAAGAATAAAACCCTCGCCCCATCCTGGTTTTGTTCTATTCCTTTGATTACCTAAAATTTTCTCTTGGGAATGGAACAATGTAAGACTTGCTAACCCATAGTCTCCGAGAATCAGCTCTCCAAATCCTTACATTTCCAGATGAAAAATGCTCCTGAGAATCCCTGTTGCACGCATAAAGGAAGAGAATCAGAAAGTGTCAAACTTTCCAACAAAGTCAGTTAGTTCCCTACAAAGTCAGTCAGTTCCCTACGGAAAGACCAAGACTGATCCTCATGGCAAAAGCAGCAGCTGTACATTATGACTAGCGTTTGAAGGAAAGAGAGAAAGCTATGATTCCAAACCCTGAACTCCTCCAACAACAGCTGCTGCAGGATACTAAGGGCTATCAGTGGCACAATGAACACCTCTGAAAGGCAGGGCAGCCAATGTAGCACCTTCGTGAAAATGAGAAAAAGGAGGCCTCTTTGGGCAAATATCCCCAGGCTTACAGTGTTGTTGTGCCCCTTCCTCTGGACAGAGTCATCCTAATTAAAGGAACATAAACTGGACACAATCCCCACTTTTTGCTACCTCAGTCAAGACCTTTGTGTCTCAAATGCACAAAACACCCATCATACATGGTAGCCCTGAACATTCGGCCTAACCTGGTCCTCAGCTGGTGAGCTGGGCTGGAAGCAGATCAAGTGGCCCTCTGGCTTTGTCCCCAAGGCTGACATCCTGCTTTAGGCATCCATTCTAACTGCTCTGTTGGTGAGAAGCACAGAGGGACATACACAGGAAGAAAGGGGATTTCTGTCTTGTGGAGTCCTAATAAAATAACTAAGTAACAATGAGGAAAGGGCACCAGGTCCCGCTGCTGGCATGACATCCTGTTCCCAAATACCTCTCTCCTTTCATGGAGCCCCAGAAGCATGATCTTATATGCAAACTTTGTCTGCATGTAGCCCCTCCAGCATGACCCTATAAAACTTCCCCCAGCCCCCGCCTCTTCGCAGACAGCCCTTTCTCTGCTGAGCTGCCTGTTGCACTCCTGCAACATATCTTCATACTTTCTCTAATAAATCTGCCTTTCTTTACCTATGATTGTCTTGGTAAATTCTTTACTGCCTGTGATGCCGGCCCCAGCCAGTCACACCTGTTACATCTCTCAGGCTCTGAACATCTGGTCCATTCCTGTCCCTCTATGCCTTCCTTCTGCTCCCTTTAGGCCCTGCTTGCAGTACACGAGGAGCAGGGACTCCTGTCCAGTAAGAGGCTGCCTCAGGCCCATCTTACCACTGATACAAAAGGGCTGGGCTGCCAGCTAAACCCTACCCTTAAGCCTGGAACTGTCGCCCTAAGGGAAAAGAGCTGACCTGGTTCTTCCACCCAAATGTTGCCTTTTTGGCCTGCCTCACCCCTATCCTGTGCCCATAAAAGACTTCAGCTAGCAGAGCAACACAAGTGGCTGAGCATCGAGCAGAGAAGCAATCAGCATTGGAGACTACAGATAGACACAGCTAACTTCAGATGGTGCAGCTTCAGAGAGGGGCCCAGCTAGAGAACACTGGGCTTCAGGGAAAGATCACCTCTCATCCCCTTTCCAGCCTCCTTTTCCACTGAGGATCACTCACCACTCAATAAAGTATTCCACGTTCATTACCTTTCAGACACTTTGTGTGACCTGATTCTTCTTGGATGCTGGACAAGAACCCAGGTGCCAAGAGGGCAGGTGCTGCCCACCCCTGCCCTCCACTGAGCTGGTTGGCACTTGGGCATCCCCAGATGGCAGAGCTGAAATAATACTGGTTGTAACATGCTTGGACGCTGCTGCGGGGCCCGCCCGAAGCCTGCTCCTGCCAGAGAGGAGCAACTGGCTGGTTCCAGCATTCATTCAGCCTGGTTTCTGCACTCACTTGCTCTCACGCTCCTCCTGTGAGGAGTGGCCAGCAGTGGGCTGAGTGAAACGAGCCAGTTCCTGCACACGAAGGGGGTTAAGGGAACTATCCCATCTCATCACAACTTATTAAAGAAAGCCAAATGGATTTTCTCCCAAGTTAATCCAATTAGGAAGAAGAAGATGACAGCAGGAAAAAGGGAACCCACAGGTTTGACAGCGAGAAGGATTGCAAAAGAAGGATATTCTCCTCAGAAACAAGAATTTTTAACTTCTTCTCCCTTCTCCCCAAATCCTACTTTCTTTTGAAGTCAAATTAGTGGCCCTCAAATGAGTCAAACCCAACCCTAGAGGTTGGAATATGACTTCACAGTCACAAGAGCCAGGTTATGCACTGGTGGCTGCAGGAGAACTTGAAGGGTGACACATAGTGAAACCACCTTTGCAAAAATTGTATCAGAGAGAAAATTATGAACGTGGAGGAGATCTGATCTAACCAATCCCTCTTGTGCCTTTAGCCTTTAAGCTACCTTTAATTATTCCTGGGCTATCTTTGGGAGGCTTTTAGTTTATATTTTAAATGATAATAGCCCTTCCCCAAAACTCAACTGCCTTTGTAAAGCTACTGAGAGAACACCAGCCTAGGGGAATATAAACCAAAATTCAAAGTCCCCCTGAACGCTGCCACCATCTGAATGGATTCCCTCCTTGGCCAGGGCACTCTAAAATTTAACCTGAAAGACTGCTCAGGCCATGATGAGAAGTGGGGTTCAGATGTGCCTGATTATACCTCTCCGGAATCAAGACAGACCTTAAGTCGGCTACAAAGCATTTACGATCTATTGTCTTTGTCATTATCTATTATCATTATCTATTATATTATTCATTATCTATTATCTATTTGTCATTACTGTCATTATCTGTCATTATCAAATCTATTGTATTTGTCATTTACCTGGAGGTTTTATCTGCATGATAAAACCTTGGTTTCCACAACCCCTAATCTTAACCCAGATATTCCTTTCTACTAATAATCTCTTTTAACCAATTGACATTTAGAATATGTTTAAATCTACCTGATCTGGAAGTCCCCCAACTCCCACCTTAGGCAGAGGTCCTCATGACCTCCTGATGGTGTGTCATGGGTGCATACTTAACCTTGGCAAAATAAACTTTCTTTCTTCTTCTTCTTTTTTTCTTTTTTTTTTTGAGATGGAGTCTCACTCTGTCGCCCAGGCTGGAGTGCAGTGGCCCCATCTCAGCTCACTGCAACCTCCACCTCCCAGGTTCACGCCATTCTCCTGCCTCACCCTCCCAAGTAGCTGGGACTGCAGGTGCCTGCCACCACGCCCGGCTAATTTTTTGTATTTTTTTTTTTAGTAGAGACGGGGTTTCACCATGTTAGCCAGGATGGTCTCATCTCCCGACCTCGTGATCCGCCTGCCTCGGTCTCCCAAAGTGCTGGGATTACAGGCATGAGCCACCGTGCCCGGCCATAAACTTTCTAAATTAACTGAAACCTGTCTCAGATATTTTGGGTTCATAGGAAGGAGGGGGGCCTGAATTCTGCTAAGGTGTAGACATAAATGATTGCCAGCCATTATTCCAGAGGTCATAAGATATGCAACTTCCCCAGTTACTCCTGCAGATAACATCACTATTGTAGAATTGGAAGATGGGCCTTTTAAGATATCTTCTCAGATTTTTTGCATATCTGAAATCTATGGCTCTAAGGACCCACCTACCGATGATGACTCCACCTGGACCTGCCATCTGTTCCTGTGGCCCCACCCAGAAGCTATTCAGTGTCCAGGAGGATCATTTCCCACACCCCTATGCTTGCACCCCCTAACCAATCAGCAGTGAGCCTCCTTTGCCTACCCAACCCCACCCCATCCCCAAACTATCTTTGAAAAACCCTAGCCCTCCAATTCTCAAGGAGACCGATTTAAGTAATAATAAAACTCCCATTCAGCTGGCTCTGTGTGAATTGAACTCTTCATTGCAATTCTCCTGCCTTGACAAATTGGCTCTATCTGGACAGCAGGCAAGAAGAATCCACTGGGGAGTTACAGTAGAACATAGAAGCTACCAGGGACTGGGCCAAGGGAGAGGGAAATTTGAAGTCCCAGCAGGCCCACTGGGAACTCATTGCCAAAAGTGGTTTCTGTTATCACTCTAATAATCACTCACATTCTCTGAACACTCTGCTTAAGGCTAGGATGACCTGGGAAGTGGAGGTTACAGTTTAAAAGGCTCCAACTGGATGTGATAGGGACAGGAGACAGGGAAATACTGGTTAAAAGGTGGTTCCCAGCAAAAGCCCCACCCTCAAGCCTGGAAATCCAAGGCCCTATATGGGAACATGCATTCCTGTTTTCATGCCTGCCTTGCTCCCCTATCCTGTACCCATGTAAGTGCCAGACCCCAGGCCCCAGAAGCAGATGAGGAGATGATCAGAAGAGCAGCAGAATGGCAGAGCAGCATAGTAGAGAGAAGAGGAGCATCTGAATGTCGAGAGGAGTTTGGCTGGGGACAGTCAGAGAGGAGATCAGCCACTGGACAGCTGAACTCCAGGGGAAGATTATCTTCCCACTCCATCACCTTTCCAGCTCCCCATCCATCCCACTGAGAGCCACCTCCACCACTCAAATCCCTGCATTCACCATCCTTCAAGTCCATGTGTGACCTGATTCTTCCTGGACACTGGACAAGGACCTGGATACCAAGAGGGCATTGAGCTGATTAACACTTAAGCTGTCCATGGTTGGCAAGGCTGAAAGAGTGCACTGTAACACATGCCCACTTGGGTTTCGAGAGTTGCAGACACCCACCCTTGGATGCTGCCGTGGAGCCAGAGTCCAGGGGAGCTTGCCCTGGCTCCTGCACCTGCCCATCTATGTGCTCCCCATTCGGTAAGGGATTTGAGCACACATGGCAGCCAAACAGATGAGCCATACCCCTGTCGCATGTACTGTGAGGGAGGGCCAGGGAACTCTCCCGTTTCAGATGGAAATCCTTAGAATGACAGCCCCAGCAGCTCCCCAGTGCTATGAGAAGCACCTGAGGTTCATGAACAATGTGTCACTCTCATGTGACAGCTTTGCCTCATCAATATGAGGCAGAAGGACACCCACTAAAGTTTATCTACACACCAAGAGAATTTAGACTCAGCATTCTTGATGCCTTTGCTCCTTCTATCTGCCCCTGAGCAATCAGTATCACTGAAAAGAAGAAAAATTATCCTTAATTACAGCAAGTGGATTTAACATTTTCCATCTATCCTCAATTACTCTTATCTCTCCCCTTGTCACGCTGTGACCAAATGGAAAGCAGCCTCTAGGTCCTTGCCTGCATACAACCCACCAGCCATTGGGGATATATTAAATTTTGTCTTGACCTTACCTCCGCTCCAAATTTGAGAGCCATTTGGTACCATAGCAAGTTCTAAGTCACCTATCAGGAGTTTTAAAGTTAGATTTTCAACACAGATAAATTACTCTTTCCTCAGTCAAGATAAAACTCTTCCAATTGGGCCAATGTCTAATTAAGGCTATTTTGATTGCCCCAAAACAGACACTAATTTTAGGCCAAGTCAACGTTTTCACCTGATTAAGCAAAATGCCTGAGTGTTGGCAGGTCCACTGAACTTTAATACCAGTCCAAGGATGTTTTCTGTTTTTCTTTTCCTTGTGCTCCAAGAGTCTTCCTCTGAGATGTCCCCCAAGTTGTTCTCCTCAAGTGAAACTTTGCACTGACTTGGTGACCAACAGCATCAACACCAAAAGATGGGTTTCGAAAGTGCCTACAGGTACTTGATACTTTTTTGAGAATAATCTGCACAGAAATCTCACCCTTTTGTACTCAACAGAGCAGTGAGCAGCAGAAGACCAATCCCCTCCTGTGTGCTGTCAGACTTTTTACTCCGATAGTTGATGTGGCCTCTTTTCACTGTTTTACTCTGTAAGCTAAAGGATTCTTGCCCAATTTTTCAAGTGACTTGTTCGCCCGTATAGAATATTACCTTTGGATCCATCTTTTATCAAACTATGGTTTAAAGCTTTGCTTCTAATGAAGGACAACCCTTCCATGAGGACAGGGGCCAGGTCTGCCTGATTCACTCTTCTATCCTCACTTCTCTGCATAGCTCCCAATAGGTAGTAAGTGCTTGATAAGTGATTGTGGATTGCAGCAATGAACCAAATCTGACCAGCTAGTCAACACAGAATTATATCACAACAGCAAGTTTTAGCCCATTCAGCATGGTTCAGGCTTCCATAAAAACAACTGTCTTCCCCAAAGCTTTTTCTAAAGCTGTTAATCAGACCCTATTTAGTGATCATTGTTTCTCTGTGGCCTAAAGACAAGACATGAATATCACTGTTTAGAGTTAATTCTCACCTACCAATCAATCAGATATCCTTCCTTCTCTATGTCTTCAAATTTTAAGTAGCTACAAACATGAGCTTTGGTGCCAGACTGCCCGTCCGGATCTTGACTCTGCTACATATTTAGCCGTCCTATGGGCAACCCTCTCTATGCCTTAGTTTCCAATCTGTAACATTAAAATGATAATTGTTTATAGTTCATAAGGTTATTGTGAGGAGTAAATGAGTTAACATATACAAGGTGCTTAACACTGTGTGTCGTACCATTAAGTACTCAACAAATAATAGCAATTATTGTTATATAACTTTGGCCCAATTTTGTAAAAAGTCTTTAGCTTGAAGTACCCAAAAATACTTGTATCATCTTTGAAAGGCAACTTTTAAAAATCACAGTGAGACAGCCAAATGCCTAGGCAAATAAAAAGGGGTCCCCAGAGAATCTCTGACCCGCCCCACAAGTGTTTACATCAGATGCTTTTGTGCAGATGAGAGAACCTGCCCAGAGCCTTGTCTGAACATGCCCACATGTGCACTGGGGGAATGGGGTGGAGCCACGGGCAAGAGGGAGGAGCCTGGTTTCTTCCTGTGTGGTGGCCTGGGATTCATTCTGGGAGGTGGGGGATCTGTCAGCAAGACTCCATCTTGCTGTGCTGAGTTTTTTTTTTTTTCTTCCCTTTTCGCCCAGTAAAACCCTGTTCTACTCACCCTTCAGTGTGTTCGCATGCCTAAATTTTCCTGGTCGTGTGACAAGAACCCAGTTTTAGGGGAACTAAGCAAATTTCTGCAACATTATCCCCACCCTCCAAAATAGTTTTCCTTCCAGTTTAGACACTTACAGGTAAGTTATTTCCATCAGCCACTGCTCCAGCAGCTGTTGGTCTTTATGAGCTCACTGAAGCTTCCTGAGGTTACAGTAACATTCAGAAATACAAAAATTCTTTACTTTCTTTGGAGCTGCTTCTCCAAATCTGTCCCCTCCCTGACATCCACATGTGAGTTCAGACTCCAGGGAGACACAACAAAGAGGGAGACTTCCCTGCCAGGCCAAGGGCTAGTGGCAGGGAAGAGCCCTCGAGGGCTAGAAGAATGATGTAGGGTGTTAGTCCTGGATTCTGGTGTAGCCCTCCCTAAGATTCCAAGTCCAATCCAGTCTAAACTTCACTCAGTGCTCCTGCATGTTTGAAGCTCCTGATAAGAGACTGTTGGCTGCAGAGGAGTTTCTGAGTGAGAGTAAGATTCTTTGTGGCATTTGTTCCCAGGACGGCGAAGCATGTGGTGAGACGCTGAGTTGGGCCTTTTTCTCAAATAAAGGATGAACTTCAGGACTAGCCTTACCACTGGCTCAAGAAAGTTTGGGTCTTCCAGTCCTGCCAAATTAGGAAATGAGAGATGAAGAAGATGTGCTTTAGGGAAGCTAATCTGTCATTTCTGCACAGGACAGACTGGAAAAGAGTGGACCTGAAGACAAGGATTCCCATTCAGAAAGGAGATAAGTGGGGCCTGCAGCAGGTGGTGCCAACAGTGAAAGAGAAAGGAACAGCTAGAAAGACAGTCCCAAGGAAATGCAATTTGAAACATTGGCTGGCCAGCTGGATATGGAGCAGGGAGAAGAGAGAGATCAGAAACTCCAAGGTGTCAAGCCTGGGAGATTAAAGGATTCCCATGACTAGGAAGAGGGCCCGATGATTTTGGAGCTGAATGATCAGCCGCTGGATTTGATGACATCTGCCTGCAAAGATGCAGTCAGTAGCAAGCATGGAGGATCTGGAGGTACAGAAAGCAGTCAGGGCTGAAAACTCGGGTCCTGGAGTGACTCACATCTATTGTGAAGTTGTGAGGATGGGCGTGTTCTCTGAGGGAAATGACACAGAGAGAAAAAAGCACAGAGTTGCTATCCAAAAACTGACAAGAGAAGCCCTCTTGTCAGGGCAGAAGGATGAGTGAGAAAGGGAAGGAGAATAAGTCTAAGAAGGAAAATGTATGAGTCAGGGTTCTGCAGATAGAATCAATAAGATATTTGTATAGAGGGGTGGGGGAGAGAGTGGTTTATTTTAAGGAATTTGCTTATACAATTATGGAGGCTGGCAAGTTCAAAACCTGGAGATCAGGGAAGAGCCAGTACTGCAGTTCAAGTCTGAAGCCTTCCTGCTGGCAGAGCTCCCCCTTGCTCAGAGGAGGTCAGTTTTTTGGTTTTTTATTTTTTGAAACAGAGTCTCATTCTGTCACCCAGGCTGGAGTGCAGTGGCATGATCTCAGCTCACTGCAACCTCCGCCTCCCAGGTTCAAGCTATTCTCATGCCTCAGTCTCCTGAGTAGCTGGGATTATAAGGGTGTGCCACCACACCCGGCTAATTTTTGTATTTTTAGTAGAGATGGGTTTCACCATGTTGGCTAGGCTGGTCTCCAACCCCTGACCTCAGGTGATCCTCCTGCCTCAGTCTCCCAAAGTGCTGGGATTACAGTTGTGAGCCACCACATCCAGTGGAGGTCAGTTCTATTCACCTGATTAGATGAGGGCTACCTACATTATGGAGGGCAATCTGCTTTATTCAAGGCCTACAAATTTCAATATTAGTCTCATCCAAAAAATACTTTCAACAGAAATATCCAGAATAATGTTTGGCCAAATGCCTGAGCACTGTGGCCCAGGCATGTTGCTACATAAAATTATCACAAAAGATGAGGACTTGTCCTCAGGGATGCCAAGGATGGGGTTTAAGATAGATAATGGTGATGGAACATGAACACTGTCTCGGAGGCCAAGAACTATGAAGGAAAAGTCCGCTGGATTCTGCATCTGAGATTTGCTGTACCACATTTCTCTTCCTACTAAGTGTAAAATACTGGTTAAGAGCGAGCATGGGCTTTGGGGCAAAAAAATATTCTGAAGCCCATCCTGACTCAGCCATTACTTACTGTGAACCTGCACAAATTACTTTCCCTCTCTCAACCTCAGTTTTCCAATCTCTAAAATAGAAATAACTGTATCTATGAATAATTTTTTAAGAATTAAATATTTTGGTGTTTCTACTATATGCTAACTGATAAGTATAGCTCATGTTAATATTATCATCACTAATATTCATATTATTTCATCTTGATCATTATCATCTTCATATGTTCCATATTCAGAGGACACAATTTAGAGTAGAAGGATTAAAGAGGGAATGGCTTAAGAATAAAGGAGGGATTAAGAAGGGAATGAGGAATAAGGAAAAATGTGTGCCTGTATTTCATAGCCAACCTAGCATTCTACACTGAAACTCAGTTCTGAGTCTAGAACACTTTTAATTCATTCTCTCTCCTTTTACAAGCAAGGAAACATTTTCAACACTAATACATTTACTTCTCCCAATCTATAGTTCAACAACACAGTCAGAAGTATAGAGAAGACTTACTTTCTCCACCCTGCGCTTCTGTCACCATATCAGCATATTCCTAACTCCCATGGCTTAGCCTTGATTGTGATGCTACTTTCCTAGAAAACTTCTAGTAAGAACGGGGGTCATAGTGGACCACATCACTTCCTTCTCCCAGCATTGCTGAGGCAAATGAGGAGGGAGCAGGTTTAGATCCTCACTACAAAGAGCAGGCATGGATTCTACCTCTTAAACATTTTACTCAGGGTTCCCTGACAATGAAAACTGCCTTTCATTTCTTCTTTCAGCCCATTGGAGTAGAGGTTAATGACTTTGTCCTAAGAAACAAAAGACTCACATGCAATTAAAAAGATCTCAGAAACAAGTCAGGCATGAAGAGTGTTCTAGAAACTCTACAATTGAATTTTTTTTCATTGACAAATGATCCCGCCATCATTGTAGATAGGGTAACATATCTAATTCCTATAATTCTATACCTTTAAATGAAGCCTGCAGGAAATGCCTTGATGGAAAGGAAGATCAATGGGACTGAAAAGAACGTATTCCACTTCATTCCCCCTCTCTGAATTCAATTTCTCACCAGGCACTCTGATAACTTCCTTCGTCCACCCCTTCCAGAAGCCAATTCTGATTTATCCAACCCTAAAAAAGACTATGAAGCCAACGGAGTCACCAAACACCTAACTTAGCAAGGGCCCCAATCTTCTTCTCCAAGCAAACCTCTTCCTCTTTGTAATTCACCTTTATGTTCTTCATCTAGCAGAGAAAGAAATAAACAGGGAAAGCAGAAAGAAAAGAGGTAGAGAGGGCACTGCAAGGCCCAGAGAGTTCACAAACAAAAGAACCTGCCTTAGTATTACGAAGCACCAACCACACTTGCTTTAGGCTTAAATCAGACCTGATTTGGCTCTTCTGAACAAGCACCAGCATCTAAATCATTCACTTGGCAGCATTATCTGTGGCCTGTTACGTGACAGACACAATGCTACACACTGGGGGATGCCAGTATGAAGATAAGATATGGTCCTGGAATATAATATTACTCATGGTGTCACCTTGGGCAAGTTATTTAATCTCCCCGTGACTCCGTTTTCTCATCTGTAAATGGGGATAATAATAACCTGTACCTCAAAGATTGTGATAAGAATTAAATGTATTATTACATATAAAGCACTTAGTGCTAGGGTAGAGATATCATCACAGGAAGATGGGATACTTGAGAATTCCACCTGGACCTTCACACAGACAATGATCCTTGGGCTGGGCTTTATAAAAAATTGTTTAAGGTTTTAAGAAAAGTGTAAAAGAGATGGAAAGGTCATGCTGGAGGACAGGCCAGCATGAACAACGGCTCAGAGGTGAAAATACACACATTTCTTGGATGGTGAGAGGCTGGAGCGCAGAGGGAGCTGTGAAGGGGAGGCTGCTGGAGCCTCAGGCCTCCTCTCCCAGGTTCTGCAGGGCCTGTGTACCTGGGGGAGGAGCCTGTCCGGATGATCTACAGAGCTCCTGCTGCAAGAAGGAAGCAGTCCTTAACTGTGTCCAAGGAAGAGTGGTTCTGGACAAAGACAGGGAGCATTTCCCATCTGTTCCTGTGACTTCCCCACTGGTGGGGCAGGAAGGACAGAAGGGATGTTTGCCCTGAGATGGGTTCAGTTTAATTCAAGTTTCCAATAATTCTAATCCTTGACCAAATTTCTGTGAGTGGAGCCTTCTGCTCTAGAATCTTCCCTCCTTCTGGGCACTGCCTTCACAAGCATGAACTACTGACAGGCTTTCCTCTGCCCTCACTTTCCAGTGTTCCCAGAACTCTGAGGAAGGAGCACCCCAGGTAAGGCAGAGCTGGAAAGGCCATGAGGTGCAGAGGTGACCTCAGTAGCCACTCTCTCTGCCCTCTGATAGGGAGCCAGGCTCTCAGTGGGTGGAGGAGACAGAGAGCAGAGAGAAAGAGGCAGACAGAGACAGAAACACAGATGGAGGGAGAGTCTGAGTGTGTTGGCCATCTTCTGTGCTCCATCTTACAGTGCCATGGTAACCAATCTGCAAAGGTGTGACCTGGTGGAAGTAGGAGTGGTTCCTCCCTCACCATCACTCCTAGTGGCCCCTGTGGAATTTGCACTTCTTGTCCCATGACCTTATGCTCTGCTGGTTAAGGGCTCCAGGTCCCAAGGGGGAACATGGTTGGAATTCTGCTAGAAGACATGCCTGCTATCTATTTCTTTTAGGCTTCTCCTGCCAGTGAAGAAGTAGGCATGGCAAGGAGTTACGTTGTTGGCAGGGGCAATCAGCCCTGATGACCACGAGGAGCCAGGTTGCTGCTCTACAACATGGGGCAAGAATGAGTGCCTCTGGAACCCAGAGATCCCCTGGGGTGTCTCTCAGGGATTCCTGTGCCCATGATAACCATAAGTGGGCCATTTGTATACAACTGTGGCCTGGAAAGGCTCAGACCCGTTGGAGATGAAAGTTCAAGCCACCCCACAGGGTAGCAGCCTTGACCCACCAAAATGCTCACTGTGGTGAGGGAAATGTAGAAACCAAGGTGGAGAATGACGGATCTTGATTGAGGCCTTGGGATCAGTCGTAAGGTCACAGACCATGGCATGTTCCACTAACCCTCATGTCCTCAGGCTTTTTGTAGAGATGACAGATGGCTACACTTTGAAGTCACTGTGGCAAACTTGACTTCATGGGAGGCATTACTAGATCTGAGCATTGCAAGGGGAAGACAGCATGGTGTCCTGTCTCATTTCTTCCTGGACCGCTTTTCTTTCCTGCTGTTGCTGGGCTAACAAGCTTTGCACAGCTTTTCTACCTCAGTTGCAAGCTGTCACCTAAGTTCTGCTCCAAAGAGAAGAACCGCTCAGAACCACAGTGCTGCCACTGCAGACCCAGGCATCATCCCAGGGGCCTGGCCACTCCTAATGCCATGCCTTGCCCCACAAAGTCACTCATCTTGACTGGCGAGGCTGGTTCAGATGATCTCATTTCAGGGACATTTTCCTGGTTCCCCCTTTCATTTGTCCCAACTCACTCACAGCTGAGCATGCATGGATTAGGATAACAACAATGTTTCTGACAGGAAGTGTATTACTAGAACACTTTAAGAACTCCTTGTGTATACACACACACACGCACACACACACGAGTGAAACCTTTTCCTAATATAAAGATTCAAGGTTTTGTAGTGGCTTTAGGTTGTCCCATTTTCTGTAGCAAAGTTTTATACACATACACACACACACAAACACACGCACACAGCGTCTTAAACAGAAGTTGATGGAGTGTGAAACTGCACTTCTTTTACTGCATAATGGAACACCTTAATGATACTCTTAGATATAATGCCTTTTCTCTGAACCACTTTTCTTTTTAGTATTTAATGTATGTTATCATCACAATTTTCATCTGTTTTTCAGAAATACTCTACAAAATCTATTTTCCTTGCTGGAAAACTAGACCCAAAGAGCAGGTATCCCTGTCTATGTTGTTAGCAAGTATTTTGAGATGTCTTTAGGGATGCATAACTCCACAGAATTGAGAATACAAAGCCAGGAGACATTAAAAAGATGTCACATCTGTAAGGATACCTCCTGGACTAAGCTTAAATGAACACTACAGAGGGTCTCATCCTCAAAAGGCTTTGCTGGTTGTGTAGGACCAAGAAAGTTATAAAGCTGAAGCCAATAATAAAGCAAATGACCAAGAAACAACTTTTATATTAATCAGGATTCATTTTTAAGTTGAAGTGACCAAAATACAACTCAAACTAACTCAAGCAAAAAAGAAATAGGTACTGGGGAGAGGGGACAGTAGGGGAACAGGCTCCCACATACTGAGATCTGGGAACACAAAGGGAAGTTATCAGGTCTCTCTCCCTCTCAGCTCTGCTTCTTTTAGTGTGGTGGCCTCATTCTTTCTAACTGAAGAACGATCTTTATTGCAGAAAATTCTAAGCATTATTGTGGGAGATCCAGTAAGTGCCAGAGAAGGATTCTGATTGGTCCTGCTTCAGTCACATGCTTGCATCTTAGTCCAATCACTGTGGCCTGGAGGATGGGACACCATGATTTACCAGACTCTGGTCACATGCCCACACCTGTGGCTTCTGAAGCAGAGCACCAGCAGTGACAGTCCCACCAGAACCGCATGGAACAGAAAACTTGTGCATTTCCCTAAGGAAAGGGAATGCCAGAGAAGGGCAGAAGGGAAATCAGGAAGACAAAACAGTAAATTACCTACCACAAATCCAATTTATTGGTATTTTTCCACTTACACTTAACCAAGCAACGATTTCTCCTGGTCCCATAATGGAAAAGAGGGTTTATCTAGATTCATATATACAAGACTGAAGAGTGAAGAGAGACGCAGAGAATGTTCTAAAATCTGCCAGTAAGCATAATCACACAGAGAAATCTCTGCTTCCAGAGGAGGAGCCAAGTTCAAGTCAGAGGTGAGGAATGCCAACAGGAAAGCTCACTTTCTCCGGGGATATTCAGGCCAACACTAGGAAACCACAGCCAAGTCAGGCAGGGCTTGGGGCGGAACTGCTGACACCTCCACCCTAGCCAATCCAAGGTGCACGCCTGCCTCATGCAGCCCAGCGTGACTCCCGCCATTGGCACACTGTGCCCATCACAGGCTGGAGCTCCTTTCCTCCACCGTCTTCCCAACTCCTGCCAACCAGAACTTAACTACTCCTTTTGGATTCTGCTTTTCACTTGTTCTTCATCAGACTATGGAAGCTTAGACTTCATAATTTGGCTGAGACTTCAAAAATAGTTTTAAAGAAAGCTATTCCCACCCTGCTAAAGTAATTACATGATTCTGCCCCCTTAAACACCCAAAGCCCTAATCTGTGTTCTCAAAACTCTGATCTTAATCGCTTTTTTCCAGTCTTATCTCCAACTACTTTTCTTCATGAATACTTCCTTCATAAACACTGTACTTTAAATTACTCTCCTTCAACTACATTTTTACTTCCCAGACGTTGGCCTTTGCTTTATGCCATTTCCCTCACTTAGGTGGTTTTTTCTCCACCAGAATTCCAGTCTTTCTTCAAATGTCAACTCAAAAACAACCCTCCTCATGGAGACTCCTGTGGCCACCTCAGTGGGAAACAGTCGACATCATTGGTATTAGAATCACCGATGTTGGAAACAAGCTCACTTAAGTAGCTTCCAAGTATGAGATTTCTCTACTTGCCTCCTTAATATTCTGCCATCACTTTTAGAGAGTTATCTCACCTAACTCCAGCCAGGAATACTAATACATGCCCTGGGTCTAAAGAAAATATTGCCTTTGGAATTTGTGTAAGAATTTATGATTGAGACCTCTGAATATGCCATGAAAAATATGAGCCTTACTCTCATGAGCTGAGGGAAGTGAATGTATGTGAATCTATGAATCTCAAAACAACATGTAAAATGTGTAAGGATCTGATGCTACAAGGGTTATTAGTTTGAAATTTGGTGATTTTGCTGCCAGATGTCCATAAACTACACTACCCACTGACAAATACATTTATTAGAAGTTTTTCTTACAAAAAGACATGAACTATTTTATCAGGGAATCTAATATACAAATAGTTTCTAGAAATTGTAAGTCTTGTCATACAGCACACTAGTGGTTAGAGCCTATGAAATATATAAACAACTTCTAATATATTCTTTTCCTTTATAAAATTGTTTAGTTTATTCCATGAATTTAATATAGGTCTATATTTTAAATTGTCTACCCAACAGTTTCCTACTTGTTAGAATTCTGTTCTTTGTCACAGCAAGCTGTTTCACATTGATGTAACTGTATGTAGAAGTTTGTTATTCTTTATTGATGTATGTACTATTTTATGATACGACTATACCACATTTATCCATTCTGTTGACAGTAGTTGTTTCCAGCTTGGGGCTACTGTGGACATTCTTGTGCACGTCTTCTGTTGGACATGTGAACTCATTTCTCGTGGATATATACCTAGGAGCATCGCATCTAGGAGTGCAACTGCTGTGTCATAGGGCAGACAAATATTTAGTTTTAATAGATATTTCCAAAGTGGTTGAACTGATTTCACTCCCTCCTATAATGTATGAGAGTTCTAATTGTTCCACATCCTCACCAACACTTAGTATTATTAGTTTTGAAAAAAATTTTAGCCATTCTGGTGTGTATGGGAATTTGTACTTTCCTAATGAATGTTATTGAACACCTTTTCATATGCTTACTAGACATCTGAATTAATCTTTTATAAAATATTTGTTTATAAAAGATCAATTCAATTAAAAAATGGTTTATTTATTTTCTTTTTCTTGTAGTTCTTTATATATTTTGGATACAAGATCTTTGTCAGACATTTGTATCATGAATATCTTCTTCCAGTCTATTAGTTGCTCTATTAGTCAGGGTTCTTTAGAGGGACAGGACTAACAGGATAGATGTATATATGAAAGAGAGTTTATTAAGGAGTATTGACTCATACAATCACAAGGTGACATCCCACAATAGGTTGTCAGCAAGCTAAGGAGCAAGGAAGCCAGTCTGAGTCCCAAAACCTTAAAAGTAGGAAAGCTGACAGTGCAGCCTTCAGTCTGGGGCTGAAGGCCCAAGATTCCCTGGCAAACTACTGGTATAAGTCCTTCAAGAGTCCAAAATCCAATGTTCGAGGGCAGGAAGCATCCAGCACGGGAGAAAGATGAAAGCCCAAAGACTCAGCCAGTCTAGCCCTTCCACATTCCTCTGACTGCTTTTATACTGGCCTCACTGGCAGCCTCGATTAAGTGTGGGTGGCCTTTCCCAGCCCACTGACTCAAATGTTAATCTCCTTTGGTAACACCCTCACACACACACCCAGGAACAATACTTTGCATCCTTCAACCCAATCAAATTGACACTCAATATTAACCATCACAGTTGCTTAATAACTTTCTTGATGTGATTTGATCAGCAGACATTCTTAATTTAATAAAATCTAATTTATCAGTTTTTTTAATGATAATCTGGCTTTTACATTTAGATATATGATCTACTTGCAATTATTTTATGTGTATGGTATGGAGTTCTAGAATTCAAGAAGTTAAATCCCTTCTAAAATTCTGGCACCTTGGCCAGCAAAACTTTGCAATCACACCTTTGATTTAATTAACGTGAGTAAAAGAAAAGTGAGCCTATGCAAAGAGGAATGTATGCAAAGTGAGCCAATGCCAAGGTGAAACGCCAAGAGGAACATTCTAGTATTCTCTGCAGCTTGGCATATGCTTAAAATACAATTCTTTTCAAGTGAACTCAGCAAATTGGGGGATATTTTTCACCCATCTTCGATGAGGTCATATTTGGGTCTATTGCCATTGCCATGTTTCTCAGCCTTGGCTCTATTGACATTTTGGCTGGATAATTCCCTATTGTCAGCAGCTGTCCCATGCACCCTTGTAGTGTGTTTAGAAGCATTCCTGACCTCCACCCACTAGATCCCAGGAACATTTCACCCTGCAGTTGTGACAACCAAAAAAATTAAAGAACACTGGGATTCTCTCCATAAAGCCTGGGAAAAGACCCAGTTTCACTGCTCTGGACAGGCAAACCTGGTCCTCCCTCTTCTCCTTGCCCAGGCTGCCTTTCCTTGTTGGTAGAATTGGGGTACTACAGCAGCCTCAGAGGATTGTGGAGGGGATTGACTGAGCTGGTTTTGTGAACCCACAAATGGCTACCGCTTTAACCGTAAACCTCTATTCCCATGTAAAGAATAAAGTGATTTTCCTAACTTCACAGGATGAGTGGCAAAACTGGAATCTGGATCTGCATTTGTCTTACTTGAAAACCTTTTGCTACCACACCTTGCAAATGGATGTATATTTGGGAATGACACTAGGATAGTGGAAAGTTGTATGCACTACCCAACTATCTATCCCAGGGATGTACATGTCAGAGGAAGAAATTCTGCTGTCTTGTCTGAATCTGTTATTTGAGGGAATACCAGGTAAATGCTATCACAGTGACCCATAGTCCCTCTGTTGTAGAGAGATCTAGGCTGAGTCAGCAGGATCTGGACATAGGGTACAAAGGAGGAGGATTCCTGACCAAAAGAAGCAGCAGAAATAGATGTTTCAGTCTGTGGCTACTTGAAGCCTAGCTTTCCCCATCACCCTACAGGGCACAGAGAATAGAGAATCTCTTGCAAGTCAGTCTCCCAGAAGTCAGCCAGGGAAAGAAACACCTAACAGACCAGCAGACCCAACAAGAGACCATGAAGCAGAAGACGTGTCTCCCACAAGGCCAGATCCACCGGACTTTCACTCATGGTCATCCTTGACAAGTAACAGCAGTGTTATGATGTTGCAATCCTGTAATTTCCATTATGATCAATGTATATGTTGGGGGCCAGAGAAAGGCAGATTGATAACTTCATTTAGAGCAAACCAATTGAATTCCACTGAGAGATGCATGACTCATCTAAGAAATGTGCAAAGGGTGTCAAAGAGCACTGAGTCTCCTCCTCTGGTGATTTTTACAAGCCTCATCAATTTTTGTCCCACAAAATACTTTAATTAACATAAAAGTTCTAGAATTCTTGGAGTTAAATCCTTTCTAAAATTCTGGCATCTTGGCCAGCAAAACTTTGCCATGACACCTTTGAGTTAATTAACATGAGTAAAGGAAAAGTGAGCCTATGCAAATGTCGGCTGATCAGCCGTGACACTCAGAAGAAAAGCAATAAAGACAGCCACTGGCAGTGCCTACGACAGCAGTGTCCTGGAAAGAGAGACACTTACGTGGTCCAGATTCCCTTGTTGAAAAATCCTTTCAGCCATCTTAGCCTCACACCGCTACACACTTAAGCATTCCTTGTTCTGATTCCATATGTATTGACTGAATAGAAGCTGGAGGAGTTAGGTCATGCCACTCCCTCCAATACATACATTTCAGACCCTTGATTTACATAAAAGCTGAGAAATCACTGGGGCAAAGACTCAAACTGTGGGGTTCAGTTAGAAACAACACAGCTGGTGGACTTAGCAGATGGTGGGACTTGGTGCAGTGGCAAGAAGAGGGTGTAGGATGCCCAGGGACAGTGGAATGTGCTTGTGCTTTCCTTCCCTCCCTGTTCTCTGCTGCTACAGCACTGAAATTTGCATTTAGTGTTTCTGGTGCCCACATAGGCTGGTGCCTGGAGACAAATGTCTTTCTCTGTCCTTTGTCTGTCTTTATCACGCTCCAGTTTGGTGGGGAGCAGGAAGACTAGTGAAAACCTGCTTAAATGAAGCAATAATGGAGGTGTTGAGACCTAACTCACCACAGGGAAGAAGACGAGCTATGATGAGCCCAAGCTAATGCTAAGATCAGATGTTGGGAGGAAATAGTGGTTCTTGGCCTTGTGCAGCAACTGACACCAGAATCTGCTCTGATCCAGCTCTGCCGGTGTCACGTGTGTGCCTTTCGAGAAACAGTTTGCATAAACAACTCCGCTCTGGGACCTTTGCATAACTAAGAAGGAATATTTATTTACAGCAGGGATAAAGGAGCTTTGGCCTTGAGCCTTGTAGAACTGTCAGGGTTTGAATGAAGTTTATCTACCTGTGATAGCTATTAATAAACAGGATTCATGTGGGGACAAGTATAAGCAGCATCCCGGGGTCTCTAAATCTACTGGGAGAAAAGGCTGAGATTCCAGCAGCAAGCAGAGGGCTCACAGACGTTAAGATTTGGCTCTTATGGAGACTACATCTTTATTCCCAATCTGACAAAGTCAGAGATACCTGGATATCAGTGCTTACCAATCTTGCCCCCACAACTATTTTCAGTCTCTAAGGCATGGGTGATTTCCTTTCCCTATTTAAAGCCAATCTTCCACTTGTGCACTAGATCTCAACTCTGTCACTTACCTGAGGATTTTGCTCCAGCAATTCGCTTCCTTCTCTTATATCTTCAGTTTTTCTTTTCCTACTGGATCATTACCATGAGCATGCAAGCATACTATTATTTCTTCTATCTTTAAAGCAAATAAACATTCTCCTAACCCTACTTTTCCCCTAGCTCTGGCCCCATTTCTTTGCTCTGTCTCCTACCAAACGCTTCAAAAGTGCTGTATATTCTAATCAAGCACTTTCCTCTCATTCTCTCTGAAACCCTTCAATCAGTTTCTTGTCTTTAAAATTGTTCTTATAAAGGTTACCAGTTACCTACACACTCCTAAGTCTAATGCTTATTTTTTGTTTTTATCTAACTTGTTTGACCAGCAGCCTTTGGCATGACTCATCATGTCTCCATTCCCGATTCACTGTTACTCACCGGCTTCCTGGATGGACTTTCTTTGTTTCTTCTCCTATCCCAGTGATTCCACTTTTAGCTTCCTTCATTATTCTTTCTTTCCTCCCAGTGTCTTCATGTTGGAGTGGACCTTTCCTCTATCTGTCAACAGAATGGATAAATTGTGGAATAGTAATATCAGAATACTACACATCAGTAAAAAACAACAAACTTCTGCTACAAACAATCAACATCGATGAATCTTTCAGGCAAAATGGTGAGCTAAAGTAGTCAGACACAAAAGGCTACATACTGTATGATTCTTTCTACAAAAAAATTCAAGAACAGGCAAAATTAATCTTTGATGATAGGAGTTAAAATAGTGGCTACCTTGGATAGTGGTGGTAGGATTATGAATTGAGAAACAAGGGAATCTTGAGGGCTGGAAAGACTCTGTTTTATATCCTGATCTGAATAATGGTTACAAGGGTATGAAAATATTCATGAAGCTGTAGTTTTTTGTAAATTGTACCTCAATCAAAAAGACATTACATAATGGAAGTGCTTACTGAGTAAATGATATTATATCTGGAATTCAGGGAGGAGGGGAAGTGAAAGGGGAGTCTATTTATAAAATATTGATGAGTTGATAATTGTAAAATTGGGTAATGGGCACATGAAGGGTTGTTATACTATTTTGTCTGCTTTTTTAGCTTAAAAAATAAATAAAAAATATAAATATAAATTTGTCTACATAAAATATGTAATAATTGACATTATTGCACAATAATATAATTATTATGTAATAATATTATATTATAATGTAACAATGTATAATATTATTATATAATAATATAATTATGTGATAATATTATTTGTCTACATAATAAAAATTAAACATAAAATTAATGAAAAAGTAAGTCAAATTATATCATCCCTCTGGTTACAACCTTGCCTTGACTTCCATCTCATTTAGAGTAAAAAACCAAAGTCTAAATGACTACAAGTTCCCATGTGCTGTGTCCTTATGGCCTCTGCCATCATTATCAGTCCTCACTCACCCATTCCAGTGATAATGGCGTTTTCCCTCCTTAGGGCCTTTTCTTAGCCTGTTGTCTCTGTCCAGAATGCTCTCCCAGCACATATCTACCCTCCTTCAATCTTTCCTCACATGTTATCTCTCAATGAGACCATACTGATCACCCTATTCAAAACTGCAATCTACCTCCCTGGAATTCTCAATCCCTTTTACCCTAACATATTTCCCTCCATAGAAGTAATCACTTCCTAACATACTGCATAACTTATTTATTGTTTATTGCCTATCTTCCCCCATCTCTCCTCTAAAATGCAAGCTCCTTAAAAGCAAGTATCTTTAATTTTTTCATGAAAGTATTCTAAGCACCTAAACAGTACCAAGGTCCCAAAGCACCTGGCATATAATATGTGCTGAATAAATACTTTTTTAATGAATGAAGAGATGAACAATAAATGCCATAAAAATTACGGATTCTGACTTGACCTCCCATGCATCTTGACTACAAGAGAATGTGCTGGTCATGTCACCATGATTCCTTCTGGTCCATATAAAAGTTTCTTGTTAAAATGGCACGTTATTCTTTGATGGTGTATTGAACATGTTGGGCAATGGGCCTGTCATTCTCATTGTTCCCTATGTCTTTTTTTGTTTGTTTTTTTGTTTGAGATGGCGTCTTGCTCTGCCACCCAGGCTGGAGTGCAGTGGCGCAATCTCTGCTCACTGCAACCTCCACCTCCCAGGCTCAAGTGATTCTTCTGCCTCAGCCTGTCCAGTAGCTGGGATTACAGGCATCCACCACCATGCCCCACTAATTTTTGTATTTTTAGCCAAATAAGATTTCACCATGTTGGCCAAGATAGTTTTGAACTCCTGACCTCAAATATCCGCCCGCCTCGGCATCCCAAAGTGCTGGGATTACAGGCATGAGCCACTGTGCCCAGCCTGTTCCTTATGTCTTAATGAGAAAGATCTTCAGAGGCCTGGAAAGGGAGATCTGGGAGTCTCACTGACCTGGCTTTCTCAGTTTCAGTCAGTTTGGCTGTGATTGAACCCACGACACAGAAAAGCCAAAGAATTTGGATCACAAAATACAGAAACCAGTCAGCATGGCAGATGCCTGACTTGAATAGGCTGGGCTGTGTACAGGCAGAGAATGAGGCATAAGAAGCTGTCAGGCAGGGGCCTGTGGCCTTTCAGGAACAAGAGGGCAGGCTCCATCCTGACTCTTTACTCCCTCTTACAGTGTCTGTTCTCACACAACTCAGGAGGACTCTCTCTCTGGCCCTTCATTCCTATTGAATCCTAGCGACTGTCTGTCTGTTGACAAGGCACAGACTGTCTGTTGACTCTCTGTCTGTTGACAAGGCACCCAAGCCCTGACATGCATGATCCTTAGGCATCCAAATGGAGGCTAATGAGTGCATCCCAAAATGCTGGTCCAACATGATCAATACAGACTCCTTGGCTGGATTCTCAGAAATACGGATTCCAATGCAAAAGGTAGGAAGTAGGGGCTTGAAATACGTGTTTTGTTTTTTTTTTAACAGTGCTCTAGAATATTCTAATTTGCAAATCAGTTTGGGAAATCAGTATAGGCTACTATTTCCAGATACAGACCCTCAACTCATTTCTACAGAGTAAATGTAGCTCTTTTTCTAATTTAGGACAGAATTTGCATTGCAAATACGATAGGCATGTCTTATTATGCATACCTATACCATTTCCCTCCCCCGTATGAATGGTATACCAAAGGGGCAAAAAGTAACCTCAGTAACTCTTAGGATTTCCCTAAGAAGTGAGTCTCCTTTTGTGGCAGTATGACCTTGGTCTGTATATGCAAATTCATAGAAATAAAAAAGAGCAAAGCCCTGCTCCGTTCCCTAAAGGTCACCAAGTCCTACACCAGTGTTACACTGACAGAGGGGTGGGTGGGATGGGGGTTTGTAAATTTTATGACTCATAATAACAGTCCAAGTAATGCAGCTGAGATAAAGAGCTAATCAAATTTCATGCTCCAAGGCATGAGCTGATTACTGCTGGGCCAAGAGGGGATTTATTCTCTGTGGTTCTGACAGGCATAGGGGGCCAGGAGCACTCTCAAGCTTCACACCCTACTGACCACTTCTAAAAAGGAGGATCCATGAGTCCAGAGGCCTGACACTTACTGGGCCTGTGTTTTCTCAGATCAAAGGCAGAATGATGGCATGAAGAGAAACCTCAAAGGCAGAAGATTTGTTGTTAAGAAAGGTGGACCAGAACTTTGTGGAATGTACCTGGGGACTCCCTAGAGAACTTGTGTTCCAGGGCCTCATCCAACCTAGAGAGGAGAGAGAACCCTGAAGACCTCTGCTCCTTTCCATTGGTGTCTTATTCTGTCTGTGAAATTAGGATAATGATGATAACCTTTTTGAGGTGGTTGCGAAGATGAAGGTGGGCAAGATTGGATTATGGGGTAGGATTACAGATGGTGCCCCAAAATTATTATTCTGACAATCTGGGAGACATCAGAGCACAGGCCCTTGGTTGAAAGACAGCAATTCTTGGGCCAGGCTCGGTGGCTTACATCTGTAATCCCAGCTCTTTGGGAGGCCAAGGTAGGTGGATCACTTGAAGTCTGGAGTTCAAGACCAGCCTGGCCAACATGACAAAACCCCGTCTCTACTGAAAATACAAAAATTAGCTGGGCGTGGTGGTGGGCACCTTTAATCCCAGCTACTGGAGAGGCTGAGGCAGAAGAATTGCATGAACCCGGGAGGCAGAGGTTGCAGTGAGCCAAACTTGTGCCACTGCCCTCCAGCCTGGGTGACAGAGCAAGACTCTGTCTCAATTAAAAAAGAAAGACAGCATTTCTTGGGCTCAATAGCTTTGTGTCGTTAAGAACTTTGGCTCTGGATCAGAAGCATACACATAGACCCAAAGCCTGAAGAGTTTTTAAGAGAACTATAAAACCCAAAACCCAGTAATTATTCAACCTCTAAGGCAATTCTTGGGCCCCATAACTTGCACCAGTAAGAAGTGGGATGCCAACACTGTTTTACACCCCCAAAATGTGTTTTACACCCCCAAAATGTGTTTTCCCCGTGCCCATCTAAATATTGCCATGGGAGACACAAACTAAGAAAATCCTTCCAGGAACAAACCTGGGCATTGAAAGGTAACCCAACCATGGGGCTAACAGTCATAACTCCATCCTACCCCCAAAACTTCTCCAGCCCTGTGGAGTCTCTCAGTTGGAACTGAGATGAGACTAAGCTGCGCCTCCCAGTGCATCCCTCAAGATGGCTCCAGAAGGCTGTGGCTCAAGCCCGTCCTCCTTTAGGTAGGCTGGTCTCTCTTTCCTCTTCCCTAGGCAAATCCTCCTGATTTTTTGGATCTTAGATCAAATCACTCCATTTCTACTCAAAGTCTTCCCTCACCATCCCAGGCCACAGAACACTTTCCCTCCTTAGAATTCCTTATAACTTTTTACCAAGCATCGATATTGTACACAGCAATAATCTCAATAATCTCTATTTTTGTTAAAATGAACAAATATAAAGTCAATATATTTCAGCAGAAAGAGTTCTGACTTTGAAGACAGGCCCTGGTGCCTCTCCTTGCTAGCCAAGTAAACTTTGGAAAGTTTTTACCCTCTCTAAGACATGGGGGTCACCATCTGTTAAATGCAGATAATCATACCTTGTGGAGTAATTGTGACGATTAAAATAATGCTTGTAAATCACCTAGCACACAGTAGGCATTTAATACACTGGCTATTAATACTGGTCTCATTTAATTTTTCATATGCTTCTGTTTTATGTATCTAACTAAAGTTTAAGTTGTTTAAGGATAGAGTTGAGTCTCATACATTTCTATATTCTCATAGGTTAATGCCTACAATAAGTGTTCTTGAAATACAGTCACGCGTTGCTTAACCATGGGGATATATTCTGATAAATGCATCATTAGGCGATTTCATCACTGGGCGAACATCACAGCTTGTACTCACACAAACCTAGATGTCATAGCCTACTACACACCTAGGCTATATGATATAGGCTATTGCTAGCAACAAACCTGTACAGCATGTTACTGTCTTGAATACTTAGGCAGCAGAGCACAATGGTAAGTATTCGTGTATCTAAACATATTTAAACATAGAAGAACAGTAAAAATATGATGTTATAACCCTATGGGACCACCGTTGCATATGTAGTCCATTGCTGACTGAAATGTCATTCTGTGGTGCACGGCTGTATTCGTGACTAAAGATTAAAGTAACATTTGGTGTAAATCTATTTTCTTCCCTTTGGTGTTTCCAAAATACTATCCTAAAGAGAGCAAACCTAAGTCTGGGTTCATAGCAAATGCAGTGTCTTTTTTCTAACAGTTATAGAAGCAGATGATCAGTGGCCCATGGATTCCAGGTGAGGATCTGGGACCCAGACATCCAGATATTGAAAACACAGGGATGGAGTCTGTATGGAAAAAATTAAAATATAGCAAAATGTGAAATACGGAAGAGAAATCTTTCAATTTCCCAATGGAAGTGAGAAAAGAGTAAGTAAAAGATCCCCAAAAAGAACCAGGGCAATAGATTCAGGTACTAGAGACCAGTGGTAAAAGGGACTTTAAAACAAATTAAGGTATCCTGACTTAGGATCCAAGTTCTTATATCGTATCTGCAGAGTCAGGCATCCATACGGGTATCCACTCCAGGTTAGGCAGGAGCCTGGGGGCAGCTGGCTAAGATGCGTTCCCAAAGCTTCCTCCAGGCAGACACTGACGAATATTCTCTCTTTAAAACTAAACAAGAAAAAAACCTCAAAACTTCAAGGTATACAAGCTGATTTATGTTTGAACTTCTCTAAGAGCAACTATGTTCTCTTTCTATATTCCCAAAAAAGGCAAAGAAAGGTATTGGTCTTCCAAAACAAATAGAGGACGGAGCTGCTGCTGTTGCATGGTGTCTAGAAACTCAGACAACTTCATCATTCCATATTTGCATCCGAGAGAGAAAGAAAAACTACAATCATTTTCCATTTACCCATCAACCCATCAACCTCCAAGTAAGTGATCTTTAGGTCATTTGCTTCTTGCTCACAAAGGTTTAGTGATCTTTCTTGAAAGATTTTCATGTATCCTAGGGGAAAAGTGCCTCTCCAGGCCAAGCCCAGCTCTTCCACATTTGGGGTGAGCTCCCTGATTTACCACTGGAGCTCCTCACATTTCTTTACCTTGACTTCCTCTTCTGCCATCAGGCCTTGCACTGCTGTCAGCCTTGGAAAAGCCTCATAACTCTGGATGACAATATCTAGACCATTAAGCCTACATACTTCAGCAAAACTGCCTCACTGCTGTCTCTGCTCCAGGTTATAAAGATTTCTCACAGCTTACACAAGCCTCTCAAGAACTGGACTTGAGGGGTTGCCCTCAGAAAGCCGCTTCCAAGACCAAAGCCATTTTTCACTCAAGTACTCTGTCTATGGGGGCCTCAAACTACTGCACAGTAATGCTGATGATGCTAGCTCTGAGGTATTACCCAGGCATGGCCCATTGCTCAGATCTCAGAACTGGTGATCAGAGCTAGCTTGACCACCTCAAAACATATATGCATTCATACATGGATTCTGAAACATGAGCGTCAATTCCCTTTACTCATCATTGCATAAAATCCACAGCCTACAGTGAGAACAAAAATCCACTCACTAGAATTACAAATAATCTGGTCAAGATGGTATAAAGTCAAAATCCCTGTATTATGTCTAATAATCTTCAAAATTCCCATATAACTTGAAACATTTCTGGTGCTTGGTAAGAAGGAAATTTTTCCTGGAGCCTATAAAGTTTGGGCTTTACTGAAACTACTAATTTTTTTTTTTAATTTTTTTTTTTTTTGAGACGGAGTTTTGCTTTTGTTGCCTAGGCTGGAGTGCAATGGCCCAATCTCGGCTCACCGCAACCTCCACTTCCTGGGTTCAAGCGATTTTCCTGCCTCAGCCTCCTAAGTACCTGGGACTACAGGCATGCGCCACCAGGCCCAGCTAATTTTTGTATTTTTAGTAGAGACGGGGTTTCTCCATGTTGGCCAGGTGGTCTCAAACTCCGGACCTCAGGAGATCCATCCACCTCTGCCTCCCAAAGTGCTGGGATTACAGGCGTGAGCCACCGCACCCAGCTCTACTAATTTTTAATGCCCTTTGGCTGACATTCCCAAGCTTCCTCTTCTCAGCCCCACATCCCAACTTTCACCTCCAGGCAGACTAAAACAGTTGAAGGATGACATTGTCAAACAGACAGCCATATTTTAAAAGCAAGTGTCAAAGTCGAGAGTATACATATCAAAATTTGCAAATGTTCATGACATTTGCCAAGGAATCTGTTCATTTCCTGTAGTGCTGCAGCCAAAGGCTACAAGATGGTGCAACGTCAGTATCTTGTCCCTCTCTGGTGCTTGACAGTGGAATCTTAGTTATGAAATGCTGTGTAGCCTGTACAAACTAGACTTTAAGGATCTTAATATGCACTGGCACTTATTTTGAATTAGGACTCTCCTTCATTATCATATCATATCCTTGCCATTTTAAACTTCTCACGGGGAAGTCCATTTAAATCAGCACTGTCCAATACAACTTTTTGCAGTGTTGGAAATCTTCTGTCCAATAAAAATCCAGTAGCCACATATGGCTACTAAGCACTTGAAATGTGGCTAGTACAACTGAGGAACTAAATTTTACTTACTTTTTTTAAATTTAAACTTACATTTAACCACAGGAGTGCAGTGACTACCATATTGGACAGCACAAATTCTAATTGTCATGACATGGAACAATGCTTGCTTCCCCAGCATTTTGAAAGCCCCAGAATGATAACCTGGCCCAGAATGACACATGGATGAATAAGAGGAATTAAAACAAGGTCCATATACATCAAATATCAAAATGAGTGTGAGACAGCCTCCCCAGATGCAGTTTCCAAAGGAAATGACCAGTTTAACTGGTTCCATGATACTTGCCCCTTTTTCCCTGCCAGATAAAGGCTATTAAAAAACAATCAAAGTGTGAAGAGGGCAGAAAATGTGATGAAGAGATTCTTTGGAGAAAGTAGCTGCCACTGTTACCTTGGGATCTGCCTGTAGTCCTCACAGAGCTTGGTAAGACAAAAGATGGCTTTCCTGTAGACATAGGAGGGAGAGAAAGCTGGGCCAGAGCTGGTTAAATCCTGCCCATGAAGACTGCCTTGGAGAGCAGTGGGACTCCAAAAGCACGAGCCAGGATGGGGTGGACTCAGCGATGTGCTGGTAAATGTTTAAGAACCAGCTCTCCAGAAAGAAAAAAAAAAAAAAGGCTCTGATTTTTTGCATTTGCCAATTTCTTGGGTGTAAATACTCCCTCGTGGCCAATTTCCAGCCACCTGTCTGAAGTATCTCTGGAGTTGGGAATGGACATGCACAGTCAGCTTTTGTGAGCTGATTGTATTGTAAGTCAGCTCCAGCATTCGGCTGGTGGGCCACCAGGGAGCCATGGGTACAAGGGAAACAGCTTGCCTAGGAAATAGACAGCATCCCTTATAGTCCAAGACTTGCATGTGGGAGATTGCTAGTGACAAGTGTATTTGCATATCCCAGGAGAGAAAGAATGAGTTTTAACCACTCTCCACCAAGAGCAAAAGCTGCTCAGCCAAGTCAGAGCTTTCCTTTCCCCTTACCTCTCCTCTTTCTCTGCCCCTTCAGCCCTTGCAGGATAGAACATAGGAGTCTGGGAGTCTGCAAGAAGGTAAGTAAGAGAAAGAGTAGAACCTTAAAGGCAGGCAGCTGCCAATTATTGGCCTCAGCCCACTAAAAAGAAGGCGATGTCTCTCCTCTGAATGAAGACTGAGACATTGATTAATGTCATGGACTGGATTGATTCTATTTACTGAATTGAGATTGTATGTTGAGACTCAAAATGACCATAGGACCATCTATTATTTACCAAACATTTTCTAGGGGCAGGGGATAAATTTAAATCACCCAAAAACTGATAATGATAGGGTTGAGCTTTTACTACATCATGAGTTGTGCATGCTCAACACAATTTTGACAAAAATTTTCTGCTGACTGAAGACACATTAAAAAATAGCACCCTGTTTTGTTTTGTTTTGTTTTGTTTCACTGTGTTTTTTGTTTTTCTTTTTAAGAAATTCTCTTTTAACCTGTATGAATTCTGGGGTGAAAAAAAAATTTTTTTTTTAAGAGACAGGGTCTCACTATGTTGCCCCATTTGGCCTTGAACTGCTGGACTCAAGGGATCCTCCTGCCTCAGCATCCTGAGTAGCTGGGTCTACAGGCATGAACCACCAGGCCCAGAACCCTGTGTGAGTGTCCCTTCTTCCCCTCTCTTCATGTTCACAGCATATCTTATTATTGTTAATATTGGAAGTCAACACCCCAGGAATCATCATCAGACTCATGTTCTTTATTGAGAAACAAGGTATGACGCTTGGGGCAGGATGGCAGCAAAAAAGTCATATAACCTAAAGTCCCTGACATAAACAATGTGCTCACTTGGAGGCTGGGGGTGGTATTTAGGTAAAACCAACAAGATGGGAATCAGCATGACCTCTTGCTGTGTAGGACAATCAGCCTTATGAGATCTTTAGTCACTCATGTCTGATAGTTATTTTTTTTTAATAACTTTTAAAAAGTAATAGTGGAAAAGAAAATAGTTATTTCAAGTATTCCAAAGCTCTCAAACTCAAATGAGTAGCGTGTTCACCTTCAGTTTCAAAGTAAGCCCCACCTCCCTACATTTCAAGGGCAAGGTGAGGTGGTGACCTCAAATAGGACATGGTAGAAGGCGGCACGTAGCAGAGGCTGAACGCCCAGGACAACTGCGGGGGTCCAGTCTGCCTGCTGTGTTAACAAACCTCAGAGAGACTCTAAGACAATACCCAACGGATGAGCCTGTTGAATGTAAAGGACCCTAAAGTTAGGCTAGACCTACAGGGGCTTATTCTGTAAAAATACATTTTCTATTTACAGCTTTTGAAAGCCATATGCGATCTGTCTGCCCTGAAGTGACTACTTCATCTCCACCCAGCCCTTGGCTGGCAAAGTCAGGAAGACTCCAGTCTTTCCTGAAGACCAGGGGAGAGTTTATAACTCTAGCATCAAAGTCAGCAGCTGTTCATCTAGAAAACAACTTCCTAAAAGTCAATGTCTTTGCCTGAAGCTTTTCTTCCCAGATCTCCTATGGTGAAACAACCAAAGGGAAGAAGAATGTGGGCAGCCCTCAGTAAGACAGGAGATGAGCATCGACATTGACCCATTCTTTCCTCCAGTCCTCGATGCTTACCTTGTACATTCTTCTTTGTCTTCTGACTCAGTGCCTTTAGGG
Organism: Pan paniscus; assembly: GCF_029289425.2. Taxonomy (NCBI): domain Eukaryota; kingdom Metazoa; phylum Chordata; class Mammalia; order Primates; family Hominidae; genus Pan; species Pan paniscus. Next base: position 67,227,494 of record NC_073264.2, read on the forward strand.
TATGGACGTTGCCTGGTCCCACACAAGCCAAGCATCAAATGGATGGCTCAAGAAGGAGGCCAAGACCAGCTAATGTTTAGTGAGCACCCAAAGGGGCCACACTGGAGAGAACAGCACAGCTCCGTCTGAGAAACAGCTGTTCCTTCCTGCCTGAGAGGCAGAGTGATAGAAGATATCACAGAATGTTGCTGCTTTGTCTTCCACCCTGAACCCTCCACGACCTCCCTGTAGCTTCCTGATTTTAAGTAGACATCAAGTGATTCTTAATCCTTTCTGGGTCTTGGAACGATTTGAAAATTGTCAACAGTACTGGGATTCCCAGAATAATGCACATATGTACATACTCAGATATTCCCCAAGCCCTGGATATAATTTTAAGAGAGTTCACAGACCACACTCCCCCACCCATCTGTGGACCCAGATTCTGTGGGTTCGAGATTCAGAAGCCCTGTTTCTAGGCAGGCCCTCTGTTGCTAACGCCCCTCGAGAACATCACCCTAGATGATTATCCCTTCTTCCTCCACTCCTTCCCACCTTCTCCAACTGCTGGGTTTCAGCACAAAGATTGCTTGCCAGTTAAACTGGCACCATGGACCGCGCAGTAGTTGTTTCTTGGGTCTAGAGGAAACAGCCAGATTCCTTTAAGTAAATCATGTCTTAGTTATTGATTGTCTCCACTTGAAGTTTTTGACAATCTCTGATTAAATCATAAACCACTGCATCCTCCATCTCCTGCTTCAGTCTCTCAAACCAAATGTCAGTTTCTTTGTAGCCCTTCAATTCAAAGTTTGCAAATTCTGGATCTAGGCTTCATTCTTTCACTCATTTAAGCACTAACATCTATTGCATAACTATTAAATGCCAGGCACTGTTCTAGGCATCAGGGACATAATAATGTACAAAACAGACTTCATGTTAATTTACTTATTCTCTTCCAAAATGCTAATTCTAACCAGTGCTGCTTTAAAAACCATTATAATTATTACAATAACTGCCTAAGTTATAAGCTCTATTCTAAATAGTTAATATGTATTATTATTTTTCAGAAAACTCTATGAGGTAGGTATTATTATTATCATTCTTATTTTACAGAAGTGAAAATCATAAAGGTTAAGTAATTTGCCCCAGCTAGAGAGGGACAAAGACAAGATGTAACATGAGGCAGTTTGACTAAATTACTTACTGCTAAATTCAGCATCCCTGATTATGGTTACAAAGCAAGATTAGATTCTTTAGCACTGTTGAAATGTGAACAGATGTATTACAAAAAAAATTGTCTAGCAATGTGCATATATTTAAGTAGCCCCGAGGGTTATCTGTGGTTGCCAAGAGGCTCAAAGTCAGCATGAATATAATCAGGAGGCACTGATGACTTTGTTACCCAGAGATGGTTTGGGGATCCGTCAAGAGTATCATGCACATGGACAGGAATGTGAGGCAGAGGATTACTGGAGTTGAGCTGGCAGTCAAGGGACAAGCAAGCCAAAAGTTATAAAAAACATATTTTAAAATTATATATTTTTAAATAATCGTGATGGACAGAAGAGATTGTAATCCTGAGGCAATAACTGAGAAAGTATTGAGTAGGTAATAAAAGGCCTGAGTAGGCTGAAAAAAATGTTTTAAAATAGCAGTTTCCTGTATCCATGGCTTCTAAAGACCTCCGTTGGTGCGAATAGTAACTCAAATGAAATTTAGAACCAAGAATAATTGAGAGGGGTAGCTCCCAGGCAGGAGTGAATTGTGTTTTGCAGGATTTGAAGATTATACAATTTGGATGACTCTTCTTTAAAAAATTACTAATACCAAATTAGATCTAGGGCCTTGGGAAGGGCCTGGAAGCATAAGCTACATTACTTTTATAGCAAACCCAGCTTGGACTCATGGAGAAGGTTGCTAAGAAACACATACATTGCTAGATCAGGACAGTGGTGATTCTGATAAGGCTGAATGCCCAATTTGGAGAACTTTGTGATCCAGAGAACAGTGATTTGAAGGCACTTTGACATGAAGATGCAACACAACAGTGGATGTGGTTTGAAGGAGGGCTTTGGCAATCCAAACAACTGAAAGAGACATCCTGTGTAAATTTTAATGAGATATCAATTTTTGCCATTCAATTTCTCAATTTTAAAAAATTATACTGCTGAGCCAGCCTCCAGCTAACTTATACAGTACCTATGTACCATTTACAAAAATATGTCTATTTAGGCTGACAAGGTGGAAAGACAAACCCCTTTTGGGCAGGTGGGGTGGTATTGTATGACAATCTGGTGGAGCTTTCAGGCAAGCATTTCTTTCTTTCAAAGCATTTCTTTCTTTCTCTGTGGTGTCGCACTTGCAGGGAGCAAGGCTGGGCAAGGGAACTGCTGAGTGAATTTCAGCCCTAATTCATCCTCTCAGCTAGGTACCTTTGCACAGTGTCCAAACTGTACAACCAAAGAAGGCAGTCCTGTATCTACAGGTGTAGTGATTTTAACAGCATGACTAAAGGAACCTAAAAATGTGCAATCCTCTGGCCCAGAAAGTCCACTTCTTGGAATTTATTCTAAGAAAATTATCAGGGAAAAGTGCAAGTACAAATATTTATATAGAACACTTCTAGAAATAGTGTTTATATAAAGAAAAATTGAAAACAACTTGTATGTCCAATAATACAACATGGATAAATTAACTTGTGACTCAGCCTAACAATAGAATACTGACCATCCATTAAATGAATTTTAAATGGCAAGAGGAAATGTTCATGACATAATTATAAATTAAAAACCAAGAAAGGAAACTATGCAGACTATAAAAATATGTGTGTTTGTTAAAAAAGACCAGAAAACACCAAACTATTAATATTAAAAGTAGTTATCTATGGAGCATTATCTGTGGATTACAGGCAATTTTATTTTCTTATTCATATTTTTCCATATTAAAATTTTTTTACCTTGTAAATGTCATACTCTTACCTTTATTCCAAACATATTTTAAAGTCGTATCCAGACTTGAAGGGCAGAGACAAAATTGGAGCAGTGAGTGAATGTTGCCTTGACCTCATGGGTGTAGTGTTTGCACCTCATTGATTTCCACTTTGCATCAAGTCCCATGCCTCTGGTGGCTCGGGTGTGCCTTGCTTCATTACCCTCTGTCCTATAGTGATGGATGGTCATTGGAGGAATGCGATATCTCCCTATGACTATCCCTACTTTTCAAAGCCCCAGGAGTATCTCCATGTACTTCAGCACTATGACAAAACAGCTTTGGGTCACTAAAGACACTTATCCAGAAGCCACCATAGAAGGTGAAGATAATGTGAGTCAGACTAGAGCAGCTAATTGACTTAGCTATTGACTTTCAGATTTATGGGACACCACTGCTGAGTAATTAAATTTACTGAGCTATTTCAACAAGATATTAACTTTAAGTAATCCTCACTAAACATAAATTGAGAGCTGGATTTGGGTTTTGTTTTGCTGTTTTTCATTTTGGTATCAGTAATTAAAGATTATTCAATTATGATAATGTATTTCTTTTAGGACTGGTTTTTGCAGCTGAAGCCTGATGAACACTATGCAGCTTGGATGACAATGATTTTGTTTAAAATCTCCTATAAAGTTCCAACTGAAGGAGACGTGCTTTCTCACTTTTTCTATGGCTAGTTGTTCTCTAAACTTCATTCCAGAACCACCTTTAATTCAAGGCAGATTTTCTCCCTAGGGTTGGAGACGGACATAGATTTAGGCAGTGTCTGTTGGAAGCCCAGGTATCCCTAGCACATGGACCATTTTAGTACATTGCGTGAAGTCATAAAGGGCTTCAAATTTAATAATCATAGTTAAATGGTGGCGTAAAATGGTCCGAGAGAGGAGCTCAGGACCTCAGGCCCACAAATCTTCTCCAAGGGATGAAGAGAGAGGCCCCACTAGGATCATGCAGTCAGGACTGCACAGTCTGGCTTGGCCTCTTCTCTCCAAAAATGCTCTTGCCTCAGGCTTCCCCAGCAATGTATATTGAGTAGTAGATGCTGATGCACATTACATCCCTGGTGAGCATGTAATCAGCACTCCTTCTGGCAAGCTCTCAGCAGCCACTGGAGCAGAAGGTAAATCCAGGTAAACTGACATGCAGGCAAATTACTGCTCCTGGCTTAGCAGGAGTCAGACCTCTGTCTTTGGTCCAAGATATCTCACAGGGGATTGGGGATGCTGCATCAGAAACAGCAGAGGAAACTCAGGCTTCTGAATAAGGTTAGACCTGGGTTTCAACTCTTCCTAATGGGTAATTTTGCCAAGTCTCAGTTTCTTCATCTGTAAAATAGGGAGGATACCACATAACCTATGGAAGGTGCTGTGACTTCAGCAAGTGATAACATATATAAATATATAGCACAGTTACTGACACACGACATTTGTTTCATTCCACAGCTCCCAGTGAGCTCCTAGGTTCCTGCTCTTATTCAATCCTTGATTCCAGTGGTTCTCAACTCTGCCTATACTTTAGAATCACCTGGGACACCTGTAAAAAATGCAGATGCTTGAGCCCTGTATCAATTAGCTATTGCTGTGTAACAAATCACTCCAAAGCTTAGTGGCTTAAGAAACATACACTTATTATGTCATAGTTTCTGTGGATCAGAAATATCATAGCAGTTTAGCCAAGTAGTTCTAAGAGTTTCTCATGATGCTTGTAATCAAGATGTCAGCTGGGGCTGCAGTCACCTGAGGCTTGACTGGGTGGGAGGCTATATTTTACCTCTAGCTCACTCATTCATTGGCTCTTGGCCAAGGTTTCTCACCATGTGGTCCTCTCCACCAGGCTGCTCATGACATGACATTCTGCTTTCTCCAAAGCAATGCCACTCTGCCTTTTATGGCATAGTTTCCAAGGCACATATCTTCACTTCCATCTTATTCTACTAGAAACAAATCACTAAATTCTACCCACACTCGGTGGGATAAAATCCTAAAAGGATGAGAATATCAGGGGGAAGAAACACTGGGGGCCTTGAAGACTGGCCTTTACAGACCCTAATCCCAAATATTTTAATTTAACTGGTTTGGGGCCCAATCATCTTTTTCTTTTGTTAAACTCCCTAGGTAACTCCAATTTGCCACCAAGATTAAAAACTATATAGAGTTTTTCCTACGTTACCTTCTCTTTTGACCCAACTTGGTCATTTCAATCCCTTTCTTTGGCATGTCCTTAATTGGCTCATCACATCCTGCTGCTAAATTCTCTCTGGTCCTAAGCAGTCAGGCAGGTACAACCCTGGCAGTAGGTCCCAAGGGTGCATCTGTCTGAGTGCTTAGGACCCTAAGGACTGCTTAGTGGGGCCCTTCGAAATGCAGGAGCACAGCAGCAGTGGGGTTGAAGGCCAGATAGCAAACAGCATCCAAAATTAAGACCTATTGGCAGGCCCTGGAGATACTGGAGCAAATGACTAGGCAAGTGACTAGGCAAAGTCAGGGGCCAGGCAAAATCAGAGATTGCAAATGCTAAAGGGGCCAGGCAGGAGCAGCCAGCAGGCCAGAGAACAGTCAGAGGTCATCAACAATAAGGAGACTCCCCAAAGCTGAAGGAAACTTCTGGCTCAGCCCTGACTGCCTTACTATTATTCTCTTACCCTTGTAAGAGCCAATCCCAAAACATCTCCCTAAAACATCAACCAAAAGCAGCCTGAAGTGTGAATTTGGAGAAGGAGAACAGATAGTCCCAGCTTTCTGGCAGAGGCAGTTCCTCTAACACCAGCTGCCCTCAACCCCTCTTCCAATAAGCAAGATTTCCTGGCTCATTATAATGTTGGCATTGCCATCCACAAGATGAAAGTTGCCTACAACAAAAATAAACATAAAATGATTATAATATACACATCACTGGGGAGCGAGGTGTCCATCATCACAGATGGCTTATTCATCTCTGTGTAATGAAACCCAAAGTATAATTGTATATGTTTTCAGACTGTTCTCTCTCATTGCTCATTAAAGGGGGATCTGGCTTTGTCTGTCTGATCAATTTCTGCCTGCTCTTGGCCTCTGGTCCTTTGGCCTTTCATAGCACAGAATCTAGAGAAGGAGAAAGGATAGAATAAGAGGGATCAGAGCCAGTGCAGGGAGAAGGCTTAATAGGAGTGGTTCTGAAGAAATGTGGGGGAGTATTTGCAGTGTATGAGAAAAATTGATGGAAGAGAAAAAGATTAAAAAGAGAACTGTTTCTCAGGACTGTGAGTCCTTTCAACATATCCCAAAATAGCAATTATAAAAAAACTTGCAAATTTCTTTTCAGTTGATGGACTATGTTTTTCGTTAATCACAATCCTGTTTTGAAATTAGATCATGGGGGTCCCTGCTTTAATGAGGTTCATTAGTATTCACAGTGCCTAGAATAGCAGAACCTAGTAATTATTGAAAAAACTGTTAAATAAATATTATATGCTCATAAAGTTCCAGAGAGGCCTATTATAAAAGCTGAAATATAATGATATATATAAATGAAATATAATGAGAACCATAAGGACAATACATCATTGTGTGTGATCAAGTGCCTTCTGATCAATCCTGCCTGTAACCAGAGCCTGAGACTTGCTCCCCTTGTGAATTACGTCAAAGCTGGACCCTCAAGCCAGCCTGACTCCTTCTTCTTTCTCAAGGTACCTCTGGCCTCTGCCTCTTCAAAGATCTAGTGAATCACTAAGTCCTATTGATGTTGGCACCAATGTTTCTCCTATCTAGTCTCTTTCTTTGCCCCTAAAAGCTACTGTCTTAGCACAGGCCTTTATCATCTCTCATCTGAACTAACACCTACTACCTAGCTTCCCCACCTCCAGTCTTTTAAGCCCACCATCATGTACAGCTTCCAGACTGAATCCTGTGACTCCTGTCATCGTTAGTCCCCACTGTTTACAGGATAAAGTTCGAAGCATAAATGGTTCTTTCTGATGTGGCCCCTGCTACCCACCAGTTCAGTCATGTACCTATTTGAAGTGTGATGAGCTCCCCATAAGGGTTACACCACTGTGCCTTTGCTGGGGATCTTCCATCTGCCTGGATTGCCATTCCACCCACACTCAAGCCTCCATCTGGAGGCACCTACTGTGTCTGTCCAGGCTCAGTTCAATTACCACTCAGATACAACTCAACCTCTTGTTATTTTTCCCCACTGTACCCCATAGAAAATTTTATCCCAATATTAATGACCTTGTTGTACCTATTATTTTGAAGGTCTGTCTCCCCCAGTAAGGTTGAAAGCCCCTTACGGGCAGGATCTTATCCTGATAGTATTATAGTTCCATGACTATGAAGATTGTTCATGGCCATTTGCTAAGCACGTAGCAGGTGGCAGAGCCAAAGATCTTTCCAATAAAGCATGCTGCCTTTTTCTTTTTTGTCATTTTTAGTGCTCAGGCCTGGCATATAGTAGGCACTCAGTAAATGTTTTTAAACAAATAAATGGTTATCAGTTTACTCATAAAAACAATAGGGAGCTTGAGTTCAACTCTTGCTACTCCTCTACTGTGGCAGACCCAAGGCCTGAAGTGGAAATCCTACTTCTCACCCCCAAAAAGTGGGTTTTTAGGGATAAATGAGGCAAATGTAACAAAATCTTAATAACTGTTGAGTCTGATCTGACTTCATTTTACTACTTTCTCTAACTTTGAGTGCATTTCAAAGCTGTAATAAAAAGATGAAAACTTTTTTATGCAGCATGGTTTTAGGGTTTTTCCTGCTGTGAACTTGCCAGTGACTGTGGTGGTTCCCTAACTCCTCTCTCTGAAGCCCTTCCTTTTCCTGAGCAGACCAGACCATTCTCAGCAAGGTTGCCTTGGTGACTGCTAGATCAACAAAGACACATTATGTATTTTATCTGGTGAAATCACTCCTCAATACATGCAATGAATTCACTCTTGGCTTGATCTGATTTCCCTGGGTGATATATGCAGCAGTGGTTCAGGCCTAAATAGCCACCTGGCAAGGCAATTCTTCTTCAGGAGGCAGCCTGCGGCATGTGAGATGCGCCAGTGACAGGCATGATGGTGGCAAGATTTAGCTGCCAAACAGGACATGGTTAGTGATATTTTTCAGCTCCAGGACAGGACCCAGACTCAGCAGCCAAACTGCTCAGAGTCTGCAGCCTGGAGCAAATGGGATTTTCCTTACTCTCTGCAAAACTTCAGCCAGACTTCTAAGTACAGGAGTGCTGCCGCTGGAAGCCGAGCAAGGCATTAACCCCTCCTGGGCGCAGGAGCCCGTGACAATGTGCAACCTGCAGTTAAATTTTATAAAATATCAAACTTTATAAAATTTTTCAGGGGAAAAACTGGGTTTAGATTATTTTGCTAAGTTTTAGATCTGGGAGGTAGGAGCCAGAATGGAAAGAAAAATAAGTTTTAGAGATAGTCAGATACAGATTCTGATACCAGTTAAGCCACTGCCATTTTGTGACCTTGGACAATATTTAACCTGCCTGAGTTTCCACTGTCTCCAGTGAAAGATGGTAATAACCTTATAGAAATAATACATGTAAGGAATCAACACAGTGCCTGGGACATAGTAAGTTCTTAAGAAATGATAAATGTATTGTTCTGAAAGATTTTGACAGAGTTCACAATGTTCCAGGAGGTACATACAGAGAAAATAAGTGTTGGCTTTTAGATTAGAAAGAAAATCACTAAAAAGATCAGGTAAATCAAAAAGTACATGAAGATAGGTGGAGAAGGATCAGAAAATTTAATGGGCAGCCAATGGGAACAGAAGAAAATATGAACAGCTAAGTTTCTTTTATGTAGATTTTAGTTTTTCAGGGCTTGTTCCTGGTTTTACAAGACCTTAAATTATTTAAGTCAAGTCAACATCTCCTGAACATTCAAAATCTCATTTTGTTGGTTTGAATGCTTTTAGCAATGACACACGGCCCCCGCAGCGCTGGGGCAGCATTTGTCTAAATACTGACCTCAGCATCCACTGCACATAAGAAGCAGCAGAACAGACAGCAGCTTATGGGTTGCTAAACCAAGCCATTTTCCTAAGTTATACTTCTTCTATTTCCCCCATCTCTGTAAAAACATTACAGTTCATTAATTTTGTGAGATTTCAGGATCCCCAGTCTGTAATTCTCAGTTAGTGCTGTCCCATATGCTCTGGCGGGGAAGACAAGCATAAACCGTTCCCAGCCACACATCAGTGCCAGCCAAGAGGCTTTGGGCTCAGGCCGAGAGATGCAGCTTCGACTCGGATGTTTAACATCTGCCTGATTTATGGCCTCCTCGCTTTATGAAGAGCGCTGGTAAAAGCTGTTGGGGAGCATTTTGATGCCACTTGTATTCATTATCAGCAATAAATTGTGACGATGTTGCAAGAGCAAATGTATCAGACAGTCAGAGTCTATTATTGTATAAGGCTGGCGACATCCTGGGAAAATCACAGTATATACAGGATGCAAAAACTACCTTCAGGTATCATTTAGGGCATATTTTTAAATACACAGAAAATTAGGAATATAGACATTAAGATTCCCACAGTCACACTAATTGGGCCACATTATTTTCTAACCATCAGGTTGTGCATGGCACTGAGTAGAGCTGACAAATGTCACAATGAGACCCCAAAGTCAATCAGCCATCTGCAGTGTGGAATTGTCAACCCTAATGGTCTAGTCATACTTTGTGTTTGTACTATAACATTTTGTATGGCTTATACATTATCTCCTAGCTTGTTAAACAGTGTTACAGTCACTTTCATCTCTCTGCTGCTCTTCTTTTCCTAGTTATTCTCTGGTTCAGGAACCCTCATTCCCCTTTTCCCCAAAGTTTCACACCCTTCTCCCTGGCACCAGCCACTCTCCCAACCAATCTCTCCTACAACCGATGGCCAAATTAAGTTTTCTGAAGCATTGCTCTTTTCATATCAAACACTGCTCAAAAACTGTCAATAAACTTCCACATCTATTAAAACACAGCCACATACATTTCACAGCTAATCTGCTGTGTGGGCCTGATCTGCTGGGGGATCTTCCCTTGGCCCCCAATCATAGTTTATTTTTGCTTGTGTGTCTTCCTTACTTGACACTGAACTCTCTGACAGCAGAGGTAGTCCTGGAATACAATAGGTGCTCATTAAATATTTGTTGAATGACTAAATGAATGAATCTGCTCATGCATACTGGCTGGCAATATGAACTAGTAAAAATTCTTTTGGAAAGTAATTTGCAAGTATCATTATTCATTAAAATATTCATAATCTTTGACCTTAAAATGATATTCTGATAATGTATTCTGAGGCAGTCATTCTATGGGGATATGATGCTTATGAGGTATTGCCTATAATAATGAAATGTCAGAATGGATTTAAAGCAATAATAAGAGAATGGTTAAGTAAATTAAGGTAAATCCACTCAAATGAACATTATAAAGTCAATAAAAATTATTATGAAGACTGGTTAGTGACATGAAACATTGACCTATATCTTTTTTTTAAGTATTGAAAATTAAAGCCATATCCTGTTTTATCCACTCATCTAGCAAGGATGGTAAAAATTTTTTAAGAAGTACTCAAAAGTGAAAATGGTAGAATTATAGGAAAACTTCTCATTTATTTGGATTTTTGTTAATGTTTTGGCAAAAAGATCCCCTGCGTGCCTAGCAAACAAGCACTTCAACAGTTTCCTATCCCACTGAATAAAACCCACAATGCGCCTTCAATTCTAGACACAGAACAGTTTCCTCTAAACCTATATTTCCAGGTACATATATTTTTTTCTCTATGTGTTATAACATATACCAAAAAACCCCACATAAATCAAAATTATATGGCTAAATAAGTTTCCATAAAGTGGAGCCCTGTGTGACCACCACCAAGATCAAGAAGAGAATGTTCAGAATCCCCTCCCATCCCTATCTCATCCTTCTCCACAAAGGAAACCATCCTGACTTGGGCTGTGACTAATCCTTTTGTTCCTTTATAGTTTGTCACATATGCCTTATCCCTAAATATTATAGTTTCATTGTGTTTTGAACTCACTTAACTAAATGGAATCACACATTTTAGATTTTTGACTTCTTTCACTCAAAATTATGTTGTTTAGATTTATCCACATCATTGTCTGTGGCTATAATTTGTTCACTCCTTTTGTTGCCTAGCATTCCATCTCAAAAATATGCAGCATTTATTTATTCATTCTACTGTTGATTATTATTAGTTAGGGCTCTTTCCCATATGAGGGTATCATGAAGCAGGCTCTCTGAACATCCTTGTACACATTTCTTGGTACTCTCATGTATGTGTTCTATTGGAAATATACCTATTGGAAATATACCTAGGAGTGGAATGCTCCAGCCACAGTGGTGGACTTCTGACCTGTGGAAATGTGAGACAATGAATGGGTGTTGTTTTAAGCTCCTAAATATGTGGTAATTTCTAAAATGACTGCAACAATAGAAAACTATTGCAACAGGCTCACTACTCTCTGGGAGAAGGAGTCCAGCACAGGGAATAGCAAGGGTAGAGGCCCTGCTGGGAACACTCTCAGCATGCTCCAAGAATAGCAAGTTGACCAATGGGGTTGGAGCAGTGATAGAGAGGGAGTGTGAGGACATGAGGTTAAAGATAGAATTAGGGGTCAGATCATGTGGGGCCTTGTAGACCTTTAGAATTTTATGGGAAGCTATTGGAGAGTTTTGAGCAGGAGAATGATATAATAGGATTTACATTTTAAAGATAACTCTTGCTGCCATGTAGCAATTCACTATGGGGCGACAAGTATAGATGTGGGAACAGTTAGGAAATCTAGTGTGGTAGTCAAGGAGAGAGATCATTATGGCTGGGGCTAGTTAGTGAAGGGAGGTGAGAAGTTGAATAAATTTGAAGATATAGCCAACAGGATTTGCTGAAGGATTGGATGTGGGGTGTAAGAGAAAGCGAGATGTAGAGATGTTGAGTGGGTAGTTGGATGTACAATCCTGGAGTTCACAGGAACTGACAACAGATAGATGCCACTTAAAGTATTAAAGTGGAAGAGATTTCTTGGGAGGTGAATGTAATTAGAAAAGAGGACTGTGCTCTGAGGAAGGTGGTAATTTAGAGACCTGGAAGAGACAAAGCTAGGAAATGAGGTATGCAGAAAACCAGAAGAATAGTGTCCTAGAAGCCAAATGACGAACAGGCTGCAAGGAGCAGGTAGTGAATAGTGCCAAATACTGCAGGAGGCCGATCAGAAGAGGACAAAGACTGAGCCATTGGATTTGCAGCAGGGATGCCCCTGGTGACCTTAACTAGTTTTGTGAAGTGGTGGGGATCAAAGCTTGTTTGGGTGATCTCAAGAGGAAATGAAAAAAGAGGAAGTGAAGACAGTGAATACAGACTTTTTTTTTTTTTGAGTAGTTTTACTGCAACAAGAAGCAGATAAATGATGCTATAGAAGGAGAAAAAAGCAGGGTCAAGGACAGGTAATTTTTCTTAAAGCTGGGAGGTATTATAGTACTTGTTTGATGTGGATGGGAATGAGCTAGCAGAGAGTGGCAATTCCTGCCGGAGTAAAATGCCAGAATGGGTTCAGGGGCATGGGATTCAGGTCACCGGAGAGGAGGCAGAGTGAATGAGAATGGACGTCAGCAGGTTGGAGGATGTGTCCTATGGAAATAATAGTAACCACCAGTAGCACACACACAGCACTAGGAGTCTCAGTGAGATGGGTCTCATTTCACATGCAAAGAAAATTGCACCTTAATACTGGGCAAGATGGCCAAAAAGCTGCAGCCAGGTGGAACAGCTGCCACTGAGGGACCAAGACAACTGGAGCACTCCTTACAGATCAGAGGGAAGGCACTGAGCGTGGACAGAGGGAGACACAGAAGCTGGGCTGAAGAGGGAGGAAGCTGGGAACCCTGCATGGGGCTGTTGCACAATGGGATTTGTTCCTGGTCCCCAACAACTATGGGGGAATGGATGAGTTGAACTGGCAAGGAACAACATGCTCTCACCATGGGCCTCTGCCTCTGGAATTCTGGCAGGAGAGACACCTCAACCACCATGGACACTCAAATTGGCAGGGAGAGCTGTTTAGAGAAGTGGTGGTGACAGCAAGCCAGCTGATGTGAAGCCCAGAGGGTTTTGTGCAGGAGTGTCTCTAGTGGAGCATGACCAGGGATGCCCATCTCCCGAGGCTCGACGTGGTCCCATAGGAGACTTTAGCCCTAGGGGAACTGTTCACCTGAACTCTGAAGGGCAGTCTTGCCCATCAGACTGGGTCAGTCCAACCTAAGCATGCTTGGTCTGCTGGCCTCTCCTGGGGCCCCAGCCTGGCCATGCCTGCTTGCAGGGCAGCCTTGGGTGCCCTGGGGGCTTACATCCTAGCTCCTGTGCTGGCACACTATGCCTGACCAGCAGAAAGCTCCAGCAGAGCAGCCTCCATAATCACACACCAGCCCACCTGCTCCCTTCCCACACTGCAACTTCCCCCAGGCCCACGGCAGTCCCTGACATTGCTTTGCTGGTGCATGTGTGTGTGGATGGGTTTTGCCTTCCTTGCCCCACCAGCACGCATGTGTCCATGCACCCTTCCTTACCAGTGCTGCAGCGGGAGTGCACACTGCCCACTCCTGCCTCCATTGAACTGCCATTGCAGATGGCACCTTGGTGGGCACAGAGTCAGCCAGCCCTGAACTTGTGCCCACACTGCCATGGGAGTGAAACTAAGCACAAAGAACAGTGAACCCTCCTCCACCCTGAGTGACCACTCCTGCCTGTGGTGTAAGAATGCTCACACAGACCTGTGCCTGCCAGTGCCATGCCCCCATGCTGACACCAACATCAGCAGGATCATATGTACAGTCACCAGCAGGGGCTTCACACCCCCCGAGCCATGCTACCTCTACCACTGTGGTAAATGGCTGCATGGAGGCAGGCACCCCAGCACCGTCTAGCACCTGGCCACAGCCAACAAGCATGCACCCTGCTGTGCTGTCACTGCTGCCACTACTGGCACAGGCAAACAAGGATGGATCCCACTGCCACTATACTATGAAATGCTTTGGCTGACACCACCCATCAGAGTGTAGTGGCCAGAAGTCTGGGAGCACTTAGGCCTTCCCAATGCACTTAGGAGTCCCAATGAGTGGACTCCTAATCTTGAGGAACCAGAGAACAAAGTCAGTGCCCGATACAAGTCCCCCACAGTTAGAACACACAGTGCAGAAGTTGGGAGCTGAGCACTGGATAAATTCCTGGAAACAAAACTTCCCAAGATTGAACCAGGAAGAAATTGAATGCCTGAACAGACCAATAACAAGGTCCAAAATTAAATCATTAGTACAAACTCTACCAACCAGAAAAAGCCCAAGACCAGAGAGATTCACAGCCAAATTCTACCTGATGTATTCTGGTACTATTCCTACTGAAACTATTCGAAAAAATTGAGGAGGAAGAACTCCTCCCTAATTCATTTTATGAGGCCAGCATCATCCTGGTACCAAACCTAGCAAAGACACAACAAAAACAGAAAGCTCAGGCCAATTTACTTGATGAACTTCGATGCAAAAATCCTCAACAAATTATTAGCAAACCAAATCCAGCAGCACATCAGAAAGCTTATCTACCACAATCAAGTAGGCTTTATCCCTGGGATGCAAGGTTGGTTCAACATACACAAATCGATAAATGTAATTCATCACACAAACAGACCTAAAGACAAAAACCACATGATCATTGCAATAGATGCAAAAAAAGGCTTTCAGTAAAGTTCAACATCCCTTCATGTTAAAAACCCTCAGCAAATGCCATTGAGGTAACATATTTCAAAATAGCAAGAGCCATCTATAACAAACCCACAGCCAACATCATACTAAATGGGCAAAAGCTGGAAGCATATGCCTTGAGAACTGGAATAAGATAAGGATGCTCAATCTCACCACTCCTATTCAACATAGCACTGGAAGTCCTTGCCAGAGCAATTAGGCAAGAGAAAGAAATAAAAGACATCCAAATTGGAAGAGAGGAGCTCAAACTATCTCTGTTTGCAGATTATATGACTCTATATCCAGACAACCCCATAGGCTCTGCCTGAAAGCTCCTAGATCTGAAAAACAGCTTCAGCAAAGTTCCAGTATACAAAATCCATGTACAAGAATCAGTAGCATTTCTATACATCAAGAGCATCCAAGTTGAGAGACAAATCAAGAATGCAATAACATTCACAATAGTCTCAAAAAGAATAAAGTACCTATGAATATGGCTAACCAGGGAAGTGAAAGATCTCTACAATGAGAACAATGAAACACTGCTCAAAGAAAACAGAGAGGGGATGGGGCCAAGATGGCAGAATAGAAACAGCAGCAATCAGAGGCTCTCATTGAAAAGAATCATAATAAGACTGTGAATCCTTCACTGGCAACCAGGGTATCCAGGTTCTCTCATCAGAACTGACTAGGTGGCTGGCATGATCCACGGAGAGGAAGGAAGAGCAGTGTGGTGCAGCAGGCCACCTGAGAGCCATACAGGGCAGGGGAGATCCCCTGCCCAGCCAAGGGAGGCGGTGAGTGAGCCTGCTAACCAACCAGGGAAACCATGCTTTTTCCACAAAACTGCAATCCATAGATTGGAAGATCCCACTCACAAACCCACACCACCAGGCCTTAGCATCCCGACTCTGTAGCCACACAGATTTTCAACAGCCTCTTAGCTGGAATCTGCTTAAGCCTACTGAGCTCTCCTAGGGTAAGGGGAGACCAGCACCACAGCTGCAGTTGCCTGCTGTCTAAGCCAGTTGAGCTCCTTGGGGAGGGGCAGCAGCCAGCACTGGGACTCACAACTGCCTAACATGTTAAGCTCCCCGGGTGGGGGAAGGGCAGCATCTATCTCTATTCCTCCAGGCCACGCTTTTCCCCTGTTGGAGCCACGGAGGCTGGATGGCTTTGTCCCAAGATGTGTCCCCCACAGCCCAACACACTGGCTGTGGCAGACTGCTGCCCGAGTGCCTCTTCAGGCCTGACCCTGACTGTTCCTTCCTCACTTGGTGGGGCTTCCCTGCAGGAACTTCAATAACTCCAGCCAGAGGCTCAGGGACAGAACCCAGAACCCCCTGGGCCTTAGCCCCTAGCAGGAGGGGTGGCTCAGTGTCTGTGGACCAGCAGACTTAATCTTTCCTCCTGGTAGTTCTGAGGAATCTGGGCAGCCCAGATGAGTGGGTTTCCCTCCAGCAAAGCACACGCCCTCCACCAAGGGACAGTCAAAGTGCTTCATTAAATGGGCCCCATTCCCCATGCCACCCAACTAGATGAGACCCTCCAACAGGGGTTGTCAGACACCCTATATAAGAGTGATCCTACTGGCATCAGGTTGGTTCCCCTTGAGGTCAGAGATACCGGAAGAAGGAGCAGGCACCCATATTTGCTGTTCTCCAGCCTCCTTGAGTGACATCTCCAGGCATGGGAGCAAACCAGATGAATAGGGACTGAAGTGAACCCCCAGAAAACCACAGCAGCCCTACAGAAGAGGGACCTGACCACTAAAAAACAAACAAACAGAAAGTAGCAAAAAGAGCATCAACAACAACAAAAAGCCCCCAAAAAAACCCCATCCAAGGGTCAGCAGCCTCAAAGATCAAAACTTGACAAACTCATGAAGATGAAAAAGAATCAATGAAAAAATTTTGAAAGCCCAAAAAGCCAGAGTGCCTCTTTCCTCCAAATGATAGCAATGTCTTTCCAGTAAGGGTGCACAACTAGACAGAGGATGAGATGGATGAACTGACAGAAGCAGGCTTCCAAAGATGGGTAATAAAAAACTAAACTGAGCCAAAGGAGCATTTTCTAACCAATGCAACAAAGCTGAGAACCTTGATAAACTGTTAGAGGAGCTTCTAACTAGAATAACCAGCTTAGAGAGGAACATAAATGACCTGATGGAGCTGAAAAACACAGCACAAGAACATACACAAGCATCAATAGCCAAACTGACCAAGCAGAAGAAAGGATATTAGAGTTTGAAGACCACCTT
The DNA here is from genome assembly GCF_029289425.2 of Pan paniscus. Taxonomy (NCBI): domain Eukaryota; kingdom Metazoa; phylum Chordata; class Mammalia; order Primates; family Hominidae; genus Pan; species Pan paniscus. The sequence goes on from NC_073264.2 coordinate 67,244,464, forward strand.
GCTGAAATAAGGCATGCAGACAAGACTACAGGAAAAAATAAAAAGGAATGAACAAACCCTCCAAGAAATATGGGACTTCGTAAAAAGACCAAATATACAATTGGAGTAACCGAAGGAGATGGGGAGAATGGAAACAAGCTGGAAAACACAGTTCAGGATATTATCCAGGAGAACTTCCCCAACCTAGCAAGACAGGCCAACATGCAAATTCAGGAAATACAGAAAACACCACTAAGATACTCCACGAGAAGATCAACACCAAGACACATAATCATCAGATTCTCCAAGGTCGAAATGAAGGAAAAAATATTAAAAGCAGGCAGAGAGAAAGGCCAGGTCTGCTGGGGATAGGCCCCCAAATCTGGCCATAAACTGTCCCCCAAACTGGCCATAAACAAAGTCTCTGCAGCACTGTGACATGTTCGTGATGGCCATGATGCCCACGCTGAAGGTTGTTGGTTTACCAGAACCCCTGGCCCATCCAGGGTGGAAAACTGCTTAAAGGGGGTCCTGAACCACAAACAATAGCATGAGTGATCTGTGCCTTATGGGCATGCTCCTGCTGCAGATATCTAGCCAGAGCCCATCCCTTTGTTTCGGCCCATCCCTTTGTTTCCCGTAAGGAATACTTTTAGTTAATCTATAATCTATAGAAATAATGCTTATCACTGGCTTGCTGTCAATAAACATGTGGGTAAATCTCTGTTCATGGCTCTCAGCTCTGAAGGCTGTGAGTCCCCCTGATTTCCCACTTCACATGCTATATTTCTGTGTGTGTATCTTTAATTCCTCTAGTGCCATTGGGTGAGGGTCTCCCCAGCCGAGCTGGTCTTGGCACAGGTCACCTACAAAGGGAAGCCCATCAAACTAACAGACCTCTCAGCAGAAACTCTACAAGCCAGAGGAGATTAGGGGCCAATATTCAACATTCTTAAAGAAAAGAATTTTCAACCCAGAATTTCATATCCAGCCAAACTAAGCTTCATAAGCGAAGGAGAAATAAAATCCTTTCCAGACAAACAAATGCTGAGGGATTTTGTTACCACCAGGTCTGCCTTGCAAGAACTCCTGAAAGAAGCACTAAATATGGAAAGGAAAAACCAGTACCAGCCACTGCAAAAACACACCAAAATATAAAGACCAATGACACTATGAAGAAACTGCATCAACTAGTGTGCAAAATAACCAGATAGCATCATGATGACAGGATCAAATTCACACATAACAATACTAACATTACATGTAAATGGGCTAAATGCCCCAATTAAAAGACACAGAATGGCAAATTGGATAAAGAGTCTTCAAGACCAATTGGTGTGCTATATTGAAGAGACCCATCTCACATGCAAAGACACACATAGGCTCAAAATAAAGGGATGAAGGGAAATTTTCCAAGCAAATAGAAAGCAAAAAAAGAAGCAGGGGTTTCAATCCCGGTCTCTGATAAGACAGACTTTAAACCAACAAAGATAAAAAACAGACAAAGAAGGGCACTACATAAGACGGAACAATTCAACAAGAAGAGCTATTATATGCATCTAATACAGGAGCACCCAGATTCATAAAACAAGTTCTTAGAGACCTACAAAGAGACTTAGACTCCCACACAATAATAGTGGGAGACTTGAACACCCCATTGTCAATATTGGACAGATCAACAAGACAGAAAATTAACAAGGATATTCAGGACTTGAATTCAGCTCTGGATCAAGTGGATCTAATAGACTTCTACAGAACTCTCCACCCCAAATCAACAGAATATACATTCTTCTCAGTGTCACATGGCACTTATTCTAAAATCGACCACATAATTGGAAGTAAAACACTTCTCAGCAAGTACAAAAGAACTGAAATCATAACAAACAGTCTCTCAGACCACAGTGCAATCACATTAGAACTCAGGATTAAGAAATTCACTCAAAACCACATAATTACATGGAAATTCAACAACCTGCTCCTGAATGACTCTTGGGTAAATAATGAAATTAAGGCAGAATCAAGAAGTTGTTTGAAACCAATGAGAACAAGGAGACAATATACCAGAATCTCTGGGACACAGCTAGAGCAGTGTTAAGAGGGAAATTTGTAGCACTAAATGCCGACATCAGAAAGCTAGAATGATCTCAAATCAACACCCTAACATAACAATTAAAAGAGCTAGAGAGGTAAGAGCAAATGAATCCAAAACCTAGCAGAAGACAAGAAATAACTAAAATCAGAGCAGAGTTGAAGGAGATAGAGACACAAAAAAAATTAACAAAATAGATAGACCCCTAGCTAGACTAATGAAGAAGAAAATAGAAAAGAATCAAATAGACACAATACAAAATGACAAAGGGGATATAACCACTGACCCCACAGAAATACAAACTACCTTCAGAGAATGCTATAAAAACACCTCTATGCAAATAAACCAGAAAATCTAGAAGAAATAGATAAATTCTTGGACACATACACCCTCCCAAGACTAAACCAAGAAGAAGTCGAATCCCTGAATAGACCAATAACAAGTTCTCAAATTGAGGCAGTAATAGCCTACCAAGAAAATATAGCCCTGGACAGAAGGATTCACAGCCAAATTCTACCAGAGGTTCAAAGAGGAGTTGGTACCATTCCTTCTGAAACTATTTCAAACAATTGAAAAGGAAGGACTCCTCCCTAACTCATTTTATGAAACTAGCATCATCCTGATACCAAAACCGGGAAGAAATATACACACAAAAAAGAAAACTTCAGGCCAATATTCCTGATGAACATCAACGCAAATATCTTCAATAAAATACTGGCAAACTGAATCCAGGAGCACATCAAAAAACTTATCCACCACAATCACATTGGCTTCATCCCTGGGATGCAAGGCTGGTTCAACATATGCAAATCAATAAACATAGTCCATCACATAAACAGAACCAGAGACAAAAACCATATGATTATCTCAATAGATACAGAAAAGACCTTTGATAAAATTCAAAGTCCCTTCATGTTAAAAACTCTCAGTAAACTAGGTATTGATGGAACATGTCTCAAAATAATAAGAGCTATTTATGACAAACCCACAGCCAATATAATATTGAATGAGCAAAAGCTGGAGGCATTCCCTTTGAAAACTGGTACAAGACAAATATGCCCTTTATCACCACTCCTATTCAACATAGTATCGGAAGTTTTGGCCAGGACAATCAGGCAAGAGAAAGAAATAAAGCATATTCAACTAGGAAGAAAGGAAGTCAAATTTTCTCTGTTTGCAGATGACATGATTTTATGTCTAGAAAATCCCATCATCTCAGTCCAAAAACTCCTTAAACTGATAAGCAACTTCAGCAAAGTCTCAGGATACAAAACCAATGTGCAAAAATCTCAAGCATTTTTATACACCAACAAAGACAAGCAGAGAGCCAAATCATGAATGAACTCCCATTCACAATTGCTACAAAGAAAATAAAATACCTAGGAATACAGCTAACAAGGGAAGTGAAGGACCTTTTCAAGGAGAAATACAAGTTACTGCTCAAGGAAATAAGAGAGGATACAAACAAATGGAAAAATATTTTATCCTCATGGATAAGAAAAATCAATATTGTGAAAATGACCATACTGCCCAAAGTAATTTATAGATTCAATGCTATTCCCATCAAACTACCATTGACATTCTTCACAGAATTAGAAAAAAACTGTTTTAAATTTCATATGAAATCAAAGAAGACCCCATATAGCCAAGACAATCCTGAGCAAAAAGAACAAAGCTGGAGGCATCACTCTGCCTGACTTAAAACTATACTACAAGGCTACAGTAACCAAAACAGCATGGTACTGGTACCAAAACAGCATGGTACTGGTACCAAAACAGAAAGATAGACCAATGGAACAGATCAGAGACCTCAGAAATAACACCACACATCTACAACCATCTGATTTTTGACAAACCTGACAAAAACCAGCAATGGGGAAAGGATCTCCTATTCAATAAATGGTGCTGAGAAAACTGGTTAGCCATATGCAGAAAGCTGAAACTGGACCCCTTCCTTACACATTATACAAAAATTAACTCAAGATATATTAAAGATGTAAATGTAAAACCCAAAACCATAAAAACCCTAGAAGAAAACCTAGGCAATACCATTCAGGACATAGGCATGGGCAAAGACTTCATGACGAAAATGCCAAAAGCAATCGCAACAGAAGCCAAAATTGATAAATGGGATCTAATTAAACTAAAGTGCTTCTGCACAGCAAAAGAAACTATCATCAGAGTGAACAGTCAACCTACAGAATGGGAGAAAATTTTTGCAATCTACCCATCTGACATAGGTCTAATATATAGAATTTAAAAGGAACTTAAACAAATTTACAAGAAAAAAAACCCCATCAAAAAGTGGGCAAAGGATATGAACAGACACTTCTAAAAGAAGACATTTATGTGGCCAACAAACATATGAAAAAAACCTCAACATCACTGATCATTAGAGAAATGCAAATCAAAACCACAATGAAATACCATCTCACGCCAGTCAGAATGGTGATTATTAAAAAGTCAAGAAACAATAGATGCTGGTGAGGCTGTGGAGAAATGGGAACACTGTTGGTGGGAATGTAAATTAGTTCAAACATTGTGGAAGACAGTATGGCAATTCCTCAAGGATCTGGAACCAGAAATACCACTTGACCCAGCAATCCCATTACTGGTTCTATACCCAAAGGAATATAAATCATTTTACTATAAAGACATATGCACATGTATGTTTACTGCAGCACTATTTACAATAGCAAAGATATGGAACCAACCCAAATGCTCATCAATGATAGACTGGACAAAGAAAATGTGGTACATATATACTATGGAATACTACATAGCCATAAAAAGGAATGAGATCATGTCCTTTGCAGGGACATGGATAAAGCTGGAAGCCATCATTCTCAGCAAATTAACACAGGAATAGAAAACCAAACTCATGTTCTAACTCATAGGTGGGAGTTGAACGATGAGAACACATGGACACAGGTAGGGTACAACACATACCAGGGCCTGTTACAGGTAGAGGGCGAGGGGAGGGAACTTAGAGGATGGGTCAATAGGTGCAGCAGACCACCATGGCACACATATACCTATGTAACAAACCTGCACATTCTGCACATGTATCCCGAAACTTAAAGTAAAATTAAAAAAAAGAAACATCCTTAAAAAAGTAACACATTTGTTTATATGTTTGTGTTTGCATATATATATATATGTCTGCAAATGAGAAGGAATAAAAAAATCACTTCACTGAGAAAAAAAAAAACAGAGATGATACAAACAAATAGAAAAACATTCCATGCTCATGGATAAGAAGAATCAATATCATTGAAATGGCCATACAGCTCAAAGCAATTTATAGACTCAGTGCTATTCCTATCAAGCTACCAATGACATTTCTCACATAATTAGAAAAAAACTATTTTAAAAATCACATGGAACCCAAAAGAAAATCCCAAATAGCCAAGGCTATAACAAAGCTGGAGGCATCATGCCACCCTACTTCAACTATACTACAGGGCTACAGTAACCAAAACAACATGATACTGGTATGAAAACAAACACACAGACGAATGGAACACAATAGAGAGCCCAGATATAAAGCTGCACACCTGCAATTATTAGATCTTCGACAAACTGGACACAAACAAGAAATGGGGAAAGGACTCCCTTTTCAATAAATGGTGCTAGGATAACCAGCTATCCATATGCAGAAGATTGAAACTGGACCCCTTCCTTATACCATATACAAAAAAACTCAAGGTGGTTTAAAGACTTAAATGTAAAATATAAAACTATAAGAACCCTGGAAGATAACCTAGGAAATATCATTCTGGACATAGGTCCTGGCAAAGATTTTGTAACAATGATACCTAAAGCAACTGCAATAAAAATAAAAATCAACAAATGGGACCTAATTAAACTAGAGAGTTTCTGCACAGCAAAATAAACTATCAACAGAATAAACAGACAACTTACAGAATGGGAGAAAATATTTTCAAGCCATGTATCCAACAAAGGTCTAGTATCCAGAATGTATAAAGAACTTAAACAAATTTACATGAAAAACAAACAACCCCATTAAAAAGTGGGCAAAGGACATGAACAGACACTTTTGAAAAGAAGACATATACATGGCCAACAGGCATATGAAAAAATGCTCAGCATCACTAATCATCAGAAAAATGCAAATCAAAACCACAATGAGACACCATCTCACACCAGTCACAATGACTGTTATTAAAAAGCCAAACAATAACAGATGCTGGTATGGTTGTGGAGAAAAGGGAACACTTAAACACTGCTGGTACAAATGTAAATTAGTTCAGCCATTGTGGAAAGCAGTGTGGTGATTTCTGAAAGAACTTAAAACAGAATTACCATTTGACCAAGCAATTCCATTACTGGATATATACCCAAAGGAATATAAATTGTTCTACCATAAAGACACATGCATGCATATGTTCATCACAGCACTATTCACAATAGCAAAGATATGGAATCAACCTAAATGCCCATCAGTGGTAGACTGGATGAAGAAAATGTGGTACATAAATACCATGGAATACTGTGTAGCCATAAAAAATGAGATCATGTCCTTTGCAGCAACATGGATGGAGCCAGAGGCCATTATCCTAAGTGAATTCATGCAGGAACAGAAAACCAAGTACCACATCTTCTCACTTATAAGTGGGAGCTACACTGAGTATACATGGACAAAAAGAAGAGAACAACAGATACTGGGGCCTACGTGAGAGTGGAGGGTGTAAGAAGTGAGAAGATTGAAAACTTCTTACTGGGTACTATGCTTATTATTTGAGTGATGAAATAATCCTTCCACCAAACCTCCGTGACATGCAACTTACCTGTAAAACAAACCTGCACATGTACCCCTGAACCTAAAATAAAAGTTAAAAAAAAGCGACAACTAAGCTCTATGTGACTCAAGGGCAAGAAATGTGTCTAATATTTTCTTGCTGTTTCCACTGGGCCAGAAGCATGCTCACATTAAGAGCTCCTTGTATGGCTACTACCTAGTTCCATTGAGAAGGACTGGGTATCAGGCAAAGAGCACGGAGGTGGGAAACAGAAGAGCTGGTCCAGTTCTGGCTCTGCTCTATGACCCCGAGCAAGCCCCTCTGCCTCTCTGAGCCCCGTGTATCACATATGTGAAAGGACACCACCACCACTCTGCACAGTGCTGTGTGAGGTCAGATAAATAATGTGCACTGAAGTCCTGAATACACTAAGCTTAAAGCCCTGGTCACAGGAAAGGTGTTTCTGCTCTGTCTTTCCCTCTCTCCCCACACAGGCCACTGAAGACATATTTTAGAAAAATCCTGGAACTGATGAGTCAGCACTTTCCAATCACTGCGGACAGGTCTAAAAATTCAAGGCTGTTAGTACAGACAACTGAGAGAAACACAGAGAGGACTCTTTCAGTCTGGAAGATAGGCAGGAGGGTACTTAAAAGAGAAAGTCAGAAGCCCAGAAACAAAATGTATCCCCAAGCCCAGGGTCATTCAGTTCCTTCTGCAGAGGCCCAGGGTTAGAATTAAGTGGGCAGCAATTTAGTGGCAACAAGAGACATAAAGGAGACATTTGCAGGTTTTTACTTTTCCTGCAACCAGATATTTCAGAAATAAGGCCTCATCTGGGGTCTCCCTAAAGTTAATGAGACTGAGCTGACAGTTCATTGACTTGCTTCACGGAATTTATTTTATGAGAGTCTCTAATCCACATGGCTCCTCTTTGCTTTGGGACTCAACCAAAATAAACTCCAGAAATCCCACTAGCTTATTTATACTTACCAGGTCACTTCATATGCCGTGTGCATTCAATCAACATAATTATTATTTAATTCTGAGAGAGAAAACACGATTTTAGTGACTAATTTAATTCAGCTGAGCATACACATGCATGCACATTTGTGTGTGTATGGCTAAGCGCTCAAGTTACAATTATATAATAAACTTTCCACAGGCACTGGGCTTCCTGTTCAACTTCCTATCATCCAGATTAATTTTATAGGGGAGGGCTCTGCAACTAAAAAGCAAAGATTTCCCAACTGGCCCAGAAGAGGAAGAGAAAAATCTTGGACCACTGCCCTTTTCCAAGACAGTGCCCCTAGGCAAGGGCCAGACCTTCCAGGGGATGGCTGCAAGTCACACTCAGGGAAAGGGACACTAGCACTGAGTTTCTGGCCACAGTGAAGATTTCAATGCCCAACTGTGGTGTGGGAGCTGTGGAGAATGAGCCTGAAGGAACCATGGAGATCTCAGAATTAACCGCTCATGGGGACAGAGATGGCTAGTGACCAGTACCATTCCCTGCACCCTATCTCACTTGGGACATAGTGCCTCAAGAATGACTGAGTTAAATTTCCTCCTGCCTCAGTGAAATGGGGACTCAGAATAAAATTAGGTAGAGTTAGAGAGTAAAAAAAGTATTATCTATTCATCCTGAGCTTATGGGTAAGACTCATATCTATTCCAATGAGAAAATGATGTATTACCTAAATAAACATAGCCGGTTTGCTAGATTAAATCTTTCAAAACTTAGTGTCCTTGGAGAAAAACCAAAGTGGTTGGTTGAGGGTGGGGTGGGGTGGGGGTAATGGGGATTCCTTGGCAGTGAAGACATTGGAAATGGAGTTTCTGACATAATCCCCAAGCACTCAGCACTTGCTCCTCAGTTGTCTTTTCCTGGATACAGAAAATAACTTGCCTTGGTGTGCTACTTTTAGGCTTTAGGGGGCAATGCTGATTTTCTTTGCTTCAGACTAGTTTTTTCATTGCCTCAGTTACTTTATCACCTCCCCAGGAAAGCAGTCTCAAAAGAACATGTCCAACTAGAAAGGCAGCATAGATGGGTTGGTGTGTTTAGCCGGGTTCTTTGGGCTGCAAAGAACAGAGACCCTTGCCGGTTCGTTCACACTGTGGGAGTCTCTCATAAAGTTACACATGGAAGCAAGGGTATGCCATGAAGCCGAGAAACAGCTGCATACCAGGCCTCAAGGGAAGCACCAGAGCACCTCAGACATTCTCTCAGTTGCAGAATGTTATTAATCTGCAATTTGAACTCCACCATTAACATTGACTCAGTTCGTCTCTGTCTTTGCTTCTGCCACCCCGTCTCCACAATCCATGCCAGCCTCTACTCTAGTGACTTTGCTCTATCTTGAAATGTGTATGCTCATGGTAATGATGTCTCCTGGACTCTTCCATATTTTATCTGTGTATTACCTTCTCAGACTGTGCTGTCCCACTTCTGTTACTCCTACAAACTCATCAACTGCCTTCCTCTAATTCCAGTTCAAATTTCTGAGGAAGTTTCATGATGTTCCTATTTGGCAGAGTTTCCATGCCGTGTGCTATCACAGGCTGCCATTCATCAGGCTATGGATTTGCTAATCTATACATCAGACACCTTCTACAGGTCTGATTTGTTTAAGCTATAGAAGTGAGGCACTAATGTGTAACTTGACCATTACTTCCATCATGAGAAGCCAGTGCACAGGAATCCCTTAGTATGAGGCTGCAGTCAAGGCAGACTTTTCAAAACTTAGCCTATCTATCCTGAAAAATTAGGAGGTAAGAGCTCAGCTGTCAGTTACCTGAGCATACTTCTGCATATTTCTTGGGTCATAGTAAATAATTTAAAATCCTATTTTACGGAATCTCATTATCTCCATGTTAAGAAAGAATATAACTACAGGCATTTGACCCAATTTCCACTCTCTCTCTGTATATCTATCTATATACAGATAGATATAGATATAGATATAGATATAGATATAGATATAGATAGATATACAGAAAGAGAGAGAGACAGGGTCTCACTTTGTCATCCATCCCGGAGTGCGGTGGAGCAATTATAGAACACTGCAGCCTTGAATTTCTGAGCTCAAGTGATCCTCTTGCCTCAGCCTCCCAAAGTGCTGGGATTACAGGCAGGAGCCACCAGGCCGGGCCCGATTTCCACTATAAAGTGAAAAGTGAACTTAGATGCCTGACAAGAATTCCAATTTAAAGGGCCTCCTACTTAAAGCATCAGACTTAGCAGGTTTCTCAATGTCAGCAGGAGAGAGCAGTAATTCTCCCTGAATAGGGAACTATCTTTCTTCATAACGAGAGGTTCATGTCTCTAGATCAGTTCAGAAGAAAGCCTGCCAGAGAAGGACTGCCTTTGCCACTCATTTAGTTCTACTGTCTCATAGGGCATCAAGCAGAGCACTGACATGAGTCTGAAACTGTTACTTGCCTTGTACAAGACATGTTCCCAGGAGCAAAAATCCTCTTTCATCTGAATCTCAGGTGATGGCTTGGCAGAGAGAGTTGCCTTGGTCACAGAGGCCCAGACAGTGCTGCTGTGGCCTTGCTGGTCCTGTGGATGGGACCACTGGCTCCAGTCTCATCTCCCTGGCAAGTGCCACTTGAGTTGGGCTTGAGGAGGCTGCTGTCAAATGGACCAGCAGAATAAGTGCATTTGTGCTCAGTGGTGCATCTGGAAATTGGCCCTCTTTGGTTTTTAACGGGACATTTCTCCAGCAGTTTTATCATTATCATAGACAATTAGGGCGGCTGGAAACACGGAATATTCGCACTCTTCACTCTACTCAGGCCTCAAGCACTAAAAACATTAAGTAAGTGCCCTAGAGAGCCTCTCCCCTTTAAAGAAAATGTTTAGCAATTGAAAAGCACTGTATGTCTGTACTCATTAATTTTCAAATATACCCCAGTCAATATTCTTAGCAATAATCATGACTATTTACTGCTTAGTGATGAGCTGGAGAAATGACAACAATCTTCCTTTTACCATCTTCTATTTTCTATCAGGAATAAATAGTAGCACTCAACTATTCACAATATCTACCAGCTGCCAGTATAATTTTAAATAACATATATAAACACCTAGTTTTGGTTCCATCAACTTTTGGCAGTATTACTTAACTACCACCTACCACTATAAGTTGAGGATCTGACTGTCCCTAACTTACTGTTCTCATTTATCTTCTTTCCTTATCCATACTTCTGTTGTATATTTTCTTTTACATGACTGAGGACAATAACATTTAAGTACAATTCCATAAGCTTAATTAAATCTTCCACACTTCCTTTCTAGATTGAGTCTCAACACTAACAAGCCAATAAACACCTTTTACATGGCAATTACTACATAAATATTGTTTATCACAGAGCCAATTGGTATCATATAATTACTCTTCTTTCTCTACAAGTAAAATATTTTAACCCCTGGGACATTTGGAGAAAAACGTTGGTAGAGTCAAGATCAAATAAATTCCCTGTCCTTACACTCAACCCATTCCCCAGTCATATCACAATGCCTCTTATACCTCTTATACTACTGCCTCTTATACCTGTGACCTAGAGCCCAGAGCCTCTTAAGTTTCACAGGTAAGATCAGCTCCCACCTCCTCTCCTGGCCCTACCTGCCCTATAGCTTCCTCTGCATTGCACACTAATCAACACATTTTAATTTGCCCTCTTCTGGGAATTCTGTCTTGGTTTTTTTTTGTTTTTTTTTGTTTTGTTTTTTTGAGACAGTCTTCAGGCTAGAGTACAGTAGCACAATCATGGCTCACTGCAGCCTCGAACTCATGGGCTCAAGCGATCCTCCTACTTTATCCTCCCAAAGCAGTTGGGATTACAGGTGTGCACCATTGTGCTTGGCTAATTTTTAAATTTTTTTTTAGAGAAGGGATCTTGCTATGTTGCCCAGGCTGGTCTTGAGCTCCTTGGCTCCAGCAATCCTCCCACCTTGGCCTCCCAAGCTGCCAGGATTACAGGCATGAGCCACTGTGCCTGGCCTGGGAATTTCTTGAAATCATGTATTCACCAGTGATCTCTCCTTCCAAACTCTTTTCTGTTATAAGCATATTTCTATTCATGTTTCTCTGAGTCCTGAAATTTCAACAGTGTCTCAGGGAATAGGGGGAGTTTATGAATGAGCAGTTTTTGCATCCTGAATCAGAAGTCCCCAACACTTGTTTTGAGATGTTTAGACAAGAGGAGAGCAGTACTGTCCCTCCCCCGGGGCTAGAGAGGGGACATCAATGGAGGTTGCCTGTGAAGGACAATTGTGCAAAGAGAGCAGAATGGCTCTCTCATAAGATGAGCCACAGGAGCTGTACAGCAGCAGGGCAAAGAGACCAGATTAGAAAACCCTGAGAGACAAGTTCTTCACATGTAAATCAATTGTCTGCAGAGCTCTCATAAATAACCATGGGTCACTTTGAAAGAGAGTATAAGAGGGAGGTTTAATTTCTCAAATTGGCAAGTGAAGCCCATTTCAACATATGTTGCAGATAAGAAAGGAAATGTAACCTTGTATTTCAGTCTGACTTGTTCTTTATAAATGTCCTTCCATTGAAGTGTTAGTAAAGTTCAAGTGAAGATCGACTTTCAGGGCACAGAAGGTCATTTCCAATGACAAATTTTTGTTTGGTATAAGATGTTTTACCTGTTACAGAAAGCCTTACCAATGTGAGGGCTGGAGGACGGGGAGAGCACCAATATTTGTTAAGATTCTACTGTATGTTAGGAGTATTATCTATCTTATTTTGTTTAATCATCACAAGAACTCTATGAGTTCTTTAAATTGAATGAGCAGCCTATGTATACAAGGAACTGTGCTAGGCATTGGAATCATAATAGTCCATAAAAACAAGCCCTCATGGTATTTATAGCCTAGGGGAGGAGACAGACTTTAAATAATCACAAAAATAAGTAAAACTACACCTGCAAGTGCTACAAAGTACTACATGATGTCCAACAATATATAAATGAGAGACTTACCCAGGATGGGGAAAGGGCCAGAGAAGACATCTCAGAAAATGACATTTGGTCTGGGATTTAAAGAAATAATAATTAATCAGTTGAAGAGGAGGAGGAGGATTTTAGGCAGAAGACATAATATGTGCAAAGGCCCTGGGGTTGGAGAGAACATGGCATTTTAAATTTAAAAGAGTCTTCATTTGGCAACCACCATAGTAAATATTATTTCAGATGAGAATCATCAGTGGATTGTATTATTAAAAGATGAAAGTTTATTTTGTAGTCTCAGAGTATCTCTCCACAAGGTATTTTTTATTACAAAGGGAAAAATGGTAACTTTACTGTGGAGATCTGACAGATATCACTTTAATTAAGTGCTCAAAGTTAACATCAACAGTAACAGGATAAATTGATATCACGTGCTTCCCGATTTGATGCACCAAGAACACAGAATCCTTTCTGTGATAGTCCTGTCAAAAATTTATAACCTATCTCTAATCATGAGGAACCATCACACAAACCTAAAATGAGAGACATGTTACAAAATAATTGGCCAAGTCTCTTCAAAAGTGTCAAGATCACAAAAGACAAAAAAAGACTGAGGAACCGTTCCAGATTAAGGAGTTGAAAGAGACATGGCAACTAAGTAGAATCTGTGATTCTGGGGCAGAACATTTTTTCTTTTGCTATAAAAGACATTAATGGGATAATTAGTCAAATTTTAAAGAAGGTTTGTTTATTAGAAAATGGTACTATATTTATATTAATTTCTTCATTATAATACTCCCAAGAAGTTCAGAAAAAAATAGACTAAACAAATGTGGTAAAATTTAGCATTTGAGGAATGTGTGTTAAAGATACACAAGAATTCCTTGTACTATTTTTGCAACATTTCTGTAAGTCTGAAATTACCTCATAATAAAAGTTTGGAAAAAACAAAAAGCTATGAAAGAAAACTCCTATGAGTGGAGCTCAGTAGATAAGAGTATGAGTTGAGATGAGGCCGAACTTACAGGGAAAAGCCAAACCATGCTGTCCTTGAAGATCGTGTTAAAGGTTTTGGTCTTTATCCTGAGAGCAGTGGGAAGCCACCAAAAGGCATAGGCAGGTAAATGACACTACAAGATGAACATAATAAAAAGATCACACTGGCTCCAGGGCAGCGGAGAGAGACTCCAGAGGATCTCGAGTAACTGAAGGCGAGACCTGTTGGATGGGAATGTATCATGGTAAAGTAAAAAAGAGTGGTGGCAGTGGACCTGGGTAGAAGTAGGTGGATTCAAGAGGTTTTGGGAGTTAGCATTTACAAGCTAGGACTGTAAATGAACTGGAAGTGGGAGAGGAGGCAAAGAGAGGGAATGGGAGGAATCAAAATGGACTCTCAGGTTTCTAGTTTCATGAATTGGTAGATAAAGGAAGCCTCTCAGTTAAGAAAGACTAAAAGAAGACCAATTTGGGGGAAAATCAAGAGTCTGATTTTGGATGTGTTAAGTTCTCTTTGTGACAACTAAAGGAGATGTCAGGTAGGCAGGTGCACCTGCAGGGCATACATGGAAGGTGGGAAATGTGGCTGAGCTCACCTAGGGAGCAGGAAGTTGTTGGAAGAATTGTTCACAAGAAAGAGAGCAGGGCCTAGGATGCACTTTGAAGACTTGTGTTTATCGTCTGTCTGTTGGCATTCTTATCCTCACTTGATAGATGAAGAACACAGGCACAGTGGCCTGCCCAAGGTCACACAACTAGTAAGTGGCAGAGCAGAGATTGAAGCAAAACTCTCACTTCAAATATCTGCCTTCCTCAATAATCTTTCAAAAAAGTACAAGATGTATCCTTGTTTTTGGTTCTTATCTAATTGTCTGCACAATCAGCCTGAAGAAATCAAAATGTAGTAAGAAAGAGGAAACATGGAACAAGAGATTTTCATGCCTTCCTTTTTCTGGATGCCTAGTTAATGAGGATTTTTATCAATTAGGAAAAAAAGTAAAAGCCACATTTTTTTTTTTTTTGGTATAGGTTTCCATGTTTGCTTGTAGTTTATCTCCAAAAGCATATTGGAAAGACACTCTTCTTTCTAATGTAAACAAATTCTTTGGTGCTGGTATGAAGAGTCAGAATAACAGATCCCAGATTTTGGTATAACTTTTCATGATCAGGCTTTGTTGAGCTGGTTCCTCCTTGAACTTTGACAGTTGTCTCCAGTTAACATGTAAGATATGCAGAGGGAATGGGAGCCAGCCGTGGCCCACTTGGTGGGATCCCAGCCTAACACCGTAGTAATCTTGCTTCCTCTTCTGATTTCTCATGCAGACCATGGCTGCATAAAGGGAGTGAGGAATTTCATGTGTTACTTAGAGATTTCATGTCTGAGATTCCATTAACCTTCTCTGAGTTAAGTGAAACAAACTCACAGCTGGCCTTTGAACATCTCGTGAAGCAGCCCGTAATAACTCCTGGCCTATGAAGTTGGCTGATGGAGAATCCCTGGGGTGGAACACTGAAAGGTGAGGCCAGCCTCAGAGCCCAGTCACTGGAAGCATTTGGAGTGACAAGCTAAAGGCGAGAAGGGCAATGCTCAGAGTCTCCTGGGTAACTCAGAAGCCCACTTGTGTTTTTGGATGATTTTTACCCTTTCTAAGTACTTTTATATGAGCTTTTACTGTGCTTTACAAATAGTGAGTATTGCCACACTATAGTTTAGTATAGATATGACCTCAGGTCTAGGACATCTTCTCCAAATTCACATTGATCTTTTTAGGAGGAGTCTAGTTTTTCATTATGCCTGTAATCTCAGCACGTTGACAGGCTGAGACTGGTGGATAGCTTGAGCCCAGGAGTTCGAGACAAGCCTGGGCAACATGGTAAAACCTCGTCTCTACAAAAAGTACACAAATTAGCCAGGTGTGGTGGCATGAGCCTGTGGTCCCAGCTATTCAGGAGGCTGAGGTGGGAGGATGTATTGAGCCTGGGAGGTTGAGACTGCAGTGAGCCATGATTGCACCACTGCACTCCAGCCTGGGTGACAGAGCAAGATCCTGTCTCAGAAAAAAAAAAAAAAAGTCTTATTTTTCAGACAAGCAGATAAACACAGGAGCTTCAGTTCTTGGCCCATGTAAATTTGAACTTACATTTCAGGTATGGCCTTGAGCTCCCTGGCTATGGTGCCGACCACTTCTCAGCAGGCTTAGATCAAACTCTCCAGTAGAAATACCATCTCTTACTCTCTTTGCAAGCCCAAGAGCCCTCTATTCAATCATCTCCCATGCACGATTGCCAAACCTAGTCTGACCCAGGATGGGCCCTCATCAAAGATCTCGGGTTCCATGGGTGAACTGGGGTCATGGTGGGGTAGGTGAAGCTGTGCCCAAGCTCCTCTTTATAATATCCCTCCTCTACTTCCTGTTTACATATCACAGAAACACAACTAAATTATAAATCTTGAAAACATGTCAGAACACAAACACAACAAAAACATTAATAGTGAATAACTCCTGAGCATGTACTCAGGCGCCAGGCTCTGCACTGAGCCATTCACATACACTACTTTATTGATTCTTCACAACTCTGTGAGGCAATTACTATTATTAGTCACATCCCACTGATAAGAGAATAGAGACTCAGCAAGATTAACTAATGTCAGTAAGTAGCACCTGGCCAAGGGCACAGAGTAAAACACAACTCTAAATAAGCCACCAACTCTCCAGGTGGGAGCCCCCCAAACACAGTTTCATTCAGTTTCAGTAATAACCAAAACAGTTTCATGACCGACAGCCAGGACAGCATTTAATGTAAGGAGCCTCATAAAATTTAGATTGCAAGCTCATTTCACATGTGTTCCAGCAATGTGATCCCCTACTAGGACAAGCTTTCCTCATAAATGATTGCAAGTATTTATAACAATATAATTTACATCCTTGCAACAATTATTCTGTACACAAAAATTCTCATTGATTTTTTTCAACATTTTTGTTGAATTATAGCATTGATACAGAAAGTGTGCAAGTCCTAAATGTACAGCTCTGTGGATTTTCACCAAGTGAATCCACCTATGTAACCACCACTGACATCAGGAAAGAAAATATTGTGAACACACAAGTAGGTTTCCTTTCATATCCCTCCCAGTCATAATCCCTCCAGCCCCCCATCCCCAAAGGTAAGCTATTATCTCAACTTCAGTCACCATAGACTTTTCCTGATTTGAGCCCCATATAAATGGAATCATGCATCATATACTCTTCACTGCCTGACTTCTTTTGTTCAACAGTATATTTGTTGAGATTCACTGTGCATAGTTGTAGATAATTTTCATTGTCCCACAGTATTTTATTGTATGAATAAACTATGATATACTTACTCATTCAACTCTTGATGGACATTAGAGTTGTTTCTAATTTGGAGTAATCACAAGTAATGTTTCTATGATCATTCTTAAACATGTATTTTGGTACATATATTGTGCATTTCTGTTGAGCATATATCTAGAAGTAGAAATGGCAAGTCATAGGGTATGTAATATTCAACTTTAGTAGATGCTGTCAAACTACTTTCTAAAATAGTTGTGCCAATTTGCACACCCACCAGCAGGATATGCAGTATGTGAAAGTTCTCATTGTTCCACATTCTTATAAATACTTGGTATTTTTAGTCTTTTTCATTCTAGCTATTTGATAGGTAAGTTGCAGGATCTCACTGTGATTTTTATTTGCATTTCCAATGAGGTGAGGCACTGTTTTAAGAGTAACTTGCATTTCTTTTAATCAGGTATCAAAAGACACACAGACACAGTTTTCATACTCACAGCTCCCTAAAAACAGGAGGCATAGCACACCATATGGGGGGCCACACAGGAAAGCAACAAGGCAGTCAGGAAAGCAAGGGCAAAACATGGGCAAGTGCCTTTGTTGTGATTTTCATGGGAAGGAACAGGAGAGGCAAGATGAACAGGTTTAAAATTGGCTAGTTTGAATAATATTTGTACTCTCTGGGGTGTAGGGGCTGTTCCTAATTGTCTGATACCTGGTCCTGAGGTGACTAGGGTAGGAGAATAGTGGCTCCAAATGTTGGAGACCCACAAAGGAGGAGGTTGAAATATGGGCTCTGGATTGGTTGGTTTACATATGAAACATATTCTCAGATTGTTTAATCTATCTCTAGGAATTAGCTAATTCTGGAAGGAAAGGTCCCTCCAAGGTCGGCAAGGCTCTAAGATGTCAAAGCATCAGAATACAAATAATATGAATTTATGATTAATTAAAGCACTTTTTTATTCTTAATGAACATTGGGAGATGCTCTGTTGTAAAGTACCTATTCCAGTCTTTTGCCTATTTTTTAGCTGAATTGCCTGCCTTATATTATTGATTTGCAGGAATTCTTTCTAGTTATTGGGTATGAGAATTTGGTTGGCTGTATATATTACAAATATCTTTTCTCATTCCATAAATTGCTTTTTCACTCACTTAGAGGTGTCCTATAATAAACAGAGTTCTAAACATTTATGTGTTCCAATTTATCAATCCTTATTTTCCTGGTTAATACCTTTAAGAAATATTTGCCTACTCCAAGGTTATAAAGATACTATTCTATATTATCTTCTAGAAGCATTGTTATTTTAACTTTCATATTTACAACTACAATCCATCTGCAATTTTTATATTTGGTATCATGGGGTAAAAGTTCATTTTTTTCCACTTGGGTATCCAATTTGACCAGTATCTTTTATTGAGAGATAATTTTTTCCCATTATTTTCAACAGCAATTTGGTATAAATTAGGTGAACAATAGAATAGACTTACTATTCTACTGGTCCTTTGTTGAGAAGATTGTGTCAACACCATACTTTCTTTCTTATTGGAAATATAAGAACTTTGAGTTTGTTTTTCAGGAGTGTTGTGGTTATTCTTTAAATTTTTATAGAACTTTAGGATCAACTTGTCAACATCCACACAAAAAAATAGTACTTACTGGGACGCCTTGAATCTAGAGATTAGTGATTCCAGTTGGCATCATTACAATGTTGTGCCTTTGAAGCCACGAACATGCTATATCCTTCTGTTTATTTAGGTCTTCTCTAATTTATCTTAATATTATTGTGTAGTTTTATGTATACAGGTCTGGCACCTCTTTCATTACATTTATTCCCTAGTTATATGATATGTTTTATTGCTTGTGGTAGTCATGGAGCTGCACCACTTGAATTTCCCTTTACAAAATAACATTACTGTTGAGCTGCAATAAGGTCTGCAAGCTGAGAGCCTGCAGCTGTTAGCACCTTCAGGATTTTGCCTCATCTTTAGAGATATAGTCAAGCTATTCTTGGGCAGTCCCAGGTGATGACTGGACACAGTTAAGGTACTGTGGTGAATTAGTCCGTTCTCATGCTGCTAATAAAGACATACCTGAGACTGGGTAATTTATAAATGAAAGAAGTTTAATTGACTCACAGTTCAGTATGGTTGGGGAGGCCTCAGGAAACTTATAATCATGGCAGAAGAGGAAGCAAACACGTCATTCTTCACATGGTGATACAGTTGGGCTGGGTCCCCACCCAAATCTCATCTTGAATTATAGCTCCCATAATTCCCATGTGTTGTGGGAGGGATCTGGTGGGAGATAATTGAATCATGGGGGCCATTTCCTCAATACTGTTCTCATGGTAGTGAATAAGTCTCATGAGATCTGGTAGTTTTATAAGGGGAAACCCCTTTCGTTTGGTTCTCATTCTCTCTCTTGCCTGTTGCCATGTAAGACATGCCTTTTGCCTTCTGCCTTCCACCATGTTCGTGAGGCCTCCCCGGCCACGTGGAACTGTGAGTCCATTAAACCTCTTTGTCTTTATGAATTACCCAGTCTCAGGTATGTCTTTATCAGCAGCATGAAAACGGACTAACACACATGACAACACTAAGGAGAAGTGCTGAGCAAAAGGCGAAAGCCCCTTATAAAACCAACTGATCTCGTGAGAACTTACTATCATGAGAATAGCATGGGAGAGACTGCCCCCACGATTCAATTACCTTCCACAGGGTCCCTCCCATCACATGTGGGGATTATGGGAACTACAATTCAAGATGAGATTTGGGTGGGGACACAGCCAAACCATATCATGGGATCTGGCCATTTCTGCCCAATATGGATCTTCTGTAACATAATTTTGCTTCAAAGCAACTCCCCAAATGAGTTGATCAAGCATGATAATCTGAGGTTCTCTGTGCCAAATTTTGTTTCCTCTCTCTTTAATCTTGTTAGCCCCCTATAAATCTCTCACCCTCCCAAATCTATGTCAGTGTTTATTTCTCAGAGGATTAAATTGACACAATGCTTTTATTAAGGGCATTGTTAATTAAACTTCAATTCCTAATTGTTTGTTGCTGATATACAATGCAATTGAATTTTGTATAGTGGCTTTGTATAATGACTTTACTAAATTCATTATTAATTCTAATTATTATGCATTTTCCAAGTAAGCAAGCTACAGAATCCTCATATCTTTAGTTTCTTGCTCCTGCTTTATTGCACTGGCTAGGAAAGGTCTATAATGAAATGTTATAAATCCTATAAGACAACGTTATCATTTTTCTTTAAACAGTTATTTGTACCTCAAAGAAATAAAAATATTTTATAGTTGCCTAAATAATTATATTTCTGATGTTCTTCATTTCTTTCTAAAGATTCAAGTTTCCATATGGTATAATAGACCAGCAGTCTAAAGAAATGTCTATAGTATTTTGTAGTGCAAGTTTTCTGCCAATAATTTCTCCCAGGGTTTTTTTCTTCAGAAAATGTCTGTACCTCAACATTGTTCTTTTTTCTTAAAATTGTTTTATTTAAATACAATTCACATACCATACAATTCACCCATTTAAGATGTATAATTAAATGGTTATTAGTATATTCACAGAGTTATGCAACCATTACCACAACCAATTTTACATCAACTTCCAAACTCCATATCCATTAGCAGTCACTCCCCACTCTCCTAATCCCTCAACTCTAGGCAATCACTAATCTTTCTAATCTTTCTGTCTCTATGTATTTGCCTATTATGGACATTTCTTTCTTTCTTTCTTTCTTTTTTTTTTTTTTGAGACAGGATCTCACTCTATCACCCAGGCTGGAGTGCAGTGACATGACCACAGCTCACTACAGCCTCAATCTTCTGGGCTGAAGCAATTCTCCCACCTCAGCCTCCTGAGAGTAGCTGGGACCACAGGCACATGCCACCACACTGTACTAATTATTTTATTGTTTGTAGAGACAGGGTTTCACTATGTTGCCCAGGTTAGTCTCAAAGTCCTGGGCTCAAGTGATCCTCCTGCCTTGACATCTCAAAGTGCTAGGATTACAGGCATGACCCACTGCACCCAGCTGGACATTTCATAGAAATTGAATTATATAAGGTATTGTCTTTAGTGACTGGCTTCTTTCACTTAGCATAACATTATCAAGGTTTATCCATGTTGTAGCATGTATCAGAACTACATTTCTTTTAATGGCCAAATAATATTCCATTGTATGAATATACCATATCTTATTTATTTATTCATCAGTTGATGGACATTTGGGCTGTTTTCACTTTTTGGCTATCGTGAATAATGCTTCTACAAACATTTGTGTTATAAGTTTTTATGTGGACATATGTTTCCATTTTGATTGGGTATATACCTAAAAGTGGAATGGCTGGGCCATATGGTAACTCTACGTTTAATGGTTTGAGGAAATGCCAGACTATTTTCCAAAGCAGTTGCACCATTTTACATTGCTATCAGCAATCGATGAGGCTTCCAATTTCTTTGTCTTCTTGCCAGCATTTGTTATTATCTGTCTTTTTTATTATAGCCATCCTACTTGGTGTGGAGTGGTATTTCATTATGGCTTTGATTTGAATTTTCTTAGTGGCTCATGATGTTCAGAATCTTTTCATTTGCATATCTTCTTTGGAGAAATGTCCTTTGCCCATTTTTAATTGGGTTATTTCTCTTTTTATTATTGAGTTGTACAATTTTGTTCTTAAAGAATGTTTCTACTGGATGTAATATTTTGGATAAAAATATTTGTTAAATCACTTAAAGGCATTATTTCAGAAAATCACCATTAGGCAAATACCCCAGTAAAAATTGTCACAGGCAAGATCTACAGACAAATGCTAGTGAAAGTTGGAGGAGAAACAGGACACTTGCACCGTCTAAAAGTATCTTGCCACAAGATACTTTTAATTACAAAAGGAAAAGTACTAACTTTTCAGTGAAGAACCATTACCTTAGCTGAGTGATCTAACTTAACACCACCAGGAATGAGATACACTGGCATCATGAACTCCTTGATATGATGCACTGAGAAGAATACAATATTTTTCTGTGATATGCTTGCCAAAAATGCACAGTCTCCTTCTAATCACCAGGAAGCATCAGACTAACCCAAATCGAGAGACATTCCACAAAATAACTGACCAGCATCCTTCTTCAAAAGTGTTAAGATAATGAAAGACACAAGGGAGTTACTGGGGACCTGACAGAAATTGTAGGAGACAAAACATAATAACTAAATGTAATGTGGGATACTTAACTGGATCCTGCAACAGAAAGAGGATATTAGTGGAAAAATTGGTGAAATTCCAATAAATTGTGTAGTTTAGTGAATGGTACTGTACCAGTGTTGATTTCTTGGCTTTGATAATTAACAATCCTTATGTATGATGTTAATATTATGGGAAACTGTGTGAAAAATAAACAGCAAAACTCTCTGTACTACTTTTGAAAGTTTTCTGTATGTCTAAAATTATTTTAAAATAAAACGTTTTTTTAAAATGTGTTATTCCACTATCTTCTAGCCTCTGTCATTTCTGGCAAGAAGTGAATGATGATTCAAATCATTTCTCTTTGGATATGTCATTTTCTCTGGCTGCTTTCCATATTTCCTCTTTATCTTTGGTTTTCAGCAATTTGCCTTTGATGCACCTAGGCATAGTTTTTTTGTGATTTTTAAGTGTGATTTTGCTGAGACTCTTGAATCTCCACATTTATGCCCTTCAATAAATTTGAGAGCCATTCTATCTTTAAATAGATTTTTCTGTCTCAGTCTCTATCTTCTCTTCTTAGAATTACAATTATATGGATGATACAGTGTTTGTTGACCTCTTGGTGTCTGAGACTAGGTTTATCTTTTTCAAACTTTTTCTCTCTTTTCTTCATATTTTATCACCTCTGTTGCTATTTAGTCACATTCACTGACTCTCTACTCTGTCATTCTTAATTTTTTGAGTTACATACATTCAGTAAATTTTTAATTTCAGATATCATATTTTTAATTCTAGAACTTCCATAATTTCTTTTTGTACAGTACTTATCTGCTGAGATTCTTCTCTTAATTTATTCCAAACATATTTTTCTTCATTCTGCATACACTTAATAGC
Organism: Pan paniscus; assembly: GCF_029289425.2. Lineage (NCBI taxonomy): Eukaryota > Metazoa > Chordata > Mammalia > Primates > Hominidae > Pan > Pan paniscus. The sequence continues at coordinate 67,267,680 of NC_073264.2, forward strand.
CTCAAATTTTAAAATCCATGCATGCTAATTCCAAGGGCTGTTCCTAAATCCTCAGGGCTGGTCTTAGTTTATTGATATTTCTCTTAAGGATGGGGCACATTTTCTTGATCCTTCGTATGTCAAGTAATTTTGGATTGAATCATGGACCTTGTCAAGTCTATGTTCTAGAGACATCTTTATATTTTATATTCCCCCAAAGAATGTCAGTGTTTTTGTTTTAGCAGTCAACTTATTTGATTTGGTTCGACCTCTAACATCTCTCTTGGGCAACAGTTCAAATCTCACTTCTCATCTTTTGGGCTTTGCTGAGCTACTTAGAGTCTGTCCCAGGCATGCATGGTGCAGAAGTTTACAGACAGAATCTAGGGCTCCAACACTCTTTTTTCCAGAATACCACTCTCACTTTACAGTCACTGTGAGATTCCTGATCTCTGTCCTCTCTCTTCAAGGCTGAAAGAACAGTTTCTTATCGGAGTTTTGGTCAGTTCATACAGAACCAACTTTGGTCTGCCCCCAAACCATCAAAATGGAGATCTCCTCCTTATTGGTAACTTCTTGCAGGTTTCAACTCCCCTCAGTTCAGTTTTCTCCCTTGTGAAGGGGAGACAGTAGTACCTTAAGTTGTTATGAGAGAGCTAAAGGAATGATTATCTGTAAAGCCCTTAGTATAAATATCCTTAAGGAATAGCTGTATACTATATACACACATACAGATGTATATATGTAAAACATATATATATATATATATATACACACGCACACACACTATAAGGCACACAGTATAAATACACGATAAGCATAATAGGATTCAAAAATTAATTTCTTTCAAAAACACAAAAGCTATGGAAAACAGCTTTTTTTAACCCTTCGTTTCCCTCTACAGCACCTAGATAGTACGTGACTCATACATAGCAGTGCCTAAAAATTGTTTATGAATAAAACAGAGGAGAATGCATAGGCCATAGTGTGTTATGTATGTGTTAGTTTCCTGTTACTGCTATAACAAGTTTCTGCAAACTTAGTGGCTTAAAACAACACAGATGCATTATCTTAGAGTTCTGCAGGTCAGAAGTCCAAAACAGATGGATGGCAGGGCTGTGCTGCTTCTAAGGCTCTAGGAGAAAATCCCTTTCCTTGCTTTTTCTAGCTTCTGGAAGTTGGCTGCTTTCCTTGGCACATGGCCCCACATCACTTTGCCCTCTGCTTCTGCTGTCCCAGCTCCTGCTCTGACCCTGACACTCCTGCCTCCCTCTTGTGAGGACCCTTGTGGCTACCTTGGGCTCACCAGATAATACAGGATAACCCCCTTCTCTCAAGATCTTTAATGTAATCACCTCTGCAAAGCCCCTGTTGGCATGTAAGGTAACATGTTCACAGGTTTCTGGGCTTAGCATGTGGACACCTTGGGGGAGGCCATTATCTACCTACCACAATATAATAACAATTTACTGCTATCTTCCTTACAACTAAGCTGAAAATAGCCAAAGACATTGGCTTTTAGATGAATTTAAGTATTCACTTAGATTTACCTGTAACATGGTTAACATAGTTCTAACTCCTAACAAATGGCATTTTAAACCTCAACGGAGCTTCATATCAAATTCCAAACTGCAAGACAGCAGGTAATCATGTCTTAGAGTCATCATTTCAGATAACATTCTTGCCAGTAACCCAGATTTCACTCTTGATTGAATAGTTTTCAAAAGAATTTTTACTGTCCTGCAAGTGTTAGAAAAATAAAGCAAGGATCCTTTGGCCATTATCCCCACTTTTTTGGAAAAGGTGCTGGCTAGCCCATTTTTTTTTTCAGGTAATTTTTTTTTTAGCATACATCTTGAGGTTAGGCAATTAACTTCTCTAATAATTACTATTATCTGTTCTTCATTGATCTATTCCTGTATTTCTATGTTACCTTCTTCCTTTCATGTATGTATGCCCTTCCCTCTCCCACACCCCTTGCTTCCAGAACTTTTAGGAAAAGTGGAAAGGTAATAGCCAAAGGTTCCTTATTTTATTTTTCCAACACTTGCAGGCTAAACTTTTTTTCCCAGACTCCTTTGTAATTAATTAGGTGTGGCAAATCAGTTACAATGCCTGTCAGGAAAAAAAGAAAAATATTTGATGAACAAGTAGTTTATTCAGCAATAAATATTATGTTATATTGTATAATATATGAGAATTGATCATATTATGATATTGATGATATAAAAAATTGTATATAATCCATATGCCTGGCTAGATTTTGAGACCTTTTGGGACAGGGATTTTGTATTACTTTTCCTAAAGCAGTGTCTAACATTTACAGTATTTGCTCAATAAATGTTTGATGAATGAATTGTAGTGTATTCAAGCTAAAAGAGTCCTTGGAGATCACCTCATCTAAACCTTTCATTTTAAATGTGAAGAATCAGAAACCTAGAGATTCTAAGCACTTTGCCCACGTTCACTGGCAGAGCTAGGACCCATTTATCTCATATATCATATCCCATATCAAATGGCATGATCTTTTTAAACCAACCTATCTTGTTTCCCAGACCAAATGAGACTCTTTTTGTAACCAACTTATCAGAACTCACATCTAAACAAGTATTATTTGCTCCAACAAAGTCTCTTTCGAGTTGCTATACTAGTCAAATACTACTGCCATTTAAAAGAATTCATGGAGCTTCATTTTAGAAATTACTTTGATAGCCTGTGGCATTTTCTTTAGAATTTCCTTAATTGTGGCTGGTAAATATCCATCCTTTGAAAATGGATTTGATTTTGAGAAACAGAAGTTGCTTGGAGTGCATTTTGATGAATAAAAGTTGAATTTTGATGACGTAGCTATACAATTCTGGCTTTAGTCAAAAAAAAAAAAAAAAGGTGAGACTGTGCGTTACTTTATGACAGGTTTTCCTACATGATTTGCCAACCAGCTTGGGAGACAATTCCAGAAGAGGGGCTGTCTGGGCATTTTGAGCAATAGCACTATTGTTGGAATAAATTAATGGAGTCCTATGGCAACTAGAGAAACAACAGTCTTTGGGAATGTATATGTAGCTCACATGTCAGAAATGCCTGTGTTGCAAAACACCTATATGAATTTCAAGTGCTTTGAGATTCTACAAAGAAACTTAGAAGAGTTTTAGGCCTACAGTAGCTCCTTATTCAAAAACCAGCCACAAGATGAAAGAAGTGTTATTAAAATAGTGAGGGAAAGATTTCTGGATAAAATAGTGGAAAGTTAGTAACCTGATACACCCTTTTCTTGGAATATTTAGTAAAATATGAGAACAGAAGACTAGAAAATGGTAGAATTTGTGCCTTTCCAACAATGCTCCCGTTCAGGAACTGAGATGATTCTAAAAGTAACCATGTGCACAGTGAGAGGATGCAGGAGGAAAATTTCTGCCCTCCCCATCAACAAGCCCCAGTTTGGAAGAGACCTTTTCACCTGAGAGATGATAAATAAACAAGAAACAATAGGGGCCGTCAGTGAAAGCTTGCAACTCCAAAATAGAGAAAACAATGCTCTAGCAAAATGTATCCAGGGTCTGCCTTCAATAACCCTAAGTTAAGCTGGGGAAGGGGGAAGCGAGCATTCAGAATTATTGCTTTGGTTTTATACAGGTATACAAAAATTGACATATCGGTCTCATTACTTTATGTTCACACCTGGCCTGTTTTGAGGAACGCCACAGGGTTTCCCCTCACAATCCAATTTAAAGGCTTTTCAGTTGCATAATTACACTCTTTTGGTAAATTACCATCTTGAGCAAGGGCACACGAGGAAGGATGGTTGAGCATGCACTTCCTGGGAAAATACCATTTTTCTGTAATAGAAATATTTTCTGAAGTAAACATTCATTTGAGGAAATAGAAACATGTGAATATGTGGCCAGAAAGTAATTATCTAAGGATTCAACAAACATCCCAGCCTAGAAAGCCTTTCGCCAGCCTCCTCTGCCTGCAGAATTACAGAAAACCAGAAACCCCACCTGATTCGACCACGTCCGTGCTACTCTTTCTTCAGGCTGAGCCCCCATGCCACTTGGCTGTTGCATTTCCAGGAAAGTGGGAGATATCCACCAGTGTGGATAAGTTGTCCCACCACGACAGCGCAGCATACTTGCCTCACTGCAACAGCTGAGCTTCTTAAAACGTTTCGTCCCTTGGCTTTTTGGAGCACACTTTATTGAGGAAGTGCTAAACCCTGACGTGCACTCTTGAGTGTAGTTATTCACAGAATCCAACATAAGGGGGTTTCAAATATCATCTGCCCACAAGCACCTCCAGACTAAATTGTCCTCAGTTAACAGTCAAAAGCTGATCCTTCTATGTGCCAGTCCTGCAAACTCCGCCTGTGATAAAGGACCCAGCTGTGCTCTTTTCTGCCTCTCACACCTTCAAAAGTAATAAAGCCTCCGCAATTGGAATTTAGCTGTCAATTCTGCTGATGAGGCAGCAAGAAAATTAGAAGCCGTTTCCTACCCCATAGCTGTGTTGAACTCAACAAACACTAACTGGGGCAAAAAGTTGTGGCTGCACAGTTGAGTCAGCAGCCAGGACCAAGACTCCGGGAGCCAGTATATTGACTGAGAAAGGGATATTTCAAAATAGTGATTTTGCTGCCAAGAACTCCAGTTTTAAAGGAGAATTCTCTGATAATTGAGGGTTGTTTAAAATTTGATATTCTGGCCGAGCGCGGTGGCTCACGCCTGTAATCCCAGCACTTTGGGAGGCCGAGGCGGGCGGATCACGAGGTCAGGAGATCGAGACCACGGTGAAACCCTGTCTCTACTAAAAATACAAAAAATTAGCCAGGCGCGGTGGCGGGCACCTGTAGTCCCAGCTACTCGGGAGGCTGAGGCAGGAGAATGGCGTGAACCCAGGAGGCAGATCTTGCAGTGAGCCGAGATTGCGCCACTGCACTCCAGCCTGGGTAACAGAGTGAGACTCCATCTCAAAAAAAATAAAATAAAATAAAATAAAATAAAATTTGATATCCTTTGTTAAAACAAACAACTTGGAAATGCCTAAAGCAGGTTCTCTGGAGACCAATATAACCCAGAAAATGTAATAATGCAAAGCCTAGGCAGCTGAGTTTTCATTTGTGCCTAGCTTCAGAAAGCAAAACCCCTAAGGGGTCTGAACCCAAGGCTCATTTGTTCTTAATAAGCTCAGTTCCAGGGGCCCTGTCTGCCTCCAGCTAATGACAACACCACCAGCAGCTGGGGTAGCTGAATTCCAAAGAAGAGTGAGAACCAGAGATAAGAAAAAAGTGTGGATCCACGTCAGCATTTGTTAATATCTGGAGCCCACATCTTATATTTTTAAAAGTTCATTCAGCATGGATTCTCTAGCCCCCTAACAGACGGCATTTCTTGGTGCTAATCAAGATGGCACTGGAGACAGGTAGTAACAGGCAGTTCCTCACACCTTTCCCTGCACTCCATCCGCTGATCTGGTACCATAGCTCTCAGAGAAGCTGCTTCTGCTCCACAGTACACAGAGGGGGATTGCTAACATCATTCCCCAATACTATCTCCTGATCATGAGAGTCTTCAACACAGACAGTAAGTCATGAACTCACATTTCCCTCCTTTCCCAAGGATTTAGGTGTTTCTTCTCTGAGGAATCCTGGGCTACTGGACCCCATGTCCTTGTAAAGGATCTGGGGCAGCAACTTCACTGCACCTCTGGTCTGCTTGCTCTTGTAAGGCAACCATCCTCACACAGGCCTTGCTCAAATCACCTTCTCTGGATTCCCAGACTTAGTAATTCAAGGGATCCTTCCTATCGTCTTGGTCAGCCCCATCCGTAACAAAAGCAATGCATTTTCAAAATGATGGCAGCAGTACAGATGGTGCAAAGGAACCATTGGTTTCCGCTTTAGGTGGGCCTGGATTGTGTTTCCCTAACAGGACATGAGAAGGAACTTCCTGGTTGGGGAGACATTAAAAGACACAGAGGGACATTCTTCATGGAAATAGCAGTGTAGTCATATTAAATCTTACTATGTCTAGGAGGCTTTTCTGATTTCCGATTCCTGCCTATTTTCAGTCTAGTTCAAGAACAGAGCCTTATAGCTCTAGGAAGTTCTAGGGCTTCACTTTCCAGGGAACTGAGGATTTGGTAGCCTCCCAGGGCACTCACCACAGAACCAGATCTGGAACTGGACTGATAATTGGGCCTAACTGTCCCAAGCAATAGGGTCACCCTGTTCTGCAGCCTAATCCCAGGGGTGTTCAATCAAATTCAAGCATCCAGTATGCTCAGATGTTTAAACTGGAGTCTATCATCATAGTGCGGTAGACAACACAGAATGTTCAATGAAGTTCTCCTGGCTGGCATGGTCACTTTAGTTGTAGGAGGGGTCCTTCTCTGTGCTAGGAGTGAGGGTAGTTTTGTCTGGTTGCTTCTGGTCAGAGGAATGAATCAGGTCTCAGTTGGCTTCCAAGGGAAGAGTGCCTATCTGCTGCTGCCCCAGGATCTTTTCCAGGATTCAGTTCTCTTTCCCTAAAGTTGCCTCGTCAGAAGAGGAGGCTTATTTTCTTCTGATTGTACTATTCCTGTCTTGGTATACCAAAGTATAGCACACATATTTTGCATTTCAGAAATGTTGACAAACCAAGGTTCCATTTGTTGCATCAAAATGGCACTAAAGTTAGATAAACATCTTCTTCATTTACTGTCATGTAGTCATCTTCCAAGATAAGCATTTTTTTAAAAAAAACTTTCTATACATTCGTTGACCTTGTTATTAAATAACAGCTACAATTTATTGAGCACATATCATGTACCAGGCATGACTGGTATAAGCAGAGAGGGGAGGAGAGATCAAGAAAACATGAAGGAAAGGACAGAGACAGAAACAAACAGAAAGCATGTGATGAGAAATAACATTTAGCTATATGTATTCTGTAAAAGTAGCATGTAACAGAAACCCAACTATCGCAGCTTGAGCAAATACAAACCTCCCAAGACCTCAGTCAGAAAGTAACCACAAGCTTTAAGAGCTCACCTTTATCTTCCCACATTCATCACCTACAACTGTATATACTCATAAATACATACAAGCACACACAAACGCACAACAGTGTGCATTGTACATACTCGTCTCTGCTAGCTAGTAAGATGCCTTTGTGCAAATTAAAGTCACCTCCTCTGGAGAACCAAATAACAAAGAGTCTCCCTTCATCTGAGACAAGGCTTGACAAGGGAGCTTGAGCTGAAGCAAGGCTTGACAAGGGAGCTGGCCCCCTTGGCTCTGCCGAACCTGCACCACCATATGTGATTTAGCGGCCTTGGTTGAGTTTCCCATCCCTTAGGATTGCTAAGGGGCTCCATTAGCCTTAGTCCCTTGGTACCTTTTTTTCCCTCTGCACACTAGACCATTGAAATCTTAAGCTTCCTGAGGCCAGCATCTTCAATAGTTGATAGCCAAAACTCCTTTTGTGGGTCATGTATTAATTCATATCAAGAGAGATGAAGGCTTCCAATTTAAATCACATCTAACTAACAGCCCCTATGAAACCTCTCCAAAATTCCCACTAAAATACATACACTAGAACTCCTAGTGATAATGAAAACACTGACAGAAAAAAAATTGTCAGAATATGGGAGGAATGTTTACTAACTATAGAAAGCTAAACTGAGAAAAATAATCTATTTTATGCTTCATTTCTCTCTTTCTGGCAACCAAAACCACCTGAAAAAAATAATAACCTGTTCCACCTCCCCGTCCCTGCATCCTGATTCCAGGACCCAGTGTCTGTACCAACCAGGAACATGAACAGCCAGCCTTGCACTGGGGTAGCCCTCCTTTCCCCATGTTTCCCACAGGCACACAGGAGGTTTAATATGTTGGTGACTCTTCAAACAAAATTTTTTCTTAAGACTAGTCAAATGCAGTGGTGAGAAGGGGGGAAGATTAGAACAAGGAGTTTGATCTGTAATGGACTGAGCAATCAATTGAGATAACTCACTACCTCAAGCAAATATTTATTAAATATCTGTCTCACATTTATTTAGATGGGCAAGAAAAAAATTGATATTCTATTTTAAAATTATATACCTCATTCTTAATATTCAAAATAAGGAATCTACTTGATGTACTGAATTAACATTTTAACTGATTGAAAATGCCTGCCTATTCAGTTTTTAATCACTTGTAAATGTATTAGTTATTCATATTCATTAAGAATAAAGATAAAATAAGTCTTACTTGAAATTTGTTTACATTCTCTTTTCTCATTTTTATGCCAGAAAAAAAATCTTTCCCACTTAAAACTTTTTCTTTTTCAATTTTAAGTTTTAATTTTCCAAACCAGATATACTTTCTTGGCAGGTATATTTAAAACTTATACTAAAAATCAATTCTCTGGTTCTTAATAAACAAATTCTGCTGCATAACAAATCACTCCAAACTTAGTGGTATGAAATAAGTTTATTAGTCCTCATGGTTCTGGGAACTGGCTGGGCTCAGCAGGGTGGTTCTCACTCAAGGTTTCCCAGGCAGTTGCAGACAGTAGTGAGGCTGGAGCTGCTCGAAAGGTATTCTTACTCACACGTCTGGTGCCTGGGCTAAGAAGACAAGTATAGCTGGCACCCCTCAGGCATCTACCTATCTCTACATGGCTCCCATCTCTCCACATGGCTTCTTCAGCATGGTGGTTTCAGGGTATCCAGATTTCTTATATGATGGCTCAGGGTCCTAAAGGCACGTATTTTGAGAGACAGCCAAGTGGAAGCTTTATTCCTAGCCTCAGAAGTCATGTAGCGTCAATTCCATAATATTCTATTCATCAGAAGCAAGCCACTAAGTCGCCAGCCCATATTTAAGGAGACGGTAACTGGACTCCACCTTTTATTGGGAAAATTGTCAAATGTGTTAAAACCTCCACAACATAGTACTATGCCATACATTATTTAGTTTCCAGATTTTTTTAACTGATTACAACCACTGAATCCAGGTGACAGTTATCTATCTGGTTCTAGGGTTAGAGCATGCTAGTACTGTAGTCTCAGCACTTTGGCAGGCTGGGTCAGGCAGATCACTTGAGCCTAGGAGTTTGAGACCAGCCTGGACAACATAATGAAACCCCATCTCTATAAAAAATACAAAAATTAGCCAAGTCTGGTGGCACACATGCTTGTAGTCCCAGGTACTCAGGAGGCTGAGGTGGGAGGATCACTTGAGCCCTGGAAGTTGAGGTTGCAGTGAGTGGAGATCTTGCCACTGCACTTCAGCCTGGACAATAGAGTGAGACCCTGTCTCAAAAAAAAAAATTCCTTAAGCAGCCAGATGGAAATCACAAGGAATCTACAATGGAATGTATTGTACAAATTGGTCTCTGATTCCACCTCTTTAACAGTAAATGAAGCAGCAACATGGAGACAACCTATCCCTAAATGCACTATGACCTTGTCAAAGAGAAAGAAATGTCACCCACAGGCCTAGTGCTCACCCTTCTAAAAAAGACTGAAGGTGAATCCACCATATCCAGTATCTCTGTTTTTATCAGTTAAGGTCCAATGTATAAATCTTGTCCACTCTTTGTGCTCTTTATCCCCATCCCCAGCTTTGCCTCTCAACTGGATAAACCTCAGCAGTTTTTAAACAAGCTTAGATATCTCCCGATTTAATACTCTTTCTTCACCCACATTCTCATCTGGCCATTTACTTGTCTTTCTCCTTTCATTCATAGCAAAAATTCTTAAGTTCTCTATTCTTACTTCTATTTCTGCCTCCCACTTACTCCTCAGCCCACTCTAACCTGAGTTTTGCATACACTACTTTATGAAAACATCTCTCATTAAGATTGCTAATGAGGTTGGGCATGGGCTCATGCCTGTAATCCCAGCACTTTGGGAGGCTGTAGTAGGAGGATCACTTGAGCCCAGGAGTTGGAGACCAGCCTGGACGACACAGTAGCACCCCATCTCCATTAGAAAAAAAAGATTGCTAATGACTCCTCATATCACTAAACCCCCAAAACACTTTAGATTTTAATCTCTCAGAACCGCTTAATACTGTTGATCAGTGTCTCCTAGAAACCCTCTTTCCTTGGCTTCCATAACCCAGCACCCCTCTAATTTCCCTCTTACTTTTCTGACAGCTCCTCCAATATACCCTTTTTCAGTATTCTCCTCTGGCAGGCCATTGAATGTTGAAGCTCTTCAAGGTTGGGTTTGGGGCCATCTTCCCTCTTTGTACTCACTCTCCAGCAATGTCATCCAGACACAGGGATTTACTTACCACCTTTATACCACTGATTCACAGAATCAAATCTCCAGTTGAGACCTCTCCTTGGGTCTGGGTCTGTAGAATCCCTGTCTACTTGACATCTCTGCTTACACATTTTAAATGGTTGTTGAATTCAACTCATGCAAAATGAAATTATTATACTCTCTCCAAACCTAGTTCTCTTCATGTGACATCTCCACAGATGCCATCATCATCATTTGCTCCAGTCACTTTATCCAGAAACTATGAGTTATTTTTGACACATTCCTCTCCCTCACTCCTCCCCATATCCAATTGATTGCAGAGTCCTGTATATGTTATCTCCGAAAAGTCTCTCAAATATACCCCCCTCCATCTCTACGGCTACTCTCACTCTAGTCCTAGCAACTATCATCTCTCTCCAAGCCTACTGCTTTTGAATCCTCCTTGGTCTTTCTATTCTCACCCTCACTCCTCTGCATTCAATTCTCCACACAATATCCAGAGTGACCACCTTGTAATGCAAATCTGATGTCACTTCCACATTTACACTTTGCAATGGATTCCAGTGGCTCTTAGGATAAAACCAAATTCTTAACTTGGCTTCCAAGACTTTCCATAATTTGATTTCTACCTACCCCTCCAGCTCTACTCTCTGCTCTCTAGACACAGCAAACTTTTCTCAGTCCCTCCTAAGTGCCATGGCTTAGCTCCTATCATAAGAATTTACACTCACAGCTCCCTCTACCTGAAAGGTCCTTCTCCTACTTCACATAGTCATTTCTACAGGGGCTCCCCTCTGACCCCTTGACCAGGACCTTTCTCCTGTTACCTGCTCTCATAAGCAACATGTATCTATCTCCTTTTCAGACCACTTACTGTAGTGGTTTATTTTGGTTTTGGTTTTGTATTGGGAGGGACTGGGTCTCACTCTGTCACCCAGGCTGAAGTGCAGCGGTGCAATCACAGCTCACTGCAACCTTGAATTCCTGGGCTCGAGCAATCCTTCCACCTCAGCCTCCCATGCAGCTGGGCCTATAAGGGCAAGCCATCATGCCCGGCCCAAAAACCTTTTTCAAGAAAAAAAAGGCATATATTTACCAGCTTTCCTAATTCTGCTGCATCTGCTGCTGTTGTCATCCAACCAGTTGCCAACTGGGAAGTGGAAAAGGAAAAGAAAATTTATCCTCCCCTCCATTACCTCCTATTGCACATCCTTTCTTGGTAGCTTTTTCTCTTTTCCCTTTTTCATTTACTTTTTGACTTACATCTTACCCTTTTTGGAAGGCCTAATTAGAGGGAAGCTTTGGGATTGGCATGGTGTTGGAAACCTGGGTCTGCGAAGGGAGTTCATATTACATTGGACATTTTGGTGGTGGATCACATGGCAGGAGTGAGAAGCAGGGTGAAATCCTGGAGGCCCTGCATGGACAATGATGCCACTTATTGTTGCCAGCACCAGGCAGGCTCAAATCTCCTCTTTAGAGAAGTATCAGGAGCAGCAGCTGGTTGGTTTAGAGCTGCTATTTCAATGGTTAAAGCAAGAAATGATATATATCATGTTATTCAATGTAACATGAACATATGTCTTGAAAACGAGGCTTCATTTTTTCCTTTTCTTTCCACCTTATCCATATATAAGTGATAATACAGTGGCTGATGCAAATGTCATAAAAGCATAAAGATGAAAATGGAGCAAGTGACTGGGGTTAGCTGAGAAGAAGATGTAGCCAAGGGGAAGACAGGAATCTGGCATCAGCAATTAATCATGGCCAAATAAATCTGATATTTGACCGCAAGGATACCATCAGACACCCATTGAGAGCTTCAAGGAGTTCAGTTCCCTCAGTGATTACTAAAGCCAGCTTTGATCATTTAAAAATCACATTTTGTTTTTCCAGAGGAGTTTGGTCTTTATTCCTTAAGCAAACATTGATTTATCCCTCTTTTCTGGGCAGAGATTCCTGTCATATAACCGCTCTGGCTAAAACAACTATTTCTGTGCTCCAAAGTCTCAGTAGCCTGCTTGTAGGAAGAGAATATTTTAGTCTCTTGGAGCCGCCAACAGGCAAATAGAAGGTAAAGAAAAGACTGCCACCCCCACCTGCTAGGTTTGGAACCATCAGAAACCAGAGCTCAAACTTTATAAATAGAGGCAGCAACAGGGGTGTCACATTCACAAAAACCACTGGATGCTACAGCCTTTGGAAATCCTTGTTTGGATGATCTCAGTCAATAAATATGGTCAAGGTCAAAACCCAGACTTTGAAGGTATGGTGGAATCAAATGATCTTTTATTTGCAACTGCTGAAGGCAGGCTCCTCATATGTGGGAGAAGAAGAGCCCATGGCCTTGAGATCTCAGATCTAGGAGACTCCTGAGAGAAAAGAAAAAGGAAGGCCGACTGAGAAGGGGGTGTTCCCTGAGCTGAACCTGGAGGGTTGCAGCTGACATCTCTGCTCCTCCAAGCAGGGCTCCTGGAGGAGGGCACACGTGAGCAGCTTGGAGAACCACCGGACCAGGTGTGGTCTAGAGACTGAGTAGATCCCTGAGGCTGGAAGTTGATATAATTGCCAGAAAGCCACAGTCCTCCCCTGGAAGTGGGATAGCATCTCAGTCATAGATTGCTTTTCATGTATGTTAAAGATATCTGCTTCTGGCTTTTGGAATATATTTGCCAGCAAAGGCAAGTTTAATTAGGGTTAGAGGAAAGGTCCCTACTATCTCTTGCAAACATCCTCAGCCTGAAATGAGTAAAGGCAAGAGTGGGAAACTTTACCCAATCAAGCCCTGCAGGTGATTCTGCTGTAGGGAGCAGTGATCCAGGTGAATCTCTTTACCATCAGAGTTCAACAGCACACACCATTCAAAGCCTGGGTAGCCTCTTCCTTTCTGGTGAAAAGAGCTCCAGCCACATACCAGGCACTGTGATGGGCTCCAAAGTGCAAAAATAAGTAAGATTCTCTTTTGCTTTTGCCTTCACTGAACTAGTGACAAACAGACACATCCAAACTAAGTCCTAACATGATGGGATTAGAACTATGACAGGGGCATTACAGAGTGCTATGGAAATACAAAGGGAGGCTAAGTTAGTTCTAATGGGAGGAGTAGGGCCAGGCAGGCTAGCAGGAAAAGCCTATCATGAACTCTTTATTGAATTAACATGTTCAGTAATTTTAAATTAAGAGGTAGGATTTGAGCTGATAACCAAGAATTCTCCTGCTCAAGAAGGAAATGGCACCCCTAGCAGAAAGAAAACTTGAGCAAAAGACAACTAACATTTAAGATCGTGCTTCCCAAATTAGACATCTTATGCTCAGGAAGCCACTGAGTGGGTCAAGGCACACTCAAAGCCACAGAAAAAGGATTGTGCATCTTTCAGGGATGTTAATTTTGCTTAACTATTTGGGTAAAATAAGCTATATAAAAAGTAATTGAGGGTATTTTTAAAATTAAAATAGAATGAATGTTATAAAATAGAAGCCAAAATTGACTTGAACTTTTTTTTTAATTTTTATTTTTTTTAGACAGGGTCTAATTCTGTCACCCAGGCTACAGTGCAGTGAATAGCACATCATATTTCACTGTAACCTCAAGCTCCTGGGCTCAAGCAATCCTTCTGCCTCAACTTGCTGGTAGCTGGGACTACAAGCTTATGCCACTATGCCTGGCTATTTTCTTTAAACGTGTGTGTGTGTTTTTTTTTGAGACGGAGTCTCGCTCTGTCACCCAGGCTGGAGTGCAGTGGCATGATCTCAGCTCACTGCAAGCTCCGCCTCCTGGATTCACGCCATTCTTCTGCCTCAGCCTCCCGAGTAGCTGGGACTACAGGGGCCCGCCACTACGCCCGGCTAATTTTGTGTGTGTGTGTGGTTTTTTTTTAAATACTTTAAGGTTTAGGGTACATGTGCATAATGTGCAGGTTTGTTACATATGTCTACATGTGCCATGTTGGTGTGCTGCACCCATTAACTCATCGTTTACATTAGGTATATCGCCTAATGCTATCCCTCCCTCCTCCCCCCACCCCACAACAGGCCCCAGTGTGTGATGTTCCCTTTCCTGTGTCCAAGTGTTCTCATTGTTCAATTCCCACCTATGAGTGAGAACATCCGGTGTTTGGTTTTCTGTCCTTGCGATAGTTTGCTGAGAATGATGGTTTCCAGCTTTATCCATGTCCCTACAAACGACATGAACTCATCATTTTTTATGGCTGCATAGTATTCCATGGTGTATATGTGCCACATTTTCTTAATCCAGTCTATCATTGTTGGACATTTGGGTTGGTTCCAAGTCTTTGCTGTTGTGAATAGTGCTGCAATAAACATACGTGTGCATGTGTCTTTATAGCAGCATGATTTATAATCCTTTGGGTATATACCCAGCAATGGGATGGCTGGGTCAAATGGTATTTCTAGTTCTAGATCCCCAAGGAATCGCCACACTGACTTCCACAATGGTTGAACTAGTTTACAGTCCCACCAACAGTGTAAAAGTGTTCCTATTTCTCCACATCCTCTCCAGCACCTGTTGTTTCCTGACTTTTTAATGATTGCCATTCTAACTGGTGTGAGATGGTATCTCATTGTGGTTTTGATTTGCATTTCTCTAATGGCCAGTGATGATGAGCATTTTTTCATGTGTTTGTTGGCTGCATAAATGTCTTCTTTTGAGAAGTGTCTGTTCATATCCTTCACCCACCTGTTGATGGTGTTGTTTGTTTTTTTCTTGTAAATTTGTTTGAGTTCTTTGTAGATTCTGGATATTAGCCCTTTGTCAGATGAGTAGATTGCAAAAATTTTCTCCCATTCTGTAGGTTGCCTGTGCACTCTGATGGTAGTTTCTTTTGCTGTGCAGAAGCTCTTTAGTTTAATTAGATCCCATTTGTCAATTTTGGCTTTTGTTGCCATTGCTTTTGGTGTTTTAGACATGAAGTCCTTGCCCATGCCTATGTCCTGAATGGTATTGCCTAGGTTTTCTTCTAGGGTTTTTATGGTTTTAGGTCTAACATGTAAGTCTCTAATCCATCTTGAATTAATTTTTGTATAAGGTGTAAGGAAGGGATCCAGATTCAGCTTTCTACATATGGCTAGTCAGTTTTCCCAGCACCATTTATTAAATAGGGAATCCTTTCCCCATTTCTTGTTTTTGTCAGGTTTGTCCAAGATCAGATGGTTGTAGATGTGTGGTATTATTTCTGAGGGCTCTGTTCTATTCCATTGGTCTATATCTCTGTTTTGGTACAAGTACCATGCTGTTTTGGTTACTGTAGCCTTGTAGTATAGTTTGAAGTCAGGTAGTGTGATGCCTCCAGCTTTGTTCTTTTGGCTTAGGATTGACTTGGCAATGCGAGCTCTTCTGTGGTTCCACATGAACTTTAAAGTAGTTTTTTCCAATTCTGTGAAGAAAGTCATTGGTAGCCTGATGGGGATGGCAATGACTCTGTAAATTACCTTGGGCACTATGGCCATTTTCACGATATTGATTCTTCCTACCCATGAGTATGGAACGTTCTTCCATTTGTTTGTATCCTCTTTTATTTCATTGAGCAGTGGTTTGTAGTTCTCCTTGAAGAGGTCCTTCACATCCCTTATAAGTTGGATTGCTAGGTATTTTATTCTCTTTGTAGCAATTGTGAATGGGAGTTCACTCATGATTTGCCTCTCTGTTTGTCTGTTATTGGTGTATAAGAATGCTTGTGATTTTTGCACATTGATTTTGTATCCTGAGACTTTGCTGAAGTTGCTTATCAGCTTAAGGAGATTTGGGGCTGAGATGATGGGGTTTTCTAAATATACAATCATGTCATGTGCAAACAGGGAGAGTTTGACTTCCTCTTTTCCTAATTGAATATGCTTTATGTCCTTCTCCTGCCTGGTTGCCCTGGCCAGGACTTCCAACACTATGTTGAATAGGAGTGGTGAGAGAGGGCATCCCTGTCTTCTGCCAGTTTTCCAAGGGAATGCTTCCAGTTGTTGCCCATTCAGTATGATATCAGCTGTAGGTCTGTCATAGATAGCTCTTATTATTTTGAGATACATCCCATCAATACCTAATTTATTGAGAGGTTTTAGTATGAAGGGCTGCTGAATTTTGTCAAAGGCCTTCTCTGCATCTATTGAGATAATCATGTGGTTTTTGTTGTTGGTTCTGTTTATATGCTGGATTATGTTTATTGATTTGCATATGTTGAACCAGCCTTGCATCCCAGGGATGAAGCCCACTTGATCATGGTGGATAAGCTTTTTGATGTGCTGCTGGATTTGGTTTGCCAGTATTTTATTGAGGATTGTTGCATTGATGTTCATCAGGGATATTGGTCTAAAATTCTCTTTTTCTGTTGTGTCTCTGCCAGGCTTTGGTATCAGGATGATGCTGGCCTTATAAAATGAGTTAGGGAGGATTGCCTCTTTTTCTATTGATTGGAATAGTTTAGAAGGAATGGTACCAGCTCTCCTTTTACCTCTGGTAGAATTCAGCTGTGAATCTGTCTGTTCCTGGACTTTTATTCGTTGGTAAGCTATTAATTATTGCCTCAATTTCAGAGCCTGTTATTGGTCTATTCAGAGATTCAACTTCTTCCTGGTTTAGTCTTGGGAGGGTGTATGTGTCCAGGAATTTATCCATTTCTTCTAGATTTTCTAATTTATTTGCATAGAGGTGTTTATAGTATTCTCTGATGGTAGTTTGTATTTCTGTGGGATTGGTGGTGATATCTCCTTTTTCATTTTTTATTACGTCCATTTGATTCTTCTCTCTTTTCTTCTTTATTAGTCTTGCTAGCGGTCTATCAATTTTGTTGATCTTTTCAAAAAACCAGCTCCTGGATTCATTGATTTTTTGAACGGTTTTTGTGTCTCTATGTCCTTCAGTTCTGCTCTGATCTTAGTTATTTCTTGCCTTCTGCTAGCTTTTGAATGTGTTTGCTCTTGCTTCTCTAGTTCTTTTAATTCTGATGTTAGGGTGTCAATTTTAGATCTTTCCTGCTTTCTCTTGTGGGTATTTAGTGCTATAAATTTCCCTCTACATACTGCTTTAAATGTCTCCCAGAGATTCTGGTATGTTGTGTCTTTGTTCTCGTTGGTTTCAAAGAACATCTTTATTTCTGCCTTCATTTCTTTATGTACCCAGTAGTCATTCAGGAGCAGATTGTTCAGTTTCCATGTAGTTGAGCGGTTTTGAGTGAGTTTCTTAATCCTGAGTTCTAGTTTGATTGCACTGTGGTCTGAGAGACAGTTTGTTGTAATTTCTGTTCTTTTACATTTGCTGAGTGCTTTACTTCCAACTATGTGGTCAATTTTGGAATAAGTGCAATGTGGTGCTGAGAAAAAGTATATTCTGTTGATTTCCGGTGGAGAGTTCTTTAGATGTCTATTAGGTCCGCTTGGTGCAGAGCTGAGTTCAATTCCTGGATATCCTTGTTAACCTTCTGTCTTCTTGATCTGTCTAATGTTGAAAGTGGGGTGTTAAAGTCTCCCATTATTATTGTGTGGGAGTCTAAGTCTCTTTGTAGGTCTCTAAGGACTTGCTTTATGAATCTGGGTGCTCCTGTATTGGGTGCATATATATTTAGTATAGCTAGCTCTTCTTGTTGAATTGATCCCTTTACCATTACATAATGGCCTTCTTTGTCTCTTTTGATCTTTGTTGGTTTAAAGTCTGTTTTATCAGAGATTTGGATGGCAACTCCTGCCTTTTTTTGCTTTCCATTTGCTTGGTAGATCTTCCTCCATCCCTTTATTTTGAGCCTATGTGTGTCTCTGCACGTGAGATGGGTTTCCTGAATACAGCACACTGATGGGTCTTGACTCTTTATCCAGCTTGCCAGTCTGTGTCTTTTAATTGGAGCATTTAGCTCATTTACATTTAAAGTTAATATTGTTATGTGTGAATTTGATCCTGTCATTATGATGTTAGCTGGTTATTTTGCTCATTAGTTGATGCGGTTTCTTCCTAGCATCAACGGTCTTTACAATTTGGCATGTTTTTGCAGTGGCTGGTACTGGTTGTTCCCTTCCATGTTTAGTGCTTCCTTCAGGAGCTCTTTTAGGGCAGGCCTGGTGGTGACAAAATCTCTCAGCATTTGCTTGTCTGTAAAGTATTTTGTTTCTCCTTCACTTATGAAGCTTAGTTTGGCTGGATATGAAATTCTGGGTTGAAAATTCTTTTCTTTAAGAATGTTGAATATTGGCCCCCACTCTCTTCTGGCTTGTAGGGTTTCTGCCGAGAGATCAGCTGTTAGTCTGATGGGCTTCCCTTTGTGGGTAACCCGACCTTTCTCTCTGGCTGCCCTTAACATTTTTTCCTTCATTTCAACTTTGGTGAATCTGGCAATTATGTGTCTTGGAGTTGCTCTTCTCAAGGAGTATCTTTGTGGCGTTCTCTGTATTTCCTGAATCTGAATGTTGGGCTGCCTTGCTAGATTGGGGAAGTTCTCCTGGATAATGTCCTGCAGAGTGTTTTCCAACTTGGTTCCATTCTCCCCGTCACTTTCAGGTACACCAATCAGACGTAGATTTGGTCTTTTCACATAGTCCCATATATCTTGGAGGCTTTATTCGTTTCTTTCTATTTTTTTTTTCTCTAAACTTCTCTTCTTGCTTCATTTCATTCATTTTGTCTTCCATCGCTGATACCCTTTCTTCCAGTTGATCGCAT
Source organism: Pan paniscus (assembly GCF_029289425.2). Lineage (NCBI taxonomy): Eukaryota > Metazoa > Chordata > Mammalia > Primates > Hominidae > Pan > Pan paniscus. The sequence goes on from NC_073264.2 coordinate 67,286,548, forward strand.
CAGTTACTGAGGCTTGTGCATTCGTCATGTAGTTGTCGTGCCGTGGTTTTCAGCTCCATCAGGTCCTTTAAGGACTTCTCTGCATTGGTTATTCTAGTTAGCCATTCATCTAATTTGTTTTTCAAGGTTTTTAACTTCCTTGCCATTGGTTCAAACTTCCTCCTTTAGCTCGGAGTAGTTTGATGTTCTGAAGCCTTCTTCTCTCAACTCGTCAAAGTCATTCTCCATCCAGCTTCGTTCCATTGCTGGTGAGGAGCTGCGTTCCTTTGGAGGAGGAGAGGCGCTCTGATTTTTAGAGTTTCTGGTTTTTCTGCTCTGTTTTTTCCCATCTTTGTGGTTTTATCTACCTTTGGTCTTTGATGATGGTGATGTACAGATGGGGTTTTGGTGTGGATGTCCTTTCCGTTTGTTAGTTTTCCTTCTAACAGTCAGGACCCTCAGCTGCAGGTCTGTTGGAGTTTGCCGGAGGTACACTCCGGACCCCGTTTGCCTAGGTATCAGAAGTGGAGGCTGCAGAACAGCAAATATTGGTGAACAGCAAATGTTGCTGCCTGATCGTTCCTCTGGAAGTTTTGTCTCAGAGGGGTATCCGGCCATGTGAGATGTCAGTCTGCCCCTACTAGGGGGTGCCTCCCAGTTAGGCTACTCGGGGGTCAGGGACCCACTTGAGGAGGCAGTCTGTCTGTTCTCAGATCTCAAGCTGTGTGCTGGGAGAGCCACTACTGTCTTCCAAGCTGTCAGACAGGGACATTTAAGTCTGCAGAGGTTTCTGCTGCCTTTTGTTTGGCTATGCCCTGCCCCCAGAGGTGGAGTCTACAGAGGCAGGCAGGCCTCCTTGAGCTGCGGTGGGCTCCACCCAGTTCGGGCTTCCCAGCTGTTTGTTTACCTGCTTAAGCCTCAGCAATGGCGGGCGCCCCTCCCCCAGCCTCGCTTCCACCTTGCAGTTTGATCTCAGACTGCTGTGCTAGCAATGAGCAAGGCTCCATGGGTGTAGGACCCTCCGAGCCAGGCGCGGGATATAATCTCCTGGTATGCCATTTGCTAAGACCGTCAGAAAAATGCAGTATTAGGGCGGGAGTGACCCAATTTTCCAGGTGCCGTCTGTCACCCCTTTCCTTGGGTAAGAAAGGGAATTCCCTGACCCCTTGCGCTTCCCGGGTGAGGCGATGCCTCGCCCTGCTTAGGCTCATGCTTGGTGTGTTGCACCCACTGTCTTGCACCCGCTGTCGGACAATCCCCAGTGTGATGAACCCAGTACCTCAGCTGGAAATGCAGAAATCATCCGTCTTCTGCGTCGCTCATGCTGGGAGCTGTAGACTGGAGCTGTTCCTATTCAGCCATCTTGGAACCACCCCCCAGTTTTTTGTGTTTTAGTAGAGACGGGGTTTCACCGTGTTAGCCAGGATGGTCTCGATCTCCTGACCTTGTGATCTGCCTGCCTCAGCCTCCCAAAGTGCTGGGGTTACAGGCATGAGCCACCACACCTGGCTAAATGTTTTTATAGAGAAGGGGTGTTGCTCTGTTGCCCAGGCTGATCTCAAACACTGGGGCTCAAGTGTTCCTCCTGCCTTGGCATCCCAAAGTGTTGGGATTGCAGGCGTGAGCCACTGTGCCTGACCTGCTTTTGTTTTTATGATTACTTGATCAGGTCTCTGTCTTCCAGTTTGCCGTAAGCTCAGTGAAGACCATTTTTCCTCATTTTTGTATCCCCTGTACAATGATGCATGGTTGGCATTCAAAACCTATTAAAGAAATTTATTGAATCAAGTGCCAGAAGGCAATAAAACAATGTCTATAAAATCATGAAGGAAAAATGTTATGACCCACAAGATTAAGCTTTAATTGTACTGGTAATGTTTCACTCCCTCCTTCATTAGAAAAATTTAAATACTACAGGTAACATTAACGGGGTGTTTGACCACTGCCCACTCCCAACACCACACACATGCACACACACACACACACGCACACATATGTGCACACAGTGAAAATACCTTTCTTAAGAGAGATAACTACTGTTGAAAATTTAGTATGTATCCTTTCAGAATTTTCTCTATACATTTACATATATACACATGTATCTAAAAAAATACATAATACTAGTTTGTGAGAATGAGAGGGTAGGATCCTTGAGAATTTTCTACTTGGGTAAGTTGCCTTTCATTTGGGAAAGCAACAAAAAGACATTCCCAGATAAACAAGTACTGTGTGTGTGTGTGTGTGTGTGTGTATACACACACACTATATATATATATTTAGTGTATATATACTATATATACTGTATATATAGTGTGTATAAATATATATATCACACATGTATTCTTTTCAGAGGAAGTTTTTTGAAAAACCGTTTCATTGAAGGGAAGATACAGAAAAGTTATGATAACAAAGAATTCATGGATTATCTCCACTGATTTTAAATCCCAGAATTGTATTGTGTGTTTTCAGATGAGGTCTGTGGTCAGAGGAAATCTTTCTTTACACTGTCTCACACGATGTTTCCCTTTTTGTTTCAATGCCTTTCAGTGTGCCAGGAAATTGGGGTCTTAAGGCATATTCTCCCCTCTCCAGTGACTGCAAATCTTGTTTAATAACATCATTAATAATAATGCCATTCCGGTCTTTGCTAAAAATAATCAAACACCATGTGGCTAGGATGCTGTCCTAGAATAATTGCTAGAAAAAAATCTCTCTTCTTTTCGTCACAAAAGCGTAGTTGTATGAATAACATATTGTTCATTTTATTGCCAAGGAAATTTAGATATGATTAGCTGCTATAATAATAATAAAAAATATGCTGTCTGTCATTACACTTTATCATTTTTATCTAGTATCTGTAAATGTATCTGTAATATTGATGCTTAAAATCAATATAAAAATAAATGATGTTTTAAACATAAATAAAAATAAGTACACCAAAATGTTAACAGTTATTGTGTCTAATTTTAATTATGTGACCCTACTGTGTGACAAGTACTAAGGACAAAGCAATGGACAAGACAGACAAGAAAGGGTAGCAGAATTTTGGCTGCTTTATCCATATTTTATATTTTATGAAAATGTATACTTTCTACAAATTTGAACATTTCTCATGCTTTCACTTTCATTGCCATTAAGCTATTCATACTATTCTCCTGTAATATTCTTAAGCTTGCCTGCTTCCATAGTTTCGTCTTGTTTCATTCTTCATATTTCTTTATAGCTTATATTATAGTTTATTTGTAGCTTCTGCTTTTTTCTTAAGCAATTCTGCCAGAGATTTGTCAATTTCTTAAGGCTTTTCAAAGGAAAATGTTTAGTTTTGTTGGTCCCTCTACTGTAGCTTTCTTTCATAGTTCATTAATTTCTGTCCTTTCATTATTTTTTTTCTTCTATGTTAGAAGTTTAGTCTATTTTTTAACTTTATAACTTCATAATTTGGGTGCTTAGCTTATTTATTTTCAGCCTTTCTTCTTTTCTAATGTAAGCATAATAGGCTATGCATTTCCCTCTAAGTATAATATACATTTAAGACTATAAATTTCCCTCTGAGTATCACCAAATTCCATATTTTATTTTGTAGTTTTTTTATTGTTCAGTTCTAAATGCAAAAGAACTCTGAAAATAATACCTACAATCTGTACCTTGCTAACAATTTGCAATGACCACAGTCTGTCACAGTCCATATACCTTATCAAAATTTTCCAATAATCCCCAAGCTAGAAGCCATGGGGTACCTACTAGTACTAAGAGTATTATGAATAATATAAGCATAAACTCTGTCTTATTTCCTGAATACAAAGGCTGTTGGCCAAACAGGCTAAGACTGCATAGCATTCATTTCCTGTGAAGTTGCCAATCCATTAATTTGGTAAATAACCTGATTTTACATTTACCTGAATAAAAATTATTTCCTATGTATTCTTGGGAAGTCAATTTTCTGATTGTGTGTCATGTATACATCTATACACGTATTTATGTATACAAATCTTAAATGAAAATTTGGATAGTGTTCAATTTAGTTACTGCTTTTGGCTTTACCACAAATTTTTTAATACTCATTATTTCTGAAAGGATTATTTAGAGGTAAGCGTTAAAATGTACAAACACATGTTTCTTAAGTTATCTCTTTGGTTTTTATTTCTAATTTGTTAGCATTGCAGTCATAGAATATGGTCTGAATAATACCATATCTTTAAAACTTGTAAAGATTTGCTTAATTGATCAGAATCCATTTTTATAAATGTTCCATGAAACCTTGATTCAAACGTATGTTCTCCATTTGTTGGGTGAAGCACTCTATATGGCTAATAGAGTTGCTTTTTGTATTATTCAAAAATTCTAAGTTTTGAATTTTGTTCTGTTTGACTTATTGATTATTGAGAGATGTATATTTAAATCCTCCACTTTATTGTAGCTTTGTCTATTTCTCCTCAGAGTTTCATCAACTAAGAGCCATGTAATTAGGTATATGCAAGATTAAAATTGTTGTATCTTTGTAGTGAATTAAAGCTTTAACTATTATTTAGATACTCTATCTCTAGTAAAGCCTTTTGCTTTAAAGTCTGTTTTATCTGATAATAATATACATAGCTATGCCAAATTGTTTTTGGTTACTATTTGCCTGCATATACTTTTTCTCATGCTTTTAGTTTCAACTTTTCTGTGTTCTTATGTTTAAAGTCTCATATAAACAGTCATTGGATAGATTATTTAAAATTCAGTGTGACCAGCTTTGTCCTTTAACTAAAAGGTTCAATTTGTGATTTTTTTCCCACTGCCTTCTGGCTTCTGTTGTTATTGAAAGATTACCTATCTTTTTGTAGGTAATATCTTTTTTTCTCTTGCTGCTTTTAAGATCTTTTGTTTGATTATTGTGTTCTGCCATTTTACAACAGCAGATGCATATGGGTGTAAACACAACGAGTTTATAAGTGGGTTTTCTTTTAGTTGTTATGCTTGGAATTCATTGAATGTATAGAATCTGGGATTGGTATCTTTTATTATTTCTGGAATATTTTCAGCTATTATATTTCCTAATTTTCTCTCTCCATTCTTTCAACCCACTCCTTCTGAGACTATGATTAGACATGTATTGCAGCTTCTCTTTCAATTATCCATATCCTTTACCTTCTCTTTTATATTTTCCATCTTCATGTCTCCCTATGAGTTCTAGAAAATTTCCTTACATCTAACTTCCAGCTTACTAAATCTCCCCTCAATTGTGTCAAATCTGCTAATTAACCAATCCATAATTTTCATCGTTATATTTTTCATTTCTACAAATTCTATTCAGTTATTTTTTAAATCAGAAACTGTATATTGTCCCTTAATGTACTTTCAGTAACCTCTATTTAATTTCTTTAAACATTGAACATACCTGTTCTATATTTTAATCAGTGATAACTTCAACATATACAGACTTTGCTGGTCTAATTCTATGGTTTGGTTTCTGCTAACGCTCTCTTGCTTCCTGATATGCTCAGCGATTTATACTTGCGAGGCAAGATTCCTTGGAACTTTACCTGTGGAATTTGTTGAGGCTTGAGTTTAAAGTGAGTGTCATCAGAGATCATTTGCATTTATCCCTACCAAATACCTGAGGACACAACCATCCAGGACCATTTTATATTAACTTTTCAGGCCTGGTGTGGTGGCTCAAACCTATAATCCCAGCACTTTGGGTGGCCGAGGTGGGGAGGATTGCTTGGGCCCATGAGTTTAGGAGTTTAAATTTAGCCTGGGTAACATAGTAAGACCCTGTCGCTACAAAAAATTTAAAATTTATTTAAAAAAGAAAAAAAATAAATTTTCAACCTGGGTGTTTTTAGGCCAAATAATAGCATGAATTCTAGTCCTGAACCTTTTCAAGTATAAACTTATGGCTCAGCAATTCTTAGAGAGTTATGTCTTTGCCCTCTAACTTAGTCCACCAACAGAGCAGGTTTTTTTCCTAGTTTTGTTCCACTCTGAGTATGTTGCCTTTCAGGGAGTTTCAGCTTTACTGAGGGGGATGTTCTCTGACCTTTCATCTGTCTAAGACCCCTATCTTACCTCTTGTTCTGAGTGTAAAGTGGTCTTTTGAACCTCGACTCTGGCTTACAGAGATCAGCAGGTATTCTTAAGGCAAACACCAGCACATGAGCAAGGTTCTCTTTAGTTTTATGTTTTTCTGTGATTTTGCCTCAGATATATTCCCTTAGTGTCTCCTACATCAACTGTACATTAAAAACAATAGGATTAGGGTTTTTCTTCTTTTATCTAGCATTTTTAAAGTGCTGCACTAGTAGCAATTTCTCTGAATGTGTACTCTGCCATATTGCCAGAATCTGAACCTTTTGATACTTTTTTGTATTTTCACATTTTCTACAAAGAATATGTTTTACTTTTATACTCTTCAAACCAGATATTTTTTCCAAAAGAGGTTATATACACCATTTTGAATATGATCACAGTAACACTGAAACGTAGGACCCAGAAATATTAGAAGGAAATATGCTGAAATGTATATAGGTAGGAGAATTATAGAGAGATTTTTCTTTCTACTTTTCTGTATTTTCTGAATTTTTAATAATAAATATTTATTTTAGAGATGAAGAAAGAAAACTAGTTTTTAAGAAAAAGAATGAGAGTAAAAGACAAAAATATTATATCAAGAAACTACCCATGTAGGTAAACGTATATTAGGTAAGCATTATCAGTATAACCAACTGTCAGGATATTTGAAAGCATTCAAAAACATTCTCTGTGTTGTTCCATATTGACATATTGATGCTGGAATTTTCTGTCAGCCCCTTTGCCAGACTTACAGCAGGGGTGTCCTGTCTACTTGGCCTGCTGCACTTAGCCCCTTACAGGAGGGAGAACATAAGTGAGCAAGTGCAATATCTGGGCAGCCACTCTGAGCACTGACACAGGAGCAAGCTCTGCGCAGGGCCCATGGCCAGACAAGGCATGTCACCTCAAGGGGAATAAGATAGCACCCAGGCAAGGGTGCCCACAACCCTGAAGCTCCAGAGGGGGTGTTAGTGTGCTAATTAGTTCTTTTATTTCCACCATCCACAGCCCAATGGAGGATGGGGTGTTAGCAGCTCAGTTGGCACCTGGCCTCATTGTGTGGGGTGGCTGCCCTCCACTGGTGGGGGAAAAGGCCACTGTGACAGTCTTTCTGGGTACCTGCACTTGGTGGGTCCCAAGCATAAAAGAAGGATGAAAATGTACTGATAATCAAAGGGTGAGCAAGACGGGGAGTTTCACTGAGTGATGACACAGCTTTCCACGGAGAGGGGACATGGAGGTGGTCCTCCTACCTGAAGGTGGGAAAGTCCCCCCAGTGTGGCTGAGTCTGGGACTTTTATGGGCTCAGAATAAGGGAGGCGCAGGCCATACATAGTATTGGAAAAGGCAATATTTGACTGGTTAAAAGGCATTATTCAGAAAGAATCAATTGGGAAAGGGCTGGCAAATAGGAACAGACGTTCTCACTCTGGGTCATGGGTTTAATCTGGGACCAGCAGTCTGGTCTTTCAGCCTTCAGGCTGTTTTTTCGCTTGAAGGTGGAGTTTCACTGGGGACCCGCCCCTATCTGCCTAGGCATTTGGCTATCTCCTCTCACTATCAATAGGGCTGGTTATAGATTTTTTTTTTTTTTTTTACTGAACCCTTGTACCATATGGTTATGCATCTCTGGGCTTGGAAGGGTCTGATTTGCATGTATTTATTTGTATGTACTTACATGTATTGACCTACTTACCTATCTTTCTCTGCCTGCTTACCTGACTGCATCCTCACCTGCTCCTGGGCTATGGCCTGCCATTGGCTGATTCCTTTGGCCTCTTCCTTAGGAACCCCTTCAGGCTAAGCACTAAGGATGCTCATCTTTATCTGAAAGGAAGGCTTAACACAGTAATTGAGGTGTAGAAGGCCTTTAACAAATGTCTGGTGGAGAGAAGGACAATTCCCATGATTATATGAATAATAGGCTTTATGGTACAACTGGAAGATTGTTTTCCTCTCATATACATACAAAAAACTCCCCAAAACAACTAGACATAAAGCCTCAAACTTCACTATCACAGAAAGTTTTTTTTTTAAATAAAAGACCTGTTATTTGAGGTCTTTATTGAAAACAAAATGCAAGAAGGCAAGTAGCCCTGACAGGTGCTCATTTTCAAAATCAAGCCCATTTTCACTCACAGCTGCCTTACCTCTAATGGGTTAAACTAATTAGACAACTGAGAGAGACCTGTGGGCCCGGTTTCAATTCACAACAATCCACACAATGCTTGAGACTGCATTGTGTGGGCACCAGAAGAAAGCAGGAATAGGCCAGCTAACATCTATAGGCAGGCCCAGGAGTAGCAGGTAGGAGGCAGCAGCCTCACTGTGGGGAGGAGTCAGCCTAGAAAGTTGTTTGAGGTTCAAATGACACAAACTAAGTAAGAGCCTTGGTGAACTGGAAAGCCCTAGGCAAAGCTTGGGGGCTAATATTATTGTAGAGAGAAAGTGTCTGTGAACTTCCAGAAAGTCGATTGCCTTATTCACGATTCAGCTGGGGCTGGCCCTGTTCAGCCATGGGTGGAGAGAAAGCAAGGACCCCAGGGTGTCTTTGAGAGGCCTCAAACTTAATGCTTGTCTAAGCTACCACCCTCCTGGTTGACCATGGACAGAAGAAATAAGCTTCTTTTTAATGCATATCCTAGGGAGTGATTACAACAAATCCCACAGTGCTCTTAGGGATTTTGAGTCAATTGTTGTGCTTCCTTCATGCTGTTTAGTTTGCTCTCAGAAACCTGAGCAGCAAGCAGGTAAGTCTCCAGCAATCCACCCCACTCACCCCACCCCTTCCTCTTAAAGACATCTTAAGGGGCAATTGCTCCAACAATCTGCCCTTCTGGGCTGAATGAGGCCTCAGCTTCCAAATGCTTAACAGCATGCCAGGGTAAGGAGAACACATAAGGCACAAAATCTGCTTCCCCAAGAAGAGCAGCTCTGGGAATTCTCTCAGTTTCACAGTCTCCCTCTCTCACAACTCTTGGTTAATTTTTTTAGGACAAAGACAAAACTAACAGATGATTTTTAAAAATATCCAATGCTTTATTTGTTCAATATGAATATAGGAGTTTAGCATAGATGGAAGGAATTAATCAAAGAGGCAATTGCATTTGTAGTCATCTATTTGACGAATCCCAACTGAAGTTCAAAACAGTAGAAAAAAGGACAAAGAGGGCAAAGAGAAGGAGAGGTGCAACCCTCCAAATAAGCAGACTTTGCCCAGAGGTATATAGGCAGGATGTTCTAAACAGGAATTTTAAGTATCAGATACTGACATATTTGTAAAGTCCTTTTCCCCTTGTCTACAAAAATGACATCCACGTTGCCACAGCCTTTTCTCAAGTGACAAGTACAAACCAACACAGGTGTTAGTGAAAGAAGGGCCCACCAAAAAATGGGGTAAAGTTAAAAATATATGCATAGAGATAAAAGATAACAGTTTGGCAAGGATGACAGCTTGTTTGCAGCCGAGGCCCCATTGTCACATCATATATCCTTCTACAAGCTTGCTCTCATGCTCCAGCTGTGCCCCTCTACCACTGTTTCATTTGACCAAAGAAAACCCAAGTGCCTATGTTTGGCTTTCAAGTACCTGCTTGATCTGATCCTCTACTTACTTTTCTAGCCTTCTCTCATGTGGACTCTGGAACTGGATTGCTGGTGCTGAATCTGGCCTCTGCCACTTAGACCTTGGGTAGGTAACTGGGTTTTTCTGTGCCTCAGGGTAATATAATGTTTCACAAATGCTGTCTTGACCCAGTTTTGAGATTATGGCTAAAAGTCTGTCAATTCTCCTTTGCAGGTAGTTTCCTAAATCCACATTCCAACCTTCTTTATTGGGCTCTAATTTACATAGGTTGCAACTTACACATCCAGCTGCCTGATGCCGAAGCTCTAAGGATGTGGCCCCTTCTTCCTTGCCCTTGCAGAAGCATTAAAAATATCCAAACCACAAGAAGCCTGAGAAACCTAGCTAACCCCATCCACTTGCCATACACAAGCCCCCTTTTAACAGTTCCAGCTGCTGTTACCCTTTCCCTGGGGGTAGCACCCTGTATGACTCTGTGCAGCAGCCTTTTCTCATAATGAGCTATAAGGAATAAAGTGTCTGCCTTTCACCTGTCCAGGGGTCCTTGTGTTCTGCCCCACCCATCATCCAAACTTAACAAATGTTTAAATAATAAAACACTCTGTTTCCTCATCTATAACATGAGTATGATTAGTACTATTGATTATAACTGCCTCATGGTAATGTTATGAGAATTAAACGAGTTAATATTTGTAAAGCGCTTAGAAGCTAGGCCAGTGTTTGTTAAATAAATAAAATAAATGGTGAAATCTAACTACTGGAGGCTGCCTGAATGTGGCATATATATAGTATCTCTGTGACTTTCTCACACTGCTGCTTCCTCCGAGGGTACTGTTTTTTCCATCCAAGCTTTTTTGTGTCCAAATCCTTCCTATTCTTTAAGTTCCAGTTTTAATGTCATATCATTACATGGATTGGGTTGTCTGTCTTGTTCCAGTTAGTTTTCTCACAGAAACCTAAGCACCAAGCAGGCCAGTCTCCAGCAATCCAATCCCCACCTTCCTTTCAAAGACATCTTAAGAGTAATTGTACCAGCAATGATGACATCGATACACACAACTGGAAGTAACTTGTCCATTTAACTCTCATAGTACCTATTTCTTGGTTGCATAAAATCATAGACTTATAGAGCTAAAAGAAAGCCAAAGTCAGCATGTATCAAGTAGGAGGTCTGTCCAAATTCTCAGCCTCTGCTCAAATCTTCTTCAGGCATTCATTTTTGGCCTCATGCAGCTGGTTGTGGAGGAAGCCACTGAGTGTGGCAGAGCACCACCCAATACCCTCTAAAATTTCAAAATGTCTCATGCTTTCCTCTTCTCTTAACCCAAATCCTGGTTTTACCTTCACTCTATGAAGTTCTAGAGTAGAGGTTGCAAAATGGCAGCCTGCAGTGCCAAGTCTGTGTTTTGTTTATCCTACATGTGGGTTTTTTTTTTCTACAGAGTGTTTTACACTTTTTAAAATTAGCTGCCAGCATTCAAAAATTCAGAGCTTTCATGTAAATTTCTGGATTTCTGGATCCTCTTGAAAAATTAAAAGATATAGTTATATTGAATCTCCAATTCCAGGAGGCAAAAATTAACTGAGGCTAAATAGGGGCAGTCCCTAAAGAGAGGCATGTGCCTTGCACAGTTCTCACTTTATATGGTTTGGCCTTGTCCCCACCCAAATCTCATCTCAAATTGTAATCCCCATAATCCCCACATGTCTAGGGAGAGGCCTGGTGGGAGACAATTGAATCATGGGGTCAGTTTCCCCATGCTGTTTTTGTGATAGTGAGTGAGTTCTCATGGGATCTGATGGTTTTATAAGGGGATCTTTTCCCTTTCCTCCTAGCACTTCTCTGTCCTGCTCCCTTGTGAGGGAGGACATGTTAGCTTCCCTTTCTGCCATGATTGTAATGCAGCAATGCAGCAATGCAGAACTGTGAGTCAATTAAACCTCTTTCCTTTATAAATTACCCAGTCTCAAGTAGTATCTTTATAGCAGTATGACAACGGACTGAAACAGTAAATTGGTACCACAGAGACTGGGGTACTGCTATAAAGATACTTGAAAATGTGGAAGTGACTTTGGAACTGGATAACAGGGAGAGATTGAAACAGTTTGGATGGCTCAGAAGAAAACAGGAAGATGTGAGGAAAGTGGGTAACTTCCTAGAGATTTGTTGAATGGTTTTGACCAAAATCCTGATAGTGATGTGAACAATGAAGTCTAGGCTAAGGTGGTCTTAGATGGAGATGAGAAACTTGTTGGGAACTGGAGTAAAGATCACTCTTGCTATGTTTTAGCAAAGACACTGGCAACATTTTGCTCCTGTTCTAGAGATCTGTGGAACGTTGAACTTGAGAGGGATGAATTAGGGTATCTGGTGGAAGAAACTTCTAAGCAGCAAAGTGTTCAAAAGGTGACAGAGCATAAAAGTTTGGAAAATTTTCAGCCTGACCATGCAATAGAAAAGAAAAATCCATTTTCTCGGGAAAAATTCAAGCCAGCTAAAGGAATCTGCATAAGTAATGAGGAGCTGAATGTTAATCACCAAGACAATGGGGAAGATGTCTCCAGGGCATGTCAGAGAACTTCATGGCAGCCTCCGCCATCATAGGCCCACAGGCCTAAAAGAAAAAAAATGGTTTTGCAGGCCGGATCCAGGGACCTTCTGCTGCTCTGTGCAGCCTCAGGACGTGGCGTTCCGTGTCCCATCCTTGGTTATACGGGGCCAATATACAGCTCAGGTTGCTGCTTCAGAGGGTGCAAGCTCCAAGCCTTGGCAGATTGCATGTGGTTTGGGGTCTGGGGGGTGTACAGAAGTCAAGACTTGAGATTTGGGGAAGGTGGAGCCAAGATGGCCAAATAGGAGCAGCTCCAGTCTACAGCTCCCAGTGTGAGTGACACAGAAGACGGGTGATTTCAGCATTTCCAACTGAGCTTTGAAGAGAGTAGTGGTTCTCCCAGCACGCAGCTTGAGACCTCAGAACGGGCAGACTGCCTCCTCAAGTGGGTCCTTGACCACCAAGCAGACTAACTGGGAGGCACCTCCTAGTAGGGGCAGACTGACACTTCACACGGCTGGGTATACCTCTGAGACAAACTTCCAGAGGAACAATCAGGCAGCAGCATTTGCGGTTCACCAATATCTGCTGTTCTGCAGCCACCGTTGCTAATACCCAGGCAAACGGGGTCTGGAGTGGACTTCCAGCAAACTCCAACAGACCTGCAGCTGAGGGTCCTGACTGTTAGAAGGAAAACTAACAAACAGAAAGGACATACACACCAAAAACCCACCTGTACATCACCATCATGAAAGACGAAAGGTAGATAAAACCACAAAGATGGGGAAAAACAGAGCAGAAAAACCAGAAACTCTAAAAATCAGAGCGCCTCTCCTCCTCCAAAGGAACGCAGCTCCTCACCAGCAATGGAACGAAGCTGGACGGAGAATGACTTTGACGAGTTGAGAGAAGAAGGCTTCAGAACATCAAACTACTCCGAGCTAAAGGAGGAAGTTCAAACCAATGGCAAGGAAGTTAAAAACCTTGAAAAAAAATTAGATGAATGGCTAACTAGAATAACCAATGCAGAGAAGTCCTTAAAGGACCTGATGGAGCTGAAAACCACGGCACGACAACTACATGACGAATGCACAAGCCTCAGTAACCGATGCAATCAACTGGAAGAAAGGGTATCAGCGATGGAAGACAAAATGAATGAAATGAAGCAAGAAGAGAAGTTTAGAGAAAAAAAAAAATAGAAAGAAATGAACAAAGCCTCCAAGAAATATGGGACTATGTGAAAAGACCAAATCTACATCTGATTGGTGTACCTGAAAGTGACGGGGAGAATGGAACCAAGTTGGAAAACACTCTGCAGGACATTATCCAGGAGAACTTCCCCAATCTAGCAAGGCAGCCCAACATTCAGATTCAGGAAATACAGAGAATGCCACAAAGATACTCCTTGAGAAGAGCAACTCCAAGACACATAATTGCCAGATTCACCAAAGTTGAAATGAAGGAAAAAATGTTAAGGGCAGCCAGAGAGAAAGGTCGGGTTACCCACAAAGGGAAGCCCATCAGACTAACAGCTGATCTCTCGGCAGAAACCCTACAAGCCAGAAGAGAGTGGGGGCCAATATTCAACATTCTTAAAGAAAAGAATTTTCAACCCAGAATTTCATATCCAGCCAAACTAAGCTTCATAAGTGAAGGAGAAATAAAATACTTTACAGACAAGCAAATGCTGAGAGATTTTGTCACCACCAGGCCTGCCCTAAAAGAGCTCCTGAAGGAAGCACTAAACATGGAAAGGAACAACCGGTACCAGCCACTGCAAAAACATGCCAAATTGTAAAGACCATTGATGCTAGGAAGAAACCACATCAACTAACGAGCAAAATAACCAGCTAATATCATAATGACAGGATCAAATTCACACATAACAATATTAACTTTAAATGTAAATGGGCTAAATGCTCCAATTAAAAGACACAGACTGGCAAGCTGGATAAAGAGTCAAGACCCATCAGTGTGCTGTATTCAGGAAACCCATCTCACGTGCAGAGACACACATAGGCTCAAAATAAAGGGATGGAGGAAGATCTACCAAGCAAATGGAAAACAAAAAAAGGCAGGAGTTGCTATCCGAATCTCTGATAAAACAGACTTTAAACCAACAAAGATCAAAAGAGACAAGACCATTACATAATGGTAAAGGGATCAATTCAACAAGAAGAGCTAACTATCCTAAATATATATGCATCCAATACAGGAGCACCCAGATTCATAAAGCAAGTCCTTAGAGACCTACAAAGAGACTTAGACTCCCACACAATAATAATGGGAGACTTTAACACCCCACTGTCAACATTAGACAGATCAAGAAGACAGATAGTTCACAAGGATATCCAGGAATTGAACTCAGCTCTGCACCAAGCGGACCTAATAGACATCTAAAGAACTCTCCACCCCAAATCAACAGAATATACATTCTTCTCAGCACCACATTGTACTTATTCCAAAATTGACCACATAGTTGGAAGTAAAGCATTCCTCAGCAAATGTAAAAGAACAGAAATTATAACAAACTGTCTCTCAGACCACAGTGCAATCAAACTAGAACTCGGGATTAAGAAACTCACTCAAAACTGCTCAACTACATGGAAACTGAACAATCTGCTCCTGAATGACTACTGGGTACATAAAGAAATGAAGGCAGAAATAAAGATGTTCTTTGAAACCAACGAGAACAAAGACACAACATACCAGAATCTCTGGGAGACATTTAAAGCAGTGTGTAGAGGGAAATTTATAGCACTAAATACCCACAAGAGAAAGCAGGAAAGATCTAAAATTGACACCCTAACATCAGAATTAAAAGAACTAGAGAAGCAAGAGCAAACACATTCAAAAGCTAGCAGAAGGCAAGAAATAACTAAGATCAGAGCAGAACTGAAGGACATAGAGACACAAAAACCGTTCAAAAAATCAATGAATCCAGGAGCTGGTTTTTTGAAAAGATCAACAAAATTGATAGACCGCTAGCAAGACTAATAAAGAAGAAAAGAGAGAAGAATCAAATGGACGTAATAAAAAATGAAAAAGGAGATATCACCACCAATCCCACAGAAATACAAACTACCATCAGAGAATACTATAAACACCTCTATGCAAATAAATTAGAAAATCTAGAAGAAATGGATAAATTCCTGGACACATACACCCTCCCAAGACTAAACCAGGAAGAAGTTGAATCTCTGAATAGACCAATAACAGGCTCTGAAATTGAGGCAATAATTAATAGCTTACCAACGAATAAAAGTCCAGGAACAGACAGATTCACAGCTGAATTCTACCAGAGGTAAAAGGAGAGCTGGTACCATTCCTTCTAAACTATTCCAATCAATAGAAAAAGAGGCAATTCTCCCTAACTCATTTTATAAGGCCAGCATCATCCTGATACCAAAGCCTGGCAGAGACACAACAGAAAAAGAGAATTTTAGACCAATATCCCTGATGAACATCAATGCAAAAATCCTCAATAAAATACTGGCAAACCGAATCCAGCAGCACATCAAAAAGCTCATCCACCATGATCAAGTGGGCTTCATCCCTGGGATGCAAGGCTGGTTCAACATATGCAAATCAATAAACATAATCCAGCATATAAACAGAACCAACAACAAAAACCACATGATGATCTCAATAGATGCAGAAAAGGCCTTTGACAAAATTCAGCTGCCCTTCATGCTAAAAACTCTCAATAAAGTAGGTATTGATGGGATGTATCTCAAAATAATAAGAGCTATCTATGACAAACCCACAGCTGATATCATACTGAATGGGCAACAACTGGAAGCATTCCCTTGGAAAACTGGCACAAGACAGGGATGCCCTCTTTTACCACACCTATTCAACATAGTGTTGGAAGTCCTGGCCAGGGCAACCAGGCAGGAGAAGGAAATAAAGCGTATTCAATTAGGAAAAGAGGAAGTCAAATTTTCCCTGTTTGCACATGACATGATTGTATATTTAGAAAACCCCATTGTCTCAGCCCCAAATCTCCTTAAGCTGATAAGCAACTTCAGCAAAGTCTCAGGATACAAAATCAATGTGCAAAAATCACAAGCATTCTATATACACCAATAACAGACAAACAGAGAGGCAAATCATGAGTGAACTCCCATTCACAATTGCTACAAAGAGAATAAAATACCTAGGAATCCAACTTACAGGGGATGTGAAGGACCTCTTCAAGGAGAACTACAAACCACTGCTCAATGAAATAAAAGAGGATACAAACAAATGGAAGAACATTCCATGCTCATGGGTAGGAAGAATCAATATCATGAAAATGGCCATAGTGCCCAAGGTAATTTATAGATTCAATGCCATCCCCATCAAGCTACCAATGACTTTCTTCACAGAATTGGAAAAAACTACTTTAAAATTCATGTGGAACCAAAGAAGAGCTCGCATTGCCAAGTCAATCCTAAGCCAAAAGAACAAAGATGGAGGCATCACGCTACCTGACTTCAAACTATACTACAAGGCTACAGTAACCAAAACAGCATGGTACTTGTACCAAAACAGAGATATAGACCAATGGAACAGAACAGAGCCCTCAGAAATAATACCACACATCTACAACCATCTGATCTCGGACAAACCTGACAAAAAGAAGCAATCGGAAAAGGATTCCCTATTTAATAAATGGTGCTGGGAAAACTGGCTAGCCATATGTAGAAAGCTGAAACTGGATCCCTTCCTTACACCTTATACAAAAATTAATTCAAGATGGATTAAAGACTTACATGTTAGACCTAAAACCATAAAAACCCTAGACGAAAACCTAGGCAGTACCATTCAGAACATAGGCATGGGCAAGGACTTCATGTCTAAAACACCAAAAGCAATGGCAACAAAAGCCAAAATTGACAAATGGGATCTAATTAAACTAAAGAGCTTCTGCACAGCAAAAGAAATTACCATCAGAGTGAACAGGCAACCTACAGAATGGGAGAAAATTTTTGCAACCTACTTATCTGACAAAGGGCTAATATGCAGAATCTACAGTGAACTCAAACAAATTTACAAGAAAAAAACAAACAACCCCATCAAAAAATGGGTGAAGGATATGAACAGACACTTCTCAAAAGAAGACATTTATGCAGCCAAAAAACACATGAAAAAATGCTCATCATCACTGGCCATCAGAGAAATGCAAATCAAAACCACAATGAGATACCATCTCACACCAGTTAGAATGGCAATCATTAAAAAGTCAGGAAACAACAGGTGCTGGAGAGGATGTAGGGAAATAGGAATGCTTTTACACCATTAGTGGGACTATAGACTAGTTCAACCATTGTGGAAGTCAGTGTGGCAATTCCTCAGGGATCTAGAACTAGAAATACCATTTGACCCAGCCATCCCATTACTGGGTATATACCCAAAGGATTATAAATCATGCTGCTATAAAGACACACGCACACATATGTTTATTGCGGCATTATTCACAATAGCAAAGACTTGCAACCAACCCAAATGTCCAACATTGATAGACTGGATTAAGAAAATGTGGCACATATACACCATGGAATACTATGCAGCCATAAGAAATGAGTTCATGTCCTTTGTAGGGACATGGATGAAGCTGAAAACCATCATTCTCAGCAAACTATCGCAAGGAAAAAAACCATACACCACATGTTCTCACTCATAGGTGGGAACTGAACAATGAGAACACATGGACACAGGAAGGGGAACTTCACACACTCGGGACTGTTGTGGGGTGGGGAGAGGGGGGAGGGATAGCATTAGGAGAGATACCTAATGCTAAATGATGAGTTAATGGGTACAGCACACCAACATGGCACAAGTATACATATGTAACAAACCTGCACATTGTGCACATGTACCCTAAAACTTAAAGTATTTTTAAAAAAGGATTAGATTAAACTTGTCTCTAAGGAAATTAAAAAAAAAAAAGAATTGCAATTTGGGAACCTCTACTTAGATTTCAGAGGAGGTATGGCAATGCCTGGATGTCCAGGCAGAAGTTTGCTTCAGGGGTGGAGCCCTCATGAAGAACCTCTGCTAAGGCAGTATGGAAGGGAAATGTGAGGTTGGAGACCCCACACAGAGTCCCCCCTGTGGCACTGCCTAGTGGAGCTGTGAGAAGTGGCCGCCGTCCTCCAGACCTCAGAATGGTAGATCCAACAACTGCTTGCACCATGTGTCTGGAGAAGCTGCAGATGCTCAATGCCAGCCTGTGAAAGCAGCCAGGCCAGGGGGCTGTACCCTGCAAAGCCACAGGGGTGGAGTTGCTCAACACTGTGGGAGCCCACCTCTTGCATCAGTGTGACTTGAATGTGAGATATGGAGTCAAAGGAGACAATTTTGGAGCTTTAAGATTTAATGACTCCCCTGTTGGATTTTGGACTTGTATGGGTGGGACATGTAGTCCCTTTGTTTTGGCCAATTTCTCCCATTTGGAATGGCAGCATTTATCTAATGGCTGTACCCCCATTGTATCTTGTAAGTAAGTAACTTGCTTTTGATTTCAGGCTCCTAGGCAGAAGAGACTTGCCTTGTCTCAGATGAGACTTTGGACTTGGATTTTTGAGTTAATGCTGGAATGAGTTAAGACTTTAGGGAACTGTAGGGAAGGCATGATTGATTTTGAAATATGAGGAAATGGGATTTGGGAGGGGCCAGGGGTGAAATGATATGATTTGGCTGTGTCCCCACCCAAATCTCATCTTGAATTATAATCCCCATAATCCCCACGTGTCTAGGGAAAGACCTGTGGGAGGTAATTGGATCATGGAGACAGTTTTCTCCATGCTGTTCTTGTGATAGTGAGTGAGTTCTCACAAGATCTGATGGTTTTATAAGGAGCTCTTTCCCCTTCACTCCTCGCACTTCTCTCTCCTGCTGCCTTGTGAGGAAAAATGTGTTTGCTTCCGCTTCCACTATGATTATAAGTTTCCTGAGGCTTCTCTAGCCATGAGGAACTATAAGTCAATTAAACCTTTTTCCTTTATAAATTACCCAGTCTTGGGTAGTATCTTTATAGCAGTGTGAGAACAGACTAATACATCACCCATCTCCATTGTCTCCCTGAGCAGGGCACTTCAGTTTGGTTATGTCACCTGATTATTCATTGTGGACTTTGAGTTTGAAACTCTTGACTTTGAGAGTCTGGCTACATCTATTTGCGCATTCAAATTCAAAACATAACTGAGAATAAATGTGAGAGGAGCATGTTTCTTCTTCCTTTGTTGCTAAAATTTTTTCATTCAAAATGGAGAAAACCATAGGGACACTGTTTGAAACCCCCAACTTCTAAGAATTTGAAACAATGTTTTGATGGAGACATAATCAAGGATCTAAGAATGCCAAAGTCCCATCCCAGCAGTTATACTAGACCCTTCCTTCTGCCCTCTCCAGCCCCTCCTAAGGGAACGTTGTATAATCACACAGTGTTGCATGGGAAAAATAGGGCAATAGTATTAGAGATGTAGGTTGAATGGGACTTTCTTCCTCATGTTGTTTTCTATTTGCGTTGCAATTAGACAAATATAATGAATTTTCAGCTTTAGCCAGAAACACTTGCAGATTTAGCTTTCTGGAACAGTCTCTAATTGCATTAGAAATAAAGATGGGGATGTAATTTAAAGAAGGAAAGGAAAAAACGACTTGAACTCAAGGAGAAAAAATAAATTATTCACAAAGCCAAAATGAGGCTTGGGGATAGGCAGTGATTCACAAAGGCACCTAGAGGCTACCTCCACTGGAAAAGTTATCCTCACAGAACCCTAGTACATTTCCATGTAACCCCAGGGTTCCAGAAGCCTTTGAAAAGGGATGCATTAGATGTTATAATAGTGTAGGGAAGGAAAAATAATTTTCTGTCTTCCCTTCATAGTTCTTAGCTGGGATAGACTCCTGTAACAAAAGAGAGATTAACAAGATAACAACAACCATAAGTTTATTAACATGTATACCTCATGTATACATGGAAGATTTACAGGAAATGAATACTTCTCAAAGAAGTGGCTTAGAAATCCAGATTATATAGCATTTTCAACAAAAAAAAGTAGATTTTTAGAGAAGTGACAGGACAAAGGAAAAATATGTTGAGTCTCCATGGATAACCAATTGAGGGAAGGCAGAACAATGGGAGTTATTTAGATTCATCTGGTGTAGCCTCCAAGCTGATCAGGATCAAAAGTTTTCTTTAGTGATCAACTTTTGTCTTCTCTGGTAGAGAGGGAGGGAGGCTACCTTTGCCATTGTAAATTTATGTCCTACTCAGAGGCAATGGGGGAAGGGCAGAGAGTTTTCCTTGTATTTATTTCTGTTCAATTGCCTTCAGCTCAAAATAATTATCATGCCAAAGTGACATATATTGGAGTGGCATATTCTGGTCTCTTATAATAGTGATGGTAGCAGCTGTGCAAAGTGAGGCCATAGCCTCCTGACAAGAAGTGGAGACACCAGAGCAAAGCAGTTGAAAGTACAACCTCTAGAGTCAGATAAGGCACAAAAGAATAACCTCCCTGGATCTGACAGAACACTTCAATTACTCCATTGCCACAAATCTCACTGTTCTTCAATGGGCAGGTCTATGCAAACCTATCCCAAAGTCCAAGAAAGCTAAGACTTCAAAGAAAGAGACTGACATAGCCAGTTTAAACACACACACACACACACACACACACACACACACACACACCACATTTAATAGGGACTTACAAACAGAATCCATGTTTGTATCTCGGTAGACAGTGAGACAAGATGGTGGATCCCCACATTATTACCTTCCAGATCCAGGGCTTATATACCATAGGGGAGGGGTGATTCAGGAGGGATATCTAGGACAATTGAACTACAATAGCATCAAGATTGTTTGACCTAAGGGCAGGATTTACAGTAAGTATCTGCTTTTACACAAGGAACAATAGATAAACTGGAGATCTTAAAGTCCTTTCAGGAATAGGGGTTAATCAGAAGCTAATATGGTGGATTATCATCCAAGATAGAGTTGCCTTAGCCTCCACATCCAGCTACAGATATGGATGCAAATCCTGACAACCTAACTCATTCACTTTGAGAACTCAAGCAAATAACTTCTCTGAGCCTTGGTTTCTTTGTTTATAATAATACAGCCTATGTGATAGGGCAGTTGTGAAAGTCAAATGAAGAAAGCACTTAAACATTATAGTTAGCCATCTGCATTCAATAAATCTTAGCTAATCAATTTAATTATTATTGTTAGTGTTATCAGGAACTGAAACACTACTTGGGTCAAAGAGGGATAACTCTATTTACCTTGCAGTTTAAAGCCATATTTTTATCTCTTCCCTGCTCCAACAAGTCCACAATCATAATGTCAGGGTCTCTCTCTCTTTTGGTTCACTGGCCTTTTTGTTCACTGATCTTTTCCTCAACTGGCCTGAAGTTTAGAGATATTGTTTGGGCTCAGAAAATGATATCTGAAAATACGCAGCTTTGGACTTCAAACTGAGAGCCCCTGGGGAGCAGCAAATGCAGGGAGGGGCTTTCTCTCAAGTTCCTTTACCTGTTTAGTGGAAGTTCCTTCAGAAGAAATGCAATTGTGCTCAGCACCCTCCCTATATGCTCATCAAACAAAGAAGGTTAATTCCCAGGAAAATAGACTAAAGGTTGATACCACGTATTCTTCTGAGGACTTCTACCTGAGAGACTTTATCTATGTACAACATCAGCCTTTGTTCATCACACATTTCCTCCTCTTAACATCCCAGACCTATTGCTACCTCCCTTAAAGATACCCCAATCTCCTATTTCTTTACGTAGTTCAAAATGCCATTTAAGTTTTGACTATCTGGTCCTTCTTTGAGTCTCCTATATTGTGGGATTCCTGTGCACATGCACATAATAAATTTGTGTGCCTTTTCTCCTGTTAATCTGTCTACTGTCTGGTTTATTCCAGAGACTCAAATTATCAAACTTTCAGAGGGTGGAAGCAAAGTTTCCTTTGCCCCTACAGTTTCTATTCTTGATGGTCTAAGATCTTTGTTTCAGCATGTGTCTGCTATCTGAGAGTTGAGCTCCTGCTTTTTAATTTTTGGGGGGACAAGGGATAAAAGATGGGAGATAAAGCCCCTATGCCATCTTATATCTTTTGAAGTTTCTCTTTTGAAGGTGGTTAAGTTTCTTTGAATCCATCACTCTAAGAATGCATGAGAACCAGTATGGGATATTCCAGTCTGACATAATAATAAAAACCTTTTTTGAGACCAACTACAAAGCACTGCTACTCCTTAATGTAATGTTGGCACTGCATTTTCAATTCCTGTCATATTAAACATTCCTTATGGGAACCAGTCTTCAAAGAACATCCTTGCTCTTCTGCGGGCTCTGCTGGTATAGTTCACTGAGAATAGAAACCTCTAGGGTATCAAAATCATGCGTTTCTAGCTGGAGACTGTAGATATAATAATTTTAAAAAGTAAAGCCCAGAGAAGTAATAGAAAGTAAGACCTGCACATCTAATCAGAGGAAAAGCCAAGACAATAACTCAATCTCTTCATTTTGGGTTCACGGCCCTTTCCACAATCCACATTAAGATAGAGAATGGTCTGGATCTCCTATTCTCACTGAACACTCATTTACTCCCAGTTTGCTCATGGGAGCCTTGGAGGAACCCCTTGGCCATAACTGTTCACCTTAGCTGTGGTTGTTGGGGAACCCCAGTGGCATCTCCAGCCAGCTCCTTCTCTTTACGCCTTTTATACTGGTACTGACATTTCCCAGACAGCCAGTCATTCTCCAGCTCCTCATTATTCATCAGAATGTAAATAGACAATTTGTATTACTCCCATGTGGAAGATTAAAAGCCCCAAGGCATATTTTCCCTGGTCTCTTCAGGGTGCTGATCAGTAGACAGCCTTTGAACTTCAGAGGTTTGGATCCCTGCAGGCCTCTGCAACTGGCTGTGGCTATAGATATTTTGAAGCAAAGAAAGCTACCTGGTTTTGCTTCTAAAAAGCAAGAATTCCCAGAAATGGAGGGTCTGTTTCCTGAGGAAGTCGTTCTTCTGATTGCATTCTGAGAGGAAATAGAAACCCTCTCACTGTGAGAGCAAGAAGAGGGGCTTTAAAAAAAAAGCAAACAAAACTGAGATATTGATACTAAGACAAGAAAAGGCACAGGAATGTAGGAGACCAGAATATGCCACCCCAAAATATGCCTCTTTGACATCAAGATTATTTTGAGCTGATTATTTTGAGAAACAGCAAAGACATGAGTATAAGCTTCTCTTTTGTAAGTGAAATTTACATTTATGAAGGAAATCTCCATCTGTAAGGGTATCTCCCTCTCTGTATCAGAATACTCTTATTAAAGGACTCTGCTTAAGTCTGCACTACAAATCTTACCCTTGTTTACCATACTTTTCCTGGTTACTTTCCCAAAACTTGCCCCCAACAACCAGAAGCCCAAAAGCTCATTTTCTTTGGTTGAAATTTAAACTGAAGTTTTGACCACCCCTTTGAATTACTCATCCTGAGTTTCTTCCATGTATGTGTGAAATATACATGTAAACTTCTGTTTGTTTTTCTCTTATTAATCTGTCTTTCATTACAGAGACCCAGCCAAGAACCTGGAAGGGCAGAAGCAAAGGATTATTTTCTCCCTTTCCTACAGAGAAAGGAGAGGAGGAAAATGGACATAGAGAAACAGGGAGAATAAGAGAGCTGAAAACTAGAACTGGGAGCCAGTGAGGCTCACATAGCAGGGAGAACATCAAGGACAAAGGTGCTGTGAAAGATGAAAGCTGTTCCACAGAAGAGACTGTTTGGGGCTCAGAAACACATACCCCAAAATATGGCATTTTGACATGCTGAACTTAAGAAAGCTCAGGTTCTGTCTGATCTCCCCACTGACTCTACCACCACCGTCTTTCCCAAAAAAAGTTGAAGATCCTCTATCTGCCTAAGATCCAGGCCCACCAAGAACAATTTATTTTTTCTTCCTCTTCCTATAAGACCAAGCATGTAACCCCACCTGAAAAGATCCTTTCACTGTCAACAGAACTATTGTAACCACTGGAGGGGTTTTTCCTGCCCGCTGCACAAGTATAGACCACAGCATTATAGTAGAGAAAGAGTTTAATAGACACAAGGCCAGCCACGCCAGGTGGGAGATGGAGTTAATTCTCAAATCATTCTCGTCCAAAGTTCATAGGTTAGGGGTTTCTCAAAGGCAGTTTGGGAAAGGGGTGGCTGTGGCTATGCTTGCTATTGATTGGTTGGGGCATAGACAAAATCATGGGAAGCTGAAGCTGTCCTCCTGTAAGCTGAATCACTTCTGGGTGGGGCCACGGGAATGGGGGGTTGGCAGATCCAGATGAGTCCAGGTGGAGCCATGGGTGTCAGACATGCAAAAACCCTGAAAAGATACTCAAAAGGCCAATCTTAGGTGATACAATAGTGATGTTATGTGCAGGGGTAATTGGGGAAGTTGTATATCTTATAACCTCCAGGATAAGGACTGACAATTGCTTATGTCTGAGCCTTAGCAGGACTCAGGCTCCTCTCCTCTCCCCAGCCTGAAGGCCTCCCATTAACTTTACAAAAGCAGTTGAGTTTAGGGGGAGGCCTCTTATCATGTAAATTATAATCTAAATGTCTTCCAAAGTTAGCTCTGCCTAATAATCCAGTAATACTTAAGGGAAAGGCAAGATCGGGGGATGGGTTAGCTCAGATCTCTTTCACTGTTCTAATTTTCTCACTGATATAATTTTTTATCTCTCACTGTCTATTTAGGTTAAAATAATAATAATTTTTGCAAAGACAGTTTCACTACTTATAAATTAATTTCTGTTCTCAGTCCATTCATTCTCTGCAGTAATCCCCTCAATAGAATTCATCTTCCCCACTCTCCCATAACCAGTTTTGCCAGAATAGTATATAAGTTTCTGAACCATGTTGGGGGTGTTGGGTCTCCATTGTGAAGGCTCCCATGCCTACATGTTAAATACATTTATATGGCCTTTCTCCTGTTAATCAATCTGCCTCATGTTAGTAATTTTTCAGTGAACCTTTAGGGGCCAAGGGCCTTGGCCTTCACAAGACCATCAGTAACATCATGGGTAACACCAGCCAGGGAAGATGGTCTAGCCTTCAGACAGAAAGGAGTCACACATTGAGCTTTCCATGGCTGGAAAACTCTTACCACTTGCCTGAGTGAGGAGGGATGGATTGGTACAAGACATGTGGAACTGGTTGTAGACACCTAAATAATAACACGAAGTAAGTCATAGCTATAATGTCAAATGTCATTTGAGACATTTTCTTGGGACAGCAGGCTAACCTTTACTGAAACCAGTTCTCAAGGAGAAGCTAACTACCTGTACCTCTTACTCACAGAGAGCTGAGACAGGGACTACAGAATAGAAATTTGGATGTAGAAGGCTGCAGTGACACATGTAAATGGGATTGAGTCCTTCTGTTCCCAAAGTGGAAGGTAAACTGTTCCAGATGGCAGGTAAGCCTTTCCTGAGCACTACCTAGGAACATGTGGCTCACACATCTGGGCCTCTTTCCCTACCAAAAAGAATAGAAAATCTAAGAGAAAAAGCACAAAAGAATAACCCTGCTGGCTCAAACACAACACTTCAAATATTTCATTCCTACAAATTCCATCTACATTCACAAAAGCCTCTAGCTGTCAGATTTTTAGATTCAATTTTCACTCCTAAAAAAATAAAAATATAAAAAGAAAAACAATTCCTTCTACACATCAACTCAACTTCTTGGACCTTTCTTTGCAAGTAGCTCTGCATGCCTGAAGACTTTTCTAAACTAGGAATTTTAGTTCATAATCTTCCCAGTAGCAGTTTGGGTTTTTATATTTAAGCTCACCATTTTGTAGTCTGACCATTACACCACATAATTACCTACATATATACCCAATATAAGCATCTTTAAAATCTTAAATAAAAGTTTATCTATAGACATAAGTGGAGAAATTCTTTTTAGGATCCCATCTAAAATATTAATAAGGGATTAAGTATACCATGGTAGATAAAGGCCAGCTGTCTGAAAACCACTGGGTGCCCCTCGTTCCCTTGTTCTCCTCTGCTATAGAGGGCAAACAGCCAGAACACTCACCTTCCCTGTCTCCCTTGCAGCTGTGGGTAGCCATATGATCCCGGTGGAGTTTTTCCCTTTCCAAATATGAAGAGAAAATCTCAAAAGGAGAAGAGCGAGGGCACTTCCCCCTTCTTGCTGCCTGGAATTCAGAAAGAGCTTCCTGGAGGCAGAGCTGCTATCTCGCAACCATGAGGATAAAACTAAGTACGGAGTCCTGACAATTAAGCAACAATGAGGAGGGGGTTCCAGGTGGGAGAAAACAATTGTTCTGAGAGACTAATCACAAACAACTCCCTGGCACAAAATCCTGTTCCCAAATACCTCATCCTGCATGCAGCCTCCCCAGCACAATCTTAGAAAACTTCCCTCCAGCCTCTGCCCCTTTGCAGACAGCCCCTTCTCTGCTGTGTTGCCCATTGCTTTCTTGCAACATACTTTCTCTCTAATAAATCTTCCTTTCTTTCCCTACAATTGTCTTGGTAAATTCCTTTCCTGTCCATGACACCAGCCCCAGCAGTTGCACCTGCAACATTTTGGTGGCCCCAATGGGGATTGCTCAGCCACTGCTTGGGGAATGCACGGGAACTGCTTGGGGACTGCTCCCCTATTCTCTCCCTTTCCTCTCCTGCAACCCAACCTCTCAGTAGATAGCATTCAAGCCCAGAGACAACTGAAGGTCCCCAGCTGGGGCCACTCCCCAGTGGACCAGAAGGTCCCAGTAGAAAAACGTCTGACCACTGCTGCCCTGTTAGGTTCTGTACTAGTTTGTTTTTATGCCGCTGATAAAGGCATACCAGAGACTGGGTAATTTACAAAAGAAAGAGGTTTAATGAACTTACAATTTCACGTGGCTGGGGAAACCTTACAATTATGGTGGAAAGCAAGGAGGAGCAAGTTATGTTTTACATAGATGGCAGCAGGTAAAGACAGAGCTTGTACAGGGGAACTCCTCTTTTTAAAACCATTAGATTTTGTGAGACTTATTTACTATCACAAGAACAGCATGGGAAAGACTTGCCTCCATGATTTAATTACCTCCCACCAGGTCCCTCCCACAACACATGGGAATTTAAGATGAGATTTGGGTGGGAACACAGCCAAACCATATCATTCCACCCTGTCCCCTCCTAAATTTGATGTCCTCACATTTTAACACTAATTATGCCTTCCCAACAGTCCCCCAAAGTCTTAACCTATTTTAGCATTAACTTAAAAGTTTACAGTTTAACATTTTACTTGAGACAAGGCAAGTCCCTTTCACCTGTGAGCCTGTAAAATTAAAAGCAAGTTGTTACTTCCTAGACACAATGGGTGTATAGGCATTATGTAAATATAGCTGTTTAAAATGGGAGAAATTGGCCAAAACGAAGGGGTTACAGGGCCCACGCGAGTCTGAAATCCAGCAGGGCAGTTACATTTTAAAGCTCCAGAATGCTCTCCTTTGACTCCATGTCTTACATCCAGGTTATGCTGATGCAAGAGGGGGTTCCCATGGTCTTGGGCAGCTCTGCCCCTGTGGCTTTGCAGGATACAGCCTTCCTCCTGGCTGCCTTTACAGGCTGGTGTTGAGTATCTGCAGCTTTTCCAAGTGCATGGTGTAAGCTGTTGGTGGATTTACCATTCTGGGGTTTGGAGGATGATGGCCCTCTTTTCATAGCTCAACTAGGCAGCACCCCAATGGGGACTCTGTGTGGAGGCTCTGACCCCACATTTCCCTTCCACACTGTCCTAGCAGAGGTTTTCCATGAGGGCCCTGCCCCTGCAGCAAACTTCCTCCTAGACATCTAGGCATTTCCATAAATCCTTTGAAACCTAGGCAGAGGTTCCCAAACCTCAATTCTTGACTTCTGTGCACTCGCAGTCTCAAAACATATGTGTCAATTGCACTACTCATAGGTATTGGGAACTTTTGACCAGAAAGGATAGGAGAAAACCTCCCTCCCTTCCAGGAAAAGTAGCCAAATGTTGTCTTTTCCAATACTACCTATAGCCTGCCCTGCCCCCATCCCAGATTCAGTTTGTAGAGGGAAATGGCCTGACTTTGGGGGAAGAGATGGCCTAACTTTGGGGAGGAGATGGCCTGACTTCAGTGGGGAGACAGCCTGACTTTGGGGAAGAGACCTTCTGACTTTGAGGAAAGATGACCTGCCCTTCCAGCTCCCCTCTCTGCTGAGAACTGTTTTCATTGCTCAGTAAAATTCTCATTCTCACCATCCTTTAATCATCAAGCATGACTTCATTCTTCTTGGATGCTGAACAAGAGCTCAGGACCCACTGAGTGCAGGTACACAGAAAGGCTGTCACATTGGCCCTTTGCCTTCACCAGCAGGAGGCAGCTGCCCCATGCAATGGGGCCAGGGGATGACTGAGCTGCTAACACACTGCCATCCATCAGGGTGTGGATAGCAGAACAAAAGAGCTAATTAGCACACTAACAGACCCCCCGGGGTTTTGGGGTCATGGGCACCCTTGCCAGGGCAACACGGTGCTCCCCTTGAGGTGACATACCTGTTCTGGCTATGGGCCCTGGTTGTGGGCCCTGCACAGAGCTTGCTCCTGTGTTGGCAGAATGACCAGATGGATCCTGCACTCACTTGCTCACGTGCTCCCTCCCACAAGGGGTTAAGTGTGGTGAGCTAAGTAGACAAGGAGCCCCTTCTGGGAGTTTGGCAAAGGGGCCAAGAAAAATCCTGCATCATCTTCAACCTAGATAGTCCTAAGTAGGGGTTTAAAAAAGAGCCCACACTTATTCAGACAAGCCCTAGCAAGAAGTCTAACTGAACAATCTCTTGAGGGGGGATAACTTCTGAAGTATGTAGACAACTTTCTTATCTGCCCCTCCTTCACAGGACTTGCACAGCAACATATATTATAATACAAACCATAACTTCCTAACATAAGAAAAATGACTTTTGTCTAAAGAGGTATTTTTGGTAAGGAAAATTATAAAGAAGAAAGATTTTATAAGAGAAAGAATCTTGTACGGTAAATTCTTGTCCTAAAGTAAAATGACTGGTTGTTTAAAAACAGAGATGTTTAGGACAAGTCAGAAAGTCCAAACATGTCATAGACAGTCTGTGTAAGTCATGATAAAGTTCATGAAGGGGAATTTACTAAAAGAATTTTGTATGTGATTAAGCTGGTTATAATTAAAAGGGAATTATTTACAATGGTCTTTAAAGATTGGTCCCCTATGTTAAAACAAGGTTTTCTTAAGGTATTGATTTGCTCTTAATGAAACTAAAATAAAATTTACTTTTTATTTTGTGACATCTTAAAGATTTATCAGAATCTTATCTCAGAAATTCACCTTTTGCTGTTTCTCTCATTGCTTTCAGCTTTTCTCTTCCCTTGAAAAGGCCTAAAATAATAATTCTCTCTTTCAGCATTTTTGTCAGCTCCTGTAACTTTTTTCCTCCAGTTCTAACTGTTGTTATGACTTACTGCTAAAATGTTTTATTTTGAATGTCTAGAGAAGTAAAGATTTCCTCCATTAAAACTTAATTTTGTGCTCTTAACTTTTCTTAATATGTCTAAATTTTCAATGTAATCCAGAAACTTCTCATGCTTTAAGAGTCATATATTCCCCTGTTATACTCACAACCTTAAACACACTCTTCCTGTGTCAGATTAAATTCAAGCACATTTTTTCAAGTTTAACTTCCAGGTTATCTAAATGGGCTTCCAATAAGGAAAAACAGTCACACTGCAAAAAGTTTTGTTTTGTTTTGTTTTTTGCCTTTTCAGTAACTGGCTTAAAAAACAAAATTTTATCTTCTAGAATTCAACAGTTTCACCTTCAAATAATGCTGCAAACAGGATATCACTCTCTCCCTAATGATGCTTGCTACCTTTACGAATCTCCACTGGATTCAGCTGGACATCAGTTTTGCCTTGACATGCTCCCCCTCTCTAATGAGTTACTTCCTCCAGCAAAATTCAATATCCCAAGTCCCACAGTCTGGGACAATAGTCCACAGGGTCTCCTGACAGAACAACAATCACAGGTAAGGGCAACTCTATGCCCCAGACCAGTGGGAAATAGTTGGAAGATAAGACCTTCACCCCAATGCCAAAGATCTGTCATTGTTGTTCTGTCATGAGAGAATGTGGAGTCCTGAAAAGATAAGTAAGCAACAAGAGGGAAGGGGTCCCACGTTGGGGAGAACAATTGTTCTGAGAGACAGCTTATCACAGACAACCTGCTGGCACAACATCCTGTTCCCAAATACCTCGTTCCACATGTGTCATTTCCAGCACAACCTTACAAAAAACTTCCCTCCAGCCCCTACCTCTCTGCAGACAGCCCCTTCTCTACCATGCTGCCTGTTGCTTCTTTACAACAAACTTTCCCTCTAATAAATCTTCCTTTCTTTCCTCACAACTGTCTTGGCAAATTCCTTTACTGCCTGTGACACTGGCCC
Source organism: Pan paniscus (assembly GCF_029289425.2). Classification (NCBI taxonomy): domain Eukaryota; kingdom Metazoa; phylum Chordata; class Mammalia; order Primates; family Hominidae; genus Pan; species Pan paniscus. The sequence continues at coordinate 67,317,236 of NC_073264.2, forward strand.
CAGCAGTTGTGCCCATGACGCTAAGGATGTGTAGGGAAGTTTAAATTTTCCCTCTGAAGGTTCAATTAATTGAGTCTGCTGAAATAAACTGACAATAAACAGGAGAAAAGGCATACATATTTATTAATGTGCACCTGTGCACAGGAGCCACACAAAATGTAAGACTCAAAGAAGGGCCAGATGGCTGAAGCTTAAATAGCATAAAGGAATAAAGGCTTGAGGCTTTCACGGGAGGTGGTGACAAATTAGGGGATGTAAAGGGGAGGAACTGCATGGTGAACAAAGTTTGTCTTATAAGGCAGAGAAAAGTGTCTCCAGTAATAAAAGTTGTTGTGGAGCAGCCTCCAGAAGAATAGACAATAGCCTGTCTAGGCATGCTGATAACTTTTAATCTCTTCTCTGGTGATTAATCTTCCCTGGTTGTTTGATGAGATTTCTAGAGAGGGGGTTCAAGATAATTGCATTCCTTTTGGAAGAAGTTCCCTCGATCAGAGAAAAGAACTTCAGAGACAGCCCCTCATGGAAAGAAAAGGAGGGAGCAGGAAAAGGTCAGAGAGAGACCTTGGTACTAAGGCTTATTTCAGAGGCTGTTCCATCTCCTTTGTTCAAAGCACTCAGCATGCACCAAAGCACCATATTTTGGGATATCATGTTCTGAGTCCCAACAGATAAAAAGCAGGAGATAGAAGGAGACAGGATCTAACGCACCTAGGCCACTGTACCAGCTTTGGACTGGTGTTGAGATATAGGAAAACAAAACTGCTCTTCCTACTCTATTCTCTTACAGTCACTCAACACAACACTTTTGACACCAGATTCTCCAGCAGACACCAGCTGGATGTCCTCTAGTTCAATTCACATCTGACACTGTCTGCTGGAGATAGTGTCAGGTCCCACATGTTAAGAGCTCACTCCCACAAGACTTCCCCCCACTTTAGATGCAAACCATAAGTCCCAGTTGTGATCTGTACTTCTCACCAATTGGCTGTAAATCAGGGTTCCCACAACCCTCTTGTCAAGTTCACTTAATTTGGTAGAACAGCTCGCAGAATTTGGGGAAGCACTTTACTTACCTTTATCCATTTATTATAAAGGATGTTATAAAGGATACAGATAAACAGCCAGATGGAAGAGATGCACAGGACAAGGCAGGTGGGAAGTAGGGCTGAGCTTCCATGCCCTCTCCAGGCACATCATCCTCCAGGCATCTCCATGTGTTCAGCCAAAAGCTCTCCCTACCCATCCCTTTTGTTTTTTAATGGAGGCTTCAATATGTAGGCATGATTTATTAAATCATTGATCATTTGTGAAAACTCAACCTTTAGCCCCTCTCCCCTCCCTGCAGTTTGGGGAGGGCTGTAAGTCTCAACCCTCCAATCACACTTTGGGTTCCCCTGGCAACCAACCACCATCCAAGAGTCCCCTAGTCATCAGTCATCTCATTAGCATACAAAAAGACATGTCATTTTTGAGATTCCAAGGGTTCTAGGAGCTATGTGCCAGGAAATGAGGAAGACCAAATGTGCATATCTTAATATAAATCACAATGTCATATCGCTTATCTCCAGACTATTTGGTACATGAGAAAAATAAACTTACTGGTTTACGCCACTGAAGGATAAAGCTAAAAATTCTGAAAGACTTTAAAATAGACAAATGACCTTCAAAGGAAAGCTAGGCACTGTTTAGTGCACTCTTTCAGGTTATCTGATTCTATGGGGTCTCTGCACCTTTCTGTGTTGTTGAACTATTTTATAACTCTGTATATTATATGTAGCTGCCAGCAATGCAAATAACTCTTGTCCATAAACATGCAAATGAATTTTGTCTGGCAAAAGTATGACTAATCTCCCATAGTTTTGTTCTACTAAGTAAATTCATTTTAGTTTATTTATTTATTATTATTTTTTTTTGAGACAGAGTCTAGCTCTGTCACCCAGGTTGGAGTGCAGTAGCAGGATCTCGGCTCACTGCAACTTCTACCTCCTGGGTCCAAGCAATTCTTGTGCCTCAGCCTCCCGAGTAGCTGAGACTACAGGCATGCACCACCATGCCCAGCTAATTTTTTTTTATTTTTAGTAGAGACTGGGTTTTGCCATGTTGTCCAGGCTGGTCTTGAACTCCTGGCCTCAAGCAATCTGCCCATCTTGGCCTCCCAAAGTGCTGGGATTACAGGCATGCACCATTGCGACCAGCCTCATTTTTGTATTTCTGATTGCTTACATACGTCTCTACTCCTTGGGTTTTCCTTTAAATTGGTTATAATATCTTACTAGTTACCTCTTTAATTAATGAGCTCAATAAAATATTTGGCATATGTTCATTCTATATTTGTATGAAAATCAAAATTTTACCCCTTTTAAGAAGGCATATCCTTTGGCAAGGGTTTTCTGTTATTTGCAGCCTTACTAACATCAGCTTAATTGCTTCCTATACCTAGCATGACTATATCCAAGTAAACTGACATAAAGGAGGAAAATAATTACTTCTTTCAAGAACCAATCCAAGGAACTAATGTTTACAAATGGTTTTCTCCTGCTAATCTGAATTTGAAAAGAAATGGACCTGGATAAATTTTTTTGTTTCTTTGTTTTTTGAGATGGTCTTGCTCTGTTGCCCAGGCTGAAGTGCAGTGGCACTTAGCTGCCTGAGTAGCTGAGTGGTGGCACCATACTTGGCTAATTTTTTTTTTTTTTGGTAGAGATGGCATCTCACTATATTACCCAGGTTGATTTCGAACACCTGAGCTCAAGGGATCCTCTCACTTTGGCCTCCCAGAGTGCTGGGATTACAGGCATGAGCCACCAAGCTTGGCCAAAGACAAGGAGAAATTTTTATTTTCTTCTACCTTCCTCATAGATTTGGGAAGTGAAGCTGATGTGGTGAGAATTCTTACCTTCTGACACACTTTTGTCAGTTATCCCTGATCTAAACTGCAATTTCTAAGGTGAATGGATGTCCCAGTCTCTTATTGTCCCTTCATCATTACCAGAAACTGTAGGAAAGGAAAAAAATATTTTCTTTTCTAGGTTCTTGGCTGGGGCCCCTGTAAACAAAGACAGATTAACAGAGAAAACCATACAAGTTTATTTAATATAAGTTTTATGTGACACAGAAGACTTCACAAGGAAGTGAGGACCAGAAGAAATGGTTAAACCTGAGTGTTTTTATACTATGTTTCATCAATAGTGGAAAGTTACAGGAAAATGTGATAGGACAAAGGGCTATGAGCCAAGGATAGTAACCTGGGAGAAAAATTAAGTCCTTTTTGTTCAGATTCCTCTTAGCGTCTCTCCATCTTTTCCAATAAGGATCCTTTCCTCTAGCACCTCTCACATGAGGGTATTATGACCTTTTTCAGGGGAAGATTGGAGAGTCCTTCCTGCATCTCCCTTTTCTCAAATTCCTTCAGCTTAAAATACTCAATATTGCAAAGTGCCATATTTTGTGGGAGCGTGCCCTGAACTCTGCCACTAGAACCTAGGCAAGAGCTGGGGCCACCATTACCACCACCACTGCTGAAAAGCACAGCAGGAGAAATAATTCATTCTACCCAACTGTAAACAAACCAGTGTCGTCCATAGTTCCCACACATTACTATTGATATCAAACCAATATCAATTTGTTCTGCCCGCATGCAGCAAGCAAGACAACAGGTTTTACAAAAGAGAAAAGATTTTATTCCATCTCCTTGCTCAGCAGTGAGGAGATCACTTTTAGAAGTACATGATTAAAAGCAAGCAAAGCATGTTAAATGTGGCAGGCTTAATCAGGTTAGGCCTCGGTTTCACTATCCTCCTATTCATTATTCCCTATAGCAGAGAATGAGCAGGGACAGTGACTCAAAAGGAGTTGACTTTCCTTACAAATTTCTGGGATATTTGGTAGGAGAGAGAATTGGCCATAAAAAAATCTTGAGCCTGTGTGGCCTTTACTTTATCTTGTAGGCACTGAAGGTTTGATTTTGGGGTGAGCTTGCGCACACTAAAAGAAAGGAAGTATTAACTCCTGTTCCAAACATTCTATTTCTCTATCCACAGCAAGAGACGCCATAAAAGGGAAGAAAGGTTAATCAGGGTCCAGTCTCTTTGGTCTCTGCCATAGGAAAAAATGGTTCAAGGGCCCTTCCTCTTCTCCCTTGTATTATTTGGCCCTTGATAGCCCCAGAATGTGTCATATCTTTTCTTGATGGAAGTTCCTTGAGGGCTGGAGCATGTCTTTGTGATGGATCTCATAAAGCATCCAACACACTGAGGGCATTCTATTTAAATTAAAGAGCACACTGGTAATTGGGATAAGAAATTAGCATTTTTCTTTCTTGCAGGGATTTCTCTGCAACAATCCCAGGAGATGACCTAAATTATATCCTAATAAGCACAGGCGAATTTTGCATGAGACTATTAGATTATGTCATATGCCACCTCACCCCCAACCCCATCTGACCTTCAGGAGGCTCTAGGGGGAACTGAATTCCATTGTCTGTATTTAAAGATGTACTTTCTTGTGTATTAACACGTTAAGGATTGGTGCCAGTCCAGAAAGCACTTTCTAGAGACTTGAATAAGCAAGAAATCAGAGTTTGAATGAATATATCTTAATATTTGAAAGAGAATATTTAAACACAATATTTCAGCCTAGGTATACTTGACCTAAGGGGCAATTAAAAAAAAAAAAAAAACTCCCCAGGGAGAAAGAATGCTTAAAAACTACCTTTTTTCCAAAGATGTGTATATGTATATTCTAAAGTAACTGTTTAGTGGCCAGAAGTACTTTAATAGGAAAGTAAATTAGGCTTTTAAGATGCTAGTATTTCAGCGACTGTAAAATTGTCCAGGCCAGGGCTTTGGAGTCAGATAAACCATGATGTTGTTATGGGATATCAGAAGATGACACCCCAAAATATGAAGGATAATTGAGATGAAGGCACTTAGGAAGCAGATGCAGGAAAGCTCTTTGCCCATCCTCTATTTGCCTAAAAGCAGAACATAGATTTATAAAGACAAGAGGTATCCTGATGTTGTAGAAAAAACTGGGTTCTTGTCACATGACCAGGAAAGATTAGGCTCACAGACACTTTGAAGGGTGAGGGGAACAGAATTTATTGGGCAAAAAGGAAAAAACTCAGCAAAGTGAGAGGGGTTCCTATTAACAGGCCCTCATCTCACAGATTAAATCCCAAGTAATCACACAGGAACAGGAGAGGCCAGGCTCCTCCCCTCGGCAAATGGCACAAACTTCCTGAGGTCCCACCCCATCCTCCCAGTGTGCAGGTGGGCATTATTCAGAAAAAATTAGTCAGGAAAGGGCGGGCTTCATCAGGGACTAGCAGTCTGGTTTTTCAGCCTTCAGGCTGTTTTAGGCTTGAAGGTGGAGTTTCTCCAGGGAACCATTGGCTGCCTCCTGTCTCTATCACTGACCCCCTTTCTACCAGGAAAACAAAGTTCAGCCACAGAAGACAACTTTAGACCCTTATCAGCCTGGAGATGTACCAGAGGATTTACATTAACAAGCTTTACTAACTTTACTGGCCTCTCTGTCTGCCATTTATTTGCCTTCTCACAAGTTGTTGCCCCTAGATGCTCAAAGTTCTTTTCCTTTGTCTTGTCACTTCTCTAAAAATTTACTGTTCTTTGTTGAAGATGTTTTATAAACTGTAATTAAAAGCCACCCCTTTGAGAGCTACTTGTTACCTGGGTGCCCCCCATGTGTATGTTGTAGGGGCAAAAGGAAATTTCCTTTCATCCCCTGAAGTTTAGAGAAGTTGAGTCTATAAAACAATACAATAGACAGGTTAACAGCATAAAAGACAGACAAATTTGTCACTTGAATATGCACAGGAGTCACACAAAATATGAAACTCAAATAAGGGGCAGATGGTTGAAGCTCACATGCCCTCTTCAGAGGGGAGAAGTAAGTAGGGGGCATGTAGGCAATTTTAGAGGCAGAAGAAATGATTTTTAGGGGAGATGAATGGGTGTGAAGAATAGATAATAGCCTGGGACAAAGTTTATCTGGGCTCTGAGTGTGGTGTCAACTCTGGTTTTTCTTCCTAGGAATTACAATTCTATTTGATAAGATTATAGGGAGGGATCCAAGACAATTGCATTTTGTTTTCTTTTTTCTTTTTTAAACATCCCTGGACAATCTAAAGACAATTGCATTCTTTCTGGAGGAACTTCCCTTAATCAAATAAAGGAGCTTCAGGGAAAACCCCTCCCTCTGTCTTTGAAGGGGCAGAGGGGCAAGAGACAAGGGCACTGGAGAAGGTCAGAGAACCTTGGCCCGATGGCTGCCTCCTTAGTTCAAAGTGCTCAGCATATTTGTAATAAGACAACCTTTGTTCCTGCGCAACCCTGCCTCTCACCTTCCCTCCTCTCACGTTCCTGTAGTATTTGCCTTCTACTTCCTTGTGGTATAGGAGAGGGGCAGGGAAGTGCTGGGTAGAGAAAGCTAGGGTTCCTGATGAGGGCTCCACCCTTGGGCCTGTGCCCACGGACCTAAGTGAGGACAAGCACTCCTGTTTTCATGCCCAAATGTTGTATTTTCCAAGACCACTGTGCCCCACCTTGCCCCTTGCCCCATCTTGTGCTCATAAAACCCCCAAGACCCTAGTGGGCACACACAAAAGTGTATGGACATTGAGAGGAGCAGAGGAACAGAAGAGCCCACTGACAGACACCAACAGGTGCCAGCAGACCATTGAGATGGGATGACATGGAACTCAGTCTGTCAGAGGCAGTAGGAGGAGAGCCCAGCTGCTGGGCAGCCTGACTCCAGGGGAAGACCGCCTTCCCACTCCACCCCTCTTCTGGTTCTCCGGAGCTACTTCCCCAACTCAATAAAACCTTGCACTCATTCTCTAAGCCCACATGTGATCCAATTTTTCCGGTACACTAGGGCAAGAGCTCGGGATACAGAAAGCCCTCTGTCCTTGTGATAAGGCAGAGGGTCTAATTGAGTTGATTAATACAAGCCACCTGCAGATGGCAAAACTAAAAGAGTGCACTGTAACACCTACCCACTGGGGCTTCGGGAGCTGTAAACACTCAATCCTGGAGGCTGCCATGGGGTTGGAGCCCAAAAATGCTTCCAATGACCTGCCCATCTGCATGCTCCCTCTATGGGTTTGAGCCACTCCCCTGTCACACACCCTGCAAGGGGGATAAGGGAACTCCACCCATGTCACTGGGTCCATTCATTCTCCCTAATGATTTACTGCCACTCAAAAGAATTGTCTACACTCCCTATCTCTTCCTCCCATATGAAAATGGGTATATAAGCTTCTATACCACACTGGATTATTGAATAATTATCCTCTTGTGATCCCCCAGTGTTACCCATGTTACAACAATATTTGGTATGCCTTTTCCCCTACTTAAAAAAAGGGTGTCAAAAATAGCATACTTTGGGATATCATTTTCTGAGCCCCAACAATATGAAATGTACATGTTAATAAACTTCTGTTTATTTTTCTCTTGTTTTTTTTAAATTTTATTATTGTTATACTTTAAGTTTTAGGGTACATGTGCACAACGTGCATGTTTGTTACATATGTATACGTGTGCCAGGTTGGTGTCTTTCATTATAAGGATTTGTTCCAACTAAGAACTTATGAGGGGTGAAGAAAAAATATTTTTCTTCCCCTACATTGTCACAATAAATTAGATATATAAGGAGCTTGACAGGATGCTGGGCATGTAGCACCCAATAAAAGGACTTTATTGATGAAGTCAACAGAAGGGTATCTGGCTTCTATGACCTCACCCTTGAGGGCTGGTGTCATAAACTTAGCTCATGGGATTAATTAGATGAAAGAAAACCTTTTAAAGAGATTCTGGCTAGTAAGACACTGTAGTCATTTGAGAGAAACAAGATAAGGAAAAAGACTTTGTCTTATTTAGTCTTGTGTCTCCAGGGCCTAGACAATGTCCAGCACATAGAAGGCATTCCATAAATACTTGTTGAATCAATGAGAGAACAAATAGCAGGATACTCAGCTCCCTCCCCAATATTTATGAGCACTTTGGGGAAGAAGGGTGCTTCCATTTTCAGGGTGGTTGTCACTTACTCACTCTGAGCTCCAGCAAGTGGTCACCACTCCAGCCACTTTTCCTCTCATGAGTCTTGTTCACCAAACTGGGACACTTACCTCTTTCTCTTCTAGTTCCTCTAACATCTCTAACACATGGCTGGTATGTGAAGGTGACCTTTTCTCTTCTGTGTTGTATTAGTTTGTTCTTGCACCACTATAAAGAACTACCTGAGACTGGATAGTTTATTAAAAAAAGAGGTTCAATTGACTCACAGTTCCACAGGCTGTACAGGAAGCATGGCTAAGGAAGCCTCAGGAAACTTATGATTATGGTGGAAGGTGAAGGGGAAGCTGGCACATCCTTACATGGCTGGAGAAGGAGGAAGAGAGAGCAGGTGGGGTGGGGTGCTACACACTTTTAAACAACCAGATCTTGTGAGAACTCACTCACTATCACAAGAATAGCGAGGGAAAAATCTATCCCCATGGTGTAATTACCTCCCACCAAGCCACTCCTCCAACACTGGGGGTTACGATTCAACATGAGATTTGGGCAGGAACACAAATCCAAACCGTATCATGTGTGAAGCAGAAGAGAATTATAGCACTGTTCAGGACAACATTCCCCTTGTAAATTTAGCCTCTAGACCATTTCTGCCACGGAAGATTCCATTTTGGATCAGTTCTCTCCAGAGTTCTGATGTCCCATCAGGTACTTGGGGCTGGTCCTCACATCTCCTCACTCCCTAGAGATCTGCACTCGCCCAGCCTTGGCTCTTACACTGACAGATTGGTGTGGGGCTGAGAGTCATAAGAAGGGGGAACTCAATTCTGTTCAAGCAGAGCAGTAGGCCTCATTGTCATAATCGCTCTCTTCCAAACAATACCAAATCCTTGTCTTTCAGAACCAAAAGCCATTAACCTGCTGCTTAAAGAAAATTACCATGCCCTTCTTCTTTATCTCCTCTGGCCTCTTAGTTGTACCAAGAACTAGCAGAAGCTGTGGAGGTACAGATTTTCTTTAAGAGCTTCATAGAAGCCCTTGCCAGCTCTCAAGCAAAATTCAAGATCTAAGAACCTTTGCTTTACTCCCCTTCAAGTATCTTTGCAAGTATAATACTTAAAATTTCATAGAATCTATAGTTTCCTTCCCTTTCCAGAGCAAACCCCAAGACTTGTGCCTTTTCTGTCTTTTCTCACTATACAGATAGTAAACTGCATTTCTATAAATTTCCCAGATCAGGCCAACCTTGCTTGTGCCTAAAGATCTTTGCTCACTGTGCTGATACATTCTGTGTGGTGACAGAACAGGGCTGAAAAGCAATGTTGTGGGGAAGGGATACTACTGGGAATTATCAATGGTGCACCTGTTATGTATGTTTAGCTCTGAAACCCTGACTTTTCACTGCATCCCCTACATGAGAAACAAAAGCATGGAGTTAACTCTATGGTTTCTTCATTTGGAGTTTTACTAAAGTTTGGCTACATCAGAACTATTAGGGTGGTCTCTATTTGGGAAAGTCCCTGGAACCTGTTTCAAAGTTAGGAGATAGGAGACAACTGAGGGTCTGGAGCTAGAGGAAAAAGAAAAAGAAGGGAGGGGAAGAAGAGAGAAGTTTAAAGGTGAATTGTTTGGGAAGATTACAATTGTAGAAGATGCCAGTCCTGTGGTGGTAGAATCAGGACTTTGAGAGATGGTACAAGATTCAGGCTGCATGAGGGAAGCTGAGAGGGAAATACCTCTAATGGAAGTCTTCCAACTTTGAAGTGGTGTTGTTTTAATTTTTCCCATTTATCTTTGTCTGTAAGTGTTAACTAGGAGGGTCCATATGCTTCAATGTTATCATGGCCCATTCTGCAATGGGGCATAGTGTACACCTGACAGATCATCTTCCCCACTGCTCAGATAGAGCCAATTTATCAAAAACAAGGGAATTGCAACAGAGAGAGTTTAATACACATACAGCAGGCTAAATGGAAGCTGCAGTTTTATGATTACTCAAATCGGCCTTCCTGAAAATTTGGAGGCTAGGGTTCTTTAAAGATAGTTTGGCAGGCAGAGGGCTAGGGAATGGGAAATGCTGATTGGCTGGGTCAGGGATGAAATCATAGTGAGTCAGAGCTGTCTTCTTGCTCTGAGTCAGTTCCTGGGTGGAAGCCCCAAGATCAGATGAGCCAGTTTACTGGTCTAGGTGATGCCAGCTGATTCATCAGAATTCAGAGTTTGAAAAATATCTTGAACACCAATCTTAGGTTTTATAATAGTGATATTATCCATAGGAGCAACTGGGGAGGTTAGAAATCTTGTGTCCTCCAGTTGCATGACTCCTAAACCATAATTTCTGTTCTTGTACCTACTTCGTTAGTTTTATAAGGTGATGTGGTCCCTGGGCAATGAAGCGTTTTGTTTTGGGAAAGGGCTGTTATCATCTTTGTTTCTAAGTTAAACTATAAACTAAATTCTTCTTATGGTTACCAGGAATGAACAAGGGCAGTCTGGAGGTTAAAGGCAAGATGGAGTCAGTAGGTCAGGTCTCTTTCACTGTCATAATTTTCTCAGTGCTATAATTTTTGCAAAGGTGGTTTCAGCAAGAAAGAGTCAAGCATGACAATCCTACTCCTGGGCTGAGGCTTGCTTGTGATGGTGTTTGCCTGTACTAATGGCCAGAGGGCCAGGCCAGGAGTCACCATAGAATTCTTGCCTTTCAAGCTTAAGATAGAAGAAAGTGGAATACTCCCTCCCCAGCCTATCTCTTCCACCTATCAGAACTAAGAAACTTCTGTGCACTATGCCTTTTGCTATGTGCTAGGAAAATGAAATATGGTATTTGTGTGTGTGTGTGTGAGATCCAAGTAAAACACTCCACGAAAGCAATATTTCCAAGTGAATACCTACATCAGATAAGCAATCTAGGTCTCCTCCTCTGCAACCTATTATCAGCCTAGAGGAGGTCCCCACGCTCACCGGAATATTTTTTTTTTTTTTTTTTTTTTTTTTTAGACAGAGTCTCACTCTGTCACCAGGTTGGAGTGCAGTGGCTTGATCTCGGCTCACTGCAACCTCTCCGACTCCCTGGTTCAAGTGATTCTCCTGCCTCAGCCTCCCAAGTAGCTGGGATTATAGGCATGTGCCACCATGCCCAGCTAATTTTGTATTTTTAGTAGAGACGGGGTTTCACCATGTTGGCCAGGATGGTCTCGATCTCCTGACCTCGTGATCTGCCCGCCTCAGCCTCCTGAAGTGCTAGGATTACAGGTGTGAGCCACCGCGCCAGGCCTCACCAGAATCTTTAACTTGCTGGTGTTCCTGATCTGTGGTAATGTGGGACCCAGTGATCAGACTCGTTTTCAGGTTGACAAATAAGTCAGTGAATTTTTCTGTATTTATTTTTTAAAGTAATATATACACCTAGTTTAAAGCCAAATAATATTATAAAAGATTTATAACAAAAACAACATTCCCCTAATATATCCCTCTCTCCCCGACCTGCATCTCCAAGTTCTTCCCCTCAGAGGCAAATAATTTCAACTCTTTCCTTCTTTTTTTTCCCCTGGTATTTACTCCCATATTTCTAACATGATGCTTACGCTGCTATTTCTTGATTTATTGATTTTAGAATTATTAATTGACTGACCAGTCAGACTCCATATACTCATGCCAGATAACTCAATAGAGGGAGATTTAATATAGGGTATTAGTTAGAAAGTGTTAGAATTGCTGAAAAAAGCAAACAAATCGGTAAGTTCAGCTGCTGCCTCTCCCAACGCTGGAGGAACAAAGGGAAAGGAGGTGTTCCAGGGCTGCCCAGCAAGAGGGGAACCCTGCAGCCACCTGGCGATTATGTAAATATTACCCACTCTTGAGTCAGTGCTGTAATTACATTTTCTTTGTCACACAACTTTTTTGTTTTTCCTGAAATAACTGCATTTTTTGTGATTTTCTTAGTTTACTGAATAACCAGCACCAAGAGTTCCCAAACACTCAGTGGTCAGTGCTCTGCTCCACTGGGTCCAGCACATAGATAAACCATTGGTTCTTTTTTTTTTCCCTGGAGACCCCAGCCCTGGCCAACTCAGTTCTGCTCCAGCCTGGACCAGTTGCTCTCTGGGCCTGGAGCCCAGCTGTCTTTCTAGGATCTCCTGTCACTGTCCTGCCCACAGTCCTCCATATCTTTCATGTCTTGGTTTATTTCCTTATTGCACTGAATCATCTCCTCTGCAGAAGACAAAAAGTACAATTTTTGAGACATGGCTGTCTAAAAACACTCTATTCTATCCTTACACTGGATTAAATTCCACGTTGAAAGTTGTTTTCCCTGCAGTATATTGAGGGCAATGCTCTACTTTCTTGTACTCTCCACTGCTGGTTTTGAGAAGTTCAATCCCATTCTCATTTCTGATCCTTTGTAAAATGACCTTCGTTTCTCTGTGGAATCTCAGGTTTTTCTCTTTATCTCTGATGTTCTGAAAACTCACAGTAATGTCCTTAGTCTGGTTCTTTTTTTATTCATGGTATTGGTCAAAGGAGGAATATTTCAATTCAGACCAAGAGTCAGCCAACTTTTCCTCTAAAGGGTAAGACAGTAAACATTTTAGGCTTTGTGGACCATATGGCCCCATCTTAACTTCTCAACTCTACTGTTGTAGCAAAGTGGTCATGAACCATATATAAACAAACGAGCATGGTTGTGTTCCAATAAAACTTTATTTACAAAACAGACAGGCTGAATTTGGCCCATGGACCATAGTTTGTTAACCCCTGATCTAGATTCTAAATATTCATGTCTTTCAGTTCAGGGACATTTTCTTGTGTTATTTCTTTGAAAATATGCTCCCTTCCATTTTCTCTATTCTTCTTTTCTGTTGGCCCTGAGATTGTTTCTCTAATTTTTTAAATCTGTTCTTTCTTTTTTGTCCGCATCTGGGTTGTTTTTTGTTTGTTTTGCTTCATAGGCGATTTCTTTCACTATTAAATATTTCTGTAATCCTATTTTTTAAATTTCTAGAATTTTGTTTTTCTCTCATTGCTTTTTTGAAAATGGTAGCCTGCTTTTGTTTTGCAGGTGAAATGTTTTTGTCTCTCTGAGAATGTTATTTTGGAGGGTTTATTTTTGCATTTTGTTCTGCTCTCGGCAGTATCTCTGTTTCCTCTGAGAACATCCCTCCCCAAACTTTCCCCATGGTTATTGTTTTGTTTTGCTTCTCCATCTTTTATGTTGGATGCTTTCCTCAAACTTCTGCTGATCCTTGGATGTTATTCATATTTAAAAGTAAGGTGGAAAAAGTGACTGGAGAATAAACGTTACCAAAAAATAATGGCTACCAAAAATCAGCTCCGATCAGCTTCTACCAGAGCAGCCCTCCCCCAAAAGATGACTATAACCCTGAACTTAAAAAAAAAATAAAAAAAAAACCCAGAAAACTCTCTGAAATTGGTGAAGCATGACCAAAGGTAGATGAATACTGAAGAGTTGACATTTGGAAGCATTAGGTCATTTTTCCTTCTTTCACAGCTTCTATCCTGAGAACAAGTCCCATTCTGCACCAGGGGGTAAAAATTCTAATAGAAATCTGCAGGCTTGCTGGCTTTAATAATCAGACTATCAATTATTTCACAACAGCAAAAAGAGAGGAAAGGAGAGAGCCAGAGGGAAGCCCCATATTCTGTGCATAAACTCCCACCTGATCTCTGGCTGCACCTGAGCCACACATATGCGGGGCAGATGCTAAGCCACTCAGCTAAGGCTGAAACATGGAACTGAGATTGCAGCCCCTGCCCACGGGGAGATGGAGTTTGCAGTTTGAGTTCAGACAAGTTAACTTCCTGATAATTTTAAAATAAACAAACAAATAAAAAAAAAGAAGCGATGGGAAGCTCTGAATGCCTGGACCTGACTTACCAACTTCTGAGGTTTAAGAGGGTCCTGCGGTAGGCTGAGGCAGCAGAATCACTTGAACCCAGGAGGCGGAGGTTGCAGTGAGCCGAGATTGTGCCACTGCACTCCAGCCTGGCAAACAAGTGAGACTCCGTCTCAAAAAAAAAAAAAAAAAAAGAGGGTCCTCAAACAACTGGGTCTGTAAGTGTTTCCTATTAAGCCTCTCTAGAGAATAGGCAACCACTGCACTCAGCAGTACGTTTCCTCTGCAAATACCCTTCCCCAAACTTCCCCCATTGTTTTTGTTTGTTTTGCTTCTCCGTCTTTTATGTTGAACGCTTACTTCAAGTTCGTGCTGATCCTCGATTGTTCATTCATATTTAAAAATAAGGTCGGAAAAAGTGATTGGAGAATAAAAGTTATGAAAACATAATGGTTACCAAAAATTAGCTCTGATCAGCTTCTATCAGACCAGTCCTCCCCCAAAAGACAACTATAACCGTGCACTTAATTTAAAAAACAAACAAACAATAAAACCACACAAAACTTTCTGAAATTAGTAAAGAGTGACCAAAGGCTGTCAGCATTTGGAGGGCAGAGCAGAGTAGGTGGAGGCCCCCACATTCAGAATCCCCACATTCAACCTATGTGATAGCTCCACTATCTCTGGTATAGGATGTCCTCTTGTCTTGAGCCTAGCCTCTCCAGATTCAATTCTAAATAGAGAAGTTGAGAGTGTCAGAGGGGAGGAGGTCTAGTTATCTTCAGATTCAATTCTAAATAGAGAAGTGGAGAATGAGGGATCTAGTTACTGCCTCTGCAGGGGTGGGGTGGATCTGGGGCTCTAATTGAACCTAGACAGATTTCCAAACAACCCCCTGGCTTCAGCCTATGTGGCGGGCCTGCCTGCTACACTGCTGGGGCCATTGGCTTGCTTCTCATCTGCACTCTTCTTCCTGGCACTGAAGGCATCGCTTTCCCCTCCCTGGTGAGTGGAGGCTCCTTCATCTACTTTCCATCTTTCAACAATGCATCAACCTCTTTCACAGTTTCCCACATTAACATTTTATTCCTTGGCCATCATTTTAGTGAGGTAAGAAGAGTGGACTGTAGAGGTTTAACTGTTGTGTTTAACTGGAAGTAACTATGATTTTGGAAAGTGCCTGGCCTCTTGGTACAGTACAACTGTGGCATCGGGCTGCCCAAGAGAGAACATCAGGCCACCTAGGAAGAGACTGGCACTGTCAAGCTCAGCAAATGACTGCCCTGGAAAGACAGTCATGAACCAAGAGAGATTTACAGAGTCACCTTCGGCTGTCCAGAGCTATCCTTTATTTTTATTTGAAAAGAGTAAGTGAGGGCCAGGGTTTTCAGCTCTCAAGAGTCTGATCTGGAGGCAAAGGAAAAGGAAACACAACCCAGTTCCCTGGCAGGTCATCGATTCATAAACACTGAGAGTGTTTTCATGTGATAGTTGAACCTGCCCTGCCTTCCTGGCTCTCTGTGATTTATGCTGTGGCCTCTCCCAGGTGACAGCTGCCTCACTGTCCTCCTAGAGGCATCTGGCTGCTTTCAGACTCCATTTGAAAAAAGATAAAATGGCGTTTTTCACAGAACGCTAGGGGCCACCTTGGGTCCAAGTTTTTTCCCCAATTAAACGGCTAAAAAGGAAAGCCAGGCAGCCTCCCTCCCATCTGTACCTTTGGCTCTTTTCACATATCCAGAACATAAATGGAGCCAGACATGCCTCACAGTTGTAGAAAGATGCAGAGATTTCCCAGGTGCTCAGAAAAAAATGTTTTAATACAAAAATGAATGAGAGGAGGTTAAGTACCTGGTCAAGTCCATATAGCTAGTAAATGAGGAAGGGGAATTTGAAGCCAGGGCTGTTTGATTCCCACGCTGAGATCTGAACCACGGTGCTGTGTAGACAGGGGCCAGGCCCAGGGAGAAGGATCCCCCTACTTGAGCCACTGAAGACCTGCAGCCTTGACCCACACCTGACCCCATCCCAGCTTGAATCTGCTTAGCTGAGCCACCTCTCTGCTTCCTTAGGTAGCCAATTGTGTGGAGTTTTTCTACAACCTGAGCAGACCAGCTGTAGCAAATCGATACTATTGGATCAAGAGCTGCCACCTTCCATTTAGGGGAAGGCTGAATTTCAGCAGTGAAATAAACCAATCCCTTCTGTAGTTACTTTAGACAGCCCTCCTGGGACAAACAGGCAGCATCACCTGCCCAGATTAAGGAGCTTCACCCAGCAGGAGACAGGGAGGGCATCTGCCAGCAAGCCTCAGGAGGGCTCTCTGGGACACTTTCTGGTAGGAATAGACACTTAAACTGCAGACCCCTGAAGGGTGGACAAACACTATAGGTGCTCCAGCCTCTGTGCCCACAGCTCATGCTGATCAACAAACCATTCCACTGGCCTGCCTTTCCCCTGCAGGGACAGCTCTCATTGTGTCCTCATTTAGGAGCCAGAGATAATCTATCAGAGATAACGATATCTTTTTTTTTTTTTTCTGGCAATAAGCAGAAAACCAGCCAGTCCAAAACAACCCAGCCGCTCTAGGAAGCTTCTGGATGTGAAGAGAAAAGTATCAGATACAACCAACAGCATCCCTGTCAAAGGACAGGCTGGAAATGGGCTTCTCTTCAGCATAAAGAAAGATTAGCTGACCTATCTTGCCTTTCTTTCTCCTTTCCACTCTTTCTCCTGCTCACAGACCATGCCTATCTGCTCAAGGGGAAAAAATATCTTTATTGTTAATCCTTCATGGTGGGGGATTATCCATCTGCCATTCCAGGTGTCTGAAAAACCTGAACCTCATATCAAAAAAGACCCCAATCTCAAGGATCAAAGGGATCATGCAGTACAGAGATAAAATAGGATTTATAGAGGGAAACTTACACGCAGAGAAGCAGTTGAGCACGTGTTAGCTCTGGACCTCTCATCATCCCAGAGCTCAGGCCACACACAGATGGACCCTGTGCTCCACAGCAAGGTTCCCATCGAAGGAGGCTTACCCTTGGAAAGCTCCACATGTTTACAGAGGCAGGCAACAGCGTTGTCACTATAGAACAGTAGGAGCTTCCTGGTGGCCCAGGAAGCCTTGTTGGGGATGGGGCCTTCAAATCCCAGTGGCCTATTCACCTGTTAAACTGACTGAGAACTATGAGCCAGTGCTCTGCAAAGTTGCCAGAAGCCAGACAGAATGAGCTCCGGGATCATCAAGACTGTAGGGATGTGCAATATCAGTCTCCAAAGAAAGCTTAACCAAAAGATTAAAATGCTCTTCTTTTTCAAATTCAAGAGACAAGAGAGTCCCTCTCAGCTACAATAAGGGAGAAACCTGCAGCTTCCCTCACTCCCCATCTCTGTTCTCTTTCCCTGCTTTCAGCAGCCTTGCTCATCCCCAATCCCATCCCACCTCCCTCCTGGAAATGAAACTGATAAATCATTAATATCCATTAATTATCTATGATATCTAACCTTTTTAGATTTTTGTAGAGATGGGATCTAGCTATGTTGCCCAGGCTGATCACAAACCCCCTGACCCCAAGCTATACTCCCACCTTGGTCTCCCAAAGTGCTGGGATTACAAACACAAGCCACCATGCCTGTGTAGCACTTTAATGTAGCACTTACTACTCATAGGATACCTTTGTGTCCCATTCTCATTTTATATGCGCAATGGTTATTTAATGCACACCTAGCAGGTACCAAACACTGCTCTAAGTGGTTGGGAGCCCCTAGCATGATAATATGTATGTGTCACTCAGATTCCTGCTATCTGTGTGTCCCAAATTCTCTAGCTTTGACAGATTACCCTTCCCTTCAATTTGAAAAATAAGATGAATTGAGCATCTCTCCCTCATTCCATTAAATGAGAAGGCTTCTATGTATTTCTGAAAGGCTTTTGTCCTCATGGTCATCCCTCTATCTGGTTTTCCCTCCCAACTAAACTCTCAAATAATCCCCTCTGAGAGTTTCCTGCAGAAGCTACTCTCCAAGTCAGTGTTCCTTCATTACTCCTACCCCTCCTCCCTCAAGATTTTGGGCAACAGTTTCCCATTAGAATAAACTCCAAGTAATTGTCTACATTTTTATTTAGGACAAAGTTTCACCTCATTGAATACTGCCTGGTACAAACAGGCCATTGAGAATCATTGGAATGTGGAGATTTCCATGGCATTTGCTATATGGGATTGCACACATGTTTGAAAATTTCCATTGGCTTCAAATCGAATTTCTTTCTCTGACCTTCTAGAAAGTGAGATGCAATTGCCCCAAAACATCATCACAGTTTTTAATAATATGGAGCCATTCACTTCCTCCTCTAAAATAAATTACCTCCCTTAGGGTTCCAGGAAAATCTAGTAAAGACATAAATGTCCCTGGCTTGCACAATATTGGGAAAATTTACTGACCTCATGATGCACAATAGGATCTCCAGAAGTAGCCAATACAATGTCTCAAGCTTACCTCAAAATAGTACATTATGTACCCCAAATATATATATGCCAAGTTCTCTATATTATATTTTTATAATATTCACCCAGTTCAGCATTTCTCCAATTTCCAACACATTTTGTTAAAATCCATAGCCATGTTATAAAAAGATCTAGAATAAGCCTTCAGATGCAGTTTGTGCCTTGATCCAAAAGAACTGTCTTCCAGGAATAGTATAGCAGTCTCTCCCCTTATCCAAAGGGGATATCTTCCAAGTCCCCCAGTGGATATCTGAAATCACGAATAGCACCAAACCCTATATATACTAATTTTTTTTCCCTACACACACATACCTATGATGAAGTTTAATTTATAAATTAGGCACAGTAAAGAATGAACAACAGCAATAATAAAATAGAACAATTTTAATATATTGTAGTAAAAGTTATGTGAACGTGGTCTCTCTCTCTTTCTCAAAACATCGAATTTACTGCACCATGGGTAACTGGAACTATGGAAAGCAAAACCTCAGAAAAGGGGGGACTACTGTGTCTTACGTTGTTATTTGAGTTTTTGTTCTCTTCTGAGAATATGTTGCCTACAGAAGTCCTCAGATGGCTACAAGCATCCCTAATGTCTTGGATATCAAAGCTATATATCCTCCCCATCACACACACATATATACACAGACACACACACACACTCCCCAAAATTGTTGAGCAAATGTCAAGTTCACAGAAATTCTAAGAATCAAAGTTTTGAGAATCTACTTCTCCCCACTCAAAACTGAGTCTATAAAATGCTCTAAGTAATCCAAAGGGCAATTATAAAAAGTCATGGGGGCAGAGAATTGTTTACTCCAAGAGCATCCATGGAACAGAAATAAAAGGGAAGGGAATAAAGCCAAAGGATATGCAAAATATCTACTCACTGCAGGGCATGCTCCTCAAGCTTGGTACTCAGTATCATTTACCTCAATTAAGTGTGAGCAGCTCACCTTGTAAGACTCCCCAGCCCATGTCACCTGGCTTTGAGACTGTCAACTATCTCTGGGTTCAGTCACATCAAGAATCTGTTCATAGGAATAATCAGGTTGTGCTGGCTGACAGCATGTGAGCAATTTCTGGTGCGTGAGCCTGTGTGCGTGGGATGCCTTCAAATCCATTTCATTTGGGCAGCTGCTTATCAAGACTTTTCCCCAGAAACCGATTTAGTCTAATGATTGTGAGTAGCAATGACTTCTGCTTAATTAGTATGGTAATCAGTGCAAATTCTCCCTAAATGGTAGAGACCCATTTGGCAGGTGCCAAATGATGCTTAACCAGGTGCTAAATAGGTGTGAAAGCCTCAGTTCTGGTCTTTCCCAGCTAGTTGCCAAATACATAACGATGAAATGGGGTCCTAAGTATGCCTGGATGGATGAGCTGTTTAAAACTTCCTCTAATTGCTGGCAAGACCCACCTACTCCCACACCCTGCCCCAGTGAGTCCTGCGAAGGCAGAGATAGCACTAGGAACACAGCTGAGAGGAGCAGAACAAAAGTAAAATCAATAATATTTTGGAGTCTCCTCCCAATTCCCAATCATCCCCTTTTCCAGTCCCTACTCAGCATTCCTTTCCTGTTTATATGTCCTGGCTTCTGCCTCTGCATTCAAAACTGGAGCTGTTTTTCAGGCACTAAACAAGCAAGGTCAGGGCTATTGTCCTAGCTTGTGTACTGCCCTGTAATCCATTCTGATGGGAAGTGAGACTGTGGCCCTAGACCAAAAGAGAGAGGGAAGGTAAACATTAAAGAAAAAAGACATTCCATATATAATCAGAAGTATATGTGTAATTGACCTAATTAATTCTCTTTTCATTATTAGATAAAATAATAAACTTGTATTGACTGCTAGTTTTGGGCCAGTTAATGTCCACGAGTTATACTATTTAATTCTTCCTGACACCCAGTCTTCCCCATGTTAAGCTGATCTATGCATGGCATTGTGATGCTGGCTATTGGCCCATGGATTGGCACGTGTTCTAAGATGATCCAAATGTATGGGAGGGAAGTGCCTATATTCAACTGCTGGGGAAGAGGTGTTTCTCTCTCCTGCGCTAGACATGAGGAAGAAAGCACGTTGCCCTAGCTGCTGTTAATGACTTTCTTGCAAATACAAAGGGAACCAGCCTGACAAAAATGCTGGAAATCAGAAGAGGACACAGCCAAGAGAACTGCAGAGAACTAAAGCTTGAGCCCCAGTTGTATTCTGCCTGGAGTTCGCTTTACCTCTGGACTTCTCCCTATGTGAGCAAATAAATCCCTACATTGTTTAAGTCAATTTGAGTTGACTTTTCTGTTATTTGCTACTGAGAGCATCCTAATTAACTGTACAACACTCTGGGGAAGGAATTGTAATAACCATTTTGTAGCTGAAAGATCTGCAGCACAGTGGGGTTAAATAATTTGGCCAAGGAACTGGCTGAGTCAGAGTTCAAACCCAGGACTGCCTGGGATCTGTGTTGTCCACACTGTCCCCCTGGGAGCAAGTGAGCCTGAGCAAACCCTCGAAAGTGGAAAACTTTGTCCTTTAACAATTACTTTTTTTTTTTTTTTTAACAAGTAAGTGACTTGGAGCCAAGTTTGGAATATCAAGTGAGTGGTTAGGCTGAGAAATGGCATCCTTGGCTACAGTTAGGAGACCTCTTCCCATATGGTTGAAGGCAGTCCTGAAGGAAGAGTCCGTAATTATAAATTTTAGTAGTGGCAACATTGTCAGAACAAGGCCAAAGTCTCCCAAGGTAATTGCTTTGAAGGACCCTGTTCTTTAGATGCACATATTAGAGTATGTTTAAGAAAACACAAAGTCTTGATTATCACTATCACATCTCACACGCATTTAAGTCCCAGGTGTGGATCTATGGAAACTCTCTGGCTCTTCTCTTTCTCTCTACCTATACTCAAACACAAAGTCCTGAACATTCTTATTCCCTCATTACGTCTTCGGAGTCACCTTTTCCTTTCCATTCATCTTGACTTTCACTACAAACTCTTTTCTCATTTTTCTCCTCACACCACAGTTTCTATTGCACTGTTTGCCCTATTGCAAACTGTTTGCCCTCCAGACTCTCTCTGCTATTATGTGCTCACCCTCGCCAAACAACTTTCATTATGCCTACCTCTATAGAGACTCAGAAGCCTGCAGTGTGCATTGTGGAAAAAAGGCAGGCTTTGTTGGACAGGCATGAAGCCAAATCATGGCTCTGCCATTGATTAGCTATGGGATTTTGCATAAATTACTTAGTCCTCTTGAGCGTCAGTTTTCTCATTTTTAAAAGGAAGTATCAACAAGTACTCTACTGGATTGTTACAGGATTATAGTGGGCAATGAATATGTGCTGACTTAAAGAGTGATTCAATGAGAAGGCACATTAAATACCTACTGTAGGACCGGGTAAATATTAGACCTTTACCAATGGTGCCAGTCATTATTACTGTTATGTTCTTCATATTTAATTACTATGCAATATATGGTAGCTATCACCAGAGATCTAACCTCCCAGTTTGGCATTCAAGCTTTTACTGGACTTCTGGGCTTATGTTTCCACCCTCTCTTACATCAACACTTTAATCATACTCTTCTCTTTGTTGTCTTCTAAATATGACTCATACATTTCTCAGCTCTAAGTACCAGTTCTTTTTGCTACCTCTGCCTGGTGCATTCTTCCTATGCCCTTTCACTTATCTAAATATGATCCCTTATTTAAGGGCTTTAAATTACTCTGTCTTCTCTCTAAATCATCTCTGACTATACCAGACCACAGCACTATCTCCGTCCATTAAACTTTTTCTCTATACCAAGCATCTACCAATTAGCCTAT
This sequence comes from Pan paniscus, assembly GCF_029289425.2. Taxonomy (NCBI): domain Eukaryota; kingdom Metazoa; phylum Chordata; class Mammalia; order Primates; family Hominidae; genus Pan; species Pan paniscus. The sequence goes on from NC_073264.2 coordinate 67,339,458, forward strand.
CTGGGTCTTCCTAGCTTGAGTATAAACTGCTTGAGGGTGTGGACATCACCCTATACCCTGCCTTTTGTTTTCACCTTGGCTTGAGTGCAGTGGCACAATCATGGCTTAATGCAGCCTCGAACTCCTGGCATGAGCAATCCTTCCACCTCAGCCTCCTGAGCAGATGGGACTACAGTCATGGACCACCACACTCAACAATTTTCTTTTTTTTTTTGTAGAGATGGAGTCTTGCTAAATTGCCCAGGCTGGTCTCAAACTCCTAGGCTCAAGAGATCCTCTGCCTCAGCCACCCAAAGTACTGGGATTACAGGTGTGAACCACCCTAACTGGCTTCCTATACCCCTTTGATTCCCTAGTCCTTACCAAAGTTCCCAGCACATATAAACTCAATGAATCTAAACTATTATTGCTATTGTTATAATTTAGTTAGGCCTCAACAATTTTTTTAAAAACATTGTCTTACACCAATAAGTGTCCATTAAGCAAAAACCTTCTAACCCTGATTTTTGAGGTTCCAGGTATAGGTGGACATTTCTGTAGCTAGAAATATGATTAATTAAAGTAGACCTTGAGAGGATGTGTGGCCATAGAAGCTGTTTTGGCCTTTGCTGATTCCAACTTCACATGAAAATAGATAGATAGATTGCTTTTTTATTTTTTAATGTAATTCAGGGTAATTTATAGATGACAGCCTTAGAACCTTTGATTGGATCAGTGGTAGCAGAGCCAGCTTCTCTGTTTATTGATCACCAATCAGCATGGAATAAATCTGTTGAGTTTCCACCCCAGAGAAAGGACTACAGGAAGAATTAGTTAATAAAGTTGAAAAGACTTTGTCAACTGTAAAATAGCAGCTCATGGATGAGTATTACAATGGTCATCACCATTGCTATCACCCCTGATAATAGTTAAATTCCAGGGATTCTCTTAAGGGGAGGTGATGGTCTTATGCTTCTTGGAATATCCCCTACCACCTTCTATGGTTTGAATGTCCCCTCCAAAACTCATGTTGGAACATGACTGTCACTGTGGCAATATTAAGAGATGGGACGATGGAGAGGGATTAGGCCATTAAGGCTCCACTTTCCTGACTGGATTAATGTTGTTATGGTGAGAGTGGGTTGTTATAAAAGCAAATTTGGTCCTCTCTTGGTCTCTTTTCCTTCAGCCTTCTGCAATAAGAGGATGTAGCAAAAAGGCCCTGGCCAAATGTGGGGCCCTTGACCTTGGACTTCTCAGCCTCTAGAACTGTAAGAAATAAATTTATTTCATTACCCAATTTGTGGTATTCTGTTATAGCAACATAAAATAAACTAAGACATCATCCAAACTGGGTTTATTCAAAGACAGTTCAGCGTTGGTGGTATAGTGGTGAGCACAGCTGCCTTCCAAAGACAGCTCAGATCCTAGCACTTCTTTCATGGCAACCAACTAAAAAAACTTTGAACAAAGTTTTGCTTATTAATAACATTCCTTTAGAGAAGAAATAGAAGAGCTTAGGTATGAGTGAATAAATGTCTGTGTGTATGATAAATGGCCCAAATTTCTCTAGAAATAGCTGGAAGGGAACCCCACCTTCTGACAGTGTCATTAACAAGCTGTGTGCTTTCATTGTCTCCATACTCAGAGCTCCCCACTGTGAGTCGGAATCTGTGATCTGGGACCAGCTGCTCTGCCAAGCACAGATTTTAATGAGGGACTCTGCAATGGGAAACCATAGCTGCCACTGCTTTTTACATTACTAGGGGCTGCTGATTGGCACCAAGGAGGCTTGCCAAAGTCTTGGGGTGTGTAGAAGGAGCAGTGAGCTGTGTGCAGATAGAATTGTTGACAGTCAGTAAGAGCACGCTACACAAACAGCTCCAGGCCACATGAAGCTTGCAAAATTAAACTTATTTGGATAGAAAATACAAAATTAAACTTAATTTCATTCAGCTGCATGTCATTGCATTTCAGGCAGATAAGAGTTTGTTTGTTTGTTTTTTCATGCAAACCTGTCTTCCCCCAAACCAAAATTTCTCCTTGACATACCCACCCACCCACACACTACCCAATATAAACCTGGTATAGAAGTACTTTATAGCTTTTATTGTGGTTTATAATTATACATTTATATAATCATTTCATTAATAACTACTTTTCATACTATTGTGTTCACAACACATAATGCAAAGTAGATATTTTTCTTTTCCATTTTCTTTTTTTTTTTTTTGCGGGGGGATGAAGTTTCGCTCTTGTCGCCCAGGCTGGAGTGCACTGGCGTGATCTCGGCTCACTACAACCTCTGCCTCCCGGGTTCAAGCAATTCTCCTGCCTCAGCCTCCCATGTAGCTGGGATTACAGGTGCCTGCCACCACAGCCGGCTAATTTTTGTATTATTAGTAGAGACGGGGTTTCACTATGTTGGCCAGGCTGCTCTCGAACTCCTGACCTCAGGTGATCCACCCACCTCAGCCTCCCAAAGTGCTGGGATTACAGGCATGAGCCACCGCGTCTGGCCAAAGTAGATGCTTTTCTAAATATTTATTGACTAAACAACCATCCTCCATGTGGGATGGAAGGTGATACTACAGTAAAAAGTGGTAAATTAACCGGGTCCTGGATTTGGAGTCAGAAGTTCTGGATTTAAATCCCAACTCAGCATGTTACTTATTAGTTGTATGGTCCTGGGGAAATCACTTAAATGCTAGACATCTCAGTTTCTTTATCTGTAAATGAGAACAATGAAGGTAGTTTTTAAAATTCAATTCTCACAGGGTGGCTTTGAGAACTCAATAAGATAATATTGCCTTGGGTCATGTTCCCCAGAAGCAGGGTCTAAGATGGGGATTCATAGACAAGTGATTTACTAAGAAATGCTCTCAGGAGAAACAGGCAAGGAAGTGGGGAAAGTAGAACAGAGCAGAAAAAAAAAAAAAAGCCAAACAAAGGCACAATTTCAGGCCAAGCCCCTTGGAGAGTTACCTCCACCTGCATCCACAGGGAAATTCTGGAGTATAAATTATGCCTGAGTTTGTCCCAGCTCCACACCTGTCAGTCATTGGCTAAGGGCTGTCTCGAAGACCATAAATTTCCAGGTATTGACAACTTTGTGTGTTTGAGCAGAGGGGCTCTAGTGACTGGGGGCAGTCTTCCCGAGGAGGCAGGGGCAGGCTGATGGAAGCAAAAGAACTCCAAAGGTGAAGTCCACAGTTTTAGTAAAAAGGAGTCAAGAGTGGGTCTGTGCCTGGCACACAGTAGGTGCTGGATTTGAATCTGCCTGTAGGCCAAAGGTGCACCATGCATTTCGGGCAGCAAGACAGAAGAGCCTATGCAACTAAATATACAGAAGCCTGAAAAGTTTTCTGAATTATTGGCTTTGTCCAAAAGCTGAGTGTTCAATGCCCTGGACAGAGCCTTGAAGCAGCTTCCTGGGAAATGATCAATATTTTCATCCTCATTGCTAGTCAGGCTGTGGGTAAGAAACCAAGGTGAAGCTGACATTAAAATAATGAACAGGAAGTAATTCAGGGAAGATAAACTCAATTCTTCTTGAACCTTGGGAGATTTTTGGCAGAAGATGGAAAGGGTTCAGGAGTGGGTTCCAGCCACATTAATAGACAAATTCCCAAGAGTTGAATCCTGGAATAAGTTTCATAAATCACCAGTAAAGGTATCTCTTACCACACCCTGAGGCCAAACCAGCTTCAACCAACATCTACAAAGGGAGCATCAGGCAGCCCCCAGTGAACATCTCATTAGCTAGATAGTCAGGGGCTTTGTATAGGGCATTTAACCTTTAATGGACTGGAGGGGCTAAAACTCCAAAACTAAGAGAAGCTTAGATGTAACTTATTATTTCATCAATCTCTAAAATCAGGACGTCCCAATAACTGGGGACCTTTCCACTTTATCTCCCATGGGGCATTAAATTTGGGAATTTAGTGGGTTGATGAAAATTTGACTCCTACTGTGTGAATGATGGCTCTCAAAGCACTTTAGTTGTTTCTTCTGCCAGGTAAAGAGAAAACAACACCCAAAATAGTTGTCATGGTGAAGAAGAAAGAGGAAAAAGCTACAAACAGAACTCTGAAGCTCCACTTACAGCCCCCCACCCCCACCCCATTTTAATTCCAACGAATATTGGTTGAGCTGTCAGCCCAGGCGGGACTCCCTGTTACCTCCAGGGGGCAAATGAAAGTGAGTCAGGTGGCCCCAGCACTCATCCTGCAGTGGAGTGGTCTCAGGAAAGTATGCTGATATTGAAGGCAAAGATGAGGATTATTTCAAGAATCAAGGGTGGCTCTGAGAGACAAGTCCCAGAACTGAGGGAGAGGGTGAGGATGAAGAAAGCCAGATGGGTCTTGGGTAGGGGCAGAAGTCAGGGATGGTGATGATACAGAAGTGGCACAGACGGCTTAGAAGAAGCTATTTTTCTCCCTCTCAACATTCTTATCTTCAACCACCAAAAGAAACATCTGCCCCAAAAGAAACATCCCCTCACTCAGTGCTTCCCGAGGCAGGAGACAAGGTGAGTCTTAATTAAGGGGCAAAACCAAAGCCCAAGCCTCTACAGATTAGCAAAATGAGGGCCTGCAGTACATGCGGATGAGGGATTAGGTTTCTATGCAAATGAAATGGAGAGATTGAAAAATCAGTTGAAACAAAGGCTACTTCAAGAATCAAGTTTTAAAAGGAGGGGAAGCAGAAGCAGTGACGAGCATACATCTACGTTTCCTCAGGACAGTCTTGGTTTTGCCAGCTGTCTTGGCTTCATTACTACCAATGCCTCCTTTACTCTCAACAGTGTCCCAGTTTGGACAGTAAATTAGATGGTCACAATAAAGGAAATGGGATCTACTGCATAGAAGGGACAGTAGTTCGTCTTGATAGGATCTCTTCTTTCCTCAGAAGAAAGAAAAAGAAAAAAATGGAGATTTATAAGTGAGAAGTTAACTCAAATAATCAAACAAGCAGATTATCAACAGAAGGTGCTGGGTTAGATTATTTCTAAGGCCTCTTCCAGCTCCTAAAATTCTATGATTCCATGATTTTTTCCCAAAAATAAGGGAAGACAGAAATGTTGGGAGTTTAAGTGGATTGGTTGCTTGGCAAAGAGTTACCATGAGATCATTATCTTCCGATATTCTCTACCTAGTGTCTCATCAGCAGGCTTCCCTAACAGCTGGGAAAACCCTAACTGAAAGAGCTTTAATTTCTAAGAAACGACTTGGCACCTAGTTAAGTGTACAGAAAGTTGTGTGAAAATAGAATGAGAGGAAGTGATCTTCAAGGAGTTTAAAAAATGGAGGCCAAACAAGAACTGGCTGGCATGTTTGCAGCACTGTCCAAAAGATACTGTGTCGTTTATGTGCAGCCAACAAACATATGAAAAAAAAAGCTCAACATCACTGATCATTAGAGAAATGCAAATCAAAACCACATTGTGATACCATCTCATGCCAGTTGAATGGCAATTATTAAAAAGGCAAGAAACAACAGACGCTGGCAAGGTTGCAAAGAAATAGGTACGCTTTTACACTGTTGGTGGGAATGTAAATTCCTTCAACCATTGTGGAAGACAGTGTGGTGATTCCTCAAAGATTTAGAACTGGAAATACCATTTGACCCAGCAATCCCATTACGGGGTATATACCCAAAGGAATATAAACCATTCTATTGTAAAGATACATGTATGCGAATGTTCATTGCAGCACTATTCACAATAGCAAAGACGTGAAATCAACCCAAATGCCCATTAATGATAGACTGGACAAAGAAAATGTGTTTCATATACACTAGGGAATACTATGTCGCTATGAAAAGGAATGAGATCATGTCCTTTGCAGGGACATGGGTGAAGCTGGACGCCATTATTCTCAGCAAACTAATGCAGGAACAGAAAACTAAACACTGCATGTTCTCACTTATAAGTGGGAGCTGAACAATGAGAATACATGGACAAAGGGAGGGGAACAATGCATACTGGGCATGTCAGGGAAGAGCAGGCAGTGGAGAAAGCATTAGGGAAAACAGCTAATGCATGCAGGGCTTAATACCTAGGTGATGGGTTGATAGGTGCAGCAAACCACCATGGCACACGTTTACCTATGAAACAAACCTGCACATCCTGCACATGTATCCCAGAACTTAAAAAAATAATAAATATAAATAATGTGTCCTTTTTATGAGCTTGTACTTAACAAACAACTTTTAAAATTATAATTTGTAAATGTGTCTATGAAGGGAAAAGGTACCAACCAGCCAAATCAATATTTACACACACACAAACATACACTCACCACTGCTCCACTGCAATAATTACATTTTCTTATTATAAACAAGAAACTGGGTTTTTGGGTTTTTTTTTTTTTAAATCTTATACATCAATCTCACATGAGTTTGTTTAGTGTAAGTCAGTCCCCTGAGTCTGGACATCTCAGGCTAATTCATGTGTCTGAAAACACAAAGCTTAAAAGCTGACACCACCTAGGCAAGTCTCCATGGGGCCCTGAGTGAGCTGTTTGCCTCTTCCTCTTTTTGGTAACTTTGGTCTATTCTTTCTTCAACATTATTCCCCAGGAACTCTGAACAGCTCTGGAGCCCCTGGAGCCCTTTTTTTTTTTCCCTTTTTTTTTGAGATGGAGTCTCACTCTGTTGCCCAGGCTGGAGTGCAGTGGCACGATCTCCACTCACTGCAACCTCCACCTCCTGGTTCAAGCGATTCTCCTGCCTCAGCCTCCGGAGTAGCTGGGATTACAGGTGCGTGCCACCACGCCCAGCTAATTTTTGTATTTTTAGTAGATACAGGGTTCCACCATGTTGGCCAGGCTGGTCTCAAACTCCTGACCTCAAGTGATCTGCCTGCCTTGGCCTCCCGAAGTGTGAAGTGCTGGGATTACAGGCATAAGCTACTGCGCGCTGCCTGGGATCCATTTTCTGCCGGTAAGGACTTAGCAACTCAAGGGGTAGCTGTGGTAGGACTGGAGTTCCAATTCCTCCTCTCTTCATCCTCCAAGCATTAGTGAACCTATCAACCTGGGACTGTCCATCTGTGTAGTCTCAGTCCCCACCTAATTCCCTTCTCTCTGGGACTGACTTTCCGGAGTGTACAGACTGGCCACTTTACCCTCCCAGATGCCTTTTTATTTAAGGAGCCTCCTCACTCAAGTAGAAGGTTTCGTTAAAACAGTATGTTTTTTTTTTTCTTAATTTCTTATCTTTGCCAAACCCCCCTGACTTAGCAAATGTTATCTTCTGCTAATCTCCAATCCAAGCCAGGCAGACATGGCCAACACTTTGTTCCCACCATTGTTTGGGTCCCTCTCCTGCAGTGTTCTTCCTCCTCCTTCCAGGCCCAGGCTGAGCTCCCCTGATTTCACACTGCCTTCTCCATGGACTGGTCCCCATTTATAATCCCTGAAAGTTCTCACATCCAGCACTTGCTCATACTCCACCAGTGAGACAGGCTGGAACAAGGAATGTGGGCATGGCTGGGGAGCCTGCAGCCCAGGTCATAATCTAATAGGAGCTGTGTCATCTGCTCAAGGCCACTCAGCCAACCAATAGCCATCTTAGATTTTTAGGCATGCAGAAAATGATCTTTTAAGAAGGAAAAGAACAGTTTCAATAGTACGCTGGCGTAGGATGCTGTCAGTGCAGAAAGCAGGCAGGAAATGCCTGCTCGTTAGTATGCCTCTGCGTGGCTGCATCTTTCAAGCTTGATTAATACTTAATGTGATTGTCTTTAAAATCTGTCACTATTTGGCAGTGATCAGATGAGTGCCAGTGACAGAAGCACAAATATTTGTATTAGGGCTATGTCATCTGCTAGGGTTATATGATTAATAAGTTTTGCCTGGTCACCCACAGAGATTTTGTTTTCCAATTTACCCAGCAGTAGTATTAACCAAAAATGCTGAATGTAGTGTGCAGAAAAAGCGGGGAGGAAGGGCAGGTTGTTCATAGCTTTGGGGTTTTTCCTTTAATTATTGAAAGGGTAGTCCGTTGCTTAAAGGGACTGGCTGACAAATTTTAAAGTCCTCAAAAGCCTGCTGCAATCGGAGCAGATGCTCTTGAAACCTGAATTCCATCAAGTCTGAAGAGTGGAGAATGTGCCAAACAAATGCTTTAAAATTAAAAAAGGGGAAGGGTGGGCACAGAGAGAGACAGAGATTTTGCTGGAGGGAGAAAATAATAGGCTTTTTTTTTAAATTTCAGAGGAAATGCACACAAAGTACCAGATGCTATAACTTTAACAATGCAAATACAGCCACACTAAATATTTCGAAGCAAGAAAAAACATTCTGAAAGGAGACAGAGAGAGGAGTGGCCAGACTACAGCCACACTGTGAACAGGTGTGTAATGATTACCAAACCCTAAATGCTCAGACTCGGCCTTTAGCTCCTCAGTGGTCTCTAGGTGGTTACATGGGACACTATGTTCTAGTATTTCTGATTTCATGTGAGAAGAATGGTCTACAAGTATCTCTCCAGGGTCCTATGTGATCAAGCTAACTATTCAGGATTGTCGTGTCCTGGAGGGTGAGGGGGAGGTGGGGAGGGATTGTGGTACCAGAATACGGGTTTTAGTAGCTCAGCCCTGGCTTTGAATCCTAACTCTGTTACTTACTAAGTATGTGATCTTGGACAAGTTATTTAATCTCTCTAGATTTTAGTTTTCTCATCTGCAAAACAAAGGCAATACTCACCTTGGGGGTTGTTTTGAGGGGTAAATAATCTGTAACGTGAAAAACAGTAGCAGTTATTCCTGGAGACCCATACCTTCCAAATCTCTTATTTCCAACCTCCTCCCCTTCCTTTCTCTTCTTCTCCCTGCCTCCCACCTTCTCCTGAAGAATTAATTTCCAGCCACCCTAGCAATATCAGCCCATCAGGTCCTGACTGCATATTCATCTCCACAACACACATTTCATCTTTCAAGAAGTATTAGTACAAAGACATTGATCCAAACAAAGGAAAACAGCAGTCCCTACAGGATACCATACTAACAGAAGGTGTCCAGCTCAATTGTCAGTATGCTATTACCATCATCATCATTAATTAGGTGCCTTCTGTATGCTAGTTTTGTGAAAGATGACTAGCCAACTGTGTCCTGTAAGATAAGACCCAATAAATTGCTGGAAAGGCCAAATTACTCTGTGCCAGAAGCCGAATACCATACAGGGTAGTGAGTGGAGAAAGGAGAAACTGACAGAGAAGAGAGGTTTGCGGTCAATGGCCAACTCTGAAAGCTGACAATTGCATGAAAGGAAGTCAACCATGGGTAAGGGGGTATGTCTGCAGCATTGAGATAGCCAATGACAGGCCCACAAAGAAATCATACCCACAAGGCCTCATTAATCCTATCCTCTAACAAACCGTGGGGTTGAACATATTCTATGAGTCCTGCTCATAGTGCTGGAGATTCAAAGACGAGCAAGTCAGACCCAGCCAATTCCAGTCTTCAAGGTGCAAATTAGCAGGAGAGAACCAGAGGAAAGAGACCTTCTCAGCAGAATGCTGAAAGTTTGCCCATAGGCACTTCCCCAGCCAAGAGAGGAAGAGTGACCAGTGCTTCCAGGAACATTTCTGAACTGAGCCTAGAAGTATAAGTAGGAGTTGAAGGACTATGATCAGCTAATTGACTAAAAATTTGTGTTTCCATGTAACTTTCCAAAAAGCACATAGATGAAAAGAAGAGCACTGGCTGATTGAACCAGTGAATAAATTGAGGATCGAAACCCAGAAAATAGGCCAAGTGGGGTGGCTCATGCCTGTAATCTCAAGCACTTTGGGAGGCTGAGGTGAGAAAATCCCTTAAGCCCAAGAGTTCAAGACTAGCCTAGGTAACATATTGAGACTACAATTTTTTTTTTTCAATTAGTTGGGTGTGGTGGCTCACACCTGTGGTCCCAGCTACTCAGGAGGCTGAGGTGGGAGGATTGCTTGAGCCCAGGAGTTCAAGGCTGCAGTGAGCCATAATTATACCACTGCACTCCAGCCTGGGCGGCAGAGCAAGACCTTGTCTCAAAAAAAAAAATTAAAGAATATAAAAAGGCGGCCGGGTGCGATGGCTCACACCTGTAATCCCAGCACTTTGGGAGGCTGAGGCGGGTGAATCATGAGGTCAGGAGTTCAAGACCAGTCTGACCAGTGTAGTGAAACCCCATCTCTACTAAAAATACAAAAATTAGCTGGGTGTGGTGGCACGTGCCTGTAATCCCAGCTACTCAGGAGGCTGAGGCAGGAGAATTGCTTGAATTAGGGAGGCAGAGTTTACAGTGAGCCGAGATTGCACCACTGCACTCCAGCCTGGGAGACAGAACAAGACTCCGTCTCAAAAAAAAAAAATTATATAAAAAGGCATGTGTAGAATGTCTCAACCTCTAAATAATTAATTTGGAATTACACTAAGTCTAAAAGCCAAAATCTTGGCATCTGATTCATAGCTTGTCAGCCAAATCCCTGAGAAACAGGAAATAAAACATTTAAAACTTCTTGAACCCTCTGACCCTTATCTGTAAAATGGGATGTCAACAGATCACCTACTAATTATAGAAAACACTTTCATCATTAATTAATGCAGAAATCCCTTCTAAATGTGAACACATGCTATTTTGAAACTTCTAAATCTAATTTAAGCCTTTGTCTAAGTATCAATTAACAGAGCTTTATTACCCCAATGAGAGAGAAACTGAGTCACAAGAGTAGTATAGTCTATCCACACTGGTACTGCTGAAGCCCAGAGTAATTATCAAATCATCTACCCATCCATCTATACTCCCAGTGAACCTGCAGCATCTGCCCTGGACCTTCTTCTCCACTCTGTCCTCTTCCTGGTGACCTCACTCCTCCTGTAAAAGTGCTGAGAGCTTCCACATCTCTACCTGTAGCCTTGACCTCTTGTATAAGCTCCCTTTCCACTCATCCAACTGCCTCCTGAACATTTATTCATTGGATGTCCCAGCTGAAATGTCCAAGCTGTAACCATTATTTTCCCTTGGCAACCCTGACCTTTTTCTGGGTTTCTTAGTCTGAGGAATGGGAGCACCATCTCTTTGACTCCTCTAGCCAGAACTGAGTTATCATTCACTCCTCCCATTTCTCACCCATCAATCACCCAGGCCAATAGACATCATCTCCTAACGAGCTATCAAACCTCCCACACCTCTCTGTCCCATTGACCTTTTCTAAAATAGTCTTCCTCTCTTCTAATACACTCTGTAGCCAGAGTAATCTTCTAAAAATCTAAATCGTATGTCACTCTTGCTTAAAACCCTTCATGGTTTTCCACTGTCTATTGTTTAAAGTTCAAAACCTTAATGTGGCTTACAGGGCCCATCAGGACTTGGCCCTGTCTACATATCCAGTTTCATCTCTCGCCTCTTCTCTCCTCTGTGTCCCAGCTATGCTGAATTCTTTCTTTTCTGTTAATGCACTGTACCCTCTGTTACTACTGGGCCCTCATAAATACAGTTCTTTTGCTTGCAATACTCCCACTTCTTCACTTGACTGGCTTCTGCTTTTTTTTCAAGCCATCTTCTAAAAACTCTTCTCTGATCCACTGAATAAAGCTTGTCCGCCCTGCACTGTGTTCCCAATTCTATTTCTATTAGTCAGGACAGTATGGGCTATGCTCTAGCAACAATAAACCCCAAAGTATTAGCAACTTAACACAATTACATTTTATTTTTTAACAATTAAGTTGGAAATAATTTCAAACATACAGAAAGTTGCAAAACTAAAAAATAGTACGGGGAATACCCACATATCCTTTGCCCAGGTTTGCCTATTGTTAACATTTTACCCCTTTGCAGGAGTATTTAAAGATAAACTATATAATTATGGTCATTTGCCCTTAAATATTTCAGTGTACGTTTCCTAAGACTAGAGAGGTCTTTCACATAGCTATAGCACAATTATTATCTTCACAGGCTAATTTTGATGCAATACTTTAAAAAAATCTAACCTGACATCCATATTCCAATTTTGTCATCTGATCTAATTATGTCATTTGTAACATTTTCTCCCTTCCAGTACAGGATCCAATCTGGGGACAGCTATTGCAGTTAGTTGTCAAGTCTCTTTAGCTGCCTTTAATCTAGAGCATTGCCACAATCTTTCTTTACCTTTTATGACATTGACATTTAAAGCTTATCCTCACTCTTATTACAGTCTGAGGCAGAGTGGACAGCCTTCCTTGATCGTATATCTATGCTGTCATTAATGAGTCCTGGCCACACTCCAGGCAGTATACTAGGTGCTGAGGAGATGGCAGTGACCAAGTCAGGTCTTACCACAACAAAGCTGAAAATCTACCAATGTGACAACTAGTTAGGTACACATTTGCAATAGGATGTGATACATTTCACTATAGAGGAAGTGTAGGAAGCATGGTAGAGACTGTTGCCACTCACTGTTCTATTTGCTTTGCCTCATTTCCCAGCCCCCTTGAATCTAGATACAGCCATGTGATTAATTTTCACCAATGGCATGTGAGTGGAAGTGGTGTGCCACTTTTGTCCAGGGTATACTTTCTCCATGCTCACTCTTAGCTCACCTTGATGACTTTGGAGACCACACATTCCAGAGAGCATGGACACAACATCCAGAAGGGCTCTCCAACTGTACTGTCAATTGTTGAATGAATAAAGTTTGCTCAGTTTACATATTGTGTCAATATCACACACCCTTAAGCATCCTAACAGCATCAGTCTAATCCTAGAATGTTCAGAATGAAGTCTACACATTGTGTATGGTCGGTCAGAGTTTTCCCTAAACTCTCAGGTTCCAATCAATGCTAGAAACAAGATGCAAGCCTTAAATAAAGCCAAGAAGTAGTTCATAACTATCTAGTTGTAGTTTGAAAATTATCTCTAGAATAGCTAGAAATTCTGAGATGCCCACCCACTACTGGGTAAGATATGTAAATCTGGAGCATTTCCATTGAAGGAAAGATTCCATTTAAGTCACATAAATATTGGTCTGATCTCCAAGCAGTCTCTCTGGAGCCTTTAACCGTTTATTAAAGAAGAGTATCTGTCCCTCCTATAAGACCTTGCATGGGACTACTGTATATGTGGAGGTTATTAAGACTAATATGTAAAACCTTAAAAACCTACAGCTCATAGCTATAGAGATTCACCCAACATCACAAAACTGGCAAATGACAATGCCAACATTGGAGCTGAGAATTTGGATTTCTTTGCTCATGTTCTCCTTCCCTAGTAACCTGGTCAGGTCCCAGCTGTATTGAGGTGTCCCTGCCTCTGTTGAGCTATCCTGTCTCACCATGCAAATTCACCTTTCAGTCAACATCCTAGGCTTAGGCTTAGAAATCTCTCAATGTATTTGTGATTGGCCATTTCCATGTCTGTTTCTCACATATATCTCTGAGAGAGGGGTGTCTGTTGTCTTCACCTTCATCTTCCCCAAGCTGGCATGTTAATTGGCCAGAGTGGTTACAGATCTGATGGGATAAGTTCCAAGGCTCTTGCATAGTTCTGTACTTTCCTAACAGAAACCTCAGCTTTGAACTGCCCCTGAAATTGGAGCTGAGACATCTAAGTGGATGTGATATGGCAGGCAAAGGCTAAGGAAATATATGCATCATTCCGGCTTCTGTAATAGTGGCTTTCATCATATTTCTTCCCTTTAACACAGCACAGTTAGCTCTTTTGTAAAGGCTTTACCTTGAACATCTCTCACTAATTAAGCCCATTTCTTCCCTGGCAGTCTCTTTGTATTGCAAATGGGATTCAGTTCTGGCTGCTGTGTGATTTGCAGCCACATGAGTTACAAAGGTGCAGGGTGCCCGGAGAGCACTCTAAGAGGGTAGGAGAGGGGGAGAAAGGAGTGATAAATGATTTATTTGTTCTAAGTAAAAATTATATATCCCCTCTTGGACTTTCTTACTAGGTACTGAAGTACTTTATTACCAACCCCTGAAAAGAGACAGAAATGAGTATTAGACGTGTAGAAAAGCTCCTCTACAGAATTAGTTTATTTGGCAAATGATGTGAAACAGTGCCTTTTTTTCAGCCTTGTATTTTCTTAATAGCCAAAATGCATATGAATTATTTTATCCCAGGCACTACTTTAAGTACTTAATGTATATTAATTATTTACATTTTTATATCAACCTTATTAAGTAGATGCCATTATTATGCCTACTTTACAAATAGGGAAATTGAGGTACAGGGAAATTGAGTATAGCTGCATCTCATAACACCAAATGCAGAGCTAGGATTTGAACTCAGCAGTGACTTCAGAGTCATTGTGCTTACTCACTACATCAAGTCCTCCCACAGAAAAAGGAAAATGTCACTAAATTTTCTTACTTAGTGTTTTACTTTGAACAAAGTGCTTAAACTCAGTCTCCATTTCCTCACCTGGACAATGAAGCTAATAGTATCTACCTTGCAGGTTAGACCGAAGGATACGTGGCAATGTTTGTAATGTGCCTACTAAGGAATCCATAGCATGTACTCCATAACAGTAATTATTATCTTTGTCATTCTTTATATATCAAGAGGGGCTCCACAACAACTTCATATGTATGCAGAACCATCATGCAAAAATTTTCTTATTTAAACCCTAGGCCAGAGACATAAAATAAATATCAATATTTACATTTTTCAGTAATTCTAACCTCAAATAGACAAATGTCATGGATCAAAGTACTTAGGAGACATTTCCTGAAATCTTCATCTCTCTCTCACTGCAGCTCATTGGATTTTAATTAGTTCCCAGGACAAATTTCATCCTGAGGGACCCTTGCATAGCCAAGTCAACTCCAGGCCTTTTGGGCTCCTTCTGTGTTGGTTCAGCACCTGCCCAGAATATACCTATTTGCAGAGTTCAGCCTAGAACCCCCAGCCTCCTAAGAGCTCTCCCGATTGGGTGTGCCCTTTGTCAAACCTCTTGGAGAAGCACCAGATTGAAAGAGCTCCCCTGGGAAGAAGAGGAAGAACCGAGGGTAAGGAAAGAAAACATAAATTCCCAAGGTCCTCAGAATTTCCCTGACCCAGGTTACAACAAGCAGGGGGCTAGTCAAGCTCAAAAGTGCCTTTCAGCCCCCATTCAAACTTCTTTTATTGAAGAAAGAAGCCATAAATCACACAGCTTCCTGCCAGGGCCTTGTGACCACAACATGCTTCTAGCCCAAGAATGGAAGCCCAAACAAAACGCAGGTGGAGAGAAGGAAGACTAAAAGAAAGTGTACGCCCCTTGGAAGCCCAGCCACATGTAGTCCATCATCACTGGAGAATAGTCGAAGAGGGTCAGACAAGGCTGGCTGTCTTGCCTGGATCCATGGAGGCAAAGAAGGAGCCTCAGAAGTTTCCAAGGGCCACACTCTTTCAACATGCGGTATCAATAAGAGACACCAAAGCTGGAGCTTTGAGAATGAAGTGGAAAGGGGTAATCCTGATGTGTAATTTTATCAGAATAGGATGAAAACTGTCACTAGAAAAAAGAAGATTGCTTATGAAAGGGCATCAGCCTTTCTCGTCTACCCAGAAGGGTGAAAGGAAATGTATGTGCTGAGTTGCTGAACTTTGCTTGAAAAGCAAAGAAAAATCTACTAACCGGGAGAACAAATGGTACCTCTGCTCAGGGTGAGGATTTGTGGTCAAATTAAAACTTCAATTTGAAGAAATTATTGTTAAAATCTCCAGACATGAAATTAATATAATTAGATATAGCCCCTGAACTTAAATCTCTCAGCAAGCTAACCAGCAGAAAAAAAGCAGCTAGACTGGACCTCATTAAAACTAAGTGAATAAATGCCAGCTTCCAAAAGAATGCCAACAAGAAAAAAAAAAAAAACTGGATGTGTAAGGTGAGGAAGGGGCAGAAGCCAAGTGACGGAGCACAAAGCACTCTAACTTGGGTGTCAAGAAGCCTGGGTTTATGTCCTGCCAACAAAGGTAACTGGTTTCCAACCATAAATTTTAAATCATTATAACTAGGCTCAAACGTATCTTTATTAATCAAAATAGGAACCATTACAATCAACACGTTTTTGCCAATGAGAAATAAGTTTGTTTATTCTTACGGCATAAAAATCTATGCTTTGGGATTCGATGAACTTTTAGAAAGCATTTTCTGCATCCTGCTGGTTGTGGAAATGTTTTCCCTTCAAAAAGTTGTCAAGATGCTTGGAGAAGTGAGTCAGTTGGCGAGAGGTCAGGTGAATATGGCAGATGAAGCAAAACTTTGTAGCCTAATTCGTTCAACTTTTGAAGCGTTGGTTGTGCGATGTGCAGTCAGGTGTTGTGGAGAAGAATTGGGCCCTCTCTGTTGACCAATGCTGGCTGTGGGTGTTGCATCTCATCGATTTGCTGAGCATTTTTCTCAGATGTAATGGTTTCACTGGGATTCAGAAAGCTGTAGTGAATCAGACCGGCAACAGAACCCCAACAACAGAACCCCAAACAGTGACCATGACTTTTTTGGTGCAAGTTTGGCTTGGGAAGTGCCTTTGGAGCTTCGTCTTGGTCCAACCACTGACGTGGTTGTCGCCGGTTGTTATATAAAATCCACTTTTCATCGCACGTCATGATTCGATAGAGATATGGTTCACTGTTGTTGCGTAGAATAAGAGAAGATGGATTTTTTTCACCTTTCCAATTTGCTTCAAATGCCAAATTACTGTAGAATGGTCGACATTGAGTTCTTCAGCAACTTCTCATGTAGTTGTAAGAGGATCAGTTTTGATGATTGCTCTCAATTGGTCTTTGTCAACTTCCGATGGCCAGCCACTATGCTCCTCATCTTCAAGGCTCTCGTTTCCTTTGCAAAACTTCTTGAACCACCACTGCACTGTATGTTTGTTAGCAGTTCCTGGGCCAAATGCATTACTGATGTTGTGAGTTGTTTCTGCTGCTTTACAACCCATTTTGAAATTGAATAAGAAAATCACTTGAATTTGCTTTTTGTTTAACATCATTTCCATAGTCTAAAATAAATATAAAATAAACAGCAAGTAGTAAGTCATTAGCAAAAAAAAATAAAGCAAGAAATGCAAGTTAAAATTATGTATAACATAACCACATTTATTTATTTATTTACTTATTTATTTATTTAAAGTTCTAGCATACAGGTGCAGAACGTGCAGGTTTGTTACATTGGTATACATGGACCATGGTTGTTTGCTGCACCCCTCAACTTATCATCTAGGTTTTAAGCCCCACATGCATTAGGTATTTGTCCTAATGGTCTTCCTCCCCTTGCCCCCCACCCCCCAACAGGCCCTGTTGCGTGATATTCCCCTCCCTGTGTCCGTGAGTTCTCATTGTTCAACTCCCACTTATGAGTGAGAATATGTGGTGTTTGGTTTTCTGTTCCTGTGTTAGTTTGCTGAGAATGATGGTTTCCAGCTTCATCCATGTCCCTGCAAAGGACATTGAACTCATTCTTTCTTATGGCTGCATAGTATTCCATGGTGTATACGCATAACCACATTTATTTAAGAATGTATTCCAATATCAAATGGCAAATTTCAACAATGCAAAAACTGCAATTACTTTTGCACTAGCCTGATACATAACCTTGGACAAATGCCTCAACCCAGTGTTTTTCAAACTATAGCATGACCCAAGGGTCTCAGTATGACTTGTTAAAATACAGATTTCTGGGCAGCACCCCCAGAGTTGCAGATTCCATAGGGTGGGGTCTGAAAATGTGCATCTCTAACAAGTTCCCAGGGGAAACTGGTGGTGCTGGTCCAAGGACCCCACTTTGGGAACCACTGGGCCTTTCTGGGCCTCAGTTTCCAAATCAATAAAATGAAAAAAGAAACCAGATAATCTCTAAGCTCCAACTTCTCCTAAATCTCTATGAAACAAACAACCTGGGGAAAGCAAGGACTGGATCACAAAGAATGTTGTATTCCACAGCATCATGGACAGCTGTGTGCTGCCTATAATTTTAGGAGGTGACTGTGCAAACACGCTGCCAGGGAGGACTGTACTCCAGTGATTCCACCAATTCACCGAAGGCCAGAAAGCAAGACAGGGTTGTGAGTGATGCGTCCGGGGAGCCAGCAACGGGTGCTTCCTCCCCACTCATTAAAAAAGGAAAAAAGAGAAAACTGCAGGAAACATCAACAATATCATTGGTCAAAAATGATGCTAATTTGATAAGAATCCCAGTCAATTTGTGAGGAAGTGCAGCCACAAGAGACTGAGGAAAGATACTCTATTTTATGATTCTGGGGACAGGAGGACCATTTGAAAGGATATACATTATCCTGTTTGAACTTTAAACGCAAAGTCAATTGTTAGTTTTTGTCACCCTTGGCCACTTTCATCTGCTATTAAATGAGCATATTGACTATGATTGTCTTCTTGGTAGGAAAATGAAACTGAAAACAACCATAAAAAAGTACATGTAAACTCCAGAGCCTATTGAAGGGTCTGAGAGTCCTGTGCTCACTTTTATACTTGTTAGTTTATGTAAGTAAAGAAAGTAAAAATTTTTGAGTCTTTTAAATTCCTTGACTATCCAGACCATTACCCCTGCATTTGTTAATAAATATACATCTCTTGTAACCATAACGTGAGTGCAACAGAGTGTATTCAAGTGATATAGTTAAGTACCTGTGAGCAAATTTAAAGATGTATTTTATTTATACTTAGTCGTTTATACATGTATAATAAACCTATAAGTTTATATATGTATAATAAACCTATATAATAAGAAAAACTTATTTTTATATAGTATTCATATACTACCTCATCTACAATGTCTCCTTGATCCCTCAAAATCAGTTTCATAGTAAAAAAAAAAAAACTTACTTTTAGATGAAAATCTTTTTTAATATACACGCATATTCAATTACTCCTATGGTTAAAAATATTACTTTGGAGTGAGGCCAACCTAAGTTCAAAGTTCGGTTCCACCATTTGGTAGCTAAGAGAGGTTGGGCAAGTTACTTAACCCTTTTGAACTTCAGTTTCCTCCCAGGGAAAATGGGGATAAAAAAATCTTATCTTGTAGGGTTATTATGAAGATTACCTGAATTAATAATGTAGAATAAAGCACAGCATTTATAAAATGATGGTCATTATTATAAAACAATGTGACTGTTTTTGTTAAAAGTTTAATAAATTATGTATGGAAGCGCTAATAAATATTAATATAATCAGTTTCCAACTTAAAAAATTAGGTCTTTATTTCCAAGGTTAAACTCACAAATAATGTAGAACTTAACAGATTCTAGGAGGGAAAATGTTGCTAACTGTGGTAACCTAACAAGCAATGCCCATCTCCTAAGAAAAACAGGAAAATCTTATGTATTTGCTAGTTGGTCTTTCCTCTTAGACCTTCAGCCATAAATTACATCTAATGATTCATGTTTGAAATGGCTTTTTTTGGCTGAATCTCTGACCTTAACTACTAGTTCTTTAGATTCTTTCACCACCATGTACTGCATGAAGTTCTACCGCCTATTTGCTATTTCTGTACACATGCCCTTTTCCAGAAATCACCTGGGCATAAGTGTCTGGCACCATTCAGTCGCATTTAAAGACAGCTCAAAGCACTGAATTCACCTACGGGATAAAAAGGATGCAAAAATACCCAGGGTTTTCAGATTCCACACCTAAGTGAGATCATGCGGTATTTGTCTTTCTCTGCCTGGCTAATAAGCTCACTATTAGCTTATTAGCTATTAAGTCCTCCAGGTTCACCCATGTTGTCATAAATGGCAGAATTTCCTTCTTTTTATAGCTGAATAATATTTCAGTGTACATATATATATACAGATATACACACCACATTTTTAATGTCCATCCATTGGTTGATGGATACCGAGGCTGTTTCCATATCTTGGCTATTGTAAATAATGCTTCAATGAATATTGGGGTGCAGATATCTGTTTGATATGCTGGTTTTGTTTATTTTGGACATCTACCCAGAAGTGAGATTGCTGGATCTTATGGCAGTTCTGTTTTTAGTTTTTGAGGAACCTCCACACTGTTTTCCATAATGGCTGTACCAATTACATTCCTACCAACATCATCCATACAAGGGTTTCCTTTTCTTCACAACTTCTCCCACATTTGTCTGTTGTCTTTTTGATAATAACCATTTTAACAGGTGTGAGATGATATCTCATTGTCATTTTTATTTGTATTTTCCTGATGATTAGTGATGTTGAAAGCCTTTCCATATACCTGATGGTCATTTGTACATCTTTTTTGAGAAATATCTATTCAGTTCCTTTGTCCATTTAAACAAATTTTTTTTCTTAGATCTGGAAAGCCCACTTTTTAATTGAGTTTTTTTTTTTTACTATTGGTTATAGAAGTTCTTTATATATCTTAGATATTAACTCTTTATCAGATATATGAGTTACAAATATCCTCTCCCATTCTGTAGGCTGATTTTCACTCTGTTGATTGTTCCTCTCTTGTGCAGACGGTTTTTAGTTTGAGGTAGTTGCACTTGTCTATTTTTGCTTTTGTTGCCCGTGCTGTTGGTATTGTATCCAAGAAATCATCGCTGAGGCCAATGCCGAGAAGCTTTTCCCCTGTTTTCAAAAGTCTATTAGTTTTATAGTTTTAGGTTTTTGTATCAAGTCTTTAATCCATTTAATTGATTTTTGTGTATGGTATAAGGTGAGGATCCAATTTTATTCTTTTGCATGTAGATATCCAGTTTTCCCAACAACATTTATTGGCAAGGCTATCTTTTTCTTACTGTATATTCTTGGCCTTTGCTGAAGATCATTTGATCATAATATATGTATGGGTTTATTTATGGCCTTTCTTTTCTATTCCAACCCTCCATACATCTGTTTTTATGCCAGCACCACACTGTTTTGATTATTGTAGCTTCATAATATATTGTGAAATCAGGAAGCGTGATACTTCCACCTTTATTCTTCTTTCTCAAAACTGCATTGTCTATTTGGGTCTTCTGTGGATACATATGAACTTTAGGATTTTTTTTCTATTTTTGTAAAGACTGACATTAGAATTTTGATAGGGCTTACATAGAATTTGTAGATCACTTTTGATAGTATGATATTTTAACAATATTAGTTCTTTCAGTCTATGAACACAGGATATCTTTCCATTTATTTGCATCTACTTTAATTTTTTTCATTAGTGTTTTATAGTTTCCAATGTACTAGCCTTTCACTCACCTCCTTGGTTCCGTTTATTCCTAAATATTTTATTTTTTTGGTGCTATCATAAATGGGATTGTTTGCCTAATTTCCTTTTTGGATAATTTGTTGTTTGTATATAGAAATGCAATTTATTTTTATATGTCAATTTTGTATCCTGAATCTTTATTGAATTTGTGTGTTAGTTTTAATAATCTTTTGGTGGTCCCTTTAGGGTTTTCTATATATAAGATTACGTCATCTGCAAACAGAGATAATTTCACTTCCTTCTTTCTAATTTGGATGCCTTTTATTTATTTTCTTGCCTAATTGTCCTGGCAAGAACTTCAAATACTACGTTGAAGAGAAGTGGTGAGAGTGTGCATCTTTGCCTCATTTTAGATCTTAGAGGAACCACTTTCACCCTTTCAGAATTTTATATGATGTTAGCTGTGGACTTTACATATATGGCCTTTATTGTGTTAACTTCCTTTTATCCTAATTTGTTGAGAGTTTTTATCAATAAAGGGTGTTGCGTTTTGTCAAATGCTTTTTCCACATCTATTGAGATGATGATGTGATTTTTATCCTATATTTTGTTAATATGGTGTATCAAATTGATTTATTTGCATATGTTGAATAATCTTTGCATCCCAGGGATATTTTACTCCATCATGGTATGTTTTACTCCATCATGGTATATGATCCCTTTAATGTGCTATTCAATTTGGTTTGCTAATATTTTATTGAGTATTTTTGTATCCATTGTCTTCAGGTATATTGGCTTGTAGTTTTCTTTTCGTGTGGTCTTTTTGGCTTTGTTATCAGGGTGATGCTTGCCTCATAAAAAGAATTTGAAAGAAGATCCTGTTCTTTTTTGGAAGAGTTTAAGAAGGAGTATATAAATACCATCAACTCCCCACTTCTGAGATACTATAAAGACTTTGGCAAGTGGTGATCTCTTTTTTATTGAAGTAAGTCTAATAAACTTAACTGTGCTTGATTAACAGGATTTTTAGTTGTGTTTTGTGGAGTCAACAGTTGACCTGCCAGTATTATATCCATATTTTACAAATGAAGAAACTGAGGCACAGAAAGGTGAACTAACTTTCAAAATGTTTCAAAATCACATGGCAGAGCTGGGACTAAAACTCAGATATTTCAGACACTGAAGTCCAATCTCTTAGGCAGTCAGTGGAGGCTATAAATGGAAAGTCAGGAGTTTGGACATTTTTGGTACCCAAAGGGATATTCAAAGCCCCCCTCCTAAAGCCTTCCAGTCCCCTGCCCTGCTTAGGACCTCTCTCTACAATATCACTGGCATGTGGCCATGTACCTTCTGTTTTAATGTTTCCAGCTATAGGTCCCATCTGACTCAGAGGGCAGCCCATTGCCTGACTCAACTGAATGAGGCACCCTTTAGCACTGGGTATTTATAAAGGAAAAGAAGCCCACTTTAGAAGCATGGACCTATCCCATGTCCCCCCAGCCCTGGCACAAGAATAGAAGATGCTCACAATCCAGGATCCTTCTGCTTGGAATGGCATTGGCTTGTGGTGGCATGACTTTAATTACTCTGTCTAAACCATGGTTCAGCCTGGCAGGTCCCCTTGTTTCTCATTCTTTGGTGTGCAGGAGAGTAGAGATGAACCTTCGGGAATCTCCTAATAGCACTAACCATAGCACTCCCTGTTAGTGCCCAGGCCTCAGATTTTTATGCTGAGTGATATAGTTTGGATGTTTGTCTCCTTCAAATATTGTGTTGAAATATGATCCCCAATGTTGGAGGTGGGCCCTTGTGGGAGGTGTTTGGGTCATGGGGATGGATCCCTCATGAATGGCTTGGTAATAAGTTGCCACCAGATATGACTGTTAAAAATAATCTAGGACCTCCCCACTCTCCTATGCTCCCTTTCTTACCATGTAATATGCCGGCTCCCCTTCACCTTCTGCCATAATTACAAGCTTCCCGAGACCTCACCAGAAGCCAATGCCAGCATCTTGTTTCTTGTACAGTCTGCAGAACTGTGAGCCAAATAAACTTTTTTTCTTTATAAATTACCCATCCTCAGGTATTCCTTTATAGCAATGCAAAATGGACAAACACATTGAGTCTCCAGACTTCTGTTCATCAGATCACAGCCAGCCTCCCACTGATCCTTTCCCCAAGGCTATCACCTCAGAAGCAGGGAGCAGGGGAGGTGGTGGTGAGGCATGGAGGGAGGTACAACTCATTGACTTATTTCCTCTGAAACCCAGGCAAAGAATTCAGGGAATAATTCATCTGACCATTTCTTTTTAAAATTTAATAAGTAAGAACACTCTTCTGGCTAAGTCATGCTCACTGGTACAAAGTTAACTTTTAATACATGATCACTTTGAGGCCAAAATATAATTAAAAATTCTTTGGTTTCTATCTTCTCCAAAGGGGATAAACATACACAGAAGAATATGATCATACATGGAACAATATTTGATTTGTCTTTTTTCACTCTAACCTCAAGATTAGAAATTCACCCAGAGGATTTTAAGAAGAATTCACTACCTAAAAGATACTAGCTTAACTCCCAAATTCACATAAACCATAAATCTGAGGATGAAGTCTTCCACCAAAACTATTAATTTTTGAATAAAGGGTAGAGGTTGGGGACAACGACAGATTCCTGGAACATACCTCTACATACCTCTCTCCAAGTTTCTATTCATTCATCTAACAAATTAAATCCACCAAACTATAAATCAACCCAGGCTACAGTGTTTCATCTCCTCCATAAGAATTTCATTCAAACTGATCAAAATTCTAGCCGAAATTCAGAAAAACTCGATATCTGTTTTTCACTGGTCTTTAATGCTAATGATCCTCTTGGAAGAGAGAACACAAGGTCTATCTGAAATGATTTGTTCATAGTAAGCCCAGGTCTACCCCATGTACTTAATAATAATTTCCATAATTTTTCCATACATAGATCTCACTCAGCTCTCTGAAATAAAATTTATCCAGGTCCAGAGATTTGAACTTAGTTTCAGAAACTAAGTACATTCTCATTGCCTCCTCCCAAATCTAGTGCTTCACTTTGTTCTTTAACCAGTATCGTTATTTTCTGAGTTTGAACTAGGGTGGTGGTGATGGGAATGGGAATACAGTGTCAATATGATAGAAAAATTGGAGAGAGAATAGGCACAGCATGGCAAGTGATTAAATGTGGGGGTGTGGGTGTGACAAAAATGACCAGCTGATGGCCAAAATTCACACTGTTCTAAGAGCATTGTCAAGAAGTGACTGTACAGACAGTATTGTCAACAGGTAACATTTCCCAGCCCTCCTGGTACCTCAGTGGGGCTACATAATGAGCTTTTGCTATTAAAATGTGAAACAAAGTGATGTGTGTTGCTTGTGGATCAAAATGGTTAAAAAGTGGATGAAAAAATCTCTCCATGATGAAAATTGCCCCATCCACCACTGAATAGAAAAGAATTCTAGGGTCCTAGAGAGGATACTTTTGAGGACACTTTCAAGCCTATGTCCTTGAATGGCCATGTGGACATTCCTCCCAACCCAGAACACTGATGTTGTACTTTACATGAGTGAGACTGTAAACCAAAAAGTATCTGAGACAAGTCTCAATCAATTTCAAAGTTTATTTTGCCAAGGTTAAGGACAAGCATGTACACAGCTTTAGGAGGTCCTGAGAACATGTATCAAAGGTAGTTGGGTTACAGCTTGATTTTATACATTTTAGCAGGGACAGGAGTCACAAGCACACATCAATTAATACATGTAAGGTATACATTGGTTTGGTCCATAAAGATAGAACAACTCAAATGGTGGGGGCAGGGTGACCTCCAGGTCATAGGTGGATTCAAAGATTTTCTTATTGGTGATTGGTTGAAAGAGTTAAGTTATTATCTAAAGACCAGGAGTCAATGAAAAGGAATGTCTGGGTTAAGATAAGGGGTTGTGGAGACCAAGGTTCTTATTATGCAGGTGAAGCCTCCAGGTAGCAGGCTTCAGAGAGAATAGATTGTAAATGTTTCTTATCAGACTTAAAAAGGTACCAGACTCTATCTCTCTAGGATCAGGAAAAGACCTAGAAAGGGGAGGACATTCTCTACAGTACGTAGATTTCCCCCACAACAGACATCTCTGCAGGGCCATTTTAAAATACATCAAAGAAATATATTTCAGGGTAAAATATTTTTATTTCTGTCAGGGCCTGCTATCTGTCATTTAGTGATGTATTTTATTACTACAGAGAGTCTATTTGGTCAGTCTTAAGATCTCTGTTTTGATGTTAATGCTGGTCAGTTGTCCCTGAATTCCAAAGACAGGAGGGTATAATGAGGCATGTCCAAACCCCATTTCCCATCATGGCCTGAACTAGTTTTTCAGATTTACTCTGGAGTGCCCTTGGCAAGACGGGGTCCACTCAATTGGTTGGGAGGCTTAGAGTTTTATTTTTGGTTTACAAGACATAAATCACTATTGTGGTAAGCCACTAAGATTTTTGGGTTTACTAGTTATAGCAACTATTGTTATCATTATTAAAACAGACATGGACATGAAAAGTTATAAACACTTTTTAGTCTATGGGGGCATCCAGCAATTTGGAGAATGGTGGCACTATTTTCAAATAATGAAAAGTATCAGGAGGAGGGCCATCTAGGAGGGAGGTATCTATTCCCAGCTGAAAGCATCATCGTGTGAGGGGAGTGCCGCAAACTGGGAATAAGAAAGCTTACTGCTAGACTCAGCTACTCCCCTTAAAAATATATCCTCAAAAAAGTCACTTAACTTTTCAGCCTCAATTTCCTCATCTGAGGGATAATATATGAGGACAAGTATTACAAATAATACAAAGATATGCCAATGTAAAATATCATTATTATAATGTTATCATTTACTTTTAAAACCATAGGGAAACTCACAGATCATTTCAGTAAGAAAAATACTAAATCTTTAGCAGTTACTTAACTGGGCACTGCATTAACTCAAAATTTTCATGACATAGATACTATTATTATCATCATTGATTTGCAGATGAAAAAAATTGAAACAAAAATGGGTTTAGTAATTTTCTCAAGGTCACATCACTAATAAGCAGAAAAGTAGGGATCAAACCCAGACAGTCTGGCTCCCAAATCAGTGCTCTCCACCACCATAAAGCGATGTCCTCTCTAGGTACAGCTTCATTTTAGATGGGGGAACTCAGGTCATGTCACACAGGTGGTTATGCACTAAATATAGACTACTGTGACAGAGAAGGCAATTTTCTCCCTGGGAAAATTTTAGTTTCTCATAAAAGGCTGGTTCTGCAGAAAATCACTGAACTGAAAACGCATAAATTACTAAGAAAACTGAACCAGATATTTGAGCAGAATTTATGTTGATAGGAGAAAACACAAAATGAGCCTTACCCTTGCTATATCTTTCAAATATGAGATAGGGATGTGCAGATGGATTTATTTAAATGTTTTCCAGCTAAACTTTTCCTATGGTTCTAAGATATATCAAGATCCTTAGAGAGGTAGACTCCAGTTCCTTGGACCTCTTCTGATGCAGAGCAGAGAAATGGCTCCAGAGTGACCAAGAGGCCACATCAAGCTTAACTTTCCTTTTGAAAGCCCTTGGACAGGGTAAAACAAGTCTGAAGAGCTGTCAGGAGAGCCACAACGTGCTCCTGCTCCTTGAGCCTCCTGAGGCACCTGCCCCGCTCAAGAAGAGCCCCTCCCATGCCATTGATGTCAACTGAATCTTCATCTGGACAAAACCACCTGTGAGCAAGACTGTCTTTCAGATGCCATCTGAAGTCATCACATGAACTAATGGGTTCTCCTGGCACGAGACCATTCAGACATGTTTACATATCAGAGAAAATCTCATGCATCTGGATGCCCCAGAGGCAACATGGTTCTTCCCTAGAACCAACTGAGGACAGGATCCACGTGTCTTACTCACACCTACTGATTCTGTTTGTGGAATGTCATCATCCTCTTAAGACACAGATGAACATCTTAGATAAATTTCCAGATGGCTAGTCTACCCCTTGCCACTCCCGCATGGAGATAGACTTGGGTATATATGTTGCTACAGACCTGTACAGACACTTCTGAATATGTTTATCATCTCTATATGGGCTCTTTATTTCTGACCATGCATTGACCTTGACTGCTTTAAGAAGAGGCAGGAAATGATAAGATGAATCAAGAAGTAAAAAACAAATTAGAAAAACAAAGAGGAGAGGATAAAGTAGAGGATAAATTAGAGGGTTTGGGGGTCTCTGAAAGATGAGAAAGAGGCTGATTACTGCATAGATTTTTTTTTTCTTTTCTGTTCCAAAGCCAGGGTCTCTGTTGTAGAACTGCTGACAAAAAATACAAATAATGCCTGCATCACAGACTATCATAGGGAGAAAAGAGAAGTAATAATTTTTCACCTTTGGACTTCACTGCTTGCAAAGCCTCTCCTATGTCTTACTTAATTGATCCTCACCACACCTCATTTTCCAGGAAACTGAGGCCAAATGGTTTAAGTGATTTGCTTAAGGTCACAGAGCTCTAAACAGAATGTGTCTACCAATGTCAACCCAGGCTCTGCCCTACACCACACTCCCTCTTGCATCACCATGTAAATCCAAGAAAGAACATTGGTCGTGCCATCAACCAGGCACACAATTGAGGATGAATTACAACCTCTTTAGGGCTCGGTATCTTCACCTGGAAAATGAGGTTACACTAGAAACAGATGATCTACAGTTCCAAAAGTCTATGAATCAGAAGTCTGCACATCTATGAATTTTAACAAACTACTATTTTTAAGTTGCCAGTTATGCTTTATTAGTGGGTCATGAAATTAATTTAGTGAGTAGCCAACATTTCCTTTTTTTAAAAATGAAGCAGAACAGAAAAGGTTGGAATAGATTAAGGTAATGTAAGGTAGGATAAAATGGAGTAGGGTTGGATAGGATGGAAGAAAATGTCAGAATGTATCCCATGTAGTAAGGGTGAAGGTTGTTTTGTAAAACCATGTATATGTACTGAGTCACAATATAAAACTTATTTTTTACTATGGCACACAGTGAAAAATGATTGAAACCTAGATTTAAATTATAGACTCACATGACACATTATCATGGAGTTTTACTGTAGTCCCCAAATATATGTACATTTGCTGCTTTTTGTGGATTATTTTGTCTGTGGTTTGACTTTCTCTTTCCTCCTTGGTATCTTTCCCCTTAGACCAGGAGTTCTCATGCCCTCCTTCCCTTTCTCACTTGCTAAGCATCCACCCTCTTTGGGGAGGTTTCTGGCTGCTGCCAGGGAGGGGAGTTCTGAAGGAGGAGAAGGTGTCAAGGTGTTAGATGGAATTGCAGGCTCTGTCAAGCTTATCACATCTGGTTTCCTGAAAGGAGAAACACAAAGGATGAAGAAAGTCTAGTTGATAATACTGAAGGCCCTGGAGATTCTGGACAATAGTGTCATTGTCTGGGAGGGACAGGGCTACAATTATCTACATTTCTGGCTCATCCACCTACTCCTCACAGGGGATGACTAATGTAAGTGTGTCCCAAGTCTTCAAATAAGGATCTCTCAGATGGAGCCTATGTTGAAAGGGGTTTGTATTTTACATATTTGTATAAATGGGGGCATGTATGTATAACTGGGGGTTGTTTCTGCTTTCCCAAGGCTGAATACCCAAAAGAAACGATCTAAAAATCACACAAGAAATTAAAGTTTGGGGAGGGAATTGAGGACTAGGACTGCTAGTCTGTTGCTCAAAACCACTCTCCCCAAAGAAGGACTGCCCCCCTCTAGTTCAAGTTTAAGCAGATGAGACAGGATCTCCATGGGGCTGAATAGAATTCCATGACCCTGGAGGCCCCCATGGCAGATTTCCAATTGTTTCTCTTTCCTTGATCCTCTCAGGTACAATAGCTCTCATTTTCTGTGTAATTCAAAG
This sequence comes from Pan paniscus, assembly GCF_029289425.2. NCBI lineage: Eukaryota > Metazoa > Chordata > Mammalia > Primates > Hominidae > Pan > Pan paniscus. Next base: position 67,368,512 of record NC_073264.2, read on the forward strand.
TTTGAAGTCAAGGTCGGTGACTAGAAAATGAAGCTTCCTGTGCTATCAGATTCTCGGTCATTCAATGTCTGAGATGAAGGTCGGTTAAAAACATTTGACTGAGACCTTTAATTCTAAATCATCGGGGTGGAAACTGGAGATGTAGCATCCTAATTCTTCCTATCAGCCTGGTCTCAGGAAGCTTGGTTTGGAATAATGTTCAGGAAATTATTAATAATGAGAAAACATTGTTCCTAGTAGCCACAGTCTATTAAAGAGATGTGAAATATAAGTGGAATCTCATGGGTTCTGCATAAATATTCTCTTTTGTTCCCTCAGTGACAAAACTGGTATCTCCTTCAAGGGGCTGCAGGTAAAGATGAGATGAGGGCAGTCCCCCAGGTTCTACTTGGCTCCATGCACTGAGCTCTGTGCACAGAGGATCACAGTGTCCATTTCAGATCTGCCTGGCAATGGTGTCTTGCCAAGTACTACTGTGTTAGGCAGCCCCTGGTGGCCCTATAAAATGGTTGACCTACTATTGACCTGCTCTGTGTCACTGGTGCTCAAGAGGAGTCTCTCTGGCTAAATTCTCATGGGCCCCATGATAGATTATAATAAAGATTATAAAGGCACAACCAAGGCCTAATAGCTCCCAACTGTCCTACAGTACAAGGAACATCAGTGAGCCCCTTCAGGGATGCAGGCAGGTTAAGTCAGCAATGACTACATGGCTCTTCCACCAGGCACAACTCCCTTCCCAAGTCCCATATCCTAAAAAGAAGGCCAAATGGTCCACCAAGGTCAGCCCAATATTTTTGCAAAAACAAACCTTTTCTTAATTAATTATCCGATCCAAACGTAACTGCCAAAAATTTCCACAGGTGAAAATTTTGTATAATCTTCATGATAAAAAAATGACTTGCCAGAAATTACCTTTCTGTGCTTATGACTGGACAAGAGACATTAGACATCATTCCTGTCCTGATCATAGTCAAATAAGTTAAACGCTTGCAGATGGGAGAACAAAGCATTAAGAAGATATTTAGATTAGATAAAATCAACATTAAAATCATGTGTAAGACATGAGAAAGTTACCAAAGATGACAGGAAAGGGCACTGGTGGGACACATTGGGAAAGGGTAGAAAAGGTGCTAATAGTTTTAATTACCTACTATGCGTCACACACTGTGTTAGCTATCATACAGCTTTTATTTCATTTAACTTTTATAACAGCCTTGGAGGGAAGGCATTATTATCTCCTTTTAACAAATGAGGAAGCTGACATTTAGTGATTAAATAATTTGTCCTAATATCTATCTCCTATGGATATTGTAAAGATTAAATGAAATGATGCAAGTAAGTCCTTGGAACTCTTGTTATAATTCCCAACATATATTTCATCATTGCTTAGGTTTTCTCCACCTTGAAAAGTCTGCAACTGTTACTGTTAGCTCAGTGGATATTTGTCATTGAAAGAGACCTCATGGCACAGTCAAGATGGCAGCCTAGGGCAGGGAGCTAGACTCCATAGCCCATTACTCCCTCAAGCATGGTTTTATTTGTTTATATCTGTCCTCATTCTTTGCAATATTATGAGATGGGTCACAGGGAACAAATGTACATTTAAAACTCAAGATCAAGAAAATAAAAATATATCAAGAAAAGGCCAAAAACAAATATATGGAGACCATAAGAGTCTGGGAAGCTGCTCTAGCTGAATCCTGATGTACTGGGAACAGAGTTTTCTGAGCATCAACACAGAGGGAGGCTGAATAACTTACCCAGCTTTCCTTGCTCAAGAGGAAGAAAATGTACCAGTTCCTTAAGGGAAGTAAAGTGTGTCCCTAAATTTATGCATCAAATAAATTTTTCACATGAAACTTCATGTTAGACGCATTACATAGATAATGACTTCAATAACAGAAAATGCAGTCATAGTTTCAATAGGGCTCCTTCTTGTAATATCTCAGTGAAAGCCAGCAGGATAACAAAACACAGTTCAGTGAACACAGCCTGCTGGAGGCCAAGCAAGATGGTCCAAATGCATTTTTCCTACAATCTGGTTTGATCAAAGAGTGAAGAACAGAAAGTCTGAAGAAATGAATAGAGTTTTCAACAATCTTCCATAGAGAGTTCTATCTTAATGGAAAATGCTAGAACTGTCAGTCATTGCCTGTCCCACTCTCCAACTCACCCCCTTCTAAGGAATGTACTCTACCAAGCCACCATGACCCCACTTGCACAAGACACAGGTGGCTAGAACAGGGCAGGCATTTCATCACATGGCCAGAGACCTGTGCTGCCTGGCTTCAAAGATGAGCAGAGCTGGTCATAGTATTCCCCAAGAATTTGAATTTACAGCACTAGTTGGAAACAGTGGCCACAGCTGAATGGACTGAAGGGCAAGGGTGGGAGAGGCTGTGATGGCCATGTGCTGAATTTAAGGGAGAGGGAAACAGAAGATACCACTTCAGAAAAAGGCTGCTGGTAAAGAGGGAGCCCAGAGCACATAGACACACACACAGAGACACTGGGTGAGGGAGAGACCATCCAGTTCTTGACAGAGAGATGGTGATCATGCTGTCTCCCCAGGGGGCTGCTTCAAACCCAAGATACCTCCCATTTCCAGAACTGGTTGTGATGAGAGACTTCTTTTTTAAATTCCCAGGAGAAACCTGGATCCTTAAAATAAACTCCCATTTTCTTGGGTGAAGTTGAGTGAGCATTCCGTGTAACCAAGTGATCCTTACTAAAACATGGGCTTTTAATCAGAGTTGAGCAACAGACAGTACAATGTTCTAGTCTCTAGATTGCAGGCATTTGTGTTGTCAAGTGAGGGCAGATTGAATACATGAGAGATCAAAACAGATGTTATAACACACATCAACTTGGATGAATCTTAAAGGCATTATGCTGAGTGAAAGAAGCCAGTCTCAGAAAGTTACACACTGTATGATTCCATTTCTATGTCATTCTTGAAAAGACAAAATGATAGTGATAGAGGAGAGATCAGCAGCTCCCCAGGGCAGGGGTAGGGGGAGAATGTGACTGTAAAAAGGCAGTAGAAAGGAGTTTTGGGGGCGGTAGTACTGGATATCCTGATTGTAGTCGTGGTTACACAAATCTATACCTGTATTTAAAGTCATAGAACTACAAGTAGAAAAGAAAAAAAAATGGAGAGAGAGAGAGTTGAACTCTTGAGTTAGAAGGGTCACTGATCAGAATTTCAGCCAAACCAGGAGGGTCAATTCTAGGCAAAATTGTCTTGACATAAGGCACTACTTTCTACTCTTAGCCTTACCCTTGTAGTCCTCAATACCTCCTTCTCTTCTCCTGGCTGGCATTGCCAGAGGTGAGGGATGTTTTAATAGCTAGGATCAGAAGGTCTTGCCATCCCTTCTAAAATCCCACTGTAAATACAAACAATCTATTCTTCCTACAGATGGTCTTGGTATGGGAAGAAACAAGATGGCTTAGAAGTAGCACTAAAATTCCTCAGAGATATGGAAAGAAAAATCTCTAAGCAGGAAACATGCTAATACCAGAGTAGAGAGAATTAGGGTAAAAGCAGCTTTTTCTATAATTAGAATGACTATGTCCAGGATTTGGGGTTGGATTTACAGGTGGGAAGGAAAGGACTTTGGCAGAACGGGCCTTGGGTCTTCCTGGTGAGGCTAGAAGTGTCCATACACATGGTGCAGCTTCCTGGTCTCAGCCAACAAGGACACCTTGCTTTGCATCACTCCATTCTCCACACAGGCATTTCCTTTAGGAATCTTGCAGAGAAGCATGGCTGGGACAGCCCAGAGAATAGACATTTCTGTGTTCCTAGCCAAATGGCATGATAATACTGCCAAAATTTTACCCCAGTGTTTTATTTCTGACAGTGGTGTCTTTATGTGCTTGTATGCCTTGTGCTGAGCACAGTGGTTTGCCATAATAGCACACAGCAAGTAATAAAAATGTAGTGAGTGAGTGAGCAGAGAGAGGCAAATAGAGAAAGGGAGGGATGGAAGAGGGAGGGAGGACCACATGCAGCATAAGACTCACTCCCTCAGGGAATGTGTGATCTGACCTTGGCAGTCACTCATTCAGCAGTTAGTCATTGAGTGTTGGCTTGACAGCTTCCTTTCACCTTTGCATATCCACTTTCCACCCTCATCCACACTACTCGTGCCTCAGATACCCAACTGTAGAGACTGAATGAAGAGGGTACCCTTGTCCCCTGGCGTCCAGTCAGGTACAGTCACTGGGGAGCACCAGCAGGAGATAAAAGGAGGGAGGAGAGTTACACTGGAGAATTAACCCCCCACCTCCAGCTCCCTCTCTAAGGGGTTGCCATGGGCAGGCTGCAGCCCTTCTATAAAGTGGCCCTGTTCACACAGCTCTCTGTGTCTCTGGGTTACAGAAACTCCTCCCCCATTCAACCGTCAGACTTGGGGTGATAATGACTCTCCACTGTCATTAACTTGGGTGCTGCACCATACCTTCTGGTTTGATACATCCTGCCCACACCTTGGTAAGTAATCATTATGGAAAACTATGAATTACCTCTATTTGAGTACACCATTTGCTTTCTGCCAGGACCCTGTTGATGCAAGTGCCACTCATGTGCCAGACACTACACTAATCTCTGGGGCTCCAAATACAGATTAGACAGAGCTCCTCTAGGAGGTTACATTGTAGTAGATGACAGGTGCATAACAGCAAATTCTTATGCAGGCTGGCGTGTGTAGTGAAGGAGCTATGCACAGGCTAGTGCTATTGAAAGTGGGTTTCTGAAAATTAGGCAAGAATCTGCCTCTCAGCAAAGCAGTGGAGAGCTCCCTCTGTGCACTGCAGAAAATCCAGAGATAATGCCCACAGAGCTCATCTTGCTCAGGTTTTTACTGGTCCTTAGAAGAGCAAGGAATGGCTTATTTGATAGTTCCAATTTGGAGTTGCAGAAACAAAAGCAAGTTCAACATGAAATCTAGCTATTCAACTAACTATACTCTTTAGATTCTCCCACTAGCTCACTACAGTCTTTTAATTAGGGTTTTTAGCTTCTTTTTATTCTATCCCTGTTTGCTCATTTCTTAGTAATTTCTTAACTTTTTTGACTTAAGAAATATTACAGTACTTTTTTTTACACAAGGAGAGATTTATTTTTCTTACGTGACAAGAAGGTTAGAGATAGGCTATTGCTGCTGTTGTTTTAGCTGCTCATAAGTGTTATGAAGACCCAGTTTCCTTCTATATTTCCGCTCCACCAACTTCAGTGTGTTAGCTTTTTGTCTTTGTGTTTGCCATCTCGTGGTTGCAAGATGACAGCCTCACCCCAAGCATCATGGGCAAGTTCAAGGAAAGAAGGAGGAGTTAGGTAAGTTCTCTCCTGCTTATACCATTTCTCAAGACAGCAAAGATGTTTCAGATGCTCCAAGTAGACTTACTCTTATATCTTATTGGCTAGAAGTACAGAAGCAGTTCATGTGATCACCTCTAGCTGCAAGCAATGCTGGGAAATTGAGTATCTGGTTTTCACTTTTGTGTCTGGTTGCCCTCTCCTCCTGCTGTTACAGAGTTTCTCTTCTTTTCTTTTTTTTCACCTAGAATAATCTCTTTGTACCTATTCAGCTCACTAAAGCGATACTTTACATTTTTCCTGAACATGGGACATAGAGGGCTTCCTTCAGTTGTCACTCAACTTTCTCTTTATTGGGAGATATTAGTATGCTCTGAATGACAGCAAAAGCTTTAGCTATAATAACCCCATGTAAAATAAAAGGATATCTATGTTAGTGTATGAAACAGTAGCAATACACAGTTTGCAATACACAGTAGCAATACAATTTGGAGTATCTAAACTGTAACTTGAATGGATCCTCAGATAAGTAACAACAAAAGACTGTTAACATTTTTTAAAAACTTGGTAGAAAGTCAGATAAGACTCAAAAACAATGGGCCAAGGAGAATGAGAAGACCACATACACCAGAACTGGCCACCCACTAGTTATCTGCCATCTTACATGTTCACTGTCTTCTCAGACACTGACATGCATTGGAGGTGGCATGGCATAAGGGTCAAGAGCAGGGGATCTGAAGCTACACCTTGGAGTTACCACTTTCTAGTTCCATGATCTTGGGCAGGTTCCTTAGGCAAGGTTCCTCAGCTTCCTTGCCTGTTTTGGAGATCATAATAGTACCTACTTCGTAGATTGTGAAGATTTAATGAAACATACATACAAAGCACTTTAAACAGTGTCTGGCTCACAATAAGCATTTAATAAATATTTTGAATAGCAGTTGTTATTGCTGTAGTAGTTTTTGTTGTTGTCATTATTATTATTATAATTGGAACTTAAAGTAGCTTCAACATGAGTGGTACTGAGAGGCCACTACAGAAGAGTGAGAGTTCATGGCCAGGTTGCAGTTCCTTTTTGCCCACTGACAAACTGAGTGAATCTAAGTTAAGTCATTTTTCCTTCTCAGGGCTCAGCTATCTATGTTGGTGCTAAACACCTTGGAGTCCCAAAATTCTAGAATCCTATCCTCAGAGTTTAGCCCCTGATATTCCTTTTGAAGCATTCACTCAAACAAGCCATCCAGCTGGTACTACTCAGATCCCATTGACTATAGAACAAGGACAAGTCTACCACAAATGAGGAACCTCAGAGTACAGAATCCACCCCTGGAGGTAAACTGGACACCTGCCTTAGCTTGGTTCCTTTTAACATAAATGTACAACTTCAATTTCCACTTCACCCATTTTACTCCCAGGAAAATTAATCTCTCTTAGCCCCTGACTATTCATAACAGCTACTATTTATGAGTGCCTGTAACGTGCCAAGAACCTTGTATTCATTATTGATAATATTTTCAACATCATTGCAAAAAAGCTATCATTGTCTTCATTTTACTGATTGTTACACTATAAATGAAATTTAAGACAAGATTTCTAAGATCATACAGCAAAATTCACGGGGCTGGTTTTTCAAATAAGGTTTCTTTTTAGTCTAAAAACCAAATTCTATCTTACAACCTCTGGGTGTCCACCAGATCTGCTCTCTCTAGAGACCCTGAAATCATGATCTACACATGCCTCGTTCCCATTCCTACCCCGCCAGCTGCCTTAAGTGAGCACTCATCTACAGATTCAGCATCACCCCATGCTCCAAAACCAGTGCTGTTCCCAGACTTGGTGAATTCAAGAAGTCTTAAAGAGAAATGCTTAATGCTCAGCATCTAAACAACTCAGTCTCTCGTCTCTTTCTGACTACATATATTAATTTTACTTACGTGTCACTTACCTTGTTACCAATACCTTCCTGGTACCTCAGCCTCAGGGACTAGGCCCCCATATCTACTATTCAGGAGTCCAGGTATAATACTGCTCAGAAATCCCATTGTCACCTCTCTCCAGAAATAGCTGCTATCTTCCAGATGTCTTCCCTCGACAAACCCCAAGCTCTCCTGCTTCTTTCTTGATGCATTTACTTATTTATTGAGCCCTGGTATGAGCCAGCCCCATGTTTCCTTCATTCTTCTCCAGAGCCTCAACATATTCTGTTCACACATCCCTGTCTGCCACCTAACCACAGCTAACCCATCTCTGATTATTGACTACTTAATACAAATTAACAAGGCAATTATTTACCATTAAAATATTTTTAACACCACAAATTGGGATACAATTTCCAATTAAAATTTATTTATCCCTTCTAGCTACAGATGAAGTATGGCTTATTGGATCCTAAACACCGGGGTAGACTATTCATCTTAAAGGGTGCCTGATGATTCCTTCAAGGTGTATGTTCTGTGAATGGTGGTGCATCACACTGGTGAAGAACTGAGCCAATAAGTAGAAGGAAGAAATGATCAACACTAAGGAAATTTAGAGCCAAAGGATTGACTATGGATTCAGGCAGGCCTGGGTTTGAATCCTGTCCTCACCTCTCACTAGCCCACTAGTATGGCAATTTACAAACACCCTCCCACCCCCCAACTTCTGAGTATATATCCAAAAGAACTAAAATCAGGACCCTGAAAACATCTGCATTCCCATGTTCACTGCAGCATTATTCCCAATAGTCAAGATACAGAAACAACCTAAATGTCCATGGATAAAGAAAATGTGGATATACATGCAATGGAATATTATTCAGTCTTTTATTTTTTAATTTAATTTTATTTTTTAAGACAGGGTCCTGTTATGTTGCCCAGGTTGGTCTCAAACTCCTGGACTCAAGCAATCCTCCCACTTCAGCCTCCCAAAGTGCTGGAATTACAGGCATGAGCATCTATGCTTGGCCTTATTCAGCCATTTAAAAGATGGAAATCATGGGCAAAGACTTCATGACTAAAACACCAAAAGCAATGGCAAAAAAACCCTAAAACAGACAAATGGGATCTAATTAAACTTAACAGCTTCTGCACAGCAAAAGAAACTATCATCAGAGTGAACAGGCAACCTACAGAATGGGAGAAAATTTTTGCAACCTATCCATCTGACAAAGGGCTAATATCCAGAATCTACAAAGAACTTACACAAATTTACAAGAAAAAAACAAACAACCCCATCAAAAAGTGGGCAAAGGATATTAACAGACACTTCTCAAAAGAAGATGTTTATTCAGCCAACAGACACATGAAAAAATGCTCATTACCACTGGTCATCAGAGAAATGCAAATCAAAACCACGATAAGATACCATCTCATGCCAGTTAGAATGGTGATCATTAAAAAGTCAGGAAACAACAGATGCTGGAGAGAATGTGGAGAAATAAGAATGCTTTTACACTGTTGGTAGGAGTATAAATTAGTGCAACCACTGTGGAAGACAGTGTGGCAATTCCTCAAGGAGCTAGAACTAGAAATACCATTTGACCCAGCAATCCCATTACTGGGTATATACCCAAAGGAGTATAAATTATTCCACTATAAAGACACATGCACACGAATGTTTATTGTGGCACTATTCACAATAGCAAAGACTTGGAACCAACCCAAATGTCCATCAATGATAGACTAGATTAAGAAAATGTGGCACATATACACCATGGAATACTATGCAGCCATAAAAAAGGATGAGTTCATGTCCTTTGCAGGGACATGGATGAAGCTGGAAACCATCATTCTCAGCAAACTGTCACAAGGACAGAAAACCAAACACTGCATGTTCTCACTCACAGGGGGGAGCTGAACAATGAGAACACACGGACACAGGGTGGGGAACATCACACACCGGGACCTGTCAGGGGGTGGGAGACTGGGGGAGGGATAGCATTAGGAGAAATACCTAATGTAAATGTGGAGTTGATGGGTGCAGCAAACCAACATGGCACATGTATACCTACGTAACAAACCTGCACATTGTGCACATGTACCCTAGAACTTAAAGTATAATAAAAAAATAAAAAATAAAATAAAATAAAATAAAAGATGGAAATCTACTATTTATGACAATATGGGTAAGCCTGGAGGACATTATGCTAAGTGAAATAGGCCAGACACAGAAGGACAAATACTATATGATTCTGATTAGATGAAGTATTTAAGATAGTCACACTCAGAAGCAGAGAGTAGAAAGTAGTTGCCAGGGAATCAGGGGAGGGAGAAATGAAGAGTTGTTCAATGGGCATAAAGCTTTAGCTGTGTAAGATGAAAAAGTTCCAGATATCCTCTGTATAACCTAGTACCTATAGTTAACAAAACTGTATTGTGTGATTTAAAAATTTATTAAGCATGTTGCAGCGAACAAAGATCGTGCCACTGCACACGAGCCTGGGTGACACAGGGAGACTCCGTCTCAAAAAAAAAAGAATTATCAAGAGGGTAGATCTCTTGTTAAATGTTCTTACCACAAAAATGAGGGGACATAAGAAAACTTTTGGTGGTGATGGATATGTTTATTACCCTGAATGTGGTGACAATGTCATGGGTGTATGCATATTTACAAACTTATAAAATTGTGTACATTAAATATGTGCAGAATTTTGTAATAAATAAAAATGTAGCTCCAAAATTCTTTGACACTCTTCCCATCAAAAGGTGGATATATATTCTGGACTCTGTGACTGTTTAACCAAAGGAATATAGCAGAAGTGAGGCTATGCCAGTTTCCAGGCCCAGGCCTTAAGAAACTATCTTCTACTTCCTGTCTCTTAAGATGCTTATATTGGATCCCAGCCACCATACTGTGAGGAAGCCCAAGCCACCCCATAGTGAGGCCCACATGGAGAGAAACCAAGAGCTGGCATGCTCTTGGTTTACCACAAAGATAAAGTGAGACAGTGGACATAAACCTAACGTAGAGTTTATTATGAGTATTTAATGAGATAGTGGATTTGAAGTGCCTCACCTATATCTAACACACAGAGTGTCTCAAATCACATCCCCTAGAAGCCAACCCTGACACAAAGATTCATGTACATTTGATTCATTAAGTGTTCCCAGGAAGACCCATTAAGAGCATGGGGAAAACAGGCATGGAAGAGGCTGAAGAAAGCAAAGGTGCAGTTTTGGGTCATGTTCATAGAAACGGGGTTCAGCTTGATTCTGCAGGGGAATTCTGGAGGGTAAGTTACACCTGTGCCAAGCACATGGAGTTTTCATGCTCCTGAACCCATCAGTTACTGGTTAAGAGCCACCCCTTGGGAGCATAAATACCCAGGCACCTCTGCCTCTCTGTGTGGCAAAGCAGGCTCCAGCAGCCTGAAGAAGGTAGCCTGACAGTGGTACCCCAAAACAGATGTCGGTGCTGGCTGTTGAAAGAGAACACACGCCAAAATCCAGGTTGCTACACCCTTTGCACCCCTTACACACATACGCACACACACAGACACACAAACACACACACCACCACCACCACCACCATTACAAAGTTATTCAAGGTGATCTGGGTGGAGGACTGATATTGTCCACCACACAGGGGCACTCAAATAATGCTGGTTCGCATGAGGATGTGTTTTGCCCCGGTTCCTCATGAGGAAAGCCAAAATTGAATGAATTAGTAGACATTCTCCATGAGAAGACTTATACCAGTAAGACAGGGAGCAGTAAATAAAAGCAACAGATTAGTGCAATATTACTAAATCCCATCATTTAGATTCTCACATGGCAGATTTAATAAATGAGATCTATCTCTTCTTGGTGGATGCACTAGCATAAGTACCATCTAAATCAGGCCTGCAGAGAATCAAGCAACCTGACGGATATCTTTTAGCTCAATGGCAGTAATGCATGGACTATTTGGAAGGATTGGTGCTAGAAAATAGAGAATGCAATGTTTGTCTTGAATTAACTAATTTTTTATAATCAATGTACAGTGAGTGATATTCTCTTGCCAAAGTAGATTTGTGACCTGCCTGAAGTATCAATTATTTTCCAGTTTATACCGTAAATCTATTTGGTAATGTGAGGTGTTGCAGCAATTTTAACACATCAGTAAAGATGGAAATCAATCTATTTTCCTTAGCATTTGGCAATAAACTCTATAAATAAAACAAGTAAATATGGTTTTTTCCAGGGCCAGATCTGCCTTTTTCTTCACCCTTTTCTACTGCATGGCTGCTGGCTGAGGGCAGTATTTGTTTCCCTGGAGATTTCACTCTGACACAAGCCCTGGCCAGCTCCCTCTAGGCCACGAACTCTCTGGAATGGCTGGGAAATGTGAGGTTTTCTTCAGGGCAGTCCTGTTGCTGGGTTGATAGGCTGAAACTGAACTTTAAAAGTGTGTCGGGCATTGCCACACACATCATTTCATCCAGCAAAGTAGGTTGGGCAGATATCAGCATTCCTACTTTACAAATAAGAAAACTGAGGCCCAGAAACGACAAGGGACCTGCCAAGAATAGAGCTGAGAGTCAAATTCTAGGTCTTCTGACCATAAATCCTGACTTTTGTCTATGAAACCATGAAGTAACTTAATGATTTAATCTCTCTGTAAATCTTCTCCTGTCTTCTGAGAAGCCGAGAACATCAGGTCACAGGAATTAAGGCAAGGCAGGGACTGCCAAGTTGAGGAAAGGGGAGGGAACAACATGTGCAAAGCCAGGGAGGCTTAAGAGTGCGTGGCAAGACTTCTGGTTTCTGCTTGAGATGGAACAGGCGTCACTCCCACACTTGCAGGAAAAATAATAGCCAGATCAGCAGCATATCCACAACTTTTCTTAAAGCCATCAGAGAGAGTTGAGGTAACAGAAACAACTTTCTAAGGAAAGACAGGTGCCTGCAAGGAGAGATGTGTCATGAGCCCTTGCCAATGCTGTCAAATATAAGAAGAATTCAGCCAAAATTGTTAAGAAATAAGGAAAGTAAGAGAATATAGGACCCCTGGGGGAAGCAGATCTACAGGAAATCTGCACCCATTCACAGGCTATTCTTCATGGACCTCCCTGAGAACCCTTAAGGCACTACAGCTGAGGGAATTAAACAGAAGAGTCCTCTACTCTTGGGGACAGGGCAAGAATGACCCCTAGGAGAGGAAACAAAAGCACTGAGTACACCACAACCCTGAGATCCAGGACCCAGTACCTGTCTAAGACTGTCTAGTTAGGATGACATGAGTGAGAATGTCTCTCCACTACCCCACCACTTCCCATCACCAGGCTGGCAAGCGGCAAGTAACAACTCATACTAGAATATTGCTGAGAGGGGAACAAGAGCATGAAGAGAGACTCTCTCTGAGGCACAACTCAAAGAGAAGAACAAAAACTGAGGAAGGAAAAGACATTAATAAAAGCCCTCTGATAAACCAGCTCTCACCCTAAACACAAGGCAATACTAGAGGAGTTTTAAGCCTTCAGGACACTGAGGCTTCAAATTATGACAACAAATTCCAAACCCAGTTTACTAAAATCCTAGCAGAAGGAAAAGTGTGCCCTTTCCAGGCCGTAAAAGCTATTTACAATTACTACTATCCTATACAAGATGTCTATCTTTTTTAAAAAAAATTATAAAGCATATGAAAAAGAAAGAAGAAAACAAAATTGTCAAGAGACAAAACAAAACAAAAAAACCACTAGGCATATCATACTAAAACTGCAGAAAACACAAGACAAGTAAAAAAAAGAAGAAAATTTTAACAGAACCATGGGAAAAAATACATTACATATAAGGGAACAAAGATAAGAATGATAAGAGACTTCTTGTTAGAAACCAAGCAAGCCAGAAGACAATTAAGTGACTATTTAATGGGCAAAAAGAAAAAACAAAACAAAACTGGAATTCTATAACCAGCAAAAATATCTGTCAAACATTAAGGACAAACACTTTCTCAGACAAACAAAAACTGGGAGAATTTATTTCCAGAAGACCTGAACTACAAGAAGTATTAAAAAAAATTTTTTTAGGCAAAAGCAATATGACATCAGACAGAAATTTGGATCCACACAAAGAAATGGCAAGCATTTGAAATAGAATAAATGAAGGTAAAAACAAAATTTATTCATTATTATTTTTTTTTAATTTTTTTTATTTTTTAAGACGGAGTCTCGCTCTGTCGCCCAGGCTGGAGTGCAGTGGCGTGATCTCGGCTCACTGCAACCTCTGCCTCCCAGGTTCAAGCAATTCTCCTGCCTCAGCCTCCTGAGTAGCTAAGATTAAGGCACGTGCCACCACGCCTGGCCAATTCTCCTGCCTCTGCCTCCTGAGTAGCTGGGACTACAGGCATGTGCCACCATGCCAGGCTAATTTTTGTATTTTTAGTAGAGACGGGGTTTCACCATGTTGGTCAGGCTGGTCTCGAACTCCTGACCTCATGATCTGCCCGCCTTGGCCTCCCAAAGGGCTGGGATTACAGGTGTGAGCCACTGTGCCGGCCTATTTTTTTATTATTTTTAATGGCTCTAAAAAATAACTGATTATCTAAGGCAAAACATATTAGCAATATATTGTGTATTTGTATTATATACAAAAGTAAAATATATAACAACAATTACACAACGAACTAAAGGAAAGAATTGGGAATATACCAGTAAGGTTGTAAGGTCATGACACTATGCATACAGAGGTATATTATTTGAAGGTGGACTCTGATTAATTACAAATATATAAATTCATATACTATAAACCTATGGGCAAATACTGAAACATTAAAAAAGAAAAGGTATAAAAAATAAGCCAATGGTGGCAATAAAATAGATCATAAGATATACTTAATTATTTCAACAAAGCAAAAAGGAAAAAATAAAAAAAGATGGAAAAAATAGAAAACAGCTATCTAGATGGTAGATTTTAAAGCAACCGTGTTAACAACCACACTAATTACAGATGGTCTAAACTCACCAATTAAAATATAGAGATTGCCCAGTTGTATTAAAGAAAGACCAACTTTAAGTAAAAACTAATCAAACTAAAAGGAAGAACAGACAAATTCACAATTAAAATTGGAGGTGTCAGTACTCCTCTATCAGTAGAACAAGAAGACAAAAAAAAATCAATAAGGAACAACATTATCAACCAACTTAAGCTAATTGACATTATGGGATATCTCACTTAACAAAAGCAGAAAACACATTCTTCTGAAATGAATATGGAACATTCACTAAGTCAGACCATGTTCTGGACCATAGAAGAAAACCTTAACAGACTTAAAAGAATAGAAGTTATAAGTCTCTAACCATAGTAGAATTTGTTAAAGAGGGATTCAAGATAGAATTTACTAGAAACCTTATGATGCCAGGCTGGAAAGGGAGCCTAATGGCCTTCTATGACTATGCTAGTCTCGAAGCATGTGATGCACATCAGGCAAAAAGTTTTACAATTCATGCTAAAGTTAAAACACATAGTAGGAAACATATTTCCAGTTGTCACATTTCATCTCATCTAGCAGGAAATACTCATGCTTGATCTTGACTTGAGATGTATAGACAGAGAAAGGCAGTGAAAGATTGATGTCTGGGAATCTAAATCCAGGGCCTTCTGCTCATCAGACCCTGCTCTTCCCTTTCCTCAATCAGATCACACAGTGCAAACAATTCCGTTTGATGACTCAGCCCTCAGGCCTTAAGAATCTAGAGAGCTGGGCTCAATCTTTGCTCCATTGCTCACCAGCTATATGGTTATGGGCATATATTTAATCTCTCTAAACTGCATTTGCTCATCTGTCTAATGAGATAGCAACTGTATCTATCTCAAATAGTTTTATGAGAATTAATGGAGATGATGGATGAGAGTACTAAGCACAAGATATATAGACTATAGTAAATACTCAATAAAGATAGTTATCACCATTATTATCCATTATTATTATTCCTGGAAAGAAAGTCTCCAGGGAAGCTCTCTATAAGGCTAAAACACTTGTGCTGTTTAAAGACTATGTATTTAAATTTGGAACCTGGCAAGAGGCATACAATTTATAATGAGGAAAAAATTAAATCTGCCATTGTTTCCCATCTCCTCCATGGGAAGGTCAGAAGAATAATACAAAGATAAAACGTAGGGCTTTGCTTACACAGACTTTCTCACAGGGAAGACTCTGTCCCATTCCAAACCTCCTAAGTTGTTTTCCCTACCTGATCTTTGTTGCTTGGGATTCTTTTAACTAGAACCAAACAATGTCATTCCACAACAGAAATATGGCTTAACATACATATAGTTCTGGGATGGGTGATACAGTGTATTACATATCAAAGTAGAAAAGGAGATTTTATATAAGCCTTGGTTACATGAAGAGTAGGGAATTAGGAGGTCCTCACTGAAAGGGCAGACCCTGCATTCCAAAAGCCCCTTGAATCTAAAGAGAAGAGCAAATGAATAAAACTGGAAAGAGCATGGATGGCATACAGACTAGAGGTCTCCAAACACCAGGCCTCAGACCAATTTATTAGAATCATCTTAAGAGTTTATTAAAAATACAGACTCCTAGGCTTCACCCTAGACCTAATGAATCTAAACCACTTATGGTGGGATGATAGGATTTTAACAAGAAGGAGGACACAGATGTTGGAATCGTGCATCAGTACCAACTTTTGACTTTACAGAGGAGGAAACTAGCCCAGGATAATGAAGGAAGTTTGTTCAAGGTCATTTCACAACTGTCTTCAACAAGCTTGGCTCAGCTGTGACTGCGGGAGGTAAGCAGGCAATTCTGGTCACTGCCTAACTTGCCTCTTTTGGTTATTGTCTTAGTCCATTTTTTCCTGCTATAACAGAATACCACACACTGGGCAATTTAGAAAGAAAAGAAATCTATTTCTCACAATTCTAGAGGCTGGGAAGTCCAATATCAAGTGCCAGCAATGGATAAAGGTCTTTCCATGGTGGAAGACAGGCAGAAGGGCAAGCAAGTTCAAGAGACAGAGAAAAAAAGGGATCTGAACTCCTGCAATAACAGATCTACTCCCATGATAATGGCATTAATCACCTCTTAAAGGTCCCACTTCTTAATACTGTCACCATGGCAATTATCTTTCGACATAAATTTTGGAGGGGACATTCAAACCATAGCATCCACGCAAGTATTTAACAAGAGTGGACAGTGTAGCAGTGTAGCTTTATTTTTCTTTTATTTTCTCTTCTATTCTTTTCTTTTTTTTTTTTTTTATTTTTGAGACAGATTCTCACTCTGTTGACCAGGCTAGAGTGCAGTGACTGCAATCTCGGCTCACTGCAAACTCCACCTCCTGGACTCAAGCGATTCTCCCACCTCAGCCTCCTGAATAGCTGGGACTACAGGTGTGCACCATCATGCCTGGCTAATTTTTGTATTTTTTGTAGAGATGGGGTTTTGCCATGTTGGCCAGGCTGGTCTTAAACTCCTGACCTCAAGTGATCCACCTGCCTTGACCTCCCAAAGTGCTGGGATTACAGGCATGAGCCACCATGCCCGGCCGACAGTGTAGCTTTCTGTGACCCTAATCTCTCTATGCTACCCAAGGTGACACCTATCTGAGGATGGCTGAGCTAAGCCAAAACTCTTTTCCAAGTTCAGCATCTTGAATGTACCCTCAGCTTTTCTCCAAACAATAAAACTATCGAGAGTGGAAATGTCACATTTGGTCAATAGCTGGCAGTCATGATTGGAGCAGCACACACCAACAAAAGGAATTATCAAAGGGCCAAAAATGAATCTAAACAGAACAAGGTGACCTCTAACCAACAAGAAAACACAGCCCAATCAACCAAGAAAATCTATGGGGTGAAAATGGTCTGCTCAGGAAAATCAATAGGGTGCAAATCAGTTGCACTCAAGCCCTGTAGCCTTGCACCTCTTTCTACCCTCAAAGTTGAACTACAGCATTCCTGCTTCTCAAAGACAGCACCTCACCCCCACTTTAACCTCCTCCCCACAGCATCTGCCTATTTATCCAAATGCATATTGTGATCCCGAAATGCCTTAAAACATGTCACCACATGAAAATATCCTTTCCTCCATGGCCACCACTTATCATTTCACATCTAGATTGTTTCCGGAAACTATTCCCTCCATCTCTGTCTGTCCTTTTTACACCTGGACGCAAAGCTCAGAATAACATACCTCCTCGTCTCCCACTACTCCCTTATATGAATCCTCTGTCAACCAGGCAGGTCTCCTCATTATCCCTCCCTAAAACTCAAAGCTTTTTTTCACGCTGTTCCTTAGAATGCCTGTTCTCTTCTACTTCTGCATGTTCTGATTGTCCACCCACTCTAAACCGGTTAAGTTAAAGTGCCCTCTTCTCTACTAGGCCTTCTTGGAACACCAGCAGCCTCCCAAAGGTCTACTGGCACCTATGGAACTTTTCATCTGGAACCCTCATTCCTTACTGGGTGTTTGTGGGTGAGGGGTGGCATCTTTAACAATATTCTAAACTCCTGAAGGAAGGCAGCATACAGTGGATTGGGATAAGAATTCTTGGTTCCTGTTCAGACCCTGCCTCTAAGTACTGTGGGTCTTTGGGCAAGTGATTGAACCTTTCAGGTCTTTATTCTATAAAATGAGATTGTAGTATGGGGGAGCTCTAAGATTCTTTGTCATTATAACATTCTAGACTTCTAAGGCAAGGACTGTATCTTTTAAATATTTCCCATAACACTTAGCTATTCCCCCTTACTTTTCTTTAGCCTCTTAAGATTCTCTTTCCTCATTCATTAAATAGGATTGATAATAGGCCAGGTATGGTGGCTCACACCTGTAATCCTAGCACTTTGGAAGGCAGAGGCAGGTGGATCCCTTAAGGTCAGGAGTTTGAGACCAGCCTGGCCAACATGGTGAAACCCCGTCTCTACTGAAAATATAAAAATTAGCCAGAAATCACTTAAACCCAGGATGTGGAGGTTGCAGTGAGCCAAGATTGCGCCACTGCACTCCAGCCTGAGTGATAGAGTGAGACTTCGTCTAAAAAAAACAAAAAAAGGGATTGATAATAATTCCCTCCTCATAGAATTTTTGAGAAGCTCAAAAAAATACTTTTTGTAAAATAGCACAGTCCTGGCACAAAGTAAGGGCTTAATAAATTTTTATTGTTATTGTTAAAGAAATAGGAGAAGCATATTAAATATCTGTTGAATGGATTAATAAATAGAACCTTCCAAAAGTGACTTTATTGAAGCAAAAAAAGAAATCTCAAGTAATATTTAATTGCTTTTCAAATAATAAGGCATGTTATCTTTCCTTTAAAAATAGAAAGTATTTTCTTTTCCTTTCCCTGAGCTAGAAATTCTCACTTATAAATGCCCTTTTGCATCTGTGTTGAAAGCAGAATTTCAGAGCTATGTCTGCACCCGGCCGTGCTGGCCAGTGAGGCCCAGGGAGCTCAGGGAGGAATGTCCTTGCATACCCAAAATGGCGCTCCTGAAAGTAAAAGCCACTACTTCTTCTGAATATGAAGACCAAATACCCCATTTAAAGAAGCTACAGTCACCTTAACCTGAGACAGGAAGAGGGCATTCCTTGAGAATAAAATGAGGTGAAATCTGCAGTTCAGAGGCCCCTGGTCCCTGGCTGACAAGGTGTCAAAATGTCAGTGTGCTCATTGGGTGAATCCTTTTTCTTCTCAAAGCACACCACTCGATACGCTTCTCTCAGAGTCAGAAGATAGAGAAATCTCACTTAGTTGGTACTCATTTACTCAAACAGCTAAATCCAAGGCAGAGGAAGCATGCCCTGAGGCAGGCCTCTGGGGATGAGATCACACCCTTAGCTAACCAGCCAGGAAGAGCAGAGCCCCAGCTCAAGGATTGGAGAGTTTCAGGAGGAACTATGACAAGGCCAGCTGTCCCAGTGACTAAAGGGCGAGACAGTCTTGCCATACAAAAGTATTCAAGGCAACAGAGTTCAGCTACCTGGAACAGATTAGGAAGCCAGAATACACAACATTCCAGAATGTAAACAACCAACCAGATTTAGAGACAGTGACAACATCCTCCTCAGAAATACATCAACCTATTGAGCCCATAGAAGAAGGTACTTCATACAATAATTTTTTTTTACTGATGCTTATGATTGCAGACTTTTATAAGTATTGCTTCAAGTTACACCAAAAAAAAAAAAAGAAAAGAAAACCCCAACATGAGATGGCTCTCTTTTGATGGAATTCCACTGGGGCTGAAAGGCAGACATGAGTAAAAAATGTACAGAGTGATTTAAAAAGAAATAAACACTTTCAAAAATGCATTACTCTGTAACTAGGTTACAGATGAATGAGTAGTCAAAAACAATCTGTACCTGACTTCAAACTATACTACAAGGCTACAATAACCAAAATAGCATGGTACTGGCACCAAAACAGAGATATAGATCAATGGAACAGAACAGAGCCCTCAGAAATAATGCCACATATCTACAACTATCTGATCTTTGACAAACCTGACAAAAACAAGCAATGGGGAAAGGATTCCCTATTTAATAAATGGTGCTGGGAAAACTGACTAGCCATATGTAGAAAACTGAAACTGGATCCCTTCCTTACACCTTATACAAAAATTAATTCACGATGGATTAAAGACTTAAACGTTAGACCTAAAACCATAAAAACCCTAGAAGAAAACTTAGGCATTACCATTCAGGACATAGGCATGGGCAAGGTCTTCATGTCTAAAACACCAAAAGCAATGGCAACAAAAGACAAAATTGACAAATGGGATCTAATTAAACTAAAGAGCTTCTGCACAGCAAAAGAAACTACCATCAGAGTGAACAGGCAACCTACAAAATGGGAGAAAATTTTCGCAACCTACTCATCTGACAAAGGGCTAATATCCAGAATCTACAATGAACTCAAACAAATTTACAAGAAAAAAACAAACAACCCCATCAAAAAGTGGGCAAAGGATATGAACAGACGCTTCTCAAAAGAAGACATTCATGCAGTGAAAAGACACATGAAAAAATGCTCATCATCACTGGCCATCAGAGAAATGCAAATCAAAACCACAATGAGATACCATCTCACACCAGTTAGAATGGCAATCATTAAAAAGTCAGGAAACAACAGGTGCTGGAGAGGATGTGGAGAAATAGGAACACTTTTACACTGTTGGTGGGACTGTAAACTAGTTCAACCATTGTGGAAGTCAATGTGGCGATTCCTCAGGGATCTAGAACTAGAAATACCATTTGACCCAGCCATCCCATTACTGGGTATATACCCAAAGGACTATAAATCATGCTGCTATAAAGACACACACACACGTATGTTTATTGCGGCACTATTCACAATAGCAGAGACTTGGAACCAACCCAAATGTCCATCAATGATACACTGGATTAAGAAAATGTGGCACATATACACCATGGAATACTAAGCAGCCATAAAAAATGATGAGTTCATGTCCTTTGTAGGGACATGGATGAAATTGGAAATCACCATTCTCAGTAAACTATTGCAAGGACAAAAAACCAAACACCGCATGTTCTCGCTCATAGATGGGAATTGAACAATGAGAACACATGGACACAAGAAGGGGAACATCACACTCTAGGGACTGTTGTGGGGTGGGGGGAGGGGGGAGGGGTAGCATTAGGAGGTATACCTAATGCTAAATGACGAGTTAATGGGTGCAGCACACCAGCATGGCACATGTATACATATGTAACTAACCTGCACATTGTGCACATGTACCCTAAAACTTAAAGTATAATAATAATTAAAAAAAAATCTGTAAAGGAACTGTCACAGGATTTCTATAATCTTACAAATGCTCAGTATGCACCCCTCATTTCACAGGACACGCATCACTTCTGATGTCCAATTCATTCCAGACCCTTTGTAGGGCCATGGTTAAGATGGCAGCCATTATGCCCTCATTCATTTACTCAGGGCAACAGGGAAGGTGGTATAAACAGAAACTTCTTGACGTCTCCCTGCTAGAAGTTAGACAATGTGATATCTGTGTTTAAGGTTAACCACGGTTCAATTGTTTTTTAATTACCTCGTGTCTTTATAGGGTATGTGTACGATATCAAACATATCAAGCACGTATGGAAACTTGACCAAAATTATTTGGTGACAAGGCAGAGAATGCAGAACAAGTGGGAAAGAGAAGATAATGTTATTTTTAAAAAGTCAGGTAGCAGAAAAAGTATTAAATTTAGGGTCAACAGAATGAAAGATGTCATTGCTCTGCCTCTTACCAACAGTAAGACCTTGCATAGGTCCTTCCTATTCTCTAAGCCTCAGCTTCATCAACTATAAAATGGAGAAAATAGTAGTAATCTGTGCCTTGTGAAATCAAAATACTGTTTTCTTTATTTAGGATCTCAGGGAGAAAAGTATAAAGATAAATCAGTGATAGACCCAGAATCCTGATATTTAACAGATTTCTTAACTATTTGGAAGATCTATTGTTTGTATTAGTATTTTCTGGTCTCACGGTGGCCTGTGTGATCTTGGGCATGAACTAGTCCACTCCTAAGTCCCTGAGTCAGAAAGGTCCCACAGTGCAGTGAGAATCCAACACAGAACTTATGCCATGGATGCTGGGACTGAACAAATGGGTGCTTAATAGCCAGAGCAGGGTCTTTTCACCTGCTCTGGCTATTAAGGGAAAGGGGCAATAATTTATTTTCATATAGGAAGCCTTCTGGGGTGGCCCGGTCTCCTGAATATTTATCACATCTCAAAGGAGGAAAATTAATTAAATAGGTTAGTCCTGCGTCTATGACAGAGACTTCACAACTCTGCTATATTGTGTTCCTCCATGCTCCCTGAGTGCATACACACAAGCACACACTGAAGGCATGTCAACCGCAATGGAAGTGCCCTAGCTCTAGAAGACCACCTACTCTCTAAAGCAGTGAAAGCCAAAGCAACAAACCCAACCCTTGCCCCTAATTTGTGCCTGTGGGAATTTCCTCCCTGACCCATAGTGATGGTCTCTGAGTCTACCTCAGAAGTGGTTTCAGCAAGCCTGGTTTCCTTCCACCTCCCTCCCCTCAATGTCCAGTTCCCATGTTGTGCCAAGGTTGCCAGCCAAGGGACCAATTAGTGTCAACTGTGATGTCAACACTTGCCTGTCAAGTCCTGCATCCAGTTACATCTTCCTAATGAAGCCCTGAACTATTTAATTAGAAGTTGCTCTGACAATTCTGTCTTTGTCACATCAGCAATAGATTGTAACACAAGGGAGAAAATTTCCATTGAACCCATGCCATGGCATTTGCTCTGTAAATTGAGATGAGTGGGATGCATTCACCTTGCTAATGCATGGAATTAAGAGGTAGCATAGTTTCCCATCTTATCTAGTGGGAAGATATAATAACACAGCTACACATGAAACAAAGGACTTTTGGTTTGCTGTTTGCTAACCATCTCTGCCTTTTGAGGAATACTTAAACTGTCTTTAAGGGTGTTGCCTTTAGAGTCAGAAGAACCTGAGTTTGGATTTTTGCTCTGGCCTTTATGAACTGCCTGATTTGGGGCTAAATTTTTAACTTTTCCAAGAACTCAGGTTTCTCACCTGTTAAGTGGATATAATGATGCCTACCTTAATGATTAAAACAAAATGAATATGAAGCACTACACATAAGAACTAAATACTCAATAAAGAACTGTTCTTATCACTATTACATCTCAATGTCCTGTGTTCTAAACTAAAAGATGAATTCCACACTGTGGTAAGTATAACACTGTCTTCTACTGACTTCTACGTCTCCCTTGTTTGTTACTCTAGCCCCTTCTCTTTTCCAACTTAGTTACTTCACCAGTCCTTACAAAATGTAGATTTCATCCATCTCATCACTCTAATTGTCCTGTATAAATTTCAGTTTGTAGGTTATTTCCAAAATGTGTGGCCTCAAAGTATGAATGCCAAGCTCAGTATCACAAAGCACAATGGAACTGTATTTCCCTTGAACTGGATAACTTGCTTGCTAATTCAGTCTTGGATCCCATTAACTTTTCAGCAGCCATTCCACAAGGAGATGGAAAAGGGCCCTTCTAGCCTAAGGGCCAAGAAAAGGTGAGTTATTTGGAAGAAACCACCTAACTCCACCCATTTATGTTTTTATTAAATGGAGAGAAAATGAGCTATTGAATGATATAATTCATTTGTGATTATTTCATTCTTTGAAAAGGTTAAGGTGCTTACCACAAAATATAAAACAGTAATCTGCATCTCTACTGCTGAAATTTTGGAAAGGGGATTTGGAAATTTTGGAGGGCCACTATTCTGCTAGAGTCTTGAGAGACAAGCAAACAAAGTATTAGGATAAAGTCT
The DNA here is from genome assembly GCF_029289425.2 of Pan paniscus. NCBI lineage: Eukaryota > Metazoa > Chordata > Mammalia > Primates > Hominidae > Pan > Pan paniscus. The sequence continues at coordinate 67,392,113 of NC_073264.2, forward strand.
GACAACCAAGGAAAATAAAGACAAAGAGTGAAATTGATCCATAATTTCACTAGTTTCTCTCTTCCAGTTCAGAAGAAAACAAGAAAATGTAGGTCTTTTCAAAAGGTAAAATTACCTTTAAAAAAGAAAGTATGATAGGATAGGATTCCTTTCCTTTTCTAAAGATTATCTTTTTAAACACAGCTCTTTTGCCCTGTAAACTACCACTCCTCCCCCCTGAAGATGCCCAACAAGGGCACACTGCCCATCAGCAGAGAGGGAAGTGTCAGCAAAGAGTCCTGCAATTACTGAATGTGATAGTAACATGAGAGAACATTGTCTGGGAGCAGGATCCTCTGAGTTTTCTGTTTCTCATTCTATTTGCACCCCAGGTAAAGAATAATACTTCTAAAAATCTGGCAAGGATTTCCACACTCCCTGCCATCCCAAAGTGTGTGCAGCCTTTGCAGCTGGCACATCTGCAAAGCCACTCCTTCCCTGCAGGGTCAGGCAGAGAAAGGAGGAAAAATGGCTTCACCGGGTGGAGTTCTGTGAGAGTAAGAATAACATGTGGTAAAAACAGATTAGGTTTCAGATGATAATAAGGATCGGAAGTCAAAATTCTTATGTATGTACAAAGAAGCATTTTCATTGACAGCCAGGAAAATTTGGTTATCAGTGAACCAGGTTCTGCTTTTGGAAAGGCATCCAAAGCAGAAACCATCCAAAGGCAGAACCAAAACAGAAAGTAAAATCATGTGTCCCCCAACTTGAACATGGAAGCAGAAATACAGAGACTCAAGTGCTCTAAGTCAGGGACTCTCTTTGGGATATGTAATGGGCAGACAAAGAATGAATGATATAGACAGACAGAGAGAGAGCCTGAAGGATCCCAGAGAGAGAAATGAGGCAGAGAGGATATGATACAGGGAAGATGAAGGAGAGAAAGAAGAGATGAACAGAGAGAAATGCAAGAGGCCCAAAGGGAAGGGGAAAGTGGTAAAGAGAAAATCAGAAGCAGAATGAAAGTTAGAGAAAAGGCATTTGATGGACAGGCCAAAGCAAAAAAAAAAAAAAAAAAAAAAGGAAAGGAAAAATAATAGAAATGAAAATGAAGGAGAAAGTGGAAATGAATTAAAGGATGCTGGGTAGACTACAGAGACGCTGAGAACCTGAAGAGGCACCAAGGCCTTGCTCATCATGCAGGTCTTCAGAGGACCTGGCAATTGCAAAGCACTGTCTAAGGTTACTAACATTTACTTTCCAAGACCATGGAGTTTGGGGTCAAGTGGATCCTGATTCAGATCCTCTGGGAAGACAATTAACCTCTTGAGTTTTAGTTTGCACATCTGCAAAATGGGGATAATAATCGGCTTCACTGGATTGTTGTGATTATTAAATATGATAACATATATAAAATCCCATCACAATACCTAACATATAACGGATGCTCAGTAAATGTTAGTTTTCCCTCTTTCCCCAAATTAGGCATTCTACTCTGGCCTTTTCAGTCATTAATAATTTGTACTGCCTCGTCCACCCTATCACAAACCCTGGCTTTCAACTGTAAACTCCTTAAGGGCAGAACCTGGCTTCAGAGAATCCTCAGTGCCCTACACAGTGCTTGGCACAAGGCCAGTGTTCAATAATTAAACGGAAAAATAAACATTTGTTGAATAAATGAATATATAAATGAACAAATGAATGAATGAATGAACAAACAAATGAACTAATTAAAAAACAACCTTCCTGGCTGGGCATGGCGGCCCACACTTGTAATCCCAGCAATTTGGGAGGCTGAGGCAGGTGAAACACGAGGTTAGGAGTTCAATACCAGCCTAGCTAACATGGTGAAACCCTGTCTCTACTAAAAATACAAAAATTAGCCGGGCACGGTGGTGGGAACCTGTAATCCCAGCTACTCAGGAGGCTGAGGCAGAATTGCTTGGACCCAGGAGGTGGAGGTTGCAGTGAGCCGAGATCACACCACTGCACTCCAGCCTGGGTGACAGAGCAAGACTCCATCTCAAAAACAAACAAACAAACAAACAAAAAGTTACTGTATATGTGGGTTGAGTGCAGAAAATAGAATCTATTCCAGAGAGTTCAAGCATGGAGCTTAATGTTGGGTATTAGGGCTTAAGGAGATATTGAGAAGACTAGAAGAGCATTGGTCAGGGAGCTGCCCCTCAACTATAGATTTCAAGGTCACCCCATTATGACTCTCTCAAGGAAAGATTATGGTTTATTATTTCATGCATTCATTTGTTCTTCATTCACTCACGTACTTATTCATTTAACAAATGCTTATCTGTCCATTTAGTTACCCACAGATCAGGAATGTGCTGCTTTGGCTATGGCCATGACTTCCTCTAATACTCACAAAGCTGGTGACTAGACAGGGCTCCCATCATCCCAACAATTCCAACACTCACATGTCATAACCCAGCTTCCCGGCAACAACAGCTGTAGGAAAATGGCAGCTGCCTCTTTTTTTTCAAATCTTAAACTGAGTGCACACAATTGGCAGAAGAAAATTTACCTTCATGAGCCTGAGACATGTAGTTTTATAGTTTTTTAAATTACCTAACTAGGGAGCTCCGTTCCAAGACGGCCAAATAGGAACAGCTCCAGTCTGCAGCTTTCAGTGTGATCGACGCAGAAAATGGGTGATGTTTGCATTTCCAACTGAGGTACATGGTTCATCTCATTGGGACTGGTTGGAAAGTGGGTACAGCCCATGGAGGGTGAGCTGAAGCAGGGCAGGGTGTCGCCTCAGTCAGGAAGCACAAGGGGTCGGGGGATTTCCCTTTCCTAGCCAAGGGAAGCTGTGACAGACTGTACCTGGAAAAACAGGACACTCTTGCCCAAATACTGCGCTTTTCCCAAGGTCTTAGCAAGCAGCACACAAGGAGATTCTCTTCTGTGCCTGGATGGGCAGGTCCCATGCCCACAGAGCCTTGCTCACTGCTAGCGCAGCAGTCTGAGATTGAACTGTGAGGCAGCAGCCTGGCTGAGGGAGGCGCATCTGCCATTGCTGAGGCTTGAGTAGGTAAACAAAGTGGCCAGGGAGCTCGAACTGGGCAGAGCCCACCACAGCTCAGCAAGGCCTACTGCCTCTAGACTCCACCTCTGTGGACAGGGCATAACTGAACAAAAGGCAGAAGACAACTTCTGCAGACATAAATGTCCCTGTCTGACAGCTCTGAAGAGAGCAGTGGTTCTCCCAGCATGGCATTTGAGCTCTGAGAATGGACAGACTGCTTCCTCAAGTGGGTCCCTGACCTCCGTGTAGCCTAACTGGGAGACACCTCCCAGTAGGGGCCGATAGACACCTCATATAGGTGGGTGCCTCTCTGGGATGAAGCTTCCAGAGGAAGGATCAGGCAGCAATATTTGCTGTTCCACAATATTTGCTGTTCTACAGCCTCCGCTGATGATACCCAGGCAAATAGGGTCTGGAGTGGACCTCCGGCAAACTCCAACAGACCTGCAGCTGAGGGACATGACTGTTAGAAGGAAAACTAACAAACGGAAAGGAATAGCATCAACATCAACAAAAAGTACATCTACACCAAAACCCCATCTGTAGGTCACCAACTTCAAAGACCAAAGGTAGATAAAACCACAAAGATGGGGAGAAACCAGAGCAGAAAAGCTGAAAATTCTAAAAATCAGGGTGGCTCTTCTCCTTGCCAGCAATGGAACAAAGCTGGACGGAGAATGACTTTGATGAGTTGACAGAAGTAGGCTTCAGAAGGTCGGTAATAACAAACTTCTCTGAGCTAAAGGAGCATGTTCCAACCCATTGCAAGGAAGCTAAAAACCTTGAAAAAGGGCTAGACAAATGGCTAACTAGAATATACAGTGTAGAGAAGACCTTAAATGACCTGATGGAGCTGAAAACCATGGCACAAGAACTATGTGACGCATGCACAAGCTTCAATAGCCTATTTGATGAAGTGGAAGGAAGGGTTTCAGTGATTAAAGATCAAATTAATGAAATAAAGTGGGAAGACAAAGTTAGAAAAAAAAAGAGTAAAAAGAAATGAACAAGGCCTCCAAGAAATATAAGACTATGTGAAAAGACCAAATCTAAGTTTGATTGGTGTACCTGAAAGTACACCAGTCAGGGAGAATGGAACAAAGTTGGAAAACACTCTTCAGGATATTATCCAGGAGAACTTCACCAACCTAGCAAGGGAGGCCAACATTCAATTCAGGAAATACAGAGAACACCACCAAGATACTTCTCGAGAAGAGCAACCCAAAGACACATAATCATCAGATTCACCAAGGTTGAAATGAAGGAAAAAATGTTAAGGGCAGCCAGAGAGAAAGGTTGGGTTCCCACAAAGGGAAGACCATCAGACTAACATTCAAAAGCTAGCAGAAGGCAAGAAATAACTAAGATCAGAGGAGAACTGAAAGACACAGAGGCACAAAAAACCCTTCAAAAAATTAATGAATCCAGGAGCTGGTTTTTTGAAACAATCAACAAAATTGATAGACTGCTAGCAAGACTAATAAAGAAGAAAAGAGAGAAGAATCAAATAGACGCAATAAAAAATGATAGAGGGGATATCACCACTGATCCCACAGAAATACAAACTACCATCAGAGAATACTATAAATACCTCTATGCAAATAAACTACAAAATCTAGAAGAAATGGATAAATTCCTAGACACATACACCCTCCCAAGACTAAACCAGGAAGAAGTTGAATCTCTGAATAGACCAATAACAGGCTCTGAAATTGAGGCAATAATTAATAGCCTACCGACCAAAAAAAGTCCAGGACCAGACGGATTCACAGCCAAATTCTACCAGAGGTACAAGGAGGACCTGGTACCATTCCTTCTGAAACTATTCCAATCAATAGAAAAAGAAGGAATCCTCCCTAACTCATTTTATGAGGCCAACACCATCCTGATACCAAAGCCTGGCAGAGACACAACAAAAAAAAGAGAATTTTAGACCAATATCCCTGATGAACATAGATGCAAAAATCCTTAATAAAATACTGGCAAACCAAATCCAGCAGCACATCAAAAAGCATCTCCACCATGATCAAGTCAGGATCATCCCTGGGATGCAAGGCTGGTTCAACATATGCAAATCAATAAATGTAATCCATCACACAAACAGAACCAACAACAAAAACCACATGATTATCTCAATAGATGCAGAAAAGGCTTTCCACAAAATTCAACAACGCTTTATGCTAAAAACTCTTAATAAATTAGGTATTGATGGAACATATCTCAAAATAATAAGAGCTATTTATGACAAACTCACAGCAATATCATGCTGAATGGGCAAAAACTGGAAGCATTCTCTTTGAAAACTGGCACAAGAAAAGGATGCCCTCTCTCACCACTCCTATTCAACATAGTGTTGGAAGTTCTGGCCAGGGCAATTAGGCAGGAGAAAGAAATAAAGGGTATGCATTCAGGAAAAGAGGAAGTCAAATTGTCTCTGTTTGAAGATGACATGATTGTATATTTAGAAAACCCCATTGTCTCAGCCCAAAATCTCCTTAAGCTGATAGGCAACTTCAGCAAAGTCTCAGGATACAAAATCAATGTGCAAAAATCACAAGCATTCTTATACACCGATAATAGAGAGCCAAATAATGAGTGAACTCCCATTCACAATTGCTACAAAGAGAATAAAATACCTAGGAATCCAACTTACAAGGGATGTGAAGGACCTCTTCAAGAACTACAAACCACTGCTCAACGAAATAAGAAAGGACACAAACAAATGGAAGAACATTCCATGCTCATGGATAGGAAGAATCAATATCGTGAAAATGGCCATACTGCCCAAGGTAATTTATAGATTCAATGCCATCCCCATCAAGCTACCAATGACTTTCTTCACAGAATTGGAAAAAACTACTTTAAAGTTCATACGGAACCAAAAAAGAGCCCACATTGCCAAGACAATCCTAAGCCAAAAGAACAAAGCTGGAGGCATCACACTACCTGACTTCAAACTATATTACAAGGCTACAGTAACCAAAGCAGCATGGTACTGGTACCAAAACAGAAAGATAGACCAATGGAACAGAACAGAGCCCTCAGAAATAATACCACACATCTACAACCATCTGATCTTTGACAAACCTGACAAAAACAAGCAGTGGGGAAAGGATTCCCTATTTAATAAATGGTGATGGGAAAAATGGCTAGCCACATGTAGAAAGCTGAAACTGGATCCCTTCCTTACACCTTATACAAAAATTAATTCAAGATGGATTAAAAACTTAAATGTTAGACCTAAAACCATAAAAACCCTAGAAGAAAACCTAGGCAATACCATTCAGGACATAGGCACGGGAAAGGACTTCATGACTAAAACACCAAAAGCAATGGCAAAAAAAGCCAAAATAGACAAATGGGATCTAATTAAACTAAAGAGCTTCTGCATGGCAAAAGAAACTACCATCAGAGTGAACAGGCAGCCTACAGAATGGGAGAAAATTTTTGCAATCTACTCATCTGACAAAGGGCTAATATCCAGAATCTACAAATAACTCAAACAGATTTCCAAAAAAAAAAACAAACAACCCCATCAAAACGTGGGCAAAGAATATGAACAGACACTTCTCAAAAGAAGACATCTATGCAGCCAACAGACACATGAAAAAAATGCTCATCATCACTGGTCATCAGAGAAAAGCAAATCAAAACTACAGTGAGATACCATCTCACGCCAGTTAGAATGGCGATTATTAAAAAGTCAGGAAACTACAGATGCTGGAGAGGATGTGGAGAAATAGGAATGCTTTCACACTGTTGGTGGGAGTGTAAATTAGTTCAACCATTGTGGAAGACAGTGTGGTGATTCCTCAAGGATCTAGAGCTAGAAATACCATTTGACCCAGCAATCCCATTACTGGGTATATACCCAAAGGATTACAAATCATGCTACTATAAAGACACATGCACACATATGTTTATTGAGGCACTAGTCACAATAGCAAAGACTTGGAACCAACCCAAATGTCCATCACTGATAGACTGGATTAAGAAAATGTGGCACATATACACAATGGAATACTATGCAGCCATAAAAAGGATGAGTTCATGTCCTTTGCAGGGACATGGATGAAGCTGGAAACCATCATTCTCAGCAAACTATCATAAGGACAGAAAACCAAACACTGCATGTTCTTACTCATAGGTGGGAATTGAACAATGAGATCACTTGGACACAGGGTGGGTAACATCACAAACTGGGGCCTGTCAGGGGTGGGGGGCTGGGGGAGGGATAGCATTAGGAGAAATACCTAATGTAAATGATGAGTTGATGGGTGCAGCAAACCAACATGGCACATATATACCTATGTATCAAATCTGTACATTGTGCACATGTACCCTAGAACTTAGAGTATAATAAAAATAAAATTTCAAAAAAAAAAATAACCTAACTAGAAAGATGGTGAAGATTAAAAAAGACAATCCATGTTGGGAAGTTCTTTCAGTGTAACAAGAAAACTGGCTTCAGTCATGAGAGAGGACAAAGCAAGAGAAGAAACAGAAAGTGCTAAGAGATAAATATGACTACTCTGTGGCCTTGATTTTCCGGGATTTTTCCAATTTTGAACACTTGAGCCCATCATCAGACCTCATATACCTTTTGGGGTTTGTAAAACTTGCTCACATCAGGTACAGAAGAACAAAATGTACTACATTCCTGAAATATCATTTATTCTATGACTTTCTCTGTATAGAAGGCCATCAGCATTCTGGAAAGAAATTACGGTAATTGAGACTGGTATCTGTCCTACCAAATGTTTGCTCAGAATCTTGAAAACATTCCCATCTGTTGCATAAAGGAGGCATGTTTTCCAAACCAACTTCTGAATGAATCACAAGCTGTGGCAGTTATGAGAATGTATCACACAGACTTCCAATTGCAGGGAGCCTAATTGACCAACAGCCCCAAGCTGCTGCTGGGCTCTGACATTCATTGAAATCCATCACTGCTATTGCACCAAGGCCACTTGTCCCACAAGCTGCTCCTAGGCAATAACTAACATGGCATGGATTCTAAAGCAGGCCCTTTCCTGAGAGAGAGAATACTCTACTGGTGGGTGACGTTGGTTTAAGGACTCCCCGAGAGGCTTGTCAAACTTTTCTTAGGAGTTTCCTTAGCTTGCTAAGCAATCTAGAATCTTTACCCCCAATCTTTCTTTCCTCTCTCCTTCACTCAGGGTCAGACTTGCATCATGACAGCTCTTCCCCCTTTCTCAACTCTCTTCCCATTTTATCAGGCATTTTCCCTAATAAAATCCTGCCTTGGTATTCGCTTCCTGGAGGACTGAGGCTAACACACGAGTCATGCTGGGGATGCCTTATGGCTGATCTTCAATGTCCCAGACCAAGCATGTCAATGGGATAGGGAGGGAGACAGAGAAAAGAGGATCATTTGAGACTATCCAGAGTATGCTTCTTTCCGGGGCAATGGAACCATGTTTTACATATACATGCATCTTGCAAGCTTTCAGTTGTGAGAGGAGGAAGCCAGAGAAGAGCCAGGAAGGGCTAAGAGATAAACGTGACTCCTTTATGACCTTGAGTTTCCAGGATTATTCCAATTTAGATATTCAGGCCATCACCAGACCTCATTTACCTTTGGAGGTTTGTAAAATCTGTCCATATCAGATACAGAAGAATAAAATTCACCTCAATTCCTAAATATCATATATATGTGTGTATATATATATATATATATATATATATACACATTAGTGTATGTGTGCATATGTGTTTATACAAGAGCAATAACTATTAAAGGAAGGATATTGTGTATTGTTAACCCTCGTCAAGAAAATAATCTCCATGGTGTATATGTGCCACATTTTCTTAATCCAGTCTATCATTGTTGGACATTTGGGTTGGTTCCAAGTCTTTGCTATTGTGAATAATGCCGCAGTAAACATACGTGTGCATGTGTCTTTATAGCAGCATGATTTATAGTCCTTTGGGTATATACTCAGTAATGGGATGGCTGGGTCAAATGGTATTTCTAGTTCTAGATCCCTGAGGAATCGCCACACTGACTTCCACAATGGTTGAACTAGTTTACAGTCCCACCAACAGTGTAAAAATGTTCCTATTTCTCCACATCCTCTCCAGCACCTGTTGTTTCCTGACTTTTTAATGATTGCCATTCTAACTGGTGTGAGATGGTATCTCATTGTGGTTTTGATTTGCATTTCTCTGATGGCCAGTGATGGTGAGCATTTTTTCATGTGTTTTTTGGCTGCATAAATGTCTTCTTTTGAGAAGTGTCTGTTCATGTCCTTCGCCCACTTTTTGATGGGGTTGTTTTTTTCTTGTAAATTTGTTTGCAATGCTAGATGACAAGTTAGTGGGTGCAGCGCACCAGCATGGCACATGTATACATATGTAACTAACCTGCACATTGTGCACATGTACCCTAAAACTTAAAGTATAATAATAAAAAAAAAGAAAATTTAATTAAAAGGTGAAATTAAGTGCAATAAAGTAGGTAACACAACCATTAAAAAAAAAAGAAAATAATCTCAATTCCTGAAGAGATAAAGTAATTAAAATATCTTAAAGCTTTCTTCTCCTACCTGTATTCAGGCAAAATTTTCTTTCCTATTGATCAGTATTTATTGTTAAGAGTTTAGCACTTTCACTTAAACTGTCATTGAATTGGAAGTTTTCTTGATTATTTTATTTCTGAGCATAATCCTTGTTAGAATAGATAGATGGATGTAAGATAGATGATAGATAGATAGATAGATAGATAGATAGATAGATAGATAGATCCAACTATTCCAAGATTCTAGAAATCTAGTCTGTAATCTCCATGTCTAGTCCAACATCATAACCTCAGCTCCTAGCACAATGCAAGCAGGCTGAGGTTATGGTGTTAGACTAGACAGAAATGGATATCAGCACATTACAAAGGTTGTTGATTAAGCCTTGACTTTGATCCTCAAGAAGGTAGATTTGATAAGTTATAACTCATAGAAGATTATTTTTTCATTTGTTTTCTAGTATTTGCTAACCCCTTCAATAAGGACACATGTAGAAGAAATTGAATTTGCAGTTGATTTTCGTGGTACAGAACATCTGAAGCAGAGAAAATGATGGCCACATGGCAACAGAGAACTTCAGTGTTACCAGCTAACCCTAAACATAGTCTGATATGGTTTGGACATTAGTCCTCCCTAAATCTCATGCTGAAATGTAATCCCCAACATTGGAGGTGGGGCCTGGTGGGAGGTGTTTGGGCCATGGGGGTGGGTCCCCCATGGCTTGGTGCTGTCCTCACTATAGTGAGTTCTCATGAAAGCTGGTTGTTTAGAAATGTGTGGCACCTCCCCATCCCTTGCTCCTGCTCTCGCCATGTGACATGGTTGCTCCTGCTTCACTCTCCTCCATGAGAAAACTCCCTGAGGCCTCCCCAGAAACCAAGCAGATGCCCGGTGTCATATTGTACAGCCTGCAGAAATGTAAGCCAATTAAAACTCTTTTCTTTGTAAATTACTCAGCCTCGAGTACTCTTTTTGTAGCAATGTGAAAACAGCCTATCACAGAGTCCATCTAAATACAGTTCTTCAATCCCAAATTCAACCATCCTGGGAGGTCATCATGATCTTAATGGTGAATGATATAAAATGTTCAGGGATACCCAGCACTCTGTGAGCAGTCTATGGGGTTCTGGTATTGCTTCTGCACCATTGGGTCAACTCAGGAAGATAAACATGGAAACAGAAACCTTTCTGCCCAGCTGAGATTCAAATTTATTGAGCTCACATACCCAGGGCTCCCTTGGTCAAAAGGATGCAACACTGAATGAAATAACAACATGGCGTCTGGCCAAAATAGTCCTATAACCTAATCATTGACACCTTTCTGGGGTAACTTTGATTATATAGGTGTATTAGTTCTTTTTCACACTGCTGATAAAGACATACCTGAGATTGGGCAATTTACAGAAGAAAGAGGTTTATTGGACTTACAGTTCCACGTGGCTGGGGAGGCCTCACAATTATGGTGGAAGGTGAAAGGCACATCTCACATGGCAGCACACAAGAAACGAGAAGCTCCCTTTTTTAAAACCATCAGATCTCATGAGACTCATTCACTATCACAAAAACAGCACAGGAAAGACTCGCCCGCATAATTCAATTACCTCCCACCAGGTTTCTCCCACGACATGTGGGAATTATGGGAGTTACAATTCAAGATGAGATTTGGGTGGGGACACAGCCAAACCATACCAACAGGTAGGGAATGGCATTTTTTTAGTGGCCTAGAATATGATCATGGAGAACAAGACTTTATAAGTAACAGAGATAAAACTATTGATGTGATGAGTTTGTGCTTTTTGTTATAAATTTTTTATTTCCCCCTCCTACATTTTTCCTATCATTCTGGATTCTGCCTCAACTCAACCAAACACAATTACGGAGTACGAAAATCCAGACCTTCATAAGATCATTTAAAAACGTTTATTGAGCACATACTATATTCCACTCCTGAAGTTAGATTCTATGGAGATCACAATGAGCAAAACTGACACATTTTCTACCATCATCAGGACTTCAGGTTTGGGAGGGAGATGGTCACCAATAAAATAATCCCACAAATCATTATCTAATTGTGAATTGAGAGATGTGCTATGAAGAGCAGGATGCTGTGAAGCACCCAGAGGAAATAATAGGTTGTGCTGAATTCTGAAGCATGAGTATCAGTTAATTAGGCAGACGGCACAGAGAAGAACTGGGGCAGGGTTGGGGGACTGGTTCCAGGCAGGTGGATTAGCATGTAGAAAAGCAGAAACAACTGCAGAGCATCTCAAGAGTGGGAAGAAGGCCAGGATGGTTGAGCCCCAAGCATGATGGAGAGAAGTGAGATGAGGCCATGGAATAAGGCCACAGGCACAGCAGCAGACCCTTGGACACATGCTGGGGCCCTGAGGATTTTCTCCTCTTGGCTTTTCTTTATCCCCTCACCTAGTATCCTCAGAGCTCCCCCAAGTTTGCATCCAACTTGGCTTTGCACACTCTCCTCATGAATTTCAAAATCCTCACTCACTCCTCCTCCTCCCCATGAAAACATCCAGGCTCTCATCCTGGGCTAGCCTGGGGCAACACTATTTATGAGCTCCTGTCCCTTCCTACTGTCAGTTCTGCCTCCTTGGCCTTGCTGCTTCTTCAGCGTGAAGTGTCTTGCTATTTTTTTCTCCCTCTTGGTTCAAATTTATTCTCAGATCCTTCTTTTGATGATGTATAAATGCCTGGCTAGAGCTTCCTGTGTAATTCTTCCCAAGGATATTGGATATTGAAAGGGAAAGCAAGGCTTCTCTGATTTTACAAAAAGGAATCCCCATTCAGGGTCTCCAGAGAATGTATCTTTCAGAAAGCGGGGATATTTGTAGACTGACATTCTGGTGCTTTTAAAATCTGCTGTGTAACAACCTACCATTTTTCCCAAACTAAACTTGTCTGGCTCCTAGTAGAAATAGATGAGATCATTGCAGCTGCATTCAATAAACCAGTGGTTCTCAAGTGAGGGGAGATTTTTCCCCCAAGAGACTTAAAGTAATATCTGGAGACATTGTTGGTTTTCGCATTGGAATGAGATGGTGATGCTACTGGCAGCTAAAGTAGAGGTCAGGGATGCTGCTAAATCCTAAACATCCTCAATGCACAAGACAGTCCCCCAAACAAAGAATTATCCAGCCCTAATTGTTAATAGTGCCGAGGCTGAAAACCTCTGCAATAAGCCCTTCCAACTTGGATGTCAGTTCAAGGTCTACCCTCCTCAACCCTGATTAATATTATTCAGTTGCTAACCACCTCCACAATGCACTCACATAATTACTGCATGTATTTGTATATATTTTTGTTGATTATAGGTTTTTCCTTCTTGTCCCTCCAACTTAGACATTTGAGGTCTTCAAGGAAATAAAACATCCTTTATATATACTTAGTAACCCAGTAAGCCCTGGTTGAGCAGTTGGCATCTGGCAGTCTTACTCTGTGTTGATAAGGATTATACAGACTGCCAAAAAGTACCAGATCTCCCTTTGGCTTTGCACATTCTCTTTGTATAGGAGATGGGATTGCTGCAATGGACCCAGGGCTTCTCTGTGTAGGAAGGGACAAGGGAATTAAATAGTAAAGATAGAACTGATCATTCTGTGGTGACAACAATACCAAAATCTCAGTGACTTTAAAACCACAAGACTTTATTGCTTACACACATAGCCACTGCAGACTAGCAAGGGGTTCTGGTCCTCCTAGTTCAGGGACCCAGGCTCTGTCATCCCAAGATGGGACTTTGGGGTTTACTTCAGGAGGGAAAGAGACTTTGGAGGATCAGGCCTCACCCCAGAATTGATACAAGCCACTTCTGTTCATGGCCAATAGGTCAGAAATACCCACACAGCTCCATCTAGCCTAGAAATAACAGCAAGCAGGACTAGGAGTTGTGGAGAGCAAATAGAATATTCACTGAGTTCGAAGTCAGCTTCACCGCTTACAATCTGGGGTAAGCTATTTAACTTCTCTAGGCCTCAGTTTCTTCATCTGTCAAATGGCAATCATAATAAATAGATACTTCAGAGTGGTTGTGAGGATTAAATGAAATGTTCTATTTATAATCCATGGCACACTTCAGGCATATAGTACAGGCTCAGTAAAGGAAAGCTGCTATTGTTATTACAATGATGACTATAACGATAATGTTGTTGTTCTTGTTCTTTGGGCCAGGAGATCATAAGGCAAAGTAAACCCAAGTAGAGGCTGCACCCTGACTGGCTTTTTCTCACTGTGGTAACACAATGACTTGTCATTTTGTGTGTATTTTTGTTGTGTCCCTGAGAATGGCATTTACTCTTTGTTCTTTCATCCAAAATCATTTTTGAATACCTACTGTATTCCAAGCATTGTTCAAAGGGCTGAAAATAGAAAGATGAGTAAGACCTTGGTCCTGTCCTTCAGGAGTTCACAGCCTGGGGATGGGGAGGAGGTCTAAGGGAGCTAGGGGACAGCACGCAGCCAACTGAGGAGGGAAGAATTAGGTCACAAAGGCTTCATGGAAGAACTGGTGACTGAAGGGCAAATAGAAGTTATCAGAGAAGGGGTCTAGACAAGGGAGAATGCAGTCAAGGAAAGAAGATTAGCAAAGGTATAGAGAGAGCTCGCTGCATGCTATAATTTAGCAAAGTCAGAGCAGTGAGTGGAGGAGAAGGGGCAGGAGATGGGGTGGGAGGGGTCTCTGTACAAAGAAGTTCAAGCAGGACAGTGATGTGATCAAATTTGTTTTTGAAATAAATCTATTTAAGTGGGTGTATTAGTCTGTAAGGGCTGCCATAACGAAATAGCCATGGGGTGGCTTAAACAACAGAAATTTACTTTCTCACACTTCTGGAGGCTGGAAGTCCAAGACCAAGATGGCAGCAGGATTGGTTTCTCCTTAGACCACTCTTCTTGACTTGCAGATGGCCGCCTCCTCTCTGTGTCCTCATGTGGTGTTTTCTCTGTGGTGTACACATCACTGGTGTCTCTCTCTCTTCTTATGAGGACATGAGTCCTACCGAATTAGGGCCCCATCTTATGACCTCATTCAACCTTGATTACCTCCTTAAAGGTCCCATCTCCAAATATAGTCCCACTGGGGGTTAGGCTTCAACATACAATTTGGTAGGAGGGACAATTTAGTCCATAACAGTGGGCAAGTTTGGCGGCAGACAAACCAAAGAGGAGAAAGCTGCCACAATTCAAGCAAAAATTTCTGAGGCCTGCACCGAGTTGGTGGGTGTAGGAATGAAGAAAAAAAGAAATATCTGAAGGCTGGCCGTGGTGGCTCACTCCTGTAAGCCCAGCACTTTGGTAGGCTGAGGTGAACAGATTGCTTAAGCCCAGGAGTTTGAGACCAACCTGAGCAACATGGCTGTATTGATCCATTTTCACACTGCTGATAAAGACATACCCAAGACTGAATAATTTACAAAAGAAAGAGGTTTATTGGACTTACAGTTCCTCATGGCTGGGGAGGCCTCACAATCATGGTGGAAGGCAAGGAAGAGCAAGTCACATCTTACATGGATAGCAGCAGGCAAAGAAAGAGACCTTGTGCAACAAAACTCCTGATTTTAAAACCATCATATCTCATGAGAGTCATTCACTATCACAAGAACAGCGCAGGAAAGATCTGCCCCCATAATTCAGTCACCTCCCACAGGGTTCCTCCCATGAGTTACACATGAGGAACACAGGGTTCCTCCCATGAGTTACAATTCAAGATGAGATGTGGGTGGGGACACAGCCAAACCATATCATTCCATCCCTGGCCCCTCCCAAATCTCATGTCCTCATGTTTCAAAACCAATCAAGCCTTCCCAAAAGTCCCCCAAAGCCTTAACTCATTTCAGCATTAACCCAAAAGTCCACAGTCCAACATTTCATCTGAGACAAGGCAAGTCCCTTCCACCCATAAGCCTGTAAAACCAAAAGGAAATTAGTTACTTCTTAGGTACAATGGGAGTATGGACATTGGGTAAATACAGCTATTCCAAATGGGAGAAATTGGCCAAAACAAAGTGGCTAAAGGTCCCATGCAAGTCTGAAATCCAGCAGGGCAGTCAAATCTTAAAGCTCCAAAGTGATCTCCTATGACTCCAAATCTCACATCTGGGTCATGCTGATGCAAGAGGCGGGTTACCATGGTCTTGGGCAGCTCTGCCTCTGTGGCTTTGCAGGGTATAGCCTCCCTCTCAGCTGCTTTCACAGGCTGGTGTTGAGTGTCTGTGGCTTTTCCAGGTGCATGGTGCAAACTGTCAGTGGATCTACCATTCTAGGGTCTGGAGGATGATGGCCCTCTTCTCACAGCTCCACTAGATGGTGCCCCAGAAGGGAATATGTGTGGGTGCTCTGACCCTGCATTTCCCTTCTGCACTGCCCTAGCAGAGGTTCTCCATGAGCACCCCAAGCCCTGTGGCAAACTTCTGCCTGGGCATCCAGGCATTTCCATACATCTTCTGAAATCTAGGTGGAGGTTCCCAAACCCCAATTCTTGACTTCTGTGCACTCAAGGGCTCAACACCACGTGGAGGCTGCCAAGGCTTGGATCTTGCACCCTCTGAAGTCACAGCTCGAGCTCCACGTTGGCCTTTCAGCCATAGCTAGAGTGCAGTGCACCAAGTCCCCAGCCTGCACACAGCACTGAGACTCTGAGCCCAGCCCATGAAACCATTTTCTTCTAGGCTTCCGGGCCTGTGATGGGAGGGACTACTGTGAAGACCTCTGACATGCCCTGGACACATGTCCCCTATTGTCTTGAGGATTAACATTCAGTTCCTTGTTACTTATGCAAATTTCTGCAACTGGCTTGAATTTCTCCTCACAAAATGGGTTTTTCTTATCTATTGCATTGGCAGGCTGCAAATTTTTCAAACTTTTATGCTCTGCTTCCCTTATAAAACTGAATGCCTTTAACAGCACCCAAGTCACATCTTGAATGCTTTGCTGCTTAGAAATTTATTCCACTGGATACCTTAAATCATCTCTCTCAAGTTGAAAGTTCCACAGATCTCTAGGGCAAGGGCAAAATGCTGCCAGTCTCTGCTAAAACAAAGGAAGAGTCACCTTTGCTCTAGTTCTCAACAAGTTCCTCATCTCCATCTGAGACCACCTTAGCCTGGATTTCATTGTCCATATCATTGTCAGCATTTTTGTCAAAGCCATTCAACAAGTCTCTAGGGTGTTCCAAACTTTCCCACATTTTCCTGTCTTATTCTGAGCCCTCCAAACTGTTCCAACCTCTGTCTGTTACCCAGCTCCAAAGTTGCTTCCACATTTTCAGGTATCTTTTCAGCTGTGTCCCATTCTACTGGTACGAATTTACTATGTTAGTTCATTTTCATGCTGCTGATAAAGACATACCTGAGACTGGACAATTTACAAAAGAAAGAGGTTTATTGGATTTATAGTTCCATGTGTCTGGGGAGGCCTCACAATCATGGCAGAAGGCAAAGAGGAGCAAGTCACATCTTATATGGATGGCAGCAGGCAAACAGAGAGCTTGTGCAAGGAAACTCCCATTTTTAAAACCATCATATCTTGCGAGACTCACTCAGCATCACAAGACAGCATAGGAAAGACCTGCCCCCATAATTCAATCACCTCCCACTGGGTTCCTCCATGACATGTGGGAATTGTGGGAGTTACAATTCAAGATGAGATTTGGGTGGGAACACAGACAAACCATATCAAAGGCAAAACCCTGTCTCTACTAAAAATACAAAAAATTAGCTGGGCATGGTGGTGTGCACCTGTAGTCCCAGCTACCAGGGAGGCTGAGATGGGAGGATCACCTGAGTTCAGGTGGTTAGGGATGCAGTGAATCGTGACTGCATCACTGCACTACAGCCTGGGTGACAGAGCAAGACCCTGTCAAAACAAACAAACAAAACAAACAAACAAAAACAAGAAAGAGAGAGAAAGAAAGAAAAAAAGAGAAGTATCTGAAAATTTTTAAGTTGGTAGAATTGACAGGATGTGATAACAGAACAGTGGTATGACTTAGGTAACTGAGTAGAGAATAACAACACTATGAGGTAGAGAGAAAGCAGTATATAGGGGAAAGACAAAGAGTTCGCTATTTAACTGTTGATTTTGAGTTTCCTAGAGGACCTACCAGCAGAGAAATTAAGCATATAGTAGGTACATGGTCTGGCTTAGGAAAGAAATCTAGACTGGAAATACAGATTTGGGAATTGTCAGCATGGATAGAGGCTAGCTAAGGACGTGAAGGTAAATGAAGACACCCAAGGAAAGTAAGCAGAGTGAAAAGAAGAGGTGGCCAAAATCCAAATCCTAGAAAATGTCATTTAAAGAGTGGGTGGAATAAGCATTATTCAGAAAGGTGCTTGAGAAAAAGAACCAGGAAGGGAATTGAAAAATAAAGAGCATTTGAGGTCACTAAAGCCAGGGGAGGAAAGGATTTCGGATAAGGCTTGGTCAGCAGGGTCAAACGTCACCAAAACATTCACAATGTGGATTTAAAAATAGATTCACATGCAGATATCATGAGTGACCTCCATCAGAACAGTTGTACTGGGGAAGACACAGAAGCCAAACTGGCAGTATAACATGAGGAAGATGAGGCACTGAGTAAATTAACCTTTTAAATTTCTTGACTGGGCATGAAATGACAAGGAAAGAATAGAAACTAGAAGGAACTTATAAGCAAATCAAGGTTTTGGCTTTGTTCAGGTAAAAGACTTAGGCACATTTATATGTGGAGGGGCATGTGCCAGTTAATAGGTAGGTTGAAAATATAGAGAGTATAGGAAACTTATGGCCTAAGGTTCCCAAGGAATCAAGGGTGTGCAATCCAGGGTCCAGGAAGAAGAAATAGCATCAGGCATAAGAATCTTCTGCATAAGCAGATTATGTCCCTGAAGTCAAACAAAAAAGTCAGAATACCTAGACTCTCCCTCTGCTGTCCATACAAGCCCTAGAATAAATTCTTCACATTATCACTTCTGCTTTACTGGGGGCTTTTGCCCTGCTCCGTTATCTCCCTCTTTTTCAGGACAAACACATTTTTCCAGGTTGGGCTATTGTTAACTACACATCTGGGACTTGGCACAACTCCTTAGCACCTAGTAGGTTCATTAAATACCGGCTGAATAAATCAACCCAGGGACAGAGCTTTAGCCTGTTCAGTGCGGACTCTGCACTTTCCCATAGTCACCAGAGAATGGACCATATGGGTAGTCAGGTGAAAAGAACAGGCAGACACACGTGCAGGGAAGCTCTCTAGGAAAGATTCATTATTCATTCCACAAACATTTACTGAGTGTATGGTGCTGCCTTCAACTATAGAACAGATGGCCCAAGGCAACTGATATACAAGGCCTCCTCCAAACTGGAGGATTCCCTGCTCCCCGCAAATGACAAATCAGTGGCTTCTGCACGTACCCATCTGCCGTGATCTGGAGCCCAAATATTCTCTCTGAATCCCAGGCATGGGAAAGCAGATCACAACCAATTTTTCTTTCTGTCAACAGGAGTTGAGGAATAATTATGCCCAATTGACATAAGCAGCTCCGATTGCCTTCAGAACTTGGCCTGAAGCCCAATTATATTCCTCTAGCTTGTGCCACAGTACATGAAAAGTACAATTTGTCTCATTTCCTTCTCTTACTTTTTAGAATATTCAAAAAAATTGGCTTAGTGAAACCAACCAAGCATGTTCTTTAAGAATAATTTTGAACACAATCCATAAGCCAAGTTAATATGATACATATTCTAAGAGAAATTCAGTTGAAAGAACCTAGATAATTTTAAAATTACATGCACATGAATAAAGTATATTGCATACAAATAATTTTAAAATGCTGTTGCTAGGTTGAATATAAATCGAAGTGGTAAATATGTTCATGCATACACACACATAAGGTCCCACATTCGCCAATGTGCTCTTTTGTAAAAATTATTTTCTAAGCTGGTTGTTCGAAATTTAGATTGTATGTTTCCAGAAATAATGTGTAAATGGAAGGCAACTTCCCAGGGTCATCCTTCCAAAACCAACTTCACCTATAATTCAGATGAACTCGGTAGGACTGATTTGATTCCCAGTGGCAATGGAGTATGTATTCAGAAGGAGAGAAAAAGAGGAAAGGAGAGCAGAGGATTTAAAACAAACAAACAAACAAACAAAAAAACAGCTCCATGTAAAAACTGTTACTAGGTTGGGTGCTGGTCTTTGCATCCTCCCCTTTCCAAGACCGCCATGCTGCCCTAAGTGTCATGTTCTGGAATCATTTCCCCTACCAAGACCCCCACTTGATACCAAAGGCTCCATAAACCAGCTGTGCTTATTCCTTGTCCATGACTAAAATCCACATTCCCCCAGAAACACAAACCCCACTCCATGGCACTGCCTGTGGGTTTACCCTCAGGAGAAGGTCCCAAGGTGGAACACACTGGTGAGACCCAGAACAAGGGAGAGTTTGTTTGGCTCATATAGGAAGCTCAGCTTGCTCAGTTTTGTTTTCTTTCTTTTCCAAACTAATTTGGTTACTAATACTCTAAAAAGCAGAGTAGATATTATGAGTGCTCACCAACGTCCACTTAGCCTCTTCTGGGCACACCTCTCAGTCCCTTAGTAGTAGGTGGAGCCACACGACCACCCTGGCCAACAGACCATGAGCAGAAATGACATGTGTCCTTAAG
This sequence comes from Pan paniscus, assembly GCF_029289425.2. Taxonomy (NCBI): domain Eukaryota; kingdom Metazoa; phylum Chordata; class Mammalia; order Primates; family Hominidae; genus Pan; species Pan paniscus. The sequence continues at coordinate 67,412,336 of NC_073264.2, forward strand.
GCTGAGGCAGGGAAAAGCTCCTCTGTGAGATGACCCAGTCTTTCTGTTTCTTGATGTACTCGTTTCCTAGGGCTGCTATAACAAAGTACCATAAACTGAGTGGCTTCAATAACAGGAATTTGTTGTCTCATAGTTCTGGAGGCTAGAAGCTTGAACTCAAGGTGCTGGCAGGGTCGTGTTCCCTATGAAGACACCAGGGAAGGATCTGTTCCAGGTCTCTATCCGAGGTCCTGGTGGTTCCTTGGCTTGTGGCAGCATCACTCCAATCTTCACGTGATGTTTTCCCTGTGTATGTGTCTCTCTCTGCGTCCAAAATTCCCCCTTTTTGTAGGGACAGCAGTTCTATTGGGCCAGGGCCCACTTAATAATATCATTTTAACTTGCTTACCTCTGTAAAATCCTGTCTAAATAAGGTCACATTCTGAGGTACTGGTGGTTAAGCCTCAAACATATCTTTTTAGGGAGGATGCAATTCAACCCATAACACATGGCCACTGGGAACATGGAGACCTGGTATTGAGATGGTGGAGCTGGGATGGCTGAGTTGATGCAGAGAGGGAAGCTGCCCTGGAGAGTTATCCAGATTGCTTGAATACTTCAAAGAGGGATAAATAAACTTTTCTTAAGCCACTGGCATTTGGGGAGCTGTTGGTTTTCACGGCATAGCCTAGCCTAGCCACGTAATGATACAAGAATATTTTATGTAAAAATCTGTATTGCTTCCTTGGATGATGTAGCTTGCTGGGCATGTGTCTCTGCATGGCAACCATCAGCAGGCAATTGAAGAGCAATAATTTCCTTAGACTGAATCAAATTCTGCTTCCAATTCCCCCATGCACTACAATCCCTGCTACTCCCTAACATTACCCCGAACTATTATATCAATGTCTATCTTCCCTTGTGTCTCTGCTCCTCTTCTTCTTACTCTTACCTGCTTTGTTTATATTACCTGTCTGGCCTCTTTAAGCTTGTGAGGCTGCCAACTCTGCTCTAAACTGGCCCTGTTATTTATAGCTGCCTCCTTATTTCCCTTTCTGAACCTTTAAATTATAACCTTTGTTTGTGCTCTCAATAGTTCCCCAGGTAGCTGCAGGTTATAATGGAGGAGTAAGTCCTTTTGAGCTTAGGGTTCATAATCACCTGTTTTTCCTGTTCACTTTAAACATGGAGGCATAAACACATTTCAGGGGCAATTTCAAATATATGTTGAAAAGTCACCATAACATCACAAATAAACTTTATACCTATTTTCAAAGCATTTTATACTCATAATAATTCTAATAGGTTAGTAAAAGTATTATTATCATCTCTTTATTGATGAAGAAACTAAAGAGTAAAGAAATTAGATGATATACCCACTGCCCCAGAACTGTCAGGGTGGAGAGGGATGAAGCCTGTAGCCCTTAGGACTCTAAGGGCAATGTCCTTCTCAACCTCAAGATCTCTGTTTCCTCATAGAACAAATGAAGTTATTTAACAAGGAGTAGGCATTCTCAGACATCAGCAAGATGGCCGACTAGAAGCCCTTCCACTTGCTCCCCACCCCCAACAAAGACAGACAAAACTAAAAATAAATAACAACATTTAAATGATAATAATTAAATACATTTAAATGTACTTACTACATTTAAATGAAAATAATTTAAAAAGAGCACCAGAGTACATCAAAGGAGTCACAGAAACCCTGGCAAGCATAGAAACTGAGGATAGCCACAGAAAGAACAAAGGAACCATTCCATCCCCAAGCTGGGATCAGCTGGGAGTCAGAAGGAACTTCCTTCTCTGGGGATAAGGTCAGCAAGAGGACGCCAGTGCCCTTATCAACACCCTGAACACCTACAGACCTCACCACTGGGGGCCCTGGCAGTCCTCACAGGCACTAAGCCCAGCTGAGAGAGCTGCCTGTGGTCCACAAAGCTGTGCTCCTCCCAGAGAAGGAGCCAACACTATGCCTTGCCCCTTGTGGTCCACGCAGCTACTATGGTATTTTGTCTTGGAACTAGAACTACTGCTGGAGTCTATCTTGCTCTGGGGACAAGTGGCCATAGTACTCTTTTTTCCCTGAGGCTAAGCTGCTATAGAACCACCCGTACCTTGTGGCCCAAACATCCCTAAGCTGAGCTAACAGCAACTGTTTCACCTTTCCCATGGGGACAAGTAGTGGTGAAGCCACTCCATCCACCCCTCCCAGTCAAGGTTGCACCCCACCCCCACGAGCTGGAACTGAAGTTGAGCACTCTTTTCCTGGGAAATAGCATCTTGGCAGAGCAGCTCTATCTACCCCTCTCAGTGGCTGCTGTGCCCTGCCCCTAGGGGCCTAAGCTGAAGCTGCACACTGTCTCTCAAGAAAACATTACCTTAATGGAGCCACTCCATCCAATTCTCCCCATTGCTCTCAGGGCCAAGCTAAAGCTGCACACCCTCTCCAAGGAAACAGTGCTTTGGCTGAGCTGCTTCATCTACCCTTCCCAGTTGCTGCTGCACCTGTCCCAAGGGACTTGAGCTGACGCTATGCACTGCTTCCCATGGAAATGGTGCTTTCATGGAGGTGTGCCATATACTCCTCCCAGTCGATGCTACACCCTGCCACCTGTGCTTCAGGTGTGCTCAAGCAATGCCTGGCATCCTGGGAAATGGAGCCTTGGCCACCCAGAGCTGTCATGCCGCCCACTTCCTGAGCTGAAGTGATACCCTGCCTCCTGGGAAAGCAGTACTTTGGCTTCCCAGATAGTCCTGCCTCCCTAGTACCTAAGTTGAAGCAGCACCCTGCCTCCAAGGAACCTGTGCCTTCATCCCCCAGAGTGGTGATGCACACAAGTACTAAGTGGAAGCAACATCATGCATTTTAGGGAAATGATATGTGGGCTGTCCAGAGTAGTCACCCTCACCAAGCCTGAGCTGAAGCAGTGCATCGTCCGTGGGGAACTGGGGCCTTGGAAGAGCTGAGCAGCTGAGTATTCCAGTGCTGACCTGCTATAATATCCCATGTTCCAGGGAAACAGAGCAGTGGCTGAACTGAAACACCCTTCCCTACAGGCCAAACATCTCTAGTGTCCTGCTTCGCTGGTACTAGACTAGCCTTGTAGAGACTGAACTTCTGAGACATCCCTCTCCCTGGGTATTGGAGTCATTACTACTCTGCTTTCCAATCCCCAGGGCCAAAATGACAGCTACACTCTGCTCATCTTGGGTCCTTTCTGCCACTGCACCTGGCCTCACAGGTGTCAATCCTCACCATCCCAGAGTCTAGAGTCACTACTGCACAGGGCCTGATCCCCTGGGATCTGAGTTGCCACTGAGCCCTGTTGGCTCTGGTTTCTGAATTGCAGCCATGCACTGCTCTCTGAGCCCAAACCTCAAGAGCACTACTTCTTTCCTGGAGCTGGGCCAAGAGCTGTGCCTTGCCCACCAGGGTCAGAATAACAGTTACTACCCAGCCCCTGGGTCAAGCTGTTAGGTAGTGCCTCAGAGTGACAGAAACTGGCTCTGTGGGCAATGTAAATAAAACTTTGCCACAGAGAGTGAACCTGTACCCCAAGACCCAGATGCCACAATAGATTCATAAGACCTGAGCTTAGAACCCTGGCTCCACAACCCCATCAAGCATCTATACCTGGAACCCAACACAACTGAAGGTGCCTGTAGACACTATGTCAGGCCCATCATCAAGAGGGAGCCTCTCAACTTGGTCTCCCCATTGTGGGGAAAATGAAAATAAGAGGACCCCAAAAGCCATTGCCACTGAGGACTTTAACAACCTACATTGCCAACTTAGCTGCCACAAACTTCTACAGCCTGAGTCACTGAGGCACCCACAGTTATTGCTGACATTGATCACAGACGAAGAAGCAGAATGAAGACAGTACTACTGCATCTACTCAGAATCAGAGTCATCATACCCTTCCCAACAAGCACACTAAGATCCAACTACAGGTGAAAGTCTTTCTCTACAAAATCCACTCTAGAAAGTTCAGAAGAGGAAAATGTTCCACCAGATATACAGACAAAAATGCAGGAACACAAGAAACATGAAAAAGGAAGAAAATATGACACCACCAAAGGAACACACTAACTTTCTGGTAAAAGACAGCAAGGAAAAGGAAATCTATGAATTGCAAGAATGGAAATTCAAAATCATGATATTAAAGAAACACAGTGAGATACAAGAAAAGACATATAGACAATTCAGCAAAATCAGGAAAGCAATTTACAATATGAATAAGAAATTTAACAGAGTTATATATATTTTTTAAAAAGCAGAAATCCTGCAGCTGAAGAATGCAATGAATGAAATAAAAGATACAATCAAGAACTTCAACAGCAGCCTTGATTAAGCAGAAGAAAGAACTTGAGATAGGTTGTCTGAAATTACCCAGTCTGAGGAAAAATAGCAGAATGAAAAAGAGTGAAGAAAGCCTATAGAACTTGAAACAGCATTAAGGAAATAAATATTTACATTGTAGAGTTCCAGAAGAAAAGAAGAAAGGGTTTTTTTGAAGAAGAAAAAAAAAAACGTATTTCATGGGATAATAGCTGAAAACATCCCAAGTCTTGGAATAAATATGGACAACTGGATCCAGGAAGCTCAGATACCCAAACATGTTCAACTCTAAAAGGTATTCCTCAAGGCACATTATAGACAAACTGTTAAATGTCAAAGATAAAAAGAGAATTCTAAAAACAGCAAGAGAAAAGCATCAAGATACATATAAGTGAATCCCCATTAGGCTAATAGCATATTTCTCAGCAGAAACCTTATGGGCAAGGAGAGAATGAAATAACATTTTCAAAGTGATGGAAAAAAATTGTCAGCCAAAAATACTATACCCAGCAAAGATATCCTATCCTATAGAAATGAAGAAGAAATAAAGTGTTTCTCAGATAAGTAAAAACTGAGGAACTAGACAGGCATCACAAGAAATGCTCAAGGCAGTCCTACAACTTGAAGCAAAAGGATGATAGCCACCATTGTGAAAATATGCAGAAGTATAAAACTTACTGGTAGAGAACATACACAAAGGAGAAAGAGAAAAGAATCAAACCTTATCACTACAGAAAAACCACCAAACCACAGTGATAAACAATAAAAGAGGAAGAAAGGAACAAAGAATATACAAAACAACTGGAAAACAATTAACAAAATGACAGGAGTAAGTCCCTATCTAGCAATAATAACTTTGAATTTAGACCAAAAGATATAAACTGGCTGAATGGATTAAAAAAAAAAAGACTCAACTGTATGCTGCCTATAAGGAACACTTTACCTGTTAAAAACACATAAAGACTAAAATTAAAGGATTAAAAAGTATTCCATGTAAATATAGGCCAGAAGAGAGCAGTAGTACTATACTTACATCAAATAAAACAGACTTTAAGTCAAAAATTATAAAAAGAGACAAGGAAGGTCATCAAATAATGAAAAAGGGGTAGTTCAGCATGAGGATATAACAATTGTGCATATATATGCACCCAATACCAGGACATCCACATATATAAAACAAATATTATTGTATCTAAAAGGAGAGATATACCCCAATAGAATAATATTTGGGAACTTCAACTCCCTACTCTCAGCATTAGACAGATCATCTAGACAGCAAATCAACAAGGAAGCACTGAATTTAAACTGCACTTTAGACCAACTAGATGTAACAGACATTTACAGAACACTTCATCCAACAGTTGCATAATAAACACTTTTCTCATCAGCACATGGAAAATTCTCCAAGATAGACCATATGTTAGGCCACAAAACAAATCTCTACAAATTTTTAGAAACTGAAATTCTGTTAAGCACCTTTTCTGACCACAATGCAATAAAACTAGACATCAATAACAAAAGGAACTTTTGAAACTATAAATACATAGAAATTAAACAACATGCTTCACCATAATCATTCACCATCATCAAGTATATTTATCCCAGAGATACAAGGATGGCTTAACATGCAAATCAATAAATATGATATATCACATCAATCGAATGAAAGGCAACAACCATACAATTATATCAATAGATGCAGAAGAAGCATTTGATAATATTCAACAGCGCTTCATGATAAAAACTCTCAAAAAATTAGGTATAAAAGGAACATACCTCAACACAATAAAGGCAATATATTATACAAACACACAGCTAACATCTACTGAATAGGGAAAAGCAGAAAGCTTTTCCTTTAAGACCTGGGAAAGACAAGGACGCCTGCTCTTGCCACTCTCATTCATCATAATATTTGAAGTTCTAGCTATAGCAAATAGCCAAGAGAAAGAAATAAAGGGCATCCAAATTGAAGAGGGGGAGATAAAATTGTCCCTGCTTTCAAATTACATGATTTTATGTACTGAAAACCCTAAACGTCCCATCAAAAAACTGTTAGAACTTATTAACATATTCAACAAAGTTGGAGAATACAAAATCAATTTACAAAATCAATGAATTAGCTGAAAAAGAAATCAAGAAAGTAATTCCATTTACAGTAGCTACCAAAATATATACCTAGGAACAAATTTAACAAAGGAGGTGACGAATCTCTACAAGGAAAACTATAAAATACTGATGAAAGAAATTGACCACACACAACACACACAACACACACACACACACACACACACACACACACACACACACAGAAAGACTTTTCATTTTCATGGATTGGCAGAATGAATATTGTGAAAATGAACATACTACCAAAAGTGATCTACAGGTTCAATGCAATTCCTATCAAAATACCAATGACATTCTTCACAGAAATAGAAAAAAAATACTAAAATTTATATGGAACTACAAAAGACCCCAAATAACCAAAGCTATTCAGAACAACAACAACAACAAAAAAAAAAAAAAAAAAAAAAAAAACCCAAAGCTGGAAGCATCACATTACTTGTCTTCAAAATATACTACAAAGCTTTAGTAAGCAGAGCAGAGTGCTGCTTGCACAAAAACAGACACATACACCAATGGAACAGAATAAAAAACCCAGAAGTAAATCCATGTATTTACAGCCAACTGATTTTTGACAAAGAACACCAAAAACACTCACGAGGGAAAGGAATCTCTTTAACAAATGGTGCTGGGAGAACTCAATATCCATATGCAGAAGAATACAACTAAACCCCCATCTCTCACCATGTACAAAAATCAAATAAAAATGCATTTGAGACTTAAACTTAAAAGCTGAACCTATGAAACTACCAGAAGAAAACATGGGGAAAACTTCAGGACATTGGACTGGGCAAAGATTTTATGGAGAAGACCTCAAAAGCACAGGTAACAAAGCAAAAATAAACAAATGGGATTATACCAAACCAGAAAGCTTCTGCACAGTAAAGGAAACAATCAACCGAGCAAAGAGACAACCTGGAGAGTGGAAAATAGCTGCAAATTAGTCATCCAACAAGGGACTAATATCCAGACTATACAATGAATTCAAACAACTCAACAGCATAAAAGAAAAGAATCAGATTTTAAAATGGGCAAATGAGCTGAATAGACATCTCTCAAAAGAAGACATACAAATGGCCAATGGGTATATGAAAAAAATGCGCAACATCACTAATCATCAGGGAAATGCAAATCAAAACCACAATGAGATATCATCTCAGCCTAGTCAGAATCGTTATTATCAAAAAAGACAAAAGATAACAAATGCTGGCAAGGATGTGGAGAAAGGGGAATTCTCATACACTGTTGATGGGAATGTAAATAATACAGCCATTATAGATAACAACCAACACAGGAAACAGCATGGAGGCTTCTTACAAAAAGTAAATATTGAGGTACTATGTGATCCATCCATCCAACTACTGAGTATATATCCAAAGGAAAGGAAATCATTATGTTGAAGCTGTATCTGTACTCTCATATTTATTGCAGCATATTCACAATAGCCAAGATGTGGAATCAACCTAGGTGTCCATCAACAGATGAATGGATAAAGAAAATGTGGTGCATGTACACAATGGAATACTATACAGCCACAAAAAGAACGAAATCCTGTCAATCCTTTCATTCACAGCAACATGGATGAGCTTGGAGGACATGTTAAATGGAATAAACTAGGCACAATAAAATAAATGCTGTATGTTCTCCCTCATATGTGGAAGGTAAAAAAAAGTCGATGTCAGAATCAGAGAGTAGAACAGTGGTTGCTGGAGGCTGGGAAGGATAGAGGGAGGTGTGGATAGTGAGAGGTTGATTAGCAGACATAAAATTATAGCTAGACAAGAGGAATAAGTTCCAGTGAATATTTCCAACACAAAGAAATAATACATGTTTAAGGTGATAGATATGCTATTTATCTTGATGTGATCATTACACATTGTATACATATATCAAAATATTTCACTGTACTCCATAGATATGCACAATTATTATGTGTCAACTAAAAATAATAAAGCAAAAAAAAGGAGTAGGAGTTTCTGAATTTCCATTTAGCTGTGGAAGCCTCATACTAGCCCAAGCTCATGTGGAACAGTCAAAAGCAGGAAAGCAGCTCTTGCTGAAGTAGAGGTAGGCTCCAGAGTCAGGGAAGTGACATTTTGATACTGGCCACTGTTTTGATGAAGGAACATTTTAATTCAGGAGAAGATACAATCCGTTAAACTTTTACCTTAAAATTTTACCAATTTTCAGTCACATGTGATGGCACATGCCTATAGTCCCAGTTACTTGGGAGGCTAAGGTAGGAGGATCACCTGAGCCTGGGAGACAGAGGTTGTAGTGAGCCAAGATCACACCACTGCCCTCCAACCTGGGCAACCAAGCAAGGCCCTGTCTCAAAAAAAAATTAACAATTCTCTTTTAATTAGAAAATGTAGTCGATTGAATAATAGCCCCCCTCCCCCGCAAAAAATAAATTCACCTCCTCCTATCCCTAGAAGCTGTGAATATTACCTTAGGTGGTAAATAAGTGAATGTTACCTTATTTAGAAAAAGGAAATTTGCAGATAAAATGAAGTTAAGAATTTGAAGATGAGGAGATGATCCTGAATTATCTGGGTGGGCTCTAAATCTGATGACACCATCCTTATAGGAGACCAAAGAGGAGAAGGCACAGACACAGGTCATGTGAAAACAGAAGAGGCTGGTTTTATATAGCCACAAGCCAGGGTACACCTTGTACACCTGGTGTAAGGTAAGCCAGGTACACCTGGAGCCACCAGAAGCTAAAAGAGGCAAGAAAAAATCCTCCCTTAGAGCCTTCTGAGGAAGCACAGCCCTGATGACACCTTGATTCAGACTTATGGCCCCCAGAAGTGTGAAAGAATAAATTTCTGTTGTTTAAGCTACCAAATGTGTGCTTGTTACAGCAGCGACAAGAATCTCATACACCAAGTAATATGAAAATCCAATAAGCCCACCCTATACCTGAGCATTACTGCACTGCCAACACCATTTCAGGATGAAAAATTGAGGATAAGGTCAAGTTGAAGTATGCAGTAAGGGTGGGATGAGGTTCAGAGATGGAGTGAGATCCCAAAATTTTCCAAGCCTTTACTTATGCTTTGGCATAAGTAAATTAAATTCTCTCATTCATCCATCAGAGTTAAAGACACTATGAGTATGATTTAGCCTCTTGTTCTCAGCTCCCGACTGCACAGGAAATTGCCAATTACTAGCAGTTAGGAATTTCTAGCAGTTCTCTCAGAACTTTTGGTAATATACATTTTCATTTCATAATATCGCTGTGCAATGCTGGTTTGGGGAGATAAGCCTGATGCTCCTAAGACTTGATCCCAGTTTAATCAGACTTATAAGAAATATCTTTAATATTATTTCCAAGTAAAAGTAATAAATATGTATAAAAATTCAAACAATAGATAAGTGAATAAAATAGAAAATGAAAATCACCATAACAGGGGTAGAGGTTGGAGTAGACTAAGAATTAAGGGTAGCTATTGCATACATTATTGATGATAAGGACCAGTGATTTTATTATTTTATAGGATTATTTTGTGCAGCCATGCCATGACAAAATACCTGCATTAAAATCACTGAGCCAAGATGAAACTTGCATCAAGGTAGCCATGTCAAAGTGCCCTGCTTTTCCTGGAGAACCGTCCACTGTCCCTGACCTTACAACACCCAGGAAGTCCTTTAACAGACTCCCAGTAACTCCTAAGAAGAAATCTTCGACCATAGTTTAAAAAACACTGAGTGAGACATTCTTAAAATGCCTCTCAGCTGTGACATTCAATAAATGTATGTGGATATGGATGTGTTCAACAGCCAGTCATAAAAAAACACAATGCAATAGAAAGCTACTGAAATGATACCCATAAACCAGTTAATGCCTGTCAGCAATCAGAAAACTAGTAGCTTCTGTCTCTATTTATACTTATGGTTGCAACTTAATGATGTTTTTACTTAACTGATGGCAGCTGTCTCCATGAAAAGCTATTAGCACATTAGGTCTTTATTGAAACTGACAAAGTAATAAATAATGTTTGTGACTTCTCTTTTGTTCACAAGGTTAATTGTTGTTTAATAATATTCTTGTGATGTGTTACAAGCTCTCAAGGAATTATACATGCAAACCATTAGACTAAAAACAGAAGCCTCAACAATCTACTCATTTACAAATTGTTGATAGATCTAAAACACAAAGATAGTAAAGTACCAGGTAATATGATGATTACCCAAGATTTTGCATTATTTCTAATTTTTAATTTAAATCAATAGATGCTTATTTAGCAAAATACTAAGCTAGAAACTCAGGAGGTACAAAGATTTAAAAGACACTACTTCTGTTCTTAGGAAATGTCCAATATAGTTGAGACACTGTACACATATTAGTGAATTATTTAACAAGCTGTATTCAGAGGATACAAAGAGAAAACTACGTCTATTTGGTTGTAATATATAATCTTTTTTACATACTGCTAGATTTGGTTTGCCAAAATTTGTTTAGGATTTTTTAAGCCTATGTTATTTGTTTAAGCCACTGTTTATCGGTTACTTTGCTACTTGCTGCCAAACACACCCTAAGTTACCTACCTGTGGTTGTTTAGGAGCCACTCCCTTCAAAGTGAAACAGGACCTGAGAGATCACCAATTCCAACCTCTCTGGCCTACCAGAGAGGAGGGTGGAGCCCAGAGAGATGAAGGAATTGGTCCAAACCACATGGCAGCAGCAAAGCCTCGACCAGGGCTCAGTTCCCCCAATTGTTCATTTCTTTGAGGCCTCAGAAGTTGGTTTCAGTTGTGCCAATACCGTCTTTTATAGTTTGCCCAGTTTGCACACAATACTTAAAATCCCAACACACAAATAAGACACAAAACAAAGATAGAAGGGGAAAAATGGTGACGATGATGATTGTGGTAGTAGCAATGGTGATGAAAATGGTGACATTAGATGTGTGAGGTCACCCGGTCAGTGGCTGCTAGTGTAAATGTGAATTCCAAGACTGGTCTGACCTCAGAGCCTGGATTCTAAACTGCAACACTACAGGCTATGCAGCTCTGGTAAACCCTGCCCACCCTGCAGGTCTACGGGAGCTGGACAGGGGCACTGAGAAGTCCTTGCTGATGGAGTCTGAGAAAGTCCTGAGAAAGACTCAGATTACTACAGTAGCCCCAAATGGCATTTTTAATATTTTCGCTCTCTGTGGTGCATTCAGTTACCAAGACAATCATCTTAAATAAGAATTCCAGTGAAGCTCAGAGCAAATTAATTAGCCGTGCTGCAGACACATTAAGGCTCTGCAAGCAGTTACTATAGTAGGTAACCTTGCATGTTTCACAAAGTGTGGCGTTTTCATTTCAGCCTATGTTGAATAATGAATAATTTTTCCTGCCCCCTGCTAAACAGTGAATGATGAGAAGCCCTTTGGTAATTCAGTGATGTTGAATTAATCTGTTGGTAGATTATCCATATTTTCTCCAAAGCCACCATCCCCTTATTCTAGGTTTCTCCCACTTCCTGCCCCTCCTTCCCCGACAAATGCTATCACATACCTGGAAAGGAGATGGCACTCCATTCCCGAATACAGATCCAGCATCTGACAGCAATGCCAGCAGCGGGAACTTCCAGTGTGGGAATGTAGATGGGAGTGGTGCAACAGGCCACCTGGGCATTCCAGACAATCCAGATACAGTGGTACTGCCCGGCAGCCTCAGCACCCACCCTGAATCCACCTGGCCGTGAGGCATCACGTGGCATTGCCTCCCAAGGAAAACAATCCCAACACCCTCTGTTGCTCTCAAGCCCCATCTCCTGCTTTATTTGCTTTCAGAAAAAAAATAATATATAGATATAAAATATATTATTTAGTATTATTTCGCTCCACCATTGATGTAAGTGCCATGATAGCAGGAACTTTGTTTTGCTCACGGCTGTCTCTCTAGCACCTAGAACAGTGCCTGGCACGTAAAGGTGCAAATAATATTTGCTGAATAGTTAAACTCCAAATGCATTTGCCAGTAATGTCAATTTTACTGAGGATTTCCTTGGGAGGTGGAAGACAGAAGGAAATTTTATCACGTGGCAAGACTTCACCCAGTCCCCTACCACATGTCTGTTCTCTGATCTAACTCCTGTCCTTTTTCCACCCAGCCTTCACAGATGCCCCTCAATTGTCCCAACCATCCAGGAGATACATGCCCTACCATCAAAGCAAAACCCAGCATCACTGCACCTTCTCCTCACCTCCACCTTAGAAATCACTTCAGCCAAAGACAAAGCCACCCCAACATCAACAGGGAACTGACTAAATAACTTATAATGCATTCATAAAGTGAATATTATACAGTTATCACAAAGAATTAGGTTGACAATAGACAGACAGGTGATAACAATGACCAAGACATATTATTTAATGAAAAAAGCAAGGCATGATACCACATGTATACTATGCTTCTATATGTGTGTGTATATATATATGTGTGTGTATGTATATATATGTATATGGGTATGTGTGTGGAGAGAGAGAAATATATATTAATATCTGCTTAGAAGATCTCTGAAAAGACAAAAGAAACTGTTAACTGTGGCTGCCTTTAGGGAACAGTACCAGGAAAATGGGACAATTTTGGAAAGATATTTACTTTTTAGGGTTTAGGTTTTTTTGGTACTGTTTGAAGTTACAGTTTTTTAGGGTTTTTAATTTGATGTGTTTGTGCTTTTATTAAAAAATTAAATAAACACAATTACATACAAAACAAAAGTAAGAGTGCAGAGGAACAGGCAGTCAAATAGCCAACAATGCCATTGATTAATTTCAGCATGACTCTAAAATAACTCACCCAACCAAACAGGAATTTTGTGCCCTGGAGTGTCTACTGATAACATAAGACTTATTCTATCTTTTTTTCATAGGAATTGAATCTCTACACTTCCATTCTCTGCCAGAGTGAAACCTCAAAGTACATAATGGCACCCTCCGCTGGATCCCAAGGCCAAAGAAACTCAATGAGTTGGTAATCAACTTAAAAATGCATTTGCTCCAGAGAAGCTATTTAGATTAACTTTGGAGTTGGTCTCCCTAGAATTTTTAGTTCCCCCAGCCATTCTTTTCCAGGAAAATAATTTTGAATCAGAATAAATTAGCCTTTGGGATAACAACACAATGTAATGAGTGTTTGTAAATATGTTACATTTATCAAGAACTCTCCAATCATGTCAATTGGTTTTCTGGAATATATTTCTCACTGAATTATTTATTATCTGCTGGTCCTGTTTCCTGTATTCACCAGTTGCTAATATGTCCTATAAAGTTGTTAGGTCAATTGTTAGAATAAGAGAGAGCAAGAGCAAGTATTTTCTGTCTTTGTGTTAATTTCCAGGGAGGAATGCTACCTGTCCCCTGGAGGGTTCTCTGAACTCTCTTAGGAGGTGAGGGTGTTAGTTTTTGCCATGAGGTACTCTGGAAGCTGACACCCACCTTCAGTGGCTGACTGAGCCATGCTTAAGAGACAATGAGGGACAGTAAGGAGTTAAGTCAGTATCCAAAAAATGTCCCGTCAGGGTCTTCCTCATCTCCCACAGATTCTGCTAGGGCCCTCACCTACACCTACACAAACACCTAACCAGTACCAAGATCTCTATATCCTGTCTCTTTGACTGAGTTAGTCAAAAAACTGAGGGAGATTTAGCATAGACAAGAGAAAGGGAAGGCTGGTGAATTTCACATGAAAGAAGTAGGGAAGGCCAGGTGCTGTGGCTCACGCCTGTAATCCCAGCACTTTGGGAGGCCAAGGTGGGCGGATCACCTGAGGTCAGGAGTTTGAGACCAGCCTGGCCAAACATGGTGAAACCCCGTCTCTACTAAAACTACAAAAAATTAGCTAGGCTTGGTGGCAGGCACCTGTAATCCCAGCTACTCGGGAGGCTGAGGCAGGAGAATTGCTTAAACCCGGGAGGCAGAGGTTGCAGTGAGCCGAGATTATGCCATTGCACTCCAGCCTGGGCAACAAGAGCAAAACTCCATCTCAAAAAAAAAAAAGGAGTAGGGAAAGTCCTTCTCTTAAGGTGATTCCATAGTATTTGGTGCCATCAAGGAGACCATGGTGGAAAGAAGGGTGCCTTTCTTACTGCCAAGGAAAAAATAGGTTGGATTTTATGCTTTCAAGCTAGCAGAAAAGAGAAGGGGCTGCAGTAAGGACTCAATAGCACATCTTGTGCTATCTGATTCTGGGTAAGTTAGATGGAAACTGCCAGCACAGATGTAGGTGAGTCAAGCACTGCAAACAAGTGTAGGTTCATATCTCCATAACTTTCTATTTTGCATCTTCCTGAAATTAAAGAAAAATTGCTAATGTAATCAGCAAATTCCTAGATCATTTACCATTACAGAGAATAAATAATGTGGCATTTTAATTTAGTCTGATTAGCTAATAAAAGAGGTGCCATTTAGAGATGAATGATCCCCTACTTCTAGCCTTATAACTTTGTTCCTGTAATTTAAGGCCTTGGCAGTCACTTGCAAATCATTAAAGTCAGAGCCCACTTTAAACTCTTATCAGTCATTTACACCTAAGTGTGAATTAATATATATTACGACCCACCTCCCCCCACCAAAGAATAACTTTCATGGTGAGGAAGAGGAACAGAGAATGGTCCTGAGCATTTGAGGGAGTTGGAAAAGAGGTGCCACCAAAGAGTTGGGTAACTGGGAAGAAAAGAGGGGAAGTACAAAATCAGCATCGATGACAAATTTCACCATTTTTCTTGGGGAGCAGGCTTAAGGGCAGCAGAGAGTTTTGGTGACCTCGGGTGTTTCTGTGCTCTGTTTGGTGGTAGAGAGCATGGCATTTTCTGATTCATATAACCACATGATCTTTAGAGGAGCCTCATTCATGGGTGTCTGCTAACTGCCCAAGCTGTGGTTGTTCTTGGCCCATTCCTCTAGCAGCAGAACAGCAGAACCTCACTCTAAAGTTTTGCAGGACTAATTCATTGCTGCAGAGTGTTACCTCCACCTGGCCACTTTCTCTTCTCCTAACCAGAGTAATATGCATTACCTCCACCTGGCCACCTTCCCTTCTCCTAACCACAGTAATATGTACCTTGAACACTATACGATAAATATAGAATTCACAATGGTTTAAAAATTCATTTGCATGGTCTGTTATTGGCAACTTCTTGAAAAAACACCTCTAATGCTAAATGTGACTTGATGAAGGAAACCAATATTGGACTAGATTCCAGCTGGCTTCCACAGCCAGAGTTCTGACATTTAAGCACCCGGCCATGAACCGTCTTTCTTATTTCTCTTTCTCTCTTACCTCTTCTCCTACCTTTTCCTGCTCTCCTCCTGTGCTTCCTGACTTTTTGCTGACAGAGTTGTCTATTATGGCTGTCACTAGCCAATGAAAATGAATTTTTCTTTCTGGGCTGGTAAAATGACTAATCATAAGGCACTGCCTATGACTTTGCACCTTAAGCCCTTGGCTATTTTCCACAGAGCTTATACTAGTGTTTTTAAAGTTTCCTAAGGGCTTGTCATAGTCCTGGGAGTCTATGAGTGCTGGATGTTGTTGTGATACCACACAGAGCCTTCCTAACACTTGCTGATTGACATGAGGTAAAGCCACAGTCACAATTTCCAAAAATGAGGTGATTATATTACAGTAAACAAAGTCCTATATTTATCTAGAGCCTTCCATACATTATTATCCTGTTTGATCTTCTTAATAACCTTGTGATATAGGCAGGACAAAAACTATGTTAGTCCCACTTTATATTTAAGGATCAAAATCAGAGAAACTAAGTGAGTCAACTACACAAAATTAATACATTTCAGAGTCTGTCATCCTGCCAGTCATCCAACCAATTATTTAATCTCACTCATGAAGGTATTACCATGTATGAGTAGTGACTCTTTAATAACTATCAAGATCTATCAAATAAGTAACATGTTAGCTTGACTGGGATTGCATTGATTAAAGACTGCATTTCATGGGGCCTTAAACTATATCCAAACAGCTCTTCTCCAAAGCATCAGAATGGTTTCTGTCTAAAGAATTGTCTTTGAGGCCAGGCATGGTGGCTCACACCTGTAATCCCAGCACTTTGGGAGGCCGAGGCAGGTGGATCACTTGAGGTCAGGAGTTCGAGACCAGTCTGGCCAACATGGTGAAACCCCGTCTCTACTAAAAATGCAAAAATTAGCTGGGTATGGTGGCACATGGCTGTAATCCCAGCTACTCAGGAGGCTGAGGCGGGAGAATCACTTGAACCTGGGAAATGAAGTTTGCAGTGAGCCGACGTCAAGCCACTGCACTCCAGCCTGGGCGACAGAGCGAGACTGCGTCTCAAAAAAAAAAAAAAAAGAAAAGAAAAACTGTCTTTGAGTGAACAAGTTTGCTCTAATTTTTCAAATAACTCACACAGGCTCTGCTTGCCTCATCAGGCATGAATCAGATAAATTTAAATAAATAAATAAATTCATTTTACACATGGTTCCAAGTCAATAGGTTCAGAGTGAAGGCCTGCGTTTTACCCCACACTTATCCCATAAGGACAATGGGCTTTGGGATCACTATCTTCCTTGTTATGCAGATGCCTGTTTCACTACACTCTAGATACCATCAGTGTGCCCAGTAGTCAAACTCACCATAAAAATGCAAATGCATTGCAAAGCATTTGCACAGAAAAACAACCATTCTTTAATGTTTTCTAGGAAAATAAGGAAACCATAGTAAGATATATGCTGCATATTACTGCCACTTTTTTCAATCCCTATCACTGGACTTTTCTGAAATATTGGCAAAAATAAAAGGTTCTTTAGTCTAAATTTTCTTCTGGACTAAAGACTAAAAAAAAAGCTATACAGAAAGCTCAAAATAGTAAAAGCGTGCTGTAGAGAAGCACACCTCTCTGGTCTGAGAAATTAGCATTTCCTCTGCCTCACGATTCTGGTGAAGTGTCGAGTTGGAGTTCTGCAGGGGCAAGCAATGAAAGCTCACCTCAGGAGGTACAGCTGTGCTCAGGTTTAGAACAGTGAAGAACTACAGGTTTTCTCCCTGAAGAGCTGGTATTAGGAAAAAGTGGGAACACCACTATCTTTCTTTGTTCATGACAGGCATTACCCAAATCATTTGCCAAAAGGACAGGGCCACAGGTTTCAAATAAGTCTTTCAGGTTGAGATGGCACAGAACTCATTATCAGATTAGAGATTGAAGGCCACCAGGGTGACTGCTGCTGGGCAGGCCTCCCACAGCCCTGAATCACTCTTCCTGAGGCTGTCCACCCACACTACTGCAAAAGCATGGTCATCTATCAAGTGGCTATAATATGTTTGTGAGGCTCAAATACTCAGATACTTTTTAGGCCCTATTTTGTCAGACTTTTCATCACATAAATCATATTTCATCATCCCCTACTTCTTTAAATCCTCTTTTTTATCTGCTTCTATGACACCAAACTCTTATTCTGACAACCCTTTCTCAGTGTTTCACTGATACCTCCTCCTCTAACTAACTTCTAAAAGTTGGAGTTCCTAAAAGAGCTTTCAGTCCCTATTATTTTTCTATCCAGACTTTCTGTTTAGGTAATCTCATTCATTTTCATCATTCTGAATACTATCTATATACTACTGATACAAAAATTTTTCTCCACAGAGATCCCTCTTCCAAGTTCTAGCTTTGTTTATCCAACTACTTTCCTATTATCTTACCTTAGATGTCTCAAAAGCTACTCAATTCAACAAAAGCAAAATTGAAATCTTTATCTGATTTCTTCCATACATTTTGTTCAATAAAAACAGGCTGCCACCTATCCTAGAAGAATCACTCTTGGTAATGGTAGACTAGATAAGTCAGACCAACTGTTCCACTGAGAACAACTAGAAAAGCTAGTGGAAAAGTTGTAAATCTGTTTGAGGGCCCAAGAGAACTAATACAGCAGTGAATAATTATGAGACCAAGACATAAGAAAAGAAGGAGACCTAGAGTGATAAGCCCAGCATCTAAAATCACCTTTTCCCTAGGGACAACTTTCAATTTATGTAGAGATGGTGGAGAGGCAGAGAAACTGAGCAAAGCTTTCAATAAACTTATAAGGCAATAGGACATAGGTTAGAATTTAGGGCCTCCTAACAAAGGGAACCCTAGTAAACTCCTAGGCTTTGCTTTGAAACCCTGTATTAGGGTTTGTGTGTGCGTGTGTGTGTGTGTGTGTGTGTGCAGAGAGAGAGAGAGATATTGAGATTTATTTTAAGGAATTTGTTCACATGATTGCGAAGCCTGGCTAGTCTGAAATCTGCAGGACAGGTCAGCAATCTAAGGAAGAGTTAGTGTTGTAGCTCAATCCAAAAGCAGTGTGGAGGCAGAATTCCTTCTTCCTCAGGGGAACCTCAGGTTTTTTTCTTAAGGCCTTCAACTGACTAGACGAGGGCCACCTACATTATGGACGAGGGCCACCCACATCACGGAAGGTAATCTGCTTTACTAAAAGCCAACTCATTTAAATGTTAATTTCGTCTTCAAAAAAATACCTTCACAGCAACATCTATATGGGTGTTTGGCCAAATATCTAGGTGCAGTGGCCTAGCCAAGTTAATGTATAAAATTAACCATCACAGACCAGAAGGGTCCACACCCTAAAAGGAAAGGTGAAGAAGAAAAAGGTAGCCCTTACAGAGTTTGAAGCCCAAATTATCTCAATCCTCAAATAATATAAGATAATCAAGAATTACTAGTGCCCCTAATGTCTTTTATAAGCAAACATGTCCCTTTCTCCAAAGGGAGATAATAGTATCATGGGCCTCAAATAATCTTTATAATCTTTATAATTTTTATACATAATGTTCGGAATACACTGAAAAATAATAGGCATATAAAGAAAGCAGACAATATGAGCAAAAACTAAGCAAAACAGCAAATAATAGAAACAGACACGTAAATATGTTAAATATAGGCAAGGAAATAATGTGAAAAAGTAAGAATTTTGGCAGAAGCTGAAAACTTAAAAACAAAAGAACCAAATAAAAATTCCAGGGCTGAAACTACAATATCTGATATTAGGAACCTAGTGAATCGGTTTAGTAGCAGATTGCATATATCAAAAAGAAAAAACAGTACATTGAATGTATTCAAACTGAAACACAGAAAACAAGTCTGTGAAAAGACCTAATGTATATGTAAATCAGAGTCCTAAAAGGAGAAAAATTAGACTAAGAGTGAGAAGCAACATTTGAAGAGATTCTGGTCAGAAATCTTAAAAACTTATAAAAGACATAAGTCCACAGATTTAAAAAGTTCTATGAACCTCCAAACGTAATAGAACAAAGAAAATCATATCATAGGCTTATCATAGTAAAAATATTGAAAAGCAAAGACCAAAGGGAAACATTAAAAGTAGCTGGGGGAAAACGGGAACCCAAAGATGGCCAAATAGGAACAGGTCCACTCTGCAGCTCCCAGTGAGATCAATGCAGAAGGCAGATGATTTCTGCATTTTCAACTGAGCTCTGAAGGGAGCAGTGGATCTACCAGCACAGTGTTCAAGCTCTGATAAGGGACAGACTGCCTCCTCAAGTGGGTCCCTGACCCCGGTGCATCCAGACTGGGAGACACCTCCCAGTAGGGGCCAACAGACACCTCATACAGGAGAGCTCTGCCTGGCATCTGGTGGGTGGCCCTCTGGGACAAAGCTTCCAGAGTAAGGAACGCGCAGCAATCTTTGCTGATCTGCAGCCTCTACCAGTGATAATCAGGTAAACAGGGTCTGCAGCAGGCCTCCAGCAAACTCCAGCAGACCAGCAGCAGAGGGGCCTGACTGTTAGAAGGAAAACTAACAAACAGAAAGGAATAGTAACAACATCAACAAAAAGGATGTCCATTCAGAGATCCCAACCAAAGGTTACTGACTTCAAAGACCAAAGGTAGGTAAATCCATGAAGATGGGGAGAAACCAGAACAAAGAGGCTGAAAATTCCAAAAAGCAGAATGCCTCTTCTTCTACAAAGGATCACAACTCCTCGCCAGCCAGGGAACAAAACTGCACAGAGAATGAGTTTGATGAATTGACAGAAGTAGGCTTCAGAAGGTAGGTAATAATAAACTCCTCCGAGCTAAAGGAGCATGTTCTAACCCAATGCAAGGAAGCTAAGAACCTTGAAAAAAGGTTAGACGAATTGCTAACTAGAATAACCAGTTTAGAGAAGAATATAAATGACCTGACGGAACTGAAAAACACAGCATGAGAACTTCATGAAGCATACACAAGTAACAATAGCCAAATCGATCAAGTGGAAGAAAGGATATCAGACATTGAAGATCGACTCAATGAAATAAGGCAAGAAAACAAGATTAGAGAAAAAAAGAGTGAAAAGAAATGAACAAAGTTTCCAAGAAGTGTGGGAAAAGACCAAATCTACATTTGATTGGTGTACCTGAAAGTGATGGAGAGAATGGAACCAAGTTGGAAAACACTCTTCAGGATATTATCCAGGAGAACTTCCCCAACCTGGCAAGAGAGGCCAACATTCAAATTCAGGAAATACGGAGAACACCACAAAGATACTTCTCAAAAAGAGCAACCCCAAGACATGTAATCATCAGATTCACCAAGGTTGAAATGCAGAAAAAATGTTAAGGGCAGCCAGAGAGAAAGGTCGGGTTACCCACAAAGGGAAGCCCATCAGACTAACAGCAGATCTTTCAGCAGAAACCCTACAAGCCAGAAGAGAGTGGGGGCCAATATTCAACATTCTTGAAGAAAAGAATGTTCAACCCAGAACTGCATATCCAGCCAAACTAAGCTTCATAAGTGAAGGAGAAATAAAATCCTTTACAGACAAGCAAATGCTGAGAGACTTTGTCACCACCAGGCCTGCCCTACAAGAGCTCCTGAAGGAAACACTAAACATGGAAAGGAACAACCAGTACCAGCCACTGCAAAAACATACCAAATTGTAAAGCCCGTCAGTGCTATGAAGAAACCGTATCAACTAACAAACAAAATAACCAGCTAGCATCATAATGGCAGGATCAAATTCACATATAACAATATTAACCTTATATGTAAATGGGCTAAATGCCCCGTTTAAAAGACACAGACTGGCAAACTGGATAAAGAGTCAAGACCCATCAGTGTGCTGTATTCAGGAGACCCATCTCATGTGCAAAGACACACATAGGCTCAAAATAAAGGGATGGAGGAATATTTACCAAGCAAATGGAAAGCAAAAAAAAAAAAAGCAGGGATTGCAATCCTAGTCTCTGATAAAACAAACTTTAAACGAACACAGATCAAAAGAGACAAAGCAGGGCATTACATAATAGTAAAGGGATCAATGCAACAAGAATATATAAATATATACTTATATATTTTATAGTTATATATACATTTATAGTTATCCAATACAGGAGCACCCAGATTCATAAAGCAAGTTCTTAGAGACATACAAAGAGACTCAGACTCCCACATAATAATAGTGGGAGACTTCAACGCCCTACTGTCAATATTAGACAGATCAATGAGACAGAAAATTAACAAGGATATCCAGGACTTGAACTCAGCTTTGGACCAAGTAGACCTAACAGACATCTACAGAACTCTCCACCTCAAATCAACAGAATATACATTCTTCTTGGCACCACATCACACTTATTCTAAAACTGACCACATAATTGGAAGTAAAACAATCCTCAGCAAATGCAAAAGAATGGAAATCATAACAAACAGTCTCTCAGACTACAGTGCAATCAAATTAGAACTCAGGATTAAGAAACTCACTCAAAACCGCACAACTACATGGAAACTGAACAACCTGCTCCTGAATGAATGCTGGGTAAACAACAAAATGAAGACAGAAATAAAGATGTTCTTTGAAACCAATGAGAACAAAGACACAATGTACCAGGATCTCTGGGACACAGTTAAAGCAATGTGTAGAGGGAAATTTATAGCACTAAATGCCCACAAGAGAAAGCAGGAAAGATCTAAAATCGATATCCTAACATCACAATTAAAAGAACTAGAGAAGCAAGAGCAAACAAATTCAAAAGCTAGCAGAACACAAGAAATAACTAAGATCATAGCAGAACTGAAGGAGATAGAGACATAAAAAAACCCTTCGAAAATCAATGAATCCAGGAGCTGGTTTTTCGAAAAGATCAACAAAATAGATAGATCACTAGCCAGACTAATAAAGAAGAAAAAGAGAGAAGAATCAAATGCATGCAATAAAAAATGATAAAGGAGATATCAGATATCACCACTGATCCCACAGAAAGACAAACTACCTACAAAGAATACTATAAACACTTCTAAGCAAATAAACTAGAAAATCTAGAAGAAATGGATAAATTCCTGGACACATACACCCTTGCAAGACTAAACCAGGAAGAAGTCAAATCCCTGAATAGTCCAATAACAAGTTCTGAAATTGAGGCAGCAATTAATAGCCTACCAACCAAAAAAAGTCCAGGACCAAACAGATTCACAGCCGAATTCTACCAGAGGTACAAAGAGGAGCTGGTACCATTCCTTCTGAAACTATTCCAAATAACAGAAAAAGAGGGAATGCTCCCTAACTCATTTTATGAGGCCAGCATCATCCTGATACCAAAACCTGGCAGAGACACAACAAAAAAAGAAAATTTCAGGCCAATATCCCTGATGAACATCAATACAAAAATTCTTAATAAAATACTGGCAAACAGAATCCAGCAGCACATCAAAAAGCTTATCCACCATGAACAAGTTGGCTTTATCCCTGGGATGCAAGGATGGTTCAACATATGCAAATCAATAAATGTAATCACATAAACAGAACTAATGACAAAAGCCACATGATTTTCTCAATAGATGCAGAAAAGGCCTTCAAAAAATTCAACAGCCCTTCATGTTAAAAACTATCAATAAACTAGGCATTGACGGAACGTATCTTAAAATAATAAGAGCTATTTATGACAAACCCACAGTCAATAACATACTGAATGGGCAAAAACTGGAAGCATTCCCTTTGAAAATCAGCACAAGACAAGGATGCCCTCTCTCACCACTCCTATTCAACCATAGTATAGGAAGTTCTGGCCAGGACAATCAAGCAAGAGACAGAAATAAAGGGTATTTAATTAGGAAAAGAGGAAGTCAAATTGTCTCTGTTTGCAGATGACGTGATTGTGTATTTAGAAAACCCCATCGTCTCAGTCCAAAATCTCCTTAAGCTGATAAGCAACTTCAACAAATCTCAAGATACAAAATCAGTGTGCAAAAATCACAAGCATTCCTACACACTAATAATAGACAAGCAGAGAGCCAAATCGTGAGTGAACTCCCATTCACAACTGCTACAAAGAGAATAAAATATCTAGGAATACAACTTATATGGGATGTGAAGGACCTCTTCAAGCAGAAACACAAACCACTGCTCAAGGAAATAAAAGAGGACACAAATGGAAAAACATTCCATGCTCATGGATAGGAAGAATCAATATCATCAAAATGGCCATACTGACCAAAGTAATTTATAGATTCAATGCTATCCTGATCAAGCTACCATTGACTTTCTTCACAGAACTGGAAAAAACTACTTTAAATTTCATATGGAACCAAAAAAGAGCCCACAGAGCCAAGACAATACTAAGCAAAAAGAACAAAGCTGGAGGCATCACATTACCTGACTTTATACTACAAGGCTACAGTAAAAATAATAATAATAATAATCATCATCATGGTACTGGTACCAAAACAGATATATAGACCAATGGAACAGAAGAGAGGCCTCATAAATAATGCCGCATGTCTACAACCATCTGATCTTTGACAAACCTGACAAAAAGAAGAAATGGGGAAAGGATTCCCTATTTAATAAATGGTGTTGCAAAAACTGGCTAGCCATATGCAGAAAGCTGAAACTGGATCCCTTCCTTACACCTTATACAAAAATTAACTCAAGAGGGATTAAAGACTTAAATGTAAGACCTAAAACTATAAAAACCCTAGAAGAAAAAACCTAGGCAATACAATTCAGGACATAGGCATGAGCAAAGACTTCATGACTAAAACACCAAAAGCAATGGCAACGAAAGCCAAAATTGACAAACGGGATCTGATTAAACTAAAGAGCTTCTGCACAGCAAAAGAAACTATCATCAGAGTGAACAGGTAACCTATAGAATAGGTGGAAATTTTTGCAATCTATCCATCTGACAAAGGGCTAATATCCAGAATCTACAAATAACTTAAATAAATTTACAAGAAAAAAACCCCATCAAAAAGTGGGTGAAGGATATGAACAGACATTTCTCAGGAGACGATATTTATGCAGCCAACACACATATGAAAAAAAGCTCATCATCACTGGTCATTAGAGAAATGCAAATCAAAACCACAATGTGATACCATCTCACGCCAGTTAGAATGGCAATCATTAAAAAGTCAGGAAACTACAGATGCTGGAGAGGATGTGGAGAAATAGGAACGCTTTTACACTGTTGGTGGGAGTATAAATTAGTTCAACCATTGTGGAAGATAGTGTGGCAATTCCTCAAGGATCTAGAACTAGAAATACCATTTGACTCAGCAATCCCATTACTGGGTATATACCCAAAGGGTTATAAATCATGCTACTATAAAGACACATGCACATGTATGTTTATTGCGGCACTGTTCACAATAGCAAAGACGTGGAACCAACCCAAATGCCCATCAATGATAGACTGGATAAAGAAAATGTGGCACATATACACCATAGAATACTATACAGCTATAAAAAAGGATGAGTTCATGTCCTTTGCAGGGACATGGGTGATGCTGGAC
The DNA here is from genome assembly GCF_029289425.2 of Pan paniscus. NCBI lineage: Eukaryota > Metazoa > Chordata > Mammalia > Primates > Hominidae > Pan > Pan paniscus. Next base: position 67,437,548 of record NC_073264.2, read on the forward strand.
ACCATCATTCTCAGCAAACTAACACAAGAACAGAAAACCAAACACCACATGTTCTCACTAATAACTGGGAGTTAAACAATGAGAACACATGGACACAGGGAGGGGAACATCACATATTGGGGCTTGTAGGCGAGTGGGGGGCTAGGGGAGGGATAGCATTAGGAGAAATACCTATTGTAGATGATGGGTTGATGGGTGCAGCAAGCCACCATGACAAGTGTATACCTATGTAACAAACCTGCACAATCTGCACATGTACCTCAGAACTTAAAGTATAGTAATAATTAAAAAAACAAAACAGGAAAAAAAAGTGGCTGGGTGTAGCATGATTATTTCACAGGAGCAATTACAAGTTTGACAGTTTACAAACCATGTATGTGAAGATACAGTGAATTGCTATCTTAAAAGTACTAAATATATATGTAATTCCCATATTAGAATACATTACTCACTTAGGGAAGTTATCATTCAAAAATGAAGGAAAAATAGACATTTTTGATGAACTTTAAAAAGACAATTTGTCACAGAAAACATACACCAAAATAATTAACTAAAGGGTAGTCTTTGAGAAGAAAAATGGTCCCAGATGAAAGCACAGAGATGCAAAAAGGAATAGCAATGAAAATTTATACATGTGGGTGAATATAAAATTATATTGACTATATAAAGTCACAGTAACAATATCTTGTTGGAGTTAAAACATATAATGACAAAATATGACAAAAGAGCATATACATTTGGGGGTGGTAATTTAGAGATATAATATTCTAAGATAGTGCTACTAAAAGCACCAGTCCACAGCAAATTAAGGAACTAGCTCCAAAATATAAATTGATGCACTACTTCTTTCATTTAGAAAATATTATTTTTTAAAAAACAAATGTCAGCTGAAATAAACATATACTTAGTGATATAGTTGATTTACATTCTGGTACCACCTTCTTAGTTCATTGAAAATTGGAAAGTTTGTGAACCAGCTGCTGATCCAAGAACCATGGTTTGCTATTCTAAGATTCTTGCATTATTTGGTATGAGGAAAAAGTACTAATATGTATTAGACTTTGGTAAGTCAAGAAGCATAATATAATTTCTAGGATTACCAATGGAAGAATAATGAAATAATGTTTAACTTGGGATAATAGAAAGTAATCCAAAGACAAAGGAAGGAGAAAGAAAAAAGAACATAGAATAGGTAGGGAAAATAAAAAGCAAATAGTAAGATAGTAGGTTGAGGTCCAAATATATCATAATTTCCTTCAATGTAAATAAACTAAATACTTCAGTTAAAAGACAAAGGTTGACAGGCTGGATTTCCAAAGAAATATATACCCTGCTTAAAGAAACATATTTAAATATAATACCGAAAGGTCAGAAGTAAGAGAATAGAAAAAGATAAATCATAAAAACACTAACCAAAAGAAAGCTGTGATAGCTATATTGCTCAGATAAATAAGACTTTAGAGCAAAAAACATTATTAAAGAACATTCCATAATAATAAAAAGGTCAATACATGAGGAAAATATAACTGTTAAATTTGCTTATATTTTATAGTGTAGCTTCAAAATACATAAAGCAAAAAATACAGAAAGAGAATGTTCAAATTCACAATTACAAAGGAAAACATGCCTCTCTTATAGCGAGAACAAGCAGTCAAAAAAAAGAAGAGTACAGAAGATCTAAACAACATGATTAAATTTTCCATGGTTAACATATAGAGAGAACACTGCACTTAATGACTGCAGAATACATTTTTTTTCAAAAACACACAAAACATTTACCTAAATTGCCATATTTCAAGCCATAAACCAGTCTCGATATAGTTTCAAAAATCAAAATTATATCAGAGTATGTTCTTTGGCTTCAGTGGAATTAAGCTGAATTACAATCCCTATGTTTGTATATTAAGAAGTAAACTTCTAAATACTGATAGGCCAAAGAAGAAATCACAGAAGAAATGATATAACCAACATTAACCAAACAATTATATGTGTGTGTGTTTATGTATGTGTATATATATGTGTGTATATATATGTGGGTGTGTTTATATATATATAAAGAGGAAGCATTTCTATGTTAGGAAATGGAGTACGTTCACAGAAGGTGATGATCTAATCAGAGGTGGATTCTTGCTTGGCTACCTTTGCAAGAGGGACATGCAGAATTTGGGGATGAAAGTGAGGGTGTGACTCCATGGTACCTTCTGGAAGATGGTGTTACCCAACCTGTTTTACATTACATTAGAAGGAAGGCTGAAAATCAATGCACTAAATATCCACTTCAGGAAGTTAGAAAAAGAACAGAAAATTGGGCCCAAAGAAATGAGAAAGAAGAAAATTATAAAAATTTGAGCACATGTTAATGAAAAAGTAAACAGACAGAAAATAGAGGGGACCAGCAAAGAAAACAGAAGGCTTATCAAAAAGACTAACATGGTGATAAACTCCTTAAAGAGAAGACAAAAACAATCAATATCAGAAATGAAAAGAGGGGCATCACTATAGATCATACAAACATTGAAAGGATAATGAGAAGATAATACAAAAAAACCCCTAAATGCCATAAAACATACACACAACTTAGCAAAACTAAAATTAAAGATTAATTTACTATTTAACACCTTCCCACAAAGAAAACTTTAAGCCCTGATGGCTTCCTTGTGAATTCTACAAAATATTTTGAGAAAAAAAATAATGCCATGACTGTTCTCTTCTCTATTTCATCCCAGAGCCTGGTACACAGTATAGCATTAAATAAATCATTGTTGAAATAATGAGTGAATGAATAAATGAATGAAATATGTGAATGCTTCATATATTCCAAGTACACTAAAAGTATGTACAGCTTTTTAAGTAAATTCCTTCCTATGTGCATATTTAAACAACAGGCATAAAAGCAACCAAAGGCAATATATCAAGAGTTAAAAGCTTTTATTCAGCTACAAATACAGTTTCCTAGCTAAGTACACTTCAAAGTCAAGTTAAAAACCTCCCTTTTCAATGGTAAGCAAATAATGTTCCTAAAATAAAACAAAATGTGCAGCCAGTGATATTTATTTACAAATGCCCTACGACCACCTTCTAAGAAATGCTAAATGATGACAGAACTTCAGAAAGCACCAGTAGAGCCAACATGTTTCTGTTTAAAATATTATCTTCATGTGATGACCCCAGCAAAACAATCTGTATTAGTCTTACAACTAATCTCTAACTTCAGAGTGATACAAAATTAATTTGGTTATGCCCTTGACCTTGTTTTTTTTTCTACCTACAAAGATATCTACTGCTATGTGAATATAGACTCTATAGAGATCCCATTTCCTTGATACAATTTATTGATGGCATCAACTCCCTCATTATCCCATAAAGAGTGGAAATAAATATTTTCTGTTTCTTCAAAGTTTAAAAGACATGGCCAGACTTTGTACTATGATTGGAATCAGGTCAAAGTCAATGCTCTTTCTAGGATTAAACCAAAATCAAAGTCATCAGTTGATAATCTGATACACAAAGGTAAAGTAGTCTGGTAGGTAGGAGAGAAGAAGCATCCACTGTCTGTGTCCTTGAAGAAAACAAGAAGAGTCCAAATAAACATCAGGACACTTAAGAGTTCTAGAAGCAATCAGAACTGGTGAGGCAACAAGGGTTTTATACTCTCATGGTATTGAGTTCAAACCCCAGCTCTGCAACATTCAAGTTGTGTGACCCTAGCAAATCTCCAAAACTCACTCAGCTTCAATTTCTTCATCCGTAGAAGGAGGATATCATTGCCACCTCAAAAGTTTCCTGTGAGAAATTACAGATTATCTATAGAAATTACCTGGCACACAGTAGGAGCTTAATAAACGTTAGTTATTCAGTGTAATAGACATTGGTGGCCTTTCTTCTATTCCTCCTTTGTAAAAATGAATTTTAAAGCAGAGAATCGGAACTAGCAAAGGGCATTCTTAAATACTAACATTCCTCCTGGGCATGTTTAACATGACACCTAACCAGGACATCTAACACCCGTCAAAAATGAAACATGAGTTAGATAGAAACATGACTTTATTATCTCACATTCCCAGATTAGCATTATGTAATAAACCAAGTGATATCAGAATAATTACACAGATTAATTATTACCCAGGACAATTTTTGGAACCACATGGGAAAGAAACAGAAAGGAGAAGGGAGGAGAAGAGAAGGGGAGAGGAAGGGAAGACTTAGGAAGATAAGGAAAAACTAACCAACTGCATCAGGATTGAAATTTGCTTACAGAAAACAATATGGGACTATTTTCTCCTTTCGGCTATATTTCTTATAAAGGCAAAGATCATGTCTCCTATGCTCACTTCTGCATGCCCAGTAGCTACTAGAGTTCACTCTGCAAACAAGAACTCAACAACACAAAGGACTGATTTTGTTTAATAACTCAGTACTTGAAACTGGAATTCCAGATAGGAGTGCCCCTTGGTTTGCACCTACTGGCTGTCACTTAACCATCTCTCTCACCCCACAAGAAGACCTTTTCAAATAAATGATTTGAGAGTACTGAAGGATGGCCTCAATTTCAGCTCTCACTCTGCCCGTGTTCTCAGTTGCCTTGTAATACAATTTCTGGTGCTAGATATTATAATACAAAAAATCTGTTTAGATACTCTAAGGTATATGCAACAAAACAAAGATAGAGCTGAGCAGTTAGAAATCAGTCAATATAGTGTCTGCTCTTATTATTGAGAGATGTCTAATCTCATTACTCAGTTTCAGTAGAGAATGAGAGGCATGTAGTAAAATTTAATACAGACTATATATATATATATATATATATATATATATATATATAACCCCAAAGACCCATTGATCAAGAATATAAAGATCAACCACTTGTTTTGTTAGGTAATTAACTTACTGTTCCTCATGGCTCCTTCTCAGCCTTAGAGATATATATATATCTTATATATATCATATATATATCTTATATATATATCATACATATATATATATAGAGAGAGAGAGAGAGCAATAACCCTATCTGTCTGTCTATCTATCTAGGGTTAGGATAAGTTAGCAACAGATAGGGTAATGTTGCAATAATCAATTTCAACACGTTTACCTATCAATAATTATGACTCATCAAACATTATAAGAATATCTATTTTTGGTATATTGATTATTAGCATTTTTAATCTATGAAAAACATGCCAAATGCCTTATTAAATATAGAAAGGCTATAGAAACTTCCCCTGATTGAATTTTGGGATGTTGATATAAACCACTAGATTTATGTTTGGGGACATTTTTTAAAATGATTTGCATAAATCCACTGCTGCCAAAACATAGATCTGTAGGATTAAACTTAACTATATATGTAAAAGGGTTTTGCAAACATTTGAGCCTATGTATAATGACATTATTTTTCCTTTCTTACCCAGTTTTTGTGTAATATGTAACCAAATTACCTTTCTTTCCTTACCTGCCTTTCTAACAGAGGCAAGATTTTTTTCTCTTTCCTTCGTAAACTAATGAGAATGTGGAAAGCAATCTCATCTCATCAGAAGCCACCATATTTCAGAAATGAAGTGATTGATGGGTGGTAATTACATCACAAGAAGTTTATACATCATTTGGGCATCATTTCGGAAAAAAGGTATAGTATGTTACTGCTGTTATTAAACCCCGAAGACCCGTTGATCGAGAATATAAAGATCAACCACTTGTTTTGTTAGGTAATTAACTTACTGTTCCTCATGGCTCCCTCTCAGCCTTAGAATGATCCCATTTCTCACTGGCAAAAAGAGTCCCCAACAAGATACTGAAAAAGGCTACTGAAAGGTGATGTCAATTAACAGCTAAAAGTAATTGTCATTTTGTAATCACATTAATATCTAATTTGCTGCCACTAGATTGTTAAAGTGCCAATTACACACCTCTGCCTTAATGTATTCATAAAAAAGCAATCATGCATTTATTGCCTTTATAATTCCTGAGATAATTATACAACAGGCTGAAGGTATATTTCTTCTGTGATTCAGCAGACTTAGCAACCACATTGACAGCTCGAATGGTTAGGAAATTAACATACCAGAACTGACTCATTAGAGCTAAAACCAAATATTCTCAGATACTTTATATAAAGTCCCACAGGGCCATTCCACGAATGAAATTGTGAGAAAGTGAGAGTTTGCCTCTGTGAGAAAGTTTATTCCTTCTTTCTCCTTTCTTTTCCAGGTACAAGTCAAATAGAAAAAAAATCTTATTTAGGAACAAGAAAATGATTTGCAGGTTGATTTACAGGTCACATGTTCTTGAGTGGGCATGTGGTCCCAGAAAGGCTGCATTTCTAGGCTACCAAAGAATCTGTTTTATCTTAAGTAAGTTGCATCCCTGCTTGAGGAAAGGTTGAAGAAGCATGAAGAAGGAAGCTAGAAGGGCTGAAGTTGCAATCTGGGCATAATGTTTTTAGGGTATATTTTCATTGTGGTGCTTGAAACTATACCTAAAAACATTAAGAAAAGATTATAAGTCTTTTCTTTACTATCCACTCAACAGATAAATAGAAATGATTTAAGGAATCTCTTGGATTTTTTGTCCTCTGTACTTTATATATAAATAAATTAGTTTCAACTTGGGGAAGTTTCCTTTCTTATCACTAAGTTACGGCACTGCATGTCTTTTTGTCTTCTCTTCTCCATGTTTGTCCCCATTAAGACTGAAGTGGTAGTGTTAAGTGATCCTTGGAACCTCACATATAGCAGGAGAAAGATACTCCAGTATATTGCAGTATTCACTCTCTTCTCTCATGTAGGATTCTGCACAAGTTGCTTCTCAGCTATCATAGTTCCACTCATATTTCTTGATTCTTCACATTGTTTTAATGTGGAGGTTGGCAAACTACAGCCCACAGGCCAATCCGACCCACCTCCCATTTTTATAAATAGTTTTATTAGAACACAGCTGTATTAGTCTGATCTCACAATGCTATGAAGAAATACCCAAGACTGGATAATTTATAAAGGAAAGAGGTTTAATTGACTCACAGTTCCACATTGCTAGGGAAGCCTCAGGAAATTTACAATCATAGTGGAAGGCAAAGGAGAAGCAGGCATTCTTCACAGGGTGGCAGGACAACATGAGTGCAAGCAGGGGAAATACCAGATGCTTATATAACTATCAGATCTTCTGAGAACTCACTATCAAGAGAACAGCATGAAGGAAACTGCCCCCATGATCCAATTACCTCCACCTGGTCCCGCCCTTGACATAAGGGGGTTATGGGGATTACAGTTTGAGGTGAGATATGGGTGGGGACACAGAGCCAAACCATATCAACGGCCATGCCCATTTGTTTGCATATTATCTATGCCTTCCTTCAACAGCAGAGTTGAGTGAGTTGCAAAAAAGACAATATGGCCTACAAGGCTAAAATATTTACTGTCTGGCCCCTTTCAGAAAAAGTTTGTTAGTTCCTGCTCTAGAGTGGTTTTCTTCATCTGAATTGTTGCAAAGTGTTCTTCTCTAAAATAATAACCTTTATTTTTACCTTGCTTAATGTTTGCCTTTTCTTCTCTTTAGATTGTTATTTCTAAATTATAGCCTCTTCTTTAACTTATGAAATTTAACTCACTGCAACATTTCATCCACACACTCCCCTATGACTTTGAGAAAAGTCCCCCCAAGGAAAGTTTATCACAAAGCACTTGAAAATATTTTCTTTTGGTCTATAGCCTGATAAGGAATCACCCTCTGAGTGGATCTAAAAAGTTCATTCATGCCATCATGCAATAGACATTTAATAAAGGTCCATACTATGTGTCAACCCTTTTCTAGGTACTAAGATGCAGAAATTAATTTAAAAAGAGGCAATCCTTCCCCACCCAGAAATTCAGTCTGGCATGAAAGACCTCATATGCTTCAGGCTAGTATTATTATTGCAATTGTTTAACAAACATTTTTATTGTTACATAACAAAAAATGTTTTAAGAGCTTCAAGTGCATTAACTTGTTTAATCCTCATAACAACACTATGAGGCTCTTTTTAATCCCCCTTTAGATAAAGGAGCTGAGGTGTGGATAAGGGAATATCAAAGTAAGGCAGGACTATAGCAGAGGTTTAGTAATTTGTCCAAAGGCAAACATTTATAAAGCAGCAGAGCTGGGATTTAAACCCAAGCAATCCAGCTCTGAAGTCCAAACTTTTAACTACTTTTTCAGTACTAGCTTTTATTTTCATTTCCCATAACCTGAGAGTAAACACTGCTCCCACATAGGTCATCCCTGAATTCCCATCACACGACATGTGGAGTATCTGAGTTATGCTGTGTAGATTCACCCTCACTTCCCAACAGCAGCCTGCTTTGCTTTGCAGGAAGATAGTGTAAGGTCTGGTGATCTGGGGATATTCTGATTTCCCAGATAATGACTCTTTTATCAGACTAAGAGCTCTTAAAAAAAAAAAAAAGCCAGGCGTAGTGGTTCACGCTTGTAATCCCAGCACTTCGGGAGGCCGAGGCGGGAGGATCACCTGAGGTCGGGACTTTGATACCAGCCTGACCAACATGGAGAAACCCCATCTCTACTAAAAATACAAAATTAGCTGGGCGTGATGGCACATGCCTCTAACCCCAGCTACTCGGGAGGCTGAGGCAGGAAAATCGCTTGAACCCCGGAGGCAGAGGTTGTGGTGAGCCGAGATCACACCATTGCACTCCAGCCTGGGCAACAAGAGAGAAACTCCGTCTCAAAAAAAAAAAAAAAAAGTTTTTAACTCCCCTGTAGGGAGGGGCTGAAGAGTATTATATTTTATAAAAACTGACAGCAGCTACTTCTGACTGAAACTGAAAGGACAGAAAAAGATATTTCATGCAACTGGTAACCAAAAGAGAGCAAGGATAGTCGTCTAGACTTATATCAGACAAAACAGACTTTAAGTTAAAAAGAGGCAAATGCCATTATACAATGATAAAAGGGTCAATTCATCTGGAATATACAGCAATTATAATTATATATGCACCAAACATCAGAACACCCAAATATATAAAGCAAACATTGACAAAACTGAAGGGAGAAATAAAATAGTGACATAATAATAGTAAAGGATTCAATACTTATTCTCAAAAATGAAAAGAACATTCAGATAGAAGATCAGTAAGAAAACAGAGGATTTGAATACTACTGTTGGCCAAATAGACCTAATAGACTACACAAACTCTCCACCCAACAGCAACAGAATATACATTCTTCTCAAGCATACATATAACACTCCCTAGTGTTCCATGTATGGAACTTATAGATCATAAGTTAGATCACAAAACAAGTCAACAAATTTAATAAGATTGAAATCATAACAAGTATATATTCTAAACACAATGGAATGGAACTAAAATTTAATGGCTGAAGGAAATATGAAAAAATCACATATACATAGAAATTAAACAACATATACTTGAATAACCAACTGGTCAAAGAAGAAATCAAATGGGAAATTGGAAAATACCTTGAGGTAAATGAAAATAAAAATACCACATACCAAAACTTATGGGATGCAGCAAAAGCAGCATTAAAAGGAAATTTTATAGTTATAAACACCTACATTAGAAAAGAAAAATGATCTCAAATAAGCAATCTAATTTTGCACCTCATGTAACAAGATAAAGAAAAAACTAAGCCTAAAGGTAAGTGACGAAAGGAAATAATAAGATTAGAGCAAAGTAAAAGAAATAGAGAATAGAAAATCAATTTTTAAAAAATCTATAAAACTAAGAGTTGGCATTTTGAAAAAACCTGCAAAACTGAAAAACCATTAACTGGATTAACTATAAAAAAAGAGAGAAGATTTATGCAAATAAAATTGGAAAAGAAGGAAGAGACATTACAATTTATGCCACAGAAATAAAAAAGAGTATAAACTTCTATTAACAATTATATGCCAACAAATGGACAATCTATAAATATTAAATAACTGCCTAGAAATATAAACCTTGTACTTCCTGATTTCAGAACATATTACAAAAGCTACAGTAATCAAAACAGTATGGTACTGGCATACAGGCAGACATTTAAATCAATGGAACAGAATAGAGAGGCCAGAAAGAAACCCACACATATACAGTCAAATGATCTTTGATGGGGTGCCAAGACTACACAATGAGGTAAAACTAGTCTCTTCAATAAATTGTGTTTGGAAAACTAAATTACTACATGCAAAATAATAAAATTTGACCCTTATCTTACACCATACACAAAAATCAACTCGAATGAAAGTCCTAAACATAAGATCTGAAACTATAAAACTCCTAGAAGAAAAGGTAGAGGGAAAAGCTCCTTAACATTGGTCTTGGCAATTATTTCTTGGATATGACACCAAAAGCACAGACAACCAACGCAAAAATAGACAAAACGGATTACATCAAACTAAAAAGCTTTTGCAATAGCAAAGGAAACAAATAACAGTAAAGAGGCAATGCACGGAATGGGAAAAAAATATTTGGAAACCATATATCTGATAATGGGCTCAAATTTCAAATATAGCTAGAGGCAGAGCAAGATGGTGGAGAATGACTCTCCTGCAAGCATTCCCTGACAGAAATATTAATTTGAACAATTATCCATGCATAAAAATATCTTCAAAAGAGCTAACAATAAAAGATGCACTGAAGAGGGTAAAAAGATCAGTTTTACATTACATGCATCACCCCTCCCCAACAGCACAGCATGGAAGGAATATCATTCACTTGGAGAAAAGTGAAAGAAGTAAACACAAAACATTGTCTTGGACCTCAACACTTAGGCCAATTTCAGTGACGCCAGGCTCCACAGAGTCCTCAGCATCAGGCAGCCCTCAGAGGTCTCAAATTTCTGGTACGCCTCAATGTTATGCCAGCCACACCTGCCCTGGACTTCTGGTGCACCCCAGCACCACACTTGCCACAGGGAATTCCCAAACAAAGCCAGTCTCTAAACACTGGAATAAGTACCTACTTCATCAACTACACACACATTAATGCACAACCACAATGATCAAGAACAATCAGGGAAACATGACATCACCAAACGGACAAAATAAGGTACCAGTGAATGACCCTAAAGAAATGCAGATGTGTGAACTGCCTGACAAAGAAACCAAAATAACTGTTTTAAGGAAGCTCAGGGAGCTTCAAGAATATACGAAGAAACAACTTAATGAAATGAGAAAAATATTAAATGACCAGAATCAGAAATTTAATAGAGAGATTGAAATAACAACAACAACAAAAAACTAACAGAAATTCTGGAGCTGAAAAAAAAAAATACAATGAACCAAATGAAAATGCAATAGAGATTATCAACAGCAAATAATCGAGCAGAAGAAAGAACCTATGAACTTCAAAACAGGATATTTGAAAATATACAGTCAGACAAGAAAAAATAATAAAAAGAAATGAGGAAATGAGGAAAGCTTCCTAAGACTTAGGGGACAGTGTCAAAAGAGCAAATAGTCAAGTCACAGGAGTTAAAAAAGTAGAAGAAAAAGATAAGGGATAGAAAATTTATTTAAAGAAATAGTAGCAGAAAGCTTTTCAAACCTAAAGAAGTATGTAAATATCTAGTTATGCAAATATTAAAGGTTTCCATTAGATTCAATTCTAATAACTATCACAAGACATATTATAATCAAACTGCCAAAAAACAAAGACAAAGAGAGGACCCTGAAAGCAGCAAGAGAAAAGAAACAAATAACATGTAAAGGAGGTCCAATATAGCTAGCAGCCCACTGCTCAGCAGAAATCTTACAGGCCAGGAGAAAGTAGGACGATACATTCAAAGTGCTGAATGGGGAAAATAAAAAAACCCCTAACCAAGAATACTCTACCCAACAACTCTGCCCTTCAAAATGAAGTAGAGATAAACACTTTCCCAGACAAACAAAAGCTAAAGGAGTTCATCACCAACCATATCTGTCTTACAAGAAATGCTAAAGAGAGTTCTTCAAGCTAAAGAAAAGGACACAAATAAGTAACACAAAAACATATGAAAGTATAAAACTCATGGTAAAATATGCAGTCAAATTAAGAAAAACCCATACTGTAATGGTGGTATGTAAATCATTTATATCTTTGTTATGAAGGTGAAAAGACAAAACTATTAATAATAAATACAATAACTTGTTAAGGATATGCAATATATAAAAAGATGTAAATTATGACACCAAAAATTCATAGGTAATGGGAGCAGTGGAGTGAAAACATAGAGAGTTTTGTGTGTGTGTGATCAAAGTTAATTATCATCTTAAAATAACCTGTTATAACTTCAAGGTGCTTTCTTGTAAGCCTCATGTTAAGCAAAACATATATCAGATGCCCAAAAATTTAAAATCAATGAATAAAAGCATACCACTAGAGAAAATCACTTAGCCACAAAGAAAGACTGTGTGAGAAGAAGAAACAAAGGATATACAAAACAACTATAAAACAATTTAACAAAATGGTAGTATTAAGTCCTTACCTATCAATATTACTTTGAATATAAATGAATTGAATTATCTAATCAAAAGAAAGAGTGGTTGAATGGGTAAAAAAAACAAGACCCAATTATATGCTGCCTACAAGAGCTTCACTTCACCTCTAAGGACACACATACTGAAATTGAAAAGAAGGAAAAAGATATTCCATGCAAACGGAAATCAAAAGAAAGCAGAAGTAGCTATACTTAGATCAGATAAAATAGTTTTTAAATAAAAAACTGTAAAAATAGACAAAGGTCATTACATAATGAAAAACTGGCTCAATGAAAGGACATAATAACTGTATATGTATATGCACCCAAAATTGAAGTACTTAAATATATAAAACAAATATTATTACATCTGAAGGGAGAGATAGAATGCAATACAATAATAGTAGGGGACTTTCAGCAGTGGACAGATCATCTAGACAGACAATCAGTAAGGAAACATTAGACTTAAACTAAATTTTAAATCAAATAGTCTTATCAGACATATACTGAACATTCCATCCAACAGCTACAGAATATACAATCTTCTTAACTTCACATGGAACGTTCTCCAGGATAGATCATATGTTAGGCTACACAACAATTCTTAACAAATTTAAGAAGATTGAAATTGTATCATGTATCTTTTCTGATCGCAATGGTATAAAACTAGAAAGCAATAACAGGAAGAACTTTAGAAAATTCACAAATACATGGAATTTAAACAACATACTCCTGAACAGCCAATGGGGGTCAATGAAGAAATTAAAAGGGAATTAAAAATTACTGAGATAACCAAAATGGAAACAACATATCAAAACCTAAGGAAACAGCAAAAGCAATTCTAAGAAGGAAGCTTATAGCAATAAACGCCTACATCGAAAAAGAAGAAAGATTTCAAATTTAAAAATCGAATATTACACCTGAAGGAACCAGAAAAAAAAGAATGAACTAAGCCCAAAGTCAGTAGAAGGAAGGAAATAATTTAGAATCAATCTAAGTGCCCTTCAACAGATGAATAAATACAATGTAGTACATATACACAATGGAAGACTATTCAGCCATAGAAAATGAAAATCCTGTCACTTATGACTACATGGATAAACCTGGTGGACATTATGTTATATGAAATAAGCCAGGCACAGAAAGACAAATACTGCATGATCTTATTCATATGTGCAATCTAAAAAAGTTGATCGCGCAGAAGTAGAGAACAGAATGGTGGTTACCAGGGGTTGAGGTGGTTGGGAGCAGAAGATTTGTGGAGATGTAGGTCAAGGGATACAAAATTTCAGTTAGAAAAAAGGGGTAAGGTTAACAGATCTATTGTACAATATGGTAACAACATTAACAACATTGTATTCTTGAAAAATGCTAAGAGAATGAATGTAAAGTGAAAGTGTTCTCACTAAAAATTGATAATTATGTGAGATAATGTATATGTTAATTAGCTAGATTTTAGTCATTTCACAATGCATACATACTTCAAAACATCATGTTGTACATGGTAAATAAATATAATCTGTCAATTTAAATATATACACATATATATACACACACATATATATACACACATGCACACACACACAAACACGCACAGATGGCTCCTGACTTACGATAGTTTGACTGATGATTTTTTGACTTTATGATGGTGCAGAAGTGATATGCATTCAGTAGAAACTGTATGTCAAGTACCCACCCATCCGTTTTCTTTTTCACTCTCTGTACAATATTCAATAAATTATATGAGATATTCAACACTTCATTATAAAATAGGCTTTGTATTAGATGATTTTGCCTAACTGTAAGCTAACGTAAGTGTTCTGAATGTGTTTAAGGTAGGCTAGGCTATGGTATGATGTTCTGTGGGTTAAGTGCATTGAATGCATTTTTTACCTATGATATTTCCAACTTATGATGGATTTATTGGGACATAACTCCATTGTTAAGTCAAGCAGCGTGTGTGTGTGTGTGTGTGTGTGTGTGTGTGTATAAATTCAATAGCAAGTAAACGAATAACCCAATTTAAAAATGGGTGAAAGACTTAAATAGACATTTCTCCAAAGAAGACATATGAATGGCTAAAAGGTATATGAAAAGATGCTTAAAATCATTTAATCATCAGGGAAAGGCAAATCAAAACCACAATGCAGTACGACCTCACACCTGGTAGGACAGCCATTATAAAAAAAAAAAAACAGAAATTAACAAGTGCTGATGAGGATGTGGAGAAATTAGAACCCTTATGCATTGCCAGTGGTAATGTAATAATTAATATTCCATATTAATATTATTCCATATTATATACATGTAATATTCTATATTATAATAGAATATTATTCAGCCATAAGAAAGAATAAAATCCTGTCATATGCTACAACATTGATGAGCCTTGAGGACATTACTGTAAGTGAAATAAGTTGGCGACAGGAGGATAAATATTGCATGATTCCACTTACGTGAAGTTTCTAAAATAGTCAAACTCATAGAATCAGAAAATAGAAATCAGAAAATAGAATGGTGGTTGCCAGGGGCTGGACGGAGGCAGAAATGGGGTGTTGCTTCTTAATGGGTATGAAGTTTCAGTCATGCAAGATGAAAAAGTTCTAGAGATCTGCTGTACAACATTGTGTTTATAATTAACAATACGGTACTAT
Organism: Pan paniscus; assembly: GCF_029289425.2. Classification (NCBI taxonomy): domain Eukaryota; kingdom Metazoa; phylum Chordata; class Mammalia; order Primates; family Hominidae; genus Pan; species Pan paniscus. The sequence continues at coordinate 67,452,652 of NC_073264.2, forward strand.
AAACTTTAAAATTGCTGAAGAGGGTAGATACCACGCAATGTGTTTCTTAACACAAAAAACAAAAATTACAGTAATATACAAATGATGTCTATTCACACCTAGTAGGATAGCTATCATCAAAATAATGGACAATAACAAGAGAGGAGGATGTAGAGAAAATGGAACTCTCATCCGTTGCTGATGGGAATGTAAAATGATAAGGCCACTTTAAAAAATAGTTTGGCAGTTCCTCAGAGAGTTAAATGCAGACTTAAAATACAATCCAGCAATTCCACTCCCAGATATATATCCAAAAGAATTGATAACATATATCAACACAAAAACTTGTACATGAATGTTTGTAGCAACATTTTTGACAATAGCCAAAAAGTAGAAATACCTCAAGTGTCCATCAGCTAATGAATGGGTAAACAAATGTGGTATATCCATAAAATGAAATATTATTCATCAATGAAAAGGAATGGCCTACTGATTGATGCTACAACAGGATGAACCTTGAAAACATCACGCTAAGTGAAATAAACCAGACACAAAAGGCCACATATTGTATAATTCCATTTATATAAAATGTCCAGAACAGGCAAGCCTGTAGAGACAGAAAGTAGAATGGTAGTAGTAAGAGGTCAGGGAAGAGAGGAATGAGGAGTGACCATTAATAGGCATGGAGTTCCTTTTGTGGGGGTGATAAAAATGTTCTGGAACTAAATCATGGTGATGGTTGCACAACTGTGTGACTATAGTAGAAACCACTTAATTGTAACTTAAAAGTGGAAATTTTATATGTTAATTATACCTTAATTTAAATATACATATATATACATATATGTGTGTATGCAAACTATATACATACATAGACACACACACACACATATGTTGTGTGTGTGTATATATGTATGTGTGTGTATATTGAGATGAGGCCTCACTATGTTGCCCAGGCTGGGGTACAGTGGCTATTCTCAGGAAAGATCATAGCACTCTACGCCTCAAACTCCTGAGCTCAAGTGATCCTCCTGCCTCAGCCTTTTGAGTAGCTGAGACTACAGGTGCAAGCTACCATGTCTGGCTAATAATAATATTTCTTAAAGCCCATTTTCACCCAATATAACTAGAGGAAGGTGACCCTTCCTGGAAAGGGAGTGAGACAGTTGGCAGGGGATAAGTTTACCTCATTCCTAGACAGAGACCCTAAAAAAAAAGAGTATGTTTTTGTAATTCAAGAAAATTTGAGTTTCTAAGGCATTCATATCTGAAGTACTGCACCAATAAGCAATGTCATACAAGCAAGAAAGTAGTTTCATTCAGTTCTGATTGGAAAGAAAGGGAAAAGAATTTCCAAAAATATGTTATAGGCAGATTTTTTTCTTTCTTTTTTTTTTTTTGTTTGCTTTTCAGAGTGGCCGGAGTTCAAAGGAGGTGTGTGTAGGATTCTCTGGCTGCAGAAGAGCCTTTAATCTCATAAGACTAGGAATGTGCTCAGAAAGAGCAGGCTGAGAGTGTACCTGGGACCTGAGAGCCTTCCCTGGCTAGGAGTCATCCCAGGAAAGTGGGCAGAGGGGCACAGCTCTGGGCAGGTCATGAGGTCAGGGAGGAGGAATTACGTGGGCAGAAGCTGCTCCTCCTCACCCGCTCCCATTGCCTTTCAGGAGCTGACATGAGACTTGCAGTTGATTCATGGATACTGCAGGCCACACAATTCATGGATACTGCAGGCCACCTTGACGAGACTGTGCAGAGCCCATTTCTGTGATTTGGCTGGTAACTTGAGTAAAAAGGGGTGAAATAAGTGTCCCTCCCAGTTGTATCCCGTGACCCTCCAGTTTGGTTCTCTTTGCACTAGAATTTATTATCAAAAACATTATGTTAAAACTGTTTACATGTTAGGGAATGCCATGTTTAACGAAATGTGTTTTCTCTGGTTTCTGTGTGGACACTAATGTCAAGCAACCTGACCTCCCTTGCCCTCCCAATAAAGTTAGTAAGTCCCCACTGAGATGGTCTTTGCCAATGCAGGGATTGTGTAAATGGCGGCTCCCTGGCAGAGAAAAGAATGAAACACCAGACAAGTGGTTAGATTTGGCAGGCAGCTGGGCTCCCCCTGCTCAATAATATTTCCCACATACTTTCTACCTGGTGGAAATTGACTTTTTCCAACAGCAAGCTATTCTCTATTGAGGAAGGGCTTTGGTTATTAGCTGCCGTCACCTCTCTGACATTTGTTTTCATTTGATCACCAACTGATTAAACAGTCTCTGGGTTTAGGCCTGAGAAGCCAGAATAGAAGAAAAAGAGACAACAAAGGAAGAAATAAGCACCTGAACAGATCAAAATTGCTGCTAAACTTGTGAGGCCAGTCAGGGACTGATGAGGCTTGAGATTTCATTCTTCTTAAATGTGTGGACATTGAAGGAAAGATAAGTTAGGGAGACAGGATAGCAGAAACGGTGGTCAGCAGGGCAGAGGTAGAAAATATGGATAACCCTCGGGAGACTTGGGAAGCAACCGCATTGGAAAAACCCAACCCTCTACTCCACTACCACCCAGAGCACAGGCTGGAGGCCTCTCTCCTTGTATAGGAAGAAAAAAAGGAGGCAGATCAAGGGTACAACACCAGAATCCACAGTCTCTCAAACTCTTTTTCTGTAGAAAAAGGTTATCAGCTACTCCTGCCTCATCAACAGGAAAGAGCAACTCTCCCCATGGGCAGCCAGCAGCATAGGCTCTTATCTGTAGTTCAGCTAGAAAAACAGTGAGGTCCATTCCACCACCCTCCTCCTCCCCAGACAATAACCCCTCCCACCATAAGACACAAAAAGGAGAGATCTACCACATAGGTTCCAGCCCCCTGAGTTTGGACACCTCCAAAAACTACCTCGTGTTGATGTTGCAGGCTTTTGGCTCCAGTTCTGAAATCATATAATGCTGAGTTCAAACCTCTCCTCTTCTTCTAACATGTAAATTGCCCTCTCTCTTAGCCTCAAAAAGTTCTAAGAGGAGTTGCCAGGTAAGCATACAGAGGTATGGATTTGGAACTTAGAGGACTAGGCAGAAGATAAAAAGTTAAAAGTCAGTTGTTATTGGAGGTAATCAAAGCTGTGGCTTAGGTGAGATGGCCCAGAAGGGGCACAGAATGGTTGGATGCCTATGTCTGTCAGGAAAAAATGTCAAAATCTTTCCTCAACTCAAAAATCTTTCCTTTACTCAAAAAATGAGTAAATGAGATTACTGAGAGTTCTGGGCTCTGTCTAGCAGACCCTCCAGGAGTGATTTGATTCTTTAAAGCTGGGCATCATTGATTGTCTTCCTATTGGCCAGGCTATTTCACTACTCTCTAGGGGTAGAAGTTAATTTGTAGAAAACTAATGGAAATGCAGATGACTGTTGTCCATAGCACTGTGAATAAATTTTGTTCCCACAGAGATAAAATTTATTTTTACCTTGGGGTGAAAAAGATGACCCTGACCCCAAGCATTACATTTTATTTTTCTACAATATATTATCAATTTTGCATCTATGAGCAAATTCATTTCTGCATTCCTAAGTATACTTATGTGTGCCTTCAAATTTTCCTTTGACCTGATTTTAACATACTGGTTTCTTCACTAAATAGTAAGTTACATAAAGCCTTTGATGTATTCCTTTTGTATTTGTGTGAGAGTCTTGATTTTACCTTCTTGAAAATTATACTTTAGCAGGACCAAGGCCTTAAGGATGGTCAACAGAATAGTCAGAGGAGCATGGCCTTGCAAAGGAGATGAGCTAAGAGCAGAAGCAGAACAAGAAGCAGGAGTGTTTGGGCACAAAAGTCAAGGTAAGTCAAGGAAAAAAGGAAGCTATCAACTAAATCCAAAAGGCATTTAATTAATTTCATCTTACTAGACCACACAACTGCAACAACAACAGCCCTCCATGCTGCCCTGCACCACCAATTCCTCACACAAGTTAAGAGGCAACCTTTTCTTTTTTTTCTTTTCTTTTTTTTTTTTTTTAATTTGAGACAGAGTCTCACTCTTCACCCAGGCTGGAGTGCAGTGGCGCCATCTCAGCTCACTGCAAGCTCCACCTCCCGGGTTCACGCCATTCTCCTGCCTCAGCCTCCGGAGTAGCTGGGACTACAGGAACCCGCCACCACGCCCAGCTAATTTTTTGTGTTTTTAGTGGAGACCGGGTTTCACCGTGTTAGCCAGGATGGTCTTGATCTCCTGACCTCGTGATCCACCTGCCTCGGCCTCCCAAAGTGCTGGGATTACAGGCATGAGCCACCGCCCCCGGCCAAGAGGCAACCTTTTCTAAATCACTCAAAGCACAGGATGTCTTGTTCCAGCTTTCTCCTGGGACCAGGAGGCTTACTTATCTGACATTTACATAACCAAGGAAGCCTACTGAAGCCTTCTTTGAAGAACAAGGAACATTTACTTCAAAGTGATTCTCTATTCTCAACCTGATTGAATCAAATGGTACTGAAAAAAAAAGAAGAAAAACCCCTCGAATTTAATCAAATTTAATTAAAAGTTTGTGCACCCCTTTTAATAGAGGATACATACCCTGCTACACTAACAACCTTAGAGATTGCCTCACTGCATTAACATCCATGAAGGCAATCAATTGGCAAATTTGATCATTCCCTTCGTTTCTAGCTCACAGATGGGAAAACTGAAAAGAATTGTGCAGCTGTGTCTGAAAGTATGTAAATTACTCAGCTCCCTCAAACTTGTTCTTGCTTTTTAAGTGAGCTTAAATCTGGATAAGCCCAACTTCCCCCTCTTTTTCCCATGTTCTGACCACCAGATAGATTGCATATATCATAGCAAACACCTTCTCCTGTCATTTTCCAACTGTGAGAACCTGTAGAAAGCAGGAGCAGAATGTGGAAAAAAAATCATTAAAATCTGACAAATAGTTTTTTAAAAGCAAATCTTCCAGGTGTTCTCTAACCTCAAAATGCATAAGCCAGAGGATTATGCTTGAAGATGCTCCTTTTTTTTTTTTTTTTTTAATTCCCATTTGTCCAGGTTAAAGGAAAATTCCCCAACCACTAACAGGCATCATTAGTTTTCATTTGCTGAGCACCCAATGGATGGATCAGCCTCTTGAGTTGGGTGCTCTACTGCACCACCTGCTATGATCTCTCCAGGTGTATCTGCAAATGACTCTTGAGCTAACAAGCCTGAAGTTTTTCTGCTCATCAGAAGGGCACCTAAAGAAATTACCCATTTGCCTAGAACTGGAGGCAGCTGCAGTCACTGGTATCCCAAGTGGTCCCACTTTTTAGCATTACAAATCCTAGAAGAACCTGACAGTACAATAGAGCTCTCACCCCAGCATCCACCTTCTCACTTGCTTCTCAAAGGCAAGATGTCAAAGATGCGCTTGTAGTCATTTTCAAGCTTTAGAGCTTTTGGTACCTATCAGAGAATAAGCGCAGCCCAAATACAGATGCCATTTGTGAGTGCATGCCAAAAATACCTTTGGTAAATTCCAAGATGCGATTCTTAAACTTGATGAAATATTAGTGTAATTGTATGAACTCGCCACAAGATGGCAGGCTTTAACTTCCGAAAGGCACCCTAAGCTTTTTTTTTTTTTTTTTTTTTTTTTTGGCTTTGCTGCCTGTAGGGTTGGGGGGGACACTGAAGTGACAAGCTGTGGGCAGAGGCATCTACTCGTTTATTAATATTACCAGGCACAGCTTGAGGAGATCTCACATCACTTTAGGGAGCTGATTTGTTTTGGCATTTGGTTGAAGAAGAATTATTCCCTAATCATTTGTCAGGTGAGATGCTTTTAAATTTTAGCTCTTGCCCTCAGAGAAAACAATGTCTGCCAGAAAGATTCACAGCAGGGGGATGTGTATATGTGCAGAATATTCACCAGCATGTTAACAACACAGCAATGTTGTTTTCCTGGAGTTTCAGAGAATAAAGAATTAACCCAGGGACAAAATAAATGTTAATATACATAACTGAAACACACATAAACAAATCAGAGGGGGCAAATCCTATTAATAGTAGCTCGCAAATACTATTTCCAAGTGTGTTTATAATGTTCACCATTAATCCTGCTTTCTTTTTGTTACTTCTAATGACTCACCTACTAAGAGAGTCAAGAAAATAAAGATGCAAAAATCTGTATTTTAAGATGTCCAGCCATATCTTCAAAAAGCAGAAAACAGAAAATCTGTTGCAACTTGTTTAGAAAGAGAGAATTATGCACTCGTACCCATGGGGAAATCTACCAGTTAGGGAGAGGACCAACTAAGGCTGGAAACAAATGAGGACAGGGACCCACACAGGGGATGGTGGTTCAAACAGAAATAATCTAGGATCTCTTGCACAAAATGAGGAAGTAATTTGGTTGCATTTGGATCAAGCAGATTTCAGAGCAATAAGAATCAGGTAAGGGCAACAGAGAGAGTTAATAGGGGGCATTTTAGACTCACAATTAAGATATAATTTCCTCAGGGCCTTGGAAATAACAATAGCTTTCAGAAGGTCATTAGCACGCAGACTTGGAGATTACTTCAGCCCATCATGTTCATAAAGACGCACTCATGGGTCCACCCCACAAGAGCCAGTAATTAGATTCTACCACTCCCTGTCCCAAGCAGTCTTGCACAGTGACCGTTAACCTCGGCCCCAGAGGTGGGAGAAGTGATCCGAGAATGCTGTCTGCACAGGTCAGGGCTCATAAAGGCAGTAGCAATTAACCTCCCTCCAAGCGTGTGTCTGCCTGGGAGGGGTGGGGGAGTGCGCTTGGCAAATTAAAATGCATTTATAAACAGTAGGTTAGAAGAGCTCAGAGGAAGAAGAACCTTGTAATGAGTGATGGTTATTAATGATCATTATTATCCTTGTCCTGACCCAAGAACTATTTCTTAGAATGTTTACTTAGTATGCAAACTGGAGCTCAAACATAAGAGACTCTGAAACTCTGCTGTTAAATCTGCCGGTTTTATAGAGATAGGAAATGGCTCCATGAGTGAAGTTCCCTTCCTAAAAGTTAATATATATAAATGAAAATGTTACAGCCCCCACATTCCACCAGAAGAGAAACAGATCGATTCTCTGTGTGGTGACTCCCATAATGGAGGGCATTAGGGCAGGTTTAACATGAATAAGATATTGATTTCCCCTTGTTACTTGATTCAACTTTATTCCTTTTGGATTGCCAGAGGCCTCTGTGACAACATAGGTTGTGGTCTGGAGAGCAATTGGGAGCTGTATTTTCTGGTCCTTTATTTATTCATTAAAGTTTTGCACTAACAATATCTCAGTGAAAAAGAGAGAATTCAGTGAAACTCCACAAGTATGCCTGATCCTTTTTAGACTTAATAAAGAAAGTAAACAGGTTATTTTAGAGGCACTGAGAAAGGAACAGGCAGGCCATTCTTAGTATGGTTTATGCTATTTGTTGAGGATTTTTTGTTGTTGTTGTTAAAATTTTATCATTTATAAATATAGTCCCGATAATATTTTATATACAACACAAAAGGATTTTTAGGGAAAAGGGAACATCTCCTCTCACATACCTTCCTCTCTCTCCTAATCCACATGTCCCCTGTTGGTAGCACTGATAACTTGGATATACGTCCAGGATTCTCTGTGCTTTTGTATGCATACACACATACAGAGTTTTATGAAAACAGAATTATGCCATCCATGCTGTTGCAGAATTCAATAGGTCTTGGATCTTTCTATGTCAGGATAGAGAGTGTCCTCAGATTTTTAACAGCTGCATAGTATTCCACAATAAAAATACTCTCTCACCTATTTAATCATTCTCCCACTGACCGGCTTTCAGAATGTTTTCTGTTTCCAGTTGCTACAGTGATGCCTCGGGGTTCATATACTTTGGCCTCACAGAGAGTCCCTGGACATGTGGGCAGCCAGAGGAGAGGCAAAGTGGTGGTGGAATGGGTCTGGGATGGCAAACTATGTCCTGGAACTACTACCTCCCTGCTCTGGCAGCCTTTGGCCCCAGAGACAGGCTCAAGAGAGTATCTGCAAAGTTTCCCCACCCCTGCCTAATCCCACCCCATCCCCACATCACTCAAAACAAGACGGGTGCAGGTGAGGCTGAGAATCAGCTGGAAGACCTGGGGAAGCCTCATATGTAAGATGAGAATGTTGAAACTGAGTAAATGTGTTGGACACAGTGACCTGAAGCCAGGGAAGTTGCGAGAAGTGGACACTTCAGCAATAGACAGAGTGTTTAGAGCCAACACAGCAAAAAGAAACAGACACATAGCAGCAGAATCCACAGAGGAAAGCTCTGCCCAGGGCCACAGGCAGGAGAGTAGGACAGAAGGGGAGAGAAGAGGCAAGTCTGAATTGCCTGAGTATTTATTCTAAAGATACTGAGTTCAACAGAAGACTCTCAAATGTGCTTTGAATTGGCAAGCTTATCACCACCAGTGAAAAAGAAGAATTGAGCATTGTATTAGCTTTCTATGGCTTCCATAACAAAACACCACAAACTGGGAGGCTCAAACAACAGAAATGTATCATCTCAGAGTTCTGGAGACTAGAATTCAGAGATCAAGGTATCAACAGGGTTGGTTCTTTCTGAGTGCAGGGAAGGAGAGACTCTTTTCTATGCCTGCCCTCTAGCTTCTGGTGGTTCAGCGGCAATCCTTGGCATTCCTTGGATTCTAGAAGCATCACTTTCATCCCTGCCTTCATCTCCACATGAAGTTCTCCCTGTGTGCATGTCTGTGTTCATTTCCCCTTTTTATAAGGACACCCTTCACATTGAATTAGGACCCACCGTTATGTCCTTATTTTAACTTGATTGCCTCTGTCAAGACCCTATCTCCAAATAAAGTCATATTCTGGGTACCAGAGGTTAGGATTCCCATATATCTTTTTGAGGAGGACACAATTCAACCAATAACAAGTGTCAAATTTGGGGAAAAGAAATAAAGTTCTACTTTTGCATACCTGAATTATGTAGACTGGAATTTTTACCCCCAAAACTATTTTGCTTGCATCATAGGAAAACTAATAGAGAGCTCTGCCCTTGAAGATGCTTGAACTACAGCCTGAAAAAAATGTGTTTCCATACTATATTGTCTCTAAATTTAGCAGAATTGGCAAAGAATCCCTTGAATTTCACTGCCTTACCTCTGCAAAAGTAAGACCCTCGAGGTTCCAGGAAAGACTCCACTGGCCACCAAGCCCAACAGAGAAGAGGCCCTGGGGAGACGGCAGGATAAGTTGCCATGTGGTGAGAGCTGCATTGCAAAGGTGTGGGAGGAGACACCTGGGACCAGCCAAGGGGGCTTCTCGGGGTGCCTGGACAGAGCATAGATTCCTGAGAGCAGGGAGCAGGACAGGAGCCAGGCTGAGAGCAGGGAGCAGGACAGGAGCCAGGAAGCTCAGCTGATGAATCTTTTTGAGAGGCAGCCTTCCCAGGACCCATCACCTATTCATGATTTACTTTCCTGTTCATCCCAGGAAGAGCTAGACAGTGGCCTCAAGGGGTGGTCTCCAGGTGCCAACCCCAAAGGTCAGTCCAGGTCTCCATGACAGCATTTTGAATGGCCAAGTAGAAAGCAGGCAAGGTTCATGCCACACTCAGAGAGAAAGAAACTTGTCAGAGCCAATTTGCTTTCAACTAGTAAATATCTGAAATAAGGTCAGCAACTCGGCAGCAGGAGGCATTTTGTGAAGCTTACGAAGGACTGCAGTACCTGCCATTCTTTCTTGATAGTTTCTATAAGACCTCACCCACTGAGAGAGATGGTTATGGAGCTTGCTCAAGGCTGTTGTTGTCTTTGTATGTGTCAGAAGCCCCACAGGTCCTTGGAGGGTGGGTTTCTCAGTACCAACAGTGGATGAACTGTTGGAGACTACTGCAGGACATTTCTTTTTCTTTTCTTTTCTTTTTTTTTTTTTTTTACTTGAATGTCTGGGATTCATTTGCAGAACATGCAGGTTTGTTACACAGGTATACTTGTGCCATGGTAGTTTGCTGCACCTGTCAACTCGTCATCTAGGTTTTAAGCCCCGCATGCATTAGGTATTTGTCCTAATGCTCTCCCTCCCCTTTTCCCCCAACCCCTGACAAGCCCCAGTGTGTGTTATTTCCCTCCCTGTATCCATGCCTTCTCATTGTTCAACTCCCATTTATGAGTGAGAGCATGCGTTGTTTGGTTTTCTGTTGCTGTGTTAGTTTACTGCAGTACATTTCTACTTGAGAGCAGAGCTCAGAAAATGTCTTGTGTCAAAATTAACAAAAATCACAGAGAGAAGCCACAGGGAGCTGGTGAGTATCTCACATCTAACTGCTAGATGGAGTTTTACTCCGTAAAGCAAAAATTGCATATCATGTGCACGTATCTAGCAGACTACTTGACTAATAGAATATGGTAAATAAACACCCTGAGTCTCTCACTCTCACTAGGATGGCTTTGGGCATCTTTTTCTGTACTGGCATAGAGTTCCCCAGGGGCAGAAGCTCCAGTTGCCCAAGTGGTGACCTGCTTGATAACACCCTTTCCTTCCTTGACTCAGTTCCCCCTTCTTCTACTGGTGTTCCCTGGCATCACTTCCCAAATGAACTACTGGCACCCAGATCCTTGTCTCAAGGAGTAGCCAGCCTGGGACAACCACCTGCTGTTTCACCAAGGTGTAGACCATGTTCTGAACATGGATTTGCAAAGAAACCTACTCTGTGCTCACCACTGTGTAGGCTGGAGGAGAACACAAAGTGAGCAGAAGACAACCTCGAGACAAGCAGCTAGTGAGGACTGTGGATGAAGGTAGGGAGATAAGTAGGTTTCACTGAGAAAGAAAGGGTGGGTGTAGAGGAGCTATTTTCTCCCCCTGTTCCTGCATCAGATCTTAAAATAAGAATGTGTGCCCTCTTGGTATACTGGGGAGAAAGTCCTCCCACTCTCCCCCCATCATCTGCATTCCCTCCATGTCCCATCTGCTGGTGCATGGAAGTGTCCTGAGCATGTGGCTAGCTCTCACTGGCTCTCTTTTGGACACCATCTGCCCATAACCCTCAGGTGATTTCCTTCACACTCCAGACTTTTCCACGATATAAAAGTCTACCTTTCAGCCCTGTGGAATCTCGCTTCCCTACCTGTGACGAGGTCATAAGTTCAATTCAGAGGGGGAAGACTATGAAGTCCATATTGCCCTGGACTCTGAGCCACATTCCCCTGGGACTGGAATAAGATAGATACACCCAGCCGTTTTGGACTCCTATGCCTAGTCCTCAACTGGTTCAGGATTCAGAGGGCAGATGGCATGATTAATCAACACTTTCAAACAACAACTGTCACCAAGTATGCTACTTTCATGGTGGCGCAGTGGGAAGAGGACTCTCTCCCTTGCTTTTCTGGCAGGAGTGTTTCACGGCTTCATTTTGCGGACAAAAGGTCTCATGGTTGACCGAGAAACAAATTGCCAGCAGCAGGCAGCAGGAATCATGCAGCCCAACTCCAGGTGCAAACATCTGGCTTCTCTCTGATTCATTTAGTGAAGATTAGTTCCCCTCACATCTCCAAACTGGCTGCTCTAGAAAGCAGGCCCACCTGAGTTGTAGCATGAGAAAGGGAAGTGTTCTTAGCCAAGTCACTTCCCATCTCAGGGCCAGAGAAAGCCTGCCTTTTGTCTCCTGCCTTCTTTCCCAGATCCACATTGCTATATCTCCATGAACAAACATGTTTTTCTGTCAGGTCTTTGACTTCCAATTGACTCTGTGCTGCTGCCAGACCCTAAAGTATCTCACACCCAAACTCATCTCCATTTGCATAGATAATCTTAAGCCTCTTCCAGCTTTAGGACTCTATGATACTATGCGTCCAGAATTCCCTATGCATAGAACATCTTTACCCTTCGATTTCCCCCAGCCTGAGAGTCACAGCCCCTGCCCCCACCACCACCACCTAGAAGTTGTATAACTGTAAATAATCCCCTGAAAATCCACTGCCCCACCTCTGCAGAGGAGAGACCATCAAGGCTCCAGGAAAGACCCCGCTGGCCACCCAGTTCATCAAAGAAGAGGTCCTGGGTGGCAGCAGGGTAATTTACCCATGTGGTGGGTCATGCACTGCAAAAGACAGACAGCATGTGCTGCATCACTCAAGAGTGGACAGAGAGCCAGAGGTAGACAGACAGACCAGATCCACCCCAACCCACGTAGACCCTATCTCCCTCTGGGCTCATGAGAAACTCATTTCTATGACAAAGATTGGTAGTGGGAGAGAGATAATGTTTGTCACAGTGAGATCATGTGAAACAATTATTTCAATGCCCCAGGCACTGGCCTACATAACTTCAGTAAGATTGATCTGGGTTAACACCAAGGGAGTTTAGACAGTGGTGGGGAGTTCACTGTAATGGGATTTCACCAGAAGGACATTTTCCCTCTTCTTGGGAACTCTTATTCTCCACAACCTGCCATTCCAGGAAAGTCGCAGGCTTCCCACTGGGGCGGAGCATGAGAGAGAGGCCTCAACCCCAATAGAAAAGTCAGAACAACGTGAGCAATTCTGCGCTAGGAGAAAGGAAACTAACCAATTTTCCATCCTCTGTGAAATGGGCACAATTCAGATTCAAAACAGATGTTTTACCTCCAAGGTAAACATATGAAATGTCACTTAGGATCTCCAGCCCAAAAGCCCTTTGACAGTGTAGCGGAAGGTCCCTGGCCTGGGGTCTTTTCTTCAGCCACACTTACAACCAGGTTGGACAATGAGGACTGATACTAGTGTAAGAATACCTCAATGTAGTTATTTGTGTTTATATCTTACCTCTGTCCTAGCGGCAAGGACCCTGGATTGGGAGTTAGGAACCCTAGGTTTGGGCTTGGCTCAGCACTGAAAAGCTAGAAATCATGAGGAAATCTTTCACCTATTCTAAATCCCACTTCTCTGCTTCAGAAACTAAATGGATAAACCAGGACACCTCTAAGGTTCCTTCCATCTCCTAAAAATATCTCCATTTTTATTCATTTTAAAGATACAAAATGGTTTAATTGCTTGCATAGGCCATATTCAGGAAAAAGGGTAAAAAAGGCAGATAATGAAGAATAACACCTTTTTCAAGACACCACTAAAAAATAATTTATATTTCAAGACTTCCATTCTGTTCTTCTTGGAAAGACTGAAAGAAATTCTTTCTTTTATCTGGTTGCCAGACAACCTTTATATTGAGGCTTTCATTTCCCTTTTCAGAAAAGAAATTTAAAAATCTAGCTTTGCGTACCTGGTTAGAAGCAAAAGCTGACTTCGGGTGTCCCTTCGGAAGAACATGAATTACAACTGTCCATCAGTAGTTTGACTGATATTGAAAGAATATAAGGAGAACATTTCAAGACGGCTGATGAAACTAAAAATGGCTAGCAGAGACTGGAGGCTAGAAGAAGCTACAGAAAGAATTGATAATTAAATTGTGTATTGTATTTAGTGCTTCTTTATTTTGCAAAGATGTCTTCCCAAATAGTGTTTCATCCTCATAGTAGCCTTTTGAGGAAAAAGGAACAGATAGTCCTTTTTACCTGATGAGTGAATTACATCCAAAAGGATAAGCAACTTGCCTTCATTTTCATATCATTTTCATAATAACAGAATAGGTTTAAACTTCTTGTGGGGAATGAATTTAGTGACCTCTGAGATCTCTTCCAATTGAGAGATTCTCTGGAGCTCAGGTTTCCAGCCTCCCCAGCTTGGTGCTTGGCCTCTGGGTAAGCATCTACAGAAGACAAGGTTATTTTAATCAATCAGCTTCCACTAGATCAGCAGCCCAAGAAGGGCCAGTACAGAGAAAGATGGGAAGATACACAGGCAGATTAGGAAGTGTCACTCTAAGCACAGAAATCCAGGATTACTTTTGTAGGGGGCAAGGGGAATCACATTTCCCTAGGCTCAAGCCCCTGGGATAATATTTTTTCCTGGGCAACCAGGGCACCTCCACTTAGTTAGGGCTCAGTGCAATGTTTTAGAAAGAAACAAAAAGAAGCTCAATTGTTGGGACCCTTAAATTAGGATACAACCAAACTCAGCAGAGTAAATTACTTTATTTGGGGTCTCTATCATGATCCTGCTAGTTGCAGGACTGAAGACCACTTGTCATATTTTAACTTGTTTGTTTATATGTCTATCTTCCCATTAGACTGTAAATCCACCGAGGGCAAAAACTGATGAAACATTCAGGTAGATTTAAATTAGCAGGGAGAAACCACAACCACTTAAGTTGTAATCTTCCATGCCTGCTTTATTTGTCCAAGAATGCCAGAAGCAGCAGGGAAGCCACCTGGAGCTGAATCAGAGGAGCAATTCTCAGCACAGCTTTCCTTGGTGCCCAGAACACCCAGAGAAGCTGGGCATTGTTGCCCAGGCCTAATCCTTTTATACCCACACTCACATCACTATTCAAGAATACGCACATACGATCCATGCCTTTTATAGGAAATACTTCCAGCTAGCCATCATCTTTGTGGTTCTTGAGCCAAACCCAGTATAGGCAAGGCCACATTCAGAGGGAGAAGTTGGATGAGATAGGAGGGCAGAAAGTGGAAGCAAGTACCCAGCTATTCTTCGACAGTATCTCTGCCTCCCTGTGCTCAGCAGGCTGAGAATTCCAATTCCGTGCCACTTCTTATTCCTGTTTTTCCAGCGTCTATACAATGTCTATTCCATGTTTTGCACATTCTATGGAATGCTGGGCCAATGGTTTGTACAGTGAGAAATGCACTTTATATGCATTTTCTAAAGGACTACTCCAGTTGACTCTTAGCTAAGTTCCCATCTCAGCACAATGCAACACCTTTTTTGCTCCCTTCCACCAACCACTGTGGACTTATCAGTAAGACATTTGCATGTCAGAGGGTGGAAAATAAATCCAACTTAAGTTCACTTCTACCTCAGTGAAGTGTCTAGGGGTCCAGTGTTATTGGGCCTGCTGAGATATCCCTCCTGAGTGAACAAAAAGTTGTTGCATCTGGCCCCTCCTATAACCAAGAAAGAGGCACAAAGCCTACTAGGCCTATTTGGATTTTGGAGGCAACACATTCCTTCTCTGAGTGTGTTACTCTATCCCATTTATGTAGTGATACAAAAAAAAAAAAAAAGCTGCTAGTTTTGAGTGGAGCCCAGAACAGAAGAAGACTGCAACAGGTTCAGGCTGCTATGCAAGCTGCTCTGCCACTTTGGCCATATGACCCAGCAAATCCAATAGTGCTCGAGGTGTCAGTGGCAGACAGGGATCTGTCTGGAACCTTTAGCAGGCCCTCATGGGTGAATCACAGTGGAGGCCTTCACGATTTTGGAGTAAGGCCCTGCAATCATCCACAGATAACTACTCTCTTTTTGAGATAGCTCTTGGCCTGCTACTTGGCCTTAGTAGAAACGGAATGCTTGACTATGAGCCATCAAGTTAACATGTGACCTGAGCTGCCTATCATAAACTAGGTGTTATCTGACCCACCAAGCCATAAAGTTGTGCATGCACAGCAGCACTCTGTTATCAAATGGAAACGGTATGTATTTGATCAGGCCCAAGCAGGTCCTGAAGTAAGTCATATGAAGAAGTGTCTCAAATGCCCATAATTCCTACTCCTGCTTTACTGCCTTCTCTCTCCCAGCCTGCACCTAGGACCTTATGGGTAGTACCTAATGATCAGTTCACAGAAGAAGAGAGGATCAGGCCTGGTTTACAAATGGTCCTGCATGATATGCAGGCGTCACCCAAAAGTGGACAGCTGCAGCACTACAGTTCCTTTCTGGGACATCCTTGAAGGACAGTGGTGAAGGGAATTCTTCCTAATGGGCAGAACTTTGGGCAATGCACCTGTTTGTGCACTTTGCTTGAACAGGGGGCACAGAATGGCCAGACATGTGATTATATATTGATTCACTGGCTGTAGCCAATGGTTTGGCTGGATGGTCAGGGACTTGGAAGAAACATGATTGGAAAGTTGGTGGCAAAGAAATTTGGGGAAGAGGTATGTAGATAGACCTCTCAAAGTGGGCAAAAGATGTGAAGATATTTGTGTCCCACATCAATGCTCAACAAAGGGTGACCTCAGCAGAGGAGGATATTAATAATCAAGTAGACAGGATAACCCATTCTGTGGACACCAGTGAGCCTCTTTCCCAACCACCCCTGTCATCAGCCAATGGGCTCATGAACAAAGTGGCCATGGTGGCAGGGAGACTATGCATGGGCTCAGCAACATGGACTCCCACTCACCAAGGCTGACCTTGCTACAGGCATCACTGCATGCCTAATCTGCCAGTAGCAGAGACCAACATGGAGCCCCCAACATGGCACCATTTTCCAGGGTGATCAGCAAACTAACCTAGAGGCAGGTTGATTACACTGGACTACTTCCATCATGGAAGGGGCAGCATTTTGTCCTTAGTAGAATAAACACTTTGAGTATGGATTTTCCTTCCCTGCACACAATGCTTATGCCCAAACTACCACCTGTGGACTTAAGGAATGCCTTAGCCACCATCATGGCATTACTCACAGCATTGCTCCTGATGAAGGAACACATTTCACACCCAGAGAAGTGTGGTGATGGATTATGCTCATGGAATTCACTGATCTTACTGTGTTCCCCATCATCCTGAAGCAGCTGGCTTGATAGAATGGTGGAATGAATGATTTTTGAAGTTGCAGTTACAGCACCAGCTAGGTGAAAATTCTTTACAGGGCTGGAGCAAGGTTCTCCAGAAGGCTGTATATGCCCTGAATCAGCACTCAATGTATGGTACTGTTTCTCCCCTAGATAGGAATAAAGGGGTGGAAATGAGAGTGGCACCGGTTACCTTTATTACCCCTAGTAATCCACTAGCAAAATTTTGCTTTTTGTTCCTATAACATCATGTTCTGCTAGCCTAGAGGTCTTAGTTCCAGATAGAAGAATGCTTCTACCAGGAGATATAACAATGATTCCATTGAACTGGAAGTTAAGGCTGCTGCCCAGTCACTTTGGGTTCCTTGTATCTCTGGGTCAACAAGTTAAGAAGGGAGGTATGGTGTTGATTGGGATAATTGACCTGGACTACTAAGATGAAATTGGACTCCTGCTTCACAGTGGAGGTGAGGAATAATGTATTAGTCCATTTCCACACTGCTATAAAGAACTACCTGAGACTGGGTAATTTAGGAATAGAGGTTTAATTGACCGGGTACAGTGGCTGACACCTGTAATCCCAGCACTTTGGGAGGCTAAGGCAGGTGGATCACAAGGTCAGGAGATCAAGACCATCCTGGCTAACATGGTGAAACCCCATCTCTACTAAAAATACAAAAAATTAGCCAGGCATGGTGGCAGGCGTCTGCAGTCCCAGCTAATCAGGAGGCTGAGGCAGGAGAATGACGTGAACCCGGGAGGCAGAGCTTGCAGTGAGCCGAGATCGCGCCACTGCACTCCAGCCTGGGCAACAGAGCAAGACTCTGTCTCAAAAAAAAAAAAAAAAAAAAAAAAGGAAAGAAAAGAGGTTAATTGACTCACAGTTTGGCGGGCATCACAGAAAGCATGACTGGGAGGCCTCAGGAAAGTTACAATTATGGTGGAAGGCAAAGCGGAAGCAAGTACCTTCTTCATATGGTGGCAGGAGAGAGAGAGTGAGGGGGGAAGTACCACACATTTTTAAATCATAAGATCTTTTGAGAATTCACTTACTATCACGAGAACAGCATGGAGGAAATATGCCCCCATGATCCAATCACCTTCCACCAGGGTCCTCGGTCAACACTGGGAATTACAATTCAACATAAGATTTGGATGGGGATGCAGAGCCAAACCATATCAAAGAGTATGTCTGAAATAAAGGAGACCCCTTAGTATTACCATACCCTGTGATTAAGTAAATGGGAAATTCCAACAATCCAATCCAGGAAGGACTCTGAATGGCCCAGATCCTTCAGGAGTGAACATTTGGGTCACCCAACCAGGTTAAGAACCATGACTAGCTGAAGGGCTGGTGAAAGCAAAGGGAATATAGAATGGGTAGTATAAGACGGCAGTTATAAATACCACCTATCACCACCTGGCCAGGTACAGAAATGGGAACTGTAATTGTCATATTTCCTCCCCACTTGCTAAGAATATGTTTGTGTATATATACACATATATTAAGCAAATATCTTTGTTTTCTTTCCTCTCTTGTTCCTTTATCATGTAACTTCAGGCTTATTGACTTTATACCAGTATTTAAGTATCGCTCATTTTTGTTTAACAAAATAATTGTGTTATTGTTCATCATGATATCTAACTTATAGAATATCAGGAGAAGAGTAAACATCATTCAAGAACTTTACCTTCTCTTCCAGGGATGGTATTAGTGTGTTCCTGGTTGTGCAAAGGACAGTTGTCTCACTTTAGGTGGAATTATGACCTTGTTATTGTCTTTGATTGGAAATTATAATTTAACAAGATGCATATAGATGGTAAGTTGATAAGGGGTGGACTATACTTAACCATCATTAATTTGAGACTTCAACCTGACCAGATTGAGCGATGCCTGCAGGGCTGGTGAAGCATTGTTTCTAGGTGTGTCTGTGAAGATGTTTCCAGTAGACTGAAAGAGGAAGACCTGCCCTCAATACGCCAATTGGCTGGGGGCCTAGCTGGAACAATAAGAAGACAATTGGCTCTCTCTACTCTTTCTCTCCCTTAGGGAGCAGAATGCTTTTCCTCTTCCTGCCTTTGGACATCCAACTCCAGCTTCTTCAGCTTTTGGACTCTGGAACTTGCAGCAGTGGCCTCTTGAGGGTTCTTGGGCCTGACTAAGGGCTGTACTGTTGGCTTCCCTGGTTCAGGGGCTTCAGACTTGGACTGAGACATGCTACCAGCTTCTCTAGTTCACCAGTTTGCAGTTGGCTTATCTGCCTCTATGATTGTGTGAGCCAATTCCCCCTAATAAATCCTCTCCCATATATCCTATTGGTTCTGTCTTTCTGGAAAACCCTGACTAATATACATCTCAACACATTTTTGTTCCTATCCAAACTACACAAATCTGAGCTCTCAAGACATTAAGTAACTTGAATGCTGACCCGGCAAGATAATGCCATAACCTATGTCTTCAAGCATTAATTCAATAATCTTCTCTATTGTACCACACAACCCTTCTCTTTCTAAAAAACCCACAGTGGTTCACCATGGCTTAGCACATCAAATTTAGATGTTTCTGCTCAGTCTTTTCACCCTCCTATCTCTCCATCATTTTTAGCATTGACTAAAGGTTCTCTTTGCTCACCAAGCTCACCTGATGGTCATCTCTTCATTCTTTCCTTTTTATGGAAAGGCGTAAAAATGTTCTCCTGCCTCTTTCTATGTATTCATGTCTCCTCTCTTTCCTTGGAAACTCAGGTCAGACCTCACCTCCTCCAGGAAGCCCACCCAAACCAGCACCACTTCACTCATCCCACTCTGACCATTCCCCCACTCAGTATTTCAGCAGTGTTTATATCCTCTTTGTGTGGTGCCAGGTTTACACTGACAGAGGCATAGTGGGCACTGAATAAAGATTTGTCAAGTGATGAATAAATAAATAAGTGGATTCTGTTCATTCAGTCTCTGAGCGTTCTCTCAAATGTGTCCTTCATCCCTGTTCTCGCTGTCATGGCCCCAGATAACGATCTCATCATTTCTCCCATGGACCATCAAAATAGCCTCCTAAGAGCCTCCTCTCCCTTCCACGGTCCCTCAATTCAGACTCCACAGGGCCACCTGAGTGAACTTTCTGAAAGAAATCTGATCATGTCTTCTATTCTTCATGATTCTCCAATGCCTTTGAGATAAAATCAAAAGCTCTTACCATGACATTCAAGGCTTTTCACAATTAAGTCTCAAACATTCTCCTGTCTCCATTACTTTCCACTACCAATATATTCATGTTCGAGTTAACTTTTGAAGCACGGGGTGTTTGCTTGCACTTCTGAGCCTTGTTAATGCTGCTCCTTTTGCCTGGGGCATCCTCCTATCTTCTCTACCTGATGAATTTTTACTTATGTTTTGGGGCCTTCCACAGATATCATCACAACCTGAAGGTCTACCTTGCCCCTTGCCCAGTCTCAGAGCTAGCCCTGCCCTCCCCTGGAATTGCCCTGGCTTTAGTCAGCCCACATTGAGCAGAGTGCATTGTAACTGCTAGTTGGTCAGTCTTACTTCTTACTCTGCAAGCCTCCTGAAAGCAGGACAAAGTGTTCCTGTCTTTTACATGCTCAGGCCCATTCAAGTACTTAGCTCCTAAGATGCCCTCAATGTTGCTGAATCTGTGAACAAAGCATCTTGTTCACACCATGTTAATTTGCATCCACTTGGAATCATGTACTTTTAGAACAGAAAGAGATATTAGAAAATATCTTTCCTCACTTGCTCATTTTGAAAATGAAAAAGCTTTAACCCATAAGAATTTAAGTGACTTGCTCAAGGTCGTAAAGAGTCAGGGAGGGGCACTGAGGCCTGGTCATCTGATTCATACCATCTTTTGCTTTATCGTCCATAGAAAGTTGTGACAAAAGACAGAGTAAGCACCTCAAGGGTTAAAAAAAAAAAAAGAATATCTTCTTTCTTTTGCATTGTCCTATACCAGAGGCTAGATACCCTCATTTGAATTCAACAAGTGTGGCTGACTGGATGACATTGACAGACCTGCTGCTCTGCGTTGCAATTGTGCAGTTGTCTCTCAATATCATTTTGAAGTGCATTGTAGTGAGCCAATTCAGTTGGCTTGAAATTTTAAAAATTCCTCAGATCCCTTGATTTTCTCAAAACTTATCTTAGGATTGTGTACATTGAAAGAGTTCAGTTAAATAATTATGGACACTGGCTTCGAATACCCAAGATCAAATGACAAAGTTCCTAACTTACGCAGTTAACCTAGACAAATATCAACGCCTAGCGCTTCCTTTCAGACTTTTGTCTCACAATATAATGCCAAGGATAATTTGTACTTCTTAGAAGGGAAAAGTCAAAGAAAGATGATAATAGTGATCATCATAGTAATAGCAGACTGACAGACATGCAAAGGAACTATCAGTCAATGAGAAAATAGGGCACTCAGATTCTTATATTTTTAAATCTTCCACAACAATCTGACACAAAAGAAAATGCTCCTTTTCGGGGGAAAAAATGGATGCGCTCCTGCTGTACTCTTTTGGCTTTGCAAGGCGATGTGCCCTTTGAGTTCATCACTCCTTCCTGTCTGATGCTGCCATCAGCATCAGTTCACATTCTTCTAAAACAGAGAGTGCGTCTGAAAAGGTTCCAGAAATTTGCTTCAAGAAAATACACAACAAATATTTTTCAATCATTTCCCAAAGAAAGGGAAATGGCCACTTTAGAGAGATTTAGTGGCTTTTAACAGTACATTCATGCACTAATGTATGCACAGCCTATAAGCGAGGAGGTTATCTTTATGCCACTGCTAATACACTCCATTTCCACTCCTTTGTCCTGCTTATAGTTAAAACAGGCTTCAGTAGTCACATTACTGTCATTTTGTGCTATCTGAAAGTTAAATCATAATGAGCTTTGAGACTGTTAGTTGTTTCTCTCTTGTTTCTGCAGAAATGCAGGCTTCTTTTTCATTTTGGAGAATGTGAGCCTCCAGGTTTCTATGATTGCCTCTCACGCCTTCTCTCTTCTTTTATTCTCTTCTCTTCTTTGGCTCAAAAAGCAAACTCATTACCAAACCAAATGTATAAGCCTCCCACACAGAATCTGGGGGAGAAAGACATCCCATTTAATTCAGAGGAGCCATTTCAGAGGCTAGCCGTGATCCACAATTTCACTGGCTTGTGGGACACATTAAGTGTAACCCAACTGAATACAGGACTGTCTCTTCAGGGACTGCTCTGTCATCTGAACAAAGTTACTGACTTGGAAAAGCAGCTACTTCTAGGGAGGCCATGAAGTATCCCACTCACCATTTATAATTTAAAAATTAAAATAAAAATATGGATAATGATAGTAACACTTACATAATGATAATAACACTTACTAATCTGTGCCAGGCACTTGTCAAAGCACCTTACACATATTACCTCATTTAATCCTCAAAACAACCATAGGAAGTTGGTGTTATCATTATCTTTATTTTACAGATGAGGAAAGTGAGGCTCAGAAAAGTTAGTAATCTGCCCAAGATCACACAGTTAACAAGTGGCAGATGCAGACTAAATTTCAAATACTCCTGGTTCCATTTTTGGTTCTTTACTACCACTATGCTATGCTGCCTCAAATTAAAGGACAAACATGTTAATATTCCTCTTGCCAAAAGTATCATAGAATATATTTTGAAATGCAGAATCTTAAAACAGATAAAAATAATAAGAGCAAATATTTATTAAGGGCTTACTATGTGCCAAGATGCATAACTTATAGCAAACTTATAGGTGGATATTATTACTCTTCATTCTTCCAGTGAGGAAACAGGTTACGTATTGTAGCTTGCCCCAAATCACAGAGTTAGGAATTAAACTCATAGAGCCTGACTCCTAAATCATCTTGGTATACGCTTCCTCTTCATCTTCCTGCCATAAACATGAGGAAAATGAGGCACAGAGAAGTGTAACATGTTACATAATAAAATAACCTGATCTAATTGTTTCCAAAGGTTATTTTCTGAAAGCTCAGTCTAGGTCTCCTGAGTCTCAGTCATGTGCTTTTCTCACTGTAACTTCTCTACCTATGTTCTGTATAAGAACATCACCCAATACACACCCACACACAGAAACATGCACAATGTACATTACACTGCAGTCACGCTAAGTACATGGAGATTTTGCAAACACTGTTCTCTCTGCAGGCAATCCTCTTTTCTAAACTTTATGCTTTGTAAACACCTATACAAAGTTTGAAGTCTTTGTTTGCTTACCCAGGCAGAATTAGTCGCTGCTTCTTAGGACTCGCATGTTGCTTTATAGTGTTTATCACATTGTATTGCCATTTCTTGTCAGACTATAAATTCTGGCAAGAACTTTTTCTTAAATTTCTTTTTATTTCTATAGCCTGACCCCACGCCTGCTTCATACTAAAGGTTCAACAACTAAAAGCTGAACTAAATTGAACTTCTCTCACACAACCACTGACCGTATTGATCTAGTTCTTTGCTACTCAGAGTGGGAACCAATAGTGGATTCTATGTGACTACAGTTTGGGAATTGCTTTAAATGAATCTCTCTCTGTTTAGTCTTCATTTGCAATAACCTGGAATTTATTTTTCTTTCTCACCAAACAACTGAGATGAACCCTATCAGTCATCTAAAATTTCTGGGACTTCACAGAGACACAAAATTTTGCAATCAGGTATTTCTTTAGGCTTGTCCAACATGGAGAGCACGACATTAATGTAACTTCTCTCCTCCCAGTATAAAACAAAATTTAATGGAAAATCAGAGTTAGATTGAAGAGTATAAAGCAATAAACTAAGAGCTCTTTTTCAACAATTACAATAGAAATATAAATACTGCAAGTTAAAAGTTTAAATTAGCCTTGGAATTCCAAGTAAATTAATACATACATAAAAAATATACAGAGCATATTTCCTTATCAGTTTCCAGACACTGAAGATGAATAGCAGAAAGAGTTGATAGTGTTTCACATTTAGAGCTGCTAAGGACCTAAAAACATTTTTTAATTAGTTTTTCTTCCCAATTCTGGGTGGCAGGACCATATGGCTACCCATTTATTTTTAAAATGAAGAGAATAAGGCACATAGGGTTAAATGATTTGCTGAAATTACTCAAACTACCACCTTCTGGCAGTAAAAATAGTAGTAATCATTTATATAGGGCTTCCTGTGTGACAGACAAAATGCTATCCATTTATATGAATTATCTCAGTCCACATTGGCACCATGAGGTAGATGCTATCCTATTTTCTCAATTGTAATATGCTAATTTTTTTAACATTTTAACATCTCTAATATTGGTGAATTTTACAATCAATGTCATGTTATAGTTTAATTGGCAGCATTTTTTTCTTCCTTAGTTGTACATAAAATAATGATGGCACTCCAGATTCAAGGAAATACAATATAAACCACATTTTTGCAGGTGAGGAAAGTGCAGCTTGACAAAGTAAAGTACCTGTCCAAGGTCATACATTTGGTGAGTGTAAGAGCCCCGGGATTTGAACTCAGGTAGTTGAAGCCCACACAGTTAACTATCTGCAAACCACGTTCCACAGGTATTCCCACTCACAGCATGTGAGTTGCCATTGTGGTAATCAATGGTCTATGCTGGCCCTAGAAAGCAGCAGTCTCGGCTGGGTGCTGTGGCTCATGCCTGTAATCCCAGCACTTTGGGAGGCCGAGGTGGGTGGATCATCCTGAGGTCAAGAGTTTGAGACCAGCCTGGCCAACATGGTGAAACCCTGTCTCTACTAAAAATACAAAAATTAGGCTGGTGTGGTGGTGGGTGCCTGTAATCCCAATTACTCGGGAGGCTGAGGCAGGAGAATTGTTTGAACCTGTGAGGCGGAAGTTGCAGTGAGCCGAGATCGCGCCACTACACTCCAGCCTGGGCAACAGAGCGAGACTCCATCTCAAAAAAAAGAGAAAGCAGCAGTCTTTTTAATTGTCAGTGTCACTGGGAAGAGTGATGAATAATGAATGAATGAAAAAAAGAGTTTCTCTTAACAGGTGGCCTTTGACATCTTTGGGTCTCCCGCAGTAATAGAAAGCATCCGCAAGTAGGAGAGGCATATGGACAGTGCTTGTTGCTTAGCCTTAGGTTGGGTGACAATGTCTTCCAGAAGGTACCATGAAGTCACACCCTCACTTTCACCCCCCAACTCTGCATGTCCCTCTTGCAAAGGGGGCCAAGCAAGAATCCACCTCTGATTAGATCATCACCTTCTGTGAAAGTACTCCATTTCCTAACATAGAGTAGACTTATCTCTAAACTGTGAAAACCCTTCTCAGACCACAACAAAGTTTCCATTATTGGTTGTCTTAGAAAACAAACTTGTCAAGGCCTAAGCATATGGCAATAACAAAATGGATATGTATTTTTCTATTAACAGGAGTCAGAATGCAGTTGTATATAGGAATTGGAATGTGTTAGCTGCTAGGAGAGAGAAGCCATTGATTCCTGCAGCAGTGTGACTAATTAGGTTTTCTTTTGTGAAGGAATTAGTTTGTATTGATTCATTTATGTCTGATGTAACTCAGCAGTTCTCCCCCTGCCCGGGAAGCCTGCCCAGACTGGTAAGTGATAAGAAGCTGGCAGAGCAGCTCAGCCGGTTCAGTGGGGCTATGTGAACTTCTTTGCTGAGTAAGTGTGCAGGGCCAGGATGACCACATCACCCTGACTGGTCTCCATTCCCTGATCAAACATAGGCCAACCATATGAACCATCTCTGCTGGCTGGATACAGAAAGGGCTTCATCATCCCAGTGACCACCACCCTACCCTTGGGCAGTTATGATTTCACATAAGTAAGGATCCATATTGATTAAGATTCTATGGTTGCAAACAACAGACTCTGTCTCTAGCTAATTTGAACAATAAAAAGTACATTTTGGGAAGGACACAGGGCAGTTCACAAATATTAAAGAAAAATTGAACTTTAGACCTTCCAGCAGCCAGAAATAAGGGCAGCTTGGGCAGTCTCAATAGCAGAACTACTGGACAGTCAGTTCAGGTTACTCCTCCAAACACTCTCCATCCTTGGGTCAATCTGCTTGAGATTTAAATTCCTGAAGAGAGTATCTGATTGCCCTGGGGGGGTGTGTTTGTGTGTGTGTGTGTGTGTGTGCACGTGCACACGCGCACTTGTGTATGCATCAAGAAAGGACATAATAATTCAATAGGAAGTCTCACCAAGAGTTGCTTGCAATGTGGGAAGAGTAGTTGTTACTAGCAGGAGGGAAGGATTCAAGGCAGACAAAAACAGTAGACGTTCACTATAGAGTCCCAAACCAAGAGTTCTACAACAGGAGTAGGAGGACAGAGCGTGTTCCTTTCCAGGAGCTACACCTGGGAAGTTCCTGGGTTCTGGAGGCTATTCAACACTGGAAGAGAATCCATGTGAGCAAATGAGTACTCAGGAATGGGAGAGACTCGGAAATCAGACACACAGAGTAGAATTGGAAGACAAAAAGACTGGACAGCATGACAAAATTTCACCTTAGCCAGAATCATCTTAAATATTTCTTGCTGTTGCAGCAGCCTATCCACAACCTGATTCTGCCAGCCTTCTAACTCCAGAGAAAGAGAAAGTGGGATGTGAGCTGTGTAGGAGTTAGATAATGGAAAATAATAGCAAGTCTTGCCAATGACAAGAAAGAGAAAGCTAAAACAATTAGCTCTGCCACTGGAGAGCAGGTGGGCCCATGGCCAAACAGGGCAGGAAGTATCCTTGTGAGCCTCTGTTTGTGCACCAGTGCATGTGCACACAGCACACACACACACACACGTGCCACCCTGGGGTAACACCAGAGAATAGATGCTATTATCTTGTTTCTCCCTACCTCATTTCAAGGATTTAGTCCTTGACTTTCAAATTCTCCTCCCCCACAATTCTTTTAAACATTCACGAACTGATTCACTTGTATTATGCTTTTGCATTTTGAGACCTATTATCTTTTGTTCCAACTGTGTAATAATTTTTTTTGCCAAAACACAGTGAAAGGAGCATTTCATTTGTTGTCAGGAGATTTGGGTTTATCAAATCTAGGCTGGACATTCACCTCTGGGCTGGTCCCCTTCTCACTATTCACTACTGCAGTGTGACATGCATGGTAAGGAGCTGATGTTCATTCATCACTCCGTCTCCTTGGCCATTCCCCTCCCCTAGGACCAGTACTCTTCACAAGATGCTCTTCCTTATAACTGAATTGCACTTATCTTTCAGGTCCAGCCCAAGTGAAAGCAGTGTGGCATAGAGGAAAGTTGCCTTAGTTCAAATCAAAAGCCTTGGACAAATTATTTCTCTGAGTCTCTGTTTCACTATCTGTAAAAGAGATAATCATACCTCCCTTTC
Source organism: Pan paniscus (assembly GCF_029289425.2). Taxonomy (NCBI): domain Eukaryota; kingdom Metazoa; phylum Chordata; class Mammalia; order Primates; family Hominidae; genus Pan; species Pan paniscus. Next base: position 67,479,612 of record NC_073264.2, read on the forward strand.
AAAAAAAAAATCTGTGAAACAGTTGATGTAGAAAGAAATGCCCACAGTAGGCACCTGATAGCCATTATCATTCATTATCCTTTCCGCAAAGCTTTCCCTGACCAGCCCTTTTCACAGTGATCTCTCATTTCTCTCCATTCCCTTGGTGCAAATCTCTGTATTATTTAAGTAGTCATCATTTGCTCAGGGCTACTAAAATGTTACCTTTCTTCTAACACCTATGTCAAAACATTTCACTAATGTATATTTTAAAAGTTTATTTGACAGTGTGTGACCTGGGGTGCTCCTTTTCCAGAAAATGTCCTGCAAACTAAACTCCCTAATCTTTATTAAGCCCTAGCAACATGAGTAACATGTTCAAAAAGGTCATTTTGAGTAAGAGGTTTATAACTCTACCCTAAAAGCTCTGAATTTTTGCTCTTTTTCCTTTTCAAGTTAGCCCGGAAATATTCTTCATTCAGCTTTTCTCTTCATTTATGAACCTTGGAATAAGCACATATTTCCTTAACTGCATAGTCAGTTGCCTCTCTTTTCCTGCCTGCACCATCCACAGATTGGCAGTCCTGTGTCCTAGTTGTGCATGTCACTCTTCACATTTCAGTTATGCTCAGCATTGGGATTTGTTAACTGGGAAAAGCAGGGAAGTGGCTGAAAATAAAAGCCCAGGTTTGTAAGAAATCCTGCCCACTTTTCCCTTTTCACACCTCCCAGGGCACCATAGCCCTCTAAGGAGTTACTGAAGGAGCCATTTCATCAAAAGTCCAGCAACAACTGCTTCATTTGAGTAAAAAAGCAGAGACAGCAAGGACATTTAGAACCCTAACATCAATCCATCGAGTTCAAGCCAGAGACACAATCTGGCTTTCATGGAGGAGATGAAAGGGTATGGTTGACGGCTTCCCTGGGTGGGAGGGAAGTGAAGCCTGAAGGCTGTTTCTGCTGAGTGTGCTTATTGTCAGGTGTCTGGAAACAAATCCCTAAAAATTGAGCAAGATCAAAGGACTCATCAAAGGACCATTCATCAAAGCTGGAACTCCATGCAGTGTCTGCTAGAAATCATGTCCCCTATCCACACCCAGGAAAATCTGCACAGGTGGAGACAGACTTCACCCCTGCTTATTGGTGTAAATCAAATAATATGCAAAGGGAAGAGGGGAAAAAAAGATAAAAGTCAGAAAAATCAATGTCTCTGAGAGGTTTCAGGCCTTTTGAGACTCATAAGAAAAATGCTCACCTCCTTCTTCCTTCTTTTCCTAGGAAGGCTCTAGCTAGCTCCAAAAATAGGCTTATGGTTCTTACTATTTACAAAAGATAGCACCTTGAATGTTAGCAATAATATTACACAATGTACAATTAGATCCAGTCTCTATCCTGTGAGCTCACATTCAGAAGCAATAAACCACTGAGATATAAATGAAAGACACAAAGGCCCTCAGGACCAAATATGTGCTAGTCATTTTACATATGTTTTCTCATCTAACGTTTTCTCCCACTGAGCTATAGAAGCATGGTGAACTTTGCATCCAACAGGGTACCTTGGGTGTAATAGGTACTCCAAGAATTGGAAGAAGAGAAGTTTGACTTCAGTGAATGTCAGATGAAAACAGAGGGAGCTTGCCCTGATTACAGATGACAGGCAAATAGGCAGAAAAATGCCAGAGGCTACATCTACCCATAATGACTTACAAAACCATGACTGGCAGACAAATTTCCCACCGCATTTTCTTGAGAAGTAGAATGCATGCTATGAAGGTTCAGGTTGGCTATAGATTCATAGCTGACTTCGTATTGGAATTATCAATTCATAATCCTTCTCTATGTGGTCTCCAAGGCAAAGTGCCAAGTGGAAGAGGAACAATGGATGAAATATTTCTCTCAAGAAAGAACTTGGTGAGACAAAGATGATGATTTTTATAGACTCAACGTTATGAGTCCAGATACATTTTTCAATAAAGACAAAAATAGAAGGCAAAGTTGGACATTGCCAAACATTGTGATGCCTTTGCCATACAAATATTGTCTTAATTTTAAAAGCATTTGAGAAATGTGGTAAGGACCTCTACAGTAGTTTCCTGGTATTTTTTCCTAGAACAAAATTAAATGTTGTAGAATTTGAAAGAATCAAAAGCCATAAAGCCTAATTAAGTTTTCAAGTGAGAACTGAGTTCTCTCAACTGAAATCTTTTCATTAAGAAACTGGATCTTCATTTTTCACAATACTGGGGTCTTGACTACAATTAGTCTTACTTTTCCTAATTGGTTTCAGACAGTTTTCCAGGAAGTAACACCGGAATGCAAAATTAGGATGAGATCTTGCTGGGAGGGCAGTCACACCAGGAAGACTGTACCAAGGAGTAATCCCTCCAGGACATAAATCCACACACTTCAGTGACACTGTCAGAAATGTTCTCAACAGACTTGCTACACAGCCACTACCAGGGGTGGGGTGGGGGGTTGTCACTGCCTGTCAGACACACAGTTTTTACTTTGGTTTCTTAGGAAAATAGTACACACCCTTTCTGCTTCCTACTGACAGTGAATTATTCTGCCTGGGCTCAAGCAGAGAGAGGCTGACTGGGTTGGGAGCACTCAGCTACAGCCTATTAAACTGAAGTTGCCTTTAATGTTGGTTAATGACAAGGAAAACCCTGTGTTTCCATCTATCTATATAGCCAAACTCAGATACAGGAGGAAGTTTGTGCAGAAAAATGCTTTCATTTTACAAATTTCAATATTTTCCCAGCTTCTCATCTATAAATGCTTCAAAACGTGATAAATGTAAAAATCTGACTTGAAAAAATTATTAAATCTATATTCTATGTGAGTTCAAGTGTATGCACACATGTTCACATACCCACAAACAAAGTAACTTTCCTGGAGGTCAAACTATAGGCAGCATTGTTAGGCAAAGGAGGCAACATACCTTTCCTCCCACTCTGTATCATTATCATTGGCTTTAGCATTTAAGTAGCACTGCACTTTTGGCTGCTCTTTAGAACCATACCTGTCATCTGGCCCTCAGAAATAATTTGCTTTTGGGGTTCAAACCAGAGAATGTCAGTTTGCAAATGAGACACAGAGAGGTTAGGTTCTTTGCTCAACATCTCAAATCAAGAAACAATATATGAGTACATACCTTTTAAGTAAGAACTGAGAATAAATTATGTAACCATCATATTCCCAGCCCCAGTTGTTAACCAGTTAAGTCGTATTTCCTAGAAAATTTTTCTGGCCAATTCTATAGCAATTTCATTACTCATTTTGTATCTTTTTCTTTATTCACTATTGTAATCAGCCCCAGGTGCTTCTAACATGAATTTTCTGATATGAAATAATATTGATATGAAAGACTGCATACTTGGAATTATCCCTATGTTGGTCATATGAAGCCTAATTTTTTATTTATTTTAATATTCAAAGGCCATATCCATATCTTATTTGTCTAAGTCAACTGACCTAATTATAATGTCATATTTTTAATGTTTGTTTAATTATTTTCAGTAAAAGTTGATAATTGTGTATGTCCTTGTCACACAGTTTTAAAACAGGCAAAGGAACAATTTCAACTTCTAGTAATTTAGTGTTGGCCTTTAATGGAACAGTAAAGAAAAAGACAAGCAAACTCAACATCATGTGCCATGATTTGTCAACTGTAAAGCATCATACAAACGTATGTTCTTGTTGATGATGAGGTACTGATAACAATGATGATGATGAAGAAGAAGAAACGGTTGTATCTACAGAGAAGCACCAAGCTTCACTATAGTCTTTAATTGTTAATTACGTAGACAATTAGTCTTGACTAATCTCAAATTGGTTTTGAAAATATTAGAGGTATAACATGTCTGGCTGCCTGGGCTGGAAGTATAAGCTCCTAACTGAAAATAAGCTGACCACATAGCATGTACTTTATTGCAATGAAAGGAACTCAGTCACTTACCTATTCTTTGATCCTAGAACTTACCGAATGGCAGGAAGACTCAGAGTGTCATGAAATCTAACTGGAAATAACCTGGGACTACTTGTTCTTTTTTTGCGTAGGATGCTGAAAGCACCTGGTTCCTTTTCAAAATCAGAATAGCCAATAACCTACAGTGATTTAACCTGGTATAAAATGTAAGCATTTTGAACTGAGATTTAATTCATCAAAGATTTCCTATCTGGAATTCTACAGCAATCAAGAAAATAAGTACAAACTTAATGTCCCTCAGGCCTAGCCAATCAGGTACAAATTAAACAACAAGCTACAAATAACTTACTCTGGTTTCTTTCTCTGTGCTATTTCCATGAGTATTTGTACAGATAGCCTAAGTTGTCCCATAAGTGGCCTGCGAAGAGTGCTTTCACCCCATTCTGATGTCTTCCTTTCTGGTGCAACACCCATCCCACCACTGCCTTCAAGTATTTGTTTCCTTAACTCAGGCTGTAGCCTCCCACTCCACCGCCCCCACACCCAGCATCTTTGTTACCTAGCTCAAGTCAGTGACTCTAAATAACTGGCTAACTGATCAACCAGCCACTCCTAGACATGAGTAAGGCTGTGCAGTGTGGTAAAAGGGCCACAGACTCTGGAGCCAGGCTCTGCAGGGGTTCAAATCTCAGCTTTGCCAGTTTTCAGCTACTTGACTTCAGACAAGTTACTTAACCTTTGTCTCAGCTTCTTATTCTGTAAAACAGACATAATAAAATTGTCCTCTCATGAGATTGTTGTAAGGATTGAATTTGTGAATATATGTAAAGTGTGTGGAGTGGAGCAGTACCTAGAATATACAGTAAGCATTGTACAAGTCGAAGATCTTTTCATTAATAAGGGCAAGTGTTGAAAAACCTTGCTGATGTCCCATTTTCTGAAAAAATTCCTGCATCCCTTTGGATAGGCAGGCAGCTCTCTAGATACCTATGACCCCTGACAACTCTCTGGCCCTCCTTACACACTACAGATAGGACCACAGCCACCAGGGTCTCTAGTCCCTGGACTCTGTCCTTCTTCTAGCTATCACTCACATACCTCCCAATGAATCCCTCTGGCCACCACCACTCACAAGTGGCCCTAGAATAGATAAAGATTTGAATAAAATTTTATAGGGCAGTGAAGAAAAAAAGATTGCTAATATTAATAGAGAACTAAAGCAAGTCCTCTTGTCCATCTCCTGTCTGAATATTCCACAGAATAAATACCCTAGAACTCAACTCAGTCTTTGCCCAGAAATGCTTTCCCTTCTGCATCATCTGTTGCGTTACTCTGCACAGATGTTCTGCCCCTCTCCTCCTCATTGGCAGAAACACCCATCCAGCTCTTCTCTAGCCAAACTCTGTGGTTTACTTTGAGGATGGATCCCAACTATCCCCATTAAGCTTTTTACCTCTCTGAAAAGCCCTAAACAAGCCCACTTTCCCCCTAACATTTCCTACAGGTAGAAATTTAAAGCCCTATAGAATTGGGGAGCAGAAGAGGGGAGCAGCAGAGGCCAGCAGAGAAATTATCCTGGGCAAGTTGGATTCATCTTTCACCCCAAAGGCATCCCTCTCTCCTTAAATTTCTGGCCAGCCTGTTTCTGAAGATGTGCCAACACATTTGTTGCTTACGCTCTTTTCATAGAAAAAAACAGAAGGAAGATTGTGGCCAGGAACAATAAATATGACAGGCCCAGTTTGAAAACTAACTTTATGGTAACACTTTTAAAAAAATAGCAAAGATTGGAGAGCAGATACCAGCATGCAAAGTGTTTGTCATTTCCTATTTTTAAAAGTTTAATAGGCCGGGTCCAGTGGCTCACACCTGTAATCCCACCATTTTGGGAGGCCGATGAAGGTGGATCATGAAGTCAGGAGTTCAAGACCAGCCTGACCAACATGGTGAAACCCCGTCTGTACTAAGAATACAAAAATTAGCCAGGTGTGGTGGCAAGCACCTGTAATCCCAGCTACTCAGGAGGCTGAAGCAGGAGAATCACTTGAACCCAGGAGACAGAGATTGCAGAAAGCAGAGATCATGCCTCTGCACTCTAGCCTGGGTGACAGAGTGAGACTGTCTCAAACACACACACACACACACACACACACACACACACACGTTTAATAAGGCAGGGTGCAGTGACTCACTCCTGTAATCCCAGCACTTTGGGAGGCTGAGGTGGGCAGATCGCCTGAGGTCAGGTGTTTGAGACCAGCCTGGCCAACGTGGTGAAACCCTGCCTCTACTAAAAATACAGAAATTAGTCAGGCATGGCAGCGGGCGCCTATAATCCCAGCTACTAGGGAGGCTGAGGCAGGAGAATTGCTTGAACCTAGGAGGCGGAGGTTGCAGTGAGCTGAGATTATGCCATTACACTCCAGCCTGGGCAACAAGAGTAAAACTCTGTCTCAAAAAAAAAAAAAAGTTTAATAACAGGTCATAAGGCCTTGTATTGCACCAACTACCTATCCTAAAATATGTGTGTTCTACCATGAGGAGGAAGTAGAAAATATGTGTGTTTGAAAAGGAGATCTTGAGACCCTTCAGGATCCTCAAAGTCTCTCATTATATATTTTTTTAATTTTGTGACTTTTTAGCAATTATAGCTTTAAAAATAATATAAACATATTTGGATCACAGTCTTCTAAAATCTTAAAACCCACTAAAGATTGCAAATTGCATAAAAACAGTTCCTTCTTTAACAAAAAGTATGGAAAAATATATAAAATAAACTCTAGGCTAACAGATGCAGATAAGCAAATGGAAGCCAAAATAGAAGTATCTTTGAATTTGTTCTCTCAAAAATTTTATGAAAATTCTCCAATTTTTTAGACAACGTAACTTTCTCAAGCTTTATTCAGAATTTTTTGGGAAAGACATTGTCCCACCTCACACCCAATTTAGGTGATTCTCATAAGAGTAGTTTCCAAGGTGCCATCTCTTCATCTCATTAGACTTAACTGAGTCTAGTAACCCAGAGTTCAACAATAGCTCCACCTCTAATTGACCTTGTAATTTCTCTGAGATTCCATTTCCCACTTGTAAAATGGAGATGATGATTCAAAATAAACCTTTATAAACTCCAAAGTAATACTTTCTTTCTAAGACAATTTACTGTTCCAAGGGGCATGTATAGCCTGGAAAGGTTACAGGGACAAATACTCAATTAACTTTTTGTATTTAATCCTTCAAACTATTTTATTGAAAGAAGCATCCCTCTCTTCTGCTTGAATTCTTAGAAATAATGGAAGGTTCTTACGATTTGTGTGGGGAGGGGAACAGCTATTCCCACACAAGCATTTTGTAGGGCTAAAAAGTTAGGCCAATCAAAAGAGGGACTTATGGGTTATAAACTAAATTAAGATCCAGAACAAACAGGAAGATGATTATTTCTTTCATCACAACTTCCATCATAAACGTCTTCTCCTCCATTCATGGATGGACTCTACTGTTTGTTCAATGAATATTGATGATCCCAGGCATTGTTCTTGGCCCCAGACATTCAGAAGTGACAAAACCGATGCCCTGCTCTCATGGAGCTTAAGTTCTAGTTGTGGGAGGGGGTGGGAACAGACAATAAATAAACATGTTAAGAGGTGCTAAGTCATACAAAGAAAAATAAAGCAGGCATTGGGAGTACAGCAGGATGGAGGTGGGGGAGGCTGCTATGTTAGACAGCGTGGTTGTTAGGCCTTTCTCATTAGGCAACGTTTCAGCTGAGACTTGAACAGAGAGAGGCAGCAAGTCAGTCAGATATGTGTGGGCAGCATATCCCAAGCAGAGGGAACAGTCATACAATCTTGGAGGCTACAAGGTGCTTGGTATGTTCTGCAAAGAGTTAAGAGGTCAGTGTGCCTGGAGAAGGTGCAGCAAATGGGACAGTGATGGCCATGAGGCCAGGGCGGTGGCAGACAGCCAGATGGTGTGGAGTCTTGCAGGCCACGGTAAGAATGTGTGGGTTTTGCATTTTACTCAGAGTGAAAAGAGAAGAGATTACAGATTGTTGTGCAGAGAGGCAACATGATCTGATTTATATTTTTTAAAAATTTCTCTGTGGAGTATATATTGGGGGAGGGGAGCAAGGGTAGAAGCAGGGAGAACTATTAGGAGGCTATTATACTAGTCCAGTGAGGGATGATGATGGCTGGAATTACCATGGCAGCAGTGGAAGTGGCAGAAGTGAGAATTCTGATTATATTGTAAAGATGCTGTCCGCAGGGTTTGCTAGTGGACTGGGTGTGCAGCAAGAGAGAAAAGAGGGGACAACGAGAACTACATCAACTAGGAGAGTGAGAATGGTGATGTCATTCCTAAGAAGGGGAAGCCTACAAGAGGAGTTAGTTTGGCAGAAGGGAAAATAATCAAGATTTGTTTTAGACATGGTAAGTTTGAGCTGCCGGTTAGAAATCTAAGTGGAGATGTTGAAGTAATTTAATATGTAAGATTCAATTTCCCCACCTGTAAAAAGTTCAAGAGAAAGATTTGGGCTGGAGATAGAAATCTGGACATCATTAGGGAAAAGACTGAATGTGCAAGGTTGCTGGACTTAGCAAATAAAAATAAAGGACTAAGAATTTATTGGTTGCTTATCTGAAATTCAAATTTAACTGGGAATCCTGTAGTTTATCTGTCAGTCCCATGGGTGGGGCTGGCTGAGATGACATAGAAAATTAGTGTGGATAGAGGGCCCAAGAATTGAGCCCTGGGGCACTACAATGTTAAAAGATCAGAAGGAAGAGGAGGAAGCAGAAAAGGGAAATCAGAAACCAGACTGTTCCAGGAACCAAGAGAATAAATTGTTATAAGAAGGAAGGGAGTGATCAACTATGCCAGATTCAACTAACAGCATTATAGATTTGATAAAATGGGGGTGGCAGGGGAGAAGGAAAGTTTGATTGGAATGGGTTTGAGAAAAAAATGGGAAGAGAGAAACTAGCAAGAACAAGGACAGACACATTTATAGGGCAGTAGCTGCAGGGTGATTTGGGGTCAAAATAGGTGGGGCTTTTTGAGATAGTGGTCAGCAGCTGGGGCAGGTGACTGAAATGGTGTCCTGTCCCCAGAGTGGCCATGCACCAAGAAGTTGGTACTCTCCTGGTACACAAACACAGAGCTTCAGCATCCAGCTAAGTGTGGAAGAGCCACAGTGGGTCCCGGACCAAGAGTGTCCAAGATGTGCGCAGTACAATATCAAGTTTGACTTTATCCCCCAGAAAGCACCACTGCCTCTGGAGTGGAAAGTGCTTCTGCATAGGTCCCTTGCCCGAAGATATCTGGTGAACCCTCTATGGCTAAGCCCAAAGGTTACTATTTTCTGTGACTCTCAAAAAATCAGAGGAATTGGAAACAATGGTTTGTTGCCTTTTTAGTAATCAGAGACCTTGTTTCTACATACAGATAGCCATTGTGAAGCTGAAATTACTTATTTCTACTGCTCAGATACTTAGGGCATCAAAGCATCAACAACAGGTCCTAGGAATATTCTTGCAGTATTCAGTGGCATGAACAGAGGATCTGACCCAGATGAAGGGGGCACCTGGTGGAGAATGGAGGTCCAACAAAAGGTAGTCAGCAGCAGGATTGGCAACCACTTGCAGGGCAACCAGGTGCTTCCATGAATCATGGGAATAGAAACTCCAGCAGCATGGGATGAGAGGCCGCAATGAGTCTGGTAACCTGCACTGACAAAGCCAATTTGGCACTATGCACCTGCACCCTGTATCCTTATAGACAATGGATCCTATCAGTGCTGAGAAATACAATTCAAAAATTTGTGGAAACAGAAGTGTCAGAGTCCTTAGGCAGTATGTATGTATTTTATTATTCATCTATCAGCTTCACCTTTAAGAATGTGTAGATTATCTTTCTGACACTTTCTTGGGAGTGGGAAAGTCTAAGCTATACTGCTCCTGAACTAACTTTAACATTATCTGTATCAAAGTTATATAATTTCCTAAGTTTACTAGAAGTTGGTGGCCCATCAATGTGCATTTTACTAATTCTTTCACAGAAACCTGGTAATAGCTCCTGTTTCTGCTTCGTGTTGGAGTCTATTCAGTTTTAAATATAACAATTAACAAGGTTTGCTAAGCTTGTTTTATAGAATGTCTGTTTACTATGTCACTAATTTTGGGTTTGTACAAATGTTTTATACTTCACCAAGGGAAATAATCCAGCTTCATGTTTTGTACCTTTTCACATAATATTTCCCCTTATTAAAATGACTATATAAAAGTTTGTTTATAAAGCTTTTGACCAACACCTATGTTGAAAAATTATTAAAAGATGGAATTTTGCAATATGTTTTTATGCTGGTGGTAATGATCAAGTAAGGAGAGAGAAGCTGGCCATGCAGGAAAGATAATGTGAAATTGTTGAAGTGTTGTCCTTGAGTAAGTGAAGTTGGGGGATGTGCAGAATCCAGTATACAACTTGAAGGATTCTCCTTCTGAGGCACAGGGATAGTTCACCCACTGCAAGAACAGTAGAAACTGGTTTGTGGATACAGATGCAGCTAGATTATGGGTTCTGGTGTGAATGCCTGTGAAATTTCTCTTCTGATTGCTTGTAAACTCTTAGTGAAATAAGAAATTAGGTCATGAGGCAAAAGTGAAGAGTAGGGAGGAATGTTAGAGGTTGGAGGGAAGAGAAGACAGTATGAGATGTTGGTCTAGCAGGGAGGGAGGGTATGAATTGACTAGGGAGATGCTGTAAGATTGCCTCGCCTCATGATCCACCTAAGGTTTGTGGTAACGAACTCAGAATAGGATGATGGGAATAGAAAGGAGCAAGAGAATTGAAGATGCATGTGAAAAAATTACTCTGGTAGTGGGCTATAGAGTCTAAGCTTATGCTATGGTCTGAATGTCTGTGCCCCACCAGAACTTATATGTTGACACCTAATCCCCGATGTGCTGGTATTAATAAGTGGGACTTTTGGAAGGGGACTAGGTCATGAGGGTGGAGCCCCTGTGATGGGATTAATGCCCTTATGAAAGTGGCCTGAGGGAGCTTGTTCGCTCCTCATAGATGGTGCCCTCTTGCTGTGAGGATGCAGCAGAGAGCCCTGACTAGACTCTGAGTCTGCCAGCACTCCAGCCTCCAGAACTGTGAGCAATAAATTTCTGTTGGCTATACATTACCCAGTCTAAGGTATTTTGTGATAGCAGCCTGAATAGAATAAGATAGCCTATTAAGGAGGGAAGTAAAGACAGGAGGCAAGGAAATGATCAGTGCAAAGGTGATAGGGACAAGGGTCCAGGAGTTGTTGGAATCAGAGTATTAGAGGGAATGCGCTGGAAAAATAGGAGATGGTGGTAGAAGATCTGGATGTTTTAAATTGATATAATATGGGGTAGGGGGGCATTTCCATAAACACTTTCATGACTTGCCATTATTTCTAAGGCCAAATAAAAATCAATTGGATGTTGCCTAAGAATCCTGCACAAATGGTGATGAGCGTGTTTCAAAAATCTCCCCCTCCTCCCTCTCTTCCTTTCTTTCCCCCTTTTTCTCCCAAACTCTATACAGCCCCCATTCCATTGAGACTTTTCCTCTCTCTGTTTCTCTCTCCTTTCTCTCTTATAATTTTGAAAAGGAATATAACTGCTCAAATTTGAGTTTAACTGAAACAGACGGAAACCAATGCCTGATGAAAGAGCATCTCTCCATAGTACTGAAGATGTAGAAAAAAAACATAAAAAGAGCACGCTGCTGATAGAAGCTGAGAGAAAGAACACAAGAAATAGTTGTCTCTGACATTTAAGCAAGCCTGATGCTGGATGTTTTTAGATTTATGTGACTGATAAATAATACAAGTTTCCCTGTAGAGGACAAATCCAAGTGAAAAATAACTGACGAGAAGAGAGGTATGTGGTTAGTAGTCTCAACAGGAAAGCTGAGCTATCCTGAAATTCAAGATATAAAATGTCTATTTTTTACCTAGAATATTGTACCCTTGGCAATTAAATTGTTTTCCAATTGCCTCATCTCACTTTCTCTGAAAAGCCAATAATGGATTTAAATCTCTATCCAGGTAAACTGAGGTCCTACCTATTAGGGAAGAAAAGTTTAATTCACTTTTAGAAGGGGTTAATCTTGAAATATTCCTTCATTAAGAAAATTTTTCTGCTTTTCAAAACCTTTCTATTTTCTTTCTCATTCAAACATTTCAGCAAAATTCTTCTCTGCATCTGGCATTTCCAAGCAGGGGAGCATTTCTCAGAGAAGGGGTGTGGAGATTGCTGTCCTTTTCCCCAAGAGTGATCTGATTTCAAAAGTGGAAAAAAAAAAGCCATTCTTCTTCTTTTTTTTTTTTTAATGAGGGAGAACACAAAGGAAACATCAGGTGAGACAATCTGGAGACATGAAGCTGCCTGAAACATCTGGGGCGCTGCAAAAAGAAAAATTTCTTTCTAACTTTTAGGTTCAGAGGGTACATGTGCAGGTTTGTTACATGGGTAAATTGCATGTTGAGGGTGACTGGTATACACATTTCATCGCCCAGGTAATAAGCATATTACCCACCCTGCTCTGGCCCACCAGCCCCACTCCCTGGGTACAGAGTCACACCCACTCACCCTTCCACCAACAGTCCAGGTCACACAACAGCAGTCAGTGTAATAGACTGCTACATAAACACTCAGTCTCACAATCACCTGTGGGTTTTTGGTTCCATTCAACTTGGGTTTTTAACTTTACAGGGTCAGCTCTGCTTCACCCCTGCTTTTGTATGGAGTTCCATCTGGGGGGATTTCGCCCCCTGTTCCAGTCCTGAGGCCTCCTGACCCTGACATTGTGATACACTCCACAGAGATCTGTTTCTTACATTATTATTATTGGAAATAATTATTGTAATATTATTATGTAATAAATTTATAAGAAAAAATACCAACAGGATTCATTTTTACACTAAAAATTGAATATTTTGATATTTGTATTTAATAGAAGAAATGCAAATAGTTGTAAATGTATGAAAAGATGTTCCCCATCACTAGAATGCATTTATTTAGTTCATATGGTGCTTAATATATGTCAAGCACTGCTCTAAGCACCAGGCATCATTCTAAGTCTTTGCAAATGTTATCTCAATTAATCCCAATAATAATCCTATGTGGCAAGTGGTATTATTTTCCCCATTTTTGATGGGAAAGATGAAACTGAAGCACAGAGAATTTATGTAATTTGTGAAGACCACACAGTATGCAGCTAGTACACTGCACAGCCAGGGAACTGGGTTCTAGGTCCATGCTGTTAAGATACTATGCCATGCAATCTTGCCAGGGAAATGCAGGTTCAAACATGATACCATTTTCTACCCATCAGGTTGGCAAAAAAATTTAAATATTGGTAACATCAAGTGCTGGTAAGGATGGGGGCAAATAAACCCTCATATATTCACTCATATACTGTTGCAGCATCTTTTGAAGGTAATCCTGCAGTATGCACTAAAACTTAAAGTACATAAAACCCTCTGTGCAACATTCCACTTTGGGTACTCTAGCCTACAAGAATAAAAGCATCAGTAGAAAAGGCATAATGAAAGTGCAGCATTGCTTGTGGTGATGGCAAAACTGGAAATAAGTGTCTATCACAGGAGCTATGGCTGAATAAATTAAGTTAAGTTACATTCATATTATGGAATAGTATTCAGCTATTATGTGAGTTCAATCTGTATCTCTTGATCCAGAGAAAGTTGCAGTACTGGGTACAATACAATCTCACTTTTTTGTGTGAATTTTTTTAGCCTATTTGACAGTTACCTGAGGAAGTAGGATAGAGCAGAGGAATTACCATCTATATATGTTTATGAATTGTTTGACTTTTTATATAAGCTCATATTGTCTTTACAATTTAAACATCTAATTAAGTTAAAAATACTTATAAATGTAAACATAATAACCAGCCTAGAAAATACGTTTTAGATCTTCAGCTTCACATAGAAAATTATATGAATAATATAGCTTTTCAAATCAAGTGGGAAGACTCAGATTTGTATTTATAGATACCTCTTACACGTAGGCATTGCAACTTACAGTTTTCAGCAATTACAGAATAAACATTAATTTTCTTTAATGGGCATTTCTGGAAACAGAAAGCAAGAAGGAATAATTTGTTCATTCTTTGTCTAATAGTGTAACTAGCCAAAGGAGAGTAATATCACTTTTAAAATTAGTGTATGCTCTACAATCTCTGTGTCTATTCCTTCCGTTCACACTCAAGTATAGAGAGAAGCCATGTTTAGGAGGAAAGTAGAGGGGCTGGTGACATTGAAAGGTTTAAAAAACCCCTCCTTTGATAAAAGGGGAATTAGATACACATTTCTCTGGCTTTAAGTCCCTCTTTCTATGCTCCACGTTGTGTGCAAAGCTCAAAGAAGTAAAGTTGAAATCTGAACTAGTGGCTGAAAATGTTGAGTGCAGCAGGGGTGACAAACAGGAATCTGCCAGCATCATTTGATTTCTGGTTGTGTTAACCACAGGCCCTTCCTGGTCTGGTGAAATTTAAAGTGCTGCTGCCATCTTCAGGAGTTCCCCATTGTCATATTTAACTATAGTTACAAGTAAGTTGTTTACAGCCTCATAACCCTCTGTGGGAGTTCAGAACCTCAACTAGAAAACAGACACTCCAGGTGACTGCTAAAATGAAGGAAGCTTAAAGATCATTACCTGTAAGGCAGCTTTTAGTGTGTGTGTTTAATGTTATGAAATGGTATGTTTCTCCCTTTGAGAGGTAATACGAAATAAGATTTAGGGTCCAAAAAAGGACATGACCGAGAAGTGAGCCAAGACTTTAAAAAATAATGGGGGAGGAGGGTTAAGTTATAACACTATAACATTTTGGAAGCATCTACTGGCTTTGAAGACCTATTGAGTCAATCTCCCTGAGGACCACATGTTCAATTTCTACGGCAAACATTAAGTTTAGAGAACATTTGGTCAAAAGCAATCTGTGAGCTTCCATTTTTATATTATTTACTGAGAATTCTGAGCCTGTCTATCTTCTCAGATTGTTTGAGTTACAGATAATTGATAGGAAAGGCCAAATTGTCCAACAGTACTCTCAGGATGAAGCTCTACTTCTTTCCCAAAAATAATTCGACTTCATCACTTAGTGAAGAAAAATTAATGAAGTCCTAAGATGAAAATAAGGCCATCACACTATTTTTCTTCTTGATGATTAGAGATGCTGATACCCACAAATGGTCGTGGAAGTCCGTGAGAATGTGTGTATCCCTGGTGGCCCTCAGGGAGGTAGCTGTCCGATCTTCAGGTCATGATACTACAATGTCATAAGCAAATGCTTTTTTTGAGACATTGAAGTTTTCATAAAGCTCACTTCACATTGTTCTTTTTTGTTTACTCATCATTTTAGGCAATCTTAAGTTCTCATAGCAAGTTGGAATGTACCTTATACAGCCCATTTTTGCTGCTGATTTACATTATTAAAGCAAAGAGTAAAATTCCCTTAAAGTCACCTTTAGAAAAATTTCACATCATTTTAGGAGATATCCAAGTTTCCTTTCATCACAAATAATTAAAAAGTGGATATGGCATCACGCTACCTGACTTCAAACTATACTACAAGGCTACAGTACCAAAACAGCATGGTACTGGTACCAAAACAGAGATATAGACCAATGGAACAGAACAGAGCCCTCAGAAATAATGCCGCATATCTACAACCATCTGATCTTTGACAAACCTGACAAAAACAAGAAATGGGGAAAGAATTCCCTATTTAATAAATGGTGCTGGGAAAACTGGCTAGCCATATGGAGAAAGCTGAAACTGGATCCCTTCCTTACACCTTATACAAAAATTAATTCAAGATGGATTAAAGACTTACATGTTAGACCTAAAACCATAAAAACCCTGGAAGAAAACCTAGGCAATACCATTCAGGACATAGGCATGGGCAAGGACTTCATGTCTAAAACACCAAAAGCAATGGCAACAAAACCCAAAATTGACAAATGGGATCTAATTAAACTAAAGAGCTTCTGCACAGCAAAAGAAACTACCATCAGAGTGAACAGGCAACCTACAAAACGGGAGAAAATTTTTGCAACCTACTCATCTGACAAAGGGCTAATATCCAGAATCTACGATCAATTCAAACAAATTTACAAGAAAAAACAAACAACCCCATCAAAAAGTGGGTGAAGAATATGAACAGACACTTCTCAAAAGAAGACATTTATGCAGCCAAAAGACACATGAAAAAATGCTCATCATCACTGGCCATCAGAGAAATGCAAATCAAAACCACAATGAGATACCATCTCACACCAGTTAGAATGGCGATCATTAAAAAGTCAGGAAACAACAGGTGCTGGAGAGGATGTGGAGAAATAGGAACACTTTTACACTGTTAGTGGGACTGTAAACTAGTTCAACCATAGTGGAAGTCAGTGTGGCGATTCCTCAGGGATTTAGAACTAGAAATACCATGTGACCCAGCCATCCCATTACTGGTCATATACCCAAAGGACTATAAATCATGCTCCTATAAAGACACATGCACACGTATGTTTATTGTGGCACTATTCACAATAGCAAAGACTTGGAACCAACCCAAATGTCCAACAACGATAGACTGGATTAAGAAAATGTGGCACATATACACCATGGAATACTATGCAGCCATAAAAAACGATGAGTTCATGTCCTTTGTAGGGATGTGGATGAAACTGGAAATCATCATTCTCAGCAAACTATCGCAAGGACAAAAAACCAAACACCGCATGTTCTCACTCATAGGTGGGAATTGAACAACGAGAACACATGGACACAGGAAGGGGAACATCACACTCCAGGGACTGTTGTGGGGCGGGGGGAGAGGGGAGGGATAGCATTAGGAGATATACCTAATGCTAAATGACGAGTTAATGGGTGCAGTACACCAACAAGGCACGTGTATACATATGTAACAAACCTGCACATTGTGCACTTGTACCCTAAAACTTAAAGTATAATAATAATAAAATAAAATAAATACATAAAATAAATAAAAAGAAAAAAAACAAAATGAAGTGTCAGGAAAAATAAAAAAAAAAGTGGATATGGAATGAGATGATTATAATATGTATCTAGCACCATGATAGATATATCATCAGCATGGCACTTCAGAAACTTTGCTATATATAGCAGATTGTTTGTGTCTTCTGAAATTTTCCCTTGGAGTTATTCATTTCTTCAACAAAGACTCTCTAAGGGCCTTTTTAATATACTAGGTATTCTGCTAGGCACTTCTTAAATGTTATGTCTGCATTCTTTATGATGATTCTATAAAGATCATGCTCTCCCGTCTAGAAGATAAGGAAACTGAGATACAGCTAGTGTAAGTGATAGGCACATGTCACATAGAATTGGAACCCAAATGTGCCTTGCTCTTGTGACTATACTGTTTGCACAATAGCATCACCAAAGACAATAAAGAGTTTTCTTCCTGAGCTCTCTCCTGTCTCCTATGATTATGAAACAGTCACTCAATGAATATTTGATTCTTTGCTACAGTCAAGGCATTGTGAATTTTATTAATATAACACTTAGAGAGGAAAAAATAAGTCAAGCCTAAAATTAGACTCTAAAACAAGCAGTAGTTATAAAAATGGAAAGTATGACTCAAAGCATATTGAGCTATTTGTGCTCACTGCCACGGGGGGCATTGCTGACTTATAAGTGGAAGAACAGGTGAATAGATTGCACACTGGAGAAATTCCATAAGGTGAATATAATTTTAAACTCATCCACAACACCACATAGGAAAAAAATATTAGGTAAAAACCTAAGACATACAGAAATGCATTTAGCCGCAATATGGCAGGGGGCAAGCTATAGATTAGGATTTTTATTTCTATATTCCTTTGTAACCCTATTACATCTGACCACTCAAACCTTGAAATGGGTAAACAAATGAGCCCTTGCAAAATTTACCCCTTCTTGTTTTATATGTAAGGTTATTGCTATTTCTGGGTTTCAGTGTCTATAGCCTTAATTCAATGTTAGGGTAAATCTGGCCATGTTCAATTTCATTGCCCTTGCTACTCTGTCTGTTCTTCCTACTGAGTTCTAAATGGCCCCAGACTCAGAAGTTAAACAGTGAAGCCAGCACCTCAGCCCAATGCCTGCAGAAGTCTCTGGTGCCACTACACAGCTGCTTACAGCTTAATGAACCACTTTTGAGTGTGCTGCTAAATGAGGTTTCAAAGAGCGAACCATTTCTATGGCATCAACCTTTCACTTGAGGAAAGGGGTGCTTCTCATCATTTACCAGACTTTACCTGAAGGATAAAAACACACCAAGACTTTCACTTTTGGGTAAACCAGCAACTCTTCAGGGAACAGATCTATGTCTTTGCATGCTGATCTGATTTTCTGCTTTAGCGGTCATCATTAATATTAATGCGAAATTGGAAGGTGAGACATTGGGGTCCTCAGGCAGAAAGTCAGCACAAAAGACTGAATGTGAATAAGCCAGGATGGATGGGCCAGACTTAGTACTATTGATGATAAAAACTGTACATTGCTCAGGTGCTTTTTGAGGAGCTCAAACACGACCCAGACTCAGACTAACAGCAGTGAAATCAGCAGTCCTATAATAACATTACATATACAAAAATAAAAAGTTGGGGAAATTATTTGGATTTTTGCCAAGGGATGGACTCCATACTCAAGGGGCCCCTCCACCCTAGAACCGCTAAGGACATTTGTCTGAGACTCTTGCTAGAAACTGCCCCAGACATTATAAATGTTCATTTTTTTCTATTATCTCAATATTCTATCAACATGTATAGAACAAAACATCATCTGTGGCATCCCCAGCCACATCCTCCTTAGCTCACTTGATTATATCTCAATTATTCCAATGTCTCCAGCTTCAAACAGTAGGATCTTCCTACCCTTTCCCTTGGCCTCTACATTCAGGGTCATCAGGTCTTCCTCAGTAAGGTCCATCTCATCATCTTTCCACCTACCTTTCCCCTTGTCCAGACTCTCACAGTTGCACTTCTGGTCCTATACTTACTTGACCCTTAACCAGTCTCCTGGCATACTTCACCTGTATAGCACAAATTAACTTTCCTAATGTGCCACACTATCCCATTCAAACCTCATCTGTGGTTCCCAGTAAAGGGCCTCAACTATAATACTTCCCCCTATACTGACACTGCTTCAAGCAGACCAGCCTCTCCTCCTGTCCCTAGAACAGGCTACATGCACTTCTGTCTCTGCACTATGATTCAGGCCATTCTCCCTGTCTCTTCTCTTATGTAAACCCTTCTTCTTTTCAAAAATTCAGCTTACACGAATGACCACCACCCTGCCAGTAAACCTCCCAAGTTCATCTTCTCTGTTCTTTTCTTCTAAACACTATTGCTTTATCTTAGTATTTCCCAAAAGAATTTACAGCTGACTCCTGCAGAAATTGCTGAATGTGCCACTCATTTACCACTTTTCATAATAATAGTAGCTAATATCTATAGTGCTTACTATACTCTATGCTCTGTATACTACTTTCATATATTAACCTATTTAAAACTCACAGCAACCCTGTGAGGCAGATACTATTATTATCCCCCTTTTACAAATAAGGATTGAAAGTTTATGTAACTTTCCCAAGGTTACCCAGCTGGAGAACTGCAAAGCCAGGATTTTGACCCAGTCACTCAGCTCCAGAAACTGTGTTCTTTATAGATAATCTTGTATTATTCATTAACTTTTTATATCTACTCCCGTCTTCCCAATCAGATTCTTTAAGGGTAGTTACTACATCTCCTGTCTCATTTTATCCCTTCCTGTAGCCACTATAAAGTTTTGCACATGGTTAGTTATTACCGTTTGCTGTCCATGTCTGCCTTAAAGTTGTCTTAAATTCTTTCTGGGGAAAAAGGTGAAATATAAATGATCAAGAAGCTATGGAGGTTTCTTGCACATCAGTCTCCCTGAAAATCTATGACCAGACCTTACAAAGAGTTTTGTCATCTTCCTTGAACCAGATGGTCTGGAAAACCTAACTTTACAGAATGAATGAATTTTAGTAAGGGCTAAAAAGTGAATTCCATGCTCTCCTACCCTCTGCTTCACATACACCAAGTTTCAGCATATTAAAAATTATTTTCACAGGGAAAACAATTCTGAAGAAAATAATTCTCAAATGCATTAAATACAAAATTATTTTTGCAGAAGGTTTGGGGAGGGCAGTCAGACTTTTGAAATGCTAGTTTGTAATGTTATCCTAAAAGAACTTTTTGCAACATTTCAATTTGTAGAACGTATCATTCTAAACGTATGATTGCCTATGAGGTCAGGAACCTTGTCTGATAACACATTTATATTGTTCAGAGCACCTAGCATAGTGATAGGCACATATTAGTTTTTAAAAATTTCTCTGAATTGATTTTCCCAAATTATTTTGCCATCACTGCTTTTCCCAGAATATATTAATTTCTTCCAAGCCCATGGATTCCCCTCCTCAAGCCTTCCAGCTCCTGCCAGCTTTGTTCTCTTTGTTCATCTTCTTCTGGGCCATTGCACTGTCTACTTGAGTTAGCCTGTAATATCATATTTGCCAGCAGGTGCTGCCATTTGCCACAGGATTTGCCAATTTTCAAAATTCCCTAAATCTGAGACTCCAGATTGTGTAAAATAGTACAGTGCCTAATTTATCAACTTGGCAGGTTTGAAGTGCTATAAAATCAGTTACTTAAAATGAGTGATACTTGTGCTGCATAATTTTAATGAGCAGAGCTCCACTGCTCTATTAAGACAACAGGGGACCACATTGAGAAAACAAGCAGCAAGAATGTGAGGTTAAAAGAATAACAGGAAAACCCAGTGGGGACAACATGTTCAATAAACAACTGACTTTCTCATTGACTCATCTTAGTATCTTTCATATCTGTCCTTCATTTCCATTTCCACACGAAGTCAGCCCCTTATTACCTCATATGAAAATTAATCCAGTATCTGTAGGTCTTTTCTCCCTGTCCCCAGGCTCTTCCCACTCCCAGCCATCTTGTGTATTGCTGGAATAATCCTCCTAGCATCACACTAAAAACCTTTAATGATGTCCAAATGCCATCATCAAGGCAGTCCTCTACAGTGTGGCACACCAGGCCCAATAATCCAGTCTCAAATTACCTGTCCAAGCTTACTTTCAATTGTTCCCAGATTCTCCACTTTGACAAGGCAGGGGTTTGTATTCTTCCCTGCAGATAAACTCATTTCCATCTTAGTACCTTTGTGTCTGCTAATCTACCACCTTCCTTCTCTTAATTCCTTAGTCACTGCTATTGCTATATTAATTTCCCAGGAGTAACTAAATGCATGGAATATTGCTGGTTCATATAAACCCTTCTCCCACTATCCCTGGGAACATCTGGAATACAGGACAAGTATTCTACAACAAGACAGTATTAATGAAATACAACACTCTATAACATTTATATAATGCATTAAATAAGTAGACAACATGCAGATAATTCCTGGGAGATGTCGGTCAGCACAAGCCCTTCTATGTACCCACAGTCATTTTTGCATTCCCAGCTGAAATGTGATTTTGAAGCAGTCTCATCTCAGGACTTGTCTTGACTGCACGAGTGGAATCTCAGAGGTAGCTGGCAAATCCTCTGCTCCATGTAAAGCACCATCTTTCTTCTCTGCAGCCCAACCTGCGGTTTCCTAATCTCCTGACTTCCTGAAAGTCACAGGCTACACTATGTTGTTGTCTGCCCCACTGCTCTGGACCTAAGGCACGGAAATCATAGCATCCACTGGTATCACCAGAGGGAAGGGTGCTCCCAGAATGTTCCCCTTTTCTATATTTTCATATGCTGACCAGACTCACTTTCCAATTCCAGGTAGTCCTCTAAGGGTTTTCCTGCCCTCTCAGTCAGCCAGCACCTCTCTGTCTCTTCTATGATACACCCCTGATTTCCTGTTTTGGGATGAAATATGGTCTATTTAGAATGAGAACCAAAAGGTTTAGATTCAAGTTCTAGTTCTGCTACTTCCTAGCTGATGTATTTGAACCTCTGTTTCCTCAGAGGTGAAATGGAAATGATAATTTCTACAAATCTGAGAAGTGAGCTCAAAAAGGAGTAATACATGTGAGGTACATTGAAAACTATAAAGTGCCATACGCAAGTAAGATGACAATGTATTTCTGCACTCAGTAGCAGGCACAAACGTATAGTACACATCCTGAGGCGGAGATATTAGGAACAAAGCTAAAACCCTGGCAGGAAGGAAGTACTCCCTGGACGATTTTTTTTAACCTCGGTAGGTTACAGAACCAAGACTTCATCCACCAGCTCTATCTGAATGCCATCTAGTGGACACAAAGTTTTTGTGAGAAGTACTGCAGACATAAGTGATGGTTCATAAGGCATTAGCCTCTGTTGGTATTGCTAATACACAAGGTAAGCTTTCACCTTAGCTGGACACCTATGAGGTTCAATATAAAGAATTCCAGGGAAGGTCCTGATTTGTGATTCTCACTCCAGCCCCCATGACACCCAAAATTTCATCATCAGAGCTTCATATTTTTCCCGAGCATCAGGGGATTTTAACTCTTCCAATGTCTTTTATCAAAATTGAAAGGCCCATGGGCGAACATGCCCTTAGATCTCTTTCATCTCATACCTCAGCAGAGTTTAGCTGAAGGTAAATGAAAAAGATCTTACAGGAATAGAAATCAAGAAGGGCAGGGCAAAGTGGAGGACCTTGGAGAAATATGAGAGGGTCAAAGAGACCGGGGTAACCAAAAACAAACTCCATACTCTCCCTTGCTTTGCTTTCACCAGGTCTTGTTAATCAAATATTGTTTGGCTAACTTTAATTCTTTTTGCATCCTGCAGCTTACAATTAGCCTTGACGGCTGATGAAGCCCATATTCAAGCAAAAGTAGAAAGAATGCATTTTTTTAAGTTTTAAATTTATCTCTGAAGCCATCTCAGCACATACAGGGGCTGCAGGCAGGGAGTAGTCAGTGGTGGCAGAGGAGACTGCTTTGTGGTTTGCATCCAAAGTCAATGGGGCTTCCCACTAACAGCCCTAGCTTAGCAGCATGGCACTGGAGGCATGCCCCTTTGGAAATGTGTTGGAGCCCTGCTTAGCTGTGTCTGCTCCTCCTCAATGTGCTTCCTTTTCTATCTACAGTATTTAGAAAGATGAGAGACAACGCTGCGAAGAACACAAAGGCTTTTGCAAACTGTCTCTGGCTTCATATTCAAAGCTGTTGCTATCAGGGTTGGATTTAGCAACTTGGCATTCACTTGGTAGGACCACCCCTGTTGGCAGCCATCTGGTGTCTTTTGGAGAATTTTTAAAGAGCACAGCTTGAAGAGCATTTTGTAGTGGAGAAAGCATTGGTGTTCAATTCAGGAAGCCTGGGTTTGAGCCCACCACCAGTAGCAAAAGTGATCTTGGTTGATCCACCACCTCCTCTTTGAACCTCTGGTTTGTTTTTAATCAGTTAAGCGATTTGTCAATTTCCTGCAAGATCCAATAGTCTAGGGCAGAGGTTCTCCAAGTGTGGTCACAGGACCAGCAGCATCAATATCACCTGGGAACTTAATTTGAAATGTACATTCTCAGTCCCCACTTTAGTCTCCTGAATCAGACTCTCTGGGGATAGGACCCAGCAGTCTGTGTGTAAGAAACTCTCCAGTAACTCATATACACAGTCACTTTTGAGAACCACTGCTGTAAGGTTTTATTATTCTCCTTCTGCTGTTTCTTCTTTGGGTGTTCCTTGGCAACACTAATTTGCAATTGGTCAAAGGTGTGTTGGAAGTCAAGGAAGGCATTCACTTGCAAAAGTCAGCTGACCAGGTAACCAGAGAGATCCAAATCAGAGTGTGGACATGGATCATGAGGGAGAACCCACCATCACTTCTCTAGGCCCTTCCATGGCCAAAGTTCCAGAAAGCCCTTTCTGCCCACAGTACAGACATCTTCTTGGCTGTGTTCTTGCAGCGCATTTTACAACGTCAAAAGTAGCAAAAGCAAAAGTGTTTTTTTGTTAATGACGCCAACTTCTCTATTGACTATTTTTGTCTCTAATCCCCATAGATACTTGTCATTTAGTGCTGGGCAAGGAAAATTACTTTCTTCATTTTAGTGTTTTGTTTTGCCCTCTACCTTTTTTGACAGCTCTTCATTTCCTCTAAGTTATCAGGGACAACCTACAAGTATGGTGCTGGGTTCCACAAGGGAACTGTGGTTTCCTAGCAACAGCCAGAGACTGCTGGGCCATTCTCTGAGTCACCAGCTCCAGGCAGCTCTTGATAAGCAGCATTGCTTGCAGAAAAAACCTCTGTGGACCCCACACAGGAGCCTGCATGCACATGTCTCCTTCGAAGGGCTACGGGATCTATAGAGAACAGATCAGCAACAGGTTGTAAAGAATGACATAAATAGGTGCTCTTTATTCTAAGGTAAATGGATCTTGCTTCTTGGTTATTCTTTGGGGTGTTGAAGGAGGAAAAGAATAATGAAGGAAAGTAAAAGCAGAGGGAAAAAGAAAGGAAGAGAGGGAGGAAAGGAGAATTTTTTTCAACAAACATCCCCTAAGCATGTACTGTTGTATCCTTTAGCTAGATTCTAGGATGAAAAATCACATAAGACATGGTTCTTGCCCTCAGGATGCTAATAGTTTAATGGGGGAAATGGTTCAGAATATTCAATTTGCATTTCATCATGATAGATGTCATACAGGAGAATTACTGGTTCCATGACAGAGTATAACTGCAGGATATCATGAACCATAATGAGGCCTTCTTTAATTTTTTTTAAATTCACTATAAAATTATCCTTTTTGTTGAGATTTTCAAGTGTACTAAGTAATACATAGTATAGCTTTAATAATATTTTTGATCTCAAGATCTGTGATTATATTACCATTCTTATTCTTAATGCTTTGTATTTGGATATTTTTGCTACTTTTTTTGTAATAAGATTTTCCAAGAGTTTGTGTCTTTTATTGATCTTTTTGAAATAGGTTGTTGGTAAATTTATCAATTCTACTATTTGTTTAAATGTATTGTTATTTTTATTGATTTCTTTCTCTTGCTTTCCTAAAATTATATAGGCTTTTTTTATGTCCTCTTGAATTGAGGCCATAATTGAATCCATGTATTTTCATTTTTCCTGTGTATTAATAAAAGCACTTAAAGCTGTGAATATCTCTGATTTTAGGTTTGGCTGCTGCCATATGTCTTACTATGAACCATTATTGAATATTCTTATTTACTTTTGTTTGCTTGTCTATCAAAGAGATTAAAGTCACCCTCTATGATTATGGTTCTTTGAATTTCTCTTCATATTTCTAAGAGGTGTTTATATATATATGATGCCATACTGCTTAGCACCTAGAGTTTCAATGATTTCTCTGTTATGAATTATACTCGTTAGCAATAAAAATGAAAAAGGAAAGAAGGAAGGAAGGAAGAAACCCTTTCTCATCTAATTTAATGGCCTGATCCTTTAATTCTACATCATCATCTGATATTAATTTTGTCGCTCCTGATTTACTTTTATTGCCCATACTTTCCTTTACTTTACATAGAAGTATGTTTTGTGTTTTGACCCAAAGTGCTTGGTCGAGGACCTGTTTGCCCTCTCATTTATTTTTTGTCATTCTTGCTCAGTTCTGCATCACAGTGGGGCCCCTACAGACTATGTTAGCTGGCTTTCAACTGGGTTTGGCCAACAGAAAAAAACAGTAAGAGAAAAGGATAAACCAGGCTGTTTCTCTTCCCCTACCTCTCATGTGTTGTTTCCTGCAATAGCTACAGCTTTTCTCTGGCTCCAACTCCTGATAGATGGGCCTGTTCTGCTTCCAGATTCTGCCAAGTGACCCTAATAATTCTGCCTTCTCCCCTCATCTTTCTGCAAATTGCTGGTAGTGGCTTCCTGAGGCTGTAATCCCTAGGCTACCTCATTGTCTCCTATTTAACTTCTATACTCTTCTATCCATTATGTAGCCAATTTCCTGCATTAAATTCCCTTTGTTTTAAATACTCAGAGTAGTTTCTGTTTTCCTGAATGAACCTTGATATACCCACTCTTTTTACTTTAGTATGAAAATTTAACCTACTCACTTTTGCAGCAAATACTGTGGGTTGGTTTACTTAGCACCCATTCCAAATTCTTTTTTTTTCTTCTTCTTTCCTCTAGTATAAAGGCTGCAAAGCCAAAAACTCTTTTGCAGCAGGCAAGACTTTGTGGAACAATGAGACCTAAGTAGAAGTCTACTGAGGATTTCTGGAAAAGTCCTGTTTTCTAAATATAGTTACTGCCCTTCCCTTTTCCAGCCCTTGTTTCTTTCTGTTTGGACACTGCACTTGATGGCTAGAGCTTCAACAGCCATTGTGAGCCTGTGAGGGAAAGGAAAATAGAAACAGTGAACTGAGCCCTGACCTCCCTGAGACACTGAACCAATGCCAACAACCTCCAGACTTCCTGTTACATAAGGAAAAGAAAGTGCTTATGTGTTTAAACCACTAGTAGGATTTTCTGTTATCCATAGCAGAATACAATTCCTTTTTTTTTTTTTTTTTTTGAGATAGTCTTGCTCTGTCACCCAGGCTGGAGTGCAGTGGTGCGATCTCAGCTTACTGCAACCTCCACCTCCTGGGCTCAAGCAATTCTTACACCTCAGCCTCCCAAGTAGCTGGGATTACAGGCATGCGCCACTGTGCCCAGCTAATTTTTTTTTTTTTTTTCAGTAGAGATGGGGTTTTGCTATATTGCCCAGGCTGGTCTCAAACACCTGGCCTCAAGTGATCCACCTGCCTCATCTTCCCAAAGTGTTGGGATTACAAGTGTGAGCCACCATGCCCAGCCTCAATTTCTAACTCAATATCTTTCAAAGGGATGTAATAGGCATTTGGAGCTGGTCAATTCTTTATTTTATGGGAGCACACCTGCAAATTTCAGGATATTTAGCATCCCTGGCCTCAGACGCTAAATACCAGAAACACCATTCAACTACTGCACAAACCAAAATCAAAATCAAAATTTGTAAACAGATTTGCAAATGCCTTTGAAAATGACAGAGTATTACCCTCTCCAAAAAGCAATGCACATACACAGCACACATCAATTTTATTGTTGTTGTTATTAGTATAATTTTAGCAGTTACATGGACTTACTGCCTCGTCTGTAGAAACCCATCAGCTAATCTTCTAAAGGAATCATTTTTATAAAGACATAGGCTTAGATATTGATTATATTTCTGGGGGAGTATGAAAGGTTTTAAAAATAAACAAAGTACAAGAATAATAAAACAAACACCCATGTATCTACTATTCAGAATTAATAAATACTAAATTCTATCTCTTTGCTTAAATTTTTTTAAAGAAAGGAAGTAAAACATTATAGATAAAACTGAAGTTCTTTGTTGCAATCCACAGTCTCAAAACTCTTTGTCCTTCCTTTGTAGAGGTGATCACTATCATGAATTTGCAATATCTCCTTCTAATTCTTGTTTCTTACTGTTATTAGCTATCTAAGCAGGCATATGAAATTCATAGTAATGCATGTATGACTCTGAGGGCTTGTTAACTCTTCGTGAATATTAGCATGCTATACACACCATTCTACAATTTGCTCTTCTCTTAGTAACTATATGTTTTTAATATTCAGTTGAAACACAAATACTATCCACTAATTTTAACTGATGTGTATTATTCAATTGTATGAATTAACCACTGTTTTCTATCCCCTTTTATGGACACTTAGGTTGTTTCCATTTTTCACTATTATAAACAGTATCCAGTGAACATCCTTGGAGGCGTTCACGTGGGGAACATTTGTAAGTTTCTTTAGAGTATACAGCTGAAACATAGAGTATGCACATCTTTAGCTTTGCTTGATATTGCCAAATTCTTCAAATATTTAGTACTAATTTAAAGTCTCACTAATAGTGATATGGCTTGCCTCTGTGTCCCCACCCAAATCTTACCTCAAATTGTAATCCCCATAATCTCCACGTGTCAAGGGAGGGACCTAATGGGACATGATTGGATCACAGGGGCAGTTTCCTCCATGCTGGTCTCATGAAAGTGAGTTCTCTGAAAGCTGATGGTTTTATAAGGGGTTCTTCCCCCTTTATTCACCCTCTTGCCTGCCACCATGTAAGATGTGCCTGCTTCCCCTTCTGCCATGATTGTAAGTTTTCCAATGCCTCCCCAACCATGTGGAACTGTGAGTTAATTAAACCTCTTTTTATTTTATAAATTACCCAGTCTTGGGAATTTCTTTATAGCAGTGTGAGAACAGACTAATATAAACAGACTGAGTTTCTGTTTCCCCATATACTCACCATTTGATATTGTGAGCCACACTGATCTTTAACAATCAGCTTGTTAATGAGAATTAGTATATCTTGGTTATTTTAATTTGTATTTTTCTGATTACTAATTAGGTTGAGCATCTTTTCTCTTTTTCATTTTTTTTAGTCACTTGGCTTTTCTCCAAATTGCCTATAAATTGTGTTTTTTTTTCATTTTTCTATTAAATTGTCTTTTTATTATTGATTCATAGGAATCTTTCATGTTTATTGATTAGAGAAATTTAGCAGACTTTTCATTCATTCATTAAGCACTTACTATGTGTCAGGCACTGTTCTAAGCCTGGGGCTAAAATAGTAAACAAATTAGACAAAATTTATGTCCTTGCAGAGCCCCTGTGCATGTCTTCTCCCTACTCTACACTCCTAAGTTTTTATCTAAATAAACTATCTTCTTAGATCCAGATTATCATTTTAACATTTTTTGCTGAATTTTATAATGTTAACCATTACACAAGTATACATATACTACACTAAATTTGACTGGTTCATTCCTTGCAAATAGTTCCGGGATGCTCTGGCTTCCTTCAATTTGAATTATTTATTTTTATTTCTTTCTTGAATTGCTATAGGACTTCTTCGAGGAATTTTTCTCAGAAAGAACACTATGAGCTTTTGGGTGTTTGAGAAGAGATTTTCTGTTGCCCTCATGCATAAGATGAAGAAGATATTCTTGGGTAACAATCTTTTCCTTCAAAATTCTATGTATACTATTTCCTATGTTCCAGTAATTCATGTGATAAAAAAGCAGTATGCTGAAACATCTATTTTTTCCCTCCCTAGATAATCTCTTTTGTTTTTGGTTTTGCTTGAATGCAGGAAGAAGACTGCATTAGGCTGTATCTCAGTGTGAGAGTCTAAATACTAAATTTTACTTGAAACCTAGTAGGTAGCTGAAGACTCAAGTATTTCTTTAAGTTTAGGACCTTTTTTTATTTTTTGTTATCTTTTCTCTACCTGCTCTCTCCTTTTGATATTTTTATTATACCAATATTGGATCTGCTGGATTTTTCCTCTGTACCTTTTCTTTACACTCATATGGTTATGCTTGCATATTTTCCTCTGTGTTCTGGGAGAATTTCTCAACCTAATCATCTAATTTACCAATTCAATTTATTGCAAAATTCAATTTTCTCTCTGCTGCCTTTAAAACTATTAATTTAAGGGTTATACTTCTGTTCTTATGGCAATATTTCCTAGGCTCAAATTATTATGTTTTTATAAATACAGTGTCCTCTCTAATCTTGTATTAAAATAATAAAAAGAATTGGTGATTGACCAAAGCCTTTTCTTTTTCTGATTTTTTTGGGGAATAAGTCCATTTCAAAGGGTCATTTCCTCTGATTGCCCTGACTGGCCCCCTTTATTTCAATA
Organism: Pan paniscus; assembly: GCF_029289425.2. NCBI lineage: Eukaryota > Metazoa > Chordata > Mammalia > Primates > Hominidae > Pan > Pan paniscus. The sequence continues at coordinate 67,509,298 of NC_073264.2, forward strand.
ATTTGAGTAATTATTTTAAAATTTCACAGGTCCAATGGTTTTTCCCTATTCATCCATTCCTGCAGCTCCTTGGTTGTATCATGTACTCTTTCTATCTTGCCTTCCGATATTTGCATATGATGTTACCTCTGAATAAAACACTCATCCTAGCATAACATTCGGTATAATACTACTAACAAATAGTAGTGCTCAATTAAAATTTCAGTTCAACGAGCGAATGTCTACATTTTTCCTGTTTTGGAATTTAAAAAGTGGCTTCTCTGAAACTATAAGGATCTCTATTCAAACTGTTTAGTTTTAGACAAAGAAGAATGAAAATTTTCAAATTTTTGTAGTTTTAGTTTTTCAAGATTGGCAATCGAATTTGTACCCTGAAGTCAGGAGCAAGCATATGTGAGAAAGTTTACTCCTGTGCTTAGTGGATGTTTTTGTGTGTCTGTTGTAGTCCTTTGTGCCAGCCCCGTCTCTGACTGGCAGAGCTTTCCTCAACAGGATCCTGTGGAAATGATGCCACTGTTTTACCTGACATAGTAGATCATAGCAAGGGTGGAATGCCTGGCCAGTTGTTCTGTGTGTAGTCAAGATCCAACTTCCCAAGGTCATTTGTAGGGTTCAGATTTGTTTCACACTGGCTTGAGCCCCAGTTACTCTGAGCTGGAAGATTATCTGGGTCCCTACTAAGGACATCCATCCACTGTTGCCAGATGAATCTTTCCTTCACATGTGTTGAATTGCAGCTAGGTCAGTACTTCTTTGAATCCATATTTTAAAGTGTTTAGTAAGGCTCATATTAGTTTCCTAAGCTACCATAACAAATTACCACAACCTAGGTGACTTAAAACAACAGAAGCTTATTCTCCTATAGTTCCGAAGGCTAGAAGTCCAAAAGTAAGGTGTTGGCAGAATCATGCTCCCTCTTTAGCTTCTTGTGGGGGCCAACAATCCTTGACATTCCTTGTCTTTCAGCCACGCCACTCCAATCTCTGCCTCCATTATCACACGGTTTTGTTGCCTGTGCGTTTATGTCCAAATATATCGCTTCTTATAAAAGCACCAGTGATTGGCTTATGGCCCACCCTAATCCAGTAGGACCTCGATTTAGCTTGATTGCATCCTCAAAGGCCCTATTTCCAAATAAGGCCGCATTCATAGGTATGTATGTAAGGACTTGAACATATCCTTCAGAGAGAGACAATTCAAATCACAACGAAGTTTTAACAAAAATTTATAAAATAAGAGTGCTATGGTTTGGATGTGGCTCGTCCCTGCAAAAACTCATGTTGACATTTGACCCCCAATATTGTAGCATTGGGAGGTGGGGTCTAGCAGGAAGTAAATTCCTCATAAATAGATTAATGCCTTTCTTTTATAGATTAGGGCATCTCTCTCTTTTCTTTATAATTATCCAGCCTCAGGTATTCTGTTATAGCAACACAAAACAGACTAAGACAAAGAATAGGTAGGATTAATTCCCAGGAGAGCAGGCTGTTTAAAAAGCATGTGGCTTCCTTGGTTTCTTTCTCTTGCTTCCTCCCTCACCATGTGATCTTTTAGCACACGCCCACTCCTCTTCTACTTTCCATTATGAATGGAAACAGCATAAGGCTCTCACCAGAAGTCATGCAGATGCTTCCCAGAATACAGAAGTGTAAGCTAAATAAGCCTCTTTTCTTCACAAATTACCCAGCCTCAGATATTCTGTTATAGCAACACAAAACAGACTAAGACAGAGTTTCTCTTACTATACAGTAAGACCCTAAATCTAGTTTTTTGTAAACTGTATCTTATCAAAATTTCTGAAAGTTTCTGGCCTGATGATAGCATTGTTTTCTACTCTCCAGCTCTGCTGCAGATGTTGTCATAATTTCTTTGGCTGTCTTTAATGGAATTTGGGTGGAAGGAAGGAGAGTTAAGTGTGTGCATCAAAATCACCATCTTAAAGTGAAATAATGTTACATCACAGTCTTCATTAATATTTTACTTATTGATAAATGTTAAATGGAATTAATAATGGTCACTAGAAGAGAATAATGGTGCCATGGCTGTCAGCTATTAAGGAAATACAAATAGAATGATCAACGGTGTCAAAAATCTCTGCCTTGAGTCACCCCTGCAACAGCTCAAGGCACATTCTTCCCTTCCACTGAAGAGTAATCTTCCTCCAGAGAACTTGCCTATGTGCCTAGCTCAGAAAATATCTAAGAGTATTTCTCAAAAAGTATTTAACGTCAGTAAAAATGGAAAGATAATGTGCAGTGACATTTTCTAATTCTTCTTGTTGACGGGAGAAGGGAAGTCTTGAGGCACAAGTCGAACTTAGGGAACATCATAGATTCAGCAGCATGGAAGAGGCAGAAGGCCTGGATGTGAGAAGAGATAAGGCGTATTTTCTGTGCCCACCCATGACCAGGCGCTATAATGCTTATTTATCTTCACACAAGCCTGCAAGGTCAGTGGCATTAATTCTGTTTTTACAAATAAGGAACCAGGCTCAAAAGGGTTAATTTGCCCATGGTCATATAATAGGTAAGTGGCAGAAGTATGGGAGAGGAGATGGGTTGCTAATGTAGAAGTAAGTACTGGGCTGAGCAATGAGGTAAGACTCACACACCTCAGACTCAACTTTGGAGTAAGACATACTTCTTCCTATCTTGCCTCTGCCAAGTGGAAACTGACAGAGCAACTTTGAGCAAGTCATTTATGTTCTCTGAGCCTCAGTGAACTCATCTGCAAAATGGGTACAATAATACCAACCTTAATGGGGTTAAATGAGACAAAATACACAATATCTGCTTTGAAGCACATTAGTTTTACCACTTTCCCCACACTAGAAGGAGAAATGCCCCTGAGGGAATTTGGGCCTGTCTAGTTTTATTTTATTGGTAATACCTTTTCTTTCTCAAGATACTTACCCATGCATTATCCTAGTCAACCCTGGTTAGGAAAATCCCAACACCCACCCAATCACTCTGGAAGGTGAAGGAATAATTTCAGGGGTCTTGAAAAATCCTCCCAAGGTCATAGGGCTCCCGCTGAAGCTGGGCTCCAGATCACCTGACTTCTGGTTACAGATGGATCTAATGGAGCAGTCCCTCAGCACCACATCTGCTGAATTACAAAGTAGTGTAGCTGTACATCAAGGCCAAAAGCTATTAACAAGCTTCTGTGACAGCAATTTCAGGTTCAGTTTCTATTGACCTGTTAGTTGTCTGCTCCTGACTGAGGCATCAACTATCTCACCCTTTCTGTGTACAATGTGGAGTTTCAATAAAGAGCCAGGCAGGGACCATCCATCAGTGTCACCTGCTGTGTCTGGGGGCCCTCTTGGAGAGAGGAGTAGAAGAGAAGCAACATGGCCCACAATCCATGAGCTCATATAACATTTGAATTGCCACTCCACAAGGACTCAGCTACATAACTTCCAATAATCATAAATTATTATAAATAATGTGGAATAAATCAAAATTATCAAAAATAATGTGAAGGAAATAAAATTTCTATAAGGTTTACTATCCATCATTATTTAATCTTCCATACTCAGGTCTCTATATCTATTACTTGATCAATCTTTCTTTCTCTTTCTTTGTTTCTCTGTCTCTCTCTGTCTCTCTCACACACACACACAAGCACACACACACATACACACATATAGTCTATATCAGGTTCAGGTTAGCTGGTATAAATTTATCTTGACTTTCACAAAAAGCAAGGCAAATGTTAAATCCTTCTCTCCATTTGAATCCAAATCAATAATTTTCAAGAGCCTTAATACTAGGAGACAAGCTTCAGAATAATGCTCAGTTAAAAGGCTGCATAACCAGCCTCATTTCCATTGCAACATCTTAAGCTCCGGATTGTTAAACCTTCTGTAGTGGGAATCCTTTGCTTATTATTCCCCTCATGTGCAGGCTGCATGATCAGCTTCTCAAATGTGAGCTATGCTTTATGCCAAGGTGATCTCAGGCTATTGCACACATTACGCAGATTTTGCATATGGGGGAATAAATCTCAATGACCCTAAAATCGTTCCCTTATAATCAGTTTTCTTTCCTATAACTGTATCTCTCTGAGGACTGTCTGGGGCTTTACTACAACAAATAAGTTAATGTAGAAGAGAAAACAGATGGATTTGATTGCATTCTGGGGTTTTTATAAAGCAACTCATTTTGCAAAGTATTAAGTGAGGTTTTGTCTACAAATTCCCCAACAGAACAAATAAAGAAGGGGACTTTGGGTCTCAAAATAGCATGGAAAGACAATAATTAAGGTTCCAGCCAAGTGGCCTAAGAATCTAATCAGTGGCAATAAGATTCCAAATGCTATGCTAATTCTATGATGGTCACTAATTCGCTTTATGATCTTGTACATTTCAGTTAACAGCTCCACATTGGGTCGGAGTTTTCATATGCCTCACAGGTTTGATGTAGGAAATATCTATTCAAAGCGAATATGTTACTTTTACTAGCCACTAAAGAGTTTTGTGCCATGTCCTAAAGAAAAGTTCAAGGCTCAGTTCAATTTAAAAATAAGAAATTGTCATCAACCAACCACTTTCATGATTCAAAACTATTTTAAATCTGATATTCTAGGGGTGAGGTTGAGTTTAGACTGGAAGGGAGAAATCCAAAATACCAGATCCCTTCTCTGAGAACTGTTACATAGTGGGCCTTTGCATATATGAGTGTTTTCATGACCATTCTACTTCCATGTCCCACTGCCCACACCCATACTGAGCTGTGTTGAACAGAGTACATACCTTACCCAAAGAGAACCCCAAATGGATATTGATTGAGATGGGGAAACCAGACTCTGTCTCCTAGAAATTTGAAATTAAAAATCAATGGGCCTTCATCATACATTGCTGGTGCAAATGTAAAAACCTACAGCCACTATGAAAAACAATATGGCAGTTCCTAAAATAATTAAACATAGCATTACCATATGACTCACCAATTTCATTCCTAAATATAATTCCAAGAGACTTGGAAAGATATGTTCCACCAAAACTTGTAAACAGAGTTCATATCATACCCTGATACCAAAGCCCCAAAAGGATACTGTAAAAAAAGAAAATTACAGGCCAATATTCCTGATGAATACAGATGCAAAGATCCTCAATGAAATACCAGCAAACCTAATTCAACAGCACATTAAAAGGATCACTCATTCCTGATCAAGTGAGATTTATCCCTGGATGCAAGAATAGTTCAATACATGCAAATCAATAAATATGATACACCACATTAACCTAATGAAGGACAAAAGCCATGTGATCATCTCAATAGATGCAGAAAAGGCATTTGACAAAATTCACATCCTTTCATGATAAAAATTCTTGACAAATTAGGTATAGAAGGATTGTGCCTCAACATAATAAAGGCACAGCTAACCTCATACTGAACAATGAAAAGTTGAAAGGCCTTCCCTCTAAGGTGAGGAACAAAACAAAGACATCCACTGTCACCATGTCTATTCAACATAGTACTAGATGTCCTAGCCTGAGAAATTAGGCAAGAAAAAGAAATAAAAGGCATCCAAATTGGAAAAGAAGAAGTTAAATAGTCTCTGTTTACAGACAAGATGATCTTATGTATAGAAAACCCTAAACACTTCATCAAAAAGTTAGAGCTAATCAACAAATTCAGTAAAGTTGAAGGATACCAAATCGACATATAAAAATAGTAGAATTTCTATACATTAACAATGAACTATCCAGAAAAGAAACCAAGAAAATAATCTCATTTATGATAGCATAGAAAAACACTTACAAATAAGTTTAATCAAGGAAATGAAAGATGTGTACACTTATAAGTATGAAACATTGATGAAAGAAGTTTTCGAAGATACAAATAAATGGAAAGATATACAATGTTCATAGGCTGGAAAAATTAATATCATAAAAATGTCTATACTATCCAAAGTGATCTACAGATACAATGCAATCTCTATCAAAATTTCAGTGTCACTTTTCATAGAAATAGAAAACACAATCCTAAAATTCATATGGAAAAACAAAAGACCCTGAATTGCCAGGCAATCTTAAGCAAAAAGAACAAAGCTGGAGGCATCACACTACCTGATCTCAAAATCTACTACAAAGCTATCATAATCCAAACAGCAAGGTACTGGCACAAAAACAGACATATAGACCAGTGGAATAGAATAGAGAGGCCATAAATAAATACACACATTTATGGTCAACTGACATTTGACAAAAGTGACAAAATCATACAATGGCAAAAAGACAATCTCTTCAGTAAGTAGTGTCAGGAAAACTGGATATGCACAAGTAGAAAAATGAAATTGGACCCCATCTCACCTCACAGGCAAAAATCAACTCAAAATAAATTAGACTTAAAGGTAAGACCCAAAACTGTAAAACCAGTAGAAAAAAAAACCAGAAAAGTTTCTTGATGTTGGTCTTGGCAAAGATCTATTGGATAAGACCCCAAAAGCAAAGGCAACAACAGCAAAACTAGACAAATGGAACTGCATCAAACGAAAACTTTCTGCACAGCTGGGGAAACAATCAACAAAGTGAAGAGATAACCTATAGAAATGGAAGAAAATATTTCCAAACCACACATCTGATAAGGGGTTAATATCCAAAAATACACAAGGAACACAAACAACTCAATAGCAAGAAAACAGATAACTTGATCAAAAAATGGACCAAGGACCTGAGTAGACATTTATCAAAAGAAGACACAAGTAGCCAACAGGTATATAAAAAGGTACTCAACATCACTAATCATCAGGGAAATGTAAACTAAAATCACAATGAGATATCATCTCACACCTGTTAGAATGACTATTATCAAAAGATGGAAGATAATAAATGTAAACAAGAATGTAGAGAAAAGGCAACTGTGTTATACTGTTGGTGGGAATGCAGATTGGCACAAACATTATGGAAAACAGTATAGAGATTCCTCAAAAAATCATAAATAGATCTAGCATATGATCCAACAATTTCACTTCTGGGTATAAATCCAAAGGAAACGAAATCAGTATGTCAAAGAGATATCTATACTCCCATGTTCATTGCAGCATTATTCACAATAGCCAATAGATACAATCAACCTAAGTGTCCATCAATGAATTAATGAATGGATAAAGAAAAAGAAAACGTGTAATATATAATATATATATTACACATACACATACACAAATGGAATACTATTAGGCCTCAAGAAAGAAAATCCTGTCAGTTGAGATAACGTGAATGAATCTGGAGGAACATTATGCTAAGTGAAATAAGAGAAATTTCCAATTTTCCAACTTCTCTCAGTACAGAAAGATCATTACCGCATGATCTTACTTATATGTAGAATCTTAAAATATCAAACTCATAGTAGCAGAGAGTAGAATGATGGTTACCAGGAGCTACAGGGAGAAGGGTAAGAAATATGGAAATGTTGGTTAAGACATACAAAGTTTCTTTTAGACAGGAGGTGTATATTCCTGAGATCTATTGTATAGCATAGTGACTATAACTAATAATAATGTAAATTATTATCATTATAGATTATAGCAATATAAATTATTATTTTATTGTTGTAATAATAAAAATTGCTAAGTCCATAGATTTTCAATGTTTTCAACACAAAGATAAGTATGTAAGGTAATGGACATGTTAATTAGCTTGATTTAATCATGGCACAATGTATAACATATATCAATATATCATATTGTACACATAAATTTGTCATTTTTTAATTGTAAATAAATATTTTTTAAAAACAATGTTCATAGCAGCATTATTGTTAAAAACCACAAAGTGGAAACAGCCCAAATGTTCATCAGCTGATGAATGAATATGCAAAATGTGGCATATCCATAAATGGACTATTATAATATTTAGCTATAAAAAGTAATGAAGTACTGTCATATACTACAACACAGATGATCCTTACAACATTATTCTAAGTGAAATCAGTGAGACACACAAGGCCATATATTGTATTACACCATTTATATAAAATATCCAGAGGAGGCAAATTCATAGAGACAGAAATTATATTAGAGGTTGCACAGGGTATGTGGTGGGGAGGTCATTGGGACTAGCTGCTAGAAGGTATGGGATTTCTTTCTAGGGTGATGGAAATATTCTGGAATTAGGTAGTGGTGATAACTGGACAACATAACAAATATGCTAAAAACCAATGAAGCATACACTTTCAAATGGTGACTTATTTTATATGAAGTATATTTCAATTGTTTAAAATGCTATACTTTTTAAAAAGCAAAAAGATTAAGTCAGGTAGCTATGAACTCTAGACAAGGAATATCTTATAACTTAGACAACGAGGGTACAATTTGAGGGCATTCATGATGAGCCGTATACAAGCTAAGCAGAGAAAGTTTTCCTTGGAAACAGGGAAGGATTAGATACTCAAGACAGCAGCAGAGACAAGACAATTAGCAGCCCCTAGGAGGATGAAGCTCTCCAAGTCCTAGTATGGATCTTTGTGAGATCCAGCTGAACATCCTGCCCCTGAATACATATACCCATACCTACTTAATAGATCCCTTATTTTTACTTAAGCTTATAAATTTCAGTTTGGAAATTTCTCAGAGAACTAAAAATGGAGCTACCATTTGACCCAGCAATCCCATTACTTTTCCTTTATATATCCTAAAGGATTTATTTCCTTTATATATCCAAAGGAAAATAAACAATTCTACCAAAAAGATACCTACACTTGTATGTTCATCGCAGCAGTATTCATAATAGCAAAGACATGGAATCAACTTAGGTGTCCATCAACAGTGGATTGAATAAAGAAAATGTGGTATGCATACACCAAGGAATACTATGCGGTCAAAAAAAGAATAAAATCGTGTCTTTTGCAGCAACATTGATGCAGCTTAGGCCATTATCCTAAGCAAATTAGTGAAGAAAGAGAAAAGCAAATATTACATGTTCTCTTATAAGTGGGAGATAAACATTGGGTACAAATGGACATAAATTTGGGAATAATAGACCCTGGGGACTCCAAAACAAGGGAGGAAGGGAAAGTGGCAAGGGCTGAAATACTTCCTGTTGGTACTATGTTCACTATATGGGTGATGAGATCAATGAAAGCCCAAACCTCAGCATCACAAAATATACCATCATAACAAACCTGCACAAGTGCCCCCGAATCTAAAATTTCTTAAAGTATAAATGAGTAAAAAATACAAAAGGCAAAAGATGAAAAAACAGCTTTTCTCTCAAAGTATAAAGTACTGTGATATATGAAAAGAGACAGGCTTGGTGAATATCCTCCCTAATAGCATCCATGAAAATTAACTTTAATTGATTTGCTATTAAAATTCTACATCCATAACTACTTTGTATAATGATTTACTCAGTAAGGCTGATTTTGCGTCATGAGCTGGCAGGTGCATAGGTACATTTATAGAAGACAGCATAAATTTTTTAAGAATGCTAGGGGATGCCTAAACTCGGCATCACTATTCACCCCTAGGTTCCTAAAGATGGTAATCTCTACATCTTCCAGAGACATGGTTTATGGAAACTAGTACTTGCAAAATCAAGATGTTGCCTGTGAGGTCATTGGACCTTGGCCTAAATCTAATTTGAATAATTACATTTCATTCCACCCTGAGTCAGTAGAGGCTCCTGATTAATAATCAGCATTTGCTACATGCCAGTGAAGGGTTTGCTGCTATAAATAGACAGAGTTAACAATCTAATTAACTATAGGAACTGGCAAGATGAACACTCAATTCAGAGAGAAAGATAGATGACAGTATTTTTAAGGTCTGTGAGCACTGAGATGTCCCTGACCCTAATTCATTAGCAGTTATTGTCAAAGGTTACTCTGTTAACCCTCATTTTTAAAAAATCTCCTCCAAAAGCTGCTACCTTTTCTTCCTGGGGGCAGAAAATTCAGCAATAAATATTCTATAATGATACTACAGCACCTTGAGGCCCCTAAGGATAAAACATTACTGTCACTGTCATTCTAACACTTCCACCGACTGATAGTGTACAGCCCTCAGATATGCCCATCCTCTGTGACCAAGTGCCCTAACACTAGTGGCCAGGCAGGAAAAATTCTGCCATTGCCTTTTCACAATAGTGCTTGTTTCTCATGGAATTTATTTGATGCTTTCCTCTATCCAGTTGTAAAGAAATAAAATCCAGCATAGGGCAGGCCTCTGTGGGCAGAAAGTCTGTTCTATTAAATGATTTATAATCTAAAGTTCACATTCTTATTTCAATCTGAGAGTATCTGAATTTGGTCTAATATTGAATTGAAATAAACATTTTGACAACAATAGGATTTCCATCCTTTTTTTTCTTTCGTATTTCATTTGCAAAATGTGTCTCCTTCTGTTGTCTTGCTCCCCAATGGAGGATACCTGAGCCCTAGAATACCAAGCCAGCTAAGTTGTGATTTCACTGTTTAGCCAGTCTCTGGCCTTTACAGAGCATCTTAAAGATAGGATCTTTGCTGTTCACACATTATCTAAATGCATACAGCATCCCAGTGGCTGTGAGCCCAGGTCCTGGGATTCACCTCTACATTTGGCCTTAGACTATATATTTTTCTCCTTTCTTATTGCCAAGCCTTTCTACTGAGTATTCCATATCTGTTGCTTGGCCCTCTGCCTTCAATGCCGTGTCAAATGCCACCAGTGGTGTTCTAATGACAAAACTTTATTTCTGTGGGTTTATTGAAGTATTCTGCCACCATCGAACACCTTTTGTATTCTTGAAATTCTTCCTTCTCTTGGTTCAATAACATTTTTTTGTTTCCCTTAACCTTGATTCTAGGGCTGCCAGATTTAGCAAATAAAACTGCAGGCCACCCAAATTTGATTCTGTATAAATACGTATTTTATACTAAAAAATTAATTGTTGTTTATCTGAAATTCAAATTTAACTGGGTGTCCTGTATTTTATCTGATAACCCTACTTGGTGATGATGTATTTCTGCCTCTTTCCCTCCAGGCTTTGGTCTTTGTTCTTATTATTTATTTTATTCTCACTTGTACCTCTCTGAATTTATCTTTTCTACCAGATTCATATCACTTTTAGATCACCTGTCTTTTTCCTCTGAACTCCGTAAACACATTCAGCAGTTTTAATGCTTCCTTGTCACATATATTTTCTTCTATTGTCTTAAATCATTATTTGAATCTTTCCTGTGTTTATTAGTTATCACTGACATTTGATTTCACATTCCTGGAGGTGAGAATTCTTCTTTGTATCTCAAAGCCTATAGCATGGCTTCCATGTGTGAGCTGTCAACGAATATATGAAATTCCCATCTTTGTTCTCTACTCATCATAGTAATCTCTCACATGTTTATGCAATGCTGCCTGGAAACCCTACTACTGCATTCCCTTAGTCTATTCACTCTCCCGTTCTCCCGAATGTCACACCTCTTTCCCTCCTCACTCTTAGCTGATGACCTTGCTTCCTATATTGCTGGAAAAACTGAATCAATCAGAGAAAAATTCCATGAGCTCTCACTTGTATAACAAACAACCCACCAGTGTCTGCACCCACGTTTTCTGCCTTCCTTTCTGTAACAATGGATCACAATAGAAAAGTGTGCCTTTCTAAGGCTGACCCCTCCCTTTGTTCACTGGATGTCTTCTCCCTGACTGGCTCAAGGGTATTACCACAGCAGTTCTCACTCTGTTTCCTTATGTAATCATGTTTCTTCTTTCTATAATACAATTACCATTAGCATGCTTTAGCATTTCCCCTTTTAATGAGCAAACAAACCAACCTCCTTCTCCCTTAACATCAAATTACCCTCCAGCTACTGCACTATTTTTCTGCCCCTTTAATAACAAAACTCCTCCAAAGGGTGTGTACTTTGACTCCACTTTCTCTTTTGCTGTTTTCTCTTGAACCTACTGCCATCAGGATCTTTTCCCACCCACACCTGAACTGTTTGTGTCAAGGTTACTTATTAATTACCTCCAAATTGCCATACTAAACAGAAACAACTTAGACTTCACCTAACTCAGTCAGTCAGCAGTATGTGAACTGCGAGCATTGCTTTAGCAATCATCCCTCTCTCTTCTGTGTAATAAGTTTTGAAACATTCTTCAAATGGCATCTTTCCTCAGCTTCTACATCGCCACTCCCTTTTGGTTTTCCTTCTTCCTCATTAGCTGCTCCTCCTCAGTCTCTTCTGCCCATTACTTTTCATTTTCCTGATCCCCAAAAGGAGGAATGCTCCAGGGCTCAAACCCTGAACCTATTTTAAAAATCTATACTCACCGTCTGCTGATCTCATCCAATCTAATGGACTTAAATACTTTGTATATGCTAATGACTCCCAAGATTTTATCTCTATCCTGGGCCTTTTCCTTGAACTCCAGACTCATATTTCCATTTGTTTACACAACATCTCTACTTGGAAGTCTATGATAAATCTCAAACTGAAATGTCCAAAACTAAACTGGTTTCCCCACCCTTATCCCAAACCTGCTTCTCCCACCTTAATAACTCTTACATCTGTTGTATTAATAGTTGCACATATCAAAACTCTTGGAGCCATTTTGACATTTCATTTTCTCTCACACCCCACATCCAAATTAGTCATAAAATCCTGTTAGTTCTACCCTCAAAATGTATTCAGAATCTGACCATCCTCACTAACTCCATCTCTTGCCTACATTATTATAACAACCTTTGCCATCTTCCATCCTTTTCCCTCTCCCATCTGTTCTCCACACTGCAACCATAATGATCCTTTTAAAACATATCAGGTCATTCCTCTGTGCAAAATCCTCCAATGGCTTCCTATCTTGTAGTAAAAACCAAAAACTCCTGTCGTTGGTCTACAAGGTCCATACAAGGGCCATGTGATAGGGCCTCCTATAACTTTCTGACCACCAATCCACCCCTCTTCCACACTGGCTTCCTTGCTGTTTTTTGAAGGTCTCAAGAAAACTTTCACACTTTTTATTTGCTATTTCCTTAGCCTGAAATAATCTTTCCCTAGATACCCATCACTTCCTTCACAGCTCTACTCAAAAGTCACCTTATCACAGAGGCCTTTCCTGACTACCCTATAACATCCTTCTTCCCCTTCTCCCACTCCGTAATTCCCATCCCTACTATTCTGCTGAATTTTCTCCTTGGCAATTTCATGTCAAGATAGAAGTTTTTTTTTTACTATCTATTTCCCCAACTAGAATGTAAGCTTTGCCTGAACAGGGATTTGGTCTGTTTTGTCACTGCTATAAGTCTATACCTAGACCCATGCCTAGCCCCTGGCAAGCATTCAACAAATATTTTTGTGTACATAAATAATTGGAACTGTATACTGAATACATTAATCTTTCAGCTGAAGGGTTATAAAAGATTCACATGCTTAAGTATCAGAAAACCAAGGTTCATTCATCCCTCTGTTCATTCAACAAATACATATTAAACATATACAACGGGTCAAGTGTTTTCCTAAGCACTATACAGTGGAGTATGTAGAGTAGAAAAGAGAGGAGTCCCGTCTCTAATATTTACCAGCTGTGTTGTCTCTGGCAAACAAACAGCTCTCTAAATTTTGCATTGATCAGCAACATTAGATCAAGAAAACTATCCACCTTGTGGGGTTATTGAGAAGAACAAATAACATAGTGTTTTTACCTGAATGTGATTTGTAAACATTCAAGTGCTACACAAATGTAAATTATTACTGATTCTCATAACAACCTTATATGGCAAACAAGGCAGTATTTTTGCAATAGTCTCATTTTTTATTTTTAAAAAAAACAACAACTCAGAAAGGATGAATGATTTGTCCCCCAGTCATACAGTTAGTAAGTAGCAGAGCCAGAGCTGCATCTCAGGTCTTTGGGCCAACATCCTAGCCCTATTTCCATGGCACACATTCTTTAAATACTTCAATTTATATTTTATGAATTAATGAAATTATGCTTATGGAACCCTTTTAACATCTTTGGCAAAAGATCCAGAGAAGTATTTGCATTTGTTTCACAGGGCTGCCGTAACTAAGTACCACAAACTGGGTGGCATAAAAACAGAAATTTATTCTCTCACAGTCTGATATCAAGGTGTCAGCAGGACCATGCTCCCTCTGAAAGTTCTAGGGAAGAATGGTTCTTCGCTTACTTCTAGCTTCTGGTGTTTGCCCACAGTCCTTGGCATTCCTTTGCTTATACATGAACCACTCTAACATCCACCTCCATCATCACATGGTGTTCTCCCTGTGTCTGCGTGTTTGTGTGTAAATTACCTCTCTTTCAGGAAACCAGCCATCGTATTAGGGCCCACTCTACTCCAGTATGACCTCATCATAGCTTGATTACATCTGCAAAGACCCTGTTTCCAAATTAAGGTCACTTTCACAAGTACAGGGGTTTAAGACTTAAACATCTCTTTTGGGGGAATACAATTCAACTCACAACAGTATCTCAAAGGTCTAAAAACATATCCCAAAGAACAAGCCAGAAGAAGAAGTTAACATTGTTGGAAAGTATGCATGTCCAAAGACAGTCCAGCTGCACATGGAACAGATATAAACCAGAGTTTCCCTTGCAACTGACAAACAAGTAAAAAGAGAATCAACCTAAAGCCATGGAATTGTCATTTTGGTGAAAAAGAGTTTGGCAAATGCCCTGATTTCCCTGAGAGGCAAATTGATTCATAAAGTAATCTACCTTAATCGGCATTATATAATCCCGCTAAAGGATGTGCAATGAAAGCAGTGATGCAAGCAGGGCAGAGCTCAGGGAGAAATCTTGCCCTACATTGTTATGCAGCACTACTGCGAAGCTGGCACACCTTTCTGCTTGCGCTGCCTCTAGCACCTCACCCAGCAACTAACCCAGTTTAGTCAGACCTTCCAACGTTAAGGGAGGTTCTATATTTAGACAATGTTCCCTGCCTGAGGATGAACTGTACTGGCTGCAGTGTCACACCTTAACATAGCACTGTTCCTAATCTTTGTTTGTTGGGGGAAACCAGCAGCCTTCTCTGGCACATGAACTTAGAGAGACCCCAGAAGCTCATCTAATTCAACTCCTTTTTACAGCATCCAAGTGCAGACTTTGGAGCCACTGCCTGGGTTTGAACCATAGTCCCAACACTTTCTAGCTCTGGGACTATGGTTCTTACCATAGGGTGTCTTTGGACTAGTTCCTCAACCTCTCTTTGCCTCATTTTTCTCATCTCTAAAATGCAGACAATAGTACTATTTACCTCAAAGGGCATTTGAAATGATGAGTAGTCTATGTAAAGCACTAAATCAGTGCCTGAAACATAGTAAATTCAAAAGAAACTTTAGTCATTACTATTTTTATTGTTTCAGTTGTGCACACTAAGGCTCAGAGACATGATATGAGCTGCCCAGGTTAACCAGCAATTTAATATACACTCAGACCTGGAATTGGTCTATTGGGGCACTACCCTCTTATTTGGTCTATAGTTAGTACACTTAGAGTAGCTCCTTTGAGATGGGTAAGAAAGGTAGGAGTCATGCCTCACCAGTTCTATCGCTCTGGCTTTACTTTGTTTCCCAGACTGTATAATTGTCACTGTGAAATTTTGGGGATGGTCCTGGGAGGATGAGATAATAACAATAACAACAAGTTAGATTGGAGGGGTGTGAGACAAAAGGCAAGAAAACCACTTAGTGGCCATTACAATAGTCCAGCTGATAAACAATTAGATGAGAAGGGAAGAAAGATTGGGGAAATTAAGTTTATTTAAAAAATCATAATAAACCAAGGTGGCTTATTACTAGCAAAAAGCGCAAGGCCAGCCAAAATATAAGTGCCTTACCTGATAAGAGCATGAAGGAGGACTGTAGGCATGCATGACTGGTTTGGTAAAAGCATGTGATTACTTCAACCAGTTAGAAGTTAGGAGTAATGTAGAACTGCTGAGATACCTAAGTGGAATCATGTGAGATTTCAGCAACTATTTAAATCACATGAGGAATGTGAGGCAGGGGAGGGGGACTGTGGGAAGATTTACCCTTTCATCCTGCATCTATGCAAGAGGGTAGTAACAACTGAGGGTTGACAAACCCAAGAAAGCACCCTGATCTACACAGCACAGGAGAGACTTGTGTGGCACCAAATACTAGAAATATCTTGAGGAAAGGGACAGATGAATTTTCCTTAGGAAAAGGAAGGAAACTAATATTTTAAAAATATCTCTCTGCTCCAGGCATGTCAGCTCATCTAATCAAATTCTTGGGCCCCATGCCAGACCTCAAATTATAAAGGAGTTTAAATGGGGGTGCCCCCACTTTATAAGGAAGAGGAAGTATTGATATAAACTGGTAGGTGATTGGATGTGGGGATAAAAGGAAATGAGTCCTTGAGGATGATGCCCCAACTTCTGATGAGCAGTTTGGAAGATAGAGGCATTTCCCAGCATTTGGAATTAACAAAAAGCATTCCACATTCACTTCTGATTCTTTTAAAATACCTGAAGAGACTAGTAATCACAATAGCAGATATTTACTGTTCATACCCACTTTCTTATTTAGTCCTCAAAACATCTCTAGTAGGTAAATTATTCTTGTGTTTATTTTACAGATAAAATAATCAAGATTCAGAGAGATCACAGAACTCTGGTTTCCTGACACCGTATTATCAGCACTTCAAGTCTGTCAGGGTCATGGCAACAAGTCTTGAGGGGAAAGAGAACCAAATATGGCAGTAATCAAGGAAGCCACACCCAGAGGAGCTCTAGTCTAGAGTACAGTTGGGACCTTGGCTTCAAAATGCCACATCCAACTGGTAGGATAAGGAAAAAGTTCCAGCTTCATTCTATTCATAGTTTGTCGATCTTTGGCATGCTCAGAATGTAGGCCTTTGGCAAAATACGAAATCAATCTAATTGTCTATCAACAGATGAATAGATAAAGAAAATGTGATACATATACACAATGGAATAGTATTCATCTTTTAAAAAAAGATGGAAGTTCTGTAATTTGCCACAACATGGATGAATCTGGAGGCATGTTAAGTGAAATAGGCACAGAAATACTACTTGCTCTCACGTCTATGTGGAATCCAAAACAGTCAAATCCATAGATGTAGAGAGTAGAATGGTGGTTACCAGGTGGTATGGAGTGGGGAATGGGGAGATATTGATCAAAGGGTACAAAGTTTCAGTTAGACAGTGGGGAAGGTTTTCAAAATCTATTGCTTAGCATGGTGACCATGGTTAGTAATAATAATAATGTATGTTTTTAAATTGCTAAAAGAGTAGATTTTAAATGTTCTCACTGCAAAAAAATGTTAAGAATGTAAGGTGATTGATATGTTCATTAGTTTGATATAATCATTCCACAATGTATACGTATATCAAAATATCACATTGTACCCCATAAATATATATATCATTTGTCAATTAAAAATAAAACTTTGAAAAAAAATAATGTGGGCCTTTGGAATATCCTAAAGCAAATTCATTCATTCATTCACAAATATTTTTTAGTGCATACTATTGCCACGCTGGCCCTGTTCTAAAGGCTGGGGATACAGCCTAGGACAACACAGCCAAGGTCCCAATGCTCTGGCATTTACAGAAGGAAACAGACAATAAGCAAGTAAACAAAGAAGATACTTTCAGACAGTGATGACATTCTACAAAGAAAGTAAATCTGAGGCAGCTGGTGCAGGGAATGTGAGAGAGTATTCAGCATCATGGGGAGGGTGCGTACGAGAATGCACTTTCATCTACATAGTTCAGGAGAGTCTTGTGTGGTGAAAGAAGAGAGCTTTGCTAAGATCTGAGCAGAGCATTTTCCAGGGAAAGAGAAGAGCAGATACAAGACCCCGAGGGTAGGCCAAGTCAGAGTCTATGGAAGGACAGCAGGATATAAAGCTGGAGAGATAGACAGGGAACAGTCTATGTAGGTTTTAGCATGCTAAGAGGTTTAGACTTCATTCTAAATTCAAAGGAAAACCAGCGCAGCGGTTTAGGTGCAAGAGTTATTTATGTTTTTAAAAGATTCCCGTGGCTGCCACATAGAGAATGGATTGCAGGTAGCCCAAATGATAGCCACGAGAATAGTTAGGAGACTATTCCATAGCCTAAGATGAGGCATGCTAGTGGCTTGGATAAGGTTGAAAGCAGTGGAAATGAAAAGAAGTAGATGGAAGTGAATGAATACAGCATATCCCATATTTTGGGCAGAAAGCTAATGGACTAGATGTGGAGAGAAGCAGAAAAAAGGGGCTCATGAATGGAGTCATGTTGCAATATATGTGCATTAATCATCTGCTAGAGCAGCATCTTCTAGAATACATATATTTTAACCATGACCTATAGTAAATAATGCATCATGACCCAGGAAACAGTATGTAATAGAAACAAACCATCATGAAACAGCATTGATTTTTACCACACATAGTACACTCTGAATAGATCCTGTTCCTGGCTGCACCACCACCAACACCTTTTTTTTTTCAAATTCTGATCACAACTGATTAAACTGATTTCATGACCTATCAATGGGTCATGACTCACAGTTTGAAAATCTATGCTGGGCTGGACACAGTGCCTCTGCCTGTAATCCCACACTTTGGGAGGCCAAGGCGAGCAGATCACTTGAGCCCAGGAGTTCGAAACCAGCCTGAGCAACAGGGTGAAATCTAGTTTCTACAAAAAACAAAACAAAACAAAACAAAAAACCAGCTGGGTGTGGTGGCATGTGCCTGTAATCCCACTCACTCAAGAAGCTGAGGTGGGAGGATCACTTGAGCCCAAGATGCCGAGGCTTCAGCAAGCTGAGATCACGCCACTGCACTCCAGCCTGGGTGACAGAGTGAGACCCTGTCTCAAAAAAGAAAAGAAAATCTATGCTGGAAGGTCACAGAAGATTGTTTTATAGGTCTGAGTGTATGTTTTCCTAAACCTCCTTTCTCAGAAAGTTTACGCTTCTCTAGCCTCACTCTGTGTGGTTTGCTATGATTTGCATGCATTTGAACTCTCTACATCTGTATAAAGCATTCATTGCTTGTAGTTTCTCAAAGGATGCTTTTAACTCAAGTGTTAGTCCATCTGTTAAGACCTATTTATTGCTTTTTAAGAGAAAAAATTAAAAGCATATTAGGAATTCTAGGCTCACACTAACCAGGATTTTTTTTTCCTTTTGTAAAACCCTTCCATCTGTCTGCCCTCTTTTGGACATAACTCAAATAGGAGCACACATCTCATCAAATCAAATGTGGGTGCTGTCAAAAAGTCTGCCAAAATATCATGCCATTTGCTTTTTTAAAAAAGAAGAATTAAAATCAGATTTAACATAATTAGTTATTTGTTTTGTTGCTTTTCTTTCCATCCATTACAGAAACATAGACCTCAATTTACTACATGCAGGTTTATACAGTGGCCTTCTAGGGGTATTCCCAGATTACCCTAAGATAAACTAGATAGCACAGTTTTACTGGGGCAAAAATTAGCAGTAGAGAAAGAAACCATTGCAGGAGGACAGAGAGAACCAGAGGCTCTAGCTCTGAACCCCATAGGACAGAAACCCCAGGGTGAGGGCAATTACCCCATCTGGCTTTTCTCTCTCCTGCAGAGCCTAGCCCAGAGGAGTTTGCTCGGTACCCTGGCAAGTCATTTAATCTTTGACTAGTTCTTCTTGACCTAATCTTGTGATTTAAAATAATAGCTGTCTAACTACTCTTCCAAAGATCTTCTGAGAATAATCAGGAATTAAAGAGTCACATATAAGAAGATAAAGGAACTAACAGCTACTGCTCAGTTATCAGACAAAAAGCCCTGAAGTCTCTTGGACAGCCCTTCCTGGCAAAGATGGGTGATCCATGGTCTCAGGACTATGACTCCCCCGTAGCCAAGGGTGCTATAGCCTTAAAAACCTGCAGTGGTGGCAGGTGCTATGCACTGGTTAAGAGCAAAGATTCTGGTCAAGTAGACCCTGGTATTAAAATTTTGGCTCTACCATTTAGCTCTGTTTGACCTTGAACATATCACATAATCCTAATCCTCAGTTTTCTCATTAGGATGTTGGGAGATTAAATGAGAATAAATCATACAGAGCACTTGGCAAACCCTCTAGGAAAAATGAAACACACAAATGGCAGATACTATTGTTATTGTTACTGCTGTTATTATGAAAGAAAATCGCTCAAGTATGTTATAGGGGTAGAGCAATAAAAATGTGAAGTCTGTAAAAAAGGAAAAAGGTGTGCTTCAGATAAATATAATGATAAAAACCATATGCTTAGATTTGAAAAGCAATGACACAATACAAAATAAGAGACTGATGAAGCTGAAAAAGTGAAGCTGAAAATTACTTTAAAAGGAGTATTTAGTAAGAACTGCCATCCTGAATCAATTTAATGTCTTAATGGTTGGGTCCTGTGTAATCACATACATATCTTGTTATCTAATCATAGAGGCTTATTAAAGCAGAAGTTTATTTTTCCATTTCTCTTCACATCATTTTTATCTTTCATGTTACTTTCTCATTCTGTGGAATCCTCTTCAAGAAAGCTAATTTTTGTTTATGCAAAATATGCTTGTTATGGACTCTATCACATCTTTACTAATCCCTTACTATTGTTCTGTGATGCTAAATCCTTCTACGATTCTAATTAGTGTGCCCCTTCAGTAGTACTTGGGTATTCTATGTATGATATCTGAAATAGAAGTAATTAAAGGACATAGGGTACAAGAAATCTTCAAGTGTGACGATCCTGATAGAATAAAAATAACTGTTACAACATTTTGAGTGGGGTTTCAGCAGCATCTCTTTATCCATGGAATTTAGCATAACCTATTTACCTGGTCTCCCCATTTCAAAAATAACAATTTTGTCTCCAGTTTTCAGTTCAGTTCAGTGATTCTTTTAATGACATTTGACAAGGTTCTTTCTAATGCAGAACTTCTAAAATACATCTCCTAACTACCAAGGAAGAATATCTTTCCAGCCCAAATCAATCCAGTTGTAGGATACATGTATTTATGGAAAATGAAATATATTTAGTTGCACTTTCCCAGTGATTTATTATTTGATAATTTTTTAATCCTCATTTCTGATTGATTGGCATTTGGCAGTTATTCCCCAGACTCTCCATTGAGTGACTAATGACCAATAAACAAAATGTGCCAAGGAAATTGTAATGTAAAGAAATGCTGCCAGTTAAGAAAACTTGTTTGTAAAGTAAGTATGATTTTATAATGTGAATAACAAGTTCCTAACTTATCTGGGTTTATATTTAGATTTCTGCAGAACACTTTTCTTAAAGCATAACCTTAAGGCTGTACCATAAATGAAAAGCAAGTCCATATTAAAGCCCTACTTTAACTACTTAACATTATTGCACTTTATTTGTGCTTCACAGATACAGTATTTTTCACAAATTGAAGGTCTGTGGCAACCTTGTGTCAAGTAAGTTCCTATTTCCAATAACACATGCTCATTTTGTGTCTCTATGTACATATTGGTAATTCTTGCAATACTTCAAATTTTTTCATTATTATTATATCTGTTATGGTGATCTGTGATCACTGATCTTTGATATTACTATTATAACTGTTTTGAGGCACCACAAGTTGTGCCAAAATAAGATAGAAAACTTAATCAGTAAATGTTCTGTGTGTTCTGACTGCTCCACTGACTGGTCATTCCCTTGTCTCTGTCCCTCTCCTTGGGCCTCCCTATTCCCTGAGACACAACAATATCGAAATCAGGTTAATTAATAACCCTAGAGAAAAGAAGAGTCACACAACTCTCACATGAAATCAAAAGCTAGAAATAATTAAGCTTAGTGAGGAAGGCATGTCAAAAGCTGACCTAAGCCAAAAGCTAACCCTCCTGTGTCAAAGTTAGCCAACTTGTAAATGCAGAGGAAAAGTTACTGAATAAAATTAAAAGTGCTACTCCAGTGAACACAAGAATAATATGAAAGTCAAACAAGCTTATTGCTGATATGGAAAGAGAAAGTTTTAGTGGTTTGAGTAGATCAAACCAGCTACAACATTCCCTTAACCGAAAGCCTAATCCAAAGAAAGGCCCTAACTCTCTTCAATACTATGAAGGGTGAGTGAGGTGAGGAAGCTGCAGAAGAAAAGTTGGAAGCTAGCAGAGGTTGCTTCATGAGGTTTAATAAAAGGAAGCTATCTTCATAACATAAAAGTTCAAGGTAAAGGAGCAAGCCCTGATGTAGAAGCTGCTGTAAGTTATCCAGAAGATATAGCTAAGATCATTGATGCCATCTAGGACTTTTGGAGTAGTAGAGAAGTCAATGCTTTGCTCCAAGGCTTCAAAGAGCAAGCTGAAACTTCGATGGAGCTGGAGGCCATTACTCTAAGTGAAGTAACTCAGGAATGGAAAGCCAAATACCATATGTTCTCAGTTATAAGTGGGAGTTAAGCTATGAGGAAGCAAAGGCATGAGAATGATATAATAGACTTTGTGGTCTTGGCAGGGAAGGTTTGGAGAGGCGTGAGGGACAAACGACTACATATTGGGTACAATGTACACTGGTTAGGTGATGGGTGCACTAAAATCTCAGAAATCACCACTAAAGCACTAATCTATGTAATCAAAAAACACCTGTACCTCAGAAACTATTGAAATAAAAAAATTTAAAAAAAAAGCAATCTGACTCAAGAGTTAGGGGCTAATGCAGCTGGTGACTTTAAGTTGAAGCCAATGTTTATTTCCCATTCCAAAAATATTAGGATCCTAAGGAATCATGGTAAATCTACTCTGCCTGTGCTCTATAAATTGAATAACAAAGCCTGAATGACAGCAAATCTGTTTACAGCATGATATACTACATATTTTAAGCCCACTGTTGAGACCTACTGCTCAGAAAAAAAAAGCCTCCTTTCCTAATGCAACTGCTCATTGACAACACACTTGGTCATCTAAGAGTTCTGATGGAGATGTATAAGTAGACTAATAACGTTTTCATGCCTGTTAACACAACAGCCGTTCTGCAGACTATGGATCAAGAAGTAATTTTGACTTTCCATTCTTATTATTTAAGAAATACACTTTGTAAGGCTATAGCTGCCATAGATAGTGATTCCTCTGACGGATCTGGGCAAAGTAAATTGAAAACCTTCTGGAAAGAATTCACTATTCTTGATGCTGTTCATAACATTCATGATTCAAGGGAGGACGTCAAAATGTCATCATTAACAGTATTTTGAAAGAAGTTGACTCCACCCCTCATGGTTGACTTTGAGGGGTTCAAGACTTCAGTGAAGGATGTATCTGCACAGCAAAGAAAGCAGAATAAGAAGTGGAGCCTGAAGACATGACTGAATTGCTGCAATCTCTTTATAAAACTTTCATAAGTTAGGAGTTGCTTCTTAGGGATTAGCAAAGAAAGTAGTTTCTTGAGGTGGAATCTACTCTTGGTGAAGATGCTATGAATATTGTTGATATGACAAGAAAGGATTTAGAATATTACATAAACTTAGTTGATAAAGCTGTAGCAGGGTTAGAGAAGATTAACTACAATTTTGAAAGTTCTACTGTGGGTAAAATGCTATCAAACAGCATCAAATGCTATGGAGAACTCTTTTGTGAAAGGAAGAGTCAATCAGTATGTCAAACTTCATTTCTGTCTTTCTTTGTTCAATTGCCACAGTCACCACCACCTTGATCAATCAGCAGCCATCAAATTCTGAGGCAAGACACTCCACCAACAAAAAGATAATGACTCGCTGAAAGCTCAGATGCTCATTAGCATTTTTTAACAATAAAGTATTTTTAATTAAGATATGTACATTATTTTTAGACAATGCTATTGCACATTTAACAGACTATAGTATAGTATGAACATAACTTTTATATGCACCAGAAAGCCAACAAATTTGTATGAGTCACTTTATTGTGATAGTCCTTTTAATGTGGTGGTCAAAACCATGCCTGCAATATATCTGAGGTATTCCTGTATATGTTATTGGCAGACTCTGCAATATAGTCACTTACTGCATCAGTTTGCTTGAGAATTAGGGGTTTTCGAGAATGTTGGACCTTCAATGCTAAAACCAGAAAGTCCCCAGCAAACTGGGAGAAGTTGTTCACCCTATTCTGAAGCTACCTTAGTTATGATTTCCTTCTACTCTTTTCCTGCTTAGAAAGGCAATCTTCTCACTTTTGAGCATGTAGCTAGCAGTATAAACTATAAAGAGAAGATGATTACAAAAACTACTTTCAGGTACCATTTGTGCCCAACTTTACATTTAAACATTATGCTATACAATGTAAGAAGCACAGAACAAGACAGGAAAAATGATTTATTGCTAACAGGCAGATTTTGTTTCTTTCTTTGAGCTTATCTTTACAGTTTAATTCTTCTGCAATTGTTACTCATTATTTATGCTTTTAAAAAATCGCCCTGTTACCTTATGATCCAGCAATTCCACTCCTAGGTATATATCCAAAATAACTGAAAATAGGGACTCAAACAGATACTTGTACACCAATGTTCATTGCAGCATTATTCACAATAGTCAAAAAGTGGAAACAACTCACATGTCCCTCGAGAGATGGATAGATAAGCAAGACTTGTTATATACATACAATAGAATATTATTCAGTCATAAAAAGGAATGAAATTCTGACATATGCTACAAAATGGATGGACCTTGATGATATTATGCTAAGTTAAATGAGCTAAATACAAAAGGATTAATATATGATTCCACTTATATGAAATATCTAGAATAGGCAAATTCATAGACAGAAAAAGTAACCTGGAGTTTACCAGGGGCTAGGGAGAGGGAGAATGGGGAGTTACTGCTTAATGGTTATGAAGTTTCTGTTTGGAGTAATGAAGAAGTTTTGGAAATAGTAGTAATGATTACACAACATTGTGAATGTAATTACAGTCATGTGCCACATAATCATGTTTTAGTCAATGAGAAACCACATATAAAATGGTACTCTCATAAGATGATAATGGAGTGGAAAAATTCCTATCACCTAGTGATGTCATAGCTGTGGTAACTTTGTATTGTGATACATTACCTTTTCTATGTTTAGAAAGGTTTAGCTATGCAAATACCATTGTGTTACAATTGCCTACAGTATCTATTCAGTACGGTAACATGCTGTACAGGTTTGTAGCCTGGAAGCAGTAGGCTATACCACATAGCCTAGGTATGTAGTAGGCTATACCATCTAGATTTTTGTAAGTGCACCCTATGACATTTGCACAATGATAAAATAGCCTAATAATGCATTTCTTAGAATGTATCCCTGTTATTAAGTGACATATGACTAATGTGACTGAATTGCACACTTTAAAATGATAAATTTTATGTTATATATATTTTACTACAATATAAACATACCGAAAAATTACATCTAAGGAATGGAAAAAGTCAACAAGGAAACTGTAGGCAAAGTATTCAAGTTTATGGCTAATCTAGTAATAAAACCATTAAACAAGCTGGGTTTGCTAAACTCAGAATTATATCCGGTGAAATATGAAGTGGATCTCTCTCTTATGCCTTCAACATATCTCCGTTTTCTATACTTAGATCTCTAGTCAAAGGTTAAGCATTTTCCAAATATATTCTCTATTACGAGTACCTTAGACATGTGTGGGTGAGATTAGCTGCTTAAGTACCAGAGGAGAGGTAGCTCTTCAATTGAAACTAATGAGTAATAACCTATGTACTTAATAACACCAGTCTTCAGAAACATAAGTCATCTCAGACTTGAGGTACAAAAAAATGCACTTCAGAGTTGAAATATACCAGGAAGAGGCCTCTTTCAGGCTTCATCCTACAAGGCTCCATAAACTCAGAATCTTGTTTCCAATTATCCATTCCTATAGTAACTCTCTCCCAAATTGTACCTGCAAAAGGTTCTTTTGCATATATTAATAGATGTCCAATTTTTCTAGCACATCTGTTGAAAAGATTATATTTTCTAATTGAATCACCTTGGTACCTTTGTCAAGAATCAGCTGACTATATCTGGCGAGGTCTAATTTTAGACCCTCTATTCTTTTCTTTAAAATAATTTCAACTTTCATTTTAGATTCAGGGGCACATATGCAGGTTTGTTATCTGGGTATCTTGTGTGATGCTCAGGTTTGGGGTACAATTGATCCCATCACCCAAGTACTGAGCATAGTAACCAATAGTTAGTTTTTCAACTTTTGTCCCCCTTCCTCCCTCCCTCCTCTAGTAGTTCTCACTGTCTATTGTTGCCATCTTTATGTTCATGAGTACCCATTGATTAGCTTCCACTTATGAGAACATGCAAAGACCCTCTGTCTTATTGTTTATCTATATTTCTATCATTATGCCAAAATCAAAGCACCATGTATCTGATTTTAAGACACTATAATTCCTCCAACTTTGTTCTTTATTTTCAAAATTTGTCTATACTAGATTTTTTTTGTTTCTTTATAAATTTTAGAATGAATTTTTCAATTTCTACCAAGGAAAGCCTGCTAAGATTTTGACATCTTAACAGTATTGAGTCATCCAATTCATGAGCATGGTATATCTCTCCAACTGTTTAGATTTTCTTTAATTTCTCACAACAATGTTTTATAGTTTTAAGAGTACAGGACTAGTACATATTTTACTAAATGTATTCCTAAATATTACACAGTTTTTAATACTATTACAAATGGCATTGATTTCATTGAAATTTCTAATTGTTCATTGTAAGTACCCTAAATTATTATTATGCACAGTAGTTATGTTCTATAAAGTCTCCACAAACCTGAATTAGCAAATACTAAACCATTGTTCCTAGGGAAAATAAAGATAAGGTTCCTGCAAGTCTCTGGTAATCTTTTTATCAACAGATCAGTACAAAATCTTGTTTTATGCATATTTATGCTTAAAGACATGTTATTTCTTATATATTGTTGACTCATTAACATTGAACTCATAGCCAACAACACTGTAACTCATGCCTGAACAAAGCTTATTTGACACACATATTTTCTTTGTAAGGCATATCACAGCCTTCCTGCACTTAAGAATACTAGACAGCACTTCAGCAATATGATTGGGGGACATTTTGAACAGCAAAACCACCCAAAAAAACCAAAATTATGCAAAAAGTGGCATTAAATAGAGCACAAAAAGGGCACTTGTTTATAGTATGAGAGATGAAATAAGAAGACAGAGCATCATCTTGTTCAACATCAGCAGGGAATATGAGCATCAGGTGACTTAAATTTTTCACTGCTCTGTGCATGTCCACAAGTGAGTGTGAGAGTGCCAGGAGTATACATTTGGGGGTTACAAATAAATTAAAATTGCCTAAAACTATAGGCAAATTCCAAAGTACAGAATCTGCTAAAATGAGGATGGTATATATAAATAGATTTCGTTTTCCAATTGTTTACACAATTCATATTGACCTTGTATGCTGTGACTTTGCTGAACTCACAAGTTTTAGTCATTTTTTGGAGAGGTCTTAGGATTTTCCACATAGATTATTTTGTAATCTGTAAACTCTTCTATACTGATTTTCTGCATACATCTCCCATCAATTATTAAGAGAGGAATGTTGAAGTCTCCAACTATAATTATGGATTTCTATTTCTCACTTCAGTTATATGAGTTTTTGTATCATGTATTTTAAATCTCTGCTATTATGCACATACATATTTGTAATTGTTATGTCCTTTTCATATATTGATCAATTTATCATTATCTCTAGTAATATTCCTTGTTCTGAAATTTATTTTATATAATATTAATATAATCGCCCCAGCTTACTTTAAAGTGGTGCATGCATATTATGTCTTTATCTATTTTTAATTTATCTGTCTTTAGCATTAAAATTGCTTTCTTAGAAACAACATATAGCTGGGACTTGATTTTTAATCCAATAAGACAATCTCTTCCTTTTAGCTGGATTCTTTAGATCATTTATATTTAGTGTGAATATTGATATGGTTGGCTTTATATATCTAGCATCTTATTATTTGTTTTCTATTTGTCCCAATTATCCTTTGTTTCTTTTTTCCATTTTCCTGCTTTCTTCTGGAGTAATTGGTTATTTTTATAATTTCACTTTATTTTCATCATGGTCTTATTAGTTATATCTCTTTGTTTTATTTTACTATTGCTCTAGGATTTGTTAAGGGATAATGAGACCATCACTCAATACCTCAAATAAAAAAATGAGAAAAGAAGGGCCATGCTGATTAGACAGACACAGTATCTCAAATTAGAGCAGATGACTGATTATATATTTATTTAAGGGAAGTGTGGAGCTCAGGGATTGGCAGACCTTAAGGGGAAAAACTAGATCAAGACTGACATCATCCGTAGAAGTATGGTTACTGATATCCATACAGATGATAACATATCATCTGTAGAGTTCATCCTAGATTGACTGACTTCGCCAGTGAGGCGCTGAAGCTGAGGTGAGTTGCTGATTGATTAAACAGGTATAAAACCAGTTCTGGTAGCTACCGATTACCAGGGTTAAACTTTTTTCTAAATTTTAGAAATTGTTTAAAACTTCTAATGTTTTAAACATATCTCTCTAATTTATCACATCTACCTTCAAAAAATATTATAATACTTCATGTATATCATAAGAATCTTAACACAGTACACTTCCATTTCTCCCCTTCTGTCTTTCATACTATTATGATGTTATTTTATTTCTGTATGTATTGTTATTCACAAAACATATTGTTCTTATTTTTAAGTAGTCATCTTTTAAAGAGTATTTAAATGAGAAAAATGTCCTTTATATTTACCTATATATTTGTCATTTTCAGTCCTTTTCATGTCTTCACATAGATTCATATTTCCATCTAGTCTAATTTTCATTCTGCTTAAATAATTTGGTTTTACATTCTTGCAGTGTAGTCTGCTGCTGCTGAATTGCTCTGCTTTTTTAAAAATGGGACTATCTTTTTTTTTGCCTTTATTTTTTGAAAGATATTTTTGTTGGGTATAAAATCCTAGGTTGACAGATTTTTCCCCCTTCCATATTATAAAGATGCTATTCCATTATCTTCTGATTGCATGTTTTTTTAACAAGAAATATGCTATAATTTATATATTTATCCCTCTTCATGTAACATATCTCCAGCTGCTTTAAGATTTTGTCTTTGTCACTGGACTTCAGAAGTTCCTTGGGTGGTTTTCTTCTGCTTCTTCTACTTGGGATACATTAAACCTCTTGGATATATGGACTTGCAGAGTTTATCATATTTGTACTTTTTTACTGTTATTTCTGCAAATATGTATATATCCCTCCTTCTTATTTTCTCCTTCTGGGCTCCAACTACATGTATAGCAAATCACCTAATAGTGTTCTGCAAATCACTGATTTTCTTGTTACTGACATTTTTTCTTTGTATATTTCATTGTGGTAAGTTTATACTGTGATGTCTTCATAAACACTAATCTTTTATTCTGCTAAATTCTAATTACCCATTAATCCCACTTATTTTCCATTTCTGACACCGTATTTTTTATTTCTAGAAGTTCATTTGGAGTCTTTTTTATATCTTGCCTTTCTTTCATCATTTTTATGCTTTCCTCTCCCTTCTAAAACATATGGAGATAGGTGTTTTAATGTCCTTGTCAGATAATTCCATTATCTTTGTGGTTTCTGGATATGCTTCTATTGATTTTTCTCCCGGTTATGAGTAGTACTTTTCTTCTTCTTTAAATGTCTGGTAATTTTTGCTGAATGTAGGACATTCTGAGGTTTCTGTTGTTGGGTATAAGTATGTCACATTTCTTTAACTATTGCCAAGTTTGTTCTGGGATGAACTTAAGTTACTTGGACTCATTTTGATCATTATTTTGCTCTTAAGTTTTGTTAGTGTGGATTCTAAGCAACTTTTAATCTAGGGTTAATTTGGCCTCATGATTATGGCTATACCTCTCCAAAGATTCTACTTTAGACTCTTTATATTAGGATGTCTTACCACTCTGGCTAGTGAGAACACCAACTATTTCCAGGCCTATACAATCTACCTACTCCTTTCCAGAGTTCTTTACATGACTTTAGGTAATTTTCTTACATACATAAGCAGATAATTTATCATCCAAAGACGCATGGGTTCTCTTTGGAGATACCAGAAGATCTTTCTCTGTGCAGGTCTCACCTCTCTCGTATTTTGCCCTGAAAATTCTAGCCACCTTGGTCTGTCTAAACTGCAAACTCTGCTTTTTAAACTCAGCCTGTCCGTCTCTGTGTGGGTTTCCCTTCCCTGTGCTGCATTCTAGAAATTCCTTCTAGGTAATGAACTGTTAGAATTGTAGGGTCACCTCATTTGTTTTCTTCATCTCAGGGATAACTGCCCCGTACCACTTGTCTAATGCTTGAAACCTACTGTTTCATCTACTTTGTCCAGTTTTATAGCTGCTTAAGGAAGGTGAGTGAATATGGTTCTTGTTATCCCAACATGACCAGAAGTTCCCTGAGGGGTTCTTTTTAATATAAGACATTTTTTACATAGGTGTAAAGTTTAATTGAAATAAATGTGTGTAGGGCCGAATAGGAACAGCTCCGGTCTACAGCTCCCAGCGTGAGTGACGCAGAAGACGGGTGATTTCTGCATTTCCATCTGAGGTACCAGGTTCATCTCACTAGGGAGTGCCAGACACTGGGCGCAGGTCAGTGGGTGCGCGCAACGTGCGCGAGCCTAAGCAGGGTGAGGCATTGCCTCACTTGGGAAGTGCAAGGGGTCAGGGAGTTCCCTTTCTGAGTCAAAGAAAGGGGTGACGGACGGCACCTGGAAAATCGGGTCACTCCCACCCGAATACTGCGCTTTTCCGACGGGCTTAAAAAACGGTGCACCACGAGATTATATCCTGCACCTGGCTCAGAGGGTCCTACGCCCACAGAGTCTCGCTGATTGCTAGCACAGCAGTCTGAGATCAAACTGCAAGGCGGCAGCGAGGCTGGGGGAGGGGCGCCCGCCATTGCCCAGGCTTGCTTAGGTAAACAAAGCAGCCCGGAAGCTCGAACTGGGTGGAGCTCACCACAGCTCAAGGAGGCCTGCCTGCCTCTGTAGGCTCCACCTCTGGGGGCAGGGCACAGACAAACAAAAAGACAGCAGTAACCTCTGCAGACTTAAATGTCCCTGTCTGACAGCTTTGAAGAGAGCAGTGGTTCTCCCAGCACACAGCTGGAGATCTGAGAACGGGCAGACTGCCTCCTCAAGTGGGTCCCTGACCCCTGACCCCCGAGCAGCCTAACTGGGAGGCACCCCCCAGCAGGGGCACACTGACACCTCACACGGCAGGGTACTCCAACAGACCTGCAGCTGAGGGTCCTCTCTGTTAGAAGGAAAACTAACAAACAGAAAGGACATACACACCAAAAACCCATCTGTACATCACCATCATCAAAGACCAAAAGTAGATAAAACCACAAAGATGGGGAAAAAACAGAACAGAAAAACTGGAAACTCTAAAAAGCAGAGCGCCTCTCCTCCTCCAAAGGAACGCAGTTCCTCACCAGCAACGGAACAAAGCTGGATGGAGAATGACTTTGATGAGCTGAGAGAAGAAGGCTTCAGACGATCAAATTACTCTGAGCTACAGGAGGACATTCAAACCAAAGGCAAAGAAGTTGAAAACTTTGAAAAAAATTTAGAAGAATGTATAACTAGAATAACCAATACAGAGAAGTGCTTAAAGGAGCTGATGGAGCTGAAAACCAAGGCTCGAGAACTACGTGAAGAATGCAGAAGCCTCAGGAGCCGATGCGATCAACTGGAAGAAAGGGTATCCGCGATAGAAGACGAAATGAATGAAATGAAGCGAGAAGGGAAGTCTAGAGAAAAAAAGAATAAAAAGAAATGAGCAAAGCCTCCAAGAAATATGGGACTATGTGAAAAGACCAAATCTACGTCTGATTGGTGTACCTGAAAGTGATGGGGAGAATGGAACCAAGTTGGAAAACACTCTGCAGGATATTATCCAGGAGAGCTTCCCCAATCTAGCAAGGGAGGCCAACGTTCAGATTCAGGAAATACAGAGAACACCACAAAGATACTCCTCAAGAAGAGCAACTCCAAGACACATAATTGTCAGATTCACCAAAGTTGAAATGAAGGAAAAAATGTTAAGGGCAGCCAGAGAGAAAGGTCGGGTTACCCACAAAGGGAAGCCCATCAGACTAACAGCAGATCTCTCGGCAGAAACCCTACAAGCCAGAAGAGAGTGGGGGCCAATATTCAACATTCTTAAAGAAAAGAATTTTCAATCCAGAATTTCATATCCAGCCAAATTAAGCTTCATAAGTGAAGGAGAAATAAAATCCTTTACAGACAAGCAAATGCTGAGAGATTTTGTCACCACCAGGCATGCCTTAAAAGAGCTCCTGAAGGAAGCACTAAACATGGAAAGGAACAACCGGTACCAGCCACTGCAAAATCATGCCAAAATGTAAAGACCATCGAGCCTAGGAAGAAACTGCATCAACTAACGAGCAAAATAACCAGCTAACATCATAATGACAGGATCAAATTCACACATAACAATATTAACTTTAAATGTAAATGGACTAAATGCTCCAATTAAAAGACACAGACTGGCAAATTGGATAAAGAGTCAAGACCCATCAGTGTGCTGTATTCAGGAGACCCATCTCACATGCAGAGACACACATAGGCTCAAAATAAAAGGATGGAGGAAGATCTACCAAGCAAATGGAAAACAAAAAAAGGCAGGGGTTGCAATCCTAGTCTCTGATAAAACAGACTTTAAACCAACAAAGATCAAAAGAGACAAAGAAGGCCATTACATAATGGTAAAGGGATCAATTCAACAAGAAGAGCTAACTATCCTAAATCTATATGCACCCAATACAGGAGCACCCAGATTCATAAAGCAAGTCCTGAGTGACCTACAAAGAGACTTAGACTCCCACACAATAATAATGGGAGACTTTAACACCCCACTGTCAACATTAGACAGATTAACGAGACAGAAAATCAACAAGGATACCCAGGAATTGAACTCAGCTCTGCACCAAGCGGACCTAATAGACATCTACCGAACTCTCCACTCCAAATCAACAGAATATACATTTTTTTCAGCACCACATCACACCTATTCCAAAATTGACCACATACTGGGAAGTAAAGCTCTCCTCAGCAGATGTAAAAGAATAGAAATTATAACAAACTATCTCTCAGACCACAGTGCAATCAAACTAGAACTCAGGATAAAGAATCTCACTCAAAACCGCTCAACTACATGGAAACTGAACAACCTGCTCCTGAATGACTACTGGGTACATAACGAAATGAAGGCAGAAATAAAGATGTTCTTTGAAACCAACGAGAACAAAGACACAACATACCAGAATCTCTGGGATGCATTCAAAGCAGTGTGTAGAGGGAAATTTATAGCACTAAATGCCCACAAGAGAAAGCAGGAAAGATCCAAAATTGACACCCTAACATCACAATTAAAAGAACTGGAAAAGCAAGAGCAAACACATTCAAAAGCTAGCAGAAGGCAAGAAATAACTAAAATCAGAGCAGAACTGAAGGAAATAGAGACACAAAAAACCCTTCAAAAAATTAATGAATCCAGGAGCTGGTTTTTTGAAAGGATCAACAAAATTGATAGACCGCTAGCAAGACTAATAAAGAAGAAAAGAGAGAAGAATCAAATAGACGCAATAAAAAATGATAAAGGGGATATCACCACCGATCCCACAGAAATACAAACTACCATCAGGGAATACCACAAACACCTCTATGCAAATAAACTAGAAAATCTAGAAGAAATGGATAAATTCCTGGACACATACACTCTCCCAAGACTAAACCAGGAAGAAGTTGAATCTCTGAATAGACCAATAACAGGAGCTGAAATTGTGGCAATAATCAATAGCTTACCAACCAAAAAGAGTCCAGGACCAGATGGATTCACAGCCGAATTCTACCAGAGGTACAAGGAGGAACTGGTACCATTCCTACTGAAACTATTCCAATCAATAGAAAAAGAAGGAATCCTCCCTAACTCATTTTATGAGGCCAGCATCATTCTGATACCAAAGACAGGCAGAGACACAACAAAAAAAGAGAATTTTAGACCAATATCCTTGATGAACATTGATGCAAAAATCCTCAATAAAATACTGGCAAACCAAATCCAGCAGCACATCAAAAAGCTTATCCACCATGATCAAGTGGGCTTCATCCCTGGGATGCAAGGCTGGTTCAATATACACAAATCAATAAATGCAATCCAACATATAAACAGAGCCAAAGACAAAAACCACATGATTATCTCAATAGATGCAGAAAAAGCCTTTGACAAAATTCAACAACACTTCATGCTAAAAACTCTCAATAAATTAGGTATTGATGGGACGTATTTCAAAATAATAAGAGCTATCTATGACAAACCCACAGCCAATATCATACTGAATGGGCAAAAACTGGAAGCATTCCCTTTGAAAACTGGCACAAGATAGGGATGCCCTCTCTCACCACTCCTATTCAACATAGTGTTGGAAGTTCTGGCCAGGGCAATTAGGCAGGAGAAGGAAATAAAGGGTATTCAATTAGGAAAAGAGGAAGTCAAATTGTCCCTGTTTGCAGATGACATGATTGTATATCTAGAAAACCCCATTGTCTCAGCCCAAAATCTCCTTAACCTGATAAGCAACTTCAGCAAAGTCTCAGGATACAAAATCAATGTACAAAAATCACAAGCATTCTTATACACCAACAACAGACAAACAGAGAGCCAAATCATGAGTGAACTCCCATTCACAATGGCTTCAAAGAGAATAAAATACCTAGGAATCCAACTTACAAGGGATGTGAAGGACCTCTTCAAGGAGAACTACAAACCACTGCTCAAGGAAATAAAAGAGGATACAAACAAATGGAAGAACATTCCATGCTCATGGGTAGGAAGAATCAATATCGTGAAAATGGCCATACTGCCCAAGGTAATTTATAGATTCAATGCCATCCCCATCAAGCTACCAATGACTTTCTTCACAGAATTGGAAAAAACTACTTTAAAGTTCATATGGAACCAAAAAAGAGCCCACATCGCCAAGTCAATCCTAAGCCAAAAGAACAAAGCTGGAGGCATCACACTACCTGACTTCAAACTATACTACAAGGCTACAGTAACCAAAACAGCATGGTACTGGTACCAAAACAGAGAGATAGATCAATGGAACAGAACAGAGCCCTCAGAAATAATGCCACATATCTACAACTATCTGATCTTTGACAAACCTGACAAAAACAAGCAATGGGGAAAGGATTCCCTATTTAATAAATGGTGCTGGGAAAACTGGCTAGCCATATGGAGAAAGTTGGAACTGGATCCCTTCCTTACACCTTATACAAAAATCAATTCAAGATGGATTAAAGACTTAAACGTTAGACCTAAAACCATAAAAACCCTAGAAGAAAACCTAGGCAATACCATTCAGGACATAGGCATGGGCAAGGACTTCATGTCTAAAACACCAAAAGCAATGGCAACAAAAGACAAAATTGACAAATGGGATCTAATTAAACTAAAGAGCTTCTGCACAGCAAAAGAAACTACCATCAGAGTGAACAGGCAACCTACAAAATGGGAGAAAATTTTTGCAACCTACTCATCTGACAAAGGGCTAATATCCAGAATCTACAATGAATTCCAACAAATTTACAAGAAAAAAGCAAACAACCCCATCAAAAAGTGGGCGAAGGACATGAACAGATACTTCTCAAAAGAAGCCATTTATGCAGCCAAAAAACACATGAAAAAATGCTCATCATCACTGGCCATCAGAGAAATGCAAATCAAAACCACAATGAGATACCATCTCACACCAGTTAGAATGGCGATCATTAAAAAGTCAGGAAACAACAGGTGCTGGAGAGGATGTGGAGAAATAGGAACACTTTTACACTGTTGGTGGGACTGTAAACTAGTTCAACCATTGTGGAAGTCAGTGTGGCGATTCCTCAGGGATCTAGAACTGGAAATACCATTTGACCCAGCCATCCCATTACTGGGTATATACCCAAAGGATTATAAATCATGCTGCTATAAAGACACATGCACACGTATGTTTATTGCGGCATTATTCACAATAGCAAAGACTTGGAACCAACCCAAATGTCCAATAATGATAGACTGGATTAAGAAAATGTGGCACATATACACCATGGAATACTATGCAGCCATAAAAAATGATGAGTTCATGTCTTTTGTAGGGACATGGATGAAATTGGAAATCATCCTTCTCAGTAAACTATCACAAGAACAAAAAACCAAACACCACATATTCTCACTCATAGGTGGGAATTGAACAAAGAGATCACATGGACACAGGAAGGGGAATATCACACTCCGGGGACTGTTGTGGGGTGGGGGGAGGGGGGAGGGATAGCATCAGGAGATATACCTAATGCTATATGACGAGTTAGTGGGTGCAGAGCACCAGCATGGCACATGTATACATATGTAACTAACCTGCACAATGTGCACATGTACCCTAAAACTTAAAGTATAATTAAAAAAAATAAAAAAAAGAAAAAAAAAGAAAAAAAGAAAAAAAAGAAATAGATGTGTGTATATATATACACACACACACAGGCGTGTGCACGTGCACACACACACACACACACAAGAATATTATTCAACCTCAAAAATGAAGGAAATCCTGCCATTTGCAACAACATGAATGAACCTGGAGGACATTATGCCAAGTGAAATAAACCAGACACAGAAGGACAAATACTACATGATGCCATGTGTTATGAGAAATTGAAAACAGTCAAACTCATAGAAAAAGAGTAGAATTATGGTTACCAGGGACTTGAGTGAGGAGGAAATGGTAAAGTATTAGTCAAAGGATACCAAGTTTCAGTTAGATGAGATGATTAAGTTTTAGAGATGCACTATACAGTATAGTGCCTACGGTTAAGAGTACTGTATTTAATATTTTAAAATTTGCTGAGAGGGTAGATCTTATATTAAGTGTTCTTATCACAAAATAATAATAATAACAGTACACAAAGAAGCCAGGAGGAAACATTTGTAGGTGGTGGATACGTTTATGGCATAGATTGTGATAATGGTCTCATAGGTGTATACTTATCTTCAAACTCATTAAGTTTTATACATTAGGTATGTATACCTTTTTGTATGTCAATCATACCTACGTAATAATCCATCATACATAATACAGTAATTTTTTAAATAAAATAATTTAATCATTTTTAAAGGACAGGTGTTTTGCTTTGTTTTTTTGTTTAATAATTAATTAATACTTAAATTAATGTTTAATCACGCATAGTAGTTAAGTGCATGGACACTGGAATCAGGCTGTCTCAATCTTGGTCCCACCATTTACAAGCTGTATGAGACTGATTCATGTACTCATTCCCTCTTTGCCCCTGCTTCCTCATCTGTAAAATGAAAGTGATAATAATATCAATTTTATAGGGCTGTTGTGAACATTAAATGAACTATATGTGTGTAAAGAACTATATCAATTATCTATTGCTGCATAAAAAGCCTGTATTACAAAATATTCCAAAACTTATTTGCTTAAAATAAGAACCATTTATTTAGCTCACAATTGGGTAGGTCACAATTTGGGCTGTGCTTCTCTGGGAGTTTCTTCCCCTGGTCTCAGTGCAGCTTACTCCAGTGTATACAGTCCATCATTGACCAACTATTCATCCTGCTTCTGGAGTTTAACTCATTGTTGGCTCTAATGACGGACGTAAGTAGACCTTGTGCCCCAATCCTCCCACAGAGTAGCCTGGGCTTATTCACAGGACTGTTCAGGCATCTAAGAGCAGCAACAGAGCAACTCCACTACTCAAGCACTTTTAAAATCCACCTGTGTTACATTTGCTATTTTTCTCATTTACCAATACAAGTCATACTTGCCTAGCCCAGAGTTAGTATAGGAAGTTACCATCAGTGGTATAGATATGGAGAGGGGACAAATTTGTAGACATTTTTGAAATATACCATAGAACATAGCAAAATTGTAACTATTTAATACATGTTATTTTTTTCTTTACATTATTGTAATATATCGTAAATACAATAAGCACATACTAGTTATTATTTACAAATAATAGATAGTAATAAAAATCATGTAGCCAAGGCATTATTTATTAAGTCCATCACATCAGCGCGCTGTTACGGCTAAAATAAATGTCTTTGTCTTGGTCCAGCTGATCTTTTCACTCTGCCTCTGTGCAATTATTACAACTTCAGGGGACATCTCTTGCCTCCAGTTCTACAATCACGTTCTGCTGCAAAATCCCTTCTCTCTGCACTATTCAGTGAGAACAGTTGTATAAATCACCCAGAATGTTGGCAAGAAAAGAGCTACTTCTGGGCTGAGTGCTTTTTGGAAAAAATCTTTCCTGCTACCCAGAAGTCATTTACATAGGTTAATTCCTGGGGGTTAAAATCCATGGCACCCCTTTTGCTGCTGCAGCTGTGAGAAAAACTGCCTTTTTGCAGCATCACAGAGGGATTACTGCTTAAGCATTTTATGCACACTTACATGCAGGCACTCCTGGCATCAGAAATACTGTTTATTGGCCCTGCACATTTAGGTCTGAATAGCCCTCCCTCCCTGGATTGTTATTCCCCTGACACCAAATGTCACATTTATTGCCCCAATGAAGTATTGCCTGAATCCTCCTGGATCAAGCACTCATCTGCAAATCATTGCTCAATCATTCTCTGGTCCTACATTCCCAAACTCGATTTAATCACAGATAAGTGTGTTCACAGCCCACAAGTCTTCACTGAACCTCAATAACCTACAAGTCACCTACTTATCTGCGGCAGGATGATTCACTGAGATATTTATTTTACCTCGTTCTTACTGCAGTAGGAGAATACAAAGAATAAAAGGGAAATTTTCCTCATCCTTCCTCCCTTCCAAGAATAATCATGTCCCTGTGATCAGTCTCCCTTGATCTGTGGGAATTATTGTAGTAGATTCTTTGTTTTCCAGAAGAGACCCTGAAGGCAACACCCTTCCCACTACCCCAACCTCATTCTAGATATTTGGGAAGAAGCTGGTACTTGGGAAACAGGGATTAACAGCCTGAACTCTGGAGAGAGAGAGGGCAAGAGAGAGAGAGAGATTCCTACAGAGTGAAAGAGTTTGGGGAAGGGAGGGGAATACTGTTTATTTCAAGTGTGGATAGACGACTTGAATCCCTTTTCCATGCAGCGGCCCAGAAGTGATAAGACTTCTGATGTGGTAACACATGGGTAGCATGTGCCAGGGCCTTTGGAGCCATGGCCAAAATTTTGTAAGGAAGTATTCATATTCAAATGGGACAAGTACAATTGGGCAATGAACATCTTAGCAGCAACTGTGAGAGAATAAAGACCTGAGTCCCTTTTTTCAAGTTTTCTACATTGTATGAGCCCTAGTAAGGAAGTAGTAAGGAAACAGCTATGTCCAGCCTCCTCTGTCCCATATGCCTACAATTAGATTTCCTCCTAGCCCTAGCATGATCAAGCCAGAAAACAAGGCTATGTATTACCTTTCTCACATCTTAGTCAAGGTGCAAAATTATAGTGATATACCAAAAAATAAAATCTTCATCAAGTTTCTAGGAACTGGTTTTCTAAGCTATTTTCCATCCTTGTAGTTTTTGGTTTCATGCTAGTCACCAGAAATCCAGGGATAAGAGAAGATACACAGTAGTAGCCAGGAGTTAGTGGGAGGCTAATATGTCAGTGCTAAAATCTCATCTAGATCTGGTACACAATAGCTAGCTGACTGGCACCAGCAGGCCTGTTAGCAGGTGTGAGATAAAGAGGATTCGGATCCTACCACGGCTCAAAAAGCAATTACACAGAAATGTTGCTGCAGGACTTAACATTAAAAACTCTCCATCAGTTCTAGTTGGCTCTACTCACCAGTCCAAAGGCAATTTTCTCCCAAACTTTAAGCATTATAGATTCCCTCTTTCCCCTTGAACCTGAAAATCCAGCTGTGTTCTCTCGCCTCTGACATCAGCATTACTGGCTTTGATACAGCCAACCATCTGGTTGATGAGGCATGAGGCAGAATGGAATCCAGCTAACTGTTCCCTGCTGTTTCCACATGAACATTACAAAATCCACTGGCATCAGCATGGATGGGGAGCTGTGACCCAGACTTACAAGGAACTAGCACATTAAATGACCCTGGGTCATGATTTCTGATGACCATGAAGGACCTTTTCATGTTGAGATGAAGGTGGCTCTTGTGATAACCTGGAACTTGGCAAACACTTTTTAGTCAGATGATCTTTACAGGAAGTTCACCAGATGATATGACATCTTCAGTACAGGTGGTAGATTAGGAATCTAGACTACCGAGAAAAGGAGTTTAAGGTTTTTAGCTATTTCATTGTTTCAAGTATGAAATGTATCTGTTCATTTATTGTTTGAATTCACATTTCTGCATAAACTGCTTTTATTTTTTTCCTACTCCTTTTCAACATCATATCTGTAAGAACAAAATTTCTACCCACCAGTGTAAAGCATTTTTTCACCTCCCACCCCCAGCCTCACTCCTCCAGCTTTTCTGTCATTTCTGACTTTGGAAATTATAAAGGGAGAGGAGAGACAATAACAACAACAGCAACAACAACAAAAACAGGAGCACGAGTAAGAAGGGCAATATGATTTTGTAATTAGAGAACCTGGATTTAGTCTGTTCTGCTATTTACAAAATAAAGTGGTCTTTGTGTACCATCATTTGAACTCTGTGCCTCATATTCCCAATCTGTAAAACAGGGAAAAAATAGTAAATGATGAAAGGAGTGGTCTGTGTAAACTAGAAAGCCCTTAGAGATATTATTTATTTATTAAAGGAAAATTGAGAAAAGAATTTTGAACTTCTTTTCATACCAGAAGTAGAAGTAATAAAATTAAAGTTGATAAAGAAAACTAGTTTTTCCTTTTCATTTTTCTCATGAGCCTTGAAGTTGGGTCTATACCTGTTTGGTTTACTGCTTTCATTACAGAGATGAAGTATCCGAGTAGGTTTTCCCCAACGTAAGTAGAGTTCTCTCTCTCTCTCTCTCTCTCTCTCTCTCTCTATCTCTCTCTTTCCCTCCCTTCCTCCCCCACCCCCCATCCCCACCTTTCTCCTTTCTCTCTCCCTCTCTGCAGGGAATAGAAATT
This sequence comes from Pan paniscus, assembly GCF_029289425.2. NCBI lineage: Eukaryota > Metazoa > Chordata > Mammalia > Primates > Hominidae > Pan > Pan paniscus. The sequence goes on from NC_073264.2 coordinate 67,550,405, forward strand.
TGGGATTCAGGAAGCAGCACCTGTCCTCTACTCATTTACCTGCTCGTGTCCAGTCTGTGTTTCCTGGACTGTCCAGTTGTCCTTCTCTAGTTCTCCTTTGAAACTAAAATATATTTTTTTTAAAAAAAAAAAGGCCATCCACAGCCACAGCCTTGCTCAATGTGACTTTGCAAACCTATTTTATTCTTACTTTGTATTCAGGACACATGCACTCCTCCTCCTGTAGTATTTGCTGATATACTTTGCACTCCAGCTGCTGCAATATTTAAATCAGTGATTCAGTACACAGACCACACAATGTGCCACTACACTCCAACAGGCAAGGTCTGTCTCTCCATGGGGACAGAGGATCTAAGCATCTGTCATTCTCCTCCCATCGCTTATAATTAACCACACACCCCTTTACACATATAAATATTTATGTGCAAAAATAAAATTCCCTGGTGCTTTAAGCCAATCTCTCTTCCCTCAGTGAGCTTCGAAAGTTGCCAAAATAAATTTTTTACTTAATTCGAGACTCTGTAAGAAACTCTTTAGTGTTAAGAACTTATATAATTATATTCTGAGAAAATAATTTCAAACCTCAGACTTCTAGAATGTAAGCTCCATGCAAAAGGGATCTTTGTCTCTGTCACAGATACATCCCATGTGTTTAGAAGAGTCTCTGGGATATGGTGTGAGCTCAATTAATATTTTTTAAATGTTGAAGGATGAAATGTACAGGAATCCCAATTACAATATACGATTCTGTTGTTTAGGATGAAGAATTTAAGACTAGTATTCTAGGCAAACATTGCAGAACCTGAAAGTACTTTGGTATTAAATGAGAACAAGCCAGAGTGAGAAATAATCATGAGACATAAAGTTTGCCTATTATTCAGTCAACAAATCATTATTAACTATTGACAAACATCATCACATTAGATCCTGAAGCAATAACAAACAATAAATAATTGTCCTTACCCTCAAGGAACTCTTGGCTTGTATGTGATTTGCAAAGGATAGTTTATGGGTTGCCTATCAGTATTTGTTAAAAGTACAGATTCTCAGTTCCCATCCCAAACTTATTGAACCAGAGTCACTGACGATGACCATTGGAATCTGTATTTTCAATTTGTTAGCCAGGGAAAACTTATGAACACTAATGTTTGAGAAGGTAGTCTAGTGGAACTCAAGTTATTTGACTGTTTCTCAGGAATTATGTGGTCTCTGCTACCATTCAGGTTAGGTTTACATTGTCAAGCCCAAACATCTCTTAATGAATGGGTAAAACATAATGATATTAAAATAACATAATCAGCCAGGCACAGTGGCTCACACCTGTAATCCTAGCACTTTGGGAGGCTGAGGCGGTTGAATCACCTGAGGTCAGGAGTTCGGGACCAGCCTGGCCAATCTGGTGAAATCCTGTCTCTACTAAAAAATACAAACATTAGCTGGGCATGGCGGTGCACTCCTGTAATCCCAGCTACTCAGGAGGCTGAGGCAGGAGAATTGCTTGAACCTAGGAGGCGGAGGTTGCGGTGAGCCAAGATCGCACCACTGCACTCCAACCTGGGTGACAGAGCAAGACTCCGTCTCAAAAAATAAATAAATAAATAAATAAATAAAAACATGATCATTTTAGAGTAATAGTTCAGTATTAGAGCATACATAACAGTCCTCTTTTAAACGAATCCTTACTGGGACTGGTGATTTGAGATGAAGAAAGAAAAAGATAAACATACAGCCCATACTTGTAGACTTTCAGAAACAGACCTAAATCAAATGTCTTACATGTTCTCTAAGCTCCTAAGCTTCTTCAAATAAGTGTTTGAAACTTACCTCAGGCCTCATCAATTTCAAATATTCCAACGTATCCATTAATCTGTTCTGCTCAGCGCTAACTTCAGAATTGACTGACACATGCACACCTTTTTGCAAAGACTAATTAGGTCCTCAGTGCCCAAAGTATAGTCAGAATCAAGTACCATCTGGCTCAGAATGGTGCTGCCTAACATTCTGAATGTTTAGCTTTAATTATGTGTTTGTGTAATTTTATGCAATTTTCTATGGACTACTGACATAGAACATCTTTAAACAACTTTACTGACCCCCTGTGGATTGGAAAATCCATCTCCCAGTCATTCTTCCCCCACCTGAATGTCTCCTTGTACCTGGATTCAGCAGGAAGAGTCTTTTCCATCCTTCATTTCTCTAATGTCTTGTTCACTTCTACTCTTTTATTTTTACACATTGTTCAATTCTGTAAGTTGTACTGGCTTGTGAATCTTGTCCTGTATGGCTCCTGATGCCTTTAATAGCCATTTTCTCCATTTTAACATTCTTGCTAATCCTCCTCTAACTCTTACCAATTGTTTTTGAAAAGATTTGTAAACATTTAATATTTAATTATTTTCCTTGTTCTGTACCTCAGCACCATGCTATTTACTCTTTCACTAAATAAAGAATTAGTAAATTTGATTGTTTGATTACAATGTAACATTGGTTATTATTTATAGGTTATATTATGCTCTCATGCTTTGTGGAAAAAGCATATTAAATTTAATGCCAGCCAGAAAAAAATGAAAATTGCATTTTTTGGGGAATTGCAAATATTGGTCACTAAGCTAGCTGCAAACACCTCCTTAACATTTTGAAAAATAACAAATTAATAATAATTTGAGATAACACCATTTAATATCTTAATGTTAAACTGTGCATATTTGCTGTTAATCAAAACAATTTTTTAAACTCCAAGTGATGGCACTTAATGTTCTTTTAATTATGCAAGGAGCTAATCAATTTGTCCTTTAAATGGATGTTCAACTGATTAAGAGAAGCTAATCATCAGTTACGAAATCCATAAGGCACAGATGAGTCAGGTTTAAAATGCTTTTTGCTAACTTGGGACCAATAATTCTGTCTCCTTAAATTACCTCTTATTTCAGTTGGGAGAAGTTACTTTCTTTCCTTAAATATGTAAATGTTATACTCTTACCTGTGGAAATTAAAGCCTACTTCAGCCTATAGTTAGGAATCAAATCCAGAATGATGCTGTAAGGGTTCAGTTTCTTATTTTACCCCTAAAGGACAATAACTAAGCAAGGGAATTATGATTCAGCATTAAGAATAGGTTGCTATGAATTAAATAAGACAGTTTAGATGTTTGACTCTCTTTGATACTCTAAAGAGGATTTAGGCATGTTAATTGTTCAGTACTCTAAAAAGATGATTTCATCCGATAACATTCATTTGCTCAACAGGTATTTATTAAACATCAATTATTTGCCAGGTACTGTGCCATACACCAGAAGTGTGAGGGCGCTTAAGGCATAGTTCCTGACCTTAAAGGCCAACTAAGAAACAAAAAGCAACATAATGAAGGATAATTAGATACATTTTTTACCTATTAAGAGTCACTAAAAAAAAAAATGAAACAAACAAGAAAAAGAGGTAGATTCACATAGCAATGTATTATATAATAACTTACACATTAAAGATTAACAGGTGGACAAAAGCTACCTATGTCAGAAAACAAAGTACGGTTCAATGACTCTGAATTCAATGGACTGGCATCAGGATGTGCTTGGCTTCTAATTCTAGGCTGTAGCTATCTCTAATCTTCTGCTTGAGTTTGAGAGTATTTTAATCCTCTTTTTATTTCAACTTTCTCATCTGCAAAATATCAGTGAACTTTCTATTGTGTAGTAGAGGTCAATTTCAAATCATTTGGAAGAAAACCAGCCCATCTTAAAGGGCTTCTGCACTTGGAATCCAAAAGCAAAGTGCATTAGTCAATCAATCATTCAGTCAGTAAGTACTTATTGATTATCTACTGAGTGCTCTCCAGGGGGCCAGACCCTGATGGGGACACATAGGAGAGGAAACAAAATGGTCACTTTCTTCAATTAGCTGCCACCCTTCTTGGGAAGAAAGCAAACCATATGCAATAACAATAAAGAACAAATGAATGAATAAAAATGTACTGGGTGACACTACATGCCAGAACTTGTTATGCTTTTTAGATTGTAAGGCTCTTTCACAGGTTATTTAAGAATGGTCAAGTGTATATAATTAAAAGCTAGGCTATGTAGTCTTTTCAGAGCTACAGAAGGTTGGAGGAGAGAAATATCAATTAAGCTACATTCAGAGATGGCTGTGTTGAAGTTCAGAGGATTTCAGCCAAGATGTTGAGCTATTGTGGAGCAGGTGAAGTTGGAGAGAAAGAAGCACACTCCAGAGGAAAGAAATCTGATGCAAACAAGGCAAGAAGCATAAAAAGCTGATCACAGTGTCCTTACAGGCATATGCTTTTACGGGAACAGAGCTTATAGATGGAAGGTGGGAAACTAGAGGTGGACTTTACAAGACCAATTAAAAATTTGGAAGAATGTCAGTTTAGAAGAAAATGTGTAGGAAGACAAAAAAAGATTGTAAATAGGGAGAGGGTGAAATATCTAGAGTAGGGAGCTGATGTGATAAAAAGAAATTTAAGGGATATTGGTTTTGTAGTGGCATTATAACTACATTTTAAGGTACAGCAGCTAGATCATCAGGATTTTGGCTCTTCTGACCCCATATTTCTAATTTCCGCAACACTTAAGTTACAAATATTGCTCTTATCATTTGTGGAATAACATATCACTGAGAGATTTTAGGTCTGCTATTTGATTTACTGAACCTACAATGACAGATGGCTTAATGCAATATAAAGTGCTAATCCTACTTACCCAATTTGAAGATTGTCATGCAAAATTTTCTCAAAAACAGAACAGTTGTTTATTTGCCCAAACTTCATTTATTCACTGTCTTCCTAACCTTCTGATTCAGGGTTAATTTAAAACAGAATCAGGAAAATAAATGCCATTAGTTCTTTTCCTTCCTTCAATTTCTAGGCACAGTGAGGGCCTAGCAGAGACAGAATAAGGTTAGGAGTCCTGTAGGATCCTCAGCCTTCCCTGGGATAAGAAGCTGGAGTCAAAGACAGAAAGAATCAAGATGAGAGCTGCCACAGCAAATTCCCTCTCTGCACACCTGCTGAATGGAGTTGGGAAGGAAGGGAAGAGCAGTAAATAGGAGGAAGCAAAGTGGAGATAAAGTGGGCTCCATGGTCTGCAATCTCTGCTCAATAGAACTCAACCAATTTTCAAATTTAGGAGAGGAGCATGGGGCCAACTCAAGGCCCAAACTCAATTCTGCAACTGCCTCACACATCTAAGGAAACTCCTGGAAAACACCCCCAGCAGAAGCATTTATCGTCTCAATTTTCTCCCTTTCTATATACTTCTACCCCAAATCTCATCCCTTGCCAAAAACCAGTCCTTTTTATCCACACCCACTTCAATTTTTCAAAGGAGAAAGGAAGGGAGTTCTTTAAACTACACACAGGAGGGGCTGACATTTGATTTTTTTATGGAGAGCACATTTTATAAGTTATGCTTCATTATGTAAACCAGATTTCCTTATATAAACAGGGTCATGGGGGATCTTGATTTCCAACCCTATCTGGAATATTCACAAATGGACTTTACTGCCATATTTTGTCTTTCCCTTCTTTTTCCCGTCCCTTCCTCCCTGGCTCTGCTCTCCTCACTGTATATCTTCTCTCATTCATGTCAGAAAAAAAACACACAAAACAAGGGAAACTGTGGTCACTTCTCTGGAGAAATACTGATGAGACAGTTACTTTCTGGAAAAGGTGGACTGTGCAGGGAACCCCCAAATAAGAGACTCTTATTTCCTCATTGTTTTGTCCATGGCTAAAGGACTTGTCTCTTTTCTACATTGGTGGATCTGAAATTGGGTCACTTTAACCAAGGCACTGTTCATCTAAGAATCATTGCTCCTTTCTTGCCTCTTACCAGAACCCCAGTGGGAATGAGATAACTCATTTCTACCAGAGCATCTTTATCATCAGCCATGGGCCTCTGACCACTGAACACAGCACAGAAATGCTGAGATATCTCTCCGTGTTGAATAGTTAGAGAAAATCATCTAGAGTCTGAATCAAGCTTTCTGAACACTTTCAATATTCTATTTTTTTGATTTCTGAAATCAGGTATACTCCCCTCATTTCTAATTTTTTATTCCTCTCTCCTCTCCTTCTCTCTCTCTGCTTCTCTCTGTCTCTGCCTGCCTCTCTGTCTCTCTCATGTGCATTCTTTCACACACACACACACACACACACACGCACACACACACAAACTCCCCCTCTTTATTCAGTTTTATAGCGAAGAGGTCTTATGCTACCTAGTTTCTTATATTTTCCTCCATTTTAATTGCATGTAAAAACATTAGCAATGCTTCTAAAGCCATAAAGTTTATTACGTGGAAATGTTATACTTTAATTATGTAATAGCACATGGAGAATCTATACAGGATTTCAGACCAAGTTATGATTACTGCAGCTCAACAATGCCTTAATCCCCCTCTGTGGTCAGTCAATATTGTAATAGGATATGGGTAAGTTTTACTAAATATTATTCAAGTTTAACCATTTGGAATTGGTCTTCAGATGACTTGTGAGTCCCTAGCTTTTCAGTCAAAGGTTCTCTTAAGACAATAATTCTCACTAATCAACAATAATTTTTCATTAACCAATCAATGAACTTCCTTGTAAGAACGTTGACATATATCAGAGTATTAAAATAGAGGAATGAGATAAAGAAGAGAAACCAAGATTGGCTTTTTTTCATATACTAGGCACAGTATCAGAAACTCACAAGTTTTAATCTTAACCTCATTGTGATGATTTGAAAGCAGAGCAGGGCACTTACGGCCAACATTTAATGGTTTTTAAACATATGGCTCTATTTGCTCTGCAAGTCTGACAAAGACATATTTCCATGATTTTTATTCCAATGCAGTAATATAGCATTTTATCTGTTATATTAAATAATCTTATGCCTTTTAGCATATTTAAAGTTCATTTTTTAAATTAAAATACTTTTTACTCTTCTTGTCTCAGAATGTTTCAGACACATGCTTGCTACATCAGACACATTTTACACCCACATTAATCAAAGCACAGAGAAATGATTACTAAAGATGTGAGATTGATAACACTGTCTCTTTAGACATCTAGAGAAAATGCTATGCTGCACAGAAGATAATATTCAACCCACACCCCTACCTGCCCTCCTCCCACTTCTCAGAAGATCCTTGCTAAACTTTTTACTTATAAGCCAAAAAAGCTATCACTCAAGATGAGAGAATTTGTTGAAATCCTCTTTACAACCAGATCCATTTTTGAGTGTTTATTGAATAAACAAACAAAAAGAATAATCAATGACAAATGTGGTTCCAGAAACTCTGCCCAGATGAACAGAAGTCAGTTTCCCTGAAAGCCATATTTCTTTTCAGTAGCAGAAATGGTCATTGCTTTTACAAAGTTTATTCACATTAATGCTCAATTTTTTTCTTGAAAGCTCATTCATTCTTGATTCAAGAAATATTTATTTGGCATCTATTATGTATCAAACAAATTCAGACTGAGGATATAAAATTCCTCTTTCTCTGGAGCTTATATTCTAGAGCAGCAATGAATAGTAGGATTTAATGCAATGCATGAAAATGTTCTACATCTATGCTGTTCATTATGGTAGTCACTAGCCACAAGCAGCTACGAGCACTTGAAATTGTGGCTATTGCAGCTTGGAAACTGTAGTTTAAATGTTTATTTAATTTTAATTAATTTAAATTTCTATTTAAATCACGATATGTGGCTAGTGGCTACCCTTTTGGACAGTGTAGGTGCAGTGAATGCACAAGTATGTGGTGTGTGTGCATGTGTATATTGAGGGAACAGCAACAGACTCCATAAATATGTAAATGAATAAGAAACGCCAGATTGTAGCAAGTGCAAAGCAGACAACTGAAATAGGGTGATGTGAAAGACAGTGTTTGGGAGGCTACTTTTGAATGGGTGTTTGAGAAGTCTCTCTGAACTAGTGACTTTAGGCTAGACATGAATAACAGGAAGGATCCATGAAAAGATCCAGAAATGAGTTTGCCAAATAGGGGGAACAGCTAGTACAAAAGTCCTAAGATGAGAACAAGATTGGTGTTCCAACACCAGGGACAGAGAGAGAACAGGGTGACTGGAGGGTAGAGAGCAAGGGGAGGGCAGAGTTGAATAGAGTTTAAGCTGGAGTGTTATAAATGCACCTGTGTTTGTTTCTTGAAGCTGTTGTAACAAAATACCACAGACTTGGTGGCTTAAAACAATGTAAGTAAATTCTCTCACAGTTCTGGAGACTAGAAGTCTTAAATCAAGGTGTCAGCAGGTTCCACTGCCTCCAAATGCTCTAAGCTCTAGGGAAGAATCTTTGTCTTTTCCTAGCTTCTGGTGACTCTTGGCAATCTTTGGTGTTCCTTACCTTATAGCTTCATCACTCAAATCATTGCCTTCCCCTTCACATGGCCTTTTCTGTATTTCCCGTCTCTGTGTGTTCTCTCCTCTCCTTATAAGGACACCACTCATTTGATTTAGGTGCATCTAATCCAATATGGCTTCATCTTAATTACATCTGTAAAATTGTATTCCCACCTTCTGAGGACATGAATTTTGGTAAGATACTATTCAACCCACTGCAGCACCCAATTTTGTAGGACTTTGAAGGCCAGATTAAGGAGTTTTGCTTTTATTCTAAATGTGATGAGATGTCATTGGGGGATCTGGAGTAAGAGAATGACTAATAAAATTAATGCTTTACAAAAAATCATTCTGGCTGCAGGGATACTGGATTTTAGACAAGGGTGAAAGAACAGAGACCAGCAAAGCAACCATTGCAGGAGCCCAGACATTAGAGGACGTGGCTTATATAGGGCAGTGCTGGTGGGAGTGGGCAGATTTGAGATTTGTTTTAGAGGTAAAAGGGATAAGATTCACTGACGGATTGAGTGAGGGAGTGAGAAAAAGAAGAATCAAAGACAACTCCTACATTTTTCATTTGAGCAAAAGGAGTGTGATGTTGCCATTTATGCGACAGGAATGAGACAGGCTCTATGGGGTGATGTTAAGTTTAAGAGACCTGTTAGGCCACCACGTTGAGATACCAATTAGGTACAAATCTACAGGTCTGAGGAGTAGTCAAATGTGGAGATATAAGCTTGGCAATTGAGATAAAGAAACTAAGGAACAGAGAGAGGCTAAGAAACTCTCCTGTGGTCACACAGGTAGCAAATGGCAGAGCTGAGATTGGAACCTGGGTAGTCTAGCTCCAGAATCTATGCATTTAACTACTGTGCTATATTCACTGGAACTTAAAAGGAGTTGAGAATTTTGAAGAAGGAGGGCAGAAGTAGCAATGGAGAAAAGAAAGACATCTGTTCCAGTTGATCAGTGTACAAATATAAACTTCATTTATTCAAGCATGCTTTGAGTAACTCTTCAATTTGAATGTGTGCTTATCTTCAGCCATTTTAAAGGTAGAGACAGTGTTATGGGGGTGTTTTCTATAGAATATGAAGACTTGGACATGGTTAGGTATTTATTAAGATTAAATATTTTTATGTACTATGCAGAAATAAAAAATCAAAACCTATGCAGTGGGATTTATCCCAGGGATGCAAGGATGGTTCAACATATGCAAATCAATCAATGTGATACATCATATCAAGAGTGAAGCACAAAAACCATATGATCATTTCAATTGATGCTTAAAAGCATTTGAAAAAATTTAACATCTCTTCTTGATTTTTAAAACCCTAAAAAACTGGCTATTGAAGGAACACACCTCAACATAATAAAAGCCATCTATGATAGACCCACAGCAACTATAATACTGAATGAGGGAAAACTGAAAGCCTTTCCTCTAAGATGTGGAACAGACAAAGATGCCTACTTTCACCACTGTTATTCAACATAGTACTGGAAGTCCTAGCTACAGCAATCAGACGAGAGAAATAAACAAAAGGCATCCAAATTGGAAAGGAAGAAGTCGAATTATCCTTGTTTGCATATGATATGATCTTGTATTTGTAAAAAACCTATATTTGTAAAGACTCCACCAATAAACTATTAGAATTCAGAAACAAATTCAGTAAAGTTGAAGGATACAAAATCAAAATGTAAAAATCAGTAACATTTTTATATGCCAATAGCGGACAATCTGAAAAGGAATTCAAGAAAGTAATCCCATTAACAATACCTATAAATAAAATAAAATAAAATACCTAGGAATAAACTAAACCAAAGAAGTGAAAGATTTCTACAATAAAAACTACAAAAATATTGATGAAAGAAATTGAAGAGGACACCAAAACTCGGAAAGATATTCCATGTTCATAAATTGGAAGAATCAATATTGTTAAAATGTCCATACCACTCAAAGCAATCTACAGATTCAGTACAATCCCTATCAAAATACCAATGACATTCTTTACAGAAATAGAAAAAATAATCGTAAAATTTGTATGGAACCACAAAAGACCCAGGATAACCAAAGCTATCCCGAGCAAAAAGAACAAAACTGGAGGAATCACATAATCTGACTTCAAATTATACTATGAATCTATAGTAACCAAAACAGCATGGTACTGGCATAAAAACAGACATAGAGACCAATGGAACAGAATGGAGAACTAAAAAACAAATCCACACATCAACAGTGAACCCATTTTCAACAAAGGTGCTAAGAATATACATCAGGGAAAGGACAGTGTCTTCAATAAATGGTGCTGGGAAAACTGGATATCCTCATGCAGACAATTAAAACTGGATACCTATCTCTTGCCATATACAAAAATCAAATAAAAATGGATTAAAAACTTGAATCTAAGACTTGAAACTATAAACTACTAAAAGAAAACATTGGGGAAACTCTTCAGGATATTGGACTGGGCAAAGATTTCTTGAGTGATACCACACAAGCACAGGCAACCAATGAAAAAAATGGACAAATGAGATCACATCAAGTTAAAAAGCTTCTTCATAGCAAAGGAAACAATCAAGGAAGTGAAGAGACAATCCAAGGAATGGGAGAAAATATTTGCAAACTATGCATCTGAGAAGGGATTAATAACCAGACTATATAAACAACTCTATAGGAAAAAAATATATAATAATCTGATTTTAAAACGGGCAAAAGATCTGTGTGATGGCCAATACTGAGCGTCAACCTGATTGGATTGAAGGATGCAAAATATTAATCCTGGGTGTGTCTGTGAGGGTGTTGTCAAAGGAGATTAACATTTGAGTCAGTTGGCTGGGGAAGGCAGACCCACTCTTAACTGGTGGGCACTATCTAATCAGCTGTCAGCGAATATAAAGCAGGCAGAAAAACGTGAAAAGGCGAGACTGGCCTAGCCTCCCACCCTTCATCTTTCTGCCATGCTGGATGCTTCCTGCCCTCAAACATCGGACATTTAAATTCTTCAGTTTTGAGACTTGGACTGGCTCTCCTTGCTCCTCAAGCTTGCAGACAGCCCACAGTGGGACCTTGTGATCGTGTAAGTTAATACTTAATAAACTACCAATATAGATATCCTATTAGTTCTGCCCCTCTAGGGAACCCCGAGTAATATAATCTGAATAGACATTTCTCAAAAGAAGATATACAAATGGCAAACCAGTATATGAAAATGTGCTTTATATCATTGATCATCAGAGAAATGAAAAGCAAAACTATAATGTGATATCGTCTCACAGTTTAAATGGCTTTTATCCAAAAATAGGCCATAACACATGCTGGCAAGTGTGCGGAGAAAAAGAAACCCTAGTGTCCTGTTGGTGGGAATGTAAATTAGTACAATCACTATGGAGAATAGTTTGAAGATTCTCCCAAAAAATAAAAATAGAACTATCATATAATCCAGCAATCATACTATAACGTATGGGCCCAAAAGAAAGGAAATCATTCTATTGAAGAGATATCTGTACTCCCATATTTACTGCAGCACTATTTACAATAGTCAAGATTTGCAAGCAATCCGAGTGTCCATGAACAGACTAATAGATAAAGAAAATGTGGCACATATACAAAATGGAGTACTATTCAGTCATAAAAAAGAATGAGATCCTGTCATTTGCAACATTACATGAATGGAACTGGAGGTCATTATGTTAAGTGAAATAAGCCAGGCACAGAAAGACTAACTTCACATGTTCTCACTTATTTGTGGAAGCTAAAAAAAATTAAAACAATTGAACTTATGGAAATAGTAAAATGATGTTTACAGAGGCTGGGAAGGGGAGTGGGGCAGGCAGTGCAGACAGGAATGGGGATAGTCAATGTGTACAAACATATAGTCAGATAAAATAAGATCTAGTATTTTACAGCACAACAAGGCAACTACAGTTAACATTAATTTATTGTACGTTTCAAAATAACTAAAAGAATACAATTGGATTGTTTGTAAATGCTTGAGGTGATGCATAACCCATTTACCCTGATGTGATTATTAAGCATTTATATATGCCTGCATCAAAATCTCATATACCCCATAGATATAGATACCTACTATGTACCCCCCACCAAATTTTTTTTTTAATCCTATGCAGCATTACTTCCTAGAAAGGACAGTTCCACAATCTTCCCTGTTGTGTCTGTGGTGTCTGATTGACTTTAAGACTAATCAAAATATAAAGAATTTATCCAGTGAGAATTCAGAAATGTCCTTACCAAGTACAATCACAAAAAAATAATTATTTACTCATACCAACTATCAGAATTAATTTAACTGTAGCAACAGTTGATGTGGCAGCTTCTAATTAATATAGATAAACTTTTAGTGACATTAATAATTGGTGGCAAACTGTAAAATACTTAAGGTTATATAGTCATTGTATTTACTAGCAAGAGAGAATGTGGCATTGTAGAAAAAGAAAACTTTTTAAAAAGAGGAAAGTAGATTTTAGAAAGATATCATGTGCACTATAGCCTCTTCTATTATGAGGCTTTCCTACTTTTTCTGCCTACGCAGCCCAGTGTGTTGGATGGCAGGAAGCAATGCACAGGTGTTAAGAGTACAGACAGCTCTGGGCCCTACCATATACAGTACTAGATGTGGGACGTTGGGGAAAGTTGTTTAGTTTTTCTTGCCTCCCTCCATTCCTTACCCACTTCTTAGAGTTATGGTAGGACTAAAGTGAAATCACAGACATGAAAAGTGCTTGAAGCACAGCCTGACACATAATACCCCAGCAAATGTTAACCATTTTTAGATTTCCTCACCCTACCCATCTTTCTGGCCTTAGTTTAAAATAATTAAGTATAAGGTGGAAAATACAAAATGTTTCCAACGTCTAATTCATATTTCGAAGCTGCATAGACTAGACTCTCTTCAGAAGCTCTCAGAGAATGAAAAAGTCTACCCTACTGCCTCTGATCTCATCCATCTCTCTGCTTTTGTGAGCTAAATGTTTTCTGCATGAAATCATTCAAAACCTCCACTGTCAACCAAAAAATTCCACTCCTAGGATTTTATCCTAAGAAAGAATTAAGGATTTATGCTCACATTTAGCTGCAATGTTGTTAATAGTGAGGAAGCAACTTAAAAAAACTTAGTGAACAACAATAGAGGATTCGTGGATAAATTGTGGAGCAACACATGTACAATACAATTTTAAGAAGCTCTAAAAAGAATGTTGTATAAAAATAATAATGAAAAAGAAGTTCATTATATATATATTTAATTTTTAAATAGCAGGCTATGATGCAAGATGTCCCATATGGAACGATTTTTTAAAGTGTATAGGTAGATATAAGCATAGAAAATGTCTGGAAGGCTTTACAGTGACCAAAATGTAGTGCATCACCCACTCACTCCTCCCACTAATGCTGGAATGGTCTACTAGCAAGTCTAGGTAATGGGGCATTCTTGTATAATCTCAGTATAAATCCTCCCTTGCTAAACTGAGACTGGGAGAATAAAGAGGGCATATTGGTTACAAGCTAGAGGTGATAGTCTGTACCTCTCTAATTCTCCCCCTTACACTTCTCAGCTTTGAAGGTTGTGTCCCTGAGGTCTCTCTTGTGGCAGTGTTCACAAGTAGCTAAAGGTGTCATGTATGATGTCAGAAGCAAAGAGTTCTATTTCCTGTGTCAGACTTTGCCCATGGTTACTACCTCTGGGGGCCTTCAATTGATTGTAATCATTTAGGGACTTAAAATTATTAAAATAATAAATGATCAAAATTAATTTCCCTGCCTTTGATCATTATTTGAAATATTTTTAAGAACAAATTATAGATCTACTTTATTATTACACTTCTAATTATGAAATAAATGACATTACCATTTTTTTAACCATAATTGGGAAGGCTTATTTAAACGTCGGAAGAGAAAGGGACTGCTGTGTGTTAAGGCAATTGATATTTAAGACCATTAAGACTTCTTACAGACCAGGTGCAGTGGCTCACACCTGTAATCCCAGCACTTTGGGAGGCTAAGGCGGGCGGATCACGAGGTCAGGAGATCGAGACCATCCCAGCTAACATGGTGAAACCCTGTCTCTACTAAAAATATAAAAAAATTAGCCGGGCGTGGTGGCGGGCACCTGTAATCCCAGCTACTCGGGAGGCTGAGGCAGGAGAATGGTGTGAACCAGGGAGGCAGAGCTTGCAGTGAGCTGAGATTGCACCACTGCACTCTAGCCTGGGTGACAGAGTGAGACTCCGTCTCAAAAAAAAAAAAAAAAAAAGACTTCTTTCAATACATTCAGATGGTCATTCCACAGCCTCTGGTAGGAGATTTGTGATTAACCATAAAATTTACTAGTAAAGGTGTCAGGTTCACATACTTTAATGAAGGTGTTATAATATTTGTTCTGATTTCTGAAATCACTTTTCAGTCCCTGGCATTTGGGAGCAAAAAAGAATCATTTTAATGAACATTAAATTACATTTTCTCCAAGTTGTAATGTTTTCAACATGAAAAACTGGAGGCACCCACTAGCCAGTAATTGATAAACTAAGACCAAACCATATAAAATTGCTCATTTTTGACCTACAAAAAAATGGCAATTTCATATGGTTCAACCAAATATGCTACTAAAGACACATAAATGATTTTTTAAACAAAGCTTCCTAAAAGTATTTTTACCCAGATATATTTGTTACATACAACATTTTGTTTTTTAATGTGGCATTATCAAGAGTTTTATAATCACTCTGGTTTAGCCTCACTATGTTCTAAGGGAATAAGTTATGTAACCTGCTCTAGGAAGTAAACGGGTTAAATGGGCAACTAGGGAAAGAGCTCCAGTGCGGAAATAATCTTATTATTCATTCAAAAATTATTTCTTGAATGCCTATTCTGTCAGACACTATACTAAGTACTGAGAACACATCAATGACCAATGTCCTTTTAAAAATTGTGGTCTAGGCCAGGCGTGGTGGCTCATGCCTGTAATCCCAGCACTTTGGGAGGCCAAGGTGGGTGGATCACTTGAGGTCAGGAGTTCAAAACAACATGGTGAAACCTCATCTCTATTAAAAATATGAAAATTAGCATGGTGGCACATGCCTGTAGTCCCAGCTACTCAGGAGGCTAAGGCACAAGAATCACTTGAACCTAGGAGGTGGGGGCTGCAGTGAGCCAAGACCGTGCCATTGCACTCCAGCCTGGGAGACAGAGTGAGACTCTATCCCAAAAAAAAAAAAAAGAAAAAAAAAGAAAAAGAGAATTGGGGTCTACCTCTTTACTTAATTCTATGTAAATATTCTCATGAGTTTATTTCTTATTTATATCCTCTGGGACATGTAGCTCCAGCTCCTGGTTATGTTTTTTCTCATACTGATAAGATATGATTATTATTTATTGTCTTATATCTGATTATGACATCAAAAATATTATGTTTTGCAATTCATAAGTTTATGTTCTTCCTTATGTACCAGTATCACCCTGTTGGATTTTCTATTGTAATGAAATACATATAACATAAAATTTACTTCTTTAAACACTCTCGTTAAATATTTCTTGTTATCAAGTACATAAGAAAAGTGCATCTATGTGCATTAAATCTATGTGCTGTTAACATTGTAGATATACGTACATTGGACACCACATATCCATCTAACATGTAACAAAAGTTCAAAAAGTAGGAAGCTAAATCAAGAAGATTAGTATCTCTTTTGAGAAACTGGCAATCAACACCTGGTACCAACTTGGCAGCAATAATTTCTAGATCGGTATTTCCCAAAACTGTTTGCCCTCAAAACGCATTATAAAGTAGTGATGAAAGGTCAATATGAACCCATGAAATATAATAGTCATTTAGATTAAACAGTAGAAACAGTTTCAAGGAAACTGCCTTAAAACAATCAAAATTTTATCTACATCACAAATATGCATAAGAAAGGCTGAAGATCACTGAATAGTTGACATACATTAAAGTTTGGAATAAGTTGGTAAAATGGTAAAACCTGACTCTGCATTGACTAACAAACTGAGCACCAGTCATTTGTCCTTCAGGTAACATATACAACTTCTTTTGCTCTTAAGATTGCCCACCATTCCTTAAAGACAGACTTACATAATAAGAACAAGAGAAATGTACTTAGTATTTTTCTTACACTTATATTTTTAATGCACTTTTGAAGAAAATATTGCTAACACCAGGTTTTTGGTTTTGGTTTTGGTTTTGCTGAACCTATCAATAACTTAGGACTCTTTGGGAACATTGTTCCATATGCCATGCAAAGCTATAAAATATTAATAAAAAGGGGTTTGGCCATGTGTGGTGCATCCTCCGATTTTTAAAAAAGATTTAATGAACACTGAAAATATCTTCTAATTTTTGTGGTTGTGAGTGATCTAATTCACTTCTTTATCAGATTGGGGCATTAGATAGACAGCTAAGATGACCAGCCGGGCACGGTGGCTCACGCCTGTAATTCCAGCACTTTGGGAGGCCGAGGTGGGTGGATCACGAGGTCAGAAGATGGAGACCATCCTGGCTAACACGGTGAAACCCCGTCTCTACTAAAAATACAAAAAAAAAAAAAAAATTAGCCAGGCGTGGTGGCGGGCGCCTGTAGTCCCAGCTACCTGGGAGGCTGAGGCCGGGGAATGGCGTGAACCTGGGAGGCGGAGCTTGCAGTGAGATTGTGTCACTTGCAGTGAGATTGTGCCACTGCACTCCAGCCTGGGCAACAAAGCGAGACTCCGTCTCAAAAAAAAATAAAAATAAAAATAAAAATGACCAGCTAATTAATTACAGAGTTCCTTCTTTAGGCTATAGACTCCAGGAACAAGACAGTCAGAGCTCCTTGTTTATATCCCTAATCAGTTCTTTATTTATTTATACACTTAAGGCACCTAGCATAGTACTTTGCATATAGTATACGTTTAATAAACGTCTGTGGAAAAGAGGCAGTGTGGCTTAGTCAGACATTTCTGGATTCAAATCCTAACTCTACCTCTTACCAGTTGAGCAGCCATAGGCAGATTTGTTAATCTCAGAATTTGTTCATTCTGTACTGTATGATGGTGATTACTTATTCCACAGTTGCTATGAAAATTAAGAGAGATAATAAAGATAATGTGTCCAGTACAAAGTGTGGGCACATAGAAATGAATGTTAGATCCCTTCCCTTACTTTATATAATCTTCACACCAGAGTTAATCCTAAAGAAAAATTATAAAGTGAAGATCCCTTCCACTTTCCCTTTTTTACCCTTCTCCTCAGACACAGTCCTCACCATCTTGCACTGTTATTCATCTCCATTGGTACATAACTGAGATATGGCATTGTGGTCAGGAGACCTGTTTTTTTTTTTTTTTTGAGACAGTCTTGCTCTGTTGCCCAGGTTGGAGTGCAACGGCGCAATCTGGGCTCACTGCAACCTCTGCCTCCTGGGTTCAAGTGATTCTCCTGTCTCAGCCTCTGGAGTAGCTGGGATTACAGGCGCCTGCCACCATGACTGGCTAATTTTTGTATTTTTAGTAGAGATGGGGTTTTGCCATGTTGGCCAGGCTGGTCTCGAACTCCTGATTGCAGGTGATCCACCTGCCTCAGCCTCCCAAAGTGCAGGATTACAGGCGTGAGCCACCGTACCGGGCCCTGAATTCTTATTCTATCTTGGCCCTTACTAGTTAAATGTCTTGACCAAGCCATTTGACATATCATGGGTAGGGCCTTAGACAGTTTTATTTACAGATTGGTGGGTTGGGTGTAGTAATTTAAAGCCTTATTATATTAAAACAAACATGGTTATGTTGAATCAATACAAACTTTATGCAAAGTTTTAAGATAAACCAAGAGATTTCAAAGATATTCCCACTTGTAGTGGGTTACTTTGGGCTAAGTCCCCAGATTCCTGGAGGTTCAAGTTCCCTCTCTTATCATTGGAGATACTTTGTTGAAAAAAGTTGGTGATCTTTAAGGTTTCTTTCAGCTCAGGAATTCTTTCAGCTCATCATTCTTCCCTTTCTCCCCACCAAATGTCAACTTAACCTGATAAACTAGGCATCAGGGAAAAGCTACCGCATATTGCCCAAGGCTTCCAGAGGCAATTTTCTAGGCACAAGCAATTAGCTGCCCTAGGCAAAACTGCACAGTAGGCAAAGCCTGCCTCCTCCCTCTCCTGCAGTATCCACCCCCACTACCTGCAGGCTTCCTCAACTGCCTTCAGCTTGCCAGAGCACTCACATCCACCTACGATTCTGACTTCTACCCAAGACCTAAGCTCTAAATTTCCCCTCTTCCCTCCCCCATGTAATTTTCTATTCCCTCTTTGGGGTTAGTCTCAGCTAGGTTATACAAGGTGATATGATTTGAATTTTTCTGATTGACATCTGCATTTTAAAGAAGAATATGTTAACATTAATGGCGAAATATTTATGGGAAATGTTTCTGAACCTTGAGCCATAATGAAGCCCTTTGCTCACTTTAGGTTATGAGATCTTACCCTACCAGTCTCTATCTCTTCAAAAGAAGAGTGGTAATTTCTTGTACCCATGCTTCTGAAATATTGCCAATCCCTGTTATAAATTAATCAAAGCCAATAGAGTTCTCATAGGTAACATGCAAGTCATGGTTACTTTTTTTTTATTTCCATATTACTCCTTCAGTTGGAAATACCTTACTACCCTTCCTCCATCTATTTAAATTAGGGATTTCAAGCTGGTATCCAAGGATTTCTATATGACCCTAGATACATTTTTTTTTTTGCCATTACATTGGGCCTATAGCAAGTAATGAGGTAGATATTACTCTTACCCAGTTAACAAAAGTAGCTAGGCTCCTATTGTGTTGTATCTAGTCTACTTCATATGTTTATGTTAACTGCACAGGGTACTTGACTTTTTGACCTCTACTCATCCTTCAAGATCTCATCTAAAAGTCATCTTTTCTACAAGGTTTGAGAATCAATCAATACTTACAGCAAGTTAGTTGCTGGTTGCATTAATCATAAGCACCTAGCTCTTATGCAGGAGCTCCTAGTCTTATGCAGGGGCTCTGAATAGAATAATTAACTGCAAATGCAATTTAGTGAAGTGGGTCTGATGGTGGAGACAGCCGATTATGGCACTGAGGAAGCAGGAGGTATGTTGGGGCTGACTGGGCTTTCATGTACCCTTAAATTGCTCAGTGAAGGATGCTGACTCTTTTACATCTGGGAGTGTTTAGTACTGCCTTGTACCTTCTAGTGACTCTGGAGGCAGTATATATCCTTATATTCTACATAGTGTGAAAAGAAAATATCTTGGGCTCCCAAAATCACTAAGCTAAAGGGAAAAGTCAAGCTGGGAACTGCTTAGGGCAAACCTGCCTCCTATTCTATTCAAAGTCACCCCTCTGCTCACTGAGATAAATGCATATCTGATTGCCTCCTTTGGAGAGGCTAATCAGAAACTAAAAGAATGCAACCATTTGTCTCTTATCCACCTATGACCCGGAAGTCCCCTCCCCACTTGGAGTTGTCCTGCTTTTCCAGATTGAACTAATGTTCATCTTACATATGTTGATTGATGTCTCATATATCCCTAAAATGTATAAAACCAAACTGTGCTCTGACCGTCTTGGGGACATGTCATCAGGCCCTTCTGAGGCTGTGTCATGGGCATGCATCCTCAACCTTGGCAAAATAAAATTTCTAAATTAACTGAGACCTGTCTCAGATTTTGGGGGTTTACATTTTGGTAACCACGTAGGGATTCTGAGTGGAAGTGCCCCTGACCTTTGAGAAATCTCTTACCAGTGCTTGGTACCAGCATGAGCTAACTTTATGGCTCAAACCAACAGGACAATTTGCTGAGGTATGGGAGCACGCCCTCCAGAGAATCCCTGATCTCCCAAAATTTGGTTAAGACCTAAAGTTTATTTTGCTGTACAACTCCCCGTTTTGTTGTTGTTGTTGTTGTTTTGTTTTTTGAAGTTCTACTTGCTTCCAACAAGGAAGACAAGTTTTCCTGCTTCCATGATGATAGAAGGCAGTTAACTCCTTTATGGAGTTTCAGCTCACTTCCAACAGGGCAGATGAGGGGTTTTTTTCCTACTTCTAGGATGGTAGACAGCCATCTTCAGCCTGAGACCCATCTCTAGGTAAGTAGCTGAATTGGGGTTTTGTCTTGGCTAAAGTTAACAACCAGCTGGTCTTAATTTCTCCTTACCATTAGAGCACTCAGTAATCATATAAGTTGTGTGATCTTTTGTTTTGCTTAACTGTTTTATGTTGTTTGTTTCTGTTTTTGTTGTTGTTTCGGTCTTTTTCTCATTGGGTTTGATCAACTCCATCTGACTTGATTAAATCCAAAGGAAGTTCCAAATTATGGGGAACAAGGCCTCTGAAGTGGCTAACTTTCCACACATACACACAAAAAGGTGGTGTGGTAGGGAGAGAAAAATTGCCAGCAAAAGGAAAAAGAAAAAGAGAAAATATTTTTTATTTTGACTACTAAGGGTCTTTATGTAAACAACAAGGCCACCTTTTTGCTAGCCAGACCAAACTGAAAGAGCATTGGCTATACTTCTGAAATAGCAGAATTTTTCCTAGCTGAAATATGGTAATGAGATTTAAAAAGATTTTTTTAAAGGAGCTCAGTGGTTAAAAGTCAGCTTAATTAAAAGCTAACATCCAAGATGTGTGTGTGTGTGTGCCTATGTGTGTGTTTGTGTGCATATGTGTGTGCTTGTGTTTAACAGGCTTTCGTGATTTTGTTTTTGCTTTTATCCTAGGACCTTGTCTTTTTTTTTTTTTGTTTTTTGAGCAAAAGCATTTTTCTTCTCAGTTGACTGAATTCTGTTTTCTTCATTTACTTCTGCTGTCTCTTCTCTTGCACCTTCTACTGCATGGAGAACCTAAAATAGATTATAATAACCTAGGGTTCCTTAAAGAAAATGAAGAAGACACCAGACTCTCTTAGGGGGAGAAACATTTTTTCCTTATGGAACCCCAAGAATGTAAACAGACAAGTTCGTCTCAGCTCTTAAATTCCTTAATTTTGTATTGCATTACCGTTTTATATTTTTACTAAAACAGTTATTGCAACAGAGGTTACTCTTGGGTTTTTAAGGAAGACTGTGGTTTAGACACTTAGAAATGTCTTTGTTTAAAAAAAATTAAGTGTACTGTAAAAGCATCACCTGGTCCAATCTCATAATAATTCTTACTTTTTGGAAACCCAGGATTCAGTGTGGGCTCTTCCCAGAGCACAGAGATCCAGTTAAAAGTTAGGTAGTCCCTATCTAAATAAAACTGATCTCCTTATACAATCCTATGATTGATTTCCACAATTTTACGTTTGATTTGGCATCCATCTTTAATCTCCCTCTAGCACCACTAGACTTTTTCTCTATGTACTTTATGATGTAAATTTTGCTATTTGATTTTCATCTGAGTTGTTTCCTTTAATATGCAAATTTAAAGCTGTTTAGCTGACAACTGCCTAGAGTCGTGAAACAGGTTATCAAGAATCTGAAAGTCTAAGATAAGAAAAAAAGAGTTTTATAAATCTCTAAGATGTATTTCTATCGGCATGCCTAATATGTCTATATATTTATGTTTTATGTACAAAATATTTCACTACAAAAAACATATAAAAGAGCTTTAATTAATTGGCTTAAGAAAATAAAAGTGCTTGAATCAAACACTTTATCAGGAAAAAAAAGACTAGCCAAATGGTTTCTCAAGTTTACA
This sequence comes from Pan paniscus, assembly GCF_029289425.2. Lineage (NCBI taxonomy): Eukaryota > Metazoa > Chordata > Mammalia > Primates > Hominidae > Pan > Pan paniscus. Next base: position 67,572,471 of record NC_073264.2, read on the forward strand.
TAACTTAAGTAAAATCTTTAATAAATAAGTTAGCTTTAAAATTGTTGGTAAAGTAATATTAGAAATGTCTTAAGAATTACCAGCATACATTTTTGTTTGCAATTATTAATCAAACAATTTCATACTTATCCCTACCAGATACTATAAGGTGTAAAAATTTGGCATAAGGGTTACAAAACTATAAACCCAGCCCAAGACAGAATGATCTTTGCTTGTGTAATCTTTAATAAATAAGACATTGATATTAGTTTAGTAAAAATAGCTACATCTTGAATTTAGTGAGATTACTATAACTTCTCATCTTGTGGCTTTAGGTGGTCTAGTCCATAGGCAGTAAGGTCTGTTTTGGGAAAGGACTGTTATTGTCTTTGTTTCAAAGCTAAACTATAAACTAAGTTCCTCCCAAAGTTAGTTGGGCCTATGCCCAGGAATGAACAAGGACAGCTTGGAGGTTAGAAGTAAGATGGAGTCAGTTAGATCAAATCTTTTTCACTGTCTCAGTTATAATTTTGCAATGGCAGCTCCATAACTTTAAATAATGACAATTGCAGTTTTTATAAATAATCTAGGTAAACTGTTAAAATAAATAAAATAATTAGGCAAATATAATAGGATAAATACTTGTAGACAAACTCATCATAATTTAGAATCTAAGGTTATATTAAATTAAATAATAGATATTTCATTATTTGGATATTTTCCAATAAAAATAAACTTGTAGGAAAACATTAAAAAAGTGTATCCTTTTAAAAAATGGTGAACAATTTTTGTCTAATTTAAAGCTTGAAGGTATGTATAAAACAAGGTAAAAGGAACCAAGAAGTAAAAGAGATTACTAAAGAAAGTTATAAAAATAAAGATTTTTTTTTGTAAGAAAGCTTAAAGGGAAACAATTTCATATGAGAAAGGATCTTGTATGGTAAATTTAGTCCTAGAGTAAAATGACTAGTTGTTTAAGAAAGAGGGATGTTCAGGACAAACCAGAATGTCCAAGCATATCATGAACGGTCTGTGTAAGCCACAGTAAGAGGATTTATTTTAAAAAATCTTTTATACGATCAAGTTGTCATACTATTATTTAAGTTTTGTTTGCTTAGGAAAATTCTCAGATTACTTTTTTTTAAATTAAGGTTATTACATCTGTCTAACTCTCTGATGCACCTTTAAAGTACCTGTGACACTAAGTTACAGGACTTTGACTCCTGGATCTAAAAAGAACACCAAGTCCTGCTAAATTTTAAACACCAAAAGCAATTAAAGCCCCATCTTCAGGCCCTGTAGAAGATGTCAATCAAAATAAACATTCCTGAGACACAGAGCCAGAAAGTAAAGCTATTTCAACTCAAGGCCCAGGGACTATCACAGAAAAGGTGGGCACATGAGATTGAAAGGGCTGATTTTGAAACATAAGTTCAGTTTCTCTATAAATTAGTCATTGATATTAAAGGCACCCTGATGCAAGACCAGCATATGGGCCCCTGTGTCAAATTAACAAGGTTTTCTTGAAGCATTAACTGACTCCCTAATAAAGGTTATAAAAGGCTTATGGAAGTTGTATCTTATGGTGAAGATTAAAACTTTATAGATTGTTTATAAAATTTTGAAAAACACATTTAATTGGCTTCATGCTGTTTTTATCAGGGCTTGTTGTTTGCAACATTAAGTCTCCTCTCTCAAAGAATGAAGGTTTTTGCCTTTTTGAAATCCTTGAGTTATCACTTTGGTCAAATGAATGATCCTGTTTTGTGATATCAAGAGTTTTAAACCTTTGATATTTGACAAACTTTCCAAAATCAAATTATACATTATGTCTTTTTCTAACCAAATTTATCCTTTAAGGTATTAGGTTCCCTAAAGTCCAGAAATGACATAGTCTGGCTTATTTGGTATAAAAATTATATAGGAAACATTGTCAAATATAAAATGATGTTTGGTTTTCTTTAGGCTGTATTTGTACAAATATGTTATTGGTATGTGTTCCAAAATCACAGGAAATTCCTATAATTCTTATATGACTTAGTGTTAATTATCAGGAATAATTGTAATTGTCATGTTAAATTATTGTGTGCCACAGAGGTAACAAATTTCCTTGTCACTCGTGTCTTTGACTATGGCTGCTCTAAAACCTTTTGTCATCCATGGACAATTGTTGTCTTGTTTTGGTCCTCCTTAGAAGGTGGTTTTATAATCAGCTATAGAACTCTAACAGGTGCTCTTAAATGCAGATTTCTGATAACTTTGGAAATTGTGACATTAGACTAGAGGAAAAAAACTTTCAGGACTCTCATGGAGAGCTGAAATGTTCATGAATATCAAGCAGAACAGAAGTTAACTATGTAAACTGAACTGATAGAAGACTAAAGTAATATTTTTGACTATTTGCTTTAAACATTGCTCATCTTTGTTTTTTTTTCAGAGTCAAGGAAACTTCTTTTGAGCTACTGACAGCTTTTAACAATTTTATATACTCCTATGAACAAAATTTGAAGCATATTTGTTTCTCTCTGATTTCTCCAGAATTTGGAAACTATTTGTGAGTATTCTTAACTTACACAATACAGTTATTTGCATAAGTGCAATAAGAATCTGTTTTCATTTTGCAACAGGACACAATTGGAGAAACTTGTTATTTTAATGAGGCTTTGATTGGAATGGTGTGCTTTCCTTTAAGGAATCAAACTTGACTTATGGAGCCAATAAAGCCCCTTGGGGAAACTGGCCTCATAACTTCCCTGTACAGGATTCCTGATCTGTGATAAGTAAATAATGTCACTTTCTGGCAGGCCCAGGAGCCCCAGGTTTATCTCGGGACCTCAAGAGGAAAGGATCGCCTGACTCATAGGTATTTGATGGCACAAATCCATGGCTGGGCTCAACTATAAAAAAGTCTTATCTGAGATTCCTTCTATGGAACAGAGTTCCATCAAAGCCATTTTAAAAGCCTATGTGAAAAATATTTATTCTTGCTGCACTGTATGCAAATAATTAGGCCAAGTAAAATAAAGCATATCAGTCCTATCATGACTTGTCATTAATAAAAATGGGAAACTGGGGAGAGAAAATTTATGTTTCAAAACTAAAATACATTTGTTGTTAGATTCTAGTCTTGCTTAATGTTTTTCAGTTTTATTATTTTCTACAGTTTGGACCAAATTCTAATTTTTCTTGGCTACAAGTTTTCAAAATAATGTTTTCCATTTTTTCCCCTCTTTTTCCCCCATTTTTTCTAATTTGGAGTCATTGAAAACTAAGCTGCACTTTCATAAAGCCCTGAGAACTTAAGCTAGACAATAAACTTCAGAAGAAAATAACAGCAACCTATTTACATACATAAACCACTTTCATGCCTGTTTGCCAATGTTTGGACTTCAGAGTAATGTGGCCTATATAGATTTTCCAGGATTGTTCTTTTTGTGGTTGTTGTTTTTCTCCCTTCCTCCCCCTATTTTCTTTTCATAGGACATGAGACTTCACAACCTTCTAACAAAACTTTCCTAATAACTTGGTGCTTACCTGTCTAGGAACAAATCATCCTAGCCATGAGAGATCAGACAAAACGTGGGACCAGAGGCTCAATTTCTTCTAAAATGCTTTCTCCAAAAGATTTTACAAAAAAAAAGGGGAGAAATTTGAAAGGAAAATATCTTGGTCCCCCAAAATCACTAAGCTAAAGAGAAAAGTCAAGCTGGGACTGCTTAGAGCAAGCCTGCCTCCCATTCTATTCAAAGTCACCCCTCTGCTCACTGAGATAAATGCATATCTGATTGCCTCCTTTGGAGAGGCTAATCAGAAACTCGAAAGAATACAACCATTTATCTCTTATCTACTTATGACCCAGAAGCCACCTCCCTGCTTCAAGTTATCCTGCCTTTCCAGATTGAACCAATGTTTATCTTATATATGTTGAATGACATCTCATGTCTCCCTAAAATGTATAAACCAAACTGTGCTCTGATCACCTTGGGCACACGTCGTCAGGACCTCCTGAGGCTGTGTCATGAGCACGTGTCCTCAACTTTGACAAAATAAACTTTCTAAATTAACTGAGACCTGTCTCAAATTTTGGAGGTTCACAATAGTGTCAGTATTTATACAAATTTCATTTGTATTATGCAACATCTTTGCCATCTTTTTCCCCCTTTCACATATAAACTGAGCTATTTGGACCATTTAGACCTCAGTCAGGACCCTCTCTTGCACTGCCTTTTCCCTCATCAAAGCAAAATAAGCAAAAACAGAACATCCTGCCCTCAATTCCCTCCACTGCTATCCCTCTCCCAAGAGGGTAAACATAATAATGACACTAATCATCATTAAAAAAAAATAGCATAAATCTAGGGTGTCTTGAAGCTTTGCTGTGGCCTACCAAATAAGAATCAAAATACCATTCTCCTAGTATTTGGTAACTGAACATCCTTGGACTGCAGGTTGAAAGGAGCTAATATTATTCTAAATCTTATCCTTTTGCATACAGAGAAATGGCAAAATTCCAGCAAAATAATAGTGCACATTTACATAATGCCCTTTTTCACAGGCATTCATAGTGCTTTGCAAAATTTCCTGTGCATTTTCTCAGTATTAGATAAGAAGAGAAGGGAGATGATTGATTCTAGATGGGGAAAGAGGGATAGGCAAAGCCTGAATCCAAAAAAGTAAAATAAACTGTGAGACAGAAAGCTTAAGAGTGGACTCCTGACTCTGAACTTAATGTTCTTTCTACTATTCTTCTGAAGGCAATTTTTTTTCTTTTCTTGGGTCTGCTATTCAATAGCACCTAATGAATATTGAAAAGCAAAAGGAGAATGGCCCTTGACATTGAACACTACCAAAAGACATGTTTAGAAGGCAAGATTTATTAAAACTGGGTTCCAGATAAGCCTGTTTTTAAAAATTAAGAAACCAAAAGCAAGTCAAAATTAGGGAAAAATATGAAATATCTACAAAACAAGTTGGATCTTTGTGAACCCTAATGATAGAAGGTATGGAAAACTGTTAGATTAAAAAAAGACCAGACTATCCTCAAATAACCTAGAGGTAAATAGTAATACGTTATAATTCATCTGATAAATTTCTCAAAACCGTGTGTTTTATTCAGACTAGACTCACTAGGGATTTTTCAAAGTTCTAGATTTATAAGAAAAAAATACTTGAAATTGAAAAGTAGGAGTAATATATAGTGATCAAAGTTTGAGTCGATTTTTTTTCAGTAAAATGAACTAGTGATGCAATAGTTCCAGGGATTTAAAAGAGTTTCCTCAAATGTATCTGGGTGATAAGAAACACTGAAGAGAAAATAGGCCTAGTAATAAATGACAAATGAGATGAAATGAGATTTTGAAATAGTTGGGCTACTGAACTGACTTTTTAAATAGATCTTTTAACAAGAAAAACAAAAAAGGGGCTAGGGACAGAGAAGGAACAACAGTTGTCAGCAGAATGCTGATAAATCGCAAGCAAGGGAATTCAGTCCTTGCAAAAATAAGGATTTTCCAAATCAGCAAACTTGGGGGATATGCCTTGCCACGGGGGATAAGAAAGAACTGAGTAATTTATATTCTGAATCACATTTTCTCTTACGTTTTCATTCAGCCAGGATAATCAAACCATATTATAAACCCCAGAAACTGCTTTAACATGCAAAACATGCAAAACACCTGGCTTGCATTCTCACTCCTAATATCCTCAGATAATCACACATGCTTTTAACAAACAAATTTAATTATCTACAAATGCCAAGCACTCTAGTAGGTATTACAAATACAAAGAAGCATTAGCACCTTTCCCAAATCATTCCACCCACCTTGGAATTACACTCAGCTTGGAAATCATTCCATTCACCTTGGAACACTCACTCAGTTTTGACCCAGGGCCCCATCTGCCCTTCAAAGCAAGAAGGTTTGTTGAAGATCCAATGGCTGCAGGTATATGGTCTACATTTTTAGTACAGTATGAAATAAAAGAGGATACAAACAAATGGAAGAACATTCCATGCTCATGGGTAGGAAGAATGAATATCATGAAAATGGCCATACTGCCCAAGGTAATTTATAGATTCAATGCCATCTCCATCAAGCTACCAATGTCTTTCTTCACAGAATTGGAAAAAACTACTTTAAAGTTCATATGGAACCAAAAAAGAGCCTGCATTGCCAAGTCAATCCTAAGCCAAAAGAACAAAGCTGGAGGCATCACGCTACCTGACTTCAAACTATACTACAAGGCTACAGTAACCAAAACAGCATGGTACTCGTACCAAAACAGAGATATAGACCAATGGTACAGGACAGAGCCCTCAGAAATAATAGCACACATCTACAACTATCTGATCTTTGACAAACCTGACAAAAACAAGAAATGGGGAAAGGATTCCCTATTTAATAAATGGTGCTGGGAAAACTGGCTAGCCATATGTAGAAAGCTAAAACTGGATCCCTTCCTTACACCTTATACAAAAATTAATTCAAGATGGATTAAAGACTTACATGTTAGACCTAAAACCATAAAAACCCTAGAAGAAAACCTAGGCAATACCGTTCAGGACATAAGCATGGGCAAGGACTTCATGTCTAAAACACCAAAAGCAATGGCAACAAAACCCAAAATTGACAAATGGGATCTAATTAAACTAAAGAGCTTCTGCACAGCAAAAGAAACTACCATCAGAGTGAACAGGCAACCTACAGAATGGGAGAAAATTTTTGCAATCTACCCATCTGACAAAGGGCTAATATCCAGAATCTACAAAGAACTTAAACAAATTTACAAGAAAAAAACAAACAACCCCATCAACAAGTGGGCAAAGGATATGAACAGACACTTCTCAAAAGAAGACAGTTATGCAGCCAAAAGACACATCAAAATATGGTCACCATCACTGGCCATCAGAGAAATGGAAATCAAAACCACAATGAGATACCATCTCACACCAGTTAGAATGGCGATCATTAAAAAATCAGGAAACAACAGGTGCTGGAGAGGATGTGGAGAAATAGGAACACTTTTACGCTGTTGGTGGGACTGTAAACTAGTTCAACCATTGTGGAAGTCAGTGTGGCAGTTCCTCAGGGATTTAGAACTAGAAATACCATGTGACCCAGCCATCCCATTACTGGGGATATACCCAAAGGATTATAAATCATGCTGCTATAAAGACACATGCACACATATGTTTATTGCGGCAATATTCACAATAGCAAAGAGTTGGAACCAACCCAAATGTCCAACAACGATAGACTGGATTAAGAAAATGTGGCACATATACACCATGGAATACTATGCAGCCATAAAAAATGATGAGCTCATGTCCTTTGTAGGGACATGGATGAAGCTGGAAACCATCATTCTCAGCAAGCTATCACAAGGACAGAAAACCAAACACCACATGTTCTCACTCATAGGTGGGAATTGAACAATGAGAACACATGGACACAGGAAGGGGAACATCACACATGGGGGCCTGTTGTGGGGTGGGGAGAGGGGGGAGGGGATAGCATTAGGAGATACACCTAATGTAAATGACGAGTTAACGGGTGCGGCACACCAACATGGCACATGTATACATATGTAACAAACCGGCACCTTGTGCACATGTACCCTAGAACTTAAAGTATAATTAAAAAAAGAAAATAGTTATTTTTAACTTAAAAAGCTTATATATGTTCATTATAAAAAACTTGAGAAACTCAGAAAAATAGAATAATAATATAATCATGAAGAATATTTTGATTTTAATGCATTTTCTTCATCTTCTAAACACGCACATATATACACACATACAGACTACACTGTTCCATATTGATGTACTTTGATGTACTCTTTTTATTAAGTATCCTTCCAAATATTATTTTAATGACTCTATTGCATTCCCTTGTATGGATATATCATAATTTATTCATCCATCTCCCTGTTGTTAGAAATATAGATTGTTTCCAATTTTCACCACTCTATAATGTTCACTGATCTTTTCATCTATACTATTTTGTTAAAATGAATCACAAAATGAATTACAAAAAAATTTAGAATTCCTGAGCCAAATATTATCAATATTTCTTCAAATTTTGTGAAAAATTTAACTGTTCTCCAAAATAGAGACTAATATAATGAACTCCCTTATACAAATCATCCCACAATCAACATAAAAAATTTTGCAAAATCTTTATTTTTAAGGTTCTTGATATGCAGTACATTGTCTAATTGCTTTCCAGAAATTGACCAATTTTTATTCTCACTATCATTGTGAAGCTCCCATAAGAACTCTAACTAGAATTGTGTGTCTCTAATATCTGATCATTGTTGGCAAATATGGTTAGCTATTTCAAACCTAAGTTGTCAGAATCTTGCCTCACATTGTCCTAAGAGTCTAGTCTAGATCCTTTAAAAATTCATTTCATCTCACAATGCAGTTTCTATCTTTCAAGATTGTCTACCTTCAATTCAGCAGAGGAGCTCAGACTTCAACTGACGGTCCTTCAGCCTTTGGAAAATGGATGTGGGTAGCAGTTTCCCCTCTGTACGAGTATCTCTGGTGTAGTTGGGGAATCCAAGCTCAATTCTGATCATCCGGTTACTTATTGGAAGTAGTGTGAGTCATGATAATTGAAGGTTGTTGGCTAAGCATGGTTGTCATGCTAAGTTTCCATATGTCAGCCTTCTTCAACGTCTGTATCTTTGCTAAATAGACCAAAACTTACAATATATAATTAAATGTTACATTATATGCATCACCAAAACTAGGCCAGTCTATTTATACGGAAATTGAGTATCTTGCTAACTTACTATTTTGATTTGAAGATAGATGTTGGCACTCAAAGAATTATTATTATTATTGTATAAATAATATAATGGCTATATGGTATACTAGAAAAATCACCAAAATGGGAATAAAGAGTCAAATTCGAGACTCAACTCTGCTATTAACTAGTTATATAATGTTAGATTAGTTTTAAAATCACCCAGTATTTAATTTCGGTTTTTAAATTTACTAAACTGTCCTCTGGTTCTAAAATTCCACAAATTAAAAATGTCTTGATATAACTTATTACCCATTTACTATTAAAAATGCACTTGAAAAGATGATAGGTAGCATAGTAGTTGCTATGACATTATCTGTAGGAGTTAATGTAAGTCACCTAGTGGTGTGATGCTGATAAATGTTTTCAACAACCAGCTCTCTGGTGAAAACAGCTTGGATATGTATCTTTGGCCTGGTTCCAGAGTGTGACTATTCACCCCAGATGATTTAAAGTCACTGAATGTGGAATTGGAAACAGATAGGCACAATCATCTCACAAGCCAGTGTAAGCTGGCTCTGGCACAACACTGGCCCTGCATTTATATGGTATTCAAGGAAAAATATATTCAGCTGCAAGTAACAAACAATCTAGCTATCAGTGGCTTAAACAATAAAGGAATATATATTTTTTTCCATGTAAAAGAAGTCTGGATGTAGCGGTTCAAAGTTTGTTTCAGCAGTTCCACCATCTCAGGGTATTGGGTCAGTTTCTCCATAATTCTCTTGGCCTTCTACCTTATTGTTACAAAACAGCCAGAGTAGCTCCAAGCTTCCTGTCCTTTTAGGACCATATCCAAAGTAGAAAAGACATTGTAAAGAAAATATACTTTTTACTTGTCATTGTTTTCCTCCTTTTATTAAAGAGAAATAAAAAATTTGCTCAGAAACCCCAGGAGGCTTCACCTCATGTTTCACTAGCCAGGACTGAATCCCATGTCCATTCTCAGACCTGTCACTGGCAAAGAGGATGTGAATTGCCACAGCTGGTTCAGATCAATTGTGATTTTAACCCTGGGACTGAACATATGGACAAAAGAGGAAGTAACATTGATGTAGGCAAATAATAGTGTTGGCTACATGTAAGAAAAGTTTCAAGCTGAAAAATGCTGATACTTGCAACTACCAACTCCAATCCAATTTGTTAATTATTGAGTCTATTCAATGGGCAAGACAAAAGAATGTATCTATCTCTCTCGGGCATGTCATAATCACATGCCCAAGAGTGGATTTATAAAGGAAGTCCCAGCATAGTCATTAAGACATTTAACCTTTTTAAACTTCTTTATGAAATTGGGAGAGTTATATTTTTAAATGTCAATCTATATCATAATTTAACTTACAAAAATTTTTAATTAATGTGAACACCTTAGATCAAGCTTTTTGACCATTTGGACAAAGCAGTAACTAGTCCTGATTTAATTTAAAAATTTAGAGTTAATATCCTAATTCAGGGCTTTATTATCATGATATATTACTATATGTAATGGCCTTCATTTAATTTTTAGTAAACGCTGCTTGGGTTATAGACCAGTTTCTAATACATGTACTCAAGTAATAAAATTTCATTTATTTAAAATGATTTTGTGGTTCATAAATAGTATTTCATTTGATATCTCATTTTATAACATTCAGAACGTTTGCCATGGTGCATCCAAACTGAAATTGGAAAGGGAGTCAGATCTGGTATATTAAACAAGTTTCAGAATAAAAATTTTTTTTACATGGAAAATGACCAGCTTATAAAGCCAGAAGATTCTCAGAGTTGTCACCTAGGGCTTACACAGCCTTTAAAAAATATACAGAACCTGCTCAGACTCTGCTTCTTTATATTTTCCTAATTATCATTTATTTATATATCATTTTTTATTTGTAAATACAAATGCAAATAAAAGATGGAAAAATGCTACTATACAGAAAAAAGGCCTAATATGACAAATGTCATTATTGAAGCAGCATATGGGGCAAGGGTACATAATTTGGTTATTTTTATTTTGTAGTGCCTAATATTGTAGATGGTTATTGTTAAATTGAGAAAATTATACCAGTGGCATACTTTAGGTTGTTCAATCATTTCAGTAGAGGTGGCAGATGAGCCTATATGAGTAGCTAATGCAGAACTAGATAATTTTTGCTCAGTTTAGACTATGGAGACTACTTTTTATTTTGGCTGTGGAATATGACTAGATTATCTAATTTGAGATGTATTATATAACCCAGGCCTTCACAAATTTTGTATTTTATCTATTTAGTACTTTTCTATGTCCCCTATAATGCCTAATCATAGGTGTCAAGAATATTTGTTCTTTTGGGTTTTCTCATTTTATTTTAAAAGTGTTACTTCTGTCATTCACTCTCTGACACACTGAATCTAAATCTATCAAATTAGGTAATAAGATCAAACTGGCATTTCATATAATTTAAGCAAAACAATCCTTGAATTACCTGGATTAAATGCCTTCTTTAAAAATCGTTATTTCATTGCAAAAAAAGAAAAACCTAGCACAGAAAAAGACTGATTGAGTATCCAAAATGACAGCCTGAAGGCCAGGTGCAGCCTCCAAGCATGTATTTACTCTACACAATATTTAAAAGTCAAAAGTCACAACAAATTCACATTTCCAGCTACTCTTGAAAATCATTAGGAACTGTCAGGATTACGTCTCTACATTTTCAGCTGGAGCTGATTCCCCATCCCCACACCCTACTGTAGACAAGGCCTCTGCTCTCCTGTAACCCTGCACAGTCCCTGCTGCAATGGGCTCAGTGCTTGCACTTAGCACTCCCACTTTGCCAGTTTCTCTCATTTAAGGCATCTAGCAGGCATGTGGTTGTGCTAGTGGTTACCTGATAAGGACACTCTCACTAAGAAGGAAGTGGGGGCTTCTTTCATCAAGGAAGGAAGATATCCCATCTAAGCCCCCTCAGGAGGAGCCTTAGAGGGGAAATCATTTTCCCCTCTAAAATTATTATGAAAATCATTTCCTAATTTTGCCTAGAGGGGATTTGCCTAGAGGGATATCTTTTTCTAATACAAAAGGAGACTAGCAGCCCTCACAGAATTCTGATCTAAGCCTAAAAAGTCCTAAGAGCAAGAATTTTGTCTTATTTGTCTCATTTGACTTTGTAATCTTGGGGCTAGGCAGGTCTAGAACACATAATAGGATTCGAAAAATGTAAGACAAGTAAATGATTCAGCTTCTACTGTTTACCAAAAATTAGTTTGAAAGGCTCTTAAAAGATTTAAGGTATATTTGGAGGAATATTGGCACCTTCATGGTCACCAGCCTATGGGATCTGAACCTCTTTTAAAAGGAATTCTGTGGACTAGGAAGCCCTATTGACTTGGATTGCTCCACATTAATAGATTCTACTTCCTTTTCTTATTTGCTATGTGCTACTGTTCCCTGATGGAACTGAAGCCTGGGCATCCAGCTATTCCCCAAGCCTGTCTAGTCTGTCCCACATTCCTTTACCCAGATGTGTACCTAAAACCCCAATATACTTTATTAGCTGAGTGCACCCAAAATATAATAGTAAATTTCAAAAATCTACTCTGCTTCCAGAAGCAAAGTAAACTTTCTTTACAGAAACACACACACACACACACACACACACACACACACACACACACACACACGGTAAAGTAGAATATAGTTTTCGTTCCAATCTATTGTATTCCATACATCTTAAAAATATATACAGAGAATTATTTTTGCTCATTTGTTTACTTATTTATACTTCTCTACAAAGGATTGAGGAGGTTTATGAAAATAAGAAAAAAATGATTAAAAAATCAGGCACAAAAAAGTATTAATTAGATTAGAAAGTCATAAACAGGGGTTGGGTCTCACATGTCTGGTCACAAAATTGCTTTGAGATCCCCTGCATACCAAAAGAAAATAAAAACAAAACCAGTTTACTGATTTGTCCCTAAGGAAAAATACATGCCAATATTTCCCCAAAGAAGCAACATTTTCTTTAGTATCTAATTCTGAAAGAAATTTATGATATGTGGACAGGAGTGGCAGCTGGGGAGAGCTGGTCATGGAAAGACGTCTTAGATAATTTTCTTTACAAATGCAGGAATGGCTTCATAAAACTTACTCAGGGTATCCCAAATGCAAGGTGAATATGTGACACAAAATGTCACACAGGAGGTAAGTTCTACAGATGCCCCCACTCCCACTCAAAAAAAACAAAAACAATTCAAGTAAACAGCTTTTGGCTGATACGCTGTGATTGGAGAAGAAACCTGGAAGCAGTAATTCTCAGTCATAGCTCCACAGATCCCGCATCAGAACCACCAGGGATTAGCGAGTGCTTTTTAAAACCTCACGTTCTTCGTATCTGCAGAGTAGGAATCTCTGGGGGATAACCCTGAGGAGATGCAGCTTTTCCAGGCTCCCCAAGTGATTCTTAAATCCCATCAGAAAGAGAACCTCTGTCCCAGAACAGTGGTCTTCAGGCTTTTTTTGCTTGTGTGTTATAAAAGAATTTTGAAAAACTAAGTACGGTGTCACATTTAAGTTGCCATCTCAATTTTTTATTCTAATTTTATACAGTTGCAAAACATATAATTTCTGGTTTATTATAATACTGATATTTTCAAATAAGTCTTATCTATCACCTTAAAATGTATCCAACGAGTCTTAAATACTCATACTTAATGAAATGTAAATAAATGAAAAACTCTTCTACAACAGTCAAAAATTTTACATTTTCTCCTTGAACTCATGTTTCCATTACACTCTCCCCATAGAAATTTATTCTAATGCAATGTATTTTATGTTTTAAAGTCTTTTTTAACATCCCATCATGCTTCTCTGCAAAATATGTACATTGAAATTTTGTTTTAGTTTTTGTGACGTTAAGACTGTGTTAACATTTCTTCAGAACTAAGTTAGCATTATAATTGTTATTAGTATACAATTAACAAAAACATACATATTATATATATTTCATAACTAATTTTTAATTATGACAATTTTTGGAAAGTGCTTCTATTAATTTGATGGATAGGCTGTTTTGTCCCTGGTTAGTTCATGTATTCATTGGTGAGTATTACTTATTACTAGAATAAGACAAGCTTAAGCATCAATTTTGTTCATATGCTTTGCTTTACATACAATACTCACTGAGTGTTTACACAAATAAGGAGATGGGAATGGAAAGTATTTTGTTATAGCAATGTCACTCAAATCTTTGAACTTCTTCCGAATTATAAACCCCAAATCATAGATAATTTATCATCAAAATTTAATTTTATTAAGTTTAAGCTGACAATTTTATTAGGTCTTCCTTCAATTTTGTTAATAGCACAGAATTGGAAATCACCTAACCTGCAAAAGAATTTATAATCCAGTCATTAATAGCCATTTACTCTCTTTAATCCCAGCACCAACATTTTGAAATATGATTAGTTTAATGCTCTAGATGTGTAAAAGGGATGTGTAAAAGCCTCTAGGGCATTAAACTACCCCAAGTAAGATTCCAGATGGTTGAAAAGTATTCCATTCTTTTAACAAGTGGATGAATTCATGATTGGAAAAGGGGAGGTGGGAAAAGAGGCCAAGGGACATTCTCATGCAGATTCATTTTAGTAAAGAATATTTGTGGAAATTGAGGATCTCAGAAAAGCTTTTCTAAAAACTACTCTTGCTTCCACATTTCTCAAAAAGTCTTGAGGAAAGTTCACAAACCTCAGTTTGAAGACCACTGTGCAATGTATCTGAACACACTGAGACAATGAATTACTTTCAAAAAGACTTCAATAATATTACAGAAAATTAACGTGTACCAACATTTATCTCAGTCTTCTAAACTCCCTGGATTTAATCTAAATGTAGGTAGGTATAGCCTGACTTGAGATAGCTATAGCAAGGGTTAAGGAGAAGGAGCCAACAAAATGTTCATAACAAACAGCACAGGAAGATGTGGGAGATCTTTAAGAGCCAACAAGCCTTGCTGTTAGGAGAGCCAGTCCTTCTCTCCTTATTTTAATGAAATTCTTATAATTCCCCCAAGGGTTGAATTGGCTCTGGGTTGACAGGACCAGAAGGTCCTCATGTTTTCTCCCTGAGGAATTCTGTAATTTTGTTGCCACAAACAAAGCTGAGGATAGGAAAGCATCTCCTTTTTTGTTTTGTTTTGTTTAATATGAAAATAATTGCCTCTACTCTTGGAGACCTGGCTTAATTAGACTAATCTGATTTTCCACCGGCAAAACCAACACTAAAATGGTATTGCTCCAAGTTCTCTAACTATAGAGCAATCACACGTTTCCTCAACAGATACTAAAGTCAAATGCTATAATGTTGGATGAGGTCATTGTGACTAGCTTGTTATAAGGCCTATTTTAAGAGACCACATGAATTTCAGTGAATATTATGCTGTGATAGGAAGCAACAGATAGAAAGTTTACTGCAGAAAAAAATTATAGAATTGTTCCTATAATTTATCTAAACAGGATGAGTTTCCACAAGTTATTTCATAAGAACTATGTTACTTGACCATAACCTTTGTTCTTCTACCCCCACACTCCACAATATCAGACCCTGGTCTGTTTTCCCCTCTCTTAGCCACCCCCTTCCTTTTCTTCCCTGCTTAGCTTGAACACTATCATCAACCTTTTGATGGATACTCTCACCAGCACTCTCAGTGCTCCCTTGAACTTCTGCCTATCTATTCTGCCAAGTCCCAGCTCAGAGTCAAACAACCATCTGGTTCTCTCTACTATTGCTTCTAGTTTGCCAAGTACTGCTGGAGAAAATTGTGTAACTGCTGATTCATGCCATGCCAAATCTGCAATTTCCAAATTCACCTTGACCCTTTACACTACTTGGCAATCCTTTTACTTTTGCCTGGTTGGCTTCCTTTTCCAGTGCTCAGGTGCTCTTCCAAATCTCATGTAATTACTCTTCTGAGGTTTCCTGCCACACCTCCTCAATCAAGAGATGACCTAATTTTCTACATCAGAAAAAATTTGTGTTCAATTTCCCTTCCTCCCACCTCTAATGGTCATCTACATCTTAATGTGCCCTTCCCCCTGTTCCAGGGGATCATTATCATGCTATCCCCTCTTAATACTGTTCATTGGTTTCTAAGCTATTTACTAAAAACTCTATATACATTATTACAAGGCAAATATTCTCCTTGGAATTAATATTGCAAGTTAACAAATGGGCATTGGAAAGACAGGAAATAAAAGGTGCTGATTGGCTATAGAAACAGCACATCAAAATAGCAAGTGTTGGCCTGGCGCAGGGGCTCATGCCTGAAATCCCAGCTACATGGGGGGCTGAGGCAGGAGAATCACTTGAAATCGGGAGTCGGAGGCTGCAGTGAGCCGAGATTGCACCACTGCACTCCAGCCTGGGCAACAAGAACAAAACTCCATCTCAAAAAAAAAAAAAAAAAATATATATATATATATATATATATATATAGCAAGTGTTCTTCCTCTTTGAATCATTCATAATCAAGAACAGAAATGAAGGTAAGTTGGGCTGCTACTGCCCATTAAATGTTTCAAAATTCTATCATAGTTCTGCCAACCAAGTATCACAACATGAAATTTAGAGAGGCAATACTTTAGCGATCAATGCCATTTTTGTCCTCTACTATTTGCTACCACCTGTCACATACACAGTCAAAGATGCTACTAATGATAATTCATCCAACCAGTTTCTTTTTTTTAACTGTGAGGCATTTTCTCACCCTCATTCAATCCAAACTTTTCATGGAAATTCCTAGGGCAACCAATGTGAATTATGTATGATTTGATATGGCTGTCCTAATTTAACATCATATTACACCAGGTATCATACAAAACTTACAAGTGACATATATATGTTGTAAAGGTATTTGTAGGCCAGGCATGGTGGCTCACACTTGTAATCCAAGCATTTTGGGAGGCTAAGGCAGGTGGATCATTTGAGGTCAGGAGTTTGAGACTAGCCTGGCTAAGACGGTGAAACCCCATTTCTATTAAAAATACAAAAATTAGCTGGGTGTGATGGTGCACACCTGTAATCCCAGCTACTCAGGAGGCTGAGGCACGAGAATCGCTTAAACTCGGGAGGTGGAGGTTGCAGTGAGCTGAGACTGTGCCACTGCACTCCAGCCTGGGCAACAGAGCAACACTCTGCCTCAAAAAAAAGAGAAGTATGTGTAGAGACTACCAAAGAAGTTTTGATGTAGAGGATACTTAGGAGAGCTATGTATCCTATTTAACCAGAAGCAGATCTTTGTTTTGTGGGCCCCTAAAACACATAATTTGGAGAGGTCTGTCTTTCCAAAAAAGAATACAAAATTATGAATACAAAATGAGGTTCAGGGCCTTTGGAAGAGGTCTGTGAAAATAAAGGGCTCTAAAGTTTAAGTTTCATTAGCCTCATATAAATCACCCTTTCTGTATCTGACCACTTAACTGAGGCATTAAGCAATCCTAAAACCCAAACCAAATAAACACAAACTCACTAAAATGGGAACATCTAACATGAACCAAGCTCTGTACATAATACATTTCATACTCACAACGAACCTATCAGGTCAATATTACCATTCTCACTTTTACAAAAGCAGAAACTGAGACTCAGAAAATTTAGTAACTTGCTCACAAGCAGCTCACTATGCACAGTGAAGCTGAGATCCAAACCAAAGTCTGACAAACTAAATCTTGTGTTATTTCCATTATAATACTCTCCCTTTAATGTTTCCCACAAGATAAAGGGGTTAAGTTACTTTGGAGAACACCCCTAGAAAATGGCTGGAAATGTTCAGTTAGTACTTGACATTGACATGACTTAACTCACTTTGAGACCTTCACTAAAAATACTTCTCTAAAACTGTGTTTAAAGGGCATGAAAAAAAACAAATGTATAACTGGGTTACCTTCCAATAAGTGACATAGATGAAGACAAGAGATCTTAAGGTCCAAAAGAAATGTAGTAAAAGAAATGTAATAAAAAAGAAAATAGAAGCAGAACCAGAAAATCCTGAAGGGAGGCTAGAATTATTATACAATCTTTCAGGGAAGACTGTGGTTATGGAAGGACATACTGACGATATGGATCTTTCACAAATTAAATCCTCTTCCTACATGTCCAATATTCTTTTACCTGCCATTATGATAATATCAAATTTTAAAGATTGAAAAATAATGACAGTGGCTTATATATTATATTATTCTATTATATCCATACCCTGTATTTGCCAGTTTGATCTCTTTTAAAAAAAAGTCTCTTAGAAGTATTCCTTCTTCCTCTTGAGGCCCCCAAAAGGTATATGCTGTGTCTTTATCTTTTCTTCATTTGCAGATTCTGTCACTGTGCTCTACATATAGTGGCATTTCACAGAGGTTTGTTGCCATGAAAGAAGGTGTTGATGAGTCGTTTTTGACAGTCCAACATTTTCTAACACAAAAGTAGATATGATGTGATTCCATCCTATTCATTCAAAGACTTCAGAATAAAACTTTGTCATTTGGCTAGATCTAAGGCAAGAACTGATCAGATGTAGTTAGTATTTCCAGTCAACAAACTGCCATTGATGTTGAAATTACTTTAAAGACCTGTTGATTATGTGGTATTAGGGCCATTGTGACCTCGCTGTAGCTAAGATCAGTCCACTGCAGCAGGAGTTTCAAGAACAGCAGCATAAAAATAATGACTTAACTGGATAGAAAAAAACGCACATATTTTCAGGAAGGCCTCTTTATTCTTAGAAGTTACCCTTCAAGATGACAAGTGGTGCAAACTCTTCAGGATCTTACCTGCCCTCAGAAATAAGGTGAGTCTTTGATGGAAAATGCTAAATAGAAAAGAGGGTCTCTCTCTCTCTCTCTCTCTCAACCCAGGCTAAAGGCAGATATTATTGTGCCTCTTCCCACAGAAGTTCTAAAATAGATGACAACTACTTGAAGGAATTGAATGAGGACTTAAAGCTAAGGAAGCAGGAACTGCTAGAGATGCTCAAACCTCTAGAAGATAAAAACAACCTCTTATTTCAAAAGTTAATGTCTAACTTGGAGGAAAAACAAAGGAGGTATGGGCTCTTACTCTGGATTCCTAGAGGTAAAAAGGCTGGAGAACTTGATCTCCAAAGGACTGGCAATAATTACTTACAATTTTTTTTTTGTTAATTACTAAAGGTTTGGACATTCAGCTGTAGCAGGCAAACAATTTGTAACTACCAAGTCAGGGTGACAACAAATCCTTTATTTTCTTTTAGTAAATTAAATATGACTCAGCCCTCATTTCGTGGGGCTAGTTATAACTCTTCCTCCCCAGGCTGCCCACCCAAGAAATAGTGAAACGCTTTTAATAGCATTAGTTTACCACGGTCACACAGATGCTTTCTTATGCATGATCACTTTAGAATAAATAACTCTGCTCTTTCTATGCCAAGCAGTGGAATGGCAGTATTTTCTAAGCCTAGGAGCCCTCTGAATTAGGGCACAGCCTCTCTAAATATACTAGGCAGCTGAAGTCTTAACTCTTTACCAGAGCACTCACTGTACTTGGGACCCACAAACTCTGTTTCCTTTCTAGTCTCAGAACCTCTCTCCTCAGTGAGTCTACCTTTATTCTATACCCTTATCATAAGCATCTCAAAGGACTCATATTTTTGGAGAACAAAACGCAGGCAGAAAGTTGTGGTCAAGCACCAGCTGCTTACAACTCAGCAACAAGCACCAGCTGCTTACAACTCAGGAAAATAGATTTCTCTCAGAGCAAGAAAACACAGAGTCTTAGAATTGTGTTCTTTGCTTAGAACTGGGGAGAAAAAAGTACAAGAACACAAATATAAAATAATTTATGCCTTTAAGGAATATCCTCTCTCACAAGGACTTGATTTTGATTTAGATTTTGTTAGAACTTCTTAATGGCTTGCATTCTCTGGGGCTATGAAAGGGTATCAGTGACTTCCCCAATAGACTCAAATGTCCTTATATGAAGAAGCAAGGAAGTGGGAGAAAGTGGACAGAGGACAGAGATGGGTTAGGAAATAACTCTGGGATTTATCCTGGAAGATAGCAGGTTCTTCAACCTCTTCTTATAAAGGGGGCAGAATTACCCCTTCTTCTCCCAAAAGTCACACACTGCAACATTCTTCTGAGGGGGTGGAAAGGACTCTCCCTGGCTGTTGGAGACCTAAGTTTTAAGCATTAAAGAGCACAGAATTCATTCTAGAGCACATAGATAGGCAAATGTCAATTAGAAATGGAAACATCTTAGTTACAGAGATCTTCTATGACCAGAAGGGCTTCCATAACTCCTGAGATTTCAGTCGCCATCTAACTTTCATGGTAGAGTACTTTCTGACTAGTTGCAGAACATCAGTATTACCCTTAAGGAGGTATGTATGTTTTATGATGCCTCTCTTTCTTCTAGTCTTCAGATCATGAGACAGATCATGGCAGGGAAGGGGTGTGAGGAATCCTCGGTCATGGAGCTCCTTAAGGAAGCAGAGGAGATGAAACAGAACTTGGTAAGAAGTAGGAGGGACTCCAGGAACAGCCTCCTGAATAGGGCTCAATTCCATTGCAGTGTCAGATGTGGAGAGAAAGACAGAGTACTCATCTCTAGCATCTGATGCTCCAACACTCATATCTCCTTGATCTAGAAAGTCCAGGGTGACCCAAAAGGAGTCAGATGGAATGTTGGGAAGAACACGACTAGCAAGCAAAAATTCTATTCTTTGACTTTTAAAAACTTTTTATCTAGGGAATTAATGAATATAACCATATTAACTCTTCACATTTCAGAAAGAATAGTAAAATATTTGCTATAAAGAATAGAAAATACCTATCAAAGTAAAAGAAAAGAAATAGTTTGCTCTGCAGGATTCTTACAAGATTTTCTTTCAATCAGCAATGTAAAGGATCTTAAAAATTAAAAATTAGTGGTCTAAGCCCCCAAGAAATGGCCACATAAGAGCATCTTAAGTGTTAGGAACTCATTTCTATAGATACTGTCTCACAATTATTATAATTAAAGTTATTACTTAAAACAATAACTTGGTTTTTTTTTACCATCATCATCATCAAACATCTCTTATGCTCCTGGATTTGGGATTAGACCCATTCATTGCCTTCCTCTGTGGTTTACTATGTCCCTGGACCCTTTTCCCACTATTACTTAGTAACTTCTTCCAAACCCACTTCAATGGCTGGACAAATACATGCTTCTGTTTGTTTGGTTCTTCCCCCTCCAACAGGAAAGGAAAAACAAGATGCTTCGGAAGGAAATGGAGATGCTATGGAACAAGGTGTGCCTCTAAGGATCTATTGAAAGTATTGTCCTACAGATCACAATGCAAAGAACCTCCCTTTCCTCTGGCCCCCATCCTCATTGTTTCATGTCCTTGCTTCCACCCATGCCTCATTCCAATCCATTCTCTACACAGCAGCCAAGGTGATCTTTTTAAAACAATCAAAGCATGTTACTCTTCTTATGAAAAACCTTTACAGCCACTAATTGTGGCATAATCTGGCTCTTGCCTATTCTCCAGTTTCCTCTCATAGATGTCCTTCCCTTGCTTTCTATGCAACCATGCCACTGGCTTCTTGTGGTTTCTCAAACATGCCAAGCTTTTTCCTATCTCAAGGACTTTGCTCTTGCCTTCCCCACTGCCTGTAATGCTATTTTCTCATGGTTGGCTCATTCTCATCCTTCAGGTCTCAGCTTAAATGTCATCTCCTTAGAGAGGCCATCCTTGTTTGCTCCATCTAAAGTAGGGCATCCTCCTCCCCTTTTCTATTATATAACTCTGCTTATGTGCTCAATAGCACTGTTTATAATATAAAATTATTATTATTGTATTATTATTACTTTTTAAATTGTTTCTTGTTTCCCTGCCTCCTCCTGTATCTTCTCAAGCTCCTTCAATATCTTGATTGCTTTGTCCAAATCTATAGCTCCTAGCACAATGCTTGGAACATAGTAGAGAATCAATACATGTAAGTTGGATGAATAAACAAATGAATACCTAATTCTAATACCCTTATAAGCAATCACCACATTGTTTAAGATAACAATATTAGGGCCTTTTGCTGGGAAACCAGAGCCAGGGAGTAGGGGGAAGGGGACAGGGAATTCCTTTGTCCCTTGTCTGAGACTTTGTCCAAGACTAATCCCTTGGGACCCAAGTGCTTCTTTACAGACTATGCAACTAGAAGAGTAGATTGTGTCTTGTGATATAAACAGATATATAGTGTGATCTCTGTCTTTTTTTTTCATCTGACTTTTCCACAAATAATCAGAATACCTTCAAGCCCTGCATCTGGTATTGAGATCTGCTCCAGGTTCTCGTGGGCAGTTACAAATTAGTTCTATGAATTTCCAGAAGTTTTAGTTCCTGGGTTCTTGAGTCCTCGTAATAGGAAATGTGCCAGCACAATTCCTCTATCTAAATCCAGCTTCTACAGAGCTCTCAAAAGGGACATCTATACACTTAACCTGTGATCAACTTTCCCTACTCATATTTTAGAAGAACAGCATGCCTAGTGGTCAAGAACACAGGCTTCAGAATCAGAAAGATCTGGTTCAAATTCCAACTCTGTACTTTCCTAGTTGTGTAACCCTAAACAAATAACCTCTCCAAGTCTCAGGTTTCTCATCTATAATATGGAAATAAAAATGGTCCTCAAAGAACTGTGAGGATTAAATGAGAATGTCTGCAATATAGTACAGTAAGGAAAATAAGCAGAGTAATGCAGTAAGTAGCTTAGAGTAGTGACTGGCTAAGGGTCCAGCTAATAGTTTTCATTCCTATAAGGTACACTCAAGGGACTGAATGAAAGGAAGGGCTCATTACATTCTCAACTCCCTTTGGTAGTACACTTTTCATGCCAGGCCCTGAGAAGCTGCTGACTGGCAGGAACCAAAAGCTTGACCCATATTGGTTTTCCACTTCCCTCTTTAATTTCCACTACTTTAAAGCTTTGCCAAAATGTCTTTCCACAGACATTCGAGGCAGAAGAACTTAGTGATCAACAAAAAGCACCACAGACAAAAAACAAGGCAGACTTGCAGGATGGAAAGGCAAGTGGACTGCATGTACTTAAAATTTCAAGATTGTCGATGTCACACAGCTGGAAACAGCCTGCTGACAATCAGGGCTAATTTGAGTAGGCAGATAGGTAGGATCTGGGTTTTTAGGGTTTATTAGATTTATGGCCTGCTGAGACATTGCACTTCTTTCCTAGGACCTCTTATTCCTTTAGCTCTCTTCTTTCATCCTAGGCTCCCAAATCCCCCTCATCACCTAGGAAGACTGAGAGTGAACTGGAGAAATCATTTGCAGAGAAAGTGAAGGAGATAAGGAAGGTAGTACAGCCATTCTGAATGGCAGTGGCTTTTAGAGCTAGTAAACTAGAAATCTTTAATGTTGCAGTAATTTGCCTAAGGTATGGTGTGCTCTTGGACCAATGCCAGTTTTTATAGATTTGGTTCCCTTGTGTTACTATATTTGAGTTAGAGTGATATCACAAGTTTCTGGGAAATCATATTACGAAAAAGTGAGAGAAGTTATACCAACAATGATAACTCTGCAATAGCTAAATGATGTCAGAACTTCCGTTCATTTGTCTTTGAAAATCTATTCAGTGGTATTATGCTGGTATCTCATCTTCCCATAACCAACTCACCAACATAAAATAACCCTATTCATTAGCTTTTAGAGGATGGCTTGTACAGTTGAGGCCAATTAAGAGAATTGTGCAGTTAAAGTCAATTTAATAGTAAATCTGTGACGCTATAATTTTGCTATAAGGCTTTTGCAGCATATTGAGAAAACTGATTGCTGATCTCAATTTACTTTGTCACCCAGAGGCTCTTTCTTCCACCAGGAAAAGCAACAGAGGAAAATGGAATGGGTCAAGTATCAGGAACAAAACAACATCCTTCAGGTACTAAGATCTTCCAAGGCTGGATATAGGATGCAATTTCATTCATATAATACAAAGGCTTTTAGCTGCATATTGTGAAGCCCAGTCCCCACATCCTAGATTACCGATTGCCCTGCTAAAACAAATGTATCATAGAAAGATAGCTGAAGGGACCTATCTCTGAACTTGGAATAAATGGTATTTCTTCCTATATTCTTGATTTTGTTCTATTCTAAATGGGGAAAAATCACAAATACTTTCTACCCAACTTTTAAAGACTGAGCATGATGGAATTACTTTTTAACTTCTGTGTAAAGAGGATTCAGGTAACAATGGATTCAGAGAAGCCAATCCTATATGTGTAGTTTTGGAAAATATTCTCTTTCAGAATGATTTTCATGGCAAAGTGATTGAGCTGAGAATTGAAGCCTTGAAGAACTACCAGAAGGCCAATGACCTGAAATTATCACTGTATTTGCAGCCGAATTTTGAGCCAATGCAAGCATTTTTAAATCTTCCTGGGTCCCAAGGTAGGTAGAACATCCCAGGTACACAGTTTGAGGTTTTGTTTTGTTTATTTTATATTGGAGACTTTTACTTGTAAAGTGAGCAACACAATGCCTGGCACACAGTAAGTTAAATGTTAGTAGTACAGTAATTAATTTTTTCATTATCTTTTTTTTTTTTTTTGAGACAGAGTCTGGCTCTGTTGCCCAGGCTGGAGTGCAGTGGTGCGATCTCAGCTCACTGCTACCTCTGCCTCCCGGGTCCCAGTTCAAGCAATTCTCCTGCCTCAGCCTTCCGAGTAGCTGGGATTACAGGCACGCACCACCATGCCCAGCTAATTTTTGTATTTTTAGTAGAGACGGGGTTTCACCATGTTGGCCAGGCTGGTCTTGAACTCCTGACCTCGTGATCCACCTGCCTTGGCCTCCCAAAGTGCTGGGATTACAAGTGTGAGCCACCGCGCCCGGCCTATCATCATTTTTATGACTCAGAAGCTTCTTTACTAAGGCAAAGATTCTCTCTGGGAGAACTGTTTTCCTTTGTAAAGATAAAGTAATATATTACATACTTAGCATATGTAGCTGATATATAGCTAGCACTCAATAAAACATGTTTCCTTTCCACCTCATCCCCTTTTCTAGGAATTAGAATTGTTTAATCTTATTAATCTTGCTGGAATAGACTCTGCTACTTCAAAGCAGAAGGCCAAGGAGACAGACATCTGACAATGGTTGTGAATTTTATCAATCCAGTTGTCCCTCTGAGAGTTTCAGCGATTTCCCCACAGAATTTATGGCAATATTAGAGAAAATAATATAGTTCATTTAAAAAATAGAATATAGAGATGGCTCTGAGGACAGGGGAAAAGTTCTTAAATTTTCAAGTATCTATGAATATGAACTCCATTTTTCAAAAAGGACACGAGATGGGAAATCATGGCCAAGGGATGACAATGTTCTATCAGTATCAGTATGTATGTTTCTAATTTCTTAGTCTTATTCTGTAAAGTGCTTAAACAGCTTACAAAAATCACAGTCAACACATAGGGTTAAATAAATATATGAGTAAATCAAAGAAAAGGGAAAATAAGTTGAAGCCGGGCAAATACACAAGAATGCATAATGAGAGTACTGTACAGCTGGCAGAGGTAGGCTACAAATTTGGTTCTGAATTTTCCAGTAAAAAGAAACATGGATTTATGAAACTCATGAAGTAACAACAAACCAATTGCTCAGGAGAAACATAGTTTTTCCTGGTGTTGAAATCTGAGAGAAATTTCTCCTCCAGGTCCATATAATGGGGGCAGGACATTGTTTGTGTGATGATAGTCGCCAATGTCTTCAACAATATTTCAAAATAAATTCAGAATCTAAATTTCCTAGGTTGTTTCTCCTCTGTTCTTTGGCATAATCTGATAAAAAGATATTAATCTGAAATTTATTTTAAGTGACAAATCACCTCAAGATGATTTGATTCAGGTACATAAGACTCTCTGGTCTGGCTTGATCCATAGGTAAATTTTAGAAAACTAGTAAGACTGAACTGACTATCCTTCAGGCAGTATTCTATGCATATTTTTCTTTCAATTTATGTTCTAACAAGAATTGGACAGCATAAAATTGGAAAGAATCCTGGAATGCAACCAGAAGCAGTATTAAATCATTAAGATACAAATTTAAAAGACAGAAGAGAAGAGGGTTATGAGGAAGACAGACAAGTCCCTGTTTTACTTCATTCAAAATTAGCTGAAGGTCATCTCAAGGGATCTATATGGTAAAGAGCCAAAAGCTTTTTAGCTCCAGAATCAAATTAAGTCTAAATTAGTAAATAAGGGTTCCATTCAACTTGATTGTCTCAGGAGATATTTTTTCTCCTTGCATGTAAAACATTGAATCAACTTTGAATTGGAACAGCCACAGATCCACATCTTCTTTTCTCTCCTTTCCTTTTATGTTCCTGGAGAATTAAATGATAGGGTACTATACGGCTTAGTTACCACAAATTAATGTAGCCACAGGCAATGGATCAATGTGTTAAATTGATTCTGCATTCATTTAGCACTAATTATGGGCCAGTTTCATTTTCTAACACACGTATTCAAACTCTATAGGTTTGTTTGAGCCCAAGTGGATTTGAAATCTAATGGAGTCCTATATTTTGGTTATGTGGCCTATTTTTTCACCTCTAGTATTTGATTATTTAAAAGAAAACAAATATTCTCTTCATAAAGGATTTTAAAACTAATTATGTAAAGAGGTTATTACCAACCTATTTGGTAATAATTTCTTAATGGTAGGTGTTGTAGTATTTTCCAACTTTGTGTATCACCTGGACTATTATTTATTCAATATTTGTTGTTTACATTGACTTCTTTAGTTTCCTAAATGCATTCCTTGAAAATAAAATTTATATTACTATTTTAAATGAAGAATCAATATAGTTTTCCACAATAGAAGGTAAACTTAATAATAAATACACAAAAAACAAGATTTTAATGTTCTAGAAAAATACATAAGCCTGAGATCTATTTTATCTCCATTAGGAAGTGAGATTAGAAAGACATACAGAATTTTGGCCAGGCATGGTGGCTCACGCCTGTAATCCCAGCACTTTGGGAGGCTGAGGCAGGTGGATCACGCGGTCAGGAGATTGAGACCATCCTGGTTAACATGGTGAAACCCCATCTCTACAACAAAATACAGAAAATTAGCCAGGTGTGGTGGCACACACCTATAGTCCCAGATACTCAGGAGGCTGAGGCAGGAGAATCGCTTGAACCTGGGAGGCAGAGGTTACAGTGAGCTGCGATGACGCCACTGCACTCCAGCCTAGGTGACAGAGCGAGACTTCGTATCAAAAAAAAAAAAAAAAAAAGACATAGAGAACTTTAAAGAAAGCCAGCACCAAACTGCAACTTTCTCCTTGATGCCATCAAGTTTGAAATAATTGAAAAGGCAATAATTTTCTCACTGTGATTTACAGTATTTAATGCCTTGTCCCAACACCGAAATTTATCCCAATTGCCACCTAAAATCATCTCATCATCAAATTTTGGCAAATTGTAATTTAAGGAAAAAAGCACTGAATTTAAGACTCAGATACATGAGTTGCAGGCCTTCCTCTGAGGCTCACCAGTTATATGACTTGGAAAAGTCATTTAATTTCAGTTTTTAAAAATACAAACAACATTAACATGGAGCATGCTGAGAACTTAATACCTTGTGCAACCCTCACAGTGACTCTATGAAAGGTATTATAGAACAAGAAACAAGCTCAGAGAAGCCAGGCTTCTGGCTCCATATTCAATCCTTATTCCCTAGACTATGCTACAAAATGGATGTGTAAAAGCATGTGACTTTTCATGCCTCTTCTAGATCTAAACGCTATAATTTGAATCCAAATTTATTATCTGTTTAACGTATAATCTTCTCAGTGAAGAAGCATACTCCTAAGGTTAATTTGTTCAGCAAGAAAATGTTAACTCTGCATTTAGCCCAGTAGGTGGCACCAACCACATCCAGGCTTCAAGTCCACAGAGTGGTAATTCAGGAACCATGAAATGCTGTGGGAGAGATCGGTCTTCTATTACTCTCAGGACAAAAGGTGCCACATTCATGTATCAAATGAAAAAAGAAAAAAATTTCTTGATGTTTTATCACATGCTCTTTTGGCACCAAGGTGTATTACTGGCAGCCTTGATTAGACCATGTTAAACTCAGTGTTCTGTTGCATAATTTTTACCTAGTATTTTACTCCCTGTACTACAGTTCTCTCCATTTCAAAAAACAGTCACTGCCCACTTCCTCCACAATCCTTGTAGAATAGTGTTCCCTTCCACCACAGATAAATCAGGCGATTGGGGCACTAAAATAAAAAATGAGCACTAAACAAAAAATAAAAGGTGGTGCTTATTTGAAGTTTGTATACTTAACAGTGTTACAGGACAGCGTTTCTTTTTCTCTAGTTTCAAAAGAATTGAATTGCACAAACCTGTCTTAGAGAAAGGGTGGAATATAATTTTGGACACACCTCTCAGTAAATCAGGGTACAGGCTTTTCTGTTCTAAGCATTTCCAAGTAGATGAAGAGTTTACCTCAGTACTCTTAGCCAAGAATTCCTCCTCCCACTGTCCGATGTGCTGGTTGGCTGAGTTGCAGTGGTATGATCTGTGTAGTTGGCAAAATACAATCCTGTGTTAATATTACTGATTTTGTTACACTTCAACAAATCCCTACTTGTGAATTCCCTTGATGCCCAGGATGTGGCATTACCGTCATCCATGTTATCTCTTTGGCATGCTGCCTCACTTAGTCTGTTTATACCTACGATGAAGTCTTTACTTTTGATCTTTCTGGAGACAGGTGACATTTGAAAGGATTTACTTTTCCACCAGTGTAAAATTATAATTTGATTCAGGGTGTATTGTAGGCCCTCCTTAACTTCTATAGAGTCCAGAAGGCAAGTTTGTGGACTTTGGCAGTCACCTGTCTTAGAGAGCACAGGTGCTAAGCAATCTCTAAATTCAACTGAATTTCCCATCATATCTGCTGGTGTTTAAAGAAGAGGTTTATCTTCAGCAATAATATAACTTGTGTTAAGACATTTGATTCTGATAGCTTTGCTTTTCTCTCCTCCCCCTCAATCCCCACCAACTCTTAGCATTTCCTTGAGCTCTTCTGAGAAAAACCTGAACGTTGGATGTGAGTATTATGCTACACTTATAAATTCAGATGAAAGCCCAGCGAAATGGGAAATGAATACTCTTTGAGACCTTATTTACTCTCTAACTCCTTCTGTTCTGAAAGCAAGTCATTCTTCCTGGCTTTAACCTTTACTTCACTTTAGTATTATTCTTCCTGATGGCTGAACTACACTTCAGCAGGTGCTGCTGAAGGGAAAATAGTAGTGTTAAGCTAAAATGCTGAAAGGCAGGGGCGGAAAACCACAGCTAGCTCAAATCTGGGTCCTTGATAAGCAGTACTGTTGCTTTCAAGTACAGGCTTTTTAAAGCTTTGAGGCAACCTGAACCTTTTGAATGTCAAAGTTAGGTTTATGGTATTAATAGGTTATAAAGTTAATTTCTAAACTAAGTCATTCTTTTACTTCTTTAATACTTCACAGAAATTCAGGGGGAGAATAAAATTCTTTTCTTCCTAAATAAAAATTTTGAAGCTTGACAAAATAAACTGTACCCTTATTAATATTATTTTAATGGGTGACAACAGATTCCATAATTTGTGGGCATCACACACTCAGGAGTGCAGCAGTATGTCTAGGAAAATGTTACCATATTTAGCAAATAAAAAAGGATACCCTATTAAATTTGAATTTCACCAAATAATTTTTAGTATAAGTGTGTCCCAAATATTTCATGAGATATATGAAAAATTATTTGGTGTTTATATTAAAATTCAAATTTAACTGGGAGTCCCATATTTTAGTCTGGCAACTCTAATTTAGAACAGACTCACTATCGGTTGTATTTAGCACCCTATAATTCTCCCTTTTTCTCCTTTTCATTGCCTCCCTTCTCACCCTACGTCTACCATTCTGTCTGCTTCCTCTTTCTCTTCCCCATCTTCACCTTTATCTTTTGTTTATTCTCCACTATCTATAATTGACCATTTTTGTGAAATATATCTATCTGGTTTATCTGAGGGTATGTATATATACACATAACTTATTATTCCACTTCTTTATTTACTTGCATATAATTCTTAAATGATTTTTCCCCCTGTGGGACATGAGCTGTAAACAGAAAAATAGTCTGCCACTCCAACTTCTGAAATATTGTTTGACAAAGTTATTTTCTAAAAAAAAAAAATCAGAAAATTCACATCAATGCTAATACCCACAGTGATACAAAACAAAACAAAACTAGTGTTTTGTTTTTTTTTTTCCCTCAAAAGAAGCTCTTATTTTCCTAATGTTTCCCCTTAGGTACTATGGGCATTACAACTATGGACAGAGTGACTACTGGCAGAAATGAACACCATGTGGTGAGAACTACTTTCTTTAAACAAACAAAAAATCGTTTTAAGGGCTTGAATAGATAGTGGGTATAGATTTTTGGAATGCATTGCTTAACATATATTCTAATTTAATATTTTAGGGGATTTGCAGAGTGGGTGCTAGGGTACTCAATATTTTAGCTGTCCTTTTTCCTCTGTTTTTTCCTGTCTTAGAGAATTCTGGGAGCAAAGATCTACACAAAACAACAAGGAAGTAAAGGAAGTCAGCTTGATAATACAGGAGGGAGGCTCTTTTTTCTGAGGTCATTGCCAGATGAAGCACTGAAGAATTAGCAGGCTTTCGCTCCATTTGCTTTGGACAGATTTAAAGACTAGGCACAGCCATTTGTGTTAATTAAAATCTCTCGCACCTTTTTTTAGTGCTGTTTTCCCTCTCTCCCCCCACCAATCTGGGTGGAAATGTTGGATGTTTGGCCTTAAACATGTGTGGAATGTAGTCATTTAGGGATTGTAAACAACCTCTGATTATTTTGATAGCTTTTGGATTTGAAATGACCACATTTCAACCACATTATACAACATGTTTTTACTAAGTCCATAAAAAGGAGCTTCTCTCCACTTCTGAAGTATGTAATTGTGGACAGATCCAACAGTGGGAAATGAGAAAAAGTAGGTATAAAATAAGTAAAATTATATACCACAGACTTCTTTTACTCTCTCACCAAAAACATCAAAATGACCTGTTGATTCTGCCTCCTTCTTATCTATTCCTTGAATATCATCCACTTTCCTAGTACCACTGTGGTTTTTTTTGTTTTTGTTTTTTTCCCCAGGCCCTCCTTCCTGCCTGGATTACCATAGCCTCTTAATTGGTTTCCCCTGCTTCCAGTCCCTCTAATTCATCTTCCACAGTACCACTGAAGCTATCTTTTATAAAAGATAAATGAGATCATGTCATTCCCCTACTGGTTTCTCGCTGAAGTCCAAGGTCCTTCACAGACCATAAATGATATGCCTCCTGCCTACCTTCTCTGTCTCATCTTTCACTATGTCCCCCTTTTCTCATACATTCCACATTGAGCTCCACATTACTATTAATATTTACAGTTCTCCCCAGGTATCATTAGTTCTATTAGGTCCATGCACAAAGTGGAAAGATACTTCTCTCCTTTAGCCATGACCATTGCCTGTTTGTCTTAAGGACTGAATGTGCTGCCCTTCTATCCCACTGATTCTCAATCCTAGCTGTGTATTGGAATCCCCTTAAGAGCTTTGAAAAATAGCATTCTACTGGGCCCCACCCCAGATAATTTAAATTATGGTAACTGAGCGATAGGGCAAAAACATCCGTATTTTTTAAAAGCTTCTCAAGAAATTCTAATGTGCAATCAGGTTTGAGACTTGTTGCTAGGCTCTCTTACTTCTGTCACAGCACTAATTGAACTATATCGCAATTATTGGTTTATCCACCTACCTTCCTCACCAGGTGGTGAGCTCTTTGAGGGCCAGGATTCTATCTTGCTATCTTTTCATTTTGACTGCTTAACACAGTGCCTAGCATTTTAAAGAGGCTCAGTAAATGATATGTAGAAGGCCACAGAAAGTTAATTTCCAAGTCCCAGGTCTCTCGATGTCTTGCCTTGTGTAAATTACCACTGGATTATATCATAGTTCCTGAGATCTTCAGATATTTTCTTTCACTCTAAGTTGTCATTAATTTCCTATCTCATGTCAGTATAGAAGGGTTGATTTGTCACAAAACACTTCATAATCTGTAGGAATCCCTCATACTTTCTGGTAATAAGCAAAGTGAGCCAGCCAATTCAAAATCTTCTTTTTCTCAATGTCAATTTAAATCTTTAAAGATGCATTTTAAATATGAATTTTTAAATGTACTTTTGCACTGGAAACGGTTTACAAGAAATCACAGAATTTTGGCATTAGAAGGAACTTTAAATAACTATAAAGTTTCCTTCACTTTCCAAAAAAGGATACTGGAGTTCAGATACATTGAAAAGGTGTCTAAATTCCTACAGTTAATTGGGGCCAGGGCTGGTTACCAGAGCTTAGGTATTAATACTGCCAGTTCATATTCCAATCTAAATTGTATCTTTCCTCTCCTAACCACAAAAATAATGGGCTCTAAAACCCTGAGGTGATTAGTTTCATATTCTACCAACTGAGTTAGTGGAGTATGTAATTTACATTGTTTCAAGAAAGCCATCACTGTACTTATTTAGTCCCTGGGAGATTCTGGCAGTCCTGAGAGATTTTCCAAGTCAATTGGATTAGACAGAGCAATGAGAACAAAAGATGAAAATATAAAATCTGAATGTACTACTGATTACCTTGAACTAGTCATTTAACCTCAGGGCTTTAGATTCCCAATTTTAAAATTAAATTAAAAGAGCATCATTTGAATGTTTTAAAATTATGGGTTTGTTTTTTTTTTAACCACTACAGTGAGTTTGGATTAGTATATGACCTCCCTCCTTTTTTTTTTTTTCTTGTTTGTTGTTAACTAAGGCATGGAATAAAGTAGTTTACTTGGTAGCTGAGGTTGTAACTTCTTAAAAAGTGAATTATTTGCCATTGCCAAAGTATTTACATTTTATGTTCATTACCAGTCAGGCTTAACATCTTTCCTTCAAATGTTCCAAACCTTTCAATTTTTTCAAAACACAAAACTGGGATAGCCTGTTATCCTACTTTGTCTTTAGGACTTTATATTGGACTCTGACTTTCATAAGGGCAGTATAAAGTTATCAGTTAGATTGGGTGACTCCTCATGAGTGTCTGCATTTCAGTGAATCCAGGAAATGGATCTCAGTTTTGTGAGTACAGACAAATTTATATGGTCAACTTATTCAAAAGGTCAGAGACTTATTCAAGCTACTCAAACTCCCAAGAGATTAACTGATACACCCAATATTAAATTACAGAGAGGGCTATACCTTACAATTTGGTGGGAATATGTCTATATTTAGGGTATTCCTATCTCCAAATCAAGTTATAGTAAACTGAACTAGTAATCAAAAAGTACTTGGGATTGAAACATCATTATTATAGTTTTATTTGTACTCATAATATTCTGATTATATTCCTCTGAGAATAAAATCTCTGATAACCTTAACCACATATGGGCAATACTTTTCAATTTCAAGGTCAATTGAGGAAAATCCTGTCCCACCAGCAATACATTTACAAATCGTAACTTTGGGTAGACTATTTTTGTAACTTATCTCATTTATTTTATCTTGACTTTCTAGCCATGCAGAGGATATCAGCTAACATTCTATCCCAAAAAGTTGCCTTTTTGCATTGCCAGAAAGTGATTAGTAATGTCTGTCACACTTCCTAAATGAAATAAGGCCAACAACAGCCTGATACTTTCATCTTTAGTCTAGAATTGCAATAATCAAAGAGGGGAAGCGACAACACATAACATTTTGCCTTACACTCGTAGATCCAGGCAGAAAATCTAGTTTTAGTGTTGTTTATGTGAACAGTGGCCACCTTAGGTGGTGTCTCTCCTTTTATTGGTAGAGGCTTCTGTAACCTGTTGCACGCCAAGTAAAATCTCTATTGGTCCCTCTGGCACCTTGGAAGGAGCCTGCATTGCTACCAATTCAAAGTCCCTATTGATTCATATGTTCTGTATTTAGTCAACAAATATTAGGAAATGGGAAGAGAACAAGGTCCCGTGCTGGAAAGGGAGGCTTGGTCTGCAACCAATCAATTTCACGGCAAGAGATGCACAGGCAGATACATATGAAATATAATTATTACATGGCAAAATTGAGAATTTTTCAGGACAACTAAAAATCCATCTTCTCTACTTCTTTCACAAATTCACTTATGATTCCTAACATGAAAACTTACTTAAGTTTCATTTTAAGTATAAAACATGATATAAACATTCCTAGAAACTATATTTCCCCCAATTATTAGTCAACCTAGGGAAAGTGAGATTACTTAGGTTAACAAAATAATTTTTGTTTTGTACATTGCTTTTTAAGGAAAAATATTTTTCTGGGGATGCTGGGTTTTCAGATAAATTTTAGTTACACAGAAACCAATGAATAATGGTAGAAAAGCATGATGCTTTTGATTTTTTAAAAGGTCCACTTAAAGTCAATCCATGTCAGTTTTTAAGCTTGGACTATCTTTTCTTGATATATATACTGAATCCTAAAAACTG
Organism: Pan paniscus; assembly: GCF_029289425.2. Classification (NCBI taxonomy): domain Eukaryota; kingdom Metazoa; phylum Chordata; class Mammalia; order Primates; family Hominidae; genus Pan; species Pan paniscus. Next base: position 67,606,832 of record NC_073264.2, read on the forward strand.
AAGGCATTGCAGACAGAGCCCTTTTAAGAAATCAAATAGCTTCTGGGGCAATTAATATTACTTTCCAATTTAGCAAATCTCATTTTCCTTTCCCATATCTAATGATCTTTCCCTCTTCTAGAAAATACTGCCCTTCTCTTCTATGGTCTACCTTTTTTTTTTTTCTTTCAGGAGGGAGAAAAATTAGTGCTTCCTTTAGAAATCAAAATTTTTGTTCCTGGTTTTCTTCTTTTATCAGATACACAGCCACATAAATAAATGGAAACCTCGTACATTTGTAAATTGTCAGTACATACCTAGGAAGAACTTCTCTACCTTCTGAATATTAATATGTGACTATATAGGCAGAATTAAAGGTATATAAACTGGAGCCCTCAGGAAAGAATAACCTCTATAGTATAATGGAGAAAGAGGAGTTTGTAATTTGTCTTATAAGTGCTTTGCAGATTGGCACATGATGTAAATCTATGAATCTCAGTTTTGGTTCTTGGGATCCTTTACATTCGTAAAAATTGAGGATTTTATGGAGCTTTTGCTTATGTAGGTGATATGGTTCGGCTCTGTGTCCCCACCCAAATCTCATCTTGAATTGTACTCCCATAATTCCCAGGTGTTGTGGCAAGAACACGGGGGGAGATAGCTGAATCATGAGGGTGGTTTCCCTCATACTGTTCTCATGGTAGTGAGTAAGTCTCATGGGATCTGATGGTTTTATCAGAGGCTTCTGCTTTTGTGTCTTCCTCTTTCCCTCTTTGCCTGCTGCCATCCACGTAAGATGTGACTTGCTCCTCCTTGCCTTCCGCCATGATTGTGAGGCATCCCCAGCCACGTGGAACTGTGAGTTCTCTACTAAACCTCCTTCCTTTGTAAATTGCCCAGTCTCAGGTATCTCTTTATCAGCAGCATGAAAACAGACTAATACAGTAGGTTACCTATATTCAAATTTCCAGATTAAAAAATTTTAAATATACTAAATATTTACTATAATGGGGTACTGATCTAAATTATACCCTAGAGCCAGATGCTGTGGCTCATATCTGTAATCACAGCTACTTGGGAGGCTGAAGCAGGAGGATATCTTGAGGTGAGGAGTTTGAGACCAGCTTGGCCAACACAGAGAGACCATGTCTCTCTTAAAAACATATGAATATATATTTGTGTGTGTGTACACACACACACACACACACACACACACACACACACACACACAGCCTAGAGAAGCCAATGCCATCTTTTTGCAATGTAGGAAGAGCCAAGGTGAGAATGAAGTTAACAAAGAAGAAAGCATAGCTCAAAGTGACATCCTAATGACATAGTTTCAGACTCTGAATCTAGCCAACCCTGAAGCTACACAAGTCCAGACTTGTTAGCTGCATGAGCCAATGAATTTCTTTTGGCTTCAACTAGGATCAGTTGCTTGCAACCAAGCATGTCATCAGACATCTGGGTTTCCAATCGTGGGCTTCAGGGAAATAGAGTAACTGAAGCCAAGAAAAGCAAAACTGCAGATAAGGGAGGGCTACTGTGTACTTCATGCTACTGAATTGTACACTTTTAAATGGCTAAAATGGTAAATTTTATGAATGTGTATTTTACCATTTAAAAAATTGTGAGGATGAAGCTTTGGTTGCTTTAAATGTATTTTTTCCCCAAAGAAAGATAGATTATGGTCAAGAAGAACTTTAAATTGGCTGAATTAGGCTTTGTATTTTTTCCCCTAGAATTGCTGTAACTAATTCTGGTCTGAAAATAGGTGAGTACAATACAATAAGATATTTTGAGAGACAGAGAGAGAGAGCCCACATTAACATAACTTTTATTACAGTAAATTGTTATAATTGTACTATTTTATTATCAGTTATTTCTGTCAATCTCTTACGGTGACTACTACATAATTAAACTTTATCATAGGTATGCACATGTAGGAAAAGACATAGAGGAGAGTCTGGACCCAGAAAAGCCCAATGAGATTTGGCCTTGCTTATACTGAAATTGTGGGCCAGGCGCGGTGGCTCATGCCTGTAATCCCAGCACTTTGGGAGGTTCAGGCAGGTGGATCACGAGGTCAGGAGATCGAGACCATCTTGGCTAACATAGTGAAACCCCGTCTCTACTAAAAATACAAAAAATTAGCCGGGCATGGTGGCGGGCGCCTGTAGTCACAGCTACTCTGGAGGCTGAGGCAGGAGAATGGTGTGAACCCGGAAGGCGGAGCTTGCAGTGAGCCGAGATAGTGCCACGGCAGTCCGGCCTGGGCAACAGAGAGAGACTCCGTCTCAAAAAAAAAAAAAAGAAAAAAAAGAAATTGTGATTAACCACAGAAAAACTAAGAGTTAACTGGTGGGCTAAGTGTAAATATACCAGTACTAGGAAAAAACTAACTTCAGGCCGGTCACGGTGACTCACGCCTGTAATCCCAGCACTTTGGGAGGCCGAGGCAGGTGGATTACCTGAGGTCAGGAGTTCAAGACCAGGCTGGCCAACATGGTGAAATCCCATCTCTACTAAAAATACGAAAATTAGCAAGGCATAGTGGCACACACCTGTAATCCCAGCTACTCGGGAGGCTGAGGCAGGAGAATTGCTTGAGCCCAGGAGACAGAAGTTGCAGTGAACTGAGATGGTGCCACTGCATTCCAGCCTGGCTGACACAGCAAGACTGTCTCAAAAAATAATAATAACAATAATAACTTCATTTCTACTGAAATATAAAGTTTCATTCCATGATAATTGTAATGAAAGACACATGTTAACCTTTTTTTTAATGTTGTCTTGGATGGTTAATGGAAACTCTTGTAGTTTTCATGATGAAAACCCTAAGAATGGAAAGAATAACTCCCTGGGCACTTCTAATTATTTACATACAAATTCCCACCCCAACCCACACCACACCCCATGTCCCATGTTTCCTGAGACATTTATCAATATTTGGAAAATGGCACTCTCTCCTACCTTTCAGAAAATTTTCTTTGGCATAATATTGATTCCAGGATGAATTCTGAAGAATGTCACACTGTAACAAGAGTAATAGTGTGTACATATTATAATATTCATTCAATAACCATCAGTAAAAGTTCACTCTAGACAGTAAAGTCACTGCGTTTTTCCTTTGTAAGGTTTGTAAAAGGTTGCTGAATTTGAGAAAGATGAATACACTTAAGAAAAACGGTTGAAAGACAAACATTATAATTTAGTTCTATTATTATTTTTTAGGAATTTTAATACTTAGTCAGTAAAACATAATGAATGTTAATAAACCTCCATATACTTTAGAACAGGGGTCCCCAAACTCTGGGCCATGGACAGGTACCCATCCGTGGCCTATTAGGAACCAGGCCACACAGCAGGCAGTAACCATTACTGCCTGAGCTCCGCCTCCTGTCAGATCAGTGGCTGCATTAGATTGTCATAGGAGCATGAACCCTATTGTGAACTGCGGATGCGTGGGATTTAGGTTGTGGCTTCTTATCAGAATCTAATACCTTATGATCTGCGGTGTTCTAGAACAGCTTCATCCCGAAACCATCAACCCTCCCCATCTCCATCCATGGAAAAATTGTCTTCCACAAAACAGGTCCCTGGTGCCAAAAATGTTGGGGACTGCTGCTTTAGAAAATTTAATTCATATCCACCCTTCCCACTTAAATTTTAATGAATTTAACCATCACCCCTTTTATGAATGCAGAAAGTTAGTCTCTTGTCCTCTTATTATTGATCTGTGAAATAAAGTGCCAGTTTTCTTCCATGAATAATTACAGAATATTCTAATTAAAGGAGTGCTTATTTAGTCTACCACTATACTTAAAAGGTACTTATTTAGTCTACCATCTTATTTAAAGGATGAAGGAAAAGGCCCAAATTTGTTTAGGGTCACAACCTGTTAGTGGGCAGGTTTAGACCTTACGTCTAAGATAGATGTAAGATAGACGATAAGCTCAAGATATTTTCTAATCATTTAGAGTGTGTTGCAGAGAATAGAGATAGGTTAGGAAGATAACAATATAACCAACTATTTGCTCTTCATGTTTAGTTTGACATAACGGAAATCATTCTCTTGGACATACTTTCTTATCTTTATCTTTCATTTCAAACTAGTTAACAACCCGTTGGCCACCAGGATCTAAGGTGACAATGACAGGAAATGAGCTCATGACCTGGCTTAAATTTTTAATTACTGTCAAAAATACCAGCAATACACATACTAAAAACAAAAACAAAAGCAAAAAAGCCATTAATTTATTTTACCCACTTCAATTCCATCCATCATCTACTTTGTAGGCCCCATTATTTAAAATGAAATACATAAGCACGTGAATCTTCAGAGGATGGGTAATTTCATGTTCCAACGGAACAATAAAAAACTCATAATCGGCCAGGCACGGTGGCTCACACCTGTAATCCCAGCACTTTGGGAGGCCAAGGCGAGCGGATCACGAGGTCAAGATCTTGATCGAGACTATCCTGGCCAACATGGTGAAACCCCGTCTCTACTAATAATACAAAAATTAGCTGGGTGTCGTGGCACGCGCCTGTAGTTCCAGCTACTCGGGAGGCTGACGCAGGAGAATCGCTTGAACCTGGGAGGCAGAGGTTGCAAGTGAGCCGAGATCGCGCCACTGCACTGAAGCCTGGCGACAGAGCAAGACTCCGGATCAAAAAAACCCAAAACTAAAACAAAAAAAAAAAACCTATCAAAGTGACTTTGAAATTTGTGTATAAACACTGATATACATTTTTTAATACTTCGCTTTTTCACTTTTATGCCTCCAGGTTACTACAGCTAAGAAGAGAAAATATATACATATGAGTGTGTGTACACACACACACACGCATATAACTTTTTAAAATTCAGAAGTTGAAAGGTCCAGAACGATAGTAAGAAACTAACGTAGAATAGCCACAGGTGATTAATAACACGTTTCATGAAAGGCACATGGAAATAAATGGCAACAAAAGCTACTTTCATGGTAATCTCACATCCCACGAATACTGAAATGAAAATCGCCGCGGCAATGGACTGTGGTTCAGGTGGAACACGTTCTCGTTCGCTAAGGAGATTGATGCTTTTCATCTAAAAGCAGCGCTCATGGCGAAGAGGCTTAAGGCCACAAAACCGTGGGACAGCAGGAGGAAGAGAAGCCAGGTATCTCCACTCCAGCTGCCCTGCCTCAGACTCCTCAGTTTCGCACGTGAGGATCATCTTGCAGGCACTGACTGGAGATGGAATCCTAAAGCACAGGTGAAGCGGAAATCCTCCTTCAGGGAGAGCCGACTGAGGAAGCCAGCGGCTAGCACGAGGCAGGACAGGATACCTCCCTCTTCGCCCACGGCGGCCTCTCTGTCATAGTAGCCGCCGTTCTGCCACTCATTGCGCTTTCTAAGACACCTCTCGGTTCCCCAGCGCTTTCAGTGGGGCGGCCGGCCGCTCCCGAGGGTTGCAAGAGGAGGCCCGGCGTGCTGAGCCAGCCTCGCTCCCCCCGCGGTCCCCTCTTAGAAAGCCGGCCCGCCGGCGAGAGCCAGCCTAAGGCGCGGACAACCAACGAGGTGTCAGGCTCGGCAGGGGATTGCTTCTGTCTGGGGCCCGGCCGAGGTTGCGTTCGTGCCTCGCGCGCACACGCTCCGCGTTCACTCAGCCAATCCGGTGCTACTCGCGCGCCCAGGAGCGATCCGCGGACCTACTCAGGCTGGGCCGGCTCCTTCCCGCTCCCAATACTCAGCACCCGAGCTCTCACTCCTCCCCTCACTCTCCACGAGTTCCACGCCTAGGGGTGTAGCTCCGCCCTTGTCCCCGAGTCCGCCCCCGCAACCTCCAGAGCGTGTGCTATCCTTTCCTCTCAGTCCTGCCATCTAGCTGCCTTGGGTCTCGCGCTCCGCAGAGCGTCCCGACTCTCTCCGGCCTAGTTCTGCCGCCTCCGCGCGCTCTCCCCGTGCGGCCACCGCGCCCCCCAAGCTTGCCTCCTTCTTGCCGGACTTGGGGCCGCGCGCCCTGACTCCTCCCCTTCCCGCGGACCCGCGCACTCCCGGCGCGGCCTCTCCCCCACGCAGGCCACCGAGCACTCTGCGGCCTCCCCCTCCTTCCCCGCTCTCCTCGCGCTTCTCTGGCTCCCTAGCTGTCGCGCTCTTCTCGGCGAGCGCGCTCCCGGCCCGCGCGCTCCGGGCTCCGGTTTCTCCCGGCTCCTGTCAGTGCGGTGACTGCGCTGGGAAACATGGCGACCGAGGGAATGATCCTTACTAACCACGACCATCAAATCCGTGTCGGAGTCCTTACAGGTAACCGGGGGAGGAGGTCCGGGACCTATGAGGCTGCTGTCCCTGCATTGCCTTAGGCTTTTCGCCTGTGGTGGCCCTTCTCTGCGGCCTCGGGAGGAGGGAAGGCTGAAGAAGGGAACCGCGGGGGTGCATTTTACAACCGCTGAGAACCGCCGGAGATTGGGGGTGTTCCCGCGGGTCCCCTCCCCCAGGCGCCAGGAGCCGGGGTCGACCCCGTGGGATGTTAGGCCCCAGCGTCTTCGGAAGCAAAGTCCTGGGTCCCCGGGGACCGAGGGGCCGGTGCGGAGGGCGCTGCGGGGCTCCGCGCTGTCGGTGCAGGCGGCGGGATCCCGGCTCCGCAGTCTGAAGCATGCCGCTCTCGGCTGGCCTGGGCGCATCCTCCGCTAGTGCTCTTCAGAGAGAGGGGGGAATCCCATCTCCACCCCCTTCCTCTCCTTCCCTTCCCCCCACCTGGGCGGCCCCACGCCAGTATCTGTGCTTGCCTGGACGAGACTCAGGTGTTAATCAGATGAAACTGCTCCTCCTCGGGTTGTCCCTCGCGGGCCGGGCGTCCCCTCAGCCACCCATGGGGCACCCTTCGCCTCCCTCGGGGGATGGGGGATCGGCTTGCGTCCGGACCTCGGAAAGTGTCTGCCTTCTGCCTTTCCGAGCAAAAGGCCCTCTGTCTGACTCGTCGTTTCCTTAGCGAGGACGGGCTGCAGCCTGCTGCCGGGGGATCCAGCTTTTTACTTGAGAGGGCAGGATTCCCCTACTGGGGCTCCTCTCCCCCTCCTTTCTGGGAACCCCCACCCCGGTAGAGCGTCCCGAGGCTGGTGAGGAGCGTACTTTTCCCGGGTCGCGTTTCCCTCCCTCGCGAAAGCCGTGTGTGTTCTGCAAGTCTGATTCCGTTGCGCTGAATTTGGTTAATATCCGTCACTTCGGCGATCGGCAGTTGCTGCAGGGCATGACTTCCAAGATGAACAGCAAGCGGATTTGTAGGGGTTTCTGCTGTGGTTCTGTAATTGGCAAGGTTTATGTGTAATTGAGTGGCGAGACGGGGGTTAAAGAACTATATTTGGAATCTGAGGGCTTAGTTTGGAGTGAAGGAAATCCAAGACTCAGTGATGTGATTTCGGAAAAAGAAGCAATGTGGACGGGAATCCTAGTGTTTCCCTTACTTCTTTTTTTAATTTTTTCTTTAACTGTCAAATTCTGACAGGTCGAGACGGTGCTCGAGAAGGGACTAAATTGAATAAGACTTGCTTTTATTATTAGGTAGAAAAAAAATGTCTGAGACTGCCGGCAGGTATTGAGTGCAAAGCTTAATTTAGCTGCTGAATTTTATGAAAAGGTGATATCCAAAGCCTCCTTTTTTCTCTTTTAAGTAAAGGATTGCCTTTCCCTGGTATTCTTTCCGTATATCGATGGTGATTAATTGAATTTTCCTAATTAAAAGACCCTTGGATAGAGAAACTAGTCTAAACCAGTTGCAGAAAAGGGAACCCCCAAATCAGAAGGTGCGCTGTTCTCTTCTTTTGGTCCTGAAACTGTTTGGGTATGTGAAGATTCAGTTGTATTTCAGAATTCCTGGAGCTGACATTGCCAATTTTCGAATAATCTGATGGTGGGATGTGAAAGTGTATATCTTTTATTTACCCTCAACTTGCACTTTAAATTCCAGCCATTCTTTGACAATTAATAGAATAGTGAGAAACCAAAATATGTCAGTTGTCTGTGGAAATAAAAAAGGCCATAGATGTTTAAAAGTTAAACCGTAGAAACATTTTTAAAATGAACATTTTCTACTTAAGCTTTCCATTAAATAATAGTTTCATTTAACGAATCAACTTACCTTTGTGAAGTGACATAGCAGATAGGTGTTGTACAGACTGCTTTGAAAGATGCCGCCCTTATCTGGTGTCCCTACAGTCTAATATGGATAACATTGATACACAAACAAATGAAGAAACATTGTATGTAATTATTGTGCAAAACTTTTCTAAATACATTACCTATGAGTTTGGGGTTAACTGCAAAAGAAATTCCGTATTCAGATGAATTAGGAGCGAATGTGACTACCTGAAGGGAGAATTTAATACATTTACTAGGTCAAGAAGAAACTGGCAATTTTAAGGGGAGTTGAAAGTCAGCAGCCACTTTATAAATAAATATGTAGTTGATGATGAGGCTTCTGAGCTAAATAAAAATGCAATGTAAAGGCCTTGAAAAGCTGAAGTGGAATGGGTAGGTGGCATAGGTAAAATGTTAGAGAGAAGGTAACATTAACATTGACAGTGAAATTAAAGACAGTCAGGGGAAGCCATCTCATGGGAATGAGGTACAGTAGTCTAGGGGGAAAAGTCCAGGGCCAGGAACAAGGATGTAGCTGAAGGAATGAAAAGGCAGCTACAGATTTGGAATAAGTGATAATAGAGGAAAATAGGTTTTGATGATAACATGTATATTTGAAGTCAGAAGTAACTCAGGCTTTTTCTTGAAAGTTGTTGATACAGATATTGTCTACTATGATGGAGAGGAAAGAAAACTGATTTTTCTCAAGTCTGTAACTAGTGGGTTTCATTACCAACAGCTTAATTTCTGTGGTCTTGCCTGATATACCATATGATTTGGGGGAAAGAACTTACAAAAACGAAGCTGTGCTGTACAATTTTGTGTATTCTAGAACTTCAGGTTTTGCAGTTTTACTATGTAGAATTATTCTTTACTGAACTGAAGTATTGTGATTTCATACTTAAGAAAGTTGAGTTGAACTGTGGTTTTTGTAAATTATTATTTGTGGCTCTTAAAAGGTGGAGGGTCTCTTAGAAAATCTGCTTGGCATGCTTCGTAATACTAATTTTAAGTATTTTATCTATATCTATTTTACAAAGATAGTGGAAAGTGTGATCTACCCACACACACATTTTACAATATGTTACTTAGTATTTTGTGAAGTCATATTGTCAGTTCTAAAGTTTTTAATTGACTTTGTGACATTTTTTATTACCTGTTGAAAGATATTTGTTCTTTGAAACTTTTCATCCATTAGATGTTTTTGTTATCTTCATTTCAGTTGTGAATTTGGCAAATTTAGTACATAGTCTGTTGAGACTTCTCATTAAATAAATTAATTGTATTAGGTTTATGAAAGAATAATGGTAGAAAGGGAAATATTTAGCAGAAGCATTTTTTTGCTTCATTATTTTGAATTATTAAGCACTTGAAAATGAGATTATGATAATTAATGTAACATGGATATTCTAATTATACTTTTTTTTAAATCAGGAAAATGAGAACATATATGTATATAAAATAGGCTGTATGTGGAAACATTTTATGTTGAATATTATTGTCCATCTCTAACAACAATAACTTTGTTCGAAACTGTCTTATGTTGACTTGACAGAAATGAAAGTCACATGGTGTTTGGTGACCTAAGGTCTAGTTTGAAATATTTCTGTGTCTAATTAGTTGTCTACTTGTATTACTATTTATAAAAGAGACTAGAGGTAATATGGTAATGAGTAACATGAAGCAAATAAACAAGTATCTGCTACTTGAAAACTAGAAACAGGATGTGGTGCAGATGTAGAATTTTTTTCTAACAGCTTTAGTAGTGATTATACTTGAAGTCAATCTTACCAGTTACATAGCAGGCTCACTGTATCTGGAATATGTCACTCTTCACATACTTTTTTCTATTTTGAAAGAAGCTGTTTATCAAAGCAGCATACTAGTTTTACCTGTAAAAGCTCTACAGAAACATTACTAGGAAAATAATGACTACATGTATGTATAGAATGTAGAATCATATAGATTATTCCATTGGCTACTTAATATCATATTAGTTCGCTACAGCTAATGTTTGATACCAAGGTACTTAGCTGAAGATGATAATCCATTACCTAAATTGTCACTAATAGGGGCATGAATGAGAAAAAGGTACAAATTTTTGGGAAAGGGCATTTTTAAAAATCATATTTTTGCTGTAGTAATATACATTTTAATTGCACTAACCTGTTGATTTGAAATCAGTAAGAGATACTGGAACAAATATAAGACTAGGTACTAGAGATTAGTTAAAAGACTAATTGTAAATGAGAACATCAAAATATTACAGTAACATGTAGGGAGTATTTCAGTTATTCATAAATGAAGTCATTCAAAGTATTAAAAAAACAAGCTTGAGCCAAGCAGATGCTACCGTTATAACTCTGCAATTGTTTAAGCATTTACTTTTTTACATTCTTGAAACCTGTTCTGGTATATTATGTGTCAATATTATTTTCTGAAAAGCCCTTTTATTGATAAGGATATATACATATTATATCTGTTTTGAGAATAGATGTCATTAAGTAGGCAAATTACTATTAAATCCTACTAAGTGGAACTGTATGTTCTGCCTAACTTAGCTGTTTTTTTAATATGTGTTTTTAATATTGATCTATATGACTTGAAAGGAATCCTATTTCTTGAAATAGATTGTTATTTTGTGAATTTTTTGTTGAAAGCAATGTATTAGATAATTAAATGTTTAGGCAAAGTAGGAAAATGTTAAATTAATTTCTAATGAATATACTTAGTACTATTATCATTGGTCAAAGACTTGAAAAAGTATTAGTTGCTATACAATAAGAATTTTAACTATATTAAAAACACGTGACAATTTGACTTCAAAGTGAATATACTTAATACTATCATCACTGGCCAAGGACTTGAAAAAGTATTAGTTGCTATACAATAAGAGTTTTAAATACATTAAAAACACATACGACTATTTGACTTCAAGCAGGCATATAGTGGAAAGTCAATAGTATGTTTTTAGGGAGGAAGTGACGAATAAGAGTCTATTTTTAATCTTGCTAGTGATAGATTCCTGGCTAAGTTGAACAGGGTGTTTTTAAAAACAATCAGTAAAATAGATAAAATCTATTACTCTGTTTCTGTAAATAGGATTGAAGAATAATGAAGCATATTTGGAATTTGAAAGGTATTAAAAAAAGATCCTGAAAAAGAAAGTAGTGAAACCACAAAGGATTTCTTCCTTCACATCTGGGCAGAGAAGATAAATACCAAGGAAGAAGAAAAGATTGTTTAACCTACTTAAAAGTAATTGGGACTGTAGTCAATATGAATGGCATCTAATCTCACTTTCATTAAAAAGTTTTTTTGAGTGACCTCTCAAAAAGGAAATGTTTAATGAAGTATTGCTAGGTAGAAGTTCTATCCAGGTTCTTTAATGAATTTATAAACTAAATTGTTTTTAATAAATTAATTTTAACTAAGTAGAGCTTCTTGAAAATTTTGTGTTTAAACAACCCCAACAATTTTAACAGTAGCTTTGTCAGTATTTATACATTTCGAAAGAGTGTAATTAAATTTACCATGCTTTAAAAAGAATTCTTAATTTGAAAAATAAAGCAGCAAGGAAATGAAATATGATGAAGGAATTGTCACCATAATTTGGGGCATTCTTCTCAAACTGGAGTACATGACATTGTGTCAAGGGATACCTATAAGGCTTAGAATCTAAGCCACAGGAACAAACATAATAATTTTTTAAGTACCAATTTTACTTGATGGTATTAATTTAAATAACTTTAATATTAAGATAAGCATAAGTAAATTAGGCACAAAGTATAGAATTCACATGAGGCTTTAAGATGAAATTAGAAACTTCAAAGAAATTTCAAGTGAGCCCATTATATTTCAAGTGAGCTCCAGATCTCGTCATTCTTCTGTGTTATTGACACTTCATGGCAAAAAATTTAAGGAGCACTGGATCATAGAAAGAACACTGTAAGAACTATGTTCTCATACTATTCTGGCTAGTAAAGTTTTGTAACCTTCAGTATATTGTGTAACCCTCTCTCAGCTTTTCTTACCACTAAAATGAAGAAATCACTCTCTAAGATCACTTGAAGGCTCTCATGGCAGTATATGTTTCTATCTTTTAGCATTCTGACCAGCAGGAAAGAGAAATATAGGATATTAGACCTAGTTAATTTTTTTCTGTCTTTATAATGGGAATGATTATAGGGGAGGGTAGGTTGTACATAAAAATACAAGAGAATAAGAAATAGAATAATGATCAAAGAAGGAAAATATTTAGATTTTTTATTTAGAAATTTTTGTGACATTAATCTTTCTGTTATTAGCAATCTTACACTTAGGTTTCAGACACAGCTCAGGACTGACTTTGTCAACAAAATATTTCCTAGGAATTATTCTCTTCAGTGATGTCTTTCTTTGTTTTCCTTACAACGTTTATAAATGTTGTCTATACCCTGTAATCTATATGTGGGAGGCTGCATGGTGTAGCTTAAAAAGGATAGAACTTTGCAGTCAGATAGACTTGGACTTCAGACCCTCATTTGCCCTTTATTTTGGGAAGTCATTTCACCTCTCTGAATTTCAGTTTTCTTCTCCAAAATTAAGATGGCAATATCTACTTTACAAAGTTTTCAGAACTAATAGAGGTAACGCATATGAAAATGCCTAGCATTTTCAGATGAGATACTCAGTTATTTTTGGTTCCTTCCTCTTTGTATGTTGCTTTGGGAGCAACTTGCCACAGTTTCGTGTATACATGTCTTATTCAAAGTAGATTTTAAAGTTCTTGAGATATATGGTTATGTTCTTTACTTCTTTTGTGCCCTTTTGTCATAGCATCTGTTAATGAAGTAATTGGATAGAAGGTGTTTAATAAAAAAATTGGGTGGTGTAAAATTTATATAGTACCTTAAGAAACATTTAGGTAAACCAGAACTTGGCTATTATTACTAAAAGGATAGTTTAGGGTAGATGGAGTGAAGTTGATTAGTTTTTAAAAGGTATGTTTTTCTGGTAGTAGGATGATATTTATAATGATGTGTGTTTGAGATGTTTTATAGCATTAAATTTTGTATATTGTTTTAGTTGGGTGTCGTTTGTGTGAGGATAATTTTAGACTAATGAAATTTGATATCTTAAAAACTAAAAATTTGAAATTATAGGTAAAAAAATTCTGAAAATGCTGTTAATGTTGATTCTGGTGATCAAAATAACACTGTTAGGAGTCAAAAGTTATGCCTCTTCTCCCACTTTCAAGATAAGCACATTTTACCACAGTTTCCTTACCTTTAAATGGGGGTAAGTGTGTTTACCTTGATGGGTTAATGTGAGAAATGAAATAATGTATTCAGTATTCAACACCTACTATGTACCAAGGCCCTGTGCTAAGTGAGGGATACAATAGTGATTAAGACAGTTCAATCTTTCTTGTCTTGAAGCATATATTCTAGCACTACTGTGAAAACATTATTCAGTCAAGTTGAATATTGACACATTCATGCTTCATTTATGTTTCATTTCAAGGAATAAGGTGCTTTTATATTTTATTTTTTAAGTAGATAACAAGTACAAGCACCAAAACTGTTTTTATGTCAAGCCATTTTTTTGATACATTTTTTTTTTTTTTTGAGACGGACTCACTCTGTCGCCCAGGCTGGAATGCAGTGGTGTGATCTCAGCTTGCTGCAACCTCTGCCTCCCGGGTTCAAGTGATTCTCCTGCCTCAGCCTCCCGAGTAGCTGGGATTACAGGCGCCTGCCACCATGCCCGGCTAATTTTTTTTTTTTTTGTATTTTTAGTAGAGACAGAGTTTTACCATGTTGGCCAGGCTGGTTTTGAACTCCTGACCTCAAGTGATCTACCTGCCTTAGCCTCCCAAAGTGCTGGGATTACAGATGTGAGCCACCGTGCCTGGCCAGCAATTATATTTCTACATTCTATTCTGAATATCTGTTACTGTGACATGATAGTATGTTTCCATAACGTATATGCTTTTCAGGTTTTACCCACTTACCCTTCCTCTTCCTGCCCTTCCCTTCTAATCTACTATATCCTTGGGAACCACATAAACTTGCTAAGAATTATTTGTGATATTACATCCAGTTAGATTTGAAGTGAGGGTCTAAAGGCACATATTTTCACTTTTGGGTTCAGGGCATCAGAAAATGAGTGGGTATTACTATAATAAATAGCTTTATTTCTTTGTATAGTACTTCACGATTTCAGGATCATGGCTAAATGTGTCTGCCTGATGCTGTAAATGTTAATAAAAATCCACTCTATGAGTGAAAGAGATTAAGTGCAATTTGAATGCTAAGTAAAAATGAAATGTTTCTTTTAATTATTTCTTGTTCTTTTAAAAAACACATTAATGTGCACTTGAAATTAATAATCTTTAAAGTCTAATTAATGGTTAAGAACTGTTGGATATCTTATAAATAAGAAACTGAGCCAGGCACTGGGGCTCACGCCTGTAATCCCAGCACTTTGGGAGGCTGAGGCGGGCAGATCACGAAGTCAGGAGATTGAGACCATCCTGGCCAACATGGTGAAACCCCACCTCTACTAAAAATACGAAAATTAGGCAGGCATGGTGGTGTGTGCCTGTAATCCCAGCTACTCGGGAGGCTGAGGCAGGAGAATCACTTGAACCCCTGAGGCAGAGATTGTAGTGAGCCAAGACTGTGCCACTGCACTCCAGCCTGGCCACACAGTGAGACTCCATCTCAAAAAAAAAAAAAAAAGAAGAAGAAGAAACTGAATAGAGTAAAAATACTATTTTCAGATGTAAAAAGATGAAGGAACATTTACACGGTGGTGCCCCCCTCTTCACTTTCACCTAAGAGTCTATACAGAACATTTTGATTATAGTCTAAACTTTAAAAATTATGCTTTCATAAAATTAACATCCACATTGTAGAAGTTACGTTTGAATTAAACTGCAAGTGGGCACTACCCAAAGCAATCTACAGATTCAATGCAGTCCTATCAATGACATTCTATACCAATGACATTCTTCACAGAAATAGGGAAAAAAAAAGTTAAAATTTGTATGGAACCATAAAGGACCTGGAATAGCCAAAGCAATCCTGAACAAAAAGGACAAAGCTGGAGACATCATACTATCAGACTTTAAAATATACTACAGAGTGATAGTAACCAAAACAGCATGGTACTGGTGTAAAAACAGACACATAGACCAAAGGAACAGAATCGAGAACCCAGAAATTAATCCTCATATCTACAGCCAACTGAGTTTTGAGAAAGGTCCCAGGAACACTTGCTGATGAAAGGACAGTATCTTCAAGAAATGTTTCTGGGAAAAAGGATATCCATATGCAGAAGAATGAAACTAGAGCCCCACCTCTTATTCTGTACAAAATTTAACTCAAAATGAATCAAAGACCTACATGTAAGACAGGAAACTATGGAACTGCTAGAAGAAAACATAGGGGAAATGTTTCAGGACATTGGTCTGGGAAAAAATTTTATAAATAAGACCTCAAAAGCACAGGCAAAAAAAGCAAAAATAAACAAGTGGATTATAGCAAACTAAAAAGCTTTTATACAGCAAAGGAAATAACCAACAGAATGAAAGGCAGCCTATAGAATGGGAGAAAATATTTGCAAACTGTTCATCTGACAGAGGATTAATATCTAGGATATACAAGAAACTCAAACATCTTAACAGCCAAATAAATAAATAAATAAATAACCCAGAAAAAAACAAAACAAAAAAAACCCTGCAAAAAATGCAATCTGATTTTAAAAAGATGGGATATTTCTCAAAAGAAGACATACAAATGGCCAAAAAATACATTAAACAATGTTCAGCATCATTAATCATCAGGAAAATGCAAATCAAAACCACAGTGAGGTATTCTCTTACCCCAGTTAGGATCACTGTTACCAAAAAGACAAAGAATGACAAATGCTGCCAAGGATGTAGAGAAAAGGGACCTCTTATATACTGTTGATAGGAATGTAAACAAGTACAGCCACTATGGAGAACAGTATAGAGGTTCTTTAAAGGACTACAGATAGAACTACCATATGATCCATCAATTTCACCACTCGGCACTTACCCAAAGAAAAGGAAATCAGTATATGGAAGAGACACGTGTACCATATTTACTGCAGCACTGTTCACAATAGCTAAGATATAGACTCAATCTAGGTGTCCAACAGCAGATGAATGGACAAAGAAATTATGGTATATATGCATAATGGAATACTATTCAGCCATAAAGAATGGAATCCTATCATTCATGGCAACATGGATGGAACTGAAGGACATTATATAAGTGAAATAAGCCAGGAATGGAAAGTTAAACACTGCATGTCCTCACTATTATGTGGAAACTAAAAAAAGTTGGTTTCATAGAAGTAAAGTAGAACAGAGGATACTAGAGACTGGGAAGAGTCGGGGGAAGGGGATACAGAGAGAAATGTGTTATAGGATACAAAATTACAGCTAGATTGGAGAAATAAATTCTAGTCTTCTATAGCATTGTAGGGTGACTATAGTTAACAGTAATATATAGTTTCAAATAGCTAGAAGGAGGATATTGAATGTTCTCAACACAAAGAAATGATAAATGTTCAAGATGATGGATATATTAATTATCTAATCTGATCACCATACATTATATGTATTGAGACATCACTATGTATCTCATAAGTATGTATAATTATTGTATGTCAATGTAAAATATAAAAGAATATTTAAAAAATTGCAAATAAGAAAGCTCCTGAATTCTTATGTCATTCTTTTAATTAGTTAAATTTATTAAAGTATATTTATGTGTTATAAAGAATGTAATAATACAGAAAGGTAAAATGCGAAATTAAGCCTCATCACATTACTTCTCTAGTTTCTCTCTAGTGTTAACCACTTAAAAAATCTTTTTGTTTATTCTTTTGTATACAGTCATATATTTGATATATTTGAATATGTATATGTGTATCATACAATACATCAGAGCTTGCAAATTGATGGACCACTGGCCCTAATTGACCAGTGTTTCATTAGTCCCCTACTGTATTTTAGAAAAAGTATTTGATTCTAACACTTAAAAAAAGATATTTCATATAAAATCCATATTTTTTTTGCTTCTTAAGATTCAGCAACACACAACATGTTTCTCACATAATAGTTGTTTAGAGTTACTGTCCGCATAAGATAGGACATGCGTTCTTCAGTTTCCCACAGTTTCTGTTTAATACGTGTTGGCTGCCTGACCTTGATAGGCATTTGAGATTGTGATTCTTGCTCATACATAGTATTTTGCACTTTCTTCCTTCACTCCCTAACTCTGTAGCATATTTTGGACATCTTTTCATATTAGTGAAAATAACAGTGGTTAACTTTATTGAGAGCCTATGAAGTGTAAAATACCTTCTAGAGCCTGTTACAGAGCCTATTCATTTAATCCTCGTAATAATATGTTAGTGTTATCACCGTTTTACAGCTGAAGAAATTGTCGCAGAGAGAGATTAAGTAACTTGCTCAAGTTAGAGCAGTAAACGAACAGGCTGCAAATTGAATCTATGTAATCTGTCCGTAGAGTGTAAGCTCTTAACTACTACATGATACTCCTCTTTGGCATGTCAGAATTATTTCATAGAGATCTTCAAAGATGTTCATATACATATTTCACTTTAATGGGTCTTACTGCATTGTAGGTTATGCTATATTTAATTAGTCCCTAATTGATGGACATCGAGGTTTCTGATTTTTCAGAGACAGATGTTGTAGATAATAATATTATACATTTATCATTACAAGTTTATAAGTTTTTTATAATGTAAGATTACTATCTGTAGAATTTTGGGGTCAAGGGTATATGAACTTAAAAATTTTAATAGATAATTTACTTTCCAATAAGGATGTATTAATTAATATTCCCACCTTCATTGGGTATTAGCTTTTTAGCTTTACAAGTTCTTTTGAATATACTTCTTGAGTTACACAGGATCCTTTTATTAGGATTCTTTATTGCAAATGAGAGTTACTGAAATCAAAATTAGCTTAAGTGAAGAGGGAAACTTACATAGCCATAGATTACAGAGGAGGAGCTGACTTAAGGGACTCAAATAATGTGATCAGGAAGAAATGTAATCATGGACTCTTACTCTCCATTTCAGTGCTCTGTTTTCTGAGTATGTTGCAGGCTGACTTTCTTCTTATAGTCAGAATTGTGAGGTTATAGAGGAGGGGTAGATTGAGAAGTTATAGTAATAGTTTCATGTTTCCCCTTCCCAATTAGTGAGTCCAGAGGAAATATTTTCTTTTTTTTTTTTTAACTTTTATTTTAGTTTCAAGGGTACATGTGCAGGTTTGTTATATAGGTAAACTCATGTCAGAGGGGTTGTTTTACAGATTATTTCATCACCTAGCTACTAAGCCTGGTGCCCAATAGTTATTTTTCCTGCTTATCCCTCTTCCCACCCCCTACCCTCAAGCAGGCCCCAGTGTATGTCGTTCCCTTCTTTGTGTCCATGAGTTCTTTTAGCCCCCACTTATAAGTGAGAACATCTGGTATTTGGTTTTCTGTTCCTACATTAGTTTGCTGAGGATAATGACCTCCAGCTCCATCCATGTTCCCACAAAAGACATGATCTCATTTTTTTTATGGCTGCATAGTATTCCATGATGTATGTATACAAACCACATTTTCTTTATCCAGTTTGCCATTGGTGGGCATTTAGGTTGATTCCATGTCTTTGCTATTATGAATAGTGCTACAGTGAACATTCATGTGTATGTGTCTTTATGGTAGAATGATTTCTATTTCTCTGGGTATATACCCAGTAATGGAATTGCTGGGTTAAATGGTGGTCAGAGGAAATTTTTTTTTTCTCGTGACATTTGTATATAAACTTTTCCAGGATGCTCACCTGGCATGACTCACATGTCAATTTTGGAGCCCGTCATTGTAACCAGGAGGTTGAGGCTTGATTGGCCAGGTCTGTATCACATATCCATCCTTGGGAGTGGGGATACTAAATAGGTAACCTCACCAGAATCACATAGAGAGGGTATCTTAGTGTGGGCTGCTATAACAAAATACTTAGACTGGGTAATTTATAAATAACAGAAATTTATTTCTTACAGTTCTGGAGGCCGGGAAGTCAAAGATCAAGGCACTAGCAGATCTGGTCTGGTGAGGGCCTGTTCCTCAGGGACAATGCCTTCTTAACTGTGGCTTTCTAGCTATGTCCACATATGTTGGAAGGGCAAGAGGGCTCCCTCAAGCCTCTTTTATGAGGGCACTAATCCCATTTATGAGGGTGGACCCCTTGTGACCTAATCTCCTCCAAAGGTTCTACTTCTTTAAGACCATCACAGGGTGGGGTGGGATAGGGGGTCTGGTTTCAACATTTTGGAGGGGGACACACACATTCAGACCACAGCAGAGGGAACAAGGGAAGTCTTTAAAAGGAGAGGAGTTTCTGTCACTAAAAGGGGAAAAGTGTGCTGAGCAAGCAGACAACTTTTTTTTTTAGAGGTTCCCTGAAGTCTTGATGCCTTTTTGCTTCATTCTTTTTTTCCCTGAGAATGTAGTTCATTATATCAGTCACTGTTTCTTCTTTCTCCTGCTTCTGCCATGAAAATGCTCCTCTGGCAGATAGTTTCAAATTGGAATTGGAATAAGTTAGGGTGTGGCAATCAATGGCTTAAACCTAGGCCCCTGTGATGTGAAGGGTGGTTAATTTGTATATCAGGAGAACTCACAATGATTGACCTCCACTTTTTCATACTCTATATAAAAGAGTGGTTCTCTAAAGACATTTTAGAATAGTAATACACACATAATTGAAATATTTTACCCATTTTTTAAAGAGCCCTTTATGTTGCTTTATTTTGAATTTATGATCACCTATGGGTCTTAGTCTTTTTTTCTACAAGTGGTGCCTCCCAGTGTTTCCTAAATTTTGTTCTAGCAACACTTGTCTGGGAGATGTTATAGTATGTATTATATGAAAATGCTTTTACATGATCAAATAAATGTGGAAAGTGCCACATAATGTATCCCTCCATTTGGAGATTCACAGTATATGAAGGCATATTAAAGATGTGAGTAATAATTGTGGAACCTCTTAACCTGTATTTAGTCTAGTGCTTCCAAATTTATTTGAAAATTAAACACTTTTTCAAGATGCACCTGAGTTCTGTTCAACACCTTTTTAGGAAATGGTGGTCTTTCCCCTGCAGATGATCTCTTGAAAATCTGTGTATGATTTTTATATGTGTTCTTTTACTTTTTTTTGCTGTAAAAATAATGGTTTTTCTACAATAATCTTTATTGTGAAAATTAATTATTTTACCCTGGATTTACCTTTAAAATATATAATTTTTTTTTCTAATCACCACCTCTTTTTTTGTTTGTCCTTTTTTTTCCTGTTAAAATGTTGACTGAATATATTCTTATTTGATTCTGAAAATCTATGATAGCAAAGACTAGAAACTGACCAGTCTTGGTTCTGTTACCACTATGTGGGGAAAGAACACTGGATGAAATTCTATTTTGGATTTTTTCAGTGGGAGTTTAGTATCATTATTTGTAAAATGGAAAGTTGAGTAGATCTCTAAAATCCCCTTCAGCTCTAAAATTTTATTAATCCTAAATCTGAGGGACATGCCTCATGTTTACCATTCCATCATTGCTGAAATCTATTAGTGACGGCAAAATTATTGATCTAAAGTGTTTTCCTTCAAACAGGAAAAATTACTAGAAAAAGACACAGACATTCATAACAAGTGTAAATGAAAATAAATGTCTGTTACTTCCACTGCACAATATGTGCAATTTTATTTCATTCAATATCATGTGCTACAGAGGTTCAAATTGCTAAATATGTAGACCTTAGAAAAAATTATATGAACTTAAGTGTAATGACAGATTCCCACAATCAAGCTTAGAAGAATAATAGTGATTTAGGGGTATTTGAAGTATTACTTTTTCTTTTTAAATTTAAAATGTATTGCTACACTAGAGATCTGGAAAACAAAAAATTAGCACTCCCTCCAAAATAGTTATTATTTTGCTATTGTAAATTTAAAATAAAGCTGTTGTAAAATAAGACATAATACCTTTGATGAACAATATTATGTTTTACGTTCACACAGATACTCAGAATAGTAGGTGGGCTCTGGGTTAGACCACCTGGGTTTATACCTAAGTGAAGTTTTTAGAGTTACTTCTCTAAGCTTTAGTTTTTTTCATCTGTAAAATGGAAAATAATACTAATATGCCTGCCTTAGAGGGTTGTTGTGGTAAGTGAGATAATGAAGTAAACCTTTAATGAGTGTGCCCACATATTAATATTCATGAAATGTTTGTTGTGTATTATAATACATTTGAATATAATTACCTTAATAAACAGGGCAACAGAAGCAACCTGTACAACTTTTGGGTATCTGACCTCAATCTTGGTGTATCCCCATGCCCTTTTCCCACTATTTTATCTTATTTTAGCAACATCATTAAGGTTCAATACTGAACTGGGGTTCTGCTTGATCTAAATTCTTGTCTTCCAGCTTAAGTTTTGAGCAGTTAGAGTTAGAAGATGCTATTTGTAGTGTAGTAACTAACAGCAAGAATTTGAGATTTTTGAGATATAGGTTTAAAGTAAAGTATGTATGGAAGACTGCCTCTGATAGTCTCTAAGGCTTGTTAAGACCTGTGGAGAAAATTCACATACATATATGTGGGTACTATGGTTATGGAATACTAAGTGTTCTAGTTAAAAAGTTAAAGTACCCTAGTTAAAAAGGTGTTTTTAAAGTTTGAAATATTATGCAACTGGGGCAGTAATGCAGGGTGGTAAAGTGATAGTAAAATAAAATATTTATATAGATGATTGTTGATTTGTAGTAGAGGAACTTTAAATTGGTAGATGAGGACCTTATATGTTTGAGGTTAAATAAACAATGATTTGGGGCATAAGGGAAATAAATATTATGTATAAAAGGGAAGAGATACTTTTAGAACTATCAGATGCTAAAAGAGAATCTATCAAATTTAGAGCATTGCCAAAGATAAGTTTTGGTAGAAAAGTTTGGGAATCATTAATTTAGTTTTTTAAAAAATTATTATTATACTTTAAGTTCTGGGGTACCTGTGCAGAACATGCAGGTTTGTTACATAGGTATACACGTGCCATGGTGGTTTGCTGTACCCATCAACCTGTCATCTACATTAGGTATTTCTCCTAATGCTATCCCTCCCTCAGCCCCCCACACCCCGACAGGCCCCAGTGTATGATGTTCCCCTCCTTGTGTCCATGTGTTCTCGTTCTTCAGCTCCCACTTATGAGTGAGAACATGTGGTGTTTGGTTTTCTGTTCTTGTGTTAGTTTGCTGAGAATGATGGTTTCCAGCTTCATCCATGTCCCTGCAAAGTACATGAACTCATCCTTTTTTTATGGCTGCATCATATTCTACCGTGTATATGTGCCAACTTCTCTTTATCCAGTCTATCATTGATGGGCATTTGGGTTGGTTCCAAGTCTTTGCTATTGTGAACAGTGCCGCAGTAAACATACCTGTGCATGTGTCTTTACAGTAGAATGATTTATAATCCTTTGGGTATATACTCAGTAATAGGATTGCTGGGTCACGTGGTATTTCTGGTTCTAGATCCTTGAGGAATCACCACAGTGTCTTCCCCAATGATTGAACTAATTTACACTCCCAAGAGTGTAAAAGCGTTCCTATTTCTCTACATCCTCTCCAGCATCTGTTGTTTCCTGACTTTTTAATGATCACCATTCTAACTGGCGTGAGATGGTATCACATTGTGGTTTTGATTTGCATTTCTGTAATGACCAGTGATGATGAGCTTTTTTTCATATGTGTGTTGGCTGCATAAATGTCTTCTTTTGAGAAGTGTCTGTTCATATCCTTCACCCACTTTTTGATGGGGTTGTTTTTTTCTTGTAAATTTGTTTAAGTTCTTTGTAGATTCTGGATATTAGCCCTTTGTCAGATAAGTAGATTGCAACAACTTTCTCCCATTCTGTAGGTTGCCTGTTCACTCTGATGGTAGTTTCTTTTGCTGTGCACATGCTCTTTAGTTTAATTAGATCCCATTTGTCAATTTTGGCTTTTGTTGCCCTTGCTTTTGGTGTTTTAGACATGAAGTCTTTGCCCATGCCTATGTCCTGAATGGTATTGCCTAGGTTTTCTTCTGGGGTTTTTATGGTTTTAGGTCTTACATTTAAGTATTTAATCTGTCTTGAGTTAATTTTTGTGTAAGGTGTAAGGAAGGGGTCCAGTTTCACTTTTATGCATATGGCTAGCCAGTTTTACGAACACCATTTATTAAATCCTTTCCCCATTTCTTGTTTTTGTCAGGTTTGTCAAAAATAAAATGGTTGTAGATGTGCGATGTTATTTCTGAGGCCTCTGTTCTGTTCCATCGGTTTATATATCTGTTTTGGTATCTGTACCATGCTGTTTTGGTTACTGTAGCCTTGTAGTATAGTTTGAAGTCAGGTAGCATGATGCCTCCAGCTTTGTTCTTTTTGCTTAGGATTGTCTTGGCTATGTGGGCTCTTTTTGGTTCCATATGAAATTTAAAGTAGTTTTTTTTTTTTTTAATTCTGTAAAGAAAGTCAGTGGTAGCTTGATGGGGATAGCATTGAATCTATAAATTACTTTGGGCAGCATGGCTCACAATACTGATTCTCCCTATCCATTAGCATGGAATGTTTTTCCATTTCATTGTGTCCTCTCTTATTTCCTTGAGCAGTGGTTTGTAGTTCTCCTTAAAGAGGTCCTTCACATCCGTTGTAAGTTGTATTCCTAGGTATTTTATTCTCTTTGTATCAGTTGTGAATGGGAGTTCACTCATGATTTGGTTGTTTGTCTGTTAATGGTGTATAGGAATGTTTGTGATTTTTGCACATTGATTTTGTATCCTGAGAGTTTGCTGAAGTTGCTTATCAGCTTAAGGAGATTTTGGGCTGAGACGATGGGGTTTTCTAAATATACAATCATGTTATCTGCAAACAGAGACAATTTGACTTCCTCTTCCTATTTGAATACACTTTATTGCTTTCTCTTGCCTGATTGCCCTGGCCAGAACTTTCAATACTATGTTGAATAGGAGTGTGAGAGAGGGCATCCTTGTCTTGTGCTGGTTTTCAAAGGGAATGCTTCTGGTTTTTGCCCATTCAGTATGATGTTGGCTGTGGGTTTGTCATAAATAGCTCTTACTATTTTGAGATACATTCCATCAATACCTAGTTTATTAGTTTTTAGCATGAAGGGGTGTTGAATTTTGTCGAAGGCCTTTTCTGCATCTACTGAGATAATCATGTGGTTTTTGTCATTGCTTCGGTTTTGTGGTAGATTACATTTATTGATTTGTATATGTTGAACCAGCATTGCATCCCAGGGATGAAGCTGACTTGATTGTGGTGGAAAAGCTTTCTGATGTGCTATTGGATTCGGTTTGCCAATATTTTATCGAGGATTTTTGCACTGATGTTCATCAGGGATATTGGCCTGAAATTTTCTTTTTTTGTTGTGTCTCTGCCAGGTTTTGGTGTCAGGATGATACCGTCCTCATAAAATGAGTTAGGGAGGATTCCCTCTTTTTCTATTGTTTGCAGTAGTTCCAAAAGGAATGGTACCAGCTCCTCTTTGTACTTCTGGTAGAATTCAGCTGTGAATCCTTCTGGTCCTGGACTTTTTTTGGTTAGTGGTCTATTACTGCCTCAATTTCAGAACTTGTTACTGGTCTATTCAGGAATTCCACTTCTTTCTGGTTTAGACTTGGGAAAGTGTATGTGTCCAGGAATTTATTAGTTTCTTCTAGATTTTCTAGTTTATTTGCATAGAGGTATTTATAGTATTCTCTGATGGTAGTTTGTATTTCTGTGGGATCAGTGGTAATATCCCCTTTATCCCCTATTTGATTCTTCTGTCTTTGCTTCTTTATTAGTCTGGCTAGTGTTTTATCTATTTTGTTGATCTTTTCAAAAAAAAAAACAGCTCCTGGATTCATTAATTTTTTTGAGGAGATTTTCATGTCTGTATCTTCTTCAGTTCTGCTCTGACCTTAGTTATTTCGTGTCTTCTGCTAGCTTTTAAAATTGTTTGCTCTTTCTTCTCTAGTTCTTTTAATTGTGATGTTAGGGTATTGATTTTATATCTTTCCTGCTTTCTCTTGTGGGCCTTTGGTGCTATAAATTTTGCTCTAAACAATGCTTTAGCTGTGTCCCAGAGATTCTGGTACGTTGTGTCTTTGTTCTCATTGGTTTCAAGGAACTTATTTATTTCTGCCTTAATTTCATTATTTACCCAGTAGTCATTCAGGGGCAGGTTGTTCAGTTTCCATGTAGTTGTGTGGTTTTGAGTGAGTTTCTTAATCCTGAGTTCTAATTTGATTGCACTGTGGTCTGAAGACTGTTTGTTATGATTTCCATTCTTTTGCATTTACTGAGGAGTGTTTTACTTCCAATTATATGGTCAATTTTAGAGTAAGTGTGATGTGGTCCTCAGAAGAATGTATATTCTGTTGGTTTGGGGTGGAGAGTTCTGAAGATGTCTATTAGGTCTGCTTGGTCCAGAGCTGAGTTCAAGTCCTGAATAACCTTGTTAATTTTCTGTCTCATTGATCTGTCTAATATTGACAGTGGGGTGTTAAAGTCTCCCACTATTATTGTGTGGGAGTCTAAGTCTCTGTAGGTCTCTATGAACTTGCATTATGAATCTGAGTGCTCCAGTATTGGGTGCATATATATTTAGGATAGTTAGCTCTTCTTTTGCATTGATCCCTTTACCATTATGTAATGTCCTTCTTTGTCTCTTTTGATCTTTGTTGGCTTAAAGTCTGTTTTATCAGAAACTAGGATTGCCACTTCTGCTTTTTTTGCTTTCCATTTGCTGTGTAAATATTCCTTCATCCCTTTATTTTTAGCCTATGTGTGTCTTTGCATGTGAGATGGGTCTCCTGAATACAGCACACCAATGGGTCTTGACTCTTTATCCAATGTGGCAGTCTGTGTCTTTTAATTGGGGCATTTAGCCCATTTACCTTTAAGGTAAATATTGTTATGTGTGAATCTGATCCTGTCATTATGATACTAGCTGGTTATTTTGACCGTTAGTTGATGCAGCTTCTTCATAGTGACGATGGTTTTTACAATTTGGTGTGTTTTTGCAGTGGCTGGTACTGGTTGTTCCTTTCCATGTTTAGTACTTCCTTCAGGAGCTCTTGTAAGGCAGGCCTCGTGGTGACAGAATCTCTCAGCATTTGCTTGTCTGTAAAGGATTTTATTTCTCCTTCACTTGTGAAGCTTAGTTTGGCTGGATATGTGGTAATTCTGGGTTTAAAATTCTTTTCTGTAAGAGTGTAGACTATTGGCCCCCACTGTCTTCTGGCTTGTATGATTTCTGCCGAGAGATCTGCTGTTAGTCTGATGGCCTTCCTTTGTGGATAACCAGACCTTTCTCTCTGGCTGCCGTTAACATTTTTTCCTTCATTTCAACCTCAGTGAATCTGTCGATTATGTGTCTTGGTGTTGCTCTTCTCAAGTAGTATCTTTGTGGTGTTCTCTGTTTTTCCTGAATTTGAATGTTGGCCTGTCTTGCTAGGTTGAGGAAGTTCTCCTGGATAATATCCTGAAGAATGTTTTCCAACTTTGTTCCATTCTCCCCATCACTTTCATGTACACCAATCAAACGTAGGTTTGGTCTTTGTTCACATAGTCCCATATTTCTTGGAGGCTTTGTTTGTTCCTTTTCATTTTTTTTTCTAATCTTGTCTTCACATTTTATTTCATTAAGTTGATGTTCAATCTCTGATATCATTTCTTCTGCTTGATCAATTCGGCTGTTGATACTTGTGTATGCTTCACAAAGTTCTTGTGCTGTGTTTTTCTGCTTCATCAGGTCATTTATGTTCTTCTCTAAACTGGTTATTCTAGTTAGCAATGTGTCTAACCTTATTTCAAGGTTCTTAGCTTCTTGCATTTGGTTAGAACATGCTCCTTCAGCTCGGAGGAGTTCATTATTACCCACCTTCTGAAGCCTACTTTTGTCAGTTCATCAGACTCATTATCCGTCCAGTTTTGTTCCCTTGCTGGCGAGGAGTTGTGATCCTTTGGAGGAGAAGAGACGTTCTGGTTTTTGGAATTTTCAGCATTTTTGTGCTGGTTTCTCCCTATCTTCGTGGATTTATCTACCTTTGTTCTTTGATTTTGGTGACATTCAGAAGGGGTCTGTGAGTGGATGTCCTTTTTGTTAATGTTGATGCTATCCCTTTCTCTTTGTTAGTTTTCCTTCTAACACTCAGGCCTCTCTGCTGAAGGTCTGCTGTAGTTTGCTGGAGGTCCACTCCAGACCCTCTTTGCATAGGTATCACCAGTGGAGGCTGCAGAATGGTAAAGATTGCTACCTGTTCCTTCCTCTGGAAGCTTCATCCCAGAGGGGCACCTGCCAGATGCCAGCCAGAGCTCTCCTGTATGAGGTGTCTGTTGACCCCTGCTGGGAGGCATGGGGGTCAGGGACCCATTTGAGGCCGTCTGTCCCTTAGCAGAGCTCAAGCACTGTGCTGGGGGATCTGCTCCTGTCTTCAGAGCTGGCAGGCAGGGACGTTTAAGTCTGCTGAAGCTGTGCTCACAGCCACCCC
This sequence comes from Pan paniscus, assembly GCF_029289425.2. NCBI lineage: Eukaryota > Metazoa > Chordata > Mammalia > Primates > Hominidae > Pan > Pan paniscus. The sequence goes on from NC_073264.2 coordinate 67,634,560, forward strand.
TTCCCCTAGGTACTCTGTCCCAGGGCAATGGAGGTTTTATCTATAAGCCCCTGACTGGGGCTCCCACCTTTTTTTCAGAGATGCCCTGCCCAGAGAGGAGGATTCTAGAGAGGCAGTCTGGCTACAGCGGCTTGGCTGAGCTGCAGAGGGTTCCGACAGGTTGGAACTTCCCTGGGCTTTGTTTACACCGTGAGGGGAAAACTGCCTACTCAAGCCTCAGTAATGGTGGACGTCCCTCCTTGCACCAAGCTGGAGTGTCCCAGGTCAACTTCAGACTGCTGTGCTGGCAGGGAGAATTTCAAGCCAGTCGATCTTAGCTTGCTGGGCTCCTTGGGGTTGGGTTCCCCTGAGCTAGACCACTTGGCTCCCTGGCTTAAGCCCCCTTTCCGGGGGAGTGAATGGCTCTGTCTTGCTGGTGTTCCAGGTACCACTGGGGTATGAAAAAAAAACAAAACAAAAACCTCCTGCAGCTAGCTCGCTGTCTGTCCAAACGACCACCCAGTTTTGTGTTGAAACTCAGGGCCCTGGTGGCACAGGCACCAGAGGGAATCTCCTGGTCTATGGGTTGTGAAGACCAAGGGAGTGTACGGTCTTCTGAGCCTGAGTGCACAGTTCCTTACAGCACAGTCCCTCAGGGCTTCCCTTGGCTACGGGTGGGAATTCCCTGACCCTTTGTGCTTCCTGGGTGAGGCAATGCCCCACCCTGCTTCTGCTCGCCCTCTGTGGGCTGCAACCACTGTCTAACCAGTCCCAATGAGATGAGCCAGGTACCTCAGTTGGAAACACACAAATCACCTGCCTTCTGCGTTGATCTCGCTGGGAGCTGCAGATCGAAGCTGTTCCTATTCGGCCATCTTGCCAGCAACTCAGCCCACTGTTTTCTTGTTTGTTTGTTTGATTTTTTTTTTTTTTTTTTTTTGATACGGAGTCTCTCTCTGTTCCCCAGACTGGAGTGCAGTGGTGCTATCTCAGCTCACTGCAGCCTCCGCCTCCCAGGTTCAAGTAATTCTCCTCCCAAATAGCTGGGATTACAGGCACCTGCCACCATACCTGGCTGAGTTTTGTACTTTTAGTAGAGAAAGGGCTTCGTCATGTTGGCCAGGCTGGTCTTTAATTCCTGACCTCAGGTGATCCACCCGCCTTAGCCCCCCAAAGTGCTGGGATTACAGGCATGAGACACCATGCTTGGCCAAATTTAGGTTTATACTGGACTTGGATTTTCAAATTTTCTTTTGCAGGTGAGTTTGTGAAGTGTTAATTTTAAAAAATTGTCAGGAGTCTGAGGCAGGAGAATCACTTGAACCTGGGAGGCGGAGGTTGCAGTGAGCCAAGATCACACCATTGCACTCCAGCCTGGGCTACAAGAGTTAAACTCCCTCTCAAAACAAACAAACAAAAAAATTGTCAATTATGCATCACAATGAAACATTCATTTCTGATTTTTAGCACAGTTCAGGAGTAGGTCATATAATACATGACAAACTCAAAGATGAATAATGCAGTCTTTCCAAATAGTAGAAACTTTTAAGCAGCTGAATGGTAATGGATCTAATTTTGTTGTTTTATTGTTTTTCTGTCTATGAGTAATATATTGGTCTGACCATAGCCTGACTTGTTAACAAACAATACGGCTCAACTCAATATGTAGTGTATCATGTACTTTGCATGGTGTTAGGCTAAAACTACTAAGTATTTATAATGTTATGCTTTAAGTATGATTAGTTGATTGTAAAATGGTTTACATTTTAAGGTATTTTTATATTGAAACCCTTGCCAAGTACTGTATGACAGGGTTTTCAAAACTTTTTTAGTAAAAGACTAGATAGTGAATTTTTAGGCTTTGTGAGCTGTATATGATTTCTCTCACAACTATTCAGCTCTGCCCTTGTAGCATGAAAGCAGCTGTAGACAGTGTATAAATGAATGAGCATTATAGTGTCCCACCAAAATTTTAGTTATAAAAAGAAATGGCAGGCCAGAATTGGTCTAAGGGCTGTAGTTTGCCAACTCCTGCTCAAGATGTAGTCTGTTGTAAGGGAAATATAATTCCAAGTTACCTGCATGTGAATCGAACTTTTTTTATATTAGTTAAAATTTGCATTACAAAACATCACAAAATTTAGTTACTTGAAACTACGATTTAGTATTTTTCACATTTCTGTGAACTAATTTGGTTCTGCTTCCTGTGGCATTTGTTGGGGTTCTGATAGAGCTGTGATATCTGGAGGCTCAACTGGGACTGTTGGCCAGGGCTTTGGTTCTCCTACATGTGGGTCTTTCTATATGGCTGATTCCTTAGCCTCATGGTGTGATAGTTGGGTTATAAGAAGTATTCTAAGAGCAAGCATTGTGAGACAGAGGAAGCAGAAGATGCCAGGCCAAGGGATAGGCCTGAAACTTTCACAGCATCACTTCTGCCATTATTCTGTTGGTCAAATAGTCACAGGCTCAACCCAGAGTCTTCGTGGGAAGAGACTACCCAAGGGTGTAAATGCTAGGAAGCATGGTTAATTGAGGATATTCAAACTATCCTCAGTATATCATGAGATTGTTTTGGTTGCAAGTGACAACTCAAATTGAACTAGCTTTAGTAAAAGGGAACAATTATTATAAGAATATTGGGGTGTCTGCCTCACAAAACCCAAACACAAGATTGGGTCCTAGGAACATTGGACCCAGGGTTGAAGATTCCCGAGGACTGTTTCTCATCTTTGCTCTACCCTGTAAGTAGTCTTCATTTTCTCTTATCACAAACTTCCCTTCTCCACTTTGGGAAAAACAGTGTCAACACTTCCCTAATTATTTACATATTACCATTTTAGCCATTCAGAGGACTGACTTTATTTTTGCAGTGTTTCTAAAATGTTTGAGGAAGAATGCTGATTGTCCTAGATCAGTCATCTGTGATCAGAGGATAGAGCTTAGGTTCTACAAACCATGTTGGCAGGAACAGGATCAGTTAACATCAAAGGGATGCTGAGTGTGTAGTCCCCGAATAGTCAGTCTACTTGCCTTCTCCCTAGCCATCTATTTGTTAACAAGTTAATAATTTGTTAATTAATAAATGTTTTTTTCCCCATTACAGGCCTAATTTACTTCTTTATTCAGCTCTCTGCCTATGGCTATTTCATTGTTCTACTGGTGTGTAAGCAAAAGTAAGAACTGAAATTAATTCAGTATCTTGAATATTTATTGTAATCTCTTCCTGCTTTGAGTAGAGGATGGCAGCTTTTAGTATCTGCTATCTTACTTTGCCACCATAAACATAGAATAGTATGTAAAGATGATCTTACTCTGTTGCCACCATTGATTTCCAGGTTTGACTTAGCTGATCTGGTTGGCTGAATGGGTATATCCTTCCTTTGGAAGGGCCCATGTGCATACATGAAAGCAAGTAGCTAAAATACAGAATGAAATAAAAGCTGTAATAGAAGTACAAGCAACATGCCGTGGGTGCACAGAGGAAGGAACAATTAATTTTGACTGAATGGCTGTAGGAGGGATGGCATTTTAAGGAAGGTAGTGTTTCAGTAAGGCCTGGAAGAATGAATAACTTATCCTTAGAAGAGAAAGGGAAGGTAATCTGGCTGTCAAGTTTCTCATCTGCTGAAACGGTGGTACCAGAGTGTCTAGGCTAAAGTAGATGAACTTAAATATAGGTATAGGACATTCAGGATAAATGGCAGCATGCAGTTATCTGATTTTAGCCATCTTAAATTAGAATTACAGGAGTGAACACAGTTTTGTTACAGTTACGCCTTAGGTGACTATCTGGTAATTTGAAATTTGAGACTTCAGTTTTTAAAATTAAGCAGTTTATTTCAAATACTCAGATTTTTGGATATAGGAAGAACTTTAAGGATTATCTATACTAACACACTCTAGTAGGTAAAGAAACTAAGACCTAGTTAGATGATTTATTTGAGCTTACGTATCTAAATGACTGAGTTGGGGCTAAAATACCTTTCTCCTGGTCTTGGGTATTTTTGAAGAATTATCCAGTGTATCCTTTATTGTAAGAAGATTTTCTCCAAGTATACATCCATATGAATTGCTTGCTGTAGTAGCAATTTTTAAATTTGAGATATAACATGCATACAGTAAAATGTACAGATGTTAATTGTATAGCATGGTGAGTTTTTTATGTGTACAAACTCTTACAATTAACACTCAGATCAAGATGTAGAACATCTCCAGCACTCCAGAAGCCTCTCCTTCGTGGTTTTCACAGGTTAACTAATATCCACTTCTCCTGTCACTCCCAAGTAATTATTATTCTGATTTTTATTATCATAGATTAGTCTTTCCTGTTCTTGCACTTCATGTAAAGGGAATGACTTCTTTCGTTTATTATGGTTATGACATTCATCCATGATGTTGGTATACCTTGGTTCTTTTTATTGCTATGTAGTGTTTCATTGAATGAATGGATCATTATTTATTTTTCTGTTAATGGACATTTGAATTGTTTCTAATTTTTGACTTACAAAGAAAACCTGCTATGAATATTCTCATGTATTTCTTTTTATGAATATATTGTTTCATTTTTAAGAGTATAATTGTTGGACGGTTGTCTTCCAAAATGGCTGTACCATTTTACATCCCCACCAGCAATGTAGGAGGGTTTGAGTAGTTCTACATTTTTGTCAATATTGTGTATTGTCAGTCTTTTTAATTTCAGTCATTCTGGTCAGTGTGCACTGGCTTCTCCTTTTCATTTCCCAGGCAAATAATGATGGTGATCACCTTTTAATATTAATTTTTGACATATTTTAAAGTTATGCTGTCTTTGTCTTATGGATTTATAGGAATTCCTTATGTATTCTGAATATGAGACCTTTGCATGGCAAATTTCTTCTCCCAGTCTGAGGCTAGTCATTTCACTCTCTTAATAGTGTATTATAATAAATAAAAGTTTTCAATTCTAATGAACCTCAACTTATCAAGTTTGCTTTTTATGGTTTAGTTGGTTTGTTAATGTTTTGTTTAAGAAATCTTTGCCTATTACAGGATCATGAAAATATTCTCCAAAGTTTTCTTTTTGAAATTGTATTACTTTCTTTTTTACTCAAAGCTCTATGATGCATTTCAAATTATCTTATAATGAATGATGTGAGGTAAAAACCAGGAATTTTTAAAATAAAACATAGGATATTCAAATGATTTGGCCCCATTTTTTGAAAAAAAATTGCCCTTACACCATTGGATTATAGAACACTTTTGATATAAATCAGGTGAGTCTTACTAGAGTGTATATGCTCTTCCACTGGTCTATTTATGTACAAATACTACCCTGTCTTAATTACTGTAGCTCTATACTAAATCTTGATATCTGGTGGTATAAGTTCCTTCAATTTTTTTTCTTCTTCAACATTTTTTTTTGTGGTGGGTATACTCTATCCTTTGTGTTTCCATATACATTTAGAATCATATTTCAGTGAAAACAAAATTGTTAATATTATGATTGGGATTGCATTGAGGCTATAGATCAATGTGGGGAGAATTGGCATCTTAACAATATAGAGTCTTCCAGTCCGTGAACATGGATTATCTATCCATTTACTTGGGTCTTTAAGTTCTTTCAGCAGTATTTTTTGGTTTACAATGTAGAGGTTTTGCATATCATTTGTTAGCGTTATGGCTAGCTATTTTAATGTTTTGAAAGTGCTATTGTAAATGGTATTCGTTATTTAAATTTCATTTTGAATTGTTTAATACATAGAATTACAGTTCTTGTATTTTTATCTTATAAGCAGCAACCCGCTAAATTTGCTTATTTTTAATATTTAATATTTTATAGATTTTTTGTATTTCCTAGGCAAACAACCAAATCATCTGAGAATAATAACTATTTTACTTATTTCTTTCCAGTCTTTATAATTGTTTCTTTGTTTTCCCTTATTGCAATGGCCAAGGCTTCTAGAACAATGTTTAATTGAAATAGTCTCACTCCTAAACTTAGGGGAAAATGTTCAATATTTACCAATTATGATGTTAGTTGTAAGTTTTATAGGTAACCTTTATCAGAGTAAAGAAGTTCTTATCTATTCCTAGTTTTCTTTTCTTTTTTGAAAAAATTTTTATAGAGAGAGGGCCTTGCTCTGTTGCCCAGACTGGCCTTGAACTCCTGGCTCAAATGATATTCCCACCTCGGCCTCCCAAAGTGCTGGGATTACAGGTGTGAGCCACTGCGCCCAGTCTGATAGTTTTCTAAATCATGAATAGGTGGTAAACTTTGTCAAATTTTTTGCTTTTGTTGAGATAAATCATATGGTTGTATCCTTAATTCTGTGATGTGGTGAATTACATTGATTGATTTTTAAATGTTAAACCAACTTTATACTCGTAGGATAAATGTTACTTTGTCATAATGTATTGTCCCTTTTATGTACCATTAGATTCAATTTGTTAATATTCTCTTTAGAATTTTTACATCTATTCATGAAAGATATTGGCCTGTAATAGTCCTTTATTATAATATTTTTGTCAGATTTTGTTATCAATGTTTTGTTAGCCTTGTAAAAAGAATTGGGAAGTCTCTCTCTGTTTTATTCTTTCAAAGTGTTTGTGATAGATTGATACATTTCATGTGTACTTGAATTGGGAAGTCTCTCTCTTTTTTTATTCTCTGAAAGCATTTGTGATTGATAGATTCATACACTTCATGTGTACTTGAATGTTGATTCTGCAGTCTTTGGTGTTAATGTTCTTTGTCAGTAAGGTCATATTGGTTAATCAAGTTGTTCAAATCTTCAAATGACTGATTTCTTTTTTCCTGTTCTCTCAGTTTTGAGAATAGTGTCTTAAAATTATAAACTATGACTGTAGTTTTGTTGACTTTTAGTTCTTTCAGTTTTCCCCTCATGTAGTTGGAAGCTCTTACTAGGTGAATTAAAACTTGGCATTGTTATTTTATGGTTGAAATGACCGTTTTGTCATTATGAAATGACCTTCTTTATCTCTGGTAATATTTCTTGCCTTCAAGTCTACTTTTACCTTCTATTAATATAGTCACTCTTTCTTTTCATCAATACTTCCATGGTATGATTTTTTCTTCTTTTTAGTTCAGCCAATCTATATTCTTGTATTTACGGTATATCTCTTGGAAATGTCATATAGTCAGGTCATGTTTGTTTTATCTAGTTTGACAATCTTTGTGCTTTAGTTGTAATATGTATTCTATTTACATTTAATGTGGTTACTAGTATAGTTGGGCATAAATCTTTTATCTTACTGTTTCTTTTCTATTTGTCCCATCCATACTTTGGGTGTTTAAATTTCTTTCCTGCCTGTATTATTTGTCAGGTTTTCTAAACTCCATTTTGGCTCATTAGCTTTTCAGTTATACATTCTTCTGTGGTTATTTTTTAGTTATCTTAGAGATTTTAATAAACCTTCTTGATTTTTTTTTAGTGTATCTTAATGTTTTACCACTTCCCAAACAATGCAAAACTTAGGACAGTTTAACTTTGTTTATTCCCTCCTGCCCTTTGTGCTATTTTTTTCATATTTTATTTCAATATATGATACAAACCACATAATTTTTTTGTAAACAGTTAATATTATTTTATATTTATCCACATGTGTACCCTTTCTAATGCTCATAATTCATTTTTACAGTTCTTTGCTACCATCCGGGATAATTTTCCTTTAGCCTGAAAAAATTCCTTTAATATTTCTTGTAGTGCCAGTCTCTTTGAGGCAGATTTTCTCAGCTTTTGTCTGAAATCCCTTTATTTTGACTTCTTTTTTGAAGGGAAAACTTATTGGTACAGAATTCTGGGCTGGCATGTGTTGCTGTTTTGAGACAGGGTCTCGCTCTGTTACTGAGGCTGGAGTGCAGTGGTGTGATCATAGCTCACTACAGCCTCTAACTCCTGGGCTCAAGCGATCCTCCTACCTTATCCTCTCAAGTAGCTGGGAGTACAGGTGGCACCACCGTGCTCAGCTAAATTTTTTGTTTTAGGTTTTGTAGAGACGGGGTCTCACTATGTTGACCAGGCTGGTCTCAAACTCCTGGCCTCAGGCTATCCTCCTGCCTCGGCCTCCCAAAGTGTTGGGATTACAGGTGTGAGCCACCATGTCCAGCCTGAATCTTTTATTCTTATAGCACTTCAGATATGTAATTCCTTTGTTTTTCCTTATTGTTGCTCCTTTAAGGAGTGTGCGTTTTTTTGGCTGCGTTTAAGATTTTTATTTTTGTCTTTAGTTCATTAATAGTTTGTATGGTGCCTAGGCATGGGTTTCTTTGCATTTATCATGTTTGGGGTTTGCTGGGTTAATGTTTTTTTTTTTTATCAACCTTGGAAAAAATTGTATTTTATATCTTTATATTTTGCTTCTACCCCAATCTCTCTCTCCTCTAAACTGTGTTAGACGTTTTGACTGTCCCACATGTCTCATGTGGTTATTCTGTCTTTTCTCTCTGTGGTTCAATTTTGTATTTTTTGTTGAGCTATTTTTTAAACTTACAATTTCTCTCCTCTTCTGTGCCAGGTTGAATAACCTATCCAATAAGTTTTAATAGCTTATTTTCTCAGCTCTAGGAAGTTTTATTATTTTTAAATAGGTTTCCTTTTTTGTTGATTATCTCCATCCTTTTATAAATTTTATTCATTTTTTTTCCTTCCCTTTCATTAGCCTATGGATAATGGCTATTTTAAAGCCATTGTCTCCTAACTCCACTATCAGTGTCATCTCTAGCTTTGCTTTTAGTCTTGATTACAGGTCATTTTTTCTTGTTTTTTTTTTTCACATATATTGTATGTGAAAAACATACAATATATGTTTTGAAATACAATATATGAAATTAATAAATTTCACATTTATTATATGCTGAAACTTGTAATAATTTATGTAGAGGCTGAAGGTGATATCTTCCACCAGAGATGATTCCCCTTTTTAGTTGTTAGGCCAATTTAATTAGAGTTTTATTAGGGTCAGTCTGCATTGCAGTTTTAGTAAGATTTAGTCTATCTCTGGTTTGTCTCCATTGACATACTCAGATTTTTGATTGAAAGACTGTCAGATTTCTTCTCCACAGCCCTGAAAGACTGCAGGAGATCTAATTCTGTTCTTTAGAGGTTTTGAGATTAGCCCGGTAATCTCTTGGTTTATTTACAGTGCTTTAAATTCATGCAAATGTGGGAGGTCTGTCATGTGTTTTTTGTGGTTAGTCCCCTGTTTCTAGGAAGGCTTTTTTTCTGGTAAGCACTGTAATACTGAGGGAGATTTCACTCTGCCCTTCTAGCACGTCTCCCAGCCTCCTTCATTACTTAGAATTCAGCAAATGTTCCTTTCAACCTTGCATTTGGGGCTTTCTAGTTTTCAGACTACTGCATGAAAAAGCTCAGCTGCTTTCTACTTTCTTTTTTTTCTTTTTTTTTTTTTTTTTTTGAGACAGAGTTTCGCTCTTGTTGCCCAGGCTGGAGTGCAATGGCGTGATCTCGGCTCACTGCAACCTCCGCCTCCCGGGTTCAAGCGATTCTCCTGCCTCAGGTTCCTGAGTAGCTGGGATTACAGCCATGTGCCACTATGGCCGGCTAATTTTGTATTTTTGGTAGAGACGGGGTTTCTTCGTGTTGGTCAGGCTGGTTTCGAACTCCTGACCTCAGGTGATCTGCTCACCTCGGCCTCCCAAAGTGCTGGGATTACAGGTGTGAGCCACCACGCCCAGCCTGCTTTCTACTTTCACCAGTGGAGTCTTTCTGTCTGGGCCTATCTCAGTTCTCAGTCTCTGTCCAGAATTTTCAAATGCTCCCAGGAAATAAAATAGCAGATGGTTATCTGCACACCTAGGAAGGGCTCTTCTCTTTCTAGAATTTCAGTTCATCTACTTCTTGTTCTTTCATAAGCACTCTGGTGTCTTAAAAATTGGATTGAAATTCATCTTTTTCTAGTTGTTGAAGCATTAAAATAACTGCTGTCCTTAAAGTTTGAAACAGCAAAATCTATTTGTTTTTCTGATTATAAAAGTAATACACAATGTATTGTGTACTTTTGCTAAGTTATGCTGCATAACAAATGACCTCTATTTCAGCAGCTCACAACAATTGCTTATTTTTGCTCTTGCTTCATGTTGGCTGAAGGTTGGCAGTGGCTCTGCTCGTGCTCCACATATCTTCTAATTCTGAGATCCAGGCTAGAGAACAACTTCTATTTGGGCCATGCTGTTCTTGTAACAGAGGGAAAAAAGAAAATGATTTGGCAGGAATACACAGTGGCTCTTAAAACTTCTGCTTGGATGTTTGTTTATATACCACTGGCCAAAGCAAACCAGTGGCCAAGGCCAAAGTCAGTGGAGCAGGGATGTTACTCTTATGGGAGTGCTGTCAGGAACAGGTGTGGATGATGCTCCTTTTGAAGGAAAGTGGAGTGAATAATTACAAATTGTGATAGAATCCACCACACATGCTAATTGAAAATAAATTAAATAGAGATGTATAATGTTTATAGTAGAATTCTTCCTTCTGTCTTCCGTGATAATCAGTGATGATACTTTGGTGTATGTTCAGGACTGAAACCTTCTTATTGTGCTAACTTGATGGTTTCTTTAAAAATAATAGTCTTGACATAAATTATGAATAAGACTTGTTTTTTTAGCCATATACTCAGAAGAACACTAGAGTTCTCCAACTGGCTACGCTTAGTTCTTGCTTTGCCAGGTAGTCCCACGCTTACTATAATGTTCAATTTAGAGTTCTAAGTATAAAATATTTTTACTTATTTATTTATTTTTGTGACAGAGTCTTGCACTGTTGCCCAGGCTGGAGTGCAGTGGTGTGATCTCGGCTCACTGCAGCCTCCACCTCCTGGGTTCAAGTGATACTCACGCCTCAACCTCCTGAGTAGCTGGGATTACAGGTGTGAGCCATGGTGCCTGGCTAATTTTTTTTTTCTTTTTTTCCTTTTCTGAGACGGAGTCTCCCACTGTCACCCAGGGTGGAGTGCAGTGGCACGATCTTGGCTCACTGCAACCTCTGCCTCCCGGGTTCAAGTGATTCTCGTGCCTCAGCCTCCTGAGTAGCTGGAATTACAGGTGTGAGCCATCAAGCCTGGCTAATTTTTGTAATTTTAATAGATACAGGGTTTCTCCATGTTGGTCAGGCTGGTCTTGAATTCCTGGCTTCAAGCGATCCACCCACCTTGGCCTCCCAAAGTCCTGGGATTGCAGGTGTGAGCCGCTGCACCCAGCCTGAAATATCTTTAACACAAGTTTGGGTCTGATCCATGGCATGTTAGTGTCATCACTTTTTCATTCTCTGAGAGAAAGATAAGAAAAATGGAATTCTAAGATTTTGTAAAGGATATGTGTTTTTAAGGGAGAAGGTACTAGAAATAATAAAAGTCAAGAACCAAAAGTTCTTAGGTCAATTATTTTGACCTAAATATATTTCACAATAGAGGTTCAAGTGGGTTAACTAGACTCCCTGTTAGAACAAAAATACCCATGAAGAAGGTTAAGTTTATATAGTCATTTATTTGTATAAATATTTTTCTATTCAGAGCAATTCTTAGTGGTTCAGATTTTTATGAAGGAGATCGATCTGCAGAGAAATGTGAAAGTGATTTTGTACAAATGGTGGGATATGGCAAGATTCAGTATCATTTGGAAGTTTGGACACTGACAGGCTCTGAGCATTGGACACTGAGGGAGAGGGAGGTACACGAGGCCTGGTAAAATAGTCTAACTTTTAGTTTTGCATTAGGTTCATCCTTTTGGAGGTTAGTATGCCGATGAAAAACAAATTCACAGAGCAGCTTGGTGCTGTCAGTACCATGGGCAGAATGATGTGAATGAGACACATCTGGATTTAGATTCTGTTCCATTTGTGTCATTCATATGCTTTGTGATTTGGGCAACTTAATTAAGTCTTGTTTATGACACAGATGATAATTAACGTATTGATCTTAGCATCTTTTAAGTGTTCCTTTGTTCCTTGAGTCATCACTTTCTCTTCTGTCCAACTTAAATTTTATAGTATTTTGTTGTCTATGATTTGCATTCTCAACTTCCTTGCATATAGCCTCAGCTTTCTTGTCTCACTCTCACTTAAGTCCAGCTTAAATCCAGCCATTTTTAAACTTTAAGTTAGTATCTGTTAGTGTCTAAATTAGCAGCTATATATGTCTAGAGGAAAATGCAGAATCATGCTGACTAGTTTTACTTAAATTCATGGTCACAAATATCAAGTATCAAGTGAGTCCTTAATACTACCTGGCATTTATATTGTATTTTCCTAGATTGTTTATTCTTCTATTTTCTTAGATGACTTATTTAATGTTTTCTCTCATCAGACCTTCCAACATCTCATCCTCAATCTCTCAGCTGATGATTTTGGTTCCTACCTCACTGAGAAAATTGAAGCCATCAGAACAGAACTTGCATAGACTCCTTTTACTCTGTCTACCCATCTACCACCATCTCCATCCATATAACCTATCTTTCTACCCATTATTCTTTACTTTTCTATAACCAATCCCTTCGTTTGTACATTAGAATCTATTTCCTAATGGCTTCTTAGGGACATTGCTCCAACGGTTCTCCACTCTCACTCCTATGTCAGAAAGTTTTTTCATACTGCATCACTACCACATGAAGACAAACCTACTGCTACCTCTGTCTTTAAACCTTCTTTTGTTTGACACTACTTCCCTTACCAGATAACAGTTATTTGCTTTCCAACTGCAGCAAACTCCTTGAAAGGATTATCTGTGCTCAATGACTCTAATTTCTTTCTTCCTGTTTCCTTTTAAATCCAGTATAATTAGGCTTCTGCCATTATCACTTTTGTTAGTCCATTCTCGAATTGCTATAAAGAAATGCCTGCGACTAGGTAATTTATAAAGAAAAGAGGTTTAATTGGCTCACGATTCTGCAGGCCATACAGGAAGCATAGTGACTGAGGCCTCAGGAAACTTACAATCAGGGCGGAAGGCAAAAGGAAAAAAGGCACATTTTACATGGCCAGAGCTGGAGGAAGAGAGAGAGAGTGGGGGGAGATGGTACACACTTTTAAACAACCAGATCTCCTTACAACTCTGTCAGTATACAGTACCAAGGGGGGTTGGTGCTAAAATTAATTCATGAGAACTATACCCCTGTGATCCAATCACCCCCTACCAGGCCCCACCCCCAGCATTGGGGATTACATTTCAACATGAGATTTGGGTGGGGACACAGATCCAAACCATATCATCACTGAATTGAAACTACTCTTGATAAGGTCACCAGTGATCTTCATATTGCTAAATCTCAAGTTAATTTCTCAATAGTCATCATTTCTCTTGACTTAGCAACATTTGATTTAGTTGATCATTCCTTCTTATACATACTTTTTTTTCACATGACTTCTGGGATGTTATACTTTAAAAAAATCTTCTGCACTCACTCTCTTGATGATCGTGACTGTAAATACCAACTATGTGCTTACAACTCCTAAATTTATATACCTGTTTAAGAAACTATTCCTGAATTGTACACATATATACACCTATGTCTGTATCTACTTGACATTACTATTTGGGTGTCTTAGTGACTTAATTAATATATTCCAAATACTGATTCCCTGCCTAACACTTGCTCTTCCTAGAGTATTTGTCAGTTAGTAAATGTCTACTCTTTTTCTAGTTGGGGCTATCCTTGAGACTTCTCTTGCTTTCTCCCACAGCCAACTTATCATCAAAATGATGATCAAACCATGAAAACATATCCCAGATGTGTCAATTCCCCACCACTTTCACTGCCATTACCCTGGTTCAAACCACCATTATCTCTTACCTGGATTACTATAGTAACCTCCTATCTTGTCTCTCAGTTACCCTTTTACACATCCTTTTGCAGTCTTTTCCAAACAGCCTGAGTGATCCCTTCAAAAAGTAAGTGAAATATTTTACTACTTTGCTGAGGACTCTCCAGTGGCTCTTCATTTCACTCAGTTTAAAAGCCACTGGCCTAAAAGGGTGTATAGGATCTGACCACCTGTTAGTTTTTTCTGTGTTTCCTTTCTACTTTTATTCTTTTCTTTAGTCTTTCCACTTCTATTCTTTTCTTTAGTCTCTCCACTTCAGCCACACTGACCTCATTGCTGTTCCTGGTACATGTAGATGGGCTTTCACTTTAGGATTTGTGCACTGATGATTCTCTCTGCCTAGAATACTCTTTCCCCAGGAGTCACATGACCAAATTCCCTCAAAGGTCACCTTCTCAAACGACTGTAATTAAAATTACAACCTCTTCTCCTTTTCACATACACCCTTCCCCTATATACTCCTAATCCTCTTTACCTGTTCTGTTTCTTTCCTATAGCATTTATTGCTGTTTAAGGTAATTCTTAATTTATGTATTGTGTTAACATTTGTCTTTCTCCTCGTTTGAATAAGTTTCACTTGTTAGAAGGGCAGGATTTTCATCTATTAGGTTTGTTTACTGATATATTTCAAGTACCTAGAATAGTGCCTTGCACATTGTAAGTGCCCAATGAATATTTGTTGAATGAAAGAAGAATGCAAGCCTTTCAAGATTGAATAGATATTAAATGTGATAATGTACTTGTATGGGCTTCAAACAATGACTGACATTTTGTACATGTTCAGTAAATTTGCTCTTTTTCTTTCTGTATTTCTTAATTACTTGGGATATCTGGAAGTGTACAGAGTGCTGTAGATTTCTAGATAGCTTGTTTTATTCCAGTGTTCTTGGTGGAGCCTTTGTGGCTGAATCCAGCTTTTCCCTCATGCTTCTTTTTGCCTTCTTCCTCTATCCAACAGAGGAGGTGGGAAGAATTAGAATTAAAGCAGGAGGAAGGGAAAAGAAATCTCAGGTTTTTGTAGATGGGTGAAAAATTGGTTAGACTTCAGCTTTTAATGATCTTTCAGTTTAGTAGGTCTCATTTTTTCACCATATGTTATTTTCTGATTCACAGTTTCTGGTATATAGTTGATGCTTAACAAATTTTTGGATGATTGTTTTCCATTTGTTTTGTGGAATCGATCTTTCCAAACATAGCAGGTCTTTTCTATTGATTAAAAGAAGTAAAAGAGTCTGAAAACTAGAGGTTTAGTTCAGAATGCTGAGCAAAATCTGGTATTGTCCTATGACGCATGGGCCAAGGGGAGAAAATATAGTTACACAGTGAATCAGAAATAGACAAGTTTTGGCAAGGACAAGGTATTTTAAAAAGTATAGCCCTTTAGGTTTTATAAAGCTTTTTCTGTTGTTGTTTTATTCTTATAAAACTCTTTTGTTATGCCAGTATTATAATGGGAAGCTGAGGCTCGGTGTGGTGATATATCCTGTACAAGGTCAAACAGTAAATACCAGTTCGTCTTAACAGACAAATTTCGTGTTCATTCTGGTAAGACAAGGAAACAGGACAACAACAACAATAACGAAACAATGTTCTGAGGCATTTATGCTGGGTTCATGTACTGGTGTGCATACCATACATCATATCCTTTCTCTGATCCTGATAACCTTTCACAGGGTGATGGTTATGATACTTAAAAATGAGATAATAAATATAAAAGTGCCATAAAACATTGTGTTGTTGGTATTATTATTCCATCATAGGATAGCAAGTAATAATACAGGCATACCTTGTTTTAGTTCACCTCATGGATATTGCATTTTTCACAAATTGAAGGTTTGTGGCAACCTTTTATCCAGCAGACTTGTTGGTATCATTTTTTTTTTAACAACGTGTACTCACTTCGTGTCTCTGTGTCATGTTTTTGTAATTCTCCTAGTATTTCAGCCTTTTTCATTATCATATCTGTTATGGTGATCTGTGATCAGTGATTTTTGATGTTACTATTGTAATTTTTTTTTTTTTTTTTTTTTTTGAGATGGAGTCTCGCTCTGTCGCCCAGTCTGGAGTGCAATGGCACAATCTCGGCTCACTGCAACCTCTTCCTCCCAGGTTCAAGAGATTCTTCTGCCTCAGCCTCCCATGTAGCTGGGATTACGGGCGCCCACTACCATGCCTGGCTAATTTTTGTATTTTTAGTAGAGATGGGGTTTCACCATGTTGGCCAGGCTGGTTTCGAACTCCTGACCTCAGATGATCCACCTGCCTCAGCCTCCCAAAGTGCTGGGATTACAGGCGTGAGCCATTGCACCCAGCCTACTATTGTAATTGTTTTGGGGAGCCATGAACTGTGTCCATATAATATGGTGAACATAATATGTGAATTCTGACTCTTCCACCGACGAGCAGTTTCCCCATCTCTCTCGCTGTCTCCTCAGGCTTCCCTATTCCCTGAGATACAAAATATTCCCTGAGTATTGAAATTAGGCCAGATAATAATCCTACAGTGGCCTCTAGGTGTTCAAGATCTAGAGATCCTGATTTAATGTGAGACACATCCCTCAGATTAAATCAAAAGCTAGAAATGGTTAAGCTTAGTGAGGAAGGAATACTAAAAACTGAGACAGGTGGAAAGGTAGGCCTCTTGTGCCAAATAGCCAAGTTGTGAATACGAAGGAAAAATTATTTTAAAAAATAGCAGAGAACATTTATTCTGAGAGATTTGTATATTATACTTCTGAGGATCTAAGAGAAAATAACAAATTTTCATATTTCAGTTAAATTTATGGAAATACAAATGGTAGCATCTGTATTCCTACCATTTCTGACTTTTTACGTGCTCTCATTTTATTGGTTTCACTTTTTATACTATATCTCTAAGGATAATGTATCTAAATATATGTATTATGTGTTAATTTATATATAAATAGAGGTTATCATATACTTCCATGGTATGATTATAGAGAAAAATTTTTACATCAGAATGTGTCTAAAGTTTTTTTCTTAACTTTTAGTTTTGGGGTACATGTACAGATTCATTATATAGGTAAGTTGTGTGTCACAGGGGGTTGGTGACCAGATTATTTTGTCACCTAGAAAAATTATTGAAGGAAATATAAAGTGCTACTCCAGTGGATACACAAATGATAAGAAAGCAAAACAGCCATATCGCTGATATGAAGAAAGTTTGAGTAGCCTGGATAGAAGATCAAACAAGCCACAACATTTTGTTAAGCCAAAGCTTAATCCAGAGCAAGGTTCTAACTCTTCTCAATTCTGTGAAGGCCAAGAGTGGTATGGAAATTGCAGGAGAAACATTGGGAGCTGGCTAGAGGTTGATTCATGAGGTATAAGAAAAGAAGCCATTTCCATTACATGAAAATGCAAAGTGAAGCAGAGAGTGTTGATGTGATACTTGCAGCAAATTATGTAGAAGATCTAGTTAAGATCATTGATTAAGGTGGCTACGAAACTACAGATTTTCAATATAGATGAAGCAGCCTTATATATTGAAAGAAGATGCCATCTAGTGTCTTCATAGCTAGACAGGAAAAAAAAAAGCTTCAAAGGACATGCTGGGTCTCTCATTAGGGGTTAATGGAGCTAGTGACTTTAAGTTGAAGCCAGTGCTTATTTCCTATTCTGAAATCCTGTGCCATTAAAAATGATGCTAAGTCATTCTGCCTGTGCTGTATAAAGGGAACAACAAAGCCTGAATGATGGCACATTTGTTTACAGCATGGTTTACTAAATATTTTAAGCCTATTATTGATACCTACTGCTCAGAAAGAAAGCTTTATTTCAAAGTATTACTACTTATTGATAATGTACCTAGTCACCCAAGAGCTCAGATAGAGATATACAAGGAGATTAATGTTTTCATGCCTGCTAACCCAACATCCATTTTGCAGCCCATGGATCAAGGAGTAATTTCAGCTTTCAATTCATATTAAGAAATACATTTTGAAAGGCTATATAGCTACCATAGATAGTAATTCCTTTGATGGATCTGAGCAAAGTAAGTGAAAAACCTTCCGGAAGGAATTCAGCATTCTTGATACCATTCAGAACAATCATGATTCATGCGAGGAGGTCAAAATGTCAACATTAACAGTAATTTGGAAGAAGTTGAATCCACCCATCAAGACTTCACTGATGGATGTGGTGGAAATAGCAAGAGAACTAGAATTAGAGATGGAGCCTGAAGATGTGACTGAATTGCTGCAGTCTCATGATAAAACTGGAATGGATGAAGAGTTGCTTCTTATGGATAAGTAAAGAAAGTGGTTTGAGATGGAATCTACTCCTGGTGATAATGCTATAAACATTGTTGAAATGACAACGAAGGGTTTTAATTATTACATGAACTTAGTTGATAAAGCAGTAGCAGGGTTTGAGAGGATTGACAGCAATTTTGAAAGAAGTTCTTCTGTCAGTAAAATTCTATCAAACAGCATTGCCTGCTACAGATAAATATTTTGTAAAAAGAAGAGTCAACTGATGCAGCAACTTCATTGTGGTTTTATTTTAAGAAATTGCCACAGCCACCCCAACCTTCAGCAGCCACCACCCTGATCAGTCAGCAGCTATATACATTGAGGCAAGACTCTCCACCAGCAAAAAGATTATGATTCACTGATGGCTTGGAGGATGGTTAGCATTTTTTTTAGCAGTAAGGTTTTTTGTTGTTGTTGTTGTTTTTTGAGACAGAATCTCACTCTGTGGCCCAGGCTGGAGTGCAGTGGCACGATCTCGGCTCACTGCAAGCTCCACCTCCTGGGTTCACGCCATTCTCTTGCCTCAGCCTCCCGAGTAGCTGGGACTACAGGCGTCCGCCACCACGCCTGGCTAATTTTTTGTATTTTTTAGTAGAGACGGAGTTTCACCGTGTTAGCCAGGATGGTCTCGATCTCCTGACCTTGTGATCCACCCATCTCGGCCTCCCAAAGTGCTGGGATTACAGGCATGAACCACCACGCCCGGCCAGCAGTAAGGTATTTTAAAATTAAGGTATGTGCATTGTGTTTTTAGATATAATGCTTTTGCACTCTTAATAGAATACAGTATTGTATAAACAAACATTTATATGCACTGGAAAAGCAGCCAGTTGGTCTTTAAAATTCCTTTACCCTGTCTTTCAGTAACACTACTCTTTCCTTGTTTATCACTGATCTTTGTAGCCACTCATTCTCTACAGAATTTTTCTTCCTCTGTGTGGTCTTAAATATCTGTGTTTTTTGTAGTTCATCCCTTGTCCTTAGCCCATTTTACTCTAGATGTCATTTTGAGGTAACCTTTCCTATACTTGATACTGCCTACTATATCTAAGTCTTGAGCTAGAAAGTTTGTTGCTCTTCGGATATTCACATTGTGTTCTCCATTCACTTTTTGACTTGGTTATCCTCTAGACACCTGTATTAGTCCATTCTTGCACAGCTATAAAGAAGTTGTTGGGACTGGGTAATTGATAAAGAAAAGAGGTTTAATTGGCTCAGTGCTCCACAGGCTGTACAGGAAGCATGGCTGGTGAGGCTTCAGGAAAATTTCAGTCATGGCGGAAGATGAAGGGGAAGCAGGCATGTCTTACATGGCCAGAGCAGGAGGAAGAGAGAGAAGGAGGAGGTGCTACACAGTTTTAAACAACCAGATCTCGTGAGAACTCACTAAGTATCACTAGAACAGCAAGGGGGAATCCATCTCCATGATTCAATCACCTCCCACCAGGCCACTCTTCCAACATTGGGGATTACAATTCTGCATGAAATTTGGGCAGGGATACAAATCAAAACCGTATCAGCACCCGTTCATGCCCCAAAGAGAAACCAACCTTTATCTTTGAAACCTTGTCACTGAAGCTCCCAGCCTGGTTAAGAGGGACTTCTGATTCTATAATCTAAAAATCATGAAGTCATCTTAGACACCTCCCTTTCATTTTTCCCCACATCTACTTACTCATTAATGTCTGGCTCCCTAGTATGCCTGGAAATCTGTTTACTTTCCTGGTTTTTATTCTGTATAATCACTATCATGAGCAAAATAAGAACAGTCCCATCTCATCAGAAAGTTATTTCACACCTGACACTTTCTACTTCACTGTTCCCATCTCATTTTCTAACTCATCCTGCTTCCAGCTTCTAATTTCCAATGTAAGACCTTACAACTAAATAATTGCATTTGCTCACTCCCCTAGTGTGATTTTTAAATCACATTTTAACTTTTATATACATTATAAGCCCTACTTTACAGTGTTTTATTTTGCTTTAAACAGTTATTTGATTTTTAAGTGAATTATGAGAAAGGAAACAGTTTTTGTGTTTACCAATTTATTTACCATTTCTGAAGCTCTTTTTTCCTTTCTGTAAGTCTACATATCCATTTGATAGAATTTGTCTTTGGTCTGAAGAACACTCTTCAGCATTTCTTACAATGTAGATTGACTGGCAAGCATTCTCTCAGCTTTTGTTTAGCTAAAAATGTCTTTATTCCACCCTCATTTCTGAAGGATATTTATTATTGATGAATATAAAATTCTAGGTCGATAGCCTTCACCCCCCAAGTACTTTAAAGATATCATTTTACTGTTTTCTGACCTCCAGTGAGAGGCTGGGAATAATTCTTATTTCTCCCATACATGATGTCTCCCTGCCTCCCTTTCTTTTTGTCCCTTTTCTGGCTGCTTTCAAGATTTTTTCTTACTTTTGTTTTTAATCAATTGATTAAAACTGTATTGATTCTAATGTATCTCAGTGTGGTTCTCTTTATATTTATCCTGTTTGGGATTGGCTAAACTTCTTTTTTTTTTCTTTTTTCTTTTCTTTTCTTTTTTCTTTTTTCAGACAGAGTTTCGTTGTTGTTGCCCAGGCTGGAGTGCAGTGGCACGATCTTGGCTCACTGTAACCTCCGCCTCCCAGGTTCAAGCGATTCCCTGCCTCAGCCTCTCAAGTAGCTGGGATTACAGGTGCCCGCTACCATGCCCGGCTAATTTTTTCTATTTTTATTAGAGAAGGGGTTTTACCACATTGGCCAGGCTGGTCTCGAACTTTTGACCTCAGGCGATCTGCCCGCCTCGGCCTCTCAAAGTGCTAGGATTATAGGCATGAGCTACCGCACCTGGCCCTAAACTTCTTAAAAGTTGGTGTTTTTCGTCATATTTGAGAACTTTCTAGTCACTATTTTTAAAATATTCTGCCCCAGTCTCACTCTTTTCTCCTCTAGGATCACAGTTACATATATTTCAAACAATATGAAATTGTCCCAATGGCCTCTGAAGCTTCATTTATTTCTCTTCAGCCTTTTATCTCTCTGTCAGGTTAGAGAATTTTGATTGGTCTTCAACTTCACTTTTCCTGCCAACGTCAATATACTGTTAATCCTCTCCAATAATATTTTAATTTTAATTATTGTACTTTTTTTTTTTGAGCCAGAGTCTCACTCTGTCACCAGGCTGGAGTGCAGTGGTGCGATCTCTGTTCACTGCAACTTCTGCCTCCCGGGTTCAAGCAATTCTCCTGCGTCAGCCTCCTGAGTAGCTGGGACTACAGGCATGGGCCACCACGCCCGCCTAATTTTTGTAGTTTTAGTAGAGACGGGGTTTCACCATGTTGGCCAGGATGGTCTCCATCTCTTGACCTCATGATCCTCCTGCCTCGGCTTCCCAAAGTGCTGGGATTACAGGCATGAGCCACCACCCCCAGCCTCAGTTATTGTACTCTTAAGCTCTGGAATTTTCATTTAGTTCCTCTTTATGGTTTCCATTTTGTTAATTTCTCAGTTAATCTAAATTATTGATTTTTAACGTGACAGTTTCTTTGACTCTATCTTCTCTTTGTTTAATTTCATCAAAAATCCTCTTATTTCATCTTATTATGAAATGATTCTAGATACAATTTAATATAAATTAACAATATTTGGCTGCTTATCTGAAAGTTTATATTTTGGAATTTTTTTTACTTTTCTGAACCTTCTGTGGGTTTTTATGCTTGAAAATAGTATGGACTTATTTGTGCCAGGATGCATTTGTGATCAAGGGCAGAGATAGGGATAGAAATAAAATTAAGGTTAGGTTCTATAGAACAACAGCCAGTGAGACAAGTGGGACTGTGGCTTCAATAAAGTCTTAAATTGAATATAAGTGGCAGTAGATTATTGGATTTCACCTACATTTTGCTCTTATATTTTTGTATTCGTCCATTCTCACACTGCTATAAAGGATACTACCTGAGACTGGGTAATTTATAAAGGAAAGAGATTTAATTGACTCACAGTTGCACATGGCTAGGGAGGCCTCAGGAAACTTATAATCGTGGCGGAAGGCAAAGGGGTAGCAAGGACCTTCTTCACATGGTGGCAGGAGAGAGTGGAATGAGAGCACAGGAAAAACTATCATTTATAAAACCATCAGATCTCATAAGAATTCATTCACTATCACAAGAACAGCGTGGAGGAACCACCCTCATAATCCAATCACTTCCCAACAGTTTCCTCCCTTAATACCCGGGGATTACAATTCAAGATGAGACTTGGATACAAAGCTAAACCATATCAGCTGTCAATTATATAGTCAGGGAATCATAGACTTTTAGTACTTGTACAAACTTTAGAAATGATCCTCTAACAAGCTCATTTTCATTCTGATAAAATGTGTGTGCTAGGATTTCATACATGCTGGGTTGAATGGGTAGGTGATAGGTACCTCCAATGTGGACTGTTAGGCCAAGAATGTTACATTATGAAGGGCATTTTAAATTAGGATGTGAAGCAAATGCTTGAAATAGAAGCCTTCATACATTCTAGTACCCAAAGATACTATGACAGTTGCCATGAAGGAACCTTATAAAGCTCTCAGCCAATATATGGCAGATAATATTAATGTATAGCTTCAGAATATTGGAACTAAAGTAGATTCATAATTTGCAGGATAAACAGGTCACCAGTTTAAAAACAGAAAAAAATCCCCACAAAAAAAACAAAAGAAGTGTAAGTACTTAATGTTATTGTGTCACAGAAATCTGTAGCAGATTCTGAACATATGGTAGGTTACATAGATGGTATATTATGCATATGGTATATATATAACATACATATTTACTTATGGACACATATTTGCCTAAATTGCATTAAGTTCTATAATATTACTGAGTAATAATTTTCCTCCTTTTCTGTATTGATACAGCATCTGTAAATGCTTATCAATAGGCAAATGAAGTGAATATTTTGCAGATGTCTACAGTTTATCACTGTCTCCCTCACATCTATCACAATGTGTGGCATATGGTAGGTGCTTAATAAATATTTGTTGAATGAGTTAATGAATGTGTCCTATGATAGGCCCCCCCCAACCCACTCTGCCTTTTGAAAGACTCATTGCTTTGAAAGAATATGTAGAAAGATGGATTTCATTTTTATACTGATTGTACTACCAAATACATTATCATTGTAAAGTTCAGCGATAAGACAAAAAAAGAAAAAAAATCCTGTGAAATAGAACTGTTATCCCCTAACCTTTAGGTTTGTCTTAGTGTTTGGGATTTCTCCTGAGTCATCTTAGGAGAACGCTAACTTATCTGTTAGTGAACAAGTAATAACTAAAGCATTTTTATGTGATGGGTAACTAAAGTTATGAGACTTTAAAAAAAACCCTACTTTAATGGTTTTCATTTATTTTGGTAATCATTTTCTACCTTATATTGTTTATTATTTATGTGTTTCATGTGCAGTCTTTGCTTAGCAATGGGGATGTATTCTGAGAAATACGTAATTTGGCGATTTCATCATTGTTTGAACATCATAGAATGTACTTACACAAACCTAGATAGTATAGCCTACTACACACCTAGGCTATATGTTATAGCCTATTGCTCTTAGACTACAAACCTGTATAGATGTTACTGTACTGAGTGCTGTAGGCAGTTGCAACACAGTGGTATTTGTGTATCTGAAGATTCTAAATATAGATAAGATACAGTAAAAATATGGTGTTATAATCTTATGAGACCACCATCATATATGTGGTCCATCATTGACCAATATGTCATTATGTGGTACATGACTGTATATGAATATTATTCAACTAGATTGCATACTTCTTAAGTATAAAGACCCTCTTTTACACATTTTTTTGCCATATAGCATAGTATTATTCATGTAGTTGATGGTCAGTACATCATATGATTTAAAAGGTGGTTGCAGAACACAACTATTATCCTTGAAACTCTGTTGATCTTTAAGCTTTGACTCTAAAGAGATGTCGTTAATGGTTTTTCCATCCAGTTCTCTTTCTAAGGGAAACAACTTCTGTACTCTTGGTTCCTGCCAAAGAGGTATGCCCAAAAAACTAAGGGGATGGAAATAGAAACAACTAGGAATATCCAAATAATCCTGCTAGATATTTAGTTTTAGGTACAGATTCTGATCTATAAAATGAAATGAAACTATTTATATTCACATCAGTGAATTTTGAGAAATGAGTGTAAGTAAGTGATAGAGCCAAAACTTTTGGTCCCATAATTATTTATGCCTGCATTTAAGAACTAGTTTTAAAAATATGTTTATATAATTTTATATTAAATATATATCATTGAATTAATTGAGGATTTACAGAAGTACTTTATATTGACTTATTTCATTATAATTTTAAATTGGTGTTTCTTCATGGCAACTGTTATAGTATCTTTGGGTCCTAGAATACACAAAGGCTTCTACTTCAAGCATTTGCTACACATACTAATTAAAAAACAAAAACAAAAACAACCTGATAGGCTGAGTGCAGTTGCTCATGCCTCTAATTCCTGAACTTTGGGAGCCAAGACAGGAGGATTGCTGAGCCCAGGAGTTTGAGACCAGCTTGGCCAAGATGACAAAACCGTTTCTGTACAAAAATAAAACTAAAAAATAAAATTAGCTGGGCGTGGTGACGTGTGCATGTAGTCCCAGTTACTCAGGAGGCTGAGGCTGGAGGATTCCTGGAGCCCAGGAGTTTGAGGTGGTAGTAAGCTAAGATATGGCCACTGTACTCCAGCCTGGGCAACAAAGCATGACCCTGTCTGAAATAGATAGATAGATAGATACATAGGTAGGTAGGTAGATAGATAGGTAGGTAGATAGATAGATAGATAGATAGATAGATAGATAGATAGATAGAATGAATTTAATGAGCGCTAAGATATAAAAGAGTATTTTCCCAAATTTTGTTGAGAACATAATAATAAAATGATGGTTTAATGCAGGGGAACTTATAATTTAAGTGAAAGACCAGTCATTACGAATTTAAGTGAACATTCATTGAGATACTTTGTACTTACAAGTAGAATGCTTATTTGAATTATCTTTAGAAATCATATCTTTAAGAATTTGTCTTCAGTTATATTGGCAGAATTCTGATTATTTTAAGAAATATTCCCTTTTAAGGGAAAATAAGTTACTTTTTTGCATTAAATCATAAGTTAGAACATACTACATAATTATTAAAGGTATATATAACTTTTTTTCTCAGAGCCTTCATGTTTTCTCATGAATAAGACCAAAGTGTTAAGTTACAAGAAAGGTAGTTGAGGACTGTCAAATTATCTGTATGTTCCCCTCTGGATTCTGCTTGAATGTGGTTAAACAAGGCTGCCATCAGAAATCACCTTGATTTTTAAAAGTGTGTCTGATTTCAGAATTATGCATGGAATGAATTTCTTAAAAGTTATTTATTACTTATTATATGAGTTATTAATACAATCCAGTAGTTGTAGAATTCTAAATTATGATAACCTTCTTGCCCTTGATTCTCATTTTTGTTTGAAAATGTTTCTTTGCCCTGGCTGCAATTTATAATATGGTGCTAATTACTATTCACTTGAGACAACATTTGATGTTTTTAAGTATATAATTATTATTTTAGGAGTAGTTTAGTAGCTCTTTTGAAAGGTTACAAAAACCTTCTCAATGAAAATATTTTCTCTTTAAAAACCTGAGAAAATGATTTTTTTCCTGAAACAAAACTCCTAAATCAAAGTGGGATGGGTCTCCAGTTCAAGAGTTGGTAGTCTTTACCACAGTAGGCTAGTAAGCGTCAGTGTATAAGATACTGTATAAGCTTATAGCTTCCTGAGGAACTATAGCATCATGATAGTATATACTCCCAGTCAGAATTTATTTTCAGGAATGACATAAATACCTTGTTATAACTGATATTTTGTACAAAGAATACTGAAATACAGTGAGGAAAATACGTAGAGAAGACAACACTGATTACTGAAGATCAAAACTTTTTTTATATGAAATTCTGTAATCTGAACAAATGAAGAGGCAAGGTGTCAGAAAGTGAAAAATAATCTGATTTTACTATCTGTATCTTATATAATGATATTCATCAGACCCCTGTATATTTTTTTATGTCATAGGCCTCCATTCAATAAGTCTTTAATGTGCTCTTAGTCTTGATATGTAATCCTACTGTTAAAGGCTTTATTACATGTTTTAAGTCATTCTTACTTTACTTTTTAATTGCTTATGTCATTTAATATAGAGTTCATTCCGTAAATGTAATTAGGTAATGCTATTCTTACTAAGTTAATCTTGAATTAACAGCTTTTCTTTTTTTTATTTTATTTTATTATTATTATACTTTAAGTTTTAGGGTACCTATGCACAATGTGCAGGTTAGTTACATATGTATACATGTGCCATGCTGGTGTGCTGCACCCATTAACCTGTCATTTAGCATTAGGTATATCTCCTAATGCTATCCCTCCCCCCTCCCCCCACCCCTCAACAGTCCCCAGAGTGTGTTGTTCCCCTTCCTGTGTCCATGTGTTCTCATTGTTCAATTCCCACCTATGAGTGAGAATATGTGGTGTTTGGTTTTTTGTCCTTGCGATAGTTTACTGAGAATGATGATTTCCAATTTCATCAATGTCCCTACAAAGGACATGAACTCATCATTTTTTATGGCTGCATAGTATTCCATGGTGTATATATTGCCACATTTTCTTAATTCAGTCTATCATTGTTGGACATTTGGCTTGGTTCCAAGTCTTTGCTATTGTGAATAGAACTGCAATAAACATACGTGTGCGTGTGTCTTTATAGCAGCATGATTTATAGTCCTTTGGGTATATACCCAGTAATGGGATGGCTGGGTCAAATGGTATTTCTAGTTCTAGATCCCTGAGGAATCACCACACTGACTTCCACAATGGTTGAGCTAGTTTACAGTCCCACCAACAGTGTAAAAGTGTTCCTACTTCTCCACATCCTCTCCAGCACTTGTTGTTTCCTGACTTTTTAATGATTGCCATTCTAACTGGTGTGAGATGGTATCTCATTGTGGTTTTGATTTGCATTTCTCTGATGGTCAGTGATGGTGAGCATTTTTTCATGTGATTTTTGGCTGCATAAATGTCTTCTTTTGAGAAGTGTCTGTTCATGTCCTACACCCACTTTTTGATGGGGCTGTTTGTTTTTTCTTGTAAATTTGTTTGAGTTCATTGAAGATTCTGGATATTAGCCCTTTGTCAGATGAGTAGGTTGTGAAAATTTTCTCCCATTTTGTAGGTTGCCTGTTCACTCTGATGGTAGTTTCTTTTGCTGTGCAGAAGCTCTTTAGTTTAATTAGATCCCATTTGTCAATTTTGGCTTTTGTTGCCATTGCTTTTGGTGTTTTAGACATGAAGTCCTTGCCCATGTCTGTGTCCTGAATGGTAATGCCTAGGTTTTTTTCTAGGGTTTTTACGGTTTTAGGTCTAACATGTAAGTCTTTAATCCATCTTGAATTAATTTTTGTATAAGGTGTAAGGAAGGGATCCAGTTTCAGCTTTCTCCATATGGCTAGCCAGTTTTCCCAGCAGCATTTATTAAATAGGGAATCCTTTCCCCATTGCTTGTTTTTGTGAGGTTTGTCAAAGATCAGATAGTTGTAGATATGCGGCGTTATTTCTGAGGGCTCCGTTCTGTTCCATTGGTCTATATCTCTGTTGTGGTACCAGTACCATGGTGTTTTGGTTACTGTAGCCTTGTAGTATAGTTTGAAGTCAGGTAGCGTGATGCCTCCAGCTTTGTTCTTTTGGCTTAGGATTGACTTGGTGATGCGGGCTCTTTTTTGGTTCCATATGAACTTTAAAGTAGTTTTTTCCAATTCTGTGAAGAAAGTCATTGGTAGCTTAATGGGGATGGCATTGAATCTGTAAATTACCTTGGGCAGTATGGCCATTTTCACGATATTGATTGTTTCTACCCATGAGCATGGAATGTTCTTCCATTTGTTTGTATCCTCTTTTATTTCCTTGAGCAGTGGTTTGTAGTTCTCCTTGAAGAGGTCCTTCACGTCCCTTGTAAGTTGGATTCCTAGGTATTTTATTCTCTTTGTAGCAATTGTGAATGGGAGTTCACTCATGATTTGGCTCTCTATTTGTCTGTTATTGGTGTATAAGAATGCTTGTGATTTTTTGCACATTGATTTTGTATCCTGAGAATTTGCTGAAGTTGCTTATCAGCTTAAGGAGATTTTGGGCTGAGACAATGGGGTTTTCTAGATATGCGATCATGTCGTCTGCAAACAGGGACAATTTGACTTCCTCTTTTCCTAATTGAATACCCTTTATTTCCTTCTCCTGCCTGATTGCCCTGGCCAGAACTTCCAACACTATGTTGAATAGGAGTGGTGAGAGAGGGCATCCCTATGTTGTGCCAGTTTTCAAAGGGAATGCTTCCAGTTTTTGCCCATTTGGTATGATATCAGCTGTGGGTTTGTCATAGATAGCTCTTATTATTTTGAAATACATCCCATCAGTACCTAATTTATTGAGAGTTTTTAGCCGGAAGGGTTGTTGAATTTTGTCAAAGGCCTTTTCTGCATCTGTTGAGATAATCATGTGGTTTTTGTCTCTGCTTTTGTTTATATGCTGGATTACATTTATTGATTTGCATATGTTGAACCAGCCTTGCATCCCAGGGATGAAGCCCACTTGATCATGATGGATAAGCTTTTTGATGTGCTGCTGGATTCAGTTTGCCAGTATTTTATTGAGGATTTTTGCATCAATGTTCATCAAGGATATTGGTCTGAAATTCTCTTTTTTGGTTGTGTCTCTGCCCGGCTTTGGTATCAGGATGATGCTGGCCTCATAAAATGAGTTAGGGAGGATTCCCTCTTTTTCTATTGATTGGAATAGTTTCAGAAGGAATGGTACCAGTTCCTCCTTGTACCTCTGGTAGAATTCGGCTGAATTCATCTGGTCCTGGACTCTTTTTGGTTGATAAGCTAGTGATTATTGCCACAATTTCAGAGCCTGTTATTGGTCTATTCTGTATTCTGTCGAATCCTGAGGTTTCTTGAATCTGCGGTAGCATGGACTAAAATTGCCATTTTATTTCCTAACAGTTGCCTCACAGATTTCATTTTACATATAAGGAAATTGGTGCCCAGATGTTGAAGAAATAGGGTACCCAGGTTTACACAAATATTTAGCTATTGGACTGTAACTAGAATATAGTTTATCTTATATGTAGTTTTAATCTATATATGTGTATTATTTCTAGAATTAGGCTGAGTAAATTGACATTAATTAAAAAAACAAAAGTTACTATACTGTTAGTTTTCTATTGTCATAACAAAATTACCATAAATGTTGTGCCTTAAGCAATAAAAATTTGTTATTATGTAGTTCTGAAGATCAGAGGTCCAATACAGGTCTCAGGGCTAAAATCAAGGTGTCAATAGGGCTGCATTTCTTTCTGGAGGCTCTCAGGGAGAATCCAGTTCCTTGCCATTTCCACCTTCTAGGGCTGCCTGCATACCTTAGCTCATGGCCTCTTTCTTCCTTCTTCAAAGCCAACAATGATGGGTTGAGTCCTTCTCACACTGCCATTTGCCCTATTCTCTCTTTGAAAACAGTTAGGAAAGGGTCTCTCTTTTAAGGACTCATGTGATGAGATTGGGCCAACACAGATAATCTCCACATCTCAAAATCCTTAATATTAATTGTATTTGCTACATGAAGGGAAGAAAAAATGTCCTTTTTTCCCCCCCTCTACTCTCCTAAGTTCTGTCTCTGGGGTCCTGTAAATTAGACTGATAAGAGACAGATTAAGTTTCAGTTAGATGAATAAATTCTGCGGATCTATTTCAGCGTGATGACTCTAGTATTGTATACTTGAAAATTATTCAGACAGTAGGTCTTAAATGTACTTACCACAGAAAATAAGTTTGTGAGGTGATGGATACATTAATTAGCTTGATTTAATCATTTTTACAATATATACATATATCAAAACATCACATTGTGCATTATAAATATATCCAATTTTTATTTGTCAATTATACCTTAAGAAAATTTGGGGTGGGGGAGACAGATAAGAGAAAATGAAACAAACTTATTAACATGTGGATTGCTTATACACAGGAGAGTACTCAATGATTAGTAACTCAAAGCGTTTGTTGGAATTTGGGCTTACGTATCCTTTTAACCAAAGAATAATTTTGTAGAGGGAAGACAGGACGAAGGAAAGGGACTTTGAGCTACTAAGAACAGCAAATTGTAGGATAATAAATATACGTGGGAAATCAATGGAAGATAAGGGATAGTATGGTTTGCTAAGTAGATTCTTCTAGTGCTGTCTTTTGGCTGATAAGGTTCTGGAATTGTCTTTGGTGATAAAGTATCAACTAAGAATGGAATAGTCCTGCCCTTTCTAGTAGAGAGGAGGAGGGCAGAGGATTTTGTGTCTGTGTGTGTGTGTGTGTGTGTGTGTGTGTTTGTGTGTGTGTGTGCGCAAACTTGCCTTTTCTTAATTGACGTTAGCTCAAAATAATCCTTATGCGAAAGTGGCGTATTTTGGGGTGGCATACTCTGAATTCCTTGATGTGTAAGATATATTCACAGGTTCTAGAGATTAGGACATCGACAGCTTTCATGGGGAGATATTCTGCCTACAAACTATGCATTTAAAATTCATTTTCTCCTTTAAGGGATTTTATTGGTATAAATATATAATCTATGAAGAACTTACGAAATAAGTTTTAATGCTCTAGACCTCTCAAATAATAACTTTTAATTATTAGACTAATAGACGTAGTTTCTTGAATGCTAGAAATATGATTTTCAAAAATAATATGGGGTATAACATCTAATGTGACTAACTTTTCACAGTGTATTAAGATGTAATTTAAGCTTTATATCACATGTGTAGGGGTTGCTACATGGTGGGTTTACTATATATGTACCTGATTCTTTTTTGATAGGTCTACTGTTCCAAAGGCAAGAATGAAGAGTTCTTTCTGTATTATTTTTGAATACTAGATTTCATCTTAATGACTTCACTCCTTTTCCTTTTAGCTCTCTAAATTTTTCTTGTGGGGCTGGTTTTATGCTCATTTGAGCATTCACATGTTCATTCAGCCAGAGCTTAATTTAGGACCAATCCTTTCTCTAAAGGAAATGTAAGCAATCCTAAGCTAGTAACTAAGCTGGTTGTTATAGTCTCATTTTACATTCCAATTCTAATGTCTTTCTTTATTTCTTATGACCAAACCTTTTTCTAGTAGTTCATTTTCAGTATCCCGTCTGATTTACTACCATATCTTTGTGTAGAAAAAACTGCTGCTAAAACTTAGGCCTCATGGCTGGTTTTTTATTTTTATTTTTTTTTCTTGGCCAACTTAATCTTGCTAATTCTGATTGCTTGCATTTCCATTCACTGGATGCTTATCAGTCTCTTAAGTGATGGTAATTTCTAGTCTGGCTTTTCTTGCTTACTGACAAAACCTTGGTTCTGATATTCAGAGTTTAATTCATAGACCATAGCATGTTTTTGTCTTAGTGTTTTGCATTACTATTATGGTAAGTACACAGTAAGCGTTTGATGAATACTTGCATGTTTCATTTGAAACATTCAGAGGGCATGAACGTATATGACTCTCTAATGATTTCTGAAGTTCCCATTCATCTTCATACATCTGGGGAATTGATAGCTATCTCTATGTAAATGTGATTCCTTATTAAATTATAGGGAGATTGGGTTTAAAAAAATAACTGTCCTTATCTACCCTGGTGGTTCTTAGATTTTTGGATTTTATGGACTAGTAAAATGTATTTAAAAATTTGGAGGATGTACAAAGGAGTGTAACTTTTTATTTTTCTAAATAAGAGCATAATAAAATTAAACTATAATCAGCCCTCACCATGATATCATAAAGGAACATTTGAATATCAAAAAACTTGGAAAGACAAAGTCACTGAATAAAAAAATTTTATAAATTCAATAAATTTAGCTTTATACAAAAACTCAATATATTATCTTTTACTTTTCCATGTTTACTTAGAATGACTAAAACTTGCTTTAAAAAATGGGTCTTGGGTAATGCTAATATAGTCATCCCTTTTATTTAAGTAGGGCCTGAGACTTTCCGAAATCCTAAAACTAGCCAATGATTGAAAGCAAGGAGTAGGAGGTATTTAAAGTATAGTCTTTTGCTTAGGATGGTTTCCTTTGAACACAAATCCAACATTTTGATATATGTAGCAAATAACAATTTATCATTTCTGCATCCTTTCTTTTCCATTTCTTACAAAAATATCAGTGGTTCCAGGTCACTGTGAGGTAGGGATAGTAAGATTTTGTGTGTGTGCGTGTGCATGCATATGTTCACGTGTTTGGTGGTATGCATAAAAGTGGTTGTGTGTGCGTGCATATTTCAGTGTGTCGTACACACTCTACTATCAAATAATATTATCATTAAGCCTCAATTTTAGGTAGCCACTATGAACCTGGATCTTGGGAATATGGCCTTTACTAGTGTTCTTGTCCTTCTTCCTGTTGTGATGCTGGGACTAGCATGTATTTGTGTTCCTCCCCAAGAAGTAGAGTTACCTCTTTGCCCATGTTTTTCTCTCTTAGCTTCAGTGAGTTTCCACCAAGCTATGATACTGATGCACTTCCTCCTAAAAATAAAGGATTTTGTTGCTTAGAGGACATGGGCCAGATGGGTCTTGGCAGCATTTCTCACCTAGTTTCAATGAGATTTCACCAGTGCCCTCAGATACAGGTTTGCAGGTTAAGGATTTTGTTTTGTAGGAGAGATAGGATAGATGGTTCTGAGTGGCTTTCAACACTGACTACTATTCTCTTTTAGCCAGCAGTGAGTAGCTTACTCAGAATTCTCCCCTATCTTCCGTGTGTGTGTGTGTGTGTTTGTGTTTTGAGGTGGGGTCTCACTCTGTTGCCCAGGCTGCAGTGTATGGCTGGATCACAGTTTATGGCAGCTTTGACCTCCCAGGCTCAAGTGATTCTCTCATCTCAGCCTCCCGACTAGTCAGGACTACAGACATGCACCACCACACCCAGCTAATTTTATAATTTTTTGGAAGAGACAGGGTCTCGCTTTGTTGCCCAAGCTGGTCTTGAACTCTTGGGCTCAAGTGATCCTCCTGCCTTGGCCCCTTAAAGTACTGGAATTATAGGTGTGAGCCACCGTGCCTGGCCTTTATATATAATTTGATTACAAATTTACTGACCACATGTGATTGTTAGGACTAAAATAATCAATGTAAAAGGATTATATAAAGTGATAATGATTATTACTGTCCTAATCACAGTTATTATGGTTCCAATATTTAAAAATCAAGAAAGCAGTAGCAAAGGATATTATGTAATATATGTGTGAACTAACAGATATTAACTTACTTTTTGCAATTTTATCTTTGTCATTTCACCACACTTAACATGAATAATCTGATATTTAAAATAGGTAAGTATGTACTGGAGACAGAGTTTCAGATTTGAAAAATTATTTTAAGACTTTCAGGAAAAAGAAGCAATATAAGAGCAAAACCAAAAGTAAAAAGAAAATTCTTTTTTTTTTTTTGCTTTCTATCTATTCATTTTAAGATCTTCTGTTTCTTTCTTATACTATCAGTTTATCAATCCTAAATATTCTTCTTACCTTCATCAAGAGTGATGATAATTTTAGCACTTACTGAACTCATCATTTCATGTCATTTTTCAAAAAGTCTACTTCCATCTCCCTATTATTACCTTTTATATTACTAGGAATTTAGTTAATTCATCTTATTGCCTTGGAGAACCTTAAACTTAAAGCATCTTTGATATTTGAGTATCTATATCCTATTTAAAGAAAAACCTAAAGGAAGAAATGCCACCATTTTGCTGTAATCTATTCAGATGTTTAACAGCCCTAATTGAATAGATGTTTCCTTTAATCAAATAGGCTTACTAGAAACATAAATTGTAGGCTCTGAGATTTTTTGTTTTTTTTAATTTTGCAGCTGACATGAGAGGACAGCTGTGCTGTTTTATGAAGGAATAAAATACCGAGGAATTGTATTGACAGGGTCTGTAACACAAAGGCAGTTGGTAAATACTTTCTTATTGTCTACATTTTTTGTAGTCTGAGTTGTATGCTTTCCCTACACCATGTTGACTTACTGTAAGTGTTTTAACCCCACTAGACTTGAGGCTCCTTGAGGGACAGAATTTTATCTTCTTAATCTGTTCTTTAATTATACCTAGCACTGGGAGGTAATTACTTAATTTTTGTTTGTTGGTTTGTTTTCTGAACTGGAGTTGTTTTGCATTTTAGTGGCTTAAGAGTGTTTATTTACACCTAAATATTTTGCAGAATAGAGCAGAGAACATCACAGTTTGGGGCAAATCACTAGGTTTCTCTTGGCAACACAAGGCTGTTGACATTTATTAAGGAGCTTGGGACTTATCAGAGAGTTAGCTTCTTTAGAGTTCTTTGGAACTTTGGAGTATAGATTTGGCTGTAGATGCTGACTGGAAATTAAGGTGAAAATGTAATACAGTAACCAAAAGACGTGGCAGGTTAGGTTGTCTTTAAAACAGTGTGGTTGGCACTATGTTTTAAAATGGAGCTAGCACCGCTCAGGTAGGCAGGGCGTATCAGGAAATTCATCAAGAGAAGGAATTACCATCTTGCAGCAGAATTCTGTCATTTAACATATTTTTGGGGCATGGATGGCATCCAGTCCCCAGATAAAGGATGAATAAGAAAACAGAAGCAGGTACCAGAGCCAAATCCATCCCTAGAATTTTGAGCATATAGAGTTGGAGAAAGTGGAGACTCCAGAGCAACAGTAGAGCCTAGAGGCATTATCAGTCTTAGGTCTTTTTAGCAGCGTAGGGGACTTTGGATGGTGGCGTAGTTTTGGCAGCAGTGGCTCTAATGCTAGGCCCTACAAGTAGATAAGGCTATTTAATACTGAATTACTTTCATCTGAAGTCTTCCAGGGGCCTGATCATTCTGTCCAGATGTGGAACAAGAAAATGATAGATCTAGGATTGTTATGATTCTCTTTAAAATTCCCTAGGGATTTGTTTGGATCTGGGATTGTAAAGCCATAGAGTACATTGTGGGTTCTCAGTAAATCCTTTGAGTGAATGAATAAATGAAAGCAGCCACTTGGATCTCTTATGGCCAGTAATGCAACCTGGTTTATTTGTGAATTATTTCCTTAGGGAATGATAATCTCATAACTTCAGCACTCAGATATAAAGTCTACAGGTTAAATTACCAGTCTGGGTTATAGGTTTTATTGGTATTACTTTCGTTGCTTTTGTTTACTGATATATGCTCCACTCAGTAACTAATTGTTTAATACATTTTGTTGTAGAATATTATGTTTAGTGGTTAACTTTATTTTGTACCTTTGTTAACTAGGTGTTTTTTTGAGTATATTGTGGTATACTCATGTACCAAGTGCTGCAAGATATATAAAAAAAAGTATAAGATGTATTCCCTGCCATTAACGAGCTCAAGTTAGTGTAGCTAACTCATAGAAAGGTAGGTAACTATGCCAGTCAGTAAATGAAGAGTACGATGAGTGATAGTTAAGAAGAAAATGTTTATAAGTGCACATTCAAAACTGGATGATGTCAGCCTAGTATTTTGAAAACATTCTCAAATATTCAATTTTTAATGCACTGTTAAAAAATAGGAAGTACTTTTATTTCACATTTTAATTAGATGAGAATAACTAATTTATTTTTCATTAGTGGTGTTATTAGAGCATTAATTTTCCAAAAGAAAATTTGTAGAATGTTAATGAAGCTACAGTAGGAAATAAATAAATGTTCTGTAAATAATCATTCACCATATTTGATATTTGATTGGTTTAGAACATTAATACAAATGTTCAGAATATTGTTTTGTGTTTTTGGTAAAAGCACATTAGTGTTCTTGGTTAGACCTGCGTGCCTTGTTTCCTGTTATGGCATTTTAGGCCAGATTATTAGATCTATTTTGATTTAATGGTAACAGTGCCATCTACTGAGTCATCAACATGATATACCATCTATATTTCCAGAGGAAAAAAGAGGAGAAAATATATGGTTATTCACTTATTTTTGTTTTTTATCTTATTTTTAAATTTGATTGCTGCTTTATTCAGTCTCAGAAGAAATTTTAATGAAAAAGTATGAGTAAGCAGGTGCCTTGATTCTAAAAATTTCCTTGGTTGGAAATAGCAATTGAACTTTAAATACATTCTCTTTCTAGTACATTAAACAGATTGAATTCTATCAAAAGCCTACTTGAACTACTTATAGTATATCTCACTTTATGCATCATAATCCCATGTTTTCCTACTTTTTATATTCTCTATTCCTCAAGCATATCTTTTCTGCTTCCTAGGGCAAAGCATTTCAAATAGATTAAATAATAAATAATATATTGAATTTTTATATTTTCAACTCAGTGGGATAATTAATTATGAAAATTATTTTGACAGTCCATCATTTCTTAAGTTCATAAGCATGTTTATAAATGTATGATTAGATTTTCCCCTGTAAAGATGTTTTATAGAAAAGATATATTTCCAACAATGAGGAATCTTGAGTAAAATGTATTGTGTTGTATACTGTAACTAAATATAAATCATATTCAGCACATGAAATAGTATATGTTTTTATATTTGTGGTTCTTAATTCATTACTACTGAGAGATTACCTGTTTAAATACCTCTGTTTATCGTTACAGACCTTCACTGATGAAAGAACTATTCTCCCTTAAGAAGTCACCAAATCTGTTTTTCATGCAACCTTAAATCTTTTAGTGTTCTAGGGACTGGATTATATACAACTGAAAGGGAAAACTGTCACTATCATTGTGAAGCTGAATTAAAATATAGTTAATATTATTTTTTGTAGCTCAGCAACTTTTTCCATTTGTTAACTGATACCCTTCCTCTTTAACACACACACCATTGTGCTTTCTAAAAAAATTAGGGCAGGGGCGGTGGCTCATGCCTGTAATCCAAGCACTTTGGGAGGCGGAGGCAGGCAGATCACTTGAGGTCAGGAGTTCGAGACCAGCCTGGCCAACATGGTGAAACCCCATCTCTACTAAAAATATAAAAATCAGCTGAGCATGGTGGTGGGCCCCTGTAATCCCAGCTACTCAGGAGGCTGAGGCAAGAGAATCGCTTGAACCTGGGAGGTGGAGGTTGCAGTGAGCCAAGATCATGCCATTGCACACCAGCCTAGGTGACAGAGCAAGACTATCTCAAAAAAAAAAATTTTTTTTGTTTGACAAAATTGTGTATATTTATGGTATACAACATGTTTTGTTACATATATATATATAGTGGAATGTCTAAATGGAGCTAATTAATGTATGCATTACCTCACATATTTATTTGTTGTGAAAACAGTTAAATCTGTTAGCAATTTGAAGTGTACAATATATTGTTATTAACTATAGTCACCATGATATATAATAGATCTCTTGGGCTTATTCTTCCTTTTAGCAGAAATTTTGTATCTGATGACCAACATCTCCTCAATCTCATCCTCCATCCCTAGCCCCTGAGAACCACTATTCTATTCTCTGCTTCTTTGAGTTTCACTTTTTTAGATTTCCCATGAGTGAAATCATATTCTATTTGTTTTTTTGTGCTTGTTTTATTTCATTTAACAACATGGATGAATCTTGAGGATATTATGTTGTGAAGGACAAGATATCTTTTTTTTTTTTAAGGTTGAATAGTCTTCCAATGTATATGTATATACCACATTTTCTTTATCCATTCACCCATTGATGGACAATTAGGTTGATTCCATATCTTGGCTACTGTGAATAATGCTGAAATAAAACATGCGAGTGCAGATATCTATTTGACATACTGATTTCATGTACTTTTTTTTTTTTTTTTTTTGAGATGGAGTTTCGCTTCGCTCTTTTTGCCCAGGCTTGAGTGCAGTGGTGCAATCTCTGCTCACTGCAATCTCTGCCTCCCGGGTTCAAGCAGTTCTGCTGCTTCAGCCTCCCAGGTAGCTGGGATTACAGGTGCCTACCACCACGCCCAGCTAATTTTTTGTATTTTTGGGAGGGACAGGGTTTCACTATGTTGGCCAGGCTGGTCTTGAACTCCTGATCTCAGGCGATCCACCCGCCTCGGCCTCCCAAAGTGCCGAGATTACAGGCGTGATCCGCCATGCCTGGCCCAATTTCATATACTTTTGATATATACCCAGAAGTGGGATTATTGACTCAAAGAGTTGTTCTATTTTTAACTTTTTGAGGAACCCCCTTACTGTTTTCCATTGTGGCTGTACTAATTCACATTCCCACCAACAGTGTGAAAGGATTTCATTTTCTTCTCATCCTCATTTACACTTATTTTCCATCTTTTTGATAATAGCCATTCTAACAGGTGTGAGGTGATATCTTATTGTGGTTATAATTTGTATTTCCCTGATGATTAGTGATGTGGAGCATTTTTTCATATACCTGTTGGCCATTTTTATGTCCTTTTTTGAGAAATGTCTTTTTCAGGTCTTTAGCCTGTTTTTTAACCTGGTTATTTTCTTGCTCTTTAGTAGTTTGAGTTCCTTATATTTTCTGGATATTAAGCTCATATCAAACGTATGGGGTGTATTAGTCCGTTTTCACACTGCTATAAAGAAATACCCAAGACTAGGTAATTTATAAAGGAAAGAGGTTTAATTGTCTCACAGTTCCACATGGCTAGGGAGGCCTCAGGAAACTTAACAATCATGGCAGAAGGTAAAGGGGAAGCAAGGACCTTCTTCACATGGTGGCAGGAGAGCGAAGAGAGGGCGAAGTGGGAAGAGCCCCTTAGAAAACCATCAGGCCTTATGAGAACTCACTCACTATCATGAGAACAGCATGGGGAAAACTGCCCTCGTGATCCAGTCACCTCCTATCAGATCCCTCCATTGACACATGGGGAATTACAATTCGAAATGAGATTTGGGTGGGGACACAGAGCCAAACCATTATCATATGGTTTGCAATAATTTTCTCTCATTCTGTAGGCTGTCTCTTCACTCTGTTGATCGTGTACCTTGCTGGGCAAAAGACTTTTAGTTTGCTAGAATCCCATTTGTCTATTTTTGCTTTTGTTTCCTGTGCTTTTGGGGTCATATTCAAAATACCATTCCCTACTTTGGGAGGCTGAGTCGGGCGAATCACTTGAGGTCAGGAGTTTGAGACCAGCCTGGCCAACATGGTGAAACCGCGTCTCTACTAAAAATATAAAAATTAGCCAGGCGTGGTGGCAGGCACCTCTAATTTCAGCTACTTGGGAGGCTGAGGCAGGAGAATCGCTTGAACCTGGGAGTCGGAGTTTACAGTGAGCCAAGATCGTGCCACTGCATTCTAGTCTGGGCAACAGAGCAAGACTCCGTCTCAAAAATGAAAACAAAAAACAAACAAAATACCATTCCCTGGACCAATGCCAGGAAGCTTTTCCCCTAGGATTTCTGCCAGTGGTTTCACAGTTTCAGGTTGTATATTTGAGTCCTTAAGCCATTTTGAGTTGATTTGTATATGATGTGAGATAAAAGTCCAGATTTATTCTACTGCATGTGGATTTTCAGTTTTCCCAATATCATTTGTTGAAGGGACTGTTCTTTCTCCATTGTGCATTCTTGACATCTTTGTCAAAAATCGGTTGACTTATTTCTGGTCTCTCTTCTGTTCTGTTGGTCTATGTGCCTGTTTTTGTGCCAGTACCATGCTGTTTTGATTACTGTAGGCTTGTTGGAGATTTTCAAATCAGGCAATATGATGCATCTAGCTTTGTGCTTTTTGCTCAAGATTGTTTTCCTATTTAAGGTCTTTGGTCGTTCCATGTGAATTTTAGGATTTTTCTAAATCTGTGGAAAATGCCATTGGAATTTTGACAGTGGTTACGTTGAATCTGTAGATCACTTTGGATAGTATGGACATTTTACCAAAATTTTTACAATTCATGATTACTGGGTATCTCTCAATTTTTCTGTGTCTTAAATTTTTGTGTGTGCGTGTTTCGTACTTTTCAGCGTGCAGATTTTTCAATTCCTTGGTTAAATTTATTCCTCTCTGTGTGTGTGTGTGTGTGTATATACGTCTGTTTTTGTAGCTATGGTAAATGGTATTTTTTTTGATTTTTTTCAGATATTTTGTTGTTAGTGTATAGAAATGCTACTGATATTTGTACATGGTTTTGGATCTTAAAACTTTACTGAATCTTTGGTTAGTTTTAACTTTTTTTTTTGTAGAGTTTAGGGTTTTCTATACATAAGATGCTATCAGCAAACAAAGACAATATAACTTCTTCCTTTCCAATTTTGATGTTTTCATTTCCTTTTTTGCCTAATTTCTCTAACAAAGACTTCCATTAACTATGTTGAATAGAAGTCGTGAGAGTGGGTATGCTTGTCTAGTTCCTGATCATAGAAGAAAAGCTTTCAACTTTCTACTGTTGTGTATGATGTTAGCTGCACACTTTTCATATATGGTCTTTATTGTGTTGTGGTGCATCCTTTTATAACGCATTGTTTTATTTTCCCTTTGCCTTCTTCTTTGACACACTGGTTATTGAATAACCTGTTGCTTAATTTCCACATAGTTGTGGTTTCCTACGACATTTTATATCATTGTGGTTGGAAATAATAAATGATACCATTTGGATCTTCTTAAATGTATTGAAACTTATTTTGTGGGCTAACATATTACCTATTATGGAATGTTTGGTGTGCACTTGAAAAGAATGTGGATTCTGCTGCTTTTGGAAGGAATATTCTGTGTATATCTGTGAGGTCCATTTGGTCCATAGTGCTGTTTGATTCTGTTGTTTCATTATTGATTTTCTCACTGGATGTTCTCTTTATTGCTGAAGCTGGGATATAGATATTTTCTACTGTTATTGTTTTGCTGTCTATTTCTCCATCAGTCCTGGTAGTATTTGTTTACATATTTAGGTGGTCTGATGTTGGGTGCATATAAACTTACAATTGTTATATTTTCTTGATGAACTGACCACTTTCTAATTATATAATAACCTTTTTTTTTTTTTTTTCTGAGATGGAGTCTCGCTCTGTTGCCCAGGCTGGAGCGCAGTGGTGCGATCTTGGCTCATTGCAACCTCTGCCTCTTGGGTTCAAGTGATTCTCCTGCCTCAGCCTCCTGAGTAGCTGGGACTACAGGCAGGTGCCTGCCACCACGCCCGGCTAATTTTTGTATTTTTGGTAGAGACGGGGTTTCACCATGTTGGCCAGGATGGTCTCGATATCTTGACCTCGTGATCCACCTGCATTACCCTCCCAAAGTGCTGGGATTACAGGCGTGAGCCACCATGCCCGGCCTATATAATGACTTTTTTTTTTTAATCTCTTGTGACTTAAAGTCTACTTTATTATGAATACAGCTACTCCTGCCCTCTTTTGGTTTCCATTTCCCTGGGGTACCTTTTTCTATCCTTTCACATTCAACCTATTTGTGTCCTTATAGACGAAATGAATCTCTTGTAGGCAGCATGTAGTTGAGTCTTGTTTTTAATTTTTTTTTAAAATATCCATTCAGCCACTCTGTCTTTTGATTCAGGAATCAGTCCATTTACAATCAAGGTATGTATTGGTAGGTAAAGATATGCTACTACTAACTTTGCATTTTCTGGTAGTTTGTAGATTCTTTGTTTCTTATATTCTGACTGGCTTTCTTTTTGATTTATTTTTCTGTAGTAGTATGCTTTGGCTCCTTTCTCTTTATTCTCTTGTATCTACTACAGGGTTTTTCTTTGTGGTTACTCTGAAGCCTGTATAAAACATCTTGTCACTCTAACAGATTATTTTTAGCTGATAATTGATTTAACTTTAACCATTTACTAAAACTATATGCTAACTTCTCCTTTCCCCCACATTTTCTGTTATTCATGTCACAATTTACATCTTTTATATATTGTGTATCCATTAACAGATTATTGTATCTATGGTTATTTTAATGCTTTTCTTATAACTTTCATACTGTAGTTAAAAGTGATTTATGTACCGCCATTATAGTATTAGAGTGTTCTCTTTGAGTATATTCTTAGCTTACAGTGAGTTTTATACTTTCATATGTTTACATGTTGCTAGTTAGCATCCTTTACTTTCAACTAGATTTCTCTTTAACATTTCTTGTAAGGTAGGTGTGGTGGATAATTTTAGGTGTCTTATTGACTGCATAAGGAACACATAGGGAATTGGTAAAGCATTGTTTTGAGGCATATCCATGAGGATGTTCTAGAGAAGATTTGTTTGTGTGTCTGAGTGGAGTAAGTGGGCAAGGTCTGCCGTCAGTGTGGGTAGGCATCATCCTATCGACCATGGGATGGTAGAGAACAAAAATAAGGGAAAGACAAATTGGTCTCTGTCTCTCTCCCAGATCTGGGATATACTCTCCTGTTCTTGAACATTAGTACTCCAGGCTCTATGGCCTTTCTACTTCAAGAGTTACACCCCTCCCCTGTCCTAGGTTTTCAGGCTGTTGGACTTAGGAGTCAGCCATGTTACCAGCATAGAGTCTGTAGCTTGCAGATGACCTGTTGTAGGATTTTTCAGCCTCCATAATTACATGAGCCAATTGCCTTAATAAATCTCCTCTCATATGTCTATATTTATATCTATCTATATATATATCCTTTTGATTCTGTCTCTGTAGAGAACCTTGACTAATACAGTGAGTCTGGTAATTACGAACTCTCAAAGCTTCTGTTTGTCTGAGAAGATCTTTATCTCTCCTTTATTCCTGAAGGGCAGCTTGCTGAGTATAGTGTTCTTGGTTGACAGATTTTTTTTCCTCTCACTTTCAGCATTTTTCAGTATTCTCACATGCTCTCCTAGCCTGTGAGGTTTCTGCTGAGAAATCCACTGATCATCTTATAATGTTTCCCCTTTTATGTGGTAGACATTTTTTCTCTTGCAGCATAAAAACATTTATTTTTGTCTTTGCCATTTAAGAATTTAATTTTAATGTATCTCAATTATTTTGAATTGTCAGACGGTTTGTAAATATAAATTTCTTTAGAGTCATTTAGTAGTACATTATTTTGCCACTTTTTACAGACTAGCTTTGACAGAAGAAGCTCTTTACCAGTCAGCCTGTCCACTGTTTCTGAGTGGGCTTGCTACTAGAATTCTTGGGAAGGCTGGCTTAGTGCCCATGTCAGCAGTTTGTCAGGCCTGGTGCCTGAGCTCATAGGAGCCTGCCGGGTGCCCAGACACAACCAGGTTATGTCTGCTGGAGCAGGCCTGGATCCTGGGTGCATGGGGGCTGGCTTGGCATCAGAGTCTAATCAAGTGGGCCTGCTAACTGGATTTGTAGGGGCATGGAACCTGTGTCTGTGGGGGGCTGGCCTGTCACTGGGATCTACTGGAGTAGGCCTGGTGTCTGGGTGTCTGGGATCTACTGGAGTGGTCCTAGAGGCTGCATCCCTGGGATGGGTCTAGAGTCTGAATCCATGGGAACTGGCTGGACACTGGGGCAGGCCTGGAACTTTAATCTGCAGGAGTAGGCCTGGGTTTTTGATCTGTGGGAGACAGACTGAAGCATGGGTCCACAGGCGTGGTCTTGGGAGCCTGGGCCTGTTGGAGTGGGCCCAGCACTGGGATCTACTAGGCAGGCCTAGATGTTGGGTCTGCTGGACCCTGCCTGGTGCTAGGATTATCCTGGAGCCTGGGGCTTCAGGGGCCAGTTTGGAGCCTGCAGCTGTGGATGCTGGCCTGGTGCCTTGGGTTGTATGGGCCAGTTTGGAGTCTCATTCTGTGGGCATGGGCCTGGATCCTGCATCTGTGCTGGCTAGCTTGGAGGCTGGGGCCACAGGAGCTGGCCTGGTACTGGTCTTGTGGTACTTTTTAAAGGAAGTGTAATTCTTTTATAACACAAATGTTTGGCTCTTTTAGCTCTTTAAAAATAAACCTGGATTTTTTTTTTCAAGAGGGAAACAGTATGGCATAATGGAAGGAGAAAGGGACTCAGAGTCAGCCCAATATTAATCATGTCTGAGCCACTTATTAGTGGAAAGATCTTCATCAATTTACTAATCCTCTCTGTACCTGTTTTTTTTTTTAATCTTGGAAATGTGTATAATAATGCCAATAATATCTCTAATAACAGGGGCTTCAGGATTGCAATCTACTTAGAAGAGTAGGAGGCTAACATATTTATCTTAAAAATTTATGGCAAGCATATTTTCTATGCACAATCTAAGTTTAGTTGGGGGATTTGGTGGGGTAGGAAATTTTGGTGGAAATAATAGGAAGAAAATACCTTCACGTCAATCCCTTAGTGCTGCCAGCAGAATAATGTATTTATGTAATCAAGACTATTATGATTAAGAGTAGTATATTTTTAATGAGTGCTGGCTATCTTCTGTATTTAATTACTGAAAGAGATGAACTGTTTCAAAATCCTCTTTTTCTTTCTAGAATGAATTCCAACCATTTAAATAATTCATAATTTGAAATAACATTATTCAATTTGTTCTTCTATTCTGATATTTAAGGGTCATGAATTGGCATGTTTTCCTTTTCTTAAATCAATGTCTGTGTCATTTACTTTTACTTTCCTTTTGATAAGCAGTTGGACATTGATGTTATAACTGAAAAAAATAGTCTATAGCAGCGCATCTGTAATTTTCATTTCAGTTTAATTGC
The DNA here is from genome assembly GCF_029289425.2 of Pan paniscus. Classification (NCBI taxonomy): domain Eukaryota; kingdom Metazoa; phylum Chordata; class Mammalia; order Primates; family Hominidae; genus Pan; species Pan paniscus. The sequence continues at coordinate 67,679,307 of NC_073264.2, forward strand.
CTAGGAATCTTGTTGACTGACGATTCTGATTTAGTAGGTCTAAAGGTGGGACCTGAGATTCTGCATTTCTAACTAACTCCCAGATGCTGCTCTTACTAGTCTATAGACCACACTTAAAAGTGGCATGGGACTTGAAATAGTGTAGGTTATCACAAAATTTTAAAGGTGGAAGGAACTGTACAAAGTTGGTAATTCTTAAAAATATGCATACAGTCATTTCAGGGTGAGGACACTAAAACTTAGAGAATCCAAGGGTCTTGGGATAAGGTCATGATAGCTAACAGAACCATAAGAAATTCAACTCATTCTATAGATTTTGTGTGCTTTCTACCACACACCAGTGCTTCTTAAGTTTCAGTTATTTACATATATTATGTAAGTTCCTAGATAAATCTATACAGTGAAGCTGAAATCCCTGGAATGTGCTATGTTACAATTATTCCTTCTTCAAGTAACTGAAGACATTATTAAATTATGGTAAGATTTGTCAACCAAAGTCTCAGTGATATCTGTACACCTACATTAAAGGAAAATGAATACATATGCAATCTGCTGTCAGAATTTTAGGAATCCTGATCTTTACTGTTTTGATAAGTCTTTTCTAAAGGTGTTTTAGAGACTGATTTTTCAATTTGATTACTAAATAAAGCAAAGGAAAGAACTAAAGGAATTTTGCATGAGGAGAGGACGAATGAGATTTCACTATGGACAGAATTGTGACTAAATTTTACCATATGGCCTACAATGTCTCTCCCAGTCAAGGTTATATATAATGCCTCTGTACTCTTCTATTTCCCAGTATCATATCTGGAACCAAGACACTTGGACAGGAATCCTATTTTAGACAGAGGACTGAAAGTAGTAAATGTAAATATTTTTAAGACATTGCATTTGATAAGGAATAAAGGAAGAGTGAATCTCTGACTCATTTCTCCTCAAATTATTATTTTGTTGTGATTTATGAAAATTAACAATCTGAACAAGAGAAGGAAGTTATGATTAATTTTGGAAGATCGTAAATTGCATACCAGTTTTCCAATGTTAGCCATTTTTAATCAACTCAGTTTTTAAACAAAAATTTATAAATATGGCTGAACCGAAGATATCTATAGAGAGCTTCAACATAAGATTTGATCAAGCAGAAGAAAGGATCAGTAAGCTCACAGACTGGTTATTAGAAATTACCCAGTCAGAAGAACAAAATGAAAAAAGAATTTAAGAGTGAGAAAGTCTGCGAGGATTATGGGGCAGTGAAGCAAACCAATCTTTGCATTATAGGAGTTCCAGAAGGAACACAGAGAGAGAAAGAAGTAGTGAATGTATTTAAAGAAATGATGACAGAAAACATTCATAAACTAGGGACAGATATAAATATCCACACATAGGAAGCTCAAAGGTCTCCAGTTATGTTCAGCTGAAACAATGCTGCAATAAGACTTAGTAAAACTCTCAGAAGCGTTAAGACAAAGAGAGGATCCTGAAAGCAGCAAGAGAAAAGAAGCAAATCTCATACGAGAGAACTCCATTATGGCTATCATTAGATTTTTCAGCAGAAACCCTGCAGGTCAGGGATAGAGTGAAAAAAAAAAAAAAGCAAAAAAGCAAACAAAAATTTCTTGCTCAAAGAAAGAAAAAAAAAAAACACCAGGAACCATAAAGTTGTCCCTCAGAAATGAAGGAGAGATAAGGACTTTCCCAGACAAATAAGAACTGAGGAAGTTCACTAGACTTGCCTTATAAGAAATGCAAAAGGGAATTCTTTAAGCTGAAAGAAAAGGATGGTAATTGGTAATATGAAAACATATAAATGTATAAAATTCACTGGTGAAAGTAAGTATGTAGTCAGATTCAGAATGCTGTATGTAAAGCTACAATGGTGGTGTGTAAATCAATTATATCTTTAGTAAGAAGGTTAAATATAAAGTAGTTAAAATAGGTATATTTACAATAATTAAGTGATATACAATATATAAAATGTAAATTTTGACATCAGTAACAGTATGTTGGTGGGTAATAAAATTGTAGAGTTCTTGTGTGTTATTGAAGTTATCAGCTTAAAAATAGCCTGTTACAACCGTAATATGTTTTGTGTAAGCCTCATGGTAACCACAAATGAAAGAGCTACAGTAGATACATAGGAGATAAGTAAGAAATCAAAGCATACCACAACAGAGAATCATTAAATTACAAAGGAAGACAGGTAGAGTGGAAGAAAGGAACAAAAAATCTGCAAAGCTACCAGAAAACAGTGAACAAAATGGCAGTTGTATGTCTTTATCTATCAAACAAGTAGTTTAAATGTCAATGGATTAAATTCTCCCATCAAAAGATACAGAGCAGCTGAATGGATTAAAAAAAAAAAAGTCCAAACTATATGCTGTTAATAAGAGACTCATTTCATCTTTAAGGACACAAATAGACTGAAAGTGAATAAATGGGAAAAGATAGTCTATGAAAATGGAAACAAAAAGAGAGCAGAGGTTGTTATACTTAGATGAAATAGACAATAAATAAAAAATTGTGAGAAGAGGCACAGAAGATTATTATATAATGATAAAAGTGTTGGTTAATCAAGAAGATACAGCAATTGTAAACAGATATGCACCCAATATCAGAACACCTAAATACATAAAGCAAATATTAATAGATCTGAAGGGAGAGACAAGACTGCAAGACAATAATAGTATAGGACTTCAATATTTCACATTCACCAATAAACACATCATCGACTTAGAAAATCAATATGGAATTTGATTTATAATTTGATATGTGGACTTCAATCACACAGTAAAGCAACTGTACCTAACAAATGTATATCAGAATAGTTCATCCAACAACATTGGAACACACATCCTTCTTAAGCATATGCTAAACATTCTCCAGGGTATACCACATGTTAGTCTAGAAAACAAATCGTAACACATTTAAGAGGATTTAAGTGATATCAAGTATCTTTTTTAACCACAGTGGTATGAAATTATAAATCATTAATAGGAAGAATTTCAAAAAATTGCAAATATATGGAAATTAAACAACATGCTTCTCAATAATCAGTGGGTCAAAGAAGAAATTTAAAGGACAATAAAACAATACCTTGACACTAATGAAAGTGGACACTCAACATATCAATTTGTATAGGATGCAGCAAATCATAAGAGAAGTTTATAGCAGTAGATGCCTACACATAAAAGAAGAAAAATCTCAATCTAGTGTTACACTTCAAGGAACTAGAAAAATAACACACTAAGCCCAAAGTTAGTTGAATGAATGAAATATTAAAAATCAGAGAAGAAATAAATGAAATAGAAATTATAAAAACAATAGAAGAGATCAACAAAGCTAAGAGTTGTTTTTTTAAAAGATAAAATTGACAAACCTTTAGCTAGACTGAAAAAATAGTGAAGAGTTAAAGAAAATCAGAAATGAAAGAGGAGACATTACATCTTATATCACTGGAATATGAAGGATCATAAGAGACAACTATGAGCAATCATATGCCAACAAATTAGATAACCTAAATTCCTGGAAACATACATCTTATCAAGACTGAATCATGAAGAAGTTGAAAATCTGTATAAACTACTAATTAAGGAGGTTGAATCAGCAGTCATAGACTGTCCAAAAAACAACCCAGGACCTGATGCCTTTACTGGTGAATTCTACCAAATATTTAAAGAATAAACACCAGTGTTTCTCAAGCTCTCTCAAAAAATTGAAAATTGATGAGAGAAAACTTCAAACTCATTTTAAGAGGCCATCATTACCATGATACCGAAGTCAAAGACACTACAAGAAAAAAAAAATGCAGGCCAATATTGTTGATGAAGATAGATGCAGAAATTCTCAATGAAATACTAGCAAACCAATACATGAAAAACATCATACACCATGATCAAGCAGGATTTATTCCTGGGATGCATTTATGTCTGTGGTTCAACATTTACAAGTTGATAAATGTCATACATTAATAGAATAAATTACAAAAACCATGTGATTATCTCAATAAATGCAGAAAAAGCATTAGAGAAACTTTAACATTTTTTATGATAAAAACCCTCAGCAAGTTAGGTATAGAGGGAATGTACCTGAACACAATAAAGGTCATATATGATAGGCCCAAAATTAACGTCATACTCAACAGTAGGAAGGTGAAGATGTAAAAAAAAAAAAAAAAGATGTAAATTACTACATGAAATCATAAAATATTATTGGGTGATGGAATAACAGTCCAGAGTTACTTTATGCAGTCAAACCAAAGTTATCAGCTTAAAATAGTCTAACTGTAAGATGTTTCATGTAAACCTCTTGATCACTATAAAGAAAAACTATGCTAGATACACTTAAGATAAAAAGTGGGAATCAGAGCATAGCACTAGAGAAAATCCTCTAACCATAAAGGAAGACAGCAAGAAAGGAAGAAAGAATTACAAAACAACCGGAAAACAATGAACAATATAGCAATAGTAAATCCTTACCTATAAATAATTACCTTGAATATTAATAGATTAAATTCTTCAAAGAAAAGATAGTGACTGAATCAATCAGAAAATAAGACCCAAGTGTGTTCTGCCTACAAGAGAATCACTCTCACCTTTAAGGGCACATACAGATTGAATGTGACAGATAGAAATAGATAATCCATGCTGATGGAAACCAAAAGAAAGCAGGAGTAGCTATACTTATATCAGATGAAATAGAATTTAAATAAAAATTATAAAAAGAGACACAGAAAAGGTCATATAATATAAAGGGGTCAATTTGTGAAGAAGATATAACAATTGTAAATATATCTGCACCCAACATCAGAGTACCTAAATATATAAAGTAAATGTTAATAAATCTGAAGAATGAGATAGACTGCAATATAGTATAGTAGACTTTAGTATTCCTCTTTAAATAATGAACAGATCATCCAGACAGAAAATGATATAGAACTTGAACTACATCTTAGACCAAATGTAACAGACGTACATAGAGCATTTCAGCCTTCTATCCAACAGTAGCAGAATCCACATTTTTCTCGAGCATTTTGGAAACTTCCCCAGGATAGATCATATGTCAGACCAGAAAATAAATCTCAACAAATTTAAGAAGATTGAAATTATGCCAAATATCATCTCCAGTCACAATGGTATGAAAATAGAATTCATAACAGAAGGAATATTGCAACATTTATAAATTTGCACAAACTTACTTGGCCCTAAACAACCAAGAGTAACACTGAAATGGGAAATTAAAGGGAAATTAAAAATATCTTGAGACAAATGAAAATACTACATAACAAAAATTATGGGATGCAACAAAAGCATTTTATTTTATTTTATTTTATTGTACTTTAAGTTTTAGGGTACATGTGCACAATGTGCAGGTTTGTGACATATGTATACATGTGCCATGTTGGTGTGCTGCACCCATTAACTCATCATTTAGCATTAGGTATATCTCCTGATGCTATCCCTCCCCTCTCCCCCAACCCCACAACAGTCCCCAGTGTGTGATGTTCCCCTTCCTGTGTCTATGTGTTCTCATTGTTCAATTCCCACCTATGAGTGAGAACATGCAGTGTTTGGTTTTTTGTCCTTGCAATAGTTTGCTGAGAATGATGGTTTCCAGCTTCATCCATGTCCCTACAAAGGACATGAACTCATCATTTTTTATGGCAGCATAGTATTCCATGGTGTATATGTGCCACATTTTCTTAATCCAGTCTATCATTGTTGGATATTTGGGTTGGTTCCAAGTCTTTGCTATTGTGAATAGTGCTGCAATAAACATACATGTGCATGTGTCTTTATAGCAGCATGATTTATAATCCTTTGGGTATATACCCAGTAACGGGATGGCTGGGTCAAATGGTATTTCTAGTTCTAGATCCCTGAGGAATCGCCACACTGACTTCCACAATGGTCGAACTAGTTTACAGTCCCACCAACAGTGTAAAAGTGTTCCTATTTCTCCACATCCTCTCCAGCACCTGTTGTTTCCTGACTTTTTAATGATCGCCATTCTAACTGGTGTGAGATGGTATCTCATTGTGGTTTTGATTTGCATTTCTCTGATGGCCAGTGATGATGAGCATTTTTTCATGTGTTTTTTGGCTGCATAAATGGCTTCTTTTGAGAAGTGTCTGTTCATATTCTTTGCCCACTTTTTGATGGGGTTGTTTGTTTTTTTCTTGTAAATTTGTTTGAGTTCATTGTAGATTCTGGATATTAGCCCTTTGTCAGATAAGCAGGTTGCAAAAATTTTCTCCCATTCTTTAGGTTGCCTGTTCACTCTGATGGTAGTTTCTTTTGCTGTGCAGAAGCTCTTTAGTTTAATTAGATCCCATTTGTCAATTTTGGCTTTTGTTGCCATTGCTTTTGGTGTTTTAGACATGAAGTTCTTGCCCATGCTATGTCCTGAATGGTATTGCGTAGGTTTTCTTCTAGGGTTTTTATGGTTTTAGGTCTAACATGTAAGTCTTTAATCCATCTTGAATTAATTTTTGTATAAGGTGTAAGGAAGGGATCCAGTTTCAGCTTTCTCCATATGGCTAGCCAGTTTTCCCAGCACCATTTATTAAATAGGGAATCCTTTCCCCATTTCTTGTTTTTGTCAAGTTTGTCAAAGATCAGATAGTTGTAGATATGCGGCATTATTTCTGAGGGCTGTGTTCTGTTCCATTGGTCTATATCTCTGTTTTGGTACCAGTACCATGCTGTTTTGGTTACTGTGTCCTTGTAGTATAGTTTGAAGTCAGGTAGTGTGATGCCTCCAGCTTTGTTCTTTTGGCTTAGGATTGACTTGGCAATGCGGGCTCTTTTTTGGTTCCATATGAACTTTAAAGTAGTTTTTTCCAATTCTGTGAAGAAAGTCATTGGTAGCTTGATGGGGATGGCATTGAATCTATAAATTACCTTGGGCAGTGTGGCCATTTTCACGATACTGATTCTTCCTACCCATGAGCATGGAATGTTCTTCCATTTGTTTGTATCCTCTTTTATTTCATTGAGCAGTGGTTTGTAGTTCTCCTTGAAGAGGTCCTTCACATCCCTTGTAAGTTGGATTCCTAGGTATTTTATTCTCTTTGTAGCAATTGTGAATGGGAGTTCACTCATGATTTGGCTCTCTGTTTGTCTGTTATTGGTGTATAAGAATGCTTGTGTTTTTTGCACATTGATTTTGTATCCTGAGACTTTGCTGAAGTTGCTTATCAGCTTAAGGAGATTTTGGGCTGAGACGATGGGGTTTTCTAGTTATACAATCTTGTTATCTGCAAACAGGGACAATTTGACTTCCTCTTTTCCTAATTGAATACCCTTTATTTCCTTCTCCTGCCTGATTGCCCTGGCCAGAACTTCCAACACTATGTTGAATAGGAGTGGTGAGAGAGGGCATCCCTGTCTTGTGCCAGTTTTCAAAGGGAATGCTTCCAGTTTTTGTCCATTCAGTATAATATTGGCTGTGGGTTTGTCATAGATAGCTCTTATTATTTTGAGATATGTCCCATCAATATCTAATTTATTGAGAGTTTTTAGCATGAATGGTTGTTGAATTTTGTGGAAGGCCTTTTCTGCATCTATTGAGATGAACATGTGGTTTTTGTCTTTGGTTCTGTTTATATGCTGGATTACATTTATTGATTTTCGTATGTTGAACCAGCCTTGCATCCCCGGGATGAAGCCCACTTGATCATGGTGGATAAGCTTTTTGATGTGCTGCTGGATTCGGTTTGCCAGTATTTTATTGAGGATTTTTGCATCAATGTGTTCATCAAGGATATTGGTCTGAAATTCTCTTTTTTTGTTGTGTCTCTGCCCGGCTTTGGTATCAGGATGATGCTGGCCTCATAAAATGAGGTAGGGAGGATTCCCTCTTTTTCTATTGATTGGAATAGTTTCAGAAGGAATGGTACCAGTTCCTCCTTGTACCTCTGGTGGAATTTGGCTGTGAATCCATCTGGTCCTGGACTTTTTTTGGTTGGTAAGCTATTAATTATTGCCTCAGTTTCAGAGCCTGTTATTGGTCTATTCAGAGATTCAGCTTCTTCTTGATTTAGTCTTGGGAGGGTGTATGTGTCCAGGAATTTATCCATTTCTTCTAGATTTTCTAGTTTATTTGTGTAGAGGTGTTTATAGTATTCTCTGATGGTAGTTTGTATTCCTGTGGGATCGGTGATGATATCCCCTTTGTTATTTTTTGTCACGTCTATTTGATTCTTCTCTCTTTTCTTCTTTATTAGTCTTGCTAGCGGTCTATCAATTTTGTTGATCTTTTCAAAAAACCAGCTCCTGGATTCATTGATTTTTTGAAGCGTTTTTTGCGTCTCTATTTCCTTCAGTTCTGCTCTGATCTTATTTATTTCTTGCCTTGTGCTAGCATTTGAATGCGTTTGCTCTTGCTTCTCTAGGTCTTTTAATTGTGATGTTAGGGTGTCAATTTTAGATCTTTCCTGCTTTCTCTTGTGGGCATTTAGTGCTATAAATTTCCCTCTACACACTGCTTTAAATGTGTCCCAGAGATTCTGGTATGTTTTGTCTTTGTTCTCGTTGGTTTCAAAGAACATCTTTATTTCTGCCTCCATTTCGTTATGTACCCAGTAGTCCTTCAGGAGCAAGTTGTTCAGTTTCCATGTAGTTGAGCAGTTTTGAGTGAGGTTCTTAATACTGAGTTCTAGTTTGATTGCACTGTGGTCTGAGAGACAGTTTGTTATAATTTCTGTTCTTTTACATTTGCTGAGGAGTGCTTTACTTCCAACTATGTGGTCAATTTTGGAATAGGTGTGATGTGGTGCTGAGAAGAATGTATATTCTGTTGATTTGGGGTGGAGAGTTCTGTAGATGTCTATTAGGTCTGCTTGGTGCAGAGCTGAGTTCAATTCCTGGATATCCTTGTTAACTTTCTGTCTCATTGATCTGTCTAATGTTGACAGTGGGGTGTTAAAGTCTCCCATTATTATTGTGTGGGATTCTACGTCTCTTTGTAGGTCACTAAGAACTTGCTGTATGAATCTGGGTGCTCCTGTATTGGGTGCATATATATTTAGGATAGTTAGCTCTTCTTGTTGAATTGATCCCTTTGCCATTATGTAATGGCCTTCTTTGTTTCTTTTGCTCTTTGTTGGTTTAAAGTTTGTTTTATCAGAGACTAGGATTGCAACCCCTTCCTTTTTTTGTTTTCCATTTGTTTGGTAGATCTTCCTCCATCCCTTTATTTTGAGCCTATGTGTGTCTGCATGTGAGATGGGTTTCCTGAATACAGCACACTGATGGGTCTTGACTCTGTATCCAATTTACCAGTCTGTGTCTTTTAATTGGAGCATTTAGCCCATTTACATTTAAGGTTAGTATTATTATGTGTGAATTTGATCCAGTCATTATGATGTTAGCTGGTTATTTTGCTCGTTAGTTGATGCAGTTTCTTCCTAGCCTTGATGTTCTTTACAGTTTGGCATGTGTTTGCAGTGGGTGGTACCAGTTGTTCCTTTCCATATTTAGTGCTTCCTTCAGGAGCTCTTGTAGGGCAGGCTTGGTGGTGACAACATATCTCAGCATTTGCTTATCTGTAAAGGATTTTATTTCTCCTTCACTTATGAAGCTTAGTTTGGCTGGATATGAAATTCTGGGTTGAAAATTCTTTTCTTTAAGAATGTTGAATATTGGCCCCCACTCTCTTCTGGCTTGTAGAGTTTCTGCAACGAAAGCATTTCTAAGAGAAGTTTATAGCAATAAACACACAGATCAGAAATAAGAAAGATCCCACTAAAACAGTCTAATGCTGAACCTCAAAGGACTAGAAAAAACAACAATATAAATCCCTAGTTTATAGTAGCAAAGAAAAAAACAAAGGTCAGAACAGAAATAAGTGAAATAGAGACTGTAAAACAATAGGAAAGATGAACAAAACAGAATTGCTTTTTTCAGAAGATAAACAGTTGACAAACTTTTAACTAAGAAAAATGACAGAAGACTGAAATATATAAAATAAAAAATGAAAGAGTAGGCAATACAGGAGATACCACAGAAATACAGATGACAGGAGACTACTGTGAACAGTTATACACAAACAAATTACATAACCTAAAACACATGGATGAGATCCTGGAAATGTACAACTACCAAGAATGAATCATGAAGAAATAGAAAAGCTTTACATAATAACAAGTAAGGAGATTAAGTCAATAATAAAAAATAGCTCTTATGTGAAAAAGTTCAGGACTTGATGGTTTCACATCTGAACTTTACAAACATTTAAAGAAGAAGTAATACCAATGCTTCTGAAATTCTTCCAAAAAATTGAGGGGTAGATAAATCTTTCAAACTATTTTAAGAGGCCTGTATTACCCTGATACCATAGACAAACAAGTAGATTATAAGAAAAAATTACAGGCCAATATTCCTGATAAACATAGATGCAGATATTCTCAATAAAATACTAGCAAATTAAATTCAGTAACACATTATAAGGATCTGTTATCATGATCAAGTTGGATTTATTTCTGGGATGCAAGTTTGGTTCAACTTATGCAAATCAGTGGAGGTCATACACTACATTAACAAAAAGAAGGACAAAAATATGGCTATCTGAATAGATGCAGAAGAGGCATTTGACAAAATCTAAAATATTAAGTAAAGAAGATTATATTAGTCCATTCTGACATTACTATAAAGAACTGTCGGAGAGCAGCCCCAGTGCTTATAGATAAAACTCCCATCTCCCTAGGACAGAGCACCTGGGGGAATGGGCGGCTCTGGGTGCAGCTTCAGCAGACTTAAACGTTCCTGCGTGCCAGCTCTGAAGAGAGCAGCAGATCCCCCAGCACAGCACTCGAGCTCTGCTAAGGGATGGACTGCCTCCTCAAGTGGGTTCCTGACCCTCATGCCTCCTGACTGGGAGACACCTCCCAGCAAGGGTTGACAGACACCTCATACAGGAGAGCTCCGGGTGGCATCTGCCAGGTGCCCCTCTGGGACGAAGCTTCCAGAGGAAGGAACAGGTAGCAATCTTTGCTGTTCTGCAGCCTCTGCTGGTGATACCTAGGCAAACAGGGTCTGGAGTGGACCTCCAGCAAACTAGAGCAGACCTTCAGCAGAGGGGCCTGACTGTTAGAAGGAAAACTAATGAACAGAAAGGAATAGCATCAACATCAACAAAAAGGATGTCCACCAAGAGACCCCATCCTAAGGTCACCAACATCAAAGAACAAAGATAGAGAAATCCACGAAGTTGAGGAGGAACCAGCACAAAAGACTGAAAATTCCAAAAACCAGAATGCCTCTTCTCCTCCAAAGTATCACAACTCCTTGCCAGCAAGGGAACAAAACTGGACTGAGAATTAGTTTGATGAATTGACAAAAGTAGGCTTCAGAAGGTGGGTAATAACAAACTTCTCTGAGCTAAAAGAGCTGTTCTAACCCAATGCAAGAAGCTAAGAACCTTGAAAAAAGGTTAGATGAATTGCTAACTAGAGTAACCAGTTTAGAGAAGAACATAAGTGACCTTATGGAGCTGAAAAACAGCACAACACCTTTGTGAAGCATACACAAGTATCAATAGGCGAATCGATCAAGCGGAAGAAATTATATCAGAGATTGAAGATCAACTTAATGAAATAAAGTGTGAAGACAAGATTAGAGAAAAAAGAATGAAAAGGAAACAAGCCTCCAAGAAATATGGGACTATGTGAAAAGACCAAACCTATGTTTGATTGGTGTACCTGAAAGTGACAGGGAGAATGGAACCACGTTGGAAATCACTCTTCAGGATATTATCCAGGAGAACTTTCCCAACCTAGCAAGACAGGCCAACATTCAAATTCAGGGAATACAGAGAACACCACAAAGATACTACTAGAGAAGAGCAACCCCAAGACACGTAATTGTCAGATTCATCAAGGTTGAAATGAAGGAGAAAATGTTAAGGGCAGCCAGAGAGAAAGGTCAGGTTACCCACAAAGGGAAGGCCATCAGACTAACAGTGGATCTCTCAGTAGAAATCCTACAAGCCAGAAGAGAGTGGGGGCCAATATTCAACCTTCTGAAAAAAAAGAAGTTTCAACCCAGAATTGCATATCCAGCCAAATTAAGCTTCATAAGCAAAGGAGAAATAAAATCCTTTACAGACAAGCAAATACTGAGAGATTTTGTCACCACCAGGCCTTCCTCACAAGAGCTCCTGATGGAAGCACTAAATATGGGAAGGAAAAACCGGTACCAGCCACTGCAAAAACATACCAAATTGTAAAGTCTTTCGACACTATGAAGAAACCGCATCAGCTAATGGGCAAAATAACCAGCTAGCATCATAATGACAGGATCAAATTCACACATAATATTTATATAACCTTAAATGTAAACAGGCTAAATGCCCCAATTAAAATACACAGACTGGTAAATTGGATAAAGAGTCAGGACCCATTGATGTGCTGTATTCAGGAGACTGATCTCAATCCTAGTCTCTGAAAAAACAGACTTTAAACCAACAAAGATAAAAAAAAAAGACAAAGGGCTTTTTACATTTTTACAAAGAAGGGCTTTACCATTACATAATGGTAAAGGGATCAATGCAACAAGAGCTAACTATCCTAAATACATATGCACCCAATACAGGAGCACCCAGATTCATAAAGCAAGTTCTTAGAGACCTACAAAGAGACTTAGACTCCCACACAATAATAGTGGGAGACTTTAACACCCCACTGTCAATATTAGACAGCTCAATGAGACAGAAAATTAACAAGGATATTCAGGATTTGAACTCAGCTCTGGACCAAGCGGACCTAATAGACATCTACAGAACTCTCCACCCGAAACCAGCAGAATATACATTCTTCTCAGCACCACATTTCACTTATTCTAAAATTGACCACATAGTGGAAGTAAAACACTCTTCAGCAAATGCAAAAGAATGGAAATCATAATAGTCTGTCAGACCACAGTACAATCAAATTAGAACTCAGGACTAAGAAACTCACTCAAAACCGCATAACTATGTGGAAACTGAGCAACCTGCTCCTGAATGACTACTGGGTAAATAACAAAATTAAGGCAGAAATCAGTAAGTTCTTTGATTCCTATGAAAACAGACACAACATAGAAGAATCTCTGGGACACAGCTAAAGCAGTGTTTAGAGGGAAATTTATAGCACTAAATGCCCACAGGAGAAAGCGGGCAAGATCCAACATCGACACCCTAACATCACAATAAAAGAACTAGAGAAGCAAGAGCAAACAAATTCGAAAGCTAGCAGAAGACAAGAAATAACTAAGATGAGAGCTAGAGACACGAAAATCCCTTCAAAAAGTCAATGAATTAGGAGTTGCTTTTTTGAAAAGATTAACAAAATAGATCGAAAGCCAGACTAATAAAGAAGAAAAGAGAGAAGAATTAAACAGACATTATAAAAATGATAAAGGGGATATCACCACTGATCCCACAGAAATACAAACTACCATCAGAGAATGATATAAACATCTCTACTCAAATAAACTACAAAATCTAGAAGAAATGGATAAATTCCTGGACGCATACACCGTCCCAAGACTAAACCTGGAAGAAGTTGAATCCCTGAATAGACCAATAACAAGTTCTGAAATCGAGGCAGTAATTAATAGCCTACCAACCAAAAAATACCCAGGACCAGACAGATTCACAGCCAAATTCTACCAGAAGTACAAAGAGGAGCTGGTACCATTCCTTCTGAAACTGTTCCAAACAAGAGAAAGAGAAGGAATCCTCCCTAACTCATTTTTTGAGACCAGTATCATCCTGATACCAAAACTTGGCAGAGACACAACAAAAAAAGAAAATTTCAGGCCAATATCCCTGATATGAACATCAATGCAAAAATCCTCAATAAAATACTGGCAAACCGAATCCAGCAGCACATCAAAAATCTTATCCACCATAATCAAGTCGGCTTTATCTCTGGGATGCAAGGCTGGTTTAACCTATGCAAATCAATAAACACAATCCATTATGTAAACCGAAGCAACGACGAAAACCACATGATTATCTCGATAGATGGAGAAAAGGCCTCCAATAAAATTCAAGAGCCCTTCATGCTAAAAACTCTCAATAAACTTGGTATTGATGAAACATATCTCAAAATAATAAGTGCTATTTATGACAAACCCACAGACAATATAATAGTGAATGGGCAAAAGCTGGAAGCATTCCCTTGGAAAACCAGCACAAGACAAGGATGCCCTCTCTCACCACTCCTATTCAACATAGTATTGGAAGTTCTGGCCAGGGCAATCAGGCAAGAGAAAGAAAGAAAGGGTATTCAAATAGGAAAAGAAGACGTCAGATTGTCTCTCTTTGCAGATAACATGACTGTATATTTTGAAAACCCCATTGTCTCAGCCCAAAATCTCCTTAAGCTGATAAGCAACTTCAGCAAACTCTCAGGATACAAAATCAATGTGCAAAAATCACAAGAATTTCTATACATCAATAAGAAACAGTGAAATCTTGAGTGAACTCCCATTCACAATTGCTACAAAGAGAATAAAACACTAAGAATACAACTTACAAGGGATGTGAAGGACCTCTTCAAGTACAACTACAAACCACTGCTCAAGGAAATAAGAGAGGACACAAAGAAATGGAAAAACATTCCAAGCTCATGGATAAGAAGAATCAATATCGTGAAAATGACCATACTGCCCAAAGTAATTTATAGATTCAGTGCTATCCCAATCAAGCTACCATTAACTTTCTTCACAGAATTAGAAAAAACTACTTTAAATTTCATATGGAACCAGAAAAGAGGCTATATAGCCAAGACAATCCTAAGCAAAAAGAACAAAGCTAGAAGCATCATGCTACCTGAATTCAAACTGTACTACAAAGGCTACAGTAACTAAAACAGCATGTTACTGGTACCAAAACAGATATATAGGCTAATGGAACAGAATGGAGTCCTTAGAAATATCGCCACACATCTACAGCCATCTTATCTTTGGCAAACTTGACAAAAGCAATGGGGAAACGATTCCCTATTTAATAAATGGTATTGGGAAAACTGGCTAGCCATATGCATAAAAGTGAAACTAGACTCCTTCCTTACACCTCATACAAAAATTAACTCAAGATGGATTAAATACTTAAATGTAAGACCTAAAACCATAAAAACCCTAGAAGAAAACCTAGGCAATACCATTCAGGACATAGGCATGGGCAAGGACTTCATGTCTAAAACACCAAAAGCAATGGCAACAAAAGCCAAAATTGACAAATGGGATCTAATTAAAGTAAAGAGCTTCTGCACAGCAAAAGAAACTATCATCAGAGTGAACAGGCAGACTACAGAATGGGAGAAAATTTTTGCAATCCATCCATCTGACAAAGGGCCAATATCCAGAATCTAGAAGAAACTTAAACAAATATACAAGAAAAAAAAAAACCCGTCAAGAAGTGGGCGAAGGATAGGAACAGATATTTCCCAAAATAAGACATTTATGTGGCCAAAAAACATGAAAAAAAGCTCATCATCTTTCGTCACTAGAGAAATGCAAATCAAAACCACAATGTGATACCATCTCATGCCAGTTAAAATGGCTATCATTAAAATGTCAGGAAACTACAGATGCTGGAGTGGATGTGGAACAATAGGACCACTTTTACACTGTTGGTCAGAGTGTAAATTAGTTCAACCATTGTGGAAGACACTGGTGATTCCTCAAGGATCTAGGACTAGAAATACCACTTGACCCAGCAGTCGCATTACTGGGTATATACCCAAAGGATTATAAATCATTCTACTATAAGGACACATGCACACTTACGTTTATTGCAGCAATATTCACAATAGCAAAGACTTAGAACCCACTCAAGTGTCCATCAGTGAAAGACTGGATAAATCAAATTTGGCACATATACATCATGGAATACTATGGAGCCATAAAAACGATGAGTTCATGTCCTTTGCAGGGACATGGATGAAGCTGGAAACTATCATTCTCAGATAACTAACACAGAAAGAGAAAACCAAACACTGCATGTTCTCACTCATAAATGGGAGTCAAACAATGGGAGCACATGGACACAGGGTGTGGAATATCACACACTGGGGCCTGTCTGGGGGTTGTGGGCTAGGGAAAGGATAGCATTAGGAGAAATACCTAATGTAGATGACAGGTTGATGGGTGCAGCAAACCACCATAGCACGTGTATGTATACCTATGTAACAAACCTGCACGTTTTGCACATGTATCCAAGAACTTAAAGTATTTAAAAAAAAAAAAAACAAACAACTGTCTGATACCGGGCAATTTATCAATAAAAGAGGTTTAGTTGACTCACAGTTCTACATGCTTGTGGAGCCCTCAGGAAACTTACAATTATGGCAGAAGGGGAAGCAGGCATGTCTTACATGGCATCAGGCAAGAGAGCATTTAATGGAAGCAAAGGGGGAAGAGCCCCTTATAAAACCATAAGATCTTATGAGAACTCACTGTCATGAGAACAGCATAGGGGAATCCATGCCCAAGATCCAATCACCTCCCACCAGGTCTCTTTCTCAACACCCGGGAATTACAGGGATTACAATTTGAGATGAGATTTGGGTGGGGACACAAAGCCAAATCATATCAAAGATTTACCTCTAAACATAATAAAGACAATATACCACAAGCCCATAGTGAGTATTATGCTCAGCACTGAAAAGTTGAAGGCCTTTTTCCTAAGATGAGGAACAAGACATGGGTACTCACCCTCACTTTTGTTCAACACAGTACTGAAAGTACTAACCAGAACAGTTAGGCAAGTCAAAGAAATAAAAAGGATTCAAATTGGAAAGGAAGAAGTAAAATTGTCTTTCCTTATAGATAACATAACCTTATATATAGAAAAGCTTAAAGACTCCACCAAAAACCTGTTAAAATTGATTAATAAATTCCATAAAGTTGTAGATTACAAAATCAACATACAATTGTTAGTAGCATTTCTATACAGTAACATCAAATTGCCTCAAAAGGAAATTGAGAACACAATCCTATTTACAGTAGTTACAAAAATAAATTAGGTATGAATTTACCCAAAGAGGTAAAAACTCTGTAAGCAGAAAACTATAAACCATTTATGAAAGAAATTTAGGGAGATAAAATAAATGGAAAGATATCCCATGTTCATGAATTGAAAGGATGAACATTGTTAAAGTGTCTCTACTTCCCAAAGTTATCTACAGATTCCATGCAACCCCCATCAAAAACTCCAATGACATATTCCCCAGAAATAGAAAAAAAAAATCCTAAAATTCGTATGACATCACAAACACTTCAAAATAGCTAGAGCAATGTTGAGTAAAAAGGATAAAACTGGAGGCCTCATAGTGCGTGCTTTGAAAATCTACTACAAAGCTGTGTTAATCAAAACAGCATGGTGCTGGCATAAAAGCAGACACACAGACTTACAGGATAGAATGGAAAAGCCAGAAAAAAATCCACACATTTATCGCCAATTGATTGTTGATAAAAACGCCAAGATCACACAATGGGGAAAGGGCAGTCTCATCAATAAATGGTCGTAGGGAAACTGGGTGTTCACTTGCAGAAGAATAATATTAGACTCCCATCTCACATCATATATATATAAATCATCTCAAAATGGATTAAATGCTTAAATGTAAGACCTAAAACTGTAAAAGTAGTAAATAAATCATAGGAGAAAAGCTCTCTGTCATTGGTATGATCACACGTACTTTGGATATAACCCCCAAAGCACAGACAACAAAAGTACAAATAGACAAATAGGATGACATCAAACTAAAAAGCTTCTGCACAGCAAAGGAAACAGAATGAAGAGAAAACCTGTGGAAAAGGAGAAAGTATGTGAGACCATATGTCTGATAAGGAATTAATATCCAGAATATATGAGGAACTTGAAAGTAAGAAAACAATCTGATATAAAAATATGCAAAGGACCTATATAAACATTTTTGAAAATAAGACATATAATTGGCCAACAGGTTTATGAAAAAGTGATGAACATTACTGATCATCAGGAAAATGCAAATTATAACTCTAATGAGATACTGTCTTATAGCTGTTAGAGTGGCTACTTTAAAAAAGACTGAAGGTAAGTATTAGCAAGGTTATGGAGAAAAGAGAACCCTTGAAGACTGTTGGTTGGGTTGTAAATTAGTATTACAGCCATAATTGTAAACAGTATGGAGGTATCTCAAAAATAAGAAGTAGAACTATCATGTCATCCAACAATTTTACTATTTGGTGTATGTCCAAAGGAAATCATATCAGTATCTCAAAGAGATGCCTGTATTTCTGTCACGGCATCCTTGGAGTGTCACTTTTCTAGCTGGGAACCTCTGTGGCTGGTATTGCCTTTGTCTGAATTTTGCTTGGGCCTGCTTGGCTTGTTCTGCCCACTCTGCCTGGCAGGATACACTCTGCTCGCACTAACAGCCTGCCAAGGGTGAGCCGGGTACGGAGTGGTGAGGGGTGTGTGAGTTAGCGTGTGATCCGGCCACTGCACACAGCCAGGCACACTAGTTGTGGTGTGGTGGACAGCGCCAGGTGCCGGCACCCTGCAAGGCTGTGGCTCAATGAGGCTTACTGCAAGCAGCTTCCATGGCTGCCACTGGGGTAGGCAGTGGTGCCTGGAAGCTTGGAGACTTCAGGAACTGCAGAGCCCCATTGAGGGTGTCACAGCTCTGGCTTGGGGAGCTCTTAAGTCTGGGCTCCCTGAAGTGCTACAGCTCTTCTCTCCTTCTTGTCACCTGCAACGTGGCAAGCAAGGGGCGTGTTTCAGCCCTGTTTGTGTTACTGCTCTTTCAGTCGTGCCATTCAGCAGGTCCTGAGTTCTTGTCCTGTGTCCAGGAAGAATGAGTTATGTGGACAAGTGGAGGGTGAACAAGGTGAAGAGATCCTTTATTGAGTGACAGAACAGCTTAAAGGAGACCCACAGTGGGTAGCTCCTCTCTGCAGGCAGGGCATCCTGACAAGTGTTCAGCTCTCAGCAGAGAGGAGACCCATAGTGGGTAGCTTCTCTCCACAGGCAGGTTGTCCCATCATCTGCTCAGCTCTCAGCAGAGAGGAGACCCTCAGTGGGTAGCTCTTTTCTGCTGGCAGATTGTCCTGTCATCTCCTTGAGTTTGGCTGAGTCCAGGGTTTCTATGGGCTTCAGAGGGGAGGAAGTGCATGCTGATTGGTCCATGGAAAGCCATGGGCAGGCCCAGAAAAAGCACCAGTTCTCCCTCCAGTCCATGGCACTGGCAGTCCAGTCCCCAAACCTCAGGCTGTCTCTGACCTGAAGATGAGGTTTCACCAGGTACCTGCCCCTTTCCGTCTAGGCCTGTCTGCCTCCTGCTGCCATTAACCTGCCATCCACGGTGCCCATGGTGCCCAGGCTGTTTGTGCTGAATGTTGCCTGCAGGCCTGCATCAAGCCACCCTTAGCCCCCTGTCAGCCTTTCTCCCATCCTCTTTGGTACCCAAAGTCTGGAGGGGGCCAAGGCATGAGGGGGCTAGTGTGTCATAGCTGCCCTGAGTGTGTGCACACCTGGCTGATTCATGACAGTGCCCAGGCTTGGCCACAACTTTGCTTCAAAATTGGAGCGGGTGTTTGTAGTGGGTGCTTGGAGTGGGGAGAGGCTAGGCAGCAGGAGCAGTCACTTACAAGCTTGTGGGTCAGCAGGGCTTCCTGGGTCCCCAAGAGTGTAGAGATGCCCGGGTTTGCAGCCACAGCTTGACGGCTACAACTGCGCCCGGGGGGGCGGGGCTCCCACCTGTTTAACTTGGAATGGGCTGGGGGCTTCCACCTGTTCTTGGTTCCTGCTGGCTCCGTGGAGTGCACAGCCCCAGCTGTGCGTCCCCCACTGCATCTGGTGTCATTGATGATGCCAGGGATTGATTGACACCATTCCAGACAGGCTGCTGCTGCCTTCAGTCCCTGCTCTGAAGAGGTACATCTGCTGCCATTAGGATAGGGACAATGACTGCTCTTAACTGCTTCATGCTGACAGGGGGCATTGTTTATGGGGAAAATGGCAATTATGTCTTCTTAGAGGCCCTATCTAAGGGTCCCTAGTAAAAGTAAAAGGGAGCCATCAGCCAAGTTTCCATTTGCATGACCATTTGGAGTTTGATGGCCCGAAGGCGAGAAGAGACAAACCGGGTTATTGGAAGACATGGATCAAAACAAAACAAAGGGGTAAGGACAGCTCAAAAACCCTGAGGCTACTCACATGCTCAAAATTAGAATATCGATCCAGATTTTTTATATTACGCATCCCTTTTGTCTCTTCTGAGCTGTAGTCAGAAATCACTGGTTGGTTCACAGGAGCAAGCTGGGTTAGTCTAAAATGCAGACCAAAACTTAAAAACAAAGTCCGGAGGGGGCTGAGGCAGCATGGAGCTGGCGTATCAGCACTGCCCCAAGCGTGCACATACCCAACTATGTCATGACAGTGCCCAGGCTTGGCCACAACGTTGCTCCAAAATTAGAGTGGGTGCCAGGAGTAGGGAGAGGCCAGGCAGCAGGAGCAGACTCTTGCGAGACTGCAGGAGTGTCTTCCTAGGCCCCTGAGAGTGCAGAAATGCCTGGGTCTGCAGCTGTGGCTGGGTGGCTGCAGCTGCACCCAGGAGGGTAGGGCTCCTGCCCCTTCAACTTGGAAGTGGGCAGGGCTTCCACCTGTTCCTGGCTCTTGCAGCTTTGTGGAGTCCACAAGCTCCAGCCTTACCTCCCACACTGCAGCTGGCATCATGGCAGTGGCCACTCCAGATGCCCCACTACTACCATCACTTCCATGTTCATTGTGGTGTTATTTCCAATAGTCAAGATGTGGAATCAATCTAAGTGTCCATTAATGGGTGAATGGATGAAGAAAACATGTTATATATACACAGTGAAATATCATTCACCCTTAACAAAAGAAGGAAATCCTGTCATTCTCAACATCATGGATCAACCTGTAGGACATTATGTTAAGTGAAATAAGTCAGGCACAGAAAGACATACTCATGATCTTACTTATTGTAAGTGTAGCGTTAAAATGTTGACCTCATAGAAACAGTGAAATGTTGATTATCAGAGGCTAGGGTGTGGGAGGAATTAGGGAGATGTTGGTTAAAAGACAGAAACATTTATTTAAAGTGGAGGAATAAATTCAAAGACTTGTAAATCATGGTGACTGCAGTTAATAACAATATGTTGTATATTTGAAAATTGCTAAGACAGTAGATTTTAAGTGTTCGTACCAGAAGAAATGATAAGTATGTAAGATAATGTATATGTTAAATAGCTTGATTTAGCCATTCTACAGGTATCAAAGCATCATGTTTTATATTATAAATATATATAATTTTAATCAGTTAAAAAAAAGTACTGAGACTCTGAGAAAGGCATTAGTTAATTTGCCCATAGTTTTATATTTAGTGAATTCAGTGGTCTTACTTCAGATGTGTGTTCTTAGCCAAAAGATGCACTTGCTTTCACCTCCACTTCTGTCCCTAAAAACTGAAAAGCAAAATAAAGAGGTGGAAAGAGGCTGGGTGTGGTGGCTCACGCCTGCAATCCCAGCACTTTGGGAGGCCAACATGGGCAGATCACGAGGTCAGGAGTTCAAGACCAGCCTGACCAACATGGTGAAACCCCATCTCTACTAAAAATACAAAAATTAGCTGGGCATGGTGGCGCATGCGTGTAATCCCAGCTACTCACGTGGCTGAGGCAGGAGAATCGCTTGACCACGGAGGTTGCAGTGAGCTGAGATCAGCGCCACTGCACTCCAGCCTGGACTACAGAGTGAGACTCTGTCTCAAAAAAAAAAAAAAAAAAAAAGGAAAGAAATTCAGTAGCCATTTCATTCAGCCTTGCAGTTGATGCAGTCTTTAGCTAAACACTGGGATAGTTTGGGAGGGAAGGCCGTAGTTTGGGAGGGAAGGCCGTTAGTACAATTTTTTTATACGTTGTGCATAAGAGGCTTTTGAGTCATGGATCTTTGATAATTTCTTTACTTTCAGTAGTAACGTATCCTCGGTAATTTTTTTTACTTTCAGTAATAACATATCTTAGACATATTTTATGCATTTTTTTCCATACTTGAAAGAAAGTTTTTATTAAAAAATAGTATTAATAACGGAGCATAATCTGGTAGGAGTGTTCATTACTACTGTTTTATTGTTTTTAAGCTTTTTCCATGGGTAGAGTAGGAAACACGCATTTTTGGAGAGAAAAACATGAATCCCAAATTTATCCTCATTCCAATTTAAGATAAAGATTTTGAGGGATTTTATTTACCCCTTTGGTCTTACCCTTTTTGTATATCTTTTTCTTTTATTATCCTTTTACCTCTGTTCTCTGATTTTACATTTTGTTTTTTGCTTTTTTTTTTTTTTTTTTGCTAGATGCAGGCCTAGGTATTTTATTTTACTTTTCGTTATAGAGTCTTCTCGATTATTTTAACTAAGCAGGTTTTTTTGGGTGGTGGGAGGAGAAGGAGAAAACATTAAGTTGTCTGCTTCTTATTTATTTTACATATTGCTTATAATTCTCTTGTGAATTATTTTAGGGTTTTTATTGGTTGTTTTTGTTTTTGCCTTCCTGATATAAAAATTATATTGCTTGCAAATAAAGATTACTTTCCTTCTTTTTCTTCCATTTTTGGCCTCTAATGTTTTCTTTACTTGTGTTGTTTAAGATATTAAATAATAGAAGAGATAGTGGACATCCTTGTCTTATTCCTTATTTTAATGAGAAAGTACCTAACATTTCCAATTAAGTAAGTTGCTGGCTAATTGGGCAAGTACAGACACATGTGTATATCTATATATCTGTATATCTATATCTATATGTATTCAGGCTAAAAAATACCTCTTAATTTCTATGTAAACGTTAAAATTTTTATTTTGGTAATTATGTATGATGTTGAATTATGTCACTTGAATTTTTAGCAGTTATGAAAATGAACATATAATCTTCTGTTAATATAATGGATTTTATTAATGCATTTTTAATATTAGAAACCTTTGAATTTCTGGCATGTACCCCTCTTTCAAATGTTTTTTAGTGTTTTGGATTCTTTTGCATATTATCTCATTTAAAGTTTTTGCATCATTCTTTAGTGTGTTTGATTTGTACAGTTTTCTGTGCAGTTTTGTGAAGTTTTGGGGCCAATGTTATATATCTGTTATATAAAAATAATTTGGAAATTTTCTTCCTTTTTAAAACCTAGTCCTTATTTTTATTTTATTCAGGCACTGTTTTAACAGATGATCAAGTACCTACCATGTGCTATTAACAATAAAATTGTAATGGTAGTTAATAGTTCCTTAGCTCTTACTATGTATTTGTCAGTATTCTAAGTACAGTTGATTCTCACTGCTTGAAGTAGATTTGTTCTGTGACGTAGCAGTGAATAATAAATTAGCTCTTACTAGAATTACAATGTTAGGTTCCTGTAAGCCTCTGGTCACAACATTTTTGTTCACCTATCAATACGTAACTTTTAAAAAATGTGTATTTCTGTTTAAAGACAACTTATTTAAAATATGTATTGTTGATTCATTAATATTGAACTCATGTCCCACAGCAGTATGACTCATGCCTGAAGGAAGCTTTTGTAATACACATATTTTCTCCTTAAGGCATATCACAGGCATCTTGTGCTTAGGAACACTAGATAGCACTTGGGCATTCTAAATAGCCAAATCATCAACAAAAAGCACAAAAATGAGAACATTGTTGCACTTAATAGACTGTGAAAAGAATAATCCTTTATAGTATGAGAGCAGAAACAAAGCAGAGCATTACTTTGTTCAGTTTCAGCTGATAGGATGCAAATCAGGTGACTCAAAATTCTCCTCCTCCTGCACATTTCCACAAATTATTGCCAAAGTGCTACGAATATTGATGTTGGGATACAAATAAATTTTATTGAGTAGACAAATTCATAAATGCGGAATCTGTGGATGAGGATTGATCGTATTTCTGTGTATTTAATATGTGTTCATTTATTGGTCATAGCAATCCTATGAGGTAGGTATTATAACACATACTATACAATAAAGAGGTTAAGTTCCTTGTACAGTGTTGAACAATCAATGAGTGTTTGAGGACACCACCAAAGTAGTATAACTGATACCAAGACATATTGTTTGCCCTTAGGAGCTATTTCTATCTAAAAGCATTAAAGGTGTTTTGCTCAAATAACTAAATTTAAGGTAGTTTGAAATAAGTAGCATAAGTGTAGTGCTACCAAGATGTAGTGGATATTCAGAGGGAAGATTATTTTGGAGACCACGGAAAGGCTTTAGGTGATGGTTTCTAAATGGAGGCTTTTAGAATCAATAAGATTTCATCAAGTTGGCTTATGAGGATGTAGGAGATGAACTATTTCAGAAGGTACTCATTTTTTACATCAAATACGTTCAATGATTCTAGTCTTTTTGGAATAGGAAAGTGATGATGAAGGGGCAACCTCTTTAGTTTTCAGTTTTCGGGGTTCATATACTCACTCTATGACCATTTTTTCCAGTACTATTTAAAAATTTATTCTGCCTTTGTAATACTGGGAACTAAAGCATAGCACCATTAATTGGAAGTCTTAAAGATGAACAAGGCAGTGTTTTAATGTAAATGTATGATTTTCTTATTATGGGAGAAGAAAAACCAATAATAGATTGACATTTGTGCAATAGGACTGCAAATAGTGGGTGTTTTGTGGGAGAAAAAATTGTTCTCCAATTTTTTGGGAAAAATTCAAGTAAATATTAAAAATTGCTGAAATACAAAGATTTTCCCCCATATACAATACTTTTGTAATATACTCATCATGTTTTTCAATGCATCTCATTAGCCATACCTCTTAACTGCATTGTAAAAACCAAAAATTTAAGAGGGAATATTTTAAACCAAATATTCTAACTTCAGTAGGCATCATAGTGATTATCATTTCAGATTTGGTGTCCTTGTAACTGGGCTGATTTATCATAGGTAGTGGATGTGTAAACTTACCTATGTATGATCTTGTTGAGGGCAAGAATTGTGGCTTTTCATTTTTTGCATTTCTGATAACCAGCAAAGTTCCTATCACATAGAAAGCCCTCAGGAAATGTTACTGCCTACCTAAATGAAATACTCCAAAACCCTTTATGACTAATAATTTCCATGTAAATATTGTAGATTGTGTTGATCAGTGTTCTTCCATTCTATGTATTAATGTTTTATTTTCAGTGCAACACTGTGAGAGTGATCAAAGTGCAAAAATCCTGTCCTTATATTTAGCTTTATAATCAGAAAACACCATACTAATCCATAATTTTTTTTCACACCATTGGCCTGCTTTTCTTTTTATTGTTAGTTTTTTTTTTTGTTGTCAGAGAATGTTAGGTAATTTCCCAGCATAACTTTCTCAAGAATATATTTCCTCATTACTGCAGTGAATAACTCAGTGATGTGAAATTAGAAGATAACCTATTCTGTTTCAGCACCAGTGCTTTGACACATATAACTTGAAATGTGAATACGAATTTTGTTTTTTCATGTTAAAGGATTCAATTTTTCATCAGTTACTTAGATCTTCATAAAATCTGAAGTTAGGAAGGAACTTTACTAATTATTAAGTCCTATTCCATTTTAATGCCTGCAATAGTAAATGTTTATTTATGATAAAACTCTGATTAGGTAGTAGGGAAAATTCAAGGTCAAAAGTACAAATTTCTACCAAACTAAAGAAAGAATATGTTAATATGACTTGCAAGCTTGGATTCATATATATTAAGGAGGGGGGTGGAAGATGACAGTTTTAAGAATCACATAGTGTTCAACAAAAAGCCAATAAAAAGTCATCTCTGTGCCAAGAGTTATTGAACATTTTGAAATGAGTTATAAATTAATTCACATATTTCAGTATTATCAATATTTGCTCTTGGTCAAGTTCCCCTCCTCTCCCAAGAAGAAATTGTTTTTTGATCCAGTGTTCAATTTTGGTTCTCTCCGTTAAACATATCAAGCTTACAAGACTAAGATAGGTGTCACTGAGAATGTATTTTATTAAAAACAATTGAAAAAATTGTATTCTTAAACATGGGATCACATTTGGAGTCTTGGTGTCTATGAAATCCTCCTGGTACAAAATTTATATATGGATAAAAACTAAAACAGTAGGATTTTGAAATCTTTTAACTTTTAGATTACAAAAAGAATATGGGAAATACAGAAACACACAAGAAGCAAGTTTTAAAATCCCTGTAATCCCTCTATCCAGAAATAGTAATATTTTGATATATACATTTTCAGGGTTTTTTTGTGTGTGTGTGGTGTATGCACACACATCTATACTATTTTACAAACTTCGAATCATACCGTATGAACACTTTTGTTCCTTGCTTTTTTCAACTTTGTGAACATTTTCCTATGCCACCAAAAATTTAGTTCAAAGTCATTTAAAATGGTTATATAATTTTCCACTGAATGCCTGTATCATAAGTGATCTTCAGCAGTAGGACATTAGATATATAGATATATCCAGTTTTCAATTATGAACTGTTATGCTAAGTATTTTTATGTAGCTTTTTATACACAATTCCTATTTTTGTATGATGAAGGGAATGGGATTTTAATTCTTATATTGAATGTACCTTGCAACTATACTTCTGTTTTGTCTTAGATATTATCAAATGATATATTTAAATATTTATCTTGGTAAATAAATACTTGATAGGTCACTTTTGTCACAAACAAAATTTTTAATTTTTTATTCTATTTCTACATAGGTCAGTTGTAGTTGTAATGAAGGAATCATAATTCCTCAAATCTAAAAATTAGAAAGATGGAAACTGATATTTCTTAACATCTAATGGTTTGATTATACATCTTATGATTAATGTTAGTATTATCTGAGACAAATATTTCACTGTCCTTTATGTAAAGTTCTTTATGTACATTGTCCACTATGACAAAATATGTCTCTTAATTTAGGTCTTGGGGAATGAACACTTGTTTTTAATATTAGCCTATCAGAGTAAGCACTTTAATTGGATTAGCTCATTTAATTCTCATAACATTGCATGAACTATAGGTAGCATTTTATCCTATTTTATACATGAGGAATTCTGACTCATAGAGTCCTCATGTGTCATAGAGTCCTTTGTAGAGCTACAAAGTATAGGCAGTAATATAGGTGGTAGTATCATGATTGATTTGTAGGAACTCTGTTACTGGCACCTGCATTTGTAAACATCTGCAGCAGGAATGTATGGCATTTAATGCTTTTGTTTTTTTTCTTCTACTCTAATTGAAGATTATTTTCCAAAGTTATTCTCTTAACAAAATTTGAAAAATATACTATATAGAATATGTATATAGATATTTGTATGCATATGTATGTGTACGCATTCGGGTATGAATAGAAATCCACAAACCTAACTGAATAGTTGCTTTGCAGACACTGGGTTATGAAACACTATCCACTGACCGAAATATTTTTTCTGGCTATAATTGGAGTATAATTAAAATATAAACTTGTAAGTTCCTCTTTTTAAAAAGATACTTTAGAAAAACAGATTTTACTCTTTTCATTAGAAAAGTATCCCAATATGTAACAGTATATATACTCAGAAATGCATATGTCTGATTTAAAATGATTTATTCTTTAGTTTTAAGCCTATGTATATATTTTAAAAATAATTTCTTATTTTAGGTTCGGGGGTACATGTACAGATTTGTTACATGGGTATATTGCATGATGCTGAGGTTTGGGATATAGATGATCCTGTCACACAGGTACTGAGCATAATATCTGATAGGTAGTTTTTCAGCCCATTTCCCCCTCCCTCCCCCCTCCCTCCTTTAGACATCTCTAAGTGTCTATTGTTCTCATCTTTCTGTCCATATGTATTCCGTTATTTAGGTCACGCTTACAAGTGACAACATACAGTATTTGGTTTTCTGTTCCTGTGTTAATTAGGATAATGGCCTCCAGCCACATCCATGTTGCTGCAAAGGACACATTTCAGTCTTTTTATGGCTGCGTAGTATTCCATGGTGTATATGTGCCACGTTTGCTTTATCGACTCTACCATCGATGGGCACCTAGGTTGATTCCATATCTTTGCAATCGTGAATAGTGATGCAGTGAACATATCGGTGCATATGTCTTTTTTTAGGATAATTTATTTGCCTTTGGGT
The DNA here is from genome assembly GCF_029289425.2 of Pan paniscus. Classification (NCBI taxonomy): domain Eukaryota; kingdom Metazoa; phylum Chordata; class Mammalia; order Primates; family Hominidae; genus Pan; species Pan paniscus. The sequence continues at coordinate 67,707,437 of NC_073264.2, forward strand.
ATATTCCCAGTAATGGGTCAAACAGTAGTCCTGTTGTAAGTTTTTGAGAAATCTCTCAACTGCTTTCCACAGTGGCTGAACTAACTTGCATTCCCACCAAGAGTGTATATGTGTTCCCTTTTCTCCCCAGGCTTGTCAGCATTTATTATTTTTTGACTTTTTAATAATCACCATTCTGACTGGTGTAAGATGGTATATTGTTGTAATTTTGATTTGCATTTCTCTGATGATTAGTGATGATGAACATTTTTCATTTGTTTCTTGGCCACTTACAATGTCTTCTTTTGATAAGTGTCTATATCCTTTGCCGATTTTTTTTTTTTTTTTTTGAGACGGTGTCTCACTCTGTCGCCCAGACTGGAGTGCAGTGGCAGGATTTCAGCTCACTGCAATCTCTGCCCCCCAGGTTAACACCATTTTCCTGCCTCAGCCTCCCGAGTAGCTGGGACTATAGGTGCCTGCCACCAAGCCCGGCTAATTTTTTCTATTTTGTTTAGTAGAGATGGGGTTTCACTGTGTTAGCCAGGATGGTCTCGATCTCCTGACCTCGTGATCCGCCCGCCTCGGCCTCCCAAAGTGCTGGGATTACAGGTGTGAGCCACCGTGCCTGGCCCCATTTTTTAAAGGAGTTATTTGTTTTTTGCTTGTTGATTTAAGTTTCTTATAGATTCTGGATATTAGACCTTTGTCAGATGCATAGTTTGTGAATATTTTCTCCCATTCTCTAGGCTGTTTACTGTTGATTATTTTTCTGTGCAGAGCTATTTAGTTTAATTAGGTCCCACTTGTCAATTTTCATTTTTGTTGCAATTGCTTTTGGGGACTTAGTCATAAATTCTTTGCCAAACCTGATGTCAAGAAGTGCATTTCCTAGGTTTTCTTGTAGGATTTTTGTAGTTTGAGGTCTTATCTTTACATCTTTAATCCATCTTGGGTTAATTTTTGTATGCGGTGAAAGGTAGAGACTAGCTTCATTCTTCTGCATGTGGCTAGACAGTTATCCCAGCACCATTTATTGAACAGGGAGTCCTTTCCTCATTGCTTCCTTTTGTTGACTTTGTTGAAAATCAGATGGTTATGGGTGTACGGCTTTATTTCTGGGTTCTTTGTTCTGTTCCATTGGTCTATGTGTCTGTTTTTGTACCAGTCCCGTGCTGTTTTGGTTACTATAGCCTTATAGTATAGTTTGAAGTCAGGTAGTGTTCTTTTTGCTTAGTATTGCCTTGGCGATTTGGGATCTGCTTTTGTTCCATGTGAATATTAGAATAGGCTTTTCTAATTTTGCAAAAAATGATGTTGGTAGTTTCATAGAAATAGCATTGAATTTATAAATTGCTTTGACCAGTATGGCCATTTTAACAATATTGATTCTTCCAATTCATGGGCATGGAATATATTTCCATTTATTTGTCTTGTCTCTCATTTATTTCAGCAGTGTTTTGTAGTTCTTGTAGAGATCTTTCACCTCTTTGGTTAGATGTATGCATAGGTTTTTGCGATTGGAAATTGGTGTGTGTTCTTGATTTGGCTCTCAGGTAGAATGCTTTTGGTGTATAGAAGTGCTATTGATTTTTGTACATTGATTTTTTATCCTTATTTACCAGTTCCAGGAGCCTTTTGGCAGCATCTTTAATGTTTTCTAGGTATGGAATCATATCATCACTGAAGAGAGGTAATATGACTTCCTTTCCTATTTGAATGTATTTTATTTCTTTCTTTTGTCTGATTATTCTGACTAGCACTTTCAGTACTATGTTGAATAGGAGTGTTGAGAGTGGGCAGCCTTGTCTCATTCTAGTTCTCAAGGAGAATGACTCCAGCTTTTGCCCATTCAGTATGATGTTGGCTGTGGGTTTTTCATTGTGAGAATGAATAATAAGAATGAATAAGGTTTTTCATTCTTATTATTGTGAGGTATGTTCCTTCGAAGCCTTGTTTGTTGAGGGTTTTTATCATAAAGAGATGTTGGATTTTGTAGAAAGCTTTTTCTTGTCTATTGAGATGATCATATGCTTTTTGTTTTTGATTCTGTTTATGTGGTGAATCACATTTATTGATGTGCATATGTTGAACCAACCCTGCATCCAAGAATACAGCCTACTCGATGATGGTGAATTAACTTTTTAATGTGCTGCTGGATTCATTTCGCTAGTTTTTTTGTGTTTTTTTTTGTGTGTGTGTTTTTTTTTTTTGTTTTTTTAGGGTTTTGTGTTTGTGTTCATTTGGGATATTGGCCTGAAGTTTTCTTTTTTGTTGTGTCTTTGCCAGATTTTGGTATCAGGATAATTCTGGCCTTGTAGAATGAGTTAGGGAGCAGGGGGGAGTCCCTCCTCCTCAATTTTTTTGAATATTTTCAGTAGGATTGGTGCCAGTTCTTATTTGTATGCCTGGTAGAATTCAGCTGTGAATCCTTCTAGTCCATGGCTTTTTTTTTGTTGGTAGGTTTTTAATTACTGACTCAAATTTGGAACTTGTTATTGGTCTTTTCAGGTTTTCACTTTCTTCCTGGTTCAATCTTTGGAGGTTGTGTGTTCCCATAAATTTATTTCCTCTAGATTTCTTATTTGTGTTCATAGAGATGTTCATAATAGTCTCTGAGGATGTTTTGTATTTCTGTGGAATCAGTTGTAATGTCATCTTTGTCATTTCTGTTTGTGCTTATTTGGATCTTCCCTTTTTCTCCTTTGTTAATCTAATGAGAAGTCTGTCAATCTTTTTTATTCTTCCGATAAACCTACTCTTCTTTCCATTGATCTTTTGTATGGATTTTTGTGTCTTAATTTAATTCAGTTCTGATCTTAATTATTTCTTTTCTTTTATTAGCTTTGTGGTTGTTTTTTTTTTTCTAGTTCCTCTAGGTACAAAGTTAGATTGTTAATTTGATATCTTTCCAATTTTTGATGAATACATTTGGCACCGTAAACTTTCCTCTTAACATGCTGTAGTTCCATCCCAAAGATTTTGTTAATATGTGGTTCTGTTTTTGTGAATTTCGAATAGTTTTTTGGTTTCTGCCTTCATTTCATTATTTCCCCAAAACTTATTCAAGAGCAAATTCCTTCCTTTTCATGTATATGTGTAGTTTTGAGAGATCTTCTTGGTGTTGGTTTTTGTTTTTATTGCACTGTGATGTGAGAACGTGCTTAATATGATTTTGATTTTTTTGAATTTATTGAGACTTGCTTTATGACCAAAACATTTGGTTGATCTTAGAATATGTTTCTTATGCAGATGAGAGAAATGTATATTATGTGATTTTGGGTGGACTATTCTATAGATGTCTATTAGGTCCCAATGGTGGACTGTCAAGATTAAGTCCGGAATTTCTTTGTTAGTTTTCTTCCTCAGTGATCTGTCTAATCCTGTCACTGGGGAGTTGACATCTCCCAGTATTATTATGTGGCTGTTGAGGTCTTTTTCTAGGTCAAAAAGGACTTGTTTTATGAATCTGGATGCTCCAATGTTGGGTGTGTATAGACTTAAGGTAGTTAAGTCTTCTTGTTGAATGGAACCCTTTGCCACTATGTAATACCCTTGTTTGCCCTTCTTAATTGTTTTCAGTTTAAAGTCTGCCTTATCTGATATTAGAATTGCAACTCCTGCTCTTTATTGTTTTCCATTTGTATGGCAGTTCTTTTTCCCTTTAATTTTGAGGCTTTCGGTATTGTTACATGTGAGATGCATCTTCTTGAAGACAGCAGACAGTTGGATCTTGTCTTTTTGTCCAGCTTGCCATCCTATGCCTTTTAAGTGGGTTTTTATTCCATTCACATTCTGGGTTGGCATTGATATGTGAAGTTTTGATACAGAAATTGTGTTTTTAGCTGGTTGTTTTGTAGAGTTGTTTGCGTAGCTGCTTTATAGTGTCTATGGGCTATATGCTTAATTGTGTTTTTGTGGTATCAGATACTGTTCTTTTACTTTCATGTTTAGCACTCCCTTATGGACTTTTTATAAGGCTGGTCTAGTGGTTACAAATTCTTAGCATTTGAAGCTTACTTTGGTGGGATATGAAATTCTTCATTGGAATTTATTCTTTTTAAGGCTACTGAAAATTGGTTTCCGATCTCTTCTGGCTTGTAAGTTTCTGCTGAGTAGCCCGCTACTATCCTGATAGGGGTTTCCTTTATAAGTGACCTGACTCATCTCTCTAGCTGCCTTTAAGATTTTTTCTTTAACATCGGCCTTGGTGAATCTGATGTCTGTGTCTTGGGGATGGTCATCTTGTATAAAACTCACAAGAGTTTTCTGTATTTCTTGAATTTGCATGTTGATATCTCTAGTGAGATTGGGGTATTTTTCATAAACTGTATCTTCAAATATGTTTTCAAAGTTGTTTTCTCTCTCAGGAATGCCAATGAATCCTAGGTTTGGTCTCTATATAATCCCATATTTTTCAGAAATTTTTTTCATTTTTAAAATATTCTTTTTTCCTTATTTTTGTCTAAGTTGAATTGAAAGAACTAAACTGGTCTTCAAGCTCTGAGCTTCTTTTCTCAGCTTAGTCTTTTCTGCTGTAAATGCTTCTGATTGTACTATGAAGTTCTTGTAGTGAATTTTTCAATTTTAGAAGTTCAGTTCGGTTCTTTTTAAAAATGGCTATTTTGTCTTTCAGCTCTTGGATAGTTCTACTGGATTCCTTTGATTCCTTGAATTGGTTTCATCTTTCTCCTAAAGCCATTGAACTTCCTTGTTATCTAGATTCTGAATTGTCTGTCATTTCAGTCATTTCAATCTGGTTAAGATCTATTGCTGGGGAGCTTCTGCACTCTTTTGGAAAGAAGAGGACAGTGACTTTTTGAATTGTCAGAGTTCTTTTGCTGATTCTTTTTCATCTGAGTGGGCTGGTGTTCCTTTAACTGTGGTATAAGTTGAGTATACTCAATTGGCTTCTTTTCTAAGTGTTTTCAGAGGGCCAAGACTCTGTACAGGATTTTTATTTGTGAGTAGATTCTTTCCCTGGGTTTCACAGATGATGTATATTGGCAGAATATTTTTGGTGTTGTAATTTGGTCTGTCAACCAGTAGATGGTGCTTAAGTATAATGGCCGATAGATAGGCTTTGGCTCTGACTTGTCGCTCTTTTGTATTTCAGCAAGTTTAGAGCACCGCTGTCTTCCCTAGGAGCCATTCAGTGGCAGGAACTAGCCCTCACATTCGGAAACCCCACACAGGTTTCCCAGTTTCCTCTCTCTTCACCCTCAGTGTCTATGTTGCCTTTCAACTCTTGGTGTTTCCTCTCTGAAGATTTGTTCAAAGTATGTTTGTTTACTTGATATTTTGGTCTCTCTTGGTGGCATAGGCACTTCCTGGCTGTGTCTAGTCAGCCATCTTGTCTTCTGTGCCCTCTCAAATCCTTCTTCAAGCCGGTATTTTTGTTATTGCCATTGAAATAGACAATAATTGTCCTAATGTTAAGGAAAAATTTATTCAGTGATACTTGTTAAAGTACATTAAGGAAGACTTTATTTAGGGTCATTGCGATAGATGTAAGGACCACCGACATGGGATTTTACAGTGAGGGAGAGAGACTCACAATACAACATGGGCAAGTGGGAATTTATAGCCAATGAGAAGGGATGGAGAGTTAGTAGATAGAAAATTACCAAAAGGAAATATCAGACTTAAAAGGTGATTCTGGCTAAACTCACCTAGAAGGATTTTTTTCTGAAAACAGGCCAAGATAATCAGACATCTCCTGGGGATGGTGGGGAATGAAGAATGCAATTAGATATCCAGGGTGATCAGTTATCAATGTTTTTGCTGTACTGACTTAGCAGAGTTTTTTGCTAAAACTGAATTTTACAAGAAAGTGCACAGATGGGCCTAGGAGAAGGCTTAGGAACCTTGTTAACATTTGGTCAAGCAAATAATCTTCATCAGTTATAAAGCCCTTCACGTAATAAAAGCGGCTTTAATAATTGTGAATTTAACCTTGCATAGAAATTTTTCAAATAAGAAACTAATATACTTCAAGAATATGCAGGGGATTTTTTACTAGTAATTTAGTTACATGTTTCCCTCTTTTTGTTCGTTAGAAGTTACATGAGGGCAGTTATGACTTCTGTTCACTAAGGTTAATTCCATTGAATACATAACAAAGCATTATTTTCAAGGCCAAGGCCATTGGTAGTGGTGGTAGGGGCTGGAACAAAGAAATTTATTAGATAAGATACCCTTAACACTGATATACGTCCATTTTGTTTTAAGAGCATTTCTGTAGAGACAAAAAAGCATAGAAAATATACTCATTGCTATTTGGAGTACTTTGTGGTAAATCTGAAATCCTTGCTTTTGCTTTTATAGTAGTTCCATAACAAGGTTATTTTTAAAACATCATCCAAAACTGAAATTTCAACATTAATTGGATTGGCACTTCCAGTTGTAAATCAGCACTTCCAGTCATAAATCTTGAGGAAATTGGTATCACACCTCATGATATTCTGCTTTCAGTAGGTTAGTTTTCTCAGCATTATTTTGTGCTAAGGAGAAGAATCTCTGTGTTTTAAACCTTTTCAAAGCTATGTAACTTGGTATTTGCTCTTTTAAAATCTTAGCCATCAAATACCAGCTCTACTGCCTGTGTCCGTGGCTTTCCATTCTCCCTATCATTGCCCTGTTAGGGCATCATTATCAGTTAGAGATACTTGTATTGCTTCCATACTATTCTTCACTGCTAGATGAAAGTTTCTAAAGTTTAGCTCTTATCCTGTCATTACAAACTTGAATATGTAGAATAATTCCCCATTGACTAATGTGTTTTCTGTGGCCTAACATTTCTATCCTTTTTGTGTGATTTCATCCCCCATCTACTTTTTTAGTTTTATATTCCGTCGTTCTTTTTTCTTCACCTAATACTTAAAACAAACTGTTCTCTAAATAGCCCAACACCAATATGTGTATTTATCATTTTCTTTACATTGTTTTATTTCTCTGAAATGGCCTTTCTTCAGTTTTGCATGCCTAAACTCTACCAAATGAGCCCAATTGTAATGACTTTTCCATGAAGGCCTTCAAACCAAGTTATCACTTGTTTTTCTTTGCTTTTATTATTATTTTTTAACTTTTAAAAATGTTTTCTTCTAACTTCTTTTTAATTTTTTTGTATTTATTTATTTATTGCCCTCAAACATTCTCCTATCCAGTTATTGTTCTTTTATAAAGCTCATCTCTCCTTCCCTCCCACATAGTTGCTCTGCATACTTTCTACTCCTCTTATTTAATTTTTTGTTTTGGAAAATTTAGGGACTATACAAAATAAACACAATGAAGTTTATAGTATGATGTATCACCATGTACCCATCACTCAGAAACAAGTTATCGTTATGACATTCTTGTTTCGTTTTTGCATTCCTCCACTTCTCACCATCCACTCAGTCATTGGTAATTCTTTAAGATAAAATTTACATAATTCAAATTCACAAATCTGAGCTGGACAATTACGACAATTAAGTAAACACATGAAACCCAATCCCCCTTTCAAAGTATAGATAGAATGTTTCTTTCTCTCCAGAAACTTTCTATTGCCTCTTTCCAGTCAGTCTTCCCACCCTCATGAGGACTGCTTTAACTTTTCTTCACCTTTTATTTGTTTTACCTTTCTTGTTCTTTCCATGTAAATGGAATTACCCTCTGTGTAAGTCTTCTTTTGCTCAACATGTTTCTGAGATTTATCTCTTATTATTGCTTGGAACAATAGTCCATTCCATTTTATTACTTAGTACTATTCCATTCTGTGACTGTTTTATAATTTGTATATCCATTTGGTTTATGGACTTTTTGATTATTTTCAGTTTTTAGCTATTATGAGTAAAGCTGCTGTGAATATATACATGTAAGCCTTTTTGTGGATATTACTGATTCTTGTTATTCACTCTAGTTATGTTCTGTAAAGTCACCGTGGACACTGAATTATTGAATACTGAACCATTGCTTCTAGGGCAAATATAGGGTTAGGTTCTTGTGATCCTCTGGTCACAACATTTTTGTGAACTGATCAACATATAATTTTGTTTTATGTGTGTTTCTGTTTAAAGGCACCTTATTTACTATATATTGTTGTTTCATTAACATTGAATTCACAGCCAACAGCACTAGAACTGATGTCTGAATAAACTTTATCTAAAATGTATTTTCTCCTTAAGGCACACCACAGCCTTCTTGCGCTCAGGAATACTACACAGCACTTCAGTATTCTTCATGGCACCATTCTACACAACAAAATCACCAACAAAAAGCATCACAACTTGAAAAACATGGCAAAAAATAGATCATGAAAAGGACGCTTGTTTACAGTATGATTGCCAAAACAAGAGAGAGTATTGGTATGTTCCACATCAGCTGAGAATGTACCTGTCTGCTGACTCAAATTTTTGCTGCTCCGTACACATCTACAAATTATTGTGAAAGAGCTTCAAGTATTGATTTTGGGGTTACTAACAAATTTTAGTTAGGAGGTGAATTCACAAGTGTGCAATCTGTGAATAATGAAGATTGTATATGTTCTTATTTTTCTTGGATAAATATTAGTATTCACAAATGTGCAATCTGTGAATAATGAAGATTGTATATGTTCTTATTTTTCTTGGATAAATATTAGTATAATTGATGGGTTAAATAGCATCCATACTTTATAAGATACTGCCAAGCCTTTTTCTAATTGTAGTTGCACCATTTTAAATTCTTATTATTAATGCATAAGCATTCCAGTTGTTTCATATATTCATCAACATTTGATATTATCAGTCTTTCATTTTACTCATTGTAGCACTCATTTGATTTTTCCTTGCTGTAATTATGTGTTTATGTCTTATCTCTCCCAGCTGGAAATTTTTTGGCGGCAGTATATAATTTGTATTTGTATTTGCCAAACTAATATTTTGGAGAGATACTATACCTTTGTTGTTATGTGCACAAACGTTAGAGCTAGAGTGCCTATGGTCAAAGCTCAACTCTCCCACTTACAAATTTTGAGGCCGTAGATAATGAAAATAACATAACAGTAAAATAACTTTTTATAACTATATTAATTTGGGTCTCTCAACAAACAATTATTAGTAGTAGTTTGGAAATCAAGCCTTTTTGAGGTTAGATAGCTTGTCCCAGATCAAACGAGTAAGAGGTACCAGAACAAGATTTCAAATTCAGGTCTAACCTACTCCAAAGCCAGTGCTCTTAACTACTGCACAATACAGTATTGCCGCCTAAATCCCACTTTAAAACCTACCATATGTCATTAAATTAATGCTCACCATCCTCTATTAAGATGTAAATGATATTGAATTAATTTAAAACTTATTCACTTATTGTAATAGATTATATACTTTTTGCTTTTCTACATGCAAAATGATGTTATTTGATATTAATAGTAGTTATATTCTTTCACTCCAAAACTTTAGCTTTTTTTTTTTTTGCCTATTGTGATGTCTAGCACCACCAGTTCAAATTTGAATAGAAATGATAATAGTGCATATTTTTTGTCTCATTTCCAATTTAAAAGGGAAAGTTTTTAATATTTCATGATTAAACTTCAAGATGTTTTATGTATTCTTTTTTATGATTTTTTTCTTTATTTCTTGTAAAAAAATGGGATACATATGCAGAACCTGCAGATTTGTTACATAGGTATACATGTGCCATGGTGGTTTGCTGCACATATTGACCCATCCTCTAAGTTCCTTCCCCTAACCGCTCATCACCCAACAGGTCCTGGTGTTTGTTATTCTCCTCTCTGGGTCCATGTGTTCTCACTGTTCAACTCCCACTTATGAGTGAGAACGTGCAGTGTTTGGTTTCTGTTCCTGTGTTAGTTTGCTGATAATTATGGCTTCCAGCTTCATTCATGTCCCTGCAAAAGACATGATCTCATTCTTTTTTATGGCTGCATAGTGTTCCATGGTGTATACGTATCCCATTTTCTTTATCCAGTCTATCATTGGCATTTGGGTTGGTTCCGTGTCTTTGCTATTGTAAATAGTGCTGCAATAAACATACCTGTGCATGTGTCTTTATAGTAGAATGATTTATCATCCTTTGGGTATATACCCAGTGATGGGATTGCTGGGTCAAATGGTATTTCTGGTTCTAGATCCTTGAGAAATGGCCATACTGCCTTCCACAATGGTTGAACTGATTTACATTCCCACCGGCAGTGTAAAAGCATTCCTATTTCTCCACAGCTTCGCCAGCATCTATTGTTTCTTGACTTTTTAATAATTGCCGTTCTGACTGGCATGAGATGGTATCTCATTGTGGTTTTGATTTACATTTCTCTGATGGTCAGTTGTGTTGAGCTTTTTTTTTTTTTTTGTATGTTTGTTGGCCATGTAAATGTCTTCTTTTGAGAAGTGTCTGTTCATATCTTTTGCCTACTTTTTGATGGGGTTATTTTTTTCTTGTAAATTTGTTTAAGTTCCTTGTAGATTCTGGATATTAGGCCTTTGTCCGATGTGTAGATTGCAAAAATTTTCTCCCATTCTGTAGGTTGCCTATTCATTCTGATGATAGTTTCTTTTGCTGTGCAGAAGCTCTTTAGTTTAATTAGATCCCATTTGTCAATTTTGATTTTTGTTGCAGTTGCTTTTGGCATTTTCATCATGAAGTCTTTGCCCATGCCTGTGTCCTGAATGATATTGCCTAGGTTTTCTTGTAGGTTTTTTTTTATGGTTTTGGGTTTTACATTTAAGTCTTTAATCCATCTTGAGTTAATTTTTGTGTAAGGTGTAAGGAAGGGTCCAGTTTCAGTTTTCTGCATATGGCTAGCCTTTTTCCCAGGACCATTTATTGAATAGGGAATCCTTTCCCCATTGCTTGTTTTTGTCAGGTTTGTTGAAGATCAGATGGTTGTAGATGTGTGGTGTTATTTCTGAGATGTCTGTTCTGTTCCATATATGCCTGTTTTGGTACCAGTACCATGCTGTTTTGATTATTGTAGTATAGCTTGAACTCAAGTAGTATGATGCCTCCAGCTTTGTTCTTTTTGCTCAGGATTGTCTTGGCTATATGGGTTCTTCTTTGATTCCATATGAAATTTAAAGATTTTCTAATTCTATGAAGAATGTCAATGATAGTTTGATGGGAATAACATTGAATCTATAAATTACTTCGGGCAGTACGGCCATTTTCGCGATATTGATTCTTACTATCCATGAGGATGGAATGTTTTTCCATTTGCTTGTGTCCTCTCTTATTTCCTTGAGCAGTGGTTTGTAGTTCTGCTTGAAGAGGTCCTTCACATCCTTGTTACCTGTATTCCTAGGTATTTTATTCTTTTTGTAGCACCTGTTGAATGGGAGTCATGATTTGGCTCTCTGCTTGTATATTGTTGGTGTAGAGGAATGCTTGTGATTTTTGCACATTGATTTTGCATCCTGAGACTTTGCTGAAGTTGCTTATCAGTTTATGGAGTTTTTGCGCTGAGATGATGGAGTTTTCTAAATATAAAATAATGCCATGTTCAAACAGAGACAGTTTGACTTCCTCTTTTCTTTTTTGAATACCTTTTATTTCTTTCTCTTGTCCAATTGTCCTGGCCAGAACTTCCAATACTATGTTTTATAGGATTGGTGAGAGAGGGCATCCTTGTCTTGTACTGGTTTTCTGCTTCCAGCTTTTGCCCATTTAGTATGATATTGGCTGTGGGTTTGTCATAAATAGCTCTTATTATTTTGAGATATGTTCAATCAATACCTAGTTTATTGAGCGTTTTTAACATGAAGGGATACTGAATTTTATCCAAGGGCTTTTCTGGTTCTATTCAGATAATCACGTGGTTTCTGTCTTTGGTTCTGTTTATGTGATGGATTATGTTTATTGATTTGCATATTTTGAACCAGCCTTGCATCCCAGGGATGAAGCCTACATGATTGTGTTGGATAAGTTTTTTGATGTGCTGGATTTGGTTTGGCAGCATTTTATTGAGGATTTTCACATCAGTGTTCATCAGGGATATTGGCCTGAAGTTTTTTTGTTGTTGTTGTGTTTCTTCCTGGTTTTGGTATCAGGATGATGCTGGCTTCATAAAATGAGTTAGGGAGGAGTCCCTCCTTTTCAGTTGTTTGGAATAGTTTCAGAAGGAATGGTAGCGGCTCCTCTTTATACTTCAAAGAGGTCTGCTCTTAGTTTGCTCTTGCCTCTCTAGCTCTTTAAATTGTGATTTTAGGGTGTCAATTTGAGATCTTTCTAGCTTTCTGATGTGGGCATTTAGTGCTGTAAAGTTCCCTCGTAACACTGCTTTAGCTGTGTCCCAGAGATTCTGGTAAGTTGTCTCTTTGTTCTCACTGGAGTCAAAGAACTTGATCTCTGCCTTAATTTCATTATTTACCCAGGAGTCATTCAGGAGCAGATTGTTCAATTTCCGTGTAATTGTATGGTTTTCAGTGAGTTTCTCTAATCCCGCGTTCTAATTTGATTGCACTGTGGTCTGAGAGACTGTTTGTTATGATTTTTGTTCTTTTGCGTTTGGTAAGGAGTGTTTTACTTCCAGTTATGCGGTCGATTTTAGAATAAGTGCCATGTGGCACCGAGATGAATGTACATTCTGTTGATTTGGGGTGGAGAGTTCTGTAGGTGTCTATTAGGTCCACTTGATCCAGAGCTGAGTTCAAGTCCTGAATATGGTTATTAATTTTCTCTCTCGTTGATCTGTCCAGTATTTACAGTGAGGTGGTAAAGTCTCTCACTATTATTGTGTGGGAGTCTAAGACTCTTTGTAGGTCTCTAAGAACTTGTGTTATGAATTTGGGTGTCCTGTACTGGGTGCATATATACTTCAAATAGTGAGCTTTTCTTTTTGAATTGTTCCGTTTACCATTATGTAATGACCTTCTTTTGTCTTTTCTGATCTTTGTTGGTTTAAATTCTGTTTTGTCAGAGACTAGGATTGCAACCCCTGCTTTATTTTGCTTTCCATTTGCTTGGTAAATTTTCCTCCATCCCTTTATTTTGAGCTTATGTGTGTCTTTGCACATGAGATCAGTCTCCTGAATACAGCACTCTGAAGGAGGTTCACTCTTTCCAGTTTGCCAGTCTGTGTCTTAATTCGGGCATTTGGCCCATTTGCATTTAAAGTTAATATTGTTATGTGTGAATTTGATCCTGTCATCATGACGCTATCTGGTTATTTTCCACACTAGTTGATGCAGTTTCTTCATAGTGTCATTGGTCTTTATATTTTGGTGTATTTTTGCGATAGCTGGTACTGGTTTTTCCTTTCCATATTTAGTGCTTCTTTCAGGAGCTCTTGCAAGGCAGGCCTGGTGGTAACAAAATCCCTTAGCATTTGCTTGTCTGGAAAGGATTTTATTTCTCCTTCGCTTATGAAGCTTAGTTTGACTGGATATGCAATTCTGGGTTGAAAATTCTTTTCTTTAAGAATGTTGAATATTGGCCCCTAGTCTCTTCTGGCTTCTGATTGGCTTCCTTTGTAGGTGACCTGGCCTTTCTTTCTGGCTGCTCTTAACATTTTTTCCTTTATTTTGACCTTGGAGAATCTGATGATTAAGTGTCTTTGTGTTGATCTTCTTGTGGAGTATCTTAGTAGTGTTTTCCGTATTTCCTGAATTTCAGTGTTGGCCTGTTTTGCTATGTTGGGGAAGTTCTGCTGGATAATATCATGAAGTGTGTTTTTTAGCTTGTTTCTGTTCTCCCCATCTCCTTCAGGTACTCCAGTCAATTGTAGATTCAGTCTTTTCACGAAGTCCCATATTTCTTGGAGGCTTTGTTCATTCCTTTTCATTCTTTTTTCTCTAGTCTTGTCTGCATGCCTTATTTTTGCAAGATGGTCTTCAAACTCTGATATCCTTTCTTCTGCTTTGTTGATTTGGCTATTGATACTTGTGTATGCTTCACGAAGTTCTCAAGTGGTGTTTTTTCTCTCCACCAGGTCATTTATGTTCCTCTTTAAAGTGGTTATTCTAGTTAGGAGCTCCTTTAACCTTTTATCAAGGTTCTTAGCTCTTTGCATTGAGTTAAAACATGCTCCTTTAGCTCAGCATAGTTTTTTATTACCCATTTTCTGAAGCTTACTTCTATCACTTTGTCTGTCTCATCCTCTGTCTAGTTCTGCGCCCTTGCTGGAGAGACGTTGCGATTATTTGGAGGAGAAGTGACAGTCTGTCCTTTCGGGTTTTCAGCATTTTTTCATTGATTCTTTCTCATCTTTGTGAGTTTGTCCAGTTTGATCTTTGAGGCTGCTGACCCATGGATGGGTCAGCTGTTGTTGTTGCTTTCTGTTTCTTTGTGTTTTGTTGTTGTTGTTGTTGTTGTTGTTGTTGTTTCAGTTGTCAGATCCCTCTTCTGTAGGGCCACTGCAATTTGCTGGGGGTTCACTTCAGGCCCTATACATGTGGTTTGCTCCCGTGCCTGGAGATGTCACTCAAGGAGGCTGCAGAACAGCAAAGATCGGTGCCTGCTCCTTCTTCTGGGATCTCTGACCTTGAGGGGCACCAGCCTATGCCAGTAGGATTGCTCCTGTATAGGGTGTCTGACAACCCCTGTTGGAGGGTCTCACCCAATTAGGGGCATGGGGAACAGGACCCCCTTTTTTTTTAGACGGAGTCTCGCTATGTTATCACCAGGCTGGAGTGCAGTGGTGCCATCTTGGCTCACTGCAACCTCTGCCTCCCAGGTTCAAGGGATTCTTCTGCCGCAGTCTCCCAAGTAGCTGGGATTACAAGCATGTGCCACCACGCCCAGCTAATTTTTGTATTTTTAGTAGAGACAGGGTTTCACCATGTTGGCCAGAATGGTCTTGATCTCCTGACCTCGTGATCTGCCTGCCTCGGCCTCCCAAAGTGCTGGGATTACAGGCGTGAGCCACCATCTGCGCCCGGCTGAACAGGACCCATTTAACGAAGCACTTTGACTGTCCATTGGTGGAGGGGTTATGCTTTACTTGGGGGAAGCGTGTTGTCTGGGCTTCCCGGATTCCTCAGAACCACCAGGAGGAAAGGCTAAGTTTGCTGGTCTGCAGAGACTGCTGCCACCCTTTTCTCTAGGGGCTCAGGCCCCTACCCCAAGGAGCTGAAATGGCTTAGACAGCAGACAGCTGTAGCTGTGGTGCTGGTTGCCCCTCCTGTAGGGAGCTCAGTAGGCTTCAGCAGATTCCAGCTGAAAGGCTATTGAGAATCTGCAGAGCTCTGGGGTTGGGACGCTAGGGCCCAGTGGCATGGGTTTGCAAGTTGGATCTTCTGATCCATGGGTTGCGCAGTTCTGTGGAAAAACCAGGGTTTCCCCAGCTGGGTGGAATGCTCACTCACTGCCTCCCTTGGCTGTGGGGAGGGTGTTCGCCTGCCCCTGTGGCTCTCAGGTGGGCTGCCATACCACACTGTTCTTCCTTCCTCTTCATGGATCACACAAGCTTTCTGGTCAGTTCTGATGAGATAACCTGGATACCTTAATTGCTGGTGAGGGATTCACAGTCTTATTATGGTTCTTTTCAATAGGAGCCTCCGAACGTGGCTGTTTCTACTCTGCCATCTAGATAGTCTTAATCAGATTAAGGAATTTCCCTTTTTCCTAGGTCGCTGAGAGTTTTTTTTCATAAATGGATATTGAATTTTATTATTTTTTTAATTATTGAAATTATAGTTTATTTTCTTCTTTGAAAGAGAAATACATATGTAGTGAATTACATTGATTGCATTCTTGAAATATTAAACCTTCCATGTATTCATTTCAATCACTTAGCTGAGATATATTTTGTAATAACTGGCTTTAATGTGCTAATTTTGTGCTTGGGACTTTCACATAAGTGATTATGAAAGAGATTATCTTCTAATTTTGTTTTTGGCTTGTGTTGATATCAGGGTTATTTTGGGAGGGCTGACATTTTTCTGTTTTCTGGAAGAGTTTCTAAAAGCTTGGTTTTATTTCTTCAGTATATATAACTGGTTGTATTTTTTTTCTTTTCAATCTTACATTTTTTTCTTGTGTTATTGTAGTGGCTAGGATCTCTAGTACAATATTGAATAGAAGTGGTTTGAGTGAATATCCCTGGTTAGTTGAGAATTATTAGGATGATAGCCTTCAGTACTGTAATGTTATAAGCATTTTAAGTGCTAGGTGTTATTTATTGGCTACTTTTATTCATAAAAGTTCCACATGTTGTCCAGGCTGGTCTCGAACTCCTGACCTCAGGTGATCCACCTGTGTCTACCTCCCAAAGTGCTAGGATTACTGGTGTGAGCTACTGCGCCCGGCCGAGTTTAGTTTTTAATCATACATTTGTGTTGAATTTTTAAATCAAATTTATCTATTGAAAAGGTTATATAGTTTTATCCATCAGTCTGTGTAGAGATGGTAAAATGTTAATCCAACATTGCATTTGAGGGATAGTATCCTTTCTGTATATTGCTGTATTCATTTTCTGTTTTTAAAAGGATTTTTGCATCTCTACTCATGGAAAATACTGGTCAGGGTCTATACTTCTGTTTTCATTTAATGTCCTTGGTCATTTGGTTTCAGGATTAGCTCACTTCATAAAGTAAGTTGAGAATTTAAATAGTTGACAGTGTTTACCAGTCATATTATCTGTGGCTAGAATCCTGGGTTGGAGTGTGTTATTTATGTTTCTATTGGTGGTGGGAGGGTAGACATGACATGCAATAAACGGCACATTTTAAATTTATGGTTTTATGTATTATTCATTGTGAAATTTTAACTACATGGAAGATGGTGAACCTATCCATCACACTCTACAAGTTTCCCCTCAATTTTTTTGTGATTCTGGGTAATCTTTCCCTTTTGTTCTCCCTTATCTCCATCTATCACCAAACTGTATTTTCTTTTTCCCACCATGATCAGTTTGCATTTTCTAGAGCTTTATGTAAATAGATAGTTACAAGAGAAAGTCATTTTTTTCTGGCTTCCTTCACTCAGCGTAAGTATTTGGAGGTTTTTCATATAAAGTTTATTCTTTTTTGTTGTTCATTCATATTCCATTATATGAATATATTCACTTGATCATAGACATTTGGTTGTTTCTAGCTTTTGGCTATTACAAATAAAATGTACATGTGTAAGTCTTTGTATAGACATTTACTTTTTTATTCATTTCAGTAAATACCTTTGAATGAAATGGCTAGATCATTGGGTAGCTGTATGTTTAACTTTTTAAGAAACTGCTAAATTGTTTCCCAAAGTGGTTGTTCTCATTAACAGTGTATGAAGGTTCAGTTTTTTCAGATCCTTACCCACATTTGTTATGTTTGGTCTTTTAAATTTTAACCACTGTAAAAGTTATCTAGTTGTATCTTATTATAATTTTAATTTGCATTTTCCTGTTGACTAGTAATATTGAAGATATTCTCAGGTTTTTTTTTTTTTTTACCATATGTATATCTTTTTTTTGGTGAACTGTCTATTCAAACGTTTTATCCTTTTATAAAATTGAGTTTTTTCCTTATTGTTGAGATTTGAGAGTTCTTTATATATTCAGAATGCAAGTAAGACATATGCTTGTAAATATTTACACACAGTCTTTGACATCTTTTCATTCTCATAGCAGTGTCTTTCACATCTATCTTGAGACTTATTCCTAAGCATTTTTATATTTTACATGTTATTTTAATTGGCATTTTAAAATGTTTCATTTAATTTTATTTTCCATTTGTTTGTTGGTAGTATGTAGAAATACAATTGATTTTTGTATATTGACCTGGTATTCTGCAACTATGCTAAACATACTTATAGTTCTAGCAGCTTTTGTGTAGTTTTGGGGAGCAAATAGGGTCCTGATAGAGAGATGGCTTTATGGAAGAAGTACAAGGACCCTTATGGGCCAGGTTAGGAGATGTAAGGAGATTCCCCAGGATTTGATCCCCACTGTTTTTGTCTAAGTGTTGGATATATGGAGTGGGTGTGGAGGGAATTACCCCACTGCCCTACCTGTTAATGAATGTTTAGAGGTTAAGCAGAGGGTTCAGGCAAGCTGCCTAAACCCTCGGTTGTTGTTCACACTTACCCATGTGATAGAAAAAGTGAAGGTTATCCTGACAATGTGGTAATAAGTCCTGTGCCTCTACTCAAAAGGCAGTATTGCTATGGCTGCATAAAGGATCCCTGAGGCTGAAGTAACATATGTCAGCAATGAGGATACAGGCCTTTAGGTAAACTAATGTATTAGTCCATTTTCACACTGCTGATAAAGACATACCTGAGACTGGGCAATTTACAAAAGAAAGAGATTTAATGGACTTACAGTTTGATATGGCTGGAGAGGCCTCACAATGATGGCAGAAGACAAGGAGGAGCAAGTCACATCTTACATGGATCATGGCAGGCAAAGAGTGAACCTGTGTAGAAAAACTCCCATTTTTAAAACCATCAGACCTCATGAGAACTCATTCATTATCATGAGAACAGCACGGGAAATACCTTCCTCCCCAATAATTCTGTCACCTCCCACTAGGTTCTTCCCATGACACATGGGAATTGTAGGAGTTACAATTCAAGATGAGATTTGGCGGAGGGGACACAGCCAAACCATATCAGTCTATCTCTGACCGCTCTCAAATCTCATATCCTCACATTTCAAAACCAGTCATGCCTTCCCAACAGTCCCCCAAAGTTTTAACTCATTTCAGCTTTAACTCAAAAGTCCACAGTCCAAAGTCTCACCTGAGACAAGGCAAGTCCCTTCTGCCTATAAGCCTGTAAAATCAGAAGCAACTTAGTTACTTCCTAGATACAATGGAGGTACAGGCATTGGGTAAATACAGCCATTCCAAATGGGAGAAATTGGCCAAAACAAAGGGGCTACAGGCCCCATGCCAGTCCCAAATCCAGCAGGGCTATCAAATCTTTTTTTTTGAGAGAGAGAGTCTAACTCTGTCGCCCAGGCTGGAGTGCACTGGCGTGATCTTGGCTCACTGCAAGCTCTGCCTCCCGGGTTCACGCCATTCTCCTGCCTCAGCCTCCTGAGCAGCTGGGACTACAAGCATCCGCCACCAAGCCCAGCCAATTTTTTTTGTTGTTGTTGTATTTTTAGTAGAGTTGGGGTTTCACTGTGTTAGCCAGGGTGGTCTCGATTTCCTGACCTCATGATCCGCCTGCCTCGGCCTCCCAAAGTGCTGGGATTACAGGCATGAGCCACTGCACCCAGCCAATTTTTTTTTTTTCGTATTTGTAGTAGAGATGGGATTTCACCATGTTAGCCAGGATGGTCTCTGTCTCCTGACCTCGTGATCCACCTGCCTTGGCCTCCCAAAGTGCTGGAATTACAGATGTGAGCCACAGCGCCTGGCCAGGGCTGTCAAATCTTTTTTTTTTTTTTGAGACAGAGTCTCCCTCTGTCGCCCAGGCTAGAGTGCAATGGCACGATCTCGGCTCACTGCCAGCTCCACCCCCTGGGTTCACACCATTCTCCTGCCTCAGCCTCCTGAGTAGCTGGGACTACAGGCACCCGCCACCATGCCCAGCTAATTTTTTGTATTTTAGTAGAGACGGGGTTTCACCATGTTAGCCAGGATGGTCTCGATCTCCTGACCTTGTGATCCACCGCCTCGGCCTCCCAAAATGCTGGGATTACAGGCGTGAGCCACCGCACCCAGCCGGCTGTGAAATCTTAAAGCTCCAAAATGATCTCCTTTGACTCCATGTCTCATGTCTGGGTCATGCTGATGCAAGAGGTGGGTTCTCATGGTCTGGGCAGCTCCACCCCTGTGTCTCTGCAGGATACAGCCTCCATCCCAGCTGCTTTCATTGGCTAGTAGTGAGTGTCTGTGGCTTTTGCAGGCACATAGTGCTGTCGGTGGATCTGCCATTATGGGGTCTGGAGGATGGTGGCCCTTTCTCACAGTTCCACTAGGTTGGAGCCCCAGTAGGAACTCCATGTGGGTGATTCAACCCTACATTTCTTTTCTGCACTGCCCTAGCAGAGGTTCTTCATGAGCGCCCCACCCCTGCAGCAAACTTCTGCCTGGACATCCAGGTATTTACATACATCCTGTGAAATCCAGGTGGAGGCTCCCAAACCTCAGTTCTTGACTTCTATGCACTAGCAGGCTCAACACCACATGAAAGCTGCCAAGGCCTGGGGCTTGAACCCTCTGAACGCATGGCCTGAGCTTATACTGGCCCCTTTCAGTCATGGCTGGAGCAGCTGGGATGCAGGGCACCACCTTTCTGGACTGCACACACCATGGGGACCCTTGGCCCGGCCCACAAAACCATGTTTTCCTCCTAGGCCTTTGAGCCTGTGATGGGAGGGGCTGCCATGAAGACCTGTGACATGTCCTGGAGACATTTTCCCCATTGTCTAGGGGATTAACATTCAGCTCCTCATTACTTTTGCAAATTTCTGCATCCGGCTTGAATTTCTCCTCAGAAAATGGGATTTTCTTTTCTTTTGAATTGTCAGGCTACAAGTTTTCCAAACTTTTATGCTCTGTTTCCCTTTTAAAACTGAATGCCTTTAACAGCACCCAAGTCATGTCTTGAATGCTTTACTGCTTAGAAATTTCTTCCGCCAGATACCCTAAATCATCTCTCTCAAGTTCAAAGTTCCACAGATCTCTGGGGCAGGGGCAAAAAGCTGCCAGTCTCTTTGCCAAAACATAGCAAGAGTCACCTTTGCTCCAGTTTCCAACAAGTTCCTTATCTCCTTGTGAGACCACCTCAGCCTGTACCTTTTTGTTCATATCACTATCAGCATTTTTGTCAAAGCCATTCAACAAATCTCTAGGAAGTTCCAAACTTTCCCAGATTTTCCTGTCTTCTTCTGAGCCCTCCAAACTGTCCCAATTTCTGCCTGTTATCCAGTTCCAAACTCGCTTCCACATTTTCATGTATGTTTTCAGCAGCACCCCATTCTACTGTTACCAATTTACTGTATTAATCCATTTTCATGCTGCTGATAAAGACATACCTGAGACTGGGCAATTTATAAAAGAAAGACGTTTAATGGACTTACAGTTCTTCATGACTGGAGAGGCCTCACAATCATGGCAGAAGGCAAAGAGGAGCTTGTATGGCAGTGGACAAAGTCACCTCTTATATGGCAGTGGACAAAGAGAGAACTTGTGCACGGAAACTCCCATTTTTAAAACAATCAGATTTCATGAGACTCATTCACTATAACGAGGACAGCACACGAAAGACCCACCCCCATAATTCAATCACCTCCGACCAGGTTCCTCCCAAGACATGTGGGAATTGTAGGAGTTACAATTCAGGATGAGATTTGGGTAGGGACACAGCCAAACCATATCAACCAGCAACCTTGGAAGTTAGTTTGCTTGATCATGTGACTGGCTGCTCAAAGCTGAAAGCAAATACAAAGCCTACTAAAAATACAAAAATTGGCTGGGTGTGGTGATGCGCACCTGTAGTCCCAGTTACTTGGGATGCTGAGGCACGAGAATCACTTGAACCCAGGAGTTGGAGGTTGCAATAAGCTGAGATTGTGCCACTGTGCTCCAGCCTGTGTGATGGAGTGAGACTCTGTTTCAAAAAAAAAAAAAAAAAGCAAAGTCATGCTTATTGGTGTATGTGCCACTTTCTCAGTTTGTGTCCTCTCATCCTGCCATCCCCCTTTTACCCTGACATCAGCTGCCTCAAGGAGAAAACTAAGTGCCCTGGAGAAATTTTAAAGAAGAGGAGGGACCTGAACTTTCATGGCTTTATTGGATACGGGTTACCAGATCACCATCCTTGGTCCCATGTGGGAAGGGAAAGCTGAACCCAGGGCTTGCCAAAAGGGCTGAAGATGAAGGGGAAGAGCTACCGTAATATTTCACCTCCTTGAGCGAGGTTGCTTTCCAAATATCAGAAGCTACATGAGGGAGGAAACAACTGCAGGGTTTGGACACCAACCCTGGAGCGAGCAGCCAAAGGAGAGAAAAAGTCTACACAGTGCTCCTCATGTCCTTATCGTCCTTTTCCACTCCCAGTACTCTCTGCTCCCCAGATTTTCAGCCTGGAGATATTACAGGCATTTTGTGGCCATTGTAAGCTGTCACATACCAACACTCTGTAGATTGTCAAATTTATGAATGTACCATTTCATAATTTCTGGAAACATGTTTTCTCTTAGTACAGTTCATTAATATGGCATAAGACATGTTTACTGGCAGACTCAAATATCTTAATTTCCTCTGTAATAAGAAGAACTAAATTACTATAGCCCTTGACATGTGCCTGTGAGACACCTTGGTCCATGTTTTAGTATAGGATCTGTATCTGAATTCAAATGCTAGATTTGAGGAAAGTTTACCAAGGGATATGATGTTAAATTGACCTTGTGGGTAAAGCCCTTGGACTGATTTCATGTACAAAGTTTACTCTATTAAATAAACGGTTGGGTCTGGTTCTCTGATAGCTTAAGTGAAAAGCTAATGGTGTCCACTGGGTGGCAGCCACCCTCCAGCTCCAAGGACAGTCTAAAAGATTAACTGGTAAGGGCTGATCCAGCACAATGGGCTGAATTAAAAGCCATTTTCTTGGACCAGGGGTTGAGAGACTTCAGTCTGTGTGCCAAATTTGGCTACAACCTGTTTTTCTATTGCTCTTAACTTGGGAGGATTTTTACATTTTTTAAAGCATTGGGGGAAAAAGAATACACACTCGAGACTGTATGGGGCTTGCAAAGCCAAAACTATTTACTATCTGCTCTTTTCAGAAAACAAGTTTTCTAACTCCTACCTTAGACAGTATTCCTAAGGATTAAGTTATGATATCTTTTTCCTGAGTGTTGAGCTCTTGCCAGTTACTTCACTTGGGTAGTAATAGTAGATTACAGAGACACCCCTCCATGGAGACATAAGCTATGAACTGCCATTTGGAAGGGCTGGGTCACTCATGTTGATGCCTAGAGTAAGTGCCTGTTTTTACAATTAGTCTGAATGGAATCAAGCTGCTGGTCAAGCCTGCACTTGTTAGTGCCTTTCAATCTGGAAACTTGTCTTTTTTTTTTCTTCTTCTTCTTTTTGAGGCAGGGTCTTGCCCTGTCACCAGGTTGCAGTGCCGTGGTACAAGATGGTCACTATAGCCTTGACCTCCCAGTCTCAAGCAATCCTCTCTCCTTAGCCTCCCATGTAACTGGAACTACAAACACGCACCACCACACCTAATTTTATAATTTTTTTTGTAGAGATGGGGTCTCACTATGTTGCCAAGGGTCTCGAACTCCTGGGCTCAAGTGATCCTCCTGCCTTGGTCTCCCAGAGTGCTAGGATTACACTCATGGGCCACCATGCCCGGCCATTGTCTTTCATTTTTGGAAAATTTTCATATATTATTTACTTGATCAGCCCCTCCCTTCTTTTTTCTTGTTTTGTTTTTCTGGAATTTCTGTTTGGATGTTAGAGTTTCTCAATTTCCCCCCCAATTTTCTTAACTTTTCTTTCCTATTGTCTGCCTTTTGTCCTACTTCTTGGTAGTTTCTTTTCCCTACCTTTGTTTTCAAACCTTCTAATACAGTTTATGTTTCATTTACATTTTTAAATTCCAAGAATTCTTCCTCCAATGCCTGTTTGTAATAATACCCTGTTCTTATGTCAAGTACACAATTTGTCAGTCTCCATCTAATAAAATCACAGTGTGGTTTTTTAAAGACTATCCTGTTTCTTGCATTGTTTATTCCCAAATCCTTTTTGTTTGTTACTGCGTTTAGTTTAATCTGTGCTATTTATGATGCAAGCTTTCTTCACATATCTTGTGATTCTTATATGCAGATTTATATTTAATAGGGAGGCAATAAATATGAGTTGGCTTTTCTATGTAATAGGACAGACCTTATAACCCAGTGGACTTCATTGTAGGGTTATTAGGTAGGTATCCAGAGGTACTCATAAATGTCACTATCATAGGGTATTTTCTCTTGGGCTGTTTAGTTCCTTCTGAGAAAAACTTCTAACTTCCTACCTGAATGGTGTAAACTTGTCTGGCAGTGTTATTTTAGCCATGTGATGGAGAAGTCTGGGATTCTCACCATTTAGTATGTTAACTTTCAATTAATACCCCTGTTTTTCATAAGGTGCCTCTCCTCTACCATCTATTATGCTTAGATAATTATAGAGAACCAGAATCTGTTTAGCAAGGGCTGAAATTTATGTTCTATCTTATAGATAGGAAAAGTAAATGGAGCCTAAAATGCAGATATAAGTGCATAAAAGTTATTCTGTTAATTCTTTTCTCTATATTAAATATGATGTTTCTCCAAATTTTGATGTTTTATTTGAAGCTATAATAAACTTTGTTCTAAGGCATTCGCATTCATTTAAGTAATTGGATTTATTTTATGAAACATTCTCATTCTGATCAAAAGTTTCACCGAAGGATGAAGATTTAACAGAAGTGCTAATAGTAATATATTTGAGTTGAATTTTAGGTAACATGTTAGAAAGAAGATAACTTAATATTTTGAGGATATTTTCCATTTAAATAAAAACAGCAAGAACCAATGTATTAAATTGAATGCTGTGGTTCTAGTTATTGTTTTTTGGATGTATTTAATAATTTCTAATGTCTTTTTGGCTTAACACTGGACCTCACAGCTAGGTAATGAGGATGGAAGTAGTATATTTGCCTTTCTATGAATGCCATACCATAAGATTTTTCAGGATATTTTTGTAGTTAAGAAGATAGCATATGAGTAGAATGATAGATAATTCAATTTGAGGTACTTGTAACTGAATTGGATTCATGTCTACTGGAGATGAGATTCTCATGGAAAATCAACAGCTGATAATGTAAATGAAGAACTTTGTGATCCCACAAATTATAAAACAGTGCAGTTATCATTTAGGTTTTAAGTTTTGACTGCCAGAGATTTGCTTTATTGGGATTTGCTTTATTGGGAATGCCTATATTTCAGTGTTAGGATTATTATAATTGACTATAGATCTTTTATATAAAATATTCTCATTTGGGGGAATAGAGGATAGATAGCAATATATGACTCTTACCTTAAAATTGATATAAATCTAATGAATACCCATATAATTACTATTTAACTTAAGAAATAAAACATTACAGATAAAATGGAAGTCATCTATGAATCTCTTACCTATACCATTCACCTTTATCATTCTCTTCCCAGTAGTAACCCTTATTCTGAATTTGTTGTTTTATATTCCCTGCTTGTTTCACAATTTTACTCTTTTTCTCACATCCAGAATAAATGTAGTCTTGTTTTACGTATCTTAAACTATATTTGAATAGTATCAAACTGGAACATGCTTCCCCCCGCCCCCAACATTGTTTCTCAGATACATTCGTTGATGGATCTAGTTCTTTATTTCAACTGTTGAAGAGTATTTCATTGCATGAATGTATCATAATTTATTATTAATTCCTCTATTGCTTGTTTCATAATTTTTACTCTTGTGAAGAGTGCTTCAAAGAATCATGAATAGGTGAAAATTTCCTTGAGGTATGTATCTAGGTATAGAATGGCCAGCATATAGTATATAAACTTTTAAACATTTTACTAATTTTTTTGAATCGTTCTTTAAAGTAGTCCCATCAGTTTACTGTTTCATGAGAAATGTATGAGGTTTCACAAAGACTTGATATTGTTAGACTTAAAGTACTGATAATCTGATGTGCGTAGATTATATTACATTGAATTATTTTGCGTTTTTTGGTATTAGGATATTTTTAAAATGAAGAGCAAATTATATGTTCTCTCTTTGTCTGCTTTCACTAATAATGGTGTGCTTCTAATTACCTAGTCTGTTTTCCCATTAGTTCATAGTTTTATTAAAGAAATCTGTCTTCTACCTACGGTTAGATACACCACCCCATTATATAAAGTTAATTTGGTTAGGTTTATTTTGTGCTAAGCAACTAAATAGAAAATGGAATGTTTTTGTTGTCTTTTTGTGCCCTAAAAAGAGTCAGTCAGCTCTTGGTAGAGGAAAGAATTAAGCCTGTTGTCTAGGTGATAACAGTAGAATAATGCAGTGAGGGAGTGAAAAATCAGGGATCTAAGTTGTAGAAAATTCAGTTACTAACAGCAATTAATTGAATAAAGAAAATGCAAAGTTATGAAAAACACCAGTACTTTGATTATATTATCCTTATAGAATACAGTCATTCATTGCTTAATGATGGGGATGTGTTCTGAGAAATGCATTGTTAGGCAATTTTGTCATTTACAAACATCATGAAATATGCTTACACAAACCTAGGTGGTATAGCCTACTACCCACCTAGGCTGTATGGCATAGGCTATTGCTGTCAGGCTACAAACTATACAGGATGTTACTGTACTGAATGAATATTGTAGGCAGTTATAACACAATGGCAAATATTTATATATCTAAACATAGAAAAATGCTGTAAATATGTGGTATAAAAGATAAAAAGTGATATAGGGCACTTACCATGAATGGAGCTTGCAGGACTGGAGGTTGCTTCGGATAGGTGAGTGAGTGAATGGTGAAGGCCTAGGACTTTACCATACACCACTGTAGAGTTTTTAAACAATGTATACTTAACTACACTAAATATATTAAAAGATATTTTTCTTTCTTCAATAATAAATTTACTTTAGCTTACTTTAATTTTTTTAGTTTATAAACTTCTTGACTCTTTTGTAATAATGCTTAGCTTAAAACGTAAACATATTGTACAAAAATGTTTTATTTCTGGCAGGCATGTGGCTCACAGCTGCAATCCCAGTGCTTTGGGAGGGTGAAGCAGGAGGATTGCTTAATCCCAGGAGTTTGAAACCAGCATGGGGAAGATAATTACACCTTATCTATACAAAAAAATAATTTAAAAAATGAGCCAGGTGTGTTGGTGTACCCCTATAGTCCCAGCCACTCTGGAGGCTAAGGAGGAAAGATTGCTTGAGCACAGGAGTTTCAGGTTGCAGTGAACTCTGATCTCACCACTGCACTCCATCCAGCCTGGGAGACAGAGTAAGACCCCATCTCAAAAAAAAATACATATATATATATAAATATATATATTTATATACATATTTATATACGTATATAAATATATATTTATATACGTATATATATATTTATATACGTATATAAATATGTATATAAATATATATTTATATACGTATATAAATATATATTTATATACGTATATAAATATGTATATAAATATATATTTATATACGTATATAAATATGTATATAAATATATATTTATATACGTATATAAATATGTATATGTATATAAATATATATTTACATATATAAATATGTATATGTATATAAATATAAAACACGTGTGTGTTTCGTATCTTAAGTCTGTAAGTTTCTTTTCTATTTTATCCTTTTACTTTGTAAACTTCTTTGTTAAAAATTAAGACACAAACATTCATTAGTCTAGGCCTACACAGGGTCAGGATCATCAGTATCACTGTCTTCCACCTCCTTATCTTGTCTCACTAAATAACACCTGTGGAGCTGTCATCTTCTATGATAACAACACCTTTTTCTGAAATACTGCCTGAAGGAACTGCCTGAGGCTGTTTTAGTGTCAAGTTTTTTTTAATAAGTAGGGGTACACCCTAAAATAATGATGTAAAGCATAGTATAGTAAATGCAAAAACCAGTAACATAATCATTTATTATCATTATCAAGTGTTATGTAGTGTACATAATTGTGCTATAGTTTTTTTATATGATTGCCACTGCAGTAGGTTTGTTTATCCCAGCATCACCACAGTCATGTAGGAATGCCTTTTACTGCTACTTTATGATGGCTATGACATCACTATTTGATAGGAATTTTTCAGCTCCATTATAATGTTATGGACTCACCATCATATATGCAGTTTATTATTGACTGAAATATCATTATGCAGTGCATGACTTCAATTATACTCTATTTAATCTCCCTTCTAGGTCCTGATTTTTAAGGTAATTTGAAATCATTTTTTCTGCCTTTCTCTGTTACTATCTGAATTGCTTCCTAAGAAGATTAAATAAGAGTAAGGACTTTTTCCTGGATGTTAACTGTAACATCAGCATGTTATTTTAATTAAATTGGTTTATTAAATATAATGACATAGTTAAATATTGATGGGGGAAGGGAGTAGTCTGTATTACATCCAGAGGAGGGATGGTTCTACTGGAACTTACTGGACAGCTAGATGACAATATGAAGATCTAAGGAATGGGGAAGAGAAGAAAGGGATAAGATAAGAGATGCTGAAAGGTATTCTTAATAGACTTAAGTATTTTACTTGGGTTATGCTCTTTTCTATAATTTTCACTGGCTCATTAGAAGTAGAAAAGTTTATAAGTAGAGAATTTAATAGAAGAAAGGCAGGTAATGTTGTTGAGATGTGTGGGGTCAGATCTATCCTGAAATAAAAAAAATCTGATCACATTTCCTTAGTGATTTAAAATAGAAAAACAGGGCGATAGAAATAAATGTCAGAAGCAGAAATTGGAAGAAATAAAGAATGGCAAGTTTAATGTTGGCAATTGGTCATCCGAATCCTATTGTTGTTGTTGTTGTTGTTGTTTTTTGAGATGGAGTCTTGCTCTGTCGCCCAGGCTGTTGTGCAGTGGCGCGATCTCAGCTCACTGGAAGCTCCACCTCCCTGGTTCATGCCATTCTCCTGCATCAGTCTCCTGAGTAGCTGGGACTACAGGTGCCCATCACCACGCCTGGCTAATTTTTTGTATTTTTTAGTGGAAACGGAGTTTCACTGTGTTAGCCAGGATGGTCTCGATCTCCTGACCTCGTGATCCGCCTGCCTCGGCCTCCCAAAGTGCTGAGATTATAGGCGTGAGCCACTGCGCCCAGCCATCAGAATCCTATTTTAACTTATATTTGTAGATTTTCTTGTCATGCCAGTTAATTACATAGTCTGTTTCTGGTATTTCCTATATTGACTTGATCATAGCTGTCACTAACAAATACTTTTATCTTCGACCTATTTAATGTGTTATTTTTTTTCTTATATTTTATGGAGTGTTTACATGATCCCCTCTTACTTAACTTTAGTGGACTGTCAGGATTATTGTCCCATGCCCATTTTGCCTGTAGTTTTTCTTTAATTGCAGTCGTTCTTTTTTTTGTTTTTGTTTGTTTTTTTTTAGATGGAGTCTTGCTCTGTCGCCCAGGCTGGAGTGCAGTGGTGCTGTCGGCTCACTGTAACCTCCACCTCTTGGGTTCAAGCGAGTCTTCGTCCTCAGCCTCCTGAGTAGCTGGGATAACAGGCACTCACCACCATGCCTGGCTAATTTTTGTATTTTCAATAGAGACGAGGTTTCACCATGTTGGTCGGGCTGGTCTCGAACTCCTGACCTCATGATCCACCCACCTCGGCCTCCCAAAGTGCTGGGATTACAGGCATGAGCCACTGCGCCCGGCCGGCACAGTCGTCCTTTTTAACAGTGTTTATTTTAGCTCAAAACAAATGTATTTATTATTCTTGAGTTTCCTTTATTATTGCTGAATAACTTCAAGTAATTTTTGTTTTTTCCTCACTAGGTCTTTCTTTGCAAATATTACTTTTAGATAAGTTTGTATGAGTCTTAAAAAGCTCTTTCTATGTATAATTAAAACAAGGTAGCACCTTTATTTTGACTATGTAAATAATTCTATCTCATAGATTCAAAGCTAGCTTGTGTTTGCAGAAGACAGTATTGCCATAGTGAAGTAATTTTAAAGTAAAATTTGACAACTAGACTAGGTCTGTAGGAGGATTTTTTATTGTATTAAGGCTCATACTGTGCTAAGTATAATATTTTTTATTTTTTGATGAATTATATTAGAAATTAATTTTTATTTGTAGTTCTACTTTATATATTTTCTATATTAGAGAAATTTCCCACTAAAGAATCTTCATTAACATTTTTCTGCAAGTGATTTCCGAATGTTTCTAACCCTAAACAGTTTCCTATCATTGCTTCTAAACATTTTTTTCTTTTTAAATCTTGCTATTGCTTCGAATTCAGATTGTTTGAACTCTTTATTATCCTTCTCTTCTGCTACCTTGTTCCCAATCCAACTACCCTACCTAATTTCCTATTCGTATCATTGGTATTATTATTTTTCTGGTCAATAAAATAAATGTTTGTTGAAATTTACATTTTAATCCTGCTAGCTCTGAGATCTTTGGGAAATAATGTCTTCAAGTTTCATTATCTTTTCTATAAAGAGGGGAGAGCAATGTTTCATGACATGAGATTGGCAAAATGATTAGATTAAATGAGATAGTATAAGTGATGCACTTGGTACAGTGCCTGTCTCTTAGCAAATGATAGTTCCCTTGTAGGTATATGGGATCAAAAGCTCACAGTTGTTTTTGATACCTTTCTTCTCTAAACCCTCTGTATTGCATTTTTCATCAAATTTTGATAATCCCAGCTTTATAATGTTCACATATATTTGATTTTATTGTATTCTCTTAGCTGAAATATTGATCCAGGCGCAGATTTGCAGTACATTAATGTAAAGGTTGACTTCCTTACAGATTTGTCTCCATACTTTCCTTTCTTACAATACATTCTTTTTTTTTTTTTTTGCGATGGAGTTTTGCCCTGTCACCCAGGCAGAGTGCAGTGGTGTGCTCTCGGCTCACTGCAACCTCCTCCTCCCAGGTTCAAGTGATTCTTCTGCCTCAGCCTCCTGAGTAGCTGGGACTGCAGGTGTGCGCCACCACACCCTGCTAATTTTTGTATTTTTAGTAGAGACGGGGTTTCACCATGTTGGCCAGGCTGGTCTCCAACTTCTGACCTCGTGATCCGCCTGCCTGGGCCTACCAAAGTGCTGGGATTACAGGTGTGAGCCACCGCGCCCGGCCCCTTATAATACATTCTGCGTATTCCAGTCAGATGACTTTTTCTAACATTCCACGTTTGTTATGCCATGTATCTGCTAAGAAAGAACAACAACAAAAAAGGAATTGTTCCTTATTGTCTTACTTCACTTAGTGGAACCATCCATTCCATCCAGTTTGGTCTGCTTACTCAAAGACTATTACCATTCTTCTTTCTGTGCCCTTGCTCAGGCCAGGCCTTCTTCACAATGTCATTCGAAATGTACAATGTTTCTTGCACTTATTTCCAATTTAATTGTTTACTGCCTTGTGTAGTTCTTATATTACTGTCTTCTGTCAATATTAAATTTAATCATATACTGTCACATCATAGTTTTGTTTTATTTTCTACTGTAATTTAACTTTCTGATTAGGCCATTTTCTTTTCTAAGGTATAAATTCTCCTATACTTCTAATCTTCTTTGAATTCATTCTGTTATTCTATGTATATACTTCAATTTCTTCTAAGAAAAACAGCACAATTTGAGTTTGAAATTTACTTTTAAAATTATAATTAATGAACATAGTACTTTATTAAGGAATCAACAAAAAGTGTTTTGTTCAACTGGCAGGCAAACTTTTCTATTTCCATAAATCAGTTTTACCAAACTTCAACCTTATATAAATGGAATTTTGCATTTTACTGTATACTCTTTCTGTTTGGCTTCATTTTAGTTTTTTGAGATTTATCTATATTGTGCTGTATAAAATAAGTACTTCATTCTTTTTTATTGCTGAATAGTATTCCAGTGTATGAGGATTTTACAATTTTATACATTCTCAGTTTAAGGGACAGCTAGATTTTTAATGATTTTTTGCTGTTACTAATAGGGTTGCAGTGAATATTCCTGTACATATATTTTTGGGTACGTATGTTTTCATTTCTTTTGAATAAATACTTAAGTGTGACTTGCTGGATTATATGGTAAGTTAAACGTCTTTGTCCAGACTGTCACAAAGGTGGTGCTGTACTCTTCCCATTGTATCCCATCAGATTGCTTATTATTTTGGGTTTCTCTCATTACTAATGATGTTTAAAGATTTAAATGTATGACTTGAGACTGTCAAACTACTAAAAGAAAACATTGCAGGATGCTTTAAGACATTGGTTTGGGAAAAGATTTAGTTTCTGGGTTTTCTTTCTGTTTTTTTAAATAATATCTATCTCTGTTTAATTTCTCATTCAGGTCATGAATTGTTTTCCTGGTTTTAAAATTATTTATATGTGTTCTTTTGTATCTTGTAGAGTTTCCTTAGGATCATTATTATAAACTCATTTTCAGGCATTTGACATATTTTCTTTTCTTTGGGGTCTGTTACTGGAGAATTATTGTGTTGTTTTGGAGGTGTCATGTTTCCCTGCCTTTTCATATTTCTTGTTCCCTTACATTGATATTTGCACATCTGGTGTAACTGTCACTTCTAATTTTATGGAGTAGCTTCTGTAAGGAAAAACTTTTTCCTGTAGATGTAGCTATAATGTTTGTTGGGTAGAATGTTTTCGCATTGGTTCTCGGTGATTGCAGTGGTGTAGTTTTTGTATGATACTTCACCTGTAATCAACAACTGCAGTGTCTGTGATTCCCTTAATGGCGGAGCCTGCAGTTGTTTGTGGAGATTGTGGTGAGACTTTGGTGGGGAAGGGGTCATCAGCCAGACTGATCCTCAGGCCTCTAGGTGTCACATGGGGGCACCAACAGTGGTGGTTGTGTGTCCTGGGTGAGCCAATCTTCAGGTCCTAGGTGGGGAGCCAGTGGTAGCAGTGTCAGGCCCTTCCTGATTGGCCCTCGCATCCCTGGGCCGGGCTACACAGATTCTGGTAGTGGCACTGGTGGGTTGGTCTTCAGGTGCCCAGGCATCAGTGTGTGTTGGTGACTGGCCAGTCTGGCTGGTCCCCAGGCTCCTGGGTGAGGCGCACAGGAACCAGCTATAAGATTGCTTTTTTTTAAATTAAATATTAAGAGCCTTTCTTAAGCTGTGTGATGTGGCTTTCTTCACTCCTGCTGCTGATTTACCACCATTGTTTATTAGATTGGGACAAGATCACTAACTACTATTAGATATGTACCCCATTTTTACTGTATATTGCTGTATAACAATGGTGGCTTAAAATAGCAAAAGTTTATTATCTCTTTCAGTTATGTAGGTGGACTGGATGTAGGTTGATAGATTTGTTTCCATCTCTAATGTGGTGTCTGCTGGATAGCTGGGGCATCTAAAATGGCCTTACTCACATGGTTAGCAGTTGGTGCTTGTTGCCAGCTAGAACTCAGCTGGAGCTGTTGACAATGTTCACATGTCCTCTTGAACGTGAACTCTTTGTATGATTGTTTGGGCTGTCTCACTGCATGGGACCTAGGTTCTAAACAGACGTATTATAGGTGACCAATTTGTAGCTGCAGTTTTCTTAAGACAAATCCTTAGATGTTACACTGCCACATTCCATTGGTCAAAAGAGGTCATAGAGCCAATTCAGATTTAACAGATAGGGGAAAGTCATGCTGAAAAAGAACACGTGGGATGAGATAATGTTGTGGCCCTTTTAAGAAATATAATTTACTTAATTTGAAATTTCCTGTGAAATTTTGAAACTTACTTTGAAACTTTGAAAGATTATTAGCAATTTTCCAAATAGTTTAACTTCATTATCAAGTGTATTCAAACTTCACAGAAGCCAGTATACAAAGGGAAATCCCAGATTTAAGTGATGAGTTTATATACCATTGTTTAACTGGTCCTCTGAGTGATCCTGCATGATTGATAATCCACACTACTGTCTCTCTAGACAGAAGACAGACTCAGTAAGGAAATGTTTTAAGTGGGTGTAATTCTGATATCTGCCATTACAAAAACAACGACAAAAAAGCAAATATTTCTTCTTATTTCTTATCAGCAAAAGAAAGGAATGAGGTGTACTGGAATTCCTAGCACTGTGATACTCAAAATGTCAGTTTTTAAGGCTTTTGTGTTTTAGGGAAACACTCAAAGAAAAAATTTATGTGAGTTTTCAGGCTGTTTACTTACATTCTTAAGAAAAAGTGATTTTAGGCCGGGCACGGTGGCTCACACCTGTAATCCCAGCACTTTGGGAGGCTGAGGCAGGCGGATCATAAGGTCAGGAGATCGAGACCATCCTGGCTAACACGGTGAAACCCCGTCTCTACTAAAGAAAAAAAAAAAAAAAGAAAACGTGATTTTAGATCTTTTCAAAGATTTGTTTAATGTGTATTTTGTTCATATTTTAATTTTTAAATGTAATTTCTCACTGGTAAATTTTCCTTAAAATATAAATTGCTCCCTGGATATTTGTTCATTATTTTGCAAAGTACAAAACTCCATTAGAGTTTCATTTAATAAATATTAAGTACAATATTGGGATCCCTTATTGGCTTATATAAATCATATAAACAGGTGACTGTTTATAGAATTCCTTTATTTTAGCTGCCAGTAAGAAGCCTGCCATGATTTTTTTATGTCTTTGGATTCCCCATCTTACCTGCCAGCTCTAGTATCTATTATTGGTAGCCATAAAAAATACTGACAATATAGACCAGTTTGAATTTTCTTAAATTTATCACATAGGTATACCATATCACCTAAAAAAGTTAATGTGATTACAAAGATAGCTAATTTATACTCAGTCAGCAGATTCCTTTATTTGGCTGTGTCTCCAAGATAAATTAAAAATAAAATAATAAAAATAAAAAACTATAGTTGAGTTATAATATTTTACTGACTGAAATTTAACTTCAGCCAAGCTTTAAAAAAATTACACAGTTTATATCAGTACATCTTTATTTTATGTTCTATACATGACTCCATGATAAGTGTTCAATATGGATTTCAGAGGATCCCAAATGACACACACACATACACAATATTGTATTAAAAAGTCAGATTGGTAAGGACCCTGTAGAAATCAGGATGCTTGCAACATGGATTTCAGCAAAGTTTCTGAAAAGATAATTAACAAGCAGGCTGGTTTATAGAATATATAATAAGGCTCTAAAAACACAATTGGGTTTTAACATGGCAAGTTGATGTAGCCCAAGTAGTAAATAATCTGGATAATCTATTATCTTGATTTTTAACTGTTTTGATTCAGATATTTCTTTGTAATGAAATTTTTGGCAAATTAAAATTTCACAACACTACTCTTAGAACAGGATATAGGAATCTCCTCAGTTAACACCCGGACTCCTTTGTCAGATCTAACTGTAGTTGTAAGTATTTGCCTTGCTTACTTTGATGCTGCAGTCCTTGGTATGTATGATTTCCAAAGAATTGAAGAGTAAGTTTAATAATCTTGTCACTTTATTTAGCTTGGCTCTTCAATTCATTGGTTATTGATATTAAGATTTTGGTCTTTAGAATATAGGGTGTGATTTGACTTATAGTTAATAGGTTATACATGGCCATACTTAAATCTCTAATGATATGCTTTTGCACTTAGGATAAAATACAAAATCTTTGCAGTTATGTAACCCGGATTTTTAAATTTCAAGTTAGTTATCTTTACAAATTTTTATATCTTTCCACCTTATAATAAATATGAAACATTAATAGATACAGGGAATGAAATCCTTTTCTTAAGAAGATAAGATTAAAATTTTATCTCATCAGAAAATATAATTTTAGGGTACTAACCAGTAAGATATAGATAAGGAATGAGACAACCTATAGATAAGCTTTACCTGCTTTATTAAGTCTAATGCATACTAGAGACTTTTTTATTCTTTGAGTTTCAGGAAGTTAAATTTGTTCCTCTGTCTCATAAGATAGTATTATAGTTTGTGAGAAAGTTCTAATTTAACAAACACTTAAAAGGACTACCATGTTTAAGGCATTTTCTTAAGTTCCAGAAATATAGTCTAGCTGAAAAATCAAAATCATGTGTATTATATATTATGAATATGTATAATACAGTGTAATGGGTAGAATAATGGAAGCATGTTTAAATACAGTGGGGAAACTGGTAAGTATGAGGTTAATTTTGTTTGTTGCTCTCTGACAAAAATCTTAGAAAGTCAGTGGCCTTTAACCCTCAGTACAACACCAAGGTCCATTGGATTCTGTTTTACTTTCGAGTTTCTGTTTTTGAGCAATTCTGAGAATTTATAAGGATTGATATTTTATGACTTTTATTATTTTCTAGGGCTCTTCCAAAGAGCAAAGAGAAAAAGTGTTTCTTTCTGTACATATATATATATTTAAATTTTATATTTACCACCCGGATCTATTGGGCCTTTTTATAAATCTGTGATATATTTTTGTATCATAGTGTTCTTGTATTTCCTCCATCTTGAAACATTTTGCTGTTTTATTATTATTAGAATTATTTCATCATTACTTATCAGCTAGCTTTCTTCAACTGTCCTTAAATAGGGGTCTGAGGCGGGTGAATCACTTGAGTTCGGGAGTTCGAGACCAGCCTGGCCAACATAGTGGAACCCTATCTCTACTAAAAATACAAAAATTAGCTGGGCATGGTGGCACATGCCTGTAATCTTAGCTACTCAGGAGGCTGAGGCAGAAGAATTGCTTGAACCAGGGAGGCAGATGTTGCAGTGAGCTGAGATGGCACCATTGCAATCCAGCCTGGGGGATAAGAGGGAAACACTATCTCAAAACAACAAGAACAAGAACAACAACAACAACAACAAACAAACAATGAAATAAAAGGAAAATGGGATAATGATGAAATCATCTAGAAGGGTAGTGCAGTAGTTGAATAAATGGTCACTATTGCTTTATCCTTTAGTTTTATCAAGTTGTCCAAAATATTGCATGATCTTTCATGAATATATAAATAAAAGAAGATCAGAGACCCCATCTTTGTAGTCTCCTTTTACAGATGAGAATTCAGATTTTTTAATTTTTTTTTCAAACTTTTTTTTTGCTTGGGGGTAAATTTTCCCTTTAATTCTTCTTTTCCATAATGACAAAGTTATGAAAATTGAGAAGAGACTTTAATATTTACTAGTCAAATCAGATATCAGGGCTCTAAGGTTAATGGCAAAATTGGTCTTAGAAGCAGATCCTCATACTGAGTCATCAGATGACACATTCCAAGATGCATTTCTTCAGACAACTATCAATGTGTGAATAATGCATTTCTCAAAACAAAAAGCAGATAACGTATTCACATTCAGTTAGTGAAGAACAGGAAGGACCTTATCACACAGTATTTTGCAGCAAGAACCTGGACCATCTCATTTTGCTAAAAGGATAGGTAACATATTCTTTAATCTTTTATGATTTCGTGCTCAGATTCATTATATATGGTTCCTAAGTGGACAAATACTGAAGGTAAATATATATATATATATATGCATAGGTGACTAGAAGGAAACAGATAATGTAGAAATGAAAAAATTATTAATTGGTAATTATAAGTGGTGTTATAAGTGTAAAAATGAAACTTTTGCAATTATCGAACAAAGAAGATGGCCATTTTCTCTTCATCAAAACTATAAGCTAAAGGTTTAAAAAAAATTCATCAGGTGTGTTGTATTTTGATGATGTCAGTTCAAGAAGAACAAGAATAATGATAAGTTAGATCCAATTAGGGATGTATTTGACATCTGGAATCAATATGTACAAGATGGATGTGTCTCTGGTTCATACATGACAATTGATGAAGCGTTAGTTGCATTTAGAAGACATTGAATACATATACATTCAAAACCAAAACTTTCTGATGAAATTTCACTGCTCCTTTATTTTTACTTCTGCAATATAAAATGACTTGAACATAAAAATAAAATTACATAGTCCATCTGACCCAGCTGGTGAATGGTGATGATTATTTTTTTTGGCATTTGAAAAGTTAAACTAGACCTTGAAGCTTATTTTAAAGTTTGGCAAATAAAAGGCAGAGGCAAGAGAATAGCTAGAAATATGTATGTGTGTACCCCCACATACACATATATATGTGTATATATGTAACATATAAACTATAGATGATATTTTATAAAATATATATATCTAAATTGATTTATAAGTTTATACATTTACAAATTTTAACAGATATATACATATGAAATTTTATCTGAAATTAAAGCTTGCCATTGGGAGATTTTATATGTAAATGTAAGTAGTGCTTATTGTATTTCTGTTTAGAAAGTAACTGGGTATTCATTGGAGATTAGGTTAGAGAAGATATTAAATGTAGGGATTTAATGAAGGATCACAGATGACATAGACTGGAGTAAGGCATTTATAATAAAGAAGCTGAAACACCTAGGTGCAATGGATCATATTCTTTTGTTCATTCCTGAATTGATTTGTGTGTGAGATAATTTTTTGTGGCCTAAGAAATGGTTTTGGGCTGAGCATGGTGGCTCATGCCTGTAATCCCAGCACTTTGGGAGGCTAAGACACGCGGATCACTTGAGGTCGTGAGTTCAAGACCAGCCTGGCCAACATGGTGAAACTCCATTCCTACTAAAAATACAAAAAATTAGCTGGGCGTGGTGGCACGTGCCTGTAATCCCAGCTATTCAGGAGGCTGAGGCAGGAGAATCACTTGAACCTTGGAGGCAAAGGTTGCAGTGAGCCAAGACTGCACCATTGCACTCCAGCCCAGGCAGCAGAATGAGACTCTGCCTCAACAAAACAACAACAAAAAAATGAAATGGTTTTGGAAGACATTTACAATAGTTTATTTCCTAGGTCACATTAAAAGTGAACATGAAATGGTATTAATTACTTAACAGTTTTTTTATCCTTTGGGGTTTTTTAAGTATACCACTATCTTATTGTTATACTATGAAATGTCCAAAGTGCTACTACTACTTTTGTTTGAGGCAAATATTATTCAGAGACTAAGTTTGACCTTGAACATCACCTTGGATTTAATACAGGCTTTCAAGTAAATATTTGATTTTAGGAAAACCTATGTGTTGAGACTTTCCTTCCAAGTAGAATGGAGTAGCTGGTAGCAAATTAGTACTTCTGCTTAGAGAAATGAGAAAATCAAGATAAAATACACATGTCACCATTCTGTATCAGAGTTGACCTTGGGGATGTATTTCAAGTCTCAGTTGTATCTGTAGTGAAGCTTATTCTTCCTCTGTTTTGTCCTAATTATATTGGTAATCACATTCAATATAAATTGACTGATTATTAAAATTGAATCACTAAGCTTGTCGGGCTGTATAAAACAAGTAAACCCCAATTATATGCTGCATTCAAGAGCCACATCTTAAATTAAAAGGGAGGATGAAGCTAAAAGGATGAATAGATACACTGTCCTAACACTGAAAGGCAAACTGGTGTAGCTACTATATCCAATAAGGTAGACTATAAGATAAAGACTAAATATAGGTGGTCCATAACGTATGATGGTTCAACTTACAATTGTTTGACCTAACGGTGGTGCAAAAATGATACACATTCAGTAGAAGCCATGCTTTGAATTTTGATCTTTCTCTAGGCTAGTGATATGTAATAGAATACTCTATTGCAGTGTTGGGCAGTAGCAGCAAGCTGCAGTTTCCACTCAGCCAAGCAGTCATGAGGGTAAATAACCAACACTCTATAGTATATGAAATGTATTTTTGACTTAACAATATTTTTCACTTACAGTGGGTTTCTCAGGATATAGCCTCATCATAAAGTTAGGAGAATT
The DNA here is from genome assembly GCF_029289425.2 of Pan paniscus. NCBI lineage: Eukaryota > Metazoa > Chordata > Mammalia > Primates > Hominidae > Pan > Pan paniscus. Next base: position 67,746,810 of record NC_073264.2, read on the forward strand.
TGTATAAAAGATGGATGTTTTATAATAATAAAAGGGTAATTGTATCAGGAAGTTTTCACTATCCTAAATCTGCATGCACATAGTGAGATAGCATATATAAAGCAAAAATTGATAGAAGCAAAAGAACTGGACAAATCCCCAAATATACTGGGAGAATTTATGATGCTGTCAGTAGTACCAACCATCAATAGCTGATAGAACAAGTAGATGACAAAAAAAAAAAAGAGAGAGAGGTAGAGCACATTTTTACAGCAAGAGTAATAAGTGACTTAATTTACAACTATATGACATTTCACTGGAAAATATGAGAGTACACATTCTTTTGAAGTTCAGATGGAAGATTAATCAAAATTGGCCAAATAGGGGATATAGATCAATAGGTATAAAGATTCAGTGCAATGAAAATGTCAAATAGGTTTTGGGTTTTTTAAAGTAAAAAAATGACTATCTCTTCTGAAATTTGTTTAGAAATTCAAAGGATCAAGGATAATCAAGGCAATCTTAAGGAGTAACAAAATAAGTGTAAGAGAGAGTACCAATTGCCATCATTTTCTGTAACACAATACTAGAGTTATTAAAAACAGTGGTATTGATGCAAGAATAGGCTGGTGCAAGAATAGGCTAGTGTAACAGGAGAGAGTATCCAGTGTGGTAGGCAGAATAATGGCCTTCAAAGATATCCAGCCCTAATTCGTGGTACCTGTGAATATGTCACATTATAAGGCAAAAGGAACTTTGCAAATACGGTTAAGGTTACAGACAATTAAGACAGTAAAATGATCCTGGGTTTTCTGAGTGGGCCCAGTCTAATCACATGAACCCTTAAGAGCAGAGAAGTTTTTCCAGCTGAAAGCAGAATAGAGATGCAGCAGAAGGGGGAGTCATTGATTCCAAGCATGAGAAAGATTCTGTGCACTATTATTGATGAGATTTAAGGGCCTATGTAAAAGACTGGAGAGAGGCCTCTGGTTGCTAAACATAGCCTCTAGCTTAAGTCAGCAAGGAAATAGGGACATCAATCCTGTAACCAAAGGAACTGAAGGAACTCGACTGTGTGAAGTAGAATCTTTACTGAGCCTTAAGAGTACGAGCTCAGCAGGCAGACATTTTGATTTTTGTTTTTTTTTTTTGAAACTGGGAGTAGAAAAATTAGCTGAGCTAACCTGGATTTCTGACTTGTAAATTGTGAATAGTAAAATTGTGTTGTTTTGAGCTGCAAAGTTTGTTCTAATTTGTTACAGAAATAAAAGAAAACTATTACTTCCAGGAACAGGTCTGCATATATGCTACTACCTGATTTATGACTGATTTTTTTAAGTATAATGGAGAAAAGAATTTTATTTCAATTCAATATCCTTATAGAAAATATGATTATTGACATACATAAAAATCCATTTTAGGTACATCATAGATCCAACTATGAAAGATTTAAAAAATAAAGCTTTTAGATGGAAACATGGCGGAATATCTTCGTGATCTTGGGTTAGGGAAAGATTTCTTAATAATAGGAAAAATTGATACATTGGATCACATTAAAAATAAGAACTTTAGAAATCTAAAAACTGAAAGGTAAATCATAGAATGAAAGAAGATACTTGTAATACATATATCCAACAAAGGACTCATATTCCATAACCCAATTTTAAAAATGAATAAAAGACTTGAAAAGGCACTTCACAAATAGTATATGGTCAATATGAACATGAAAAGATACTCAACATAAAAAATCATTAGGGAAATGCAAACTAAAACCACAGCAAAATATTTCTACACACCCACCAGAGTGGCTAAGTAAAAAAGATGCCTTTTCCAAGTGTTTGTAAGGAAGTTGTATAGTTGGATATCTGATACACCAATTGGTACTACCACTTTGGGAAACTGGGAGTGTTTACTAAACCTCAACATATATGTTATCTGTTACCCAGGAATTTTAGTTGTAGGTATATATCTAACAGGAAAGTTTGCTTAAGTTTACCAAAGGACATGTGCAGGAATGTTGATACTATTTGTAATGACCTAAATTGGAAACAATCCAAATGTCTACTTATAGTAGAATGGATAACTAAATCATGGTACATTCATAGCATGGTATACTGTACAATGAGAATGAACAGCATACAATTAAATTTAAACATAGATGAATCTCATAAACTTAATGTTCTGCAGAGGCATCAGATACAAAAGGAATGCCTATGGTATGATTCATTTTTATAAAGTTCAGAAACAGACAAAATTAATATATAGTGTTAGAAGTCAGTATTTCCTTCTGTTGTGGGTAGAGCAATGACTGGGAGAAAGTATGAGGGGAGTTTTTTTTTTTTTAATCAAAGATTTAGACACTGCTTTCAAGCTCTGTATGTGTTTGAGGAATTGGTGTTTTCACTCTTTATTCTTTTTCTTATGTAGATAATAACTATAGTTAATTCACTGTTTTACTTCGATCAGTTTAATAATACTGATTATGTTCACGTTTATTTGAGTCTTGTACCTGTACCAACCAGGTAGATAGGAAAAGTATACGCATAATCAAAGACAGCCAACTGAGCCAGCTGAGATTTATTTACAAGTGATAGCTTAATTATTTGGGGGCTTTACATTAGTTCTTTCAATTAATCAGTGTTTTGCTTTCTTGTCTATTCATTGGAGTTTACTTCTAAAGCTACCTGTCCTTTGTTGACATTTGGATTTCTCTATTTAATTATTTAGATATGGGATTAGTTCTGTAAAATTCACAGAACGCCTTGGGTTACACTTGAGTTTGGGAACAAGTAATTACAAGTTATATTAAGATTGTAAATGATCTGTATACTGCAGACATCATTCTTCTCAAATTTCTCTTTAAGTATGTCTAAATTATAACATAAACCAGTGGTTTAGTATGCTTTTTTAGATACTGATGATGCTTTGTAAGACTAATTTTATTCTCTACCCACATCAGTATCTTTTCTGATTGCCTTGATGAAATTAGATAAACCTTTATCTATGCCACCCACTACCAAAGATGTTTCACTTTTCCTTCTATCCTTTTAAGGGTATTTATCACAATGTCAAAGCAGGAAAAATAGTAATAAACATAGTTATAGAAATAATAACAGCAAATGGTTATAACATGTCAATCAGTATTTAAAGCACTTTATTGACTTATTTAACGTATGAAACAACTGAGAGAGGTGTGATTGTTAGCTTAATTTTAAACATGAGAAAGAAAGTCTCAGACCACAGATTAACTAACTTGCTGAAGGTCACACATCTATTAAATGTATGTGTCAGAATTAAATCCAGATTACCTAGTCTTTGTCCTTAACCACTGTGCCAGTAAAAGACAGATAAGGAGATTTTCAAAGTTAAAATTCATTCACTAACTAAACAAATCTGGGATTATAAGTTTTTCAAAGTTTTGAATAAGCTAATGATTATATTTAAATAGTAATAATTTTTAGGTAAATTTTTTTATAATTGCATATTTAAAATACTAATTTAAATTTTGTAGTAAGGCATGTAAATGTTGTTTGCCATACTGTTTCATGTTTGGAAGTCTGTTTATGTTTATCCTTTCTTTCCCAATATATAGGAAAAGGTAATTCATGGGCCATCCTAAAGGAGTGTGTTAGGTTGTTCTGTAGCTTTTTGTAGTAGTATATTTGTATGTAATGAAGTGCATTTTTAAATTGCACTTGTAATTTTTAATTGCTTCTTAGAAATTCCTGAATATTTAGGAACTTCATAAAAATATTCTGGAAGCAAGCATTACCTGGATAACATGGTACTTAAAAACCTTTCATTATCAAGGAAATAAAAAATTGAAAAGAATGTTGGTATGAATTATAAGAATGGAAATAATCTAACAGATATTTATCTAATTACATTTATCCAGATGAGTTTTTCTGATTTGCTTATAATACATCACAACAACATCTCAGCCTGTCTCCAGGTTGGTACATCTTTATTTAAAAATTTGGGCCAGGTGCTGTGGCTCACGTGTGTAATCCCAGCGCTTTGGGAGGCTGAGGCAGATGTATTACCTGAGGTAAGGAGTTCAAGACCAGCCTGGCCAACAAGGCGAAATCCCTCCTCAGTATACTAAAAATACAAAAAGTTAGCCAGCCGTGGTGGTGGGCACCTGCAATCCCAGCTACTTGAGAGGCTGAGGCACAAGAATTGCTTGAATCTGGGAGGCGGAGGTTGCAGTGAGCCAAGATCATGCCATTATACTCCAGCTTGGGCGACAGAGTGAGACTCCATTTCAAAAAAAAAAAAAAAAGAAAAATTTTTTTAAAGTTATTTAACCTGATTTTATATGCACCATTTATTTATAACAATTTTATTTTATTTTATAATGTTTTACATTTGTATCTCTCATTAGATACTCAGACTAACTCTGTGATCTCATAGGGGAGATATAATTGTCCCATTGTTTTTACAAGGGGCCTGATGACCAGAGGTTAAAATGTATGTACAGAGTCACTCTACAAATATGCCATATAATTATCATTTGAAACCACATCTTCCGTTCTCTGATACAATGCTTTTCCCATTGCTCCAGGTCACTTCTCATATGATTTGAAAACCAACCAACCAATAACAACTTTACCTATGATTAGAATCCCATCATTTAAAGAGTGACAATTTAGTTACAAAAGATTAAAAAGAATTCAACAGCAACAAAAAAAAACTAGATTAAAATTGGGCAAGGACTTGAATACACATTTGTATTATACAAAGAAGATACTCAATGGCCAACAAGTATTTGAAAAGATGCTCAACATCTCTAATCATTAGGCAAATGCAAACAAAACCACAGTGAGATATTACCTCACACACCTAAGAATGGCTGCTGTAAAAAAAGAAAACAAAACCAGAAGAATCCTGAAATAACAAATGTTGGTGAGGATATATAGAAATTGGAACCTTTGTGTATTGTTGGTGGGGATGTAAAATGGTACATCCATTATGAAAAACAGTATAATGGTTCCTCAAAAAGTTAAAAATAGAATTATGATTGTACAATTCCAAGAATTGAAGGTGGGGTCTCAAAGAGATACTGATATGCCCATGTTCATAGCAGCATTATTCAGAATAGCCAAAAGGTGGAAGGAAGGAATAGATAAAACAATATATATATAAAATAGATAAAACAATATATATCTTGAGGGCGTTATTCTAAATGAAATAAGCCAGCGAGAAGAAGACAAATATTGTATAATTCCACTTACATGAGATATTTATTGTTGTCAAATTCATAAAAACAGGATGTAGAATGGTGGTTACCAGGGGTTCAGTGGAGTAGGAAATGGGGAGTTGTTGTTTAATGGGTATAGAGTGTCAGTTTTACAAGATGGTGTTTGGTCACACAACAGGGTAATTATATTTAACAGTACCAAACTGTATTCTTAAGAGGGATTAAGGTGGTGAATTTTATTTTGTGTGTCTTTTACCACAATTATTATTTTTAAAATTTTATTTTTACAGTGACACGGTCTCACTCTGTCACCCAGGCTGGAGTGCAGTGGCTCTATCATGGCTCACTGTAGCCTTGACCTCCCAGGCTGAAGCAATCCTCTTTCCACAGCCTCCCAAGCAACTGGGACCACAGGCACATGCCACCATACCTGGCTTTTTTTTTTTTTTAATATTTTCTTTAAAGTCAGGGTCTCACTATGTTGCCCAGGCTGGTCTTGAATTCCTGGTCTCAGGTCATCTTCCTGCCTTGGCCCCCCAAAGTTCTGGGATTACAGGCATAAGCCACCACATCCAGCCAAATGTTTTTTAATTTTAAAAATAAAATAAATTGTATAGGTAGAATTAAAAATACATAAATCAGATCATGCCAACCCTTTAAAGCCATCTAGTGTGCTTAAGATAAAATTTAAAATCCTTTTAAAAAAGATTTAAAAATGTATAGTAAATGCCCACATGATTCTCGCAGTTAGGTGTGCTTCTTTCATTGTATTAAGGATGTATAAATTTTATAAGACTAAATATCGTGAGATATTTGTTATTGAATATATAGCAATTCAAAATACAGTAGTCCCTCCTTTTCTGCAAGGGATACATTCCAAGAACCCTAGTTGATCCCTGAAATCACAGATGTTACTGAGCCCTGTATATACCTTGTTTTTTCATTTATATACATACCTATGATAAAGTTTAACATATAAGTTAGGCACAGTATGAGATTAACAATAACTAATAATAAAATAGAATAATTATAATAATATAAGTTATGTGAATGTGTTCTCTGTCACCCTCTCTCATAATATTATATTGTACAGTACTCACCTGGTTTTAGACGTCAGTTGATCATAAGTAACTGAAACTCTGTAAAGAGAAACCACACATAAGGGAGACTAGTGTATTTTATGAAATATGTATGTGCATATTAAATGGAAAATGTTTTAAAAATATTCAAATATTAAAACATTGCAAACTGATTTAAAGATCCACTCACAAAGGCAATCAGCTTACAAATTCAAAGGAAGCTGCTATTACCTGTATTTTCTCAGTTATACCACAGTGGAGCTATTTATAATGTGGTATCAGAAAGCTAGGCGTCACAGTTGGATATTATGTATATAAATCAGTTGATTTTTGACTCAAATAACTGAAATGTGTTTTGGAGATAAGTTTTATGATTGGAATTGGAAATGACTGAATTTTGTGGAGCAAAGCTTTTAACTGTGTTCACTTGGAGATATTCTATAGTGCTTTGACTCTGGTTTACTACTGTGCCCAGTGGGGTAGATATTTTTTTAAAAAGACACGTATTCAGGAAAAAATTTTATTTATAAAGATTACAATATTTGCTCTTGAAAATAAGAAATAATGTTAATCAAAGAAGCCCTGAATATTACTGTAAATCATTGTACATGTATTAGTCCTTATGGATTTCTTTGCACTAGTAAAAATATAATTATTCATTTTATTTATATAATGTCTTTGTGCTGCTGTAAGAAAATACCACCAATGGTAATTTACAGTCAGGCACTGCATATTTCAATCAGTGGTGGACAACATGTGCAAAGGTGGTTGTAGAAGATTATAATACAGTGTATTTACTGTATTTTCTGTGTTTAGATAGGTATTTACCACTGTGTTACAGCTGCCTACAGTAACATCTTCTATAGGTTTGTAGCCTAGGATCAATAGGCTATACTATATAGCCTAGCTGTGTAGTAGGCTATACTATTTAGATTTGTGTAAGAATAGACTGTGAGGTTCACACAATGATGAGATCACCTAATGTCATATTTCTGAGAACATATCCCTGTTGTTAAGCAATGCATGACTGTATAAGAAACACTCAGTAAATAATGTATGGTAGAAGGTGATTAAATACCAAAATAAATGAAAACCATTAAAGTGGGCTTAAAAACAAAGTCTCATAATTTTAGTTACTCATCACATAAAAATGCTTTAGTTGTTGCCTGTTCCCTAACAGATAAGTGAATGTTCACCTAAGGAGACTCAGGAGAAATCCCCAATACTGAGACAAACCCAGAGATTGAGGGATAACTGTTCTGATTCAGAGGGTTTTGTTTGATCTTACCCCTAAACTTTACAATGAAAATATATTTGGTAATACAGTTAATATAAAAATCAGGGTTGGCTGGGTGTGGTGGCTCACGCCTGTAATCCTAGCACTTTGGGAGGCCGAGGCCGGTGGATTGCCTGAGCTCAGGAGTTCGAGACCAGCCTGGGCAACATGGTGAAACCCTGTGTCTACTAAAATACAATAGAAATTAGCAGGGCGTGGTGGCATGCGCCTGTAGTCCCAGCTACTCGGGAGGATGAGGCAGGAGAATCGCTTGAACCTGGGAGGTGGAGGTTGCAGTGAGCCAAGATCACGCCACTGCACTCCAACCTGAGCAACAGAGTGAGACTCCATCTCTTAAAAAAAAAAAAAAAAAACAAGCAGGGGTCCCCGACCCCCAGACCATGGACCAGTAGCAGTCCGTGACCTGTTGAGAACTGGGCTGCACAGCAAGAGGTGAGCAGCAGATGAGCAAGTAAAGCTTCATCTGTATTTACAGCCACTCCCCATTGCTCACATTAGCACCTGAGCCCTGCCTTCTGTTAGATCAGAGGCAGCATTAGATTCTTATTGGAGTGTGAACCCTATTGTGAACTACACATGTGAGAGATCTAGGTTGTGCACTCCTTATGAGAATGTAATGCCTGATGATCTGAAGTGGAGCTGAGGCAATGATGCTAGCGCTGGGGAACAGCTGCAAATACAGATTAACATTAGCAGAGAGGTTTGACTGCACAGAGACCATAGTAAATCAATTACTTGCAGACTCATTTCAAAACCCAATCAGTGAGTGGCAGGTGACAAGCTGCATCTGACGTCAAGCTTTATAGTGGCAGGTGAGGTGATGTACTTCAAATGTACAGCTGCATCTGGTGGTAACGCTTTAAGTCAGAATCCAACACTTATTTTAATTCATGAGTGGCCTGCTTATTATTTTATTTACCACTTTCATCTGCTTCTCTTTCCTGCATTACACACTTGTCTTAGTCAGAGTTTTGGTAAACCCACCAGCTAACCCTACCCAAAATAAGTAAAAGCCAAACATCACTGGAGAGCTTCTTTGAAAAGGGAGACAGACCCAATGATGAGATAGCAGAAGACTCTAAGACTGCCAACAACAACAACAAAAAAAGCTGCATTTAAAAGAAAATACCGAGAGTCTTACATAAGTTATGGGTTCATTGCAGTAGGTGATTTCACATTCTCAGAGCCTGCTTTGTGTAATATGTGGTGACTGGCTGTCCAAAGCCATGAAACCTTCAAAACTGCTTCACCACATGGAGACTACACGCCCTGCATTAGAAGACAAGCCTTTGGAGTTTTTCAGAAGAAAAGAACATGAACATAAAGAACAGAAGCAATTACTAAAGGCCACTATTTCATCAAATGTGTCTCCACTGAGACCATCATTCTTAGTGGCTAACCACATTGCTAAAGCTAAGGGGCCCTTTACATGAAGAGTTGATCCTGCCTGCTGCTAGGGACGTATTTCATGAACTTTTAGGAGAGGCTGCAATTCAAAAGGTGGCATATGTTCCCCTTTGAGCTAGCACCCTAACTAGACGAATCAATGAAATAGCAGAGTACATGGAGGCACAACTGTTAGAGAGGATTAATGAATCACTGTGGTATGCAATCCAGGTTGATGGGTCTACCAGTGTTGACAACAAGGGAACAATGCTTGTTTTTGTATGATGTATTTTTCAGGAGGATATACATGAGGAAATGTTATGTGTGCTTTTGTTGCCAACCAGCACCACAGCTGCAGAACTATTCAAGTCTTTGAATGATTACATATCAGGAAAACTAAACTGGTCATTTTCTATCAGCATATGCACAGATGGAGCAGCTACCATTACTTGACAGCTTTTTGGTTTCACCACTTGGGTCAAAGAGGTCGCTTCTGAATGTGAGCCTACACACCCTGTTATCCTTAGAGAAATGCTGGCTAGCCAAAAAATGTCACCTGAACTTAACAGCATTTTACAGGATGTGATTAAAATTATCAACCACATTAAAATACATGCCCTTAACTCACATCTGTTTGCGCAGCTCTGTGAGGAGATAGACACAGAGCACACACATCTTCTCTAATACACAGGAGTGAGATGGTTTTCTAAAGGTAGATCACTGGCCAGAGTTTGAGTTACAAGAGCCGCTTCAGAGATTTCTTTTAGGAGAATAGTTCTTTTCTTTTAGAAAAACAATCACCACTGGCAGCACATTTCAGTGACACAGAAAGGGTCCCAAAACTTGCTTACTTGTGTGACCTATTCAACCTGCTCAGAGAACTCGATCTGTCGCTTCAGGGGAGAACAACAAGTGTGTTCAAGTCAGCAGATAAAATGGCTCCATTCAAAACCAAACTGGAATTATGGGGGTGATGAAGGAACATTGGGATTTCTGACATGTTTCAAACATTAGCAGAGATTTTGAGAGACCGAGCCAGGGCTGCCTTTCTCTCAGCTAGTGTATGATCACCTATCTCGGCTTTCAAAAGAATTGAGTATTACCTCCCAACCACAAAAGACCCCCGAACTGGAAGGAATGGATTTGTGACCCATTCCTGAATAAGTCAGGTGAATTGCCTTTGTCCTTGCTAGAAGAGGATCCACTGCTTGACTTCAAATTATGGTGGCCTTAAAAGTATGTTTGAGACAACTTCAAATCTCCATATGTTCTAGACTAAAGTCAAGGCGGAATATCCTGAGATTGCCACAAAAGCACTAAAAAGCCTGCTTCCATTGCCAACATCCTGTCTTTGTGAAGCAGGGTTTCCTGCAGTGACAGCAACCAAAATGAGATTATGGAGCAGACTGAATATAAGCAACACATTTTGGGCGTCACTATCTCCCATCACCCCGAGATGGGACCACCTAGTTGCAAGAAAACAAGCTCAGGGCTCTCACTGATTCAACATTATGGTGAGTTGTATAATTATTTCATAATATATTACAATGTAATAATAGAAATAAAGTACACAATAAATATAATGTGCTTGAATCATCCTGAAACCACTTCCCCACCCCCAGTTCACGGAAACATTGTCTTCCATGAAACTAGTCCCTGGCGCCAAAAAGGTTGGGGAATGCTGAAAAATGAAATCCATCTTTCTTTGCATTCTTTCAAAAGATTGAGTCTTTCAGAATATAGAGGGGGGCCTATAATGGGATATATTCATTAACTCATGCAACAAATATTTATTAAACACCTATCATATGCCAGACATTGTGGTTACCAGGGAGATAGAGTGATAAACAATATAGACATTTGCAAAATATTCACTTCATTCCCCTATTGATAAGCATTGATGCATCCTGTGTCATATAGAAAAGGAGGAAAATTATTATTCGGTAATATTATAGAACTTAATGCAATTTAAGCAAATGTGTGTATACAAATGTGTGTATTTTGTATATATTTGATATAATATACCATATATATATAATATCATTCTATGTAACCTACCACATGTTCAGAATCTGCTGCAGAGATTTTTTCTGTGACACAAAGAAACATTAAATGCTTATGCTTCTTTTGTTTTTTGTGGGTTTTTTTTTTTCTGGTTTTAAACTAGGGATTTGGTTATCCTGCAAATTATGAATTTACTTTTGTTTTAATATTCTAAAGCTATACATTAATATTATTTGCCACATATTGGCTGAGAGCTATTGAATCCTTTATAGTGTAACATTCTTGGCCTAACAGTCTGCATTTCCCAGGCTGCCAGCAAAGCAATTCGGTGGGGCAATTGTGGTCATGCAAGGGCCTTGTGAGCGGTTGGCAGAGAGAGAACCATACAGATCAGACAGACTCCTATCCTGCAGGAAAGGTAGCCCTCCTTTCTCCCATCCCAGCAGTCAGCAGGAGGTAGAGCCGCTCAGAGCTATATGAAGAGCCTTTGGGAATAGGTGCCTATGGTTATGTTTTGCTGCAGCTGCCCTATATTCACAACCTCCTGCATTCCATGCAGGCTTGACCTCTGACTCTGCCTATTCTCTGGGCAGTTCTCCCTGTCAATTCAGCTGTCTGGGGGTCATGGGATCCCAGAGGTAGCTAGGATGCCAGTGTGTTTCTCTGCAGTTCCTTCACTTACACCTTTCTTAGGAACTGTTGAGGGCTGGGAGCTGGTCCTCGTACTCGGCAATGTTTTGCAGTGTTCCCAGCATCCTCCCTCTTCTGCCTCAGTGTCAGTAGTACCTTTCTATCAACTCTCAGTGTTTTCTTTAAAAAGAAAGTGTGATGGTTTACTGGATATTTTGGGTTCAGTGAAGTGGGAGAGGCACTTTCTGGCTGCATTTAGTCAGCCATCCTGCTCCATAGTCATTGGAATTATCTTTCTAAATTTTATTTTCTGATTGTTGTTCCTGGTATATAAAATTATAATTGATTTTTTAATTAAACTTTTTAGATAGTTGTAGAATTACATGTGGTTAAAATATTTTCTAAAGAGAGATCCTCTGTACCCTCTATCCAGTTTCCTCAAATGGTAATATTTAGCAAAACAGTACAGTATCACAATCAGGAGTTTGACACTGACCCAGTGAAGATAAAGGACATTTTCATCAACACAAGGATCCCTCAATTTGCCTATTTGTAAAATACCCACTTCCCTTTCCCCATCTCCCACCTGAACTCCTTGTAAACACTAATTTGTTCTCCATTTCTATAATATTGTTAAATCAAGAAACTTATATAAGTGGAATCACACCACATGTAATCTTTTGGGGTTGTGTACTTTCTATTAGCATAATTATCTAGATATTTATCCATACTGTATATCAGGCGTTGGCCACATTGTATGACAGAGAAGTATTCCATGGTATGGATGTGCCACAGTCTAACATTCACTGATTAAGGGAAATCTAGGTTGCTTTCAATTGTGGGTAAATACAAAACTACTGTAACCCCCTATACAGGTTTTGGGTATTAACACAGTTTTCTTTTCTCTGGGATAAATGTCTAGGGGTGCAATAGCAGAGTTGGCATGGTAATTGCCTATTTAATTCTTAAAATAACTGCTAAAATGTATGCAGAATGACTGTAAAATTGTGCATTCCAACCAGTGAACTATGAATGATCCAATTCTTTCCATCTTCACCAGCATTTTTTAGTCACTATTTTAAAAAATGTAGCTATTGTTATAGGTGTGTGATGATATCTCATTACATTTTTTTGTTTGTTTTTGTTTTTTTGAGACAGTCTTGCTCTGTCGCCCAGGCTGGAGTGCAGTGGCACGTGTGACTCAGTCTCCCAAGTAGCTGGGATTACAGATGTGCGCCACCATGCCCAGCTAATTTTCATATTTTAAGTAGAGGTGAGGTTTCAGCATCTATGGTCTCGAACCCCTGGCCTCAAGTGATCCGCCTGCCTCAGCCTCCCAAAGTGCTGGAATTACAGGTGTGAGCCACCGCACCTGTTCTTATTATGATTTTAATTTACATTTTCCTAGTGCCTAAGATGTTGAATGTATTTTCCATCTGCAAATCCTCTTGAATGAAATGTCTCTTTATACCTTTTGCTCATTTTCTGCTTTTTTTGTTATTGTCATGTTCGAGGGTTCTTTATATTGTCTGCATGCCAGTGTTTTCTTGGATACATTGTTTGCAAAATGTTCTTGTTTCATAGCCTCTTCTTTCACTTTCTTACCAGGGTTTTTCACACGGTGAAAGTTTTAAATTTTAATAAAGTACAGTTTATCTATACTTCCTTTTATGGATGGTGCTTTTTGTGTCAAGTATAAAAATTCCTTGTCTAGCACTACTCCAGAAGATTTTCTCCTATTTTTTCTAAAACTTGTATAGTTTTACACTTCATATTTAAGTCCAATGTCCATTTTGAGTTATTTTTTATGTAAGGCATGAGATAGGTCGAGGTTTTTGCCTATGGATATGCACTTGCTCCAGCACCATTTGTTGAGTTGCTTTTTTACTTATGTGTAAAATCGGTTGGGCATATTTGTGTGGGGTCTATTCCTGGTTTCTCTATTCTGTTTCACTGATTTATATGTTTATCTTTCTGGCTAATACCACACATTCTTTATTATTATATCTGTATATGTCTTGAAATTGAGAAGACTGATACCTCACACTTAATTCTTTTTCAAAATTGTTTTAGCTATTATAATTCCTTTGCCTTTCCATGTAAGTTGTAGAATAATATTGTCTATGTACACTAAAAATACTCACTGTAATTTTGATTGGTAACAAGCTAAGCTTTTGTTATTAATTTGGGGAGAATTAATATTTTTAAATGTTGAGTCTAACAATCTGTTATTCTGTATATTTATTTATTAGATCTTTGATACCTTTCACCAACATTTTGTAGTTTTCAGCACGCAAGCCCTACACGTTTTGTAGATGTACACCTACCTATTTCATTTTTTTAAGCAATAAGTGACATTATATTTTAAAGATTCATGTGTCCATGGCTAATATATACAAATGTAATTGATTTTCATATATCAGTCTTGTATCTTGTGGCCTTGAAGAACTCCCTTATTCTAGGAGTTTTTTCTAGGTTCCTTGGGATTTTCTATGTTGACAAATGTGCCATTTGCACATAGGGACAGTTTATCTCCTTCTTTCCAGTCTGTTTGCTTCTTATTTCCTTTTATTGTCTTACTGAACTTGCTAAATATTATTTACTTCATTGAATAAGAGTAGTGAGAGCATATATCTTTTTTTTTTGTTCCTGGTCTTTGGGGAAAGCATTCAGTCTTTTTATCATTAAGAATGATGTTAGTAGATTTTTAAACAATGCTATTTTTTACCAAGTTGAGGAATTTCCTTTTTCTTCTCATCTTTTTGAGAATTTTTATCATGAATTGGTTGAATTTTGTGAAATGCTTTCCCGCATTGATTCTGTAATCATGTGATTTTGTTTCTTCAAACTGTTAATATGATGTTTTACATTGATTGATTTTTGAATATTGAACCAGCCTTGCATACACGGAATAAGCACCATTTAGTCACGATATATAGTTCTTTTTATATGTAATTCCGAATTCTTTTACTAATATTTTGTTAAGGATCTTTTGGATATGTATTCACATGAGAAATATTTGTCTGTGGGTTTTGTTTTATTATACTGTCTTTGTTTGCTTTTTGCATCTGGGTAATATTCCTTTCATAATATCCATTTGGATATTCCCTCCTTTTATTTTCTGATAGAGATGGTTTAGAATTGGTGTAAATTTTGTGAGTATTTGTTCGGATTTTCCAGTGAAAGAATTATTGCCTAGACAGTTTTTGGAGGAGTTTTAAAATACAAATCCAATGATCTTAATAGTTGTAGGTCTATTCAAATTACTGATTTCACATTGGGTGAGTTTTGGTAGCCTGTTGTTCTTTTGAGGAATTGCCTATGTCTCTTAGGTTAACAAACTGATGTGTGTAGAGTGGTTTGTAGTATTTCCTTACTATCCTTTTGATTCCTACAGAGTCGGTAGTGATATCTCTCCTGTTTCTTTCCTGATGTAGGAATAGGTGTACTTTATTTTATTGGGCTTTACATTTTGACTCTGCTCAAAGATTGTGCTTTTTACATATCAAAGGTTTATGGCAATCCTGCATCAAGCAAGTCTGTCAGTGCCATTTTTTCAACAGCATGTTTTCATTTTGTCTCTGTGTCACATTTTGGTAATTCTCACAATATTTTAAACTTTTTAATAATGACTGTATCTGTGATGGTGATCTCTGATCAGTGATGTTTGATGTTACTCATACAATTGTTTTGGCTTACCATGAACCACATCCATAGAACATGGTGAACTTAATCAATAAATGTTGTGTGTGTTCTGTTTGTTCCACTTAATGACCATTTCCCCATCTCTTTCTCTCTCCATGGGTTTTCTTATTCACTGAGACACATCAATACTGAAATTAGGCCAAATAATTACCCTACAGTGCCCTCTAAGTGTTAAAGTGAAAGGAAGAGCTACATATCTCTCACTTTAAGTGAAAAGCTAAAAGTGAGCAAATTTACTGAGAAAGGCATGTCACAAGCCAAAACACGTCAAAAGCTAGGCCTCTCGCACCAAACACTTAGCCAAGGTGTGAATGGAAACTAAAAGTTTTTGAAAAAAGGTAAAAGTGCTGTTTCAGATAACACATGAATGTTAAGAAAGTAAAACAGCTTAATTGCTAATAAAGAGATAATTTTAGCAGTCTGGCTAGATTGGACTAGCCACAAAATTTTCTTCAGCCAAAACCTAATCCAGGGCAAGGCCCGAATTCTCTTCAGTCCTACAAAGGCTAAGTGAGGTGCAGAAGTTGCACAAGAAAAGTTGGAAGCTAGCAGAGGTTGCTTCCTGAGGTTTGAGGAAATAAGTCATCTCTGTAACATAAAAGTACAAGGTAAAGCTGCAAGTGGTGATTTAAAAGTTGCTGCAAGTCATCCATAATCTAGCTAAAATCATTGATGAGTCTTTAGTGGCTACACTCAACAACAGGTTATCAATATAGATGAAATAGCCTTCTGTTGGAAGAAGATGCCGTCTAAGACTTTCATAGCTAGAGATAAGATATCAATGCCTGGCTTCAAAGCTTAGGCTGACTCATGAGTTAGTGGCTAATGCAGCTGGTAACTTTAAATTGAAGCCATTGCTCATTTACCATTTTGTAAATCATAGGTCCCTTAAGAATTATGCTGAATTTACTCTTCCTGTGCTCTATAAATGAAACAACAAAGCTAAATCACAATACATCTGTTTACATCATGATTTACTAAATACTTTAAGTCCACTGTTGAGACCTACTGCTCAGAAAAATAGATTTAAAAAAATACTGCTGCTCACTGACAGTGCCCCTCGTCAGCCAAGAGCTCTGATGAAAATGTACAAAGAGAATAATGTTGTTTTCATGGTTGCTAACACAACATCCATTCTGCAGCCTATGGATTAGGGAGTAATTTTGAGTTTCAAGTCTTATTATTTAAGAAATACATTTTGTCAGGCTATAGCTGCCATAGATAGGGATTGCTGTGATAGACCTGGGCAAAGTAATTTGAAAACATTTTGGAAAGGCTCACCATTCTAGATGCCATTCATAACATTAATGATTCATGGAGGGAGTTCAAAATATCAGCATTAATAAAACTTTAGAAATTGATTCGACCCTTTATGGATCAGTTCGAGGGGTTTATGACTTCATTGGTGGAAAGTAGCTGCAGATGTGGTAAAACTAGCAAGAGAAATAGAAGGAGAGCCTGAAGATGTGACTGAATTTCTGCAATCTCATGATAAAATTTTCACAGATGAGGAGCTTTTTCTTATGGATAATCAAAGAAAGGTGTTCCTTGAGGTGGAATCTACTCCTGGTGAAGATGCTGTGAATATTATTGGAATGACAAAAAAGGATTTAGAATATGACATAAACTTACTTGATAAAACAGTGGCAGGATCTGTGAGGATTGACTCTTCCAATTTTGAAAAAAATTCTGTGAATAAAATGCTATTAAATAGCATTACATGGTACAGAGAAATATTTTGTCAAAGGAAGAGTCAACCTGTGGGGCAACTTCATTGTTGTCTTTCTGTTGCAACCACCACCATGATGAGTTAGCAGCCATCAGCATCAAAGTAGGACCCTCCACTAACAAAAACTTTACATCTCATTGAAGGGTTAGATGGTCATTAGCATTTTTTGCAATAAGATCTTTTAAAATTAAGGTATGTACATTTTGAAAACGTAATCCTATTGTACATTTAATAAACTGTAGTATAGCATAAACATAACTTTATATATGCACTGGAAAACCAAAAAGTTGTGTGACTTATTTTGTCGTAATATTCATTGTATTGTGGTGGCCTAGTACTGAACGTGCAGTACCTCCAAGGTGTGCTTGTAATTTGTTTCTTTTCTGTTTTTCTCTTTGTCAGTCTTAGAGGCAGCTTTTTTTTTTTTTAAGATCCAGCTCTTTGTTTCATTGTTTTATTATTTTGCTGTTTTTAATGTTATTGGTTTGTGCTCTTTATTATTTCCTTCTTTCTGCTTGATTTAGTTTTATTATGCTTGTCAATTTCTAGATTTTATGCTTATATTATTGATTTGAGACTTCTACTGTTTTCAAAAAATGCACTTATTGCTATATTGTCTGTATAGCACTACTTCTCCTCTATTCCAAAATTTTTGATATATCTTATTTTCATATTTTTTTTCAGTTTACAGAGTGTGTGTGTGTGTTTGTGTGCACACGTTTAGTTTCTCTTGAGATGTGCTTTTTGTTTCATGGATTATTTAGAAGTCTCTTGTTTAGATTTCAAATCTTTGCCTTGTCTGGTATGTTTCTGTTGTTTCCATTCTGGTCAAATAATATATTGGGTATTATTTCAATTATTTTACAATAATTGATTTTTCTTTTAAGGTACAGAACATGGTCTATATTGAAATAAGTTCTGCAGGCATGTATTTGCTGGTTTTGACTGGAGTGTTCTTTAAATGTCAGTTATGTCCTGGTGGTTGATATTGTTGAGTTCTTCTGTACCTTTGTTGATTATATATCTAGTTCTTTCTAACTTTGTGAGGCTTCTTGATGTCTCCAACTATGTTTATGTCTTTTCTTTCATTTTTTCAGGTATATCAGTTTTGCATCACATGTTTTGCAGCTTTGTTGTTTGTTATATACACCTTTAGGATTGTTTTGTCTTCCCGATGGATTAATTTTTTTATCATTATGTATTGTGCCTCTCTGTCTCTGGTAATTTCTTTTCTTTTGAAGCCTACTTTACCTGGTATTAATACAGCCACTCCTGCTTTCTTATGTCTACTTGGTAGATCTTTTTCCATGTTTTTATAGTCAACATTCTTGTATCTTTATATTTTTAGTGAGTTTCAGATGGAGAGCATATTTTTGAGTCTGCCTTTAAATTCACTCTGCTAATCTCTTTTAGTTGGTGTATTTACACCATTGACATTTATATAATTAATTATCTGTAGGAGCTTAAGTCTCCCACTTTATTTCTTGTATTTTGTTTGTTCTCACTTGTTTCTCTGTTTTCTTTTTCCTTTCTTCTTGGGAGTTATTTGAATATTTTTAGGAGTTTCATTTTTATTTATAAATATTTTTAATGATATCTCTTTTCTAGTGGTTGTTTAATGGTTACTCTAGTGTATGTGTGTGTGTGTATAAAATTTTATCAATTTTATCAATTCATGTGAAGTGTAGGAAACTTAAATTTATATCTCATTACCCTCTCAATACAATTGCCTGAAATATTTCTTGTACGTACATATAGACTCACATTAGACAGTGAGTCTGTGAGAGTCTATAATACAGTTTCCTGAAATATTTTGTACATACATATAGACTCACATTAGACAATGTTACAGTTTTTGCTTCAGCATTCAAACATAAAAGCCCAAGATGAGAATTTTGTCTGTTGTATTTACCCATATATTTGCCTACTATTATAATGTTTTTCTTCCTGATGTTCCAAGAGTTCTTATTTTTTTGCTTACTTTATGTTTAGAAATCTTTCATTGACCATTATATTAGGGTTGGTATGCTGGTAAAAAGTTTTCTTAGTTTTTCTTCATCAAAGAATGTCGTAATTTTTTTTTTTCATGTCTGAAGAGTATTTTTACTGGATATAGGATGTGGGTTCACAGTTCTTTTATTTAAGCACTTCAAAAAGTACTTCCAGTGGGGCGCCAAGATGGCCAACTAAAAGCAGCTATGGTGTGTGGCTCTTACAGAGAGGAACGAAAGGGACGAGTAAATGCAGCACCTTTAACTGAAACATCCAGGTACTTGCATTGGGACTGATCAGGGAAACAACTCAACCCACAGAGAATGGAGAAGAGCAGGACAGGGCAGGGCAGGGCAACAGCTTACCTGGGAGCAACATGGATACAAGAGAACCTACCCCTGCCCAGGGAAGCAGTGAGTGAATATGTGACCCTGGGAAACCATGCCCCTCCCACGGATCTTTACAAGTCCGGTCAGGAGATCCCCTTGTGAATCCATTCCACCAGGGCCTTCGGTCTGACACACAGAACTGTGTATAGTCTCAACAGAAAAGCTGCTCAGGCATGCATGGAGACCCGGGAACTTTACATACTCTGGCTCTAGTATCCCTAACAAAGGTGATTGCAACTTAGGCAGGGCGGGAGCTTGGACATCCATATTTACCCCTAGGAAGGGATCTGAATCCAGGGGGCTAAGAAGCATTGATCTGTGGGCCCCATTTCCACAGCTTCTCACAGGATAAGACCCACTGGCTTGGAATTTCAGCCAGCCCCCAGCAACAGAGTTGTACCTACCTGGGACAAAACAGAGTTGCTGGGGGGAGGGGCAGACTGCCATCTTTGCTGCTTGGATAACTCAGCCATTCCAGCCTGTGGGCTTAGGCGAGTCCAAACCAACTGGGCATGGAAGGGATCACCTAGCACAGCAAAGCTGCTCTACCAAAATGTGGCCAGACTGCTTCTTTAAGAGGGACCCTCAATCCAAATCCTCTTCTTGGGTGTTACCTCCCAACTGACAGAGTTTTGATTTCTCTTTGGGACTGAGTGCCTGGGGGGAGGGGCAGGCTACCATCTCTGCTGTTTGGACAGCTCAACCTTTCCAGCGTGTGGGCTTTGGAGAGTCCAAACCGACCAGGGCAGAAGGGATCCCCCAACACAACACAGCTGCTCTAACACAACATGGCCGACTACTTCTTTAAGCAGAACCCTGATCCGTTCTTCATCTCTGAGCAGGACCTCCCGACTGGACCCTCCAGCCACCCTCACTTGTATTCTCTGGTTCACAATGTTTTGATTTCACCCTGGGACTGAGTTCCCAGGGGGAGGTGGGGGGGGCGCCATCGTTGCTGTTTGGGCAACTCAGCATTCTGTCCTGTGGGCTTTGGAGAGCCCACGCCCACCAGGGCAGAAGCAGTACCCCAGCACGGCACAGCTGCTCTATGAAACCATGGCCATCCTGCTTCCTTAAGCAGTCCCCGATCTGTTCCTCCTTGCAGGGCGGGACTTCCCAACTGTGTCCTCCAGTCACTCCCATGGATGTTCTGTGGCTAAGAGGTTTGAAAACTTCCTGGGACAGAGCTCCTAGAGGGAGGAGTGGGCTGCCATTTTTTCTGTCTCAGCAACTTCCGTAGCTTACAGACTTTGGAGAGCCCAAGCTAACTAGGGGCAGAAGTGGTACACCCACACAGCACAGCTGCTTTATAAAAGTGTGGCTAGACTGCTTCTTTAAGCAGATCCCTGATCCCACTCTTCCTTACTGGGTGAGACCTCCCAACCAGTGTCTCCAGCCACCACCTACCACCTGGTTGTTTGGGCCAGCAACCAGGTCTGTACCCCTCTGGGACAGAGCTCCCAGAGGAAGGGGCAGGCTGCCATCTTTGCAGTTTTGCAGCCTTCACTGGTGATACCCTCAGGTATTGGAAAACCTAAGGCGACTAGGGACTAGAGCAGATGCCCAGCAAACCACAGCAGCCCTGTGAAAAGTGGCCAGACTGTAAAAAGGAAAAAAAAAAAATCCAAAGATCAGCCTCAAAGATTGAAGGTAGATGTGCCCACAAAGATAAAGAATCAGCACAAGAGCGCTGAAAACTTAAAAAGCCACAGTGCCCTCTTCTGTTCAAATGACCACATCACCTCTCCAGCAAGGGTTTGGAATTGGGCAGAGGCTGAGATGGCCGAAATGACAGAAGTAGACTTCAGAATGTGGATAAAATTGATGTTCATTCTGCTACAGCTGCACCTTCTAACTCAATGCAGGAAGCTACAAATCATGATAAAACATTTCAGCAACTGACAAGGTAAAATAGCCAGTATGGAGAATAACGTAACCAACCTGATAGCGCCGAAGAAAACAACAGAAGAAGTTCATAATGTAATTCCAAGTATTAATAGCAGAATAGACCAAGCGGAGGAAAGAATCCCAGAGCTTGAAGACTGTCTTTCTGAAATAAGACAGGCATACAGGAATAGAGAAAAAAGAATGAAAAAGAATGGACAAAACCTCTGAGAAATATGAGATTATGTAAAGAGACTGAATATATGACTGATTGGTGTACCTGAAAGAGATGAGAAGAATGGAACCAACTTGGAAAATATATTTCAGGATATCTTCCATGAGGACCTCCCCAACCTAGCTAGACAGACCAACATTCGATTTCAGGAAATGGGAGAACCCCTGTAAAATATTCCACAAGAAGATCATCCCCAAGACACATAATCATCAGATTCTCCAAGGTCAAAATGAAAGAAAAAATGTTAAGGACAGCCAGAGAGAAAGGCCAGGCAACCTACAAAGGGAAGACCATCTGACTAACAGCAGACCTCTCAGCGGAAACCCTACATGTCAGAAGAGATTGGAGGCCAATATTCAACATGCTGAAAAAAGAAAAATTCCAGCCCAGAATTTCATATGTGCCCAATCTAAGCTTCATAAGCAAAGGAGAAATAAGATACTTTCCAGACAAGCAAATGTTGAGGAAATTTGTTACCACCACACCTGCCTTACAATAGCTCCCAAAAGAAGCACTAAATATGGAAAGGAAAAATCGTTACCAGCCACTACAAAAGCACACTGGAGTACACAGACAAATGACACTATAAAGTAACCACAAGTTATTTTAAACAAGTCTCCAAAATAACCAGCTAACATCATAATGACAGGATCAAATCTGCACATAACAATACTAACCTCAAATGAAAATGGGATAAATGCCCCAATTAAAAGACACAGAGTGGCCAGCTGGATAAAGAAACAAGACCCAGTGGTCTGCTGTCTTCAAGAGACCCATCTCACATGGAATGACACACATAGGCTCAAAAAAGGATGGAGGAAAATTTACAAAGCAAATGGAAAACAGAAAAAAGCAGGGGTTGCAATCCTGGTTTCTGACAAAACAGACTTTAACCAACAAAGATCAATAAAGACAAAGAAGAAGGGCATTACATAATGGTAAAGGGTTCAATTCAACAAGAAGAACTAGCTATCCTAAATATATATGCACCCAACACTGGAGCACCCAGATTCATAAACCAAGTTATTAGAGACCTTCAAAGAGACTTAGACTCCCACACAATAATAGTGGGAGACTTTAACACCGCACGGACAATATTAGACAGACTGAGACAGAAAATTAACAAAGATATTCAGGATCTGAACTCAGATCTGGATTAAATGGACCTGATATATATCTACAGAACTCTCCACTCAAAAACAACAGACTATACATTCTTCTCATCACCATGTGGCACTTACTCTAAAAAAGATCACATAATCGGAAGTAAAACACTGCTCAGCTCAGCAAGTACAAAAGAAATCATAACCAACAGTCTCTTGGACCAGAGCACAATCAAATTAGAACTAAAGTCTGAAGAAATTCACTCAAAACCACACGATTGCATGAAAATCAAATAACCTGCCCCTGAATGACTTTTGGGTAAATAATGAAATTAAGATGGAAATCAAGTTCTTTCAAACTAATAAGGACAAAGATACAATGTACCAGATTCTCAGGGACACAGCTAAAGTAGTGTTAAGAAGGAAATCTATAGCAGTAAATGCCCACATCAGAAAGCTAGCAAGATCTCAAGTTAACAACCTAATGTCACAATGAAAAGAACTAGAAAATCAAAATCAAACAAATCCCAAAGCTAGAAGAAGACAAGAAATAACCAGAATCAGAGCTGAACTGAAGGAGGTAGAGACAAGAAAAGCCATTAAAAACATCAGTAAATCCAGGAGTTGTTTTTTTGAAAAGATTAATAAAATAGGCCACTAGATAGACTAGTGAAGAGAGAATCAAATAAACACAATCAGAAATGATAAGGTGGATATTACGATTGTCCCCACAGGAATACAAGCAACCATCAGAGAATATTATAAACACCTCTATCTATATCAACTAGAAAATCTAGAATAAATGGATAAATTCCTGGACATATACACCCTACCAAAAGTGAACCAGGAAGAAATTGAATCCCTGAACAGACCAATAACAAGTTCTGAAATTGAGGCAGCAATAAATAGCCTACCAACCAAAAAAAAAAAAAAAAAAAAAAAAAAAGCCCAGGACCAGACGGCTTCACAGCTGAATTCTACCAAATGTACAAAGAAGAGCTGGTACCATTCCTACTGAAACTATTCCAACAAGTTGAAGAGGAGGAACTCCTCCCTAACTCATTCTATGAGGCTAACATCATCCTGACACCAAAACTTTGCAGAGATACAAAACAAAAGAAAACTTCAGGCCAATATCCTTGATGAATACTGATGCAAAAATCCTCTGCAAAATTCTAGCAAACTGAATCCAGCTTATCCAAAAAGATAAATCGAGCTTTATCTCAAAAAACTGAGTGAACAGGCAACCTACAGAATGGGAGAAAATTTTTGCAATCTACTCATCTGACAAAGGGCTAATATCCAGAATCTACAAAGAACTCAAACAAATTTACAAGAAAAAAACAACACCATCAACAAGTGGGCAAAGGATATGAACAGACACTTCTCAAAAGAAGACATTTATGCAGCCAACAGACACATGAAAAAATGCTCATCATCACTGGCCATCAGAGAAATGCAAATCAAAACCACAATGAGATACCATCTCACACCAGTTAGAATGGCGATCATTAAAGAGTCAGGAAACAACAGGTGCTGGAGAGGATGTGGAGAAATAGGAACACTTTTACACTGTTTGTGGGACTGTAGACTAGTTCAACCATTGTGGAAGACAGTGTGGCGATTCCTCAGGGATCTAGAACTAGAAATACCATGTGACCCAGCCATCCCATTACTGGGTATATACCCAAAGGATTATAAATCATGCTGCTATAAAGACACATGGCACACATATGTTTATTGTGGCACTATTCACAATAGTAAAGACTTGGAACCAACCCAAATGTCCATCAGTGATAGACTGGATTGAGAAAATGTGGCACATGTACATCATGGAATACTATGCAGCCATAAAAAAGGATGAGTTCACGTCCTTTGTAGGGGCATGGATGAAGCTGGAAACCATCATTCTCAGCAAACTATCGCAAGGACAAAAAACCAAACACCACATGTTCTCACTCATAGGTGGGAATTGAACAATAACAACACTTGAACACAGGAAGGGGGACATCACACACTGGGGCCTGTCGTGGGGTAGGGGGAGGGGGGAGGGATAGCATTAGGAGATATACCTAATGTAAATGACGAGTTAATGGGTGCAGCACACCAACATGGCACACGTATACATATGTAACAAACCTGCACATTGTGCACATGTACCCTAGAACTTAAAGTATAATAAAAAATATATATATAAAATATTTAAAAATATTGAATCTTCCAACCACCCAAAAAAAGAAAAGAATGCACAATATCTTATTAATAATTTTATATGGTTTACATTTTGAAATGATAACATTATGAACCTACTGTATTGGATTAAATAAAAACATTTTTTAATAAAAAAAAAAGCTTGTGCACCAGAGTTAAATAGGCTTTATCCCTGGGATGCAAACTTGGTTCATCATTGCAAATCAATAAATGTGATTTATCACATAAACAGAACTAAAGACCAAAACCACTTGATTATCTCAAGAGATTCAGAAAAGATTTTTGATAAAATTCAACATCCCTTTACTTGAAAAACTCTGACCAAACTAGATATTGAAGAAATGAATATACCTGAAACTAATAAGAGCCATAGAAGACAAACTCACAGCCAACATCATACTGAATGGGTAAAAGCTGGAAGCATTCTCCTTGAAAACCGGCACAAGACAAGGACGCCCTCTCTCACCACTCCTGTTCAACATAGTATTGGAATTTCTGGCCAGAGCAATCAGGCAAAAGAATGAAATAAAGGGCATTCAAATAAGAAGAGAGGAAGTCAACCTATCCCTGTTTCCAGATGACATGATTCTGTATCTAGAAAACTCCAGTCGTCTCAGCCCAAAAGCTTCTTAAGCTAATAAGCAACTTTAGCAAAGTCTCAGGATACACAATTAATGTGTAAAAATCACTAGCATTCCTATACATGAACAACAGTACAAGTGAGAGCCAGAACATGAACGTACTCACCTTTTCAGTTGCCACAAAAAGAATAAAATACCTAGGAATATAGCTAACAACAAAGTGAAAGATCTCTACAAGGAGAACTATAAATCACTGCTCAAACAAATCAGAAATTACACAAAGAAATGGAGAAACATTCCATGCTCATGGATAGGAAGAATCAGTATTGGTAAAATGGCCAAAATGCCCAAAGCAATTTATAAATTCATTGCTATTCTGATTAAACTACCATTGACATCTAGTTCTGTAAACTACCATTCACAGAACTAGAGAAAACTATTTTAAAATTTGTACTGAACCAAAAGAGAGCCTGAATAGCCCAAGCAATCGTAAGCCTAATAAACAAAGCTGGAGGCATCACACTACCCAACTTCAAACTATACTATGGGGCTACAGTGACCAAAATAGCATGGTAGTGGTACAAGAATAGACACATAACCAAAGGAACAGAATAGAGAATCCAAAAATAAGACCGCACATGTACAACTATCTGATCTTGAAGAAACCTGACAAAAACAAGCAATGGGGAAAGGATTCCCTATTCAATAAATGGTGCTGGGATAACTGGCTAGCCATAGGTCGAAAATTGAAACTAGACCCTTCCTGACACCATACACAAGAATTAATTCAAGGTGGATTAAAGACTTAAGTGTAAAACCTGAAACTATAAAAACCCTGGAAGACAGCCTAGGCAACTACATTCAGGACATAGGTACTGGCAAAGATTTCATGACAAAGGTGTCGAAAGCAATTACAGTCAAACCAAAAATTGACAAATGGGATCTAAGCTTCTGCACAGCTAAAGAAACTATCAACAGAGTAAATAGACAACCTACACAATGGCAGAAAATTTTTGCAAACTATGCATCTGACAAAGGTCTAATATCTAGCATCTATAAGGAACTTAAATACGTTTAGAAGAAAAACCACCCCATTAAGACATGTGCAAAGGACGTGGATACTTCTCAAAAGAAGATGTACATACAGCCAACAAACGTATTTAGAAAAGCTCAACATCACTGATCATTAGAGAAATGCAAATCAAAACCACAGTGAGATATCATATCCTACCAGTCAGAATGGCTATTATTAAAGAGCTGAAAAATAACAAGACGCTTGTGAGGTTGTGGATAAAAGGAAGGCTTATACACTCTTGGTAGGAGTGTAAATTAGTTCAGCCATTGTGGAAGACAGTGTGGCAATTCCTCAAAGACCTAAAATCAGAAATAGCATTTGACCCAGCAATCCCATTACTGGGTATATACCCAAAGGAATATAAGTTGCTCTGTTATGAAGACACATGCACCCATATGTTCATTGCAGTACTTGTGACAATAGCAAACATAGGGAATCAACCCAAGTGCCCATCAATGATAGACTGGATAAAGAAATGTGGTACACATACACCATGGAATATAAGGCAGCCACAAAAGAGAATGAAGATATGTCCTTTGCAGGGACATGGATGGAGCTGGAAGTCATTATCCTTAACAAAGTAACACAGGAGCAGAAAACCAAATATTACATGTTCTTACTTAGGAATGGGAACTGAATGGTGAGAACACATGGACACATATAGAGGAAGAACACACACCAGGGCCTACTTGAGGGTAGAAGGTGGGAGGAGGGACAGTATCAGGAAAAATAACTAGTGGATACTAGGCTTAATACCTGGGTAATGAAATAATTGTTACAACAAACCCCCATGACACACGTTTACCTGTGTAACAAACCTTCACATCCTGCACTTGTACCCGTGAACTTAAAAAAGAAAAAGTGCTTCCTTCTAGCCTTTCTGGTTTCTGGTAAGAAATTGATTGTCATTTGTATTACCTTTCCCAGTTTCCTGCTGTTTTTTTTTTCTTTCTTTTTTTGAGACAGAGTGTCGCACTGTCGCCCAGGCTGGAGTACAATGGCGTTATCTCGGCTCCCTGCAACCTCTGCCTCCCAGGTTCAAGCAATTCTCCTACCTCAGCCTCCTGAGTAGCAGGGATTACAGGCAGGGTTTGGCTATGTTAGCTAGGCCGGTCCTTTCCTGCTGTTTTTAAGGTATTTCCAGCTGGGCATGGTGGCTCACGCCTGTAATCCCAGCACTTTGGAAGGCCAAGACGGGTGGATCAGCTGAGGTCGGGAGTTCGAGGCCAGCCTGGCCAACATGGAGAAACCCCATCTCTACTAAAACCACAAAAATTAGCTGGGCGTGGTGGCGCATGCCTGTAATCCCAGCTACTCAGGAGGCTGAGGCGGGAGAATCGCTTGAACCCAGGAGGCGGAGGTTGTGGTGAGCCGAGATCGCGCCATTGCACTCCAGTCTGGGCAACAAGAGTGAAACTCTGTCTCAAAAAAAAAAAAAAAGATATTTCCTTTGTCTTTAGTTTTCGAATATTTGGCCATCATAAATCTTGGTGTGGATTTCATTAACTGTACCCTCTTTCAGGTTTTTTAAACTCTTGAATCTCTATATTGAGTTGTTATTTTTTTTTTAATGTATCCTATCCTTTTATCCCTCTTCTTTGACACTCAGATGATATTAACTTTAGTTCTTTTGTTATTGTTTGACAATTCTTGGGGACTTTATTTTTTTTTCCAAACCGTTTTCTTCTTTTCCAGATTGGATGACTTTTAGTGTGTTATCTCCTAGCTTGCTGATTGTTTTCGCATGTTTCTTTCATTCTAGTATTGAGCACATCCATTTAAGTTTTGTATTTCAGTTATTGTGTTTTTCAGGTATTAAATTTCTATTTGGTCTTCCTGTGTATCTTCTACTTCTTGATTAAGATTCTTTTTCTTTGCTGTGACTTTTTGCTCATAAAATTTGTTTCATGTGTTTTTATAATTCCTTTTTGAATAATTTTTATCATGACAAGACTAAAATTTTTTCAAGCAGCTCTAGCATCTCTGCTGCCTTAGTCTTAGCACCTGTCATTAGCCTTTTTTCATTCAGTTTGCGATCTTCCTGGTTCTTTGTATGACAACTTATTTTTTAATAAAACCTGAACATTTTGGGTCTTATGAGAATGTAGTCTTTATTTAAATTATCTGGTGTAGCTGTCTCATTCTGACACTTCATCTGAGAGTAGTCCCTCTACCTCTTTGCTCCAAGGTTGAGGTGGGAGTCGGGTTTTTTACTTGGCCTCCTTGGTAGGTAAGGCGGAAGGTTTTCCATGTTACTGCTGTGTAGGCATGTTAGTTTTGGCTCCCTGGTAGGTCTCCAGTGAACCCCTTTTGGCTAGGATTGGTAGGAGAATCTTTGTGGGGTTGGTTGAAGATGTTTGGAAGATTTCATGTAGAACTTGAGTTTTAATATGCTTTCACCAGAAATATAAAGCAGTGGAGGAGATCATAAATCAATTTGCATCCTCTCTGGAAAGCCATAGGCATATGCTATATTCATGCATGTATCAGAAATTACAATATTAACTGGCTCTCTATAATGCCTCGTAATTTTACTGGTTCTTGTCAAAAAGTGGTTAGTAAACGTTTTCTGCCAGGTACAGTGGCTCATGTCTATAATCCCAGCACTTTGGGAGGCCGAGGTGGGTGGATTGCTTGAGCTTAGAAGTTCAAACCAGCCTGAGCAACAGCGAAACCCAGTCTTAACAAAAATACAAAAAAATTTAGCTGGGCATGGTGGCGAACGCCTGTGGTCCCAGCTACTTGGGAAGCTGAGGGAGAAGGATCATTTGAGCCTAGGCGGTGGAGGTTGCAGTGAGCCGAGATTGCACCACTGCGTTCTAGCCTGGGCGACAGAGCAACACTCCATCTCAAAAAATAAATAAATAAATAAAAAGAGGCCCTATGTTAAATATTTTAGATTTTGTGGGCCAAGAGGCAAAATTGAGAATTGTACCTAGGTACTTATAAGAAAGAAAACAAATTTTCTCAGATTTTTTTGATTTATGAAATCAAAATTTACTAATAGTAATGGAGTACAATGTTTATAATTTGTGCTTACTAATATGAAGAATGAAAGATGGTGGAAATAACAGTTTAGAGTTTATGTTTAGTAGGGTTTATAGTTTGTGTTCCCTGTCATCAAAATTAGTTGCACATGTTCATCTGTTAATGCTAATCTTTATGGAGTATTTTATCCTTGCAAATGTCTTTTCATGAAAATTGTTATTGGCACATACTAATCTTGATCCATTATCTTGATTTAACTTGGCATATTAATCATTTGGAATACATTTTTAGAATTCTGTTAGGTTTTCGTGCCTTTGAGCGTGTCATTGCATTACAGATTAATCATTTAATGAAGATAAGAAGTGGAAAGTTCTCAGTTGTAGAGTTAAATAGACTTATGGAAATTTCCTTTCAGTTTGCATGAGGTCAAAAATATTTGGCTGGAAATGTAATTTGAAAATTTATCTGCTGCCCGTTTGTCAGGAAAGGAGATTTTGCTTCTTTAACTTTTGTCAGAAAAAGAATGTGTTAACTTTCAACAGCATAAAACAGCTTGAAAGTACTTAGAATTCAAACAATGTTTGCAGTTGTTAAATGACTATCGTAATATAAGTTTTGCATATAATCATTGTTTTGGCTTATAATTTTAGATTGATTACATTAATACCATGAAATCTTTACATCAGTTTCTCTTTTTGAATTTTTAAATGTATATGTAAAGGCTTTATTAATTATTGATTCAAACTGTTTCTTCTTTTGTGAACTTTGATGGTGTCTTTAAGGAATTGGTTTATTCCATCAAGATTATCAGATTCTTGATTCATGTCTTGTTCATAATATTCCTTTATTATCCCTTTAATGTCTATGACATCTGCAGTGATGTTTCCTCTTTGTTTCTGATATTCATGATTTGTGCTTTCAGTGAACTTGGCGAGAGGTGTATTGATTTTATCAAAGAATCACCTTTTGGTTTCATTCATTTTTCTCTTTAGATTTCCCATTTTCAGTTGCATTGATTTCTGCTCAAATTTTTGTTATTTATTTGCTTCTGCTTAATTTGGATTTAAGTTGCTGTCATATAGCTAGTTTGATAAGGTGGAGGCTTAGATTATTAATTTTAAATCTTTCTTCTTTTCTAATGTATGCATTCAATGTTAGAAATTTCCCTCTAAACACTGCTTTTACTGCCTCCCTTACATTTTGATAAATTATGGTATCACTATTTAAATAAAAATATTTCTAAATATATTTTGAGATTTATTTTTGACATGTTCTTTAGAAGTGTTTTGTTTAATCTATAGGTATTTGGGGATACTTCTTTTATTCTCCTGTTATTGATTTCTAGTTTAATTCCATTATGGTCTGAGAGCCAACACTATAATTTTGTGGTAAGATGTGAATGTGGTCCGTTTGGTGAATGTTCCATGTTAGTTTGAGAAGAGTGTCTATTCTGCTTTTATTGGATGAAGTCATCAATAGATGAGAGTATATCAAATTGATTATTAGTGCTGTTGAGTTCAGCTATATCCTTATTGATTTTTTTCTTGTGAGATTTGTTCATTTATGATAGAGGATTGTTAGTCTCCAACTATAACAGGGGTTTCATCTATTACTCCTTGCACTTCTATCAGTTTTTGCCTCATGTATTTTAATATTCCATTGTTAGGTGTATATATGCTAAGGACTGTTATGTATTCTTGGAAAATTCATCCCTTTATCATAATATATTGCCCCTCTTTACTCCTGAAAACTTTTCTTGCTTTGAAATCTGCTCTGTCTGAAATTAATACAGCTACTGTCACTTTCTTTTGATCAGTGTCAGCATGGCATTTCTTTCTCCATCCTTTCACTTTTATCTGTAAGTATTTTTAAATTTGAAGTGGATTTTTTGGTAGAAAATGTATAATTGGACCTTATTTTTTTAATCTACCCTGACAATCTCTGTTTTTTAATTGGTGCATTCGGACCATTGACATTCAACATCGTTATTGATGTAGGTGAATTAATATCTACCATATTTTAAACTTTTTTATTTGTTGCCTTTTTATTTGTTGTCTTTGTTCTTGTTTTGTCTCCCACTCTTCTACCTTTTGTGTTTCTAATTGAACATTTTATGTAATTTGAATTTCTCTTTTGTCATAGCATTATCAGTTATGCCTCTGTTTTTAATTTTTATTTTTATTATTTTTTTGAGACAGAGTCTGGCTCTGTCTCCCGGGCTGGAGTACAGTGGCGCGATCTCTGCTCACTGCAACCTCCGCCTCCTGGGTTCAAGCGATTCTCCTGCCTCAGCCTCCCTAGTAGCTGGGACTACCAGTGCGTGCCACCACGCCCGGGTAATTTTTTGTATTTTTAGTAGAGATGGGGTTTCACCCTGTTAGCCAGGATGGTCTTGATCTCCTGACCTCATGATCCGCCCACCTCGGCCTCCCAAAGTGCCGGAAATACAGGCGTGAGCCACCACGCCCTGCCTGTTTTTATTTTTTAATGGTCATCCTAGAGTTTTTAATACACGTTTCAACTAAACCAAGTCCAATAACACTATATTCACAAGCAGTGTGAGAAAATAATCCTAATTCCTCTCTTCCACGCAGTGTATGCTTACTGGAATTCATTTAACTTTATAAAAGCATGCAGAAGAATACATGTGTATATAAGCCTACATAATCATATACATTGTTGCTATTATTATTTTGAACAAACTATGATGTTAGATAAATCAGGAAAAAGAAAAATTTTTACTTTACCTTCATTTATTTCTTCTCTAACGCACTTTATTTAAGAAGACCTCAGTTTCTGACTGATAATCATTTTTCTTCTTTCTGAAGAAATTCTTTTAACATTTCTTGTATGTCAGGGCTCCTGGCAGCAAATTAGCCAATTTTTTTACTGCCCGAGAAAGTCTTTATTTCACCTTCACATTTTTTCCTTTATTTTTAGCTGACATGTAGTAATTGTACATATTTATAGTCTACAGAGTGATATTTCAATACATTTACACAATGTGTAATTATAAAATCAGGGTATTTCGCATATCCATAATCTCAAACACTTAACAATTCTTTTTACTGTGAACATTCAAAAGCTTCTCTTCTAGTTTTTTGAAAATACACAATAAATTCTAGTCATCCATATTTATACTACAGTGCTATAAAGACTAGAGCTTACTCCTATTTTTCTTTTCTTTTTTTTTTTTTGAGATGGAATCTCGCTCTGTCCCCCAGGCTGGAGTGCAGTGGTGCGATCTCGGCTCACTGCAACCTCTGCCTCCCGGGTTCATGCCATTCTCCTGCCTCAGCCTCCCGAGTAGCTGGGACTACAGACGCCCACCACCACTCCCGGCTAATTTTTTGTATTTTTAGTAGAGGCGGGGTTTCACCATGTTAGCCAGGATGGTATTGATCTCCTGATCTCGTGATCCACCCGCCTCAGCCTCCCAAAGTGCTGGGTTACAGGCATGAGCCGCTGCGCCTGGTCCTTACTCCTATTATCTACCTTTAAGTTTGTGTTCATTAACCAGCCTCTTCCCATCCTTCCCTACCCACTCCCCTTCTAAGCCTCTAGCAACCACAATTCTACGCTCTACGTCTATGACCTCTTTTTTTGTTTTTAATGGATACTACATATGCATGAGAACATGCAGTATTTATCTCTCTGACTTATTTCACATAACATAATGTCCTCCAGGGTGATCCATATTGCTGTCTATGAATGCATTTAATTCTCTCTCTCTTTTTTATGACTGAATAGCAATCAATTATGTATATACGCCACATCATTCTCTTTATCCATTCATCTGTTGATGGATGTTTAGTTTGATTCCATATCTTGGATATTGTGAATCATGCTTCAGTAAACATGGGAATGTAAGTATCCCTTTGACATAATTGATTTCCTTGCTTTTTGATAAATGCCCATTCCTGTGATTGCTGGATCAGATGGTAATTAAATTTTGAGGAACCTCCATACTGTTTTTCATAATGGCCGTACTAATTTACATATCCACAAACAGTGCATAAGTTCCTGTTTCTCTTCGTCGTCACCAGCAAATGTTATCTTTGGTCTTTTATAATAGCCATTCTGACTGGGGTGAGATGATATCTCATTGCAGTTTTGATTTATGTTTCCCTGATGACTAGGGATGT
The DNA here is from genome assembly GCF_029289425.2 of Pan paniscus. Classification (NCBI taxonomy): domain Eukaryota; kingdom Metazoa; phylum Chordata; class Mammalia; order Primates; family Hominidae; genus Pan; species Pan paniscus. The sequence continues at coordinate 67,780,422 of NC_073264.2, forward strand.
TGAGCATTCATTCATATATTTGTTGGCTATTTGTTTGTCTTCTTTTGAGATGTCTATTCAGATTTTTTTTTTTTTGACGGAGTTTTACGCTTGTTGCCCATGCTGAAGTCGAATGGCGCGATCTCGGCTCACTGCAACCTCTGCCTCCCGAATTCAAGCGATTCTCCTGCCTCAGCCTCCTGAGTAGCTGGGGACTATAGGCATGTACCACCACGCCCGGCTAATTTTTGTATTTTTAGTAGAGATGGGGTTTCACCCGTGTTGGCCATGATGGTCTCGATCTCTTGACCTCATGATCTGCCCGCCTCGGCCTCCCAAAGTGCTGGGATGACAGGTGTGAACCACCGCTCCCGGCCTCTTTTTCCAGTTTTTAATGAGATTTTTTGATGGGTTGTGTGAGTTCCATATATATTCTGGACATTATTCCCTTGTCAGGTAAATAATTTGCAAATATTTTCTTTCATTCAACAGACTATATTTCTTTACTCTGTTGATCTTCTTTTTTTGCTCTACAGAAGCTTTTTAGTTTGGTATCGTTCCATTTGTCTATTTTTGTTTTTATTGCCTGTGCCTTTGAAATCTTTAAAATCTTTGCTTAGACAGATGTCCTGAAGCATTTCTTATATGTTTTCTTGTAGTTATTTTGTAATTTCAGGTCACAGGTTTAAATCTTTAATCCATTTTGAGTTGATTTTTGTGGTGAGAAGGATAAACTTTCATTCTTCTGCATATAAATATCCAATTTTCCAACACCATTTAGATATTTAATTCTTTTTAGCAGGTATTGACTGCAAATGGGCTTGCTTTCCTGATTTTTTTTTCAGCTAGTTGGTTATTCTGTAAAAACATCACTGATTCTTACATGTTGATTTTGTATCCTGCAACTTTACTGAATTTGTTTAGCAGTTCAAAGATATTTTATCCTTTTATAGATTCAGGAGGGATATGTGCAGGTTTGTTACACACACATATATATATATAGCATAATGGTGGGATTTGGGTTTCTAGTTTACTCATCGTCTGACTAGTGAATATTGTACCCAATAGGTAATTTTTCAACCCCAACCTCCCCTCTTTTGGAATCCCCAGTTTCTATTATTTTTCTTCCTAGAGTTTTTTGAAGAGTCTTTAGGATTTTTTATATGTAAGATTATGTCATCTGCAAAGAGGGACAACTTGCCTTTCTCCTTTCTAATTTAGATGAACTTTATTTCCTTTTGTGGCCTAATTTTTCTTACAAGGAATTCCAGTTCTATCTTAAATACAAGTTGTAAAAGTATACATTCTTTTCTTGTTCTAGTTCTTAAAGGCTTTTAGCTTTTCTCCATTCAGTGTGATATTGGCTGAGTGTTTTTCATATTTGGACTTTATTGTGTTTAGGTATAATCTTTCTATACTTAATTTTTTAGAGTGTTTATTATGAAGGGAGTTGAATTTTATCAGATGCTTTCTTTGGATTTGAGATGATCATATGATTTGCTTTTCATCTATCATTCTGTTGATGTGATGTAGCACATCTATTGATTTTCATATGTTGAACCATCCTCGCATACCTGGGATAAATTCCACTCAATCGTAGTGTATTTTTTTTTTTTGATGTGCCGTTGGATTCAGATTCCTAGTATTTTGTTCAGGATTTTTGCATCTATGCTAATCATGGATACTGACCTCTAGTTTTCTTTGTGATTGTTGTTGCATCCTTCTTTAGTTTTGGTATCTGGGTACTACTGACCTCATAGAATGAATTAGGAAGAATTTCCACCTTTTTAATTTTTTGAAAGAGTTTCAGCAAAATAGATGTTCTTCTTTTAAAGCTTTTTGGTCCTGGGCTTTTTGTTGGGAGACTTTTTTATTGCCAGTTTAATCTCGTTACTCATTATTGATCTGCTCAGTTTTTCTATTTCTTCCTGATTTAATTTGTGAGATTATATGTGTCCAGGAATGTATCCATTTAATATAAGTTTTCTAATTTCTTAGTGTGCAGTTGTTCATAATAATTTCTAGTGGTCCTTTGTATTTCTGTTGTATCAGTTATAATGTCTCATTTTTTATTTCTGATTTTACTTATTTGAGTCTTCCTTTTTTCTTGATTAGTCTAGCTACTGGTTTGTAAATATAGGTTATCTTTCGATAAAACCAGTGTTTCTTGTGATCCTTTGTGGGTTTTTGTCTCTATTTACTTCTGCTCTGATGTTTCCTTCTTCTTATTTTAGGTTTGGCTTGTTCTTCCTTTTCTGGTTTCTTGAGGTGCTTTGTCAGATTGATTAAGTGAAATTGTTCAAATGGTTTAAGTGTTTATTGCTGTAAACTTCCCTTTTAGTACTGTTTCTCAGTACACTATAAGTTTTTGGTATGCTGTTTCTATATTAATTTGTTTCAAGACTTTTTTGGTGTCTTTAAATTTCTTAATTGAACCATAAGTTTCTCAGGGTCTTTTCTCTTTTTTTCTTGATTAATCTTATTAATTTTTGATTTTCATGTATTTGTAGAATTTCCAAAGTTCCTCTTGTTACTAATTTCTAGTTTTACTCCATTATGGTTTGAGAAGACACTTGATATAATACTGATTTTTGAAAATTTCTTGAGGCCAGTCTTGTGGCCTAACATGTGGTCTGTCTTGTAGAATGTTCTATGTGCTGATGTCAAAAAATGGATCTAAAATGGTTTACAGGCCATATTTGGTCCAACAGCTGCAGTTGGACCAAATATGTTCTGTAAGCCATCTTTAGATCCATTTGGACACACATTTTTGAAGGATAACTTTGTTGGGTATAGTATTATTAATCAGTAGGTATTTTTTGTTTTAGTACTTTGCTTAAACCATTTTTTTTCTCTCTTGGCTTATAATGGTTCTGCTGAGAAATTTACTGTTAGTCTGAAGGGGATTCCCTTATATGTAACTTGATGCCTTTTGCTGTTTTTAGAATTATTTCTTTGTCTTTGACTCTTGGCAGTTTGAGAGATATGTGTCTCAGAGATGACATTTTTGGGTTGAGTATTTTGGGGACATTTGACCTTTCCAGATCTTGATGTCTGTCTCTGAAGATTTGGGAAGTTGTCAGCCATTATTTTACCAAATAAGTTTTCTATGCCTTTTCTACACTCATTTCCTTCTATAATTCACAAAATGTGAATATTTATTTACTTGATGGTTTCCCATGTCATGTAGGTTTATTCATTCTTTTTTTAAATTTTTTTTTCCTTTTGTCTGGGTTATTTTTAAAAACCTATCTTCAAGTGCTAAAATTATCTTCTGCTTGATCTAGTCGATTGTTGAAGCTTTCAATTGTATTTTTTTAATTTTAATCATTGAATTCTTGAGTTCCGGGATTTCTGTTTAGTTGTTTTTTATGACATTCTATTTAATTTCTCATTTAGATCACCAGTTGTTTTTTTTTCTGATTTATGTATATTTTCTATCTGTGTTCTTTTGTATCTACTAAGTTTTAAAAGATTATTATTTAAATTTGTTAAGGTATTTCATAGATTTTCTTTTGGGGCTCTGTTATTGGAGAATTATTGTGTTTCTATGGCAGTGTCATATTTCCTTTTTCATGTGTCTTGCATCCCTACATTGATAACTGTGTATATGGTTAGCAATTTCGTCTTTCAGTTTTCTGGATTAGCTTTTTTAGGTAAACTTTTTTCTGTAGACATATCTAGAGTGTCATTTGGGTAGAGTGTTTTGGCTTTGGTTCAGGTGGTTGCATTAGTGTAGTCTCTGTATGGTTACTTTGGCTGTAAATAATGTTAACAGTGTCTGCAGTTTCCCTAGGGCGTTCAGGTGAGGTTGTTCATGGAGTCAGAGACAAGACTTTCCTGGCGACATGGATATTTGGTGGGCTTGTTCTTTGGCTCCTAAGGGTTGTGCACAGGCACTGGCAGTGTTAGCAGTGGGTTGTTCTTGGGCTCCTGGGTGGTGATTGGAGGCACATGGTGGCCTTACCACTGGAGTTCATGAGGTCATCATTTGTGGTATGCACTAGGTGGGCCAGCCCTCAGGCCCGAAGTCTCCCTGTTTACACATTGACCGTAGTTGTAGCAGGCCCTGGTTGAGCCAGTCTTTGAGTTCACAGGTGGCACACATGGGTGCCTTCATTTTTAGATGGATATTTTATCAAGGTACAAACTTTTGGATTCAGAATTTATCTCAAGTATTTTAAACATATTGTCCCATTGTCTTCTGGATTTGATAGTTTCTGTTAAAAATTCAGCTTTAAGTTTTCTTGTTTTTCTTTTGAAAGTGATATGTCTTTTTTCTCCCTCTGACTGTTGTTAAAGTGTTCTTGTTATCTTTGATTTTCAGCATTTTGAGTGTTGGTTGTGGTTTTTTTCACCTTTGCCAGTGTGGTGTTTGCCATACTTCTTAAGTCAGAACATTAATATATTGTATCAGTTTTGGGCTAGTCTCAGCAATTTTTAACTTCTTCTGAAAGTATTGTTTCTCCTCACTTTCTGTCTGCTTTATTCTAACTGGAATTATATTTGTGTTGAAGTGTTTAATTCCCACATATCTCTTATGCTCTGTTCATTTCATTTCTTTCTCGCTCTGCTTCAGTGTGGATATTTCCTGCTGACCTATATTCAAATTCACTAATCTGTGCTTTGCTGTATTCAGTCAGTTATAAAACCCACCCACCAACTGCTTAATTGCAGATACTGTGTTTTTCAGATATAAAATCACTATTTAATTTTTAAAATAGATTTTCATTCTTTGTTGAAGTTTTCCTTTTTTCATCTACTTTGAAGATCTTTTTTAAAGTCCTTGTCTTCTAACTCTATATCATCTTTGGGTCTGTTTATATTTATTCTCTTTTCCCTTGATTGTTAGTCACATTTTGTGCCCCTTTCCATACCTTGTAATTTTCATCATATACCAAATATTGTTTATAATAGAGCAGCAGAAATTGAACTAAATATTATTTTTCTTCAATTCTGTATTAGAAAGATAAGATCAAGTGCTAATCACCTCAACTCAATTATGAATCTTACTGCATCAAGTCTGGGTGGCAGCTTTCGATACACTTAGAATGCCTTTGATTTTAAATGTCCTAATGACAAGAACTGTTGTGTTGCAGACTCTTCTGTCTGCTGACTTTGTATTTATATACTGTAAAATTGTTGGAGATTTTACTCTACCTTTCTGGTCCTGCTCCTTTTACTCATTTCCTCTGGCTCCCCACCCACTAAGGGGATGCTTTTGGTTGAGAGCAAATATCTTGTGGGAAGACCTATTAAAATTTTATCCTCACAGTGGTAGGCTCCATCTGTTCTAGTGTGACTTTGTCTTCTAATCACCACAACATTACAGGGATTATTATTTGCCCCATGGCCTGTTCTCCCAACTGCTGCCCCAAATCCTCTTAGGTAATTCTGGCACTCAGCAAATTTTTCAGGGAGAAAACTGTCTGTAATTTTGGACTTCATCAGATTCCAGTTTTTCATGCCAGCTTACAAATTATCAAGAGCTGTGCTGGTTTTTCTTTTCCTTAGTAGTGTCCTTCTTTCTTAGCTAGTCTGTCTAAATGGCAAATCCTTCCAGAAATTAAAATAATCAGCAGGATTAGCTGACTTAAGAGATATTAATCATCCTGCAAATTTAGTTTCTCCTTTCTATTTCCCTTGCTCGCCAATATTTTTAAAAATATGATTTTGTAGTTTGTCTCTTTTTTTCCTAGTTGTTGTGGGGGCAGTGACTTGCTACTGTGTACTAGTAAATTAATCTTGTAACAGTAAGAACAACATTTAGACCGACATGTTTATTATTTTATGTAATGTATTTATATAGAGTTTGTGTGCTTAAAGTAGTGGATTGTTATTGAAATGTTGGCTTGTTTAGAATATTAATATTTGTTGCTAAATTCACCAGGCCTATAAATAAATCAATAGTAATGTTTGGGGAAAAATGAAAAAAAAAAGCTATTTTTCATTTCAAAATGTCTTTTGGTCAGCAATAGCTTAAATGAAATGTAGACAAAAATTAATTTTTTTTTCTTTTCCCCATTCCTATTTAGTGAGTGATAGTTGCTTCAGGAATCTTGCAGAAGACCGCAGTGGGATAAATCTCAAAGATCTCGTACAAGATCCTTCTTTGTGAGTATTGTGCTTTCAGTATTAAGTATAAATTAAAACTTTATTATTAGTGTTCCTTTTCTCAAAAGAGTTTTATGTGAAAACTTATTTAAGGTACAACAATTTTTTCTTTTCTAATAATGCGTTTTACACATATTGAAGTCTGACAGAACAGTTCAGAAATAGAATAGATTTTAGAAGGAATGATGTCATGATTAATGATTGATTTTCAAGGAGGAATGCTGATGGCTGATGATATCTTGCCAATGTGGCAGTAGCTACTAGCCAAGAAACATGATTAGTAGTTGATTTGCTTGGGAAAGAGAGATTGAATTTGTTTACAACAATTTGAAGTTTTTTGAATATATTGTTTATAGTAATTATTTGTAATTATAATTAGAAATATAAAGTAGGTATTTGTTATAACAATATACATTTGAATATGTTAGATATATTTCTGATGTTTTACATATGGCACAAGAATTTTGGAGAGTTTGATAGATTTCAGTTTTTAATTTTTTTGCTCATCAGTCAGTCCCATTCTTTATTGGCATATCTTTCTAATACATATACTCTACAATAATGTCACTTTCTATTTCATAAATTTTTTTTTACACTTTTATATTTACTGGTAAATATGCATACTATCTATGAACATACCTTCCCAATAAGATCACTGTTTATTAAAAAAAATAATTAAAACTAGTTAAGCCTGCGAAGCAGAGTAAAGAAAATTGAATACTGCCAGGTGCCTTCTATAATGATACATATAATGCGTACAATTAAATATGTCCTAATAGGAAATTCATCTCCCAGATCACATGTAATATACCCTCCCACGGGAGTCACTAATAAGTCATTGAGAATTTTGTGAGGAATAAACACAAGAATATCTTGAACTTGAAGATTATTGATTCTTTAATGATTGACTAGTCATGTTAAAAAATATGAGAGTGCTGAAAATGTATTGAATATTGAAGTTTATATATGATGTCGTGAGTTCAGAATGCATTTCCAAGTCTACCTCTCTCCATTTTTTTCTTTTCTCAATCTTTCTTTTTCTAACTCAAAAGGATTGCAAATATTCCTCCTCCTTGATTTTTATCCCTACTATGAAGATTGACAGTTGTCCTTTGAGTCCTGTGAAAATTTAACCAACAATGTAATTATTCTGTTAGGATGTAAATATACCTAGTGAATAACATTTAATTGCATTAAGAGTTCTACTATCCTTATGGATATGGGTGGAAACTTTACAATTTCCTCAAAAGACTTTGCTTATTTGAATGAATAAAATAAATTACTGGCCAGGTGTGGTGGCTCATGCCTGTAATCCCAGAACTTTGGGAGGCTGAGGTGGGTGGATCACAAGGTCAGGAGATCAAGACCATCCTGGCCAACATGGTGAAACCCCGTCCCTACAAAAAATACAAAAATTAGCTAGGCGTGGTGGCATGTGCCTGTAGTCCCAGCTACTTGGGAGGCTGAGGCAGGAGAATCTCTCGAACCCGGGTGGCGGAGGTTGCAGTGAGCTGAGATTGCGCCACTGCACTCCAGCCTGGGCGACAGAGCGAGGCTCCATCTCAAAAAAAAAAATTATTATTGTATTATTTGTAAGATATGTTTTAGTAAAATAAGAATGTATATCTGTTTAATGCAACAATATGTTGAAAAAAATTTGCTCATATGAACTCCAATTATATAAAAGATTTGAAGAACTACACTTGAATAATGGATTATAATAATCAATTGTCATGTTTTGGAAAAACTTGTTGCTTCTTCCTGGAATGTAGAATAACATTCATCATTTAACCTACCACTAAATTCTATATTTAATTTTAGTATTCTAAAAAAAAAATTCATCTCAGACTACTTCATTGGAAGGACAAAATAATTCTCAGTGTACCTGTCTTAAAACAGCCGGAAATATCTTAATATAGCATCATTCTCTTAACCTGCCATTATCCTCTTGGATTAGTCTAGAATGTAAGAATGTCAGCATTCATGGAGAAAGAGTTTGTTTTTGCTCCTGCCTGCTTGGCTTTCTAAGGAATTTTTTCTTCATTAAGAACTGTCAGGATATACTATTGATGACTTGAATTCATATTTTAAAGATATATTTCTCATTAGGTAAAATATTTTAGAGAAAGAAATGCCCAATGTGGAAATATATATATATATATATATATATATTCATATTCTTGTGTTGTTATGATGGGAAATATTTTATTCTGAGTTCCTGTCTGATTGCAGTATTCATTTAGTATGTACATTGTAGGTGAGTATTTTTTTTTTTTAAGCTAGGTGCCTCTTTTCTGTCTCAGACTCTTGGCATAAATGTTCACTACTTTTCATTGATTCAGGTATACTAGATGGTCCTACAAGGAGTTGAATTGTTAATGGTGCAACATTGAATAGGAAGTATATCAGAAATATTTTTTTGTGTTTTTACAAAAATCTCTTCGGCCAGGCACAGTGGCTCACGCCTGTAATCCCAACACTTTGGGAGGCCGAGGTGGGCGGATCATGAGGTCAGGAGATCGAGACCATCCTGGCTAACACGGTGAAACCCCATCTCCACTAAAAATACAAAAAATTAGCCAGGCGTGGTGGCGGGCACCTGTAGTCCCAGCTACTCAGGAGGCCAAGGCAGGAGAATGGCATGAACCCAGAGGCAGAGCTTGCAGTGAGCAGAGATCGCCCCACCACACTCCAGCGTGGGCGACAGAGCGAGACTCCATCTCAAAAAAAAAAAAAAAAAAAACTCCTCCTCAAAAAATCACTGTCATTTGATAACTACTCCAGACTAGTCTGATGGTTATTAAAATTGTATACATGTCATTTTAATACATGTTCGAAATAAAAATTATTAGAATAAGATGTGTGTTGAGTGAATGCTATGTATGTTAATGTGCCTGGCAGATTTTTATTATGACTCACCCATTTGAACTGCTGATACTGAAAGGAGTTGATGGTAAATAAGAATTAAGAATTTTAGCCTCAATACTGTTAGAAAGGAAGACAGAATAATAGAGCAAGAAAAATTAGGCTAAGGAAGACCCAGGTTTATCTAGTCAATATTGATACTCAGAGTAGTGTATTATATGTCTTAATTGGATAAATGAGCAGATACAGAATTTCTGTGGACAAAGTACAGAAATAAAACTGTAATGAGTTTTATTAAGAATATATGATATAAAACAATGTTTAAACCAAGAGTAGGCAGAGCTAGATGAGGGGCTTACTGCATCAGAGATTGAAAGTGCAGAACCTAAACTGACTAATTCATACTCTGAATCTGTGTCAAGCTAATGGAACAATGATAGGTACTCTGTAATTTACTTTAACTGTATAGTACATACTCCAGTATTTTACTGCCATTGTAGTAAAACTTGTTACTGGGCTTGAATGAACCAAGTGAGCTATTGTGTGAACATGGCAGAGAGATGCCATGGGAGAAAAAAAATTTGAGAAAGTTATGAATCTCTAAGCAAGACTTTCTGGTCTTGCTACTAACTTTTCTTTTTTTTTTTCTTCTTATACTTTAAGTTCTAGGGTGCATGTGCACAAAGTGCAGATTTGTTACATATGTGTACATGTGCCATGTTGGTGTGCTGCACTCATTAACTCGTCATTTACATTAGGTATATCTCCTAATGCTGTCCCTCCCCCCTCACCCCACCCCACAACAGGCCCCAGTGTGTGATGTTCCCCTTCCTGTGTCCAAGTGTTCTCATTCTTCAATTCCCACCTATGAGTGAGAACATGCAGTGTTTGGTTTTTTGTACTTGGGATGGTTTGCTGAGAATGATGGTTTCCAACTTCATTCATGTCCCTACAAAGGACGTGAACTCATCCTTTTTTATGGCTGCATAGTATTCCATGGTGTGTATGTACCACATTTTCTTAATCCAGTCTATCATTGATGGACATTTGGGTTGGTTCCAAGTCTTTGCTATTGTGAATAGTGCTGCAATAAACATATGTGGGCCATGTGTCCTTATAGCAGCATGATTTATAATCCTTTGGGTATATCCCCAGTAATGGGATGGCTGGGTCACATGGTATTTCTAGTTCTAGATCCCTGAGGAATCGCCACACTGTCTTCCACAACAGTTGAACTAGTTTACAGTCCCACCAACAGTTGAAAAGTGTTCCTATTTCTCCATGTCCTCTTCAGCACCTGTTGTTTCCTGACTTTTTAATGATCGCCATTCTAACTGGTGTGAGATGGTATCTCATTGTGGTTTTGATTTGCATTTCTCTGATGGCCAGTGATGATGAGCATTTTTTCATGTATCTGTTCGCTGCATAAATGTCTTCTTCTGAGAAGTGTCTGTTCATATCCTTCACCCACTTTTTGATGGGGTTGTTTTTTTCTTGTAAATTTGTTTGAGTTCTTTGTAGATTCTGGATATTAGCCCTTTGTCAGATGAGTAGATTGCAAAAATTTTCTCCCATTCTGTAGGTTGCCTGTTCACTCTGATGGTAGTTTCTTTTGCTGTGCAGAAGCTCTTTAGTTTAATTAGATCCCATTTGTCAATTTTGGCTTCTGTTGCCATTGCTTTTGGTGTTTTAAACATGAAGTCCTTGCCCATGCCTATGTCCTGAATGGTATTGCCTAGGTTTTCTTCTAGGGTTTTTCTGGTTTTAGGTCTAACATGTAAGTCTTTAATCCATCTTGAATTAATTTTTGTATAAGGTGTAAGGAACGGATCCAGTTTCAGCTTTCTACATTTGGCTAGCCAGTTTTCCCAGCACCATTTATTAAATAGGGAATCCTTTCCCCATTGCTTGTTTTTGTCAGGTTTGTCAAAGATCAGATGGTTGTAGATGTGTGGCATTATTTCTGAGGGCTCTGTTCTGTTCCAGTGGTCTATATCTCTGTTTTGGTACCAGTACCATGCTGTTTTGGTTACTGTAGCCTTGTAGTATAGTTTGAAGTCAGGTAGCATGATGCCTCCAGCTTTGTTCTTTTGGCTTAGGATTGACTTGGCAATGTGGGCTCTTTTTTGGTTCCATATGAACTTTAAGATAGTTTTTTCCAATTCTGTGAAGAAAGTCATGGTAGCTTCATAGGGATGGCATTGAATCTATAAATTACCTTGGGCAGTATGGCCATTTTCATGATAGATTCTTCCTATCCATGAGCATGGAATAAATGTTCTTCCATTTGTTTATGTTCTCTTTTATTTCGTTGAGCAGTGGTTTGTAGTTCTCCTTGAAGAGGTCCTTCACATCCCTTGTAAGTTGGATTCCTCGGTATTTTATTCTCTTTGGAGCAATTGTGAATGGGAGTTCACTCATGATTTGGCTCTCTATTTGTCTGTTATTGGTGTATAAGAATGCTTGTGATTTTTGCACATTGATTTTATGTCCTGAGACTTTGCTGAATTTGCTTACCAGCTTAAGGAGATTTTGGACTGAGACGGTGGGGTTTTCTAAATACACAATCATGTCATGTGCAAACAGGGACAATTTGACTTCTTCTTTTCCTATTTGAATACCCTTTATTTCTTCCTCCTGCCTGATTGCCCTGGCCAGAACTTCCAACACTATGTTGAATAGGAGTGGTGAGAGAGGGCATCCCTGTCTTGTGCCAGTTTTTAAAGGGAATGCTTCCAGTTTTTGCCCATTCAGTATGATATTGGCTGTGGGTTTGTCATAAATAGCTATTATTATTTTGAGATACGTCCCATCAATACCTAATTTGTTGACAGTTTTTAGCATGAGGGGCAGTTGAATTTTGCCAAAGGCCTTTTCTGCATCTATTGAGATGATCATGTGGTTTTTGTCTTTGGTTCTGTTTATATGCTGGATTACGTTTATTGATTTGCGTATGTTGAACCAGCCTTGTATCCCAGGGATGAAGCCTACTTGATCATGGTGGATAAGCTTTTTGATGTGCTGCTGGACTCCCACACAATAATAATGGGAGACTTTAATACCCCACTGTCAACATTGGACAGATCAACGAGACAGAAAGTTAACAAAGATATCCAGGAATTGAACTCAGCTCTGCACCAAGAAGACCTAATAGACATGTACAGAAATCTCCACCCCAGCTTTGTTCTTTTTGCTCAGGATTGCTTTGGCTATTCAGGGTCTTTTATGGTTTCATACCAATTTTAGGATTATTTTTTCTATTTTTGTGATGAATGTCATTGGTATTTTGATAGAGATTGCATTGAATCTATAGATCACTGTTGGTAGCATGTTCATTTTTACAATATTACTTCTTTTTCTTTATTTTATTTGTTTTTTTTTTTTTTTTGAGACGGAATTTCGCTCTTGTTGCTCAGTCTGGAGTGCAATGGCTCAATCTCGGCTCACCGCAACCTCTCGCCTCCTGGGTTCAAGCGGTTCTCCTGCCTCAGCCTCTTGAGTAGCTGGGATTACAGGCATGTGCCACCATGCCCGGCTAATTTTGTGTTTTTAGTAGAGACAGGGTTTCTCCATGTTGTTCAGGCTGGTCTCTAACTCCTGACCTCAGGTGATCCGCCCACCTCGGCCTCCCAAAGTGCTGGGATTACAGGCATGAGCCACTGTGCCTGGCCAATATTATTTCTTTCAATTCATAAACATAGGATGTGTTTCCATTTGTTTGTGTCCTCTTCAATTTCTTTCATCAGTTTTTTAGTTTGTTTGTGTAGAGATCTTTCACCCTCTTGGTTAAATTTATTTCTAGGTACAGTTGATCCTTGAACAGTATGAGTATTTGGTGTATTGCTCCTGCATGATGTTGAAAATTTAGGTGTAACTTTTGACTTGCCAAAAACTTAATTACTAACTAATAAGCTACTGTTGACTGGAATCCTTAACAATGACATAAACAGTTGACTAACACATATTTCACATACGTATTACATACTGTATTCTTGAAATAAAGTAAACTAGAGAAAAGAAAGTATTATTAAGAATAACAAAATTAAGAAAAAGAAAAATATTTACTATTCACTAAGTCAAAGTAGATCAAGATATAAGTCTTTATGCTTTTCATCTTCACATTGAATAGGCTGATGAGGAGGTGGAGGAGGAGGAAGAGGAAAAGGAGTTGGTTTTGCTGTCTCAGGAGTGGCAGAGACAGAGAAGAGTTGTCAGGGAGGTAGAAGAGGCAGGCACACTCAAGTGTAACATTTATGGAAAAAAGTCTGCATGCATGTAAGTAGACCCATGCAGTTCAAGTCTGTATTGTTCAAGGGTCTAACTGAATTTTATTTTTGTATGTAGCTGCCATAAAATGGATTGCTTTTTCAGTTTCTTTTTCCACTGGTTTATTGCTGATGTTTAGAAATGGTACTTATTTTTTACCTTGATTTTCTGTCCTGCAAAAGTACTCAACTTGTTCATCAGTTCTAAGAGTCTTTGAGGGGAGTCTTTACTGTTGTCTATATGTCGTCTACAACATGGGAGATGAACGGGAACAAATTTCGATAGTCCTTTCCAATTTGGATGCCCTTTAATTCTTTCTCTTGCCTAATTGTTATGACTAGGACTTCCAGTACTGTGTTGAATGAAAGTTGTGAAAGTCCTTTGCAGGGACATGGATGAAGCTGGAAACCATCATTATCAGCAAAATATCACAAGGACAGAAAACCAAACACCGCATGTTCTCACTCATAAGTGGGAGTTTAACAATGAGAACAGATGGACGCAGGGAGTGGAACATCACATACCGGGGCCTGTCGGGGGGTGGGGGGCTGGGGGAGGGATAGCATTAGTAGAAATACTTAATGTAAATGACAAGTTGATGGGTGCAGCAAACCAACATGGCACATGTATACCTGTGTAACACACCTGCATATTGTGCACATGTACCCTAGAACTTAAAGTATAATTTTTTAAAAAAAGAAAAAGAAAGTGGTAAAAGTGAGCATCTTTTTTTTGTTCCAGAACTTAGAGGAAAAGCTTTTAACTTTTCCCAAGTCAGTGTGATGTTGGCTGTGGGTTTACTGTATATGGCTTTTGTTGTGTTGAAGTACATTCCTTCTGTATCTAACTTGGTGAGAGTTTTTATCAGGAAGGGATGTTGAATTTTATTACATGCTTTTTCTATGTTTATTGAAATGATTATATTGTTTTAGTCCTTCATTCCATTGATGTGATGTGTCATATTTATTGATTTGCATATGCTAAACCATCCCATTTATCTCACCCATTTATGCCTGGGATAAATCCTACCTGATGATGGTGAATTATCTTTTTAATATGCTGCTGGATTCTGTTTGCTTGTATGTTGTTGGTAATTTTTGCTTCTATGTTCATCAGGGATGTTGGTCTGTAGTTTTTGCATTTGAGTCCTTGGTCTAGTTTTAGTATCAGGGTAATGCTGGCCTCTTAGAATGAGTTTTGAAGAATTGCCTCCTTCTCAATTTTCTGGAAGTTTTAGAAATATTGATTTTAATTCTGCTTTAAATGTTTGATAGAATTCAACAGTGAAGCCATAGGGTCCCAGGCTTTTTTAAAATTACAAATTTAGTCACGTTAATTTTCAATTGGTTTGTTGGGGTTTTTCATTTCTTCTTGGCTCAGTTGTGGTAGGTTGTTTGTGTCCAGGACCATTTCTGCTAGGTTTTCTAATTTGTTGGCGTATAGTTGTTCATAATAGTCTTTAATGATTTTTATTTATGTGGTATCAATTTTTTGTCTCATTTTTCCTTTCTGATTTTATTTATTTGAGTCTTTTCTCTTTTTATCTTGGTTTATTTGGGTCTTTTCTCTTTTTGTCTTCGTTGGTCTAGCTAGTAGTTTGGCAATTTTATTGATCTTTTCATAAAACCAACTTTTTGACTTTTTTTATATGTTGTATTTTTTTCTCAATTTTACTTATTTCAGCTTGGATATTTTTTATTTTTTCTACTAATTCTTACAGTTTGTTCTTGATTTTCTTGTTCCTTAAGTTAGCTTGTTAGGCTATTTGAAAATTTTCTACTTAATGTTGAGGTTTATTGCTATAAACTTCTCTCTTGCTATAGTTTGTGATGTATCTCATATTTTTTGGTATGTTGTGTTTCTCTTTTCATTTGTTTCAAGAAATTTGAAATTTTTTTCTTAATTTTTTTATTGACCCACGTTCATTGTAGAACATGTTCTTCAACTTCCCTATATTCTCACAGTTTCAGTAGTTCCTTTTGTTGATTTCTAGTTTTATTTCATTTTTGCCAGAAAAGATACTTAATATGACTTCAGTTCTTTTAGATTTGTTGAGCCTTGTTTTGTGACCTAATGTGTGGTCTGTTCTGGAGAATATTCCATGTGCTGATGAAAAGTATGTGTATTCTGCTGCATTTGGGTGATATTTTCTCTAAAGGTTTGTTAGGTTCATTTGGTCTGAAGAACAGTTTAAATTCAATGACCTCTGTCACATGTTGAGAGTGGAGTGTTGAAGTCCCCATCTATTATTGTATCAGAATTTATTCCTTCCTTTAAATCTAACAATATTTGCTTCATATATCTGGTTGCTCCAATGTTGGGTGCATATTATATTTACATTTGTTATCTCCTTTACTGAATTAATCTCTTTATGATTATGTAATGACCTTCTTTGTTTCTTTTTAGTTGTTTTTTGTTTTTATGTTTGTTTGAGACACAGCCTCACTCCGTCGGTTTGTGTAAGTACACTCTATGAAGGTCACATAAGGTTGAAATAACCTGAGGATGCATTTCTCAGAATGTATCCCTGTGGTTCAGTGACATTTGACTGTAATGAGTGGCAAAGCAGTAAACCTTGGTCTGTATTATTCGAACTCCTATATGCTGACTCACTTACGTATTTCAGTGAAAACCCAAAGATTTTTATTTAGTGTTGAAGGCCTAAACCTCATTTAAAATTAAGTATAGGCTGGGTACAGTGGCTCACACCTATAATCCTGGCACTTTGGGAGACTGAGGTGGGAGGATCAGTTGAGCCCAGTAATTTGAGACCAGACTAGGCAACATAGTGAGACACTGTCTCAACAATTTTTATTTTTTATTTTTATTTTTAGATGGAGTCTCGCTCTGTCACCAGGCTGAAGTGCAGTGGCGCAATCTCGGCTCACTGCAACCACCGCCTCCTGGGTTCAAGCGATTCTCCTGCCTCAGCCTCCCGAGTAGCTGGGATTACAGGCACTCCCCACCACACCCAGCTAATTTTTGTATTTTCGGTAGAGACAAGGTTTCACCGTGATGGCCAGGATGGTCTCGATCTCCTGACCCTGTGATTCACCTGCCTTGGCCTCCCAAAGTGCTGGGATTACAGGTGTGAGCCACTGCACCTGGCCCATGAACATTTTTAAGTGATTTTAAAAATTTTTTAATGAATATTTTATAGTACATGAAAATTATATTTCAGTGTCTATAAATAGTTTTGTTAGGGAACACAGCCATGCATAATGTTTACCTACTATTCATGGCTGCTTTTGAATTATAATAGCAGAGATGATAAGTTGTAACAAGGATCATTTGGCCCACTAAGCTGAAAATGTTTATTATCCAGTCGTTTACGGAAAACGTTGCTGACAATCAGATATAGAGGATAGACTACAAAGTGAGCTAAATAATTTATCAGTATTCTGTTCAAGATAGTGTACACTGGGAGATTTTCAGAACTTTCTCTGATTGACATAGAATGGAAGCCAAAATTAAGATATAGGGTCTGCAGAAAACAAAACTAAACAAACAATAGCAAAAACTATCCAGTACTTTGGTTAGCAACCTCTAATCCAAAAAAGATAATAAAAGCTAGATAGCATTTTTCTTTTTCTATGTTTGACAATAAAATCAAATTTGGATTTGTCCATAAAACTCCTGAAATTCTATGCAAAATATATTTGTGAGCAACTGTTTGTTTTTCTGGGGCGAAAGTCCTTAGTTTTCCTTTGATTTTCTGTGGGTTTTGCAGATGCAAATAGGTTAAGGATTACTAATATATATAGTTAACTCCCAAATAAAGAGGTTTGAATATATCTTTACTTTACCTGTTAACCTTCTTATAGTCCTGGATGCTTTCTGTTATTTACCTCCTGACTGTAAAACATGCATTTTTTATTACTATTTTCTGACACACTTCATTGTCATATGCTCTGGTCATTAGGTATAAGTTTACATGGAAGGGGTGAGGAGTATGATGAGGTACTAACATTTATCAACTACCTGCTAGGAACTAAACAGGTGCTTTATGCCTAGTTTTTAATATGATGTTTCATAATTCTGTTAGACATGCTGAGTAATTTGAAATTCAGAGAAGTTAAATATCTGCAGATACACTATCTGTAGATTCTCTAGTAGTAGGCCTGGGACTCCAACCTACGTCTCTCTAATAAGTCCTAAATTATCCTGGCTCCTCTATACAACCAGGAGAGAGAACACAGAAAGCAAGTGGGGAACACAGATGTCTACCTTTTTTTCGTATTGAACAGTTTTCTATAATATTTGCTATTTCTAATTACCATTTTTATATGACCATTGGTGCATATAAACTATATGACATTTTGGTCTCTATGAGCATTAAAAGGATAAAGACATTGTATTAGATTGCTTGAATTGAATGGCTTGTATTGTTGTTATGAAATACCAAAGAAATCTTTATAATATTTGGAATTAAAATATTACCAAGGAAGTAACCCTGAACTGAAGCTTATATAGAGCACTTGTTTGAATTATAGTGTTACATTTTTTATGTTTATTCATACTAGGTAGTAATTCTCTCACCTTATGATTTCATAGCTTCATTGCACTTTAAAAAATTATAAGCATGGCATTGAACTATTGTTTATGTGGGTAACATCTATTGATATTTACTATGTTAAAGAATAAAATTATTTAATTCACATAAAATATAAATAAGCCCACTACATATTAAAATAAATAATATAATGAAAAATAGCTGTGTATTTCAAAACTCCCAAAATAGTCAAAATATTAACAGTTTTTTTACATTTTGTAAATCTCTATAATCTCTGGCTTAATAAAAGATAGCTAAATTTTCAAATAACTGTTTCTATGTTTAATCTGTTGTAATATGTTTTTGTTGAAATTTGTGAGGAAAATTATGCTTGGAACAATTATGTAACTTGGAAGGAATATTTTAATAACTTTTTCTAATGAATATGGATATTATTTGTTTTGCTATTTTACTCAAACTGGACAATAATGATAGACAGTTTCTTAAAGGTAAGTGTAGTAGTCAGAGTTCTCCAAGAAACAGAACCAATGATTGATTGATTGATTGATTGATTGATAGATAGGTAGATACATACATACATATATACATACGGGATTTATTAGGAGAATTGACTCATGCAGTTATGGAGGCTGAGGACTTTCCTGACTGGCCATCTGTAAGCTGGAATTCTGATGTCTTAGGACAAGAGAAATTTATATCCCAGCTCCAGAAGAGAGAGGAAATAGCCTATTTGCTCTATTTGGGTCCCCTCTAATTGGGTACGTCTGCCCACATTGAGGGCAGATCTTACTTACTCAGCCTATGGACTCACTTGTGAATCTCCTCTGGAAACATTCTCACAAGCATACACAGAAATAATGCTTTATCAGTACTCTGTATAATCCTTCAACCAGTCAAGGTGGCCCCAAAAATTAATCATCATAATAAGTAACAATGTGGAATTCAAAGCCATATTAAGGACATTTTCATAATACTCTGTTAAGTTAAAATCTGTTGGTCCACCAGAGTAGCCAATACAATATTGAAGAATAAGAAAAAAGTTGGAGGACTTGACACTATACAGCTTCAAGATTTATTATAAAGCTGTGGTGATAGGGGCAGTGTAGTATTGGCAAAATAGACAAATAGATCAAGGAAAAAGAATAGCCCAGAAATAGACCCATATAAATATAGTTGCTGTGGTCTGAATGTATATATCTGCCCAGAATTCATATGTTGAAGCTTAACCCCCAGTGTGAGGGCATTTGAAGGATGAGGCCTTTGGGAGGTGATTTAGTCATGAGGGCAGAGACCTCATGAATTGGATTAGTGTCCCTAATAAAAGAGGCCTGAGACAGGCCCCTTTCCCCTACCACCATATGCGATTATAGCCAGAAGACAGACATCTATGAATCAGGAAGTAGGCCTTCACCTGAATTTCTTGGCACCTTGATCTTGGACTTCCAGACCTGCAGAACAGTGAGAAATAAACTTCTTTTGTTTATCAGCCACCCAGTCCATGGTATTTTTTAAATAGCAGCTCAAATAGACTTAAGACAATGTTCAACTGATCTTTGAAAAAGGAATAAACAAAATACAATGGAGCAAAGACAGTTTTTTTAACAAATGGTGCTGGAACACCTGGACATCTGCATGCTTTAAAAAATTGAATCTGGACGTAGACCTTACACCCTTAAAAAAATTAATTCAAAGTGGATCATAGGACTACATATAAAACACAAAACTATAAAACTGCCAGACAATAATATAGGAGAAAGCCTAGGTAACCTTGGGTATGGCAGTGATTTTCAGCTCTAAAGGTACCATCCACAAAAGAAAATATTGGTAAGCTGGGCTTCATTAAAAACTCTGCTCTACAAACACAATGCCATGAAATGAAAAGAGAAGCCACAGACTGGGAGAAATATTTTCAAAAGACACATCTGATAATATACTATTACTTAAAAATATACAAGAACTCCTAAAACTCAGCAATAAAAAAATGAACAACCCTAGGCCGAGCGCAGTGGCTCACGCCTGTAATCCCAACACTTTGGGAGGCCAAGGCAGGTGGATCACTTAAGGTCAGGAGTTCATGACCAAGCCTGGCCAACTTGGTGAAACCCCATCTCTACCAAAAATACAAAAATTAGCCATGCGTGGTGGTGCACGACTGTAATCCCAACTACTCAGGAGGCTGAGGCAGGAGAATGGCTTGAACCCAGGAGGCGGAGGTTTCAGTGAGCCGAGAACATGCCACTGCACTGCAGCCTGGGCAACAGAGCAAGACTCTGTCTTAAAAAAATAAATAAATAAAAATAAAAATAAAAATAAACCCTATTGAAAAATGGGCCAAAGACCTTAACAAACACCTCACCAAAGAAGATATACAGATGTCAAATAAGTATATAAAAAGATGTTCTACATTTTATGTCATCATGGAAATGCAAGTTAAAACAACAGTGAAATATTACTACATATCTATTAGAATGGTCATAATCTGGAATACTGACAATACCAAGTGCTGATGAGGATGTGGAGCAAGAAACTCATTAATTGCTGGTGGGAATGCAAGATGGCATAGCCACTTTGGAGGACAGTTCAGTGGTTTTTTAACATGCATTCCAGCAGTTTTGCCCCTTGGTATTTATCCAAATGTGTTGAAAATGTACATCCACACAAAAATCTGCACATAGATTTTTATAGAAACTTTATAAATGACAAAACTTGGAAGCAACCAAGATAACCTTCAGTGGGTGAATGGATAAGTAAACTGTGGTACATCCAGATAATGGAATATTATTCAGTGCCAAAAAGAAATGGGCTATCAAACTATGAGAAGATAAGAAGGAAACTTAAATGCATATTACTACATCAAAGCAGCCAATCTGCAAAAGCTACACATTGTAAGTATCCAGCTCTATGACTTTCTGGAAAAGGCAAAACTATGAAGATAGTAAAAGAATCAGTGCTTGCCAGAGGTTAGAGAGGAGGAAGGGATGAGCAGGCAGAGTACAGAGGATTTTTAGGGCAGTAAAACTACTCTGAATGATACTACAATGAAGGAAACATGTTATGATGCATTGTCTAAACCATAGAATATACAACACTGAAAATGAACCCTAATGTAAACTGTGGACTTTGGGTGATAATGATGTGTCAGTGGAGGTTTATCAGTGGTAATAAATGTGCCACTTCGTTGGGGTATGTTGATAATGGGAGAAGCTATGCATATTGCAGTACAAGGGATATATGGGAAATTATATGGAAAAATTTCTCACTTCCTAAAGATGCTATGAATTTCTTTTTCCTTTAAAGAAGTTTATGCAGATTTGTGGTTATCACATAAACAAAATTAACCATAAAAGAGTAATCCTCATTAGAAAAATATTTAAGTCACGTTTTTAAAGTCTGCTCAATTTTGCTGTAAACCTGAAACTAATCTAAAAATGTAAAGTTTTGTTTTACTATCCATTAGCCTTGAGTCTTCCAATTCTGGAAAGATGGAGTAAATGTACTTTGGTCTATTCCTAATGCTAAGTACAACTGAAAGTCCTAAGAAATAATGTGGTGGTGTGTTCTTGTTTTTGTGTGTGTGCCTCATGTATTTTATACTTGGAGCTGAAGCAGCTGACAACCTAGAAATATCGAAAGACACTGACAAATAGCTTCAACAAAAGCTTTCTCTGTTTAGCCAAAGGGCGTAGAAACCATACCAAGTCAGAAAGCTCATACTATAACCACCCTACTCCTGCCAAACACTACAGAAAAACTGTGGTCCTACACCAACCCATGCCAGCAAAAGTTGAGTGGGGAGCCTGGATTCTCACCCTCACTAGACTGTGATGAAGTACCCCAATTTGTGGTCCCCTGAAAGGGTCTCAGAACCTCTGGTATTCAAGATCACTGCTTTGAGACTTTAAGCTTTACTACTAAATGAGTTAAATTTCTCACTTCCTAAAGATGCTATGAATTTATTTTGTTTTTCCTTTTAAGAAATGTATGTAGATTTGTGGTTTATCACATAAAATTAACCATAAAAGAGTAGTCCTCATTAGAAAAATATTTAAGTCACTTTTTTAAAAAGTCTGAATAGTTGAAGTTTATATTTCACCAAGTGATAATTTATTTTTGTCAATTTTGTGGGAAAGTAATGACTTATTATCTGTTTATAAACAAAATTTCTACACACTAATATTTTACATTTGAATACATGTGTAAATTTCTTTACTCCTATATTTGTCCCTCACAGGAATCCACATCTTCACCTCATCTTTTAATAAGTACTAGTATGTTTTGTTGACTACTGAGGCATTTTATAGTTAGTCTACTTAAATATTAGTTGGATTTATACCAAAAAGTTATCTAAAATAATATTGTCAATGATGAATTGTATTAAACAAATGTGTTTGACTGCTCTGTAATTCAGCATTTATAATTTGCCTTAGTTATGTAGTATGTTGTGTGACTTCACAGTATCAGGTTTTGTGAACTTCTGTAAGCATCCTTTCTGAGAAAGCAAATGGGAAAAGTATAATTTTTTACTACTTGTAATTTTGGATAATTGTTGTATATAAGAATGTTTACTATTAAAGGCACAAGATGAAATGTAGACTCAACAGTATTGAATGATGTTAAGAACAAATTAGATTGGAGATACTGGTGTAGTGTTTTTCTCTGGCTTCTGTCATGTGAACTTTCATTCTTATATTGGATAGATGGTGGATATTTAAAAGTATGGTCTAATCTAGGGGTTGGCAAACTATGATCCACAGGTCAAATCTGGCCTGCTACTTGCCTTTTTTTTTTTTTTCTATTTTCTTTTTTCTTTCTTTTTTTTTTTTTTTTTGAGATGAGGTCTACCTCTTTCACTCAGGCTGGAGTGCAGTGGTGCAATCATGGCTTACTGCTGCCTCAGCCTCCCAGGTTCCAGTGATCATCTCACTTCAGCTTCCCAAGTAGCTGGGACTACAGGCATGTGCCACCACAGCTGGCTACTTTTTACAATTATTATTTATTGTAGAGAGAGGATCTCTCCATGTTGCCCAGGCTGGTCTCAAACTCCTGGGCATAAGAGATCCTCCTGCCTCAGCCTCCCAAAGTGCTGGGAATGAGCCACTGTGCCCAGCCTGCTGCCTGGTTTTATAAATAATATTTTCATCTTATGAAATTGAAAAATATGACCCATTCGAAAGCACTTTGGAAATTGTGAAATAAATATTTATTAAATGACTAATTTCAAGTATCACAAATAGTTATTTAAATAATAATACATTATACAGAAAATATATGGATTTTGCCTGAAATTTCATCACAAGTTAAAAAATACATTTTGAAAAGGGATATGATGAATTTTGTTAATGTTAGTCTTTAAACTGAGTCATTCTGCTTGAGCATTTCAAAATGGAGAAAAAGGTTAAATACTTGCTGAATAAGATTTGTCCTCTGATTTGCTTCTGGTCTGTCACTATTTTGTAGATAACTTGAAATCTGTGTGAAATTACAGAATTCATAGGTAAAAAGGGGATGTAATATTTTTTGGAGAAAATTGAACTATATGTTCAGTGAATGTAAACTCTTCTTACTGATGTTGTCATACTCTTTTAAAAGTAGCAGATACCTGGGACTAATTATTCAGGATTTATTCTGAATCAGAGAAATCCAGTGCTTATGTTTACTCAATAAAACTGCTATTTTAAAAGAAATATTTTTATCTTTGGAAAGACAATGATACATGAAAATTGAAGTTTTGTTAGAACACAGTCTTACTCATTCACCTATGTATTACCTATGGGTGGTTTCACTGTACAACAGCAGAGTTGAGTAGTTTCATATGTCACTCAAAGCCAGAAATACAGTCATCCATCCTTTGGTATGTGTTGGGGATTGTTCCAGGACCCCTGCATATACCAAAATCTGCATATACTCAGTCCCTCCATTCGGCTCTGGGGAACCTGCATGTATACAAAACATTGGCCCTCCATATATGCGGGTTTTGCATTTCATTAATTTGATCTATGTTTGGTTGAAAAAAATCTGCAGATAAGTGGAACCAAGGAGTTCAAACTTGTGTTGTTCAAGGGTAAACTGCATTTTGACTGTCTTTACAGAAAAAGTTTATTGACCCGTGGTGTAGATAAGAAATCATTGTGACCTGAGTAAGAATATTAGTCAATGTAACTCCTTCAAGATAATGAAAAGAGTACTGAGCTATGATTTAAACTTACTGCAGAGAAGTCTAGCATATTCCAGTTATCAGCAGTGTAGCATGATAACTAAATTACTTGACCTTTCAGAATCTTAGTTTTCTCAATTGTTAAATGAACATACTGATACTATTCTACTCACTTCACAGTCTTAAAAGGGATAGCATTAGGAGATATATCTAATGCTAAATGACGAGTTAATGGGTGCAGCACACCAACATGGCACATGTATACATATGTAACAAACCTGCACATTGTGCACATGTCCCCTAAAACTTAAAGTATAATAATAATTAAAATAAATAAATAAAAGAAAATAATTTAAAAATAATAAAAGGTAAGTGATGATAATATTATATTAAATATGGTGATAGAATTGCTGGATAATTTAATCAGGGAATGCTAAAAAGATAGTACTCGATGTTGATAATTTCATAAGCTTTTCATTATGTCTTTGTGAGTATATAGTTCATTAGAATTGTTATAAGAAGTTGTTGTTGAATAATTTCAGGTCAATGTGGAAGAAGATGTCTGGTATTTTAAAGTATTCTGTTTTAGAACAAAATCCAGCTTTTTAATAGCGCATGCAAGACCAGTAATGATCTGATTACTTCCTGGCTCTTCAACTTCACCTCTCACTATTTGCTGTTTTTATACTATTTGTATAAATGATGGAATTAGAGAGAGAAAGGCTAAGATAATAGGAGTGAAACAAACATCTATGCCAGACAGAAGTAAACTATGGCTGTGTTTGTCATGATTTGTTTTTACAATCTGGTTGTTTACAGAAACAAAGCAACAAAAACTAAATATGAAATTAAATAATGAAGAAGCTATGCCGAAGGATGTTTAAAATTTGAAAAAACAACTTTATAAGAACCTTTATGTTTTCTTATGACTGGATAACTACTATTTTTTTAAATTAATCTTAATTTTAGAGACTATAAAAGGAGAGAGATTACATATAGGAACTTTTCCTTTTGGAAACAATTAAAATTGTGTGTCTTATACGGGCTATTCAACATGATATAAATGTGGAAAATCTACTTACAGAAAAATTTCTGAGGTTATAGTGTTAAATGTTTTCTATTTCTGTAGAGGATATTCAAAGAAAAATTGGTATCAGTAAAATGGACAACTGCACAAAACCCTATTTGTTTTTAGGGGAGGAGGTGAGAGATTGAGGTGGGACTATACATTTTCAAAGAGAGAGGCACTTAGCTACTAGAAATTTAACGAATATTTTATTTTTGACACACATACTGGAATTTCTAAACTGTGTGAGAGAAGTAAAATAATTTTACAGTTAAAATTATATGAAAGAAGTAGATTTGTGATTTAGATTTAGAGGGAAAACCTAACAGTAATACATGTACGCATGTTGGCTGTTGCTGTTTTGAATTTATTTCTCCCTTATGATCTAATTTAAATTTGTATTTTTTTACTTAGTAAATTATTGGTCTGGGACAACTCGGGGATGAAGGATTTTACTTAATTTTTCTAAATTAGCACTTCTGCTATTGTCTTTGCATTTATTATTCATCCTAGAATAGAACAAATATCCAGTTAAAAATCTTTATTATGACCGGATGCAGTGGCTCACTCCTGTAATCCCAGCACCTTGGGGGCCGAGGCGGGTGGATCATGAGGTCAAGAGATCGAGACCATCCTGGCCAACATGGTGAAACCCCGTCTCTAGTAAAAATACAAAAATTAGCTGGGCGTGGTGGCGTGCGCCTATAGTCCCAGCTACTTGGGAAGCCGAGGCAGGAGAATCGCTTGAATCCGGAGACAGGGGTTGCAGTGAGCCGAGATTGCACCACTGCACTCCAGCCTGGCAACAGAGCAAGACACCATCTAAAAAAAAAACTATATTATTTCTCAATTATTTTTATTTCAGTTATATCACAACTATTTGAAATTTGCTTATGAAGCTACCAAAGAGTACATGCACAGAAAGGAAACCTTATGCTTGCCCTGCCCTGCCATCCAGTTTTCCTTCCCTAAAAGCAACCTCTGTTACAGAGGTTATCTGTGCATGCGCACATGTGCACACACACAAATGTGAATGTACAGATACATATATACATATGTATATATGCATATTTACATATGCATGTAAGTGCAATATGTACATATTACACATTTGAATAAAAATACATCTTACAAAAATGTATACTGTTGTGCATATTTCTCTTTTTTTTACAATATCTCAAATATGTTTCATATCTAAACAGACATCACTTTTTAATAGCTGCACAGCATCTTGTTTATTTATAACTAATACATAATAACTGTACATTTGGGTGCGGCCATGATGGCTGACTAGAAACAGTAGCAATTGGATGCTCCCATCAAAAAGAACCATAATAAGTGTGTGAAACCTTCACCTGCAACCAAGGTATTCAGGCTCTCTAATCAGAAATGACTAGGTGGCTGGTGTGATCCACGGAGAGAAAGGAAGAGCAATGTGGTGTGGCAGCCCACTTGGGAGCCACACAGGGCAGGGTAGCCCCTACCCTGCAGCCAAGGGAAGACAGTGAGTGAGCCTGCTAACCAGCTGGGGAAACTGCTTTTTCCACGGAACTGTGCCACCCATGGATCAGAAGATCACACTCGTGAACCCACGCTACCAGGGCCTAACATTTCAACCCCAGAGCCATGTAGATTCTCAACAGCCTCTCAGCTAGAATCTACTTAAGCCTACCAAGCTCCTGGGGGGAGGGGCGACCAACACCACAGCTATGGCTGCCTACTGTCTAAGCCATTTGAGATCCTTGGGGTAAGGGCAGCAGCCAGCGCTGAGACTCACAACTGCCTAGCATGCTAAGCTCCCTGGGCGGGGTAAGGGTGGCATCTATCTCTATAGCTCCAGGCTGTACTTCTCCCCTCCTGGAGCCAGGGAGGCTGGACAGCTTGGTCCCAAGACATGTCCTCCACAGCCCAACACACCAGCTGTGGCAGACTGTGGCCACAGTGCCTCTTCAGGTGTGACCATGACTCATCCTTCCTCACTGGGTGGGGCTTCCCTGCAGGAACTCCAGAAACTCCAGCCAGAGGCTCAGGGACAGAACCCAGATCTCCCTGGGCTTGAACCCCTAGGGGAAGGAGTCGCCACAGTCTCTGTGGACCAGCAGACTTTGCCTTTCCTCCTGGTAGTTTTGGGGAATCCAGGCAGCCCAGATGAGTGGGTTTTCCCCCAGTGAAGCACAGCCCTTCCCCCAAGGGACAATCTAAGTACTTCATTAAACAGGTCCTGTTCCCTGTGCCACCCAACTGGGTGAGACCCTCCAAAAGGGATTGTCAAAAACCCTATACAGGAGCGATCCTACTGGCATCAGATTGGTGTCCCTTGAGATCAGAGATCCCAGAAGAAGGAGCAGGCACCCATCTTTGCTGTTCTCCAGCCTCCTTGAGACATCTCCAGATGTGAGAGCGAACCAAATGAATAGGGCCTGAAGTGAACCCCCAGCAAACCACAGCAGCCATAGAGAAGAGGGACCTGACCATTGAAAAACAATCAAAGAGAAAACAACAACAACAGCATCGACAACAACAACAACAACAAAAAGCCGTCATGAAAACCCCATCCAAGGGTCAGCATCCTCAAAGATTGAAATTAGACAAACTCATGAAGATGAGAAAGAATCAATGAAAAAATGCTGAAAACCCAAAAGGCCAGAGTGCATCTTCTCTAAATGATTATAACAACAGCAAGGAACCTGATAGAGGATGAGATGGACAAACTAACAGGAGTAGTCTTCAGAAGATGGGTAATAAAAAACTACATGGAGCTAAAGGAGCATGTTCTAACCCAATGCAACAAAGATAAGAACGTTGATAAAAGGTTAGAGGGGCTGCCAACTGAATAACCAATTTAGAGAGGAGCATAAATGACCCTATGGAGCTAAAAAACACAGCATGAGAACTTCATGAAGCATACACAAGAATCAATAGCCGAATCGACCAAGTGGAAGAAGGGATATCAGAGTTTGAAGACCACGTTGCTGAAATAAGGCATGCAGACAAGAGTAGAGATAAAGAATGAAAAGGAATGAACAAAACCTCCAAGAAATATGGGACTTCAGCGTTTAAAAAGACCAAATCTATGATTAACTGGAATACCTGAAGGAGATGGGGAGAACAGAAAGAAGCTGGAAAACACACTTCAGGATAATATCCAGGAGAACCTCCCCAACTTAAGACAGGCCAACATGCAAATTCAGGAAATACAGAGAACACCACTAAGATACTCCACAAAATCAACCCAAAGACACATAATCATCAGATTCTCCAAGGACAAAATGAAGGAAAAAGTATTAAGGACAGCCAGAGAGAAGGGCCAGGTCACCTACAAAGGAAGCCCGTTGGAATAATAGCGTAACTCTCAGCAGAAACCCTACAAGCCAGAAGAGATTGGGGGCCAATATTCAACATTCTTAAAGAAAATAATTTTAAACGCGGAATTTCATATCTAGCCAAACTAAACTTCATAAGCAAAGGAGAAATAAAATCCTTTCCAGAGAAGCAAATGCTGAGGGATTTTGTTACCACCAGGACTGCCTTGCAAGAGCTCCTGAAAGAAGCACTAAATATGGAAAGGAAAAACCGGTATCAGCCACTGCACAAACACTCCAAAATGTAAGGACCAATGACACTATCAAGAAACTGCATCAACTAGTGTGCAAAATAACCAGGTAGCATCATGATGACAGGATCAAATTCACACATAATAATACTGACCTTAAATGTAAATGGGCTAAATGCCCCAATTAAAAACACAGATTGGCAAATTTAATAAATTTTCAAGACCTATTGGTGTGCTGTATTCAGGAGGCCTATCTCAAGTGCAAAGACCCACATAGGCTCAAAATAAAAGGATGGAGGAAAATACACCAAGCAAATGGAAAGCCAAAAAAAAAAAAAAAGAAAGAAAGAAAAAAAAGGGGCAGGAGTTGCAATCCTAGACTCTGACAAAACAGAGTTTAAACCAACAAAGATCAAAAAAAGACAAAGAAGGGCATTACATAATGGTAAAGGGACCAATTCAACAAGAAGAGCTGACTATTCTAAATATATATGCACCCAATACAGGTGCACTCAGATTTATTAAACAAGTTGCTAGAGACCTGAAAAAAACTTAGACTCGTACACAATAATAGTGGGAGACTTTAACACCCCACTGTCAATATTAGATCAACAAGAGAGAAAATTAACAAGGATGTTCAGGACTTGAACTCATATCTGGATCAAATGGACCTAATAGACATCTACAGAATTCTCCACCCTAAATCAACAGAATGTACGTTCATCTCGGTGCCGCATAGCACTTATTCTAAAATCAGCCACATAATTGGAAGTAAAACGCTCCTCAGCAAATGCAAAAGTACTGAAATCATAACAGTCTCTCACACCACAAGGTAATCAAGTTAGAACTCAGGATTAAGAAACTCACTCAAAACCACACAATTGCATGGAGGTTGAACAACCTGCTCCAGAATGACTCCTGGGTAAATAATGAAATTAAGGCAGAATTCAAGATGTTCTTTGAATCCATTGAGAACAAAGACACAACGTACCAGAAGCTCTGGTACACAGCTAAAGAAGTGTGAGAGAGAGAAACTTACGGCCCTAAATGCCCACATCAGAAAGCTAGAAAGATCTCAGATCGACACCCTATCGTCACAATTTAAAAGAGCTAGAGACGCAAGAGCAAACTAATCCGAAAGCTAGTAGAAGACAAGAAATAACTAAGATCAGAGCAAAATTGAAGGAGATAGAGACACAAAAACCCCTCTAAAAAAATCAATTAATCCAGGAGCTGGTCATTTGAAAAGATTAACACAATAGATAGACTGCTAGCCAGACTAGTAAAGAAGAAAAGAGAGAAGAATCAAATAGACACAATAAAAAATGATAAAGGGGATATCACCACTGATCCAATAGAGATACAAACTACCATTAGAGAATACTATAAACACCTCTAGGCAAATAAACTAGAAAATCTAGAAGAAATGGATAAATTCCTGGACATGTACACCCTCCCAAGACTAAACCAGGAAGAAGTTGAATCCCTGAATTGACCAATAACAAGTTCTGAAATCGAGGCAGCAATTAATAGCATACTAACCAAAAAAAGCCCAGGACCAGATGAATTCACAGCGGAATTCTACCAGAAGTACAAAGAGGAGATGGTACCACATTCCTTCTGAAATTATTCCAAACAGTTGAAAAGGAGGGCCTCCTCCCTAACTCATTCAGTGAAGCCAGCATCATCCTGATACCAAAACCGGGAAGAGACACAACAAAAAAAGAAAACTTCAGGCCAATATCCCTGTTGAACATTGATGCAAAAATCATTGATAAAATACTGGCAAACCAAATCCAGCAGCACATCAAAAATGTTATCCACCATTATTAAGTTGGCTTCATCCCTGGGATGCAAGGCTGGTTCAACATACCCAAATCAATAAATGTAACCCATCACATAAACAGAACCAAAGACAAAACGCACATGATTATCTGAATAGATGCAGAAAAGGCCTTTGATAAAAGTCAAAATCCCTTCATATTAAAAACTCTAAATAAACTATGTATTGATGGAACATATCTCAAAATAATAAGAGCTATTTATGACAGACCCACAGCCAATAGCATACTGAATGGGCAAAAGCTAGAAGCATTCTTTTTAAAAACTGGTAGAAGACAAGGATGCCCTATCTCACCACTTCTATTCAACATAGTATTGGAAGTTCTGGCCAGGGCAATCAGGCAAGAGAAAAATAAAGTGTATTCACATAGGAAGAGAGGAAGTCAAATTGTCTCTGTTTGCAGACAATATGATTTTGTGTTTAGAAAATCCCATCGTCTCAGCCCAAAAACTCTTTAAATTATTAAGCAACTTCAGCAGTCTCAGGATACAAATCAGTGTGCAAAAATCACAAGCATTTTTATACACCATCAATATACAAGCAAAGAGCCAAATCATGAATAAACTCCCATTCATAATCGCTACAAAGAATAAAATACCTAGGAATACAGCTAACAAGGGATGTGAAGGACCTCTTCAGGGAGAACTACAAACCACTGTTCAAGGAAATAAGAGAGGACACAAAGAAATGGAAAAACATTCCATGCTCATGGATAGGAAGAAACAATATCGTGAAAATGGTCATACTACCCAAAGTAATGTATAGATTCAATGCTGTTCCCATCAAACTACCATTGACATTATTTACAGAATTAGAAAATAACTACTTTAAACTTCATATTGAATCAAGGAAGATCCCATATAGCCAAGACAATCCTAACCAAAAAGAACAAAGCTAGAGACATCATGCTACCTGACTTCAAACTATACTACAAGGCTACAATAATCAAAACAGCATGGTAGTGGTACCAAAACAGGCATATAGGCCAATGGAATAGAACAGAGACCTCAGAAATAACACCACACATCTGCAACCATCTGATCTTTGACAAAGCTGAAAAAAACAAGCAATGGGGAAAGGACTCCCTATTTAATAAATGGTGCTAGGAGAACTGGGCAGCCACATGCAGAAAACTGAAACTCGACCCTTTCCTTACACCTTATTCAAAAATTAACTCAAGATGTGTTAAAGACTTAAATGTAAAACCCAAAACTATAAAAACCCTAGAAGAAAACCTAGGTAATACCATTCAGGACACAGGCATGGGCAAAGACTTCTTGACAAAAATGCCAAAAGCAATTGCAACAAAACCCAAAATTGACAAATGGGATCTAATTAAACTAAAGAGCTTCTGCACAGCAAAAGAAACTATCCTCAGAGTGAACAGGCAACCTACAGAATGGGAGAAAATTTTGCAATCTACACATCTGACAAAGGTCTAATATCCAGAATTCATAAGGAATTTAAACAGATTTACCAGAAACATACAACCCCATCAAAAAGTGGGCAAAGGATATTAACAGACACTTCTCAAAAGAAGACATACATGCAGCCAACAAACATTTGAAAAAAAAAAACAAAACATCACTGATCATTAGAGAAATGCAAATCAAAACCACAATGAGATACCATCTCACGCCAGTCAGAATGGCAATTATTAAAAAGTCAATAAACAATAGATGCTGGTGAGGCTGTGGAGAAATAGGAATGGTTTTACACTGTTGGTGGGGATGTTAATTAGTTCAACCATTGTGAAAGACAGTATGTAGATTTCTCAAGGATCTAGAACCAGAAATACCATTTGACACAGCAATTCCATTACTGGGTATACACCCAGAGGAATATAAATCATTCTACTATAAAGACACATGCACATGTTTGTTTATTGCAGCACTCTTGACAATAGCAAAGACGTGGAACCAACCCAAATGCCCATCAGTGATAGACTGGATAAAGAAAATGTGGTACATATGCACCATGGAACACTATGCAGTCACAAACAGAGAATGCGATCATGTCCTTTGAAGGGACATGGGTGAAGCTGGAAGTCATCATCCTCAGCAAACTTAACATGGGAACAGAAAACCAAACACACCATGTTCTCACTCTTAAGTGGGTGTTGAACAATGAGAACACATGGACACACGGAGGAGAACAACACACACCAGGGCCTGTTGGGCGGCGGCAGCGAGGTTAGGGAACTTAAAGGATGGGTCAGTAGGTGCAGTAAATCACTGTGGCACATGTATACCTATGTAACAAATGTGCACGTTCTGTATATGTATCCTAGAACTTAATTAATTAATGTAATTTTAAAGGTCAAAAAACCTTGTACATTTATTTTATACAAAGTGATGTTTCAATGTAGGTATACATTGTATAATGGTCAAATCAGGCAGTTACTATATCTAACAGTTTAAACATTTATCATTTCTGTGTGGTGATAATATTCAAAATCCTCTCTTCTGCCTATCTTGAAATATACATTGCATTCTTATTAGCTATAGTCACCCTAAAAAGTTTCAAAAGCTGGAGGTTTTGGTGCTCAATTGATTGAACAGTTTGACTAAAGATTTCCAAGTGAATTTTTAAAACATGCACCCAAGTTTAGATGATTTATTCATAAAAGTGCTCAGTATCATTGCAGGGTACTTATGTTGATTTAAAAAATAGTTCTTCAAAGGCTCAAGCAATTTTGCTCATCTTAGTTTAGAGACATCTACAAACTTCAAAA
The DNA here is from genome assembly GCF_029289425.2 of Pan paniscus. Classification (NCBI taxonomy): domain Eukaryota; kingdom Metazoa; phylum Chordata; class Mammalia; order Primates; family Hominidae; genus Pan; species Pan paniscus. Next base: position 67,813,509 of record NC_073264.2, read on the forward strand.
AAAAATGGCGAGCTTAACAAACTGTTAAGTCCCTTTCGGCGTATCTTCTTACATCCTTCTTTGCCTTCCAACAATTGTGAATAATAGGACTAGAAAGAGAAAAATGAGAGAAAACCTCATAAGGTATTCAATCTCCATGCTTCGACAAATGTTTTGGAAATATTTGGAGACAGTTATGTATTAGTTAAATATTATCTCAATATGTGCTGTAGCTGAAAATCCTGTTATCAGTATAACACTTTCTTCCTGTATTTCACAAGAATTGAGCCACATTTAGAGGCATCCACCAACCATTTTCTGGACATGAATTTACAAGATAAATAACTCCCCTTTAGGGAAATTAAATATTTATATATTTTAAGCATTTCAGTATTTAACACAACATGATAAGGAAAGAATATAAAAAGATTTCAATCTAGAGCAGTAATTTACTGAGTCTGAGAGATTGCCAGATTTGCTTGGATTTGCCAGATCCTGTTTTAGAAGTATGCCAAAATGTGAATATTTTATATTTTTAAATATAAAATAAGTATTTCTAGTTACATAGTTTTCACATAACATGCTGGACTGTAGATTATATGGTTGCCTGTTTTTCTTCCACTAAACTTGCATTTAGCAGCAAGTACGGAGCTCAAAAGTCCCTATCATCAATATTTTATATTGTAAAACTAATTTTAGTAGAATATTAAGCTTTTAAATTATTAAACATGTGAAGAACTCTTAATAGTCTATTATACATAGGTATTAAAACATAAGAGTTCAGACCAGTCTGGGTATTTAGAAAAATGAGTAATTTAAAAAATGGATCCAAAGATATTAAAAAGAAGAGAATACAGTATTATAATGTGTCAGGAGATATTCAGGTTAAAATAATCATATCTTAGATAATTTGCCAATGAGATTAATATAATGCCTCTTTCTAATGACCACGTTTTTGTTAGGGCCTTTATTTGAACAGTGTTCCTACAGCTTTCAATAACTAAAAGATTAGCAGCCTTTTCTAAACAACCATTCTTTTAAACATAAAATAGCACTATTAAACAGGATTAGAACTCTGTATTAGAGTGAAAGCACCCTGAAATGAAGAGCCCCATCTATCACATTAAGCCTGTACTGTAGTCCCCTTTTATCCACAGGGGATAAATTCCAAAACTGCCAGTGAATGGCTGAAACCACAGATACTACTGAACCCAAGTACTGCGATACCACAATAGCTGATCTGATAACCCAGATGGCTGGTAAGTGAGTAACAAGTGGGTAGCCTATACAATGTGAATTCACTGGACAAAGGGATGATTCATGTCCCAGTGGGATGGAGTGGGAAGGTGTAAAATTTCATCATACTCCTCAGAATGGCACATAATTTAAAACCTAAGTATTATTTATGTCTGGAAGTCTTTAATATTTCAGACCACAGTTGACCTTGGAAAGCAAAACTGAAGATAAGGGAAGACTACTCTATTCTCATTGCTGGGCAAAGTCCCTCATACTTAGTAAGTGATGTCTTTCCTTAATGAAGTCACAGACCTAATTTTATGTTTTAGCCCTTCCACTTATAAGATATACATCCAAAAAAAGGACAAAGCACTCCAAAGGGGAAATGTATCTTTTTGTCAAGTCAGGGAATACTTAGTAAGGAGAAGACAATTTGAGTTATCAGTGTCAAGAGAGAAGTTGGATTGCAGGAACAAAGTTGATGCCATTAAAAAAAAAAAAGAATAGAAGTTGTTTGTGAAATAATGAGTGTCCACTGCATTAGTTATATGAAGGGAAGTAATGGAAAGCTATGTTGGAGGGAGGGGAATTTTTTAGCCAGAAAAGCACATTTGTAGTTGTACTTATAAAGATGATTAACAGTAGTGCTTATAAAATGGACTGGATCAGAGATCCTTTATACAACTGTAAATGCTTTATATATTATTTCAATAAATCACCCTGGGTTCTTAGTTATTCATATTTTAAAAGTTCATTGATAACTGTATATTAAGATGCTAAAATAATAGAATTGCTTTTGCAAATACAAATATATGCCAAATAGATTCCAGTTATCAATCATTTGGTAATTTACTCCTCTGTTTATAAATTTCAAAATATGTTCCAAGGCGTGGAATCTGAGAATTCTTTTTTCCAAAACATTGTACATATTATATGAGCTGTGTTAAAGTGAATCTAATCTTAGTCTATGCGTCATCATATTTCAGAAGCTGTTACCCAGGTCGTGATATGTCTTTTTTCACATACATGTGAATATGAAAATAGCACTATATGTATAAAATTTCTTTTTATGGTAACTCACAAATATTATTTCTCTGCATGTTTATTTTATACTGTTTTATTTTTTCTGTAGCCAACTTCATTAGATCTGCTTGTTTGCCCTCAGGTAGAACATCTGTTAAGGGAATAAATGATTGATGGTTGAGTAGAATCTAGGGAAATAATCGAGATGAAAGAAGCAGTGTTGTACAAAAGTTAAGAGCTGCAGATTTGGGCTTGACAATTTGGAATGAAATATTAGGTTTTCCACTAAATAGGGCTTTTTAACCTATGTGCCTCACTTTCTACATCTGTAAACTTGGGAGAGTAATTTAAGATGCTACCTACTTCTTAGGATTATCATGAGGCTTAAATTAGGTAATACATGTAAAAGCTCATAGAACATAGTCTGATAAGTGGAAAGGACTAATAGATGTTAGCTATAAATCATTATTTTCATAATTTGAGTTACATACTCTAAGAAAGGTCCACATATACCTTACTAGAATAGTTATCAAACTTTATTATGCAAATTTTATTGTACAAATTTTTTTTTTATGTATTTTGTTTTGTTTGTTTTTCCATAGGTTATTGGGGGTACAGGTGGTGTTTGGTTACGTGAGTAAGTTCTTTAGTGGTGATTTGTGAGATTTTGGTGCACCCATCACCTGAGCAGTATACACTGCACCCTATTTGTAGTCTTAACCCTCCCCCTCCACCCTTACTCCCAAGTCATTAAAGTCTGTTGTATCATTCTTATGCCTTTGTGTCCTCATAGCTTAGACCCCACATATCAGTGAGAATATACAATGTTTGGTTTTCCATTCCTGAGTTACTTCACTTAGAATAATAGTCTCTAACCTCATCCAGGTCACTATGAATGCCGTTAATTCATACCTTCTTTTGGCTGAGTAGTATTCCTTTGAATATATATGCCACAGTTTCTTTATCCACTTGTTGATTGATGGGCACTTGGGCTCGTTCCGTGATTTTGCAGTTGTGAATTGTGCTGCCATAAACATGCGTGTCCAAGTGTCTTTTTCATATAATGACTTCTTTTCCTCTGGGTAGATACCCAGTAGTGGGATTGCTGGATCAAATGGTAGTTCTTTTTTTTTTTTTTTTTAATTATACTTTAAGTTCTAGGGTACATGTGCACAATGTGCAGGTTTGTTACATATGTATATGTGTGCCATGTTGGTTTGCTGCATCAACTTGTCATTTACATTAAGTATTTCTCCTAATGCTATCCCTCCCCCGCCCCCTACCCCCCCACAGGCCCCAGTGTGTGATGTTCCCCGCCCTGGGTCTGTGTGTTCTCGTTGTTCAATTCCCACCTATCAGTGAGAACATATGGTGTTTGGTTTTCTGTCCTTGTGGTGGTTTGCTGAGAATGATGGCTTCCAGCTTCATCCATGTCCCTGCAAAGGACATGAACTCGTCCTTTTTTATGGCTGCATAGTATTCCATGATGTATATGTGCCACATTTTCTTAATCCAGTCTATCATTGATGGACATTTGGGTTGGTTCCAAGTCTTTGCTATTGTGAATAGTGCCGCAATAAACATACATGTGCATATGTCTTTATAGTAGCATGATTTATAATCCTTTGGGTATATACCCAGTAATGGGATTGCTGGGTGAAATGGTATTTCTAGTTCTAGATCCTTGAGGAATCACCACACTGTCTTCCACAGTGGTTGAACTAATTTACACTCCCACCAACAGTGTAAAAGCGTTCCTATATCTCCACATCTTCTCCAGCACCTGTTGTTTCCTGACTTTTTAATGATCGCCATTCTAACTGGCATGAGATGGTATCTCCTTGTGGTTTTGATTTTCATTTCTCTGATAACCAGTTATGAGCATTTTTTCATGTGTCTGTGGGTTGCATAAATGTCTTCTTTTGAGAAGTGTCTGTTCATATCCTTTGCCCGCTTGTTGATGGGGTTGCTTTTTTCTGTAAATTTGTTTAAGTTATTTGTAGATTCTGGATGTTAGCCCTTTGTCAGATGGGTAGATTGCAAAAATTTTCTCCCATTCTGGAGATATTAGCCCTTTGTCAGATGGATAAATTGCAAAAATTTTCTCCTGTTCTGTAGGTTGCCTGTTCACTCTGATGGTAGTTTCTTTTGCCTTGCAGAAGCTCTTTAGTTTAATTAGATCCCATTTGTCTATTTTGGCTTTTGTTGCCAATCAAATGGTAGTTCTACTTTTAGTTCTTTAAGGAATCTCCACACTGTTTTCCATAGTGGTTCTACTAGTTTACATTCCTACCAGCAGTGTAGAAGTGTCCTTTGATCACTGCATCCACACCAACATCTAATGGTTTTTGGTTTTTTGATTATGGCCATTCTTGCAGGAGTGAGGTGGTATCACGCTGTGGTTTTGATTTACATTTCTCTGATCATTGGTGATGTTGAGCATTTTTTCATGTGTTTGTTGCCCATTGGTATATCTTCTTTTGAGAATTGTCTATTTATGCCCTTAGCCCACTTTTAGATGGGATTTTTTATTTTCTATTTTTTGCTAATTTTTTTGAGTTTGTTGTATATTTTGGATATATATTAGTTCTTTGTCAGATGTATAGATTGTGAAGATTTTCTCCCACTCTGTGGGTTGTCTGTTTACTCTGCTGACTGTTCCTTTTGCCATGCAAAAGCTCTTTACCAGCTATGTATCTTTGCTTTTATTGCATATGTTTTGGGATCTTGGTCATGAAATCCTTGCCTAAGCCAACGTGTAGAAGGGTTTTTCTGATGTTATCATCTAGAATTTTTAAAGTTTCTTAGATTTAAGTCCATAATCCATGTTGATTTGGTTTTTGTGTAAGGTGAGAGATGACGATCCAGTTTCATTCTCTTACATGTGGCTAGCCAATTATCCTAGCACCATTTCTTGAAAAGGGTGTCCTTTCCCCACTTTATGTTTTTGTTTGCTTGTTGAAGATCAGTTGGCTGTCTAAGTATTTGGGTTTATTCCTGGTTTCTCTATTCTGTTGCATTGGCCCGTGTGCCTATTTTTATACCAGTACCATGCTGTTTTGGTGATTGTGGCCTTATAGTATAGTTTCGAATCAGGTAGTGTGATGCCTCCAGGTTTGTTCTTTTTGCTTAGTCTTGCTTTGGCTATGCGGGCTCTTTTTTGGTTTCATATGAATGTTAGAATTGTTTTTTTCTAATTTGGTGAAGAATGATGGTGGTATTTTGAATGGGGATTGGGTTGAATTTGTAGATTGCTTTTGGCACTATGTCATTTTCTTTGTTTTTTTTTTATTTGTTTGTTTGTTTGTTTGTTTTGTTTTTGAGACGGAGTCTCTCTCTGTTGCCCAGACTGGAGTGCAGTGACATGATCTTGGCTCACTGCAACCTCCACCTCCCAGGTTCAAGTGATTCTCCTGTCTCCTCCTCCCAAGTAGCTGGTACTACAGGCATGTGCCACCACACCTGGCTAATTTTTGTATTTTTAGTAGAGACAGGGTTTCACCATGTTGGCCAGGCTGGTTTCACAATCCTCACCTCAAGTGATCTGCCCGCCTTGGCCTCCCAAAGTGCTGGGATTACAGGTGTGAACCACCATGCCAGGCCCAGTATGGTCATTTTCACAATATTGATTCTACCCATCCACGAGTGTGGGATGTATTTAATCATAAAGGGATGCTGGATTGTGTCATCTGTGATTTTGTTCAGCAGTGTTTTGTAGTTTTCCTTGTAGAGGTCTTTCACCTCCTTGGTTAGGTGGATTCCTAAGTATTTTATTTTATTTTTTTTGCAGCTATTTTAAAAGGAGTTGAGTTTTTTATTTGATTCTCTGCTTGGTTGCTGTTTGTGTGTAGAAGAGCTACTGATTTGTGTACATTAATTTTGTATCCAGATACTTTGCTGAATTCTTTTATCAGTTCTAGGAGCTTTCTGGAGGAGTCTTTAGGGTTTTTGAGGTAAACGATCATATCATCAGCAAACAGTGACATTTTGACTTCCTCTTCACCTATTTGGATTCCGTTTTTTACTTTCTCTTGTATGATTAATGTGGCTAGGACTTCCTGGTGAGAGTGGGTATCCTTGTCTTGTTCCAGTTCTTAGAGGGAATGCTTTCAACTTTTCCCCATTCAGTGTTATGTCAGCTGTGGGTTTGTCATAGATGGCTTTTATTACATTGAGGTGTGTCCCTTGTATGCCCATTTTGCTGAGAGTTTTAATCATAAAAGTTGCTGGATTTTGTCAAATGCTTTTTTTGCATCTATTGAGATGATAATGTGATTTTTGTTTTTAATTCTTTTTATGTGAGGTATCACATTTATTGACTTGCGTATGTTAAACCATCCCTGCATCCCTGGTATGAAACCCACTTGATCATGGTGGATTATGTTTTTGATAATGTTGTTGGATTTGGTTAGCTAGTATTTCGTTAGGGATTTTAGCATCGATGTTCTTCAGGGATATTGGTCTGTAGTTTTCTTTTATGGTTATGTCCTTTCCTGGTTTTGGTATTAGGGTGATGTTGGCTTCATAGAATGAATTAGGGTTGGTTCCCTGTTTCTCTATCTTGTGGAATAGTATCAATAGGATAGGTATAAATTCTTCTTTGAATGTCTGGTAGAATTCAGCTGTGAATCTGTCTGGTCCTGGACTTTTTTCTGTTGTTAATTTTTAAATTACTGTTTCAGTCTTGCTGCTTGTTATTGGTCTGTTCAGGGTATGTATTTTTTCCTGATTTAAGGTAGGAGGGTTGTATCTTTCCAGGGAATTATCCATCTCTTCTAGGTGTTCTAGTTTATGCACATTAAGGTGTCCGTAGTAGCCTTGAATGATCTTTTATATTTCTGTGGTGTCAGTTGTAGTATCTCCCTTTTCATTTCTTATTAAGCTTATTTGGATTTTTTGTCTCCTTTTCTTGGTTAATCTTGCTAATGGTCTATCAATTTTATTTATCTTTTCAAAGAATCAGCTTTTTGTTTCATTTATCTTTTGTATTTTTTTGTTTGTTTCAATTTCATTTAGTTCTGCTCTGATCGTGGTTATTTCCTTTCTTCTGCTGGTTTTAGGTTTGGTTTCTCTTTGTTTGTCTAGTTCCTTGAGGTGTGACATGAGATTGTCAATTTGTGCTCATTCAGTCTTTTTGATGTAGGTGTTTAGGGCTATGAACTTTCCTGTTAGCACTGCCTTTGCTGTATTCCAGAGGTTTTGATAGGTTGTGTCACTATTGTAGTTCAGTTCAAATAATTTTTAAATTTCCATCTTGATTATATTTTTGACCCAGTGATCATTCAGGAGCAGGTTATTTAATTTCCATGGATTTGCATGGTTTTGAATGTTTCTTTTGGAGTTGATTTCCAGTTTTATTCTGCTGTGGTCTGAGAGAGTGCTTGATATAATTTCAGTTTTCTTAAATTTATTGAGGCTTGTTGTTTTGTGGCATATCATATGGTCTATCTTGGAGAAAGTTCCATGTGCTGTTGAATAGAATGTGTATTCTGCAGTTGTAGAATGGAATGTTCTATATATCTATATATATATAGATATATCTGTTAAGTCTGTTTGTTCCAAGGTATAGTTTAAATTGATTGTTTCTTTGTTGACTTTCTGTCTTGATGACCTGTCTAGTGCTGTCAGTGGAGTATTAAAGTTCCCCACTATTATTGTGTTGCTGTGTATTTCATTTCTTAGGTCTATTAGTAGTTGTTTTATAAATTTGGGACCTCCAGTGTTAGGTGCATATATGTTTAGGACTGTGATGTTTTCCTGTTGGACAAGGCCTTTTACCATTATATAATGTCCCTCTTTGTCTTTTTTAATTGCTGTTGCTTTGAAGTTTGTTTTGTCTGATATAAGAATAGCTACTCCTGCTGGCTTTTGGTGTGCATTTGCATGAAATGCCCTTTTCCACCCTTTTACTTCATGTGAGTCCTTAAGTGTTAGATGAGTCTCTGGAAGGCAGCAGATGGTTGGTGAATTCTTATCCATTCTGCAGTTCTGTCTTTCAGATGGAGCATTTAAGCTATTTACATTCAGTGTTAGTAGTGAGATGTGAGGTACCATTTGATTCATCATGCTATTTGTTGCCTATGTACCTTGGTTTTTTGTTTTGTTTTGTTTGCTTTTTAAATTGTATTTTTTATAGGTCATGTGAGATTTATGCTTTAAATAGGTTCTGTTTTGATATTTTTCCAGGAATTGTTTCAAGATTTAGAACTTCTTTTAGCAGTTCTTGTAGTGGTGGCTTGGTAGTGACGAATTTTCTCGGCAGTTGTTTGTCTGAAAAAGATTGTATCTTCATGTATGTTGCTTAGTTTCAGTGGATACAAACTTCTTGGCTGAGAATTGTTTTGTTTGAGGAGGCTGAAGATAGGACCCCAATCCCTTCTAGCTTGTAGGGTTTCTGCTAAGAAATCTGTGGTTAATCTGATAAGTTTCCCTTTATAGGTTACCTGGTGCTTTTGTCTCACAGCTCTTAAGATTATTTCCTTCGTCTTAACTTTGGCTAACCTGGTGACAATATGCCTAGGCGATGATCTTTTTGTGATAAATTTTCCAGGTGTTCTTTGTGCCTAGGTCTCTAGCAAGACTGGGGAAGTTTTCCTTGATTATTCCCTAAAATATGTTTTCCAAGCTTTTAGAATTCTCTTCTTCCTCAGGAACACCGATTATTCTTAGGTTTGGTCGTTTAGCATAATCCCAGACTTCTCTGAGGCTTTGTTCATATTGTCTTATTATTTTTTCTTTGTCTTTGTAGGATTGAGCTCATTTGAAGACCTTGTCTTCGAGCCCTGAATTTCTTTCTTCTACTTGTTCCATTCTATTGCTGAGACTTTCTGGAGCATTTTGCATTTCTATAAGTGTGTCGTATGTTTCCTGAAGTTTTGATTGTTTTTTTATTTATGCTGTCTATTTCATTGAATATTTCTTCTTCACTTCTTATATCATTTTTTTTATTTCCTTGCATTGGGCTTCGCCTTTCTCTGGTGCTTCCCTGATTAGCTTAATAACTAATCAATAATCTTCAGAATTCTTTTTCAGGTAAATCAGGGATTTTTTCTTGGTTTGTATCAATTGATGGTGAGCTAGTGTGATTTTTTGGGGGTGTTAAATAAGCTTGTTTTGTCATAGTACCAGAGTTGGTTTTCTGGTTCCTTCTCATTTGGGTAGGCTCTGACAGAGGGAAGATCTAGGGCTGAAGTCTGTTATTCAGATTCTTTGGCCCACAGGGGTTTCCCTTGATATAGTACTCTTCCCCTTTTCCAATGGGTGTGTGGCTTCCTGAGAGCCAAGCTGCAGTGATGGTTATCTCTCTTCTTGGTCTAGCCACCTACCACGCCTACCCAGCTCCAGGCTGGTACTAGGGGTTGTCTGCACAGAGTCCTGTGATGTGAACCGTCTATGGGTCTCTCAGCCGTGGATACCAGCAGCTGTTCCAGTGGAGATGACAAGGGGGTAAAATGAACTCTGTGAGGGGTCTTAGCTTTGGTGGTTTAATGCTCTATTTTTGTGCTGGTTGGCCCCCTGCCAGGAGGTGGTGCTTTCCAGAGAGTATCAGCTGTGGTAGTATGGGGAGGAACCAGAGGTGGGTGGGGCCCTAGAATGCCCGAGTGTACACCCTTTGTGTTCAGCTACCAGGGTGGGTAGGGAAGTGTGTCCGGAATTGGTTCCTTCCAGTGGGTTCTTGGTCTCACTGACTTCAAGAATGAAGCTGTGGACCCTCGCAGTGAGTGTTACAGTTCTTAAAGATGGTGTGTCTGGAGTTTGTTCCTTCAGATGTTCAGATGTGTCTGGAGTTTCTTCCTTCTGGTGGGTCTCGCTGACTTCAGGAATGAAGCCGCAGACCTTTGTAGTGAGTGTTACAGTTCTTAAAGGTGGCACGTCCGGAGTTGTTTGTTCCTCCCGGTGGGTTCGTGGTCTCGCTGACTTCAGGAATAAGCCACAGACCCTTGTAATGAGTGTTACAGCTCATAAAGGTAGTGCGGACCCAAACAGTGAGCAGCAGCAAGATTTACTGTGAAGAGCAAAAGAACAAAGCTTCCACAGCGTGGAAGGGGACCCCAGTGGGTTGCTGGGGCTGGCTCAGGTGGCCAGCTTTTATTCCCTTAGTTGGCCCTGCCCATGTCCTGCTGATTGGTCCATTTTACAGAGTGCTGATTGGTGCGTTTACAATCCTTTAGCTAGACACAGAGTGCTGATTGGTGTGTTTTTACAGTGTGCTGATTGGTGCGTTTACAATCCTTTAGCTAGACACAGAGTGCTGATTGGTGCACTTACAATCCTCTAGCTAGACAGAAAAGTTCTCCAAGTCCCCACTCGACCCAGGAAGTCCAGCTGGCTTCACCTCTCAGAAGGACCATCAGGTGGGGGCAGGGCCCAGGATGTCTGAGCTCAGACTCTCCTTGGGCAGGTCTTGCTGCAGCTGCTGTGGGGGATGGGGGTGAGGTTCCCAGGTCAATGGAGTTGTGTACCTAGGAGGATTATGGCTGCCTCTCACACGTCCTTCAGGTTGTCAGGGAATTTGGGGAAAGCCGGCAGTCACAGGCCTCACCCAGCTCCCACGCAATCCACAGGGGTGGTCTCTCCTACCATGCCCCTGCTAGCAGCACCAAGTCTGTTTCCAGGCAGTGGGCAAGCAGGGCTGAGAACTTGCACCAGGCTACCTGCTTCCCATCTGTGAAAGAAAGTAGGGCTTTAATTTTCCTGTTCAAATTGTTACCAAGATCAGCTGGAGATTTCCTTCTTCCTGTGGCATTTTCCCAGTGCCTCTGGCCGCCCTCCAGAAAGATCCCTGTAATGCCAGACAGGAATGGCTTGCTTGTGGACCCAGAAAGCTCACAGGACTTTTTCCTCTGATTCCTCTATCCATGTATTTCACTTGGCTGTCTAAATTGACTCAGCTCCAGGTAAGGTCAGAATCTTTTCCCATAAACTAGACATTAAGTTTCCCCAGTGAGGATGTGTGTTCGGGGGCTGAGAATCTCCCTTTCCCACTTTCTCAGTTTGGGCAGTCACATTATCTCAGGTGTCTCCTGGGTCCTGTAGGAGCAGTCCTCTTTCTTCAGAGGGTCTGTGGGTCCTCTCGGGTTTCCTGATTTATTCCTGCAGTCGTTCTGTAGCCAAAATTCACCGTGTGAGCCTCCACATGCTGCTCTGTTCATCCCAGTCAGAGCTGCCATGTAGTCCTGCCTCCCATCCACCATGACAGCCAATCTCCCTGCTGCACAAATTTGTGAAAAACGTATATTCCCATGTCATGGTGAAGAGATTCTGATTCATTAACATAAGGATGAGACCCAGAAATAGATGTTTTTAGGAAACATCATAGATAACCTGATAAATAACATATTTTCAGAAATTTTCTATGGGTTTCAGAAAGTATAATAGTTGCACTATGGTGGTAATAACTGATACATTCAGGTACTACTAGTGACTATGTAAATCATAAAACTTTGGAAACAAATTTGCCATTTTCTAAAGAGTTATTAAAATGTTATATAATTTGATTCAATTATCTTATTTTTTATTGTTTTTTGTAAGGAAGTAATCTAGAAGGTTATTTTAATTTATACATTATTTCCAAGATTTTGATATTAAAAGTGACATAGAATCTAAATTATTGTTTATCTGCTCAATGGATCATTATATAACCATTAAATTTTATAATTATGAATACTATAGTATCAGGGAAATAAAAGGTAGATAAAAAGCATAAATCTCATTTATTTGTACAGTACATTTTCAATTGTCTAAAGATTGTCTAAAAATAAAGAGTAAAGGAATATGTTCAAATTTAAAGTAGTTGGTTTTGGCCAAGTGTGGCAGCTCACTCCTGTAATCCCAGCAAAATGAGAAGCTGAGATGGGCAGATCACATGAGACCAAGAGTTCGAGACCAGCCTGGCCAACACGGCGAAACCCCGTCTCTATTGAAAATACAAAAATTTGCTGGGGGTGGTGGTGCACATCTAAAATTTCAGCTACTTGGGAGGCTAAGGCATAAGAATCACTTGAACATACTTCTTGAATAAAGAAGTCACTTCCTGGACTCTAAGCCAAGAGTCTAAGCCAAATATCAGACCAGTTTTTCCAGGGGGCCTTATTAGCATTCATTTGTTAAAGTCAACCTTAGTTTCTTAAAGCTGACCATCATATCTAATTTTGCACATCATTTCCATAAAAATACTCACTAATGGTTTCCAGATTCTGGAGGAATCAAGTAGAGAGAAAAAGTAATTATTTCAATTTTATTTATAAAAGTATAATCTAGGCCAGGCATGGTGGCTCATGCCTGTAATCTCAGCATTTTTGGAGTCCAACGCAAGTGGATAGCTTGAGCCTAAGAGTTCAAGGCTGCAGTGAGCTATGATCACACCACTGCACTCTTACCTTATTGACGGAAAGAGATGCTGTCTCTTTGGAAAAAAAAGAAAAGCATAACCTACCACATTGCGGTAAACTATAAATATCCTAAGAGAAAATGCTTTTCTTAAATCTGGAAGCCAAAGCACAAAAGAGCCAGCAAAATTTTGAAGAAAAGGTTATTAAATAATTATAATCACCCTTTTCAGTTTATTTAGTCAAATCTAATTAAGTCTTATTCTGCTGTATCTTGGCTTGGCAATTTTATGAGCTCATCAGTTGCTTTATTAGAGTTGTGGAAATTCTTACCCAGTCCAATAGTATGATCTTAAAGTTATCAGAAACCTTTATTCTGTAGCACTTTTCAGAGCCTTTTCCATTAGACACTTTGGCCTATATCAGATTGTAAATGCTTTCAGAGAAGAATCAAAGTAAAACAATAAATTGAGAATGACAAAAGGCTTAAAATCACCATAAAGATCTGATGAGAGTTTATTTGCTAAGGAAATTTATTTATTGCTGTGGCTAATGATATTTTAACATAATAATTGAAATTGTGACTGGTAACATTATGCCAAACCTATCATGAATAACATATTGACAAATTTCTATCAACTTTATATAACTCCTGAAACACTTATATTAATAACATATATCTATATACATATAACCTAAAGAAGATATAGCATCAGTTCTTATTTGACAGTACTTCCTCTGTAATTTAACAAATCAAACTAATTAACATAACATCTCTCTTTTACAAGGCAAGAGACAAATTCTTTTATATTTTCCAGGAACCCTCTGGGAACTCTCAATGTTAATTTAAAGTCAAAAATACGTTATGTAGAATTTGATTTGGGCCGGGCACAGTGCCTCATGCCTGTAATCTCAGCACTTTGGAAGGCCGAGGCAGGCGAATCACCTGAGGTCAGGAGTTTGAGACCAGTCTGGCCAACATGATGAAACCTCGTTTCTATCAAAAATACAAAAATTAGTTGGGCATGTTAGTGCCCGCCTGTAATCCCAGCTACTCGGGAGGCTGAGGCAGGAGAATTGCTTGAACCTGGGAGGCGGAGCTTGCAGTGAGCTGAGATTATGCCATTGCACTCCAGCCTGGGCAGTAAGAGCGAAACTCTGTCTCAAAAAAAAAAAAAAAAAAAAAGGAAAAAAAAGAATTTGATTTAATTTGGGAAAGTTTGTCAAAAATGTCAAAAGGTTTTAAACACTAGAATCACACATCATTATAAAACAATACTTATATATAAGTATTGTTTATTACTTCATTACTTATAAACAAAGTAATAAAATATTTTATAAGCACATATAGAAGTTACATAGTTGTAAATAAAACTGAGTACTTTTAACATTGAAAGGATTCCGCTTTTTTAAGTAATCAAAATAACTGATAAAGGTAACATGAAATTGTTCAAAATAACTGATAAAGGTAACATGAAATTGTTCTAACATACAAAACCTTGATTTTCTAGGCAGATTACTTAAAAACTGGGGGAAAACCCTTTCACGATATCGTTATCAAGAGCAGACAGGTAATCCAAGAAAAGTATGTCATTTTAACAGAGAACACAGAATTCTAATATGGCATGTGTTCTATTAATACTAAGGCTTTTTTTGTTTGTTTGTTTTTTGTTTTTAAGAGACAAGGTCTCACTCTCTGTTGTCCAGGCTGGAGTGCAGTGTAGCTATCATAGCTCACTGCAGCCTCAAACTCCTGGGCTCAAGTGATCCTCCCACCTCATCCTTTTGAGTAGCTAGGACTACAAGGATATGCCGCCATGCACAGCTGATTTGCCTAATTTTTGTGGAGATGGGGTCTCACTGTGTTGCCCAGCCTGGCTTGAACTCCTGGCTTCAAGTGATCCCCCCACCTCTAATGCTCAAATTGCTGGGATTACAGGAGTGAGCCACCATGCCTGGCCACTAAAGCTTATTAAAAAACAACAACAACAAAATACTTTTGACTAAATCTGTCCAATCTTAGCCAACTCTACCACACAAAATAAGATCCTGTTTCCAAGATTACTTTTCCACAAACCTGTAGTTTTAAAAAATATATTCAGTTTTTGTCCTGTTCTTTTTTCTCTTTCTCTTTGGCACAACCAGTCATTCTTACTTTAGGACAAAGTGACACTCTTTTTCCCTTAACAAACCCACATCCTTCATTTTTTTCCTCATCAAAAAACACATTCTACTTCCCTTGAATACTTTGCATATAGGGTTTTTTCCTGATTAGATTTTTGTGTGTGTGTGACAGGGTCTCACTCTGTCGCCCAGGCTTGATTGCAGTGGCACAATCGTAGATCACTGTAACTTTGCACTGCTGGGCTTAAGCATACCTCCACAACCAACTAATTTTTTAATTTTTTGTAAAGATGAGTTCTCTGTTGTAAAGACTCATCTACTTGTAAAGACGAGTTATAAAAAGTTTATAACCTTTTATGAATATAATTTATAAAAGTTTATAACTTTAAATATAAACTTTTGTAAATATAATTTATAAAAATTATAAACTTTTATAAATTATATTTATAAAAGGTTATAACCTTTTGGTTATAAAAGGTTAACCTTTTGGTTATAACCTTTTATAAATAATTATTTATGAAAGTTTATAAGTTTTAACGTGCTTTCATCTATTTAATTCACTTTTAATAATTATGCTTGGATTGCTCATGAAAATTTCATGAGACACTGCTCAAAGGTAGATATTCTCTTAAATTTTGTTGTTGACAAATCAGACAAGTATCTAAAATATCACAGAAGCAAAAATCCTAATAAACAAAAACCTTGTTTTTGCCTTTTTAAAGTGTATACATCAATTCATTTTTATTGTACATTTGATTCTTAGGTTGCATTTATAGTTTTATTCTCATAAATATGTGGTAGAGATAGCATAAGTTTGTTTGATGAGTAAACCTAAGTGGAAAACAATTATATGTCGTATTATGTTTAATGCTGACAACTCTGACAACATTCCTGTTTTTATTTTACCAACAATCTTTAAACCAGTTTTATTTACCAAAGATTATCCCAGATCACATGAACCTAAAATAATTAGGTTAGTTTTCATATTTTTGAGAGTTTTAGGAATACCTAGTTTATACAAGCACTGATTTTTCTTTACATCAATTAAATGGAGCCCTTTTGTATAATTTTCTATCTGGAGATAGAAAAATATCACAAATCTATGTCATGCATATACACACACACACACACACACACACACAGATTCAAATAAAGATCTTACAGGTTACATTTGAAAATTTCTGCAATGAGTCAATAAAACATAGTAATGTGAACTCAACTGGTTTATATAAAATCTTGTCTTTTCGCCAGCTTATACTTTGATTCAATTTGTGATTCTGGCATATGGGACAAATCGAGGTTAGCTACTCAATATGAGGACCAGTGCTTTTCACCAATATTTGGGGAGGGTTTTTTTTTTTTAAAGATTTTAATTGCCCTTCTGATAGGTAATTTTTTTTATTTTTCTTTTTCCACAACAAATTCAGATCTTCCAATCATAAGTAGTATAATGGCAGCTGTGGACAAAACTTCAGACAAGTGACTAAGGAGACATCTAGCAGCTGTTCAGTTTTCTCCAAACTCTGTCTGAGAAAATACAATACACAATCTATTTCCAATTAGCCTTTTTTTTTTATTTTTCAGCAGACCCCCTGAAGCCCTTGAGAACTGAGATTCCTAAAGTTCAAGTTACTGAGGGGCTGGAGTGGGAAGGGAAAATGTCTAACAGGGGTAGATAGAGGAATGGAGGAGGTAGGGGCTTGGAGAGAGGAATATCAAGGATTCAAGGGATGTGCCTTTCCTTCAGGTATAGGTAGGGTACCTCTTACATGAGAGTCTTAAAATCTGCTTCAGAGGAATGCCATTAAGTCCTTCCTACACGTGATTTCTCACATGCCTTCAGCTTAGAATATTCAGTATACCAACTGAATATTTTGTGATAGCATGTACTGAACTCTTCATTAGTTAAAAGTTGCTAAAGTTTAAGGAAGAGAGCATTTAATTCTCACCCTATCATATTAAAAATTGTATTTGAATACCCTGAATGTAGAGAAAAAGCTGGGCCTAGAACTAAAATAATATCAGGGTACCTGATATTGGAATTTCGAACTGAATTGTGTCTCCTCCAAATTTATATGTTGATGCACTGATTGCCAGTGTGACTGTGTCTGGTCTTTAGGAGGTAATTAAGGTTACATGAGATCATAAAAGTGTGGCTCTTCTTATAGGGCCACAGTCTTAATGCAATAGGACGGTGGCCTTATGAAAAGAATACAGACTCACCTCCTTCTCTTCCTCATGACAACACTGCAAGAAGATGGCTGTCTTTGAGCCAGGAAGAAAGCCCTCATCAAAACCTGGCCATGCTGGCACCCTGATATTGGACTTTTGTTATGTAATCCACCCAGTGTACGTATTTTATTACAGCAGCCCTACCTGATTAACACATCTGCCAAGCTGAAATGTTGGACACCTGTCAAGTTTAAGGTGTATGTAATTGCTTTCTTCAGTCTTGATATAGATAGGTCTTTATTTAGTTCTAATCTTTTTTTCCCTTCATATTTGTTGCCCTCACTGGAAAACAGTATGTTTTATGTAGCAGTAAGAGCCTTGTAAATAATGTTTTTCAAGTGAGGACAGGACAGATAGTGTTTTTGTTTGTTTGTTTGTTTTTTGACAGTGTCTTGCTCTGTTGCCCAGGCTGGAGTGCAGTGGCACAATCTCGGCTCACTGAAACCTCCGCCTCCTGGGTTCAAGCAATTCTCCTGCCTCAGCCTCCTGAGTAGCTGGGATTACAGGTGCACGCCACCAAGCCTGGCTAATTTTTGTATTTTTCATAGAGACAGGGTTTTACCATGTTGGTCAAGCTGGTGACAGATAGTTTTAGTTGCCCCCTTCCTATGAAAATACAGAATACTGAATCCAGTTTTTGTGTATTCAATTAAAATTCCACTAATGCTTCAGCTTTTTTAACAAGAAAATATTTCTGTTTTGAATGTTTAACACAGAGTCACAAGATAGTCATGTATGCATGCCTGGTATTGAAAAAATCAGTAAAAAACTGATAACTTACTGACTATCCAAATTGTTACTATACTTTGATGTTTGTATTGTACCATGATGATAAATCTGGTCCTTAGCATAGTAATTGTTATTATCATAGTCTCTAAATCAGTTTCTTCTGGGTTCTGAGATCCAAAAAGATGAAACAAAGACTAATTGTTGACTGAAAGAAATATAAGTAACAGCTACTGCTAACACATTTTAAAATTAGAATGCATAAATTAACAAATAGTGCCAAAAAGTAAACACTTTTTTGCAAGGCAAATCATATGCCTTATCTACTCCCTTTCAAATTAATAAAAATACACTATTTATAAACATGTACTACTGTACTTTCCTTTTAGCTTTATTTCAGAAAAATGTGGAATAATTTACACTTCCACCTCTCAGGATGCTGTCAGCAGTAGCATAATGGCAAAAGTAGAAGCATTTTGAAATTTAAAAAAGGCAGAAATTAATTAAATTTAAAACAAATTAAAATTAAAATATGGTGGCATTATAAAGATGTGTTCTGATAAAAGTCTAGTATATTTTACTATTTTGAGAAGCAAATCAACTCACTTATGAATCCTTTTAATATTTTTCTGTATTTAATTGCATTTGCTAGAGCAGTCTTCTTCTAGGGATGTTATAAGATCCCTTTACTATTAATAGCTGGAAAATGAATAGTCAGAGTGCTGATTGATGATATGATGATTTTAGACTATTATTATTTTGCATTTATATAGCATATTGCCTCATATGTAGTCAAATATTTCATAAAAGCAGTTATCAGAATAACAAAAAGTCTGCATTTGCACACAAGTATTACAAACAATTTAAAGATACACAGATTGACCCTCCCTCATCTGAAAATCTGAAATCTGAAATTCTCTAAAATCTGAAATTTTTGAGTGCTGCCATGATGCCACAGGTGAAAAATTGCACACCTGACCTCATGCAATGAATTGCAATCAAAACTTTATTTCAAGCACAAAATTATTTTAAAATATTGTATAAAAATCATCTTTATGCTACGAATATAAGGTATATATGAAACATAAATGAATTTTGTGTTTAGACTTGAGTCTTATATGATTTGGCTGTGTCCCCCCTCAAATCTCATCTTGAATTGTAACTCCTACAATTCCCACATGTCATAGGAGGAACCTGGTGAGACATAATTGAATCATGGTGGCTGGTCTCTCCCATGCTGTTCTAGTGAAAGCAGATAAGTCTCACGAGATCTGATGGTTTTTAAAACAGGAATTTCCCTGCACAAGCTCACTCTTGGCCTGCTGCCATCTTAGTAAGACGTGACTTGCTCCTCCATGCCTTCTACCATGATTGTGAGGCCTCCCCAGCCACGTGGAACTCTTAAGTCCATTAAACCTCTTTCTTTTGTAAATTGCCCAGTCTCAGGTATGTCTTTATCAACAGCATGAAAATGGACTAATGCAGTAAATTGGTACCAGTAGTGTGGGGTGCTGCTGAAAAGATACCCAAAAATGTGGAAGTGACTTTGGAACTGGGTAACAGGCAGAGGTTGGAACAGTTTGGAGGGCTCAGAAGAAGACAGGAAAATGTGGGAAAGTTTGGAAGTCCCTAGAGACTCGTTGAGTGGCTTTCACCAAAATACTGATAATGATATGGACAATGAAATCCAGACTGAGTTGGTCTCAGATGGAGATGAAGTACTTGTTGGGAACTGGAGAAAAGGTGACACTTGTTATGTTTTAGCAAAGAGACTTGCCCCTGCCCTAGAGATTTGTGGAACTTTGAACTTGAGAAAGATGATTAGGGTATCTGGCACAATTGATTTCTAAACAGTAAAGCATTCAAGAGGTGACTTGGGTGCTGTTAAAGGCATTCAGTTTTAAAAGGGAAACAGAACATAAAAGTTTGGAAAATTTATAGCCTGACAATGCGATAGAAAAGGAAATCCCATTTTCTGAGGAGAAATTCAAGCTGGCTGCAGATATTTGCATAAGTAATAAGGAGCCAAATGTTAATCCCCAATACAATGGGGAAAATGTCACCAGGGCATGTAGGAGGTCTTCGAGGCAGCCCCTTTCATCACAGGCCCAGAGGCATAGGAGGAAAAATGGTTTCACGGGCTAGGCCCATGGTCCCTGTACTGTGTGCAGTCTAGGGACTTGGTGCCCTGTGTTCCAACCACTTTAGCCATGGGTAACAGGGGCCAAGGTAAAGCTTGGGATGTGGCTTCAGAGGGTGCAAGCCCCAAGCCTTGGCAGCTTCTACATGATGTTGAGCCTGCAAGTGCACAGAAGTCAAGAATTGGGGTTTGGGAACCTCTGCCTAGATTTCAGAGGATGGATGGAAATGCCTGGATGTCCAAGCAGAAGTTTGCTGCAGGGGTGGGGCTCTCCTGGAGAATCTCTGCTAGGGCAGTGCAGAAGGGAAATGAGGGGTTGGAGCCCCCACACAGAGTCCCTACTGGGGCACGGCCTAGTGGAGCTGTGAGAAGAGGATCATTGTCTTCCAGACTTCAGAATAGTAGATCCACTGATAGCTTATACTGTGCACCTGGAAAAGCAGTGCACACTCAATGCCAGCCCATGACAGCAGCCAGGAGGGAGGCTATACCCTGCAAAGCCACAGGGTCGGAGCTACCCAAGACCATAGGAACCCACCTTTTGCATCAGCATTACCTGAATTTGAGACCTGGAGTCAAAGGAGATCATTTGATTTGACGTAAGATTTGACTGCCTTGCTGGCTTTCAGACTTGCGTGGGGGCTTTAGCCCCTTTGTTTTGGCCAATTTCTCCCATTTGTAAGGGCTGTATTTACCTGTACCCTCATTGTATCTAGGAAGTAACTAAATTGCTTTTGATTTTACTGGCTCATGGGTAAAAGGGACTTGCCTTATCTCAGATGAGACTTTGGGCTGTGAACTTTTGAGTTAATGCTGAAGTGAGTTAAGACTTTGGGTGACTGTTGGGAAGGCATGATTAGTTTTGAAATGTGAGGACATGAGATTTAGGAGGGGTCAGGGGTGGAATGATATGGTTTGGCTGTGTCCCCACCCAAATCTCATCTTGAATTTTAACTCCCTCAATTCCCACATATTGTGGGAGGAACCTGGTGGGAGGTAATTGAATAATGGGGTTGAGTCTTTCCAATGCTGTTCTTGTGATAGTGAATAAGTCTCAGCTGATCTGATGGTTTTAAAAACAGGAGTTTCCCTGCACAGGCTGTCTCTTGGCCTGCTCCCATCCACATATAAAACATGGCTTGCTCCTCCTTGCCTTCCACCATGATTGTGAGGCCTCCCCAGCCACATCAAACTGTAAGTCCATTAAGCCTCTTTATTTTGTAAATTGCCCCGTCTCGGGTATGTCTTTATCAGCAGCGTGAAAATGGACTAATACATATCCCCAGGATATCTCATTATATATGTATGCATATATTCCAAAATCCAAAAAAAGTTGAAATTTGGAAACACTTCTAGTCCAAAGTATTTCAGATAAGGGATGTTCACCCTCTGTCTGTCCAAAAATCATGAACGAAGATCTAGTTTGTGTGTAGAAAGTTGCAGTTTCACCCTAAAAAGCAAAACAAGCTGGATAAGTCATATAATTCAAAGATTATATAATCAAAATTTTGGTTATAGCGATCTACAAGTAGTTGCCTGAGGTAGAGGGAATTTACTAGAAAGGGAAATTTGAGATCTTTCTTGGATGATGGAAATAGTCTATATGTTGCTTGGGTGGCAGTTTCACAATTACATAAAATTGTCAAAATCCATTAAACATAACATCAGAGATCATTATTTTTTGTATATATATTAACTTGATATGAAAATCTGAATGTGGTTTAATATGATTCAATTTGCATTTAATTTAAAATAGATTAATTTAGCAACAGTAGCAACAGTGAAGGTGGAATACGTTGAAAATAAAGGTTATGACTTTTGTGGGCACTGATAGTCAATGGGTTGTCAGAAAGAAGAGTAGTAATTCCCATTTTTTGTGTGGAACCATGGATACTGGTAGAAAATTTTTTCAGTTACACTAGTTCTGATCTGATCTCCCACTATGATTGTATAAAGCAGTGAAAACTCATTTAATATTCTTCCAGGACTTTCATTTATCAATGCCTACCAGGCAGTGATAATCAGGATAGCCATATGCTTTGTCTACTCTTGGTTAAATTAATGGAAACAACAACAACTTTATATAATATGGTAACTATACTGTATTGTGGTAGTCAAAGTTAGATTCATTTAGCTTGCTGCAATGCATAGGGAGGCTGTGCAAGGAGCTAAGGTATTTTGGTACAAGAAGTTACTAGGAATTCATCACAGGATTCAGGGTTGTGCTTAAACGTGGTTTCCGTGGACTCAGTGTCCTTAGAGTCTGCTAGGCTCTATGTGGGTTCTTCCTTTTGTGTCAGCCTCCAGGAAACTCACTCAAGCCTTTGAAAATCAGGCTCACCTATTTGTTTCCTGTCTCTCTGGAATCACTATCTTTACTCTTGAGTTTAATCGTTTGAATACCAAGCTGTTGATATATATATCTTCTGACATTTTTAGGTGTTTTAGAAAATAGGGAAAATCCAGTATCTTTATTCCTTCTTGGTCAGAAATAAAAGTTCTCATATTTTTTTAAATAAAATGTTGGGGTAGGGTGATATGTGGATAGACAAAAAAGTTAATATGCCAGTGCTTATTTGTAAAACATAAAGCTTAAATGAAGAAAAGTAATATTAAAATAGTTATACATCATTTTTTAAACACTATGTTCAAGGCATCTTGATCTGTGGAATTATGTATTTTAGCTAAGTTGTACTAAATAGTACTGATTCAGATATACAAATCATAATACTTATCAGCTAATTGAAAGCTCCTTGAGAGGAATATTTAATGGTTTAATTTTGAACATACTACATATTTTAAGTATCAAATGTTCAGTAAATATATGTGGAATACATGTTTTCTGCGTCAGACACTGATATGGTTTGGCTCTGTGCCCCTACCTAAATCTTACCTCAAATTGTAATCCCCATGTGTCAAGGGAAGGACCTGTAATCTTCATGTGTCAAGGGATGGAGGTGATTGGATAATGTGGGTGGTTTCCCATGCTGTTCTCGTGATAGTGAGTTCTCACGAGATCTGATGGTTTGATAAGGCAGTTTTGCCTGCTCTTGCTGGCTCTCTCTTGCCTACCGCCATGTAAGACATGCCTGCTTCCCCTTCTGCCATGATTTTAAGTTTCTTGAGGCCTCCCCAGCCACATGGACATGTGAGTCAATTAAACCTCTTTTCTTTATAAATTACCCAGTCTCGGGTAGTTCTTTATAGCAGTGTGAGAACAGACTAATACAGTAAACTGGTAAAGTGGAGAGTGAGGTACTGCTATAGAGATACCCAAAAAGGTGGTTGTGACTTTGGAACTGGGTAACAGGCAGGGATTGGAATAGTTTGTAGGGCTCAAAAGAAGACAGGAAAATGTGGGAAAGTTTGGAACTTCCTGGAGACTTGCTGAATGGTTTTTACTAAAATGCTGACAATGAGGTGGACAATGAAGTCCAGGCTGAGGTGGTCTCAGATGGAGATGAGGAACTTCTTGGTAACTGGAGCAAAGGTCACTCCTGCCTTGCTTTAGCAAAGAGACTAGTGGCATTTTGCCCCTGCCCTAGAAATCTGTGGAACTTTGAACTTGAGGGAGATGATCTGAAATTGGAACTTATGTTTAAAAGGGAAGCAGAGCATAAAAGTTTGGAAAATTTGCAGCCTGACAATGTGATAGAAAAGAAAAATCAATTTTATGGGGAGAAATTGAAGCCCATTGTAGAAATTTTCATAAGTAATGAGGAGTGGAATGTGAATAGCCAAGACAATGGGGAAAAATGTCACCAGGGCATGTCAGAGATCTTGGTGGCCACCCCTCCCATCACAGGCCCAGTGGCCTAGGAAGAAAAAATGGTTTCATGGGCTGGGCCCTGAGCCCCTCTGCTCTGTGCAGCCTTGGGACATGGTGCCTTGTGTTCCAGCTGCTTCAGCTCCAGCCATGGCTAAAAGGGGCCAAGGTACAGTTTGGTCCATTGCTTCAGAGGGTGCAAGCCCCAAGCCTTAGTGGCTTCCATGTGGTGTTGGGCCTGAGGGTGCACAGAAGTCAAGAATCGAGTTTTAGGAACCTCCACCTAGATTTCAGAGGATGTATGGAAACACCTGGATGTCCAGGCAGAAGTTGGGTTTAGGGGCAGAGCCCTCACAGAGAACTTGTACAAGGGCAGTGCAGAAGGGAAATGTGGCTTTGGAGCCCCCACACAGAGTCCCCACTGGGGCACTGCCTAGTGGAGCTATGTGAGAAGAGGACCACCACCCTCCAGACCCCAGAATGGTAGAACACTGACAACCAGTACCATGAGCCTAGAAAAGCCACAGGTACTCAATGCCAGCCCATTCACCAAAGCTGCCCAAGGCTGTGGGAACCCACCCATTGCATCAGCGTACCCTGGATGTGAGACTTGGAGTCAGAGGAGATAAGCTTTCAAATTGAGTGACTGCCCCAATGGATTTAGAACTTGCATGGGGCCTGTAGCCCCTTTGTTTTGGCCAGTTTCTCCCATTTAGAATCGCTGTAGTTACCAAATGCCTGTGCCACCATTGTAGCTTAAAAGTAACTAGCTTGGGTCCTTTTTGAGATGGAGTGTTGCTCTTTCGCCCAGGCTGGAGTGCAATGGCACAATCTCGACTCACTGCAACCTCTGCCTCCCCGGATCAAGCGATTCTTCTGCCTCAGCCTCCCATGTAGCTGGTACTACAGGCACGCACTACCACACCTGGCTAATTTTTGTATTTTTAGTAGAGACGGGGATTCACCACATTGGCCAGGCTGCTCTTGAACTCCTGACCTTGTGATCCACCCCCCTCGGCCTCCCAAATTGCTGGGGTTACAGGAATGAGCCACCGCATCTGGCCTTGTTTTTTATTTTACCTGCTTATAGGCAGAAGGGACTTGCCTGTCTCAGATGACACTTTGGACTGTAGACTTTTGAATTAATGCTGAAATGAGTTAAGACTTTGGGGGACTGTTGGGAAGGCATGATTGGTTTTGAAATGTGAAAAGAGATGAGATTTGGGTGAGGCCAGGGGTGGAATGATACAGTTCGGCTCTGGGTCCCCACCCAAATCACATCTTGAATTGTGATCCCCATGAGTCAAGGGAGGGAGCTGTAATCTCCATGTGTCCAGGGAAGGAGATGATTGGATCATGGGGGCAGTTTTCCTCATGCTATTCAGTAATAATCAGTGAGTTCTCATGAGATCTGATGGTTTAAGGCAGTTTTCCCTGCTTGTGCTAGGTCTCTCTTGCTTGTCGCCACATAAGACATGCCTGCCTCCCCCTCCACCATGATTGTAAGTTTCCTGAGGCTTCCCCAGCCATGCGGAAATGTGAGTTAATTAAACCTCTTTTTTTTTTTTTGTAAATTACCCTGTCTCAAGTATATCTTTATAACAGTCTGAAAACAGACTAATACAGACACCTAGCATTTCTTATTAGAATTCATAATATTAATTCCTTCCCTGAGCTTAAGAGCCATTTTCAGGTAAGATGAGAACTAACGTTTATTTATATAAATCCAATAAAATATATGAATTTTGATTACAAATGCTAATTTTCACTCAGTTTTAAGCTTCTATTTCTTATGCTAGTTTCTCTTCATTATGTTGCTATAGATCTACTGATTATCCACTTTATGTCTTTCTAAATATTCCTTTATTTACTGATATATTAAAATTTTTGAACAATTAACTTTATTTATCAAAGACTAACATAATTCCTGATCTCTTGGTAGTTAAGTGGGGAAGGCACATATCTATCAAATAAGCACTCTAATTTGTATATAATTAAGGCTGAAATAACTATACCAGAATTAAGGATAAAGTTTTGTAAAGACTGAAATAATCTATTAAGTCTCATGCACAGAAGAGACATAGTTCAGGAGGTATTTTGGATGAAAATTGCCAAAGATATTGTAGCTGAATCCCAAACCTGAGAAATATTCTTGGTTTTTTAGTATTTTTCCTTCATCACCACCGCCATTGCCACCATCCCTCTTCAGTCTAGTCCATTACCAAATCCCATTAGCTCCTTCTCCAAAATAACATCAAATCCAACTATATTATCTATTCTACCATCACCCTGGTTTAAGCCAACATCATCTCTAACTTGAATTTGCAGTATTTCTAAATATCTGTTTCCATTCCTGTCATCCTTTAATCCATTCTCTATATAGCAGCCAGAGAAACCTTTTATTAACCGTAAATCAGACCATGACATTTTTCTTCTTAAAACCTTGGTGGCTCTCTATAACATTCAGAATGAAGTCCAGTTTATTCAGGATAGGCTGCTAGACCCTGGTTCCTGACCTTCTCTCCAATCTCATCTCATCACCATTTTATTATTTATTTATTTTTCTCCTCACTCTCTTCCTACAAGCTATGCTGGCTGCCTTTTCATTGCAAGAATAAACCAAGCTCCATACTATTTTGGTGCCTTTCAGTTTTTGCTGTCCTGTACCTAGAATGTTTTTCTCCAGTTTTTTACTTATCTGGCTCATCGATGTTAAAATCAGATCACCTCTTCAGATAGGCCTTCTCCAATAACCTTGTCTAAAGTGGCCTCTCTCTATCACTACCTTGTTGACCTCAAGTTATTGTATTAACTTATTTTCTCCCTTATTTAATTTTATCTCCCTAAGTTCTGTGAAAGCTATGAATTCATTCCATTTATCTTTGTTGTAGCTATCTTTGTTGGCACTTAGGTGCTCAGTAAAAATGCTTTTTATGTGGATATTTCCCCAGTCTTCTTAGTAAAGTCTGAACTATAATGAAGGATCATAATCATAGCAAACATTTATGTAGTCTCCATATAAATTAATAATTGACAGTTGATGATTTCTGAAAACCATAATCCGTATTCACTCAGTAAGTGAGTATTTTATATTATAGCTGAAAATAGCTTACTTTTAAAGGTATAAAGTAAAGGATAAGGACTCATACACACTTATAAAGTCTAAAGTTGTTAATTCAGTTCAACAGATAATTTACATTTAATATTGAAATTCACTATTTACTATGTTCAGTGTTGTGTTAGGCAAGCTGTCTAGCTTAAAGGACACTAATGTTCAACATGAATTCTAAATGGAGTAAGTAATTGGAGATCTGGTATAGAAATTGAGTGAAATGCATTATTAAAATCCATGAAAACCAACAAGTCTTAGCAGTTATTCTCTACAAAAGCCATAATTAAGACCCACACCTCCCAAACTGTGCACCAGGGTACCCCAGACTGCCATAGAAAACTCTTAGGGATACCATAGGCTTTTTTTAAATTTTGAGGGAAACCAGCAACATCTGTCAGATACTATGTAAAGTACTATCTCAAGGTAGTTTGCAGTTTCAGTGTTAGATTGTACCTTTGATGATGTCACATCTTTATGAAGCTGGGTTTTGCACAGTTAACTGTGAGAAAAAGCAAGTACTACAGGAAAATTATTGTGGAAGAGGAAAGGAGGGCAACAGTATCCAATAAGATTCAAAGGTTTAGGATATGTACAGGGCCCAATAGTTGTACCCATCCCATTAGTAAGTAATTGTAGTTACTATTAACAATTATTTAAAATTAATATGTTTTTACTTTCAATTTGTGTCTATTATTTAACAGCTACTAATTTGTTAGGATATAAAACTTAAGTTGTTTGGACCTTACTACTTAATAAACAGAACTATTAGATACTTCTTTTACTGGGTGCCATGAAAACATTATTGAGACACCCAGAGCACCTTGAACTGAGAAAGTTTGAGAACTTCTGATATAGCCAAATTTTATTTTATTTTATTTTTATGATTCAAATATCATTTTATTGTTAATAGCATTTTTCTGGAGATCTGGTCTTCAACAGACTCTCTAGAAGAAATTTATGTTTATGATAAGTGGGAGACTATACTATAGAAGCATAGAGAAAGAGAAATAATATTTACTGGGTACCTACTATGTTATAGACATTATTTTTATGTCTTGTTTAATACTTATAGCAATCTTAAGATATATAATGATGATCTTCCCATTTTATAGACAGGGAACCAAAGGTCAAAAAAATTAGATATTTTGCTAGGTTACACAGCTAACTGGATGGTGCCTGAAGAAGCTAAAGGCTTTTTATGGCAATGACTAATGTATTATTTTCAACTTAAGAAAGTTAGTTGGATGGAGTGACAAAGGAACAAAGATCTACTATATTGTGGATTTTATTACTGTAAATAAACACTGAAGGTTATTTTTTTTTTAAATTCTTAGTCCCTATTATTCATGCAAGTTTTTCATGTCATTTGCTGGATCATTAAATTTGAGTATATTTGGTAGCCTTATTTCCATAATAGAGAATCAGTGAAGATTGTTTTAGTGTTTCACATAGTTAAAATTGTATTTTGGTCACCTACAACTTGATAATCTATAGAAGTTAAGTACTACCGAGTTAGATTTTCATTGTGAATTTTTTATTTTAACTGTTTTCTTTCTTTCTTTTTTTTTTTTTTTTTTTTTTTTTTTTTTGAGATGGAGTTTTGCTCTTGTTGCCCGGGCTGGAGTGCAGTGGTGCAATCTCGGCTCACTGCAGCTTCCACCTCCTGGGTTCAAGTGATTCTCCTGCCTCAGCCTCCTGAGTAGCTGGGATTACAGGTGAGCACCACCACACCCAGCTAATTTTTTGTATTTTTAGTACAGACGGGGTTTCATCATGTTGTACAGGCAGATGATAACCTGAACTCCTGACCTCAGGTTATCCACCCGCCTCGGCCTCCTAAAGTGCAGGGATTACATACGTGAGCCACTGTGCCTGGCCTATTTTGACTGTTTTCTTGCCTGTGTGCCTTGTAATTATAAAGAAATTTCTGGAACCCATACAAAGATATTTTCTATTTGCACTTCATTTTCTGTTAGCCTCTTCTGAAACTTCTGCAGTGTTTTGAATTATCTCAACCATTCTCCACATCTCTTAACCTCTGTTTCTTATTTTCTTTCTTTTTATCTCTCTTTGCTGAATTCTATATCACTTCTTGAGACCTGTCTTCCAGTTTATGAATTTTCCTTTCATCTGTATCTGATCTCCTACAGTCTTCTGAGTTTGTTTCTCCAGTCCTAAAATTATTATATGTTTCATTCATGGGAACCCTGGTTGGTTATTTTCAAATCTGCCTAGTAAGTTTTCTTACATTTTGTACTTTTCTAGGCATATTAAACATATTAATGTTATCTAATAATTCTAATATTTACAGTATTTTTAGGTCTGGTTCTGTAGTTCGTCGTTTCTACATATACTTTTTGTGGTAGTATTCCCTTTCCCTTCCCCTTCCTCTTCCTGTTCTCCCTTCCTCTTTCTTTTTCCCCTTCCCCTTCCCCTCTTTCGGGCTTTTGAGTGAATGGAGTTCATTTCTTCACAGAGAAATTTGATTCTCCCATGCACATGGGATACTGTCAATGTGAAACCACTTTCAATTTTGGGGTGGTGTGGATTCAGGCCATAACCCTGCACAAGTGTGGATTTGTGGTTATTAATTCTCAGGGAAGCCCCTTTTTCTTTTTTTTTCTTTTCATATTCTACCCAATCCAAGGTAGACAGGCATGTATCTCTTTCATCTCCCTTTTTGGAGTTTTGATTGTTTTTCTTAGTTTATCCTTTTGGGTGTTATTGACTGCATCTGAATTTTATGTGATATGACTTCACATCCATATTGAACTCTGAAAGCCTGGCTTTTAAGCACTGGGCTCTTTAATACCAAGGCTGTAGGCCACACATCAGCAGATACCACCAGAGTCCAGCAAATACTGGCCCCAGAACTCTTTCCTTTTCTGGATTTATGATTCTTTTTTGCTTACAGCCTTTATGAATTCTTGTAGTTTCCAACCAGCCAACCATGTGCTTAAATAAGTCTTTAAAAATGTGTATTATATTCACACTTTTTAGATGTGGTATGCTAGAAGTGACCTTAACTGAATATGTTGGTCTGCTATAGTACAAAAAAAAGCAATTCATTAAATATTTTGAATGACAGCACAGGATTCTGTGCTGACTCAAGTTAGAGCAAGTTACACACTTTAGAACTCTTCTCTGAATTTGCTGTCACTTTACCCAAAAGTAGAATTAGAACTCTTTGGCTGCCCTCACCATAGCCAAGTGACTCCTAATCCTCCAGGGAACATGTAAAATGGTAAAATTTGCCTGAAAAATACAGCTGACTTTCATAAGACTACAGCAAATTTTGAAAGGTACATTGGAGCAGTAGTAGTGATAGGAAACCAATTGTTAGGCTTTCTATATTCATTCTTGAACGGTTACCCCAAAGAGTATCCTAAAATTCAAGTTAGAAATTAAAACACTGTTAATTTAAAACTGTCTTTTCTGTTTCAGTTTAAAATGTTAAATCAAAACAGACTTTCTTCCTACCCTAAAATAGTTACATAAGAACAGTCTGTTGTCACAGAAGTCATTCTATTATAAAGTTACTTTATTATAAAGGGTATAGTCTCTATTTAAAATGTTAAGCTACAAATATTTATCCTTTTGAGCCATCTGTACTGCTAAATACCCATAAGTATTTTAGACTAAGATCTGAAAAATGGAAATACTTTAAAACCTTTGCATTGTTGATTCTTGATTTTTTTTATAGCGTGTGTCTTGCTTTGAGCAGAAATAGATTGATGCAGACAGCTTACTTGTAAAACATTATGTTACTGTCATTTAAAAAAATAGTTTTAAACCCTCTGATGGAAAGGGGCATCTTTAGATGAAGTAATTTCATTAAAATATCCAATTCAGAATCTAAGTAAATAAACTTAAATATATAAAAATTCTTTACTTAATGTATTTATTCCCATAATAAATATGTTAATTTCATAAATTTAGAGCTCTGTTAGGTGAATTTATTTTATTATTTTAAATCATTACCTTAGCTAACCCAGAAAGTTTCTATTGAGAATGTTTGTTCCCCACTTTCTCCTCATGAAATCATTTTAATACTGTATAATACCAGGAAATTGATTAATGTCATTAATCAACTATTATTATGGATATATATTTTATTGAATGCTTAGTTCATATTTCCTTTTTGGGTGGCATTCTATTGAAACATGTGAGAAAATATTAGTAACTTGTCTACTCTGCTTACCCCCATCTTATATAAACCCCATTTCCAGAGGACTGGAAACTGGAAAGAAGAATACCTCAGGGCTGAACATGACAGGGGCTTAAGAAAAGTACCTGAGAAATTATAACCAAAAACTGAGCCTAGAATGAATTTGCAATTCAAATTCATATTGTCTGCACTGTATAAAAAAATTTACATTTTTTCTTACAGCTTTTTTTTTTTTTTTTTTTGAGACAGAGTCTCGCTCTGTCACCCAGGCTGGAGTGCAGTGGCACAATCTCGGCGTACTGCAAGCTCTGCCTCCCAGGTTCATGCCATTCTCCTGCCTCAGCCTCCCGAGTAGCTAGGACAACAGGCACCCGCCACCACGCCCGGCTAATTTTTTGTATTTTTAGTAAAGATGGGGTTTCACTGTGTTAGCCAGAATGGTCTTGATCTCCTGACCTCGTGATCTGCCCGCCTCAGCCTCCCAAAGTGCGGGGATTACAGGCGTGAGCCACCACCCCCGGCCCCTGCTTTTTTTTTTTTTTTTAAACAAAACCATCAATGGAAGGAAAAACACTTTAAGTGTATGAATTTAGTTTAAAGTAGTCTATGATGGATAGTGCGTTCGGACAACTGACCAAAACAAATGCAAATTCTCTGGTGAATTCACTTTGTCCTAAAATTCAAAGAAATACCATACATTATTTACCACTGAACATGAAAAGCTACAAGGAAATGAAGTACTATGAATAAGAATCATCAGAAACAATAAGCAGCAGAATCAACCCTACATAGACATTAAATATTGGAATGATTGGATATAGAGTAAAAAACAACTATGCTTACTTAATATGTTAAACAAAATAAAACTAAAAAGCAAAAGCCTAAAAAAAATCAATAGGGAACAGCAAACTGTAAAAATGTCCTAGCAAATTTGGAAAATAATCAATTAGAAATTCTAGAATTGGAAACAAATAATCTAAATTTAAAATCACATGGAGTATAACAGCAGAACAGATACAATTGAAGAGAGAAATAGCAAAGTGAATAATAGGCTAAAAGAAATTATTGAGAATTTATCACAAAGAGCAAAAATTCAAAAACAAGAAAGAGGTTCGAGACTACACTGTTTCATGCACACTGGTGTATTTACGATATATCTCACAAAAATGTCTAAAATATAATCAAATATATGGTCAAATATGCTCATTTGTCTTTAGAGCTTTCTATAAGAAGAAAATAAAAGGAAAAACATTATGTGCAACAGTAGGGGAAGGATCAGAGAGTTAATAGTTCATCCATTACAAATTATGTTACTATAAATACTTAATGTCATGAGGGAAATATTTACCTTAAGAGTATTACATTTATACATTGATCTCAAATTCAAAGAATAGTAAGATATTTTATTTATTTAACGATACATATAAAAAGAAAGAATATCTTATTTAATAGTAGAGCTTACTTCTGAATACTAGGGATACAGGTACTTTAAAATTTTCTTTGTAGGCTCTTTGTATTTCCCAGTTGTTTTAAACTGAACATTTAGTACTTAAAAAAAAATAAGCCAGAAAGCTGCTAATAAGTATTAAAAAGTGGTACTTAGTGATGTGTTCTAGAACTTTTCTGTGCTATATCTGTGCTTTTCCTGTGGTAAGTGCTTATCATATTTTTAAAATGACTGATATTTGGCTCTTATAGATTCTTAATGTATATTTAAATGAAGTGGATGAATAATAAAAGTTAGTGGAAAATTTATAAAGAGTAAGGCCTTGAATATTTGCAACACACTGAACTGTTGATTACTGGGGATTTAAGCTGAGAGTCTTCATTTAGGTGCAATTTAGTAAGTGTCTTAGTTCCTTTTGTGCTGTTATAACAGAATACCAGAGATTAGGTAATTTATAAAGAAAAAATTTATTTCTTTCAGTTCTGGAAAGCCGGGAAGTCCAGCATCAAGGTGCTAGCATCTGGTGAGGGCCTTCTTGTGGCATCTCATGGCAGAAGGAAGAAGGGCAAGAGAGCATGTGTGTGAGAGAGGAAGAAATTAAACTTGCAGCTTCAAGCCCTTTTATAATTGACATAATCCATTCATGAGGGTGGAGTCCTCATGTCCTAAACACATCCCATCAGGTCCCAGCTCCCAACATTAGGGATTCAGTTTCCAACACATGCTTTTTGGGGAACACATTCAAACTATAGCAGTAAGCAACTTTGAAGACATTCTTGATTTGCTTATTCAATATGTGTAAGATCTAGCAATATTTATGAGATAAATATAATATGCAAATAATTTTGTTTTAATTTATTCATATGATAAATATTTATTGAATGTCTTTTGTGTGCTACACGTTGCACTAGATTTTGGAGATGACTTGTGAAACCATATACAGTCTTTGATGAGATTTAGAGCATAGTAGAGGATATATATGTATGTATGTTACATGCATATATGATTTATTCAGGAGTATAAGGCAATTCAATATTAGAAAGTCCATTAATATAAAAGGTTGGGGGAAATGTGGAGAGTAATACCAGAGACAAACAACTATAAAAGACATGTAAGTTGTTGTCTTTGGGCAGAATCACTATGAAGTGATGGTTGGATAGGTGGCAGCTGTTGTTACATCATATATATTTTATCACTGTCTTATGTTTTCAAGTTTGTACATATGTTACTTTACTAAAAATAAAAGTTAATTTTCTAGCTGACATCAAATTATTTCTTCCTCTCAAGTCCTTTGTAGCTACTGTTACCAGCAGAATATCCCATAGCCTCCTTCTAATATCTCCTCACCCTGGCAGCCTCTGATACAGGGATAAAGTCCTTTGAGTTGGCTTTGGCTCAGTTACCTTCAGTATTGTCCAATTGATTCATGATAAAAACCCGTTAAGTCTTTATCATGCTAAATAACCAAAGTGTAAACTTCCACCTTACTGTCCTTTCTCCTTGCCTTGCTATCTTCATTGGTTCCAGTGAGTCTTTCTTTTTTAGTCCTCTTGAGCAAAAACAAGCTTTTCCACAATTCCAAGGGATACATGTCAAACGCTCAGAATGCTTTATTGAACGCTCTTCCTTGACACCATCTCCCTAAAAATGTCAAAACACTCTAACAACACTTTTCCAAAAGGAACTCTTTTGCCTTGTTAGATTTCAACATTCTTATATCCCCCAGGGTGGTGTCACAAGTGTCAAAAACAGTTTTGAGTCTCATTGTTCACAGTTCCTTCATAGACAATATAATAAATACCTCACTTTGGCCTTAACATTCTGATACATGTTAATTGTTACACTATTTTATCCATTATAAAGCATACCACAAAATTAGAAACTAAAGAGAATTAGATTTTTTATGTATATATATATGATATCTTCTTTTAATGGATAATTATGCACATTCCTAGTATGTGTGCAGTTTGATTTGGAGACCATTATATTGAAGATTCCATCCTGTTTGGGCAGGATTGCATATGCCCCTGAGCCTATATAGCTCTTGTTATAGAAATTTATTGTTTTGATTTTTTTCACTGTTCAATATCCCACCCCCATAGTAGAATTGATTTTTAGAAGAAACGGTGACAGTTTTTAGCAGCCATGATGGTGGCCTAGGGTTGAAGAAATATATGATGTATTGTTAGAGTCCAAGCCATGCTGTTCTATTAAAATACTATTTTTCTTCCTGCTCTTTTTGAAGTTGATTTTATTTCTGCTTATTTTCTGAGCCTGAATTTCTGGCCTTCATTTGTTTTTGTTCTTCTTGTTTTTGTTTTTGTTTTGTTTTTTTTTTTTGAGACGGAGTCTCGCTCTGTCGCCCAGGCTGGAGTGCAGTGGCGCCATCTCCGCTTACTGCAAGCTCCGCCTTCTGGGTTCACGCCATTCTCCTGCCTCAGCCTCCCGAGTAGTTGGGACCACAGGCGCACACCGCCATGCTTGGCTAATTTTTTTTTGTATTTTTAGTAGAGACGGGGTTTCACCATGTTAGCCAGGATGCATTTCTTTTTTTTTAATACTTAAGTTTCTTTTTCTTGTTTAAGAAAGTTGGAGTTAGGACTTTTGTTCATTCACAACAAATTGACACCACTGCCTTAATATCATAAAGACTCTGTATTGTTTCAATTGTTTGCTCATTGGGAAAATACTCCAGGGTGAGGCCTCCCTTACATCTGAGGGACCTGATTCCCTGTGTAGAAAGTTCTTTTTTTTCTTTAATTGTTCCAGTTTATACTTCTGGTAGACTTTTAATCTTCCCCCCCACTTTAAAGTCCCAGTATGCCCCACTATAAATTGAAACATTGTGTTCTAGTCTTTATCTACAAACTTAGAGAAAATTAATTACTTTTCAAGGTAACATATTCAATTTTATTTTCTTTTTTCTTAGATCACTCCAGTATATCCAGCAAACTCTCTTAAACTAAGCCCAAACTGGTCTTGTTGCCTGTTGCAATTTCCTTCACTAGAGCATCCAGAAAAGCTTACTTGCCTTTGCATATAAAATCTCTTACTTTGGGAGGCCGAGGCGGGCGGATCACGAGGTGAGGAGATCGAGACCATCCTGGCTAACACGGTGAAGCCCCTTCTCTACTAAAAAAAAATACAAAAAAAATTAGCCAGGCGTGGTGGCTGGTGCCTGCAGTCCCAGCTACTTGGGAGGCTGAGGCGGGAGAATGGCGTGGAAACGGGAGGCGGTGCTTGCAGCGAGCGGAGATCGCGCCACTGCTCTCCAGCCTGGACGACAGAGCGAGACTCCGTCTCAAAACAACAACAACAACAACAAAACTCTTTAATTGCTTTAAAACAGCTAACAAAGTCTTAATTCCTTTATCTTCTTGTATTTTTCTTATATTACCTTGGCAAAATGAAAAATTTGGGGATTTAGTGTTTGCCAAGTCACCATATGGATAAATCACCACTAGTGAAGAATAAACTATATCCATATTATGTTACTTTAAATGAAACGATTACATTTCATCATTACCCTCAGAATTAAACCTGTTATTTACACTACTACTTCTCATCCTTTCTTCTAATAGGCTCCAAGCTTTCTTCCTTTTTCATCTTTCATCTATCCCAATAAAAACATAACTTCCAATTTTAATTAGAATAGCTATATATAATAGGTTGACCAACTGTGTATATTCTGTAGCCTTCTGCCTATAACCTGATTATAAAATTGCTTTAACTAAAGTAAGTTACTGCCTATTCTGAGTTACTCTATTACACAAAATTTAATTTTATTATGCTACTTTCTTTTCCATATTATTTTCCTCCTAGCCTCTTCCAATTCTTTGTCTTCTTGATCTCCCTTATTAAGCCTTTTCTCAGGGAAGGAAGATCTGATCAGCCAATTCACTCCAAGATTTAAGTGACTAGTGGTTGGAAATCTGTTCCTCTTCAGCATTACCTGTAATTTAAACAAGGAATTAAGTTGTATTGGCTTTGGTGAGGCACAATGTGTGTTTGTTTATGAGAATGAGTTCTTTATAGCACCCATTCAGTCACACAAGGCTACCTACTTGTAAGTCTAATGTTTAGAGTAAACAGTGAATTATCTAATACATTTTGCATTTCTTACACCTTGAAAGAATGTTGATAAATTTCCTTATACAAGAAGTCTGATCTGATGTTAGACAAATAGTGAATACTCAGTTTTATTGATTAATTGAGTGCATTTTCAGAATACTGAAAGATTAGGAATTGTGGTTGACTGAGCATTTTGTTAAGATGTTATTAGAGACAAATACAAAAAAATTCTGGCTCTCTGGATTGGACTCTGTGTAGATTGATTCCATCTATAAAAGGTGCCTCATCTTTGACAGTAGATATTTTAGTCACTGTTACTTGTTAGAGATTCAATATAGCAATGAAATTTTTTTTAATTTACTTATAAGGATTTATGATACCAAGTTGTATTTGACATTTGGATTAAATCCTGAGGGGTAAGGAAGATTCGTCCCTGTGGTAGAAGTTTCTAAAGTCTTAAGTCAAATGAATTCTACTTACACTTTAGTTAGAAGGCCAATTAAGACAAACGTGCCTTAAAAGATCAAGTTTTTCAGTGTTAAAATTCTACATCTCAATATAAGTTATGAATACTACATTAAGTTCATTTGGTTATGAATTCAGTATTTTCACCTTTTGCTGCTATTGTTATACTTCAACTCTCTTATTTTTACAACTTTTTATTTTGAAAACTTTCAAACTTTAAAAAAATGTTGGGACAACAGTATAATGAACAGCTGCACTCTGCACACCTAGATTCTCATGATTGAGAATACATGCTGTATCTATTTATATCTCTGTCTTGCCTTCTCTCTATATATAACTTAAAAACTGTTTCAGACATAGTGACACTTTACCCCTGAATACTTCAGCATGTTTCCCTAAAATTAAGGACATTGTTCACCGTACTCTTATCATATGCTGGAAATGTTAACATTGAGACAATAATATCATAAAATATAACATACAAATCTATTTTTAGATTTCTCCAATTATCTCAAAATATTATTTATAGATTTTTTGATTCAGTATTCTGTGAGGGATTATAAATGATAATTTGATAGTGATATGTCTTCACCATTTTGTTATATATTGTCAGAAATTTGATGTAGAATAATTCATATGTTAGCAACTGTGGAAAGTGTTGCCAATTATGAAAAAAATGTAAATTTAGATAACTTAGAAATAGTCCACTAAGACTTTTATTATATAGTTGATTATATTAATTAAAGTAACTTGAATTCCTTGACAGTTTACTTATGTATAATGAGTGTTCATGATGCCCTAATTGAATTTTTATTTTTTTTAATTTAATTTTTAAAAATAATAATAATACAGTAAAAAAAAACCCTTTGTGATCTTTCTTGATAGTCACGTCCTCACATTATCAGTCTACCCTGCCTATCACAGATCTGTTTTACATCACTATAGTTTGTGTTTTTAAGAATGTCAAATAAATAGAATCAGAAAGTATGACCAGCTTCTCTCAGAGTAGAGTCTCTGAGATATATCCAAGTTGTGTATGTCAATAATTTATTCATTTTTATGGTAGATAGTATTCCATTGTACATATATACCATAGTTTGTTTATCTACTAACCCATTGAAAGACATTTGGGTTGCTTCCAGCTTTTGACTGTCACAAATAAATCTACTGTTAATATTTGTATATAAGTTTTGGTATGAACATAAGTTTTCATTTCTCTATAAATACCCAGATGTACAATTGCTGGCTCATATGATAAATGTATACTTAACATTATAAAAACCCGCCAAACTGTTTTCCAATGTCTGCATCATTTCAGTATTAGGCTCAATCAATTGTCTTATCCCATGTGAATTTGTATCCTGTATTACTTTATAAGACTCTGAGTCTTATTTAGATCCTGTGGAAAATATTGATATTTTTGTTTTGGCCTTCTGTGGATTGTGTGGTTCTAACCTTGGCTCTATTTTACAAGACTTTGGTGTGCAATTTGAATCTGTCATGAAAGTGTACCCTCTAGTGGTCACTCTGGGACCAGCTTGTAGATCTATTCTTAGCTAAGGCCTTTAAATATTTGATATGCTAATTAGTATCAAATCCATAAATGGGCAGATCCAGGGTGAGTAAAAGTTCAAAACAACTTTATGTAGTTGCTTTCCTGATCTCCCTTCCCTAAGTACTTTCTACTTCCCTTGGGGCTGTTTTTTTTTGTTGTTGTTGTTCTTCAAAAAAGAAATTGTTTCTTTCTGCAGTTTTACGACATCCTCACACCATTTAGCGCTGGTGATAAGATACCACCAAGGCTACATGGTGGGAAGACAGGGACATAGGGAAAAAATCCTACAGGGTTTGGTGCTGCCCTTTTGGCATTGCTGCTTCTCTGAAAGGTCGACCTCCCTCAGAGTTTTGACTCCTGCAGTCTCTCATTTCTGTCTTCTTTTATTTTAGCTGCCATGGGACTGTTCAGGGTTTGGGGCATAGAAAAATGAGGAAGAGGAGAGGGGGAAACAAAATAACCTGGAGATTTCTCCTACTCTTTCTCTGTCTGCACTGTAAGTGTTCAGAAAATTTCTCCTGGACCTCACTCACACCACGTAGTGCTCAGTTCTGGGTTTCTGGCTTCAGAGGTAGTGGAGGAAAATAAATGTTAAACTCAACATTGGTATTCTTCCCTCATCTGTCTACTAGTGTTAACTTTTCAGAGTTTTCAAATAAGTCTCTAGCCAGGTTTTTTAGTTGAATTAGCATGAGATAAAGAGAGTCTGGTCTTATTTCATCTTACTGGAATCAGGACCCCTAATTGATTTTTAAATGGTATTGGTGATATAATTGTCAGGCCATTTATTTCAGTATTTCACTAAGTAACTTCTAAACTGTGAAAAAAGTAATTATAAAATAAACATCAGGTATTTTTGTTCTTATTTGTATCTTTGACATGAGATAAAGTTTGTGGAAGATTTAACAAGAACATCATAAGAAGTTGACTATAAATTAGATGTTAATTCATTAATTTATTCACTCCACAGAAATTTAACGAGTACTGACTCTTGGCGTAGGATTGCAGATATTATAATGAACAAGATAGGCAGAGCTCCTTCTCAGGACTGGGTAATAGATTTGAGACAGTCATTTATAGTACATTGTAAAAAAAAAAAAAAAAACTGCCCCAGAGTTAATGTTAAAAATTGTTTTATTATTTTTTCTTTAAGATAAAACTTTTAAGGGGTCAGGGCTCTGGTAATGTTGAATGTACATTAATGCATTTATGTATGGACATAGCTGAGGATTTTGTTAAAATGTGCTTTAAATGATTACATAAATTAAATAAGCAATTTGTTCAGCAGGTTAAAAGGAAGATATTTCATATTTTTGTAAATGAACACATAAAATTTTTTCCTTTAAGATTTTAAATGCCAAATTATTTACTTAGGTAGTGAACTATAATGTTAACATTAAATAAAAAGAGATCCACATATCTACTCCTATTTCTATATTAATAAACTGTGATGATGTATCAATAAGTAGGATCATGTGCCATTAGGACTTGAAATAATGGAATATGGTACGTCCTAAAGCTTATTTTGTCATTCATCTAGCCAATAATATTAATTACTTAATATCACTGTTCAAGCTATCATCTTTGAGAAATACTGATTTAACAATAGTTTACACTAAATATGTAAAAAATAATTTTAAAGTCAAGCAAACCATAGGTTAATTACCCCATTACTTGAGAATGCAAAAAAAAAATACTTTTACTATAGTACTTATTAATAAACTCATTTTTAAATTTAAATTGCAAAAGTTATCACAGGCTTTCTATGGTATATGGAATTATAATAACATACTTTTAATTGATGTTTGTTGGAATTCACAGCATTTATAGACTTTTTAAATAAACTTTATTTTTTGGCAGTTTTAGGTTCATAGCAAAATTGAGCAGACAGCTCAGAGATTTTCCCATATACCCCCTGCACCCTTACATGCATAGCCTCCCCCATTATCAACATTCCTTACCAGAGTGGTATATTTGTTGCCATTGAAGCTACATTGACGTATCATTATTACCCGGTCCATACTTTGTAGTAGGATTCACTG
Source organism: Pan paniscus (assembly GCF_029289425.2). Classification (NCBI taxonomy): domain Eukaryota; kingdom Metazoa; phylum Chordata; class Mammalia; order Primates; family Hominidae; genus Pan; species Pan paniscus. The sequence goes on from NC_073264.2 coordinate 67,853,923, forward strand.
TTGGTGTTGTATATTCCATGGGTGTGGACAAATGTATTATGACACCATTATACAGGTTGAATATCCCTTATCCAAAATGTTTGAGACCAAATTGTTTCTGATTTTGGATTTTGGAATATGTGTATATATGTAGTGAGAGATATTAGAGATGGGACCCAAATCTAAACATTAAATTTATTTATGTTTCATCTACACATGGCCTCAAGGTAATTTTATTCAATATTTTAAATAATTTTATGCATGAAGCAAAGTTTGCCTAAAACGAACTATAAGAAAGCAAAGATGTCAAGTGTGGAATATTCCACTTGTAGTGTCATGTTGGTGCTTAAAGTTTTTCAGGTTTTGGAGCATTTCAGATTTCAGATTTTCAGCTTCAGAATACTCAAACTGTAGTATAATCTAGAGTAGTTCCACTGCCCTAAAAATCCTCTGTATTCTACCTATTCATCCCTTTCTCCCCACAAGCCACCAGCAACCACGGATATTTTTAATGTCTCTATAGTTTTGCTTTTTCCAAAATGTCATATAGTTGGATTCTTATAGTGTGCGTCCTTTTCAGATAGGCTTCTTTTACTTAGTAATATGTGTTTAAGTTTCCTCCATGTCTTTTCATGGTTTGATAGCTTATTTCTTTTTACCATTGAGCAAAAAGAAATGAGTTGTTTATCATCCACTCACCTACTGAAGGACATCTTCGTTGTTTACAAGTTTTGGCCATTATGAATAAAGTCTGTATAAATATCCACATACAGGCTTTTGTGTGGACATAGTTTTCAATTCCTTTGAGTAAATACCATGGATTATGATTGCTGCATCATGTGGTACAGTATGTTTAGTTTTGTAAGAAACCACCAGACTGTCTTCCAAAGTAGCTATACCATTTTGCATTCTCACCAGCAATAAATGAGACTTCTTGTTGTTTCACATTCTTGCCAGCCTTTGGTATTATCAGTGTTCTGAATATTGAACATTCTAATAGGCTTATAGTCATATCTCCTTGTTTTATTAATTTGCATTTTACTGATGATATATGGTGTGGAGTATCTTTTCACATTATTATTTGTCATCTGTGTATCTTCTTTGGTGATGTGTTTGTTAAGGTCCTTGGCTCATTTTTCAATAGAGTTGTTCATTTTCTTATTGTTGAGTTTTAAAATCTCTTTGTATATTTTGTATAACAATTCTTTATCAGATTTGCCATTTGAAAATATTTTCTTCCAGTCTGTGGCTTGTCTTTTCGTTCCCTTCACAGTGCCTTTTACAAAGCAGGGTTTTTTTTTAATTTTTAATTTTTGTGAGCATATAGTAGGTCTGTGTATTTGTAGGATTCATGAGATATTTAGATACAGGCATACAGTGCGTAATTGTCACATCAGGGTAAATGGAGTATCTATCACCTCATGCATTTATCCTTTCTTTGTGTTACAAACAATCCATTTATACTCTTTTAGTTATTTTTATATGTACAATAAATTATTGTTGACTATAGTCACCCAGTTTTGCTGTCAACAGAGTTGTTAATTTTAATGAAATCTAACCTACTGTTTCTTTCTTCCAAGGATGTTGCCTTTGCTGTCATATCTAAAAAGTTATTACCAACCCAAGGTCATCTAAATATTCTTCTATTATCTTCTAGGAGTTTTATATTTTTATGTTTTACATTTAGGTCTGATTCATTTTGAATTAATTTTTGTGAAGGCTGTCAGGTCTGTGTTTAGATTCATTTTTTTTGCACATCATGTCTTTTAAGATTCTGAGTTCTTTCGGAAGACATTCCGTGGCTGGGATTCCAATTTTGGCTCTGCAAGGACATATCACTACTCTCATACTAAAATCAGACTTATAATTGTAGTCTCTGTTTTCCAAGTCAGGAAATAAGGAAAGGACCAGGACACCAGTAGTAGCCATGGTCTTAAGGCTCCAAAAAGATGTAGAGAGGAAAATACATAAATACATTAACTTAGTGGAGGTGAGGGAGGAGGATGACCTTGGTGCCCCCTCACTTTTTTAAGCACAGGTAAAGTTGATTCGTAATAATGTCAACATGTACTTCTTTAATTTTTTGGTAGCAGGAAAAAGGTAAATTAAAGCTTACCAATGTTTTGTAAAATTCTAAGTATCACTGGCCCTCTTGTATTTTATCAATGCTGAAAATGTGATGCTTGAATCCAAAAACAAATGAAATCAAGGTTTGATTAAACCGGTTCTAAGACTTCATTACTTTGCTACTTCTGACTTACTGCCACATATTACTATTACTCCTAATTGTACTAGGTTGCTTTGGTTTGGATTCCAGCAAACGAGGTAAGTTGGCACAAGTGACCTAAAAATAAAGTTTTTGTACTGCTGGGATATCATTTGGCTGGTTTTCTAATTTTGTTGGGCTTGGATCAGAATTAATTATGTGTTATTTTCATATCAATGTCAAGTCTGTATTTATAGCATTCTTTTTTTTTAGAAGTCACAGAATTTTTAAAAGTAGCAGAAAAACAATAAATGATATTGAAAAAATTTTAGTACTTACATTTTCGTCATGATCTTCTAAAGCCTCCTAAAAGAAACATTGCTCTTGTGAATAGTGCTGCAGTGAACCTACACATTCATGTGTCTTTGTAATAGAATGCTTTATATTACTTTGGATATATACCCAATAATGGGATTGCTGGGTTGAATGGTATTTCTGTCTCCACGTCTTTGTGGAATCACCACACTGTCTTTCAGAATGGTTGAACCAATTATATTCCCACTAACAGTCTATAAGCATTCTGTTTTCTCTGCAACCTCACCAGCATCTGTTATTTTTGGACTTTTTAATAGCCATTCTGATGGCTGTGAGATGATATTTCATTGTGGTTTTTATTTGCATTTCTCCAATGATCAGTGATGTTGAGCTTTTGTTTATATGCTTGTTGGCCACATGTATGTCTTCTTTTGAGAAGTGTCTGTTCATGTCGTTTGCCCACTTATTAATGGGGTTGTTTGGATTCTTCTTTTAAATTTGTTTAAGTTCCTTATAGATGCTGGATACTAGACTTTTGTCAGATGCATAGTTTGCAAAAATTTTCTCCCGTTCTGTAGGTTGTCTGTTTATTCTGTTGATAGTTTCTTTTGCTGTGCAGAAACTCTCCATTTGTAGAGCCCTGCAGGATAGATTTAGCATAATTCTTGAAGACCCTAGTATTTTCAGAATGGTCAATAAGCATTGGCTTCAACTTAAAGTCACTAGCTGCACTAGTCCCTACCAAGAGAGTCAACCTGTCCTGTGAAGCTTTGAAGCCAGGCATTGACTTTTCCTCTCTCGATGTGAAAGTCCTAGATGGTATCTTCTTCCAGTATTTAAGGTTGTCTTATCTACATTGAAATTCTGTTATATAGAATAGCCATCTTCATCAATGATCTTAGCTAGATCTTCTGGATAACTTATTGCAGCTTCTACACTAGCACTTGCTGCTTTACCTCATATGTTTTTGTTACAGATATAGCTTCTTAAACCTCATGAAGCAACTTCTGCTAGCTTCCAACTTTTCTTCTGCAGTTTCCTCACCTCTTTCAGCCTTCATAGAATCGAAGAGAATTAGGGCCTTGTTCTGGATTAAGCTTTGGCTTAAGGAAATGTTGTGGCTTCTATCAAGACCACTCAGACTTTCTCCATATTAGCAATAAGGCTTTCTCTCTCTTGTCATTTGTGTATTCACTGGAGTAGCACTTTTAATTTTTTTCAAAAACTTTCCCTTTGTATGCACTACTTGGCTTTTTGCCATAAGAGAAGGTTATCTCAGCTTTTGACATGCTTTCTTCTCTAGCTTATTCATTTCTAGCTTTTGATTTAAAGTGAGAGATATGTGACTCTTCCTTTCACTTGAATAGAAACCACTGTAGGGTTATTAATTAGCCTAACGATGTTGTTGTTTCTCAAGGAATAAGGAGACCCAAGAAGAGGGAGAGAGACAGGAAAATGGCCAGCTGGTCGAGCAGTCAGAACACACACATTTACTGATTAAGTCCCCTGTCTTATATGGGCTCAATTGATGTTGACTCCAAACAATTACAAGAGTAATATCAAAGATTAATTATTACAGTTTACAATAGCAGACATGATATTAATAAAAAAGTTTTAAATACTACGAGAATTACTAAAACGTGACACAGACGTGAAGTGAGCACATGCACTTGGAAAAATGGCCCCAGCAGACTTCCTTGACATGGGTTGCCAGAAACCTTCAGGTTGTGAAAAGCACAATAAAGCGAAGCACAATTAAAAAATGTGTTTCTTAAACAACAAGACTATAATGGACAAGAAAGAGCTGAGACTAGAGACAGCAGACCAACATGTTAATCTAAGTCAGGAATCCTAAAGTGAAGCAATAGGAGTGGTTAAAAAAAAAAAGAGAAGAGAGATTGATTTCATAAATAATTGTAATATAGAATTAGTAGCATTGAATCCTGATACACCCACAGAAAATATATACAAACGTGTTTAAATAATGAAAATTTATGGTAGATTCTGTTATTGGCCCTGATTTTCAACCATGTCCGTCAAAGCCCTTTGCCATATAATTTTTTAGGAACCCACTGTTGGGGGTGGAGTGGACTTCCTTGCCTTATAAATTTGTATTTGACCACTTAACTTGTTGTTACCAATGGATAGAGCCCCTGGGTATATACTTACTCTCTTGTACATCTACCATGCAATAAGAATATGTGTGACAGTATTTTGGTGTCAGGAGAAGGATGAGAGATACATCGAGGAGAGCTACTCCCAGGCCTGGACCAGATAATTCTTCAGTTAGCCATGTACTCATGAATGAACCCAGCTGAGCCCAGCCTGAAGCAGCCATTTTTTAAGCAGTGCACAGATTTAGGATAAATAATAAGTTATGATTGTTTTAAGCCCCTGAGTTTTAGGGTGGCAGTCATAGCTAACTGATATAAAGTTTCTATTCTGCCAAAAAAAAAAAACATTTTAAAGTTATATTCTATTATATTTTCACACATCAATTGATGTGAAAACAAAATATAATCTACTGATCCAACAGGAAAACTGCTTGCATTATTGGTTTTATTTATTAGACTGCCTTAATGAAGCAATCACGCAGCTAGAAAGGGAAAAATAAAACTAATATAATTTATAAAAATAGCTTTATTGATATATACCTTATATACCATAAAATTTACTTATTTTAAGTGCACAATTCAGTGATTTTTAGTATACTTATTTTTGCCACTGTCACCACAATGTAATTTCAAACATTTCCATCATCCCAAAAGAAATCTCTGTGCCCATTACCAGTCACTTTTTTTCTCTCCCACCTCCAGCTTAAGACTATGTAACCACAAATCTACTTCCTATCACTATAGATTTGCCTATTCTAGACTTTTCATAGCAATAGAATTATACAACATATAGGGATTTTTGTGTTTAGCTTTTTTCACTGAGCATTTTTTAAGGTGCTTCTATATTGAAGCATGTTTTAGTAGTTCTTTCTTTTTTATTTCTGGATAGTAATCCATTATCTGAGTTTATCACATTTTGTTTATTTATTCATCAGTTAATGGATATTTGAGTTTTCCACTTTTTGTCTATTATCAATAATGGTATGAACATTCATTTACAAGTGTTTGTACAAACATTATGTTTTTATTTCTCTTAGATAAGTACTTAGTTGTAGTAGAATTTCTGGGTCACATGGTGACTCTGTCTTCAGCATTCTGAGAAACTTAAAGTTTTCCAAAGTGACTGTGCCATTTTACACTCCCACCAGAAATTTATGAGGGAAAACTGATAGTAATTTAATTATACTGAATATTCAATTTATACTACTAGTGACTTTCGTATCATAATACAGAATGATAGTAACTATATATAAAAGATAATAATCAGATAATCTGAAAATAATAAAACTGTGAAATGTACTTCTCTCTATAGTGAGTCATATGTGTAAGTTATGCAACAGGTGAAGAAATGTGTAAGATAGGCCTTTTAAAACACAATCTTAAATCTTATTAAGGTTTTCTAGAGTAATATAAATAATGTGATAATAGAAATAAGATCTACTTATTTTCTACTATTCTGTAAAATTATTAAATAATTAAATTTTCTTTCTATAGTAATCTTGTTACACCAAGCTCACTTTGTACTATTGTGCCTATACAGAAATTACACTAATTTTTTCTCCATTAAAACATTAAAATAGCCTTTTGACTTTTATAGACTTCAGAGAAGTTGTCATTATATCTCAAGTGCTATGAATGTGAACTGTGGGAATGTGAACTTTACTAAGAATCAATTATATAGCCTAAGTTGGTGTTTTATATTTGTTTTTCCTGCACTGTTATGGAAACCTGTAAAATATGTTAACATTGAACTATTTGGTCTTATTTAGACAGTATTTTATCTTACAATGCTGTATGATGAAATCCTGCACTCAAATAAAACATTAATCAGCAGAACTTAAATAAAAATATATGACTGTTAATTTTGTAGTCTTCCTACTTGCTTAGAAATTAAATTTCTAATAAATCTTTTTCTCTGATTTTGTGCAAAACAGTGCTATTGGCTGGTGACTTCACTGTCTAAGAATATGGATTTATAAAGGTATAGAGAGTATCGGTTATATAGAGGTATCAGGTAAAGTTCATGCAAGCCAAATATTTTTAAGCATTCAATGGTGTTTTCTTGTAGGAATTAAATGTATTTATTAGCTTGACTTTACTGACTATGTTTGCTTAATATTAATCTATTAGAGCATAACTGCATAACATGGGTTTTAAATGAAGCTTGCTGTTACTCTAAATTTATGTCACAAATGTGGCTCTGGGAAATTTTTCAAGTTTGTCTCAGTGCTTTAAGCCTTATAAAAATGAGCAAGTAACTCATAAATAATAGACAGTTCCTCAGAACTCATTTAAAGTGCACTCCTTTTATTGGCAAAATTTCCATATGTTCTTTGGCTCTTTGAGATGTAGACTCTGTAGAGCTATTTAACTACCATTATTTTCTGGTGATTTTTTTCAGGTACCTTTCTTTATGATTTATGGTTCTGTAAAATCTTACATCAGTGTGTAGCTAGAATTATTTAGTCACATATTTTTAAATAATTTTAAAATTTCGTAAAAATTCCTGTGACCCATGAACATCATCAACCAATGTTATGAGATAAAATACTTCCCTCCCCAAATTAGAATGCTTTTCTTTCATATATTTCAAGCGTGAGTCAGAATTGGAAAGGTACTAATTTAAATGCATTGTGCTTTCTCTAAAGTGGACAAAAGGAAAATAATAGTTAATAAGAGAGCTTTCTAGCATGGTACCAAATAAACATTTGGGCTGGTGAATGAGCAAGAGAAGTACGGGGTAATCCACTTGTCCTGACTTTCAAGAGTTTTCTCCTTGCCAACTTATCACATTTGTAATTAATTAATATTTGTGCATTTATCTGCTTAATGTCTTCCTCTATTATAAGTTGTATAAACACAAAGATTGTCTATCTTATTCTCTCCTTTACCTCTAACCCCAGGATATTGTGGGGCACATGGTAGAAGTTGCTCAAAAAAGTTTTTGTTGAATATATTCATGAATTTGAATGTTTTGCCCTACAAATTAACTTTAAAAGTACTTATGGAGTACATGCCGATTTAATATACCTATAATAAATATGAATATTCATTGCATGTGTACATGTCAATATTTAACAGCTATCATTTATTTAATGCTTTTTTTCAACTTTACAAAGTGCCCTAACATATTTTTTTAAATGTTTGTTGCTCACAGTAATCCTGTGAGGCATATGATGATATTGCTGTCGTTCCTCCTTATCCACAGGTTTCTTATCTAAACCTGTGGTTGTGTAGGCAGGGGCACAACTGTGCTTTGCATCCACAGATGTGGAGGGCCAACAGAACTCGAGCATCCTCTGCATTTTGTATCCACGGTGGTCCTGGAACCAATCCTCCATGGATATGGAGAGTCAACTGCATTTCCATTTTATAGGCAAGCAATATGGAGTTTAGATTAAAAAAAATTATTTGCTCCAAGAACACATAAGTTTTTAAGTGATCAATCCTGGACTTGAATCATTTGTTTTTACTGTCTTTTGGATGGCAACTTTAACTTTGTACCATATACCTAGTTCTTCATTAATTAAGAGATGGTTACAAAATTAAGATACATATAATTGTCATAAGATCCTCAAATAAATAAATGCTTTCGGTTATTTTACATGTGCTGAGAATAGTAGTCACCTTTGATAATGAGAATGAAGTATAATAAATCTAGGTTATGATGTTTATTTAAGTCTGAATCATGTAAAACAGAACAGGCATACTTCTAAACTAATTCTGTTAGACAGACATAGAAATCCCTGACAATTAATGAAGTAGCACATAGTGGTCTTTGAATTACCTAAATTATTTATTTCCTTACATATCCCACAGATACTTGAGTTCAGCTCATTAAATTTTCTATTATTTCATTAAAACCAATGCAGTTAGCGGTAATAGGGGAGTGAAAGGAGAAGGAAATTGTGTAGAGCAAGATACTTTATTTGAGAGTGGTTATGTATGAGGTGGAGGTGGGGAATCCAGGAAAACCATGGAGTTATGAAAAAATTAAAACTCATTGGTATATTTTATTTGAACTAAAGTTGATACAATCTCCAAGAACTAGAAGTATTTATTACATAAAATCATCTTTTTCAAAAGTATATGTAAACCTTAATTGCTGTCAGAAAAATATGCACAATAGTGTGTATACTTGCATTAAAAAGGGATATATATATATACACGCACACACACACATACATACACACACAAATATAAATGGGAGATACAAGTGCAATTGCATTTATTGATTGATTGAGACCAATTCTCACTCTGTCACCCAGGCTGAAGTGCTGTGGCACGATCTCAGCTCAGTGCAGCCTCCACCTCCTGGGTTCAAGCGATTCTCCTGCCTTAGCCTCCCGAGTAGCTGGGATAACAAGCGCGTACCACCCTGTCCAGCTAACTTTTGTATTTTTAGTAGAGACAGGGTTTCACCATGTTGGCCAGGCTGGTCTCAAACTCCTGGCCTCAAGTAATCTGCCCACCTCAGCCTCCCAAAGTGTTGGGATTACAGGCGTGAGCCACCACACCTGGCTGCAATTGCTCTTATATGCATAGAGGGACACATAAAAATCTGGTTGGCAGGGTAGGGAGGAAAACTTTTTACTGTATGCACTTCCCTAACATTATAGTTATTTTTACCATGTGAATGTGTTGTGGTCTTTCTGCTCCTTAATTCAGCTAGGTCCAAGTCTTTTTCTCACAACCAGGAAGAATTAGGCAGGCATGTGGACACTGTACAGTGAGTGGAATAGAATTTATTAAGTGAAAGGAAAAATTCTCAGCCAAGAGGGGATGTGGTGGGGAGGGGTGTTTCCCCCCCCCAAAGGTGGGAAAATTCCCCGTGTAGCTGGTCCTGGGCCTTTTATGGACTTAGAATGGGGAGTATGTGCTGATTGGTTTGTGATTATGCAAAAAAGGTTAAAGTGAAGACACCACTCAAAGGTGGGCACGACAGTGTAGAAAACCAATTAGGAAAGGGTAGGTATATATAAAATAGGTGAAGGTGGGGATCAGTCAGAGGAAAGGCTGCCAAACAGGAAGACAAGTTATCGATCCAGTCCAAAGGTTAAACTTGTAGCTTGGCTTTCAGGCTTTAAACTGTCTTTGGCTTGAAAGTGGGATTTCACAGGGGACCCACCCCCTATCTGCCTAGGCATTTGGCTGCCTCCTATCACTCTAATTTTCCCCCTCTGAAAAGGTACCTCTCTAACTGCCATTAGAATAGGGATGAAGACGATCTTAACTGCTTTCTGCTGATAGAGGGCACTGTTTGGGGAAAATAGCAGTCAAATCTCCCTCAGAGGCTTGTCTAAGGATCCCCAGTAAAAGGGAGCCATCGTTTGAAGCTACAGTTGCATGACCATTTTGAGTTTGATGGCCTGAAGGCGAGAATAGAGAAACTGGGTTATTAGAAGACATGTATCAAAATGAAAAAAGGGGGTAAGGACAGCTTAGAAATCCTGAGGCTGCCACCATGCCAGGATAACTGGTGGCTGTAGTTGTACCTGCTAAGGTTTGGGTGCATGGGGCTTGGCTTTGGTTAGCTCCCTTGGCCTTATTTTCCCAAAGAAACCTCCGGGTTATGGGCACCCCATTTATTTCTATCACCTGGCAGGATTTGCAGGATAATTGCCCAGAACTAGAATATTGATCCAGATTTTTACTTTACCCATCCCTCTGTTTCTTGTGAGCTGCAGCCAGAGACCACTGTTTGGTTCACAGGGTTAGTCTAAAACATAGGCAAAAACTTAAAAACAAATAATGAGATTAGAATTTAATGGCAAGTGTATGATAAGTTTTGAAACATAATTTTTCTCTCTCTAGTCCTCATTTTTGTCAAAAACAAATCATGATAGGACTGAGTTGTTTGCAAAATAAATTTTAATCTTATACTTGGCTTGAATATTTGCATAAAGTGCAGCAAGAATAATTATTTTTCACATAGGCTTTTAAAATTGGCTTTGATGGAACTCTGTTCCACAAGGAATCTCAGATAAGACTTTCTTAAAGCCTAGCCCAGCCATGGGTTTCTACCCTCAAATGCCTGTGAGTTGGGTAAATTCCACTCTTGAGGTCCCAAGATAACTTGGGGTTCCTGGGTCTATTAGAAAGTGACATTCTTTACTCACCACAGGTTAGGAACCCTGTACAGGGACTGTGTAGACAAGGTATGAGGCCAGTTTTCCCAAGGGGCTCTGCAAGTCAAGCTTGATTCCTTAAAGGAAGGCATAACCTTCTACTCAAAGCCTTGGTAAAACAACCAGTTTCTCTAATTGTGTCCTGTTGCAAAAGAAAATGGATTCTTATTGCACTGATGCAAATAACAATATTACCATAAGTTAAACATACTTACTGTTGTTGGTTTAAAGTCTTTTTTATCTGAGGTAAGAATAGCAACCCCTGCTCTTTTTTGTTTTCCATTTGCATAGTATTTCTCCAGCTCTTTACTTTAAGCCTGTTGGTGTAACGTGAAATGGGTCTGTTGAAGATAGCAGAGGGATGAATCTGGTTTTATTATCCAACTTGCAACTCTGTTACTTTTAAGTGCAGCATTTAGACTGTTTACATTCAAGGTTAATATTGATATATGAGGCTGCTTTGATCATATGGTGAAGTTGTTAGCTGGTTGTTTTGTAGTTTCCATTGTGTGACTGCTTTATAGGGTCTGTGCACTGTATACATAAGTGAAATACGTAATATAACTAATTAAAATCAAATATTGAAAATTTAAATTAGAGAGACTTCTGAATTATAGTTTTTGCATATTTTTAGAATAGATTTATTATTTTACATGTATACAATTACTAAGATAATCACAGGCCTCTGTTTAAATTATTGCTTTCTCAGAGGTTAAATAGCACCACCCAATCTAAAGTTGTTTTCATGCATTATGTGACATCATCCTCTTTATAATGTTTTCTTTACAGCACTTACAATATTTGAAATTTTCTACTTACTCATTTACTACCCATTTCCCCCGGTAGAATGTAAGATCCATGAATACAATTACTATATGTGTTTTGTTAACTTTCTATCTAGCACATGAAATAATGCCTAGCACATAATAAGTTCTCAGTGAATATTCAGTGAAAGAACAAAAGTGTTTAGAAGTATTATTTTAATAAATAGATAAAATTTTAGTAGTGTATCAAGAGTCTTTATAATCTTTAGAGAGCCACAGTGTTTCTTGTGTAGTTTAAAAATTACTCTGTAATCTCATTTAATTATGTTTTGCACTCTTTGTATATCGTAAGAGGTTAATTTATATGAGGTCTGTCAAATTGTCATATAATCTATAAGTTTTTAATGAATGTTTATTGTACCCATATTATATGAAATAATTACAATGGGTTGGTGGGGGCCCACGCGGGTTCAACATGCATATCGAGAAGTGTTATTTCTGTTCGGGGCCCATCTACCCTGGCCACAGCATGATGTTCATCCACAATGATTGCAAGGTGTTCAGATTTTGTAAATCTAAATGTTATAAAAACTTTAAAAAGAAGCATAATCCTCGCAAAGTTAGGTGAACCAAAGCATTCCATAAAGCAGCTGGCAAAGCGCTTAGAGTGGATAATTCATTTGAATTTGAAAAACATAGAAATGAACCTATCAAATACAGAGAGAGCTATGGAATAAAAGTATTGATGCAATGAAGAGAGTTGAAGAGATCAAGCAGAAATGCCAAGCGAAATTTATAATGAACAGATTGAAGAAAAAGAGCGGCAGAAAGTTCAGGATATCAAAGAAGTCAAGCAAAACATCCATCTTATCCGAGCCCCTTTTGCAGGCAAAGGGAAGCAGTTGGAAGAGAAAATGGTATAGCAGTTACCAGAGGATGTGGATATGGAAGATGCTTCTTAAAAATCTCTGTAACCATTTCTTTTATGTATATTTGAAGATGCCCTTTGGAGACTTGGAACTACTAAATTATTAGTTTATTTTTTACATAGGTCACTTAAATGAAAAGTGATTAATATATCTTTCCTACATTTCCATCTACAAAACATCAGATATTACGGATATTAGATTGCATCTCAGTGCTAAATTTTCACTGATAGATATACTTAATGTAAATCATGAAAATTCTACTTATAACTATAGAAGTGAATTGTGGACGTAAAATGGTTATGCCATTTGGATAATGGCACTAGGCAGCATTTGTATAATAACTAGTGACAAAAATTCATGGCTAGTGATAAAATATTATTTACAGTAAAATATTCCCTTTATTAATATTATAGAAGGGGGGATACAACAAGAAACTAACAATTTGTATGACAGTGTCAAATATTATTTTGATTTTAGTATTTCCTGTTTTCGTTTATTTGCATCTTAGAAGAGCATAATGACATTGTTTGATGAAGCTTAATTATGCTGCACTGCTTTGACCTGGTTTAACCCTTCTGATAGGTAGTTGTGGATGTTGGGGATGAGAACTGAATAATCTTTGCCTGGAGTGACACTACACTCTAGAATTTCCATTTTGGAGAAATACTCAGTTCTTTTTTTTTTTTTTTTTTGAGACGGAGTCTCTTTCTGTGGCCCAGGCTGGAGTGTAGTGGCGTGATCTTGGCTCACTGCAAGCTCCACCTCCTGGGTTCACGCCATTCTCCTGCCTTAGCCTCCCGAGTAGCTGGGACTACAGGCACCCACCACCACTCCCAGCTAATTTCTTTGTATTTTTAGTAGAGACTGGGTTTCACCATGTTAGCCAGGATGGTCTTGATCTCCTGACCTCGTGATCCACCCGTCTCGGCCTTCCAGAGTACTGGGGAGAATACTCAGTTTTAACTTGTGATTCCTGGTAGAGCATACTTTATTTTTCTAGCCTAGCAATGATGTAGAAGCAGAGGAATCCCAGTGCCCTTTAAAAGTTATTATGTGGTTTTCTTTTAAAAAGCTCCTGTTTTTGGAAAGTAGAATTTATGGGTACACCATCTGTTCATTATTTGCACATAAAATAAAACCTTTTGAAAGGTTAAAAAAAAAAAGAATTACAATGGAATTTTACTAGTGTTCATTAAAAATATGACCACTAAATAAAACTGCAAATAAGAGAAATGGCATATTTCTAAATAAAGGCTTCTAATTAATATACTAATTACCAATGGTTCATGTCAGAATGTTAAAGCTCTTGAAAGATTTCCTAATTTGCTTCTTTGTAAACTACTTTCTCTTTAGGAATTATGTAAGGCATAATAATACAAACTGATTATATTCCACTGGCCAACCTATGTGAAAGTTCTTTAAAATGAGGAATATATTATGGTCGATATCTTTAATGATAATTACCTTTCCATGGTGTAAAATCTGAAGAACAATCTTGTCGTTATGACAGCATTTATATATGAAAATTTAATTCTAAGAAATATATGGATTTGCAGAGAAGTGTCACATAGTAAAAAAAAAAAAAAGTCTGGGCTCTGGGATGACATTGTTCTAAGTAGCAGACTGTTTTCTATTCATAACCTTGAGCAAGTTAACTTTTCTGAACCTCAGGTATAGTGCTGAAACAGTATATGTAAAAATGCCTAACACAATGCCTATTAGAAATGCTCAGTAGATTCTAATTCTCTTTTCTTCCCGAGTAAAGTGGAAGCAAAGACTCTTCTCAAAAGTATGGTGGCCACATTTACCAAAATAGTAGAAAAAAAGAATGGTGAGGTAAAAAGGTACCCATTTAACCTCACTAAGGATGACTGTATTTACCAGTGTTAAACAGGGGAGTTTCTAATCAAAGGCTTTTAGGAATCAATTTTGACCATATTTTAAAGCAATAGCTACATTTATTTTCCAAAATTATTTTGGTCTTTAAGTCATAGATTATATGGTAATATAAATCAGAATGTCTTCTATCTTCAATTTTGGCTAAAGGCAAATAGTAATACCTAACACTTATTTACATGCATACTATATACTGTCAGCCGTCCACATCTGTGGGTTCCTCCGCATCCGTGGGCTCCACATCTGTGAATTCAAACAACTGCAGATCAAAAATATTTAGAGAAAGACAATAAAAGTAATAAAAAATACCATATTACAACTATTTATATAATATTCATATTGTATTAGGTATCATAAGTAATCTAGAGATGATTTCAAGCAGGGTTCCCGAAACCCTGGGCCATTGAACAGTAGTGGTCCATGGCTGGTTGGGAACCAGGTCACACAGCAGGACGTGAGCGGCAGACATGTGAGCAAAACTTCATCTGTATTTACAACCACTCCCATTACCGCCTGAGCTCCACCTTTTGTCAGATCAGTGGCAGCATTAGATTCTCATAGAAGCACAAACCCTATTGTGAACTGCACATGTGAGGGACCTACGTTGTGTGCGCCTTATGAGAATCGAATGCCTGAAGATCTGCCACTGTCTCCCGTCACCCCCAGATGGGACTGTCTAGCTGCAGCAAAACAAGCTCAGGGTTCCCACTGATTTTACATTGTGATGACATGTATAATTATTGCATTATATATTACAATGTAATAAGAATAGAAATAATGTGCACAATAAATGTAATGCATTTGAATCATCACAAAACCATGCCCCCAACCCCCCAATCTTTGGAAAAATTGTCTTCCATGAAACCAGTGCCAAAAAGTTTGGGAACCACTGATTTAAAGTATATGATGGGAGGATGTTCGTGGGTCACACACAAATACTGTGTCTTTCTATATAAGGGACTTGAGCATTAGTGTATGTTGTTATCTGCAGGGGGAGGGAAGGTGTTCTGAAACCAGTCCCTCAAGGATACCCAGGGAGGACTGTACCAAGTACTGTTCTGTAAACTTGGCCTAGATTAACTCATATAGTTAATCCTATATGGTAGGTTTTTTTTTTTTAATCATTTTACGGATCAGGAAACTGATGCAAGATGAATTAAGAAAACATGCCTAAACTTACACAACAAATACGTGCCAGGTCAGGGCTGAGATTCTGATCTAGGTAAACTGACTCTAGATTTTATGCTTTTAATTTTCCACAGTATTCTGAGATAAATACAGAGAAGTGGTACAAACTTGAAACAGGTCTAAAAAGTTAAGCACAGAATGGATTGAGACCTTTAAAAAGCTGAAGGAAAAATATAGAGAATAACTTCTGTAGCTATATATCATCAAGAAAAATCAGTAAATCTATTGTATAGAAATAATAGCACAAATTTAAAATATAACAATAATATAATTACTTATTGTACATGATTAGTATTCTAAGTTTAAAATACAATAAAAATTAAAGAATTACTTGACTTTTTAAAAACTTTTTTCTTTTGCCCTCCTGTGAGGACAGTCATTATTATTTTAAAAAAGAAGATAATCATGTTTAATAGTTAAGCATGTATGCACTTAGTTGCTTTAAATGATTTAAAAATACTATCAACCTGAACTACTATATATCCAGATAATAAAAAAATGAAAAATAACATGTGATGTCAGAACCACTGTTAATCTTTTAGAAATCTGTTGATTATCTTTGAGTAAAAAGAACAGAAGGGTGAACCTTGATTGACCACTTCCCATTCTTTCTGATGTGAGAGGGTATCTCAAGTCAAAAAAGAACAGGTACTGACAAGGTTGCACAGAAAAGGGAACACTTATTCACTGCTGATGGGAGTGTAAATTAATTTGCCCATTGTGAAAAGCAGTGTGGCAATATTTGAAAGAAAAAACAGAATTACCATTTGACCCAGCAATTCCATTATTGGATACATAACCAAAGGAATATAAATTCTTCTGCCATAAACACACTTGTATATGTAAGTTCATTGCAGTACTATTGACAATAACAAAGACATGGAATCATCTAAATGCCCATCAGTGGTAGACTGGATAAAGGAATGAGAGCATGTCTTTTGCAGCAGCCTTTGGAGCCAGAGGCTATTATGTTAAGTGAACTAATGCAGGAACAGAAAACCAAATGCCGTATGTTCTCACTTATAAGTGGAAAACATGGAGTACACATGGATTCAAAGACAGGAGCAACAGACAGTGGGGCCTACTTGAGGGTAGAGGGTGGGAGGAGGGAGTGGAATGAAAAACTACCTATTGGGTACTCTGCGTATTACCTGGGTGACAAAATAATCTGTACACCAAACTCCCATGACGCACAATTTACCTATATGACAAACCTGCACATGTACTACTGAAACAGAAAAAAAAAAGAATGACTGAATGTACACTATGATGGAAAAGCTGTATAATTTATTATCTACATATAGTCATCTATTTAGAATGAAATATATATCTAGATAATTAACTTCAGTTGATATGTACTAGTTCTTCATTTCAATCTTTCTTATTCAGGAATTGATTAAATAGAGACTCCAGTTCCACCTGTGGTGGAGTAGATTCTATGAAAACTAGCTAGAATACATAAAACAATTGTTTGAAGGAATTGGAGAACAACCAGTTTAAGCAGGACTTGAGGGATAATGGTTCTTGGGAGAACAGAATAGAAGCACTGGAAATGAACTCCACATTTACCCTAACTTTTTCCCTGAGAGCATTTTTCAATTCCTAGTGTGGAAGACTGGAATCCAAGTGGAAAATGACAATCTTTCTGTCATTAGCCAACTTTAGCCAACTCTTAAGATGCATATCTATATGTACGAGTTGAAATTCCAGGAAATTCATCAATAAACAGAATTTGAGTGTCTGAACAAGTTAGCAGAGATTTCAGGAGGTGCATGGGACTAAGAAGAAAGGCTGAATTTTAAGCCCTGCCAAGGCAGAAGGGCCTTGGTAAACTTAGTTGGAACCCTAGAAGGACTACACTTTAGGAGTGAAGGCAAAATACTGAAAAAAAGAGAAAAACTATAGTTTTAGATATTTACTAGTTACTCATTGCATTTAGATATATTGAATGAAACACTAGACTCACAAAAACAGTAAATGAACAGACAGTTCATTAGAAAACGCCACATTGAAATACACACAGAAAAATGAAAGGTAAAACCAAAGGAACCTAAGATACGTATGGCACATGGTAAAAATAACTGACATTTGTGCAATATTCCCAAAAGAAGGATGGATAGACAGAATGATATAGAAACAATATTTGAAAAAATACTGATTGAGAATTTTGTAAAATTGAAAGCATCAAAGCAAAAATTTAGGAAGCAAGATAAATTTTATATGCACATGTGTTTGTATATGTATATATACACATACATATGTATGTGCAAACACACACAAAGCCAGGTATACTATAGTCAAGCTGCTGCAAAACAAAGAAAAAATTTCATTAATCTTGCCTCTGCTTCCAGTCTTTTTAGAACAGTGATTTTACCAACTATAGTTTTCTTTCCTAAGTCCATTATTTCCCCCCATTTTAAAAAAAACTTAGTGTCCCTGTTGATGGCTTTCAATATAGTTAGCTTCTCAACTTCCTTGGTCCTAATCCTCTCCTCAAATTCCACCTTTGTCTTTATAAGTAGAGTTACTTCATATAAGCTTTTAATTTTTCAAACTATGTGTTGAAAAAGAAAAGTAATATGAAAGAAAAGATTTATTTAAAATATTTCAAGATGCCTATTACGCATTTCTACTCATTATATTCACTCTCTGTAGTAAATATATAAGACTAAAGACTTGAATCTATAATTCCCTTAGTTAGTCCCCTCAGACTTCTAATGGGAAGAGACTCCCTAGGACTTCTAAGGAAGGACAATGGGCTGTCCTTCCCCTCAATTTCTTTAATTTTTAAATTGCTAGTCACTAGCCCTGTATATCTTTCCCTGGTACTTTTTCAGTTTCTAATCCAGGCTGCCAAGGAGTACTAGAGAGATTATCATCCTTTCTATTTGTTCTATTGCAGACTCACTTTTTGAACAGAAAAAAAAAGAAAAGAAAAGAGGGAAAATGAAGAGTGAAAATAGTGAAAAATTCTGGGATTGAGCCTAGAGAAGTAGAAAGTGTTTTATCAGTAACTTCTGTCTTCTTAGTAAGACAGAGGGCAAATTTATCTGATATAGGTATGTGTTATAAGCTTAGGGGGAAAATGGAAATTTGGAATTGCTATCAGAATACATAGAGTAATTGCTTTCAGAATAAACGGAATAGTTGCTACTCATGCCAGTAGATGTGTGAGCCAGCTACAAAGATAATCAGAAGACTTGTCAAGTATCAATCATGTCCAAGCCACAGTTAAATAGCATACATTTATAATAAATTATATCACTGATTCCCAGCAACATACAACAATGTTTGTATGTAGTAAGTGCTCAAAGGATTATTAAATAATTGCAGTTATCAATAGTGTATCTGAGATGACTAAACAGACTAAAGAAGAGAATACTTGCACATATCAGGAAAAGATCTAATAGTCATAATGAATAGTGTTTTACGAATTGCCAACAAAAGTTCAAAACAATATAAATAAGAGTACACAAATGAAAATTATTCATAAATATATGGATCTATTTGAAGAATTTGGAGATAACTCAGAGGAAAACCTCTAAAATATACAAAGATTTAGAAAATCAAATTTATGAGGAAGTTTAAAGTTAACTGGGAATTTTTAAGTTACTAAAGATAAAACTGAGTAATGATCTAACCAACTAGTATACAGAGTTGGTATATATGGAGAGGAGTATGGCCATCTGTTTGGTATATACATGCAAGACAGAGCAAAATAACATCAATATAAATTGCAAAATGAGGGATTTTTCAAATTATTTATCCTAATGGAAAAAAAGTATATGGCATGAGAAATTAGAATAGATTACCAGATGATTATAGAGAAGATAATCTCTCTTTTAAGTTATTGAAAACTAAAATTGATTTTTAAAAATTCTATTTCATACCTGCTTTATTCTAAACACTAGGCCAAGTTTTGGAACACAGAAATGAATAGCTGACACTATTCCTGACTTTTCAATATTCTGCAGGAAAAGAGCTATATGAGCAGTGACTTTGAAAGCAGGACTTTTTATGATGATAAAAGGATCAATCCATTAGGCATACATGACAATTATAAACATACATGTACCCAAAAACAGAGTTTCAAAATACATTAAGCAAAAACTGGCAGAATTAAAGGGACAGACAGACAATTAAACAATAATAGTTGGGGGCTTTAGTACCCCACTTTCAATAATGGATAGAACAACTTTGCAGAAGAAGAAGACATTATAGTCCAGAGTTATACAGTAAAACCATAGAAATAGGTACTCAGTAAAGGTAGAATATAGGAGTTTATTTCTAAGCATTCATGGGGTGAAGGATGCATTAAGGGAATAGAAGATGAATGTTTGAAACAACTCCTCAAGATAATTGACTAGTCGTCTAGATTTTAAAAGATACGTATACTATATATATAATATACATATATACTTGTCTGCTAGGATCATTAGAGAAGAACATTTTAGACAGTGTGTAGAAAAATGTGGATATGTGTAAAAATTTGTATCTTTGGGCAGCTATTTGTGACTTTGAATTGTTGAAACTTTAATAAGTATACTGAAGTGGAATAAGGGATGATTGTAATACTGGGACATGAGGCTGAAGAGGTATGATTCTGTGTCAAGACAGTGAAGCATATAGATAATGCTAGAGTACCTACAATAATTACCAATCATCTATGAAATATACCAAATTTGAATTCTAATCTTTCACTTCTTAAAGTGTATGTTAGTCAGGATCTTATCTGATATAGTTTTAAAAAGTATTTTTAAATATTTGATCCTATGTAGAGTTTTTAAAAATTATGTTACCTTTTTTAACTTTTATTTTATGTTCAAGGGTACATGTTCAGGTTTGTTATATAGGTAAACTCATGTCATAGGGGTTTGTTGTACAGATTATTTTGTCACCCAGGTATTAAGCCTAGTACCCATTAATTATTTTTCTTGATCCTCTCCCTCCTCCCATCTTCCACCCTCCAATAGACCCCGGTGTGTGTTGTTCCCTTCTATGTGTTCATGTGTTCTCATCATTTAGCTCCTGCTTATAAATTAGAACATGTGGTATTTGGCTTTCTGTTCTTGCATTAGTTCACTTAAGATAATGGCCTCCAGCTCCATCCAAGTCCCTGCAAAGGACATTATCTTGTTCTTTTTTGTGGCTGCATAGTATTTCATGGTGTATATGTATATGTACATTTTCTTTATTCAGTCTACCATTGATGGGCATTTAGGTTGATTCTGTGTCTTTGCTATTGTGGATAGTGCTGTGATGAACATATACGTTGCATGTGTCTTTATGATATAACGATTTATATTTCTTTGGGTATATACCCAGTAGTGGGATTGCTGGATCAAATGAGAGTTCTGTTTCAGCTCTTTGAGGAGTTGCCACGGTGCTTTCCACAATGCTTGAATTAATTTATACTCCCACCAACAGTGTATACATGTTCCTTTTTCTCTGCAACCTCACCAGCATCTGTTATTTTTTGACTTTTTAATAATAGCCATTCTAATTGGTGTGAGATGGTATCTCATTGTGGTTTTGATTTGCATCTCTCTAATGATCAGTGATGTTGAGCTTTTTCTCATGATTGTTGGCTGTATGTATGTCTTCTTTTGAAAAGCATCTATTTATATCCTTTGCCCACTTTTTAATAGAGTTGTTCATTTTCTTCTTGTACATTTGTTGAAGTTCCTTATAGATGCTGGCTATTAGACCTTTGTCAGATGCATAGCTTGCAAAAATTTTCTCCTATTCTGTAGGTTGCCTGTTTAATCTGTTGATAGTTTATTTTGCTCTGCAGAAGTTTTTTAGTTTAATTAGATCCCATTTGTCAATTTTTGCTTTTGTTGCAATTCCTTTTGGCATCTTTGTCACTAACTCTGCTCATTCCTGCATCCAGAATGGTATTGCCTAGGTTGTCTGGACTAGAGTTTCTATAGTTTTGGATTTTACTATAATGGTACCTTTAATATTAATGAAACCTATAAACCATGAAAGTTACTGTAGAAAATTGTAACAAGAATCTATTTCAACCCTTCTATTGTGCAATATGTTATATACACATATCACAGCTTTTTACCTTTAGTAGTAACTAAAATGTGCATGTTTATTGATTCTGCATTTGCCACACTATGTTCCATGAAACACTGATATTCCAAAAATATTAATACCGTAGTAGTCCCCCCCATCCACAGTTTCACTTTCTGTAGTTTCAGTTACGTGCAGTCAAGTGCCATCCAAAAATATTAATATTGAGAGAAAGTTATTATAAAAATAATAACTTATAGTATATTGTTATCATTGTTTTATTATTGTTCTTAATCTATTACTGTTAATAATTTAAAAAGTAAACTTTATCATAGGTGTGTGTGTGTAGGAAAAAACAGTATGTAGAGAGTTTAGTAAATTTTCAGTTTCAGGCATCCAGTATAGATCTTGGAACATATCCCGTATAGATAAGAAAGGACTGCTGGAAAGATTCAAATGGGATGAATAAAAGGATTCTCAGGCCTTTCAGTTCTTTCACCTTCTTTCACCCAATGATGTCCTTCATCCTTCCTAAGCCACTGGCTCCAATGGTCACACCCTAGCTCCTTTCATTACTAATAACTATCACTCCTCTATAACTTTCATTTCAGTTATCACTCTCTTCAGTTGTCACTTCTTTCTATTTAACTCCCTCTAGTAATTCAACTGTGATAAATCTTTGATCACCGTGGACCTCCAATTCTTTTTGATTGGCTCCTTACCTCTTTCATTTCCCTCCTTACCTAGCTTACATTATGTAATCAATCGAATACTCTATTAAATATACCTTTAATTTTCATGTCCTTCTCGTCATATTGTCTTTTCTTGGGTGAATAGTAGCCACCCAGAGATAACAGATAACCCTGAATTAACAAGACATTCTTGAAGAAGTTAACCTGGGAGAACTCGCTCGACCAGTTACCGCACTGGCACGAGGGCAGGTAAATTGCCCAATAGAATAGAATATAGCCAGAAAGAGATCAAGGCATATGTGGATGCTAGACTTACGGCCAAGGTGGCATTGCAAAATTGCAATTTTTTTTTTTTATTATACTTTAAGTTTTAGGGTACATGTGCACATTGTGCAGGTTAGTTACATATGTATACGTGTGCCATGCTGGTGTGCTGCACCCACTAACTCGTCATCTAGCATTAGGTATATCTCCCAATGCTATCCCTCCCCCCTCCCCCCACCCCACAACAGTCCCCAGAGTGTGATATTCCCCTTCCTGTGTCCATGTGATTTCATTGTTCAATTCCCACCTATGAGTGAGAATATGCGGTGTTTGGTTTTTTGATTGGGTGTCTTCAAACAGAAACACACATAACTCAAGTTTATATATCTATCTATTGATGAAAATGTTGTGACCACAGGCTTGCAGCAATCTAAACTTTTATTTCTCCTAGGAGCAGTGGTTCAGTATTAGCTCTTTCAGAGTGTGTGGCAATTTTATAGAAATAACTATTACAACTACTGAGAATTGACTATTTGATATTTTGTAAACTATTGTAAACGTTATCTTTTGAAAATTCCACTTTTGTGAAACAAAACAATAAACCTTTGTCCTTTAGGAAAAAAAAAAAAAAAGACAGATAACCCTGTGTTGACCCTTGACTCCTCTTTTGTCCAGATTCTCAATGTGTATGTAATCCATCATTAATTCCTGTTAATTCTAACCTCTAGAATATATCTTGAAATTATTTACTTTCTCCATCTCCACTGCTACCATTCTGGGAGAAGCCACAGTTAACCATAGGTGGGCCATAGTCCCATCTGATTACTTAGATAGCAGGCCCTGCTTTTAATCTTTGACCTCGTGGTAGGCAGAATTTTGGACTCATGACTTTCACCTGCTTTTGTTACTCCTGTGAATAAGTTATGTTATATAGCAAAAGTGACATTGCAGATGACCTTAAAATAGGGAGGTTATCCCGCATTATTTGGTTGAGCCCAATATAATCACATGAGCCTTAAAAGCAGAGAGAAGGGCAAAAGAGGAAGTCAGAGAGATTGGAAACATCATTTCTTCTTGTCAGATTATTTCAAAGATGTATTCGAATAATGAATAATGGCCAAATTCACAGGTACACGTTTAGCACTATTTCTTCCTGAATAGAGTATTCCCCATCCTAATGACCAATTTCATATTCTTCTTTAAAATAATGAAATTTATCACCTCAGCCCTGTTATTTCTGATATATGTTTTTAAAAATCAAAGAATTTTTAGAAGAATCAGATATAGTGTGAAAATGAAAATAAATTTTTAAACAAAAAGCAATAATGTATACTTTCAAATAAATTTGGTCTTTAAAACCGTCCCCTTGGTATGTGTACAATTATACGGATACTGTTTGCCCCAATGTTGAAGTTTATTCTAGATATGATTTAATATATGAGCACTTTAGAAAAATTAATGCCTTGCCCTTGAAATCACAGGACTTTTTTTTCCCCCTTCTTCCTTTACTTCCTTCATTGCTGTTTAATCCAGACCATTTCCTTCCTCTACCATTTGGCTCAGTAGCCTAGGTTTTCTGGTCTCCCCAGAGAAGACTGCCGCTGTGCAGACTGAGTGGCATGTAAAGAGCAGAGCTACTCCTACTTTGGGAAGTGCAATCGGGCAGACTTGTCCCATGAAGTGTATGTCAGGAAAAAGATGGCAGGTAATAAGTTCTTTTGCGTGCTTTTCACAGGCTGAAGGCTGATAACATGGGGATAGTTGAGTACCAGAAATATTAGACACAAGAAAATAAATCACTGCCAATAATAGACTTGCTTTCTAACAAATCTTAGGAATTTTTGATTTGGGGAAATCTTTTTTTTTTTTTTTTTTTGAGACGGAGCCTCGCTCTATTGCTCAGGCTGGGTTTCAATGGCGCAATCTCAGCTCACTGCAACCTCTGTCTCCCGGGTTCAAGCTATTCTTCTGCCTCAGCCTCCTGAGTAGCTGGGATTACGGGTGCTCGCCACCACGCCCAGCTAATTTTTGTATTTTTAGTAGAGACGGGGTTTCACCATGTTGGTCAGGCTGGTACTCCTGACCTCGTGATCCTCCCATCTCGGCCTCCCAAAGTGCTGGGATTACAGGCATGAGCCACCGCACCAGATGATTTGGGGAAATCTTTAATAATATCTTTCCTAGGTCGTGACTCTCTTTTTCTTTAGAACTTACACATCACTGATGTAAGAGTCCTTTTTTTTGTTTGTTTTAAAGAAGTGGACTCTCACTGTGTTGCATAGGCTGGTCTCAAACTCCTGGCCTCAAGAAATCCTCTCACCTTGGATTCCAGAAGTGCTGGGATCACTGGCGTGAGCCAGTGAACCTAGCCCTGAAGTCAGTTCTAAATATTGTCAAACATAGAGTATTTTACTATCATTGGGCCCTGGATAATCTTTATATTTTGTCATCTTGACTGCTGACATAAGGTAATTGAGCATCATATCTAGAAAGTTTTTTTTTTTTTTTTTTTTGAGATGGAGTCTCGCCCTGTCGCCCAGGTTGGAGTGCAGTGGCGCAATCTCGGCTCACTGCAACTCCGCCTCCCAGGTTCACGCCATTCTCCTGCCTCAGCCTCCCGAGTAGCTGGGACTGCAGGCGCCCACCACCACGCCCGGCTACTTTTTTGTATTTTTAGTAGAGATAGGGTTTCACCGTGTTAGCCAGGATGGTCTCGATCTCCTGACCTCGTGATCCGCCCGCCTCGGGCTCCCAAAGTGCTGGGATTACAGGCATGAGCCACCGCGCCCGGCCATATCTACAAGGTTTTAATGTAGATATCATTCAGACTAATTTCTGTAATCTTGTCATTGTTATTTCCTCAAAGTGCTGTACCACAAATAAGAAAATAATTTGAATGCAATTAGAAAAAAAAATTTACTTTTATCCCAAAGCATTAGTAAGACATGGTTAGCAATAATGCATATATTTTACCTTACTTATTAAACTTGTCGTGCTTCTCAACACATTTCTTCCTGAGGTTGGACATTTTTATAATATAATTTAGCATTTTTAAACCTATGTATATTTTTTCTCTCAAAAAGTCTTGTATTCCACTTATATTGTTTAATGACCTGTTTAGTCAGTGTGTGATTCTCAGTTGGGAACTTTCAAAGTAATTGAACATAATTTTTCTCTAACCCAACTTTTATTTCTATCTGATTTTATATATGATTTCCATAATTATATTATTGTTCAAATAGAGCAAATCAAAGGTCCTTCCTTTGTACCATTAACATGTATCCACTTTTCAACTATTTTTTCTCTGTTAAAACATTTTAAAAATATAGCTACATTTGGAAATGATATAAAAGTATACTTTATTTAAAATACTGTAGGAAAATTTCAAACATTGTTGTCTTGTGTAAAATTGTAACTCCAGGTCTGCTCAGATACTACACCTTTGCTTTAAAACATGCCTTTTCTCTGAATGCCACTGAAATTGTGAGATTAAAACCTATACGTTCTTTTTTTTTTCTTTCCAACTTTTATTTTAGTTCAGGGTGTACATTTGCAGGTTTGTTACATGGGTAAATTGCATGTCACGAGGGTTTGCTGTACAGATTATTTTGTCACCCAAGTAATAAGCATAGTTTTTGGATCATTTGGTTGGGTATCTTTTTTTTTAATGGAAACCAGAATGGTATTTATTATTTTACATTTGGGAGAGGAGATATCCTAAAGGGTCCAGAATACATAAGTCTCTTACGTATGATACTCCTTTTTTTGTTACTGAGGTATACTTATAAGTGCAGATAAGTAATCAGAAGGTTCCTTGGTAAGCGCTGAATTAGAACAAAGGCAGTTAGGTAATTTGGAGTTTAATAGCCTAGAGTACCTGATAGAGATGTGCTGGGGGCCACAACCCTGTATGTAATTTTAAAGTTTCTAAGTAGCCACATTTTAAAAAGTAAAAACAGATGAAATTAACTTTAATAATATATTTAACCCAATATATCAAAATGTTATTTTAACATGTAGTCAATATATTAAAATTATTCTGTTTTTCATACTAAGTATTCAAAATCTGGTGTGTATTTTACACTTTTGTACATCTCAACTCATTCATTTGCTAGTTCCTTCAGTTGCTTAAGAAAAATTACTGAATGTTTCTGTCTCAATTTTCCCATTTTTATAATAGAGATAATTGCAAGGATTAAATTAGATAATATATGATACATACCTGGCACATGATCTTATATAAAGCTTAGTTGCTTTCTAAAAAATATTTCAAACAGTTGAATATGACGTATAATGGCATCACTGTCTCAAGGCAAAGAACATTTTAAGGATTAAATTATCTGTAACTCCCGAATTCTCATCTCTTCCCCTTGGACAGTGCTGGGCACACACGTCTCTCTGACTCCCTATTCAAATTACTTAAAAAAAGAAGCAGAATCAATGTTCGTTCACCAGTTGTAGCACATGTGCCACACTAATGCAAGATGTTAATAACAAGGGAAACAAGGTCATGGGGAAGGAAGGGCAGAAATATGTGAATGCTCTAATTTCTGCTCTATTTTTCTGTAAACCTAAAGCTACTATAAAAAGTAAAAAGCTATGATTTCTTTCTTAAAAAAGTCAAACATGTTTGCTGTCAGTTCCTGATGCATGTTAGCTGTGACAGAATACGGCAGTAAAAGTGACAGTTTCAGCATTATTAAAATCATCAATAAGAGGAGCTTAGTTATGGGTAAAAAATCTAACAATATTTTCTCTTTCAATAGTCATTCATTATCTACCTCTTTTAAACTAATACATGGAAAATATATGCACAAAATGGTTGTTTTTCCTCCATGGTTGTTGGGGTGAATACTGGGAGTTATTGGTAGCATTCTGATGGTAATGGCAGAAATCTTTCATACATTTTAAACACTATTGCTGGTTTTGAGAATATTTTCTTCTCCTAATTTCAGGTTGGGTGGGACTATATCAGCATACAAGATAGTACCAGACGAAATAGAAGAAATCAAGGTATAGTATGGCATTTTTCACCTCTACAAACATTTAGCATCTTGGTGAGGGGTGGGGAAGAGTTGCTTTTTCTTTATGCCATTGATATTTGGCTATGTTAGAATATTATTTAATTCTCAGTTATAGTGAATTAAAAATTTATATGTATCAGATAATCACCATCAGATTTATCTGCCATTTGCAATGAATTTCTTACTACAATATTAGGAGAATCAAAAAGGAACCCTTTCCTGTGTAGTTCATTAAAAATCTACATAAGAAAACACTGTGTATAAGCATTGGTGTGCATAATGGATTATCTTTTTATCTTGTTGCAATTTCTTTTCCCTATAAGCCTTCACCACTTTTAAATAATATCAGTCTTTTTAAAAATTATTATTATACTTTAAGTTTTAGGGTACATGTGCACAATGTGCAGGTTAGTTACATATGTATACATGTGACATGCTGGTGCATTGCACCCACTAACTCGTCATCTAGCTTAGGTATATCTCCCAATGCTATCCCGAGCTGGTTTTTTGAAAGGATCAACAAAATTGATAGACCGCTAGCAAGACTAATAAAAAAAAAGAGAGAGAAGAATCAAATAGACGCAATAAAAAATGATAAAGGGGATATCACCACCGATCCCACAGAAATACAAACTACCATCAGAGAATACTACAAACACCTCTACGCAAATAAACTAGAAAATCTAGAAGAAATGGATAAATTCCTCGACAAATACACTCTCCCAAGACTAAACCAGGAAGAAGTTGAATCTCTGAATAGACCAATAACAGGAGCTGAAATTCTGGCAATAATCAATAGCCTACCAACCAAAAAGAGTCCAGGACCAGATGGATTCACAGCTGAATTCTACCTGAAGTACAAGGAGGAACTGGTACCATTCCTTCTGAAACTATCCCAATCAATAGAAAGAGAGGGAATCCTCCCTAACTCATTTTATGAGGCCAGCATCATCCTGATACCAAAGCCTGGCAGACACACAACAAAAAAAGAGAATTTTAGACCAATATCCTTGATGAACATTGATGCAAAAATCCTCAATAAAATACTGGCAAACCAAATCCAGCAGCACATCAAAAAGCTTATCCACCATGATCAAGTGGGCTTCATCCCTGGGATGCAAGGCTGGTTCAATATACGCAAATCAATAAATGTAATCCAGCATATAAACAGAGCCAAAGACAAAAACCACATGATTATCTCAATACATGCAGAAAAGGCCTTTGACAAAATTCAACAACCCTTCATGCTAAAAACTCTCAATAAATTAGGTATTGATGGGACGTATCTCAAAATAATAAGAGCTATCTATGACAAACCAACAGCCAATATCATACTGAATGGGCAAAAACTGGAAGCATTCCCTTTGAAAACTGGCACAAGACAGGGATGCCCTCTCTCACCACTCCTATTCAACATAGTGTTGGAAGTTCTGGCCAGGGCAATCAGGCAGGAGAAGGAAATAAAGGGTATTCAGTTAGGAAAAGAGGAAGTCAAATTGTCCCTGTTTGCAGACGACATGATTGTATATTTAGGAAACCCCATCGTCTCAGCCCAAAATCTCCTTAAGCTGATAAGCAACTTCAGCAAAGTCTCAGGATACAAAATCAATGTACAAAAATCACAAGGATTCTTATACACCAATAACAGACAAACAGAGAGCCAAATCATGAGTGAACTCCCATTCACAATTGCTTCAAGGAGAATAAAATACCTAGGAATCCAACTTACAAGGGACATGAAGGTCCTCTTCAAGGAGAACTACAAACCACTGCTCAGTGAAATAGTATCAGTCTTTTAGTACATATTTTTCTGGGTTCCTTTGAAAACACGATATGCCAATTGCAATTAAAAATTTACATTACAGTAATGAAAAATTGACTTACTCTTTAAAAATTAGAGCATTATGACATTATTCTGTCTCTAACATTTTACTAAGTCTTATGGAATATTAATTTTCTAACATAATATATTGTTCTTTTTCAAAAGCAAGATTGAATAATTGGATATTAATAATGAAGAATAAACAATACTGGTTAAATTGTTAACAATGACATGTAAAGATCTCAACAAATCACTAAGCTTGATTTGATTAAACTTTTCAATATCAAGTTCAATAAATTCAAATCTTTCAATAAATTCAAATTCAATTCAAAATAATTATTTAATTCTATGACTCAAGACTCAAGGGGCTTTTTTTTTTTTTTTTTTTTTTTTGAGACAGTCTCGCTCTGTCACCCAGGCTGCAGTGCAGTGGCATGATCTCAGCTCACTGCAACCTCCAACCTCCTGGGTTCAAGTGATTTTCCTGCCTCAGCCTCCCGAGTAGCTTGGATTATAGGCACATGCCACCACACCCAGCTAATTTTTTTTTAATTTTATTTTAGTAGAGATAAATTTTCTTCAAGTTGGCCAGGCTGGTCTTGAACCCCTGACCTCAGGTGATCCATCTGCCTCGGCCTCCCAAAGTGCTGGGATTAAGGCATGAGCCACTGCGCCCAGCCTCAAGGGACATTTTTGAAAAGAAAAAAATCTTGTAATTTGTTTGCATTATTTTTAAATCAAGTAAGCCCATTGATCCATTATATGATACACTATTAGCTTCAGTATGTCAAGTGTTCTAATGTATGGTCAACATCAGAAATTAATGTGGTAATTCTAGCTTCAAAAAAAATTTCAAGAAATTTATTCCAACTTTGTGTGAACTTGTAAAATATTTTAGCTAGGAGGAACTTTAGGTCTAATCCAGATCTCTCATTTTTCATATGAGGAAATTGAATAAAGATTTTATTTGACATTCAATAATGACTTCTAAAAATATCATCAAATGTTGTTAAAGGGTTGGAAAAGCATGAGGATATTACTTCTTGAAATATATTTTATAATGACTCAAAAATTGAACTCTAGAAACTTTAAGCAATTAATAAATATATATAAATAAGCAACATTTATGTAAAGAATATTGAATTGAAATTATGTATTATAAAGGCACCCTGTCTGATAATACAATTAAAATGTGTGTTAGCTGATGAAGATAAACCAAGAGTTTTATGGAAATACATAGAAGGGACACCTGGACATTGGAAAAAGTAAATCAGCAAAGTCTTTCCAAGAGGTAACCCCCAGGAAATTGGAGTTTTATACAGAAGCATAGACATGAAATAATAGGATACCAGATTATAGGGTATAAAATAAAGACTGGTAAGATAAAGGGCTAGAAGCAGGCCTTTATCCCATGTTAAGAAGTTTGGTTTTTATCCTGAAAATTATGGGATTCCTTTATGTGATTTTTAAGGAAGAAAGTAACATAATCATTTTGATGCTTTTTTAAAGCCTTACTGTGGTGAATGAGAAAAGTGATTTCAGCAGAGAAGAGGTTCTACCTAGATGGAAGGAGACCAGGTTGCAGGAATGTAGGCACAAAATGATTAGAACCTGAACTCAAGCAGTGACAATGAGGCTAGAGAAGAAAACAAGATTTGAAAAATATTATTTCAGAAAGTAAAATCAGCAATACTTGATAACTTATTGGATGTTTAGGGGAAATTGGAAAGATTGACTCAGATTTCTGGCTTGGGAAATTGAGTAGATGGTGTTGCTGTTAACTTAAAAAGGATGTTTTGGAGACAGAATATTATTAATAGGAAAGAGGATGTTTTGGACTTACTGAGTTTGAGGTCCCTCTCAGATTACCAAATATCCAATAAGTCATTGAATGAATCAGCCTGGAACTCAGAAGAGAAACACAATCTAGTAATTGATATTAAGGTTTGTCCTCATACAAGAGAGTTAATTGAGGCCATGCTAGTCAGTGAATGGAATCTCACGGAAAAGTTATATGAGGTATTAAAATTGGGCTGAAGATGTAGCCTTAAGGAAAACTTACCCTAAAGGCAGAGTATTAATATATTATTTAATTAGTTTAATTAATTAGCAGGACTTTGCCTATTTTTAAATAGTGATTTGTTTCCTAAAGGAATCAGCTTTTTTTCTTCATTGTGTGTGCTTTTTTTATTTTAGAGTTACAAGAGTTATCCCTCAGGAGATTCCTTTTAAAAAAAGCAGGATTCATGGATGATATGTAACATAATTTTTCCGTCGATTACTGGTATTATATCTAAAATAACTCGAGAGTTTGAGGCCTGAGGCATTAAAAAAAATGAGGAATTCATCTTCCTTTCAAAGTACTCAAAGAAAAACTGTTCTAAAACATTTCACCAATATTTGATGGCACATTAGCATTTTCAGCTGAAATCAGTTACAATCGTTTTTGTTTTAGCTGAAAGAAATGTGAAGCATACGGATGTAATGTTCATTTCAGTTGGGTAATATCTGAGTAATCTTACATTGTCTAAACAGAACAATTGAGTTTGAATTTGATATGCTACCTATAGTATATACCATGTATAAATAAATATGCATATGTATTTTTGTTATTAAAATAATATGACTGATTAAACATAAATCACATTTTGGCAGATGTGGGAATCTTTTCACAGTTTTCTAGCACCAGAAATTATCTAGTTCGTAAATTTTTTCAATTACACATATATTTATTGATTGTAATAAATCACTTCAAAACTGAATGGATTCTTAGCCCTTAGCCACATAAAGAGTGAATAAATTCCTGGCCCAATCAGAAGTCCCTTTTTCACCCTAGATGTAACCACTATTCTGACTTCTTTCTTTCTTTCTTTTTTTTTTTGATACGGAGTCTCTGTCGCCCGAGCTTGAGTGCAGTGGCACGATCTCAGCACACTTCAACCTCTACCTCCCCGGTTCAAGCAATTCTCCTGCCTCAGCTTCCTGAGTAGCTGGGACTACAGGCATGCGCCACCACACCCAGCTAATTTTTGTATTTTTAGTAGAGACAGGGTTTTGCTATGTGGGCCAGGCTGGTCTCGAACCTCCTGACCTGAAGTGATCCACCTGCCTCGGCCTCCCAAAGTGCTGGGATTACAGGCGTGAGCCACCGCGCCCGGCCTACTATTATGATTTTTATCATTATCAATTCCTTGCTTTTGTTCCGTTTTACCAACTATATACACATCCCTAAACATTACAATTCATGTTTGCTCTCTTTGAACTTCATATGAATTAAATCATATTGTATGCAGTTTTTTTGTGCCTTGCTTTTTTATCAACCGTTTTTGTAGGATTCATTCATGTTATTGACTGTAACTAAGGTCTTTGTTTAATTGTAAAGTACACCACTGTACCACAGATCACTGAGACATCCTACTGTTGAATATTTAGCTTGTTTCCATTTGGGACGATTATGAAAAGTGATGCTATAAACATTATGATAAGAGCATCCTGGTACTCATGTATAAGTTTCTCTGAAGTGTATACTGAAGAGTGGAATTCCTGGGTATTAAGAAACATGTATTTTCAACTTTCCTGACTGAAATCTCACTTTTCTAAAGTAGTTATGCCAGTTTACACTACCATCTTGAATGCATTTATTTTAAATAGATATATTTAAATATTCTTTGTCTGCAATGTATATTACTATAGATTTTATTTATATGTGAGGTGACTAAATTGATACAATATTTTTAAAATGTGTCTTTGTTTTTCCAGCCCATGGGAAAAATCCTGAGGGATAATTCTTAATGAAAAAGTCCATTTTTGCCCCACTGGTTTGAATTTTGCCTCATGTATCTTATACTAAATTTTCCAATTTAGGACATATGCATACTTAAGTCTGTCTTTTCCTGAACTTCTGTTCCATTAATCTATTTATTCTTTTCTCAGCACTGTATGGTTTTGATTATAGTGCTTTTTTAGCATAGTAGGAAAGGTCCTATGTTGTTTTTCTTTTTTATTTTATTGGCTCATGTATTGATTGCTCCAGATAACATTATAATATCTCTGTCATGTTTCAAAAGTATTCCTGCTGAGGAGACTTCCAGCCAAGATGGAGTACCTTCATTCCTTCCAGATCCTTCCTATTACTACTAAAAATGCCTAGGCATTATAAAATAAACATAGAAAGATTCTGGGCCAGGTGCGGTGGCTCATGCTTGTAATCCCAGCACTTTGGGAGGCCAAGGCGGGCGGATCACGACGTCAGGAGATTAAGACCATCCTGGCTAATACGGTGGAACCCTGTCTCTACTAAAAATACAAAAATAATAATAATAATTAGCCATGCATGGTGGCATGCGTCTGTAGTCCCAGCTACCTGAGAGGCTGAGGCAAGAGAAGAATCGCTTGAACCCGGGAGGTGGAGGATGCAGTGAGCTGAGATGGTGCCACTGCACTCCAGCCTGGATGACAGAGTGAGACTCCATCTCAAAAACAAACAAACAAACAAAAAAACCAAAAGAAAGAAAGAAAGATTCTGAAAGATGGAAAGAAGAAGGCAGACTACCTGGCTACCTGGGAACCTCAGGAATTGAGAAATGACATGGCAGTGAGTTACTTGGGTTTCCTTATTATCTCCTGTATATTCTGGACAGGATACTGAAGAAAGCCTTCAACCTGGAACCACCAACAGGTGGCGTAAACAAAAAATACCCCTACAAAAGCCTGTTTGTCTAGCCAACAGACAAGGACAAGGGTCACCTAAGAGCCAAGAATGGCTTTTCAGCAATATTTGCCCTACTACAGCTAAGCACCAATGGAAAAACTGTTCAGTTCCCTTATAGTTTCAGTTGAGTCAAGCAGGCAGCTGATATTCCACATCACCCCCTGCCATCCCACAGAAGTAAGTGGCATAGTTCTGAATCCCTCACCTGGTGGTGGCAGCAGGGCTGAGTAGGGAGCTATTCTTCCATCTTTCACCTGGCAGAGCAGATGTCACTCTGATTTCCTGGCTATGATATTAAAGTTGAAACCAAGCAGAAGTTGATCTATCACCAGCCCAGTGGAAACAAGCTGTGCTCCAATTTTCCCAGCAGGGTAGTGTCAGTGGAGTCCAGTGATGAGCTGAGCCTCCATCCCCATTCAGTAGCAGTGAGACTTAACAAGGCAGCACAAAGTAGAGCTAGTCACCACTATTTCACCTTTCCTTTCCCACGTAAGTGAGGCCTGGCAGAGAGGTGAACCTCTACCCCCAGCTGTATCAACAAGGCTAAGCCAGGTGAGGCTATTCGTACTTCTGCTCACAATATGAGTCAACCATCTACTCTCCCCCACCCTTGGTATTAGCATGTGCCCCTACTTGGTATCAACAGTGGAGCAAGGTAATGTCAACTTTCACCAGAAAGGTCTCAGCAGAGCCAAGAGGGGAGCTGAACTTCTACCTTACAGTCTTAAATTAAGCAGTGTGAATCAGTGCTTCACTTTTGCCAGAGTGGTGTCGGTGAGACCTTGCAGAAGCTGAACATACATGTCCATAAGGCCCTTGTGTTACATTGCGACATGGGGGACATCTGCTAAAAAAGATTAAATAGTCTCAAATATAAAATACCAAATGTCCTAGGTGACAATAAAAATATCAGTCATCATACCAAGAACAAGGAAAATCACAGCATGAGAGAGAAAAAAACAGTCTACAGACACCAACACAAAGAAGATTCAGGTGTTGAAATTATCTGACAAAGATTTTAAAGCACCTATTATAAAAGTGCTTCAATAAGCAACTATGAATTCTCTTTAAAAATGAAAAAATGGAAAATCTTGCCAAACAAAAATTATAAAAGGAACCAAATGAAAATTATAGAACTGAGAAATACCATCACCAATATAGAAAACTCACAGGGGGCAACAGACGGAAGTGGCACAACATTTTTCAAGTGCTGGAAAAAAGAACTGTCAACTACAAATGCCATATTCAATGAAGTTATTCTTCAAGAATGAGTAAGGACATACTCAAACGAGAAAACTAAAAGAATTTGTCACTAGAAAACCACTCTGAAAGAGTGGCTAAATAAATTCTTTAAAGGGAAAGGAAGTAATAGAAAAAGGCCTGAAATTTCAGAAAGGAGAAAACAGCAGAATGGGTCAATACAATAGATTGTATTTTCTTATAATTTTTAAAATCACAGTTATACTGTATAATATGGTATTCTATATATGTACATACTTAACACAATCATATTTAAAATGTGGAAGGGTAAAGTTGCCTAAATGGAGGTAAGATTTCTGTATTTCACTTGGAATGATAAAATGTCAATACTGGTAGAGTGTGGTAAGTTATATCTGTATATTGTAATACTGAGAACAGCCACTAAGAAAAGTATACAAAGCAATATACTCAAAACGCTATGAATAAAGGTAGAATTCTAAAAAGTGTTTAAGTGATTCACAATAAGCAAGCATATAAAAACAGGAAAAAGAAACAGGACAAAAACAGAAAATAGATAATAAAATGGCAGACTTAAGGCCTATGGTCTTAATACTTACCTTAAATATAAATAACCTAAATATGCCAATTAAAAGACAGATTTTGACAGAATGGATTTTTAAAAAATGATC
The DNA here is from genome assembly GCF_029289425.2 of Pan paniscus. Classification (NCBI taxonomy): domain Eukaryota; kingdom Metazoa; phylum Chordata; class Mammalia; order Primates; family Hominidae; genus Pan; species Pan paniscus. The sequence continues at coordinate 67,889,865 of NC_073264.2, forward strand.
CAATAAATGCCATTCTAAAGAAACTAATTTCAAAAACGATGACATAAGTAGGTAGTAAGCAATAGGATACAGAAGGATGGCGAAAGATTTATGTGTGAACACAAATTAAAAAAAAAAAGCAGGAGTGGGCTGGGCACAGTGGCTTACGCCTGTAATCCCAGCCTTTGGGGAGGTCGAAGTGGGTGGATCACCTGAGGTCGGGAGTTCTAGACCAGCCTGGCCAACATGGTGAAACCTGTCTCTACTAAAAGTACAGGAATAGCCAGGCATGGTGGCACATGCCTGTAGACCCCACGACTCAGGAGGCTGAGGCAGGAGAATCACTTGAACCGGGGAGGTGGAGGTTGCAGTGAGCCAAGATCACACCACTGCACTCCAGCCTGGGTGACAGAGTGAGACTCCATTTCAAAAATAAAAAATAAATAAATAAATAAAATTTAAAAAGCATTAGTGGCTGTATTAATATCAGACCAAGTAGACTTCAGAACAAGAAAAATTCTGGAGACAGAGAGGACATCCCATAATGTGAAAGGCTCAATCCACCAGGAAAACAGCAATCTTAAAAGTATGTGTACCAAAAATTGAAATATACAGAATGCTCCACCAAAAATTAAACAACACACATTTTTTTTCAAGCACACATGAAACATTTACCTTGGAAAACCATATCCTGAATCATAAAACAAACCAAAACAGTACTTAAAAATTGAAATTATGCATAGTATGTCCTCTGACCATAATGGAACCAAACCAAAAAAAAACCAAAAAACAAACAAACAAAAAAAAACAGAAAAATATCAGGAAAAGCTCTAATACATGCCAGAGGAAATTAAAAGGTACTCTAGTAAATAATCAAATAAGATGTCTCAAATGAAATTTTAAAAATTTACACAAACGAAAAATGAAAATATAACACATCAAAAAATCTGTAAAGCAGTGAAAGCAGGGCTGAGAGGAAAAATTATATGCAATGCAGACATTAAGAGAAGAGGAAAGTTCTCAAATCAGTAATCTAAGTTTTTTCCTCCAGAAACTAGAAGAAGAGCAAAATATATTCAGAGCAATCAAAAGAAAGAAAACAATGAATTAAGTATTGAAATAAATAAAATTGAAAACAGGAAAACAATAGTAAAATAAAATCTGCTTCTTTATAAAGCTCAAAGAAATTGGTAAGCCTCTTGCTACATTGCAAAGATAAAGGAGAAAGGGCACAATCACCAATGTCATGAATAAAACGAGTATTACTACAGATCTTCTATTCTTTAAAAGGATAATTAGGTAATACTATTAAAAACTTCATACTCATAAATTGTACAATTTAGTAGAAATGGACCAATTCCTTGAAAATCACAAACTTCTAAAACTAACGAAGATGAAATAGACAATCTACATTGTATAAAAGCCATTAAGTAACTTAAATTCATAATGAAAAAGTTCCTGAAAAAGAAAGCCTCAGGACTTTCTTTTTGGTTTCACTGGAGAATTCTACCAAATATTTAAAAAAGAATTATCATCAGTTTTAGTCAATCTGCTCCAAAAAAATAAAAGATGAGGAAATACGTTTCATGAGTCTAGTATAATGTTGATACCAAAAACAGAGAAAGACAGTGCAAAGAAAGAAAATGGAAAACCAATATCTCTTACGAACTAAAATCCTCAATAAAGTATTATCAATTACATGCAACAATGTATAAAAAGAATTAAGTGCCACGACAATTTGACATTTATTTGAAATATACAGAAAACTACTTCAGTAGTAGAAAAACAATAAATCTAATCTACCATGTCAACGAGCTAAAGATGAAAAATCAAATGATCATATAGATTGATGCAAAAATAGCATCTGACAAAATTCAAAACCCATTCATAGTAAGAACTCTCAGCAAACTAAGACTAGATGGGACCTTAACTTGATTAAGAGCATCTAGAGAAAACCTATAGCTAACAGCATACTTAATGGTGAAAGAATGTTTTCCTTCAAAAATTGGAAACAAAGCAATAATATCTTCTCTGACTACTTTTATTCAACATAGTACTAGAGATGCTAGGTAGCACAATAACGCAAGAATATGTGCTAAAACCACATAGATTAGAAAGTAAGAAATAAAACTCTCCCTGTTTGCAGACCACTTGATTATCTGCATAGGAAAAAATGACTATAAGAATAAGTCATTTTAGCTGCTTTGTGGCATATAAGATAAACACAAAAAGAAAAAAAATCAATTGGATTTCTATATACTATAAACAAACATTTGGAAACTGAAATTTAAATAACACCATTTACAATTGTTCAAAAGAAAATAAAATATCTAGATACAAACTTAAAAGCACACGTATGTTATCTTTACGCAAAAACTGCCAAACAACAAAGAAATAAAAGGACACTTGAATAAAGACACATTCTGTGTTCAAATATTGAAAAATTCAGCATAGTAATGATGTCAGTTCTCCCCTAATTGAACCATAAATTTAATGCTATACCTATCAAAATCCTGGCAAGTGTTTTGTGGCTATAAAATTATATAAATTCATTCTAAAATTATATGGAAAAACACAAAACCTACAACAGCTAAGACAATTTTTAAAAAGAACAAAGTGGAAAGAATAACTCTACCCAATGAAAGTTTCATTCTGTATCTACAGTATTCAAGATAGTATAGTATTGGCAGAGAAATAAAAACATAAATCAATGAAACAGAATAGAGAACCTATAATAGGCTTATACAAATATATTCAATTGGTTTTTAATAAAGATGCAAAAGCAGTTCAGTGGAGAATAGACTTCAACAAATGGTGCTGGAGCAATTGGAAATCAACAGGCAAAAAAAAAAAAAAAAAATCTCAGTCTATGCCTCATGCTTTATTACAAAATTATTTCAAAATACATAGTAGACTTTAATATAAAAAGTATAATATATATATAAACTGTAAAACTGTCAGAAGAAAAAAAAAAGCAAAAGTCTTTACGACCTGGGGCTAGATGAATGAAGAGGCCTTCGACTCAACACAAAAAGCACGGTTCATACAATGTAAATTTCACAAACTGGAGCTCATCAACATACAAAAATTTTGTTCTGTGAAAGAATGAAAACAAAAACTGCAGGCCGGGTGCAGTGGCACAGTCCTGTAATCCCAGCACTTTGGAAGGCCGAGGCAGGCGGATTACCTGAGGTCAGGAGTTCAAGACCAACCTGGCCAACATGGTGAAACCTTTTCTCTACTAAAAATACAAAAACTACCCAGGCATGGTGGCAGGCACCTGTAATCCCAGCTACTCTGGAGGCTGAGGCGGGAGAATCGCTTGAACCCAGATGGCGGAAGTTGCAGTGAGCCAAAATGGCACCACTGCACTCCAGTCTGGGCAACAGAACGAGACTCCGTCTCAAAAAAGAGGATCAAAACAAGACAACAGTTAATCTGTGAATGACAAAATATTGACAAATCATGTTTTTAACTGTGATTGCCCTAAAACACACAATGACATATGATGATTTTATGTAATATTTATAATTATTAATGATAACATACTGTAAATCATATCAGAATTGTAGGAGTTTCCCATTATTTGGAACTCATACCAGTAACATATTTATACAAATACAGCTAAAAGAAAGCTAACATCATTTCACATTTGACATTGCATCCTGTATGATTTGTATACCAAATAAACATTTCATCTTTGCATTGATGTGCTATTAATGTTAAACCCACTCCTTTTGTTTGTTTGTTTGTTTGTTTTTGTTTATGTTTTTTTGAGACGGAGTTTTGCCCTTTTGCCCAGGCTGGAGTGAAATGGTACAACGTCAGCTCACTGCAACCTCCAACCCCCAGGTTCAAGTGACTCTCCTACCTCAGCCTCCCAAGTAGCTGGAATTACAGGCGCCCGCCACCAGGCCTGGCTAATTTTTTGTAGTTTTAGTAGAGATGGGGTTTCACCATGTTTTAGTAAGGATGGGGTTTCGCCAGTAGGCTGATCTGAAACTCCTGACCTCAGGTGATCCACCCACCTCAGCCTCCCAAATAAACCCACTTCTTAATAAAACCTATCCAGTTTTAATCAGTTTGACCAGAAGGTAAGATTTTTCTAAACGTTGTATAACCCTTTACAATTTTTGTTAAAGAGCAGATCAGTATTCTAAGACAAACCCTGTTGGGCTTTTATTCCAATGTTCAATTTATGGAAAAACTGAATAATACCCCTTTAACTATCCAGTATGTTCACACACAGAATCTCTTTTACAATTAATTTTTCACAAACCTTCCACAATTTGTTCAAACCTTCATCTTTATCCTAACTTAAAACAATCCTTTAATATTTAATCTAGCCAAATAATTCCACATTTCCATGCCTTCTTATAATCTTTTACCAAAAGCACATCTTACTTTCCTTACACTTGGCATGTAAAACTGTTTCTTCAGTAGTCTCAATTATGTGTTACAATGTTAACTCAGCAATTTTTATTTTTAAGCCAATTAATTAGAGCTCTTTCATATGTAAACATCATACACACAACACATACAAATACATACACAGACATAAGATCCAGTAGTTAAAAGGTTTTTCACTTGCCAGTTTCTTAATTCATTTACTGGCTTTAGGGTTGATCCCTTGGAGGAACAGGGCCAGGAAAGCATGCAGTTTCTATGGCCTAATAACCAGGCTCAGCTGGAAGGCAAAAACAGGTCCCCAGAATTAAGGGTCTCATTTTTATACTGAATCCTGGATCCCCAAAAGAGAAATGCTATGTAATAAAACAGTGTGATGATTTTACTGTGCATTTCATTGCAAAGCAATCTGAAGCCAATCAGCCCATCCCCATGGGAATCTTCTCTCTTAGTGAGGGGTGGGGACATCATCATACCTTCCAGGTGGCCAGGAGCATGCTTCTGTAATCCAAACGTGCAGAGAGCTGAGTATCTTTCCATAACTGACATTAGCTATCCCCAAAAGTATATTTCCTACCCAGTTGTTACACACCAAAGTTCTCTCATAATGTGAAGTAATTTCTGATATCCCAAAAAATAAAAAACATAAGATAACGTAATTCAAGACAAAACAGAACCTTAGATTTTGAGAGGGATCTGTTTACTTTCAATTCCTGGGGTTTCATGAGGAAAACAGAAGTTTTTCCCAAAATGGGGTCTGTGGTGCCTTCTCTGTTTTTCCCTAGGCTGTTAAAGCTTGAATATTTACTTTTAATTAAGCTTTTAACCATAGCACTCTTTTAAAAAAGTTTTTTTAAAAATCTCTTATTACCCAGCTTTAGTCACGCCAGATTGCCAATATTTCTGGCTTTTGAACTTTACTAAATGTAACCTCCCAGGGGCTCAGTGAAAGGAAAGTTTAAGACAGTTCATGGAGGAGAGGTGAATCAACAAATGGCAAAGGTTACCCAAAGATCAGCCAGGAAGTACTCATTACCTAGGCTGAAAATTGAACCTCAATCCAGGGCCACTACTGGGAAAAGACAAAGCTTTAACTGCTAAGCTACAGCACTGGGAAATTTCCATTGCCCTTCCCAGAAAAAGCCTAGAGCAGTAAATTTTGAGTTTGAAATGGCTTTTAAATGCTCAAGATAATTTTTAGAGCTAACTAGGACATGAATCCCAAAATTCCTATTTCCTGGAAGGTAGAGACCAAGAGAAGGTACTGCCACATGATTACAAGGTCAAGCTCCCAAGGACATTTTTCAGCATGTGGTCTCTGGGCAAGATGGTTGCCCTGTGTAACAGAAAAGATAGGAAAGGGAAAGGGGAGAAAGGGTTTGCACTGCCTGTGGCAGGGCGGGGAGGGTCAGGGAACTCAGGAGCTCAGGGAAGCCAGAGAAAGTCCCACCCATTGCAGTGACACTGAATGAAAAGTTCAGGCAGCCACTTGTCAGTAATGAAGGGTTTTTTTTCCACAAGACCCATCAGCTCTGAAGTTTCCCCCTTTGGGGAGAAAAAAGCTCTCCATGTCCCATAATTTTGTACATGCCTAATTCTGTCACCAACAGCCATCAGCAAAGATTGCAAGGCAGATTAATCCAAAGAGAATAGTAATTAAAATTCTTTAATGCCAAATACATTTTTAACCAAATGGACTTTACCAAGAGGGGCCTCTAACCCCCTCAATCTTAGGAAGAACTCTAACCTTCCTATGTTGGGCCTTGAACCCAAGTTCATTCAAGCATCCTTGCCTTTTATCAAGAGGGGCTTTTAACCCACTCTGTCTTAAGAGAGACTCTAACTTTCCCAAGTTGGGACTCAAACCCAATCCCATCCTTTACCTGGGTACCCCACCACTTACTGAAAGTCTGCCAATCAGTGCTGCAGTCTATTTCCTTTGGGTTGGGGGTTTCCTCAGTATTGTCCCTTTGGGGGTTATCAGGGAGATGCTGCCTGAACAGGGTCCTGATCCAGCCCCAAGAGAGGGTTCTTGAACCTCACACAAGAAAGAATTCGAGACAAATCCATAAATTGAGAGCAAGTTTATTAGATAAATAAATAAATAAAATGGCTACCCCATGGGCAGAGCAGCAGCATGAGCTGCTGGTTGGCCACTTTTATGGTTATTTCTTGATTATATGCTAAGTAAGGGGTACATTATTCATGAGTTTTCCAAGAAAAGGGGAGGCAATTCCTGGAACTGAGAGTTCCTCATTTTTTTAGACCATATAGGGTAATTTCTGACATTGCCATGGCATTTGTAAACTGTCATGGCATTGGTGGGAGTGTCTTTTAGCATGCTAATGCATTACAATTAGTGTATAACAAGTAGTAAAGCCAACTAGAGGTCACTGTCATTGCCATCTTGGTTTTAGTGGATTTTGGCTGGCTTCTTTGCCACAGCCTGTTTTATCAGCAAGGTCTTCATGACCTGTATCTTGTGCTGACCCCCTAGCTCATCCTGTGAGTAAGTGTATTAGTCCATTCTCATGCTCGTAATAAAGACATAGGAGAGACTGGGTAATGTGAAAAGGAAAGAGGTTTAATTGACTCACAGTTCCACGTGGCTGGGGAGGCCTTACAATCATGGCGGAAGGAGAAGGAAGAGAAAAGTCACATCTTACATGGTGACAGGCAAGAGAGCTTGTGCAGGGGAACTCCCATTTATAAAACCATCATGTCTCATGAGATTTATTCACTACCATGAGAACAGTATGGGGGAAATTACCCCCATGATTCAATTATCTCCACCTGGCCCTGCCCATGACACATGGGAATTATTATAATTCAAGGTGAGATTTGAGTAGGGACATAGCTAGACTCTATCAGTAAGAATGTCGTAACTCCCGGGAATGCAGCCCTGTACGTCTCAGCCTTGTTTTACCTAGCCCTTATTTAAGATGGAGTCGCTCAGGTTCAAACACCTCTGACAGGAGGATCACTTGAGACCAGGAGTTCAAGACCAGCCTGGGCAACAAAATGAGACCCCATCTCTACAAAAAATAAATAAAATAATGCAAATTAGCTAGGCATGTTAGTGCACAACTGTAGTTCTAGCTACTCAAGAGGCTGAGGTGGGAGGATCACTTAAGCCCAGAAAGCAGAAACTGCAGTGAGCTGTGATCACACCACTGCACAGAAAAAGAAAAAAAAAAAAAAAAACAGTCAACCAAGGAATACTATTTTTAAAAAATGAAGATGAAATAAAGACATGTCCAAATAAAAAAAAGAGTTTGTTGTCAGCAGACTCACCATGCAAAAAATAAAATTAAAGAAAATTTTTAAAAGCAGTTGACCAGAGATAGTGAGTCAAATGCATACACACAAAAACAAGGAGCACTAGTAAAGTGCAAAGACCAGCTCAGTCAGGGAGACCCTAACCCAGTGGTGCTAGAGGAATTAAAGACACACAGAAAGATAGAGATGTGAAGTGGGAAATCAAGGGTCTCACAGCCTTCAGAGCTGAGAGCCTGAACAGAGATTTACCTACGTATTTATTAACAGCAAGCCAGTCATTAGCATTGTTTCTATAGATATTCGATTAACTAAAAGTATCCCTTATGGGAAACGAAGGGATGGGCCAAAATAAAGGGGTGGGTCTGGCTAGTTATCTGCAGCAGGAACATGCCCTTAAGGCACAGATCCCTCATGCTATTGTTTGTGGTTTAAGAATGCCTTTAAGCGGTTTTCCGCCCTGGGCGGGCCAGGTGTTCCTTGCCCTCATTCCCGTAAACCCACAACCTTCCAGCGTGGGCCTTACAGCCATCATGAGCATGTCACAGTGCTGCAGAGATTTTGTTTATGGCCAGTTTTGGGGCCAGTTTATGGCCAGATTTTGGGGGGCCTGTTCCCAACAGTAAAGCTAATTGTACAATTATAGAAGACAGTATAAGTGCATATTTCTTGTCCTTTTTCTCCTAATTAATTTAAATAACAATACATGTATAATTGGTTGAACCTACAACATATAGACATGTAATATATTTGACAGGGAAAGCACAAAGAAGATGGGTAGAAGCAAAGCTGAATTGGAGTAAGTACATAACACCAGATGGTATGTCAAATCCACAGGAACAAAATAATAAAACCAGAAATGGTAAATAAGATGGTTAATATAATAAGCCATATAAATATATTCTTGTCCTTTCGGTTTCTTTAATAGATATAAATTATATAAGGTAATAATTATAGCAATCTTTTGTTGGGTTTTGAGTGTGTGCATATGTCTGTATACATATATGTGCATATACATATATATATCTGTGTGTGATTGTGTATACTTATACATAAGTATACACATGCATATGTAGTATGTGTAGTAATGGCACAAAAAGAGAGAAAAGAAAATAGAACTATTTAGGAGTAACATTTCTATATTTCATGGAATTAAGTTCTGATAAGATATTCATCATAAAACCCTAGAGCAACGATTAAGAATATAGCTCCAAAAATATGGTTAAAAAAGGGAATTAAAATATTACACTAGAAAATATTCACTTCATGTAAAAGAAAACATTAAAAGGGAATAAAGGAACTAATAAGAGACATATAGAAAACATAGAGAAAAATGGCAAATGTAAATCCAGATATATCATTATTATCATTAAATGTGAATGGATTTAACAATTCAATCATAAGGCATACATTGTCAGACTGAATGACAAATATTTTTAAAAACCCATCTGTGTGCTTTCTGCAGTAGACATATTGTGTATTCAGAGATACATATGGATTGAAATTAAAAGGATAGAAAAAATATATATTATGCTGATATAGTCTGGATCTGTGTCCACACCCAACTCTCATGTTCAGTGTTGGAGGTGGGGCCTGGTGGGAGGTGACTGGATCATGAGGGCAGCTTCTCATGAATGGTTTAGTACCATCCCCTTGGTGCTGTTCTTGTGATATTGAGTGAGTTCTTGAGAGATCTGGTCGTCTAAAAGTGTGTAGCCCCTTCCCACTTGCTCTCTCATGCTGCTGCTCTGGCCATGTAAGACGTGTCTTCTGCCATAATGTAAGTTTCCTGAGGCCTCCCCAGATGCCCAGCAGATGCCATCATCATGTTTCCTGTACAGCCTGCAGAACTGTGAGCCAGTTAAACCTGTTTTCTCTATAAATGACCCAGTCTCAGGTATTTCTTTATAGCAATATGAGAATGGACAAATACACATGGAAACAACAAACCAAAGAAAAATAAAATATATAATTAAAATTCTTTATCAGTTTGCATACTTCTATAAAAAGGTGCTTCCCTTTAACTATTATTTAGTTATGAATTGATACAGTTAATGTAGAAAAAACAGAAGTGCTTAATACTTTTTCTTTGTTTGATTTGAGTTCATTAACATTTCTGAAACTTCCTTTATGGCCCAGTAGATTGTCTACTTTGGTAATTATTAACATTTGATCTTGAAGAGGTCTATAACATTTGGCAATGGTTGGTTTACTGTTGCATATATGTACATTAGGACAAATTTATTTCTTGTGGTTTTCAGACATTTTACATTTTTATTAATTTTATCAATTTTTCAGTTAGAGAGATATACAAAAATATCTAGCCACTTTTTATGTGGATTTGTCTATTTTTTCTTTGAATTCAGTTAACTTCTACTTCATGTTTTTTGCCAGGTACAGTAGCACATGCTATAATCCCAGCTTCTCTGGAGGCTGAGGCAGGAGGATCACTTGAGCCAATAGTTTGAGTCCAGCCTGGGCATCATAGTGAAACACCCTGTCTCAAAAAAATAAATAAATAAAATAAATAGATAGACAGATAGAGAGGCACACTATCTTACTGGGTATTGACAATATTTTTATATCTGCATATTTGAATTGACACTTTTAACATTCTGAAATGTTTTTCATCTCTAATAGCATTTCTTGCCTTATAAGCTACTTTTTTGGTATGCTAATGCTACAACCAGTCTATTTTGCTTGGTGCTTTCATGATAATCTATTTTCATCATTCTCATTTCACCCTTGTCATTAAATTTTAAATGTAAATGACTCTTGTAAACATTTTTTTACTTCTTTCCTGAAACTTGTTTTGCACTCACTGTATTTAGACAGTTTTCATTTATTATAATTATTAATAACTCAATGTTTGTTTTCTATTTAGCCCACTGGTTTCCTTTTTCTCTTACTTCCTTACCTTATTTTAGATTAATACAGTAGCTTTTATTATTCAGTTTTTTTCTTCAGTTAACTTGTTATATATTCTTCGAATGTGTTTTAGGGGTTTGGGTTTTTTTAAGGACTACCCAAGGGTATATTTCAACATCCATCCATTATAGTGTCTACTAATAATAATCACTTTTACCATTTCTAATATGAATAATTGCTTTTTTATTTTTAATTTTTAATTTTTGTGGGTACATAATAAATGTATATATTTATAGGGCACATGAGATGTTTGCTACACGCATGCAATGCATAATAGTCACATCATGGAAATGGGGTATCAATCCCCTCAAGCATTAATCCTTGCTGTTATAAACAATCCAATTATACTCTTTTAGTTATTTTTAAATAGATAATTAAGTTAATTTCTGTACTCACCCTGTTTTGCTATCACATACTAGGACTTATTCATTCATTCTGTTTTTTGTACCTACTAACCATTCCTACCTCCACCTTACCCTCTCCCCCTGTACCCTTCCTAGCCTCTGGTAACCATCTTTTTACCCTCTAACTCCATGGGTTCAATTGTTTTAATTTTTAGATCCCACTAATAAGTGAGAGCAATGTTTTTCTTTCTGTGCCTCGCTTATTTCACTTAACATAATGACATCCAGTTCCACTGATGTTGTTGCAAATGACTGAATCTCATTCTTTTTTATGGCTGAATTATACTCCACTGTATATAAGAACCACATTATCTATTAATCTATTGATGGACACAGGTTGCTTCCAAATCTTAGCTATTGTGAACACAGCTGCAACAAACATGGGAGTGCAAATATCTATTCAATATATTGTTTCCTTTTTTTTTTTCAGTATATACCCACCAGTATGCTAATGCTACAACTAATGCTGCAGTAGGATTTCTGGAACATATGCCAGCTTAATTTTTTGTTTTTAAAGAAACCTCCAAACTATTCTTCATAGTGTTTGTAATAATTTACATTCCCACCAGTAGTGTACAAGGGTTCCCTTTTCTTCACATTCTCACCAGCATTTCTTATTGCCTGTCCTTTTGATAAAAGCCATTTTACTTGGGGTGAGATCATACTATAGTTTTGATTTTCATTTCTCTGATGGTTAATTATGTTGAGCACCTTTTCATATGCCTATTTGCCATTTATATCAAATATTTTGCCTATTTTTAAATTGAATAGATTTTTATCCTGTACAGTTATTGAGCTCCTTATATATTCTGGTCATTAATCCCTTGTCCGATAGGTAGCTTGCAAATATTTTCTCCATTCTGTGGGTTGTCTCTTCACTCTATTGATTGACCTTTGCTGTGCAAAAGACATTTAATGTGATATACTCCCATTTGTCCATTTTTGCTTTGGTTACCTATGCTTGTGGAGTGTTACTCAAGAAATCTTTGCCCAGATCAATGTCCTGGAGAGTTTCCCCTATGTTTTCTTGTAATTTCATAGTTTGAGGTCTTACATTTAATTATTTAATGCATTTTTATTTGATTTTTGTATATGGTGAGACATAGGTATCTAGTTCCTTTTTTTTTTTTTTTTTTTTTGCATAATGGTTATTCAGTTTTCCCAGCACCATTCATTGAAGAAAGAGTTTTTTCCCAGTGTGTGTTCTTGGCATCTTTGTTGAAAATAAGTTCACTGTAGGTATGTGGATTTGTTTCTGGGTTCTCTATTCTGTTCCATTAACCTAGGTGTCTGTTTTTATGCTAGTATCATGATGTTTGGGTTATTATAGCTTTGTAATATAATTTGGAGTCAGGTAATATGATTTCTTCCAGTTTTGTTCTTTTTCCTTAGGATAGCTGTGGCTATTCTGGGTTTTTTGTGGTTCCATATAAATTTTAGGATAGTTTTTTCCATTTCTGTATAGAGTAGCATTAGTATTTTGATAGGGATTGTATTAAATCTGTAGATTGCTTTGGGTACTATGAACATTTTAACAATAGTTACTCTTCTAATCCATGAACATGGAATATGTTTATATTTTTATCTCTTTATTTTATTAGTGTATCATAGTTTTCATTAATCTTTCATTAAGATCTTTTGCTCTTTGGTTAAATTAATTCCTAAGTATTTACTTTTGTGTGTGGCTATTGTAAATGGGGTTATTTTTATTTATTTTTCAGATTGTTCACTGTTGGCAAATAAAAATGCTACTGATTTTTGTATGTTGATTTTGTATCCTGTAACTTCACTGAATTTATCAGTTCTAATAGTTTTCTTGTGTAGTCTTTAGGTTTTTCCAGATATAATGTCATATCATCTGCAAACAAGGAAAATTTTACTTCTTCCCTTTCAGTTTGGATTTTCTTTATATATTTCTCTTGTCTGACTGTTCTATCTAGAACATCCATTACTATGTTGAGTAACACTGATGACAATGGGCATACTGGTCTTCTACCAGATCTTAGAGGAAGGGCTTTCAGTTTTTCCCCATTCATTATGATACTAGCTGTGGGTCTGTCATGTATGGTTTTTATTATGCTCAGTTATATTCAGTCTATCCTCAGTTTTTTGATGGCTTTTATCACAAAGGGATGTTGAATTTTATCAAATGCTTTGTTAGCATCAATTGAAATGATCATATGGTTTTCCCCATCATTCTGTTGATATGATGTATTACATTGACTGATTTGCATATGTTGAACAATCCTTGAATCCCAGGAATAAATCCCACTTGGTCATGGTGAATGATCTTTCTGATGTATTGCTGAATTCATTTTACTAATATTTCATTGAGGAGTTTTGCATCAATATTCATGAGAGATATTGGCCTATAGTTTTCTTTTTTATGTGTGTTTGGTCTTAGTATCAGGGTAATATTAGCTTCACACAATTAATTTAGAAGTATTCCCTCCTCTGTTTTTCAGAATAGTGTGAATAGAATTGGTATTAATTCTTCTTAAAATGTTTGGTAGAAAGCAGGGAAGCCATCGGGTCTTGGACTTCTCTTTACTGGGAGATATTTTATTACAGCTTTGATCTCATTACTTGTTATTGCTCTATTCAGGTTTTAGATTTCTTCATGTTTCAACCATGTTAGGTTATACATATCTAGGAATTTGTCCATTTCTACTAGATTTTGCCATTTATTGGGATACAGTTGCTAATAGTAGCCACTAATGATCCTTTGAATTTCTGCAGTATCAATTGTAATGTCACCTTTTTTATTTTTGATTGTATTTATTTGGATCTTCCCTCTCTCTTTTTTTCTAGTTAATGTGGCTAAAGGTTTGTCAATATTGTTTAATTTTTCAAGAAAAACTTAAATGTTTGTTTCATTGATCTTTGATTTTTTTTTCTTCATTCCAATTTGATTTCTTTCTCCTCTGATCTTTATTTCTTTTCTGCTACTACTCTTGGGTTTGGTTTGCCCTTGCTTGTCTAGTTCTTTAAGATGCATTATTAGATTGCTTATTTGAAGTTTCCTCCTTTTTTAATGTAGGCCCTTACAGCTATAAACTTCCCTCTTAGTACTGCTTTTGCTGTGTCCCATAGGTTTTGGTATGTATTGTTTCTGTTATCATTTGTTTCAATAAATTTTTCAGTTTTCTTCTTAATTTCTTAATTGACCCAGTGGTCATTCAGGAGCATATTGTTTAATTTCTATATATTTGTATAGTTTCCAAAATTCCTCTTGTTATTGATTTCTAGTTTTATTTCATTGTGGTCAGAGAAGATGCTTGATATTATTTTAGTTTTTAAAAAATGTTTTAAGACATATTTTGTGACCTAACATATGGTCTATTCTAGAGAATGTTCCATGTGCTAAGGAGAGGAATGTGTACTCTGCAGCCATTGTGTGAAATGATGTGTAAATATCTATTAGATCTATTTGGTCTATACTGCAGACCAAATCTGATGTTTCTTTGATTTTCTTTCTGGAAGATCTTTCCAATGCTTAAAGTAGGTGTTGAAGTCTCCAGCTACTATTGTGTTGGGGCCTATCTCTCTTTAGCTGTAGTAATATTTGCATTATTTATCTGAGTGCTCAAGTACTGGGGGCATACATATTTAAAATTTTTATATCCTCTTCCTGAATTGACTTGTTTATCATTATATAGTGCCTTCTTTGTCTCTTCTAATAGTTTGGCCTTGAAATCTATTTTGTCTGATATAAGTATATCAATTCCTGCTCTTTTTATGTTTTTATTGGCATGGAATATCTTTTTCCATTCCTTTATTTTCAGTCTATGGTGTCTTTGTAGGTGAAGTGTTCTTCTTGTAGGCAACAGATCAATAGGTCTTGTTTTTCCATCCATTCTGCCAGTCTTTGTTTTTTAATGGAAGCATTTAGTGTAATTACATTCAATGTTATTACTGATAAGTAAGGATTTTCTCCTGCCATTTTATTATTTGTTCTCTGGTTGTTTTGTGGTCTTTTCATGCTGTCTTTCTTTAGTGAAGATGATTTTCTCTGGTGATATGACTTAGTTTCTTGCTTTTTATTTTTTTCTCTCCATTGTATGTTTTTTGGTTTGATATTACCATGAAGCTTGCAAATACTATCTTATAACATATTATTTTAACCTGATAACAACTTAACACTTTTTGCATAAACAAACAAGCAAGCAAGCCACAAACTAATAAAAGTCTACACTTTAACATTATCCCTCCACTGTTTAACTTTTTGTTTTTTCTATTTATATCTTAATGTACAGACTATGTCTTCAAAAGTTTTTATAATTATTATTTTTAATTGGTTTATTAGTCTTTCTACTTAAGATAAGAATAGTCTGCAAACCCCAGTTACAGTGTTGTAATATTCTGTATTTTTCTGTGTACTTACTATTACCAGTGAGTTTTGTACCTTCAGGTGATTACTTACTGCTTTTTTTCTGATCGAAGTACTTCGTTTAGCATGTCTTGTAGGACAGATCTGGTGTTGATAAAAATCCCTCAGCTTTTGTTGGGAAAGTCTTTATTTCTTGTTCATGTTTGAAAAATATTCTATTCTAGGGTAAAAGATTTCTTCTTTCAGCACTATAAATATGTCATGCCCCTCTTTCTTGGTCTATAAGGTTTCCACTGAAAAACCTGCTGCCAAAAGTATTGGAGCTATATTGTATGTTATTTGTGGTTTGTTTTTTTTTTCTCATGCTGCTTTTAAGATCCTTTCTTCATCCTTGACCATTGGGAGTTTGAATACTAAATACCATGAGGTATTAAATAATCTTAGGGTTCAATCTGCTTGATGTTCTATACCACTCTTCTACAATGGCTATTGATATCTTTCTCTAGGTTTGGGAAGTTCTCTGTTATTATCCCTTTGAATAATCTTTCTACCCCTATTTCTTTCTGTATCTCCTCTTTTTAGGCCTGTAACTCTTGGATTTGCCCTTTTGAGACTTATTCTCTTGATCGTGTAGGCATGTTTCTTATTCTTTTTTCTTTTGTCTCCTCTGTGTAGTTTCAAATGGCCTGTATTCAAGCTCACTAATTCTTTCTTCTGCTTAATCAGTTCTGCTGTTAAAGGACTTTGATGCACTCTTTAGTATGCCAATTATATTTTTAAGCTTTAGAATTTCTTGTTGCTTCTTTTTTAGTTACTTAATTCTCTTTGTTAAATTTATCTGAAGTCTGAATTTCTTCTCTGTCTTGTCTTGAATTTATTCTTGAGTTTATTCAACACAGCTATTTTGTATTCTTTGTCTCAGTGGCCACATATCTCTGTTTTTTCAGGTTTGGACCCTGGTGCCTTATTTAGTTCATGTGGTGAGGTCATGTTTTCCTGGGTTGTCTTGATACTTGCAGATGTTCATCTGTGTCTGGGCATTAAAGAGTTAGGTATTTCCTGTAGTCTTTGCAGTCTGTGCTCATTTGTACTCATCCTTCTTGGGAAGGCTTTCCAAATATTATGAAAGGACCTGAGTGTTATAAGCTTTAGCGGGCATCCCAAGCCCAGTAACGCTGAGATTCTTGCAGACTTGTAAAGGTACCACCTTGATAATCTTATACAAGATCCTAAAGAATTCTCTGGATTATCAAGCAGGCTATTGTTGTCCTCCCTTCCTTTCTCCCAAAAAAAATGAGTCTTCTCTCATTCTGTCTCTCTCTTTCTCTCTCTCCGCTGCCCCTCTCCCCACTCTCTCTCTCTCTCTCCCTCTCTCTCCTCCCCTCCCCTCCTCTCTCTCTCCCCCTCTCTCTCCTTGAGCTACCTGGAGCTGATGGTGGTGTAGCACAAGCACCCTTGTGGCCACCATCTCTAGGACTGCACTGGATCAGGCCTGAAGCCAGCACAATATTGGGTCTTGCTCAAGTCCTGCTGTAACCACTTTCTGGCTACCATCTATGCCCGCTTCCGCTCCCGCTCCCTCTCCCTCTCCCTCTCCCTCCTTGAGCTACCTGGAGCTGGTGGTGGTGTAGCACAAGCACCCTTGTGGCCACCATCTCTAGGACTGCACTGGATCAGGCCTGAAACCAGCACAACACTGGGTCTTGCTCAAGTCCTGCTAGAACCACTTTCTGGCTACCATCTGTGTTCACTCAAAGTCCTGCAGCTCTACAATCAGCAGGTTACAAAGCCAGCAGGGCCTATTTTCTTCCCGTCAGGGCAGCAAGTTCCCCCAGGCCCTAGGTGAGTCCATAGGTGCCATCCAGGAGCCAGGGACTGAAGTAAAGTCCTTAGATGTCCACCTAGTGTTCTCTTGTAGTATGGCTGAGCTTGCCCTCAAACCACATGACATAGTCCTTTGCACTTTTCCCTTCACATTCCAAAAGCAGAGGAGCCTAACCCCATGGCCACCACCATCTCAGGCTTATGGCGAGTACTGCCATTCTACCTCAGATATTTCCTTAAGGCCCAAAGGCTCTTACGTCAGTCTGTGGCGAATGCTGCCTGGTCTTGAACTCACCCTTCAGGGGAGTGGTATACCCTCTGGCCCAGGGCATGTCCCAGAATGTCATCCAAGAGGCAGTTCCTGGAAATCCCAAGAGCCTACTTGATGCTCAACCTCCTGTGGCCAAGTTGGTACCCGAGTTGCAAGACAAAGTCCCTTTCACTTTTCTTTCTGCTTTTCTCAAGCAGAAGGAGTTTTGCCCCATAGCCACCACAGGTGGGAATGTGCAGAATCTCACCTGATGCCAGCAAGTCTCACCATCTCACCCAAGCCCTTGATACCTGGGTATCACTGCTCATTATTCAGTGCCCAAGGGCTCTTTAGTTTGCAGTTGATGAATCCTGCCAGGACTGGATCCTTCCCTACAAGGCTGTGGGTTCCCTTCTGGCCCAGGGTGTATCTAGAAGTGTCTAGGAGCTAGGGCCTAGAACGAGGACCTCATGACTCTCTCTGACCAGTGCCCTATCCTGCTCTGGCTGAGCTGGTATCCCAGCTCCAAGACAAAGTCGTCCTCACACTTTGTCTCCTCTCCTCAAGTGGAAGGAAGTGTCTCTTTTGGAGCCACAAGCTGTGCATCCTGGGGTTAGGGGAGGGGTGATGTCAGTACTCCCTTAGATGGTGTCTCAGTAGGTCGCCTCCCTCTCCACCCCCCGTCCACTGTCAGTGGACCCTGTTCAGCCCTAGGACTCACCTAATTATTGCAGTCCTTGTGGCCTCAACTGCCTTTGAAGTTTATTTGCTGCCCCAGAGCACTTTAGTGCCAGATGGTGAGACTTTCAGGAACTCAAGTTCTGATTGCTAGGATCAGCAGTTCCCCTGTGGCTAGGGATGGTCTGCTGAGTTTTATCCAGTTTCGCTTTCTGCTATAACGAGGGCAACACCGAGTTCAGTGCCTCATAATTGCCTGCTGTCCTTCTCCCCAGGGCACAGAAACGCTGTCTGCACCACACCTCCACTGCCACGGGATAGGACAGGGGTCCTGTTGACTATTCAAAACTTTTTCTATGTCTTCAATGCCTCTTTTAGCAGTATGAAGTTAAAACCAGGTACTATGAGTGCTCACCTGAGTTTTGGGTTTTACGAAGGTACTTTTTTTGTGTAGATAGTTGTTAAATTGGTGTACTTGCAGGGGGTGGCGGAGGCAACAATTGGTGGAGCTTTTTGTTCCACCATCTCACTCCACCCCTCTCTTCAGTAATTGCCTTTTTATTCGTATCTTTCTTGAATTTGAGGAAATTCTTAGACATTATTTTTGGTTATTGCTTCTTCCTATTCTATCTTCTCTTTCTGGAATCCAATTATACTATATTTTTGAGTGTGTCCCACATGTTTTGTGGCTTTTTATATTTTTCCTCTTTCTTTTTTCTTGTTGTTTACTTTCTCTGCATCAGTTTGTGGAGGTTTTTTTATTGTTGTTGATCTGTCTTTGAGTTTAGTATTCCTATGTTTTGTAGTGTTTCTCCCTTTTACCTGTGTTTGCATTATTTACCCCTGATGAACTTTGTAATTCCCCTTCTATTATGTCCATTAAACTTTTTTAGATTCCAATGCTGTGGTGATATTCTGTACCATTTCATCCATTTTGTTAATTTTTTTTCTATTTTCTTGAACATATTAATCATAGTTTACTTGAAAGTTCTTGGCTGTAAACTTTCAATGCATCTCTTTTGGGGTTTTTTTTGTTCTGTTTTTTCCTCTCAATTTTGGGTTCTACTTTCTGGCAAATCAAGTAATTTTTAATAATTTTATGTTATATGTAAAAGACTCATATTGGCCATAGGTGACTTAATCATAGAACATTCCTCCTTCTTCTGTAGGCAGAAAGTGTGAGAAATCAATTACTACAATCCCATCAGGAATTGAGCCGGATTACAGCTGGGCTACCAACATGGTGGGTTTTCCATTCCCTCAGTCATGAAAGACACTAGGAGGTTTAGCTCTAATATTCATAGGCCGCAGCCCAGCTCTCTTGTCTCCAGCCTAACCAATATAGTCTCAAAAACTAGCAAATACTTTGACGGGAAATAGGCATTGTACTTTCGTCAGACTTACTTCCCTAGCAAGTCTTTGTTTTTCAATTATTATGAACAATGCAAAAGATTTCATTTTGCCTTTAATAAGCTTTTTGTCTAGCTTTGCAGGCTTCTGTATACCACCAGAATCTACAATTGCTCCAAGGAGAAAAACATCCATGAGCTTGGGTTTATTCAGATTTTTAAGTTTAAATGTTTTAAGAGGTTTCTGGCTAATTCTTCCTTAGCAGAGGTTGTCTACCTAGTAAAATTAACAGTCAGCCTATGTCCAAAATCAACAAATACACACAGTGGGGGTGGCTTGGTAGGAAAAGCTGGACATTATCCGTTTTACTCTGGAAAGTTTCCTCCTCTTTGGAATTTTATTTCACTTAATCATTATTATTTCTGCAATTATCTGATATCTTTAAAAGCAGCATTTTTATAATTATGTGATGTTTTCCACTTGTTACAGTAAAAGTATTACCCTGCTGTGACATTTTGCATCCTACCCAGAAACAGAACTCCTGTATTATATTTTTTAACTGATTATTGCTAGGATTAAATAAAAAAGATACTTCTGTTTAAATCTCTTTGATTCTGGTTTGTGTAATGCTCTGTGTGTCAGGCACTGTTGTAATTGCTTTAAAATTACTAACTCATTTTAATTCTCTGTATTAGTCTGTTTCACGCTGCTGATAAAGACATACCTCAGACTGGGCAATTTACAAAAGAAATAAGTTTATTGGACTTACAGTTCCCCATGGCTGGGGAGGCCTCACAATCATGGTGGACAGCAAGGAGGAGCAAGTCACATCTTACATGGATGGCGGCAGGCAAAGAGGGAGCTTATGCAGGGAAACTCCCCTTTCTAAAACCATCAGATCTCATGAGACTTACTCACTATTGCTAGAATAGCAAGGGAAAAACCTGCCCCCATGATTCAGTTACTTCCCACCAGGTCCCTCCCACAACATGGGGGAATTCAAGATGAAATTTGGGTGGGGATACAATCAAACCATATCAGTTCACCCCTGGCCCCTCCCAAATCTCATACCCTCACATTTCATACCCAATCATGCCTTCTCAACAGTCCCCTGAAGTCTTTACATATTTCAGCATTAGCTCAGAAATCCACAGTCCAAAGTCTCATCCAAGACAAGGCAAGTCCCTTCTGCCT
Source organism: Pan paniscus (assembly GCF_029289425.2). NCBI lineage: Eukaryota > Metazoa > Chordata > Mammalia > Primates > Hominidae > Pan > Pan paniscus. The sequence goes on from NC_073264.2 coordinate 67,910,485, forward strand.
ATGAGCCTGTAAAATCAGAAGCAACTTAGTTACTTCCTAGGTACAATGTGGGTACAGGTATTGGGTAAATATACACATTCCAAATGGGGAAAATTGGCCAAAAGAAAGGGACTACAGGCTCCATGCAAGTCTGAAATCCAGCAAGGCAGTCAAATCTTTAAGCTGCAGAATGAACTCCTTTGACTCTATGTCTCACAACCAGGTCACACTGATGCAAGAGGTGGGTTCCCATGGTCTTGGGCAGCTCCACTCCTGTGGCTTTGCAGGGTACAGCCTCCCTCCCAGCTGCTTTCACGGGCTGGCATTGAGTGTCTGTGGCTTTTTCAGGCACATGGTACCAGATTTCATTGGATCTATCATTCTGGGGTCTGGAGGATGGTGGCCCTCTTCTCACAGCTCTGCTGGGCACTGCCCCAGTAGGGACCCTGTGGAGGCTCCAACCCCACATTTCTCTTCTGCACTGCCCTAGCAGAGGTTCTGCATGAGGTCCCCACCCCTACAGCAAACTTCTGCCTGGGCATCCAGGCGTTTTCATATGTCTGAAATCTAGATGGCGGTTCCCAAACCTCAATTCTTGATTTCTGTTCACTCGCAAGCTCAATACCACATGGAAGCTGCCAAAGCTTGAGGCTTGCACCCTCTGAAGCCACAGCTTGAGCTCTACGTTGTCCCCTTTCAGCCACTGCTGGAGCAGCTAAGATGCAGGGCACCAAGTCCCTAGATTACACATAGCACAAGGACCCTGGTCCCGGCCCATAAAACCACTTTTTCCTCTTAGTCCTCCAGACCTGTGATGGGAGGGGCTGCTGCAAAGGTCTCTCACAGTCCTTGGAGACATTTTCCCCATTTTCTTGGGGATTAACATTCGGCTCCTTGTTACTCATGCAGATTTCTGCAGCCAGCTTGAATTTCTCCTCAGAAATTCTTTTCTATTTCTTTTCTATTGCATTTTCTTTTCTATTGCATTGTCAGGCTGCAAATTTTCCAAACTTTTACACTCTGCTTCCCTTATAAAACTGGATGCCTTTAACAGCACCCAAGTCACCCATTGAATGCTTTGTTGCTTAGAAATTTCTTCCACCAGCTATCCTAAATCATCTCTCTCAAGTTCAAAGTTATTGAACTCTCTAGGGAAGAGTCAAAATGCTGCCAGTCTCTTTGCAAAAACATAACGAGTCACCTTTGCTCCAGTTCCCAAGAAGTTCCTCATGTCCATCTGAGACTGCCTCATCCTGGACTTTATTGTCCATATTGTTATCAGCATTTTGGGCAAAGCCATTCCACAAGTCTTTAGGAAGTTACAAACTTTCCCACATTTTTCTGTCTTCTTTTGAGCCCTCCAAATTGTTCCAACCCCTACCTGTTACCCACTTCCAAAGTTCCTTTCACATTTTTGGGTATCTACAGCAGTGCCCCACTCTACTGGTACCAATTTACTGAATTAGTCTGTTTTCACACTATTGATAAAGACATACCCGAGACTGGGCAATTTACAAAAAAATTAAAAAAAGAGAGACGTTTATTGGACTTACAGTTTCACATGGCTGGGAGGCCTCACAATCATGGTGGAAGGCAAGGAAGAGCAAGTCACATCTTACGTAGATGGCAGCAGGCAAAGAGAGAGTTTGTGCAGGGAAGATTCCCTTTTTACATCAGATCTCGTGAGACTTATTCACTATCACAAGAACAGCACAGGAAAATCCTGCCCCCATGATTCAATTACCTCCCACCAGGTCCCTCCCACAACATGGGGGAATTCAAGATGAGATTTGGGTGGGGACACAGCCAAACCATATCATCCTCATAACAAACATATGCAGTAGGTATAATTATTGTCTCTATTTCATAAGTGAGAAAAATGAGACACAGTTAAATGACTTGCTAAAGGTCACACAGCAAGCAGTTGTATAGCAGATTCAAACCTACAGTCTGGGTTCTTCTATAATAGTTAGAGTTAGTAGTAGAATAAATACAAAGCATCATTCAGTAGATCATTCTGCATGAATGCTATAAACTCACTAAGAATCATTTACATCAATATGTGTTACTTTCCAGTACTCCTTTTCTCTTAATAAGAATGTTGTTTCTGAACTTCCCAGTTACTATACCTTCCCTTCTCCCAAAGGTAATCACTATCCTGATTTCTAGCAAACGAATTATCTTTACTTCTTTTGAGCTTTATATCAACAGAAGCATTTTGGTGTCTTATGTTTTATTAAATATACAAGAATTGAGTTATCCATTCTTTTGTGGAAGGACATTTCAGTTGTGTTCAGTTTCAGGGTATTATCAATAATCGTGCAATGAGTAGTCTTGTACATGTCTTTTAGTGCACATATGTATGCATTCTTAGATTTCCACCTAATGGACAGGATAGACATGACTTAGAACTACCGAGTTGTGGAGTATGCAAGTGAATTCTGCATGCTAGAATCTGCCTTTCTCAAATAGATGTACCAATTTATATTCTCTTCAACATTTTATGAGAACTCTATTTTGCTTCACATTCTTACTAACAGTATTGTCAATCTTTTTCCATTTTAGTCATTTTGGAATGTAAATAGTGACAGCAAAATATGTTTTTAAGTTTTTTCATTGATTACAGGTGTTATTAAACATCTTTTCATGTCTTTATTAGCCATTGGGAGCTCTTCTTTTGTGAAGTGCCTGTTTAAGTCTTTTCTACTTTTTAAGAATTAGATTACTTGTCTTTTTCTTATTTATTGGTAGGTATTTCTTATAAATTTTAGATATGAATCCTTTGATACATGTATCATCCATTTATTCTCCTCCTCGGTTGTTTGCCTTCTTACTCTCTTAAAAGTATCTTTGCTGAACAGAAATTCCTAATTTTAATGTATTGGCTTGTCAATCTTTCAGTTATAGTAAATATTTGTTAAGTGAATGATCTCGAAGGAGTTCAGTGTCAGCTACAAGAGATAATCATTGTAAAACATAAATTCTGTATCAAATTTATGTATAAAATATTTTAGACCAGGCGCGGTGGCTCACACCTGTAATCCCAACACTTTGGGAGGCCGAGGCAAGGATTACGAGGTCAGGAGTTTTAGACCAGCCTGACCAACATGGTGAAACCCCATCTCTAATAAAAATACAAAAATTAGCCGTGCGTGGTGGCCTGTGCCTGTAATTGCAGCTTCTCAGGAGGCTGAGGCAGGAAAATTGCTTGAAACTGGGAGGCAGAGGTTGCAGTGAGCCAAGATTGCACCACTGCACTCCAGTCTGGGCAACATAGTGAGACTTCATCTCAAAAAATATGTATATATTTTAGATATGTATAAAATATTTTGGAACACAGAGGAAACCGTGACTAATTCCAACCAGAGAGTCAAGGAATTCTTCATGGAGAACATGATGGGAAGGACTTCTAAAGCAAAAGAAATATGAACAAATGTACTAAATGTAAATAAGCATTGTGGTTTTCAGAAGTTCAAGTGTGGCTAAAGTCAAGGGATTATTAATTCTATTTGCAGGAAATAAGAAGGTAAGTTAGGTTGGAGTCACATTTTAAAGGAGCTGTATGTTTTGGTCGGGGGCATAGTTTCTAAAGATTTTGAAGCAAAGGAAAGACATTTTCAGATTTGTTTCAGGGCATATACTGTTCTTATCAAAATGGATTGATAAGAGACAGAGACAGACCACTTAGTGTGCTTTATAGCAATCTATGTGAATGATGATAAAAATAAGGCTTATGCCTGTGGCAACAGGAATGGAAAGTACTGGGGGTATATCACAGTGGTTAATAAAACAGGCTCTGCTCCTTAATAGGATTGTGACCTTATGTGTATCTTAACCATTCAGAGTTTTCCTAAATAATAATAATAATAATAATAAAACCTACTATTGTCATTACGAACATTAAATGTTTGTAAAGTACTTAGCAAAGTACTTACATAGTAAAGGAAAACTATGTGATATGATTCAAATAGACTTCAGAAACAAGAAATACAAAAAAGATTAATTCAGGGTTTTCACTTAGACAGCTTCTTAAGAGTCCCAGTCCCTGAGTTAAGGAATTCAAAAGAAGCAGCATATTTTGGGGGAATAACGACTATTAGGAGTCTCTATGGCATACAAGTAATACCATACAACTGGAAATCTATTTGCTCCTCCAATTAAATAGTGTAGTCCTTATTTCTTATTTGTTCAGTGTTAATGATTTTCATCCCTTTTGTTTTCTCTTCTGGTACTATTCACTTAACTGAGAGTATGCTTTACTGTGTTATTCTCAGAATAAGAGCATCCCAGAGGATTCGTGGAAGAAATGCAACACTTTCGAGTATAAACTATCAAATAGCCAGGTTTTCTCTCTACTGTATTTGATCACCTAGTCCCTTATTTTTTTTAAAGCAGAACTTAGTATTACCATTGTATAATGTGGAGTAGGTAATTTTCCTCTCAAATCAGAACATTCTGATCTGGTAAAGCTAAGAGTTCTTGGCTCTCTTTGAAAAGATAGATTAAATCTACCTGTCTTTTTGCTATTTTTTGCTGCCTATAGATCAGTGTTCTATTGTTTCTCTTACTAATTATTATATATTTACACAGAAGTCTTGGCTAAAGTTCCATCAAATTATTATACTTCTTTAACCTTACTAAAATGAATTTCCTCCACTATTCCTTACATATAAATACATGTAATTTATGTAGACATATGAAGTCTATAGTAACACCTATAGTACCAGTATTTCTTTACTACTGGAAAACTAAACCATAGTGACTATTATTAAAAATTACTTGAAAACCAGACCTCTGTATTCTCCATAGGGCTAAATATTAGTAAACTAAATAATAAAACTGTTTCCAGATGTTTTTTGTTAAAGATTTTTAAAGTATTAATAGAATTTAATTAATTACATAATATATATTATCCATGTCTAATTATTTGTCTAGCTATATTCATCATGGAAAAAAATGTTCAAAGGAAAAGTGACATTATGTGTGAAACTTTGTCAAAAATATGTCATTGATGTTTGAGACAAGGTAATAAAACTATCACAGAAATTCTTCTTTTTCTTACTAATATATAATATTAATATGAAGATGTATTCTCACGTCAAATTTTGGTATATACAGAAGTCAGTAGTAATATGATTTGGCCAAGTACCTTTGCTTTCATAATAGTTTTATAATCTTTGTGTGTGTGTATGTGTACATACAAAGAGGCACTTAATTTTTTAGTTCTTGTTATGTACCCAAATTTATATCAGATGCTTTCTGTTCTCATTTCCTTTCATTCTTCTAATGGTGGTCCATGTTTCAATAACTTGCCTATGAGCACAAAGCTAGTAAGTAGACTAAAACTGGAATGGGTACCCAAGTCTGTCTTACTCCCAAACCTATTCCTTTTCTGTTACCTCTACTTCTACTTCCCTGCCTTACAGTCAGAAAATTTATAAAGGTAAACAGTTTGTCAATGTGAAAAACTAAAAGTAGTTTTTAAAGTATACAGAATATTGTGCAGACTTAAAATCATTCTAGTGAACTACATTTATTAATACAGATTGATTATTTATGACATATTGTCAAATTGAAAATGCAAATTAAAACATCCACGTGTGGAAACAATAAACCGTGGGGATTTCAGAAGCAGGGAGGAGCAGAGTAGGGACAAGGATTGAAAAACTACCTGTTGGGTACTATGTTCATTACTTGGGCAATGAGATCATTAGAAGCCCAAACCTCAGCATCATGCAATATACCCATGTAACAAACCTGAACGTGCACTCCTGAATCTAAAAATAAAACGTAAAAAAAGAAAGGATTTGTCATTCTTGGAAGGACAGAAAAAAATTCATGTGTGTGTATTTTTTTATGTATGAAAATATTTATGGAAGTATGGTCAACAAAGGTTTAAAATTGGTTGTCTAATAAAATGTTTGTGATTTTTAAATTTCCTTATACTTTCTTGTTGATTGAATTATTTTTGGTCTTTTTAGTAAGCATGTATTTTAAGAATCATAAAAATCACTTAAGACTACTCTTTCATTCAGCAAAAAAAAAAAAAGAAACAAAATATAAGAACAGGTTAAAATATAGAAAATGTATTTTTCACCAACTGTCATTTCTAGAACCTAGTTTACAATTGTATAACAGATGATACATTTAATTAAATCTCTTACACATAGTCATTCATTTTTTGCATATTGCATATTCTAGAGCAGTGAGTAAAATGGCTTGAAATGCCAAACTCATGGATTTGGTACTACATTTTATTGACAAATAAAATAATAGGTGTTTAAGCTACTTTGAGAGTAGGCTTCATTCCAGTATAATTGAATAGCTCCTATCAGAGCTCCTATCTGTATCACAAGTAACTATTATAAACTCTAAACCAAACAAAGAAACAATAACTATCTGAAAGCACTGGAGAGTGCTCTATAAAGTAGACAGATTCTACCATTTGGAAGAAGGCACTGGTTGATTATCCCATTCTTAAAACTTTTAGCCTGAGAGTAGGCCCCAATCTGGCCTAACTGGCAGCTAAAACCTGCTGGCTTCTTGGCTACAAGAATGGTTTGGGAAAACTATAGCTACATTAAAGTAAAAAGGGAAATCCTAGAAAGGAGAGAGCCAAAGAGGGGAGCCTGAAATTCTATAAATAAACTCCCTATATTTCTGGCTGACCTCTGAGCCATGAATGAGCTGGGTAGACTACAAACAGCACAACTAGGGCTAAAGGGATTGAACTGAAATTTGAATTGCCATCCTCTGCATAGCAGAGTTTGCAGTTAGGTCTGCCGAAGTCACTGCTTACTAAAATTTAAAAAAATCAATATTATAACAAAATCCAGTGTCTATTCAACATATCGCTCAGTGTCCAGCATATAGTCTGAAATTATTTCACAAAGAAACAAGTGAACATGACCCATTCTTGCAAGAAAAGATAATCAATTGAGACTAACCCCAAGATGACCCACCTATTGTAATTAACAGACAAAAATTCTAAAGCAGCTTCTATAATCATAATCAAGCAGTAAAGGAACATATGCTTGTAATGAGTGAAGAGATAGGAAATCTTAGCAGAAAAAAATAGAAACTATTGAACCAAATAGAAATTTAAGAAGTGAAAGAGTAGCTGAAAAGTGTTTTCAGGGTATCTTCTTTAAATTTAAGACCCCACCTGAGCCAGTGAAATCATTTAGTAAATATGTAGCATCATTAAATAAAACTATCTAATCCAGCTCTATAAAGCAGGTTGAATTGGCTTTCAAACCAACAAAATTTATTCCTACTTATTTGTGTTTGGGAAGTTTTTACATTGTTTACTGTTGGAACATATTAATGTATCCATGCATGTTGAAATTATATGTAGAATGAAAGGAGAATTAGGAATATTCAAGATTTTACTCTGGAAAATTATCTTTGACTACAAGAGAGAAACTGCACTGAAGGTAATTATTTTAGCTTAGCATTTTTTATGGGTTATACAGTATCAATTTAATAGTAGATAGTAGAATAGCTAGTTTAAGAGTTCTATAAACTACCCTCACTGACAGTCTGATTCCTTTATATAATTTTTTTTACTGAAGTCAAAGTTATAATATTAGGGAAAAGTACCATTTCTAATCAAATATTTATACCACGTTTAATTTTTTGTGTATGTTTTGCTAATAGTGCCTACTATAAACTCAAATTAATAACTTTTATAATTATTTTATAATTGAATTCAAACAAATGGCAACAAAAACACTAAAAGAATGGTTTGCAGGGGCAAGGGCAAGATGGCCAACTAGACACAGACAAGTGGAACAGCTCCCATGGAAGTACTGAGACAACAGGCATGCTTTTAACAGATCTTTACAGGGAAGGCATCAAGAGTGGACCAGGAGAAGACATAGAAGCTGGGCTAAAGGAAGAGAAAGCTGGGAATGCTGCATGGACTTTTGTGCACCAGGACTCATTTTTGAACCACAACAGCTCCAGGAGCATGGGTGAGTTGAACTGGCAAGGAGCAACCCGCTCTCACCATGGGCCTCTGGAACCCCAGCAGGAGGGGACCCCTCAACCACCACAGACACATGAGGTGGCAGGGAGAGTTACTTAGGGAAGTCTTAAGGGCAGCAAGCCAGCTGATGTGGAGCCCAGAGGGTTTGGTGCAGAAGTAACTGTAGTGGAGCATGGCCAGGGACAGCCATCCCCCTAGACTTGACTTGCTCCCATAAGAGACTTTAGTCCTAGGAGAACTGTTGGACCTGATCTGTCCAGGGAAGTCTTGCGCAACAGACGGCTGGTCTGACCTGAGCCCTCCTTGGTCTGCTGGCCTGTCCTGGGGCCCTAGCCTGGCCATGCCTGCTAGCAGGGCAGTCTTGAGGTCCCTGGGTACCCACGCCGTAGCTTCAGCACTGATGGACCATGCCTGACCAGTAGAGAGTTTCGATGAGGCATCCCTATGGCCACGCACCAGCCTGCACGCTCCCTCCCCAGCCTGTGCAGCTTTCCCAGACCCATGGCACTCCCCACATCACTTTGCTGATGCATGTCTACACAGGTGGCTTTTGCTTTACTTGCCCAGCCAGCACACAGGAACGCAGTCTGCCCTCCTCCCTTGCTGACCACCATTGCAGACACCCTTGGTAAGCACAGAGCTGGCAAGTCTCACTCCTGCCAGCACCCCACCCTTGCACTAACATTGCACAGAGAACAGCAGATCATCCCACACCCTGAACAATCACTCTTATTTGAGGGGCACAGAGAAGGCACCCAGATCTATGCTGGTCAGCACCCTGCCCCCAAGCCAACACCACCTCCAGTGCAACAGCACAGTCTCTAGCAAGGGCCCCCCATCCCCCACCAGTGTGTTGCCTCCACCACTATGGTGAACACCTGCAGGGGGGCAGGCACCCCTGCATCTGTTAGCACTCTTCTGCAGATGCTGCACCTCAGAACCCAAGCACAATGGACTGAACCTCAAAGAGGTCAAACTGGGGCCCAATGCAAGTCCCCCAGAGTTAGAGCACACAATCCAGGAGTTGGGAGCTGAGCATTGGCCTCCTAAAATGTTCCAAAAACAAGATTGGATTCTTCCAGTCAGCTGAATGCATCTTATACCATAATCAAACCCTCAAGGTTATCAAATAGGATAAAAGAAAAAAAATCCAAAGGTCAGCAACCTCAAAGATTGAAGATAGATAAGCCCACAAAGATGAGAAAGCATCAGTGCAAGAATGCTGAAAACTCAAAAAGCTAGAGTACCTTCTTTCTTCCAGATGACCACACCATCTCTCCAGCAAGGGTCCAGAACATGGCTCAGATGGCTGAAATGACAGAAATAGAATTCAGAATATGGGTAGAAATGAAGATCATTGAGCTACAGGAGTATGTTGAAACTCAGTGCAAAGAAAGTAACAATCATGATAAAACATGGCAGGAGTTGACAGACAAAATAGCCAGTACGGAAAAGAACATAACCAACATGATAGAGCTGAAAAACACACTGCAGGAAGTTCATAATGCAATCACAATTATTAATAGCAGAATAGAACAAGCTGAGGAAAGAATCTCAGAGCTTAAAGGCTGGCTTTCTGAAATAAGACAGGCAGACAAGAATAGAAAGGGAAAAAAAGTATGAAAAGGAATGAACAAAACTTCCAAGAAATATGGGATTATGTAAAGAGATTGAATCTGCGACTGATTGGTGTCTCTGAAAGAGATGGGGATAATGGAACCAACTTGGAAAACATGTTTCAGGTATCATCCATGAGAACTTCCCCAACCTAGCTAGAGAGGCCAACATTCAAATTCAGGAAATGCAGAGAACTCTAATAAGATACTTCACATGAAGATCATCCCCAAAACGTAATCATCAGATTCTCCAAAGTAAAAATGAAAGAAAACATGTTAAAGGCAGCTAGAGTGAAAGGTCAGGTCACCTACAAAGGGAAGCCCATCCAACTAACAGCAGACGTCTCAGTTGAAACCCTACAAGCTAGAAAAGACTGGGGCCCAATATTCAGTATTCTTAAAAGGAATTCCAATCCAGAATTTCATATCCATCCAAACTAAACTTTATAAGCAAAGGAGAAACAAGATCCTTTTCAGACGAGCAAATGCTAAGGAAATTTATTACTACCAGACCTACCTTACAAGAGCTCCTGAAGGAAGCACTAAGTGTGGAAAGGAAAGACCATTACCAGCCACTACAAAAACACATTGAAGTCCACAGATCAGTGACACTAGAAAGCAACCACATATGTCTGCAAAGTAACCAGCTAACATCATGATGACAGGATCAAATCCACACATATCAATACTAACCTTAAATGTAAATGGGCTAAATGCCCCAATTAAAAACACAGAGTGGCAAGCTGGATAAAGAACTGAGACCCATTGATATGCTGTCTTCAAGAGACCCATCTCACATATACAATGGCACACACTGGTTCAAAAAAAGGGGATGGAAACAAATCTACCAAGCAAATGGAAAACAGAAAATGATAAGGGTTGCAGTTCTACTTTCTGACAAAACAGACTTTAAACCAACAAAGGTTAAAAAAGAAAAAGAAGGGCATTAGGTAATGGTAAAAGGTTCAAATCAACAAGAAGATCTAAATATCCTAAATATATATGCACCAACACGGGAGCACCCACATTCATAAAGTAGGTTCTTAGGGACCTTCAAAGACACTTAGACTCCCACACAATAATAGTGGAAGTCTTTAACATCCCACTGACAATATTAGACAGATCACTGAGAAAGAAAATTAACAAAAATTCAGGTCCTGAACTCAGCCCTGAGTCAAATGGACCTGATAGATATCTACAGAACTCTCCACGTAAAAACAACAGAATTTACATTCTTCTTACTGTCACATGGCATATATCCTAAAATTGATCACATCATCAGAATTAAAACGCTCTTGAGGAAATACAAAAGAACTGAAATCATAACAAACAATCTCTAGGACCACAGTGCAATCAAATTAGAAATTAAGACTGAGAAATTTACTCACAACTGTACAATTACATGGAAACTGAATAACCTGCTCCTGAATGACTGTTTGGTAAATAATGAAATTAAGGCAAAAATCAATAAGTTCTTTGAAACTAATGTGAACAAAGATACAACATACCGGAATCTCTGGGACACAGATAAGGCAGTGTTAAGAAGGAAATTTATAGCACTAAATGCCATCAAAAAAGTTAGAAAGATCTCCAGTTAACAGTCTAACATCACAACTAAAAAGAACTAGAGAACCAAGAGCAAACAAATCCCAAAGCTAGTGGAAGACAAGAAATAACCAAAATCAAAGCTGAACTCAAAGAGATTGAGACAGAAAAAATGTCTTTTGTAATGGATGAGTATAAGGCTCCAGATAGATACAGAGAATGATGACTTACGTAAACTTACTCTCTCTTAGCTCTATTACTGTCCCTGTTTTTCTGTTTGATGAGTTGTTTACTCTTTGGCAATAATAATTTTGCTAAAAATTTCTATAATCATGTTTTTTATTGTTAAATAATGTAAATGTAAAGAAAACATTATATATTTATAAATACATGTAGTATTTCCGAAAGTTTTCTTAAAAAGGGTATACGATCTCTAATAACACCATAATATACTGATCTATTATGTTAATATACTGATCTATTATTAATTTGTTCATATCTCTGATGTCTGTAACATCAAGCACATTTGTCATGGTTTTTAAAATAATATATATGTGTGTTTGTGTATGTGTATACATATATATATTTATGACACATGCTGGGCATAGTCATTGCACATACTAGATATTTGCATGTTTCTTAAACTGAAAATTAACTTATATAATCATATTCTTAAGACTTTGTGCCAATTTATTTAAATATAACACATCAAGCTTACCTTTAGAACTATTTTGAAGCTTTTTATAAAAGATAAACTTATCACTAATGAAATATAAATTGGAAATAGTCAGAAAAAGAAGAGGATGCCAAAATGTTAACTGTGAAACTAGTTGTTTTTGTATTGTATTGTTACATTAAAAACCACCACAAAATTTGGTGGCTTTAACACATATAGTGATTTGTTATTTTTCACAAGTCTGGGCTTTCTGAGTGGGAATATTTTCTCATGTCATTATTTCAGCCACATGAGTCTAAGGTCACTCATGTAGCTGAAATAATGTCACCTCAGTTGGGTCTGGAGAATCTAAGCCTCACTCAGATGTGTAGGACCTTGGTGCTGGATATTCCACTAGACCTTTCTCTCCAAATGGTCACCCATCATTCCCTTGTCTGGCCCAGCCTTCCTGACATGGTAGTAGAAGTTTACCAAAGAGTGAAGACAGAAGAATGGAAACCTTTTGAAACCTAGGCTTCAGAACAGCCATACCATGACTTATTGCCCCATTCCATTGATCAAATCAAGTCAGAAATCCAGCCCAGTTGCAAGGGTTGTGGAAATAGACCCCACCTCCTGACAGGAGGATTTACAATGACTGTATGACCATATTTAATTTACCACAGTAGTATATGTGTAATTATTAAGTATAAAATTTATTTCTAAACTTACTGACCATGAGTACTAAGTATCAGAATGAAGAATGAATAAATGTTTATAATCCCTCTTTTTTTTAACTTTAAATTGAAGTTTAGGGGTACATGTGTAGAATGTGTAGGTTTGTTACATAGGCAAACATATGTCATGAGGGTTGGTTGTACAGATTATTTCATCACCAGGTATTAAGCCTAGTACCCATTAGTTATATTTCCTGCTTCTCTCCCTCCTCTCACCCTCCACCCTTCAATATGCCCCACTGTGTGTTGTTCCCCCATGTGTTCTCATCATTTAGCTTCCACTTCTTAGTCACAACAAGTGGTATTTGGCTTTCTGTTCCTGCATTAGTTTGCTGAGGATAATGGGATCCAGCTCCATCCGTGTCCCTGCAAAGAACATGATCTCATTGTTTTTTGTGGCTGCATAGTATTGCATGGTGCATAGGTACCACATTTTCTTTATTCAGTCTGTCATTGATGGGCATTTGGGTTGTTTCCATGTCTTTGCTATTGTGAATAGTGCTACAATGAACATACATGTGCATGTGTCTTTATAATATAATGATTTATAATCAATTGGGTATATACTCAGTAATGGGATTTCTGGGTCGAATGGTATTTCTGTCTGTAGGTCTTTGAGGAATCACGACACTGTCTTCCACAATGGTTGAACTAATTTACCCTCCCACCAACAGTGTAAAAGTGTCCCTTTTTCTCCACAACCTTGCCAGTATCTGTTATTATTTGACTTTTTAGTAATATTGTGACTTGCATGAGATGATATCTCATTGTTGTTTTGATTTGCATTTTACTAATCAGTGATGTTGAGCTTTTGTTCATATGCTTATAGGACACGTGTATGTCTTCTTCTGAGAAGTGTCTGTTCATGTCCTTTCCCCACTTTTTAATGGGTTTTTTCCTTGTAAATTTATTTAAGTTCCTTGCAAATGCTGGATATTAGACCTTTGTCAGATGCATAGTTTGCAAAAGAATTGTCTCCCATTCTGTAGGTTGTCTGTTTACTTTTTTGATAGTTTCTGTTGCTATAAAGAAGCTCTTTAGTTTAATTAAATCCCAGTTGTCAATTTTTGCTTTTGTTGCAATTGCTTTTAGTTTCTTTGTCATGAATTCTTTGCCCATGCCTATGTCCTAAATGGTATTGCCTAGGTTGTCTTCCAGGGTGTTTATAGTTTTGGGTTTTATATTTAAGTCTTTAATCCATCTTGAGTTAATTTTTGTATATGGTGTAAGGAAGGGGTCCAGTTTCAATTTTCTGCATGTGGCTAGCCAGTTCTCCCAGCACCTTTTATTGAATAGGTTGTTGCTTGTTTTTGTCATGTTTTTCAAAGATCAGAGAGTTGTAAGTGTGTGGTCTTATTTCTGGGTTTTCTGTTCTGTCCCCATTGCTTGTTTTTGTCAGGTTTGTCAAAGATCAGACAGTTGTAGGTGTGCGGTCTTATTTTAGGGTTCTCTATTCTGTTGCATTGGTCCATGTGTCTTTTTGTACCAATATCATGCTGTTTTGGTTACTGTAGCCCTATAGTATAGTTTGAAGTCAGGTAGTGGGATGCCTCCAGCTTTGTTTTTTTGTTTTTGTTTTTTGCTTTTGTTTTTGTTTTTTTGCTTAGGACCACGTTGGCTATTGAAATCCCTTTATTTTTTTAATGATACATACAAATTACAAAGAATTCAAACAGGGCAAAAATGTAAAAAGGCAGTAAAAAAATAAAATGTACTTCAAAGCTAACTACCCAAGAGTAATAAATATTTAACATTGTTTATAAAACATTCCAACATCTTTCACTGCTTATTATGTAGCTAGAAGAATGTATGGATGTTTAAATGAGTGAAAGACATAGCTATATAAACAATTAGGATAATTTTCTGAAGCTAATATATAGTAGCATTTATTTACACTTAAGCAGAAGAAAAGGGAACTGAGTAAAAGAGCCTATTGACTTTGAAATAACTATTTTTTATTAGAAGAGATATTATATGCTGAAATCCCTCTAAATTTTAAAAAATAGGAAAGTCATTAATAGGTTACAGTCATATGTTAACTATATGTTAAACCTTAGACAGGATTGGTTGAATCCTTGCTATGAAAGATAAGGATATTTGCACTATTACATTTCTTCCCACCTACCCTCTCCTTACCTTCCAATTTCTGTTTATTATATGATTTTCAGAAAAAAACTGATAAAACAATATCCAGTCCTCAAACTAGTGCTTATTTCAAACTTGTTGCAGAGATGTAGAAGAAAAACAGAAAGTCAGCCCAGACTGTATCAGATCTGGAACTTGCACAGAAAAAAAATAGGGGAAGCAAGAAACCAGAGACAACATATAGTCTTTGTTGGAATACTCTGCTCTTCTGAAATTTTATTAATGTCCAGTGCTAGAATCTTTCTTCCTAGATAAGGGTTTAGCTCATCATTATGTGAGGAGTGTCATCAAGTTTAAGATTAGTTTTCCATTTCAGTGTGCCTTCGTTTCTAGAATCTTCATCTTGAATGCCATGAGCCCTCCATTGCATGTTTCTTATAGAAGCTGCTTACAATAAGAAAAAGATATGGAGTCTCTTTTAGTTTGCATCTCTGTAGATTTAGAGGTATTCATGAGAATTTTTAAGATTTTGAGAATTCACCATTATGACCTCTTTGGAGTCCAGAGTAGCATTAGGAGCCTCAAAATGGAGAACTGTGTGTCTCAAAGATCTTTTGCTTCTGTCCTTAACCATCCAGCTTTTGAGACTTATGAAGCTATGTTGTTTGCTTATTTGGTTGTTGCTTGTGGAGGTTTTTCCTCTAGTTTTTACTCTTTTATGTTGATTTTATGAGATATTAGGAGGGGGATTTTTGTGATACACCTTTATTCTACTAAAGATGAATGGAATGGAATACTAGAAATGCAAGGCAATAATTTTTTAAAGAAATATCCTCCACATAAGGAAAAGTTAATCACTAAAATAAACAATGTCCTCAGCCTCACTTTTGCAACAGATGCAGAGGGACTTTTCATAAGTTGCTTTCATGAAAAAATCTTCAATGACCTCTTATTTGGTAGAGGCAGCTGAATATTAAAGTTTTGTCAGAATAAAGTGGATCTAACAGGTGCAGAAACAAATATGGCAAGATAAATTGCTTTCTAACTAAGCTAAGATAAATTACTAAGTTAAATAAGATAAATTTAATAAGTTGGTACAGTAAATAGCTAAGATAAACTGCTTTTTAAACATGATAGAATAAAAAGACTCAGTATCTAATGTGGCACACAGTTCAGTTTAATATGTATACATATATCACCTTGAGGTATCTTTCTTAAAATGCAGCTTCTGATTCGGTAGATCTTGGATGGAACTTCAAATTGTGTATTTCTAATTCCGTGACACCACTGGTGCCAGTTCTCAGATCATACTTTTAGTAACAAGATTCTAGACAACTATAGACTAAGAGCTCCTCTACTTGACTGAATCCTTGAGACCAGAGATACTGCCTTATTTATCTTTGCATTGCTGTTCTCTAAGGAAGTACCTGAATAAAAGTTTGCCCTGAAATATTTTCTTGTTACATGAATTAATGAATCAGATGCATGACAACTAGGGGCCTGGAGAACTGGTATTCTATACTGGTGGGTGAGGAAGAATTCTTTTGTTTTGAAAACCAAGTGACTGAATGATAGGATTTCTATTTTGTCTTAAAATCTAAAAGCCTTACTAAAATTTTTGCTCACATGAAGTCTGCCATATATCACATTAGCTACTTTGGCCAACAAAATATTACCTCCCAAATGCTTGAATAGATTCTTAATTGCTCTCAAGATAACAAATGTTATTCAAGTGAAAGAAATCTATATATTAAGTGTTACCAGTTATCCATCCTGGAAATAGAAAAACTTTAGTAATATTACTGTAATAAAACTGATTTTTGTTTGTTTGTTTGTTCGAGACGGAGTCTTGCTCTGTTACTCAGGCTAGAGTGCAGTGGCACATTCTCGGCTCACTGCAACCTCCGCCTCCCTGGTTCAAGCGATTCTCCTGCCTCAGCCTCCCGAGTAGCTGGGATTAGAGGCACCCGCCACCGTGCCCGGCTAATTTTTGTATTTTTAGTAGAGACGGCATTTCACATTCTTGGCCTGGGTGGCCTCGATCTCCTGACCTCATGATCCACCCACCTCGGCCTCCCAAAGTGCTGAGATTACAGGCGTGAGCCACTGCGTCCAGCCAACTGATTTTAAACTGTATGAAATCTTTTTGGGCCTACCCAACTATCTGTGAAATTTACCCTTGAGTAATTGAACAGATCGTCTCCTTAGACTAGTAGTTTTCAGTTGCTGGCTACATTTTAGAATTACCTGGGAAGCTTTTAAAAATCCCAGTGCCCAGGCTATACCAAAGAGGTGAGACCCAAGTATTTTTTAAAGCTCCGCAGATAATTCCATTGTGCACCCAAGGTTGAGAACCATTACTTGACTATTAGCTCTTTGAAATCTGAGTCAGTGTTCCTCTTATTTTTAACTTTTAACACTTAATACATGGTAGGTACTTCATAAATGTTTACTTAGTCAACAGATGAATTATGTTATAAGGAAGTATTATCTGAGGCAAAACAGGAGCATTCTTCAGTATAAAGGGACCATTTTTACTATGTTTATTAGCATCTTAAAATTTGAAAAGTTTGAATACCCTCTTAATGTTAATACTGAAAGTTGGTATTTGATATAGATAAACATTTTGGTGTTGAGATATTTTGTTGATGCAACTTGGATTTCATATCACTTTTTATCAAGATTTGATATAAATAGATTGTGATCAGAGGTGAGAAAACTGTGGCACAGGCATTTCACTGCCGTAATGGAAGTACTTAAAGGAATATTACAAAGAGATCTAAGGTGTTCTAGGATACATCAGTCGGAAAACAAAGATGGTTAATCTACACATTGCTGAGTTGTGGTATCAACCATGGTTTTGTTTTTTGTTTATTGTTTTCTTGAGACAGAGTCTCATTCTGTCACCCAGGCTGGAGTGCAGTGGCGCGATCTCAGCTCACTGCAACCTCTGCCTCCCAGGTTCAAGTGATTCTCTTGCCTCAATCTCCTGAGTAGCTGGGACTACAAGCGCGCTCCACCATGCTTGGCCAATTTTTGTACTTTTAGTAGAGATGGAGTTTTGCCATGTTGGCCAGGCTGTTCTCAAGCTCCTGACCTTACGTGATCCACCCGCCTCGGCCTCCCAAAGTGCTGGGATTACAAGCATGAGGCACTGCACCCAGCTGGTTTTTTTATATACCAGAAAGAATAGAGAGCTATTTATAAGAGTGAGTATTTAAGCTTTTCTGCTTTTTAAAATGAAGCACAGACAATTGAAGTTTTAACTTCGGTTTATGAAACCACTTTATAAGCACCTTTATTACAATAATCATTGATTTTTGAGGGGCTTTCCTCAGAACAAAATTATAACTATATCTGGGATCAAAGTTCTTTAGATGGGCTCTCAGTTATCTACAATATATGTTTTTAAAAATAGTTTGTTGCCATTAATTAATCATTGCACAGAAAAGTTCCCTTCATTTGGAGCTCTGAGCTCTGCATTTCTGTGATACCAGAATAAAACACAAACTGCAAAAAAAGGGAAAAAATCATTTTTTAGGTCTTGGATTTATTCTAAATAATCATCCTACATTTTGTGTCACTGATGAATTTGAGAATTGTGGGGACTGTATTGTACATCTCGGTATCAGCCTGCTATTTGTATTTCACAACAGTTATCGGCAATTAAATGATGAAATTCTATTTTTAAATTTTGACTCTGAATTGTAAAAACGTAATGAAACAATGTAATACCAATGCAAGTATATGATTATAATTTAATGAGCACTTAATTGCCCTTTTTAGCAAATAGCTAAAATGTATTATGGGTTGATAGAATTAGCAAGAATAGGAAAAGTCAGCAGATGGAGATCCTAGTTTCACTTTGTTATAAACTAGGTGTGTAATTTTGTAAATTATTTAAGCACATTGTACTTCAGTTGTCTCTTTAGAAAATAAAGAGGCAAATCTGCTAAAGACCCTTCTAGCTCCAAAATTTTATGACATGTAATTCTAATCTCTATAACTGTCATAGTAGTGCATTTTGAATGGCTGAAAAGAACTTCAGATAAGCCATTAATTATAAACTCTTTACGGTTTTCTTATGTTTTATTTACTTTCAAGAATTTGATACTTGCATCCTCATTTTCTATAATTAATAAAATAAGTACTCAAAATTTCAGTGCCTTTTGATCAAGAGTGAAACTGTTCCATGAATTGTGCTTAGAAATTTTCTTACTGACTGTTGAAAAGAATCTGTGTTTCCTCGTTGAATACAAAGTGTCCTAGGACTGGAATGTTTTGAGCAAGCAGGCAAGTTTTTCTGCACATGACTATACTATTGTTTTCTTTCAGGAAACCCTGATAGATTGGTGTGATGAAAAGGAACTTAATTTGATATTAACAACTGGAGGAACAGGATTTGCACCGCGAGATGTCACTCCAGAGGTGAGATAGTACATGCCTTTTCATATTCAAGGATTAAACTAATCATGGTTTTTTTAATCCTTTTTACTATATTTATATTATTTTTATAACTTTGCTAGGCATAACAAATGACTTGTAGTTCTAATAATGTGAAAATTTTGCTGTGGATGAATTGTGAAAAATGTTTCCTGACTTTTTTTCTTTGGGCTTAAACTAGAAGTGATACAATATGAGGAAGATTAAACTGGTCCAGAGGTGATCTGTCATTTTCTTGATGTCAGCCTAATTTCAGGCACATTTCCAAAGGAAGTGATAGCAGAATTCTGATGGTTAGCATGGCATCTGGTCTGATGTGCTTTGTCAATACAGTTCTTTTCTTGAGGTACCCTTTTCATTTGTCTAAAATTACAGTAAGATGACTGCAATAGAATATACTGATTTTACAGTACTTTTGTTGAAAAGGGATATATTTTCCACAATTCTAAATGTGAACAGCATTTAAATGCAGAATTTAATGAGCCCAAAAGTAGAATTAATATCTAGGCTTAAGACCACAGGAAGCATCTTCAACTATTTTATATATAGGAAGAAAAATTAGGGAAAGAATGAAGAATAAGCACTATTAACTAATATGGGGGGGGGTGTATTTTTTCTTTAAGGAAGCCATAAACCACAGATGTCACCTCAGAGCTATACATAAAATTACATCACCACTTGTGACATTGTTTCCTTTACCTCCCCAACCCCCCAAAAGTGTTTCTTGGATCAGTTTCAACTTAATATTTACTATGTCTTTCTATTTCAAATCAGTACACTATTGTATCTACTACCTTATTAACATTCCACAAGGTACTTTTGCTCTGCATCTATTAAATAATTACTGGCCTTCTTATAATAGCACAATGGTTTTCAAACTTTAGCCTGCATCAGAATCAATCAGAGGACTTATTAAAACACAAATTGCTTGACCCCCCACCCCTAGAGTTTCTGATTCAGTAAAGCTGCAATGGGTCTTGAGAATCTGTATTTCTAACAAGGCCCCAGGTGATGCAGATGTTGTCGTTGTTGTTGGACCATAGACCATATTTTCAAACTTTGAGAACTGCTGCTCTACTATATGAAAATGCAATTTTAAGAATTATTTTTTTTCTATTCCTCTATATAAAAACCGTGGTACATAAACTTTTGATATTATCATAATTAGGGTTTTAAATAAAATAGTTTTGGCTTTTAAAGCAATCAAAATCGAGTCGTATTGAGAGGTTAACTTCAACTGCATAAAGTCATCCTTACACAATTTATTTAGCTTCTGGCTTCTATAGTTAGTGGTTCTTTGGCAAAGTTTTACATTTCTTTTATGCTATGACTGACTGAAAAATTACAATTGGGAAGGAAGCCATCTCCTGCAGAGGTGTGCTTGTGTTTTGTTTCTTTGTAAGAACATTGACTACTTATGTTAACATATGGATTTTTGGAGTTTGGGTGCTGTCTTAAGTGTTTTAGTAAATCACTTTGCGTTTATGTATGCCTATTTTTTGTGTGATGGTTTGATATTTTCATATTTTTTCATAACAGAAAAATAGAAAAAATTTCACCAGAAAATTAATTCATAACCAAATAACAGTATTATTTTTAATTCCTTGGATAATTGATCGTGGGGAAATAATTTACATCACAAAATGTTTTGTATCCTACGGGGCTTTCAGTTAATACAAAATGCTAGGCTGAAAATTCAAACCTTTGAATTCTGGCTCTGCTACTTATCAACAAGGTGACCATAGATGGAGTGCTTTTACTCACACTTCTGATGCTAAATGTGGGTTTTTTTACTCGAACCAACCAGTTCTTCAACTCTCCAGATATCAAATGTCCTTCTTTTTATTTCAATTAAATTCTGACACTACCTACCAGGAATTAGTACTAGACTCTGCAGATTTAAGGGCTGTGTCCACAAGATCGCCTTCACGTCACATGCCAGTGGCAAGTACCAGATCCCCAGGCTAGTCAAAATTCTGTCCTACTTGACTACAAAGTCAGTTGGTTCCCAAACCGCGCCCCCCACCCCCCTCTGCATTTTCAGATTCACTAATTTGCTAGAATAGGTCCAAAAACTCCTGGAAACACTTTACTTATGCTTACCAGTTTACTATAAAGGATACAATTTAGGAATAGCCAAATGCAGGAGATGCACAGGGCAAGGTATAGGGGCAAGGAGGTTCCATCCCCTCTCAGTATTTAGCGCCCCTCCGGCACCTTGATGTGTTCATCACTCTGGAAGCTCTCTGAATCCCATTGTTCCAAGATATTTTATGGAGCTCAGTCTCCAACCTCACCCCTCAGTGAGTGGAACTGAAAATTCCAATGCTCATAATAACTTAGTCTTTCCAATGACCAGACCAGCCCCATCCTGAGGCTATCTAGGCACCCACCCTAAGTCGTCTCATTAGCATAAACTCAGATGTGATCTGAAGAGGTTTGGGCCTGGCATGGTGGCTCACACCTGTAATCCCAGCACTTTGAGAGGCCCAGGCGGGTGGATCAGTTGAGGCAAGGAGTTCAAGACAAGCCTGGCCAACAAAGTGAGACCATGTCTTTACTAAAAATACAAAGAATTAGCCGGGCATGGTGGCACACGCCTGTAATCCCAGCTACTTGGGTAGCTGAGGCATGAGAATCACTTGAACCTGAGAGTAGAGGTTTCGGCGAGCAGAGATCACAACATTGCACTCCAGCCTGGGTGACAGAGGGAGACCCTGTCTCAAAAAAAAAAAAGGCGGGGTGAGGGGGGTGCAGAGGTTTGTTAGGAATAACAAAAGGCACTCTGTACTCCTATCACTCAGGAAATTCCCAAGGGTTTTATGAGTTCTATAATAAGTCAGGAACCAAGAACAAAGACCAAATGTATTTTTATCTTATACCTTAATAGACTAGTCATTTAACCACTCTGTGCCTTAGTTTTCTATAAAGCGAGGGAAATAAAAGCACCTATTTACCAAGGTGGCTGTGACCGTTCAGTGAGAACTATTCCTGGTATTTTATGTAAGAGTTAATTTATAAGAGTTAATTTTTTTATTTGTTGCTATGTAACTTATGTAACTACCAAATGGACACATTTGATAGTTTTTCTTTTTTGCATGTAATACCAGATAGACAACTATAGCCTTTTACTTGTTTTGAAGTATGTCCATGAAGTCTTTAGAATCTTGTTAAATTATTTCTTAATTTTGATAGGGTAAGCTTCATATTTGATCTCTTCCATCTCTATATTATATAAATCAGAAATCTTGAATTTCTGCTATTCTAGTATCTAGGTTTTGTTTCTTTTCTTTTTTGGCACTACTAGTTGACAAGTGTCTGTTTCCATGGCATTGTATATTTCATTATTCAGAAATTGAGCAGTATTTTATTCTTAAAGTTTTTCAGTTATTTGAAAACTATTGAGGTGCTCTTATATTCATATATACCTATAGCAGCTACATAGTTAAAATTATATTAGAGGTTTCTTAAATGGATTTAAAATATACGTAAATATGTCTTCTCTAATATCTGTTTTTGAAAAGAAGCAATTTACCTGATTGTGACTAACTTGATCTTTAATAGGTTCACTTCATATTTTATATGTATATATAAATACATATGATATGAATATCTATGGCAAAAGTTTGTAGCAGTCGTGGGCTATTAATACTGATAAAATAAATAATAAATAAGCAAACATAAAATCAATATAGGCCCACTAAAAAGTAATTCTACTAATTTCCCTTTTACTTTACATCGTAGAGTAGTTGCAGTTCTTATAATATCTAACGTATAATATTGATGTGTCAGAAAGGAATTTAGAAATATAATCCTCTCGCTGAATTATATACTAATTTGTCTGTTTTGATAGTTGTATCTAAAGAGAAGAAGCTGTTTCTAGACACATTTACCTATATTATATACATCAGGATTGCCAGTATTTTTAAATGAGGTCAGAAGTTATTGGTAGAAAGCACAAATACTAATTTGATAAAAGTAAAACAATGTAAAACTTCTCCCTTAAAATCCTAATAATGCTTTATAGTTGATGATTGTCAGTAATTAGCTTAATCTGTAAAGCACAAAGGAAAATTGTTTGTGGATGTGTGTGTTGTAAGAAAAAAAATGAAGGATGAAAATGATGAATAGGATGAACGAAAAAAAACAATCCAAAGATTTTGTCAATGGGTATGAGCTCTAGATAAAATGAAAAATTTAATCAACAGATTTCTCTCCAGGTCTATTAAAAACGAGAATAGAATATCAAGTATAGTAAAGTTTATCTTCTTTATTATATATTTTATAAGAATAGGGCTATCAGAATTGATTTTCCTAAATTATGAATTTGTTTATATTTTTAGGCCCTGCGTCATAGAATATGGTTCATCTGATACTTGCATGCCTTCTAGCCTTCTCCCTGCCTCTAAATATGAGATGCTATCAAAACTTACATATGAAAGCATGATAATTCTCACTCATCAACTTTTTAGAATTTTGTCTTGATAATAAAAACTGGTTTTTAATAATAGATTGCTTGCTTTTTTTTTTTTTTTTTTTTTGAGACAGAGTCTCACTCTGTCACCTAGGCTGGAGTGCAGTGGCATGATCTCAGCTCACTGCAACCTCCACCTTCCAAGTTCAAGCAATTCCTGTGCCTCAGCCTCCTGAGTAGCTGGAATTACAGGCGTGCACCACCAAGCCCAGCTAATTTTTATATTTTTAGTAGAGACAGGGTTTCGCCACATTGGCCAGGATGGTCTCAAACTGCTGACCTCAAGTGATCTGCCTGCTTCGGCCTCCCAAAGTGCTGAGATTACAGGCATGAACCACCGTGCCTGGCCAGATTTCATTTTTTTCTGGTCCGATAAAGGTTGGATAATTCATTGGCACTAGTGAAATATTAGTAATTATAAAGTTCCACAGATTATGAAACTCATTTCTATACAAAGTATTTTCCCTTTATGTCCCATTATTACTTCAAAGCAATGTATGTCCAAAAAAGGTATTATTACATAAAGGATCTGTGTTTGATAATATAGTAAATTAGAAAATGTTAAACTGTTAAATATTTAAAAGGCACAAAATAACTTTCAGTACTTTTAGAGCACTAAGCTGTATTGAATTAAGGGTTGTATGCTAATATATTATTTTGATCATAAGTAAAAGAGTTGAGTAAAAGCCTAGCATACCTGTATGTCTCATCCACTTGGTCATTTGTGAAGCTTTTGTTTTTAATCCTCAATATGTGTTCAGTGCCATGCTTGGTACTGAAGTTAAAAAATGAATGAGACTTTCACAGGGGTAAGCAATGTAGCCCACAAGCCAAATCCAGCCTGTCACCTTTTTTTTGCATGTCCAGGGAGCTAAGAATATATTTTACATTTTTAAATGGCTGAAAAAATCAAAAGGAGAGTAATATTTGTGAGGTGAAAATTATTTGGAATTTGAATTTTAGGGTCTATAAATGAAGTTTTATTGGAACAAAGCTACACTTATTTATGTATTGTCTATGGCTAAAACAGCAGAGTTGAGAAGTTGTAAACAAGACCACATAGCCTATAAAGCCTGACGTATTTATCATCTGATGCTTTGCAAAAAAAGTTTGTCCACCCATGGCCTTTTGGATGACAACAAGTCATCTTTACTCACATTTTTTTATTTTCTCACTTTTACCTTTGGTTCTTTAGTAATCCGAATAATGTTAGGCTTCCTTCCTTATATTTTTAGTTTTAGATGGAGCAAAGAAAAAATGCTTTTTTGCCATATTGAAGTGTATTGCCCCATTGTCTCAATAGACAATATAGCATAATAAAAATAAAATATCCCTTATTCTAAATAATATATAGAATTCTGCACTTTAAAAATTAATACAATGAATTTGTTGTACATTAAGTAAAATCTCACTGTTAAAAATAATTTTAAACTGAGAAAAAATAATTTGAAACTGACATTCTTAGGAATGCCTCATAACAAAAGTATGCTGATATAATTGATGATTATACTCAAACAAAAGAAGAAATAGCAAAAATACCAGGAAACTGTAAATTTGACATAAGGAATGTTTATTTAAAAGAGTTCTTATAACTGTTTCATTATGGAAGTGAAGAGGCATCAGACAAAATGACCTCTTTCAAGAGGGAAAATACTACAAAATGGTACCAAAGAAACCTGACTTAGGAAAAGACTCTGAATTTTAGAAGATATATTCTGTTTATAGACTACTTTTAGGTTGCTTTGGGGCAGATTAATATCTAAGCTTTTCTACAAATTTTTTTCACTTAGGTTATTAGATTTTTTTCATGAAAATGTCAGTTTTCTAGTACAAATTAAAGAAAGTTACAAAAATTGTTTTATAATCAATTTGTTGAAATATATGTATTTCATAATTTTAAGTGTGTGTTTACTATAAGACAGGTATTATTTTATGTAGTCATTAGTCATTTTTCTTTCTTATATTGTAATGCTTCAAAAATAAGAACACTGTATAAGCCCTGGGAAGAAGAAAAAATTGACCTAAGTTACTAACAACATGTTAATGATTTTCAGTTTGTTACTCTTGTGAAAGAGAGTGAGAATTTACATTTAATAACTCACCTAAAAGTTAATATTGGCCATTTTCACAATCAGAAAACACTCTCCTACATTTTAACAGAAGCATAGCATAAAATACCATATTTAATCATTTGTTTTTGATAGAAAATTTGATTTTGTTTTGAGTAAAATAAAATACCTGTTATACATGGTAAGGCTAAAATTAATCATATTGAACTAGGATTTTGACTATCTTAAAATTGTTCTATGCAAATAGGATAATTTAACAATATTAAATTGCTTACAAAGCAGAATACTAGAAACCCTTATACCTGAAGTATTTAAAACTAAATTTAATAAAATGTTCCATCCCTCTATAGTCAGATTTGATGGTTATATTTGATGGCATTTTAAGGAGCTCATCCTAATTTTATGAAATAGTTCCCATGTCATATCTTTGTCTAAACACGTTGGCATGCAATATGGTATAGTGGAAAAAGCTTACACTATAGAGTCAGATTCCTAAATTTAAATATTAGTGCTACTACTTACTAACTATGAAACTTAAGGCAAGTTGACCTGTTCAAATCTTGTTTTCTCATGTGCTAAATTAGCTAATTTTTCTCATCTGCTAAATTAGCTGATGCCTACCTACATCTCAAAATTGTTGATTCTAATAATAAAAATAGTCAATAATAACAACTAACACTTACATATAGCAATTACTGTGTGCAAATAACTCTTTTAAGCATATGTTAACTCATTTATTCTTCAAAACAACCATATGAGGCCAGGTGTGGTGGCTCATGCCTGTAATCCCAGCCCTTTGGGAGGCCGAGGTGGGTGGATCACTTGAGGTCAGGATTTTGAGACCAGCCTGGCCAACATGGTGAAACCCATGTCTACTAAAATACAAAAAAATTAGCCAGGCATGTTGTTGCATGGCTGTGGTCCCAGCTACTCAGGAGGCCGAATCATGAGAATCACTTGAACCCAGGAGGCGGAAGTTGCAGTGAGCAAAGATGGGGCCACTGCATTCCAACCTGGGTGACAGAGTGAGACCCTGTTTTAAAAAATAAATAAATAAGATATGTATAAGGAAGGTACTATTTATTGTTATCTCTGCCTTAAAGATGGAGAAACTGTGACACAGATTGATTCATTGACTTGCCCAAGATTTTTCAAGTAGTAAATGGCAATAAATGCATGTAAAAGGATCTAACATAATGCCTGTAATCTTTGTAGATGCTCAGTATTTGTTCTTTTTCTTCCTCATTTAATTAACAGTACTACCTGTTATCTCTAATTAGATATGGTAGCTCCAAATACTTTTGCTACTAACCATTGTGCTTCTGATAGCTATTGTTAACTACAAACATAATTGGTGGATATGTCTTAAAAATAAGGACTTGTCTTGAAACAGCCAGATATGTGAAAAAATAACTTTTTAGTAATAGCCCACTTTATATCTGGGTTTTATAATTATTTTTGTATTGTCCACTGAAAGCAGAATTTTTTTTTTTTGTATCATAGGCACACTTAAGACCTTCCTGTTTGGTAAGAACAGCATTCATTGTCTTTGTTCAATGTAACAAATATTTATGAAGCACCTTGGGCTTTATCAAACCTAAAGCTAAAGTACATATACTCCTAAAATAGTCATATGACAATTCAAGACAGTTTAAACCTGGTACCAGAAATATTTAGCCAATTC
Source organism: Pan paniscus (assembly GCF_029289425.2). Classification (NCBI taxonomy): domain Eukaryota; kingdom Metazoa; phylum Chordata; class Mammalia; order Primates; family Hominidae; genus Pan; species Pan paniscus. Next base: position 67,937,762 of record NC_073264.2, read on the forward strand.
AGGCAAAAAGATTTATTCAAAGAGAAAGATTAAAAGAGAGCTTGAGTGAAATTTTTATAAAATTCAGGCTAAAATTGAATGGGATTCAGGTTTTGAAAAAGGAAGACCTTGATGGTAGGAGTAAAGAAGAAGGAAAATATATGAGCAAGGCACAGAGAAATACAAACATAAAATCTTGCTGGCTAAAACAGAGAATTCACTTTACGTAGAAGGATGGATACACTAGACCTACATTATTTTATTTCTTTCAGACTGGCTAGAGAGGTACCAAATACAGAAATGAGAGATTTACTGTATTAGTCTGTTCTCACATCGCTAATAAAAACGTACACAAGTCTGGGTAATTTGTAAAAGAAAGAGGCTTAATTGACTCACAGTTCAGCAGGGTGTGGTAGGCCTTAGGAAACTTATAATCATGGTGGAAGTTGAAGCAAACACATCCTTCTTCACATGGCGGCAGCAAGTAGAAGTACAGAGCAACAGGGGGAAAAGCCCCTTATAAAAACATCAGATCTCAGGAGAACTCACTATCATGAGAACCATGAGAAAAGCATGAGGGTAACTGCCCCATGATTAAATTATTAGTACCTCCCACCAAGTCCCTCCCATTACACATAGAGATTATGGGAATTACAATTCAAGACCAGATTTGGGTGGGGACACAGCGAAACCATATCACTGCCGTTATTCAGAGATTCCTTGGAAACGAGAATTCATGAGTCTCCTGTCAGCCAGTATAGACAGTAAAATCATGCTTTCAGGACTTTCTTAGACTCTTTTTTGAATCAGCATTTATTCGAATGCACATGAATACATTCCTCAGTAGGACTAACTTTATTCTCTTTGGAGGTTGTTTTTATGCCCTGGTTAAAAAAAAAAAAAGTTCTGATTTAATCTGCAAACCTAGTAACTATCCATTTATTTACTTATTAAATTTAAACTGCTGAGAGGCACACAATTCCAATTTTGTTGATTTGTTGTCTGGAAACCTTTTCAGTCAATATTTCCCTTAGAATCAAGAATCAAGACAATCAGGGAATATGTAATCATAGATTTTGTCAGTGCTATATCTTAATTAGCTTAGCATTTGTATAAAATTACAAACTTTATAATAGTGGAGAAATCATAGTATCTCAGAGTTTGAAGAGAACAAAGACCATCATGTTCAAAGCCCTAGCATGCCCTTTTCATCATTCCAGCCTGAACATTTCAACCATCACTTCTTCTATCGAAGAGTTCATTGTTTAGACAACTCTACTTGTTTGAAAGTCTAAATATATCAAACTGAAATCTGTGACCTTATAATTTCTACCCACTTGTCCTAATTTTGCTCTTGGCTGTGCTCAAAAGAAGGTTAATTCCTCCTCTGCATGACATTTCTGACATTTGAAAAGAAATGTTATGTTTCTCCTTAAGTCCACTTACTTATGGATTATTTTTGCATTTAATTTTTCTGCCAGGCACAGACTTACCCAGAACATACATCCTCTATTTTTTATGCATGAAAAAAGAAAAGCTCCGTAGTAAAATGGTGCCGGTATAAAAATTACAGGTACAAAATTAGACCATTTAGATAAATAATTAGAGCAATAACTGACTTTGCATTTAAGACTGTTAAGTTTTGAAATATGTCCCATCAATACCTAATTTATTGAGAGTTTTTAGCATGAAAGTTTGTTGAATTTTGTCAAAGGCCTTTTCTGCATGTATTGAGATAATCATGTGGTTTTTGTCTTTGGCTCTGTTTATATGCTGGATTACATTTATTGATTTGCGTATATTGAACCAGCCTTGCATCCCAGGGATGAAGCCCACTTGATCATGGTGGATAAGCTTTTTGATGTGCTGCTGGATTCGGTTTGCCAGTATTTTATTGAGGATTTTTGCATCAATGTTCATCAAGGGTATTGGTCTAAAATTCTCTTTTATGATTGTGTCTCTGCCCGGCTTTGGTATCAGAATGATGCTGGCCTCATAAAATGAGTTAGGCAGGATTCCCTCTTTTTCTATTGATTGGAATAGTTTCAGAAGGAATGGTACCAGTTCCTCCTTGTACCTCTGGTAGAATTCGGCTGTGAATCCATCTGGTCCTGGACTCTTTTTGGTTGGTAAGCTATTGATTATTGCCACAATTTCAGATCCTGTTATTGGTCTATTCAGAGATTCAACTTCTTCCTGGTTTAGTCTTGGGAGAGTGTATGTGTCAAGGAATTTATCCATTTCTTCTAGATTTTCTAGTTTATTTGCGTAGAGGTGTTTGTAGTATTCTCTGATGGTAGTTTGTATTTCTGTGGGATCGGTGGTGATATCCCCTTTATCATTTTTTATTGCGTCTATTTGATTCTTCTCTCTTTTTTTCTTTATTAGTCTTGCTAGCGGTCTATCAATTTTGTTGATCCTTTCAAAAAACCAGCTCCTGGATTCATTAATTTTTTGAAGGGTTTTTTGTGTCTCTATGTCCTTCAGTTCTGCTCTGATTTTAGTTATTTCTTGCCTTCTGCTAGCTTTTGAATGTGTTTGCTCTTGCTTTTCTAGTTCTTCTAATTGTGATGTTAGGGTGTCAATTTTGGATCTTCCCTGCTTTCTCTTGTGGGCATTTAGTGCTATAAATTTCCCTCTACACACTGCTTTGAATATTGATGGGACATATTTCAAAATAATAAGAGCTATCTATGACAAACCCACAGCCAATATCATACTGAATGGGCAAAAACTGGAAGCATTCCCTTTGAAAACTGGCACAAGACAGGGATGCCCTCTCTCACCACTCCTATTCAACATAGTGTTGGAAGTTCTGGCCAGGGCAATTAGGCAGGAGAAGGAAATAAAGGGTATTCAATTAGGAAAGAGGAAGTCAAATTGTCCGTGTCTGCAGATGACATGATTGTATATCTAGAAAACCCCATTGTCTCAGCCCAAAATCTCCTTAAGCTGATAAGCAACTTCAGCAAAGTCTCAGGATACAAAATCAATGTACAAAAATCACAAGCATTCCTATACACAAACAACAGACAGAGAGCCAAATCGTGAGTGAACTCCCATTCACAATGGCTTCAAAGATAATAAAATACCTAGGAATCCAACTTACAAGGGATGTGAAGGACCTCTTCAAGGAGAACTACAAACCGCTGCTCAAGGAAATAAAAGAGGATACAAACAAATGGAAGAACATTCCATGCTCATGGGTAGGAAGAATCAATATCGTGAAAATGGCCATACTGCCCAAGGTAATTTACAGATTCAATGCCATCCCCATCAAGCTACCAATGCCTTTCTTCACAGAATTGGAAAAAACTACTTTAAAGTTCATATGGAACCAAAAAAGAGCCCGCATCGCCAAGTCAATCCTAAGCCAAAAGAACAAAGCTGGAGGCATCACACTACCTGACTTCAAACTATACTACAAGGCTACAGTAACCAAAACAGCATGGTACTGGTACCAAAACAGAGATATAGATCAATGGAACAGAACAGAGCCCTCAGAAATAACACCGCATATCTACAACTATCTGATCTTTGACAAACCTGAGAAAAACAAGCAATGGGGAAAGGATTCCCTATTTAATAAATGGTGCTGGGAAAACTGGCTAGCCATATGGAGAAAGCTGAAACTGGATCCCTTCCTTACACCTGATACAAAAATCAATTCAAGATGGATTCAAGACTTAAACGTTAGACCTAAAACCATAAAAACCCTAGAAGAAAACCTAGGCAATACCATTCAGGACATAGGCATGGGCAAGGACTTCATGTCTAAAACACCAAAAGCAATGGCAACAAAAGCCAAAATTGACAAATGGGATCTAATTAAAGTAAAGAGCTTCTGCACAGCAGAAGAAACTACCATCAGAGTGAACAGGCAACCTACAAAATGGGAGAAAATTTTCGCAACCTACTCATCTGACAAAGGGCTAATATCCAGAATCTGCAATGAACTCAAACAAATTTACAAGAAAAAAACAAACAACCCCATCAAAAAGTGGGCGAAAGACATGAACAGACACTTCTCAAAAGAAGACATTTATGCAGCCAAAAAACACATGAAAAAATGCTCACCATCACTGGCCATCAGAGAAATGCAAATCAAAACCACAATGAGATACCATCTCACACCAGTTAGAATGGCAGTCATTAAAAAGTCAGGAAACAACAGGTGCTGGAGAGGATGTGGAGAAACAGGAACACTTTTACACTGTTGGTGGGACTGTAAACTAGTTCAACCATTGTGGAAGTCAGTGTGGCGATTCCTCAGGGATCTAGAACTACAAATACCATTTGACCCAGCCATCCCATTACTGGGTATATACCCAAAGGACTATAAATCATGCTGCTATAAAGACACATGCACACGTATGTTTATTGCGGCATTATTCACAATAACAAAGACTTGGAACCAACCCAAATGTCCAACAATGATAGACTGGATTAAGAAAATGTGGCACATATACACCATGGAATACTATGCAGCCATAAAAAATGATGAGTTCATGTCCTTTGTAGGGACATGGATGAAATTGGAAACCATCATTCTCAGTTAACTATCGCAAGAACAAAAAACCAAACACCACATATTCTCACTCATAGGTGGGAATTGAATAATGAGATCACATGGACACAGGAAGGGGAACATCACACTCTGGGGACTGTTGGGGGATGGGGGGAGGGGGGAGGGATAGCATTGGGAGATATACCTAATGCTAGATGACGAGTTAGTGGGTGCAGCACACCAGCATGGCACATGTATACTGCACAATGTGCACATGCACCCTAAAACTTAAAGTATAATAATAAAAAAAAAAATAAATAAAAATAAATAAATAAATAAATAAATAAATAAAAAGACTGTTAAGTTGAAAGGGTCCTGTTCCACACAGTAGCACTAAAGAGGGAAGAGTACATTGTTCCTTGAGGTCAGAATTTTTGCAATTTTGAGAATAAGGCAAAAACAAAAATTTCCTATATGAAGAACCCACAAATAAAAATTATATATTCAATTTCCTTTAAATATATATCCTAATTGTATACCTACTCTATGTCAGAATATGTGCTCAGCTTTTATGGGGCCCTATGGATACGAGAGATCATATGTTAAATAAACATACAAGCAAGTGTAGATGCAAGTGATGGTAAGTTCTGTTTCTAATTACAGTTCTAACTAGAAAAATAGTGTTGCCCATATAACCTTTTATGGAGTAGCATAACATACTGCTTAATTCTGCTCTGTAATGGGGCATAAAATTAATAATAGCAAAAATAACATAGTGGTTAAGAGCACAGACTATTTGGGTTTGAATCTTAGATCCACCTGTTATTAGTGTGCAACCCCATGCAATTTACTTAACTTTAAAAACCTGTTTTCTTATGTGTAAAATGATAGTAAGAGTACTTGCCTCATAGGGTACTTATGTTATGTAAATAATATAAGCAAGGCACTAAAAACAATATTTCCTTGCTATAGAAATCTTTGCTATTATTATCTACAATATGTTTAGAAAGAGCTTTAGCTTTAAAAATAAGTAGATGATGGTTGAATAAATATTATAAGAATTATTCTCTGAAAGAAAAATCGAACAAGATAGAACTTAAAGTACACAATAGTATAGTTGCAGAAAAGGAAAAAGAAATATCAAAGAAGACATGTTAAATCCTTGTTTTAGCTTGAATTTATCAGTGATTATATCTTGAAATCACCTTTCCAGTTCACCCTTCCAAATCTACTCTTGTAAAATGAAAAGAGGCTAGCATACCAGAATACTTTGGTTTTGCAAAATATGTGCTAAGAAATTAACAACAAAATATAAATAAATATTTTGCAGATATATTAGTAAAATGCTAAAAGTATATTTATCTAGAGACATAGTCTAAGGAATGAAGATTTCAGGATATTCCTTTCTTTACTACTGTCTGGAATCAGGAATATGGATTTCTCTCTCTGTGTATTAGGTATCCATCTATGAAATGGACTTACTGTTGCCTTTCACATAAAATGTAATAAGATGACAACAAATGAGTACTTTATATCTGTCAAGTACTATGAACTTCTCAGAATAATATCACTGGATTAGAAGGGCAGAATATTTGTAACTTTGTTGTTACTGCCTGCCATAAAAGGCATCTGATAGGGATTCAGAAAGTAGATTGAGGCAACAAAGTAAACAATTTGAATAATTCTAATAATTTTACCAGTATTATTTTCTTATATTGAAACTTGGAACTGCTACTAAAATATGAAGGACAAATGTCCACTGGAGGTAGTAACCATTTTAGATATTTATTAATGGCACATAGATGAGAATTAGCAGAAAGGATCCAAGTTCCTTCAAAAGATGCTGAGAAGAAAGAAGCAGTAAACCTCTCTTGTATGTACAGTTTGAAAATGATGGTTGTCAGTTTCACTGAATGAACGAGACCGAAGGCCAAAGGCAACAATGTGGAAGAAGCAGTCCATCATGCTGGAAGGACTAATTGGTATACAAAGAAATAAATTATACTTCTCTATGAAGAATGAAGATAACATTATAGCCATGAGTGCCACTGGGATAATTTAAGTGTCTTACCCCTCAGCTTCTTCACTCCTTTCTATAGGTTGTATTGCAGCAAATGACATAATATCCTTACGTGGAATAATCCTCAGGCTAAACCTTTATGGAAAGAAAAGCTAGGTCAGTTTTGATTAGGAGGTGCTTCTGAATGCAGTTTTACAAAATTTTTTAAATACTCTTTTTTTTACAAAATGGAGGTATTTGAACCAGAGAGAATATAATTGTTAGTTTTGAATATTGTATAACTATAATGGAGTCTTATTATAATGTGTCAATTGTCTGCTGTGATTCAAGATTACATTGTATAGGCAAACCCATTATAATGAGGTCACTTTAATAACCCCATTGATGAGATTCAACAGAAATTCATATCATGCTAATTTCTGACTATTGTTAGGGTATGTATTTAGAGTTTAGTTAATTGTGTGATACTTTGATATAAGTTCCATTTATGGGCCCTATTTACTTCCTCTTTCATTCTCTCCCATTTTGCCATTTTCAAGACTTACTGGTATTGTACTTTGTCCTTTGAGATGGCGCTGCTCTGCGGGGTAGATAGATGAATGAATATCACCCTCTTTAATAAATAATATTTAGAGGAATGAGAGGTTACTTGTATATAATATTGAAAGCAGGCCAGTTGTGGTAGCTCATGCCTGTAATCCCAGCACTTTGGGAGGTCAAGGTGAGCAGATCACCTGAGGTCAGGAGTTCGAGACCAGCCTGGCCAACATGGTGAAACCCCGTCTCTACTAAAAATAGAAAAAATAGCCAGGCATGATGACATGCCCCTGTAATCCCATCTACTCAGGAGGCTGAGGCAGGAGAATCATTTGTACCCAGTAGGTGGAGGTTGCAATGAGCCAAGATTGCACCACTGCACTCCAGCCTGGGTAACAGAGCCAGACACTGTCTCAAAAATAAAATAAAAAATAAAACTAATAATAATATTGAAAGCAAATCCTAGTATAAGTATACATTCCCCCAAACATTTACCATGGACAATAGTAGCAGCAATATTAACAGTAAATTCTAGTCCATCTTTGCTCAAATTTTAGTTATTGCTCTTTGCCTTCTAAATATAAAATACTATAGGACAGGGGTCAGCAAACCTATTTAAAAGGGCCAGATGGTAAATTTTTTAGATTTTGTAGGCATATGGTCTCTGTCAAAACTACCCAACTCTGCCAGACCGGTAGCACAGAGGCAGCCACAGATGATATAAATGAATGAGCCTGGCTGTGCTCTAATAAAACTTTATTATGGCCACTGAATTTGGATTTCATATATTTCTACGTGTCATGAAATATTATTCTTCTTTTGATTATCTCTTGAATCATTAAAAAATACAAAGATCACTTATAGAGTGCAGGCCATACAAAAAAAAAAAAAAAAAAACAGGAAATGGGCAGGATTTGGCCCTTGGGCTGTAGTTTGCCGACCCCTGTTTTAGAACATTCCTATTCTATAGTACACTAGCGTCTGCTCTGTTAATCTTAAAGCTCATAGTATGTGAGCTTTCAGAAGAATGCTCTGAAAAATTGAGATTGAGAGAGGAAGCCCCATAAGAAGTTAATGCTTCATGGACTCAAATATGTACTTAAAGCCTACTAGATAGATATAGATATAGATATAGATATAGATATAGGTATAGATATAGGTATAGATATAGATATATACATGCCAGGCACTGTTTAAGATGTTGAGATAGAGCAATGAGTTAAGAAGTCAAAAGTCCCTACCTTTATGGAATTTACATTTTAGTGAGAGGATACAAGCTATTAAAAAACAAGTAAACTCTATAGAACTGGAGATGGTAAGCGCTATGTTTAAAAATTAACCAGGGAGGGAGGATAGGTAGCCCAGGTAGGAAAGAGGGTTATAATTTTAAATAGGGTCATCCATTAAGGAAGGCCTCATTGATAAGATGACATTTGAACAAAGACCTAAAGGAGGAGAGAGAGGAAGCCATGGATCATGTGGAACCTGTATGCCACCCTTAGTGTAACAGAGTAGAGGCATGGCATGAACTGACATATTTTAATGGGAAAACAAGTTAGGAGACTATTAAAATAATCCAGGTGGAAAATGACAGTGGCTTAGACCAATGATAGAGGTGGAGGTAGTGAGAAGTAGATTACTGATATATTTTGAAGGGAGAGGTAAACAGATGGAATAAGATAAAGAGAGAAGTCAGGTATAAGACCCAAGATTTGCCTTGGGAATTAGAAGAATGTAGTTTCCATTTACTGAAATGGAGAAGACTATGGGAAAAGTAGGTTTGAGGGGGAAGATCAGGAATTTTACTTTGGTTATGGAAACCTGAACTTCCTTTAGATATCCAAGTGGAGATATTGAATTGCAATTACATATTAAGTATATGAGGCCGGGCATGGTGACTCACACCTGTAATCCCAGCACTTTGGGAGGTTGAGGTGGGCGGATCACATAAAGTCAGGAGTTCAAGACCAGCCTGGACAACCAGGTGAAACCCTGTCTCTAGTAAAAAAGAAAAGAAAAGAAAAGAAAAAAGCCAGACCTGGTGGTGCACGCCTGTAATCCCAGCTACTCGGGAGGCTGAGGCAGGAGAATTGCTTGAACCCAAGAGGCAAGGTTTGCAGTGAGCTGAGATTGCACCACTGCACTCCAGCCTGGGTGACAGAGTAAGACTCCTTCCCCCCGCCCCCACCCCACCCCCCCCCCGCCCCGCCCAAAAAAAGTAGATATTAGGTATGTGTATCTAGACTTCAGTAGGAAAATCTGGGCTAGAAATATTATTTTTGGAGTCATCAACATATAAATGGAATTAAAATCCATGACAATTGATGAGATCACCAAGATATTTACTGGTATTACTATTTGTTGATTGATATTACTGCCCCTGATTCTTCTCATCCACTTTCAAAGAGGTAGGTAGTTTCTAGTAATCTGTCCCCTCTGCTCATTCACAAAGAGTGGAAGGGATCCCACTGAATTAGAAACCCGACCTACACAGGAAGTACCATTAGTTGACCATCTTCCCATTTTGCCGTGGTGTAAACATATGAGTGAATTTTTCCAAGTACCTCCTTGCTGGAAACTGTTTGCACTGGAGGTAAGTGTGAAAGGGAGGTTGTGGGGAATGATGGGGTGAGGGCTGCCTAAACTTTTCCCATAACTCAGAAATGGTTTCATTCTGAGGAAGGGAGAAGGTTCAGGCTGGTTCTTATTTCCCTGAACCAGTTTGTACAGCCCTAAATTTGACCTGCTTTCCTCAAACTGGGAGTCAGAAATCCCTTTTCTCTTCTGTTTTTCTGCTGCAGAAATTCCCAACATTCCCATTTTGTGGGCTCCAGAAAGGGGTAAGCGAAGACTTCAATCCCAGCCAATCATTTTCAGATTAATAATTTTTAGTGTTTTGGTTTCTTTTATCATCATAAAAAATGCTTGGATCCATTTTTCACATCTGTTTAATTTCCTTGTGGATTGTTATGTATCTATGTTCTAGGGTCATTCTGTATCCCTGGGCAATAGAGTTCAGATCCATCTGCTATTTCCATTTGTGTGCTGTTCTCTTGTGGATTCTCATTTGCAGTTTATTGATTACTGTATCCTAGATGGAAGACACCCAATTCAGGGGACTGCCTCACTCTCAATCTCATCTTTTCCTGAATGGTGTTTTATTCCTCTGCTGAGAGCTTGCTATTACACTACCCAACTGCTTCTGATGATCCGTCATTGTTTCTCTACTGTTCTGTCTTCCTGCTTGATTGCCTTTGGTTTTTGTCTCTCCTTTTTGCCTCACTTCACTCATCTGCTGAATGATTTGCATTCTTCACTCACTGGTGCTTTGTCCATCAGCAAATGGCCTGGTACTGCCATATCCATCTGCTATTTTAGCATTTTAGATTGCCCAGCATTATCTATCTGCTCCCCTACAATTCCCCTATACTGTGGCCTAACAAGTGCTATGCCATCTGCCTGCCTGATCTTGCCCTGCCCAATCTATGCCTGTAACACTGTAAGTAGGTGAGATTGTTTAGCATTTCTGCTATCATCTACACTTGCCTTGTGCCACTGAGTTAGACTGCTGACTGAGTTTGCTCGACTGTTGCCTCCTCTACCTATTTGCTACCTGTGGCTGCCCCATTAATTTATTTGAGATATTGAAATCATCTCCTTTGTACTTGCAACTTGCTGATTGGCCTGTGTTGCCTCCTTTACAGTTTGCTGCATTTAAAAAGTCACTGGCATTGCTCCTCTGTTGTCTTGTAACCCTGATCATATTTTATTTCCAATGAAAGTTTTGCCTACATATCGTCCAAACATCTTAGAAATAGGAAAATGCTTTGCTATCTAACAGCCCAGTCCAGTTTGCTCCTAAACTGACTTTTTAAACTACCACCTGTCCTTTCTGCTTTTTTATACAGCTCCATATTCTTCTCTTTATGTAAGAATATATTTTTTTATAAATCATCATCTTTGCTTAAGTTTTCCTTTCACATCATATATTATGTACATTTATTTCTTGTGTATGGGATCTTTTAATAATTTTCCATATACTAAAATTATTTCTTAATTTATTATTCCTAAATTTTCCAGGGTTTTATAAGGATAAGTTACTCCTATTAATTTTATCCTTTTTAATAAGACCAGAAGATTTTTTTGCAACTTTAAAAGCATCATCTCTAAAAATAAATTTAATTATCTTGTAATTCTTTGTAGTTTAGATTAAAGTAGCTTTCTGCTCTGCTCTATTTTTTCCTTTGAGAATATCATTTCTCAGCTTCCTCATAGTTTACGTAATACCAGTTCTTTAGAGATCCTTTAGATGTATTTATCTTCCTTCCTTTTAAACTCTTTTCTTGTATGTTGGGTAAACCTTTGAAATTGATATTTTCTCATTATTGTATTTGCAAAGTACTTGGCATCTAAAAATAACTTGCAACATAACATTATCTGCACTGTAAAACTTACAGTCTTATTTGTTTATATTTAAATGAAAGCTCAAATACAAGAACCAAAGAATAATTTTGGTGAAATTTGCAAGAGTCTAAGGAGGAGATGTAAAGTGGGGTGTGTATGTGTGCATGCATATGTGTATATAGAGATTTGAAGTGTTTTATGTGTGTATCTACAATGTCATTGTGCTCGAAGTGTGGAAAATGCTGAGTATCCATATTAAATTTTATTTTTACAAAAAAATCTAAAGAGGTGATAGATTTAGGGATACGGAAAAAGTATGGATGGGTTTTTATTTTCTTTTAATAATATAGATAAAATTTGTCAGTGTGAAGAAAAAGGATGCTCTAGGGAAGTTAAAATCATTTCAGTAGCTTTTTAAAATTTTGGTAAAATATAAACATAAAATTTACCATTTTAACCAATTTTAAGTGTACAATTCAGTGATATTAGCACATTCACAGTTTTGTGCAACCGTCACCACTGTTTCTAGAACTTTTATCATCCCATTTAGAAACTCTGTACCCATTAAACAAAAACTCCCCATTCCTCCCTCCCCCAACCCCTGGTAAACTATAATCTACTTTCTGTCTTTATAAATTTGCCTATTCTAGATACCTCATATAAGTGGAATCATACCAGTTTTGTCTTTCAGTGTCTAGCTTATTTCACTTAGCAAAATGTTTTCAGGGTTCATTTATATTATATCATGTATTAGAATTTCATCCCTTTTTAACTCTGACTAATATTCCATTGTATGTATATACCACAACTTTTTTATCAGTTCACCTGTTGGTGGACACTGGGTTGTTTTCAGCTTTTAGCTTTTACAAATAATGCTCCTACAAACATTGGCATGCAAGTATCTGTTTTTCTTTTGGTTATATAACTAGAAATGGATTCAATAGCATTTAATACTTTTGTCCAAGAAGAAATTAAATTAATAGCAAAGAGATCAGGGAAACCACATAATTAATATGAAAGATTAATAAGTCCAAGATTTGATATTAGGAGCAGAAGAAATTATAAACTTTTAGAAAGGCTACAGAAGGCCAAATGATAAAATTTAGAAGACTATTCTATGAATAAAAGGGATAATGAAGTTAAAATGACACAGATCTTGGATGATTGTAAGATAACAAAAATGATTCTGAAGAAAGTTAAATTTTAAATAAATAACCAACTTAAGGACAGTATCATGGCACATCTTTGAAATGGAATAATGTGGGCTTTTATAGAGGAGAGAGGTAGGCATTTGAAAGGCAAGGTTTAAATGAAGATGACTAAGATGAGGGAACCAGGTCATGTTTAGAGGAACCAGCAATGGGAACAGGAATTCATTTCAATCCAGAGATCCTTCATCCTGTATACTCAGCCTTCTACCACTCATAGACATTTTTCTAAAAAGATTGCTAGGCTCGAACCCCAGAGATTCTGATTCAGTAGGTTTGGAATTTGGTTTAGGTAATGTGCACATACATGCCTCTGTGTGTGTGTGTGTGTGTGTGTGTGTGTCTGTGTGCGTGCGCACACGTGAACGTGTGTCTGTGTGTGTGTTTTAATCCACTGATGAAACACAATATGAGTTAAATTGAACTCTGTACCGTAGTGGCCTAGACCTTATAAGAATTTAAAAAGTTAAAGAGAATTGACCCTTGTCTTCAAGCAGTTTAAAACTGCAGTAGTTAAAAAATGATGGACTTAGGAAAGCAGTTTAAAACTGCAGTAGTTAAAATAATGATGGGCTTAGGAAAGAAGACTTCCAATCTGTTAGGTGATAAGTTCTCATTTGTTAATTCAACAATTTTAGGGGGGGTGATTTTTATACACTCTATCCATCCCTTCTCAATTGAGGTTCCCCATCTAAACTATCAAACACAGAAAATTGTTTGACTGTCTTCTCAATTCTCCTAAGGGTGGCACACCAGCTAGTACCATTCTATATGTGTTAGAGATAAGTTAATTCACTAGATACAAAAATTCTCTTAGAACCTTTTAAGAAAGGTTGGGTAATCTGTAGTCTGCTAGGAATATGTGACACAAAGACATAAAACGTGGCTCTTAAGGTGCTCACATTCCAAGAGAGGGGAAAAGACATTTAACAAAAAAAATGCATTTCTAATATCAACCACACAATTTTGTTCTTTTCATCTAATGGTTTGAGGAAAATGTTCAAAGTCACAGTGGCTGTATATAAGAAAATCCTTTCACCTCTTCTAAGCATTATTTATTCAGGAAGAAGAATGTAATAAGAATGATAAAGTCTGTATTACAACTTATCACAGCTGAAGGATGCTGGCAGTAACTTAAATGTCGATAGGAATCTCTTTAATTTTAAAGCCTAGAGCATTCAGTGACAGGTTAGTGATTTCATTGGTAGCTATTAATAAATAACAGTAACTAAAACTAGGCTTATTAGTTTCATAGTAAAGAGTAGAAAATGGGTATAGGTGAGTAGATAACTAATGTCCAATAGGCTGTTCTTGAATGTAATTGCAAGCACAGTGAGAGATTTTTGCCCCCGAAGTACAACTCTTATACCAATAATGAAAATGTTCAGGAATTTAATTTATTCTCACTATCAATTAAAACTCACTAAAATTCCTGCTGTCAGAAGGTTTAGTCATATTCATTAGTTTTTCTTATGGATTTGATTATTTCTGAACTATAAATTTATTTGTCCTCCCTATACTGATTTGTGCATTTAAACTTGAGAGCAGTTAGCTTTCATTCCTATTACTCAGTACTTCACACTGATTCCTTTAGGATAAACTTTGCTAACACATTTTTCCTTCTTCCTTCCAATTTCTTACCAAACTTTATTTTAACAGCACAGCTATGGAAAGATCAAGGTTGTCATGTTGAGAAAAGCATAACAATAGAAATTACGACCAGATTTAGCTTGTTTTCTTAGCAATAATGAACAATTTTAAAAGATTTTGCTTTGCCTGCATTCATTCTGAAAAACATTTTAAAGCAGAAAAAGCAGATTATGCCGATATTTTAATAAGGTGGAATAAAGGAAAATATAAGAGTAACATAATTTTATTAAACTCATTTTATTAATAATAAATATACTTTTTCTTATCTTATGATCTCTGAACTATTTTATTTTGAGGAAGCTGAATTTAAAATAGAGTGCTATAACGTGTTTCCTTTGTGTGAAAGTTAATCTGAGAAGGCAAAAGGTCTATCTCATTCTTACTAGGCTTCAAGTCCTTTATATCTAATAACAAGAAAATTCTCTAAATTAGGCAACTACTCCCTAACAAATCATCTATTTTTTCTTTTAGTTTTTTATTTTCTCCACTGAATGAGAGCAGAATGTATTCAAGACCTTGCAAAGGATATGGCTGAAGATGTAGCTTCCTTATATAAACATTTTGTGGAGGTTTCCATAAAATGAAGTGAAACTTTTGTGAAGTTTCACTTTTTTTATTTTGAATATAGATAATAACAGTAGCAGGCACTAATAATCAGTCTCCTAGTTTCTTAATCTCTCTTCTCCCCCCATTTGCCCTCCTACCATCAAATACTTCACTGTTGCTGGCAGAAACTAACTCATGGCACAAGAGATCAGGTGGGTGAGAAAGAGATCACTGGGGGAAAGTAAATTGCCCCAGAAAGACTGTTTGGTGCAAAGATCCTTTTTTCACATGTAACAATCTTTAATTTTATGAACATCAAAATCAATACCTGAAAAGTGCACTAGTTAGAT
Organism: Pan paniscus; assembly: GCF_029289425.2. NCBI lineage: Eukaryota > Metazoa > Chordata > Mammalia > Primates > Hominidae > Pan > Pan paniscus. Next base: position 67,952,963 of record NC_073264.2, read on the forward strand.
ATTTGGAATTTTTCAAATACAAACCACCACCAGACTTAGAATGCTTTTTAGATTTCTTATAATATTTAGTACTTATGAAGAAATTTAGTGTTTTTTACTTATATCAGCAACACAAAAACTGCTCAAATTTGATTCCTCAGATATTCAGGAATCAAATTTTCTTTGGTTTATTCATAGCCGTAGTAGTACATGTATATTTGCATTGTAATCAAAGGTGGTAATCGCCCTACAGAGATCTTAAGCAGAGGTCCTCAAAGAAAATACTGTATCTCTTATAAGTTAAATTATTTTCTCATCCAATGCTTTCTGATCAAAATTAAGATAGACTCTGTCAGAGGGATAAAATATGAAGTCTGTTTAGATATCCTGCTTCTCATGAAGGTTAGTAACTACATGGTAAGGCTAAAGGCCATCTGTAGAAAGCTTCTCTTTTACCAACAAGAAAACTGGTTTTCAAATTTCTCGTTACTTTCTCGTTAGTGTTAAGATATTAGGAGCACACCATTTTGCATATGATATGTGTTCAACTACAGCATAAAATGACCTTTTTATTGTGAAATGGGTATTCAGTCCATATTGTAATATAAAAATATATGGTCATTTAGGAGAAGGAAAAGATGACGTTCATCTTTTTAATAATAGAGTTTTAAAATAACTCCTTTTTTACTGAACATGGAAATAATACATGCTTTTTGCAAGAAAAAAAGAATTTGGGGAAAATATAGCAAAGCAAAATGAAGTTAATAAAAACACCAATAATCTGAACCCACAATTATTACCTAAGACTAATTCATTAATTTGCCCAACTGGGAGCACACCATATATACTGGTTTATATCTTGGTTTTCTTAGTAATATCATCCCAATTATTATAATAATTACTAAAATGTATAGTACACTTACTGTATGCCATGTATTTTTATAAGTACTTTGTATATTATATCTAATTTAATCCACACAAGCCTACAAAATAGGTAGGTACCACTTTACAGATAAGAAAATTATATTTAGAAAGATTAAATGATTAAATAAATTGACCTGGATGTAGCAAAAGATGATAGAACTAGAATTTGAACTAGGTAGTCTTTACTCCAGATCCCTTGCTCTTAGCCACTCTCCTTTTCATATAATGTAAGCTTTCCTTCATTTAATAACTGTTCTACAAAAAATTGGGATTTGTCAATCACTGAAAAATACTTAAAAACTATGAGTAATTTAATTTCCCTATCATTAAACATTTAGGTTCTTTCCTATTTCCTATCACATTCTCTTTGTATAAATTATTATGTATACTTCTAATGATCACTTTAGAAATATTTCCTAAAATACAATAACTCACTCAAAATTGTGAAGTCTCATATTACATATTGCTAAATTACCCTCTTAGAATATGTACAAGTTTATATATTTGTACTATCAGTTTATGAGATTGTATTTCCATTAATCATTGTTAACCTTACCAATCTGGTAGGTGAAAAATTGTATTTTTATTGGCATATTGTAGAATATTAATCATTTTTAATCTTACCAATCTGGTAGGTGAAAAATTGTATTTTTATTGGCATATTGTAGAGTAATTTAAACACTGTTCTTGAATTTATTCAGTTTTGTTTCTCCTTTTATAAACTGCCCAGGTTTTCTGTTTTGTTTTGTTTTTGGCTCAGTAGCTGTTCTTAAATACTGATTGTAACCACAAAGAGGAGTGAAAAGAATTGGTTGTCAAGAAATAATTTTGGTAAGGTCAAATTTATGTTTTGGCTGTATCATTTTGACATATAAACCATTCATTTTCTCATTTCTCAAACTCCGTTAACATACCAGTACTCAATTATTTTATCACTCATGCTCTTAACAACACAGATCAAGCCAAAAATTGTATCCTGAATCAAAGGCATTAAGTTAATAAAATACAAACACATTTCTTCCTAATAAGTTAGTTTTTCCCTTTGTGAGATTTTTTCATGGCTGATGCATGATAGTTTATGTTCTAACTATCCTTTTCTTATGTAATGTTCACTGTTAAATAATTTACAGATAGAAACTTATTGAACTTCAGTAATGTAGAATTAATGGTCTATTCATAGATATAAGCCCTGGAAAATAATGTATAATTTGGACGTTTAATACACTTAGCTACTATTAGCAGTCATTTTAAAAAATACCAAATATAAACTCTTACACAATTATTTTGCTTGGCAAACTCATTTTTCTATATAGGAATTCCAAAGGAGACATTATTCTAGCATGCAATTAATATGAATTATATTTGATTATCTAGATATTGAAACCATTTTATAAACTTCTTTGACATGTAGAGCTCAACTTCCTCTTAAGCATTCAAGAGAACCTATTTTTTTTTAGTTGCCCATAATATGCAAACCATTTCAGAACCCAGAGATTTTTGGTGAGTGAATTAACATGTGGTTTGTATTTTTACATGGAAACTATATGTATAAATGGTTTTCAACCAGGGTAAATTTTGGTTCCCCAGGGACATTTGCAATGCCTGGTGACATTTTTGGTTGTTACAATTGGAGGGTACCTAGTGATATCAGGTGGGTAGAGCCCAGGAATGCTGCTAAACATCCTGTAGTGCATGGGACAGTCCCTGCAACAAAGAATTATCTGACCCAAAATGTTAATGCAGAGATTGGAAAAACCCTCATGACATAATATCATTGAGTACGCACTAACTGCCAGGTTGTGCTGGAGGCTGCGGGTACATGGGTAGAAAGTTATGATCTTACTGGTTAGGAAAGTTACATTTCATTGTGAAACAGAAAGATCTAGATTTTTTAAATGATAATTTAAATGATAATGAGATTTTAAAAATGATATTATATTAACATATAATAATGTAATATAATTGTTATGTTAATATAATCACATTTTGTTATAAGAATATATAATTATTGTGCTGTGGTAATTTTATGTGTAATAAATATATGACATATTTAGGAACAAAAATTCTGCCTGAGGGACTTACTTAGTTTTGGGAAACTTTCAAAGAAGTGACAAGTGATACTGGCACTGTTTTTGTTGTTGTTGTTTTTATTCCTTACCTTTTATTTAATTTACAAAAAAAAAACCCACAAATAGTAAGTTACACCATAATGGATTTTCAAAAACTGAACATATCTATATAACCATCCAGATCAAGAAACCAGAATATTATCAGTGTCCCAGAAAATGGCCCTTGTTCCCCCTTACAGTCACAGCTCAATCCTCAAGTGTAACTACAACTTTGACTTTTAGCACTACAGATTACTTTTTTTTTTTTCAAAGACAGGAGCTCCCTCTGTCACCCAGACTGGAGTTAGAATTACTTTTGTGTTTTACCGAACTTTGTATAAGTGGAACCATATAATATGTAATCTTTTGTGTCTGGATTCTTTTGTTTAGTGTCATTTTTGTAAAATTGATTCATATTATTTCATGTAGTGTTGTTCATTCTCATAACTATATTGTATAATACAGCTATATTTATTAACCCATTCTACTGTAAAGGCACAATGGCTGAAACCGTTAAGTTGACAAATAGGTCAGTTTGGCTGCAGAATGGGTTTTGAGGGAGTGGCAAGAGAGAGCTGGGAAAAGTAGGTAAGGTCAGATGATGGAGGATACCTTTGTCATATTAAAGGCATTTGGATTTTTTTTCTATTAAGAAATGAGATTTTTCAAAAGATATTAAACAAGGGGAAAATATAATGAGACTTGCATTTTAGAAAGACCATTTTGACAGCAGAATAGAATGGGTTGAGTGGGAGCAAGCTTAGCTATAGCACCAATCAGGAGGTCATTGGAATAGTTCAGATAAAAGATGCTGAGAACCTAGAAGTAGACAGTGTAGGTGAGGATAGAAAGGGACATATGATTTTCTCTGGATAGAATTAATTGCACTTTTGGAATAACTGAGAATAAGGGTTGCAAAGACTAGTTTTCTGAGCCAACCTTCAAAGCCCGTGTGTATTACTAAAATGCAAAATGTGTGCAATAAAGAAAAATAATAGAATTTAATGTTAGAATTTAAAGTTGAATTCAAAATATTTTTCAAATGTATCTTTAATGTTTGAACTTACAGAAAAACAGATATCATTAGTTGAGAATAAATTAACAAAAATCTTTATGGAGAATCTGAAGGAAACTTGGCAACAGTCTAGACTAAAGGTTAATAGTACTGGCCACTTGTTTGTTTTCATTTCAATTTTTAAAGTATGGCTTTCTCTTTTGTTGTTTCAGTATATCACTCGTGGTACATTTTGCCACTATTACGGTAGCTTTCAGTTGAGGAGGGAAAAAAATGTGTGTGTGTGCGTGCGCGTGTTCACCTGTGCACACATTCACGCGCTAAATGCAGGAGTTGAGAGAAGAAAGGAAAAGGGGAGTTAAAATATTGCATATGGATGAATAAGAAGAAAAGTGTCTTAAGTAGAATGAACTTAGTTCCCTGTTATTATTTCTGGGTGGGGAAATTGCTCTCTCTTTTTATTTTGTTTGTGCATGCATGCCTAAGGAGAATAAAGGCAGTCAGAAAGTTCCCCCATAGTCACCGGGTGATAGCTTCATTTCAAAGATGTATCGTTTTCTATCTGAGACAGTAGTCAAGCTAATTGTCTCTTTGTGACCTACAGAATGCCAGCAATTAGCTTTTGATAAAAAGAACAGTGCCTATCAATGTTTTCAAAGATGAAGAATTCTGACATAAAAAATAAAATTAGTGAACTCTCATTTGATAGTAATTACACCTGTTGTCTATTGACTAAAGCAAATATGTGATACTTTTTAAAATTATGGCCAATTCTGTAAGATTTTTAGATGAATTTGTATCTTATTATAACATCTATATTCATTAAAAGCTCTAATACACATAAATGAGAGTAATTTATTCATTGTATAATCAGTGCTTTTTGCATTAATTGGTGAAAGGCTTCTAATTGCTCTGATATACCTCAGGGTCTGTCCTCCACAAATGAAGAACCACAGGCACTTGATTTTTTTGTTTGTTTCTGTTGCATTTGGGGAACATCTGTATTAGGTCCAAATTTTAGTGAATTCTAAATTTTATGCTTTCAATTAATGATTTTATTGTAGATTTTTAAAAATCAAGTAAAGAGTAATCTTTATACTAATTTATTTTGAAAATGTCAGATTTTGAAAACAACAGACCAATGTAACACTGAGTAAAGCACATCTGCATTTTTAATTTTTAGGAAGAAATATGGATTCCTTTTCTTGTCACATTTATTACTTAAAAAAAATAAAGTATGCCTGTTAATCTTCAACACAGATTCAAAGATGAGAATACTATGTATTAGTCTCTTGTCATGCTGCTAAAGAGAGACATACCTGAGACTGGGTAACTTATAAAGGAAAGATGTTTGACACACAGTTCCACATGGCTGGGGAGACCTCACAATCATGGCTGAAGACGAATGAGGAGTCATGTCATACCTGGCAGCAGGCAAGAGAGCTTGTGCAGGGGAACTCCCATTTATAAAACCATCAGATCTCATGAGACTTATTCAATACCACAAGAACCAATGGGGGAAGCACCCCCATGATTCAATTATCTCCACCTGGCCCCACCCAGGGCACAAGGGGATTATTACAATTCAGGGTGAGATTTGGGTAGGGGCACAGCCAAACCATATCATACTATAATGGCAAAAATTTAAAGAATCAAGGAACTATCTTGCTTTGTATTTGCTTCTACTTTTCTTCATCAGTTTTATCAAAAACAGATTTTGGCACTGTATTTTTACCTCCATAATTTGAGTTTTTACTGAAGGATCCTTGAGAGTATTAAAAGCATGGCAATTAGCTAGAAGCAAGAGTTAGTTTATCTGCCATATTCCTTATCATATCATTTTATCACCAAATGAAGTCCTAAAATCAACAACTGAGAAACTTTTAAAAGTACTTTGACATCATCTTGTATTCAATCAAGAAAATATTGAGACTTTACTAGTTTTAAGTGAGAAAGAATTAAAATGTATTAGTTGTGGCAAAGATTTAGTCCCTTAACCCGAATATTTGTTAAAATCAAAGAACAAAATAACCTATCTAATCACTGCAAACCATTCTTATCTAAATGTTGCCATCACAGGAATAGCCAGGTATCATTAGCGTAATCTTCAGTCTCAATACCCTTCAGTCATGAGTCCAATAACTCAAACCTCGTTTCAAGTTCACATTCCTTTTATCCCAAATAATGGAAAAATGGGAAGAATAGTACCCTTTCTTTTTTGTCTAAGCTATTAACTGCATATGCCTGAATGGAAGATGACAGCAACTATAATATGAGACACCTGTTTTCCCAATGAGAAGATCCATAAATGGGGGGATTATCCATCTTAAATGTACATACTTTTAGCAATTTAGATAAAATAGTGGAACACTTAGGTTAACTAATTTAAAACACAAATATAAATTTAAAGCCACATTGAAAATAGTATATTATTTAGGACAACTGATTCTTTTTCATGGCAATTTTTTGAAAGGTGTTATGCAAAGTCTCAGCATATACCATTAACATCAATGTCTTTATTATCATTTCCAGAGTCTAAATAATTTAAAAGTTTTCCATGCCATATCATCCTTTGTTTAACAGCTCTATTGAGATATAATTCACATATCATACAATTCATTCATTGAAAGTGTAAAATTCAGTGGTTTTTGGTATATTACATTTATTTTCTAAATTGTGGCAAAATATGTATAGCACAAAACTTGCTATTTTAGCCTTTTTTTTTTTTTTTTTTTGAGACGTAGTCTCACTCTGTCACCCAGACTGGAGTGCAGTGGCACGATCTCAGCTCACTGCAACTTCTGCCCCCCGGATTCAAGCGATTCTCCTGCCTCAGCCTCCTGAGTAGCTGGGATTACAGGTGCGTGCCACCATGCCCAGCTAATTTTTGTATTGTAGTAGAGACAGGGTTTCACCATGTTAGCCAAGCTGGCCTCCAACTCCTGACCTTAGGTGATCTGCCCACCGCAGCCTCCCTAAGTGTTGGGATTATAGGCATGAGCCACCGTGCCTGGCCCTAATTTAGCCATTTTTAAGTGTACAGTTCATTGGTATTAATTATATTCACAATGTTGTACAATTATCACCACTACCTGTTTTTAAAACTTTTTCATCACCCCAGAAACTCTGTAACCTTTAAGCAATAACTCCCCATTTCTTCCTTCCCATAATCCCTGGTAACCTTTAATCTACTTTCTATCTTTATAAATTTTCCTATTGTAAATATTTCATGTAAGTGCAGCCACACAATAATTCTCCTTTTGTGCATGGCTTTTTTCATTTAGCCTAATGTCTTCTCAGTTCATGCATGTTGTAGTATATATCAGAACTTTATTGCTTTTTATGCCTGAATAATATTCTATTATATGTAATACCACAATTCATTTATCCGTTCATCTTTTGATGAACACCTGGGTTGTTTTCATCTTTTGGCTATGGAGATAGTGCTGTTGTGAACATTGGCAAACAAGTATATGTTCAAGTTCTTGCTTTCATTTCCATTGGTTATGCACTTAGGAATGGAAATGTGGGATCATATGGCAATTCTGTGTTTCACATCTTAAGAAATTAAACTGTTTAAGAGTTTTATACTTTTAGTTCTTATACTATAGATAAAGAACTATAGTTCTTTATACTATAGATCTATTTTGAGTTCATTTTTGTATGTGGTGTGAGGTACGAGTTCATTCTTACTGCTTAATTATGAATACATGGAATGTAAAATTTTTCTATTTAAAGATATTACTGGAAATGTTATTCCAAGCCTGAAGTAGCCATTTGCCTAACATTAGTACACTTACCATTTTCTTTTATCCTGTAAAGATATCCTAACATTCACAATATAACCACATACAATATTGCTTTTTATTAATTATTTCTGACAGGTATCTTTTATATCCAAACAACACTAGTATTGATGAAGAGATCTTTTAGGCTTGTGGGCCTTCATCAAACAGTACTTTTTGATTTAAAAAAAGTGAATTCAGTAAAATATGCAAGGCCTTATAACAGTTCAAATGTAAGGCAACTAACTGTTCTTTGCTGATGAGTAACTTTGGTTTAAAAAAATAACTTGCCATATGGAAGTTAAGATATGGGAACATGGGTTTGATTTTGTGCTATTCATGTATATTGGAGGTGATCTCAACTCTGTGCTAATTCAAACAATTTATATTTCCAGGTAAAAATAAACTTTAGAATTTGTAGAAAATTCATATGCTAGTGTTGCATCCTGAAATTATTATTTGTCTCCAAATTAAAGTGAAAAGTGATTCAATAGAGAAACACCTTGATTCCCCATATCTGTCAGTTGATAAAGTAGCTATTGCAGAATTCTACAACAGAGAGAAGGAAGAGTGAGATAGTAAATAGAAGAGGAGCGTTTATGAGTTCAATTAAAACTTTAAAGAACTGACAATTCCTGTCTTATTTCCTCATTATTTAAATTGTATCTAAACACAGGATGAAGAAAACATCTGAACTCAATCTATAAAGATAACAAAACCTTCATACCAAAGTGGAATAAAAATAACAAGGAGACTATAGACCTAATCATATGTGAAAATATATGTAGAAATATTAAAATAATATGCACAAACTTGATACAGCATCAAGTTTTTTCTAAATGTACACCTCTTCCTAAGCGAAACTGATTTTAAGAATTCAAGAACGGTAAATTTTAGACATCCTTTAATTTCATTTTTATCATTATTAGGTAAATCACAAAAGATTATATGGTCATCTTGATGTATGCCAAAAAGACATAAAATTCAGTGTATTTTTTTCCTTCTAAGGATACATAGTAAACTAGAATGAAAGAAAAATTTTAAACATGGTAAAATGTGTTTATCACAAAAACCAACAAATACAATAAAGCTGAAACACTGGATAAATTCTTACTAAAGTCAGAAAAAAGAAAAAGATAGTTACAGTCACCATTATTTGTTCTAGAAAGTCTAACCAGCACAGACAGTTTGGGCAGTCAGTAATATGTGTCAAAAATTTGAATGTAATGATATAATTACATAGAGAGATTATATGATGGAAATATGAGAAAAGATATGAAGAATGAAATGAGAAGGTCCAAAGTACATTATATCAGAGCCCCAAAAGGAAAAAATAGAAAGAATAAAGGCAATGATCAAAGAGATAATGACTATAAAGTTTACAGAACTAATGAAAAAACACAAATCCAGAAATCCTAACGGTATAGTGTATCTCAAGAAGGATAAATAAAAGAAATATGTTTCTGAACACATGGGAATGAAATGTCAGCACTAAAGTAAGGGAACTATTGAAAGTAACCAGGGAGAAACAGCAGATCACTTACGTAGAAATGACAGCAGGCTTTTCGACAACATTGGAATAAAACAGACAATAGAATATGTAAAGCATTGAAGGAAATAACGAGAATTGTTTATTAAGCAAAATATCTTTCAAGAATAGAGATAAAGAGGGAGTAAAGCAAGTTGGCCAAATAAAAGGCTCCACCAGTCATACCCCAAACAGGAACACCAAACTTAACAACTATCCACAGAAGAAAAGCATCTTTATCAAAACCAAAAAACAGATGAGCAGTTATAGTACCTGGTTTTAACTTCATGTTGCTGAAAGAGACACTGAAAGGGATAGGAAACACAGTCTTGAATTACCAACACCACCCCTCCCCAGTCATACCCCGGCAGCAACTGGCTGCATGGCATGGAGAGAGAATCTGTGCATTTGGGAGAGGAACAGCACAGTGATTGTGAGACGTAGCATTGGACACAGTGCTGCCCTGTCACAGCAGAAAGCAACACCAGGCTTAACTCAACTGAATACTGCCCACAGAGGGACCATTTGGACCAGCCCTACACAGAAGGGAACCACTAATCCCTGCGATTGGAAAGTGAGTTTTGGCAAGCCTTGCCACCACAGGCTAAAGTCCTTTGCAGCCCAAAATAAATTTGAAAGGCAGTCTGCGCCCCAAGAACTACAATTCTTGGGCAAGTCCTAGTGCTGACCTGGGCTCAGATACAGTGGGACGTGGGGGCACATGACCTACTAAGACACCAGCCAGGACAGCTAAAGGACTGCTTGCACCATCCCTCCCCCAGCCTCAGGCCACATAGCTCACAGCTCCAAAAGAGACCCCATGCTTCTGCTTGAGGAGAGGGAACAGTAAAGGGGACTTTGTCTTGCATTTGGAAACCAGCTCAGCCACAGTAGGATAGGACGCCAGGCAGAGTCATGAGGCCCCCTTTCCAGGCCTTAGCTCCCGGACAACATTTCTAAACACACCCTGGGCCAGAAGGGAACCTGTTGCCTTGAAGGGAAGGACTCAGTCCTGGCAAGATGCATCAACTTTTGACTAAAGAGACCTTGGATCCTCCAAGGTCCAGCAGTGATACCCCATATAGTATGCCATGTGCCTTAGGTGAGCCTCTGAGACATGCTGGCTTCAGGTGAGACCCAGCACATTCCTAGCTTTTATAGCTATCGTGAGAGACTCTTTCTGCTTGAGAAAAGCAGAGAAAAAGTAAAGGGGACTTTGTCTTGCACCTTAGGGGAGTAGAGCACCAAGTGGGCTCTTGGGGACCTGATTCCAGGCCTTGGACCTTGGACAGCATTTCTGAACCTGCCCTGGGCCACAGGGGAGTCCACTGCCCTGAAGAGTGAGTCCCATGCCTGGCAGCATTCACCACAAACTGACTGCAGAGCCCTTGGGCCTAAAGGAAACATCAGTGTTAGCCTGACAGTACTCCCCTTGGGTCTGTTGTGGTGGTGGCCATAAGGTGAGGCTCCTCTGCCTGTGGAAAATAGAGGGAAGAGTGGGAAGGACTGTGTCTCATGATTTGAGTGCCAACTCAGCTTCAGTAAAATAGAACACCAGGTAAATTTCTAAGGTTTTTTCTAATTCCAGTCCCTCGCTCCCAGACAGCATCTCTGGACCTACCCTGGGCTGGGATAACTCAACACCTTAAAGGGAAGGACACAAGCCTGTCTGACTTCACATCTGTTAATCGTACAGCCCTAGTGCCTTGATTGAACATAGACAGCAGCCAGATAGTGGTTACAGTAGGCCTTGGGTAAGACCCAGTGCTGTGCTGGCTTCAGGTCTGACCCAGCTGACCCATACTACTGGTGATGGCCACTGGTGTTTGTATCAACCCACCATCCCCAGCTCCGGAAGCACAGCACAGAGAGAGACTCCATTTGTTTGGGAGAAAATAAGAGAAGAGAACAAGAGTCTCTGTCTGGTAATACAGATAATTTTTCTGGACTTTAACCAAGACCACCAAAGTGGTATCTCTACAAGTCTGCAAGAACTATAGCATTACTGGGCTTGGGGCCGAAGTCCCTTCAAATACCTGGAAAGCCTTTCTGAGAGAGACAGGCGCCAACAAGCCCAGATTGCGAAAGCTAATAAATACCTAACTCTTCAATGCCAGAAACACTGACGAACATCTACAAGTATCATGATCACCCAGGAAAACATCACCTCACACTACAAACTAAATAAGGCACTAGGGAATAAGCTTAAAGAAACAGAGATATGTTATCTTTTAGATAGAGAATTCAAAATAGATATTTTGAGGAAACTCAAATTCAAGATAACACAGAGAAGGAATTCAGAATTCTGTCAGATAAACTTAGCAAAGAGATTGAAATAATAATTTAAAAGAAACAAACAGAAATTCTAGACATGGAAAATGCAATTGACACACCCAAGAATGCATCAGTCTCTTAATAGCAGAATCGATCAATCAGAAGAAAGAATTAGTGAGCTTGAAGAAAGACTAATTGAAAATACACAGTTAGAGGAGATAAGAAAATAAAAAAGGATGAGGTATGCCTACAAAATGTAGAAAATAGGCTCAAAAGGGTAAATCTAAGAGTTACTGGCCTTAAAGAGGAGGTAAAGAAAGAGATAGGAGTAGAAACTTTATTCAAAGGGATAATATGAGAGAACTTCCAAGCCTCGAGAAAAATATCAACATTGTGCAAGAAGGTTATAGATAACACTAAGCAGATTTAACTCAAAGACTACCTCAAGGCATGTGAATAATTAAACTCCCAAAATTCAAGGATAAAGAAAGAATCCTAAAAGCACCAAGAGAAAAGAAACAAATGACATACAACGGAGCTCTACTACATCTGGCAACAGAGGTTTCAGTGGAAAACTTACAGGACAAAAGAAAGTGGCATGACATATTTAAAGTGCTGAAGGAAAAAAGTTTTGCTCTAGAACAGTATATCTGGTGAAAATATCCTTCAGGCATGAAGGAGAATAAAGACTCTCAGACAAACAAAAGCTAAGAGATTTCATCAACACCAAGATTTCATCAACACCAGACCTATCCTACAAGAAATACTAAAGGGAGTTCTTCAGTCTTAAAGAAAAGGATGCTAATGAGCAATAAAAAATATCATCTGACAGTGCAAAACTCACTGGTAGTAGTAAGCACCCAGAAAAACAGAATATTTTAAGACTGTGATTGTGGTGTGTAAACTACTCTTATCTCAAGCAGAAAGACTAAATAATAAACGAATCAACGATAATAACCGCAACAACTTTTCAAGATGTAATAAGACATAAAGAGACACAACAAAAAGTTAAAAAGCAGGGGGACACAATTAAAGTGTAGCATTTTTATGAGTTTTCTTTTTGCTTATTTGTTTCTATATGCAATCAATGTTGTCATCAGTTTAAAATAATGTGTTATAAGATAGTATTTGCAAGCCTCATGGTAACCTCCAATCAAAAAAACCTACAACAGCTACAAAAATATATATAAAGCAAGAAATTGAAACATACCACCAGAGAAAATCACTTCCACAAAAAGGAATACAGGAAGGAAGAAAAGAAGGAAGAGAAGACCACAAACCAACCAGAAAACAAGTAACAAAATGGCAGGTGTAAGCCCTTTACTCAATAATAACATTGAATTATAAGTGGACCAAACTCTCAAAAGACAGAGTGGCTGAATGAATGAAAAAACAAGACTCAATGTTCTGTTACCTGTGAGAAACACAGTTCACCTGTAAAGACAAATATAAACTGAAAATAAAAAGATGGAAAAAGATATTCCATGCCAGTGGAAACCAAAAAAGAGCAGGAGTAGCTAAGACAAAATAGTTTTCTAAACAAAAACTGTAAGAAGAGACAAAGTCATTATATAATGATAAAAGGGTGAATTCAGCAATGAACCCAATGCTGGAGCATACAGATATATAAAGAAAATATTATTAGAGCTAAAGAGAGAGATAGATTCCAATACAATAATAACTGGAGACTTCAACACCCTACTTTCAGCATTAGGCAGATCATGCAGACAGAAAATCAACAAGGAAACATCAGACTTAATCAGCACTATAGAACAAATGGACCTAATAGATGTTTACAGAATATTTTATCCAATGGTGGCAGAATACACACTATTCTCCTCAGAACAGAGATAATTCTAAAGGATAGACCAAATGTTGGGTCACAAAACAAGCCTCAAAACATTCAAAAAAATTGAAATGATAGCAAGCATCTTCTCTGACCACAATGGAATACAACTGGAAATCAATAACGAGGAATGTTGGAAACTATACAAACACATGGAAATTAAACAAGATGCTCCTGAATGATCAATGGGTCAATGAAGGAATTAAGGAAACTGAAAATTTTCTTGAAACAAATGACCAAATATGCCAAACATACCAAAACATATGGGACACAGCAAAAGCAGTACTGAGGGAATTTTATAGCTATAAGTGCCTACATCAAAAAAAGGAAAAAATTCAAATAAATAACCTAATGATGCATCTCAGAGAACTAGAAAAGCAAGAGCAAACAAAATCCAAAAGTAGTAGAGGAAAAGAAAGAATAACGATCAGAACAGAGATAAATGAATTTGAAATGAAGGAAATACAAAAAGATCAACAAACTGGAAAGCTTGTTTTTTGGAAAGTTAAGCAAGATTGACAAACCTTTAACCAGAATAACTAAGAAAAAAGGAGAGAAGATACAAATAAACAAAATCAAAAATGAAAAAGGAGTCATTACAATTGATACTGCATAAAGTCAAATAATCATTAGTGGCTACTATGAGCAACTATATACCAAAAAGTTAGAAAACCCAGAAGAAATGGACAAGTTTCTAGACACATACAACCTATCAAGGCTTAACCACAAAGAAATCCAAAACCTGAACAGAGCAATAACAAATATCAAGATTGAAGCTGTAAAAAAAAGTACCCCAGTGAAGAAAAGCCTGAGATCCAATTCCCTGCTGAATTCTACAAAACATTTAAGGAAGAACTAATACCAGTCTTACTCAAAGTATTCCGAAATACAAGGAGGAGGGAATACTTCCAAACTCATCCTATGAGACCAGTGTTACCCTGATACCAAAATCAGGCCAAGACATGTAAGAAAGAAAAGAAAAGAAAATTACAGGCCAATATCTCTGATGAATATTGACACAAAAATCCTCAACAAAATACTAGCAAACCAAATTCAACAGTACATTAAGATCATTCTCATAACCAAAAGGGATTCTTGGCAAGCGTACAAGGATGGTTCAACCTACATCATACATCGTATCAATAGAATGAAGGAAAAAACTATATGATCATTTTACTTGATGCTGAAAAATCATTTGCTAAAATTCAAACTTGCTGCATGATAAAAATCCTCAAAAAAACTGGGTGTAGAAGGAACATCCTTCAACATAATAAAAGCTATATGCAGCAGACCCACATCTGGTATCATAGTGAAATGGGAAAAACTGAAAGCATTTCCTCTAAGATCTGCAACATGACAAAGATGCCTACTGTCACCACTATTATTCAGCATACTACTGGAAGTCCCAGCTACAGCAGTCAGACAAGAGAAAGATATAAAGGGCATCCACATTGGAAAGGAAGAAGTCAAATTATCCTTGTTTTCAGATGATATGATATTATATCTAGAAAAAAACTAAAGACTCCACCAAACAACTATTAGAACTGAGAAGCAAATTCAGTAAAGTGGCAGGTTACAAAATCAACATACAAAAATCAGTAGCATTTCTATATGCCAACAGTGAACAATCTGAAAAACAAAAAAAAAAAGTCCCATTTACAATAGCCACAGAGAAAATTAAATACCTAGGAATTAACTTAAAGAAGTAAAAGATCTCTATAATGAAAACTGTAAAACTGATGAAAGAAATTGCAGAGGACACCAAAAACTGGAAAGTTATTCCATGTTCATGGGTTGGAAAAATTAATATTGTTAAAATGTTCATACTACCCAAAGCAATCTACAGATTCAATGCAATCCCTATCAAAACACCAATGACATTCTTCACAGAAAGAGGAAAAAAATCATAAAATTTATCAGGAACCACAAAAGACCCAGAATAACCAAAGCTATCCTAAGCAAAAAGAACAAAACTGGAGGAATCATATTACCTGACTTCAAAGTATATTATAGAGCTATAGTAGCTAATACAGCATGGTACTGGCATAAAAACAGACACATAGACCAATGGAACAGAATAGAGATTCTAAAAATAAATTTATACACCTACAGTGAACTCATTTTTGACAAAGATGTCAAGAACATGCACTCAGGAAAAGACAGTCTCTTCAATAAATGGTGCTGGGAAAACTGAATATTTATATGCAGAAGAATGAAACTAGACCCCTATCTCTTGCCATACAAAAATCAAATCACAGTAGATTAAAAACTTAAATCTAAGACCTCAAAACTGTGAAACCATTACATGAAAACATTGAGGAAACTCTCCTGGACATTGGTCTGTGCAAAAATTTCGTGAGTAATATAAGCACAAGCAACCAAAGCAAAAATGGACAAATGGGATTACAAATTTAAAAGCTTCTGCAGAGCAAAGGAACAATCAACAAAATGAAGAGAGAACCCACAGAATAGGAGAAAATATTTGCAAACTACCCACCTGACGAGGGATTAATAACCAGAATATGTAAGAAGCTCAAACAACTCTATAGGAAAAAGATCTAATAATCCAATTAAAAATGGGCAAAAGATCTGAATAGACATTTCTCAAAAGAAGATGTACAAATGGCAAACAGGACTATAAAAAGATACTCAGCATCATTGATTATCAGAGAACTACAAATCAAAACCACAATGAGATATCATTTCACCCCAATTAAATGGCTTTTATCCTAAAGACAGGACATAACAAATACTGGTGAGGACTGGAGAAAAGGGAACCCTTGTACACTGTTGGTAGGAATGTTAAGTTAGTACAACCACCATGGAGAACAGTTTGGAGGTTTCTTGGAAAACTAAAAATGGAGCTACCATATGATCCAGCATTCCCACTGCTGGTTATGTACCCAAAAGAATGGAAATCAAGGCCAGGTGCGGTGGCTCATGCCTGTAATCCCAGCACTTTGGGAGGCCAAGACGGGCAGATCACCTGAGGTCAGGAGTTCAAGACCATTCTGGCCAACATGGTGAAACCCTGTTTCTACTAAAAATATAAAAATTAACCGGGCATGGTGGCACATGCTTGGAATCCCAGTTACTCAGGAGGCTGAGACAGGAGAATCACTGAAACCCAGCGGGTGGAGATTGCAGTGAGCCGAGACTGTGCCACTGCACTCAAGTCTGGGCAACAGAGCGAGACTCTTGTCTCAAAAAAAAAAAGTGGAAATCAGTATTTCCAAGGAATATCTGCACTCCCATGTTTCTGGCAGCACTGTTCACAATAGCCAAGGTGTGGAATCAACCTAAGTGTCCATCAGCAGATGAATGGATAAAGAAAATGTACATCTACACAATGGAATTCTATTTGGCCATAAAAAAGAATAAGAACCTGTTATTTCCAACAACATGGATGAAACTGGAGGTCATTATGTTTGTGAAGCCAGGCACAGAAAGACAAACTTCACATGTTCTCACTCATTTGTGTGAGCTAAAAATGAAAACAACTGAACGCATGGAGATATATAGTAGAAGGATGATTACCAGCTGAGGATGGTAGTGGGGAAGTAAGGGGACTAAGTATAAAAAGTAGTTAGAAAAAAATGAGTAAAACCTGGTATTGGATAGCACAACAGGATGACTGTAGTCAATAATAATTTAATTATATATTTTTAAATAAAAAATATAATTGGATTGCCTGTAACACAAAGGATAAATGCTTGAGGGGATGGATATTCCATATACCATGATGTGATTATTATGCATTGCATGCCTTTATCAGAGTGTCTCATGTACTTCCCAAATTTATGCAGTACCTACTGCATACCCAGGAAAATTAAAAATTTTTCAAATTTTTTAAACTAAATTATTCAAAGAAGATTACAAAAAGTCTGATAGTCTCTGGGCAATTTGTGTTAATACAAAAAAAATTAAAACCAGGAAAGAACACCCTGAGAGATCAGGAGATAACATACTCTTCATAGAGATATGAAGCATTTCTTTGTTTTCTGTGCTTTCTTAGAAGCAAACCTGATTAGGTACAGAAGAAGCCTATATATGTCCTTATTACAGTGTTGAGTAAAATGTCAGTTTCCATCTATCACATTTATTGTTCCTGATTTGAATACCCTCTTCTCTTGGATACTTAATTTTTATTCTGTGAAAAGAAATGGAAGAGAGGATCTGAGTTTAGGTTATTCATAATCATCTCAATATAAAATAATATTGCCTGCTTACAAAATCTTTCAAGTTTATTTTGGAAGCCTAAATTTTTAAATATTTTTTGTTGATTAATTCTTAAGTTTGGCTTGGCTCTTTTATTACCTGAGACACTCTTAAGTGTATAACTTTGAAAGCATAACATTGGGTTAAAATGAACATCAAGGTAGCATCAAAGGAGGAAATGTATAAATGTGCAGTCTCAGTAGTGTTTTTACGTATGTGTGTGTTAGTGGGGGTAGTCATTTCTACCCATTCTGACCAGGTAATTAAGTGTGGTTGGTGCCAGTAGATACAACCAGTTTCTTCTACCCCACTCCCACCAGCTGCCCTAATAAAGTCACTTTTCAGTTGCCTGTTGTCCAAACCTGAAAAACAATCCCAATCCTAGGGTGTATAGTATTATTAACTATAGTCACCATATTGTGCATTAGATTTCCTGAACTTTTTTCCCCCATATCTACATATCACCTTCTGAAGAACAGGAATGAGTAACTTTTTTTTTAACGTAGGTTGAAAGACATACGTAGCCAATATTCTACCATTAATGAATACATACATATTCCATATATTAAAATGTTAACAATCCATAGGAATATCAATATTCTTTCATCTTTTCCTGTAATGAGATACAAAGTAGTACTGTTTATATAAGTGGAATATGAAGATACGTATTCTCATGAAAATCTCTTATAAAAAGTGATTTGTTCACCTGAGTGCCCAAGTTTTATGGTTAGATAATTTAATTATCAGATTAATGTTTAGATAAAAATTATTGAAAAATAATGTGTAAAGAGAAAAGTTGTGATGCTAACGAGTGTTCACTGCTATGTACTTGAGTTGGTTCTTGAACAGGGGTTGGGATCTAAATGTTAGCAAATACAGTGAGATTTTTCATAGTTAAAGTGAAAAAAAACTTGAAAATCTTTCAAATACATATTAATCTCAGTAAGCCCAACAACCAGTTTTTACCCCAGCATTGAAATAAATTATTTGGTTGAATTAGGTAAATTGGTTGGCATGCTTTATAAAGAGGAATAATTACCTTTAAACATTAGAACCTTAGCTGGCACAGCAATTCATTAATCATTGGAACTGAGATAAACTGTGAAAACTACCAACTCAGACACCATTTCATGCTCACTGCAAAGTATATGTTCATTGAATGGAATGGAAAACAAAATGCCTGCAGTATGTAAATTTGTACTCTTTTCTTCCTGTGTCCTTCCTACCATGGTGCTGTCTCCTTTGACCTTTCATCACAACCAGATCTTATTTAAATATTGTACAATTTGAACTGAAAAAAAAAATGGAGCATCTTCTCTTCACATGAAACGTTATCTGCTTCTTCCAGGAATTGAAGAAGATGTAAATATTTAAGAATATTAAAACCCCAAGAAAAGATGTTCATTAGCAATAAGATAATATCTCCCAAGTAAAAGTGAGAAGCCTTTTACAATTACCTTGATTTCCAGATTGCATCTTCTCTGTGTAGCAGTAGTCTTTGACCATTTGGTTGTATTATAAGTTGATGTGGTTATGATTGTTTGAAAGTTGTTTGTAACTAAAATAAAAATAAAATCTGTAAATGAATGGTTTTAATTAATTAGACTAAATTCGAGACTGCTTTTACAATAATGTGACTCTTACTTCCGTTCTGCTCTGTTTCTTGAATGAGAAAAAAATAGATTTATAACAAGTACTCCTTGAACATCCTTGGGAGTTTGTCGTGGATGTAACTTTTATCCACTACATGATGTCCCAAGAAAAATATTTTAAGGATACCTACTTTGTACCATAGAATACTTATAGGAGCAGCCTCAGAATTGTTAGTTTATTATAACCCTTTTTAAAAATGTAAAATGAAATTAATGTGTTTGTCCTTTAATAAGCAGAAGTCAGGAAAATGTAACTGGCTGGCATTAAACTGCCTATTTTTACCTAATTTATCTCCTCACTAAATCTATATTCTGTTCTGATGAAGGATTCTCACATTT
Organism: Pan paniscus; assembly: GCF_029289425.2. Taxonomy (NCBI): domain Eukaryota; kingdom Metazoa; phylum Chordata; class Mammalia; order Primates; family Hominidae; genus Pan; species Pan paniscus. Next base: position 67,972,631 of record NC_073264.2, read on the forward strand.
ATGTCAGTCTACAAAGTTGAACATAAAGTGATTATAAAGATAAGACCAAATGGTACATATTGTCATTAATCTACATCATTCCTTCCATCAGCAGTATGTTTTTCAAAGTATGGTCTTCTGACCAGCATCAGAAGCGTCACCTGGAAACTTGATAGAAATGTAAATTTTCACCTGGAAACTTGTTAGAAATGTAAATTTTGAGGCACCTAGACATTCTGAATCAGAATCTCTGGAAGTGGGGCCCAGCAATCTGTATTTTAACAAGGCTTCTAGAAGATTCTGATGCACACTAAAGTTTGAGAAACACTGCTCTAACTACATCTCACCTTGATAACTTAACAAAGTTATTATTAATAATAGTCATTAGCTGGTATTTCAAAGATAGTCTTTGTTATTTATTTAAGATTATTTAATCAGCAGAGGGCACTGCAGTAATTGTTAAGGAGGAAATTTTATTAAATCTACCTAATCAGGTTACAAGCACGTGAGTACTAATATATAAATTTGTCTGCTCTGTTAATAAAATCATGTCTATAAAAATAAGTGAAAGCACTATACTAAGTGATTTTTCACAGAGTCACTATGCACGTAAAGTATTTCTGCACATTTAGATATATCTATTATATGTTCTTTACGGGTTTTTTTAAGACAGAGTCTCACTCTGTTGCCCAGACTGGAGTGCAATGGCGCAATTTCGGCTCACTGCAGCCTCTGCCTCCCGGGTTCAAGCGATTCTCCTACCTCAGGCTCTTGAGTAGCTGGAACTACAGGCGCATGCCACCACGCCTGGCTAATTTTTGTATTTTTAGTAGAGACAGGGTTTCACCATGTTGGCCAGGCTGGTCTCAAACTCCTGACCTCAAGTGATCCGCCCACCTCGGCTTCCCAAGGTGCTGGAATTACAGGCATGAGCCACCATGCCCAACCATATGTTCTGTACATTTTTAAACATCATTGTCTGTTAGCAATATCTTTTTTAAGGTCATTTTTCCTATGAAGTTAAAATATGAACAATTTCATCAACAAGATACCTGAATTACTGAATCATTGTTTTTGACACTGTTTTTACAGCTTAGCAGTCTTTGAAGCGTCTTTCTGACTTTAATGTTGTCCTCAAAGTACCAAGAAAAAAAAAGGAAAAGATCACAATTATGTGATTTTTCACAGAAGTTTGCAACTTTCATATTGGAAAAATATTTAGACGTCAAAGATAAATATTTTGTTTAAAAAGAATAGCTAAGTCCAATTAAACCTTTATATTTTAGACCGACTAGTTCAGAAATACTGATACCTGAAGTAAGACTATAAATTTCTATCATCTTTCAAGGAATAAAAGAATCTGGTAACCAAGTTAATAATGTATAAGAGGGAAACAGAACTTTAAGCTAGTTAAGGAAAAAATGGTTTCAAGCTTTTAATGGCATCTTTTTGCCATTGATAATGAACAGTCTGTTAATAATGAATACTTGTGTTATCTATTCATTAACAGATACAGATAACCTTTATTTGTCTATATTGTACTAGCATATGTGATTGAAAGTGATAAAGCTACATTCTTCAAACCATTCTTCTGTTCAGATTTTCTAATAAACAGGTATCTTTCTCTTGTTATATTTGTAATTAAGTTTTATTCTCTTATTCTTTGTTTTCTAGTTGCATCTCCCCATTTATAGTTTACAGGTCTTTGTACTCAGCTCTTGCTCTCTTGTCCATCTTCCAGTCCCCATCTCATTCAGCTGCCTGCTCCCTAGTTTAGATCCCTAATTTCAGTATTCTACTTCCTACCTGGCATTTGCCAATGCTCTTGCATCTGGGTTCTTGCTCTCCATTCTCTTTTTCCTAGTCTTTGGTTCTCTACTACTCTTTGCAGGTAGTTTCTGGATTTTTGTATTATTTCTGTTCTCTAACTGATATGTGCAGAACTGCAAGGATGTAAGAAGAATTGGAAAGTAGAAGCATAGAAAGAGCTAACATGTATTGAATACCTATTCTATGCTAAGTGATTTATCATTTAGTTCTCAGAGCCCTCTTATAAGATGTAGGTATGTTTTATTATTACCTCCATTATATTCATAAGTACTCTGGAAACTTAGGTTAAATATTTTCTTCTAATTCACATAGCAAAACTACATAGTAAAGCCAAGTTTCACATCTAGATTGGTTTATTTATTCCTTCACTTCTTTATTCAACAAATATTTGTGAGCACATACTATATGTTGGGCTCCGAACTAGATGCTGAAATAGATCCAGCTCCTATTGTTATTGCCCTTAACTGTGTAATGTCATTTTCTGACTTCATAGATGATGATCTTTTACTACACCAAACAGCTTAAGAGGAAGAGAAAATAAAAGGAAAATAGAAGGGTTCTAATGTTTTATGTAAAATGTTTGATACAAACGTGAGAAAGACTGTGTTTGTGCTTGATTTAAGAATACCCTATTGAAAAGAACAGTTTGTATCTAGTATAGAGAGTCTGACATTCACCTACCCCAACCAACTCACCACCATCAGCATCAATGCCTTTCAGTGGCATCACCATGATATATTTTTTCTTTTATGTTCTAAAACATATAAGGTTTGTGTCTCTATGCCCAAATTCTTTAGAAGATCTTCAGAAAGAATTAACTGTCCTGCCTGAATTATGTTTAGAGAAAGATGAAGAACTTTGTAAAGAATACAGTCAGCCCTGCAGAACCCCTAACTACTGTATTTTCGATCCTCAGTTGATTGAATCCACAGATGTTGAACCAGCAATATGGAGAGCTACTGTACCTACACTGTGATCCATCCATCTATATATTTTTATACCCTGAAAAATATTTTAGATGGCTTACCCAAATACATAAATAGAACAGAATTTTTTAAAATATAAATGTGAAGAGTAGGACAGAGAAAAATCAGATGAAACTAAAGTTGTGTTCAGTAAGCCTACTGAAAGGTATCCACAAATTTGTTCTCAAGGATAACTTGATTCACAAGCATTGTAATTTAAAAACAAACTGGTAACATAGAAAAGTATCCATTCCTAGTTATGATACTTGAGAGGAAATTTCTCCTGTAGGTCCTCCTAAAGACCACAGTGTAATACGGTGAACAATTCAGATGCTTCCTAATGTAAATAAGAGTTTGAGCCATTTTATTGATTCTGATTTCATACCACAGAAGCAAAGCCCAATAAAACAATTCTATAAAAAGTGAAATGAGGCATTCAAAGTAGATCACTCTCCAGTGGTCTGGCAAAATCCAGTGGTATGTTTTAGAGGATTTAGAAAAATTAATGAACCACATCTCTTTTAGGCAATTCTCACGTATCATTTGTCAATTGAGTTTTTCATGTGCTGGGTGACAGTGAGCTTACACGCTCTCTGAGGTTTGTTCTACTCACTACTGTAACATCAATACCTCAGATACTACCTAGTACATAGTAGATGCTTAATAAATATTTGTTATTTAAATGGATAAATGTTGTGCTTTGAAGTATCAATTTTAAGTGAAATACTCTCTTTCAGCTATCTGTTGATATTTCCCTTCATGTCCCTGAATAAAGTGTGCTACTATACTTTGGGATATATCATCTTTATGTGAAGCCCCGAATTCATGAAATGTCAACCATTGCTTATATAACTTTTTCAAGCAAGTAATGAAATAAATATTAACACTATCCAAGAAGTTCCTTTAATATTGTTATCAGTGACATCCCCTTGCTTGATGTTTAGGGCTCTGATTTTAACATCCTTGAGAAGGTGTTAACCTCCATAAAGCAATTTATAACATAGAAGTAGTGTTTCGTCTTGGTAAGTCTCAAAATCATAACAGATAGATTGGCTTTGGAAAATAAGTAATAAAGATTGGATAATGACATGGATGAAGCTGGAAGCCATCATTCTCAGCAAACTAACACAACAGAAAATCAAACACTGCATGTTCTCACTCATAACTGGGAGTTGAACAATGAGAACACATGGACACAGGGAGGAAAACAACACACACTGGGGCCTGTCAGCGGGGTGGGGGGGAAGGGGAGGGAGAGTATTGGGACAAATACCTAATGCATGCAGAGCTTAAAACCTAGATGACGGGTTGACAGGTGCAGCAAACCACCATTGCACATATACCTATGTAACAAACCTGCACATTCTGCACATGTATACCGGAGCTTAAAGTAAAATTTAAAAAAAAAAATTTAAATATGTAAAAAAAGATTGGATAATGCCAGCAAAGTCCTTACGTTTTTGTTAGTTTTTCTTTAAAATGTCTCCCATTGTTAAATATCCTGTTATGCTAGGATTCACTGTACCAGTAAATTGCATCAATTCTGGTAATCCTGTATTCTGTATAATTGGAAGGGATTAACTAATTTATATGCGTTCTAAACTTTATTTATAACATCAATTCGTATCTAATACATACCTGATGCATTTTAACTGCTTTTGCCCAGAGCTACAATCTTATTGAAGAGTAGCATTCTACTTTCAAAGAAATATTGAAATATAAACCTTTCTCTCTATACCTTCATAATTTACTTTTTGTTTGCCTTTCTACTTATTTACTGTAATACTTCATTTTGCAAACTTTATTTTTGTATTGCTTCCAACTATTATAACTTGCTTAATTTTTGGAAACAGAGGACTGGAAATGGATTAAGTCATGTATTTCACCCTTAAGTTTTAGCCTAAAATGTATCTTGACCATTATACAGTAAAATATATACCTATTTTGATTGACCCTTCAAAAATGAAATTTTCCTGTCTTTAGGAAAATTTAGGAAACTTTAGGAAAATGAAATTCTCCTTTCATTAGTGTATTCCAGGTTTAACTGTACTTATCTTAAGAATGCCGTATCCTCCGGGCATGGTGGCTTATGCCTGTAATCCCAGTACTTTGGGAGGATGAGGTGGGCAGATCACCCTGAGGTCAGGAGTTCGAGACCAGCTTGGCCAACATGGTGAAACCCCATCTCTACTAAAAGTACAAAATTAGCCAGGCATGGTGGTGCGCACCTGTAATCACAGCTATTCGGAAGGCTGAGGTAGGAGAAACACTTGAACCCGGGAGACGGAGTTTGCAGTAAGCCAAGATCGTGCCACTGCACTCCAGGCAAAAAGAGCAAAACTTTGTCCCCCCCAAAAAAAAAAAAAGGGTGCCCTATCCTAAAACTCCTAGTATATAGGTAAACCCCTTCACATCATTAATTTTTTATTTAAAAAAGACAGTTGGGCAAGATGGCCAAATAGGAACAGCTCCCGTCTGCAACGCCCAGCAAGATCAACGCAGTAGGCAGGTGATTTCTGCATTTTCAACTAGGTACACGGCTCATATCGTTGGGACTGGTTAGACAGTGGGTGCAGCCCATGGAGGGTGAGTTGAAGCAGGGTGGGGCGTTGCCTCACACAGGAAGCACTAGGGATCAGGGAAGTCCCTCCCCTTGCCAAGGGAAGCCATGAGGAACTGTGCATTCCGGCCCAGATACTATGCTTTTCCCACAGTCTTTGCAAACCGCAGACCAGGAGATTCCCTCGGGTGCCTACACCACCAGGACCCTGGGTTTGAAGCACAAAACTGGGAGGCCATTTGGGCAGACACCAAGCTAGCTGCAAGAGTTTTTTTTCATACCCCAGTGGCGCCTGGAATGCCAGTGAGACAAACTGTTAACTCCCCTGGAAAGGGGGCTGAAGCCAGGGAGCAAATTGGTCTAACTCAGCAGATCCCACCCACACAGAACCCAGCAAGCTAAGATCCACTGGTGTGAAATTCTCATTGCCAGCACAGCAGTCTGAAGTCGACCTGGGGCACTCCAGCTTGGTGTGGGGAGGGGGCGTCCACCATTACTGACGCTTGAGTGGGCAGTTTTCCCCTCACAGCATAAACAAAGCAGCTGGAAGTTCGGACTGGACAGAGCCCACCACAGCGTGGCAAAGCTGCTGTAGCCAGACTGCCTCTCTAGATTCCTTCTCTCTGGGCAGGACATCTCTGAAAGACAGGAGCCCCAGGCAGGGGCTTATAGATAAAACTCCCATCTCCCTGGGACAGAGCACCTGTGGGAAGGGGCGGATGTGGGCGCAGCTTCAACAGACTTAAACTTAGTTCCTTCCTGCCAGCTCCTAAGAGAGCAGCAGATCTCCCAGCACAGGGCTCGAGCTCTGCTAAGGGACAGACTGCATCCTCAAGTGGGTCCCTGACCCCCATGCCTCCTGACTAGGAAACACCTCCCAGCAGGGGTTGACAGACATGTCATACAGGAGAGCTCTGGCTGGCATCAGGTGAATGCCGCTCTGGGACGAAGCTTCCAGAGGAAGGAATTGGCAGCAATCTTTGCGTTCTGCAGCCTTTGCTAGTGATACCCAGGAAAACAGGGTCTAGAGTGGACCTCCAGCAAACTCCAGCAGACCTGCAGCAGAGAGGCCTGACTGTTAGAAGGAAAACTAACGAACAGAGAGGAATAGCATCAACATCAACAAAAAGGATTTCCACACAGAAACCCCATCCAAAGGTCACCAACATCAAAGAGCAAAGGTAGATAAATCCACAAAGATGACCAAAAAACAGCACAAGAAGGCTGAAAATTCCAAAAACCAGAACACATCTTCTCTTCCAAAGGATCACAACTCCTCACCAGCAAGGGATCAAAACTGGAGGGAGAATGAGTTTGACAAATTGACAGAAGTAGGCTTCAGAAGGTGGGTAATAAAAAACTCCTCCGAGCTAAAGGAGCATGTTCTAACCCAATGAAAGGAAGCTAAGAACCTTGAAAAAAGGTTAGAGGAATTGGTAACTAGAATAACCAGTTTAGAGAAGAACATAAATGACCTGATGTAGCTGAGAAACACAACACGAAAACTTCATGAAGCATACACAAGTATCAATAGCCGAATCAATCAAGCCGAAGAAAGAATTTCAGAGATTGAAGATCAAATTAATGAAATAAAGCATGAAGACAAGATTAAAGAAAAAAGAATGAAAAGGAATGAACAGAGCCTCCAAGAAATATGGGACTGTGTGAAAAGACCAAACCTACTTCTGATTGCTGTACTTGAAAGTGACAGGGAGAACAGAACCAAGTTGGAAAACACTCTTCAGGATATTATCCAAGAGAACTTCCCCAACGTAGCAAGACAGGCCAGCATTCAAATTCAGGAAATACAAAGAACACCACAAAGATACTCTTTGAGGAGAGCAACCCCAAGACACATAATCATCAGGTTCACCAACGTTGGAATGAAGGAATAAATGGTAAGGGCAGCCAGAGAGAAAGGTCAGGTTACCCACAAGGAAGCCCATCAAACTAATGGCAGATCTCTCGGCAGAAACCCAACAAGCCAGAAGAGAGTGGGTGGCCAATATTCAACATTCTTAAAGAAAAGAATTTTCAACTCAGAATTTCATATCTGGCCAAACTAAGCTTCATAAACAAAGGAGAAGTAAAATCCTTTACAGACAAGCAAATGCTGAGACAATTTATCACCACCAGGCCTGCCTTACAAGAGCTCCTGAAGGAAGCACTGAATATTGGAAGGAACAACTGGTACCAGCTACTGCAAAAACATACCTAATTGTAAAGACTATCGACACTGTGAAGAAACTGCATCAACTAAGGGGCAAAATAACCAGCTAGCATCATGATGATAGGATCAAATTCACACATAACAATGTTAACCTTAAATGTAAATGGGCTAAATGCCCCCAATTAAAAGACAGACTGGCAAATTGGATAAAGAATCAAGACCCATTGATGTGCTGTATTCAGGAGACTGATCTCACGTGCAAAGACACACATAGGCTCAAAATAAAGGGATGGAGGAATATTTAGCAAGCAAATGGAAAGCAAAAAAAAGCAGGGGTTGCAATCCTAGTCTCTGATAAAACAGACTTTAAACCAACAAAGATCAAAAAAGACAAAGAAGGGCATTACATAATGGTAAAGGGATCAACGCAACAAGAAGAGCTAACCTAAATATATATGCACCCAATACAGGAGCACCCAGATTCATAAATCAAGTTCTTAGAGACCTGCAAAGAGACTTAGACTCCCACACAATAATAGTGGGAGACTTTAACACCCCACTGTCAATGTTAGACAGATCAACGAGACAGAAAATTAACAAGGATATTTAGGACTTACACTCAGCTCTGGACCAAGCAGACCTAATAGACATCTACAGAGCTCTCCACCCCAAATCAACAGAATGTACATTCTTCTGAGCACCACATCACACGTATTCTAAAATTGAGAACATAATTGGAAGTAAAACATTCCTCAGCAAATGCAAAAGAACTGAAATCATAACAGTCTCTCAGACCACAGTGCAATCAAATTAGAACTCAGGATTAAGAAAATCACCCAAAACCGCACAATTATATGGAAACTGAAAAACCTGCTCCTGAATAACTACTGGGTAAATAACAAAATTAAGGCAGAAATAAATAAGTTCTTTGAAACCAATGAGAACAAAGACACAATAAACCAGAATCTCTGGGACACAGCTAAAGCATTCTTTACAGGGAAATTCATAGCACTAAATGCCCACAGGGGAAAATGGGAAAGATCTAAAATCAACACCCTAATATCACAATTAAAAGAACTAGAGAAGCAAGAGCAAACAAATTCAAAAGCTAGCAGAAGATGAGAAATAACTAAAATCAGAGTAAAACTGAAGGAGATAGAGACACAAAAAACCTTCAAAAAATCAGTGAATCCAAGAGCTGGTTTTTTGAAAAGATTAACAAAGAGATAGAACACTAGCCAGACTAATGAAGAAAAGAGTGAAGAATTAAATAGATACAATACAAAATGATAAATGGGATATCACACTGATCCCACCAAAATACAAACTACCATCAGTGAATACTATAAATACCTCTATGCAAATAAACTAGAAGATCTAGAAGAAATTGTTAAATTCCTGGACACATACACCCCCCCAAGACTAAACCAGGAAGAAGTCAAATCCCTGACTAGACCAATAACAAGTTCTGAAATTGAGGCAGTAATTAATAGCATACCAACCAAAAAAAGCCCGGAACCAGACAGATTCACAGCTGAATTCTACCAGAAGTACAAACAGGAGCTGGTACCATTCGTTCTGAAACTATTCCAAACAACAGAAAAAGAGGGAACCCTCCTTAACTTATTCTACGAGGCCAGCATCATCCTGATACCGAAACCTGAGAGAGACACAACAAAAAAAATTTCAGGCCAATATCCCCGAGGAACATGGATGCATAAATCCTCAATAAAATACTAAACCAAATCCAGCAGCACATCAAAAAGCTTATACACCACAATCAAGTCGGCTTCATCCCTGGGATGCAAGGCTGGTTCACATATGCAAATCAGTAAACATAATCCATCACATAAACTGAACCAATGACAAAAAACACATCATTATCTCAATAGATACAGAAAAGTCCTCCGATAAAATTCAGCAGTATTTCATGCTAAAAACTCTCAATAAACTAGGTATTGATGGAACGTATCTCAAAATAATAAGAGCTATTTATGACAAGCCCACAGCCAATATCATACTGAATGGGCAAAAGCTGGAAGCATTCTCTTTGAAAACTGGCACTAGACAAGGATGCCCTCTCTCACCATTCCTATTCAACATAGTATTGGAAGTTCCGGCCAGAGCAATCAGGCAAGAGAAAGAAATAAAGGGTATTCAAATAAGAAGAGAGGAAGTCAAATTGTCTGTTTGCAGATGACATGATTGTATATTTTGAAAACCCCATTGTCTCAGCCCAAAATCTCCTTAAGCTGGTAAGAAACTTCAGCAAAGTCTCAGGATACAAAATCAATGCACAAAAATCACAAGAATTCTTATACAACAATAATAGACCAACAGAGAGCCAAATCATGAGTGAACTCCCATTCACAATTGCTACAAAGAGAATAAAATGCCTAGAATACGACTAACAAGGGATGTGAAGGACCTCTTCAAGGAGAACTACAAACCACTGCTCAAGGAAATAAGAGAGGACACAAATGGAAAAACATTCCATGCTCATGGATAGGAAGAATCAATATTGTGAAAATGTCCATACTGCCCAAAGGAATTTATAGATTCAATGCTATCCCCATCAAGCTACCGCTGACTTTCTTCACAGAATCAGAAAAAAACTACTTTAATATGGAACCAAAAAGAGCCCTTGTAGCCAAGACAATCCTAAGCAAAAAGAACACAGCTGGAGGCGTCACACTACCTGACTTCAAACTATACTACAAGGCTGCAGTAACCAAAACAGCATGGTACTAGTACCAAAACAGATATATAGACCAATGGAACACAACAGAGGCCTCAGAAATAACGCCACACATCTACAACCATTTCTTCTTTGGTAAACCTGATAAAAACAAGCAATGGGGAAAGAATTTTCTATTTAATAAGTGGTATTGGGAAAACTGGCTAGCCATATGCAGAAAACTGAAACTGGATCTCTTCCTTACACCTTATACAAAAATTAACTCAAGATGAATTAAAGACTTACATGTAAGACCTAAAACTATAAAAACCCTAGAAGAAAACAGGCAATACCATTCAAACATGGGCAAAGACTTCATGACTAAAACACAAAAAGCAATTGCAACAAAAGCCAAAATTGACAAACGGGATCTAATTAAACTAAAGAGCTTCTGCACAGCAAAAGAAACGATTATCAGAGTGAACAGACAACCTACAGAATGGGAGAAAATTTTTGCAATGTCTCTGTCTGACAAAGGGCTAATATACAGAATCTATAAAGAACTTAAACAAATTTACAAGAAAAAAACAACGCCATCAAAAAGTGGGCAAAGGATATGAACAGACACTTCTCAAAACGAAGACAGTTATGCAGCCAACAAACATATGTAAAAAAGCTAAGGGTCACTGGTCATTAGAAAAATGCAAGTCAAAAACCACAATGAGATACCATCTCATGCCAATTAGAATGGCGATCATTAAAATGTCAGGAAACCATAGATGCTGGATAGGGATGTGGAAAAATAGGAATGCTTTTATACTGTTGGTGGGAGTGTAAATTAATTCAACCATTGTGGAAGACAGTGTGGCGATTCCTCAAGGATCTAGACCCAGAAATACCATTTGACCCATTACTGGGTATATACCCAAAATATTATATATCGTCCTATTCTAAAGACACATGCACACATATGTTTATTGCAGCAATATTCACAATAGTGAAGACTTGGAACCAACCCAAATGTCCATCAGTTATAGACTAGATAAAGAAAATTTGGCACATATACACCATGGAATGCTATGCAGCCATAAAAAAGGATGAGTTTATGTCCTTTGCAGGGACATGGATGAAGCTGGAAACCATGATTCTCAGCAAACTAACACAGGAACAGAAAACCAAACACTAGATGTTCTCACTCATAAGTGGGATTTGAACAATGAGAACACATGGACACACAGAGGGAAACATCACACACCAGGGCCTGTCAGGGGATGGAGGGTTAGGGGAGAGATGGCATTAGGAGAAATACCTAATATAGACGGGTTGATGGGTGCAGCAAACCACCATGCCATGTGTACGCCTATGTAACAAACCTGCACGTTCTGCACATGTACCCCAGAACTGAAAGTATATTAAAAAAAAAAAGTGGAGAAATCTGAAAAAAAAAAAAGACAATTAATTTACACTAAAGATTAGGAAGATGGTAAATGTAGAATTTTTCCTCTAGCCAGTACATGGGGAAACCTGACATGATGACTTCTTGAGATCCTTTTAATTCTATTATAAAAGCATAGAGCTAGGAGAGATATGGATTATCTCAGGTTTTCAGAGACTAATTATTTCAAGAGTAATAGACAAAGGAAAATACCCAGATTACTTACCCGGTGAGAAATCTACTAAGTTGTTACAGCAATCTGAGGCCTCATTTTTACAATTTAAGTTATTAGTGAGATGAGATTTCTATCAAATACTTCTGAGCTATAAGCAATATGAAAGGACTGCTAATATAAAAATTTTCTTTATTTTCTTGGTCCTCAGCTTTTATTCAGTGGTCCTTGTGAATTGAGTCTGGATGCCTCAAAAAGATAAATGTTTCAGAAACTAAAAGTATGGTTATTGAAAGCCTGGTTTATAATCATTTTTAAGTGGGTTTTACTAGTCTGACTTCATTCTTTTTTGGCTTATTTCACTCAGTCTGCTATTTAATCTTTAATTACAGGCCACAAAAGAAGTAATAGAACGGGAAGCACCAGGGATGGCCCTGGCAATGCTGATGGGATCACTTAATGTTACACCTCTGGGCATGCTCTCTAGGTAAGAAAGTCACCAACATGTTGCAAACCATTTGCTAGGTGAACTGTTTCCGTGATATTAAAAAAAATCTACACTTTAGCATTGTTGTGAATATTAAATGAGCTAGTCCACATAAAGTTCTTAGCTTATACTAATCACTTAATAAATATTACCTACTATCATTGTTAAAAAAAAAGTTAATTCCATACCACTAATCAATACACTATATTGATGAACCTAAGAAACTTTCGTCTTAACACTTAAGTTTGCCCCTTTTTTTCCAGAGTTAAGAGCTTTAGTATTCTGTCAGCCACAGTTTTCCCACTTCACTTCTTTTTGTTGTTGTTGTTGTTGTTGTTGTTGTTGTTGTTGTTGCTTGTTAAGTTAAACTTTCAGAGACTGTCATATTACTACTGGTAAAAGTTATCAATTCCTAACCCAGAGAATCCAGTTTATTACTATGTAAAGTTACTGTTTTCTGTGATTGTTTATAATCATCAGTTGATATCTATTAATTGTAGGTAAATACTGATTTAATAAAACTAAACTGCCAAGTTTATTAAAATAACTTGTTCTCACAAGTTAGGAGCTTATATTCCAATTTATAAATAGCCATGTTGATGTGTTGTTGTGAAAAAAAAAAAAAGCTCAATTCATATTGTTAATCTTTTAATGCTTGGCAACTGGGTATATTTAAATTATTATATTACATTAATGATATACTATTATTATATGAAATTAGTCTACCTATGCCTTTGTTGACATAGATGTTGATATCCATCCTCGATTTAATGGTAATTATTTGCTACTATTTTAGCAACTCTTAGATTTAGATCCCCTAAATGAGGACAATTACATCACTTAAGTTAAAGATAGAAGTGTCAACTTAGTCAGAAACTGTTGAAGGATTTAATGAACGTTAATTAATAGTTGATCTCAGAGCAACCTAAAAATAAATAGCAGCTGTATAGTTTCAGGGTTTCATAATTTATAGCCATTTATGTATCCTGTGTGTAATATGAATATAAAATTAAATGTGTCCATTGACTATTATGGAATATGAGTTGTAATGTTCTTTCTGTTACATAGACAAAGTTTATATCCCATCAGTGGCAGCCACTTGAAGCACAGATACAGGAGATTATGAATGGGTCATTAGTTACTATGTTCTTTTTGCTGTCACGTGTACTGTAACATTTAATTTTAGTAAAAGCAAATAAAGAATTAAAGTACCACGATAGAGACTAAAGCTAAAGTTCATGCTGGCCTTTAAGGAACTCCAGTTGATTCTTTCATAGTGTTCTTTTTTTAAACCGTTACTTATATTACCTACACCAATGAGGTCAGGGGATCCCATTTTTCCTATGGAATTAAGTAGTAGTTTTCAAACATAAAAGAACTCTTTCTTGTATACAAGCAATAACATCAGGAAAGAATTAAACTTCATTCTCTTGCTAATTCTTTTGTAATAAAATTTTAATTCGGTAAACATAATAATATGCTTATTTGCCAAGTCCCATATTAAGCATTAGGGATTCTAAGGTTAGAAGGAAAAATAAGAAATGGTCCTCTCCTTAAGGATCCCACAGTTTAAATGGAGAAATTATTTTTTGCAACTGTTAAGATAATTCTTCAAATTGAATGTAGCTTTCTTGATCCAGTATAGAAATATCACTTTTTGTTATTTATAAAGGTTTTTCTGAATTAATTTTTTTCTCCCTTTTGTATCCTCATAATTACCTAGCACTGGACTGCTGAGTGAATGGAAAATTAATTAGCAGGAGCTGATTCTAATTACTTTGGAATGAGTCGTTCATCTTTATCCTGAAGGCTTTGAAAATTAATACATATAAGCAGCATGGGAGCACCTTCTGGCTTTTCTGTCTGTGCATTGCTGATTTAACCAAGAATATATTTATAAACTTTGGAACAGACATAGTAGTTTACATTAGTTACAGAAAAGGGGATATTTCCCTGAATGTTCATTTTTTGTGCTTCTCAAAGCCTTTTTAAAAATTATTATTTTTATAATAGCCATCATTAGATTGGTGCTTCCTTTCTACAGCCTTTCTATTTTGTATGCACTTTTGGCTTTGTACATGCTTCTGCTATGGAACATGTCATAGTATATTGTAATTAATTATTTGCTTGTCTGTATTACCTAGTTAGTAGAAACTTCTTAAAGACAGGAGCTTTATCTTATTCTTTTTTACATCCTCAGCCCCTAAAACAAATTCTGACACATAGTAAGTACTCAAAAAATGTATATTGTTGTGGTTACTATGGATAAATCAGTGTTTTACCATAGTTCTATAGCATGTTTTTTTCAGGTAAATTAATGCATCAAGTTGGTGCTTTACCTTCCTATTTTTATGTCTAGAGAGCAGCATTAGATAAAAACAAATGTTTAAACCATTACATCTGTTTGAAATGGTTTCCTACTATTTGGACAACTTAATATCCTCCAGATTTTTTATATAAGTAAGTTGGGAGATATTATGAAGTAATGGTTAAGAACATCATCTCTGAAGACAGATTGCTTGTGTTCTATGTTAATGTCTTTTTTGTTTTCATTTTCTTGTCTATATAATAAAGATGTTAATAGTACCAAATTTCTTGGATAAAGTGAATTAATCTATGTAAAGCACTTAGAAAACTGACTCGTAGTAACTCTTAAGTGATGACCATGGTTGTTTCGTTAGAGTTTTTGTTTTTAGAGTAGGTCTGCTGGTGAAACCTTTTCTTAGCTTTTCTTCATTAGGAAATGTCTTTATTTCCATATTACTCCTGAAGGATATTTTCACTAGATACAGAAATCTGGGTTGACTGTTCTTTTCTTTCAGCATTAAAAAAAAAAGTAAAATAAAATATGATTCCACTCTCTTTTGCTCCATGGTTCCTGAAAAGAAATGAGCAATCAATTCAAATTGCTGTTTCCTTATGTGTAATGGCAAATTTCTCTGGCTGCTTCGAAGATATTTTTTCTGCAGCTTTAGTTTCAGCAATTTGATTATGATGTATCTGGGTGTAGTTTTCTTTTAGATTATCCTTCTGGGTTCAGTGAACTTTATGATTCTGTAAATTTATGTCTTTAACCAAATTTGGGAAATTTACTTTTTTTTGCTGCTCCTATGACATGAATTTTAGATTTTTTGGTAATGTCTCACAAATCCCTGAGGCTCTGTTAATTTTTAAAATCTTTTTTACTCTGTATTAATTTTAGGTTATTTCTATGATCTATCTTCAAATTAGCTGACTTTTCCCCTCTTTCATCTTCATTCTGCCTTTGAGAATATCTAGTGGTTTTTATTTCAGATATATTTTCAGTTCTAAATTCTCCATTTGGTTTTTTTGTTAATGGTTTCCATTTCTCTACTAAGAACTTGTATTTTTACATTTATTTCAAAAGTATTCCCCTTTATGTCATGGAGAATAGTTATAATAACTGCTTAAAATTATTCTTCGGACAATTTCAATATCTGGCTTACCTTGGGGTTGACATCGGTTGATTTCTTTTCCCATGAGAACTGGTCAAATTTTCTTTGTTCTATGTTGAGAAATTTTGGATTGTATCCTGGACATTTTGAACACTGCATTGTAAGTAAATTATTTAACTCCTGTTAAAATCCTTTGGGGAATTTTAATTAGTTAGTTTTAGCAATTGATCTGATTGGGTTCAGATTGTAAATTCTGTCTCACTTTCTGTGGGTAGTGGCTCAGCCTTTGCTATATTGTTAGTGTCTGCCCAGTACATGAATGATTTAGGAGTTAGTTTGAGACTTGGGCAGTAGTATATACTAGGTTTATGTTTTAAAAGCTTTTCTTGTACTTATTTTATACTGTCCCACGTATTCACAGCTCAGGGGTGACCCTGGAACTTGGGTCAATTCACATCCAAAATTAGAGAATCCACCTTCTTTAGCTCTCTTCTTTTCAAGAATTTTCCCCTCACTCTCCAGCTTCCAGGGGACCCCATTCCCAGTTACTCTGGCCAGAAGAGGTTTCTTACAGAGTATTAACTCCCTTTGCAATTATGTAGTTGTACACAACTGACCTTTGGGACAAAGAGCAAAAGAAAAGAAAAAAGAGAGAAAGAGATTCCTCTTACCTTAGTTCTTTAGACAATATCGGCTCCTTTTTTTTGTTTCCATTAGCCAAAGAGATAGGTAGGTCTTCTCTCTGAGCTTTGGGTGCTAACACTGTCATTATGGTATTGCAGCTCCACAATTAGGCCTAGCCCCATTAAGAGCTGTTATTCAAGTTCTGACTTCAGTCCCAAATCTGCCTGCTATTATTTACATTCAGCGTCATCAGGTAATCACTGTGTACTCTGTAAACAATCGGTAGGAGAGAGAAGCTATGGTTACTTTCTCCATCTTGGCTGACACCAAAGAATAAGTGTTCAAACTTTAATATCAGATCCCTGACTTCATATTTACTAGCATTTACTAGCAGTGTTACCTTGGTACTTCACAAGGTTTAGCACATCTTGTTCCAGTGGTTAACTAAACTGCCCACAAAATAGTAGCATTTAACCTCCCTAAATTTATAATTTATTCCCTACTTGTTTTTTTTAAAAGATCAAATACTCTTTTTCCCCCTAAATTTCATTAAAAACAACAGACTAACCACTGTGGTTATACACTGAAGAATGATTTGTCATGGATTTTATTCTCAGTTTTGTCATTAATTTGATTTATGATCTCTACTTAGTTTTGTAGGGATATTACGTAGCTGATAGAAATGTTATGAGGTCCTTTAAAGATTTACTCACACATATGTGTGTGTGTGTGTATGTGTGTGTGTGTGTATATATATATATATATATAAAATAAGAAATATCTAATTCATAAAAAGAGAAATTGATGGCCAGTTTTCCATTTTAGTATGAAGAGATTTACCATTGTAATCTTCAGTGACTCATCTTTCAATTCTGTAACTGTAATAAACACATGCACTGCTTTTAGGGAGGAGATAATATTTTCCATTTGCTGCCAAAAATGGTTTTATAACTGATATTGGTTAAAAGAAAAATTTCAGGAAATAACAACACAAAACTTATTTTTTATAGAAATGAATCAAATTATTCTTAGTATTATTTAGATAATATTAAAGTAACATGAGTCATTTAAAGTAACAGTACTATCATCTTAAAGAGTTTCTGTTTTTTTAACCCACACCAAATATACTTAGCTTATAAAAGTCTGTAGGGGAGCATAAGATGGCAGAGTAGTATATATAGGAATCTGTTTCTCCACCTGGACAACCGTTTGAACTGGCAGGATCTCTCTGATAAAACTATTTTGGAACTTTGTAGTCTATTCAAAGGCTTATGGCTTACTGGAAAAGACTTGACTAGTAGATTTTGGTTAATTTGGGTCAATTTTAACCTAGTGTGCTACTAGCCAACCATTCTCCAGTGCTCCAGCTAGCAGGTACTAGGGTTTATAGGACAGCTTGTAGAAGACAGAATGGGTAATTAAGGACCTTATCTTCCAAATATTGGGGATCCAGGTTCTATTGTGGATTACTGCTTTAGGTTGTAGAAGTGCAGAGGCAAAGACAGGCTGCCATTGTTTCAACCCACACTGGCTGAAGTATCTTCAAGGGATTTATAAGGACAGTACCTACATTTTCCCCTACATTTTTCTTCTTCTCTTTTGGGACCCAGAAATTACAGGATTAGAAAATTCAAAAGCAGCTACATATATGGGGGAATTTAGAAAGTCACTATGCATGCCCAGAGGAAAAGGCAGGCTGAGAAAAAGAGAAAGGCCTTAAGTTTATACCTCAGGCTTATTTCTTACACAGAACACTTTATAACAATTAAAAAAAAAAAAAGCAAACCCTAGGGAAGGGAGAGAAGCTGATTTCTAGAATTACCATATTATAAGATTCAAATATTCAGAGTTCAACAAAAATAAAATGACAAAGCAAAGAAAAAGTATGATCCATTAAAATGAAAACAATAAATTGACAAAAATCCATGAGGAAGATGAAATGGAGAACTTACTAGACAAAGGCTTTAAAACAACTATCTTAAAGATTCTCAAAGAACTAAAGGAAGATATTGATAATGCCAAGATAATGATGTGTGAGCAAAAGTAAATATCAATAAATATATTTTAAAAACATAAAAAAAGAATCAATCAGGCAGCTAAAATGACCTATCAGTTTAATATCATCTTTTAAGGCCATGATGGGACTGTCCATAATCAGGCTTCTCTCCACTGTATGCAGGAGGAAGTGGCCACTATTAACAGCCCTCCCTTTTTGTAGCATTAGACAGCAACAGGCCACCCTGAGATTATTTACAGAGAACAGCTATAAAAACACTTGCAAATATATTCAGTCCAGACTAGAAAATACTTTTCCCCCATGAGTGTGAAGATTCATATTGTACACTAGTAAATCTCTCTGCACATGTTCATCATGACAATGTACTCAGGAGTTCTAAGTCATGATGAGCATCCTGCAGCAGTTCCAGTGAATCATGGATGAAAAACATGTATCCTTTAAAAAAATAAAGAAGAAAAAAAAAAGAATAATGAAGAAATGAGTTGACAAGTACAATCGCTGAAAAAAAAATCATTAGAGGGATTCAAAAGCAGTTTTCAGCAGGCAGAAAAAAGAATCAGCAAACTTAAAGGCAAAACAATTGAAATTAACAAATCTGAGGAACAGAAACAAAAAAGATGGAAGAAAACTGAACAGAGCCTAAGGGACCTATGGAACAACATTAAGCAGACCAGCATACACATTATGGGGATTCAAGATGGATGAGTGAGGGAGAAAGGGGCTTACCAGAGCAAAGACTCATGAACACTAATAAGCGTGGGAAACTGTCAGGTAGGCAAACCTAAACTATAATTGACAAATTGCTAGAGGTTCAGTGCAGACAACTATGAGAGTTAAAAACTTCAGGGAAACTCAGTCGCTACAATTTTGTGAAAATTGAATGGAACCTAAGGGATCTCTGGAACAAGTCCTTCGGAACAACCAGGTTCTCACAGTAAATATTAGAGGAAAATTCCCTCATGTTTCAGCAGGGAAGAGGAAAGGGAACTATTGTGAAATACACCAGGGTACTCTGTTCTTCTTAATGAGCCCTAACCCGAGGAGAAACTACTTAACCTGAACCTACCCTGCTGGAGTATAATCAAATACTAACTTACCTAGGGGAAGGGAAATACCCAACTTCAGCTCACTCTAGCCATCTTCTCCCATGTTAACAGGGGAGGAAAAATTGAGAAAAACTCGTGAAGTTCACTAAAAGGCTCACTAAAAGACTGAGACCTGGCCAGGCATGGTGGCTCACACCTATGGTTCACTTAATAATAGACAGCTATGCAAGAATAGTTGAGGAATTCAATATGCCACATTCAATAATGGG
Source organism: Pan paniscus (assembly GCF_029289425.2). Classification (NCBI taxonomy): domain Eukaryota; kingdom Metazoa; phylum Chordata; class Mammalia; order Primates; family Hominidae; genus Pan; species Pan paniscus. The sequence continues at coordinate 67,992,278 of NC_073264.2, forward strand.
TAGAACAGCCACACAAAAGGTAAGTAAAGAAATGTAAGAACTTAAACCACACAATAAACCAACTAGATACAACCCACATATATAAAACACTTCACCCAACAACAGTAGCATACACCTTCTGAAGTACACATGGGACATTCTCCAAGATAGAGCACATTAGGCCACAAAATAAGTTTCAATAGGTTTTTTAAAATAGATGCCATAAAAAGTATATTGCAAAATAGTATATTCTTCAAAGCATATTCTCCAAAAAGAGGATGAAGTTCGAAATCAGTGACAGAAGGAAAACCGGAAAATTTACAAATATGTGAAAATTAAACACACTCAAATAGCCAATAAGTTAAAGAAGAAATCATAAGGGAAATTAGAAAATATTTAAAAGTGAATTAAAACAAAAATGCAACATACCAAAACTTCATAGCATGCAGAAAAAGCAGCACTGATATTGCTGTAAGCATTTAAAAAATAATTACATTTTTGAAAACCTCAAAAACAGCAGTCTCATGTATAACTATAAGTTAAGAAACTAGAAAAAGAATAACAACCTAAACCCAAAGCTAGCAGAAAGAAGGAAATAATAAAAATTAGAGCAGAGATAAATGAACTAGAAAATCAAAAAACAATAGAGAAAATCAACTAAGCTAAAGTTGGTTCTTCAAAAAGATCAACAAAATCACAAAATTTTAGCTAGATAGATGAAGAAAAAAAAGAAACTCAAATTACTAAAATCAGTAATGAAAATGGAGTCATTAGTACCAATTCCACAGAAATAAAAAGGACTAGAAGAGTACAGCATAACAATTACATGCCAACAAGTTGAATAACCCAGACGAAGTGGACAAACTCCTAGAAACACAAAACCTACTGAGACTGAATCACAAAGAAATAGAAAATCTGAATAGACCTATACCTAGGAAGGAGAATGACTCAGAAATTAACAACCTCTCAGCTGGGTGCGGTGGCTCACACCTGTAATCCCAACACTTTGGGAGGCCAAGGTGGATGGATCACTTTGAGCACAGCAAAACCAGCCTGGGCAACATGGCGAAACCCTATCTCTACTAAAAATTCAAAAAATTAGCCAGGTGTAGTGGCACACACCTGTAGTCCCAGCTACTCAGGGGTCTGAGGCAGGAGGATCACTTGAGCCCAGGAGGTAGAGGCCACACAGTGAGCCCTGATCATGCGCACTGCGCTCCAGCCTGGGCAACAGAGTGAGACCCTGTCTCAAAAAAAAAAAAAAAAAAAAAAAAACCTTTCTATCTTTCTATTTACAAAATACCAGGACCAGTTGGCTTCACTGATGAATTCTTCCAAGTATTTCAAGAACAACTGACACTGGTTGTTTCCAAAATCTTTTCCAAAAAATTGAAGAGAAGACAACACTTCCTAACTCATTTTATGAATGGCAGCATTGGTCTCATACCAAAGACAGGAAAAACAAAACAAAACTGCAGGCCAATATCCCTTAATGAATGTTGATGGAAAAATGCTCAAAAAAAAACCCCAGCAAACTGATTGCAGCAACATATTAAAAAGAATTATACAAGGTGACCCTAGAATACAAGGATGGTTCAACATATGAAAATAAATCATTGTAATATACCACAGTAGCAGAATGGAGGGAAAAAAAAACCCATGTGATCATTTGATGATGGGTTTTCAGCATCAATGGGTGCTGAAAAAAAATTTGGAAAAATTCAAGTTTCATGTTAAAAACACTCAACAAACTAGGAAAAGAAGGAAACTACCTTAATGTGAAAAAGGCCTTATGTAAAAAACCCACAGCTCACATCATATTCAGCGGTGAAAGACTGAAAGCTTTTCCTTTAAAATCAGGAACAAGATGGGGATGCCCACTTTTTCCACTTCCATTCAACATAGTATTGGAACTTCTAGCCAGAACACTTAGGCAATAAAAAGAAATGAAAGGTATCCAAATTGGAAAGTAAGAAGTAAACCTATCTTTTTTTTTGACATGATTATGTATGTAGAAAACCCAAGATTCCACACACAAAACCATTAGAACTAATAAATGAATTCAGCAAAGTTGCAGAATACAAAATCAGGCTGCAAAAATCAGTCTTATTTTTATACAATGACAATAAACTATCCAAAATAAAATCAAGAAAATGGAATAGAAACAAGAGCCCAGAAATAAGCCCTTGCATATAGGATGCAATAATTTTCAACAAGGGTGTCAATTCAATGGGGGAGAGAATAGTCTTTTCAACGAATGGTGTTGGGAAAATTGGATATCCACTTGCCAAAGAATGAAGTTGGACCTTTGCCTACTGAATATAAAAATTAATTCAAAATGGATCAAAGACCTATACACAAGAGCTGAAACTATAAAACTCTTAGAAAAAAACATAGGGGGACAGCTTCATGACATTAGATTTGGCAGTCATTTCTTGGATATGACACCAAAAGCATAGGCAGCAAACAAAAAACTAGATAATTTGGACTTTATCGATGTTGAAAATCTTTGTACATTGAACAAAGTAAAAGGGCAACCCATGGAATCAAGAAAATATTCACAATCACATATCTGGCAAGGTATTAATATTCTATATATATATATTTTTTAATTCCTACAAGTCAACAAAGAAAATGCTATTTAAAAACAGGCAGAAGACTCAAATAGATATTTCTCCAAAGAAGATACACAAATGACTGATAAGAACATGAAAAGATCCTCAGCATCAATAGTCATTAGGGAAATGCAAATCAGAACCACAGTGATATACAACTTCACACCCATTACGTTGGCTGTTATCAAAAAAATAATAATAAATAAGTGGTGGCAGAATGTTTAGAAACATTGTGCATTGCTGGTGAGGATGTAAAACTGTGCAACTGCTATGGGAAACTATGGCATATCCTCAAGAAATTAAGCATAGAATTAAATGACCCAGGAACTCCACTTCCAAGTTACATACCCAAAAGAATTGAAAGCAGGGGCTGGGTGTGGTGGTTTAAACCTGTAATCCCAACACTTTGGGAGGCTGAGACAACAGGATCACTTGAGGCCAAGAGTTTGAGACCAGCCTGAGCAAAATAGACCCTGTCTCTACAAAACTTGTTTAAAAAAATTAGCCAGTCCTGGTGACACACACCTATAATCCTAGCTACTCAGGAGGATGAGGGAGGAGTATCACTTGAGCCCCGGAATTCGAGGTTACAGTGAGCTGTGATCATGCCACTGCATTCCAGTCTGGGCAACAGAGTGAGACTGTCTCTTAAAGAATTGAAAGCAGGGACTGTAATAGATATTTGCACGCCAATATTCATAACATCATTATTCACCTTACCCAAAAGTTGGAAGCAACCCAGATGTCCATTGATTGATGAATGCATAAACAAAATGGGTTAAATACATGGAATGAAATATTATTCAGCCTTAAAAATTATTGTTAATTCTAACACTTGCTACAACATAAATGAATCTTGAAAACATTGTGCTAAATGAAATAAGCCAGATTATATAAGGACAAATGTGTGATTCCACTTACATGAAGTATCTAGAATAACCAAATGCATAAAGAAAATAGAACAGTGCTTATGAGTGGATAGCGAGAAGAGAATGGAGAGTTTTTGTTTGGGATGATGAAAAAGTTCTGGAGATGGACAGTGGTGATGGTTGCACAATAATGTGAATGTACTTAATGCCACTGATTTGTATACTTAAAATTAGTTAGAATGGTAAAGGTTATGTTATGTATATTTTACCAGAGTTCCTTTTATAGCTATAGGACAGGAAATGCAACATACATAAAATGTACATTTTCTTGAAACATTTCTGCAGTGTTTCAGGCCCAACTTCCAGACTCCGGTATGACAGGAGGTATGCTGGGTTTCAAAAGACAAGTGACACAGATGGTGTGAGGACCACCTCAACACAGGAGAGCTGACACCTTTCTCCTTCTCTCACCCAACTTTTATATTTTCCTAAATATCATAGCTTCATAACAGATTTGTGATAGCTGGATCTTATTTGTTATAACTCATAAAATAGGAACTCTGGGCAATAGGAACAGCTCCAGTTTACAGCTCCCAGCGTGAGTAACGCAGAAGACAGGTGATTTCTGCATTTCCAACGGAGGTACCGGGTTCATCTCACTGGGGCTCATCGGACAGTGGGGGCAGGACAGTGGGTGCAGCCCACTGAGTGTGAGCTGAAGCAGGGTGAGGCATTGCTATTTATGACAAACCCACAGCCAATATCATACTGAATGGGCAAAAACTGGAAGCATTCCCTTTGAAAACTGGCACAAGACAGGGATGCCCTCTCTCACCACTGCTATTCAACATAGTGTTGGAAATTCTGGCCAGGGCAATCAGGCAAGAGAAAGAAATAAAGGGTATTCAATTAGGAAAAGAGGAAGTCAAATTGTCCCTGTTTGCACATGACATGATTGTATGTTTAGAAAACCCCATCGTCTCAGCCTAAAATCTCCTTAAGCTAATAACCAACTTCAGCAAAGTCTTAGGATACAAATTCAATGTGCAAAAATCACAAGCATTCTTATACACCAATAACAGACAAACAGCCAAATCATGAGTGAACTCCCATTCACAAATGCTTTAAAGAGAATAAAATACCTAGGAATCCAAATTACAAGGGATGTGGAGGACCTCTTCAAGGAGAACTACAAATTACTGCTCAACGAAATAAAAGAGGATACAAACAAATGGAAGAACATTCCATGCTCATGGATAGGAAGAATCAATATCGTGAAAGTGGCCATACTGCCCAAGGTAATTTATAGATTTAATGCCATCCCCATCAAGCTACCAATGACTTTCTTCACAGAATTGGAAAAAACTACTTTAAAGTTCATATGGAACCAAAAAACAGCCCACATTGCCAAGACAATCCTCAGCCAAATCCTACGCTGGAGGCCTCACACTACCAGACTTCAAACTATACTACAAGGCTACAGTAACCAAAACAGCATGGTACTGGTACCAAAACAGAGATATAGACCACTGGAACAGAACACAGCCCTCAGAAATAATACCACACATCTACAACTATCTGATCCTGGGCAAACCTGACAAAAACAAGCAATGGGGAAAGGATTCCCTATTTAATAAATGGTGCTGGGAAAACTGGCTAGCCATATGTAGTAAGCTGAAACTGGATCCCTTCCTTACACATTATACAAAAATTAATTCAAGATGGATTAAAGACTTAAATGTAAGACCTAAAACCATAAAAACCCTAGAAGAAAACCTAGGCAATACCATTCAGGACATAGGCATGGGCAAAGACTTCATGTCTAAAACACCAAAAGCAATGGCAACATAAGCAAAATTGACAAATGGGATCTAATTAAACTAAAGAGCTTCTGCAAAGCAAAAGAAACTACTATCAGAGTGAATAGGCAACCTACAGAATGGGAGAAAATGTTTGCAATCTACTCATCTGACAGAGGGCTAATATCCAGAATCTACAAAGCACTCAAACAAATTTGCAAGAAAAAAACAACCCCATCAACAAGTGGGTGAAGGATATGAACAGACACTTCTCAAAAGAAGACATTTATGCAGCCAACAGACACATGAAAAAATGCTCGTCATCACTGGCCATCAGAGAAATGCAAATCAAAACCACAATGAGATACCATCTCACACCAGTTAGAATGGCGATCATTAAAAAGTCAGGAAACAACAGGTGCTGAAGAGGACATGGAGAAATAGGAACACTTTTACACTGTTGGTGGGACTGTAAACTAGTTCAACCACTGTGGAAGACAGTGTGTCGATTCCTCAAGGATCTAGAACTAGAAATACCATTTGACCCAGCCATCCCATTACTGGGTATATACCCAAAGGATTATAAATCATGCTGCTATAAAGGCACATGCACACGTATGTTTATTGCGGCACTATTCACAATAGCAAAGACTTGGAACCAACCCAAATGTCCATCAGTGATAGACTGGATTAAGAAAATGTGGCACATATACACCATGGAATACCATGCAGCCATAAGAAAGGATGAGTTCATGTCCTTTGTAGGGACGTGGATGAAGCTGGAAACCAACATTCTCATCAAACTATCGCAAAAACAAAAAACCAAACACCGCATGTTCTCACTCATAGGTGGGAATTGAACAGTGAGAACACTTGGACACAGGAAAGGGAACGTCACACACCGGGGCCTGTTGTGGGATGGGGGGAGCGGGGAGGGAAAGCATTAGGAGATATACCTAATGTAAATGACGAGTTAATGGGTGCAGCAAACCAACATGGCGCATGTATACATATGTAACAAACCTGCACATTGTGCACATGTACCCTAGAGCTTGAAGTATAATTTTAAAAAAATGTTTATTTTAAATAAAAAATGGAAATAATATTTTTAAAGTAAAATGATTTATTGATGAAAAATACTTGAAACAGAAGATACTAGAATAATACTTTCAATGTGCTGAAAGAAAATAACATTTAATCAAGAATTTTACACTCAGCAAAGTTACCATTCAAGAATGGGGGAGGATGAAATGTCATTTTCCTACAAACAGAAATGGGAACATTTTATCACCAAAAGAACCTCACATAAAGAATTTTAAAGATATACTCTGGCAGAAGAAAAATCATCTCAGATGGAGAGTTGAGGATACAGGAGGGAAAAGAGAGCAAAGATATTGGTAAATATCTGAACAAATCTTTTTTAAAAAATTGACTATTGTCCTGGTTCATTCTGCTGCTGTAACAAAATACCTTAGACTGGGTAATTTATAAACAACAGAAATTTATTGCTTACAGTTCTGGGGGCTGGGAAGTCCACAGTCAAGGTGCCCGCAGATTCAGCGTCTGGTGAATGCTTCAAAGATGGCCCTTTCTTGCTGCTTCTTCACGTGGTAGAAGGGGCAAACTAGCTCCTGACGGCTTCTTTTATAAGGGCACTAATACCACTCATGAGGACAGAGTTAATCACCTCCCAAAGGCCTCAACACTTTATACTATTGCACTGGGGATTAGATATCAGCATATGAATTTGGGGTAAACAAAAACATTTAGACAATGGTAACTATATAAAACGATAAAAATAATGTCTCAATTATGGGAAGAAAAAATATGCTAGAATTCTTGAAAACAGCATGTAATTTGAGATACTGTGATTATAGTTAAGTATTCTAACAGGCCAGGCACAGTGGCTCAACCCCTGTAATCCCAGCACTTTGGGAGGCTGAGGTGGGCTGATCACTTGAGTCCCTAAGTTCGAGACAAGCCTGGGCAATATGGCAAAACTCTCTCTACAAAAAGATACAAAAATTAGACCAGCATGATAGCACGTGCCTGTAGCTACTCGGGAAACTGAAGTGAAAGAATCACCTGAGCCTAGGAGGTCAAGGCTGCAGTGAGCCATGGTTGTGCCACTGCACTCGCCTGGGGGACAGAGTGAGACCCTCTCTTAAAAAAAATTTAGTCCTATTTTCTAGGAAGATATTAAATATTGATTATAGTTTTTTAAAGTTAAGTATGCATATTAAACTTATTAGGGTAATCACTAAAAGGATGGACGGAGTATACAACTTCCAGAAATAGAGGGAAGAAATTAATGAGGAAAATACTTAAAGTCAGATAAGAAAGGGAGAAAAAAACAAACAAACAAAACAAAACAAAAAAAACCAAAGACAAGTAGAAGGCATATGTATTGGTTAAAAAAAGTTATAACACGAATTCCCAGAACATCTTCCACTTAAAATTTTCCCATAGAACACTGCTTAGTTTCTCATATTCAAACTTGATAAACATGTATACCTTCATGTTTATCTGAAAAACAGCTTCAGCTGATACATATGAAAATTTTATATTTATATCTGAAAAATTCAGTAAATTTTCAAAAAAATTTTATTAAACTTTTAAGATTGTAATATAATTGTAGATTGGCATGCAGTTATAAGGAATGATCCACAGAAGTCCTGTGTACCCTTTACTAGTTTTTTCCAGTGGTAACATCTTACAAAACTATAGTACAAAATTACAGTTGGATGTTGACATTGATAACATCATGACACAACAATTTGTTCATTCTTTCATTTGTTCATGGGTACTTAGGTTGACTTCAGATTTTGCCTGTTGTGAATAGTGCTGCACTAAATGTGGGAGTGCAGATGTGTTTTTGATATACTGATTTCCTTTCTTTTAGATATATACCCAGTAGTGCAATTGCTGGATCATATGATAATTCTATTTCTAGTTTTATGAGGAAATTTCATACTGCTCTCCATAGTGGCTGTACTATTGCTTTTCTATTGTCATTGCCCTTTTATTGCCACACCACCTCTCTGTCACCCAGCCCCCCTTTCCTAAACTCTGGCAACCACTAATCTATTTTCTAGTTCAATATTTTGCCATTTCAAGAATGAATATAATTAGAACCATACAGTATGTAGCCTTTTGGGATTGGTTTCTTCCATTAAGCATAATTTCCTGGAGATTCGACTAAATTGTTTCATGGATCAATAATTCCTTACATTTTATTGTTGAGTAGTATTCCATACTATATATGCACTACAGTTTGTTCAACCATTTTCTGTTGAAGGACATCTGGGTTGTTTACAGTTTGGAATTATGATGAACATTACACCAAACGATGCGGTATCTAGGTTCTATGGCAGTTGCAGGTTTTCTGTTTAAATGAACTGTCAAATTATTATCCAGAGCAACTGTATCATTTTACAATCACACCAACAATATATGAGTGTGTCTCCACACCTTGCCAGTATTTGGAGTTGTCACTATTTTTATTTTAGCCATTTTGATAGTTTTGTAAATAGTTTTAATTTGCATTTCCCTAATGACTAGTAATTTTGAGCATCTGTTCAGGTCTTTTGCCTATTGTCTGACTGTGTTTTTTAGTTTTTTCATCCCTGATTTTTGAGAGTTTTTATGTGTTCTAGAAACCTGTCCTTCGTCAGATATGTGGATTGCAATTGTTTTCTCCCAGTCAATACATTGTCTTTTTTCCTCTTCACAGTGTCATCCACAGAGCAAAACTACTTAATTTCCATGAGGTCCAATTTATCATCTTTTTCTTTTAGCAGTTGTGTTTTTTTGATGTAAAGTCTAAGCACCCTTCACCTAGGCAAAGGTCCAAAGACTTTCTCCTGTGTTTTTTTCTAAAACTTTTATAATTTTACATTTTACCTTTAAATCCATTTGAGTTGATTTTTTTCTAAGGTGTGAGTTTAGGTTGAGGTGTTTTTTCGTTTGGTTGGTTGGTTGGTTTTTGTGTATGAACGACCACTTGCTCCAGTGCTACTTGTTTAAAAAAAAAAAAAAAAAAAAAAGCTACCTTTCCTCTGTTGAATGGCTTTTGCACCTTTGTTGAAAATTAATCTGGCCTATTATTAGTTTAGTTCTAGTTCTGGTTTCTCTGTTCTGTTCTATATGTCTGTCCCTCTGTCAGTACCACATAATCTTTATCACTGTAGCTAAACAATAAGTCTTGAAATTGCGTAGACAGATTCCTCCCACTTTAGTTGTCTTTTTCAAAATTTTTAGCTATTTTGGTCCCTTTTGTTTTCCACGTAAATTTTAGAATAAGTTTGTCTATATCTACAAAAAAATTGCTCAGATTTTTATAGGAATTACATTAAATCTGGATGTAAATTTGGGTGGAAGTGACATCTTTTCCATGTTGAGCCTCCATGAACACATTATGTCTCTTCCTTTAGATTGCCTTTGATTTCTTTTATTGCAGTTTTCAGTATAAAAAGTCTGAACATGTTTCGTTAGATTTACACTTAAGTATTTAATTGTGTTTTCAGTTATTGTAAATGGTATTTTATTATTAATTTAGGTGTCCACCTCATGTTCATTGCTAATATATATAGAAATACAATTAATTCTTGGATGTTGATTTTATATTCTACAGCCTTGCTTAATTGCTAGTACTATTAATTCTAGGAGGGCTTTTTCTTTTTTTTTTGTTTTGTTTTTTGTTTTGTTTGTTGTTTGTTTTATTCTTTGGGATTTTCTGTATAGACAATCACATCATCTGCAAATGGGGTAGTTTTACTTCATTCTTTGTGATTTATATGCCTTTTATTCTTTTTCTGCCTGTTGTCCTAGCTAAAACTTCCAGTGCTATTTTGAATAGCCATGTTGAAAATGGATATCCTTGCTATTTGCCTGATCTTGGGGAGAAAGCACTCAATGTTTCACTATTAAGTATGTTAGTTGTACATTTTTTATAAAAGCTCTTTTTCAAATTAAAGAAGTCCATCCCTTAATTTCTACATTTTTTGAGAGTTTTTATCATGGATCAGTGTTTGATTTTGTCCGGTGAATTTCCTGTGTTAATTGATATGATTGCATGATCTACTTTTTCTTCTTAGATTGTTGATATGATGCATATGTTGATTTATTTTCAAATATTGAGCTGGTCTTGAATTCTTGGAGTAAACCCACTTGGTCCTAGTATATAGTTCTTTTTACTTATTCCTGACTTCTATTTGCTAATATTTTAGTAAGGATTTTTATATCTATATTCATAAGAGATACTGGTCTATATTTTTCTTTTTTATACTATCTTCATCTGATTTTGGTATCAAGTTAATACTGGCTTCATAAAAGGAGTTGTGATATTCCCTCCACTTTTACTCTCTGGAAGAGTTTATGTAAAATGTATATTAATTTTTCTTTAAACATTTCAGAGAATTCACTAGTGGAACCATCTGTCCTAGAGCTTTATTTTTCTAGAGTTTTTTTACTATAAATTGAATTTTCTTAAAAGTTACAGGGCTATTTATCTATTTTATATATGGTTAATGTAGTATTTTATGCTTTTTGAGAAATTTGTCCATCTCATCTAAGTTGTCTAATTTATGTATATAGATTTGCTCCTAGTATTCTCTTATTGTTATTTTCTTGTCTTGAGAGTCTGTATTAATACGGCTGTTTCATTCCTGATATTGGTAATTTCCATCTTTTTTTCAGTCTTGCTTAAGATATTTCCATTTTATTTATCTTTTCAAAGAACAAGCTTTTTGTTTCATTGACTTTCTCTATTTTTCTGTTTTAAATTTCACTGTTATCTGCTCTTTATTATTTCATTCCTTCTCCTTGTTTGGGGTTCATTTTGCTCTTTATCTAGTTCTTGAGCTGGAAGCTTGTTATTGATTTGAGACTTTTCTAATGTAAACTTTAGGAGCACTGATTTAGGTGCATTCCATGAATTTGATATGTTATATTTGCATTTTTATTCATCTTAATGTATCTTTTTATTTTTTGAGATTTTTTTTTAAATCTATCTAACACTAGGTCTTATTTCTTCTATCAAACTTCATATGTGCCCATGAATCAACTTCTCATCTTTCCCTCCTCCCCACTACCCTTCCTGGCCCCTGGTAACAACCAATCTGCTACCTATCCTCATGAGATTCACTTTTTTAGCCCCCACATTATGAGGGAGAACATGTGACATTCTTCCTTCTGTGCTTGCCTTGTTTCATTTAACATAATGACTTTTAGTTCCATCCATGTTCCTGCAAATGATAGGATTTCATTTTTTAATCAGTGAATAATGTTCCATTGTATATAGATACTGCATTTTCTTTATCCATTTGTATGTTCACTGGTACTTAGGTTGAATCCATATTTTAGCCATTATGAATAGTGCTGCAGTAAATGTGAGAGTGCAGATGTCTTTTCGATATGTTGATTTCCCTTCTTTTGGATATATATCCAGCAGTGCAATTGCTGGATCGTGTGGTAATTCTATTTCTAGTTTTATGAGGAAATTCCATACTGCTCTCCATAGTGGCTCTACTAATTTACATTTCCACCAACAGCGTACAAATGTTTCCTGTTTTCCAAATCCTTACCAGCATGTGTTACTGCCTGTCTTTTTGATAAAAAGCCATTTTAACTGGAGTAAAATGATATCTAATTGTAGTTTTGGTTTGCATCTATCTGATGATTAGTGGTGTTGGCCATTTGAATGCCTTCTTTGGGAAATGTCTATTCATATAGTTTGCTCATTTTTTAATAGAATTATTTGTTGTTTTTGTTGTTGTTGTTTTCTGTCAAGCTATCTGAGCTCCTTAGATAGTCTAGTTATTAATCCTTTGTCAGACAGGTAGTTTGAAATGTTTTCTTCCATTCTGTGGGTTGTCTCTTTGCTTTCCTGATTGTGTCCTTTGCTGTGCAGAAGCTTTTTAGTTTTGTATAACCCCATTTGTCTATTTTTGCTTTTGTTGCTTGTGGTTTTGAAGTCTTAGACAAAAATCTTTGCCTGGAAAGATGTCCTGGAGCATTTCCTCAGTGTTTTCTTCTAGTAGTTTCATGTTTCAGGTCTTAGATTTAAGTCTTTATTTTGATTTGATTTTTGTGTATGGTAAAAGATAGGGGTCTAATTTCATACCTCTGCAAGTGGATATCCAGTTTTCCCTGCATCATTAATTGAAAAGACAGGTCTTTCCCCATTGTTTGTTTTTGGCACCTTTGTGAAACATGACTTGGTTATAAATACATGAATTTATATTTGAGTTCCTTATCTTCCCCATTGGTCTGGCATATCTGTTTGATGTCAGTACCATGTTGATTTGGTTACTATAGCTTTGTAGTATATTTTGGAGTCAGGTCATGTGATGTGATACCTCCAGCTTTGATTTTTTTGCTCAAGATTGCTTTGGATATTAGGCTCTTTTGTGGTTCCATATGAATTTTAGGATTGCTTTTATATTTCTGTGGAAAATGTCATTGATATTTTGATAGAGATTCCACTGAATGTCTAGATTACATTGGGTACTATGGTCATTTTAACAATATTCTTCCTATCATGAGCATAGAGTATATTTCCATTTTTTATGTGCTCTTCAATTTCTTTCATCAATGTTTTATGGTTTTTCTTGTATTGGTCTTTCACTTCTTTGGTTGAATTGATTCCTAGTTATTTTATATCTTTGGAGATATTATAAATGGGGTTGCTTTCTTGATTTCTTTTTTGGATTGTTCACTATTGGTATATAGAAATGCTACTGCTTTTTGTATGTTGATTTTGTGTCCTGTAACTATATTGAATTTGTTTATCAATTCCAACAGTGTTTTAGTGGAGTCTCCAGATTTTTCTAACTATAAGGTCATGTCATCTGCAAACAAGTCTACTTTCACTTCTTCTCTTCCAGTTTGAATGCCCTTTGTTTCTTTCTCATGCCTACTTGCTCTGGCCAGGACTTCCATTTTGAAAAAAAGTAGTGACAGTGAAGATCCTTGTTTTGTCCCAGATCTTAGAGGAAAGGCATTCAATTTTTTTCCTTTTCAGTATGCTAGTAACTGTGGGTTTGTCATATATGGTCTTTATTATGTTGAGGTATGTTCCTTCTATACTCAGTTTGAATGAGGGTTTTTATCATAAAAGCATGTTGAACTTTATTGAATGCTTTTACAGCATATATTGAAATAATCATAGGGTCTTTATTCTTGGTTCTATTAATGTAGCATATCACATTTATTGATTTGCATATGTTGAACCATCCTTGGGATGAATCCCACCTGATCATGGTGAATGATCTGTTCAATGTGTTGTTGAACTTGGTTTACTAACATTTTCTTGAGAATTTTTGCATTTGTATTCATTGGGGAGGGTGGCCTGGGTTTCTCTTTTTGTTTTATCCTTTTTGGTTTTGGTGTCAGGGTAATGCTGGCCGCATAGAATGACTTTGAAAGTATTCCCTCCTCTTCAATTTTTTTTAGAAAGTTTGATTAGAATTGCTATTATTTCCAAACTACCATCAGAGATACTATAAATACCTCTACACAAATAAACTAGAAAATCTAGAAGAAATGGATAAATTCCTGGACACGTACACCCTCCCAAGACTAAACCAGGAAGAAGAAAAGAATGTGTATTCTGCAGCAGTTGGGTGAAATGATTTGTAAATATCAGTTAGGCATATTAGGTCTGGTGTATAGTTTAATTTGGATGGTTCTTTGTTGATTTTCTGTTTAGATGACCTGTTCACTACAGAGAGTGGAGTATTACAGTCCCCTATTATTACTGTATTGCAGTTATCCCTTAAGATCTATTAATGTTTGCTTTATATACTTGGCAGCTCCAGTGGTGGGTGCACAGATATTTATAATTGTTATATCATTTTGCTGAATTGACCTCTTTATCATTATATAATCTCCTCCTTTGTCTATTTTTACAGTTGTTTACAGTTATGGCTACAGTTGTTACAGTTACAGTTGTTACAGTTACAGTTGTTGATTTGTAGTCCATTTTATCTAAGTATAACTACTCCTGCTCTGTTTTGGCTCCCAGTTGCATGGAATATCACTTTTCACCCCTTCACTTTCAGTCTATATGTGTCTTTAGAGACAAAGTGGATTTCCTGTAGGTAACACATAGTTGAGTCTTATTTCTTTATCCATTCAGGCACTCTATGTCTTTGCCTTGGAGAAGTGAGTTAATTTACATTAAATGTTATTATTGATAAGTAAGGACTTACTCCTGCCATTTGTCATTTGTTTTCTGGTTGTTTTATAACTCCTTTCTCCCTTTTTTACTTTCTTCATATGTGGTTTAAGTGATTTTCTCTGGTAGTATCTTTTAATTTGTTGCTTTTTATTTTTAGTTAATCTGTTGTAGGTATTTGCATTGTGGTTACCATGACGCTTATAAAAAATACCTTATAACAAGTTATTTTAAAAAGATGACAACTTATCTTAGATCACAGAAATGGGAACAGAAACTGAAAAAATGGGAAAAATCTTTTACACTTTACTTCCATCTTCCCCACATTTAGACTCGTATTGTCTCAATTTGCATATTTTATATTACCTATCTCTTAACAGGTTGTTGTAGCTCCTATTGTTTGTGATATATTTATCTATTCGCCTTCATACTGGAGTTATGATTGTGTGTCCAGAGTTGGTTCCTTCCGGTGGGTTCGTGGTCTCGCTGACTTCAAGAATGAAGCCGCGGACCTTTGCAGTGAGTGTTACAGCTCTTAAAGGTGGCGTGGACCAAAAGAGTGAGCAGCAGCAAGATTTATTGTGAAGAGTATAAGAACAAACCTTCCACAGGGTGGAAAGGGAATCAAGCAGGTTGCCCCTGCTGACTAGGGTTGGCCAGCTTTTATTCCCTTATTTGTCCCCGCCCATGTCCTGCTGATTGGTCCATTTTACAGTGTGCTGATTTGTCCATTTTACAGAGGGCTGATTGGTCCATTTTACAAATCTCTAGCTAGCCACAGAGCGGTGATTGGTGCGTTTTTACAGAGCACTGATTGGTGTATTTTACAAACCTCTAGCTAGCTGCAGAGCACTGATTGGTACGTTTTACAATTCTAGCTACAGAGTACTGACTGGTGCATTTTACGATCCTCTTGTAAGACATAGAAGTTCTCCAAGTCCCTGGTTGACCCAGGAAGTCCAGCTGGCTTCACCTCTCAATGCCCCCTTTAGACAGGACACCCCAACTGCTGTTGGGAATTGGGCGATGCTTGCTCTATCTACTTCCTGCTGGAAAGGGGCACAGACGGGGCCCTACAGTGGTAGTGTCCTCCAGAGGGGAACTCTCTAGGCCAGCCAAAGGGTCAGTGGGTTGGTCCAGGGGTCCTTGGTAGAAGTTGTTCATTGAGCTCATTTGGGGTTCCATTGGTAAGACATCTTACTGCTTTTAGGATTCTGTCTTCATTCATGACCTTTGATTGATTATTGTATGCCTTGGAGTAGTCTTATTTGGGTCCTATCCATTTGGTGTTCTCTGACCTTCCTGTACCTGAATATTTATATCCTTGTGAAGATTTGGAAAGTTCTATTATTATTTCTTTGAATAAGCTTTCTACCCCCTTGATCTTCCTCAACTCCCTCTTGAACATCAATAAAATAATTTCTAGATTTGTTGTTTTGATGTAATTTTCTATATCTTACCGGTGATCTTCATTGCTCTTCGTGCTTTTTGCTTTTTTCTTCTCTGTGTATTTTCAAATAGCCTATCTTTGAGCTCACTGACTCTTTCCTCTGCTTGATCCATTCTACTGTTGAGAGCTTCTAACGAACTTTTCAGTTGAACAAATATATATCTCAGTTCCAAGGTTAATGTTTGGTTTTTAATTATTTCAATCTGTTCATTAAATTTTTATCATAAATTTTGAATTGCTTTTCTGTGTTATCTTGGAGATCACTGAGTTTTCTTAAAACTACTATTTTGAGCTCTTGGTTAGGGAGCTCACATATTGCTGTTTCATTAGGGCCAGTTACTGTTTCATTGCTCTGTCCACTTGGGAAGATCATGGTTTCCTGTTTACTATTGTTTCTTTTGGATGTATGTACATGTCTTTGCATTGGAGGATTAGTTATATTTATTCCAGTGTTCTGTCTGGCTTGTTTTGCTTTTTTGTGTTTGTTTTTTATAATCTCAACTTTTAGATTCAGGGGTACATGTACAGGTTTGTTACATGGGTTTATCACATAATGCTGAGGTTTGTGGTACAAATGATCCCATCACCCAGGTAATGAGCGTAGTATACAAAAGGTTGTTTTTCAGCCCTTGCCCCCCTCCCTCTCTCATACCTTGGTAGTCCCCAGTGTCTATTGTTCCCATCTTTATGTCCATGTGTACCAAATGTTTAGCTCCCACTTATAAGTGAGAACATTCAGTATGTGGTTTTCTGTTCCTGCACGAATTTGCTTATGATAATGGCCTCCAGGTACATCCATGTTGCTGCAGAGGACATGATTTAATTCCTTTTATGGCTGTATAGTATTCCATGGTGTGTATGTATCATGTTTTCTTTATTCAATTCAGGATATGTTTGATTCGAGGCTTTTTTTTTTTTTTTTTTTTACCACTTCCCCATTTTCAGTCCTAGGTGACACATTATCCCCAGGTTCACCTAAGCTCTAGTAAATGATCAGAATGCTACCCTTCTCGGGTGAGGGAGGTGAAACATGGTATATCCTTCCAGTGTAGGAAAGCTAGGCCAGTGTTTCATGCCCAGGGAACCTGTGGGATGCACCTCCTACAGCGTGGTGCTGCTGAACAGCCATCATGATTTAGCATCTCCTTTGGCTGAGTTTATGAGCAGAGTTTCCAGGGTCAGAGACTATAATCCCACCTCCTCCCTTTGTCTCTGCCTATCCTCAGGTATATTTGTTCCTTCAGACACTTGTGATGCTTCCCATGGGTTAAGGCAGGGACAGGTCTACTGCCAGGGCATGCAAAATGATGGAAAGCTGGCTGTTCACCTTGATCTCACTTTTTCCAATGTTAAAACAGTAAGTTGGAGGAAAATTTTCTACGTGCTTCGTGCAAGGCAGGATGGGGAGGAGGAACATCATGGATGTGGAAATCTGATATTCTTACTGTCTGTTCAGAGTTTTTTCACTTCTTTCTGGCCCCAGGGCCACATCTCATCTTCATATTTGAGTTCTGGGATATTTCTAGTGATATTCTCTGTGCTGTTCATTTGCTTTTGGTTTCCTGTTGAGAGGAGTGAAGTCAGCCTGCTCGTACATTGCCATTTTGAAACCAGAAGTCTCTGGTTTCTTGAGATTTCCTCTTTGATCCATAGATTATTCAGAAGTTTATGGTTTAGTTTCCAAGTGTATAGGAATTTTCCTGTTATGTTTCTGTTACTGATTTCAACTTTGCTTCCACTGTGGTCAGAGAAGTTACTCTATAATTTCAATTCTTTTAAATTTGTTTAGGTTTATTTTTATGGTCACAGATATGGTCTATATTGGTAAAAACAATGTGTATTATTCTGTCAGCTGGAGTGTTCTACAAATATCAATTCGATCCTGTTGATTTGTGTTGCTGAGTTCTTCTATATGCTTGCTAGTTGTCTGTCTAGTCATTCTATCATATACCATTAAAGTGACTTGTATCCAAAATATACAGAGAACTTCTAGATATTTGACCAATTTATGTGAAAACTTACATCCACACAAAAATCCACATGCAAATGTTTTTAACAGCCTTATTCGTAATTGCCAAAAGTTGGAATCAACCAAGATTTACTTCAATAGGTAAATGGATAAGCAAATTATGCTGCATCCATACAATGGACTCTTATTCAATAATAAAAGGAAATGAGCCATCAAGCAACCAAAAAAGACATCCTTACATGCATATTGCTAAGTAAAAGAAGCCAGTGTGAAAAGAATACATATTATATGGTTCTAACTTTATGACATTGTAGTAAAAGTAAAATTATAAGAACAGTAAAATGATCAGTGTTTGCCCAGAGTTTTTGAAAAGAAAGATATAGGTGAATGGATAAAGCCGAACAGATTTTTTAGAGCAGTAACACTATTTGATATGAAGTAGAAATACGGAAACATGACATTATACATTTGTCAAAACTCATAGAACTTTATCACAAGGAAGGCTTAATATATGCAGATTGCATTTGATGGATCCCAGAAAGCAATGAGGACTCTGCCAAGAGAATTTAAATGCATTACAAAATAAATAAAACAACCTCATGGAAGTGGGTGGAGGGGAAAAGTACTGACCTAAATAACTTTGGATATGAGTGGAGTCTGTAAGACTAAAGGTAAAAGCAACTGCACATAAGCGCTTTAGTTGATAAAGTTGTATCCCATGGAGGTATGGGTTAACAATTCTAATTTTAATATATATGTATACTGGAATTGAACAGTTAATAAATGGATGGCAGGTAGTGAGACAGGTTTCTCACTGTCACAGTGGGAAATCACATATGTACAAGCAAGGGGAAGAGGCTAGAATGATCCATGTGATCCTAGGTAATGAATTAGAGTTGGAGACATCAGTATGAATTCATATCTAGCTTTAACATAGATACAAATGGTTACATACAGAAATATGTGTTTTATATATATATATATATGCACACACAGGTTAGTTTACACACGTATTCCTTTGCTTTGTCAGCAGAGAGGGTCTAAAATAAATGACATATCAATATGAAATGATATAATTAATGCTGAAATCTTAGTTTTTATTACCATTTGGCAATAAAAGGAGCCTGGGTTCCTTGGAGAAGTGGCTGATTCTGGGACCAAGGCAGGAAATATACAAGATGAACCTGGTATATCTCGTAGTGCTTAAAAGTAAGGAAGCACTCAAGAAAACAAACTACAACAAAACACACATTGGCGGGTATATATTAAAGGGGCATAGGAGTCAATTGACATCTCCCGATGACCAAAGATGTAAAAATGTGAGCAACAAAATAGGCAACAAGCAGTATCTTATTATAATCCAAAGTATAAAATAAACATCCATGACTCCATGCTTATACAAATAACTTTTTACACAAATTAATTCATGAGGGAGAAGAGACAAATGTCCTGTGCATATAATTTCCAAATAATTTATATAGATGCTCCACCCTCAAGGAAGGGGCACATAACTCCTCACTTCTTAGGCATGGGCTACATACAGTGACTTCCTTCCAAAGACTACAGAACTGGGTGCGGGTTGGGGAAGAGTAACTTTGCTGTGGGGAGCACCTGACAAATACCTCAGCTAAGAGATCAAGATCAGTATCAACACTCATTAGTCAGATTGATAGCATATACCTGTGATATGATGTAATAAAAATGGCTGTATACCTCTATAGTCTTCTTCCAAAAATCCCATAACCCTAATCTTATCATCAGAAAATATCAGACAGACACCAGAAGTGGGCATTCTGCAAAAAAAAAACAAAACTGACCAGCACTTACCAAAGCTATCAAGGTCATCAAAAACAAGGAAAGCCTGAGCATCTATCACTGCCAAGAAAAGCATAAGGAGACATGACAGCTAAATGTAATTTGGTAATCTGAACGGGATCCTGAAACAGAAAAAGGGTATTAAGTACAAAGTAAGAAGCATGAATAAACTGTGGGCTTTAGTTAGTAATAATGTGTCAATATTGGCTCATTAATTGCCACAAAGGTTCCATAATAATACAAGATGTTAAATGTAGGGGAAACATGGTACAGAGAATATGGGAACTCCCTATACTATCTTCTGCATTTTTCTGTAAATCCAAAACTGTTCTTAAAAATGAAGTCAATTTAATCAAATAATAACGGGATATTCTATACAACTGTCAAGGAGCAAATGATTTCAATATTATTTAAATTGTTCCTGAGTGTAGTAAAACGTAAACATTTCTCAATTCATGTTATGAGTCTGGGATAATCTTATTACAAAACTAGAAAATGATAGTAGAAAAAAGGGAAAATGTAGGTGAATATTCATTGTGAACATGGATGTGAAAACTTCAAAAATAAGATACTAACATATCAAATCTAAAAGTATATTTTTAAAAGATACATCAGGATAAAGATGGATTTATTTCAAGGACACAAAGATGGTTAACTGATTAACATGAATCACTACATTAACAGATTAAGGGAGAAAAGTCATATGACCTTCTCAATTGATGCAGAAAAAGCATTTGATAAAATTCCAAACCTGTTTATGAATAACGACTCTTAGCAAGCAATGATTCGAAGGGAACTTCCTTAATTTGACAAAGCAAATATAGTTAATAATTAGATATTGTTAGTATTCTCTTTAAAGTTAGGAATAAGACAGAGTCCAAGTATACTTCTGTCCAATATTGTACAAAGTAAAAAAAAAATGATACAAGCATTGAAAAGGACAAGTAATCTCCCATGATCACTACATGGGAATTATTAAAAAATCAGGAGTCTTTTAGAAGTAATGGAAGAGTTCATCAAGTTTGTTGGATAGAAGATCAGGATACATCAGTTGCTGTCCTATAAACCCAAGGTGTATTTTTTAAAGGGACCAAATTTCATATTTACTGTTTATTTCATGATGTAGAGATTGTAACTGTAACACAGTTTCTGAGCATTCCTCATTTCATCAAAATGGATTTAATAAATGTCTAACTGGTGAAGATACTGTATTAGGTGCTATACAATAGGTTCTATGCAGAATCGACCCTCTAGAAGTTTATAATTTTGGGGCACCCTGCACTAACAGACGGAAATACACTAACTGCAGAACAGAAATAATAAGCCAATACATATATGAACACTAAAATGTTTAGATTTAAGTTTAAAATTACAAATAAAGAGACTTTATCTCAACCTTTTTATTGTGAAAAATTTCAAACATATGCCAAATTGAAAGAATTTTACAGTGAATACTTAAGATTCTACTATTAACATTTTATTGTAGTTGCTTTATATCTGTCATCTATTCGGCCAAAAGAAATTAAAAAAGAAAAACACTGACATCTAGCACTGTCAGGAGAAGCACCAACAGTGTGTTGATAGGAATGTAAATTGGTACAAACACTATGGAAAATTACTTTTATACAGTAAAACTGCACATCTGCTTATTCCTGTGACTCATAAAATCTGCTTCTAGCTATTTACCCTAGAACATTAGCTTTCAAATGTTTTTGACCATAAGCCACAGTAAGAAATGTACTTAACATTGTAATTCAGTACACACACACATATGTATATATATGTCTCTATGTATGTGGGTATGCACATATGCATATATATCTACATAAACAATATGCACACACATACATATACAAAAGGCACAAACTTTTCTGAGTCAATATTTATCCTAACTACCAGGAAAGCATTCTGATATTTTCTGTTCTGTTCTTTTTTAAAAAATGCTAGTTATGGCAACTGAAGTCAGTTTACTGCCCTGTTAATTGGTCGTGACCTACAATTTGAAGAACACTGTCCTAGAGAAAGCTGTGCACATATGTAATATTGTGCAGCATTGAAAATGAACTATAGCTATGCATATCAGCATGGAGGAGTTTCACAAACACAGTGTTGAGTGAGAAAACCAAGTTGTATAAGAATATACACAGTATGATTTCATTTGTATATAAATTTCAAAAGCATGCTAAAATGAAAATATATTTAGATAAACATATGTGGAAAAGTTTTTTTTAAGTGAATGATTTATATAAGCACCACATGGATGAACCTTGAAAACATGTTAAGTAAAAGAAGCAAGTCACAAAAGGTGACATATTATATGTTTCCCTTTATATGAAATGTCTAGAATAGGCAAGTCTGTATGGACAGAAAATAGCTTAGTGAATGCCTAGGGCTGGGAGTTGCAAGAAAATGTGGAATGACTGCTAATGGGTATGGGATTTTTTTGTGGAGGGTGATGAAAATGTTCTAAAATTGATTACCAGGATGATTGTACAACTCTGAGAATATACTTTAAAAACTACTGAATTGTATCCTTTAAATGGGTAAGTTGTATGGTATATGAATTTTATATTGATAGAGCTGTTTTACAAAAAAGTAAGAATGTTTTAAAATTCAGGATAATAGTTATTTGGAGAAGAAGGGACTTGAGATCAAGGCAAGGCACGCAGTACTCTTTGAAAGTATCAGTGATAGTCTATTGCTTCACCTAGGTAGTAGGCACATCAGTGGGATTTTTATTGTTATTGTCTGTTTTATACACGTCATACCTTGTTGTGTATTTAATATTTAACAGAAATTTTAAGAGAAGCAATATTTTTCATATTCTTCTATTCTCATGCCTGTTGTGATCAAGTTTAACATAGAATATTGAACTTCTAGTGTAAATCTAGATTAGGACCAGTTTTCATCCAAATATGTCCTGTTTTTAAAAATTACTCTTTTTGTATTAAACTTTCAAAAAAATTGGAATAAAAAGGTAACTATCCCATTATATAGTCTGTGGGTCAGAATATTCTCAACTATAACCTGTTCGCTTTTCTTCATCACCTTTGCAACCACCCTAATTCACCTGTTACATTTTTCGACATTCTCTTAACTGTATTCCTTGCTTCCTGTCTTGCACCTCTCCAAACAACTTTCTACTTTGCAGCCAGAAATATCTTTTGAAAATACAGATATTAGTATGTTATTTCTCTGCTCAAAATTTTTTAGCAAAATCTCACTCTCCACTGTAGATAAAGACTGAATTCTTTAAGATTACTTTCCAGGGCCTATATAATTTGTCACTGCTGCTTTTTGCATCAGCTTCCACCCACACTTGTTGTTGTTTTTACCACACATATCAGGTTCTATTGTTAGCTTCTGAGTACTTTGTACATGCCCTTTTCTCTGCCTTGAATGTTCTTCCTTCTCTCTTTACCTCTGTAACACCTACCAGTTCTTCAGGCAGAAGCTTAGATTTTTTCCTTCCTTATAGAAGCCTTCTCTTAACTACCCCTACACTTCCTTACCTAAGACTAAAATGCCCTTCCTATTGTTCCCAAAGGATTTTTGCTTAATATACATTTACATTTATTTAAAATATGCTTTATATTTTATATACATAAACAAAAACAATGCGCTATGTAACATGCTGAATCAGATACATGAGAGAAAATAAACTAAGAATGAGTCAACTCGTATTTAGTGTTTTTTGTTATCAGACTCTTTTCTTTATATCTTCTGTCATCCCCTTTCAGTTCATCTTAGACTATTATTCCTGAAATAGTGCTTGGTAATATTAGTAATAGCAGAATCCGTGTATCATCCCCAATGCCTTAAGAATACATTCTAGCTCTTTACAGTGAATTCATGACTTCTACTGTCTTAATTCTAATGTACTTTTTAAGGAAAGATGGACCAAATATTTATTTAATGCCTATTATGTACTAGATTATACTGTACCTTATATTTCAAAGATTATGTTAACCCTTTTAACAACTCAGGTTATGGAAACTAAGGATTAAAGAAGTTTAGTAATGAAGACAGGATTACACTAATAGTAAATAGTAGTACCAAAACTCAAGCACAGTTTATCACAGCAGTTCTCAAACTTTTCCATGGATGAGAGTCAACTAGAGAACTTGTTAAGATACAGATTACTGGACCCCACCCTCATAGTTTTTTATCCAATATATCAGCAACAGAGAGGAGGGGATAAGGGTGGTATGGGAAATTTTGCCTTTCCAACAAATTCCTGTATGATGCATATGTTTCTGGTCCAGAGACCACAAATTGAAAAATACTAACCTATCAGACAGCAACATCTTTCCACTGGTCCTTCTTAACCTCATATTACTCCTCTATAAGTAAGCAAGTGGATGCTTGCTGGTGAGAGACAATATACTCAAAATGCACTTGGTGCTTTTTTTAACTCTATGCTTTTGCATTATTTTTCCCCTCCTCCTAAACTGCCCTTCTTTTTGATTTTTGTTTTGTTTTGTTTTTTTGAGACGAAGTCTTACTACTGTCACCCAGGCTGGAGTGCAGTGGCACAATCTCTGCTCACTGCAACCTCCGCTTCCCAGATTCAAGCGATTCTTCTGCCTCAGGCTCCTGAGTAGCTAGGATTACAGGAACCTGCTACCACACCCGGCTAATTTTTTGTATTTTTAGTAGAGACAGGGTTTCACCATATTGGCCAGGCTGGTCTCGAACTCTGACCTTGTGATCCTCCCACCTCGGCTTCCCAAAGTGCTGGGATTACAGGCATGAGCCACCACACTGGCTACTTTTTTTTAACCTATGGTACTTTATACCAATTTGTGTTACTACTTACTATCTTGTGTTGTAGTTGTTTATATGCTTTAATGTTCTACATTTTACAATTATAAACTTCTTAAGCATTTGGGTTGCATTTATTCCATAATACTTAGTACAGATCTTTAGCTATTTGATAAATATTGGAATATGCTAAAACTTTGGTGCTTATAGTTTTTAAATTATTGAATGATATAATGTTTGTAAAAATACTTTATTAATCCGAAAGCATTATATAGAGGAGGAGTACTTTCTTCTTGCAGTGACTCTGGACATTCTATAGATGAAAAAGTATGTCTTAAAATTAATTTTTAAACACTTCAAAGAGATCAGGGAAATGAGAAAGAATACATAAATCTCTGATCTAATGTTTTGACAAAATAAAAAGTAAAAAAAAATTGATGGGAAATAACAAATGTAATCTCCTGGCTGTATAGAAACCTTTAATTATATCACATATGCATACATACACACACACAGAAAAATAGTGGTCTGGATGTAACTGTTGATTATATTAGCACTGCTACTAAGGTGTCAACCTAGAGCAAGTGAAGTATTATTGGAGACATAAAAAGCCTGGATTTGATTACCAAAAATTGGAATAAAAAGAATTAACTAAGTTTTCACTTGCCACTAACCTTCTAATGGAGGGAGTTACAACATTCTTGGAAAATAAAATCCAACACATTTCATAATATGTGATAAAATTGTTACAGTGATGTCAGTAAGGATAAGTTAATGGACATTAATAAACACAAGATGGAATGAACTTACTGTATAAAATTACAAAGATCCCAGAGCTATGTATTAATCAAATTCTTTGTACTCCACATTATTTTTCCATATTTTGTAGGTAACTATATTTGTCTTTCCTTCATAGAAATATTGGGAGGATAATATGCAGTAATTGTTATGGTAATATTTCTAGTTTTTAGAAGGAAAGGTGCTACAAACTTCCGGATGTAGCTAATACTATATTCTACGAGGGATTATTGTGCTCTTAGTTAAAATTCTAGATTTATTCAATAAATTGCTAGATTTGCTTACATGAAAGTAGAGAACTTAATATTGATGACATTCCAATCATTACTGGTGATATTATAATAAATTAGCTATCATATTGACAAAAAGCTAAAATGTAGCATTTTAGTTTGGAAAGAAAAACAAAATTCCTAAGTAAACAGGAACATATTAAGAACTATATAATTACCCAGTGCCATTTTGTCACTAAAGTACTTTATCCAATTCTGACTGCCAGAACTAAAACAGATTTTGAAGAAATATCATTAAGATTAAAGGTCAGAAAATAGCCTTAAAGTTTTTAATGAAATAATGAATAGTTTTTCTAGTAAGAAGAAGGCCAGCAGGTGATTCAGTAAACATTTTCAGATATATGGAAAGTTGTAAATAAATGGCAATCTTCTCTTTCAGATTGTAAGTAGGACAAGAAGAAAAAGTAATAAAATATAGGACAGTTTTAGGTTATTTCAGAGAATAAGAGTGGTTAAAGAAAAACTCAGTCAAGACATTTGGGGAAGAGTATTCTTACATTACTTTAAAAATACTGTAAAATTTTAAAAATGGCATAATCTCTTTGTTTTCAAATTATGAAAATGAGATAATGTTTCCAGATCAGAGTAACACAACCAGTCAATGACAGCATAATTCCAGCTCTCATACGAAAATCTAGGCCTTTGCTCCTTGACTCCAGTCTTCCACTGCTTTTCCGTTTTTTTATGTTTCTTAACCAGTTAGTTTAAATGTAGCCTGGAAATTGACAATTATCTCTGAAAGATGTTTCTAGCTTAAAATGCCTGTGATTATCAGTGGGTCTATTAATGAATGAGCTCTCCAACCTCTTCCCTTCTGCCATTCACTTGTGAAAAACCTTGTTTTACTTTAAAACTTATAGACTTCCTGAGAAGCAAGAGCTCAAATCTAAATCTTAAGTGCTTTTTGTGTTAGACTTTTGAACATAAATATCACTAGGCATTTTTAATGCACTATCTCAAACTCTTAAACAATTGTATAAAATATGAAGAAGCTGAAGTTAGACAAAATAGGTAATTAGACTTGGTCAGATTGCTTAAAAGTAGGTAAATTATTCTGATTCCACATTCAGTACATTTTTTCCAATTTGCCATACTAACCATAATGTAAAAACTTCAACCAGAATGCCTAATTTGTATAGCAAGCAGTGAATGTCTTAAGATAACACTTTTATTCCTAAAACAGTTGTTCACATGTAAAGTAAAATGATTGTTCTTTGTTCTTAATGTATTTAAACCGGGCATTCATTGCAATTTAGTGTTCACCTACTTTCTCTTTTCTTTCAGGCCTGTATGTGGAATCAGAGGGAAAACGCTCATAATTAACCTGCCAGGTAGCAAGAAAGGATCTCAGGTAAATCACCTGGACATATTAATGGTTTAGTGTAAGAGCTTTTGACCAGCCGTGAAAGTTAGCCAGCCAAAAAGTCGGAGCACTCCACAAGACTGCCCTCACGTCTGATACCAATTGCAGGATTCCCAAAGTCACTCTTGGGTTCAGTAATTCAATGGAAAGACATAGAACTCACTAAAAACTGTTACACTTACAGTTATGGTTTATTATGGGGAAAGGATACAGATTAAAATCAGCCAAGAGAAGAAGTGCATAAGACAACGTCCAGGAATACTACCAAACACAGAGAGCTTCCCTTGTCCTCTCCCTGTAGAGTCATCAATGCTTTACTCTCCTGGCATTCGTGTATGATAATATACTTGTAATATTTTTAATCAGAGAAGCTCACCTGAGTTTTTGATGTCCAGAGTTTTTTTTTTTTTTTGGTTTGGTTTTTTTTTGTTTTGTTTTGTTTTGTTTTGTTTTGTTTTGTTTGCGGTTCATTATATTTTGCCCATGTGTATGACCTTTAGTCTTTAGCGCTTCCCAGAGATTGGATTGATAGCATTAGTCTCCAGTACGTTCCAGAACTGACACCATGTGGCCAAAAGTCCCCATCATAAGTCATATTGTTAGATTGTGTGGTGGCCAAAGCCATCAGGTAAACAAAGACACTGCTGTCACACATGACATTCTGAACATCTAGAGATCTCCTCCAACTAGTTAAGGGCAACTACTTTTACCCTCAGACTCTCTTTGGGTACTGTTAATTCTTTGCTGTACAAGCTACCCCCTGGCCTTTGGCCAAGGCTTTTTTTATTGTATAGCAACACAGTCATGTTTGTCTGGGCATCTATATTTACTATGGTATTTATGTGACAGACACAGCAGTAGTATCAGTGTGAATATGCCTAAGATTTGGCCAAGGCAGTGTAGGGTATGGATATATTTAGAGAAATAGCTAATCCATCCACTAAAGCCATTACATACATTTTCATAATTTTGTATTAAGTTACTAATTTCTCACCTTAATCTACCACTATTGATATGTTTGTACAGAACTATATATCATAGAAATTAGCTGATGGTTACCTAAGCGCATTTCTTCCTCAGGCCAGTCATTTTCTATTGACATTATATCCTGAGGAGGCTTTAACTGAATTTCCCAATACACTTAGCCATAACCTAAAAAATAAAAGTCAAAAGATACTGGCACATTCTTAGAGTCCTTCTCAGACATTAACAGACCAGAATGTCTCCCAGAATGATGCTACTCAGGTTTGCAGGCTTGTTGGATTCCAAAAATAAGAGTGGTCTCAGCAACATATGACTTCACTCTTTCAAGCATCTGTTACAGTTGAGCTAAGAAACAATGTCATCTCTTGTTCTGAACCTCTTTGGAGATACCAATGCAGTATTATTTCCCTTACTGCATAACCTATCCATTCATTCCTTTACCCTCAGCTACCATTCTTCCTTCTCTCTATTTATACCCAAACTTTTCCACCTTTTAAAGAGTTGTAAGGTTTGGCCACTGTGCTGATTCAGATTGCCGTTGGTAATACTAGTTTAGCAAGTTCCTCCTGCACAGTCTATTCCTATTCATTTAGAGTAGGATTGTATCCCTTACCTTCATTTTAGCTAGCATAGATAACAATAACCAAGAGATTGTGTGTTTAACTTCTTTCTTTATATTTTGCATCTCCTTATGCATCCAGTGAGATAACTTTTTGGGAATTATCTCCATTAACTAATCACAGTAAAGAAGCAATTCCATGCTGTGGTTGACACTGTCTTCACTCAGGGGTCAAAGGTTCATCATCCCACACCCTCTCTTCACTTCCTAAGCCATGTATTTCAGTGAGTCAGGGTCTTTCTAGAAAATCTTATTTTTGACACCAACTGTAAGGAGTTTTAGCCAACTGCAAAAAATAGCCACCTACAAATGTGGAGTACTCCACAAAATTGCTCATTTCTGACCCTAATTGCAAATTCAGGAGATCCTAAAATGACCTTCAGGTTTAATAATTTACTAGCATTCATGGAACTCACAGAAAGCTGTTATACTCATGATTATTGTTCATTGCAAGGAAAGAATACGGATTAAAGTCAGCCAAGGGAGAAAGTGCATAGGGCAGAGTCTAACAGAAGTAACAAATGAGGAACTTCTGTTGTCCTCTGTCTTTGGAGACATGGACATGTCACCCTTCTGGCGTCAGTCTGCGATACCACACATGGAGTAATGCCAGCTGGGGATGCTCACCTGAGCCTTTGGTATCCAGAGCTTTTATTGGGACTCAAACACTTACTGCCAGTGTGGCTGACCTGTAATCTTTAATCCTAAAGTAGAGAGAAGCAATTGGGGGCCTTCTATGTAGAAAGTGGGGTCAGAAGGCCAAGAAAGGGAGTATGAGTATATATCCAAGTCACTTAGGAACTTTTATGCAGGTGCAAAAAAACTTATGTCAAAGTGGCCACAAGATTGTTTAATAGACAGATGAATGAAAGTCCATGTTTACTGCTAGACACCAAAGCTTTGTGTGAAATCTTGAATTAATGGGGAGAGAGGGAGGGTAGCCTATACCTGTCTGTTCTTTTCCTGATCCCTTTCCCTCATTCCTGAACTGCAGTCTAACATTGTTAGACTGTCTCTGGTGCCCAAAGTCCATGGACAACAAAGACATTCCTATTAGGCGTGAAATTCCAAGGACCTAGAGATCACTCCCAGAAGCTGAGTGTAAAGACCAGACCTCTCCTCGGTCAAGGTTAAATTCTTTACTACACAATCTTTAAAGAGTAAACTGATTGAGCCATACAAAGATAGGTTGAAAGATTAAACATCTTTCCCGATATTATGTAACCCTCCAAAAATTTTTAAGATTTTTTTTTTTACATCTTAGATTTTAAGCTATTACTTCAAATGTGAAAGAGAAAGACCTCCACCTCTTCTGTAGCTATAGCTGGCCTTATATTCTGATTTTTAGGTTCTTACCTATTCTCTTTTGGTAATACGTTATAGATAATAGTGAGCACCTCAGCAGCAGATTATATTAACTTTATGCAGTGCTCTTTGCAAGCTTATTTTATATTTTGCTTGCTGTACAATGTTACCTAGCTATACTTTATGATGGTAGTTAGAACTTTAGCTCTCTGGACAAAATAATCTGGTTCTCACCTCGGTTGTTAGTTCTACTGCCCTGCTCTAACTAAAAATATGAAACCTCTTTCCTGCCTTTTTTTAAACAACTTCAGTACCAATAAATCTTTATTCATTGTATTTTCCCAAGAAAAGGAGAAGGGATAGGAAAAGAGTCAGCATGTGTGTTAAAAAAATGATTAGAAGATGGGAAAAGAAGTAGACAATACAGCAAAATCAACCATCAAATAAACATACCCCAGTGGTGGGGTCACCGAAGCCCAAACAGGCTCAATCTCCTGCAGTTCAAGAATGAGGGGTTGGGATTAGGAAAATAACAGACAGGTACAGGCTACTCTCCCTCCCCATAAATTCAAGATTTCACACAAAGGTTTGGTGTCTAGCAGTAAACACAGAGTTTCATTTGACTGTCTCCTATTAAACAATCTTGTGGCCACTTTGACATAAGTTTCTTGCATCTGTGTAAAAGTTCCTGAGTGCCTTGGATATAAATATTCATATTCTTTTACTTAGCCTCCTGAGCCCACTTTCTGCATGGAAGGCCCCCAGTTGCTTCTCTCTACTTTTGGATTAAAGATTAAGTAGATTTGGCCAGGCGCTGGGGCTCAGGTCTGTAATCCCAGCACTTTGGGAGGCCGAGGTGGGCCGATCACAAGGTCAGGAGTTCAAGACCAGCCTGGCCAACATGGTGAAACCCCATCTCTACTAAAAATAAAAAAAAACTAGCCAGGCGTCGTGGCAGGCACCTGTAATCCCAGCTACTCAGGACGCTGAGGCAGAGAATTGCTTGAACCCAGGAGGCGGAGGTTGCAGTGAGACAAGATGGCGCCATTGCACTCCAGCCTGGGCGACAGAGTGAGACTCCATCTCAAAACAAAAAATATATATATATATATGGTTAACTAGATTTGACCCATCCAAAATACAGCAGTGTCTTAAGTGTTTGGCATGAATCACATCAAGAAATGGTCTTGACTCAGGAGGTTGGGAACAAGGGATGAAGGGCTCCTAGTTTCTTCAGGATTTTTGCATAAATCATTTAAGAGTTGTAGAAATAACGCAAGAATTAAATGTGTGTATGTGAGTATGTAAGTTTTCTCTTGGGGAGGAGGGGATGGAAAAGAGGGTAGTATACAAGTTTTTAGAATGTATTTATTTATTTATTTTTAGAGACAGAGTCTCACTGTGTCACCCTGGCTGGAATGCAGTTACACAATCATAGCTCACTGCAGCCTCAAACTCTTGGGCTTCTTTCCTATCTTTCCTGTCTTTCTCATAATGCATCTTTAAACTACCAAGTTGTATATAGAAATTTTACTTTTTTTAAAATGCAGTGCATGCTTTTTTTTTTTTTTAGAGAATCTGATTCTGACCATCCATGCCTGTCCTCAGTCTTATTTTTTTTATTTTTCCATAAGTTATTGGGGTACAGGTGGTATTTGCTTACATGAGTAAGTTCTTTAGTGGTGATTTGTGAGATCCTGGTGCACCCATCACCGAGAGGTATACACTGCACCATATTTGTTGTCTTACCCCTCACCCCCCGCACTCTTTCCCATAAATTCCCATAAGTCCCCAAAGTTCATTGTGTCATTCCTATGCCTTTGCGTCCTCATAGCTTAGCTCCCACATATCAGTGAAAACATACGATGTTTGGTTTTCCATTTCTGAGTTACTTCACTTAGAATAATAGTCTGTAATCTCATCCAGGTCATTGCAAGTGGTGTTAATTCATTACTTTTTATGGCTGAGTAATATACCATCATATATATATAAAATAGTTTCTTTAACCACTCATTGATTGATGGGCATTTGGGTTGGTTCCACGATTTTGCAATTATGAATTATGCTGCTATAAACATGTATGTGCAAGTGTCTTTTTTGAATAATGACTTCTTTTCCTCTGGGTAGATACCCAGTAGTGGGATTGCTGGATCAAATGGTAGTTCTACTTTTAGTTCTTTAAGGAATCTCCACAGTTTTCCTTAGTGGTTTCACTAGTTTACATTCCCACCAGCAGTGTAGAAGTGTTCCCTGTTTACCGCATCCATGCCAACATCTACTGTTTTTTGATTATTTGATTATGGCCATTCTTGCAGGAGTAAGGTGGTATTGTATTGCAGTTTTGATTTGCATTTCCCTGATCATTAGTGATGTTGAACATTTTTTCATATGTTTGTTGGCCGTTTGTATATCTTATTTTGAGAATTGTCTGTTCATGTCATTAGCCCACTTTTTGATGGGATTTTTTTTTTTTCTTACTGATTTGTTTGAGTTCGTTGTAAATTCTGGATATTAGCCCTTTGTCAGATGAGTAGATTGTGAAGATTACAAAACACTGCTGAAAGAAATCATAGACGACACAAACAAATGTAAACATATCCCATGCTCATGGATTAGTAGAATCAATAATGTGAAAATGACCATACTGCCAAATGCAATTTTCAAATTCTATGCCATTCCCATCAAAATACCACCATCATTCTTCACAGAGTTAGGGAAAACAATTCTGAAATTCATATGGCACCAAAAAAGAGCCCGCATAGCCAAAGCAAGACTAAGCAAAAAGAACAAATCTGGAGGCATCACATTACGTGATTTCAAACTACACTATAAGGCCATAGTCACCAAAACAGCATGGTACTGGTATAAAAATAGGCACATAGATCAATGGAACAGAATAGAGAACCTAGAAATAAAATCAAAAACTTAGAGCCAACTGATCTTCGACAA
Organism: Pan paniscus; assembly: GCF_029289425.2. Taxonomy (NCBI): domain Eukaryota; kingdom Metazoa; phylum Chordata; class Mammalia; order Primates; family Hominidae; genus Pan; species Pan paniscus. The sequence continues at coordinate 68,025,024 of NC_073264.2, forward strand.
AGCAAACAAAAACATAAAGTAGGGAAAGGACACCCTTTTCAACAAAGGGCGCTGGGATAATTGGCTAGCCCTATGTAGGAGAATGAAACTTTATCCTCAACTCTCACCTTATACAAAAATCAACTCAAGATGGATTAAGGACTTAAACCTAAGACCTAAAACTATAAAAATTGTAGAAGATAACATTGGAAAAACCCTTCTAGACATTGGCTTAGACAAGGATTTCATGACCGAAAACCCGAAAGCAATTGCAATAAAAACAAAGATAAATAGCTGGGACCTAATTTAAACTAAGGAGCTTTTGCATAGCAAAAGGAATAGTCAGCAGAGTGTATGCTTTTTTTTTTTGTCACTGTAACTATTTTTATTACATCACAATAATTAGGAGTAGTACAGTTCATGAAAAAAATATTACAAATTTTAGATCATTTCACAGCACATACTCCTATAAACATTTAAAAGTTAATTTCAATTAAAAGAGTGGTCATTTTTAATGTTTCATATGACCAACATTGTAGCACTGTAGTTCCTTAGCTTATGGAGAATACTGTAACATATTTTATGCTTACTGCATGGCATATTGCTAAGACAATGTTTTACATATGATTCATTCTGAGATCGATGGAGGAAAATGCAAATCAAAAATCACGAAACAGTTTGATTGCCACCATCTTATATAATTACAAAAGTGCTTCATCTTAATTTTTTTTTCTTTCTCTTGCATACAGGAATGCTTTCAATTCATACTGCCAGCTCTACCTCATGCCATTGACCTTTTACGTGATGCCATTGTAAAAGTAAAGGAGGTGCATGATGAACTTGAAGATTTGCCTTCCCCACCTCCCCCTCTTTCCCCTCCTCCTACTACCAGCCCCCATAAACAGACAGAAGACAAAGGAGTTCAATGTGAGGAAGAGGAAGAAGAGAAGAAAGACAGTGGTGTTGCTTCAACGGAAGATAGTTCCTCATCACATATAACTGCAGCGGCCATTGCTGCCAAGGTAAGCCTGATGAGAGTTACTCAGAGGCCTAAAGGACCCACAGGTAAATGTACTGGTTTCATCTGTTTTCCATCGCATCCCTCCCTACATTTAATACTTCTTCAGAGAACCCTAAAAAAATAAGTGGGATGTCCATGACACTCCACTACTATGTTTCCTTCTTGATATAGATTCCTTGAAGTCACTGAAGTTAATTCTGAGTTCTGAGGCATTACTGATGAGCTGTTGCCTATTGAAGTAATAGCTACAATGATAAACAACGTGACATTTTAGAACTCTTTGGAGATGTCATTTTTGTGGACATATTGAATATATAATGTTTATATATTCAAAGTATCAAAACTTCACAAATTCTTAAAGGAACAGCAAACTGAAGGTAAAAGACCTTAGATGATTCAAGAAATGAGTTGGGAAAGATTAATAAAGATTTTTAAAGGGACAAAGCTTTTCAGCAATTGTTGAATTTTTCTTAACTAATAACTTATTCAAACATTGCTTGACACAAATTACCCTAGTGGTAAAGATAGGAAATGGATGTATTTGCATTTCTACTTTAAGAAATATTATTAGGACAATATCAAAGTATTACAAATTCTCTTTGGGCAACTCCATGGGTAAATATACTACCATGAGTTACTTGAGTAAATTTAACTGTCTTAAAGTTATAGAACATGGTTTATTCTTCATACCTACTAAAGTCAACCTAGTATGCCTTAATATCTACAGAAAGTAGCATATCAATTCTGGAAATTATGATTTTTCATTAAGAGCATAAAGATTGAAAATTTAATTGCTATATGAAGTAATTATCAGATTTTATGGATTATCCAGTTATTTTGGCTTTGAGCATTGTGAGGTTTTTTTTTAATAATATATAGATTAGAATCATCGAGAAATCCTTTTGAAGTGTCCATTCAGTGATCCAGTGAGTGCTTACTAAAGGCTAGTAAGTATTTAACTTTTGTGTGATTTTTTTTATGAAACCAATTGGTGAAACAGGCATTTTTAAATCATTATATGTTCCTTTTCCTTTACTCTGAATTAAAAGAGTAAGAAGTGCCATAAATTTCAATCTTAGGAGAGAAGCTTATGGCATTTAAAATCTAAGCTGATTCTGTCATTCTACATTTGGAAAACGTTAGCATTTCATTTTTCCATTTGTTTTTACCTTTTTTCCTTTTTAGTCATTTTGCTTGTATAGTTTCATGTTTTCCTGTCACTGTATTCATAGTTGTTATGTGTTGTGCATTAGAAGCATCCATTCTACACCAGTCCTGCTGTTGTCATGGCACACGGTGAACAGCCCATCCCTGGTCTCATCAATTATTCCCATCATTCAACAGATGAACGGGTAAGACAAGAGGCTTTTGCATTAATGGTTTTCCAAATATGTATTCTACTTCCTCTCCTTGGAGATAGGCTGTAACATATGGAAGATGTGTTGTTTTATTCTGATGGATTTTCAGCCTTGCTTTCTTGTGAAAGTGTAAGTGCCATTGAGTATATCCATCAAGGAATTTAATAGAGTTTCTCCTGTGACTAAAGTACTCTGCTATCATTAAGATTCTGTCATTTGTGACAATGAACTTTTATCAAATGACTTGCAAGAAAGTCATTGCTCAGAAGTTATTTTTGTCTTACCAATTTCATCAGATATCTTTAAATAAATTGCCTGGCTTAAAATTACCTCTTAAGAGAATCACTTTGAGTCTTAAAATCTAGACAGATTGGTCAAGCAAAGAGTTGATTTGTATTAACCTTCCTGTTTTGTCTTATGATTTTGCATCTCATTTTTTTTTCATTCATTGAGCTCTCATTACAACCATTGCAGAGTTGAATTTTGATATAAATTCTGTGATTCCTCATCATAAGTAAACTTTTTAGGTGCATATTTGTTTATTCAGTCAGTGGCTGAATGATAGCTTGCAAAAAAAATGCCAGGTTGTAAAAGATTAAACTGATACATAAAAATCATTAAACAGTGATAATTTAGACATTGGATGAAAAAAAAACAATCTAAGTCCCTAATATGGATGTAAAATGAGAGGGGCAGAGAAGAAAAAGAAATAATAAAGTGAAATTTGGTTTTAAATACTTAGGAAGCAAAACACCCAAAATTAGGAGAGAAAAAAACCAACAACTTAGCATCCATAGTCTCTTAGAAGATACTACCAAATGAAGACTTTTTAAAAATTTTAATTTTGTGGGGTACATAGTAGTGGATATATTTATGGGGCATGTGAGACATTTTGATACAGGCATACAATGGGTAATAATCACATCAGGGTAAATGGGTATCCATCACTTCAAGCATTCATAATTTCTTTGTGTTACAGACATTCCAATTGTATTCCCTAATTTATTCTAAAATGTACAACAAATTATTGCTGATTGTAATCACCCTGTTGTGCTATCTAGATCTTATCCATTGTATCTAACTATATTTTGGGGTACCCATTAACCATCCCTATTTCCCACTCCCCCTACCCACCCTCTCCACCCTCTGGTAACCATCATTCTACCATCTTTATCTCCGTGAGTTCAATTGTTTTAATTTTTAGCTCCCACAAATAAGTGAGAACATGCAAAGTTTGTCTTTCTGTGCCTGGCTTATTTCATTTAACAGTGTCTTCCAGTTCCATCCATGTTGTTGCAAATGACAGGATCTCATTCTTTTTTATAGCTGATCAGTACTCCATTGTATATATGTACCCCATTTTCTTTATTCATCTGCTGATGGACACTCAGGTTGATAATGCTGCAATACACATGGAAGTGCAGATATCTCTTCAATATACTGATTTCCTTTCTTTTGGATATACACCTAGTAGAGGCATTGCTGGATCATATGTAGTTCTGTCTTTAGTTTTTGGAAGAACCTCCATACTATTCTGCATAGTGGCTATACCAATTTACATTCCCACCAATAGCGAACAAGTGTTCCCCTTTCTCCACATCCTCACCAGCATTCATTATTGCCTGTCTTTTGGATAAAAGCCGTATTAACTGGGAAGAGATGATATCTCATTATAGTTTTGATTTGCATTTATCTGATGATCAATAATGATGAGCACCTTTTCATATACTTGTTTACCATTTGTATGTCTTCCCTTGAGACACATCTATTCAGATCTTTTACCCATTTTTAAATTAGATTGTTTTATGTTTTTTCCTATAGAGTTGTTTATATAGTCTGGTTATTAATCCCTTCTCAGATGCATAGTTTGCAAATATTTTCTCCCATACCTTGGATTCTCTTCACTTTCTTGATTGTTTCCTTTGTTAGGCGAAGCTTTTTAACTTGATATGATCCCATTTGTTTACTTTTTCATTGGTTGCCTGTGTTTGTGGAGTATTACTCAAGAAATCTTTGCCCAGTCCAATGTCCTGGAGAGTTTTCCCAATGTTTCCTTTTAGTGGTTTCATAGTTTCAAGTCTTAGATTTAAGTATGTATGTCTTTAATCCATTTTGATTTGATTTTTTATATATGGCAAGAGATAGGTGTCTAGTTTTAGTCATCTGCATATGGATATCCAGTTTTCCCAGCACCATTTATTGAAGAGACTGTCCTTTCCCCAATGTATGTTCTTGACCCCTTTGTCAAAATGAGCTCACTGTACTTATATGGATTTGTTTCTAGGTTCTCTATTCTATTCCATTGGTCTATGTGTCTGTTTTTATGCCAGTACCATGATGTATTAGCTACTATAGCTCTGTAGTATAATTTGAAGTCAGGTAGTGTGATTCCTCCAGTTTTGTTTTTATTTTCGCTTAGGATAGCTTTGGTTATTCTAGGTCTTTTGTGGTTCCATATAAATGTTATGATTATTTTTTCTGTTTCTGTGAAGGTATTTTGATAGGGATTGCATTGAGTCCATAGATTGCTTTGGGAAGTATGGACATTTTAACAATATTGATTCTTCCAATCCATGAATACGGAATGTCTTTCCTTTTTGTGTGTGTCCACTTCAATTTCTTGCAAAAATGTTTTATACTTCATCATAGAAATCTTTTACTTCTTTGGTTAAATTTATTCCTATGTGTTTTCTTTGTAGCTATTGTAAATGGGATTACTTTCTTAATTTCTTTTTCATATTGTTCACTGTTGGCATATAGAAATGCTGCTAATTGGCCAGGCGTGGTGGCTTACGCATGTAAGCACTTTGGGAGGCTGAGGTGGTTGGATCACCTAAGGTCAAGAGTTCGAGACCAGCCTAACCAACAAGGTGAAACCCCGTCTCTACTAAAAATACAAAAATTAGCCTGGTGTGGTGGCAGGCCCCTGTAGTCCCAGCTACTCAGGAGGCTGAGACAGGAGAATTGCTTGAACCTGGGAGGTGGAGGTTGCAGTGAGCTAAGATCGTGCCACTGCACTTCAGCCTGCGTGATGGAGCAAGACTCCATCTCAAAAAAAAAAAAAAAAAGATATGCTACTAATTTTTGTATGTTGATTTTGTATCCTGCCACTTTACTGAATTTGCTTATTAGTTCTAATGGTTTTTTGTTGGAGTCTTAGGTTTTACCAAATATTGTATCATCAGCAAACCAGGATAATTTGATCTCTTCCTTTCCAATTTGGGTGCTGTTTATATCTTTCTGTTGTCTGACTGCTCTAGCTAGCACTTCCAATGCTATGTTGAATAACAGTGGTAAAAGTGAGCATCTTTGTCATGTTCCAGATCTTAGAGGAAATGCTTTCAGTTTTTCCCCATTCAGTATGATACTAGATGTGGGTCTGTTGCATATAGCTTTTATTATGTTGAGGAACGTTCCTTCTATACCCAGTTTTTTTAGGGTTTTTATCATGAAGCAATTGAATTTCGTCAGATGCTTTTTCAGCATCAAGTGAAGTGATCATACGGTTTTTGTCATTCATTCTGTAGATATGATGTATCACATTGATTGATTTGCCTATGTTGAACCATCCTTCCATCCCTGGGATGAATCGCACTTGGTCATGATGAATGATGTTTTTAATGTGTTTCTGAATTTGGTGTACTAGCATTTTGTTGAGGATTTTTACATCAGATATTGGCCTGTAGTTTTCTTTTTATGATGTGTCTTTGTCTGGTTTTAGTATCAGGGTAATACTGACCTTGTAGAATGAGTATAGAAGTATTCCTTCCTTCTCTATTTTTCAGAATAGTTTGAGTAGGATTGGTGTCGGTTCTTCTTTAAATATTTTGTAGACTTCAGCAGTGAAGGTATTGGTTCTTTTCTTTGCTGGGAGACTTTTTATTATGGCTTCAATCTCATTACTTATTGCTGTATTCAGGTTTTGGATTTCTTCATGGTTCAATCTTGGTAGGTTGTATGCATCTAGGAATTTATCCACTACTTCTAGGTTTTCCAACTTATTGGCATATAGTTGCTCATAGTAGTCTGTAATGATCCTTTGAATTTTTGTGGTATAATCATGATGTCTCCTTTTTCATCTCTGATTTTATTTATTTGGGTATTCTCTCTTTTCTTCTTTGGCTAAAGATTTGGCAATTTTGTTTATCTTTCTTAGAAAAACAACTTTTCATTTTGTTGATCTTTTGTACTGTTTTTTGTTTGTTTTAATTTCATTTATTGCTGCTCTGATCTTTATTTCTGTTCTTCTACTAATTTGGGCTTGATTTTCTCTAGCTTTTCTAGTTCTTTATCATGTGTCATTAGGTTGTTTATTTGTAGTTTTTCTACTTTTTTGATGTAGGTGCTTATTGGTATAAACTTTCCTCTTAGTACTGTTTTGCCTATCCCATAGGTTTTGGTGTTTTGTGTTTCCATATTCATTTGCTTCAAGACATTATTAATTTGCTTCTTAATGTCTTCAGTGACCCACTGGTCTTTCAGGAGCATATTGTTTAATTTCCGTATGTTTGTATCATTTCCAAAGTTTTTTTTATTGATTTCTAGTTTTATGCTGTTGTGGGTTAGATAAGATACATATGATTTCAGTTTTTTTGAAATTATAAAGACTTGTTTTGTGGCCTAACATATCGTCTGTCCTTGAGAATGATTCATGTGCTGAGGAGAAGAATGTGTATTCTGCAGCCATTGGATGAAATATTCCATAAGTATCTATTAGATCTATTTGATCTGTAATAGAGATTAAGTCCAATGTTTCTTTTTTTTTTTTTAAGATAGAGTCTTGCTTTGTTGCCCAAGCTAGAGTACAGTGGGGCATTCTCAGCTCACTGCAACCTCTACCTCCAAGATTCAAGCGGTTCTCCTGCCTCAGCTTCCCAAGTAGCTGGGATTACAGGCACGCGCCACCATGCCCAGCTAATTTTTGTGTTTAGTAGAGACGGGGTTTCGCCATGTTGGCCAGGCTGATCTCAAACTCCTGGACCTCAAGCGATCTGCCTCCCAAAGTGCTGGAATTACAGGCCGGAGCTACCACGCCCAGCCTCAATGTTTCTTTATTAATTTTCTGTCTGGAGAATCTGTCCAATGTTTAAAGTGGGGTGTTGAAGTCTCCAGCTATTGGCATATTAGGGTCTGTCTCTCTCTTTAGTTCTAATAATATAATAATATTTGTTTTATATGTCTGGATGCTCTGGTGTTGGTTGCATATATGTTTACAATTGTCATATCCTCTTGCTGAATTGATTCCTTTATCATTATAAAATGACCTTCCTTGTCTCTTTTTATAGTGTTTGTCTTAAAATCTATTTTTTCTGATCTAAGTATAGCTGCTGCTACTCTTTTTGGGTTTCCACTTGCATGGTATATCTTTTTCCATCCCTTTATTCTCAGTCTGTGTGTGCTTTTTTTTTTTTTTTCTTTTTTTCTTTTTTGAGACGGAGTGTCACTCTTTCGCCCAGGCCGGACTGCAGTGGCGCTATCTTGGCTCACTGCAGTCTCTGCCTCCCGGGTTCACGCCATTCTCCTGCCTCGGCCTCCTGAGTAGCTGGGATTACAGGCGCCCACCACCACGCCCGGCTAATTTTTTGTATTTTTAGTAGAGACGGGGTTTCACCGTGTTAGCCAAGATGGTCTCGATCTCCGGACCACATGATCCGCCCGCCTCGGCCTCCCAAAGTCCTGGGATTACAGGCGTGAGCCACCGCGCCCAGCTGTCTGTGTGTTTTTATAAGTGAAGTGTGTTTCTTGTAACCAACAGATTGTTAGGTCTTGTTTTCTAATCCATTCAGCCATTCTGTGTCTTTTGATTGGAGAGTTAAGTTCATTTACATTCAGTGTTATTATTGATAAGTAAGGACTTACTATTGCCATTTTATTATTTGTTTTGTTTTGTTTTTTTCTAGTTCTTTGTGTTCTTCTCTTCCTTCCTTCCTTCCTGTCTTTCTTTTTGTGAAAGTGATTTTCTCTGGTTATATATTTTAATTTCTTACTTTATATTTTTTGTGGAACTATTGTTAGTTTTTTGGTTTGAGGTTACCATGAGCCTTGCAAATACTATCTTATAACCCATTATTTTAAACCAATGACAACTTAACTTTGATTGCTAGGAGTTAAGAGCAAAGAGACAACTGATAAAAACTCTACACTTTAAATTCATCCCCCCAGTTTTAAACATTTTATTTTTTCTATCTATATTTTATAATAGTATGTCTCAAAAAGTTGTAGGTTTTTTTTTTTTTTTTTTGAGACAGGGTCTCACTGTGTTGCCCAGGCTGGAGTGTAATGGTATAATCACGGCTCAGTGTAGCCTTGGCCTCTTGGGCTAAATCAATCCTCACATCTCAGTCTCCCAAGTAGCTGGGACTACAGGCACGCAACACCATGACCAACTAATTTTTGTATTTTTTGTAAAGACAGGGTTTCACTATTTTGCCCAGGCTTGTCTCAAACTCCTGGGCTCAAGCGATCCACCCACCTTGCCCTGTCTAGGTGCTAGATCACAGGCATGAGCTACCATGCCTATAGTTATTATTTTTTAGATCATCTCTTAGTTGTCCTACTCAAGATATGAGATGAGTAATTTATACATCACACTTAACAGTGTATAATATTCTGTGTTTGTCTGTGTATTTATTGTTACCAGAGAGTTTGGGGCCTTCAGATGATTTCTTATTTCTCTTTAATATTCTTTTATTTCAGATTGAAGAACTTCCTTTAGCATTTCTTGTAAAATAGGTCTGGTGTTGATGAAACCCCTCAGCTTTTGTTTATCTGGGAAGGTCTTTATTTCTCCTTCATGTTTGAAGGATATTTTCACAGGATATAATTTTGTAGGATAAAAGTTTTTTTCCTTCAGCAGTTTAAAATTTGCCATTCTCTCCCAGCCTGTAAGGTTTCCACTGAGAAATCTGCTGCCAGACATATTGGAGCTCCTTTATATGTTATCTGTTATTTTTCTCTTGATGCTTTTAGGATCCTTTCTTTATCCTTGATCTTTGGGAGCTTGATTATTAAGTGTCTTGAGGTGGTCTTCTTTGGGGTAAATCTGCTTAGTGTTCTGTAGCCTTCGTGTACTTGAATATTGATATCTTTCTCTATGTTTTGAAAGATCTTTGTTAATATCTCTTTGAATAACCTTTCTACCCTGATCTCTCTCTCTCTCTCTCTCTCTACCTTTTCTTTAAGGCCAATACCTCTTACTGCCCTTTGAGGCTATTTTCTAGATCCTATAGGTGTGCTTCATTATTGTTTATTCTTTTTTCTTTTGACTATTCTGACTGTATTTTCAAATAGCCTGTCTTCAAGCTTACTAATTTTTTTCTGCTTAATCAGTTATGCTGTTGAAAGACTCTGGTATATTCTTCAGTTTGTCAATTCAGTTTTCAGCTCCAGAATTTCTGCTTGATTGATTTTAATTATTTCAGTCTCTTAGTTAAATTTATCTGATATGATTCTGAGTTCATTCTCTGTGTTATCTTTCATTTTGTTGAGCTTCCTCAAAACAACTATTTCTAATTCTCTGTCTAAAAGGTCACATATCTCTGTCACTACAGACTTGGTCACTGGTGCCTTATTTAGTTCATTTAGCAAAGCCATGCTTTTGTGGATGGTCTTCATGCTTGTGGCTGTTCATCAGTATCTGAATATTTATTCTAATCTTTGAAGTCTGGGCTTGTTTGTACCCATCCTTCTTGGGAAGGCTTTCCAAATACTCAAAGGGAATTAAATGTTGTGATCTAAGTCTGGTCACTGAGGCCATATGTGCATTAGGGGGCACCCCAACTCTAGTAATGCTGTGAGTCTTGCAGAGGTACTCTGACTCTTATAGAGGTACTGCCGTGGTGGTCTTAAATAAGATCCAGGAGAATTCCCTAGATTACCAGGCAGAGTCTTGTTCTTTTCCCTTACTTTTCCCCAAACAAACTTAGTCTCCCTCTTCATGCTGAACTGCCTGGAGTTGGGGAAGGGTTAATGCAAGCACTCTTGTGGCCACCACTGGTACTGTGTTGGGTCACTCCCAAAACCAGCACAGTACTGGGTCTTGCCCAAGGCCTGTGGCAACTATTTTCTGGCTGCTGCTTGTGTTTACTGAAAGACCAAGGGATCTTTAGTCAGCAGGTGGGGAATCCTGCCAAGACGAGGCTTTTTTTTTTTTTTTTTTTTTTTTCAGTGCAGCAGGTCCCCTTCTGGCCCAAGGTGGGTTTAGAAATGCCGTCCAAGAGCTAGGGCCTGGGATGGGAGGCTTTAGGAATCTTCTTGGTGTTTATTTTACCAGGTTGCAAGACAAAGTCCTCTTTACTTTTCCTTCTCCTTTCCTCAAGCAGAAGTCTCTCCCTATGGCCATTATCACTCTAGGCTCATGGCAGCTACTGCTTGGCTACCACTGATGTTTATTCAAGGCCCAAGGGCTTTTTAGTCACCACTGGTGAGTCCTGCGATGCCTGTATCTCTCCCTTCAGGACAGTGAATGCCTTTCTGGCCCAAGGCAAGTCTAGACATGCCCTCCAGGAGCTAAGGTTAAGATTAGTACATCAAAAATTATTTGAGTGACCCATTTTTCAGTTCTTCCAAGGATTGTACACAACTAATACCATTCTAGATGCATAGGAGATAAGTTAATTATTAGGGTTTAATTCTTTGGAGGAACTAGTTAAGAATGATTGTAAAACTGTTCTAACTGGATGTTCTCATATAGCATCAGTGAAGACTTTCTCATTGATTAACTATTTATTAGCTGGTATTTAACAGTCCTTTGTAAATAGTAATTGGTCTTTTGACAAATGTTCAGTTTTATAAGTAGACTCACATGTTTACGTTTCCTGTGACAAATGACAGTTAACAACATATCAAAGAGTATAATGTTGTTCTTCAGACTGGGCATCTATCTATACAGTAGAATGAAAAGGAAGAAATAGGTAACAGAAAATAATGAAAAGAAGGCCTTGATGCTTCTGAAGAAGTTATGTTAACTTTGAATGCTTCTCTAGCACTAACTTTATTAATGAGTCCCACTGGTTCTGAATGACCTGGTGTGTTGTCAGTGTGTCAGAAGACCTCTATGTGAGAACAGTCATTTGGAATATCTATATATACTATTTGGCTTACTTTTACAAGTTTTACCTATGTAAAATTAATATTGAAAGGGAGCACCTGATTACCTATTAGAAAGAAAAATTACAATTTCCCTCAGCTGGTCACAATCTGAGGCATGTGAAGCAATGTGGAATAATGTTAAAATCTTGTATTTAGAGACGGAAAACCTGGATATAAGCCCTTACCTCACCACTTAATAATTCGGACAAGTTACTTAAAATTTAAGCTTCAGTTCTCATCTATAAAATGGAAATAATAATTATCCTGTATCTCACAACAGATTATTATTTTTAGTACAGGAGATGACATATATGAGGAAATTTTTATAAACTTTGTAAATTAAGAATTAAGTATTTGCAGAATTCTTTCAAGGTACCAAACACTATCCTCACTGCTCAGAATACAAATATAAACAGGTTGTTCCAGCCCATAAAAAGTTCACAGTCTAGGGCCTGGGTGCAGTTTCTCATGCCTGTAATACCAGCACTTTGGGAGGCTGAGGTGGGCAGATGTCTTAAACCCAGGAGTTTGAGATCAGCCCGGGCAACATGGCAAAACCCCATCTCTACTGAAAAATACAAAAATTAGCCAGACGTTGTGGCACATGCCTGTAGTCCCAGCTACTTGGGAGGCTGAGGTGGAAGAATCACTTGAGCCCAGGAGGTTGAGGTTGCAGTGAGCTGTGATCATACTACTGCACTTCAACCCAGGTGACAGAGCGACACTCTGTCTCAAAAAAAAAAAAAAAAAGAGTTTACAGCCTAGCTGAAGAGTTGCTTTTTTAAATTACTTCTTTACCTTCCTAACTCAGTTATCTACTTCTAGTAATCAAAAAGTGAAACTTGGTCAATGTACTGACTGTTCAGTAGTTACTAATGAGCTCATTGCTACTTATTGCAAAATTAATCAGCTTGCTATTTCAGGAGGTAGAGACTTAAGAAATTCCTCTTGTAATTGACATTTGTTCGTTGTCTGTCCAGCAGTCATTTGCCATTCCCTCTTCCTAGCACTGTACCACATTTCCCAGTCATGTAGTTTGGGTGGAATTGACTAAACCTCCAGGGTAGGTTGGCTTAATACTGTATAATCAGCATACCCATTTCACCTAGCCACAGTCATTAGTTAAAGGATCGTGTAATTCAAAGCAGTCAGAGCCAGTGGATTTCATCTCTTAGATTTTAATTTAACTACTGGGGGACACAGATTCTCTGTTTCCTGCTGAACATGAATAAGGAAATATACAACCCCAAGAATTACATCTTGGGACCGTGAATGGAATGCCTGCTATGATGGAACTAGCATAAGAAACAATCCTGAGAAACAGAAGTTTAAAAGAGGTACTGGGTCCCAGTAACATTTTGTGAACCACTCATTCAAGCCCTTCTTGAACTATACAGACTGCTTGACTTTTTGGTTACATGAGCCAATAAGCTAATAGAGATAACTGTTGTCCATAACTAAAAAGTATCTTAACTATTATAATATACCTGAATAAGTACTGTATCATCAAAGAAATAAGACATTTTCCTAATAATGACTAAAATGTATCAAATAGGAATCCCTGAAGTTTCATATTTCAGTAAAAAAACCTGATTCAAGAGGATAGAGGGTTGGAAAATGTAACTTAAAGGAGGAAGAGGATGAAAATAAATCCTGCTCCTCTGTATTTATAAAATAAATGAAGATATTTTCAGAGAGACTGGATCCAAATCTGAAGGTGACAACTTATGCTTTGCAGCCTCAAGGCAACTGATAGATTCAAAACTCAAAGTAATAATATTAACAACAGGCAAAGAAAGAATTTAAGACAAAGAGGGAAGCTATCCTTGGAGATTTGTAATAGGAAATCTCATTTCACTGACAGAAATTAAATCTTCTGGAGAAATCCAAAACAATAATGATGCTCCCTAAGCTGTATTGTATGAAAGAACATCTACTGATTGCCCTGGGAAGAAAAAGAGTTGGTGACTTCTTGGTAAATGATACGGAAAAAACAATATTTTTATTCATATCATTTGTATATATATTATATATGTGTGTGTGTGAATATATATATGTGTATATGTGTATATATGTATATGTGTGTGTTTTATATATATATAAAACAAACATGCTGTATGTTATGTTTATCAAACATATACATATACATGTATACACCACCACATGGTGGCCAGCACCTATAATCCCAGCTACTTGGGAGGCTGAGGCAGGAGAATCACTTAACATATATGTGTATACGTGTGTTTATGTATACATATACATGTGTTTATATGTATACATGTATATGTATACATGTGTTTATGTGCACGTATACATGTGTTTATGTATACATATATATTAAAACTATATATATACAGTTTTATTGTTTCCTTTTATCCATGAGGATTTTGAGATATTAAAATAATTATATTAATTGAATACCAATCATTCTTCTAAGCATTTTATATATATCAGCTCTTTACGTAAATCCTCATTTTGCTTGTAAGAAATCTGAAGCTCATGGTAGTTAAGAACATGGAACTACTTAGTGGCTGAACTGGTATTCAAGTCTAGGCAGTCTGATTCTAAGATGGGAATTCTTGACTACTCTGCTATAGCACCTTTCATAAAACAAAAAGTAAAAGAAGACATTTTGGGAGGTGACAAACTACTTATAAACTCTCCTCAAAAATGAGAATTGGGGTCCAGCTGCGGTGGCTCACGCCTGTAATCCCAGCACTTTGGAAGGCTGAGGTGGGCGGATCACCTGAGGTCAGGAGTTTGAGTCCAGCCTAGCCAACATAGTGAAATCTCGTCTCTACTAAAAGTACAAAAATTAGCCAGGCGTGGTGGCGGGCACCTGTAATCCCAGCTACTCGGGAGGCTGAGGCAGGAGAATCACTTAAACCCCGGAGGCAGAGGTTACAGTGAGCAGAGATTGTGCCATTGCACTCTATCCTGGGTGACGAGAAACTCCATCTCAAAAAAAAAAAAAGAAAGAAAGAAAGAGAAAGAAATGGGATTTTTTACCATGGTTTGAAATACTTAAGTGATAAGATGCACTGCCCAATCTAAGAATTGTAAACAATCGAATGTCGAATGTGTTTACTCTGGAAGTTTACTGATCCAAGCAAAAAAGCTTTAAGCTATAAACATCTGTGGAGTAAGAAAAATATATAGATAAATCAATATAATGAAATACTTTGGAGAATACAGTATGATACATATTAAAAGATAGTTTTATAAAGGTTGAGTTATAACACTTAGAAGTATAAAATAAATATGTGCCAAAGATTTTATTTAACTTATTAATTAATGAGAGAACTAGTAAGCTGTTACATCAATTCAAACAAGAATGGAAAGGACACAGACATATGTCAACAGTCATGAAGACTGGAATGAATTTATAAATAGAAAATTTGGGCAAGATATACAGGCCAATGAGTAGTTGCTCCTGATCAGGACTAAACTTATTTGCATTTCTATGGGCAGGAATCATTACTTGCATTATTATTAGTTTTCTTCAACTTGCAAAGTTGTAAAATCATGTAAAACAATGAAAAGTACAGATAACTCAGAAGGATATACAAGTCAGGGCATTCTAGTAATCTTAGTAATCGTGAAGATAATTTTTTTTTCCAGACAGGAGCTTGCTGTCACCCATGTCGGAGTGCAGTGGCACAATCACAGCTTACTGCAGCCTCTACCTTCTAGGCTCAAACAATTATCCTGCTTCAGCTGCCCAAGTAGCTGGGGACTACAGGCACACAGCACCATGCCCAGCTAATTTTTGTATTTTTTGTAAAGACAGGGTTTCATCATGTTGCCCAGGCTAGTCTCAAACTCCTGGATTCAAGCAATCCACCCTCCTCAACCTCCCAAAGTGTTAGCATTACAGGCATGAGCCACAGAGCCTGGCCTCTAAGATAGTTTTTATTTACCACAAAAAAATGTGTTTGATCTCATTAGGTTTGGGCTGATTCGTTACATAACTGGCGCAATTTTTTTTTTTTTTTTTGAGACTGAGTCTCCCTCTGTCGCCAGGCTGGAGCGCAGTGGCACAATCTCAGCTCACTGCAACCTCCACTTCCCGGGTTCAAGTGATTCCCCTGCCTCAGCCTCCCAAGTAGTGGGATTACAGGCATGTGCCACCACACCCAGCTAATTTTTGTATTTTTAGTACAGACAGGGTTTCACCATGTTGGCCAGGATGGTTTCCATCTCTTGACCTTGTGATCCGGCTGCTTCGGCCTCCCAAAGTGCTGGATTACAGGCATGAGCCACCGCACCTGGCCGCAAGATTATTAATTAACCAGATATCCTCCTTAAGTTTGTTTTACAAATAAGACCACAAAATTAATTTTTGTCTGGAAATTTTCTTAGGGAATCTCAGATTCTATTAGGTTGCTAAAAAAGTAATTGCGGTTTTTGCCATTACTTAATACTTTTAAAGGTCTCTATTTTTGCCAACCCAAGATTAGTAAACTATGCCCAAGAAACTTCACCATCATCATCATTTTGGTAAGTTCCTCTCTTCTCCGGGTCACCAAAATTTTATTCCCACATGTAAGTGATCTTCCTTACCACATAAAAGGCTGAAACCTTCTGCTCCAGGTACTAGGTTGGTTTCTCTGGGAGGGCATTGTCAGCATTGGCTTCAGGAGTACAGCCAATATTCTTTTCTTCAAAGTGGTAGTGATATTTGATTAGATGACCATCATTCTCAAATATATCTCCAGGTAAGGCCTTGGTTGCACAATCAGTTTGTACAATTATATCCTGTTTAAAAGGAAGACATTCTTATTAGGAATGCAAATAACTATACTGTCAAGAAAAGTTAGGAAATTACTAAGAGTTTCTGAATTTGGAGGAAGTCAGAATCAAATATTATTTTGAAATGTTTCATATTAGTTTAAAAAATCAGGGTCTACTAAATTGTGTGGGTTACATATAGCTTAAAAAGAAGAAAAAGAGCTTCCTCATGTATCCAGAAAATAGAACATTTAAAACAACCAATATCAATACTACTCCAAACAAATAGGAAAAGAAATTTCCTTGTGTATTCCTTTTTCATTCTGTGTTGATTCAGTCCTGTGATAATTAATTATTATTCAAATAAGCCTTGGCTTAGCAGTCTGCTTTCATGAAACTTTCTGCTTCTGGCCTGAAAGAGTTTTAGAAATTCTAACTCAGTCCACTGTTTAGGTCCAAAAGTTGTCCAAGCAGAAGTCTACTCATGAGTCTATTCTTTCAAGTATTAGTACTTTGAAGTATTTGGTACAATTCTTCCCATGAAGCTTTTGAAACTATCTCTGTTGAACACACAAACTCTGGCCTATAGCTTAATAAGCATAATCTTCAGGTAAACATCACAATTTGTTCATAGATGACAGACTATTGTTAATTGTAACCAATAATATCAAAATGCAAGAGGTTAAAATTCTTTCCACTGGGGGATAACTATTTCAAAAGAGTTTTGATCAGTATCCCCTTAAACTAAAAACTCTTGCAAATATGGTCAAATGATTTTTGACCAGGGAACCAAGACCATTCAGTGGGGAAGACAGTCTTTTCAAAAAATGGTCCTGGGAAAACTGGATATTCACATGCAAAAGAATTAATTTTGACTTTTATCTAACACCATATACTAAAATTAATTCAAAATGGATCAGAGACCTAAAGCTAAGACCCACAATACAACTCTTGGAGTCAAAACTTTATGACATTGGATTTGGCAGTGATTTTCTTGGACATGACACCAAAGGCACTGGCAACAACAGCAAAAAGTACACAAATAAGACTGCATGGAAATTTTAAATCTTTGCACATCCAAAGATTCTATGAACAGAGAAAAAGGCAGTCCACAGAATGGGAGAAAATATTTGCAAATTATATACCTGATAAGAGATTAATATCCAGAATATACAGAGAACTCCTAAAACTCAGCAGAAAAACAACCTGATTCAAAAATGAGCAAAGATTGTTGTAGAAAAAAAACAGGTTCTTGTCACAAGACCAGAATAATTTAGGCATGTGGACACATGGTAGGGTGAGTAGGGCAGGATTTATTGGGTGAAAAGGAAAAAAAAAGGGAAATTGGAACTCCTGGCAAAGCAAGAGAGAGTCCTGCTAGCAGGTTTCCTGCCTCACAGATTTAATTGCAGGCCACCCCACATGCAAGCTGAAGACCCCAGGCTCCTCCCCTCTGCAAATGGTGTGAGATTCCAAACTTCCCGTAACTCCACCCCATCCTCCCCGTGCCAGAGATTCTCCAGGGATCCTCTGCCTTATCTGCCTCCTGCATCTATCATTCCCCCGCTGAAGACATACATTTAACTGCCGTTAAAATAAGGATAAGGATGAATACCAATCTTAACTACTTCCTGCTGGTAAGGGGCACTGTTTTGGTAAACAGCAGTCACATCTCCTTCAGAGGCCTATCTAAGGGTCCCCAACAAAAGGGACCATCGGCCAAGCCTCCAGTTGCATGACCGTTTGGAGGTTGATGGCCTGAAGGTGACAAGAGAGAAACCAGGTTATTAGAAAACTTGTATCAAAATGAAACAAGGGGCAGGTGAGGACAGCTCAAAAATCTCGTGTCCTTTGACCAGTCTGTACAGGGAGAAGGGGGACCAAAAGCTTGACCGGTAAGAAAAACTTTTACCCTTTTGCTAGCATTTCAGACTTCTGGGTTCCTGTCCCCTGAGCTCAATCCTAAGCCAATCAGTTTAAGGTTTGGGAAATTAACTCTTCTCAGTTTGGAAGATGTATCCAAAGGGAGTGTCCCATAGTATGGAGACACAGTTACCTATCTGCGAAGAGAGGACAGGGAAGGAAAAAGGAAAAAAAAAAAAAAGAAGGCGTTTTGTTGTTGTTTTTTTTCAGAGGAGTCCCAGTGGTTCAGGATGCAATTGAAAGGGATACAGACTGAAGATTAATGACTACTCATGTAGAAAGAGGGGAGCAGGTGTCCCTGGTTCCTTTTTCTTCCTAGCATATACCCGAGGTATGTGAGGGAGGGAAAGTGAGGTGTTCCTCTTTCTTTCCTCCATCCTTGTATCCCAGTGACTGCAACAGGGTGCCACCCATAGGTTTTAAAGTGGCTTTCACCCATGTTAACAGGGGGACCTAAGGGGTGGGAGGTATCAGCTTTTAACCACATATGCCCTATCTCCACTGCTGTCAGTAGCCTTGAATTCCCCAGACCCCATTTATGCGATGGATACTAGCATAACCTTTATTCATGAAACAAGAAGCTTGGCTTAACTGGCAGGAATCAGTCATGCTCACCTGCATTGTGCCTTTTAACTTCCATTACTGTCTCCCTCTGGATTCCTCAGATCTAGTGTTCTTTCCTAGGGCTTTGACCCATAGCTTGGAGTTGAGTTTGAGACAAAAATGTGTCTTGGGGTGGGGAGGAGTTGCATGGACTCCTTATCATAAGCTGAATGCTAAGGTGAAGCTGTGGAATTGAGTCCTCCTCCAACAAGGGAGAGAAAAGGATGTCTCATGACACGCCCAAATAACTGGTGGCTATATTCATGCTTGCTAAGATTTGGGTGCATGGTGCTTGGCTTTGGTTAGCTCCCTTGGTCTTACTTTCCCAAAAAGGAAACCTGGATGGGCATCCTATTTATTGCCATCACCTGGCAGGATTTGCAGGATAATTGCTCAGAACTAGAATATTGATCCAGATTTCTACATTACCCGTCCCTTTTGTTCTTTCTGAGCTACAGCTGGAGATTGCTGGAACATGCAGGGTTAGTCTAAAATGTAGGTTACAACTTAAAAACAACTAGGAGTTTAGAATGTAATGACAAATGTATACATTGTGAAACATAATTTCTCTCTCTCCAGTCCTTATTTTCATTAAAAAAAAAAAAAAATCATGATAGGACTGAGTTGTTTGCAAAATAGACTTAGTCTTATATTTAGCCTGATTATTTGCATAAAGTACAGCAAGAATAACTATTTGTAAATAGGCCTTTTAGACTGGCTTTGATGGAACTCTATTCCACAAGGAATCTCAGATAAGACCTTTTAAAGTGAAGCCCAGCCATGGGTTTGTAGCCTCAAATACCTGTGAGTTAGGTGATCCTCTCCTCTTAAGGTCCCAGGATAAACTTGGAGATCCTGGGCCTGTTAGAAAGAGACATTCTTTACTGACCACAGATCAGGAACCCTATACAGGGACTGGGTAGACAAGGGTATGAGGCCAGTTTTCTCAATTGGCTTTTATGAGCTCTGCAAGTCAAGCTTGACTCCTGAAAGGGAAACACACCCTTCCAGTTAAATCCTTGGTAAAAAAAAAAAAAAAAAAAAAACTAGTTTCTCCCATTGCATCCTGTTGCAAAAGAAAATGGACTTTTATTGCACTGATCCAAACAACTATATTGCCAGAAGTTAAGAATACTCACAGATACTTTCCAAATTCTAGAGAAACCAGGCAGAGAGAAACACATGTTCTCCAAATTTTGTTCACAGTATACCTTACTTGATTATTAAGGGCTGTAAATAGTTCAAAATCAGTTTCCATGAATCTGAAAAATAAAACAAGGATCAGCAATATTCCAAAAAACTCAAAAAGATTGCTTCAGTTTTCTGCAGTTAGTCCATTTAGTTAAGTCTTTTTGTTGTTGTTTACTTGTTTGTTTTGAGACAGAGTTTTGCTCTTCTCACCCAAGCTGGAGTGCAATGGCATGATCTTGGCTCACTGCAACCTCCACCTCCCAAGTTCAAGTGATTCTCCCGCCTCAGCCTCCCAAGTACCTGAGATTACAGGTGTCTGCCACCACACCCAGCTAATTTTTGTATTTTTAGTAGAGACAATGTTTCACCAGGTTGGCCAGGCTGGTCTCAAACTCCATACCTCAGGTGATCCACACACCTCAGCTTCCCAAAGTGCTGGGATTACAGGCGTGAGCCACCACGCCTGGCCCCATTTAGTTAACTCTTGTGTTGCTTAATATTGATGAACATTTTATTTCTTTATGAGTCCTGTACGTTTTTCCTTTATTCCAATGTCACTATCTCCAAAGTTATTAGAAACCTGCATTTGAGAGCACCTGTTAGAGTCCTATAGGTGATTATAAACCATCTTTTGAAAAGGATCAAAACAAAACAAAAATTGTCTGAATAAGAAAATGTCCAGGGTAGTTACAGTTAGAATCACCATTGACAGAGAAGTTTGGTTATCTTTGTGGTTTATAATAACTTGACATAACAACCTTAATTATGATTGATAGCATATACTTTAGACATTAGAATTTTTGAAATTTCATACAATTTTGGGACATATATTAGTATTATTCCCCAAAATATATCCTAAAGTAGATTAAACACCGTTTGGCAATCCCATGTAACAAAAATATGTCAAATAATCCTGTTTACTTCTTTTCTAGATGCCCCAGGGGACCTCTGTAGCACTCAAAAAGCCAGGTATCAGGAAAAACAATTTTGAAACTGAAGTTTGATTTTGGGAAGCCTATTAAATATATTAGAGGTTTAAAACAACTATTGTTATGAAATAGAATCCCAGATTACCATGAATTATTTATTTTGCCAAAATGATGACTCAGATACTTTAAAAAAGCAAAAACTTATTATGACCCTTTACAAATTTTGCAAAAGAGCAGATTAGTGCCTTAAGAGTATCTTGTGCTTTCATTTCAATGCTCAGTTCACTGAAAAACCATATAATACCTTTTTGAATTTAGTCAATATGTTTACACATGGAATTTTTTTCAAGATTTTTACAGTCCTTCTACCACTTGTTTGAACTTTGAGCTTTATTTTATCTAATTCAAAACAACCCTTTAACACTAGGCAAGAATTTACATTTTTATGCCTTTTTTATAATCTTTTACTAAAAACACATCTTATTAGTCTTACATGCCTCACATGTAAATTTATTTCCAGTAGTTTGAGTTATATGTTATAATGGTAACTCCTTGAAATTTTTTACTTTAATGTAAAACCTGATAAGTTGTTTTCATTATGTGCTAGGTGCTGCCAAGGTTTAACTCCTTCCAGCTTAATTAAAGATGCGGTTAGTACTACATGTCCCTAGCCTTACCATTTATGGAGCAGGCAGGTCAAATAGTTCTTAAAACCCAAAAAGCAGTTTATAAACTTAAAACATTTAGCAAACCTAGCACCTGACCTGCATAGTTTAGTCCACCTGTTTATATTTTAATGACATCTGCTTTTTACCAATATTCTTTAAGGGTTGTTTTTATTTCTCAAAGATTAAAGTCACATGAACTGAAAGGCACCACAACTTTTATCATCCCTTTAAAAATTTTTTTGATCCAAGCACTTATCTTCCTTTAAGCCAGTTAATTTGAGCTCTTTTTATAGGCATCACACACACAACACATATATAACTACACAGACAGGCAAAAGAAAACCCAGTCACCATAAGATCTTTTGCTTACCAATCTCCTAATTGGATTATTGGATATAGCCCTTTAAGAGACAGGGCTAGGAAAACATGCAGCTTCTAAAGCCTAATAAACAGGCATAGATGGGGCAAAAACAGATTTTCAGAGGGATCTATCCACTTTTAATTCTTGGGGTTCCATGAAGAAAATAGAGGTCTTTCCCCTTCATGTGTGCATTGAGGGTGGCAAGACAAATGGAGAAAAATAATTCAGTCAACTGAGAAAAAAACCCTTTTTCCAGAAAAACAAGATCCAAGAAAAGAAAAACATAAAGGCCATTTAAATATACCTATAATTTGAATATCCACTTTTAATTAAGCCGAGCACTCTTTTTAAGAATGTCCTTTTAACTCCCTTACTACCCGACTTTAGCCATGCCAAGTGGCCAATATTTCTGGCTTTCAAACTTTACTAAAGACTCAGAGAAAGGAAAATCCAAGGCGGTTCATGGAGGGGAAGAGAATCAATAATTAGCAAAGGTCACACAAATATCAAACTGGAAAGGACTCATTGAATCCCAGGCCACCATTGTAAAATGGCAGAGGCTAGAACAAAACATTGCCACATGGTTACAGGCTTTGCTCTCAAGGACATAAAACAAGATGGAGGCCTGCAGCAAAGTTTGCTACTGACCATATGGAAAGTCATGCAAATCACACCAGATTGGTTACAGCTTAAGGCCAAAATAACAAATCCTTTTTCACAAGTAAAACTCTACAGAGAATATAAACAGTGATCCCCATTATTCCTGGTCCAGCAAAATCTCTTCCAAAAGGAAAAAAAGAAAAACAAACCCTCACTTAAAAATAAATTCCTGACCCTGTGGAGAAAAGGAAAAGACAGCTTAAATGCAGGGCTGTATTAACTGCTAATAGGGTGGAGAAAAGAAAAAGATGCCTGGGGAAGAACTTCGTATTCTTATGCAAATAAGTTCTTCCACCAGTGAGAAAAACTTAATCACTTTCCCACAGAGTGAAACCCCTTTCCCTGGGGAGGGGAAGGCTCCACAGATGCAATGCAGAGAGCATTGGCCAGCCTGCCATTAGGTACCCTTGGGCCATGCATCCCAGCCCTGGCAGGGAGAGGAGTGCAGGAGCTGCCATTCTGTGGTCCATCTTGCGCATGCCTGCAGCTGTTGGGATGAGGTGGTGCACAGTTTCCTCTACCCTCCGAAGAGGTCTGAGGAGAAAGAGACATAGAAGCGAAAGGAAAAAAGATTTTTAGACTTGCTTGGTACTTACCTTTTCTCAAGCCCCATGTTGGGCGCCAAAAATGTTGTAGAAAAAAAACAGGTTCTTGTTACACAACAGGGATAATTTAGTTGCACGGACACATTATAGGATGGGTAGAATGGGATTTATTGTGTGAAAAAAAGGGAAACAGGAAACCTCAGCAAAGTGAGAGAGATTCCTGCTAGCAGGTTTCCCGCCTCACAGATTGAATTGCAGGCCACCACACATGCGAGCTGAAGAGCCCAGGCTCCTCCCCACTGCAAATGGTGCAAACTTCTAAACTTCCCATAGCTCCACCCCATCCTCCCAGTGTGCAGGCCAGTTGGAGATTCTCCAGGGAACCTCCACCTTATCTACCTCCTGCATCTATCAGTATGAGGATACAAAGGCATAAGAATTATACAATGGACTTTGGGGACTGGGGGAAGAAAGTGTGGGAGAGGGTTGAGTGATAAAAGACTACACACTGTGTACAATGTACACTGCTCAGGTGATGGGTACACCGGAATCTCAGAAATCACTACTAAAGAAAGTATTCATGTAATCAAACACCACCTGTTTCCCCCAAAAAACCTATTGAAATTAAAAATAAATAAATAAAAACAAAAGTGAGCAAAAGATTCGAATAGACATTTCTCAAAGAAGATTTGTAAACGGCAAATCTTGAATACCACAGTTTTAAAAAGGTAAAAGAAAGCAGTGTGGACAGGGAGAGCATTAACAGTTCTCTGGGGACTTTACACAAAGCATACAATTTTTAATATGTTTACATTAATAAAATTTTCCCTATAGACATATAACCTAGGGAAGACTGGGCTTCTCTTTTGATATTGTAACTCTTTATCTGTGCTTAAAGAACAAACTTTTGTGATTTCTATTGGCTTTCTGGGAAATGTCAAAGATAGTTTTATTTCTTTTTCTTTTTTTCTGGGCCTGTGGACTTTGTAGATAAGTACAAAATAGTTTTACATTCCCTGAAATTTTTTTTAATTTATTTTATGTTTGGGATCAAATTTTGAGTTATCAGAGGAGACTTAGACATGTAATTTAAATAGGACCATGGATACTTGAGAAATAATTTTTGATTGTCTAATCAAAATGATAATGAAATATTTTTTTAAAAAGCATGAAAGGTAATACAGTTGTTAAGAAGTGAGGAACTTTTGTTCTTTGGGGTTTTTTCCTTAAATACCCAAATACGTAATAAAGTTAACATATAGGAGAGAAAATTAATCTGGTAAGACACAGAATCTCTGCTATCTAGGCAGATGATGTAGATCATAGGTAAAGGCATTAATCACCAAACCAGCCAAGAAAGCCATCAAAATTAAGTGAACTTTGTTGATATGTTAACACATTTATTTTTTCTTTTTTTGACACAGAGTCTCACTCTTTTTGCCCAGGCTGGAGTGCAGGACACAATCTCGGCTCGCTGCAAACTCCACCTCCAGGGTTCAAGTGATTCTCCTGCCTCAGCCTCCTGAGTAGCTGGGATTACAAGCACGCACTACCACACCTGGCAAATTTTTGTATTATTAGTAGAGACTGGGTTTCATATGTTGGCCAGGCTGGTCTCGAACTCCTGACCTCATGATCTGACCACCTGGGCCTCCCAAAGTGCTCGGATTACAGACGTGAGCCACTGTGCCCAGCTGAGAAAATATATTCTTAAGTGAACCAGTTTTATAAGTATATTATAACTGTTAGTATTTTCATAGATAAAAAACTAGTCTGCTACTCTAAATGCCATTTTAGGAAATCCTGTGAGACTTATTGGTGACTCTTCTAGATTCACTTGGCATTATAAATTCCCAGGGAACAACTTGGTCTAATCAACTATCTATCATCTATCATCTTTCACCTTAATTATTTCAGTGGCTGGTCTCATCATTTCCACCCTTGCCTCCCTTCAATTCAGTCTTCAACCTATAGCCAAAGTCGACTTTTTAAAATAAAGTAAATAATGTCACTTCTCTACTTGAACCCTTCAATGGATTCTTATCACATTCATTGTTACCAAAACTCCTTGACATGTTCTGCTAAATTCTGTATAATCTGGCTCCTCCCTGATTTCTAGGCTCTTCTCTTACCATTTCTCTCTTGTGCTTTATTGCTTACTAAGCTCCATATAGCTTTTTCTTTCCTCAGGGAATTTGCTGTCCCCATTACTTAAAATGTTCTTAAACCTACTCTTTACCTGGCTAACTCCTGTGCATTCTTTCTGTTCTGGTTTATCTCTTTCTCACAGAAGGAATTCTGTGATCCACACTGCCCACCTAAATTATGCCTGCAGTTATTCTCTATCATTGCACCTTGTTATTTTCCTATATAGCACTTATAGTTACAATTATATACTTATTCATGTGTTTACTTAATTTATCTGTAGAACTGTAGGTGGGAAGATCCATGAGGACATGAGTCACATCTCTTTTATTCATATGGTCTATCCAGCACCTAGCACAGGTTGGCACATAGTATAGACTATATAAATTTTGGTAAATATATCCCATGAAAACATATGATGCATCATTCATCTTGATGGAATCGATGTCTATTAACTAAATTCTTAAGACTGACATTTTAAAAAGGGATATATTTCGCCATACCCATGATGTATAAGAATTGTTCCACGGCCAGGCACAGTGGCTTACACCTGTAATCTCAGCCACTCGGGAGGCTGAGGTGGGGGGATTGCTTGAGGCCAAGAGTTCAAGACCAGCCTGGGCAACATAGTGAAACCCTGTCTCTACAAAAAGTAAATTTAGCTGGATGTGGTGGTGTGCACCTGTTGTCCTAGCTATTTGGGAGGCTGAGGTGGGAGAATTGTGTGAGCCCAGGAGTTTGAGACTACAGTGAGCTGTGATCACACCAATGGATCTCCAATCTGGATGACAGAGCAAGGCCTATCTCACAGAAAGGAAAAAAGAAACTTTCATGAAATAGACAAGTAGTCACCATATTCTGTTCCTATATTAAGTAAATATATTAAATGACTATAGTAATGATAATAGAGAATCATTTTTGAATGCTAACCATAAAACATTCTTCTATGCATTTTATAAGTGCCATAAGAAATTAATACTGGCATGCAGATTTCAGCAAGAGTATACCTTTTTGTTTTCCTAAAAGGCAATTACACGGGAAACCAAATAATAATAAGGATGGATTACTACCATTGAGAGCAACAAAAATTCTGAAATTTTTAAAGCAATGAGAGAATAACTTTAGTAAGTATAAATATTCCTTGTAAAAAAAACAAGCTTATATGAATATTTAAATTTTTAAGTTTATAAAAAAGATCTCTTGATAGTCATACTTCATATGTTTGCCATCTAAGTAGTTTTTCATTATAAATATGAATCATCAATTTTTGTAGATTTTTGTATTATGAATTTTTATCTAAATTTAGGTATTCACATTTTTTGTTAAATTTCATTTTGTTGGATTCAGCCCATCAGTCTACTAAGAGGTCTTTTTAAAATTTATATCAGCTGTCTAGTATATTACTTGTCTTTTGTAGTTTCTGTCAGCAGCAAATATGTTAAGCATGCTTTCATTCAAGTCACTGATAAAACTTTTTTTTAGGCTAGGCCATTTCACATACTACCAGAAACCCTGCTGGTTGTAATTGCTTAACTAGCATATTTCTATTTCAACACATCAAAACCTACAGACCTACTTTCTCTATCGACAAGGCATTTATGCGTGACTTATCAAATACCTTAATGAACTCAAGATACATTGCATTGACAAGTTTTGGGAGGTTGTTTGTTTGTTTAGATGGGGTCTCACTCTATTGCTCAGGCAGGAGTGCAACAGCACAGTCACTGTATCCTCCACCTCCTGGGCTCAAGCAATCCTCCCACCTCAGCCTCCTAAGTAGCTGGGAGCACAGGGACAGTTTTTTCTTTAATAAAACTTTGTAACATTTAATTATAACCTCTGAAGGATCAGTATTAGAAGCTCTGAGAAGACATGTGATATATATTTTCTGATATAACCCATTTAGGTATTATATGTAATCAATCTTTTTTGTTCTTGTTTTTGTTTTTCTTTCTAAGACAGAGTTTTTCTCTCTGGCTCAGGCTGGAGTGCAGTGGCACAATCTCACCTCACGCAACTTTCACCTCCTGGGTTCAAGCGATTCTCTTGCCTCAGCCTCCCAAGTAGTTGGGATTACAGGCACATGCAATCACACGCAGCTAATTTTTGTATTTTTAGTAGAGACAGGGTCTCACCATGTTAGCCAGGCTGGTCTCGAACTGGCTGGTCTCAAACTCCTGACCTCATGATCTGCCTGCCTTGACCTCCCAAAGTACTGGGATTATAGGTATGAGTCACTGTACCCAGCCTGTAATCAATCATTATTGTTAGTTCAGGTGCTGTATCACACACCTGGATCTCAAATAGGATTTATAGAAAATGCAGCCTACCTTAATGATCTCTAAAAAGAGAAGTTGGAAAGAAAGGGTGCACATTTTGGACTTGGCCACCAAGCTGGTCAAGGGATCCAAAAACCTCCACCATAGAGACTGATAAATTGTAGCTATTGAAGCTGTACTTCTTTGTACATGGTTGCTTTGGGAGACTCACTCTGATTATTGTAAATTTGCTCACTAGCTACCCAACATTAAATTCAAATAACAGAGAATTTCTATTGTACAGCCTTGCAACTTTGCTTTAAGTTTAAACTTTTCTTTAAAATAAAATTTTAAGTGGCAAAAATAATTATTAGAAGAGAAAATGTGTGCTCATTTTTGAATATTCTTGGCATCAAATATAAATTTGTATATTTACTTTATTGGCATTCATACTGCCATTTCAAAGGACTACAGCATTCAAAAGGGGAAACAATATTTTGACTATGTATTCTGATTTTTATAATGTAACTCTCCATTTCTTCTTTTAAAAGTGTCTGCCCAACCAGTGAAATTAGCTTTAGGACAGAAAGAAAAAAAAAAAAAAAAAAAGCATAGATAAAGAATCAGCACAGTTCCTAGGAAAATTATGTGTTCCCATTACAGTTTTCCTTAATGAGGAAAATTCTGTTATTTAATAATTCACAGTCAAAATTACATTGCATATCTAAAGAAAGTTTGAGATTATCTGGGACAAATTGTTTCCTCCATGCTATGAGTTGCATAAGATAGTAGAAATAGATTACTTCTCTAAAAGTAGGAATGTTATTTCTTTTGTGATTTGGCATTTTTCCTTCTCATTTGTTCTGATTTAACTCACTACAAATTCTACTTGCTCAAGGGAGATCCTCACTACTCCATGGCAAGCCTTTGGTTCATCTCTCTTACTGACAACCTTATATACATTGCCAAATTGCAATTTTCAGACCTTTGCTCTTGACTCAATTTCCCCTATTTTCTCCTCTTCTTATTATATTAAAGGCCATCAGAGCTAAATTGTTTGTTCTTTCTATTTAAAACAATTTTCCTGAATTAATACTTTGCTCTATTCCTTCTATCTCAAAGAACTGCTTGTAATTCTCAGTTAGTGGCTGCTTCTACTTCCTTATTATTAGATATCATCTATGTACGAGACACTGTATTCATTCCTTGTTTCTCCCTAGTTGTTGAGTATGTTGGCCACTTATTTTCTGAAACAGTCCCCCACCATGTTTTCGTTACTGAAATGTTTTAATTAGGCAAGAACACATGAGCACACACTCACTAAAAAAAGAAAATGAAACATAGATAAGATTAATATCCTTTTTGAACCACCCTCTCATTCATTTTTATTTACCCTCACACTCCCCCAAAAGTAAACATTTTTATCATTTTGAAGGGTATCCTTCAAAAGTTTTCTGTACTTTTCTGTAAAAACATAGGAAATAAAATCCTAAGGTTTTTGTTTGTTTGTTTGTTTGTTGTTTTGTTTGTTTTGAGACGGAGTTTCACTCTTGTTGCCCAGGCTAGAGTGCAGTGGCACAGTCTTGGCTAACTGCAACCTCCCCCTCTCAGGATCAAGCGATTCTCCTGCCTCAGCCTACTGAGTAGCTGGCATTACAGGCACCTGCCACCATGCCCAGCTAATTTTTTGTATTTTTAGTAGAAACGGGATTTCATCATGTTGGTCAGGCTGGTCTCGAATTCCTGACCTCAGGTGATCCACCCACGTCGGCCTCCCAAAGTACAGTTTTTAAGTGGTGTACGTGTGTTTAATTAAGAAAGGAATAAAGGGCCAGGCACGGTGGCTCACACCTGTAAACCCAGCACTTTGGGGGCCGAGGCAGGCAGATCACAAGGTCAGGACATCAAGACCATCCTGGCCAACATGGTGAAACTCCGTCTCTACTAAAATACAAAAATTAGCTGGGCATGGTGGTGCATGCCTGTAGTCCCAGCTACTCAGAAGACTGAAGCAGGGGAATCGCTTGAACCTGGAAGGCGGAAGTTGCAGTAAGCCAAGATCGCACCACTGCACTCCAGCCTGGCAACAGAACAAAACTTCGTCTCAAAAAAAAAAAAAAGGAAGGGATAAAGAAACTTGCAAACTGCTTCTAAAATTTATATAGATAGAATTGCAAAGGGCAAAAAAAAACCAAAATAGTGTTGAACAAGAAAAAGATCAAAGTGGGAAGACCTGCTCTACCAAATATCAAGATTTAGTATAATGATACGATTAAAGTAACTTCTTAATGGTGCCAGAATTAATGTTTAGACCAATGGAACAGAATTTAAAGCCCAAAACACACCAACACACATATGGTCACTTAGTGTATGATAATTTATAGTGCAGAATTATAGAGAAGTTATTTTTTAAATAAATGATGCTGGGACAACAGGCTATTTATATGAAAATAAATGAAATTGGACCCCCTATCTCACAGTATACAAAAATCAACTCCAGGTGTATTAGAGATCCAAACAGGAAGGAGGAAACTATAAAGCTTTTATAGATTTTTACAGAACAATGTTTTTATTATGCTGGATTAAGAAAGGATTTCTTTTTTAATTGAATTGAAGTAAAATTCACATAACATAAAATTCACCATTCTAATCATTTTAAAGTGTGTGATTCAGTGACTTTTACTACATTCACGGTGTTGTACAACTATTTTATCCAATTCCAGAAAATTTTATCACCACCGCCCCCAAAAAAACACCTTACTCATTAAACAGTCTATTCTCCATTCCCTCTGCCCGCAGCCCCTGACAACCATTAATTGGCTGTCTCTGTAGGTTTACTTATTTTGGACATAACATATAAATGCAATCATACAATATGTAACTCTTTATGTCTAGCTTCTATCACTAAATAAACAACATTTTCAAGGTTATCCATGTTGTAGCATGTATCAGTACTCCTTTTTATGGCTGCACAATATTCCATTGTAAGGTATACTGCATTTAGTTTATCCATTTATTAGCTGATGGTCATTTGGGTTGTGTGTACTTTTTGATTATTAAAATAATGGTGTTATGCACATTCATGTATGTTTTTATTTGAACACCTGTTTTCAGTTCTCTTGAATATACACCTAGGAGTGGAATTTGTTGTAATATGATAATTCTATGTTAACTTTTAAGGAAGTGCCAAACTATTATCCATAGAGCTGCATCATTTTACATACCCAACAGCAATGTATGAGGGTTTCAGTTTCTCTATATCCCTGCCAGCATTTGCTTTTTTTCTTCTTTTTTGCTTTTGAGACAGAGTCTCACACTATTGCCCAGGCTGGTGTGCAGTGGCCCAATCTCGGCTCACTGCAACCTCAGCCTCCTGGGTTCAAGTGATTCTCCTGCCTCAGCCTCTCAAGTAGCTAGGATTACAGGTGCCCGGCACCACGCCTGACTAATTTTTTGTATTTTTAGTAGAGAAGGGGTTTCACTATGTTTGCCAGGCCAGTCTCAAACTCCTGACCTCATGATCTTCCAGCCTCGGCCCCCTAAAGTGCTGGGATTACAGGTGTGAGCCACTGCACCGGGCCTTCTTTTTTTCTTAATTCTTATCGTCTGAATGGGTGTGAAATGGCATCTCATTGTGGTTTTGATTTGCATTTCCCTAATGACTAAGGATGCTGAACATCTCTTCATATACTTGTTGATGATTTGTGTAGCTTCTTTGGAAAAATGTTTATTCACACCTTTTGCCCATTTTCAAGCGGGTTGTTGGTCTTTTTATTATTGAGTTGTAAGAGTTCTTTACATATTATCTGGATGCTGGACTCTATCAGAGATATGATTTGCAAATATTTCCTCCCTTTCTGTATTTTGTCTTTTCACTGTCTTGATAATGTCCTTTGCACAAAAGTTTTTAAGTTTAATGAAGTCCAGTTAATCTAATTTTTCTGTTGTTGCTTGTACTTTTGGTGTCATATCTAAAAATCCATCACCAAAGTCGTGAAGATTTACCTTTATGTTTTCTTCTTAGAATTTTATAGTTGAGCTCTTATAATACAATTAGGTATTTGATCCATTTTGACTTAATTTTTGTGTATGGTGTAAGGCAAGGCTTCAACTTCATTCTTTTGCATATGGATATGCAGTTGTTCTAGCATAATTTATTGAAAGAATGTCCTTTCCAGTTAATTGCCTTGGCACTCTTGTCTCAAATCAATTAAGTATAAAGTTAGGAGTGCTTATTTCTGGACCCTCAATTCTATTCCATTAACCTATGTTTGCCTTATCCCAGTACCACACTGTTTTGATTACATAGCTTTGAAGTAAGTTTAGAAAGCAGGAATTAGCCTGACAGGGTGGCTCACACCTGTAATCCCAGTATTTTGGGAGGCCGAGGTGGGCAGATCACTTGAGGTCAGGCGTTTGAGACCACTCTGGCCAAAATGGTGAAACCCCGTCCCTACTAAAAATACAAAAAAATTAGCTGGGCCTAGTGGTGGGTGCCTGTAATCCCAGCTACTTGGGAGGCTGAGACAGGAGAATCACTTGAACCCAGGAGGCGGAGGTTGCAGTGAGCCAAGACGGTGCAATTGCACGCGAGCCTGGGCAACAAGAGCAAAACTCCGTCTCAAAAAAAAAAAAAAGGAAGAAAGCAGGAATTATGAATCCTCTAACTTTCTTTGTCTTTTTCAAGATTGTTTTAGCTATTAGGTTCCTTGAGATTCCATATGAATTTCAGGATAGGTTTTTCTGTTTCTGCAAAACACACCAGTGGGATTTGACAGTGATTGCATTGAATCTGTAGATAGCTTTGGGCAGTATTACCATCTTAACAATATTAAGTATTGCATTCCATTAACACATATGTCTTTCTATTTATTTGCCTTTAATTTCTTTCAGCAATGTTTTGTAATTTTTGATATACAGGTTTTATAATTTCTTGGCCAAATTTACTCTGCATATTTTATTCTCTTTGATGCTATTGTAAATGGACTTGTTTTCTTAATTTTATTTTTGAATATTTCAGTATTGGTATATAGAAATACAACTGATTTTTGTGTGTTCTTCATGTATTCTACAACTTCGCTAAATTTGTTTATTGGCTCTACTTGTTCTTTTTGTGGATGTTTCAGGAATATGTATATATATAAAACCATGTCATCTGTGAATATAGTTCTACGTCCTTTCCAATTTGAAGCCTTTTATTTCTATTTCTTGCTGAATTTCCCTGGCTAGAACTTTGAGTACAATGTTAAGTAGAATTGGCCTGAGTAGACATCCTTTTTCCTGAATTTAGGGGAAGTTTTCAGTCTCATTATTAAGGAGGATGTTAGCTGTGGGTTTTGTATAGATGCCTCTATCAAATTCAGGAAGTTGCCTTATATTCCTAGTTTTCCGAGTGTTTTATCCTGAAAGCGTATTGCATCAAATGTTTGTTCTACATTAACGGAGATGATCATTTGTGAAGTTTTTTTCCCCTTCATTCTGTTAACATGGTGTATTTCATTGACTTATTATCTTATGGTGAGCCACTCTTACATTTTTGGAATAAATCTCATTTGGTCTTGATGTATAATTGTTTTAGTATAATATTTGTTGTTTCCTAGTATTTTGTTAAGGATACTTGCATCTATATTTATAAAGGATATTAGCCTGTAGTTTTTTTGTTCTTATGAAGTCATTGTCTTTAGTGTCAGGGTAATACTGGCCACTTAAAATGAGCTAGGAAATGTTCCCTCCTCATATTTTGTAGAAGAGTTGGTAAATAATTTTTGTTAATTCTTCTTTAAACATTTAATAGAATTCCTTAATGAGGCCATCTGGTCCTGGGCTTTTCCTTGTTGAAAGTATTTTTATGTACTGATTCAACCTTTTTAGTGGTTCTATTCAGATTTTCTATTTCTTCTTGAGTTGGTTTTGGTAGTGTCTGTGTTTCTAAATATTTATCTGTTTTATCTAGGTCATGCAACTTCTTGGCATACAGTTGTTCCTAGTATTTAATTATTATGAAATAATCATCTGGTAGTCATTTCATTTCGGTAGGCTCAACAGCAATGTTCCTACTTTCATTCCTGATTTTAGTAATTTGAATCTTTTTCTCTTTTTGTCAGCCTACTTAAAGATTTGTTCGTTTTGTTAATACTTTTATTTTTTTATTATACTTTAAGTTCTAGGGTACATGTGCACAACATGCAGGTTTGTTACATATGTATACATGTGCCATGTTGGTGTGCTGCACCCATTAACTCGTCATTTACATTAGGTATATATATCTCCTAATGCTATCCCTCCCCCCTCCTCCCACCCCACGACAGGCCACGGTGTGTGATGTTCCCCTTCCTGTGTCCAAGTGTTCTCATTGTTCAGTTCCCACCTATGAGTGAGAACATGCGGTGTTTGGTTTTTTGTCCCTGCAATAGTTTGCTGAGAATGATGGTTTCCATCTTCATCCATGTCCCTACAAAGGACATGAACTCATCCTTTTTTATGGCTGCATAGTATTCCATGGTGTATATGTGCCACATTTTCTTAATCCAGTCTATCATTGATGGACATTTGGGTTGGTTCCAAGTCTTTGCTATTGTGAATAGTGCCACAGTAATTTTGTTGATACTTTTAAAGGACCAACTTTGATTTTGTTGATTCTTTCAATGTTTTTGTGTTCTCTATTTCATTTATCTCCACTATAATTCTTATTATTTTCTTTTGTTTGCTTTGGGTTTAGTTTATACTTTATTTTATAGTTTCTTAGGGTGGAAGATTAGTGTATTGATATGAAATCTTTCTTCTTTTTAAAAGTAGATGTTTACAGCTATAAGTTTCCCTCTGAACACTGTTTCTCTGCATCACTTGAATTTTCATATGTTATGTTTTCATTTTTATTTGTCTCAAATTATTTTCTTATTTCCCTTATGATTTCCTCTTTCACCCATTGGTTATTTAAAAATGTGTTTATAGCAGCATGATTTATAGTCCTTTGGGTATATACCCAGTAATGGGATGGCTGGGTCAAATGGTATTTCCAGTTCTAGATCACTGAGGAATCGCCACACTGACTTCCACAATGGTTGAACTAGTTTACAGTCCCACCAACAGTGTATAAGTGTTCCTATTTCTCCACATCCTCTCCAGCACCTGTTGTTTCCTGACTTTTTAATGATTGCCATTCTAACTGGTGTGAGATGGTATCTCATTGTGGTTTTGATTTGCATTTCTCTGATGGCCAGTGATGATGAGCATTTTTTCATGTGTTTTTTGGCTGCATAAATGGCTTCTTTTTTTTTTTTTTTTTTTTGAGACGGAGTCTCGCTCTGTCGCCCAGGCTGGAGTGCAGTGGCGCGATCTCGGCTCACTGCAAGCTCCGCCTCCCGGGTTCACGCCATTCTCCTGCCTCAGCCTCCCGAGTAGCTGGGACTACAGGCGCCCGCTACCACGCCCGGCTAATTAAATGGCTTCTTTTGAGAAGTGTCTGTTCATGTCCTTTGCCCACTTTTTGATGGGGTTGTTTGTTTTTTACAAAATGTGGCACATATACACCATGGAATACTATGCAGCCATAAAAAATGATGAGTTCATGTCCTTTGTAGGGACATGGATGAAATTGGAAATCATCATTCTCAGTAAACTATCGCAAGAACAAAAAACCAAACACCGCATATTCTCACTCATAGGTGGGAATTGAACAATGAGATCACATGGACACAGGAAGGGGAATATCACACTCTGGGGACTGTTGTGGGGTAGGGGGAGGGGGGAGGGATAGCATTGAGAGATATACCTAATGCTAGATGACGAGATAGAGGGTGCAGCGCACCAGCATGGCACATGTATACATATGTAACTAACCTGCACAATGTGCACACGTACCCTAAAACTTAAAGTATAATAAAGTATATAATAAAGTATAATAATAATAAAAAAAAGAAAAAAGTGTTTAATTTCCACATACTTGTAAATTTCTCAAATTTCTTTCTTTCTTTCTTTCTTTTTTTTTTTTTTTTTTTTTTGAGATGCGGTCTCGCTCTGTCTCCTAGGCTGAAGTGCAGTGGCACAATCTCGGCTCACTGAAACCTCCACCTCCTGAGTTCAAGCAATTCTCCTACCTCAGCCTCCCAGGTAGCTGGGATTACAGGCGTGTGTCACCACACCCAGTTAATTTTTGTATTTTTAGTAGAGATGGGGTTTTGCCGTGTTGACCAGGCTGGTCTTGAGCAGCTGACCTCAGGTGATCCACCCACCTCGGCCTCCCAAATTGTTGGGATTACAGGCATGAGCCACCGCACCTGGCCCCAAATTTCTTTCTGTTACTGATTTTTAATTTCCTTCCATTATGGTCAGAAAAAATACACTGTAAGGTTTCAATCTTTTTAAATTTTGTGAGACCTATTTTGTTGCCTAATATATATGATATATCCTCATGTTCACTTCAGAAAAGTGTGTATTCTGCTGGTATCAGATACAGTGTTCCTATATGGCTGCTAGGTCTAGTTGGTTTATAGTGTTGTTCAGGTCTTCTATTGAAGGGGTCCCCAAGCCCCAGGCCAAGGACTGATACCGGTCCATGACCTGTTAGGAACCAGTCCGCACAGTGGGAGGTGAGCAGCAGCAGGCAAGCAAGCATTACTGCTGAGCTCTACCGCCTCTCAGATCAGTGGCAACATTAGATTCTCATAGGAGCATGAATGCAAGGGATCTAAGTTGTGTGCTCCTTATGAGAATTTAACTAATCCCTGATGATCTGAGGTGCAACAGTTTTATCCAAACCATCCCCACCAACCCCCAGTCCGTAGAAAAATTGTCTTCCATAAAAACACTCCTTGGTGCCCAAAACATTGAGGACCGCTGTTCTATTGTACTTGTTGATCTAACTAGTTATTCTAACTGTTATTAAAAGTGGAATATTGCAGTCTCCAACTCTTATTTTTGAAGTTTTTCTCTCTTCATTATTATCAGTTTTTGCTTTATGTATTTTTTTAATAATTGTTATGTCTTCTTGATTAACTGACTTTTTTATCATTATATAATGTCTTTTTTGTCTCTTATAACAGTTTTGGTTTCAAAGTTGATTTTGTCTGATATTACTGTAGCTTCTCTAGCTGTCTTTTGGCTACAGCTCCCATAGAATATCTTTTTCCATTCCTTCACCTTCAATTTATTTGCATCTTTGGATCTAATTTGAATCTCTTGTAGATAGCATAGACAATCATACTCCACTTAACAACAGAGATATGTTCTGAGAAATGCATTGTTCAGTGATTTTGTTTTTATGCAAATGTCACAGAGTGAGTATAATTACACAAACCTAGATGGTATAACCAACTACACACCTAAGCCAAATAGTATAGCCTGTTGTTCCTAGTCCTAGGCTGCAAACCTGTACAGCATGTTACTGTAATGAATACTGTAAGCAACTGTAACATAATGGTAAGTATTTGTGTTTCGAAACATATCTAAACATAGAAAAGGTACCAGAAAAATATAGTATTATAATATTATGGGACCACTGTTGTATGTGTCATCTGTTGTCTATCAAAATGTCATTATGCAATGCATGATTCTAGTTGGATTATAGTATTTTTAATTCATTCTGCCAGTTTCCATCTTTGAATTGGATAGTTTATGTACATTTAATGCAATTACTATAAAGAAGGGTTTCTTCCATTTTGCTATTTTTATATAATATCATTTTTGTTTTTTATCTCCTCTATTACTTCCTTTTTTCTGTATAGATATTTTCTGGTGTACCATTTTGATTCTCCTTGCTACTTTTACTATTATTTAGTTATTGTGTTAGTGGTTTCCCTGGGAATTACAATTAACATCTTAGCTCATAACAATGTAGTTTGAATTAATACCAACTTAGTTTCAATATTATACAACAACTTCATACCTTGTCCACTACTTATGTTATTATTTTCATAAATTACCTATCAATATATTGTATGCCTGTCAACATAGATCTATAATTATTGCTTTATGTAGTTTTTTTAATTATATGGGGCAGAAAAGAGGATTCACAAACAAAAATATACGTGAGATACTGACCTTTGTGTTTACCTATGTAGAGTTCTGTATTTCTTCATGGCAGAGGATTCACAAACAAAAATATACGTGAGATACTGACCTTTGTGTTTACCTATGTAGAGTTCTGTATTTCTTCATGTCAGTCACAATTACTATCTAGTTTCTTTTTATTCAGCCTGAAGACCTCCCTTTAGAATTTTTTTGTAGGGCAGATTTATGAGCAATGAACTCACTCAGTTTTTGTTTATCTGGGAATATTGTAATTTTTCTTCATTTTTGAAGTTTAGTTTTATCAGATATAGAATTATTGGTTGACAGATTTTTCATCTTTCAACATTTTGACCATATCATTCCACTGCTTTCTGACTGTCATGGTTTCTATTGAAAAGCAGCTGTAAATCTTATTGAGGATCAGAATTCTCTCTTCGTCTTTGTCACTTTCAACAATTTGATTATAATGTATCTTGGTGTCAGTCTTTTTTAGTTTATCCTGCTTGGGATTGTTGAACTTCTTGTGTGCATTCATGTCTTTCATCAAATTTGGGAAGTTTTTAGGCATTGTTACCTCAAATAATCTCTTTGCTTCTTTCTCTCCTTTCCTTCTGGGACCACCATTAATCATATCTCAGTGTGTTTGATGGTATTCCACAGGTTGCTTAAGCCATGTTGTTATTTTCCTTTATTTAAGCCATGTTGTTATTTTCCTTTATTTTTTTCTTTCTGATCCTCATACTAGATAATGTTAATCACCTTATTTTCAGTTCACATCTGCTGTTGAGTCCCACTAGTGAATTTTTCATTTCCGTTGTAATTTTCAGTGTTAGAATTTGTATTTGGTTTCTTTTTATGATATTTGTCTTTTTATTGAGATTCCCAGTTGGTGAGGCATCATTCTTGTTCTTGCCTTTAGTTCTTTGTTTATAGTTTCCTTTAGCTCTTTCAGCTAAACTTTATTAAAGTAATTAATTTAAAATCTTTGTCTAGTCAGCTCAGTGTCTGAGCTTTCTCAGAGACAGTTTCCGTTCATTTCTTTTTTCTTTTTTTTTTTCCTGTGTACAGGTTATACTTTCTTATTTCTTTGCATGCTTCATAATTTTTTGTTGAAAACTTGACATTTAAATATTATAAGTGGCAACTCTGGAAATTAGATTCTCCCCTCTCCCTGGGGCTTTTTGTTGCTGCTTTTTCAGCAGTAGTAGTTATTTGTTTGTTATTCATTTTTTGAAATACTTTTTTCAAGCTTGTATTTCTTTGTTGTGCATAACCTCTGATGTTTCTGTTGTTTGCTTAGTGGTCAGCTAGTGATTTGACAGGTATTTCCTTAAATGCCTAGAACCAAAAAATTAATAATAAAAACAAAACAAACAAATCAGAGAAAATCTCCCAGTTTTTGCAGATGAGCTCTTTGTATATGTTAGGTCACATTTCAACACTCAGCCAGGCAATTCACAGCTCTTCATTAGTTTTCACATCCTGCTGGTATAGAGTCTCAAATTTATCCACAAGTGAGAGAATAGAACCTTCTCAGGTCTTTTCTGAGGGTGTGCCCAGCCCTGGGCATAAACCTGACCTTTTAGAGTCCAAAGGATACGTGGGAGCTTTTCAGAGTCCTTATGCCTTAAAGTACCTCATTCCATAACCCTCACTCCCAGGTTTTTCACTTTATCTATTGTTTGTCCTGTTTTTCCATGCCCAGATGACAGTGGCTAATACATTTGCCTTTAAATATTTGAACAAACATTACCCAATGAATAGCTGCCTCAACCCTGGGAATATTCTGAGTTAAGTGAAATAAAGGCAAGCCCTTTGAGTGTGTCCTTCAATAAGCCATAAGATATTTCAACACAAAAAAAAACACAATTCTTTCAGAATAAGGTTTGTTTTCCTTCTGGTACTACAGACCTGTATTGGAAATGTGGACTGTTGTCTTCAAGGCCACCTTTTTTGTCTATTTTTCTTGATTACCCATTTACCTGGTTGTAAACATTTTATTCATTTTCAGAGTTCTGGTAAAGTTTATTCTGCCTGTTTTTGCCAATTTATTTTCTGCTTTAGTAGAGTGATGGAATTTTGGATTTCTCTACTCTGCTGTTTTCACTGATGTCACCCAGGAAGGATTCCTTTTAAGACACAAAAACCACTAACCATAAAGGAAAATATTGATATATTTAGCAACATTAAAATTAAAATATTTCGTTCATCAATAGACATGATAAAGTAAGGTAAAAGACAAGCTACAGAGTAGGAATAGATATTCACACTAGATACAACTGCTAAAAGACTAGTTATCCAGAATAAATACTAAAATCTAACAATTTAGTAAGAAAAGAACAACCAAATAAGGGAAAAAATGGGCAAGGATTTGAACGGGGACTTCACAAGAGAGAAAATCTAAATGACTGAGGAATGTATGAAAAGGTGCTCACTCTCACTAAGAATCAGAGAAAGGGAAAATAAAACCATAATGCAATATTGTTACACACCAACCAAATTTTTTTAAATGAATAATACCAACAATGCTGGGTGGAACTGAGTTGTAGAATAAGAGAAACTGTTACTATTCTTTGTGGACAGATGTATAGATTGGCTTAACCAACTTAGAAAATTTTTAAAGAAGGTATTCATACCCTATAACCAACCATTCTATCCCTGAATGTGTA
The DNA here is from genome assembly GCF_029289425.2 of Pan paniscus. Lineage (NCBI taxonomy): Eukaryota > Metazoa > Chordata > Mammalia > Primates > Hominidae > Pan > Pan paniscus. Next base: position 68,065,163 of record NC_073264.2, read on the forward strand.
TATGTATATACATATCTCCCAGAAATTTACTCACATGGGTATCATAACACCCATGGGTTCATAGTGGCATTTTTCATAATGTCCTCAACATGAAAACAATGCAGTTGTCTATCAACAGAGTAATCTATATTCACTGCCTCCTTTTCCTTACCTCCAGTTTTTTTCTTGACCCCTTGTAATCAGGTTCTGTCTTCATCAAATAATGAAATTTTCTTTCAGGTAACTAATTACTACCATCCTGTTCTTCATAATCTAATTCTTCACCCTTTTTCCAGTATCTGTGTTGACATATTCTTCTATGTTCTTCATCTTTAGAATCTCATTTATTTCTGTAACTTCAACAACTGTATATCTGCAATAATTTCTAAGTCTGTATCTCCAGCATAGGCAGTTTTTTTTTTTTTAAGATTGGGGCAAAGATTTGTTCTAGACTATGTAATGAAATTGTAAATTTATGTTTACTGATATTAACTGGATCCACAATGGTAATTGAAAATTCTTTTGCCTTACCCATCATTTTCATTCATCAATGCATTTTTTGAGAATTTTACCACTCTCCTAAAGTCATCTTTATCACTTTTACTTCCCCTTATTCTCATCAATAAGGCCTCTCCTGCAAGCACCAAAAAAATAGTAGTAATAAATATCTGTGTCTTTTACCCACAATTTACTTTGCTTTATCATGCCTACTCAATTCCTCCATTTGTATCTACTCTTTTTACTTAACTGGTAATTTCTTTAATAACTGGATGTAATGGCTTCTTTTCAGCTCTCTCTCTCTATTCCTATTCTCTCCCATATTTGTTTTTTTTTAATCTTGCAACTTTCTTCTTTTTTCCATTGCCTTGATACTCACCCATCTCGATTTGCATCTTTTTTCTCTAATAGTTTCTTATGATAAGAACACCAAATAATTTATCTTCCAAACCAGAATGCTTTTGAAAATGAAAAGAGGTGCTGTTTGATAATTAAGCCAGCATAATAGGTATAATCCTAGATTGTTCAAGGAAAAATCAGATGTATGGTTACCCCATACATCCTTATCTTAGAGATCTTATCTCCCTTCAGTTTGTTTTCTTTTGTTAACTTTTAATATGAATGTTACCTCAAATTGTCAGCCATCGTCTTTTGTTCTTTCACATATTCTCTGCAGGTGATCTGACACATTTGAATGACTCAAATTACTACCTCCATTGATAATTCCCAAATTATATGTCCTAACTTTTTCCTGAGTTCCAGACTCATATACCTCATCAAATAGCTCCAGATTAGTAGCCCGAAAGTACCTAGCCACAAAATTTAAACTTATCTTCTCTCTCAAGTATCCTGATTTTTAATTTACATTGAGGCATATATACACACAGAGATATGTAGTGTATATATGCAGTTATGTGTATAAGTCTGGAGATATATATCACACACACAGAGACATTATTCGTGCAGTTGCTTCATTAGATATTGGACATAAAATAGTAGCAAAACACAGTTCCATCATGACAGTGCATTCTCATATGGGAGACAGACATTGATCAAAGTATCACACGTATAAATGTTGTGATACTTTCTGTAAGTATGGTCATTGCTATGAAGGAGAGGGATGTGATGTCATATGAAGTATAAAATGGATATTTGACCTTCTTTTAAATACATGGCCTTTTTAATTGGATAAGTGGCAACAAATAGCTCTTCAAAATTAGACTTTATTTCTTGGAAATATTTATCACAATTCAGTACTCAAATATGTTAGCAAATGGAGTCGTCTTGCTTCTCAAAATTCCTACTGCTTTTCATACTATTTATGACTATATTGTTTATAAACCATATAAAATTTCAAACACTGAAATTGTGGCAATATCTTTGGAATTAAGGATGTTGGTATAGAAACTAAATAAAGGAGCTTCTATAGAAATAGCATTAGTTTTGTGAGGCAGAAATGATGCATAATATTAGGAATACCTTGTAGTCACAAAGTCTGGCTGTTTCTTCTTTTCACATAGTAAGTGATATTTGTTGATTAAATGTTAATTGCTTGTCTTTTTATCATATGTTTCAAGTCTTGCGTGCAAAAGTTGAAAGTCCTCATGTTCCCATTCTTAGAAGACGTATGCCCGTTACTGGTAGCCCAGAACATTAACTAAATTATGCAAGGCCTAAAGTAATAAATTTATAATCAACATATATTAATAATGTTAAAAATAATCTACAGTATTAGTCTTTATGTTTGTATATTTTTAGAATAATGATAATTACATTAGTCTTTACTATGTTGATAAGTATAATAATAACAGTAATAATAACCAACACATTAAATATTTACCACTTGAAAGTGCTAAATAATCTACACACATTATTTTACTTAACCCTTGCAGTATTCCAGTGAAGCAGATTCTATTGTTATCCTCAATTTTCAGATAAAGGAAGTAGCAATTCAAAAGGTATATCCATCAGGATCCTAGCAGACGTCAGATAGCATGCTTAAATAGGTAATTGAGGAGAGTTCAATAAGAACCTATAGGATGTACAAAGGTTTGGACAGAATTTAGGGAAAACCACAAGACATCATGGAATGCCTGGGATTAGTAACAGTGGGAACCATTAATGCTTCTACCTAATGGGGCAAAGGGAAGGAGTACTATTAGAATCTAGAGAAAGAGCTGTAAGCCAGAAGGGCAGTCTGACATGAGCTATGATCTTGAGTTGAGTGACACAGCCAACCTTTGATGATCTGGTAGAGAGGGAGCTAGGAGAATAAATGCCAGATCTGACCCTATCCCAACTCAGTCTTCTGCCACTGCCACTGGCTGAACCCAGGTGGAAGCCAGGGCAGAAAATAATTTGTTGATGGTGTGCATACAGGTCAGCTTAGAGAAGAGAGGGTGAAAATGGTTGGAGACTGATCTGAAAAAGAAATGGAAAATATATAGGAATTAAATAGCTTGCTCAAGATTTCAAACTATTAAATGGCATAGCAAGTATATGAATGACCAATCCTTTATTCCTAACCACAATACTATACTGCCTCTCATATTAAAAAGTTTTATGAAATGGTACTTGCCAGGGAAAATACTTTAAATCTGAAAGTTTCTATTCTATCTCAAGTTGTTGGATGCATTTATACCTAACAGTAAGTGACACCAAATATGTCAGAGCTGAGCAGCAAAGAATGCTAAAACAAAGGGGGTCTTGATTCTACATGTTACTGACATTTTCAGAATATTAAACCATAGTTGTTCCCCTTGTTCAGATTCCAGACTCCATCATTTCTCGTGGTGTTCAGGTGCTCCCACGAGACACAGCCTCCCTCAGCACTACTCCTTCAGAATCGCCTCGTGCTCAGGCTACATCTCGCCTCTCTACAGCTTCCTGCCCAACACCAAAAGTAAGTACGGTTCCTTCGCATCTTACACCTGCTCTTCTATAGTAATCTGGGAAAACTAACCAATATTTCCTCCTGCTTGTCAAGGTTGGATTGCATGCAAGATTACACTGTGAAAAATGAATAAAGTGTAAGATAGTTCCCACCCATTGTGTCACAAATTGTCATATTAGGCCACTAGTAGGACAATACAGATTTCATTCAAAATGTCTTACTCCTACATCATAGCTAAGGGTATTACTTTCTGTAGCTCCTGTTTCTTTGTTGTAGATTTGTTATTTTTTAGTATACTTAACATTATAGATGTAAAGTTATTTGTTTATGCCGAGGATAAATGTACTTTTGGCCAGTAAACAGCAAGATTAACAAAATTGTGTCACCAAAGGGATTTCTTTAAACTTGTCCGGGCTGGGGTAGCTCCCTGCTCTAGTATCATTCCAAATTTTTTCAAACATTCATCTTGGAATGTTGCTGCCTAATATGTGCAAACAAATCTAAATTTATTAGAAAGAAAGTTTTAATGCCAACCTTTGGGAAGAGGGTAGAAGTTTCTTAGTCTTTTTTTTTATAATCTGTCACTGAATTATATAGGGTGAGGAAAGGATGAGACACTTATATGCTGTTCACATCTTTGTATACATGATAAATTAACTAGCAGACATTATTACTGCTGTGACTTTCTCCTGGAATGCTCCTTGCCTGATTAAGTTAGTCATTTGTGCTTTCAAGTTCTCTATGTGATGGATGCAATATTGGTATCAAAAGATTAACAGTAACATTCCTTATTATTTAATAAGACATGATGTTAGACACTAAATTTGTTTTAGGATTCTGACAGTTAATTTTTCAAATTATAGTTTTTTCTCTGTCATCAAATTTAAGGACCTGTATAGCTGTCTTCCTCAATTCCATCTTTTCTATCAGTTTTGTGAATGTTATAATTTAATTTGACTAGAAGGGATCTCAGTTTCTGATGTGAATAGTGCAGTTTGTTTTACATTACTTGTTACAATCTTCTCAGCAATGTTTCCAGTGTTACTGTTGTATATCATTATTTTTAGATATGTGTCAAAAAAACTGATATTAATTTTATCATTTAAAAAACTGAGGTCCTAAATCTTCAATAAAGATAAACTATAAGAACATTGTAGACATTAAATGTATGCCAGTGCCATTTGGGTGCCAGTAAGCTACATTTTCAAATGCATAAAAGCAAGGAATTCTTAAAACCTGAATTAGATGGAAGAATCTCATCTATGTCTTTTATATTATTAAAACAAAGTAACTTACAGTTTGACTGCATTAAAATCCAGTTGTACCAGCTAAACTCACTTGTAAAGTCTAGAAAATATTTAAAACTAAAAGTTAAGTTCACTATAAGATGTTTTGTTCACTGAATATTAAGACCTAAAAGTTGGGAATTCAGAACTATTCAAGGCATAGTTTCTTTTCCTTAATAATATGCTGAAATCATAAATATTTTTTGAAAATATTTTATGCTAAATTTAATTATACATAGTAGTTCTTGAGTATTTTTATAACTTTGTAATTATATTTTAGTTACAAAGAGGATATTAAATAAAATTTGAAAAATCACTTGGTACTTCCAAATTCACCAAAGTAAAATTCTGAAAAATAATAATGTTAATATTCGTTAAATTAATTTGCTTATTGCAGAACTTTAGGAGAGCAAGTGGCTTGTCTTGATATTTTTTCCTTAGTTAACACTTAGATGTTCAAATTGACAGTGAATTCATAAAAGCATTTTATCTTTTTCTAGGAATAAGATTATATTTCTTTTGAATAATTTTGATCAGCACTAGAATGTATACCTCAAAGATAAAGTTATCACTCTGGTGTAATTTTTAATATACACTTGAAATGCTGAATTAGAATATTAATATAATAAAAGAAACTAGTTTGAATGTTGATATTTTAAAAGGAGTTAGTCTATTCCAATTAGGCATCTGGAAATAACGTTTAAAAAATAAATTAAAGGACAGAAGGAAGTGAAATTTGTCTTTCTAGTAAGAAAGGTCTCATAAATCATAAGACTGCTTAAGAGAATCTAAACTAGGTGCTTTTATAAGTGCTTTAATATCAGTGACAAATATACTCCTTGTCTTCATGGAGTTTACAATTTAGTCATATATTACAGGTTGAGTATCCCTAATCCAAATGCTTGGGACCAGAAGTGTTTCAGATTTCAGATTTTTTCGGATTTTGGAATATTTGCAGATACTTAAACCAGTTGAACATCCCTAATCAGAAATCCAAAATACTCCAGTGAACATTTCCTTTGTGCTAAAAAAGTCTCAGATTTCAGATTTTCAGATAGGGATGCTCAACATGTAAAATAAACAGGTAGATAATAACTTTAATAATTATAATTTCATATTAATTTAATAATTATAATTTAAATACAATACATGCTAAGAAGAAATGAAAATGTTATGGTAGTAGAAAATAATAGCAGGGGAACTTCATTTAGATAGGGTGAGTAGAGAAGACCTAACATTTCACCAGGGGCGTGAAGAATGAATGAAAACCAAATGTGAGCTTTTGTGCTGTGTGGAGGTTTTAGGAATTATATTGATCAATAATGACCACTTTAAAGGCAGGTGTCACCAATCAAGAACTCTTACACTAAAACTTCATTAGTATGTGAATAGTCTAATTCAGTGATGTCAACAGCCAATTTCAAATATCTGTTCTTTTTTATTTAAAATAATGAATCTTTTTGCCTTTCCTCACTGAGTCAAATATCAAGACCATAGATTTTAGCACTGAGCTCTGTTTTAGGTGAATTCTTTATTTTAATTTTTTAGCATAAAAATTTGGGGCCGAGAAGTCCAAAAGCAATTTCGGGGTTTCAAATTTGAGATACTGGGTAGACAATAATGTTATTAACTATACCAAGGAATAAAAGAGAAGTACCAAGTCTTGAGGGTAAAAGAAAAGAGTTTAGTGCATCTTGACTGGGAATGTGTTTAATCTGAGGCATATGTGAGACAACCAAGGAGTGATATCCAGCACAAAATTGGAAATACAATTTTGAGTTTGAAATTCTTATTTTTACTGCATCTTGGTTATGATATTTATAACTCAGTACATATTAGTGTTAGCCAAATCCCATAGAAATCCTTTCTACATTTCAAATTCGGCATGCACAGATTTTCATGCACAGAAATGTATGTGCAAACGTATTTTGTCTACATCAGAAATACAATATAGTTTTGAATGATCGGTACTAGAAGGAGCACTTGACTTGATAATAGAAGATCTGGATGGAAATGCTTTTTTCTCTACCTCATAACCACAGTAAATTAAGCAAGTTACTTAACTTTACTGAGTTTTCTGTCTATTATTTGACTGACCATCCTTACCTCTACAACAGTGTTTATTAACTCATTAAATAATTCTTTGCCTGGTAGTAGAATAGCAACAGTGAGCAAGTAGACATTGTTCCAACTTCTACAAATAGATCAGACAACTAAAAATTAAAATAAAGCATAATAAATGCTAGAATTGATTATCAAGAATACATAATATTATGGAAATAGCTACCAGAAGCATTTAACCAAGTCTTTGTGAAAACACAAAGGGTTAAATAACCAAGTTATGATTCAAAACTAACAGTTCCAACCTTTCCCTCTGTAGCTTTTTATCATTGGGCCATATGTAAGCTGAAACACTTCCTGTCCATCTGCATGTGTTAATCCATTTATTTAGGTCAACAACTATAATAGTATAATATTATAATAAATATTGCAATATATCTATATTGCAATATATCTATATATATCTATATATAGATATATTGCAGTATAACATCCTAAATTATATATTGATCGTTTAAGATTCTCCAGCTATAGTGAGAACAAAATCTATAAAACTATACCAGGTCTTGATTTCTTTTTGTTTTTTTTTTGGTACCGTCATTACAACCTAATGAAGATAACCATGTATTATCTTTTCTAAACAATTCTTTATAGATTACATTTTCTCCAGCAAATTTGTTTGCTGAAATTATATCGTATATAGGGAAAAGTCATTTCTCTTTTATATCATATATTTTCTTTTAATGAAATCTGACTGAAATGAGGAATGATTTTCACTCCTCTTGCTTTATGACAGTGAAGTAAGTATCTTTCAAGAACAAAGTTGGAATATTTGACTTTCATTGTCCTGAGTAAAATAGTGCCTAAGTCAAATAGTACATAAATTATATTTAAAGAAGTATAGACAATATCTAGACTCAAGTTGTAAAATAATGATAGTCTTCTAAAAATGATTTGCTGGAAGAATAATTCTGTAATTGATAAATTCTCTTTTAAAGTGAGCATGATTCATAGCTTAGATGAGTGCTGATTTTCAATTATGAAGGACAGCAGCATCTCTATTTAGAAATAAAATCAAGGCCGGGCACAGTGGCTCACGCCTGTAATCCCAGCACTTTGGAAGGCTAAGGCCAGTGGATTGCTTGAGGACAGGAGTTCGAGACCTGCCTGGCCATCATGGCAAAACCCCATCTCTACTAAAAATACAAAAAATTAGCCGGGTGTGGTGGCACATGCCTGTAATCCCAGCTTCTTGGGAGGCTGAGGTGTGAGAATTGCTTGAACCTGGGAGGCGGAGATTGCAGTGAAATGAGATCAAGCCACTGCAGTCCATCCTGGGCAACAGAACAAAACTCTGTCTCCAGGAAAAAAAAAAAAGAAAGAAAGAAAGGAAAAGAAATCAAGAAGCTTAAGGGAGAAAATAATGATTACAGCAAAAAATAAAAATTTTTCAAACTTTCAATTTACCATTCATTTTAGATGTTATTAAAATGAAGAATATTTTTAAACACTAATTTTATTATCGTTTTATTCCCTAAACATCTGAAGTTTGATTTTGAGTAAGTAAATATAGTCTATAGTCACATATGTTCCTGTACCTTAAAAGTTAGCAAAGAATTTTGTGCTTAGAATAACCAGCAAGTTGTGTGGTTTTTTTTTTTTTTTTTTTTTTTTTTGCTCTTGGGAAGAAAATATAAATACTATCAATATCTAATTGAAGTTATCAATATCTAAAGTTTATACAACAATTAAAATGTAGATGTATTGAAATATCTTTATATGAGGGATATATACCTTTAATCCACAAATGTCTAACACTATATTCAAACAAAATATGTAATTATTACTTCTTTGTAGGTTTCTCTTACTGTCCTTTAAGCAAAAGAATTTAGATTGCTCTGGTTAAGTTATATTCTTAACTCAGGGTTTTTAATGTATGAGTCTGAAAGGCAGTGTGAATTCCTTTACCTATAAAAATGGCACTGCTGATTCTATATCAGCATAATATTTTCTCTGGGATGTTTTCCTAGTAGTGTTAGTTTTTACAAAGTATTGCATATTGTCACTATTTTCCTTTGTGAACACCAGGGTGATTATGTGATATGGCTAGGTCATTGGCTAAACCTGGGTTCCCAAGTCTCTGGAGAAGCTCATAAAATGGCCATACTTCCAGCCTAAATCAAGTCACTAACTGGTGACGGGAAATTATTTTTTTCCTATTTTTAAGAGCCTAACCAAAATCAATAAGACTATACTAGACATCAAGCTTCTTTGCTTTTGCTGAAATTATATCAACATTGGTATGACAATATGTTCAGCTATTAATGACATTATAGAAATAGATTCTACACATACCGTCAACACACAACAAAAAGGTTGGAAACCAGTGAATTAGTGAGATCAAAAATACATTCTCTGAACAAAAATATGTTTTCTTTTGTGAACATTTACCTCATCTGGGGGGTGCTGAGCAATAATATTCTCTGCATTATTGGTTAGATCCAGCATTTCTCAAACATACTGGTCTCCAGACCCCTTCATGCTTTTAACAATTATTAAGGACCCCAAATTACTTCTGTTTATGTGGGTTATATCTAACAATATTTGTTGTACTAGGAATTCTGAGGGCCAGGCGTGGTGGCTGTAATCCCATCACTTTGGGAGGCCAAGGCAGGTGGATCATCTGAGGTAGGGAGTTCAAGACCAGCCTGACCAATGTGGAAAAACCCTGTCTCTACCAAAAATACAGAATTAGCCAGGCGCGTTGGCACATGCCTGTAATCCCAGGTACTCAGGAGGCTGAGGCAGGAGATTCGCTTGAACACGGGAGGCGGAGGTTGCTGTGAGCCAAGATCACGCCATTACACTCCAGCCTGGGCAACGAGAACGAAACTCCATCTAGCTAGAAATAAAAATAGTAAAGCCTTTACATGTTAACATAAACAACATATTTTATGAAAAAATAAGTATATTTTCCACAATCAAAGAAAATCTGAAAATAATGGCATTGTTTTACATTTTTTCAAATATATGTTAATATCTCGCTTAATAGAAAATAGCTGGATTCTCACATTTGCTTCTGTATTAAGTCTGTTGTAATATGTTGTTCTGATTGAAGAATAAACAAATTGAGCCTCATATAGATATATAGTTAGAAAAGGAAGGACTATATTGTTCACATTTTTTTATAATTGTGGATGTTCTTTGATACCATACCAAAAATTTACAATTTTTAGTTTAGTAAAGGTTAGTTGAAATGTTGAATCTAAAACCCTGGCTAGGACCATTCCATACTCACACCTTAAAATCCGTTGGTCTGTCTTGCACTTCAAATGGATCTTTTACCCAGGCATGATTTTGGAACACATATATTGGTCATTTGGAAAATATAAATTCTTCCAAAAGTTGACATATTTTGTTATATTATATCAAAAAGTCACCTTCATTAATATAATCACCAAGCTCATCTAAAAAGTCTGGAATGTACTGGAAGCTCTTAAGCTCATAGTGGCACATAGACATTTTCTAAGTTCTAATTTATGCTTGGAAGCTAGAAATTGGGTTGGGCGTGGTGGCTCACATCTGTAATCGTAGCACTTTGGGAGGCTGAGGCAGGCGGGTCACTTGAGGTCAGGAGTTCGAGACCAGCCTGGCCAACATGGTAAAACCCTGTCTGTACTGAAAACACAAAAATTAGCCAGGTGTGGTGGTACATGCCTGTAGTCCCAGCTGCTTGGGAGGCTGAGGCAGGAGAATCACTTGAACCCAAGAGGTGGAGGCTGCAGTGAGCCGAGATTGCACCATTGCACTCCAGCCGGGGCAAAAGAGCAAGAGTCTGTCTCAAAAAAAAAAAAAAAAGAAAGAAAAAAAAGAAAAAGAAAAAAGCTAGAAATAGTATTACTGGCAAAAAAGCAACAAATAGTTTTTTCTTAAATTGACAGACTTTGTTTATTTTTGAGAAAATGTATACCAAACATCTAAGTCTGAATAATAATAATTTATTAGTTATTTCATTCTTTCAAGTAAAAATGGTATTCTGTATTAAAAACTAGCTATTCAGCTTACAACTCAAACAATTGCATAAATAAGTGATTTTCCTTGAGACAACCACCATCCTTTGGTATGCAGAAGTATTTTGTTCATACTCCCCATTTTGTCACATTCAAGTCTCAAGTTTTAATTAATTTAATTTTCCCATTTTGTCACATTCAAGGGCCAAGTTTTAATTAATTTTAATTAATTAAATTTAATTTAACTAATATTAATAGTAAATTTAATGTGTATTAATATTGTCATATAATATTGTAATTACTCATGTAAATGTAAATATTACATTGAGGATATAGTAAATATTAAATTTACTATGTCATTGAGGACAGTATTTCAAACTAGCTTTTTTAAAAAGAAAAACAGAAGATGGCAGTGAATAGAACAGTGATTGTTCATACTACTTGGATCTACTGCCTTAATTTATACTAGGATGTCAATCCACCATTGATTTTGTACCATCAGTGCAAATGTCAACGTAGCAAAAAAGGCAAATAATGTCTGAGTACTATTACTAAAATAATTTTGACTTTGTCAAGCCCTGAAAGGGTCTCCAGGACCCTCATGGGTTTGTGGATCAACTTAAAGAACCATTGATAAAATCAAATGAGCAAACTGGCTTATGTTTCTTGAAAATATTCTGGATGAAAATGATGGCTATTGAATCCTTTATATATAATTTTTTTCCATAGAAGCAGTATTATAGTGGTATACTCAGTCCAAGAGATCTGATCCTTTATGTAAATGACTACCGGTACCATGGTTAAGCATTATAAATAGTTTACCTGTCCTCTGTGATCCAGGTTAATCCTAGGGCAGGGAACACCTACACCTCTCTGATTCCAATGACAGACTTCATTAAATTTTTGAAGATATAAGACCAGAAGTTATAATTCCCGGCTAACTCCATTCATTTTCAATGTGGTATTACTTCTGCACTTGGATAACAACTAATTTTCCCCAGGATATTCTGTCTACTAATAGATAACATACAAAGCCCTCTTTTAAGAAATAGGCCAGACGTGGTGGCTCACACCTGTAATTCCAGCACTTTGGAAGGCCAAGGCGGGTGGATCACCTGATGTCAGGATTTAAGACCAGCTTGGTCAACATGCTGAAACCCTGTCTCTACTAAAAATACAAAAATTTAGCTGGGCGTGGTGGTGGGTGCCTGTAATCCCAGCTACTCGGGAGGCTGAGGCAGGAGAATCGCTTGAACCCGAGAGGCGGAGGTTGCAGTGAGCTGAGATCACGCCACTGCCGTCTAGACTGGTGACAGAGCAAGACTCTGTCTCAAAAAACAAAAAAAGAAAAGAAAAAAAGAAATAACCTGGTTGTTGGCAGATAATTCTATTGAGTATATAACTGGGGATAGCTCATTTTTGAAATCAGTTTAGAACATTTAAAATGTGGGAAATTCAAATAAAAATGCAAATTTTCACTGTTTTCTAAAAAGTCAGATCAACATTGCTGGCCCACCACTGATATAATACTCTATATCAATACTCAGCTAATATTCTTTAGACCCTCCAGACTATTTTACTCACTTACATTAAATGCCTGACTCCTATGGACATTTAAGTAACTGATTTCTGCCCTAATTCACTGTTATCTAATTTCTCCTCCTTTATAACATGTTTGTTTGGGGATTTATTCTCATTTGTCAGCGAAGCAGAATTTTGAGACTTCAAATAAAAGACAATTCCCTTACACCCTTTTCTAATGAGAAAGGCACTACCTAGTATGGGAAAGAATTTAATATTTTGATGAAACTAAAATTACACAATAAAGCATTTTAACTATTTTTGGTCTATAACTTATTTTCAATAGTTTTCCTCTGATGTTCTGCTGGGTATGTAGGATTTTACCTCGATTTTTCTTTTTTCGTTCATGCAAGTGTCCCCTTTGTTTTTCATTATAATTATCATAATGATAATTGAAAATGAAACTTCCCCATCTATTTCTAATTATTTAATGGTCACAGAGCTATGTTTATTACTGAAGCTAAATGTAACAACTATGAAATGTATAATTGCCACTCTGAAGTCTAAACTTGCAAATGAAATTTGATATCTGAGAAGATATAGCAAACCAAAAATTGCTAACTGTAGAATTAACATTTTATAGCTAAGACAGACTGTAAGTGGTATAGTTTCTGTATAGTTTCTTTTTTGTTTAAAAAAAATGTACTTACTCATTTGGAAAAAATTTTTAAAATTCACATAAAAAAGTTCTTATAAAATACCCTTCATAAATAACCACTGTTAAAATTTTGCTATGTATCATTCTCTTATGTTTTTCTATGCATTTAAATTCTTATCATACCAAGAAGGCAGTGATTAAGAGCTCAGTTTCTGGAGTCTGACAGGCCTGATGATGAATCACTTAATACATGTGTGGCTTTCAAAAAGTTACTTCACCTCTATAACCTTAATTATCTCATCTGTAAAATGAAAAATAATGATACTATTTGCTTCATAGGGTTGTCTTAAGAATTTAAGTTAAAAATGTATATAAATCACAGCACAATGATTAAAATATAAGTACTCATTAAACAGTAGCCATTATTATTAAATTGTCTATAGCTTTTAACCTATCTTGCTTACTTAGTAATATGAGCATCTTTCTATGTCATGAACATCTTTATATGTTGTAAATTACCTTCTACAATATTACTTGGATTTTTTGATATTCTAATTGATAGATGTGACACAGTTTTTTCACCAACCCGTATTTTGGATATTTTTGTTGTGTCTTATTTTCTAGTTTTAAAAACAATGCTGTAGATAATCTTTCAGAAGTTAAAGGTTTTGGAGTCATCTCTTAATCAAACTCAGTAACTTCTGTTATTTCTACTTTTATTGAAAGTATATGCAGAACTTTTAGGTCTAAGATTTCTATATTTTACATTGATAGCAGGAATAGATCATTTTTGTGTCTTCATGAGTTTAATGATATATTGGAAGAAGCAGTTTTTAGCATTTGCATTTGACTGATTTACTGGCAGACATTTAAAAACTATAAACCCAAAGTCGTCTGAAAAGCTAACAAGCTTGAGTGTGTAAAAATATTATACTGCGAGGCACAGCATATTGAGTACCAGCCCTAGGCTACCATATTATAACTTTATGAGGGCTGGGCACAGTGGCTCATGCCTATAATCCCAGCACTTTGGGAGGCCAAGGAGGGAGGATCACTGAAGCCCAGGAGTTCAGGACCAGCCTGGGCAACATAGTGAGACCCTGTCTCTACAAAAAAAAAAATTTAATTAGCTGGGCATGGTGGTAAGTGCCTATAGTGCCAGCTACTCAGGAGAATCACTTGAACCCAGGCGGTTAAGGCTGCAGTGAGCTGTGATGATGCCACTGCACTCCCAGCCTGGGTGACAAAGCAAGGCTCTGTCTCAAAAAATAATAAATAAATAAAACTATGAGGACTAGTTGACCTCAGTTTCTGTTATTTGTAACACCAAGATATTAAATAACCTCTAAAGTCCCTTGTAGGCTTATAATTCTTTTCTTTTGAAATAGTTCCAATATCAACTAAAAAATATTTTTAAGCCCTTCTCTCTCTGATATTTTATTAATCTCCAATTAATACAGAATAATTTACATTTGTTTATCTTTTGCATTCTGTTCTAGTACATAAAGTACTAGAGACAGAGATTATTAACAGAAAATGTTCTAACTTCACTTAAGATCTTTTACATTTAGGTAAAGCTTGTCTCTGTTAAATGAAATATTGATTTCTCTCGATATCCACTCTAGTTTTGTTCAAGTTATGAGAAGATAGGGAAGTGAACTGTTGAAATACAAGAAATTGTGAAATTAAGAATACTAGCATTCAGTATAATTAAATAGCTTTGATTCATTTCAACTGTTTTTAATTGTTTGGGACATATTTTGTATAAAACAGCCCAACAAATATAAGTGGTCCGTCCCATCATTATTTCAGCCACAAAATTTATTAGATATAGGCATGATTTAGAGCTATTTAATATCCCATTTTGACTTTAATATAGAGTACCTCCCATAGTAAACTATCCTCTGGATCTTCATATCTCACAATGATACATATTCTAAAATTAGGTATTTTCTGGCCCAAAATTTCAGGATTATCTCCCTACTCGTTCTACTTTTGTTAAAGAGAAAACACAGAGTAATTCAGAAATTCATTGAATATTTCAGTGAATATTTTTAAATGCATATTATATGTCAAATACTGTATTAGCTATTGGGGATACAGCAATGAATAGACATTTTAACCCTGTTCTTAAGGAGCTTATAGTGGTAATATGTGAAAATAAAATATTTACAAGAAATCTACCATATACAGGGTTGACAACCTCAAAGAGCTCTTCTAATCCAGTAGGAAAAAGAAAAAAAAGGATGAGTAAAAGGTAAGCATAGTCATTTAATAAAATAAATACATGCAGCACAGAAATATGTGGGGGGGGAGTACACTCTCACTAGAAATCTACTAAAAATGTAAAACAACACAAATTTTGATGACTATTTAAAAACTATAATCATCAGTACTGTAATGAGCAATGACATGAGTATTTCTTTTCAGACTAATAGGAATATAACCTTTCAAGCAATAAATTCGTATAACCTTTCATACACATGTGTTGTGTACCTGTGTTCTCTACTTAAAAAGTACATACAGGCCGGGCGCGGTGGCTCATGCCTGTAATCCCAGTATTTTGGGAGGCCGAGGCGGATGGATCACGAGGCCAGGAGATCGAGACCATCCTGACTAACACGGTGAAACCCTGTCTCTGCTAAAAATACAAAAAATTAGCTGGGCATGGTGGTGGGCGCCTGTAGTCCCAGCTACTTGGGAGGCTGAGGCAGGAGAATCACTTGAACCCGGGAGGCGGAGGTTGCAGTGAGCCAAGATCGCGCCATTGCACTCCAGCCTGGGTGACAGAGCGAGACCCCATCTCAAAAAAAAAATTATGTTTTAATCAGTCATTTTGTCTCTAGAAATGTATCCAAAGTAAATTATTAAAGAGGCCATCTCAAACTATGTACAGGAATTTTTATCACAGCATTATTTATATTTGTGAAAAATTAGAAATAATTTTAATGTGTATGGAAAATATCTTGTATTAATAGTACACACATATATAAGTTATTCTATAACCTTAAAAATCATCTCATTAAGAATATTTAATGACATGAGAAAATGCTGAAACTACAATGTATAGTTTAAAAATTAGTAAACAATACTGTGTAGGAATAGAATAGCAAATTATTTCACAATATACATTATTTTTAAAACCAGGAAAATATACATATCTGTTTGGTTTTTGTTAGTGTATTTTTTTTAGATAGGATCTGGTAATTACACGGATGTCCTTTGGCCTATTTTTCAGATTTGTAGCCAAACTTAATAAAGCCAACTAGAGTTATTTATACCTATATTTACAGGCATACCTTGGAGATATTGTAGGTTCAGTTGCAGACCACTGCAATAAAGCAAAAATTGCAATAAAGTGAGTCACACAAATTTTTCGGTATCCCAGTACCTGTAAAAATTATGTTTATACTCTCCTGTAGTCTATTAAGTGTGAAAAGGATTACGTCTAAAAAAACACACTGTGCATACCTTAATTAAAAAATACGTTAGTCCTAAACCATTATTACAATCATCTGAGCCATCAGCAGGTCATAATCTTTTTGCTGGTAGAGGGTCTTGCCTCAATGCTGATGGCTGCTGACTGATCAGGGTAGTGGCTGCTGAAGGCTGGTGTGGCTGTGGCAATTTCTTAAAATCAGACAAGTTTGCCAGATCGATTGACCCTTCCTTTCACAAGAGATTTTGCTGTAGAATGCAATGTTGTTTGAATGCATTTTTTCTACAGTGAAACTTCCTTCAAAATTGGAGTCAATCCTCTCAAACCCTGCTGCTGCTTAATCAAGTTTATTTATGCAAAATCATTCGTTGTAATTCCAACAAAGTTCACAGCATCTTTACCAGGAGTAGATTTCATCTCAAGGAACTCCTTTCTTTGTTCCTTCATAAGAAGCAACTTGTCATCTGTGAAAGTTTTATCATGAGTATCACAGTAATTCAGTCGCAACTTCAGGCTCCCCTTCTAATTGTAGTTCTTTTGCTATTTCTACCACATCTGCAGTTCTTTCTCCTCCACCGAAGTCTTCAACTCCTAAACATCCATATGGTTGGAATCAACTTCTTCCAACTCCTATTAATGTTGATATTCTGGGCTCCCATGAACCAAAAATGTTCTGAATGGCATCTAAAATAATGAATTATTTCTGGATGGTTTTCAATTTACTTTGCTCAGATCAATTATAGGAATTACTATATGGCAACTGTATAGCCTTATGAAATCTATTTTTAAAATAATAACATTTGAATGTTGAAATTGCTTCTTGATCTGTAGGATGAAGAGTGGATGTTGTATTAGCAGGCATGAAAACATTATCTCCTTGTATATCCCAATCAGAGCTCTTGGATGACTAGGTACAATGTCAATGAATACTTATATTTTGAAAGGAATCTTTTTGTCTAAGCAGTGGATTTAACATATTTAGTAAACCATGCTGCAAAAAGATGTGCTGTCATCTAGGCTTTCTTGTTCCGTTTGTAGAGCACAGGCAGGGTAGATTTTGCATAATTCTTAAAGGCCATAGTACTTCCAGAATGGTCACTAATCATCGGCTTCCACTTAAAGTCAGCAGCTGCATTATTCCCTACCAAGATAGTCATCCAGTCCTTTGAAGTTTTAAAGCCAGGCTTTAACTTCACCTCTCTAGCAATGAAAGTCCTAGATGACATCTGCTTCCATTTATATAAGGCTGTTTTATCTACACTGAAAATCTGTTGTTTAGTATAGCTGCCTTCATCAAGGATTTTAGCTAGATTTTCTGGGTAACTTGCTGCAGCTTCTACAGCAGCACTTGCTGTTTCACATTGCTCTTATGTTATAGAGACATCTTCTTTCCTTAGACCTCATGAGCCAACCTCAGCTAGCTTTCAACTTTTCTTCTGCAGTTTCCTCACCTTACTCAGCATTCATAGACTTGAAGAAAGTTACAGCCTTGGTCTGGATTTGGCTTTGGCTTTAAGGACTGTTGTGACTGGTTTGGTCTTCTATCCAGATCACTCAGACTTTCTCCATATTAGCAATAAGGCTGTTTCACTTTCTTCTCATTCATATGTTCACTGGCGTACCACTTTAAATTTCCTTCCAGAACTTTTCCTTTGCATTTACAACTCAGCTGTTTGACACAAGTAGCCTAGCTTTCTGGCTGTGTCAGCGTTCAGCATGCCTTCCTCACTAAACTTAGTCATTTCTAGCTTTTGATTTAAAGTGGTAGACATGCAACTATTCCTTCTACTTGAACACTTAGAGGCCACTGTAGGTTTATTAATTGGCCTAATTTCAATATTATTATGTCTCAGGGAATAGAGAGGCCAGCCCACAGAGAGGTAGAAAGACAAGGAATGGTCAGTCTGTGTAGCAGTCAGGGCACACACAGCATTTATCAGTTCAGTTCACTATCTTACATGGGCACCATTTGTGGTACCTCAAAACAATTGCAAAAGTAGCATCAAACATCGCTGATCATAGACAACCATAACAGATATAATCATAGTAAAAAGTTTGAAATATTGTAAGAATTATCAAAATGTGACACAGAGACAGGAAGTGAGCACTTGCTGTTGGAAAATTGGTGACGATAGATTCGCTTAACACAGGGTAGCCACAGACAAACTTTGAACTTGTAAAAAACGCAATTATCCATGAAGCACTGTAAAACAAGGTATGCCTGTATACCACAGCATTTTTACATCCAGGCTAAGCCAGTCTCTTCTTAATCCTGCTGGATAGAAAATTTTATCATATTTCAATGAAAGTTCAAAGATAAACTTTTTTTTGGTCTCATGTACAAATAATAAAAAAAATTAAGAACATATAATGTGCTGCCTAAAGGTTATTTATTTTAACCCACATAATAACTCTTTTATTAAAGATGGGTTTTATAATTTCTTTTTAGACAGATAAGAAATTTGGAAAAAATAATTTCAGTTTAATTATTCTCTAGTTAGTGAACAGGAAATAATTTATATAAAGGTCTAATTTTATATAGATTAGATTTAAAGGTCTAATTTTGTATAGATTATACTGTCTTGGAATCAAAACTATATAGAACTTTAAGATCAAAATTATAAATGTGTAATAAAATATAAATAAATAAATGCAAATGTTAATATATCATTAGACATCAGAACCTTTAAAAAAGATGATTTCCTGGCTGGGTGCAGTGGCTTACACCTGTAATCTCAGCACTTTGGGAGGCCAAGGCAGGAGTATCACCTGAGGTCGGGAGTTTGAGACCAGCCTGACCAACATGGAGAAACCTTGTCTCTATTAAAAACACAAAATTAGCTGGGTGTGTGGTGCATGCCTGTAATCCCAGCTACTCGGGAGGCTGAGGCAGGAGAATCACTTGAACCCGGGAGGCAGAGGTTGCGGTGAGCCGAGATTGCGCCATTACATTCCAGCCTGGGCAACAAGAGTGAAACTCCGTCTCAAAAGCAAAAGATTTCCTAAGGATAAAAATATGGCAGAGGGGTTTAGAGGATCTGTAACTTGCCACCATGATTCTAACTTTTGACTTCTCACTTCTTACTCTTTGCAACTTTCCTTGACCTTTTTTATCCTTTTATTAATTTAGTTTTATAATTGTATTTCCTTTCCTCCAGAAACATATTAGCAATTATTTTTCCTTGACACATTTGTATATTAATCACCTCTCTTTCATTTCTTTCTTCCTTCCTTTATACTTATCTTAATAAATCACAAATTAAAATGTTCTATGATGAGGCACCAGCTTTACTGAAAGGGCTGAATAATATAATATTATAGTGAAGTGAAATATTAACTTAATTCCAAAAGTACTTTGTTATTTATAGGAATTTGTTTAAATGTTGAGCTCTTAAGCAAAACTTTAAAAAAAAATCTCTTTCTCCAAATCATAGCTACCAGAAACGATCTATAGCTGCCCCAATATATACTGAGTGATACTGGTTGGAAAATAATTTCTAAGAAAAAAGTTTTATTTCTTTTCATTGATAATCATAATTTTTTTAAAAAGCCATGATATGGTATAATAAGGTTAAAAATATTAGTCTCAGAATAGTTCTGAAGGTAAACTAGATCTAAAAATAAAATGGCCAACTCCTTAGCACAAACAAACAGAAAGAAATGTTGGTTTAATCTATGTAATTTTATTCTAAACTGATACAAAATGTATTATGGAGAGAAGGGGAGAAGGTCTACATTCGTTATTCCATAGGTAAGAGACTAAATTTAATTAAACAACCTGAGAGTCAGAAGGTAATATCAGCTGTACTTTCATATTATTTATTGATGCATTCAGAAAGCCACTGAACTTCTCCAGACCTTGGTTCCCTTATCAGTAAAAGAAACACACAAAATATACAACATTTTCTAAAACATTTTCACTAAACATTTTGTAACTAAAGAAAAATATGAATGTATATACCCAGTGATATGTGAGTGTACCTTAATGCAGTTATCATAAGCCTGAAATTTCTTTGAAGTTTTGTATTTTATTTTAAAAATTAATATCAAGTTGATTTTTAAACTATGAAATATATGTTTGGTTTAATTAAAATACTACATTTACAATTATTTTTGGCAAGAGAAGTGAGGGTGGGGCTAGATAGTTTTCTACCTTGTTAATGGTAGAAATCGTTTTCAGTGAGCTCAGTTTTGGGAAACTGAGCTAAATCAAAGGGAATCAACACCACATATTAGTTTAGGATCCAGGCAATTTCTTTTGTTGCATAATATTACTAGAATCCAAATTCTTGGAAAAAAAAGTAAATACAAATGTCAAAGTCATTTTACTACAGGCCAGATCCTGGTAATTAATCACTGAGGATAGTTTCCCCAGTAATTAATCCCTGAGGAAAGATTCCCAGAATGTTGCAAAAGAGGTAATACAGTGCAACATTTTCAGAATATTTCTAAGGAATACTTTGTTAAATATATTCTACTTGAGAGACTGAATAGAAGATTGAAGTGTTTTGGATCCCATGGATAATATCTTTTAACATCTTGGTAAAATACTTGTCAAAAGATTTCTTCATGATTAATGATGACATTTTTTGTTTTGCTACTAAATTTTGATTATCAATATATATAAGTAAACTAATAATCTCAATTTACTCCATAATCCTCACAATTATTTACATTCAATTCTCAGACTTTGTTTATAATGCCGTGATAGTACAATATAAACATTTACAGTTTAACCTCTCTTAGCTACTGATAGTGTTTTGCCTTTAGAAAAGTATGAATAAAAATAGCTAATGATGTGAAGCTCTTATTATTAAGAATAGTAAAGTCATTCATCTTATCTGAATGCTAATCTTTTGTGATTTCTTTTAAATTCTTATCTAAAATGTAATAATCAAGCATTTGGCCGGGCACGGTGGCTCACGCCTGTAATCCTGGCACTTTTGGGAGGCCGAGGCAGGCGGATCACATAAGGTCAGGAGTTCAAGAGCAGCCTGGCCAACATGGTGAAACCCTGTCTCTACTAAAAATATAAAAATTGGCCAGGTGCAGTGGTGTGCACCTGTAATCTCAGCTATTCAGGAGGCTGAGGCCGGAGAATTGCTTGAACCCGGGAGGCAGAGGTTGCGGTGAGCTGAGATCATGCCACTGCACTCCAGCCTGAATGACAGAGCCAGACTCCATCTCAAAAAAATAATAATAATAATCAAGCATTTGGATTAGCTGTGAATTTCTTTTATGTATACTACCCCACTATAACTGATGATTAATGGAGGACTAAAATAAATAAGGACATTACATTTTAAATCTACTGATTTCACTTTTCTCTATTTCTCAAATTCTAGTTTATATAGACATCCTTTTCAAATTCTTTCTGAAGTTTTTCAGTATTAGGTATTATTGTTACCTGTTTCAGAAGCTGCAAAAAAATCACATGAAACTTGAATTGTAGCCATTTCTGGCTTTGAAAAACACCTTGGCTTTCTAAGGTTTTCCTCTTATGATGGTTTCAAAGACAGGCTTGTTTATAGAAATTTGAAATCAAGCATTGATGAGTGGTTTGCTCCCAAAGTCTCTATATAAATCAGTCTTATAATCTAGTTTTTACATTCAGAGTTTAGTGGTAACTGTCTTTTTTTCTTCTTATAATTCATTGTTTAAGTTTCTATACTTGCATTTGGAACTGAAATGGTACAGGAAAAATGTCTTCCATATATATAGTAACGTAAAATTTCTTCCACAGATGGAGAGAGACAGACAGACATAGTACATATACATACACATTCTGTTATAAGCATTAATTTTTTTCCATCCCATATATTTTCAGGCCTGCTAAGGAAATGCTACTTTAAACTAGAAATTAGGGACTGTTGATTTCGTTCTTAGATTTGTCATCAACTTCCAGTGTAACCTTGAAAAAGATACCTAATGTTGCTGAGCTTAATGTAATTTTAAGCCTTCTAGAAATAAAAGACAACATAGAAAATGGTGTTCACTTATTACTGTGTAAGTTCAGAACATCTTCACAGTTTCTGAAAATTTTCAGAAAGCCTCATGAGGCATCAGACTCTTATATTTTTATAGGAATCTACCAACTCTACCTTTATAATCTAGATATTGTGAATCTGCATTTAAGATGGAAAACAGCTTTTGATATAAAGATCTCAGAAATCAAAGAAAACAGCACAAGAGGATGAGCAGATATTATGAACTCACTCTGAATTCACTCCATAGGGAGCCCCTCTCTTACAGGTGCTGATGTTCTAGTTAGTATCCATTGTTTCTAAATTTGTCAATTCTGTTCCACTAAGAATAGTAAGAATTGGTGATTATCTTTTGGCCATAACATTTAGTTAATGCTGAAAAATTAGTAAAACTTGTTTATATCCAGTAGAGCCAAAAGTTGATGCAACTCTTATATAGCAATATGCTTTTATTCAAAACGAAAATTCCATTTTCTCAATATGATTATTCCTCAGCAATTTCCATATGCTATCAGAGATCTTCTAAAAGGGATAAGACAATATATATCCTGCTTCCAGGAAATAAAATTTTATAGGATGTTCAGGTTTCTATTATTTCTTGAAGACTTTAACTGGGAACTTTTGGCATCACACTGATATTTCTGCTATCTCCTAATATAAGCAGGAACATCACAGCTAACTTGACCTATGCTGGTCTGAATTGAGACCTCATTCTGGAATCCATAGTGTAAAACCACTTAGTCTGAAGCTTCCTATCCCCTTTGCTCTTCACCCTGCCATTTTTTTTATTGCCTCCCTCTTTATCCAAAACGTTAGTTCTCATTAGAGCTCTATTTAAAAAGTACCTCCTCTAATAAAACATTTTGTGTTGAGAAACTTCCCTTGCTCATTTATGCAGTAATGTGAAATGAGTTATTTTGAAAAAAAAAGTTTTACTTTTCATTTCCCGTCTTACCCAAGATAGCAAATTTTCCAAGAGGAAAATTCAGCTAAAATAACTGAAAGCTTTGAGGTAGTAAATATATCTAACATTGGTCTGGCATTAAAATTTTCTGGTTGGGCAGCACAATTGTTTAATTGGGAATCTCAGTGACAGCTGAACAACCTCAATGCTTGGGTCAGCAAGCAGAGGAGCTTCACTCTGTCACCTATCAAGAATGATGCTTGTCAGGACTGATCTTTCCACCTACAGAGCATTCATGTTTCTAGTCATACCATTTATGTTTTCTAATATTACAATGGAATAGACACTAAAACACTAAGAGAGCAAAGTACATAGGTATATTTGTAATTCTTTGTTTTTTGTAAGCCAAATGCAAATGTAACACTACTCCAGATACTGCTTCATCAGAAGTCCCCAAGATAACCAAAAGTAAGTGCCAATTTCCTCATCTCAGGGATAGTGCCATAACAAAGACTGAATTCTAGGGACCAGCCTATTTGCAGAGCATGTCATACAGCCTCTGGGTTAGTTAACTCCTTGGCCTCCTAAGAGCTACCACAGAGAGTCAATTGATGTTTTTGCATGTATTACTTACTAATGTATAGAAAAATTTTTAAGTTCACTTTTTCTTTATTCTGTCTTTCTTACCCATCTTCCCTCATTGTAGCAAATTAGACGGCCGGATGAAAGCAAAGGAGTTGCTAGTAGAGTTGGATCCCTCAAAGTAAATATGTTTCTAACATTTTTTGGCAAGATTTCGTCTATAGCCTACACTTCTTCCTTTTTGGAGGGTGGTGGGAGGAAGGGGGCTTTTTCCATTTTTCACCATCCCATTTTTTTTATTTTAATATTTTTATTGGCTGTTGGGTCATATTACTTTTTTTTTGTTTCAGCTACACATAGAGCAACCAGCTGAAGGCAAGCTGCCAAATAACTAGCTTTGAATGGCACCACAAACAACAGAAAGGGCAACTGCCTCATTACAGGTGCCTATAATTTGGGGTTCTAGAATAAACCGTTCCTCTGATTGATGTCACTGTGTGTTAAGTTCCTGTTACACAGAGAACTAACATTTATTTTCAGAATATTATCTCCCCTTTTAACTTTTTTTTGTAAAAAAATAATTTTAATGTTATTTTGGTATCATCACCATTTATAGTTCATTTCAGAGAAAAGTTATTATGAGTTAACAATATGTATTCAATACACATAATCTTAAGAAATAGAAAGAAAGAAATTTTATGTCATGTAGTATAATGGGCCCACATATAGCTGACAGTAGTTATGCCCTCTTAATCCCCTCTGTTTTATTTTTTAAATTTCAAAAAACTGATACAACAATCAACAGAACCAGATACATACCTAAATGTTTGTCCCTTTGTGTATATAACCTGCTAATATACAATTGAAAGATTTCTAATTTGATCATCTTGTTTGCTAGTTGCTAAATATTTATTTGCTCAATATGCCTTGGGCACTCAGTACTCAAACATTTAATCATAATGAAAAGGTAAATAAGTTATCACTCTTATGAAACACAGACCAATCACATTTAATGCTGCCACCTTAAATGCAAGTTAGAAAATTTGCTGAATTCTAAAAATATGCAGAAGAATTACCTCACAAAAGTAATTATTTTCTTATATCTCAATCTCATTTGCCCTAACAGCAATAGTAACTGTTAAATTAATCAAAATGCTAGAAAATTCAGTGCACTGGGATGTCCTAAAATGTAATGACTACCTTGAGGCCTAATATTCAATCATTTCAAAATTTTGCACACCTCCAATTTATTTCCATTTTACAATTTATGAAATACTAATTTCTGCACTCTTTCCTCTCCTTGCCTCTTCTGCCTTCTTAGCTTTACTTTTTTGTTATTGTTTATTTATTTGTGTGTGCGCACGCACATGAGTGCACATGGATGAAGGTGTGTTTGTATGTTTGTGTCCTTTATTTCAGAAAAGCCATCCTCTCTGTTCTCTAACACTGCTTTATAGTGGATAGCTATTTTATTAAAATGTTATTTCACCAAGGATAAGCAGAGGGGATGGGAAGTGTTAATAGTGTGCCTATTTCAAAAACTAGGCAATTTAAGATTATTCAGTCAGAAAAATGTGAGTTTATGTATCCTGATGATATATCAGTAGCATTCCTCACTGTCTATCTGTGAGGTATCATATTTTATCTTTGTCTTTAAAGGAAGATAAATCCATGAATGGTTTAAACTATGGATTATGACTCAAATTCAGGTGAGAAGGTACAGAACGACATGACTTTTTGAAAATTACTGAAGGTGAAATAAAGATAAAAATGGCATCCATAACTGTAGCACTATGTACTGTAAACTGGATTGTATGTGCGAGTGCGCGTGCGTGCAGTTATCTCCGAGTTCAACTTCTGGATGTATAGAACTTCAAGTTATAAATGTATGTTTATTGTTTTTAAGTGTATATACAATATGAGTATGTATATACACATATATATGTTTAAGAACAAAAGATACATTTTATAATTAAATCAGTTAATATGGATGCAGTCTTGAATCAAAAAGTGTGTTTGGGAAAGAAAGTCAAATTTCATAATATTTAAATATCTTTACTCCATGTTTCTACAAAATAGAAAATGTCAAAGTGAATCTCTAGGGGATTTATAAGGATGGTTATAGTATTTATTTTCTCTAATGCTTTGGGGAGAAAAGATGCTGTAATTAATCAAAATAAAATGTTGACTTCCTAGTCACGGGTTTGTTGAGCATGCATTCTTACGTTATAGAAAGACCTTTGATGTTTTGAAATGTTTGCCAAAGGCAGTGAGAAATGTATAATGCTATGATCTTATTTTTAAAAGGAAAAAGGAAAACCGAAAAGAGAACAAGTTGCTTTTTCAATTCATTTTCTGATGTTTACATGTAGCTCCATCGAAAGCTGGAGGAGCTCAGAGATCACCTAGAAGGCAATGTGAAAGGATACTCTCTCAGAGTAAATGTACGATTTCACTTGGTGATTTTTTTTTTCCCTAAACTTCTGCTGACTGGTAACTCCAAATCTGATTGGTTTGTCCTCTCATCTCCATCTTTTTCCTTTCTGTCTCTTTTCCCCCTCTTTCTTTCTTTTCTAGCTGCGGCTTCATGCTCCCATTTATGAAATAAAGATTAAATTAGCAGGGTAGAGGACCCTAAAGCCACACTGACTAACATTGCTGTTGACTTAATAATATTTTGGCCCCAGTGCAAAATAAAATCTTTCTTTTCAAAAATCACTATTTCTTATACAATTGTATACTTTTTTGAGGATCTTGTCATGAGACTTCATTTGGAGATTTTTCTATTGGTCATGTCTTCTACCCCTTGTTAGTTATGTCAGCAGAATAATAAATTATGAACTGGATGTGAGGGGTATATCCTTGATGGTACAATTTCAATTTTCAAGGAAAATAATCAGTGTTAGGGTATCATAGGTAATCTGGCAAGTAGACACATTTGCTCTGAGTTAATAGACTTAACTCAGACTCTTTTAGAATAAATGTATGTCATTTTGTTTAAAAATAAGAAAATTAGCAGTAAGTACCTTCACCAGGAACACCTTCACGTAGCATCTTACAGATACTTGAGCTAAAGTCTAATATACCCAAGACAACCATTGAAGGAGGACAGTACCTCGTATCCACTCAATCCTGTACATACATCATATAGTCAGAATTCATGATAGTATTTTTTGTGACAGATAGTTCAGACTATCAAGATTTTCAAGAAAAATCTCTAAATTGGTTTTGGTATAAATGTAGCAGAAGAAAAACTAAATTACTACAGTAATTTATGGCTTTCATTTCTGGGGTTTCCAAAAAAGTTCCTGTGAATCCTGGTATCCGATTTACTTCTCACAAGGTTATTACCATTCATTTAATTCACACAGCTATAATAGTTTTGTTATAAAAACTAGAATTAAAGTTAGGGATATGATAATTATCTTATTTCTCAGCTTGTTTTTAATTGTATACCACACATAGTCATGTGTATCTCTACGCTAAATTTCTGATTATTGAAATACAAAGTGATTTTTATTAATAAGTTGTTAATTCTAATAACTAAACAGAAGGAATTAATACATGTGTCTCATATCTCTACTTCTTCCTTTGAGCTACTCTTTGTTTTCTGCACATATTCTTATAGAATTTTGAAAACCATCCATAATCACTCCCCAAAACCTATTTTATCATTTTTTTTTAAAAAAAGATTAGTATGGATTTTATGATTAAATCAGTCTGGACATACCTAATTATTCTAGAAACCCATAAAAATATTTTAATATATGTATTTTAGTCTTGTGCTCTTTCCTAATCAATCATGAGAAGTAATTTTTCTTTTCAATGAAACTGAGACCAAAAAGTTGAGACTTGCTGATTTCTGTATGGTAATGAGTTAGTAAGAGACCAACATCAAATTTAAAATTTGATGCCTTAAAAATTAGGTTATCTCATGCCATTATTTAATTTCTTTTTTCAACACCTGTACTAC
The DNA here is from genome assembly GCF_029289425.2 of Pan paniscus. NCBI lineage: Eukaryota > Metazoa > Chordata > Mammalia > Primates > Hominidae > Pan > Pan paniscus. The sequence continues at coordinate 68,092,951 of NC_073264.2, forward strand.
TATATAATGATTAATCTCATTTTATTTCACTGAGAAACACTTTGTTCTGATTACCTTGTTTCTAAAAATATTAAATATAAGGTGTATCAGTCTAAGGATCCTGTTAACTGTCCAATATAGAAAAAAAAAAAAAAAACCTATCCAAAGGCAAGTAGTATCCTCTCTAGAGAGTTCAGCTAAGGAAACATGCAAATCAATTGCTTAGCTGAATTTTCAGTTTCTCTCCTTACCCTTTAATTCCTACTACCCAAGTATACCTTAAAGTGCCTTGAATATTAAAAATTGATGCTAAAAAGAAAAAGTTATTCTCAGAACCATAGACTATATTAGACAGGTTTTGTTTCTAAAATGAAGTAAATTGGCATTCGGTGATGATTTTGTTTCATGAAAATTTATTGTAGGTGTACACACACAAGAACAAGTGTATTAGTCCATTTCCACATTGCCATAAAGATACTGCCTGAGACTGGGTAATTTATAAAGAAAAAAGGTCCAATTGACTCACAGTTCCACATGGTTTGAGAGGCCTCAGGAAACTTACAATCATGGCGGAAGGTGAAGGGGAAACAAGGTACGTTGTATATGGCGGCAGGAAGGGAGAGAGCACAGGGAAAACTGCCACTTTTAAAACCATCAGATCTAGTGAGAACTCCCTCACTATTTACAAGAACAGCATGGAGAAAACCACCTCCATGATCCTATCACCTTCCACCAGGTTCCTCCCTTGACATGTGGAGATTACAATTCGAGATGAGATTTGGGTGGAGACACAGAGCCAAACCATATCAACAAGTATATGAGGTGTCTTTTACTTCATTAAAATGCTGGTGAAGATTTCAATTAGATGAAAGAGTCAGAACCATGTTCCTTATACAATTGTATAATTTTCTGAGGATCTTCTCATGAGACTTCATTTGGAGATTTTTCTGTTGGTCGTGTCTTCTACCCTTAGTTATGTCAGCATGATTACAGATTATGAGCTGGATCTGAGGGTTACAGCCTTGATGATTCCATTTCAATTTTCAAGGAAAATAATTACTATTAGAGTATCATCATAGGTAATCTGGCAACTAAGCACATTTGTTCTGAATTAACGGACTTAACTCAGACTCTTATGTACATAACCTACAGTTACTTTTACATAACAGCAGAGTTGAATAGATGAAACACAGATTATGTGGCCCATAAAGTCTAATATTTTATTTAATAGTTAAATTTTTAAAAATTCAATTAAATATTTTATTTTATGGAGAATTTAAGATATCATTCAGAAGTGCAGGATGAAGATTTAATTTGCTAATAGTTTAATTTGCTAATAAATAAAAATTAATATATTTTAAAATTAAATATTTAATATAGAAGGTTTGACATCATTCAGAAGTGTGAGATAAGGATTTAATTAAATCATTAATGCTTGAATTGGATGATGTAGACAATATGTTATTTTTTAGAAAGGGAAGAGCCCTGTACCATTATTGATTAAGGATAATGTAATCAACAATATAAAATAGAATATTCTAAGATACAATGTTTTGAATAATGTTTATTTCTCATATTAAAATGTATTATTTATTCAACATTGATTCATAAAATGGGATGTATTAGATTATTGATTTTTAACTTAAAAATGCATCATCTTTTTCTCTATATCATTCAAAGCAGAAGTATTTTGAACTTTAAGTGCGTTTTTAGTAATTTTAGTAATAATAAAATCATCATCTTGTACCTAAGCAGAATTTTACTACCTCAATGACTACAAAAATTACTACAAATCCTTAGATTGGTGATGTGCTGATAGTAATAGTAACTGAAGAATAAAACCACATAGAGGAAAAATTAATTTTCCATTTAGTCAAATGGATGAATCTATTAAGAAGAATATTAAAAGTAATGCACAGGCTTGAAGGCCAGTGAAGACAATGTTGAGAATTGAAAAATACAGGATAAGGCAGGGGACGGTGGCTCATGCCTGTAACCCAGCACTTTGGGAAGCCTCACTGAGAAACACTTTGTTCCGATTACCTTGTTTCTAAAAATATTAAATATGAAGTATATCAGTCTAAGGATCCTATTAACTGTCCAATATAGCAAAAAAAAAAAAAAATTTAAAGGCAAGTAGTATCCTCCCTACTTGCGGGCTGATCACTTGAGACCAAGGGAAAAACCTCCTGTCTACTAAAAATACAAAAAATTAGCCAGGCATGGTGGCATATGCCTATAATCCCAGCTACTTGGGAGGCTGAGGCACAAGAATGATTTGAACCCAGGAAGTGGAGGTTGCAGTGAGCCAGGATCACTCTGCTGCACTCCAGCCTGGGCAACAGAGTGAGACCCTGTCTCAAAAAAAAAAAAAAAAGAAAGAAAAGAAAAGAAAAACATAGAATAAGATAATCCAAAGTAATACTTTCTTTACAGAATATAAATCAAGGTAAATTTACAAAGAATTTGATTAGTTGACGAGCAGTGGGGCCAAAGAGAGCCTAAATATTAAGATATTCAGGAAAAAAGTAGATAAATGTTCATTAAATAAAGATAGTTAAAAGAAAAGAAAGGAAAGGAATGAAAATACTCATATGCCACAATTTTGTATTTTCATCTGAATACTCAGTTTATGTATTATGATATTAAATTTTTCTATTCAGCTACAAATATGTGTAGATAGGTTTTGGCTGACCAAGTGTGATTTTTTTTAAGGGCTATGATAAACAAAAAGAAATATGGTTCATGAAGACAGATTATTGGCATATAAGTGAAACTAAGATGGAAAGTGATGAAATGGAAGGAATATGACAATTATCTATAAGTACTTAACTATACTAACACAAATTAAAGGATGGTATTTAAAGTGAAAAAAGTCAAGGGAGGAGTTGTCACCCAAAATAAGACTACCTTTTTAATAAGTGTTAAGAAAAATACCTGAATCAAGTTAGAAAGTAATGATCTTTTGAACCATGATTTTTAAATGTTTAACAATTAATTTCCTGAATGCCAATATGGGATAGTATGAAATAGTGCTAATATAAATAATGAATTGGGTAACTGTGATTTTATAGATCTTTAAAGATGAGTATTTTCATTGCAGCCTTAGCTCTGAATTACTTTCTTATATTTTTGATAAATAGATACCTATTGTCTTTAGGGGGGTTTTGTACTTTTATTTTTATTGAGTTAATGCGATAACTCAGAGATCAGCAAATCCTGTTTTTTTATAGGCCCACAAGCTAAGAATGAGTTTTGCATTTATAAATTGTGGAAAAACATAAAAAGAAGAACATTTTATGGCATGTGAAAATTATATGAGATTCAAATTTCAGTGTTTAAAAATAATGTTTTATTAAATTATAACCATGCTCATTCATTTGCACATAACCTGCAGTTACTTACACAACAGCAGAGTTGAATAGTTGAAACACAGATTATATGTCTCATACAGTCTAAAATATTTACTCTCTATTTAAACAGAAATGTTTGCTGAGTCCTGCTGTAACTGGTTAGTGTGTCAAAATAACATTGACGTAGGAATGGTTATAATGCAGTTTGTGAAATTTCTTCATTTTAAAGCTTGAGAAAAGAAGCCTGCTCATTTTTCTGAGGATGGTTTCAGATTATTCTACAAGGAAGCATATGTTTGGAAAGGTTGATCTCCTCAAATTGTCTACCTTTACATTTTTATTTTCTTCTTTTTTATTGTCTTCTCTAGCTATTCTCTCTCTCTCTTCACATAGATTTCCCCCTCTACACACACACATACACACAAAGTCTTCAAATATGGAACTCTAATGTGGATAGAATATAGATTATAAATTTCTCTTTTATTGGAGGCTCATTTCTGGGTTTTCAGAATACAAAGATAAATCTCATTATTGCTGTCTTAAATGTTATATAAAATATGTTTTTAGAGTATTTTCATTTAACACATTGCATTTTTCTATTTATTACTTCATTACGTCTTAACAAAGATATTTCCCCTGAAGACCATGATGAACTTTTGATTTGGCCTCACCTAAAATCATATACCTTCTATGGGAAATTTTATACAACTGGAAAAGATACACTGACATGATCAAGTAATATATCATACCTTAAAAATCTAAATGGTATTTGAATCGAATCAGCTAACTTTGAGTGGGGAAGAACAGATGAAACATTAGTCCCTAGATAAGTAAATATTTAATAGTCCTTAGGTGAGCAAACAGTTTGTAAACTCTACTTACTTTAAGCAAATTTGAGTGTCTCTTGATTCTTTTATGTAGAACATTGTTTGAGCCTTCCTTGTTTGGCATTTTGGCATTTACTTATATTAATAATATTCATTTATTTACTATTTCATTTATAATAATTATGTAACATCTGAGTATCTTGGTAGATGATGTCTTATAAATATGACCAGACTACAATAATGATGAAGATAACAGTAAGTCAATTTTAGGATTATGTCTTTGGACTAATTTTGAGTAATTTTTATTATTCTCTTAATGTAGTTAGTTCAATTCTAAGGTTTCAGTTATAAAAATAAGAAAAAATGGCCAAGCGCAGTGGCTCACGCCTGTAATTCCAGCACTTTGGGAGGCCGAGGCGAGTGGGTCACCTGAGGTCAGGAGTTCAAGACCAGCCTGGCCAACATGGTGAAACCCCATCTCTACTAAAAATACAAAAATTAGCCGGGCATGATGGTGGGTACCAGTATTCCCACTTACTCGGAAGGCTGAAGTGAGAGAATTGCTTGAACCCAGGAGGCAGAAGTTGCAGTGAGCCGAGATCACGCCATTGCACTCCAGCCTGGGCAATGAGTAAAACTGTCTCAAAAAAAAAAAAAAGAAAAAGAAAAATCTATCTTATCCTGTGCTTTAAACAAAAAAAAATCTCATGATATTAATAAAATCACCTGCAGTGGCCTAAGACATTATTTAGAATGGAAGTGACCCATTTCTGAGATGTTTAATGTGCACCATAGAATTGCCCTCCTCGGAACTGACTTTAATTCAAAGATAAAGTACTAATAAAATATCTCAAGTAAATTTTCCTAGCAATAGAAAATAGAGAACTGAGTAAATTTTAACAATGACAAGACTCTCAAACTGTTTTGAAAGATAAAGTATTTCAGTTTTATGGGCATAGATATAGACACAGAACAAACATACACAGCAAGATTTTCTTAGAACTAGCATTTTGCTAAAGAAATTCAGATATGTGTATGGCTGAAAAATGTGTAATTTCTGAACATGTATAGAATTTACCATATTTTCAAAAGTACCTCTAAGCAATAAGTGGCTATGATACTTTTTAGCACAAATCTTTGTGATAGTTTTTAAAATTCTGAGCATTATTTCATCAGTTCAGTTTTTTAAGATAGAAGAAAAAGGGTTTGTATAGTCATTTATTAAATAAACATATATTGAGCACCTACTACATTCTGCTATGCTTGGCACTGGAAATACAGTTAAAGAACAAATCTTAGATAATAAGTGCATTTGTGATTCTTCTACTGTCACCTTCTCCAGTACCTTCATTTCCCCACCGTACCTTTGTGTTTTGATACTTCCTGCAGTATTTGTAAATAGAGAATACATACTTAACAACTTCATCTTACATGGCATTGTGAGACAACCTAACGAGAAAAGAGTACACAGAATTGAACATGGCAGTGTGACAACGTAGAAAATAAGAACAGGGAAGAACATTATCAGTTCAGCATCATAAAGGTTAAACATTGTTGTAAGTATAAAATAGCTATTTTTAAAAATCAGTGATAAAATAGCTGTTCCAAAAATTCTGTGAATCATTCTGATAAAGGTTAAGTCTGTTGAAGAGTTGTGTGTTTAAGTTTTTATATTTTTATAGTGTTGCTATTGCCATTATATTGTAGAAAGTGCCTCAAAGCAATAAGTGGCAATGATACTTTTTCGCACAACTCTTTCTGATCGTAAGCTTTAAAATTCCTGAATGTTATTTCATAAGTTCAGTTTTCTAAGAATAGAAGAAAAGGGATTTGTATTTTCATTCATTAAATAAGCATTTATTGAACACCTACTACATTCTGCTGTGCTTGGCACTGGAAATACAGTTAAAGAACAAATCTGATAATAAGTGCATTTCTGATTCTTCTACTGTCATCTTTCTTCAGTGGAGAAAGAGAGGTTCAGTAATACCAAAAATGGAATAGTTGAAACAGGAAAAAAGAATCAGAATACTGGCTTTGGTGCCCTCTTTAATGAATACTGTGAACATGTATGGTAGAGTTATTCTATGAACAACCTCCCATGTAGTTCACTAGTGTTAAGCCAGTGAAGATCAGTGCAGTACCGTAAGAAAAATTGTCCAGCGTTCTGCTTTCTTTCTTAAATGAGGATCTTCTCAGCAAGATCATACCAGATTCTGAACAGAGGGAGTCATCTCCATCATGGATTTTTTTTAGCAAGGTATTTTTTGTCACAAAGTTTTCCTTCAAATAACTTGAGTCTTGACATGTTTTCAAACTCAAGTGTCTGCTTATAAAGCTGTTTTATTATCTGGCCAAGTGTGTTGGTGATGGAGCCATCTAAACCCTCTGTGACCCTTACTATGCTATCCTTTCCTCTTTAACAGTGTTTTCTTTTCCCCACTGCAAAACCAGGCTCGGCTTCCCTCGTGCTCATCTACCTATAGTGTATCTGAGGTATATTTTGCACGTGTTTTCTTACATGGTCAATAACATGCTCGCCCTCACCATTTTTCTCATTTTATTTTCCTTTTGCCTTAATTTATTTTGCCTTGCACTTTGCACTTGCCTGAAAGGGATGAGGATACCAAAGGGGGAAAATTCACCTGTTTTAGGGGGAAATTTCTCTATTTTTATGAATGATGCACTGTTGTCTGAATAACTTTTTTTTGGCAGTCACTACATCACATTGAAATAACTAAAACCCAGATAGCCAACTTGATTGCTGTGACTACCTTTATTCCATAATGACTCTTTTGAATTAGGTAATTTATTATTAAACTCAAATTGGCTAAAGGCAAGATTCCAGTTTGTATATCTATATATGTCTGTGTCTGATAGCTGAAGATTTGTATTCAATTAGTGATTGTTGTGTCTCATTAACCACAGACATAGGAAAACATCCAAAATTGATTATTAAATAGAAAATAAATATACATCTATTTTATATAAAATAAAAGATGTATCCCTTTTTTAAAATCTCATTAGATGACTTTAATAATTTTTTGCTACTTATATTTTCCTAAGATTCTTGTAATCTAGAAGAGATTAACAGTAAAGAGATTCATGTTCTTTTAGTAAAATATTTTACATGAAATTTGGCCTATTTTCCTTGTCTTTTAGGAGGTTTAATTTTTTATCCTTACTGTGTTAAACTATAGAATAAATGAGTTTTCTTGTTTTCGAAAAGCAGATTTATTGAAATATTATTAACAGACTTTGAATATCCATTAAGTCTCCTTTCAAAGTAGGGGCACTGTTTGAGTAGCTAAGAAGAAAGAGTATATGTACCTTGAAATATGACAGGTAAATAAAAGAACTTCAGGCCAGGTGCAGTGGCTCACACCTGTAATCCCAGCACTTTGTGAGGCCGAGATGGGTGGATCACTTGAGGTCAGGAGTTTGAGACCAGCCTGGCCAACATGGTGAAACCCCGTCTCTACTAAAAATATAAAAAATTAGCCAGACGTGGTGGCACACACCTGTAATCCCAGCTACTCGAGAGGCTGAGGCAGGAGAATCACTTGAACCTGGGAGGCAGAGGTTGCAGTGAGCCAAGATCGTGCAATTGCACTCCAGCCTGGGCGATAGAGTGAGACTTCATCTTAAAAAAAAAAAAAAGGACTTCAGTAGCCTATGAATTTTAAGACCTTCATTCTTTTCTTTACAACATAATTTCTACATGTATTTACTTTGTATAGGCCACTGTAGCTACCATATTAAAGCCAGTATTATCAGCTTAATTCTGATTGCAGAAATATTATCTCAGAATGTCATCCCAAAGAAAACCCTTGAAAGATAGTACTGTTTAAAATACGAGGTAGTATATGCAGAACCAGAGGCAGAATACCATCTGCAGATCTCAAATTTTAAGAAGAAAACAAAAGAAATAGCATGACAAACCCATAGCCTCACAAAGTTGAATTTATTGAGTCAATAGAATTGCAGCTATCTTCTTCAATTTTTAACTTTGCAAGTTATAACTGTGAGGTTTTTTTCTCTTAAAACTGATTTCCTGGGGAGTTAACTTCTTGAAACATACCACTAGGGAGAAGCAAAGAAAAGAAAGCCAAATGAGCTATTTTTAGTATCAACAAAGACATTTGAAAGAGAAGGTTGGTATCATCTCATCACCACATTTTCTATAGGTCTTTTCTTAATTCCCAAAGATTATGAGTGCTAGTGTAAAAAATATATAACCCATTTCTTTTTGCCACTTCATCCAGGCAATTCTCCATTTCCCATGAGAGTGTGTAAGAAGTCTACCATTGGCATCATCTCCAATCACAGCCTACAGCATCCATCAGGGTATTACTTTCTCTATGACAGCATGTGTGCAGGAGGGCTCTCACGTTGGAATGTGGAACTGGCTTCTTGGGGGGATTATGTATGCTGTGGCATTTGCACCATGGCACTCAGCTCTTAACTCTGGCTTCATCTAGATTTGTTTCTTTCATTGTGACACATGGGCTTTCTTTATTTGTCATGAAGTGTGTTTCTCTTTCTGTCACTCGTGGTAGGGTTTCTCTCTTTCACTCAATGCCACATCTCTGTGGTCTCCATAGGTGCTGTTTATGTTTAATTTATGATGCTATAAAGACCAATAAAATGAAGAACTCCTTAAGTAATATTCGTGATAATCCTCTGCCTAGAAATAATTGTTTCTTTTTAGTCTTAAATTGGTAAATATTTCACAGAATTTTAGACTGTAAACCTTAATAATTAAAATTTCAAGGAATATTCTTCTTAGCTTTCAATTTTTCATTTGGAAACCTCTTGACAGGATCATTGGTACAAAGTACAGTATTTATTTTATAGCATCGCTATGGAGGTAGCCAAACCTTCCATGGCTCGATCTCTTCTTTCCCTTACATTTACATCATCATCTTCATTTACCTACACTATTTTAGAAATTAAGTCTCCAATCCCTAATGTAGCACATTGGTTTACCAATTGCATATCACTATCTTCTGTGTCATTCATTAGATGAAAAAAATAAGCCTTGCTCAAAAATGAACCTATCCATGAGTTGTATAGGAACAAGATTTATAACCTCAGCTGGCTGATACTATTTAGCAAAAACATTTCTCCACGTAGTTATGGTCCCTTTGTAAAAAAAAAAAAAAAATATATATATATATATATATATATACATATATATATACACACAATTATTTTACTTGTGATAAGCTTTGCTTTTGATATCTCATTATCAATTAATCTTCATAACAGCCTTGTTTGGGGTAAATATTAATGTCATCCTCATTTTAAAGATGAGGAAATTGAGACGCAGAGAGGTTAACTATCTTGCCGATCATAAAGCTAGCAAGTGAGTGGCAGAAAATTGTCTTTCCTTAAATACCATGCTTTCTCCTGTTAAGAAGTTGTTAAAAGTCATTAGCTCTGTGACTAGCATGTAGTAGTCTTGTATTTTCACTTCATCCATTTACTTTGTTCAGGTTGATTATATAGTTTGGGGTATATATTATGAGAAGATGCACCTATAAGATACAAAACTTTAATTAATACAAAACGTTAGTAGTGTGTATTTTCACTTCATCCATTTACTTTGCTCAGGTTGATTACATAGTTTGGGGTATATACTATGTGAAGATACACCTATAAGACACAAAACTTTAATTCAAGAAAATGTTAGACATCTAACATTTATGGTTATATAATTTATTGTTATGTAATTTATTGTTATGTAATTTATTGTTATTTTTCTCTTATTTAGTCATTTGATAAATATTGAGCTACCTCCTATGCCTTATTTAATTATAATCTGCCAGTTATTTCTTGGCCTTTGGAATTGGCTTTACATTTAGAATACATAAAATATTGTGAATGTAATGAGATCAGTGTCTCATATTATACAGTTTTTCATCCCTTCAAGCAAAGTGAAAAAAAAGAACTCATCTTTCACGTTTCTAACTGATTTTCAACTTTGTTCCAGCAGTGTTGTAGCAGAGTTCCCTTTTCAAATCCTTTGAAAAGATTGCTTCAGAATTCCCTTAGTATAAACCAAAGCCAGAATTAATACTTTCTTCTGACAGAAACTGAATTCCTTCTGACTTATTTGAGAAGCTGGAATATATATAGATATGAATTTATTATAATTTGTAACACAGTATCTAAACCAAAGAAAATTAATAAACATCCAAGTTGTCATGCTTTTACTGGTCCAAATTGAACCCTTTACAGCCTTATCTTTAATGTCTTAGATTTCCCAGTAGCAAGGTTGATTTAGATAATTTGACATTTAGATGCTAAATAATTTATTTCCTGTTGACTAGACAGGGACTGAAAATTGTGTTTTTATTTAATGCTTAAGAACTTCTAGCTATCTAAAGGAAAGATGGTTTTAAAGTTGTAACATGCAAAATAGTTGCCCTTTGAACTCTTAGACACTATTAGGACACCAATTCTGATCTAAACAAACTTGGACTGCCTAACAGTTTTGGAGCTTTTGCAAACAGAAGTTTCAGTTAAATTGCAGTGAGTAAGTCTACATATTCAAGAAAAGAAGGGAGAGAGGAAAAAAGGAAGAGAAGAAAGGTAAATGAACTTTAAACACCATACCATTTTCTATTTCAAAAGAAAAAATAGGAACATTTCTTAAACACCACAGAACCACAAACTGTTTAAACTGGAAGAAACTGTAGCCAAAAAATAAAGATTCTATACTGTGAGATAATCACCTAAGATGTTCTACTATATAAAATCTCATTTAGAAAATCTTTAATAATGATTTATTACTTATTTCAATATATTTATCTACAGTGTTCCACCCTTTCATTCACATGTATTATTTTTATGCCATTTGTATACTATAGTTAGAAAACTGGAGATAGTGTGAAGAAATCTTAGAATTCTATCTTTTGAAAACACTACAACTGCTGCTATTAAAATTTATTGATTCCTACCTCACTTTCAAATTTGTAGAAATGAACTGGAGTATATAAATTGTCTTGTTAAAAATAAAATTAGTATATATATCTCTCTCTGACATACATATTAGTAGCTAAGCCATAGAGATAATGGGAAAACACATTACATTCTGTTTGACAGGGATATTTGATATATCCATCTAATTAAAGCATTCTTTAAAAAGAATTGAGAAGAATTCTGTCTACTTGGGCATACATTTTTAAATTTCCATAATAAAAATATTTTTAAAACACACTATTGTAGTTGGCACTAGCGAATTTCTGCTTATCCTTGTATATTGCCTCATATAATGATCATTTACAATATAAAAGAGGTCATCAGTGAAAATAGGGCAAGAAAAATTTAAAGTTTAAGATGAGGGAATATTAATGGATGTGTAACAAGTTTAGAAAGTTCTTAAGCTCCCTTAAAACTAATATATAAACTATATGTATCTTTGAGAGAGAAAGGAGATATGTATATCCTCTCCTTCATGGAAGTAGGAATGAAGAGAGTCCATAAAGTACTTATGTGAAGTCCAGCTTTGTATATACACAGATTAGCTTATCATCATGATGTTCTAAATTTTCTTTCCTATGTTCTAGAGAATTTACAAATGAAATAGATTAATTAGACATATAGCTAGTTAGAGCCCAAATAAATGATGGCACATTATAATATGATATGTTATAATGTCATATTATAATGTGATAGCAGTAAAATGACAGCTCACCTGCATTTATACTTATAGTTCCAGCTGCTGTTTGAATGTCTTTTTGTAATATCAAACTCAGTATGTCCAGCTCTGCTTTCTAAATACTTCTTTCAATGGTAATGTTCTTAAAGTTTCCCTGCATAGAAATCTTGTAGTTATCTTTTACTCTTCCTTGTTTTTCATCTTTGACATTTAGTGTGACATTAAATTTTGTCATTTTTGTTATTTCTCCTTTTGAATTATCTCCTAATCCTTACTTCGGATACATAAATGAACTTTGTTGCCACGTCTACTTTAAAATCCTGGCTTTGGCCAAAAATAAATAAATAAATAAATAATGAAAATGGCAGCTTTCTATACATTACAGAGGTTTAAGAAATGTGAAGCAGCTCATGGTCATATATTGCTATGGTTCATCTCCATGGATTTACACAGATTTGGTTTACCACCAATCCTAGTGTAATTTTTAAAGACTCAAATAAGTATCTTCTTGACCAGCAACAAGGTAAATTTTCTTTTGCTCCTTTTGGGTTTTACTCCCAAACATGCATTTGGGTGAAATGTATAGCCTAGACTTTGGCAAGTAGAATTATCAATTTTCCCTGGTCACCTTTTTTCCCTTTCAAAGCATTTCCTTCTCAACCAGTGTTCTTCAGCTAAGCCACAGAACACAGGAAGTAATATGTGTAGCTATTTTCTTAAGATCCTGTAAAGATGTTGACATTCTATATTCAAAAAACAAGTTTATTCATTACACACAATGAATATAAATGCATTAAGGCTTAATTCTCTCCCAGAATTGAGGAAGATATAGTAATCCCGTCTTTTAAGTAGCTCAGTACTTCTTGAAGTCATTTGTTATTTAAAGACGCACTTGAAATTTCATGTTTGGAAATTCTTTGTGTTGCTTTTTTTTTTCTTTCTTTCTTTTTTTTTTTTTTTTGGATACCTAGAGTCTCTAAATAGCCTGTGCTTACCATGTGATTTTAGGGCTTGAGATCGTGAGACATATTTTTATTTTTTTTAAATAACCTCTTTATTTTTCTGAAAGAAACAGATTTAATCAGCTTCTCACCATATTCTAAAAATGTTCCTGCTTGGCAGTTATTAATATTTTGTTGGTTTTCTTGTACTGTTGAAGTAGACTTACTGAAGATCAATTTAACATACTGTTTAAAGTTTGGGGCTAGATTTGAATCCTAATCCTGGATTTGAAACCCAACCCTGTCCCTTATTAACTTTGTGACCTTAAGCAAGTTAACTTCTCTGCACCTCATATTCCTGTAAAATAGGAATGATACCACCTTTTGGGGTATCTTAAGTATTTAACAGCTTAATATTACTTGGTGCAATGCCTGATATGTGTAAGTACTCAATAAATATTAACTGTATTATTATCAATATTTATTGTTATATTAAAGGTCCAAAGGTAAAGTTATTTTTTGTTTCAACTAACTCTTTCAGATACATTATCTGTTATGTTTTTCATAGAGTAAAATACGTTTTATGTATAGTGATTAGCCACAACCTGATTGAAACAAGTATTAGCTCCACTATCAACTTAACCTGACATCAGCACTTGTACCATTCCTGCCTTACTTCTTTTTCCTAGTCATTGTAAAGGATATAGAATATGAAATACATGAACACTTAATGTCTTTCTTTTCATTCTGCCAGGTGACTATCTTCTCCAGTTTTTCAATTGTCTTTTTCTCCAAAATCACTTTCCCATTTAGTGTCTGGATTAGTTATGCACATAAACACACCCCAAAGATGACTAATAGGAATAGTGGTTTTTTATTATCAGTATTATATTGTCCTTGTTTTCTATTATATGTCATACACTACAAGCAATCACCAGTTTATAAGTGGGCAAAGCACTTCCTCACAAAAAGTAACTTTATAGTGACTAGATTTCTAGACTAGTGTTCATATAACTCTTAATTAGCTGATATTATACTATTAGTAACTGAATTGAGATTTAAATTGACATATATGGATTAATGTAGGAATCTATCTACTAATTGTAACATTATTTCTTAGGAAAATGCACTTTAACTTCTAACAGAATCCAGCCTACTTCAAGGCATTTTACCTGACAAATTCTGAGTTGCAATGGGATCTACATCCTGTTTTCTTCCTTGGACAGCTCAGTCTTCCTTACAGTACTCATTGTAGTGGAAGGTAAAGGGAGGAGTAAACTCTAGAAATTGGGACAAGGACTTCCCCACAGCATCATCAATCACTGTTTGTTGAAGGAGTGTATGAATTGAATGTTTATATTAAAGATGTATGCCAATATCATTAAATTTCAGTTAACTTTATATAGTGTGATATTATTAGTCCTAGATTACTTCTTGCTGCCTCTTCCTAGTAAATGATGATATTTCTGAATGATTCTTTATTCATTTATTAAGTGCTACTTATTAAATACCCTCTGTTTCTTCATATCTTGTAAACAAGATATAGATCTTTGAGTCAGCAGAGCAAAGTTAAACAGATATGTGACTGACTGTGATTAAAAGAAGTAATCATTTCTACTGCCGGATCTGTGTCTGATTTAATCAGATGTGGTGAGCTATAATTGCATTTCTCTTTGCCCCAGTTTACCCATCTCTAAAATTTGAATAAACTAGACCTTTGTGTTCCTCAGAAGGGATATTCTGGTGAAATTTCAGAAAATGGAAGGGAGTCATGACAAAGCTAATTCATCATGAATGTAAAAACAGAATTTTTCAGGTACAGTATGAGAGGAATTATATCTTGTTATCCTGTGTGCATTTTACTTTTTACATGAAAATTCAGTCAGAGAGCCAAATGTGTTTAGAAAACATACTCTGAGCTTAAAAGACCATAATGGTTTGGATGTGCTGTGTAAATGTAAAACTTGAAATTGATCTTGTTTTGTTATTTTTCCTTGGTTGTTTATACTTTCAGTTTTGCTGAAACTACCAGTAGGTCATAATAAGTCAGCAAGCATTTATTTAACATCTATACATGCTACAGAGTAGATATTGCCATATTAAGCATATAGAGAATGTTGCAAAAGTTAAATATGGGGCCTTAATGATTTTACAAATTGAAATATTGTCCATTTTTTAAAAAATCATAATCTATGAATTCAGGCTATGTTGTTCTAAAATATGACTAGAGGAAATGTCTTTGGCTTTGAAAACTAAAGGTCTTTACTAATCGGGTGAAAAAAGTCTGTAGGAAAATCACCATTCTTGAGTCCTGTGTTCACAGAATAGTCATGAGTGAGTTATTTTAAATTTCACCAAATTATTGTTAAGTCACAAAAAAAGAATTTGGTAAAGGCAGATTTTCCTAGAATAGACTTGAGTTTTTGGAACCTTATTACGTAACTTTAAAATGCCGTAATACCTCTTTAGGCCACATTTTTCTCTATCAGAGATGGTGTCAGGTTGGTAGTAAGGCTTATTTAATTAATTTTCCAAGTTCAGACATCTTGGAAAGGAGAGATAAAGGCAAGGCATGACATTACTCTTTATAAACATGACTTACTGGAGGAGAATGCAAATTTTCATCCTTTAAATCATTTAATCGGCTTTATTGAGATACCTAATATATTTGGGTGATAGAGGAGACCCTGAAAGAAAGAGGACCTCAGGAAGCATTATAGGTCAGAATGATTAGCATATGCACAGCAAAAGTAGTTTGTGAAAGGGAATTTGGTCTTTTTTTTTTTTAATTCACTAAGTTGAATTTAAGGGCATATTTTGAGTCTTATGGAATCCATTTTAAACATAGTGATAGCATTTACTGTGCATTTTTAGCCACTTAATTATGTGAATAAATGCTTGCTACCCTTTACAGTTGCAGCTGTCATTCTCCAAAGTAGATTCATCCACAATATTTACAGTCGTAAATCCTAAATCTATTGTATATATTTAAGATTTTTTAAATAGTATTCTTTCACCATTAGGCAGCACCTCCTTGAGAAAGAATTTACATTTTTATTCTCATTTTTAACAAGAATTATACAGCTAAGATTTATAGAGAACTTGAGGGCTTTTTCTACAATGTACTCCATCATCAGAAGTAGGCTAAATTAGAAATAGAAACGGAGAATATATGGTGATGTCTTTTCCATTAGCTTTGAAAAATTCAACTTGTATAGTTACATGTATTTGATGTCAGAGTATTTTATAAGTATGCCTGATTTATCATACTGACTTGCTTCTTTTTAACTTAAATATTTTGGGAACACAGACTCATGTTTCATTTTTCAGTGAGTTATTTTATGTCCATGAATAAGCGTCAATGCATTGGTTGATAAGTTGAAATCACTTACACCCTTTGAATATGTGTTTTTGCATCACTTTCGAATCTACCTTTTAAAGTGAATTTGACTTAATTTCCATGTGACTTTTATTAGTAGAGAAAGCAAATAATTATGAAACACAGTAAGGGTTATTATATAAAATAATTTTATTTTACAATAAAACAGTTGGATGTGGATTTTACCTAGAAAGACTAATATTATATATATTATATTTCTCCCTTGGAACTGACAAGGGAGAAAAAGTAGGTATATTGGTACTCAAGTGTTTTGTATTTTAAGAGGAAAAAAAGAATAAAAAAGGGGCAATGGAAAAAAGAGAAGGGAAGGAAGGAGAAAATAAAAAAAGGAAGGGAGGCAATTACCATAGTTTTTCATTTCTTTTTTGACATCAGTATTTAAATAATAGGTTACTTGTTCTAACTTTCCCATTTTACATCGTTGCAGAGCATAAGCAGCAGCTTGTAGAACAAAGGTGAATTCAGAAAGACCTTAAACATATTTTTGGATTAATGTTTCATGAAACCCTGAATGGAATTCAGATTCATGTGGTCTTTTTATAGCCATAGTTTTCAATTATATTAGCAATTTTCCTTGTCCTATTTCTGTCTGCCTCAGGATACAAAAAAAAGGGTCTATTTTCGAAATTTTGTTCATACCATTCTGCACCCAGTATTGCCTGGAGTCATGAAAACCCAGCTTGCTGCTATTTTTTCTCTTTGGCAACTTGCTGCTATACCAACACTCAGCAATTAAATCTAATTCTGTTTGGGCTACCATGCTTAAATGTTCTTGTTGAGAATCATGGCATGAACTAATGCATGGCTCTAAAAAGGCTGCTGTTGTGTGTCTGCACTGAAGGAAAAATTCCGTAGCAATCTAGCCCCTTTGGATTTTATACTGAAGCTGTAGATTAATGGTGAACTTCTGTGTAATGCTTGACAAAGAAGGGAAATCCCTAGAAATGAAAGTGTGAACTGAGGTAAAAATGGTCTTCAGTCAGATGCTGCTAAATTAATCACTAGTAATCATCAGTTGTGGAGGTTAGGAGTCCCTTCACAGAATGCACTTGGGTGGAAGAGTAGGAAAGAGAAAAAAAGGATGCCAGTGAGACCTGAAAGAGATTATATGAGGAAATGTTGAGTCCATCTTCATTTGTGTGCTGTCTCAAACATTTAGTTCAGAGTCTGAAATACTTTTGGTCAAATTAGGACTGATTTTAATTGTCTTATTATACAATTTCACAGCCTCATCATCCAGCATAAAATATATCAAAAATGACTTAATTCCCTCATATCCATGACAATTCCAAACTGTTTTTAATAAACTTTATAATTGCCTCCAATATTTTAAAATTTATTAGGAACACTGGTTTGAAGTTTAAACAATCAGCATCCTTTATTAGTTCCATTAAGCATTCATCTTATTTTAATGTATACAATTTTTACTTGGTAGAAAATAAACCAGATGTTATTTTTCCAAGTGGAAAGAAATCTTTTTTCTTTCCTTTTACATTACAGTTTCACCTTGAAAATATAGGAAGCAAATGAATGGTCCCAAAATTTGGCATTTCTTTTTCTAAGTCATGTTTCTGGGCTATGAGTTACTGAATTTTGCTTAATTTATTAATGTAAATACAGTAATTGAACCACACAACTGTCAGTTCCTCCATCCTTTGATATGTGGGCTGATGAAATATAAATAAACAAAAAATGTTGTGTGACCAGCAGCTCTGGATCATCTAAATGACCTCCTTTAGTTCATTTCCCTTTCCACATATCAAGTTTATCTATAACTTCACCAATTTATTAGTTTTAGAGCCATGTAGCACAGTTCAAGAGTTCAAAGGGAAAGTCAAAATAATCTGGGGTCATTCATTCAACTTCAACTGCTACCATATGGCAAAGGTCTCTGTAGCCATTCTTACTATTACAGGTCAATGACAGTAGCATTTCTAAAGTGCTCTTGTGCATGTAAGTACCACTCCTTCGGTCAACCTATGTCACTGTGCTTTCACTTGCAATTATCTAACTTTCAGACATAACTGAACTCTATTTCTGATCTGAAATGTTCCCCAGCTAGAGTTATCTACCTGGCCTTTGCTTTATAGAGTCATATGTCCTGGTAGCTGCAAATTAATGATGAATGAAAAAGAGGGAGGGGTGATGGAAGAGAGAGAAGGGAGGGATGGAGAAAATAAAAAAGGGAGGAAGGAAACTAGACTCGTTTTTCATTCCTTTTTTACTTCAGCATTTAAAGGGTAGGTCACTTGTTCTAACTTTCCCATTGTAAGTAGTTGCAGAACATAAGCAGCAGTTTATAGAACAAAGGTGAGGTAGTAAAGGAAGTCATACTGTGTATGTGCTAGAGGGAATCATACTATGTCATTTGCTTTAAAAGCTGTGTCTGAAATCGCTTTGGCTTCCTTTTAAACATCCCACCTGCAAGGAGGAAATATTTGCAACTGCTCTTCAGATTAGTCGACCAGGCGTGGTGGCTCATGCCTGTAATCCCAGCACTTTGGGAGGCCAAGGCGGGCGGATCACGAAGTCAGGAGTTCGAGACCAGCCTGACCAACATGATGAAACCCCATCTCTACTAAAAATACACAAAAAAATTAGTTGGGTGTGGTGGTACGTGCCTGTAATCCCAGCTACTCAGGAGGCTGAGGCAGGAGAATTGCTTGAACCTGGGAGGTGGAGGTTGCAGTGAGCCGAGATCACTCCACTGCACTCCAGCAGGCGACAGAGTGAGACACCGTCTCAAAAAAAGAAAAAAGAAAAAAAAAAAAGATTAGTCATGATGTGGGTCAAAATACCTGTCTTTTCTCTTACACACATCTTTTTTTAAAATTTATTTATTTATTTATTTATTTATTTATTTAAGACAGGGTTTCTCTCTGTCACCCAGCCTGGAGTGCAGTGGCGCAGTCTTGGCTCACTGCAACCTCCGCCTTCTGGGCTCAAGCGATCCTCCCACCTCAGCTTCCCAGATAGCTGGGACTACAAGTGCATGCCCCCATGCCCAGCTAATTTTTTGTGTTTTTAGTAGAGACAGGGTTTTTGCCATGTTGCCCAGGCTGGTCTTGAACTTCTGGGTTCAAGCAATCCTCTCACCTCAGCCTCCCAAAGTGCTGGGATTACAGGTGTTAGCTACTGTACCCAGCCCTTTTTAAATTTTATAAGCTATACCTTTTGATTACTGCCTATTGACTTAAAAGACAGTTCCAGATCAGGGGTTATATTTGTGCTTTTACAGTCTGCTTTATGTTTTGAAGGTTGAAGTAAAAAATGTGAAGAGAAAAAAAATGCAAAAAGAAGAATAATCTAAGAATCCCTGTTCCATTACTTATTACCTCATTTACATTAACCCACTTTCTCACTGCAGTTTCCTACACTTTATTTTTTCTTGTGCTTCTTTTCCCTTTCCTTGTGTGTTTGTTTTTTTCATTAGAAATCACCTGTCTCTTTATTTCTAGTTATTTCTTTTCCTTTCCTTTTTCAATGAATAATAACCCATTTCAGCCACTGAGAAAGAGTATGAACCTTAATAATTGTTATTAATTTTTGTGTTACAGTGTGCTTCAAAGGAACAAAATGAGCTTGGCATAGCTGCTTTTATGTTCTGGTACACTGAGCCTAAATTCTAGGCAAGTAGCTCACAGGAATATAGGAGAGGTAATCTGGATGAAACTAACATAAATAAATTAGATACAATATTTCTAACTGTAAAAATTTTATGCATCATATAATGACCCTGTCAAAAGACTATTTATAAATAGAATATGCGTTTTTCAGCTTGAGTTAAAACATAACGTTAATGGGTCTAGGGTTACAGACTTGTGAATCTAGTTAGCTTCACAGTTGTTCTATGGTAGACTGTAAACTGATCCCAAATGTCTTAAGGTAGATGTGTATGCAGGGGAAGGACTGAGAAACAATGATTCACAGGGAATCTATACACAATTGAGTAAAACTGATTTGAACAGATAGTAAAATGGTCTGTCTATATTATACTAAAAGGTTTGAATTTTATAATTTTTTGATCAAATGGCATTTTCAATGAGAGTTTCTGGGGTTTTTTGTTTGTTTCGTTTCTGTTTTTGTTTTTTTAGACACCCAGGTTGGTGTGCAGTGGTGCAATCTCAGCTCACTGCAACCTCCACCTCCCAGGTTCAAGCGATTCTCCTGCCTCAGCCTCCCGAGTAGCTGAGATTATAGGCGCACACCACTGTATCTGGCTAATTTTTGTATTTTTAGTAGAGATGGGGTTTCACCATGTTGGCCAGCCTGGTCTTGAACTCCTGACCTCAGGTGATTTGCCCGCCTCGGCCTCCCAAAGTGCTGGGATTACAGACGTGAGCCACCACGCCCAGCCGTGTTTTTCTTTTAGATAACTTTTGTATTGTTTTTCATACATTCAGTAAAGAATATAAATAAGCAAAGAGAAAATTAAAATTACCCTTGAGCTCCTCCCATGTTAACTGCTAATAACTTTTATCAGAAGGAAATAATAAGGATGGTGAACTGAAGAAAAGAGAAGAGAAAGTAGGGAATTCTACAGATAATATAGAGTAAATCAAGAATAGGCCGGGCGCGGTGGCTCACGCCTGTAATCCCAGCACTCTGGGAGGCTGAGGAGGGTGGATCACGAGGTCAGGATATCGAGACCATCCTGGCCAACACGGTGAAACCCTGTCTCTACTAAAAAAATACAAAAAATTAGCCAGGTGTGGTGGCGGGCACCTGCAGTCCCAGTTACTCGGGAGGTTGAGGCAGAAGAGTGGCGTGAACCTGGGAGGCAGAGCTTGCAGTGAGCCGAGATCATGCCACTGCACTCTGGCCTGGGCAACAGAGCGAGACTCTGTCTCAGAAAAAAAAAAAAAAAAGAAAGAAAGAAAAAAAAAGAATAAAGAAACATATGTAAAACAAAGAATTACCAATTAAAAATTTCCTACATGGAAAATTTTTTTAAATTTTTCCAAGTAGGAATTTTTTAAAACATGTGGGATGTAAGAGTTGGAAAGCTCTAATGGATGAGTTTCTGCAGAGTTTGATACAATTATATTGCCCATATGATAACTGAGCGATGCAAGACACAGCAAAGCCACCTGAAGCAACCACAGGAAGGAAGCAAATTGGTCAATGGTGCAACTGTCTAGGACAGTGGTTAGAATTTAATAGCATTCTCAGTTCAATAAATACTTAGTGAAGGAAAAAATAATGAAAAAAATATATGGGTTGAAAACATTGGCATTGTTTGTTTTTAGGATAGTGTAAACGGGTATTTAGATGATATCAAATTCTAAATTTGAGAAATCCAAGCTAAAGTGTTTTGGGGTATTGAAAGCCTAATGTAAATGTCCTTTGGAAAATTAGTTTCTTTTTTTTATAGTTCCCATTATTTAATGAAATGTTTCAAATGTTATATATAGTAAACAACAGATAATATAACAAACACCCATTTGGTAACCATTTAGATTTAGCACATTTTAATGTTTTACTATGATTTATTCAGATCTTTTGATATATTTTTAGGAAACTGAACAATTGTGACAAAGCTCAAATTTCCTTTGCATAGAATTCTCATATAAGAACAAAACAGAATATTAAAGGCCTGGCACAGTGGCTTATGCGTGTAATCCCAACACTTTGGTAGGCCAAGGCAGGAGAATCACTTGAGTCCAAGAGTTTGTGACCAGCCTGGACAACATAGGGTGACCCCACCTCTACAAAAAAAAAAAAAAAATTATCTCAGGGGGATGTCACATGCCTATGGTCCCAAGCTACTCAGGAGGCTGAGGTGGGAGGATCACTTGAGCCCAGGAGGTTGAGGCTGCAATGAGCTATGATGGTACTACTGCACTGTAGCCTGGACAGTAGAGTGAGACCTTGCCTCAAAAAAAAAAAAAAAGAAGGAAAATTAGGATTGTGTTCTTTCCACATATGGGGCATATGTTGACCCGGCATTTGAATAATGCTATATTTCCCAGGATCCTTTTTACTCCTATTTCTCTCTTTCTGCTTATATTTATTTTCAATAACCTACTGGTTTATAGTATAACTTTAATGATTTTCAGTGTGTGCTACGAAGATAGAATACACAGACCCACTAAATATGTGTGTGTTGTGTGTATAAATACACAGATTATATAATATATATATATATATATGATCACTTCTGTTTGTTGTGCTCAGATTACAATAAAATAAACTGGTCAGAAGCAGGCAAGATGTCTCAAAACTACTCTGGCTAATCCTAACCAAACCACTGTGTCATACCTCTATACTAGAAATATATAGGAAATCAAAAGGAACCAAACTGGAATGCAAATGAAACAAAAATCACTAACAATGAACCAACGCACCTCCTGGCATTATTAATAACATTGTTCTGTCCCAAATGAAACTTCATATACTTTGGACATGGAGGTTAATGATTGCTAAAAAGAGAAAATCTTTATAATTAAGTTTTCTCTGGTTTGATGGTTATTCCATGTGATGCATCTTTCCATAAATTTTGAGAATGCCTCAACACTTATAGGGATAGATTTAACAGGAGAATACTAGCAAGTGTAGTAGCTATCATGGATCAATAGCATTATGATATAGCTTTAATGCAGAAATTTATTTATGGTAAAACTTCAATAAACAACAAAAATTGTATTCTGTCTTTTAAGAGATGCTTCATTGGCTTTTATGAAATAGCAGATTTTTTCCCAAAAGGTACTTTTGTATCCCACTTTGCTGGAACCCTAAGTCTGAACACCCTTGTGTCTTTTTATTACCAATCTTTGGCCTTTCTGACCAATTACAACAGTCTTCTTTGATGTGGAAGAGGTTACAAATATTTCCAGGCTAGGAGGGATTGGGGAGAGTAATTTCAGTCTGGATTTCAGTAGTTTGTATCATAGTCATTATAGCCATTATTATTGTCACTTTCATCATTACCAGAAAAACATGTATTTGTCCTTTATACAATGTTGGATATGATAACAAATGCTCTACATGCATTAGCTTATTTTAGTCTCACAATAATCCTATGAGGTGGAAACTCAACAAAACATTTGAGCCTTTGCACACCTTTAGCTGTTTCCTCAGTCTGGAAAGTTCTTCCCCATGATCTTCATCTGGCTGTCTCAAATCTTAACTAAAATGATACTTATTCAGAGAAGTCTTCCTTGCTTACTCTGTCTAAAATAGCTATACCTTATCACTACTTATTTTTTTATTCCATTACTGTATTTTATTTTCTTTATAGCACTAACCACTTTCTGAAACTATCTTATTTATGTACTTATTAGTTTAGGTGCTTATCATCTGTCTACTACTATCAGAATGTAAATTCCAAGACAGCAAGGTCTTTATCAATTTTGTTCATGTTTTACCTCCAGCACCTAGATAAGAGCCTGGCGATGGCTCTGGGCAACTGAGCTTAGCTCAACACATACTCTTTTTTATTATTATTGTTATTGTTAATTTCTTTTTTCCACATATTTGTTCAATAAATGAATAGTATTATCTTGATTTTTGTAGATGTGGAAACTAATACTTGAAATAATTTAGTCAAGGTTATTTAGCTAGCCTAACTTCCTATGTTTTTCCTGCTGAAAAGAGGATTCGCTACATACACAAGTCTCTAGCTTTAACCGATCTAATTAGTGCATGTCTCTGGACCTACAGGTATAGGGCTTATGTTAAGAAAAAAATTTACATACACCTGAAATAATCTGACCTATATTGCTCATCCTGAAAATGAGTTATATATTATATTATTAAACTATACTTGTTAACTGTTACTTGGTTAGATCATGAGAGGCTTGATTAACAACATAATGTACGCCATACATAGCTGTAATACTAGGCATCAGAATGCCTAGTTCTTATATATTTCTCGAAGAAACTTTTCTACACACTTTCTAAGCTCTTGCTACTTTACTAATGCAGTATAGACATATATTTGTACATCTTTCATGTGCCTTATGAATGCTAGTTAAGCATTTAGAAAAATAAAGTCACAACTTTTTCAATCAATACTAAAATATGATTTAGAAAGGAAAACAATACAGCCACACTGAAATGAGTAAAGCATTAGGGTTTTTTTAATGATCAAATAGGTGATAAGACATGACATTTAAGAATGAAAACTAAGAATATTAAATCTAATTAAAAACTCAGTATTTCAAACTTCATGCTTAATGAAAACAAATGTGACTTTCTTCCAGAAGTGTCACAAAATGCATAATAATTACAAATACTCAATAATTCAAGTTTTTATATTATTGACTGTATCTATTCCTTGGCCTCTATTTTTTAGAATTAATCAATATTTTCTGAAAACTTCCTGTTCACATACTCACCTAAATTAATCTTACTTGATCTTACTTTTGAGAACTGTCAAAATCACACACATGCAAAACAAAAAAAATCAACATTTCTTATTACAGGCCTAGAATATCATCCAAACAAAAGGATAATAGTAGGAACAACAATATAGTAATAGCTAACAATATATACTGTTAACTCTGAGCTACTCTCTAAGCAAGCACTTTACATGTATCTCTAAGCAAGCACTTTACATGTATTCTTATTTTCTTTACAAATATCTTATGAGATAGATGTTATTATTATCTTCACTTATACGTGAAGTTATGACTTATACAGTGTTATACAGCTAATAATGGTAGAGCCAAAATTCAAATCTAGACAGTTTGTTTCCAGAATACTACTCCCCAAAGTTCTTTTGTTATACCATTCTCCATCACCCCTACATTCAAATCCCTGTTCTCAGTGGTTCTCATCGCTAAGAGAAACAGTCAAGAGCAAAGAAGCAATGAAAATTCAAGTTGTGATTAGGAATGCAATGATTGTCATTGTTAGGTTAGAAAGGTGGAGTGATTGATAGTGTACAGATAATTAAGTTTGGAAGTCAAGAGAACCAAGTTCTATTACTACTTTACTGTATGACCGAAAACCAGTAATAATTCCTACCTTCTAACCTTTAGAATGAAGAGTAATTACTCTGTAAAATAATCAGTTATTCATCTTAAGATTGGGAAATAATGAATAATCTGAAATTCCTCTTAGCCAAAAATACTTCATTTAGCTTTATAATATGTTATATAATTTGGGTAGTAATTTTTCTTCATATTTATGATCAACATTAAAATTTTCAGAACAAGCACCAAACCAAAACGATTGTTGGTACCAAGAGGAGACCAGCCTGGGATTTGCAAAGTTTCCAGAGGTCACTGAACATGGTTCAACTTGGAATTAAAGCTTTATATAGGAAATGCATTAAGAACATTTAACATTGATGCTTAAATTCATATTTCCTTGAGTCATGGTGATAACCAGTTCTAAAGAATAGAAAGTGTGTTCTACATATTATAGTATTTTCTTTAAGAACAAATAAGGAACTCACCAAGTTACCTATAAAGAAGCATAAACAAGCTTTGATTTTCAGTGGTAATTATAATTAACTTCACCAGCTATATAACCTGACACACTTCCGACTTCTTTAAGAATGGGTCAATACTGAAAAGGAAGTATTTTTCACATTAACCTAGAACTTAGGAAAGCTCGGTGGAATTTAACAATGAAAATTTA
The DNA here is from genome assembly GCF_029289425.2 of Pan paniscus. Classification (NCBI taxonomy): domain Eukaryota; kingdom Metazoa; phylum Chordata; class Mammalia; order Primates; family Hominidae; genus Pan; species Pan paniscus. The sequence continues at coordinate 68,118,705 of NC_073264.2, forward strand.
TATAACAGTGGGAAAACATTTAAGAATGGTCACCTGGAAAAGATTTATAAAATTGTTTTGCTTATAAATATTGTCTATTTGCCGGCATTCTCTTATGTTGTACATAGATTAAAAAAAAAACAGCAGCCCAGGCGCTGTGGCTCACGCCTGTAATCCCAGCACTTTGGGAGGCCAAGGCAGGCAGATCATGAGGTCAGGAGTTCGAGACCAGCCTGGGTAACACGGTGATACCCCATCTCTACTAAAAATACAAAAATTAGCCAGGTGTGGTGGCGCACACCTGTGGTCCCAGCTACTCGGGAGGCTGAGGCAGGAGAGTTGCTTGAACCTGAGAGGCGGAGGTTGCAGTGAGCCAAGATCATGCCACTCCACTCGAGCCTGGTGACAGAGCAAGACTCCATTTCGGGGAAAAAAAATACAAATAAAAAATAACATTGCTACTCTCTATCAGTGAGCAATAAATGACTGAAAATTCAAAGAATAAATGGTTATGGATACATACACACGTGTGTCTGTTTTTATGTGTGTATGTGTGTGTGTATGGAAGTTCACCTTTGATTAGAAGTTTTTAAATGTGATTACTGTTAAATGATTGGTCCATCTGAACCAATGGGAAAAGCGCAACTGAAGCAGAATTTTTTTTAACCCTGAGGATTTAATAACTTTTTTAAGCAACAGTGTTCCTTTTTTGTTTCTTGTTTCGGTCTATTAAATGGGCACTTGTTTAATTCAGTGACCAATTTTATATAATTTTCTTAAAAAAAAGGACACCTTTTATATCTGATTTGATAAAAGACAGCAAATAGAGGTGGGAAAGGTTTCATATAGCTATAATATTCTGCAGATAAAAGGAGGCTTGGAAATTATCTGGCTCAGAGACTTTTAACCTTTTTTCTGCCATGGACCCATGTGGTACTTGGTCAAAGCCTACAGATATTTTTTTCATAAAAATATTTTTAAGTGTATAAAATAAAATATATAACATTAGAAAACCAATTCAAATCATGATCAAAATAACTTTTAAAACAAACTGCAATATAATAATAAATGCCTATTTTTAAATGCATTAAATAACAAACTAGGAGCAGATCTAATAACTACTATAATTTGAAATCATTATAAACATAAAAAGATATTTATAACCATTGAAATAAGAGGTTCTGTTAATATTACTGTGATTTGTTGCCTGAGCTCATAATGAAAGAAGATAATAAATATTAATTAGATTTTTTAATATAAAGATTGTAATTTCATTTCTCTGTCCCAGTGAATGGACCTGTCTTTTACCCACAAGATTCTCTCAAGGGACCCATTGACCTGAGTTAAAACCCCTAGAAACATCCATATTTTGCAAATAAGAAAACCAAGACCCATAGAGAGGAGATAACTTTACTAAAATCATACAACACAGAATTAGATTAATCCTAGCAGAGCTAATCTCAGACCTTTACTCAGACTTTTTCTGTAGCTTTAGTCTAGAAGTTGGCAATTCATCTATTATTTGTCACTGATTCCTAGCATGATTTGTAGCAAATTCTTTATTCTTATTGTGCCTCAGATTCTACCTATATAAAATATATGTGACTTAAAATATTCATAAAGATAATAATAACAACTTCAATTTCTATTTTATTTTTACTTACAATAGTTTTCACTTTCACATACATTACCCTACTTAATTTTCCCCATATTATGGATGAGGAAATTAAAGCTCTAAGTGTTAAATGTCACATCCAAGGTTACACAGCTAGGAAGAGGAAAATCCAGTATTGGAAATCATACCATGGGACTCCAAAGGACATCCTCTTTATCATGCTGCCTTTCATGTCATAAAAAGCCAAAACTCTTTGAGTTCTTCAGTTGAATATGTGCTGTGATATCATAAATCTAATTAAGCACATAAGAGCTATTATTAAACTCAAGCCAAATACTTGCATCCTAATTTATTCCAAAAAGTGATGCATGAATGGAACCATGGGAAAAAACTTTTCTAGAACAATTATCCATTTGTGTTTAAGAAGTAAGAAGAGAAAGAAATAGAATGTAAGAGCCTAAGATTGTAGAGTTATTGGCTTAATGTTATTTAAATCAAACTTTTGCTTCTGTTTCTGGGTAGGTTAAAGAGGCAAGTAATCTGAGTAAACGGGTCCCTTTTTCTCCTTCCTCTTAATCTTATGAGTAGATGGTACTCAAAGAAGTTCATTCTTTCAGAGACTGATTACTCTTAAATAAGTTTAATAAGGTAGAAAAACTAAAGTCAAAATAAGCCATGATGCATCAAAAATTTCTATCATCTCTGTCATTACAGTGACCAGACCATGTAAGATATAAAACATCCTGCTCTCTTAGAAAATAAGGAATCTTCTTAACCTAACCTGAAACTCTTGGTATAGAAAACTGTTATTGGACTCCAAATGTCACTATTTGATTAACCTTAAGTAATATTAATTTCTAAATTCTTGAGATCATTCTGTGGGATACCCAGATATCTCTTAGCTATAATCTACATACTTCTCATATTATCTGTCAATACTATCATACCCAAATAAGTAAAACTTATTTGTAAGCTGATAAAACAGGTACAGGAATGGCTATGATCATACTTATACTATTAAAAATAAATTTTAGTCTGCTGAGATTGAAAAGAAAAATAATTACTACAAAATATTCAGATTTAGCAAATGTTTCCTCTGTACAAAGCAGTGTATTTAATGTAGTGGGAAATAAAAAGAGGATAAAGTCATGATCCTTTTCCTCTAAGAACCTGCAGTCTACTTGGGGACTCATATCAGTAATTGGAATATGAGTAACTATTAACTCATATTCTATATTATAAACTTCTATAAGTCCTATATTAGAATTTCAAATAAGATGCCGTAAGAATCTAGGCAAATCTAAACCTAGGTTGTAGTGTTGGTTGCACAGCCATATAACTTTATTAAAAGTCATCAAACTTTTAATACTTTTATACTTAAAATGAATGAGTTTTATGGTAGATAAATTATATCTCAACACTGCTAAAAGAGTTTAGAGAAAGAAGAAATTATTTCTGATTGAGGAACTTGGGAATTTTTTTTTAATGACTGGTGTAATCTAAGCTGGATCTTAAAGGACAAGTAGTATTTGCATCAGAAAATAAGCAACAGTGTATTCCAGAGAAAGGCAACAGCTTGTCTAAGGTCTAAAAGCTCAAGAATACAAGGCAGTTTCTAGAGGAGCTGGTTGAGACTTTGCTCCATGCCTTAGATTATATGGCTTGCATGCCTACCGTGCATATGGCCATATGGCTATGACATTTCCAAAATGTTCTGGCCTATCCCTACTGAGAAACATATAACTGTACATAGAATTTTCCACCTCTCTTTGGGTTAGAAACAAGAGCTTGCCTACATTATAATGTGGAGGGTGTGTAATCACAGAGTTATTTTACAGCTGTCAGTGGCACCACTGATCATAACAACTACTGACATTTATTTTCATTTTTATAGCTTAAAATCACTGATGAATGCATTATCTCTTTTGAGCCACAATCTTTATTTTTTTTCTGTGAGGAAACTGAGATTATGGGAGGGCCTAGAGCCTAAAATACCAAAGCCACATTAAAAGGAAAGTCAAGATATTCTGGCCTGCTAAGAGTAAAAAGAGGAAGAGAAAATGAGTACATGATCATTGAACAGTTTAGACATTGCTAACTAAATTGGGATGTACACATGAATCAAAGTTCATCTCGCACAAAAAGAATAAAATGGATAAAGTTAACTACTGTCACCAATAATATGAAAGCAAAGTTGAATTTTTTTCTGAAGAGCTGAAATAAGCCTATTATTGACAGGAATAGCCCATTTTAAATACCTTGTATTGATAACAGAGAAGAGTACTTAGGAAACAGTTTCTAAATAGCTTTTTTGTTGTTTGCTTTTTTAACAATGTAAAAAGATTAAAATTTAAATTGTGTCTTTCCAAAACAGAGGACTTCTCAGATTATATAAGTAAGCAGCTAAACAGAAACTTAATTTCTAATTTAAAATGTGATTAGTGGCCAGTAAAGTCATGTTTAAAATGGAAAGATAGTTTTCCTAATGTCCTTCAAAGAAGATGACTTATTTTGTTCTTGACTTTGACCCCATCTGACCAAGTGCTCAGAATTTTTCAATATGAGCCATACTGTATACCATTTACAAGAAAAGGAATACAAATTAGCCTGGTGAGCAGCAAAATAGGCAATTTTTTGAAATCGGATTTGTGTTAACCTGCAATCAAATGTAATTTCCATTTTAATACTTATACATTCTTATATTGTTACGAACCTATTCTTAACACGGGTTTTATTTTCTTTGTTTCTCTCCTCCCTCACTTCTGTGAAATACAGAAGGGAAAGGATGTTATTCACACATTTGTACCCCCACTAACTGGTGTTACAGTACATCTGGCTTCCACTGGAGAGCCCCTGACATCGCAGGGAACGGTGATCAAAATTCCACACACTAGCTTCAAGCTGGGGGCTCGTAGCTACTGCAGCATTGAAAGGGAATCTTTTCCTGGCTTCTTTAAAATAAGCATGGTGATGGGATGGTTTAAGGGAAGAACACCTCTCAAATCACATGACCACTGCTATGCTTTCGTGTGTCCTGCTTTCTTCATAACAGCTTGGCACTACATTCTTTCCCTGTATCTTAATGGGCTTGTGTGTGTACAAGTGGGGTGGAGGGTGGGGAGGTAAATGGATGGTTATACATTATGCATGCATCTTTCACTGTTAAAGCAATGTGCCTTCCCTTATATGTCACAAATTATGGTCACAGATTAAATCTTCTGTGTCTTGAGATATTGGGCCATCTCTCTCTTTTTGGTGTGAGACTCATGTGTTTGGGTGTGTTTTGATGTTTACACCCTCAATTGTTCTTCATGTTGCATTTAACGTAAGTTGAAATGTTCTCCCATAAGAGTTAGCTTTTCATGTTGGGCTGAAAAAGTCTTCATTTCTGTGTAGCAATTCATGTTATTATAACCTATGGCTTTCAATTGTACCTCCCATAATGAAGAGCTGACTTTAAACACTGTGCTATTCTTGTTATGACCTAAGCATAAGGTAAGTGATTTCTCTAACTGTATCTAAAGATTGTTGTTGTTTGTTAAAATTTCTTCAGCTTTTTTTAAGGCATTTTCACTTTTGTTCCTTACATTTATTATGTGCTCTCCCTTCTGTTTTTCTGTTTCACATCTTAAGATTTCCTAATGGACGATGTGATCTTCAGCAAAAATTATATTACACGTGTAAACACATGTTGAAATGAATTATTTGATGTCTCAAAACAATCTTGATTAGTAAATGAATATACCCTATGTTTTTATTAAGTCCTTCATGTTTTTTATTTTCTCCATTGACTTTAATATAATATGCTGTTCCTACATGTTATTTTAGTTTTGATTCCAGTTGAAAGGGGAATTATTTGTCAATACTGTAAAGTCAGATGTTAACTGAAGTAAAATAACATGATCCAATAGAATAAAGTAGAAGGTAATCAGATGCCATACCTTTTATTTGTAATCCCTGACAAATTTAACGTTAGGCCAAAATCTGTTTTATTTTGCTTTCCAGACTTTCCTTTTTTTCCCATTGAGTAAAGCCAGGGTAACATAAAGAAAAAAACGAGAAGCCATAAAACTTGAGACAGATCTGTGTTACCTTCTTTATAGTCCATAAGAACAGTAGTTGTTTCTCAAGTGTATCATTTCAAGTGTATGCCATTACATTGTGAGTTAAGTAAAATTTTCATTTTGAAATTGTATAAAATTAAGTACATATTATAAAGAGGACTAGTTTCATGGTGCAAGAGAAAAAGTTATTTGCTACATGCATAAATAATAAACAACATTTTTAAATTTTTATTTTCTTCAGTGGTGTATAGGTTGATTGATTGATTGATTTATACACACACACATACTCAAGATCACTAAAGGAATTCTTATAATCATTGATATTAAAGTGATTCTCCCCAAATCTGGTTCAAATAGCCAATGTAATATAAATGGGAAAGCATTGATTATACTGCTGTTGGCAATTTATGAACCTTGATAAACGCTCAGATTCAGGGAATTGAATTGTTTTCATCATCCAAATTTCTCCACCAAAGCTGTTTGAAATATGTAGTTCTAAACTGAGGTGCCACAAAGCAACACTTGGGTTTCTTTATTCAATTCATGTTATGAATGATTTTGGTTGTTAATTTTTTAAGTTACCTAGGGAACGGGAGAGGGTATTTTGTTGTTGTTTTGGTTTGGTTTGGGTTTTTTTGGTAAAGCCAACTAGTTCTTCACCACCATTTCCATTATATACATTAGAAAATGTATATAAGAGGCATTATATAAATCTGTTGGAACATTTTATGAGACAATTTGAACTACTCATCTGAACTGCTCTGTTCATTGTAAATCTCTTGTTTCTATCCATACACTAGCTCCACTCTAGATTGGAAGGGCTTAAAGATGAACTCTGGAGGAATAGAGGCTACGACTTAAGAGTAACTATTACTGATCAAAGGAGCCACTTTCCATTCGCAAACATTGCTTTGCGCTATGGGTTTGGGCTCCTTCTGTTTCTACATCTTGTTGAAGACTTTCTTGACTTCCATTTGACTTCTTTGAACTCTGTTTTTGTCTTTTAACATTTCCCCCTTTCTTTTCCTTCTCTCTCCCAGATTTTTCTCTCACTCTTCTAGCTTTCTCTTGTGTTCTTTGAATCACTTTTTGAAATGTAGTTTCTCTCTTTATTAAGCTTGTCTATTGTCTGTTAGTGTGTGTTTCTTTTCTTTAAGGCTGTAGTGGTATAGTTACACTTATGTTCATTCCATAGTATAGCAACTTGCTTATTTATTTTGCAGCAAGTTCATTAGTCATTCTTACCCTCTTGGTATGAATTTTTAATGAGAAATAGCAGAACATTCTGCATTTACATATTGTCCCCTTCTGTAATTCCATACTTTATTTTCCATTGTTTAGATTTACACCCTCAAACCTCTCTCTCTTACTTTTCTTTTCCTCATTCTTGTGTCTTCTTCCCTGTATTATTTTCTTTAAGCAGTCATTGATTTATTTCCCATTTGGTCCAGAATTGTACTTAAATAAGACTTCTGAGTAAAAGAATATAAGAATATTATCTTCAGACTAGCTTTTTCCTTCTAGTATGTTTAAAACTAGTTGAACAATCTGGGCCAAAAGAGAATAACTAACATTTGGAATTATTTTTCCTTTTTTTTTTTTTTGGTGTGTGTGTGTGTGTGTGTGTGTGTGTGTGTATTTTTTTCTTGTATGTATGTTTGTGACTTTTTTATTGCCGTTTTTTTAAACATTAACAATTGTTTTTTTCAGGGAAGGACAACCATAACCCACCCTAAGTTGCAACATTCCTTTCATAAGTTGTTTCATTATGATAGTAGATTGTGTTGAACTATAGAAATTAATTTGTTGTGTATATATCCATTTGTGGCAAGCTGCTGTGGAATGGGAAGCAGAGGTCTGGAGCTTAAATACAGTTTCTTTTGAAATTAACAACATGTTAATGACATGTACCATGCTCCTTGAATGTAACAGTTTTATCACATTTAAAAGAATGTTTCACATTGACTTAAACATTTGAGTCAAAGCATAAGGTTTTCTGATTGATAAATTCTATATACACCTAAGAACTGGTAAATAAATTTGTTCAATTTCATTGATTTTCAACAGAAGCATATTTCATAATCAATATTATAACTAGGATAAATTATGATAATCAGTAACAGGTTATCAGAATCAAATGTAAATGTTATATAAGGATCAATAAGTAACAGGTTATCAGAATCAAATGTAAATGTTATATAAGGATTTCTCTATTTTCCTCCCATTAATTTATATACATACTAAAAAATTACTATAATGGAATACTTAGGTACAACTTAATTACTTGAATTTTATTATTATTCTAGTCAAGAGATATACTAAATGCCTTACTATTAAGGGCCAATATGTACAACTAAATATTCAGTAACAAATTTCCATATACCGATTTTAAATACAAATGAATAAAAAATCACCTTTGGTTTATCTCTGTGTAATTTACAATATTGTACCCCAGATTTTTTTCTGGAAGTCAGTTCTTTCTTTAAGGAAAAGATAAAGAAAAAAGATGAAACAAGTATAACATTTTTACTAACATGTTATGACATCTGAAATACTAATATATAAAGCCTTTGCTCCTAGACCTCAGGAGCTTGCCCATTAAATATGCATATCTGCCTATTCATGCTATAAGCCCTAAATTACTGAGTTTATGCTCTTTCTACAGGTCCAGTCCAGGTGCAGCAGCAAGGAGAACATTCTCAGAGCCAGTAAGTATTTTACCATTTCTGGTGGGCTGCTGAACTAGAGCTTATAAAGCTAAAAATGATATTTTGGTGAAAAAAAAAGAAGAAAAGCAATGGGGAATATTTATGTGACAAATATGAATATTAGGGCTTTTACCTTCTAAAAATATTACCAGTATCAGTACATTAATAAATATTTCCCTTAATCTAATTGTTTTTGCAAGCTGACACCAGAACTTTGATACACTCCTAGGAGGGTAGGAATGAGCTCCTCTGTGACTCTGAACCTCTCTTTAATTGTTCCACTGACAAAAGTTATTTGAAAACAAACTAACTGAAAATAATAATAATAATATTGAAAATTCCTGAACAGAGGCTAATTCTGAAAAAAGAATATGTGGCTCCCAAGAGGGTACATCATACTCATTTTGTGAATATGAATTCCTGACATATAATAACTTCACAGGCAGCATGTTTTAGAACATAGAACCTTAAACCAAGAGTAAAGAATGCTCAATTTATTTATTGGTTTGATCACTAATAGCATTAACTCAGGAGTCATTTAACTCTGTATATCATTCATTTTTCTGTCTTATAAAAAGGAACTATAATAGGTTTTCCTTATCTGTACCTTTGAAATGATGTCACATTGAAAATCGTGTCTTTAAAGATTTGGGATCCTAAGAAAAAAGTGCTATATAAATGCTAATTGTTTTATTATTGTTCTCTATATCTTAATAGCTTAATGACATCATCCTATCTTCTTCCTGATCTTTATCAAGAGAAGTACAGGGGAATCATACTGAAATAGGCCTACTGATACTCATACCACTGGGAGTTTTAGCAAATTGAATGATTTCTATTTCTAGCAGGATGTCAGCATTATTTTTGTGTTATACTCCTGGTTATGCTTTATTACAGTGAAAGGATACAGATTAACATCAGCAAAGGCAAAAAGATACATAGGGCAGAGTCCAGGAGAAACCAGGTGCAAGCTTCCAGTTGCCCTCTCCCAGTGGAGCCATATGGACATTGCTTATTTCTCCCAGCAGCAATGTATGACAGCATGCATCAAGTATTGCCAACCAGGGAAGCTCACTGAGCCTTACTGTTCAGGGTTTTTATTGGGGTTGGGTCACATGGCCACGGAGTGCTCATGTGGCTGATCTTTATTTCACAATAAAAAAATAGAGACCTTCACAAAGGTAAAAATTCATGGGTTTTTTTTTTGTGTAAATTTTTCCATTTTTGTTTTGTAAATCTGTTATCTTAGCTCCAAACCCTTGGGCAAACACAATTATTGCTTGCCCAAGACCATTATATTGGCCAGGCGCAGTGGCTCACACCTCAAAAAAATAAATTCCTCTGAGCCCCTTTGAACCTCCAATTTAGGGTATGGGGAGTGTTTCCAATTGTTACAGTGAGATAAATCTCGCATTAGATTGAACTTTGATTTCTTTTCTTTGAGCTCCCTAGTTGCCAACTTTATTTTGTGTCCTAGGAGTAAGGAATCCTTTTTAGGACTCCTTTGATAATCTAACTAAATTTGAAAATGCATTTATCCTTGGTAAAAATCTGTCTTATTACCAATAACACTACTATTTGTCTCTGTCTGTCCTTGTCATTTTTTGTTGTATCTCTGTAAGGGGTACGTTCATAAGGAAAAACATAGACATAGGCCTCAGTAAGTATTTTGCAAGCTGGCCCTGAAAACCAAGTTTCAGGTTTCTTGTAAGACTGGTGTCCTTTAGATAAACTTTACCCTGGTCATTGATCAACCTATGAGAACCTTCCTTGTTCTCTTTCTGTTTTGTTAGTGAGAGTCTTGCTATGGAAGAATTATAATAGGCACCCTGAGGAATTTTTGATATGAACAAAATTGTTTATTTAAAAGGAGCCTGAGAATAAAAAGGAAACAAAATTGCAAACAACTAATGAGCTAGTTTTTTATTGGTTTGAGGAAATATCCCAAATAAATTGAGATTCCAAAAGTACTTCCATAAGAAATTCCTTGGCCAAGGCAAAATAAAATGTAATAAACTTAAAATAATGCCTCTTTTATATCCCTCAAAACCAAATCTTGGCCCTAATTAAGAAGATACCTGGGTCTCACTGGCTATAGCAGGCAATGAGTTCGCAACTTTTCTGAAATTGCCATGCCATTATATGACTTAACCAAGTCCTTAGAAACTGAACCTCTTTCGTGGCCACCAAATGTGAACAAGCTCTCACAACCCCTTGCCTTGCTATATCCATCAACCCCAAATGATTACATCATGATCTTTATCCAATCTTAATGAAGCTCCTATATTGAAAGATCTACTTTGGACCAAACTTCAAAATCTCATAAATATCCTGACTTTCCTTTCTGTGACTCTGACTCTAAGACTAAGTCTTTGTTGAAGTGACATTTTTCCTTTCTAGAGTCAAACTCCCTATATTAAAATCTCAATTTCTCTACTTATTAGCTGTGTGAACTTGAACAAGTGCTCAGTATCTCTATGCCTCACTTTCCTGATCTGTAAAATGTGGTAATAACTTGTTCAGAAAGGGCAGAAATTGTAAAGAATAAAATAAATAAATTTTAAAATGTGGTAATAAGATGGTCTGCCTTATAGATTGTTACAAGGATTAAATAGTATAATGCTAGGTACATAATAATCACTCAGTAAATGTTAGCTGATATTATTGTTACTATTACTACTAATACTACCAATTACCATTATTTTCTTGATAATGATGATGATAATAAAATAGGTTACTTTTTATTGAACGTTACTATGTATTAAATACTTTTCTACATGGTTCATCCCACTTAATCCTCACACACAACAACAAATCCTGTGAGTAAAATTCTATTAATTTCTACATTAAATAGATAAGGAAATTAAAGATTCCAGAGTTAAATAAGTTGCTTGTGTATATGGTAAATGGTATATGAGTTGAAGCCAGTATTTCAGACCTTGATTTTATAGCCCACATTTTTAACCAACATGCTGTGCTACCTAATTAATTTCAATAAGGCCTTCAAAACCCGATTCAATATTGTGCAAAATATCTAAGCAATAGGTAAGAATAGAAATTGATATCTGGTATATCTGTGGGTACTTATAAACAAATATCTGATTATCAGTGCCAAAATTGTTTTATTACCACATGTGTTATCAAGATGATATGACACTATTGTCGTCTGTCATCTTTCCACCTATAATTCATTTCCGTCAACCACTTTATTTTTAATAAAGCAAACTTTTGTTATTTTTACAAATAACTGGTTTTATGCAAGAAATCAAGTAAAATAAAAAAATTTTACAGATGAGAATTTATATTTCAGCACTGCAGGACAGCGTTTTAATTGCTTTCTTTCTCCCCTACCCCGAGACAAAGTCTTGCTCTGTCACCCAGGATGGAATGCAGTGGCACGATCTCTGCTCACTGCAACCTCCACCTCCCAGGTTCAAGTGATTCTCCTGCCTCAGCCTCCTGAGTAGCTGGGACTACAGGCTTGTGCCACCATGCCCAGCTAATTTTTGTATTTTTAGTAGAGACAGGGTTTCACTATGTTGCCCAGGCTGGTCTTGAACTCCTGACCTCGTGATCAGCTGCCTCAGCCTCCCAAAGTGCTAAGATTACAGGCATGAGCCACGGTGCCCAGCCTTAATTGTTTTCTTAATGTACTTTGTTCAGCCTGTGTTTTATCGGACAAGTGGTACATTTTCCTGGGATTAACTTTTCTAGATTTTTTAGTATATTTTAATGGAATTCAGAATTTTTATTGATATATAATATTTGTACATATTTATGGAGTACAGGTGATATCTTGATACATGCATAGAATTTGTAATGATCAAGTCAGGGTATTTGGGATATCCATCACCTCTTGAGCATTTATCATTTCTTCATGTTGGGAACATTTCAAATCCTATATTCTAGTTATTTTGAAATATACAATACATTGATGTTAACTATAGTCACCCTACTGTACTATCAAATATTAGAACTTATTCATTCTATATAACCGTATGTTTGTACCTTTTAGCCAACTTTTCTTTATCCCCCACACCATCCTTCCCAGCCTCTGATAATATCACTCTGCTCACTGCCTCAATGAGGTCAACTTTTTTAACTCCCACAGATTAATGAGAACTTGCAACATCTGTCATTCTGTGCCTATCTTACCTTCACTTAACATGCCTTCCAGTTCCATCTGTGTTGCTGCAAATGACAGAATTTCTACTATTTTAAATAGTAGTCCATTGTGTGTATATACCACATTTTCTTTATCCAGTTATTTATTGATGGACACAGTTTAATTCTGTATTTTGGCTATGGTGAACAGTGCTTCAGTAATCATGGGGGTACAGGCATCTCTTTGATATGCTGATTTCCTTTCCTTTGGATATATACCAATATAGCAGAACTGCTGAGTTATATGGTAGTTCTATTTGTAGTTTTTTGAGGGAGTCCATAGTGTTTTTTATAATGTCTTACTAATTTACATTCCCACCAACAGTGTATAAGAGTTCCCTTTTCTCCACATCCTTACCAGTATGTGTTAGTTTTTGTTTTTTTATAGTAGCCATTCTAACTGGAGCCGGATTATATTTCATTATGGTTTTGATTTGCATTTCTCTGATGATTAGTGATTTGGGGCATTTTTTCATATACCTATTGGCCATAGGTATGTCCTCTTTTGAGAGATGTCTATTCAGCTAATTTGATTACTTTTTAATGGAATTACTTGGGTTTTTGCTGTTTAGTTGTTTGAATTCCTTGTATGTTGTGGATATTAGTCCCTTGTCTGATGAACAGTTTGCAAGTATTTTCTCCCATGTTGCAGGTTGACTCTACTCTGTTGATTCTTTCTTTTGCTGTGCAGAAGCTTTTCAGTTTGATATAGTCTCATTTGTCTGTTTTTCTTTTGTTGTCTGTACTTTTGAAGTCTTAGCCAAAAAATATTTGCCTATACCAGTGTCCTAAAGTGTTTCTTCTGTGTTTTCATCTAGCAGTTTTATAGTTTTCGTTCTTATGTTTAAGTATTTAATCCATTTTCAGGTGATTTTTGTATATAATAAAAGATAGGCATCTAATTTCATTTTTCTGCATATGGCTATCCAATTTTCCCAGCACCATTTACTGAGGAAGACACCTTTTCTCTGATGCATGTTCCTGATGCCTTTGTCAAAAGTTAGTTGGTTCCCTATTCTGTTTCATTGATCTATATGTCTGGCTTTATACAAATACCATGCTGTTTTGCGTACTACAGCTTTGTAGCTGCTATTGTTACAATTACTACTAGTACTACTAGTACTACTAGTATTACTATGATTAGTATACTGGTGGTACTTCTGGTATTATCATTATTCTTTTTTTTTTTTTTTTTGAGATGGAATTCTGCTCTTGTTGCCCAGGCTGGTGTGCAATGGCACAATCTTGGCTCACTGCAACCTCTACTTCCCGGATTCAAGTGATTCTCCTGCCTCAGCCTCCCAAGTAGCTGGGATTACAGGCATGCGCCACCACACCCAGCTAATTTCGTATTTTTAGTAGAGATGGGATTTCACCATGTTGGCCAGGCTGGTCTTGAACTCCTGACCTCAGGTGATCCACCCGCCTCAGCCTCCCAAAGTGCTGGGATTACAGGCGTGAGCCACTGCGCCCAGCCTTATCATTATTTTTTAGCGTAAAGGCACTGTCTTAAAAGATCTACTCTTTTAGTGAAGATACATTAACTAGTTGGAATAACAAATTAAGCTTTAAAATACACTAGTCTTACGTAAATTTATCAGATAATTTGGCTGCCACCTCTGAGAGCAGAGTTTTAAGAAAATGGATGCATTTAGGACTATGATTAGGGTATAAGAGGAAGGGAAAGCCTAAAGGAAGGCATGTCAAGCTTGGGTACCTTTATAAATCACTCCCTCCTTAATGAAGTAATTATCTTTCTTGGCACTTCTGTCTCCTAGTGTTCCTTTTAAACTATCTGTTTGCATTTTCTCCAGCTTCTTTGGTAGCTCTTTTTTTTTTTTTTTTTTTTTTTGGCCCAGTCATTAATTATCAGTATTATTCAGACTTCTCTCATAGATCTTCCATTCACACTCTATATTATGCATGAGCAAGACCATCTATTAACAAGTCTTTCAAGTAAACCAAATCTATAACTCCAATCCATATCTTCTTCCTAAACTTCAGATTTTTTTTCCAATTGTCTGTTGTAGATCTTTTCTTAAATATTACACAAGTATCTCATACTCAACATGACTAAAACTAAATTTATCATCTTAATCTACTCTTCTTCCATATTTCAAGGAGTAACATCACTAGCCACTGATTTGTCCAAACCAGAAATCTTTAGTGTTTTTTATTCCTCATCCTACAAGCATTTTTATCATTCTAAAATACAAATCTAAACCTATCATACTCCTTTAATAACATTAACCCTTTAATGGCTCCTTATTATTCTTGTGTAAAGGCCCAACTCCTTAAAATTGCTTACCAATGGCTTCTGCTTATCTCTAGTTTTACCTGGAATTCAGTGCACCAGCCATATGAACATTTCAATTTGCAAATAGTTCCCTCTTTCCCAAAATGCTGATTTCTCATTTCTTCCAAAACCTGGATAACTCCTACTTATCCTACAGTTCTTTCAGGAAGCCTTCTATCACCTCCCAAATCTGAGCAAAGTGCCCCTCACAAGTTCTTTTCTAGTATACTGTAGTTTCCCTACTTTATTGCAAGAGTATTTACAGTGCAGTGCTTTTCTGTCTTCTCCACTGTCCCCTCTACTCCACCCTAAGCATCTTGCAAGACCTCATCTATCTTGTTCCCTGATACCATGACCAGAATCTATCACCATGACTCTCTCTCAATAAGAGTTGATTGGATGACTGCATAAATAAATGAGAGGAAGACCTTAAGCAGACAGAGCAAGCAAAAGACAGCAGAATTGCTAAATAAGAAACCAGTATGGGAACAGAAAAGGAAAACAATGAACATTAGCAAAAACTCTAATATATTTATTGAAAATACTGGGGGTTTTGTTTGTTTGTTTGTTTGTTTGTTTGTTTTAACTGCTCCTTCTCTTCAAATTATCTCATGTATCCACTTTGGCCCTTATCCCTTCATTCATTCTCACTACTGCCACCCAGGTTCTCGACTTAGTACTACCTCTTGCCTGGAGTATAAGTCAGACTTTTCAGTCTTATACCCCTTGATTTGTCATAGATGGATAGGTCTTCTGGTTAGTTTTCTTGCATCTTACTATTAAGAAACATGAATTTTTATCTTTTTTATTATTCCCAGGAAAGAGGATTTTGAAATAATCCTTGGAGAAGTATGTTAATTTCTTATGCCTCCTATTTTTAGAAAAAAAATTTCTATTTATCTCTTGCTGCAACCTAATCCCTTATCATCTTGATTGGCATTCACTGGATCTGACAATAGCTGCTTACCATCACTTAGATTACCTTTCTTTATATAACTAAGGATAATTAGCAATTGACTTCCATAAATATTTATTGAGGTACTATTTATAAGCACTATTTTTCTCGACTTTTTAATCTAGTCTAAGTAAACCAACTTATTCAATTTTCCTTGCTATATCCTTATGTAGTTTATTTACTAGGTTCTCGAAATTTAAAAAGAAAAAAAATATTTTAGAGATTGTATCTCACTATGTTGCCCAGACTGGATTTGAACTCCTGGGCTCAAGCAATCCTCCTGCCTCAATCTCCTGAGTAGCCGTCATGCCTGGCTTTCAAATATAATTTTTTTATTTGTGAAACCTATATTCCCAAAGTACTATTCGCTATTCAATTTAAATTTTGTCTTATTTTTCTCGGTTATCACCTTTTTATTTTATATGAAAAGTTGCATCATTCATTACTTTGAGTCAGGCTTTTTACCTTCCTCGTTGTCAACATTGTAGCAGGTATTGCTAAGAAACATTAAGTTAATAGATAGGAAGCCCCAACCCTCATATCCTCATAGAGACACCAACTTAAAAGCAATATATGGTCATAATAGCTTCATGAAAACTCCAGAAAAAAGGTTGTTGCAATACCCCCAAGCTGGCACAAAGCCAAGAATAGCCACATTGAAATGGATAAGAACTGTTTTACTTTACCTGTGATAGTCCCTCCTCCAAGTCAGCATAGCTTAGCATGATAAAGAGAAAACACCCTACTCATGGTTTCTTTCTGTGGGGGAAGAGTGGAAACATACATCCAATATTCTAGCTTTTCAGAGGACTGCCCAAATAACTGCCTTCTATCTCACTGCATTGATGGAACTACCACAGTTTGAATGCCTGAGGGCTACTGAAAGCCAGGGAGAGTGGAGGCAGCTTGCTGTAGTACCACAGGGCCTACAGTGCCACACACAGGCACCAGCACCTCTCAGTGCAATCTGGAGAAAGTGCCCAATTCTTGACTTTTCACTCAGGAGGGAGAGAGAAGAGTGGAACATGCATTAGGTGTTCTGACTTTTTGGAGGGCTACCAAGAGAATGGTTTCTCTGTTGCCTCACTGGGGTGGTAACAGAGAGCTGGTGTACTTTGGATGTCTGCGGGCCACTGAGAATAAGGAACAGTGATGGCTTGCTACAGCAGCACCACAGAGCCTCCAGTGCTGCAGACAGACACCATTGAGAGCAAGAGATTGCAAGCTCCTGACAGAGAAACCTGCAAACCTCTCTAATTGGGAAATTACATACACAGACCCAGAGAAGTCACATTCCCCCGCTTTCAGAAAGGTTTCAGAGGCCGCCTCAGAACTTCTAGCCAGGTTGATTGGTGAGAGTGTCCCCTATATAAGGCCAGTCTGTAAAGATTGGGAGACATGGCTGTTTCTCAAATGACTAAAACTCAGCAAAAAATCACAAAGCACACCAAGAAATCAGGATACATGCCCAATCAAAAGATCAAAGTAATTATCTAGAAACCAACCTGAAAGAAACAGAGATTTATGATTACCTGGCAAATAATTCAAAATAATTACCTTTAAAAAGGTCACTGATCTAAAAGAGAACACAAATGGACAACTAAACAAAATCAGGAAACCAATGAATGGACAAAATGAAGATTTCAACACAAAGTTAGAAACTATTAAAAAAGAACCAAAGAGAAATTCTGGAGCCAAAGGATACAATAACTGAATTGAAAAACTCACTAGAGGGGTTCAACAATTACTTGACCAATCAGAAGAGATCAACAGCAAAATTGGAAGACAGGTCATTTGAAATTATTGTTGGAGGAGCAAAAAGAAAAAAAAGAAACAGAAAAGTAAAGCAAAGAAAGCCAAAGAGGCCAGGAGTGGTGGTTCACACCTGTAATCCCAACACTTTGGGAGGCCAAGGCAGGCGGATCACTTGAGTCCAGGGATTCGAGACTAGCCTGGCCAACATGGTGAAACCCCATCTCTACTAAAAACAAAAAAAGTAGCCAGGCCTGGTGGTGCACACCTGTAATCCCAGCTACTCAGGAGGCTGAGGCAAAAGAATCGCTTGAACCCAGGAGGTGGAAGTTTCAGTGAGCCAAGATTACACCACTGCACTCCACCCTAGGCAACAGAGTGAGACCCTGACTCAAAAAAAAAAAAAAAAGAATGCCAAAAAGATTTATAAAATGCCATTTTGTGGACCAGTGTATACATTATGAGAGTTCCAGGAGAAAAGGGACACCAAACTTATTTGAAGAAATAATGGTCAAAAACTTCCCAAATTTGATGAAAGAAATGTACATCCAGACACTTGAAGTTCAAAGGATATAACTAAGGTGAATCCAAAGAGGCCCACACTAAGACATGTTATAATGAAACTGTCAAAAATCAAGGGCAAAGAGAAAATTTGAAAGGAGCAAGAGAAAAGTAACTCATCATGTACAATGAAGTTCCCATAAGAATGTCATTGGATAAACCTTACAGGTCAGAAGGGAGCAGTACGTTATATTCAAAGTGCTGAAGGAACAAAATCTGCCAGTGAGGAATACTGCATCCAGCAAAACTGTCCTTTCAAAAATGAAAAAAGAAAGACTTTCCCAGGCAAACAAAACCTAAGGGAGTTCATCACAACTAGACCTGGCTTACAAGAAATGCTAAAGAGAGTCCTGCAAGTTGACATGAAAGGACTCTAGACAACAACATGAAAGTTTATGAAAAACACAAAGCTCACTCGTAAAGGAAAATATATATGTATATACAAATTCAGAATACTATATTACTATAATGGTGGCATGTAAATCACATGTAACACTATGGGGATGGAAAATGTAAAAGAGTAGACTTATATGATTGATAGATTGTTCTGTTTCATGTAAGTCTCATGGTAATTACAAAGAAAATGCTTATAGAAGATACAGAAAAGAAAATGAGAAAGTAATCAAAGCATATCGATAATGCAAAGGAAGACAGCAAGAGGGAAAAAGAGGGACTAAATAGCTACAAGACGGACAGAAAACAACATGTGCCAATAATAAGGCCTTTAAGTGTAATTGGATTAAACTCCCCAGTAAAAAGACAAAGTGAATGAATGGATTAAAGAAACAGGATGCAATTATATTCTGTCTACAAGAGACTCATGCTAGATGTAAAGACACATATAGGCTGAAAATGAAAGGACAGAAAAAGATATTACTTCATGCAAATTATAACCAAAAGAGAGCAGGGGTGGCCATAGTTATATCAGACAAAATATAGACTTTAGGTTAAAAGCTGTCACAAGAGACAAAGAAGAATATTATACTGAAAGAACAGAAATATATAACAATTATAAATTAAAATCCAGCTAACAGAGCACCCAAATATAAGAAGTAAACATTGACAGGCGTGAAGGGAGAATAGACAATAACACAATAATGATAGGAGATTTCAATATTCTACTTTGGATAATGGATAGAACAACCAAAAAGATTAATAAGGAAACAGAGAACTTGAACACTGTTGACCAATTAGATCTAACAGAATATTCCACCCAACAATAGTAAAATACACATTCTTTCCTAGCATACATGGAATATTCTGTAGGATAGACCACATATTAGGCTAAAAAACAAGTCTTAACAAAGTTAGGAAGATTGAAACCTATGAGATCTTAGTGGACTGAAACTAGACATCAATAGCAGTAGGAAAACTGGAAGATACACAAATATGTGAAAATTAAATGAGACACTCTTGAACAACCAGTAGGTCAAAGAAAAAAAAAATGAGAGAAATTAGAAATATCTTGAGGCAAAAACACAACACAGCAAAACTTATGAATTACAGCAAAAGCAATACTAAGAGAGAAGTTTATATTAGTGGCATGTACTTTAATGAGGGGGAAAGACCTCAAATCAGCAACCTAACTTTTTACCTCAAGGAATGAGAAATAGAATAAGCTAAATCAAAAGTTAGGAGAAAGAAGGAAATAATAAAGATCAGAGCAGAAATAAACAAAATAGAGAATAAAAATACTAGGAAAAAAAACAATGAAACTAAGAGTAGGATTCTCTAAAATACCAACAAAATTGACAAACTCTTAGCTAGACAGACAGAAGACTCAAAATAACTAAAATCAGAAATAAAAGAGGAGACATTGCAACTGATGCTTCGGAAATAGAGATGATAAGAGACTGCTATATACAATTATATGCCAACAAATTGAATCACCTAGAAGAAGTGGATAAATTCCTAGAAACACAACCTTGGTGTTCAGTCACAGTCTTGGTGACTGAATTATGGAGAAATAGAAAATCTAAACATATCTATAACCATTAAGGATATTGAATCAGTAATCAAAAACCTCCCCATAAAGAAAACCTCCCAATAAAGTAAAACCCATGACCAGATGGCTTCACTAGAGAATTCTACCAAGCATTTAAAGAAGAATTGGTACCAGTTCTTCTCAAAATCTTCCAAACACTTGAAGAAGAAGGAATACTTCCAAAATAAATTTATTAGGCAACATTACCCTGATACGAATAGAAAAAATACAACAATAAAAAAGATAACTGATAAAAAAAATTGATGCAAAAATCCTCAACAAAATACTAGGAAACCAAATTGGATTATACACTTCAGCCATGTGGGATTTATCCCTGGAATGCAAGGATCATTCAATGCATGAAAATCAATAAATGTAATGTATCACATTAACAGAACATGGAATGAAAATCACATGATCATCTCAAAAGGTGCAGAAAATGCATTTTAGAAATTCAGCAACCTTTCGTGATATAACAATCAGCAAACTAGAAACAGAAGGAAATTACCTCAATATAATAAAGGTCATTTATGAAAAGCTCATAACATACTAAATGGTGAAAAACTGGAAGCTTTTTTTTTTTAAGATCAAGAACAAAGCAAAGATGCTCATTTTTGCCACTTCTTTTCAGTATAATACTGGAAGTTCTAACCAAAGCAGCTAGGCAATGAAAAGAAAGAAAATGCATCCCAAATGGAAAGAAAGAAGTAAAATTATCTCTGTTTCCAGATGACATGATCTTATGTAGAAAACTCTGAAAATTCCACTTATATACATACATGCACACACACACACACACACACACACACAGAGAAACACTAACTGTTAAAGCTAATACAATAAGCCAGTAAAATTGCAGGGTACAAAGTCAACAATAAAAAAATCAATTGCATTTTTATACACTAACAGTGAATGATTAACAATCTGAAAAAGAAATTAAGAAAATCCCATTTACAATAGCATCAGAAAGAATAAAATACTTAGGAATAAACTTAATGAAGAAAATGAAAGACTTGTGCAGTGAAAACCACAAATCATTGCTGAATAAAGTTAAAGACACAGTAAATGGAAAGATACCTGGATTCATGGATGGAAAGACACAATATTGTTAAAATATCCATACTACCCAAAGGAATCTACAAATTCAAGGCAATCCCTATCAAAATACCACTGACATTTTTTATGGAAATAGAAAGTACCACCCTAAAATTCATATAGAATTTCAGAGGTCCTGGGACAACCAAAATAATCTTGAAAAAGAAGAACAAAGCTGGAAGTCTTACATCTCTTGATTTCAAAACATATTACAAAGTTACAGTAATCAAAAAAGTCTGGTACTGGCATAAAGACAGACATATAAACTAATGTAACAGAATATAGAGCCCAGAAATACATGTTCGTGTATATGGTCAAATGATCTTTGAAGATGGTGCCAAGACCATTCAATGGGGAAAGGGTAGTCTCTTCAATAAACGTTGTTGGGAAAACAGCTATTCTCTTTGCAAAAGAACGAAGACAGACCCTTATCTTATACCATGCACAAAAATTACCTCAAAATGGATTAAAGATGTAATAGTTAAGTCTAATAGGTAAGACCTGAAACTATGAAACTCACAGAAGGAAATATGCAGAAAAACTTTATGACATTGAAATGGGAAACGATCTCTTGGATATGATACCAAAAAGCACAGACAACTTATACAAATGTAGACAAATGAGACTACCTCAAATTTAAATATTTTCTGCATCAAAGGAAACAATCAGCAGAGTAAAATGGCAACAACAGAATGGGAAAAAATAATTGCAAATCATATATCTGATAAGGGGTAATATCCAGAATATATAAAGAACCCCTACAACTCAGCAACAAAAAAAATCAAATATCCCAATTTAAAAATGGGGAAAGGATTTGAATAGACATAACTCAAAGAAGATATACAAATGGCCAACACACATATGAAAAGCTGCTCAATGTCACTAATCATCAGGGAAATACAAATTTAAATCACAATGAGATACCACCTAACACCATTAGGATGACTACTAAAAAAAAAAAAAAAAATAGAAAATAACAAGTATTGGTGATCATAGGGAGAAATTGGAACCCTTGTGCCCTGTTGGTAGGTTTGTGAAATGTTGCAGCTGCTACAGAAAATAGTATGGCGTTTCTTCAAAAAATTAAAAATAGAACTTTCATATGATCTGTCAATCTCACTTCTGGGTATATATCCAAAAGAATTGAAAATAGCATCTCAAAAAACTACTTACACACCTGTGTTCATCACAGCATTATCTACAATAGCCAAGATATGAAAGTAATCTTAATGTTCATTAACAGATGAGGGGATAGGCAAAATATGGTCTATTTATACAATGAAATATTATTGAGCCTTCAAAAAATAAGGAAATCCTGTCATATGCTACAACATGGATGAACCTTCAGGACATAATGCTAAGTGAAATAAACTAATCACCAAAAACTAATACTTCATGGTTCTACTTATATGAGATATCTAAAGTAATTGAACTCATAGAAAGTAGAATGGTGGTTGCCAGGGGCTGGGAGGAGAGGGAAATAGGGAATTAGCCAATGGATGTGAAGCTTCATTCACACAAAATGAGAAAGTTCTAGCAATCAGTTGTACAATAATATGCATATATTGTTAATTCTGTTAATTTTTTTAACATAATATAAATACTTAAAAATTGTTTAAGAGGGTTACAAAATGTATGTAGATTAAGCATCCGGAAAATGTATTAAAAAGTTAAGTTAATCATTGATCATAGAATTATCCTGGAATGGACATATATTGTCCTTCAGTGTCTCTTTTTTATGATGTGTATATGTTACCATTCTATGTGTAACAAGTGAATTACTGATTCTCATTATTAGATTCACCACCTACATACCAATGGCTTTCTATTTTAAGCCTGACTTCTCTTCCAAGCTCCAGATTCTCCTTGCTGTTGTGTACTGGAATCACCCTTTGATGTCCTGCTGGCATCTCACATTTCTTTCATCAGAAACCAGATTTAGGATCCTTTCCTCCAAATTATTCCTGTATTGTTCTTTTATACAATTACACTCCCACTTACTCTAATAACTAAATTTGAAATCTCCTCATGATATTACCATCTCCTTCTCAAAGCATAGTCAGTCAGTCATAGAACCCTCTGCTGCAGCTCTTCTAAATATCCTTTTTCCCATTCCTGTTGTAATAGTTCAGGCCTTCTGCATCATTCTCCTTTGGGATTGCAGTAGCATAATAATTGCTCTTCCTATCTTCAGTCTCTTGCTCCCTGACAGTCTTCCATCAGTCAAGTATTACATTTTAAAGTACATACTACTTTTCTACTGAAAATCTTGAATAGTTCTCCATTTTCCATAGTACTAAGCCTCCAAAATTTGTCCTGAACTGAATTGACCAGCCTTATACCTTATATTTCATACTCTTCACCTCCAACCTCCAGCTTCATTGGGCAATTTTGCATTCTCTAAAAGTACTTTCAGATCTTTGTAATTTTGTTCATATTTTCTCCAGTTTCATATGTTCTTCTCCCTTTTCTCATTGTTTAAAGATCCCGCCTGTAAAGCCTTATAGTTTGTCCCATCAGAATTAGCTGTTGCTTTTTCTTTGTTATCTTACATAGTGTTTTGTTTGTACTTTAAAACATAAGCATACACATAGTCTGTTATTTTTCCTTAAAACACAGCCTGATTTGTGTGTTCCTTGAAAGACTGTGTAAGATAGGAATCTCATCTTGTTTATTTCAACATACTCCCAGGCCAGGTGCAGTGGCTTGTGCCTGTAATCCCAGCACTTTGGGAGGCCAAGGAAGGAGGATCACTTGAGCCCAGGAGTTCAAGACCAGTCTGGGCAATATAGTGAGATCTCATCTCTATCAAAAATTAAAAAATTAGTTGGATGTGGTGGCACATGCTGTAGTCTCAGCTACTCAGGAGGCTGAGGTGGGAGGATTCCTTGAGCCCAGGAGGTGGAGGTTACAGTGAGCTGAGATCAAGCCACTGCATTCCAGCCTGGGCAACAGAGCAAGACCCTGTCTCAAAACAAAACAAAACCTCACTCACTGTGTTTAACAAAGTGCCCTATATTGACCAGAATAAAGTTTGAAGTTGTAAGTAGTGTTTGCTTATCTATACAACCGTTCTACTTTGTCAGTCTATATAATCTAGACTGTACTGTGTGCATAACATCTTTGGACCTTGATGTTAAGGCCTTTTTTTCTTCCTCAAAGAGGTGATAATCTAGTTAAGAAAATGGACATGTATATAAATAAGTATAATTACTGTGAGATATGTGGTTAATATAATATGCAATTAGAAGTCCTAAAAATTGAGTATTTTATAGTACCTCAGTGCAAAAATAGACATACGTGCATTGTTTCAGAAAGGAGAGACTATTGATGAAAGTGATTTTTGAAATTTTGAAATAATTTCAAACTTCAGAAATGTTACAAGAATAGTATAGAGAATTCCTGTATATCTTTCATCCAGACTCCCCCAAATGTTAACATTTTGTCACATTTCCTTTATCATTTCTCTCTATAAATTAATATACATATTATCCCAAACTACTTGTGAGTAAATTGCAGACATGATGCCTCTTTACCCCTAAATAATTTAATGTGTATTTCCTTCCAAAAAAATCTGGAGGGATGGCAAATAAAAAAGACGTTCTCTTACATAACCACAGTACAATTATGAAAATTAGGAAATGAACATTGCCACAATACTATTATGTAATCTTATTCAAATTACATTTTGTCAGTTTTTCTAATAATGTTCTTTATAACAAAGGAGACAACATTCTTCTGATCTGGGATTCAATCCAGAATCATGCGTTACATTTAGTTATCCTGTCTCTGTAGACTCCTTTAATATGGAACAAGTCTTCAAGTTTGTCTTTGTCTTTCATTACCTTTATATTTTTGAAGCATATAGCTCAGTTATTTTGTACAATGTCCCTCAAATTTATATTTTTCTCAGGTTTCCTAATGGTTTAATTCTTGTTATACATTTGGTCAGGAATATCTCAAATGTGATGTTTCTCAGTGCATCTTATCTGATGCACTGAGAAAGAAATGTATCTTTCTCAGTGCATCTTATCAGGGGGCTCATGATGTCAGTTTATCCTATTACTGGTGATATTAACTTTGATCACTTGGCTAAAAGGGTGTCTGCCAGATTTCTCCACTGTAGTTAATGAGTACAGTTAATAAATATCTTGTAGGGATATACTTTGAGACCAGACAAATATGTTTTGTTTTTCTTGAGGCTTTTACCTTCTAGTCTTAGCATTAACTGATTATTTTTCCCTAAACCAATTATTACTAGATGGTTGCCAAGTGGTGATTTTCTAATTCCAATATTTCTTCATGTAACAGCTGACCTTCTGTTATAAGGAAGAATTTATTCTCAGGCCAGCATATTTTCAAAATGAGAAAGGCATCATAGCTCTACTTTGGGCCTTATTGGTATTTGCCCAAAATACAAACACTTTCTTTTTTTTTATTTTTTTTATTATACTTTAAGTTCTGGGGTACATGTGTAGAAGGTGCACTTTTGTATACATGTGCCATGGTGGTTTGCTGCACCCATTAACCCATCACCTACATTAGGTATTTCTCCTAATGTTATCCCTCCCCTAACCCCCCACCCCCCAACAGGCCCTGGTGTGTGATGTTCCCCTTCCTGTGTCCATGTGTTCTCATTGTTCAACTCCCACTTAGGAGTGAGAACATGTACTGTTTGGTTTTCTGATATTGTGATAGTTTGCTGAGAATGATGGTCTCCATCTTCATCCATGTCTCTGCAAAGGACATGAACTCATCCATTTTTATGGCTGTATAGTATTCCATGGTGTATATGTGCCACATTTTCTTAATCCAGTGTAGCATTGATGGACATCTGGGTTGGTTCCAAGTCTTTGCTATTGTGAATAGTGCCACAATAAACATATGTGTGCATGTGTCTTTATCATAGAATGATTTATAATCCTTTGGATATATGCCCAGTAATGGGATTGCTGGGTCAAATGGTATTTCTAATTCTAGATCTTTGATGAATCGCCACACTGTCTTCCACAATGGTTGAACTAATTTACACTCCCACTAACAGTGTAAATGTGTTCCTATTTTTCCACAACCTCTCCAGCATCTGTTGTTTCCTGACATTTTAATGATCTCCAACCTAACTGGTATGAGATGGTATCTCATTGTTGTTTTGATTTGCATTTCTCTAATGACCAGTGGTGATGAGCATATTTTCATATGCCTGTTGGCTGCATAAATGCCTTCTTTTGAGAAGTGTCTGTTCATATACTTTGCCCATTTTTTGATGGGGTTCTTTTTTTCTTGTAAATTTGTTTGAGTTCTTTGTGGATTCTGGATATTAGCCCTTTGTCAGATGAGTAGATTGCAAAAATTTTCTCCCATTCTGTAGGTTGCCTGTTCACTCTTTTTAGTTTCTAAATTTTTTAGTTTCTTTTGCTGTGCAGAAGCTCTTTAGTTTAATTAGATCCCATTTGTCAATTTTGGCTTTTGTTGCCATTTCTTTTGGTGTTTTAGACATGAAGTCTTTACCCATGTCTATGTCCTGAATGGTATTGCCCAGGTTTTCTTCTAGGATTTTTATGGTCCTAGGTCTTATGTTTAAGTCTTTGATCCATCTTGAGTTGATTTTTGTATAAGGTGTAAGGAAGGTGTCCAGTTTCAGTTTTTTGCATAGGGCTAGCCAGTTTTCTCAACAGTATTTATTAAATAGAGAATATTTTCCCCATTACTTGTGTGTGTCAGGTTTGTCAAACATCACATGGTTGTAGATGTGTGGTGTTATTTCTCAGGCCTTCATTCTGTCCCATTGGTCTGTATATCTGTTTTGGTACCAGTATCATGCTGTTTTGGTTACTCTAGCCTTGTAATATAGTTTGAAGTCAGGTAGCGTGATGTCTCCAACTTTGTTCTTCTTGCCCAGGATTGTCTTTGGCTATGTGGGCTCTTTTTTGGTTCCATATGAAGTTTAAAGTAGTTTTTTCCAATTCTGTGAAGAAAGTCAATGGTAGCTTGATGGGGATAGCATTGAATCTATAAATTACTTTGGGCAGTATGGCCATTTTCATGATATTGGTTCTTCCTATCCATGAGCAAGGAATGTTTTTTCCATATGTTTGTGTCCTCTTTTATTTGCTTGAGCAGTTGTTTGTAGTTCTCCTTGAAGAGGTCTTTCACATCCCTTGTAAGTCGTATTCCTAGGTATTTTATTCTCTTTGTAGCAATTGTGAATGAGAGTTCACTCATGATTTGGCTCTCTGTTTGTCTGTTATTAGGGTATAGAATGCTTGTGATTTTTGCACATTGATTTTGTATCCTGAGACTTTGCTGAAGTTGCTTATCAGCTTAAGGAGATTTTGGGCTGAGACAGTGGAGTTTTCTAAATATACAATCATGTCATCTGAAACAGAGACAATTTGACTTCTTCTCTTCCTATTTGAATATGCTTTATCGCTTTCTCTTGCCTGATTGCCCCGGCCAGAACGTCCAATATTATGTTGAATAGGAGTGGTAAGAGAGGTCATCCTTGTCTTGTGCTGGTTTTCAAAGGGAATGCTTCCAGTTTTTGCCCATTCAATATGATATTGGCTGTGGGCTTGTCATAAATAGCTGTTATTATTTTGAGATGTGTTCCATCAATACCTAGTTTATGGAGAGTTTTTAGCAGGAAGGACTGTTGAATTTTGTCAAAGGCCTTTTCTGCATCTATTAAGATAATCATGTTTTTTGTCATTGGTTTGGTTTATGTGATGGATTACATTTATTGATTTGCGTATGTTGAACCAGCCTTGCATCCAGGTATGAAGCCGACTTGATCATGGTGGATAAGATTTTTGATGTGCTGCTGGATTCGGCTTGCCAGTATTATATTGAGAATTTTTGCATCGATGTTCATCAGGGATATTGGCTTGAAATTTTCCTTTGTTGTGTCTCTGCCAGGTTTTGGTATCAGGATGATGCTGGCCTCATAAAATGAGTTAGGGGGGATTCCCTCTTTTTCTGTTGTTTAGAATAGTTTCAGAAGGAATGGTACCAGCTACTTTTTGTGCCTCTGGTAGAATTCGGCTATTAATCCATCTGGTCCTGGACTTTTTTTGGTTGGTAGGCTATTAATTACTGCCTCAATTTCAGAACTTGTTAATGGTTTATTCAGGGATTCAACTTCTTCCTGGCTTAGACTTGGGAGGGTGTATGTGTCCAGGAATTTATCCATTTCTTCTAGATTTTCTAGTTTATTTGTGTGGAGGTGTTTATACTATTATCTGATGGTAGTTTGTGTTTCTGTGGAATTAGTGGTGATATCCCCCATATCATCCTAGCACTTTCAGAGTCTGAGGTGGGTGGATTACCTGAGGTCAGGAGTTTGAAACCAGCCTGGCCAACATGGTGAAACCCCGTCTCTACTAAAAATACAAAAATTAGCCAGGCATGGTGACACATACCCGTAATCCCAGCTACTTGGGAGGCTAAGACAGGAGAATTGCTTGAACCCAGGAGGTGGAGGTTGCAGCAAGCCAAGATCGCACCACTGCACTCCAGCCTGGGTGACAGAGACAAGACTGTGTCTCAAAAAAAAAACAAAAAATAAACAATAGTAATTTGCTCACTTAATATTTCCAGAAACAATGCCTTAGCCCGTGTTTGTTCGTTTTGTTTTGTTGGTATTTTTTCTTTTTCTTATTTCTTTCCAGGTGAAGTAGAATTCACCAATTTTTAGGAAGATGTATATTTTCCCCAGGACATGTTAGCTGGTGTTTTCTTCTGTTGTTGACTAGCACTTTTCTGAATCTCTCAAGGTATAGCAAGAGCCGGTTGATGTAAACTATACTTTATAACATCTTATTTTCCAGAACTCCATGAGTGCTGCTGCTGCTTTTGTTGTTGTTGTTGTTTTAAAAGCATACCCCAGCCACCGTTTATGGCATCAAAAGCATTATAAAATATGTGTAATTATTTCTTGAGTACCCCTTCCTCCTCCTCCTCCTCCTGTCTCCCTCTCTGTGTCTCTCTCTCTTTCTCTCTGTCTCTCTCTGTCTCTCTCGTCTCTGTCTCTCTGTTGGTGTGTCTCTGTCTGTCTCTGTCTCTCTCTCTCTGTCTCTCTTGCTCTCCCTCCCTCTCTTTCTTTTTAAAATAAGCTCAGGTAGATCTAATCCATTTCCAAGGCCTGAATTCTTAACTTTAGAAACCCCAGATTTCATCTCCATACAGAATCCTGTACAAAACTGATGAGTTGATTTCTGGATTTGGATGCCTAATAGATATTACCTATTAATAAAGACCCAACCCTAAAATCTGGGTTTGCTTCTCCCTTGACTCACCTGTGATCCAGACTTACCGTCTCAATAAATTGTACCACTGTTCACCTAGGATTCTGGGAGGATTTTCCCAATCTGTATTTCCCCGTGTCCTAAAGGACCCATGACCAAGCCCTGTCCGTTCTGTCTCAAATATGTATCTCCAAACACTTCTCTCAAGTTCCACAACTACCCACAGCCCCTTGTGGAACAACTGGCTCTTTGAAAAACATCCCAGAAGTTGTTTCAGCTTTTTGCTATGAGGCCTAAGCCTGAGGCCTAAGACCCTCTCTGTCTCTTTTTCTCTATCTCTGTCTCCCTCTCTGTCTCTCTCTCTGTGTCTCTCTCTCTTGTCTGTCTTTGTCTCTCTCTGTCTCTGTCTCTCTCTGTCTCTGTTTCTCTGTCTCTCTGTGTGTGTCTTTCTCTGTCTGTCTCTCTGTATTTGTCTCTGTGTGTGTGTCTCTCTCTGTCTCTCTGTCTCCCCCTCTGTCTCAGTGTCTGTCTGTCTCTCTCTCTGTCTGTGTCTCTGTCTCTCTCCATCTGTCCATCTCTCTCTGCCTCTGTCTCTCTCTCTCTCTGTCTCTCCCTCTCTTGGTCTCAGTGTCTCTCTCTGTCTCTGTCTCTCTCTCTCTGTCTGTCTCTCTCTCTCTGTCCATCTCTCTGTCTCTGTCTCTCTTTCTCTGTCACTCTCTCTCTCTCTGTGCATCTGTCTCTTTCTCTCTCTGTGTGTGTCTCTCTCTCTGTCTCTCTCCTTTCCTCTCTTTCTTTTTAAAATAAGTTCAGGTAGATCTAATTCATTTTCAAGGCCTGAATTCTTAACTTTAGAAACCCCAGATTTGATCTACATACAGAATCCTGTACAGAACTGGCAAGTTGGTTTCTGGACTTGGATACCTCATAGATATTACATATTAATAGAGACCCAACCCTAAAATCTGGGTTTGCTTCTCCCTTGACTCAGCTGTGACCCAGACATTCTGTCTCGATTTTTTTTTAAAGGAAGAATTTATTTAAATCATTTTTATATTTAGTATATATTCATAAATTCTTATTTTATTTTATTAAATAGATTAAAATATGTTACTGTTCTAATTTATTTTGATGATAAATTTGTATCAGATTTAGCCAAAGGGAGCTCTTCAATCTCGTTCCAAGATCCTTTTGACATGTTCCTATCATTATTTGAGCACTTTCTTACTGAAAACAGTTGTGAAGGAAGAGTTGTAATTTCCCAGGAAAATAAAAGGATGAGAGAAAAATTACTCTAGGCAGAAAGAGCATCATATGCTATGGCAGAAAACTATGAAATAGTACAGTGTATTCTGATATCTACAATATTATCAATTTTCTGAGTGATGGAATAATGAGAGATGAGACTGAAAAGAAAGCAAATAAGGGTTTTATATACTATTCTAAGGAACTGAAATTTTATCCTGTAAGTGATAATCAACTATTGATATAAATTATGAAGCTAACATTTTGTGACAGCAATGCCTATTTTATCATCTTTATGTACAGAAATCTCAGGAGAACTTCCATATTTTTTATTCAGTCCTAGTAAATAATAATTCTTTCAGCTATGCTTTTTTGGTTTTGTCAGAAATGCTGTGAGGCTCATTGTCTTGAATAAGCAAGTAGAAAAGTTGTAAAACTATTAGATTGAAGACAATATGAAAATTATTTTCAGATGTACAAAGTGCCCTGTAGTCCTGAGCCTACAAACTCTACCATTGCCAGTGTTTCCCTAGAGCTTTGGAACCACTTTCTCCTAATTGGAGAGAGTTATATGAAAGTCTAAATGCTTTGTATATCTGAACACACATTCTTTAAATTACCAAGGACCCTAACTATTTAAGCTGACCATATTACTATTACCTATCTTTGCTCTTTAAGTTTCCTAGGAAAGCTATTCCTTATCTTAGGCGGTTTGCTCTTCAGAAAGATCCAGGAAATAGAAATACAAGGAATTGAAGCTGCAAATACCATGTGGAATAGAGGCAGTAATATTAATAGGAACAGAACAAGTCTCCTGATATTTGCAGTATATCCAAAAAATGAATAATGATTTACACTTTATGTAGTTTAGGGAGCCTTTCTACTGCTTGTTTTGAAAAATGAAGTTTCTTGAGGTTCTGAATTTAATCAAGAAGGACCTGCATGAACATCAGAACATCTTGTTTCTGCTATGTTCTCTCCTATGATCAAAGGCATCTTTTCTTCATTTATTTTGTGTGTGTGTGTGTGTGTGTGTGTGTGTGTGTGTGTGTTTGTTTTTTGTTTTTTTTTTGAGACAGAGTCTCACTCTGTTGCCCAGGCTGGAGTGCAGTGGTGCAATCTCGGCTCACTGCAACCTCTGCCTCCCGGATTCAAGGAATTCTCGTGCCTCAGCCTTCCGAGTAGCTGGGACTACAGGCTCCTGACACCATGCATGACTAATTTTTTGTATTTTAACAGTATTGTATTTTAACAGTATTTCACCATGTTACCCAGAGTGGTCTCAAACTCCTGAGTTCAGGCAGTCCACCTGTGTCAGCCTCCCGAAGTGTTAGGATTACAGACATGAGCCATTGCACCCAACCCATTTCCTTTTCATTTTAAAAATGGATTTTCAGGGAAGGCAGGTCATGGTGGCTCACACCTGTAATCCTAACACTTTGGGAGGCCAGGGGTTTGAAACCAGTCTAAGCAACATAGGGAGACCCCATCTGTGCAAAACATCAGAAAATTAGCCAGGTATGGTGGTGTGCACCTGTGGTCCCAGCTACTCGATGGGGTGAGACAAGAGGATCATTTGAGCCAGCAGGTCAAAGTTGCAGTGAACCGTGATCACGCAACTGCACTCCAGCCTGAGCAACAAAGCCAGACCCTGTCTCAAAACCAAGATGAAACATTGTATATTAAGAACTGACTGGTTTAAGAGGATGCATTTTAACTGAGAAAAATAATTTCATTGGTATAAATAGCTCCATTTCAAGATGACCACACCACAAAAAAAGGTTACTGATAGATAACAAAGATCCATATTGTTACTCTGCTCAGTAGAAAGGAATCCATTTGTACTTTCTGTGACCCTTTGGAGGCTTTCTACATCATAGATAGTGTCATTAGTATTTAACCATGTCTTTGATGATGACAATCCTGAGTGAACCCCTATTCATTTTGCACTGAGTTCTTACATAGTCTTTTCAGTGATTATAACTGCACCATGGAGGATAGGAAATCTCACTAACATTTTTATTACTTCCTCTGCAAAAATTCTGAACTAAAATATAGTCAACCTCATCTCTGGACTAAACTGGAAAATATAAGAGACAAGTTAAGTTGTACTTATGGAACTGTAGGCTCATTAGAGAAACCTGTAGCATCAATTTGTGCCCACTTTAGAATAGCTTTAATCCTACACATCTACTTAAGAAAAGTAAACCCATTGCAGGGGAATGCTGTCAGTTTAGATGTTATAATAATTCAGTCTGTCACTCTTAGCTCCTTAGCTCAGTTCAGACAGCTATAGTGGGGAAGATGTCTAGACTCCCTCCCCTACCTCTGCCCCAACTCTCAAATAAAAATCCTATATCCTGGGCCGGGCGCGGTGGCTCACGCCTGTAATCCCAGCACTTTGGGAGGCCGAGGCGGGCGGATCACGAGGTCAGGAGATCGAGACCATCCTGGCTAACACGGTGAAACCCCGTCTCTACTAAAAATACAAAAAATTAGCCGGGCGTGGTAGCGGGCGCCTGTAGTCCCAGCTACTCGGGAGGCTGAGGCAGGAGAATGGCGTGAACCCGGGAGGCGGAGCTTGCAGTGAGCCGAGATCGTGCCACTGCACTCCAGCCTGGGCGACAGAGCGAGACTCCGTCTCAAAAAAAAAAAAAAAAAAAAAAAAAAAAAATCCTATATCCTAAAGAACCTTGTAGTTTATTTTTACCAAACAAGCTAGTCTACCTGCAAATTAACAGTAACAGTGATATCACCAGGTAATTTTACTATTGTAAATTAAAGTGAGTATTCCCTTGAATGCTATGATCTTCTCAGTGGGACATGTATTTTCACATGTTTTGTAATACATATGAGTTTAATAAAGCTAATGCCCTCGCAGATTCTCTTTGTGACCATTAGTAATCATTTGTAAGGTAGCTATCAGAATATATCTGTGGCCATGAAATAGTTTTGCTTCATAGGAAACTATTTTTTCTATCCAAAAATAAAACTTATTTTTCATTATAACCTTACCTTTTTTAAAATGTTTCATTCCTTCCTTTCCTGTTTCTGCCTAAAGGGGTTTTATGGGCTACCGGCTGCTAGGTGATAACTCACTGGGGCCTTCAAGAGGAAAAAGTGCATACTTTTTTCTCAATTTTTTTTCTCTTCTAACAAACTTCTGTTCTACAGTCACAATCAACAAGAGAAACAATCAACATTTTTTGGTCCTTCTTCCTGCTGATTAAGTTTGTTGTTGTTGTTGTTGTTGTTGTTGTTGTTTTTTTGAGAGAGAGTCTCACCGTGTCGCCCAGGCTGGAGTGCAGTGGCACCATCTCGGCTCACTGCAAGCTCCGCCTCCCAGGTTCACGCCTTTCTCCTGCCTCAGCCTCCGGAGTAGCTGGGACTACAGGCGCCCACCACCACACCCGGCTAATTTTTTTGTATTTTTAGTAGAGACGGGGTTTCACCGTGTTAGCCAGGATGTTTTCTAATGGCCCAAGACAGTAAGAAGTGCTTTGGGTTTGTAATTTACAAAATAAGAGAAGTCTGTGACAACTTTTTTTTTTTTTTTTTTGAGACAGAGTCTCGCTCTGTTGCCAGGCTGGAGTGCAGGGGCGTGATCTCAGCTCACTGCAACCTCCGCCTCCTGGGTTCAAGCAATTCTTCTGCCTCAGCCTCCCGAGTAGCTGGGACTACAGGCGTGCGCCACCACGACCAGCTAATTTTTGTATTTTTAGTAGAGACGGGGTTTCACCATGTTGGCCAGGATGGTCTTGATCATTTGACCTCGTGATCCGCCCACCTCAGCCTCCCAAAGTGCTGGGATTACAGGCGTGAGCCACCGCACCCGGCTGAAGTAGGTTTTTTTATTGGCGAAGTAGCTAATTACTGTATAATTTGGGGTGAGTCTTGAGTGGGAAGAAGCCTTGTGGCACATAAAAAGGTGCTTAATTGATATTGAAAACACACGCACGCACGCACACACATGCATGCACACACAACCCTACCTGCTGATGTGCCAGAGAATTACAATACTCCTCCTTTGAGACACTGCTTTTAGTTAATTTGTTATATATCCAAAGGTCCTTGTGTTAACATGCAAATAGTTTAACCAAGGACCGGTATCAATCCAATAGCACCACAGTATGTTAATTTCTTCAATTAAGTTATTCCACAATGTATGCATATCTCAAAACATCATGGTATACACCATGCATATATAAAATTTTTGCCAATTAAAAATAAATTTTAAATAAAATGTTTATACTATAGGTCTATAAAAAAGTACAAATTATTTTTCCGGTGAGGTAATCACTTTATGACAAAGACTTTATAAATATTCAGTGGCTTAGAGAAGTAAAACGACAGCAGAAAGCACTGCTTTACTTTTTGCTTCCCAATTTTGGACTTTGTTTGAAAGATTTGCCATTCATTAAATACCCCAAGTATTTACTGAGTATCTACTATAAGTGTAAGGAAGGCACTATTCTAAAAGTGACAGAGAATACAAAGATTAATAAGACATAGGCTCTGTCTTCAATGAGTTTACCATCTACTAGCAGAGGTAAGGCAAATATTTAAATATCTATAGCATAAGATGGAGAGTGATAGATACCAGAAGACAAATATAAACAAGGTATAACATTACTTTAGTGATGGAAGAGATTATTCCTGCCAGTAGATAACCATACTGCAATTTCCAAGCAACAAGAAAAAAAAGAAAACAAGGAGGGGCCAAGATGACCAACTAAAAACAGCTACGGTTGGAGGCTCCCACGTAGAAGAATGAAAACAGCGAGTAAATCCTATGCCAGCAACTGAGGTATCCAGGTTCTCTCACTAGGACTGACCAGGCAGTTGGTGCAACCCATGGTAAGTGAGGAAAAGTAGAGTGGAGTGACAGCCAACCCAGGATCCACACAGGGGAAGGGGAACTCCCACTCCCAGCCAAGGGAGGTAGTGAGTGATTGTGCTACCCTGCCTGGGGAACCGTGCTTTTTCCATGGATCTGTGCAACCCACAGATCAGGAGATTCCCCTCATAAGTCCACACCACCCAGGCCTTGGTTCCCAAGCACAGAACTGTGCAGATTCTTGGCAGCCGCTCAGGTGGAGACTGCCTAAGACAACCAAGTTCCTAGGGGAAGGGGCGGCTGCCATCACTGCAGCTTCCTGCTGCCAAAGATGACTGAGCTCCCAGTGGGAGGAGTGGCTGCCATCACTGCAACTGCCTGCTGCCAAGACAACTGAGCTCCTGCGGGGAGAGACGGCTGCCATCACTGCAGCTCCAGTCTGCCAGTTTAGAGAGGAAAATAAATAACCTGATGGAGCTGAAAAACACAACACAAGAACTTCATAATACAACCACAAGTATCAATAGCTGGATAGACCAAGGGAAGGAAGGAATTTCGGAGCTTGAAGACTATCTTGCTGAAATAAGACAGGCAGACAAGATTAGAGAAAAAAGAATGAAAAGGAATGAACAAAACTTCTGAGAACTATGGGATTATGTAAAAAGACCAAACCTACAACTGATTGGGGTACCTGAAAGAGATGGGAGAATGGAACCAAGTTGGAAAACGTACATCAGGATATCATCCAGAACTTCCCCAACCTAGCAAGATAGGCCAACATTCAAATTCAGGAAATCCAGAGAACCACAGTAAGATACTCCATGAGAAGAAAGGTCATCCCCAAGACACATAATCATCAGATTCTCCAAAGTAAAAATGAAGGGAAAGTATTAAGGGAAGCCAGAGAAAAAGGCCAGGTTACCTATAAAGGGAAGCCCATCAGACTAACAGTGGACCTCTCAGCAGAAACCCTACAAGCCAGAAGAGATTGGGGGCCAATATTCAGTATCCTTAAAAGAAAGAATTTCCAACCCAGAATTTCATAACCAGCCAAACTAAACTTCGTAAAGTGAAGGAAAAATAAAATCCTTTTCAGAAAAGCAAATACTGAGGGAATTTGTCACCACCAGGCCTGCCTTGCAGGAGCTCCTGAGAGAAGCACTAAATATGGAAAGAAAAAACCAATACCTGCCACTACAAACACACACTAAAGTACACAGACCAATGACGCTTCGAAGCAACTACATCAACAAGTCTGCAAAATAACCAGCTAGCCTCATGATGACAGGATCAAATTCACACATATATTAACCTTAAATGTAAATGAGCTAAATGCCTCCAGTTGAAAGACACAGAATGGCAAGCTGGATAAAGAGTCAAGACCCATCAATGTGCTGTATTAAAGAGACCCATCTCATGTGCAAAGACACACATAGGCTCAAAATAAAGAGATGGAGGAAATTTTACCAAGCAAATAGCAGAGAAAACCAGGGGTTGCAATCCTAGTGTTAAAGTCTTACAAAACAGACATTAAACCAAAAAAAAAAAAAGATCAAAAAGGACAAGGGCATTACATAACGGTAAAGGGCTCAATTCAACAAGAAGTGCTAACTATCCTAAATATACAGGAGGACCTAGATTCATAAAACAAGTTCTTAGAGACCTACAAAGAGACTTAGACTCCCACACAATAATAGTGGGAGGCTTTAATACTGCACTGTCAATATTAGATCACTGAGACAGAAAATTAACAAAGATATTCAGGACCCAAACTCAACTCTGGATCAAGTGGACCTGACAGATATCTACAGAACTCTCCACCCAAAAACAACAGAATATATATTCTTCTTTGTGCTATATGGCACTTACTCCTAAAAAGATTGCATAATTGGAAGTAAAATACTCCTAACAAATGCCAAACAACTGAAATCAGAAGAAACAATCTCTCAGACCACAGTGCAATAAAATTTGAACTCAAGGTTAAGAAACTCACTCAAAACCACACAACTACATGGAAATTAAGCAACCTGCCCCTGAATGACTCCTGGATAAATAACGAAATCAAGGCAGAAATCAAGAAGTTCTTTGAAACCAATGAGAATAAAGAGACATCGTGCCAGAACCTCTGGGACGCAGCCAAAGCAGCGTTAAGAGGGCAAGTTATAGCACTAAATGCCCACATCAGAAAGTTAAAAGATCTCAAATTGACGTCCTAATATCAAAATTAAAAGAACTAGAGAACCAAGAGCAAAAAAGAAAAAAAAAAAGGCCAAAGCTAGCAGAAGACAAGAAATAACCAAGATCAGAGCAGAACTGAAGGAGATAGAGACACGAAAAACCTTAAAAAAATCAATGAATCTAGGAGCTGGTTTTTTTTTTTTTTGGAAAAAATATTAATAAAATAGACTACTAGCTAGACTAATAAAGAAGGAAAGAGAGAAGAATCAAATAGACACAATAAAAAATGATAAAGGGGATATCACCACTGACCCCACAGAAATATGAACAACCATCAGAGAATACTATAAACACCTCTATGCAAATAAACTAGAAAATCTAGAAGAAATGGATAAATTCCTGGACACACACACCCTCGCAAGACAGAACCAGGAAGAAGTTGAATCTCTGAATAGACAATAACAAGTTCTGAAATTGAGGCAGTAGTTAATAGCCTACCAACCAAAAAAAGCCCAGGACCAGATGGATTCACAGCCGAATTCTACGAGAGGTACAAAGAGGAGCTGGTACCATTTCTTCTGAAACTATTCTAAACAACTGAAAAGGAGGGACTCCTCTCTGACTCATTTTATGAGGCCAGCATCATCCTGGTATCAAAACCTGGCAGAGATACAACAAAAAAAGAAAACTTCAGGCCAATATCCCTGATGATCATTGATGCAAAAATTCTCAATAAAATACTGACAAACCGAATCCAGCAGCACATCAAAAAGCTTATCCACATGATCAAGACAGCTTCATCCCCAAGATACAAGGCTGGTTCAACATATGCAAATCAATAAACGAGATTTATCACATAAACAGAACTAAACACAAAAACCGCATGATTATCTCAATAGACACAGAAAAGGCCTTTGATAAAATTCAACTTCCCTTCATGTTAAAAACTTTCAATAAACTAGGTATTGTTGGAACATACCTCAAAATATAAGAGCAATTTATGACAAACCCACAGCCAATATCATACTGAATGGGAAAAAGCTCAAAGCATTCCCCTTGAAAATCAGCACAAGACAAGGATGCCTTCTCTCACCACTCCTATTCAACACAGAATTGGAAATTCTGGCCAGGGCAATCAGGCAAGAGAAAGAAATAAAGTGTATTCAGATAGGAAGAGAGGAAGTCAAGCCATCTGTTTGCAGATGACATACTCCTATATCTGAAAACCCCATCATCTCAGCCCCAAAGCTTCTTAAGCTGATAAGCACCTTCAGCAAAGTACAAAATCAATGTGCAAAAATCACAAGCATTCCTATACACCAGCAGTAGACAAGCAGAAAGCCAAATCATTAATGAATTCCCTTTCACAGTTGCTAAAAAGAGAAAAAATACCTAGGAATACAGCTAACAAGGGAAGTGAAGGACCTCTTCAAGGAGAACTACAAACTGCTGCTCAAGGAAATCAGAGAGCACACAAACAAATGGAAAAACATTCCACGCTCATGGATGGGAAGAATCAATATCATGAAAATGGCCATACTGCCCAGAGTAATTTATAGATTCAATGCTATTCCCATTAAACTACCCTTGACATTTTTCACAGAATTAGAAAAAACTACTTTAAAGTTCATATGGAACCAAAAAAGCCTATATAATGAAGACAATCCTAAGCAAAAAGAACAAAGCTGAAGGCATCACATATCTGACTTCAAACTCAACTACAAGGCTATAGTAACCAAAATAGATGGTAGTAGTACAAAAACAGACACATAGACCAGTGGAACAGAATATAGAACTCAAAACTAAGACTGCACATCTACAGCCATGTGATCTTCAACAAACCTGACAAAAGCAATGGGGAAAGGATTTGCTATTTAATAAATGGTGCTGGGAGAACTGGCTAGCCATATGCAGAAAATTGAAACCGGACCCTTTCCTTATACCTTATACAAAAGTTAAGTCAAGATGGATTAAAGATTTAAATGTAAAACCCAAAACTGTAAAAATCCTAGAAGAAAATCTAGGCAATACCATTCAGGACAAAGATACAGACAAAGATTTCGTGACAAAAACGTCAAAAGCAATTGCAACAAAAGCAAAAATTGACAAATGGGATCTAATTAAAGAGCTTCTGCACAGCAAAAGAAACTGTCATCAGAGTGAAGAGACAAACTACAGAATGGGAGAAAATTATTGCAATCTATCCCTCAGACAAAGGTCTAATATCCAGAATCTACAAGAAAAAAATAACCCCATTTAAAAGTGGGCAAAGGATATGTACAGACACTTCTCAAAAGAAGATATACATGCAGCCAACAAACATGGAAAAAAGCTCAACATCACTGATCATTAGAGAAATGCAAATCAAAAACACAATGAGATACCATCTCAGGCCAGTCAGAATGGCAATTATTAAAAAGTCAAGAAACAACAGATGCTGGCAAGGCTGTGGAGAAATGGGAACTCTTTTACACTGTTGGTAGTTCAACCATTGTGGAAGACAGTGTGGTGATTCCTCAAAGACCTAGAACTAGATATACCATTTGATCCAGCAATCCCATTACTGGGTATATACCCAAAGG
Organism: Pan paniscus; assembly: GCF_029289425.2. Taxonomy (NCBI): domain Eukaryota; kingdom Metazoa; phylum Chordata; class Mammalia; order Primates; family Hominidae; genus Pan; species Pan paniscus. The sequence continues at coordinate 68,158,960 of NC_073264.2, forward strand.
AATATAAATCATTCCTTTGTAAAGATACATGCATGCGTATGCTCATTGCAGCATTTATTCACAATAGCAAAGACGTGGAATCAACCCAAATGCCTATCAATGATAGACTGGATAAAGAAAATGTGGTACCTATGTGTCCAGAATTGGTGAGTTCTTGGTCTCGCTGACTTCCAGAATGAAGCCGCGGACCCTCGCGGCAAGTGTTACAGTTCTTAAAGATGGTGTGTCCAGAGTTTGTTCCTTCAGATGTTCAGATGTGTCCAGAATTTCTTCCTTCTGGTGGGTTCGTGATCTCACTGACTTCAGGAGTGAAGCTGCAGACCTTCACAGTGAGTGTCACAGCTCTTAAAGGTGGCACGGCTGGAGTTGTTCGTTCCTTCCAGTGGGTTCGTGGTCTTGCTGGCTTCAGGAGTGAAGCTGCAGACCTTCACCGTGAGTGTTACAGCTCTTAAAGGCAGCACGGACCCAAAGAGTGAGCAGCAGCAAGATTTATTGTGAAGAGTGAAAGAACAAAGCTTCCACAGCATGGAGGGGGACCCCAGCAGGTTGCTGCTGCTGGCTTGGGCAGCCTGCTTTTATTCCCTTATGTGACCTCACCCACATCCTCCCAATTGGCCCATTTTACAGAGAGCTGATTGGTCCGTTTTCACAGGTTGCTGATTGGTGCGTTTACAAACCTTGAGCTAGACACAGAGTGCTGATTGGTGCATTTACAATCCTTTAGCTAGACACAAAAGTTCTCCAAGTCCCCACTAGATTAGCTAGACACAGAGCACTGATTGGTGCATTTACAAACCTTGAGCAAGACGCAGAGCACTGATTGGTGCATTTATAAACCTTGAGCTAGACACAGAGTGCTGATTGGTGTGTTTATAATCCTTTAGCTAGACACAGAGTGCTGATTGGTGGATGTACAATCCGCTAGCTAGACATAAAAGTTCTCTAAGTCCCCACCAGATTAGCTAGACACAGAGTGCTGATTGGTGCATATACAATCCTCTAGCTAGACATAAAAGTTCTCCAAGTCCCCACCAGACTCAGGAGCCCAGCTGGCTTCACCTAGTGGATCACGCACCAGGGCCGTGGGTGGAGCTGCCCACCAGACCCACGCCACGTGCCCACACTCCTCAGCCCTTGGGCAGTCCATGGGACTGGGCGCTGTGGACCAGGGGGTGGCACCTGTCATGGCAGGAGCCCACAGTGGGGGTGGGGGGGGTCACTCAGGCATGGCGGGCTGCAGGTCCTGAGCCCTGCCCCGCAAGGAGGCGGCTGAGGCCCAGCGAGAATTCGAGCGGGCGCTCGTGGGTTGGCAATGCTGGGGGACCCAGCACACCCTCCGCAGCTGCTGGCCTGGGGGCTAAGCCCCTCACTGCAGGGCCCGCCGTGCCCACGCCCACCCAGAACTCGTGCTGGCCCGCGAGTGCCACCCACAGCCCCAGTTCCCACCCACACCTCTCCCTCCACACCTCCCTGCAAGCAGAGGGAGCCGGCTCTGGCCTCGGCCAGCCCAGAGAGGGGCTCCCACAGTGCAGCGGCAGGCTGAAGGGCTTAAGTGCAGCCAGAGTGGACGCGAGGCCAAGGAGGTGCCAAGAGCGAATGGGGGCTGCTAGCATGTTGTCACCTCTCACCTATACACCATGGAATGCTATGCAGCCGTAAAAAGGAATGAGATCATGTCCTTTGCAGGGACAGGGAGGGAGCTGGAAGCCATTATCCTCAGTAAACTAACACAGGAACAGAAAACCAAACACTGCATGTTCTCACTTAAAGTGGGAGTTGAACAACAAGAACACATGGGCACATGGGGGGGGCAACAGCACACACTGGGTCCTGTCAGAGGGTTGCAGGGAAGGAGAGCATCAGAAAGAATAGCTGGGCCTAATACCTAGGTAGTGGATTGATCCGTGCAGCAAACCACCATGGCACAAGTTTACCTATGTAACAAACCTGCACATCCTGCACATGTATCCTGGAACAGTAAATAAAATAAGTAAAATAAAAAAATAAAACTTAACAGAACCATCAGGTGGTTTACTACCCTCTTTTTCTTTCTTCCTTCTTTTCTTGCTTCCTTCCTTCCTTCCTCTTTCTCTTTCTTGTTCTCTTTCTCTTTCTTTGATTTTCTTACCTTTCTGCTGGACTGTTATATTCTTCATGGTAGGGTATATTTTACTGTCAGTATCCCGAGTCCCTAACTGTTCCTGGTTCATAAAATGCAGTCAGTAAATATTTGTTGAATGGGTATGTGTATCACTGATCATCAAACTTGCTGTTTAATAAGAAAATGCCTATTACAAAGCATATTCAACAGATAAAACCTATGTAACTAAAAAGTAGAATTTTCTTCTCAGAAACTAAACATATTTTTAAAAGAAACTTTTGTAAGATTATATCCAGTTTGCACCATAAAGTGCAGCCTATCACAAAAAAAAACTATCTGATCTGAGACCTATAAAGCTGAATAAGAAGCAGAAGCAGCAATATCATTCTGCCTAGTTACACTGGTTGTGAATGATTTTTTTATATTTGAATGAGTAGGTCAAGACCTCAATGAAAATGAGTTATAAATAAGTTTATATTTCAATCCTTTTTTAAGTGTTCACCCACAATTTGAATAGAAAATTCTGTGTAGCACTAAATAATCTCTAAGGTTTTTCAAACTTTGGAAATTTTGCGATTTTGATTGACCATGAGAAGAAATCACATATTAATAGTATAAGCAACTTTGTATATATTTTTCTTAGGTGCCTATGACAATGTCATTAGTCTTAGAATGAAAACCCTTTGGGGTAGTGCCTTTAAGTCAGTTCATTGAACATGTCTGGAGCAGCCACTGGGTTTTGACACATGATGTAACATTGCTAACTTAATTTAATGTTCCACCAGAGCAGGCTATATTTTGGAGGCAGGAGAAACAGTTTCTTACCTGCTAATCTTCATCTGGGGACATTTGAAATTGGGAGTTGTATATTATAAGTCATTGCCACTTTTTAATCAGTGTTACAGCATCATATTCTTAGTTAATTATCTTACTGTTTAGGTCACAGTGCTGTCGATATCACCAAGGTGGCTAGAAGACATCGTATGTCTCCTTTTCCTCTGACATCTATGGACAAAGCCTTTATCACAGTCCTGGAGATGACTCCGGTGCTTGGGACAGAAATCATCAATTACCGAGGTACTATTATATTTGACCATTGCCCTTTCTTTTCTTCATTTTTTTCCAAATAAGATTCATGTAACATTAATGCACAGTTTTCCTGAAAAAGAAAGATTATTAACCATTATTACAGTTATCATCATTCTTTTTTTTTCTTATTTCTACTCAATAAGAAAAAGGCTAAGGGTTCAGCCTTAACAGTATACAGAGTAAAATCCATGAAACTGCCTTTTCATTAAAAAAAAAAAAAAAAAAGGAAGAAAATCAGCTGTGTTTCTGCTGTCCATGAAAATACCAATACTGCAAACTAAAGAAAGGGCTCTCAGCACTGAGTGAGGATAGTAGTTAACTCTGAGTCTGTATGATGTCCTTTCTGTCAGAAATGGGAGACAACTAATATGTCTTGTAATCATCTTTTTCTGTTTGGAAAACCTGTATTTAAATGTAAAAATGTAAAAAAAATATTAATTTATCCATGGATACTAAGACAACGGAAAGGTAGCATTCCCCAGTATTTTGTTTTTAATTAACAACTTCCATTTCTAAAAATTCAGCATAGGAGTTGTATTTAGGCATCCAGTTCCAGAAGACCAGGCTCCTGAGGAGAACTTCCAGCCAATAAAGCTTGTGGTTTCTCCCCAACACCAAAAAGAGAAGTTGTATTTAGTGCAATTTGAATAAAATATAGTTTCTTAATTTGTTATGCAGAAAGAAACAACACAACAGAATTAATTTTATAAATAAAAAACTTTATAGAATCATAAAATATTCAAACTACAATGAACAGTAGAGAGCACAAACACCCTAATTTTTTTGTCAAGGAAACTCAAACTCAGAATAGCAGAAAAGGAATAGGATTAAGGTCTCAAGATTTACATTCTTCCTTTTACTACATAATTGTGCTCTTCTTCAACCATTAAATTATAAAAAATAATGGCAGCTAACTTACTGGTGCCAGATTTTAGCTCTTTTGTCTGTGTCCCCACTTAGACAAGGATTGTTATTATACAGTTTGCCCTTATCCTACGTCTTTGGTTCACATTCTTTTAGATATGCATATCATTAGGCTTAAACCGTTTGTTTTTCTTTTACTCCTCAATAAAGGAAAGATTAGAAAACTCACTAGAGTAGGGGATTAGTCAGGAATTAACTATGTGATTTCAGAACAATTTTAATGGAATAGTTTTGTTTATTATTAAAGGTAGAATGTTGAGATATTTATTGGTATCAGTAGAAACCAAGACATTTTCAGAAAATATGAATGTAAACTTAAGTTATAAAAAAATTAATAATACTTTACCTGTTATAAAAATAAATAAACCATCCCTGGTTTTTTTTTTTTTATAATTTCAGAGGAGTTTCCCTTAACATCAGTCCTTAGAAAAATCTCACCATGTATTCCAGGTCACATTTAAAGAGACATTCTAATTAAAAAAAAAAAAAAAAAAAAAAAGAGTTGGAAATTGCCATTTCATTTTTCCTCCAGAGAAAAATGCTGTCATATGTATTCTCTTTTCCCTTCATGTGCTTGTTTCCCATTCATTTATTCATCAAATCAGTTGTCACTTGTACTTGAGCAGACTCTTCATAGATGGATAACTTTTTGTCAAGTGTTTCCACCTATGATGATGAAAAATAATAATGAGGTTCGCATTAAACCTTTGAATTGGATCAAACTCAATTTTTTGTGCAAATGGGTATTGTAATTAGACCCCCTAGGCACTTTGATTAGGTGTTTAGAAACCATCATACGTAGAAACATAATTTACTTTGTTCAACAAATATTTAATAAACATCAAGTAAATGTCAGATACTATGTTAAGTCCTGTATTTGCAAAGATGAATAAAAATAAAACTCCTGCCCCATGGATTTCATAGGCTAGTGTAGAAGAGATGGGTAAATTAATGTGGTACTTGTCTCCTTTAATTGGCTCCTTTACAGGCTTGCCTTCCTTTGTCAATTCCTTGAAAAGCTTTCTTTACAGTTTTTTTTCTTTGGCTCTTTTCACATCTTGTCCATTGACTTCAGATGGCCTCATGCAGGCTAGTAGTTTCAGATACCATTTATAAAGTGAATTGTAAGTCTATACCATTGCCCAGAGCTTGTCCAAGCTCCAAACTCATATTCTAAATGTATTATGTATCTGCTGCCAGTAAATATAACATGACAAATACTAAACTTATTTTGTCAACAATACTTGTTTTTCTACATCCTCTTAAAACTGTCCCTTGTTCTGCATTCCCTCTGTTACTGTTTTAGTTTAGGTGTTTTTTTTCTTTTTTTTATTTTTCTGAGATGGAGTTTTGCTCTTGTTGCCCAGTCTGGAGTGCAATGGCACAATCTCGGTTCACGGCAACCTCCACTTCCCAGGTTCAAGTGATTCTCCTGCCTCAGCCTCCTGAGTACCTGGGATTACAGGCATGCACCACTATGCCCAGCTAATTTTGTATTTTTAGTAGAGATGGGGTTTCTCCATGTTGGTCAGGCTGGTCTCGAACTCCCAGTCTCAGGTGATCCACCCACCTCGACCTCTCAAAGTGCTCACAGGAGTGAGCCAATGCGCCTGGCCCAGTTTAGGTCTTTATTATTAACTTCCTGGACAACTGTTATAGGCTCCCCTCCCCCCAGTTAACATCTTCCCAATCCGTTCTCCAATTTGATGCCAAAGTAATCTGTTCAAATTTGCTAATTTGTTATTAACACTCCCTACACGCAACTCTTCAGCAGTTTTTTCATAACCTCAAGATAAAATTCAAACTCCTTAACATGTCATGAAAGGCCCTTTATAATCTGATTTCTTCTAATATTTTTGTTTCTTCTCTTACCTCCTTATCATCAGACCTTGCTTCTCCCTAAACCTGACATGATGATTCTTACTTCTTATTCTCTCTTACCTCTAAGGCTTTATTTATATATCCTTTTTTTTTTAAGAGACTAGGTCTCACTATGTTTCCCAGGCTGGCCCTGAACTCTTGGCCTCAAGCGATCCTCTCGCCTTAGCCTCCCAAAGTACTAGTATTATAGGCATAAGCCACCATGCCTGGCCCCTTTGCTTATATAGTTTTTGCTTGGAAAAACTTTATCTTACTTCTCTACATATTAACTACTGCCTAACTACCACATATTCTTTAAGATCAAGCTTAAGATGCTTCTCCTTTATGAAGAAGTCTTTCCTGATGTCTGCTTCCCCCTTTCCCTAGCTGAGTTAAACACTCTTCATTCGTGTTCCCATAGCACCTTCTTCATATGTTTTGTAAGACAACTGACTGAAATATTTGTTCACTATTAATTTTAAATGCCCTAATAAATAACATGGACATAAAAAAAAGCAGAGTGCTGTAAGTGTGAATCACTGTAAATTGAATTGTCATAAGTAAAATAAAGCCTAGAAAAAAAGGTAGAAGTTCATTCTCACTACACTTTAGAATATTTTCTTTACCAAGTGTATTTGCGTTTTAATGAGCAAACCTTTATAGTTTGTTTTGATTTCAGCTAGATGTACCTCTAAACTATTTAATATCATTCATTAATCACTGAGTAGGAAAAAGTATTTGGGGGAACCAAAAGGCCTTCACATTCTATGAAATTACAAATACTTTGCCTCTGCAAACACTCTAACACCTGCAATCACAGAAGCCCTTAGAGGAAAGCCAGTGTTTTGTAAGGAAAATCTAGGACCAACTGAATCTATTCATGCATTTGAAGCTGTGACATCTCTAAAATGATTTTTATATGTCTAAGAAGGTTCAATAATAATCCCAGAAAACTAAGGACTTAACATGTAGAGAAAATGCTGAAAGTGATTGTTGTGAAGGTCATAGACCCAGGGAACTCTATGAAGGAATTTCAGAGTGTATAGTACATGAAACACTTTAGATATAATAGTAAGAGTAAGAGGGTAACTTGAAATCAAATGAGCATTTTTTCATGTGTCTGTTGGCTGCATAAATGTCTTCTTTTGAGAAGTGTCTGTTCATATCCTTTGCCCACTTTTTGATGGGTTGTTTGGTTTTTTTCTTGTAAATTTGTTTAAGTTCTTTTAGTAGATTCTGGATATTAGCCCTTTGTCAGATGGACAGATTGCAAAAATTTTCTCCCATTCTGTAGGTTGCCTATTCACTCTGATGGTAGTTTCTTTTACCGTGCAGAAAGCTCTTTAGTTTAATTAGATCCCATTCATCAATTTTGCTTTTGTTGCCATTGCTTTTTGTGCTTTAGTCATGAAGTCCTTGCCCATGCCTATGTCCTGAATGGTATTGCCTAGGTTTTCTTCTAGGATTTTTATGGTTTTAGGTCTAACATTTAAGTCTTTAATCCATCTTGAATTAATTTTTGTATAAGGTATAAGGAAGATCCAGTTTCAGCTTTCCAGTTTCAGCTTTCTACATATGCCTAGCCAGTTTTCCCAGCACCATTTATTAAATAGGGAATCCTTTCCCATTTCTTGCTTTTGTCAGGATTGTCAAAGATCAGATGGTTGTAGATGGGTGGTGTTATTTCTGAGGCCTCTGTTCTGTTCCATTGGTCTATATATCTGTTTTGGTACTAGTACCATGCTGTTTTGGTTACTGTAGCCTTGTAGTGTAGTTTGAAGTCTGGTATTGTGATGCTTCCAGCTTTGTTATTTTTGCTTAGGATTGTCTTGGCAATGAGAGCTCTTTTTTGGTTCCATGTGAGCTTTAAAGTAGCCTTTTCCAATTCTGTGAAGAAAGTCATTGGTAGCTTGATGGGATTGGCATTGAATCTATAAATTACCTTGGGCAGTATGGCCATTTTCATGATATTGATTCTTCTATCCATGAGCATGGAATGTTCTTCCATTTGTTTGTGTCCTCTTTTATTTCGTTGAGCAGTAATTTGTAGTTCTCCTTGAAGAGGTCCTTCACATCCCTTGTAAGTTGGATTCCTAGGTATTTTATTCTCTTTGTATCAGTTGTGAATGGGAGTTCACTCATGATTTGGCTCTCCATTTGTCTGTTATTGGTGTATAGGAATGCTTGTGATTTTTGCACGTTGATTTTGTATCTTGAGACTTTGCTGAAGTTGCTTATCAGCTTAAGGAGATTTTGGGCTGAGACGATGGAGTTTTCTAAATATACAATCATGTCATCTGCAAACAGAGACAATTTGACTTCCTCTTTTCCTAATTGAATACCTTTTATTTCTTTCTTTTGCCTGATTGTCCCTGGCCAGAACTTCCAACACCATGTTGAATAGGAGTGGTGAGAGAAGACATCCTTGTCTTGTGCTGGTTTTCAAAGGGAATGCTTCCAGTTTTTGCCCATTCAGTATGATATTGGCTGTGGGTTTGTCATAAATAGCTCTTATTATTTTGAGATGCATTCCATCAATACCTAGTTTATTGAGAGTTTTTAGCATGAAGGGCTGTTGAGTTTTGTCGAAGGCCTTTTCTGCATCTATTGAGATAATCATGTGGTTTTTGTCATTGGTTTGGTTTATGTGATGGATTACGTTTATTGATTTGCATATGTTGAACCAGCCTTTCATCTCAGGGATGAAGCCGACTTGATCGTGGTGGATAAGCTTTTCGATGGGCTGCTGGATTCGGTTTGCCAGTATTTTATTGAGGATTTTTGCATCAATGTTCTTCAGGGATATTGGTCTAAAATTCTCTTTTTTTGTTGTGTCTCTGCCAGGTTTTGGTATCAAGATGATGCTAGCCTCATAAAATGAGTTAGGGAGGATTCCCTCTTTTTCTATTGATTGGAATAGTTTCAGAAGGAATGATACCAACTCCTCTTTGTACCTCTCGTAGAATTTGGCTGTGAATCCATCTGGTCCTGGACTTTGTTTGGTTGGTAGGCTATTAATTATTGCCTCAATTTCAGAGCCTATTATTGGTCTATTCAGAGATTCAACTTCTTCCTGCTTTAGTCTTGGGAGGGTGTATGTGTCCAGAAATTTATCCATTTCTTCTAGATTTTTTAGTTTATTTGCATAGAGGTGTTTATGGTATTCTCTGATGGTAATTTGTATTTCTGTGGGATCAGTGGTGATATCCCCTTTATCATTTTTTATTGCGTCTATTTGGTTCTTATCTCTTTTCTTCTTTATTAGTCATGCTAGCGGTCTATCAATTTTGTCAATCCTTTCAAAAACCAGCTCCTGGATTCATTGATTTTTTGAAGGGTTTTTCGTTTCTCTGTCTCCTTCAGTTCTGCTCTGATCTTAGTTATTTCTTGCCTTCTGCTAGCTTTTGAATTTGTTTGCTGTTGGTTCTCTAGTTATTTTAATTGTGATGTTAGGGTGTCAATTTTAGATCTTTCCTGCTTTCTCTTGTGGGCATTTAGTGCTATAAGTTTCCCTCTACACACTGCTTTAAATGTGTCCCAGAGATTCTGGTACATCATGTCTTCGTTCTCATTGGTTTCAAAGAACATCTTTATTTCTGCCTTCATTTCATTATGTACCCAGTAGTCATTCAGGAGCAGGTTGTTCAGTTTCCATGTGCTTGTGCGGTTTTGAGTGAGTTTCTTAATCCTGAGTTCTAATTTGATTGCACTGTGGTCTGAGAGACAGTATGTTGTGATTTCTCTTCTTTTACATTTGCTGAGGAGTGCTTTACTTCCAATTATGTTGTCAATTTTAGAATACGTGTGATGTGGTGCTGAGAAGACTGTATATCCTGTTGATTTGGGGTGGAGAACTCTGTAGATGTCTATTAGGTCTGCTTGGTCCAGAGCTGAGTTTGAGTCCTGGATATCCTTGTTAACCTTCTGTCTCATTGATCTAATATTGACAGTGGGGTGTTAAAGTCTCCCATTATTATTGTGTGGGAGTCGAAGTCTCTTTGTAGGTCTCTAAGGACTTGCTTTACGAATCTGGGTGCTTCTGTCTTGGGTGCATATATATTTAGGATAGTTAGCTCTTCTTGCTGCATTGATCCCTTTACCATTATGTAATGGCCTTCTTTGTCTCTTTTGATCTTTGTTGGTTTAAAGTCTGTTTTATCAGAGATAAGGATGGCAACCCCTGCTTTTTTTTTTTTTTTTTTTTTTTTTTTTTTTTTTTTTGCTTTCCATTTGATTGTTAGATCTTCCTCCATCCCTTTATTTTGAGCCTATGTGTGTCTTTGCACAGAGATGGGTCTCCTGAATACAGCACATTGATGGGGCTTGACTCTTTATCCAATTTGCCAGTCTGTGTCTTTTAATTGGGGCATTTAGCCTATTTACATTTAAGGTCCATATTGTTAGGTATAGATTTGATCCTGTCATTATGATGTTACCTGGTTATTTTACCTGTTAATTGATGCAGTTTCTTCATAGCATTGATGTTCTTTACAATTTGGCAGGTTTTTGCAGTGGCTGGTACCAGTTATTCCTTTCCATGTTTAGTGCTTCCTTTAGGAACTCTTGTAACACAGGCCTGGTGGTGACAAAATCTCTGAGCATTTGCTTGTCTGTAAAGGACTTTATTTCTCCTTCATTTATGTTGGCTGGATATGAAATTCTGGGTTGAAAATTCTTTTCTTTAAGAATGTTGAATATTGGCCCCCACTCTCTTCTGGATTGCAGGGTTTCTGCAGAGAGATCCGCAGTTAGTCTGGTGGGCTTCCCTTTGTGGGTAACCTGACCTTTCTCTCTGGCTGCCCTTAACATTTTTTCCTTCATTTCAACCTTGGTGAAATTGACAATTATGTGTCTTGGGGTTGTTTTTCTCGAGGAGTATCTTTGTGGTGTTCTCTGTATTCCCTGAAATTGAATGCTGGCCTGCCTTGCTAAGTTGGGAAAGTTCTCCTTGATAATGTCCTAAAGAGTGTTTTTCAACCTGGTTCCATTCTCCCTATCACTTTCAAGTACAACAATCAAATGTAGAATTTGTCTTTTCACATAGTCCCATATTTCTTGGAGGCTTTGTTCGTTTCTTTTTACTCTTTTTTTTCTAAACTTGTCTTCTCACTTTATTTCATTAATTTGATCTTCAATCACTGATATCCTTTCTTCCATTTGATCAAATTTGCTATTGAAGCTAGTGCATGCCTCCCGAAGTTCTCGTGCCTTGGTTTTCAGCTACATCAGGTCACTTAAGGTCTTCTCTACACTGTTTATTCTCATTAGCCATTCATCTAACCTTTTTTCAAGGTTTTTAGCTTCCTTGTGATGGGTTAGAACATGCTCCTTTAGCTCGGAGAAGTTTGTTATTACGGACCTTCTGAAGCCTACTTCTGTCAACTTGTCAAAGACATTCTCCATCTAGCTTTGTTCCATTGCTGGTGAGGAGCTGCGATCCTTTGGAGGAGAAAAGGCACTCTGGTTTTTAGAATTTTCAGCTTTTCTGCTCTGGATTCTCACCATCTTTGTGGTTTTATCTACCTTTGGTCTTTGACATTGGTGACCTACAGATGGGGTTTTGGTGTGGATGTCCTTTTTGTTGATGGTGATGCTCTTCCTTTCTGTTTGTTAGTTTTCCTTCCAGGAGTCAGGTCGCTCAGCTGCAGATCTGTTGGAGTTTGCTGGAGGTCCGCTCCAGACACTGTTTCCTTGGGTATCACCAGCAGAGGCTGCAGAACAGCAAATATTGCATAACAGCAAATATTGCTGCCTGATGATTCCTCTGGAAGTTTCATCCCAGAGGGGCACCTGCCTGTATGAGGTGTCTGCTGGCCCCTACTAGGAGGTGTCTTTCAGTTAGGCTACACAGGGGTCACGGACCCACTTGATGATGCAGTCTGTCCATTCTCAGAGCTCAAACGACGTGCTGGTAGAACCACTGCTCTCTTCAGAGCTGTCAGACAGGGACGTTTAAGTCTGCAGAATTTTCTCCTGCCTTTTGTTCGCTATGCCCTGCCCACGAAGGTGGAGTCTGTAGAGGCAGTAGGCCTTGCTGAGCTGTGGTGAGCTCCGCCCAGTTCAAGCTTCCTGGCCACTTTGTTTACCTACTCAAGCCTCAGCAATGGTGGATGCCCCTCCCCCCACCAGGCTGCAGCCTGGCAGGTTGATCTCAGACTGCTGTGCTAGCAGTGAGCAAGGCTCCATGGGTTTGGGACCTGCCAAGCCAGGCACAGGAGAGAATCTCCTGGTCTGCCCGTTGCTAAGACTGTGGGAAAAGCACAGGATTTGGGCAGGAATGCCCCGTTTTTCGAGGTACAATCTGTCACGGCTTCCCTTGGCTAGGAAAGGGAAATCCCCCAACCCCTTGCACTTCCTGGGTGAGGTGACGCCCCACCCTGCTTCGACTCGCCCTCCATGGGCTGCACCCACTGTCCAACCCGTCCCAATGAGATGAACTGGGTACCTCAGTTGGAAATGCAGAAATCACCTGTCTTCTGTGTCGATCATGCTGGGAGCTGCAGAATGGAGCTGTTCCTATTCGGCCATCTTGGAACAGAGTCCCAGTGATATTCTTAAAGTTAGACAAATAGTTATGGTTACAACAACTAGAACCCGGGATCCTTAACTTCCAGTCTGGTGTTCATTTCACTATAGCATACTGCATCTCAAATCAATGTAAACATTATTCTTATAAAGCAAGTGCCTAGACGTGTTTGCATGTATAAAGTGTTTTCTGTTTTTCTGTTTTGACTACCGATGAATTTTCTATTTTCTCTGGTCTGTCTTTTAGCATATTACTATTTTCAGCTCCTATCTGCAAGTGAGGATTTTAAGGAACAAGTATTCCACTGATAGGCATTCCTGGCATAACTATGGATGATAACATTTGTAAGACTAACATTTATGATTCATTTTCTTTATTTGTAAAATGCATGACATGAATAAATTACAACTTCACACTTGGTACAGTACCAACTTCTGTAAGGCAGATTAAAATATTCTGGCACCATTCCCTGAAATTCCCAATCTTTTTCTATATAGAATGGAAAAACTATGAGCTTTTTTTTAATAGAAAGGATTCTGCTTTCTTGGGAATTTTATGTTAGATTATAAGCTGTAAGCTTTTTTATTTAGGATTACATGATTAAAGACTTCAGTGTCTCTGACCTAGGTTCTCTGCTTTTCCACTTTAGCAGTTCTAGTCAAGGAAACTTTAAGTTTTGCTGTTGGAAGTAAGTTTGGAGCAGTGAAATATCTCTTTTAGAATACTGACCATGGCACAAAGGCACATGTTCCCGTCTCTGACTTCTAGCTAGTTAGCTGCCTGAGCATAGGCAGTTATCTTAAGCTGAGATTGGCTTCCCTTTAGAAGAAATTCTGAAGCTCTTGATTCCAAGCAGTAGGAAGTCCTCACCAAGGTCATACTGGGAGTTCATTAACTCTTCCTGATGGTTCAGGGGCTGTCAGAGAATAAGGGAAAAGGAAATAAGGTATACTTAGAAGTAGCTTTGCCAAGACACTCTTTGGCTCTTTTACTTGCTCTACCTTTTACTAGCCAAATGACCCTGGATAAGCTACTTAACCTTTCTAGGTCTTATCTCCCTCCTATGCAAAATGGAAATAATGTCTACCCAATATAGGGTTATTGTAGGATACTATTAAAGGAGATAATATTGTGTAAATAATTTTATTTTCGCTAACATGCTCTATTTGGAATTCAGCAACTGCTTCCCTTTCCTCTACTCTCCTAACATGGGGATTCTAAGGTCATAACCCTGAGATAAGCACTTGTAAATTACAGAGTATTTACAGTATGACCTTGGTGAGGACTTCCTACTGCTTGGAATCAAGAGCTTCAGAATTTCTTCTAAAGGGAAGCCAATCTCAGCTTAAGATAACTGCCTATGCTCAGGCAGCTAACTAGCTAGAAGTCAGAGATGGGAACATGTGCCTTTGTGCCGTGGTCAGTATTCTAAAAGAGATACTTCACTGCTACAAACTTAGTTCCAACAGCAAAACTTAAAGGTTCCTTGACTAGAACTGCTAAAGTGGAAAAACAAAGAACCTAGGTCAAAGACACTGAAGTCTTTAATCATGTAATCTTAAATAAAAAAGCTTGCAGCTTATAATCTAAAATAAAATTCCCAAGACAGCAAAAGCTAAAATTGGCTCAGCTCCATTTGTTGGCCTGCATCTGGATCCTGTATGCATTTTGATGTAATCAAATTTTAATTCCACCCACCCAGGTCATTCAGGAATATATCTCTGTCTCATTAGAAAATTTAATTAAGCAGCAGTTTTTATTTTATTTTTTATTTTTGCTCTTCTCTGATTGAGCTGTACAAAATTGAAGCAAAGAATTGAGATACCTATTCAAATATTTCAAGTGAAAGCATATATTTTTATTATCCAAATCACTGCCTTAAGTTTCTACCTTCAGTCTAGTAAGGTCTTCACTTAGAATGATTCTACTTGCAAAGGGATGTTGGTCTGTGCTGGCATTTGCTGTCTGTTTTTTAATTTTTCCATGAATGTGGCCTCTTAAACTCATTCATAATTCCCTTCAGGTATTCATATCTCTTTAGACTCGTCATTCCATGAACTTCATTACACTGCTAAAATATGCACATCTCATTATATCCTTCTACTTCTGCATCTTATTATATCATTACCTTTATACTCCCTGCATTCTTCAAAATGTATATCTTAATCCCTCAATATATTTTTGTGACATATATGTGTGTATATATATGTTTGTGTGTGTGTGTGTATATATATACATTTTAAATATTTATATATATATAATACACACATATATATATAAAATCACAACTTGTAACTAATCATGGTATCTTCATATTCAAAAATTATATTACCGGCCAGGCGCGGTGGCTCACGCCTGTAATCCCAGCACTTCAGGAGGCCGAGGTGGGCAGGTCACAAGGTCAGGAGTTCGAGGCCAGCCTGGCCAATATGGTGAAACCACGTCTCTACTAAAAATACAAAAATTAGCTGGGTGTGGTGGTGCACACCTGTAATCCCAGCTACTGGGGAGGCTGAGGCAGAAGAATTGTTTGAACCCGGGAGGTGGAGGTTGTAGTGAGCTGAGATCGTGCCATTGTACTCTAGCCTAGTGACAGAGTGAGACTTCATTCCAAAAAAAAAATAATATATATATATATATATATCCAATCAGCATTCTGTATATGTGCTTTCAGGTGCTTTTTCCTCCAGTATTGTGGGTCCCACTTGTGTGCTTTTACCACCGTACTTATTAAGCCTTCTTGTTTAGGGGGGTTATTTTTATAGCTATGTAATTGAATAAAATTACCTATTCACACAGAAATCAGGCCTATACCATCAGAGAAATGCAAATCAAAACTACAATGAGACACCATCTCACACCAGTTAGAATGCCAGTCATTAAAAAGTCAGGAAACAACAGGTGCTGGAGAGGATGTGAAGAAATAGGAACACTTTTACACTGTCGGTGGGACTGTAAACTAGTTCAACCATTGTGGAAGATAGTGTGGCAATTCCTCAAGGATCTAGAACTAGAAATACCATTTGACCCAGCCATCCCATTACTGGGCATATACCCAAAGGATTATAAATGATGCTGCTATAAAGACTCATGCACACGTATGTTGATTGCAGCACTATTCACAATAGCAAAGACTTGGAACCAACCCAAATGTCCATCAGTGATAGACTGGATTAAGAAAATGTGACACATATATACCATGACATACTATGCAGCCATAAAAAATGATGAGTTCATGTTCTTTGTAGGGACATGAATGAAGCTGGAAACCATCATTCTGAGCAAAATATCGCAAGGACAGAAAACCAAACACCGCATGTTCTCACTCATAGGTGGGAATTGAACAATGAGAACACTTGGACACAGGAAGGGGAATATCACACACTGGGGCCTGTTATGGGGTGGGGGGAGGGGGGAGGGATAACATTAGGAGATATACCTAATGTAAATGACGAGTTAATGGGTGCAGCACACCAACATGGCACATGTATACATACATACCAAACCTGCACGTGGTGCACATGTACCCTGGAACTTAAAGTATAATAATAAAAAATTAAAATTTAAATTTAAAAAAAAATCAGGCCTATAACCTTGGCCTAAATTGCCCTATGTCGCAATCAGGTAGACTAATCTTCCTTTTTCACACTTCCTTCTATGCATACCATTATATATGTTCCTATACATATTCACTCTTAAAAAATATAAATAAAAAGTAAAGTAGGAAAATGAAATAGAAAATTGAAAAAAGCACATTACAAATATATCTCTTTAAGCAATTTTAGTAGAAAACAATACTTAATCCAAAAAGGAAGGGGGGGTTAATTTTTCAATAGGATTTTTAAAGTTAATTTACACAGCTTTTATTGACTATACTTGTGGTTAAAATAAGGTACAGTCTTTAGATATGATTCTTAATATTTCCATTATTTATAGGTACCTCATTATGTTTTCACATTTTCTATATACATGTCTTATTTGCTGTAGTTTATCTTGCAATTTTAAAATTCTGTATCTATTTTGAAGTTCCTTAGTCTATAGAATTACATGAGGATTCAGAATGTATGCAGTGGAAAAAAATGTTTTAAGTTAAAATGGAAAAAAATAGAAATTTCCTCAGAAGTAATGGCATAAAAATACCTTATTCCAGTAAAGAAGGGTCTCCAATATTTTTAGAAATTACAACTCATCCCTGTCTATTCCTAATGTTTTATTGGTGGAATTATGAAAATTAGTGAAAATTAAAAGAGAAAACCTTAGGTGACAGTAAAGGATTTGCCAGTACCAGCAGGGTTATTTTTTTAAGTTTGAGTGATTCACTTTCTCATTAGAGCACCTAGTGCTGCAAGAATTACCTTTTTGACTGTTTTCTCAAGTAAAGACTTTGCAACTCCTAGGAGACCATTAGCTCATCCCAAGCAGCAGAGGGTAAGTATCAGGGAAACCCATTTCTTCCTTTTATTTAATTGTGAGACAAAAGCATAAGAAGAAAATCAGAGACACAAAGATTCTAATCAACAATACTCTTTCTTATGTGTCTGAATGTGTATAAGAATGTAACTTAGTTGCAATAATCTTTAATACTTTAACTCAATTTTCCAAAAATGGAATTTATTGACTATTTTCTAAAATCTCGTTTTCAGTTTCTATAAACTCCTCTTCTGCAGAATCCCAGTCTCCTTGGTTAACTTCCTAAAAAAAAAAAAAAATACAAACCATTAATATCTTATCATTTGGATATAACAGTGAATGATTTGGTAATACTGTTGCAACCCTGTGACTATAATGCCTTGCTAATTTCCTTACTTTCATTTTAGCAATATGGAAATAAGCCACCAGTATTTCTTCAAAGTCAGTATCATAGTTGGCATATTGGTATGTATTTCTTCTTACATCCCATCTAGGAGCTTTGTTTCATCATGCATTTTATTTTATTTTTTATTTTATAAAATATTTCCTGCATATAAACTTTGTTTTTTTAATTAATGGCCACAGTAATATTCTAACACAGGACCAGTCTTTGTTGGAAAAAACTTAACAATTATTTTTAGAATACTAAGATCCAGGGTTCAAAAAGAATAGTACATGGTTCAAAATTATAGGACAGTGACTGAGAAATTACCATTAAAGAAGAATTTAAATTGTTCAGACTACAGAGTGAACATTTTCTTTCTTTCTTTGCACAAAATCCTGACCAACAAGTTCACCCATTGGACGTAAGTGCTACCCATTTATCAGTGATATCCTACTCATTTGACCAGGGTGTGGCAAGGTTTTCATCATTAAGTACTGAAAAAAGCAGTCATTTGCTCTCAATTGAAGCATTTTCTGTGACCTCAAGGACATTTTAGATATTTTTAAAAATTATTCTTCCTAAAAACGTACCCCTTTCATGTTAATTAAGTTAAATGCTTTTTATATTTACACAGTTATTTTAAAAGTTTAATGTTTTATACATAGAAATGAATATATGTAACACAGATGGAAGTTGTAGTGATAAAATAAACATGAAACACCAACCCAACTTAATAACTAATTCATTACCAATTCTGTTGCATCTTTTTGTACCACTAAATCATGGCTTAATCATTTCTGGTAATCATAACATTTGTATTTATTCCAAACTCTATAACCTTACATAAAGCTTATTTTATTTTATGACATAAGAACTGTAATTGCCAGATAATGAGCATCTTTAGATGGAAAAAAGTGCACAACACAATAGCACTTTGAGAAAGCTATGTATTTTATAAGCATAGGAATTTTATTATTCCATTAACACAACTTCTGAAGTAACTAGATTAATGAATGTACTGGTTTTCAACAAAGGAGATCTTAACCCTAAATGATTCAATCATTTTCACTCTACGAATATATAAAGCCTGTAATACATAAGCAAGACCTGCAGTACACCAAAGTTTTGTCTAGTTGGTCTTTCAAATAAAGAGGTGAGGAATAAATTATACTGGAATAGACTTGAGGGCATCCGCCATGTTAAATGTTTATTTTAGTATCTCATAAATAGCCGTGAAACTTTCTTTATGAATGTTATACATGCATACCTCACTTTATTGACTTTGCAGTTATTCCTTTTTTTTTTTTTTTTTAACAAATTGAAGGTTTGTGGCAGTCCTACATTGAGCAAGTCTCTTGGCACCATTTTTCCAACAGCATGTGTTCCTTTATGTCTCTGTGTCACATTATGGTAATTCTCACAATAATTCACACTTTGTTGTTTTTATATCTCTTACAGTGATCTGTAGTCAGTGATCTTTGTTTTTACTACTGTTATTATTTGGGGGCACCACAAATTGCACCCATTATAAGATGGCAGACTTAATCGATAAACCTGTGAATTCTGACTGTTTTGCCAATTGGCTGTTCCCCTTTCTCCCTCTCCTTGGGCCTCCCTATTCTCTGAGACACAGCAATATTGAAAGTAGGCCATTTAATAACTCTACAATGGCCTCTAAGTATTCAAGTGAAAGGAAAAATTACATGTCTCTCATTTTAAATCAAAAGCTGGAAATGATTAAGCTTAGTGAGGAAGCCATGTCAAAAGCCAAGAGAGCCAGAAACCTAGGCCACTGGTGCTACAGCCAAGTTGTGAATGCAAAGGAAAAGTTCTTTAAGGAAATTAAAAGTGCAGTAGACCAACATTCCCTTAAGCCAAAGTGTAATCCAGAGCAAGGCCCTAACTCTTTTCAATTCTGTGAAGGTTGAGAGAGGTGAAAAAGGTAAAGAAGAAAAGTTTGAAGCCAGCAGAGGTTGGCTTATGAGCTTTAAGGACAGAATACATCTCCATAATATAACAATGCAAGGTGAAGCAGCAAATACTGATGTAGAAGCAACAGCAAGTTATCCAGAAGATCTATCTAAGATCATTGATGAAGGTGACTATGCTAAGCAACAGGTTTTCAATGTAGATGAAACAGTCTTATATATAGGAAGAAGATGCCTTCTAGGACTTTCATTGCTATAGAGGAAAAATTAATTCCTGTCTTCAAAGCTTTATAGGACAGGCTGATTCTCCTGATAGGGGCTAAAGTAGCTGGTGACTTTAAGTTGAAGCCAATACTCATAGGCCATTCTAAAAATCCTAGTAGCTTTAAGAATTATGCTAAATCTTCCCTCCCTGTGCTCTATAAATGACAAAGCTTGGATGATAGTACATCTTTTTGCAGGTTGGTTTACTGATTATGTTAAGTCTTTTCTTGAGACCTCTTATTCAGACAAAAAGATTTCTTTCAAAATATAACTATTATTGATACTGCATCTAGTCATCCAAGAGCTCTGATTGGGATGTACAAGATTAATGTTGTTTTCATGCGTGCTAATACAACATCCACTCTGTAGTCCATAGATCAAGGAGTAATTTCAATATTCAAGTGTTATTATTTAAGACATACATTTTATAAGGCTATACTTGCCATAGATAGTGATTCCTATAGTGGATCTGAGCAAAGTAAATTGAAAACTTTCTGGAAAGGATTCACCATTCTAGATGTCATTAAGAGCATTTATGATTCACGGGAGGAGGTCAAATATCATCATTGACAGGAGTTGAAAAGAAGTTGATTCCAACCTTCATGGATGACTTTAAGTAGTTCAGTGCTTCAGTGGAAGAAGTAACTACGATGTCGTCAAAATAGCAAGGGGACTAGAATTAGAGATGAAACCTGAAGATGTGACTGAATTGCTGCAATCTCATGATGAAACTTGAACAGATAAGGAGTTACTTCCTATGAATGAGTAAAGAAAGGGGCTTCTTAAGATGGAATCTACTGATAAAAATGCTGTAGACATTGTTGAAATGACAACCAAGGATTTAGAATATTACATAAACTTAGTTGGTAAAGTAGTGGCAGGATTTAAGAGGATTGACTCCAATTTTCAAAGAAGTTCTACTGTGGATTAAATGCTGTCCAACAGCATTGCATGCTACAGAGATATCTTTCATGAAGGAAAGAGTCAATCAGTATAGCAAACTTCATTATTGTCTTATTTTAAGAAATTGCCACAGCCACCCCAGCCACAAGCAACCACCACCCAGATCAGTCAGCAGCCATCAACATGGAGGCAAGACCCTCCACCAGCAAAAACGTTACAACTCGCTGAAGACTCAGATAATTGTTAGCATTTTTTAGCAATAAAGTATTTTTTAAATTAAGGTATGTACGTTGTTATTTTCACATAATACTATTTCACACTTAATAGACTACAGAATAGTGTAAACATAACTCTTACATGCACTGGCTAACCAGAAAATTGGTGTAAATCACTGTACTGCAATACTCAGTTTATTGCGGTAGTCTTGAACTAACCCTGCAATATCTCTAAAGTATCCCTGTAATTCACTTTAAAGTTTTTTTAATGATGTAGAGACTCAAATCTGTACATGCTTCACCTTTCATAGTAACCCTCTTAATCCTTAGCCTTAGTTAATATTGTTCCTACTGATGGTCATTTTAGCAGAGTAAATATATGTTTTGACATTGCCTTTTCAGCTCTTTTGGTAAGCACAGTGAATAGTTGTTATGTGAAAAAAGATCTTACAGTAACCTCTCACATAGATTATGTATAATGGTGGCTTTTAAATGTTGCAGCATCAATGCCGTTACAATGGGCATGAGTAAACTTTTGAAGAATTTATAATCAATAGCAGATGGATTTATGTCCACATTTTATATTTGAAAGGCTTAGGTAGTATGTTTTCCTTTCAGCATTCTATTACCTACCACACTCTTTCTCCACTCTCGATTCATATAAATGATAGATCTTGGTTAGCCAAAGTGATGACAAGGAATCAATTTCCTGGACCACTGAACTTAGAGCTCTCCCTTAACTTTCTAAAAAGCCTCTTAGAGCTAACTACAAAGGGAACTTTATAACTGTGGGATTATTTTGATAAGTGACTTTGAGAAATTAGAATGCTTTTCACTCTTATATCCAAAAGCCTTTCAGTTCTTCTAACATCTTAACTTGGACAGCAAGAAGAAAGTATAGACAGTCACTGACTTATGATAGTTTGACTTGTGGGTTTTGTTTTGTTTTGTTTTGTTTTTTACTTACAATTGTGTAAAACCATCACAATTTCAACATACTTCAAATTTTGCATTTTGATATTTTTGTGGTCTGTTGATATGTAGTACCTGAGATATTCAACACTTTGTTATAAAATAGGCTTTGTGTTAGATGATTCTGCCCAACTGTATGTTAATGTAAGCATCCCGAGCACATGTAAGGTTAGGCAAGGCTAGGCTCTGATGTTCACTCTCTTAGCTCTATTTGAATGCATTTTTGACTTGCCACATGTTTTCATCTTAAAATGCGTTTATCAGGATGTAACCTCATTGTAAATCAAGAAACATCTGTATTATCTGTGTCAGAATAAATGCCCAACCAAACAAATTAACTATTAATTTTCCCCCGTAGAGAATATATTTGAGCTCAATGCTCACAAATCATACTTAATTTTAGACATAGTTCCCTGTCTTATTTTTCTTGTGTGTATGTCCATTGTCAGCCATTTGAATCGGTAAAGACTTTTTCTAAAGATACCTTAGGCCAGTCATCTCAGTTTTAAAAAGCCAGTACTCCAGCTAGTGGGGAATTCATTAATCACTGTTATCATATGGAAAACTGAATTTTATATGTCTACTACTAACAACATAAAAAGACTACCCTTTTTGATCCAACCAGACTGCCACTGTTATCTTGCAGCACAAGTAAGCATGGCACACAAAACAATGTATCAGCCAGTCTTTTCCCACTCTTTCTTCTTGTCTACCGCCTGAGATCACTTAATTGTATATATGGCCCAGGGTGCCCAGTGTTACATAGCCTTGCCTTTAAGATTTCTGACACTCTGTAGAATCCGTAAATATGCATATGTGTTTATGGTCTTCATCTTCATCAAATTGAAGACATTATTTTACAGAATTTATGCAATACAATATGTGGAAGAAAGTAGAACAGAATAAACATTGTCTAGTCAGACCATGAAAGCAGGACCATAGCTTCTTGGCACACAGCCTAACCTTCAGCAAAATGAAATGCTCACAGCAGTCTGTGAAAAGCTGCAAATTCCCAACATCAAATGTTCCTAAGCAAGCATATTAGTTATATTAATCGCCTATTGGGAAAGCCATCTTTTGCTTATTATAAATGGGGCTCTTCCTGGAATGGGGCAACTGGTAAAAGGAAATTTTGCTTATGTTTTTCTGAAATTACATTTTTCAGTAAGCCCTTTGGCTCCACTGCTTCAGCTGCTCACTGCTGTTTCTCTACCAAATGCTAAACTTAAAACAGTCATAATATCCAGGTGAGAAGTTACTGCTCCCCGGTTCCCATTTAAGTTTGAAGCCTTAGGATACCTTTCTAAAATCACAAGCACAAGTTTTATCCAACACTACTGCTTAGCTTCTACCTATGGGCAAAGGGAAGGGATGGTTTCACATGTATGTAAGTGTCTGTACGTATGCAAGAGAGACAGTCCCATGTGGTTAAGTAATTTGCAGTACTGTTATATTCTCTTTACATTCCAAATGGATCATTTGGCTTGACATTGAATGAAGTCTAATACTGACTGGTTGGAAAAGCTAGAAAATTGTTTAGTCCTAAACTTTAATGAGAGATATGGATGTAGCAGCTTGCAGAGAGGTATATCTGGCATTTATTCCTTCAAGATTCCTTTTGTATCTGCTGCCGACTGGGAGCCCTTACCATTTTCCACTTGATTGCCTATTTCTCTCCATATTTTTTTCCCTTCCCTTAAGCTCTCAGACCAAAACTTGAGGTCATGCATGCTTTTCTCTTTGAGGAGACTTAAATCTTTGCTGACAAGTTGACTTTATACCAACTCCAAAATCAGGACTAATCCACTAGGGCTCTAATTTACCTTAAATATAGCAACCACTATATATAGCGTGAGTTCAAAATAAAAAGCTGGTTGGTTATATATATTGTAAATTTTATATTAATAATATTAACAAAAGACCAGATGGTATATGTGTGCTATAAATATGACTTTCCTAAATATCACATATAGAAATGAAATATTCTTCTTTAAAACAACTCTTGTACTTGCCTTTAAAAAAAATTATCAAGATAAAATTCAAAGTATTCGGTGTTTTTAGTATATTCAGACATGTGTAGCCATCACCACAATTTTAGAAGATATAATTCATATGCTATACAATTCAAAGTATTCAGTGTTTTTAGTATACTCAGACGTGTAGCCATCACCACAATTTTAGAACATTTTCATTAATTCAAAAAGAATGCCTGTCCCTTTTAGCAATCATCCTCCTATCCCCTCATCTTCACTTCTAGCCCTAAATAAACCACTAGTCTACTTTCTGTTTCTATAAATTTGCCTATTTGGGACATTTCATATAAGTAGGATCATATAATACATGGTCTTTTGTAACTGGCTTCTTCCACTTAGCTTAATATTTTCAAGATTCATCCATGTTACAGCATGTATCAGTAATTCATTCCTTTTTTGTTGTGGTGGTAAAAACACAACCCAAAATTTATCATCTTAACCATTTTTAAGTTCAGCAATGTTAAGTATATTCATATTTTTGTGAGACAGATCTTCAGAATTGTTTCAATTCGCAAATTCAAAACTCTCTATCCATTAAATAACTCTTACACCTCCCTCTAGCATCTGATAACTATCATTCTACTTTTTTCTATTAATTTGACTACTTTAATTGTTTATTCATTCACCTATTAATGAACATTTGAGTTGCTTCCACCTCTTGACTATTGTGAATATGGTTTCTATGACCATATTCAAGACCTTGCTTTTAATTCTTTTGAATACATACCCAGAAGTGGGGTTGTTGGATCATATGATAGTTCTATTTTTAATTTTTTGAGGAACTTCCATACTATTTTACAAGTGGTTACACCATTTTATAACCCCACCAGCTGTGCACAAGGGTTTCAGTTTCCTTATTCATGCCAAAACTTTTCTGGGTTTTTTGATGGTAGCTATCCTAATAAGTAAGGTGATGTTCTCATTGTGATTTTGACTTTCATTTTTCTGACAATTACTGATATTGAGCATCTTTTTATATTCTCATTGGCTATTTGCATAGCATCTTTGGGAAAATGTGTATTCAAGTCTTTTTTTCATTTCAAATTCATGTGATTTTTTGTTGTTGAGTTGTAAGAGCTCTTTATGTATTCTGGATATTAACTCTTACTAGATATATTATTTGCAATTATTTTCTCTCATTTCATAGGTTGCCTTTTTACTCTGTTGATTGCATTCTTTGATGCACAAAATATTTCTGTTAGATGTAGTCCCATTTGTCTATTTTGCTTTAGTTGCCTATGTTTTTGGTGTCATATCCCAAAAAAAAATCATTGCCACATTGAATGTCATGAACTACTTCCTGTTTTCTTCTAGTTTTATAGTTTTAGGTCTTACATTTAGGTCTTTAATGCAGGTTGAGTTAATTTTCTTTGTTGTTGTTTTTTTCACTGTCTTCTTATTATTATTAATTTCCATAGGTTATTAGGGAACAGGTGGTGTTTGTTTACATGAGTAAGTTCTTTAGTGGTGATTTGTGAGATTCTGGTGCACCCATCACCCAAGCTGTATACACTGTACCCAATTTGTATTCTTTTATCCCTCACCTGCCTCCGACCCTTTCCCCCAAGTACCCAAAGTCCGCTGTATCATTCTTATGCCTTTGCATTTTCATGGCTTAGCTCCCACTTATAAGTGAGAACATACAATGTTTGGTTTTTCATTCCTGAATTACTTCACTTGGAATAATGGTCTCCAGTTCCATCCAGTTTGCTGCAAATGCCATTATTTCATTCCTTTTTTGGCTGAATAGTAGTATTCTGTGGTATACATATACCACAATTTCTTTATCCACTCATGGATTGGTGGGCATTTGGGCTGGTTCCATATTTTTGCAATTGCAAATTGTGCTGCTATAAACATGCATGTGCAAGTGTCTTTCATGTATAATTACTTCTTTTCCTCTGGGTAGATACCCAGTAGTGGGATTGCTGGATCAAATGGTAGTTCTACTTTCAGTTCTTTAAGGAATCTCCACACTGTTTGCCATAGTGGTTGTACAAGTTTACATTTCTACCAGCAGTGTAAAAGTATTCCCTTTTCACCACATCCACCAACATCTATTATTCTTTTATTTTTTCATTATGGCCATTCTTGCAAGAGTAAGGTGGTATCACATTGTGGTTTTGATTTGCATTTTCCTGATCATTGGCGATTTTTTTTTATATGTTTGTTGACCATTTGTATATCTTCTTTTGAGAATTGTCTATTCATGTCCTTAGCCCATTTTTTGACAGGATAGTTTTTTCATGCTAATTTGCTTAAGTTCCTTGTAGATTCTAGATATTAGTCCTTTGTCAGATGTGTAAATTGTGAAGATTTTCTCCCACTCTGTGGGTTGTCTGTTTACTTTGCTGATTGTTTCTTTTGCTGTGCAGAAACTTTTTAGATTAATTAAGTCCCACCTATTTATCATTGTTTTTCTTGCATTTGCTTTTGGATTCTTGGTCATGAAGTCTTTGCCTAAGCCAATGTCTAGAAGGGTTTTTCTGATGTTATCTTCTAGAATTTTTATAGTTTCAGTTCTTAGGCTTAAGTCCTTGATCCAACTTGAGTTGATTTTTGCATAAGGTGAGAGAGGAGGATCCAGTTTCATTCTTCTACATGTGACTTGCCAATTATCCCAGCACCATTTGTTGAATAGGGTGTCCTTTCCCCACTTTTATGTTTTTGTTTGCTTTGTCAACGATCAGTTGGCTGTAAGTATTGGGTTTATTTCTGGGTTCTCTATTCTCTTTCATTGGTCTGTGTGCCTATTTTTATACCAGTACCATGTTGTTTTAGTGACTATGGCCTTACAGTATAGTTTGAAGTCAGGTAGTGTGATGTCTCCAGATTTGTTCTTTTTGCTTTGTCTTGCTTTGGCTGTGTGGGCTCCTTTTTTGGTTTTATATGAATTTTAGAATTGTCTTTTCTAGTTCTGTGAAGAATGGTGGTGGTATTTTGATGCAAATTACATTGAATTTGTACATTGCTTTTGGCAGTGTGGTCATTTTCACAATATTGATTCTACCCACCCATGAGCATGGGATGTGTTTCCATTTGTTTGTGTCATCTGTGATTTCTTTCAGCAGTGTTTTGTAGTTTTCCTTGTAGAGGTATATAGTATAATTGTAAGAGTCCAATTTTATTCTTTTGCATTTGGGTATCTGATTTTACTAGCACCATTTGTTGAAGAGACTGTCCTTTCCCCATTGAGTGGTCTTGACACCCTTATCAGAGATCATTTGACTATACACATGAAGGTTTATTTCTAAGTTCTCTATTCTATTCCATTGATCTATATGTCTGTTTATGCCAGTACCATACTGTTTTGATTACTGTGGCTTCATAATATGTTTTGAAATCAGGAAACATGACTCCTCCAACTTTGTTCTTTTTCACAGTTGTTTTGGCTATTTGGAGTCCCTTGAGATTCCATATAAATTTTAGGATGAGTTTTTCTGTTTTTATAAAAAATGTCCTTGGGATTTTGATAGGATTGCACTTAATTTCTAGATTGCTTTGGGTAGTATGAACATTAACAATATGAACACAGGCTGTCTTTCCATTTACTTGTCTCTGTTACTTCTTTCAGCAATGTTTAGTAGTTTTCCAAACATACATCATTTCTTTTTATGGCTATGTAATGTTTCATTGTATAGATGTACCACAGATATACCACAGTTTGTTCATTCATAGGTTGATGGATATTTAGGTTTCCATCTTTTGGCTATTATGAAAAATGATGTTAAAAATAATTATGCTCAAGTTTTTGTGTGGCATTTGTTTTCACTTATTTTCAGTTTGCCCTTGGTTTTTAAGAAGAATTGAACTTAAATAAAAGTAAAGACTGCTCTGGAAGTCCAGGATAGAAAAAGACATTTTGAGTAAGACCTATATTTGTTGCTTTGAGTAGACACAAAGGAAATAAAAATTGCAGTTCTTTCAAAAGCTTGAGGAACCACACACACCAACGTGAGACCTCTTACATGTCAATTTTGCAAATAGTTGCTAACTGATTGATAGTATTTGGATCTATGCCCCCCCCCCTCCAAATCTCACGTTGAAATGTAACTCCCAGTGCTGTGCTGGAAGTGGGGCCTAGTGGGAGGTTACTGGAGCTGTGCTGTCATCATGATAGTGAGTTCTCTTGAGATCTGGTTGTTTAAAAGTGTGTGGCACCTGCCCCCTCTCTCTCTTGCTCCTTCTCTGGCCATGTGAGGTGCCACTCTCCCTTTGTCTTCTGCCATGATTGTAAGTTTCCTGAGGCCTCCCCAGAAGAAAAAGCCACTATGCTTCTTGTACAGCCTACAGAACTGTGAGCCAATTAAACCTCTTATCTTTATAAATTACCCAGTCTCAGTATTTCTTTATAGCAGTGCAAGAACAGACTAATACACTGATATATTACAAATTGAATGTATAGTTGACAAAAAATATATACATGAGTAGTATTCAGAGTGGCAATGATCAAGGAGAACTTACTATCTTGAATGAAGTCTTGATATAGATAACGGATGTAGACTGGCAGCAAAAAGGAAAATAACAGTCTGGGTTTAGGGAAGCCTTGACCATATGCATGGAGGTGAGCAAGTATATACAGAAACATGACTTGGCTAGAGAGGGGGTACAGCTTCAAAGAAATGAGATTAGAGATTAGCAAAATATCCTTCTCTATTTTATATCCTCTTTGATCGAAGCTGGTTGTATTTGATTGATATGACCTTTTTCTCTACTTATCTGATATGTTCTTGTAGTCATAATCATTAATGCACTCATTCATTGACTCAGTCATTCAAACAGTGACTGAGTGCCTTTTACATACCAAACACTGTGCTTGATACTAGGGTTACAAAGATGAATGATATATACTGTGACAACAAAGAATTCAAAGCCTGATGCAGAAGTCAAGACAATTTCACAAACAGCCACAATACAATATGAAAAGTGTGCAAAAATAGATGGTTACAAATCTTATGCAAATATTAAGAGTAAATATAGTCCCTCCAACCAATTCTCTGTTTTATCACCAAAGAAGTTCCAAAAAGACAAATCTCATTACCTTTCAAGAGACTTAAATCATGCTAGTAAATTAACTTGAAGTCATTAGTCTGCTTAAAAATCCCTCATTGGATTCCCATTTTTACAAAATTAGGTTTAAACTCCCTTGATCCTGTTTCATTTGTCTAAAACGCCCCCCTCTCCTACCTGGTTTTGAGTTACTCTTTAAAACTCAGCTCAGGTGTTTATCTCTGCTAGGAAGATTTTCTAGATGTTCCACAAGTTTTTGGTTAGGTGATTTTCTGTATGTCTCCCATATCACCCTGTACATTTTCCTGCCACTGTCTATGTCATACTATCTTGTAATCATCTCTATTTCTCTGTCTTTCTCTTTCTCTCATGCACTGTGCTTGTGAATTCCTTGAGGACATCAGCCAGGCCCTACGGGTATTTTTGTCTCCAGTGTCTAGCATATATTATGTTCCCAGTGTTTGATGAATGGATGAGCAAATCAGTCAGTGAACTTGTTGGCCTTGGTAAGAGACAGAAGATCAAAGAGGTAACATCTGAGCTGAACCTTGAAGATGCATGATACTTACTAGGAGGAGAAAAAGGAAAGAAAAAAGGCCTTCCTGTCCAATGCAACATGATCTGCAAAAGCACAGACTAGAAAAAGCCCAGAATGTTTAAGATGTGACAAATCATACTTGGTATCAGAAACTGGACATTTGTCAGAAATAAAGGTCAATCGCAGTGTAAATATTTCCCACATTGTGCTAAACGATTCTTAAACTAGCACTGCAGAATTATTATAATAGGATATGTTTATTAATTTTTAGCCTACTAAAGTTTTGGTGGGTTGTAGCATTTAAATAACTACATTATTCCTTGTCATACATACATTTTTCTCATTTGAGCCTCCTCAGAAACTTGAGGGTTATTTTTTAGTATTTATGTGTATGTTAGAATGGGGAGTAAATATTATTGCAAACTACCAGAACAAAGTTTTTAGATTCCAGAATCAAATGTTATCAAATTATTATTGAGTAGATTCTATACCATAGGAACCTTCCAGAATGGAATTGCACAATAAGATATATGAACAACTCAGGCATTCAAGACAGAAATCAAGTGAGCTGATATTCTTTTATCCAAATCGTCAGTGAGACCTTACTCCACTTTCTTCTACTTCCACGTATCTAAATCTTGTAAAAGCAGAAGATAATCATTATTTCTCTCCTCAGAGTAGTCAAATAATTCATTCATGTGCATTTCAAGACACTGTGAGATCTATAATACAGCTGTCAGTATCAACTGTCTTTCAAACTTAGCATATTAAATATAAAGCCCCTGTCTTAGAATATAGGAAGAAAGAGAGCCATGCTGAGCCTGTTTCTTTGGGGCTACTGGCAAGAACTTAGGGTGTAAAAGTGACTATACTAACTGTTGATTCTTATGGCAAACAGATTTGTAGTTTTTTGTTGTTGATGATGGTGTATGTAGTGATAACATACACATAACATAAAACTTAACTATTTTAACCATTGTTAAGTGTATGGTTCAATAGCATTAAGTACATTCACATTGTTCTGTAACCATCACCACCAGCCATGTCTAGAACTTTTTGGTCTTCCCAAACTGAAACTCTATACCCATTAAACACTAACTCTTCTTTCCCTCCTCATCCCAGCACCTGCCACCACCATTCTACTTTCTATCTCTGTGATTTGACTACTCTATGTACCTCATGTAAGTGGAATCGTAAAATATTTGTCTTTTTATGGTCAGCTTATTTCACTTAGCAGAATGTCCTCAAGATTCATCCATGTTGTAGCATAGTCAGAATTTCCTTCCTTTTTAAGGCTAAATAATATTTCTGTATGTATATACCATACTGTGCTTATCCATTCATCTGTCAATGGATACTTGAGTTGCTTCCACCATTGATTATTGTGGATAATGTTGTGAATATGGGTGTACAAATACGTGTTCAATTCCCAGCTTTTAATGTTTTGGATGTATACCTGGAAATGGAATTGCTGGTTTATATGGTAATTATGTTTAATTTTTTAACTTGCAACTTTTTAAATGTGAGGGATATAAAGGAAGAGCAGTGGGTAGAGGGAACATGAGTGGTAGTAGTTATTACTATGGTGGTAGTATGGCTGAAAAGTTCTAAAATCTAGTTTTTCCATCTTACTTTAGCCACCTATGAAATATATTGCTGTGGGTAAGTACTTACTGTATTTAAACGTCTCTTCCGGCCAGGCGCGTGGCTCACGCCTGTAATCTCAGCATTTTGGGAGGCCAAGGTGGGCGGATCATGAGGTCAGGAGATCGAGACCATCCTGGATAACACGGTGAAACCCCATCTCTACTAAAAATACAAAAAATTAGCCAGGTGTGGTGGCAGGCGCCTGTAGTCCCAGCTACTCGGGAGGCTGAGGCAGGAGAATGGCGTGAACCCAGAAGGCAGAGCTTGCAGTGAGCCGAGATCCCACCACTGCACTCCAACCTGGGCGACAGAGCAAGACTCTGTCTCAAAAAAAAAAAAAAAAAAAAAAATTCTCTTCCTTCACCTGTAAAATGAACATAACAGTGCTCTACTAGATTTTCATGGGATTAAGTGAGATTATATATGTAATTCATACAGTGTTAATAAACATTTACTATATCATTGGGGCTAGCCACCAGAAAAACTCAGCCCTTGTGCTATCTCTGATAATTAACCACTATTAGTGCACTGTTCAAAATCCCAGCAAAGTCATTCATGTAGATTCTGAGCTGATGTATAGCTTACATTTTGATCTACACCCCCCAGTGCCAGGACAAACTACTTCCAGATAAGGAACCATCCCATGAGGTTTACTGTGATCCTGGACAAGCACCACTGGGCCCACTGCTAGGGACTATATAGCTTCAGGTTCATGTGAGAGTTAATGTTATATATGTGAATACAAACTAGACCCTATGGTCCCACCACTTCGCTTGTCTGACATAGTATGGCCCAAACCTCCAGTATAGCTCCAGAATAGCTTCAACATCCTAGGAGTATCTGAAGGTAGAATCTGCTAAGTTCTCCCTTCCAATTCAGATGCCAAAACGGAAGAGTCAATATCACTATAGGATATAGTGATATTCAGAATAGAAATTTGAACATCAGATGGTCCGAATATAAATTTAAAAATCTCTCTACACTTACTTCTAGGTCCTAGGATCTGGAAATCAGAGACCCTAGGTGGCTAAGAAGGTCAAAGATAAAAAACACAGACTCACTTATCCAGCTCCGGAAACAATGACATTTTATAAATTATACAAATACTTCATGTAAATCAAGTCCTATATTACTTGTCTTGGTTTCTTTTCTTCCTTCCTCTTCCTCTTTTTTTAATCTCATTTATTTTTGCTTTCCTTTTTTTAAATTAGCAGTAAAGACAGTTTCTGACTAGAGGATTTCAGGAATTGGTTATGACTCCTGAAACTTTTATTCTTATTGGCACTAGTTCAAATTTCTGAGCCAAAAGTGATTTTCTTCCAGAGTAGTCTGAATACTTACTTCACACAAAAGGTTACTAGTGCTCTTCTTATAGGCACTAAATTATTTCAATTAATGAAGCCAAAATCAAAGGCTAAAACTCAAATGGAATGACTGGGATATTCCTTCCTTTTTTTTTTAAGCTTTCTCTTCTTAAGAAAAAAACAACTTTAGGATTAAAAAATGATGCATTCATTGTAGAAAACATGGAAATTTTGGGAAAAGTAGAGCAAAGGGAATAAAAAACATAAATCTAACATTCTGAAGTAATAAATGCTTTATATTTTCATGTATGTTCTTTCCTTCTTTTCTACTGATATATACACATATATCTTAATACAGTTAAGACTATATGCTGCAGATTTGACTTTGCATGTTGTAAAAATATGTATCATAGGAATTTTCCTATGTCAATGAATATTCTTCATAAATATTACTTTAGCCTCCATAATATTTTACCTTAAGAATCTATCATTTCTTATGTAAGTACCTATATTGTTGATAGTTTGGTTTCTTTGCATTTTTTCTATTGTAAGCAACTGTGAAATAAACATATACAGAAACATTTATCCATTTTCCTACGATAGATTTCTAGAAGTGAAACTACTAGGTCAATGGGTATGAAAACGTTTAAAGTTGGCTTTCCTTTTAAAGAAGATCACATTTGGGTTGTTAAAGGATTACTGACACATCAACTGAGCACATCTTTGATTACTGTATAGCACCTCATATTCAGATAATCTCTGCAAACATTGCCATGAATTGACTGAGTATAATCTTTTATTTCAGGCACCAGAATGCATCTCTTCTATCTCCTGTTTCTTGGGACAGAAATCAGGAGTTCTGACTGAGCCCATTTACAAGCTGTGTCAGACAAGCACTCATGCCCATCTTGTTTATGACTGCCTGCTTACCCATTGCTCTCCATATTTACATTTTCCTTCTTTTCTCTTCCTTCAGATGGAATGGGGCGAGTCCTTGCTCAAGATGTATATGCAAAAGACAATTTACCCCCCTTCCCAGCATCAGTAAAAGATGGCTATGCTGTCCGAGGTAAATATTTTGGTTTTCTTAAACATAATCAGACACTGTATTTTTTTTTCTTTTTTTCTTTTTTTTTTTTCAGATTTTTGGCTTAGCCCAAGCACCCAGCAACTGTTAGGTTTGTTTCCCCATGACTGTCAAAATAACTTTATTCACAGATAACCATGTTAATCTGCACCTGTAAATTTTCTGGCACAATCTTGATTAAAACTTTTGAGGTAAAGAAAAGTTACATGAAAATTCTCGTTTTAAATTTTTTATTTTTAATATTTGTGGATACATGGTAGGTATACATATTTATGGGGTACATGAGATATTTAGATACAGGCATACAATGCATAATAATCACATCAGGGTAAATGTGGTATCTGTCACATCAAGTGTTTATCGTTTGTGTTACTGAAATTCTTGGCTACAAATAAATATATAGGAATAAAATTAAAACACTGTACTTCAATTTATTCTTTCCGTTCCTACACATGCCAGACAGCATACATTCTTAGTGTGAAAGTTTTCCAGATGTTTTCTAGTTGAAAACATCTGATGGTCTAAGAAAAAAGAGCAGATTCCCAACACAAGGATAAAGTTGAGGTGGTCTGTTCTGCTTTCAACTCAAACATCAGTAAAGGGCTTCATGAAAAGCAGACATGAGGGAAACCTCTAATTCTCTAGAAGACATCATATTTCAAAATTCTGGCACCCCAGCAGCTCCCACAAAGTTGCCTGAGATTGCATAAAGCTTAAAAGCAAATACTAAATAGCATTTTTCTGCCTAAATTCCAATCTAAGAACCCAAATGTAAATTCTGAATTGCTTAGAAACTGTTGTTGATTTTTTTGGTTTTGTTTTTGTTTTTCCATGTACAACATGGTGTTTTAAAATATGTAGTACACATTGTAGAATGGCTTAGTTGAGCTAATTAACACATGCATTACCTCACATACTTATCATTTTTGTAGTGAGACTTAAAATCTACTCTCTTAGTGATTTTCAAACTATGATACATTGTTATTATGTTATTGGTTATTAATTCAAGGTTGATATCATTGAAGAAACATGTTAAAAAAGTTTTTCAGTTTATCAGAGCTGTTAAGCATGCCAGTTCCTTTTTAATGGGGTACATGAGATATGGAGTTATGGAGTCTCTTACTTGGTTTTGGTTTTGGTTTTTTTAGCTGCGTTTAGCCATGAAAATACAGGTTGGGCATCCCTAATTCAAAAATCCAGAATTTGAAGTACTCCAAAATCTGAAATTTTTTGCGTGTTGACATGGCACCACAAGAAGAAAATTTGATACCTGACCTCATGTGAAGGGTCACCATAAAAACACACTCAAAACTTTGTTTAGAAAAATTATTTGAAACATTGTTTAAAATTACCTACCTTTTGGCTATGTGTATAGGATATATATGAAACATAAATTAATTTTGTGTTTAGACTTGGGTCCCATCCACAAGATATCTCGTTATATATATGCAGATATTCCAAAATCTGAAAAACATCAAAATCCAAAATACTTCTGGTCCCAAGCATTTCATATAAAGGATGATCAACCTGTAATTTCCTTTTTCTTGTAATTAAATACTTCATTAATCTCCTCTGTATTCCATCATCTCTTAGTAGTTATCTTTTTATGTTGGAGATAGCATAGCAAATGATTAAGGCTACAGGCATTGAGCAAAGCTCAAGTGATCTGGGTTTTAGTACCAGTTCCATCTGTGTAACTTTGAGCAGCTCATTTAAATTTTTTAGCTTCAGTTTTCTTATCTCTAAAATTATGATAATTACAACAATACTTACCCCAGCAGGTTGTTGTAAGAATTATATTAAAAATTAATTGTAGAAATTAATTAGTTGTAGAAAGCCTTAGTAAACTACCTGGCACACATTTAAAAAAAAAAAAACACTTGATAATTGTTTTTTAAAATGTTTAATGATAGTAACCATTATTATCACTATTATAAATACATTTTCTTAAACTATCTCTGAAAAACGGCTAACATTTGAATTGCTACTCTCATTTTCTGTGTAAATAAAATGGTAGAGAGATTGAGCTTATGTTTTTTCATTTCCACTAATGTATTCTTTCTCAGGAAGATTATCTTGGACTCACTTCATTCAGCTTCATCTCACTAGATTAGAATACTTCTGAAATTGGCAAAGCCAAAACTTAAATACCAAATTCCCAATGGCTCCTATGTTTTATTCTTTCAAATTGATTCCTTCTACAGTGTTGATTAGAATAAATATTATCCAGACAGAAAATTATTTTATTCTTGTGATAGCTTCACTGGCTCTTCTAGTTTCTTTTTTTTTCCCAATGTCATTGTTGGCTTGAAATAGTTTCTTATTGCCCATCTAAAAAGTAAATTCTGTGTTGATCTTACAATTTGTAGCCATACAGGATTACTATAAAATGACAAAGAATTCTTACTTCCAGAGTAGAGCAAACAGCTACAGTAGATGAAACACCAGAGACAAAGAAGTCTGTTTTTTATAGTCTTTGTAATATAATGTGGGAGAGAGTGAGAAAATAAATTATTTGAGGCAGAATTATTCCCAAACAGAATATTGTTCTGTGATTTTTACATGAGCTAGCAGCAGCTCAATTAAAAAAAAAAAAAAGGTTGCTGTTAGCTTTTCTTGTTGCCAAAGGGAGCAATTAGCCCTTATGAGCTTTTCTGACACTGTACAACTCATCAAAAAATTTTTATGTAAAATTACCATTTAGTATCCTATTTATGCTTTTGTTTGAGAGGTTTTTTTTTTGTTATTTCACCAAAAAAAAATCTAAAATGGTATCTCACATTATAAACAGTCCAAGAGATTATCTACCATGAAGCTGATTCACATTGTTTCTTTCTTGCAAAGGGTTGCTACTTCTCCAAGATATGTAACATATAAGAGCGACATAAGTGATAATCATTGCATAGATGGTTAAATCTCAAAGTAGGAATGGTTAGTATGTCTGTGTATACAATATGAACATCATAATTAAAGAAGCAAAAGTCTTCTGTAGACAAGTGGCATGGTCTTAGAACTATGCTGAATTTTCCAGTTTATACCTCCTCACTTTTTTGTCTGTAATTCAGGAAGATAAACTCTATGAATCCTAAAAGTGATTTTTACTGTATTTAGTAATAAAGATGATTTTCATTTCTTTAAAGGTAAATGTATTCATTAGCCTCTTTTCTGTTATGAATACCACCCCCAGGCAGTGTTTTGGTAAAGAATATCCTTGAGGCCAATTATTGTGGCTAAGACCCTCCTTTGAGTACCTCCTTCTCTCTACCCCTGTCTTCCTTTACTCTGGTTCCTTTCTCCCTGCTCCCTTGATTCTCCCTATTTTCTTCTCCTCTGCCTTTACCTTAGGCCTTCCAGTAATAACCAGTGGCACTCGTGGGCATTGCTAACCCTCTAGGTGTAAAGATGTTGCTAACTTGCTCTGGATCACTAAGCATTAGCCAGTATCCTTCAGAAACATGTGGGATAAAACTCCAAACCAGTTGGAGGATCACTTGCTTTAAGGTATGTGAGTTCAAAAATCAAGACAGTAATAAAATGACTAAGGAAATAAGTAGAAACAGCTCAAAATAAAACATTAAGAAAGAATAGAATGTAAAGAAGGCAGGAATAAAGTGATGATAATATAAAATAATAGGAAGACCTGTAAACCTAAAACTGCATTCACGTGGGAGTGAATTTGAAAGATAAAAGTAGATAAAATAAAAATGAAAGTGGCATATTTACAATTTGAATCAATACAGTATTTTTATTCTTCACATTTTTGGATTTTGTTTCTCCCTTCACACTGATGAAGCTAATCATCCTCTTGATGCATTCACATCCTCCTATATAGATGTAGGTGACTATTTTCTCACACTTTCTTTGTGGATATTAATAAGGGCAAAAATATCTTAGAACTCCAAGTTCAGCTTTCTTGAAAAAGTTCAATTTGAAAGGTTTATCCCTTCAGAGCTTATTTTGGGATCATTTGGAAAAAAGGAATATTTTGAACAAACCAGGAATTATTTTCAGAGTCATAGGTAACATACAGTTCTGAAAAGATATATTAAGAGAAAGTTTTGCCATTTGGGTAGAGAGAATTTAAAAATTTTTTTTTCTTGTTTACATTCTGATTGAAATTACTTATGGAAAATGCAAAAATAATCAAAAAGAACATTTTAAAATTACCCATTAACTTACCCCCTGGCCACTATTAGCATTTTGTGCATTTACCTCACATACAGTGGGTTAGAATACACCAAAATTCAATATAGACAATCCACAGCCATTGTGACTTAGACCT
Source organism: Pan paniscus (assembly GCF_029289425.2). Lineage (NCBI taxonomy): Eukaryota > Metazoa > Chordata > Mammalia > Primates > Hominidae > Pan > Pan paniscus. The sequence continues at coordinate 68,196,438 of NC_073264.2, forward strand.
AGTTCTTATTCTTTCAACAGCAATCATATTTCAGGGCTTTTGTTGTATCCATTTGAATCCTCTTTCGCTACAACTGGTTCTGCAATTCATTTGACAGCCTATTTTGCCCTCTACTATAGGATACTTTCAATGAAAAAGAGGGCCTTATGATATGGGAGTCATACTCACGTGAACAGATAAATAATTTGGAGTAATTTAGTTTAGTTAATTCCAAAAAGAAAATATTTATGAAAATAATGCCTTCTTTCCCAATACTAACAATTAATAGGCATTTTCCCTGGAAGATAATGGTAAAGAATACACGATGCCTTCTTACTCATGTATCCTATGCCCACCTCCCTGCGTTCCATAAGAAAAGGTAGCCAGTTTAAAATTCCAAACAATTTACCTCATGTAATACTTGAGTGTAATTGCAGCAAGTATGAATCCTCTTATTCCAGCTTTGTCACCTTCTCTTGTTACCTTTCCCTACCAACCCCTCCTATAATCTTAACTTTAGTATGCATATAAATACTATTACCCTGTGCCCTTCTTGCAGTCTCAGACAGTGTAGTTCTATAAGCAGAGTAGACAATTTACTATTCCTTCTGCCTTATTTCTCTATCAACTATTTCCTAGGACCTCTGAAAGTTATGCCATCTCTATGTGCTCTAATTTGTTCAGCCTTAAAGTGGAAATGATGAGACTCTTTAGTATTGAAAATAAATGACTAGCTATACAGTATTTCAAGAGACTTAAAGAAAGATCACTATGGCTGGAAAATGAAAATGAAGGATAATTCCATGGCAGATGATTTGAAGATCATCGTTTTCTGTGTACACAATGAGTAGTTATCTAGTGTTATCAATTTCATATCAAATAATATAACCAGAAATCTTCAAATAAATGGGTGAACAGAACTAAAAGTGTTTTCTGGATATTAGAAAAAGGAGGAATAAGAAGGAACAGCTTCAGGGTCTTGCATTAAACATTAATTGTTTACATAATGCATATGCCATTAGGGTTTGGTTTATATTGCTTTTATCACTTCTTTCAAATTAAATTCTACAGTTGCAAAGCAGAAAAGAAATTCATTAGCAGATATGTCAGAATTACAAGGGAAACAATTCTAAATCTGCAGAAGTCCTTCAAATCTATTCATCTTTTCTAATGACGTACTGTGGTTTACTTTCTTTTTTTCTTTCCAAGCTCTAGGTTCATGTGCTATCATGCCTCCGCTTCTGCCCTCTCCTACCTAAATTTGTAGAATTCATCTTGAAAAACTGCAACTTTTTAAAATCTGTTTCTTTCATAGATATTTTTAAATAAATATAGTCATGCACCACATTAGCATTTGAGTCAAAAACAGACTCTTACATGATGGTGGTCCCATGAGATTACAATGGAGCTGAAAAATTCCTATTGCCCAGTGAGATTGTAGCCATTGTAAGGTCACATAGTGCAACACATTACCTTTCCTATGGTTAGATATGTTTAGATACACAAATACTTAACATTGTGTTACAGTTGCCTATAGTATTTAGTATTGTAACATGCTGTACAAGTTTGTAACCCAAGAGCAATAGGCTATACCATGTAGCCTAGTTGTATAATAGGCTATACCATCTAGGTTTGTGTTAGTACACTCTGTGATGATGTTCACACAACAAAATTGCCTAACAATGCATTTCTCAGAATATATCCCCATTGTTAAGTGACTCATGACTGTATCAGGAAGTTAGATAGATTGATACTTATTTTTCTGCCTTCATAAGACAAACCTTGGTGTTAATGTAAAATTTGGACTCCTGTAGTTCACTAATTTTTTTATTCCTTAAATTTTCTCTTAGTCTGAATTTGTCTATATTCAGTTCGATCTTATAGTGCTCTGCTCCTCAAAAAGGGTAATCCATGGACCAGCAGCCTCAGCATCAGCTTGTTAGAATTTAGAATCTCACTGTTGGTGGGACTGTAAACTAGTTGAACCATTGTGGAAGTCAGTGTGGCGATTCCTCAGGGATCTAGAACTAGAAATACCATTTGACCCAGCCATCCCATCACTGGGTATATACCCAAAGGACTATAAATCATGCTGCTATAAAGACACATGCACATGTATGTTTATTGTGGCACTATTCACAATAGCAAAGACTTGGAACCAAGCCAAATGTCCAACAATGATAGACTGGATTAAGAAAATGTGGCACATATACACCATGGAATACTATGCAGCCATAAAAAACGATGAGTTCATGTCCTTTGTAGGGACATGGATGAAATTGGAAATCATCATTCTCAGTAAACTATCGCAAGGACAAAAAACCAAACACCGCATGTTCTCACTCATAGATGGGAATTGAACAATGAGAACACATGGACACAGGAAGGGGAACATCACACTCTGGGGACTGTTGTGGGGTGGGGGGAGCGGGGAGGGATAGCATTAGGAGATATACCTAATGCTAAATGACAAGTTAATGGGTGCAGCACACCAGCATGGCACATGTATACATATGTAACTAACCGGCACATTGTGCACATGTACCCTAAAACTTAAAGTATAATAATAATAATAATAAACAAAAAAAAAGAAAAAGACAAAAAAAAAAAGAATTTAGAATCTCAGACCCTGTCCCAGCCCTACTAAATTAGAATCTGTATATTCACAAGATCTCCAGATGATTTGCATGCACATTAACTGTTGAGAAATAAGAGAAATAATAAAAATGACTCCTCTCTTGGTACCAAGAAACTTCTATGTACCTTGTTTGACTGATTCTTCCTTAGCTAGCAATATAGAGACACATTTACCAACTGGAAAGGTTCAGAGTAAGGTGGAGAACATAGTGCAAGTGAGCACATATTCTCTCCACAATTGGTGTACTTTCCCTGATAACAAAGACCTTGCTCCTTAGAATCGTTCAGAGTACTTTCACATATGGACCTCCCTGGAACTCCATACTAGGCTTGCCCCAGATGACCTCCCCAGATGACCTCCAGCTACTCATTATTCAGTTTATTTAGAGGATTATGCAGAATATTGATATGAGCATTTTGAGTTTATGTGCATGTGTGGGGGAACAGGAGAAAAGAGAAATACTTCCCACCTAAAACTTTTTGAGAATGCCAACTTCATTTCTTTATTCTTTTAACAAATATTTATTATCAGCGATGACCTAGGCACTATGCTAGACAGAATAATGACATAATCTAAGTTATACAGAAATAATCAAAGCAGTCTCTTTTTTTTTGAGACAGGATCTCGCTATATTGCTCTGGCTGGAGTGTAGTGGTACAATCCCAGCTCACTAAAACCTCCACTCCCCACCCCCCACCCGGTTCTCAAGCCATCTTTGTGCCTCAGCCTCCCAAGTAGCTAGACTACAGGCACACACCACCACACCTGGCTATTTTTTGTATTTTTGTAGAGGTGGGGTTTTGCCATGTTGCCCAGCTTGGTCTTAAACTCCTGAGCTGAAGTGATTTGCCCAGCCAAAGCAGTCTTTCTAAACATTCTTAAGACGTTGACTCAAATTTTGAAGGAAACAATATATATGGATCAGCAAAAAGTATATATAACAAATATAAAACTTTGTGTTAGAAAATATTACTTATTTGTTCATTCGTGCATGAATCTTCTAAGAACATTTTTGTAGCCACATTCATTCGTCTGCCAACCATTTTGAATACTTAACATATTGAACATTTATTTAACACCTATTGTACAGCAAGTGCCAGGGATTAGCAAATACTGTAAATATATTTAGAAGCCATAATTGATTTCAGGCTACACTGGGGAAACAAAAGAGGATGCACGCAACTCTTGAGGGGAGAGGAGTCAGATATGACTTCACAGAGAAGATGACACTTGAGCTGAGTCTTAACAGCTAAAAAATCTTTAATCAGAAGGCAAGAATAAGAAAAGGACGCTTTAAGTAGTGGAAGTAGCACATGTCACGGAGCCAACATATGAGTTATCTTGGTATTCTCAGGGATAGTACTAGCAGTTGATAATAGCTAGAGTATAAGATATAAGGAAGACATGAACCAAGGCCTTTGCACATATGTTCTCTTTGCACACAATGATGGAGCACTTCCACTTCATGTCTGTCTTTTCCTCTCTCTCCCTCTCCTTCTTTCCCTCCCTATCTCCCTCCCTTTGTCTCTCCCCACCTACATACCTGCACACACACACCCCTACTTAGCTCTTACTCATTCTTCATATTCAAATCAGAAATCCTTTTATCATGCTTTTCATGACCCTCCAGTGTAGCTCAGGTACTTTAATTATATACTCTCATAAAATCATGTTTCTTTGCTTTGGAGTGGTTTTCTTAATTTGTATTTATATATTCATTAATGTGATTATTTGATTAATATCTGCCTCTCCTGATGCATCAGTGGCTTTAAGAGTTTTATTTTAACCACACCCATGGGAAGAAATACATTAAATATATTATACATCAAAAGCCAATGATATACACACACATATATAACATATACAGTACATATAAATATACATACATACACATATATAAACAAAAATAAGTTTTATGAAACAAGAGTCATCCTTACCATGTATGTTGAAATATATTTTTATCCTTTTCATTAGAAAATTGTTCACAAGTTGATTTTACAGCCTATCTCCATTTGTCATCCAGAGTTTGAAAAACCTTGTAATACACACCATCATGGCACATGTATACATATGTAACAAACCTGCACGTTGTGCACATGTACCCTAAAACTTAAAGTATAATAATAAAAAAAAAAAAGATAAACCTAACCTGGAAAAAAAAAAAGAAAAACCTTGTAACAGGTTGGCACTGCACTAAAATAGAAGCAGTGTCTAGGTTTACCCCCTACTCTCTCTCCAGCCCTTAATTTAACACTTGGGGCATAAAAGACACTCAGTAGACATTTACTGAATGAATAAAAGGAATAAAGAGCTTCAAAGGTATTGTTTTAAAAGTGTGATTATCCCCATTTTTACCAACAAGAAAACTGAAGGTGAGAGAGGTTTAGTAATTTTGCTGAGAGTCCCTGAAGCTAACAATAAACAGAACCAGGATTCAGATTCAGGTTTTTTTACTCTAAAACAATGCTAATTTCCCCCTTGTGCAGGAAGTAAAAAAAAAGAAAATGGGTCAGGCGCGGTGGCTTATGCCTGTAACCCCAGCATTTTGGGAGGCCGAGGCAGGCGGATCACCTGAGGTCAGGAGTTTGACACCAGCCTGACCAATATGATGAAACCCCGTCTCTACTAAAAAAATAAAATAAAATACAAAAATTAGCCGGGCATGGTGGCATACGCCTGTAATCCCAGCTACTCAGGAGGCTGAGACAGGAGAATGGCTTGAACGCGGGAGGCAGAGGTTGCAGTGAGCTGAGATTGTGCCATTGCACTCCAGCCTGAGCAGCAAGAGCGAAACTCCATCTCAAAAAAAAAAAAAAAAAGAGAGAGAGAGAAAATATCTAGGTTGCTATAGGAGGTAGCAAGCTGATAATTATTTATCTAGTAGAGAAACAATTTTAAATAAGTTTATTCACGTTTGAGATGCAGTTGGTGTGGAACTCTGAAAGATAATTGATGTTTTAATTTTCTACAGTAAGAAAATTATCATTTGCTCTGAAAGATGGCAAAAATAAGTGGGGGGATAGATGAAACAAGTTGGTAAAATGTTGATAATTGTTGAAGCAATGACGTCTATGTCTGTTGTAAAAACTTTCTTTTTTTTTTTTTTTGAGACGGAGTTTCACTCTTGTTGCCCAGGCTGGAGTGCAATGGCACGATCTCAGCTCACCACAACCCCCGCCTCGCAGGTTCAAGCAATTCTCCTGCCTCAGCCTCCCGAGTAGCTGGGATTACAGGCATGTGCCACCACACCCAGCTAATTTTGTATTTTTAGTAGAGACGAGGTTTCTCCATGTTGGTCAGGCTGGTCTTGAACTCCCGACCTCAGGTATCTGCCCGCCCGGGCCTCCCAAAGTGCTGGGATGACAGGTGTGAGCCACCACACCCAGCCTGTTGTAAAAACTTCTTAAACTTAAAAAAAAAAAATAACCCATGAAAATGGCTTAATAAAATAACATTACAATAAAACTCTTCTATAATACTTTTTACAAGTAAAAACTGAACAATGTAACAGGATTCAAAAAAAAAAAACAAGAAAGGCAAGAGTTTATTAACTGAGATAATATCTGTAAAGCATAAAATACAACATCTTGTGACAGAAGGGACCCAGTGTTAATTTTTGTCCCTCTTCACATCAGGCTAACCAAAGCCATTTATGCAAAAAAGGGATGACTTCATTATAAACGGTGTTTTATATAAGCCTTTAGAAAAAAATATCACTTTATAGCTACATGAACGAGCAATTAATCTAATGTCCTTTTAAAAAGAGAAAATATCATTATTAGTATGATTATAAATGTAATCTAAATATTCATATATAATGTATATATTTTTTGTAGATATGCTCCCAAAACTCTGCTGTTTGCAGATAACATGAAGGTAATGGTCATGATTTTAAAACTTACTAGATAGGCATTTTTGCCCAGTCGTATTGGTCTGAAAGCCACATCATATGTCAAGAAAACTCTTTGAATCTCCAAGAATGTTTCTTCATCTAGCCATTGTTATACTGTACATATTTTTTAATAAATTTTTTATCCCAGTTCTGGAATTTTTTTTTCAATTTAAAAATAAATAGCCAATGGAAAATGTGATGCAGTACTGCCTATGTATTCTAACTCATAAATAGAATTTTGATACATTATTTTAAAAAACTGTGCTACAATTACAAGACTGGATTTTAGTCCTAGCTCTACCATTAACCAGAAATTGTTCAGAGTACTTTACCTTTTCTTTCCACCTGAATTCTTTCATTCTATAATTCATTTCCTTCAGCTGTCAAATGAAGAAAGGAATGTTCTTCCTATTTCACATCAGGAAGCCCAGACTGGGAGACAAATAAGAAAACAGTATGAAGTTGTTAAAATGTTATAGAAAAATGGAGACATATGGATATGTATACAAATAGTGATAAATCCATTTATATATATATATATATATATGTCCATGAGTGTACACACACACATCACACATACATACACATGGATAAGGTGGCATTTATTTAGGAAGATTGGCTAGAATAACTTATTAGAAAAGCACAAGTGTGGAAATTACGAGGTGACAGGAAGACCATCTCCAGTGACACCATGGCACAATTAGGCACCAGTGGTACAATTAGGACCACTTCTATCAGTGCATCTGAGTTGCAGATACCAAACATTAAACCAGTCGTAACAAAGCCATTGTCAAGTCTAGGAGATCAGAAAAATATTCCACTTCTCTAACCCTTATCAAATAATTTGAGTCAAATTTTAGAATTCCAATTTTAGGTTCTTGTTCCATGCTATAGGTCCATACTGATGTTTGTTCTTGGCTCTGTTCCATCTCACAGCTGCTGATGGCCCAGGAGATCGTTTCATCATTGGGGAATCCCAAGCTGGTGAACAGGTGAGATTGATAGGCCTGAAAGGCACTGAAGATTTCAGCTTCATGGACTTTGGGCATCTAATTCTAAATTTCTCCTATCAGTGTAGTGGAAATTAGAGAGAGATTAGTCAGAAGATTATCAAAGGGATGAAAGTATAGTTCCCAGGAGAACCAAAAGAATTATTTCTTAATTGAAAGTATCTACATCTATTAATATATGGCATAGTATTATTAGTATGTCTCACAGACATGCCTTACAAGCATTTTCCAGACCTGTGATTGGGTGATTCTTTTTTTCCTGAAAAAAAAAAAATGTTCTGAATAGAACAATTTCTAGGTAGTCTTCTCAGACTTTTCCCCAACTTGTGTTACAAATGGGGAAACTTAGAAGCAGATTATTTAAACTTTTTAGCTAATTATTTAATTTAATTTTTCTCACTTGGGATCTAGCCAGGGAACAGGTTTACATATATTTATATTAAGAAATGAAGCAATATAACAGGCCACATTGGAAATACAAGTCCATTTGACACTTTGAGACCAGTAATTGGCCACTTAATTGAAAAATCAGTTAAAGTGGGAAATTATTTTATATATTTAAAATAAATATAAATTTAACTTAAATATTTATTAGTCAATAATTTGATGAAGAACCAAGGTCTTCCTTTTAAATAAGTATGCTGTTTTAATTTCTATCAGGTCTTTCTTACGTAAACCACACAAAAGGCAATGTCTCTGATTTCCATTTTGATTTCTTCAAAGTAGAAAAAAACTGAAGGATACTTGCAATACATAGAAGAGCAGAATCCTTTTAGGGTTTTATTATATTTTACACTCTTTTAGTTTCCTCACTCACACCTAATTTTACAGCATTTCTTTTTAGCAGCATTTTTAATGGAGGTTTCCAAAAGGTTTTACTTAATTTTTATAGGAAAGAAATAACATATATCATTGGTTTATGTATTATTTATTTATTTATTTTTGAAACGTAGTCTTGCTCTGTTGCCCAGGCTGGAGTGCAGTGGCGCGATCTCGGCTCACTGCAAGCTTCGCCTCCCGGGTTCACGCCATTCTCCTGCCTCAGCCTCCCCAGCAGCTGGGACTACAGGCACCCGCCACCGCGCCCGCCTATTTTTTTGTATTTTTAGTAGAGAGGGGATTTCACCATGTTAGCCAGGATGGTCTCGATCTCCTGACCTCGTGATCCGCCCGCCTCGGCCTCCCAAAGTGCTGGGATTACAAGCGTGAGCCACCGCGCCCGGCCTGGCCATTGTTATGTTTAAGAGGAAATAGCATCTGTCAATCCGGTGAGTTATGAAGGTTGATCAACAGAGCTCCTACCTTATTAAATGGAACTAGAAGAAAACCAAAGAACTTTTTTCCTTTCCCTGCTGCTTCCCTTCAAAGTTTCCTCTTCCTGAGATGGAATACCCAACTGCTACTACCAAGCAATATATAAAAATAAAAGTGGCAGCGGGCGTGGTAGCTCATGCCTGTAATCCCAGCACTTTGGGAGGCCGCGGCGGGCAGATAACCTGAGTTCGGGAGTTTAAGACCAGTGTGACCAACATGGAGAAAGCCCATCTCTACTGAAATTACAAAATGAGCCAGGCGTGGTGGCACATGGCTGTAATCCCAGCTACTCCGGAGGCTGAGGCAGGAGAATCGCTTGAACCTGGGAGGCAGAGGTTGCAGTGAGCCGAAATCTCACCACTGCACTCCAGCCTGGGCAACAAGAGCAAAACTCCGTCTCAAAAAAATAAAAATAAAAATAAATAAAAGTGGCAAGAAATAAATAAATAATAATTTTTAAAATGAAGGCAGCAGTTTGGCAAACGCTATGTTCCATGCCTTTCTTCCTTGGCTTAGCATGGACTAACAGTAGAAACGAGTTGAGATATATAGGAGAAGGATGATGCCAATGGTGTTGACACTAGCTTCTTCATTTTAGCATCCAAAAATTGAGGAGATTCGCATGCAACTCTCTGAAGCTAAGTTGGCACTATAGTGATACATATTCTCATCCATGCTGCACCAAGCTGGATTTCATTACCATGACCATTTTTCTGACAAAAAGAACAGCTAGGCTTGATTCTTGTTTATAAATTACTTGTCTTGTTTGTTTGTTTGTTTGGGTTTTTTTGATGGGAGGGAGGTTGTTCTTGGTTTTGGGTTTCTGGGTTTTTTCTTGAGACAGAGTCTTGCTCTGTTGCCCAGCATGATCTCAGCTCACTGCAACCTTCACCCCAGTATGGACTCTGTGTGGGGGCTCCAACCACACTGGGTTCTCTATTCTGATCCATTGGTCAATGTATCTGTTTTGCTGTCCAAACCATGCTATTTCAGTTACTATAGCTTTGTAGTATATTTTGATTTCTGACAGTGGGAAGCCTCCAGTTTTCTTCTTTTTATTCAGGATAGCTTTGGCTATTTGGAGTCTCTTGTGGTTTCATACAAATTGTAGGATTTTCTATTTCTGTGAAGATTGTCATTGGTATTTTTATAGGAATTGCAATGAATCTGTAGATTGCTTTTTTTGTAGTATGGTCATTTTCACAGTATTAATTCTTCCAACCCAACGACATGGGATGCTGTTTCTTTCTCTCTTTTTTTTTTTTTTTTTTTTGTGGCCTCTTCAGTCTTTTTCATCAGTATTTTATAGTTTTCCTTATACAGATTTTTTACCTCTTTGGCTAAATTTATTGCTAAATTTTTTTTGTAGTTATTATACATGGGATTGCTTTCTCATTTTCTTTCTCTGCTAGTTTGTTCTTGGTGTGTAGAAATGCTATTCATTTTTGTGTGTTGATTATGTATCCTGCAGCTGTACTATATTTATCAGTTGTAAGAGTTTTTGGTGGAGCTTTTAGGGTTTTCTATATATAAGATCATGTTATCTGCAAACAGGGACAATCTGACTTCCTCTTTTCCCCTTTGGATACCCGTTATTTCTTTCTCTTGCCTAATTGTTCTGGCTGGGACTTCCAGTACTAGGTTGAATAAAAGTGTTGAAAGTGGGCATCCTTGTCTTGGTCCAGATCTCAGAGGAAAAGTTTTCAACTCTTCCACATTCAGTATGATGTTGGCTGTGGGTTTGTCATCTAGGGCCTTCACTGTGTACACTCATTCTTTCTATACCTAAGTTGTTGAGAGTTTTAACCATGAAGGATTGTTGAATTTTATCAGATGTTTTCCTAAGTCTGTTGAGATGATCATATGGTTTTTGTCCTTCATTCTGTTGGTGTGATGTATCACATTTATTGATGGGCATATGTTGAGCCACCCTTGCATCCCCACAGTAAATCCCACTTGATCATGGTAAATGATCTTTTTAACGTGCTGCTGGATTCAGTTGCAAGTGTTTTATTAAGCATTTTTGCACCAAGGATATTGGCCTATAGTTTTCCTTTTTTGTGTTGTATCCTTTTATGGTTTGAGTATCAGAATAATGCTGACCTCATAGATTGAGTTTGGAAGAATTCCTTCCTCTTCAGTTTTCCAGAAGAGTTTGAGAAGAATTAGTATGAGTTCTTCTTTAAATGTTTGGTAGGATTAAGCAGTGAAGTCATCAGATCTTGGGCTTTTCTTCAGTGGGAGACTTTATTACAGATTCAGTCTCATTACTCATGATTGATCTGTTCAGGTTTTCTATTTTTTTTGGCTCAAGCTTGGTAGATTGTATGTATTGAGGAATTTACCCACTTCTGCTAGGTTTTCTAATTTTTTGGCATGTAGTTCTTCATAGTAGTCTCTAATGACCCTTTGTATTTCTGTAGTATCAGTTGTAATGCCTCCTTTTCCATTTCTGATTTTGCTTATTTGGGTCTTTTTTTATTAGTCTAGCTAATGCTTTGTCAATTTTGTTTATATTTTCATAAAGTCAACTTTAATTTCATTCATCTTTTGTGGTTTTTTAGTCTCAATTTCATTTGTTTCTCTTACCTGTATTCTTTCTTTCCTTCTTCTGATTTTGGATCTGGTTTGTTCTTGCTTTTCTAATCCCTTGAGATATATCACTATGTCGTTTCATTGAAATCTTTCTACTGTTTTGATGTAGGTGTTTATTGCTATAAACTTCCCTCTTAATGCTGTTTTTGCTGTATCCCATAGGTTTTTGTCTGCTGTGTTTCTATTTTCATTTGTTTTGGGAAATCTATTTATCTCTTAATATATTTATTGATCCATTGGTTGCTCGGGAGCATGTTTTGTAATTTCTACATGTTTGTACAATTTTGAATGTTCCTCTTGTATTGATTTATAGTTTCAGTCCATTGTGGTTGGAAAAAAATTCGATATAATTTTAGTTCTTTTAAATTTGTTGAGACTTCTTTTGTGGCCTAATATGGTCTATCTGGAGAATGTTCCATGTGCAAGTGAAAAAAAAATGTGTATTTTATAGCTCTTGGATGAAATGTACTTTAAATATCTGTTAGGTCCATTTGATCTAAAATGCAGTTTAAATCCAGCGTTCCTATGTTGATTTTCTATCTATATGACTTGTCCAATGCTGAGAGTAGGGTGTCAAACTCCCCAAATATTATTGTATTGGAATCTGTCTCTCCTTTTAGATAAATAATACCTGCTTTATAGTGGGTGATCCCATGTTCAATGCATATATGTTTGTGATTATTGTATCCTTGTGGTAAATTGATCCCTTTATAATTATAGAATGACCTCTCGTATTTCTTTTTACAGTTTCTGACTTAAAGTCTATTTTATCTGGTATAAATGTAGCTACTTTTACCTGATTTTGGTTTCCATTTGCATCAAATATCTTGATTCATTTCTTCACTTTCAGTCTATATCTGTATAGGTGAAGTGAGTCTCATGTAGGTAGCAAATAGTTGGGTTCTTTTTTTTTAAATCCATTCAGCTTGTCTGTATCTTTTAACTACGGAATTTAATCTATTTACATTTAAGGTTATTACTGATAGATGAGGACTCCTGTCATTTCATTGTTTCCTGGTTTTGCTTACCCCTTGCTCCTTCTCTTATTGTTTATCATTGCAGTTGGGTGGTTTTCTATATTGATACTGTTTTATTCTTTTCTCTTTCTCCTTTATTAATCTGGTCTACCAGTGAGTTTTATGCTTGTGTGTGTTTTTATGATAGTGATTACTGTCTTTTTTGCTTCCAGATATATGACTCCCTTGAGAATTTATTGTAAGGCCAGTGTAGTAGTAATGAATTCTCTCCATTTTTGCTTGTCTGGGAAAGACTATTTCTCCCTCATTTCCAAAGGATAGCTTTGCTGCATATAGTATTCATAGTTAGAAATTTTTTTATTTCAGCACTTTGAAGATGTTATCTCCTTTCTTCCTGTCCTGTAAGGTTTCTGCAGAGAAATCTACTGTTAATCTAATGTGGATTTCATTATATATGACTTGATTTGGAGACCTTTGGAATTCCTGGACCTGGATATCCATACCTTTCCCCAGACTTGGGAAGTTTTCAGCTATTATTTTATTAAATAAGTTTCTTATGCCTTTTCCTTTCTTTTTTTCTGAAACTCCAATAATATGAATATTTGTTCTTGTATGGTGTCCCATAAGTCTTACAATCTTTCTTCACTCTTTTTCATTCTTCTGTTTCTCTCTGTCTCTCTCTCTTGCTGGGTATTTCAAACGACCTATCTTCCAGTTCAAAGATTCTTTCTTCTGCTTTATCAAGACTGCTATTGAAGCTCTCTATTGTAATTTTTTATTTCATTTTTTGAATTATTCAGCTGTAGGATTTCTGTTTGGTTCTTTTTTGTGATTTCTCTATCTTTGTTGAATTTATCATTCTTATGAATTGTTTTGCTGATTTTGTTGAATTATCGCTAGGTTTTGTTTTTGTTTTTGTTTTTGTTTTATCTAATTGAGTTTCCTTAAGATCATTATTTTGCAATTTCTTTTCCAGGAGTTCACTGATTTCCTTTTCATTGGAGTCTGTTACTAGAGATGTATTCCTTTAGTGGTGTCATATTTCCTTGCTTTTTTGTGTTTCTTGTGTCCCCATGTTGATCTGTGTGCCTGGTGGAACTTTTGCTTCTTTCAGACTTTCTGGGTGGTTTTGTAGAGACGCCTGTAGTTGGGCTTTAGTGTGTTGGTTGCAAAGGGTATGGTGACTTTCTGGACAGGTGCAATGGTGTAGTCTCCATGCAGCTTTTTCAGTTGCATTCAATGTCAGTAATAACTGTGAGTACCTCAGTGGCCTAATCCATAGAAGTTTGTGTCAGTGGTAGTAGTGGCATAGGCTGTTAATATCCTTGGTGTCAAGGGCTTTTAGAATCCTCCTCTTCTTGTTTTCCACACAATAGGGAGAATCAGCTGAAGGGATCCCTCTTGGTGTTAGGTCTGACATGCCCTCCAAGCAGCTACAGTGGCACTGGGCTCAAAATATGGTGCTTGGAGTGACTGTGGAGCCAGGATCCAAGGCTCAGGGTCTTGTGAATCCATTGTGGCACCTGGTTCTTGGGGTTCAGGTTCACTCTCTGTGGCAGAGTTGGGTGTAGGTTATCCAAAGAACCAAGGTTTATGACTGAGGCACCCCCTAGCAGCTTGGACCCAGGTGCCCTGGTTGAACCTGTGATTTTATACCTCATGGGTAGGGTGTAGTACTGACCAAACTCCAAAGAAAAAGGTTTTGGCCAGGGGAGCAGGGTATGGCCGCAGCTCAGGAACCAGAGCCAGTAGGGCTCAGCAGCAGCTCGGGTCACAGTGGATAAGGTACTGTGTAGTAATGACCCTAGACCCCTGGATGGTGGGGCTATGCAGGTCCTCACTTCAGACTCTGAGGCCAGGTGCAGAAGCAGCAGATACCTTAGAATGGCAGAGCGCAGCTGTGGTTTGATCCCCGGGGGGGACAAGGATCAACACAGAAATGACTCAACTCCCCAGAGAGGGAGGTATCTCAGCAGCTCAGACTCTAAGGGGCTATAGTCTAGCTCCAGAGAAGCAGGGTACTAGAGTTATTTGGCCTGTAGGTCAGGGTATCTTGGCTCAATCAGCACTGTGTTTCCCTAAGACATGAGCGACTACATCAGCTCAGCCTGGGATGCGTAGGTGCTCAGCTTGGCAAAGTGTGTGCAACATACTTTCTAAGCCTTGCCATAACAGAGCAATATGTCGGAAAAAGGATGATTAAAGAAGATTAGAAACTATCTCCAATGTCTGGATGGAGTTAAGGGAAACCAGTAAAGGAATCTGCAGCACCCAGGAGCTAGCAACAGTGAGATTTCCTTACCACATCTTAGTCTGAAGGAGCAAAGAAAGACAATGGTACCTGAACCTGGGAAGATTCATAGCTGTGGGAGAGGACTGCCCAACAGCAGCTCTTGCTCTCAGTAGGAGAGATGCCCTAACCATCACCAAACTGCAGCCCAGGAGGAAAAGAGCAAGGGGAATGAAAACTCTACTTTTCTGTCTCTCTCCTACCCTCTACATCTCTTACTGACCCCTCCCTTTGGCTGAGTCTCACCAGACGCCAAAGTGATGGGAAACTGGTTAAAATAGTCCATAGAGGTCAGCTTCTGGACCACAGCACAGAGTAGAGAATGATGATGTGATCTGGAGAGGCAAACAGAAAATGAAACAAATCTTTGTCTTTGTAAGGCTTATATTCTATAATATATAATGCACTTAACATTGTACCTAGCATATATTGTGGGTTCAATAAATATTAGTTATTAGTAGTATTGCTTACAGTAATAATATTATGGAGAGAAGATTTTTAAGACTTTTGTAATAAATTTCCTGTTTTACTTTGATTGTACTTTCAGTAGTAAGGTATTTTTTTTTCTTAACCATTCCCTAAGGGGTGTGTGTGTGTGTGTGTGTGTGTGTGTGTGTGTGTGGTTTATTTTACTTTGTCTTATTTTGGTGGTTAAAATAACAACAATGACAAAACATACACACACATAACATTAAATATACCATCTTGACAGTTTTTAAGCTTATAGTTCAGTAGTGGTAAATATATTCACATTGTAGGGACTTAAGATTTTAAATAGAGTCATGAGTTACTTAATGAAGATATATTCTGAGAAATATGTTGTTGGGCAATTTTCTTGTTGTCCGACCATCATAGAGTGTACTTACACAAACCTGCATGAGTAGCCCACTACACACCTAGCCTACATAGTATGACCTGTAGCTCCGAGGCTACAAACCTGCACAGCATATTACAGTATTACTGAATACTGTAAGCAATTATAATGGTATTTGTTTATCAAAACAAAAAGTACAGTAGAAAATATGGTAATCTTATAGGACCACCATCATATATGCAGTCCAACATTGAGCAAACTATCCTTATGCAGCACGTGACTATACTTATGAGGCAGACATCTTTAGAAAGGAATCTTTTGGCAGGGGGGATTAATATTGTCTCAGGATTTTTTCTTAGGGAGAATTTGAAGCATTCATTTTCCAAACTCCAGTCTAAATCATTGCCCCTGACAAGTGACTTTCAGATCACTTGTCTATCAGATCAAATCTATCAGATGAATCTTACAGAAAAATGCTTTTCCCCATGTTGTAAGAAGTTAGCAGGGAAGGTTCTGTCTCTTATACCATCAATATGAGAGCACAAACAATGAAAATCTTGTTTTTCATTTTCAAAAGTAATGTTTAACCTAGGTCATTACAGACACTGGAATCATTTTTAAATGATTTAATTATATTTGCTCAACCTCTATTATTAATTGATAGGTGAGCTAATGTGTTTTAGAATATTTTCAAAGGCAATAATTAAAATATTTCTGGCTTGCCTTTATTTAACCAAAAAGTTTAGTTAATAAAGTACTGCATTTCTCAAACATTAGAACTTCAATAAGTTATGAAGATGTGTTTTTTTTGGTAATTGTTATTCACAATGTATGTCCTAGACTCTCAAATCACTTTACATATATTAGGAAAATGTACATTATTTGAGAGGCAAAAGTGGCAAATGTAAATGGCAGTTCTTCAAAAGTAAAGCAGAGCACCAAGACACCGAATAGTCATTACCCTAAAGTACACATAAAATCTGCTTAAATGAACCTAAAGCCCCTTTAGTGTGAGTGCACCTGTTTGTGGATAGCTTTTATTACACTGGCCCAAAATGAATAAGACTGTAAGACTTTCTTTTATGGTTTATTTTTTAATATTAAAAAAATTAACATCCTCTGCAGACTTTTCCTTTGCAGCAGCAAAGTACATCAACTGTCTTTTTCATCTTTATTTCCAGCCAACTCAGACAGTAATGCCAGGACAAGTCATGCGGGTTACAACAGGTGCTCCAATACCCTGCGGTGCTGATGCAGTAGTACAAGTGGAAGATACCGAACTTATCAGGGAATCAGATGATGTACGTCATCACCAAGTCTTACTGCGCTGTTGTTCCTATGGCAGTATTGTGTCACAACCATTTTCTGCAGTGTTTGTGAGATTAACCCAGTTTTTTGGGTTGTTTAGTTTTGTTTTGTTTTTGCTTATGGTGGGATCTTATATTGTAGTATATGAGTCTCCAGTAAATAAGAAATTTCCTTAATCTTGAAAATCTGTTGTTACAGGAGGGGTTTCTATGATCATTGCTGTTATAGCAGAATTTGAATCATATTTGACTCAAGCAGTTTCACATGCAAACAACAAAAGAAAGTACCTCAAGAAAGAAATGGAGAGATATTAATGGTTGACATACCTTCCAGAGCAGAGATATTAATGGTTGACATACCTTCCAGCTGAGAAATTTGCCATTGAGGCTAGCTTCTGATAAAATGTCAAGGAGTTCATGAAATCAGAATTTACTAGAGAAGAATTTAACAAAGAGCACTTGGGCAAGTTCTTGAATATTACACTAAGCCAAGCATTTGAACCAAATGACCCTTTCACCTCTGGTTTTCTGTAAGTCTGGAAAAAGCTGTGCCACCAAATGACAGCCTGGAAATATTAAGTGTATGTCAGTTCTCCCTCCATTGCCTCAAGTAAAAGATGCTGGAATCTTTTTGGACCTAAGCAAGCCTTTATCTCACTGAAAATAGTGGCAGGTTATTGAAACCAGAGTATAAGCCAGTAATAAAAGTAGAATAGATTCAACTGAGGTTTTAATAATCAGCTCTCTTACTTGTTTTGTGAAGAAAGTAAAGATATATTTTAAAGCTGAGGTGAAAAATAAACATATATTCTCCCAAGCCGAGTAGATAGTAAAATTGGCCATGCCAAGAGACAGACACTTTCCCTGATCTGGAGATTTTCTTTTTAATCACCTTTCCATATGTAAGGCTTATAAAATTCAACCCTTGGCAAAGAGATCACATTGCCTGCTGTTAAAACTGCCTAAGCAGATTTATTGGCATCAGGGAAGCCAGCAGAGCACTGAATTCCAGAACACATACATCCACAGACTCTGCCAGATGACAAGACACAGTTCCAATGTCACAATATTATTCACAGCCCATAAATGTAAAATTGATTACTGCAATTAATGGACAGAAATCTACTACCAGGCAAACTATAAGTCCTTTACTGAAATTTCTGCAAGTATTTGGTAACCTTGGCATGGTATTGAACCCATGATTCATGGGAAAAGAAGGAAGATATTACCTCCACGCACGTTCACTTTATTAGGGTAGCCACCTACATATGTATATAAAAATATATAAACAAATTCTATATAATGTATTAGTTCAAATATTAAATCTTATAAGCAAGATTTAATATTTGAATTGGTACATTTTTTAAAAGCATAAAAATTGGAGAAAAAAAATTTTTTATTTATTGGCACCAAACCTTCTAATTTTTCAGGAACCTGTGTTAGAAATTCAGTGTTTTCAAAGGGTGTAGCAAATAGTTTTCTTTTTGTCTATATTTGTATATATCCTGGGCCTATCTGATGGTAAAAGTATCGGAGGAACTAAATTCTACTGCTCAGAAATTCTGTTTGAAATTACATGACCGGCTCTTATTATAGGGCACTGAAGAACTTGAAGTGCGAATTCTGGTGCAAGCTCGGCCAGGCCAAGATATCAGGTAACTTCAAAACACATAGAATATATAGCCTACTTTTGTTTCTACATGATCATTTACTCAGGAAACCCTGGCTACTATAAATCTGCAGCAATGTCAGTTAGCCATTAATTTTCAGGGCTTTAACAAAAAGCAAAATGAATGTTATGAATTCTGTATCACATATCTGCCCTGCCTACTTTTTAATGAAGATGGTAAAGGCAAGTTAGTCAAAAGCAAGATGAGAAAGAGGTAAAGTCATGAGCCTACATATTCTACAGTTAATTCTACTCCTAGATAATCCAGAATTACTCAATCCCATCCCTAAATAATCTGGAATTTGGTATCAACTCAGATAATACCAGAATTGGGTATTTACACAATTAACTAATAGCATATGCTCTAGTGACTACCAATAATAATGGAATAATCTGTTCCTTGTTATATACAAAGATGAGGCTATTTGCTATGATAAATAGTGCATATACCTTAAATTATTTTTCTTAAAATGGAATATGTTTACCCTGATTCCATTAATACTAATTTGCTGAACATCCCTTTGTAATGAAGCTACACTTCTCCCATCCCTATGGCAGCACACCAAGGTTAATGTACCTCAGTAGCCACAGATCAGGACCAACCTAAGTGGTCCATATGGAAATTACCTCTATGACTGTAACCTCATTAGCATTATTCTCCTTGACAAAGCTAGCCAGCTGTGGACCTCTTATCATTAATGCCGCTAGATATTGCCATACAAATTCTTGCCTTATCAAAGAAAGTTTACAATTGGTATTTTTACTATAATGTAACACAAAACAATTTGTAAAGTAATTTTATTCACAGGTACTCAGGAAAAAAAAATTTCAAATATGAAGTAACATGTTTTTCTTTAGCAGTAATATATTCAAATCCTATTTCTGTTTTCTGTTGTGTGATTTAACTTTTAAAATTAAAAAAGCATAGGATTTTTAGAATCCCTTCAATTCATTATTTTCCTACTACTTTATTTCTAGACTTTTTTGTCTTCTTGAATGTCCTTTTTTGACACTAAAGTTTCCCTCTGAGTTGAGAAAATGTTGTTCTCTAATCACACTGCTTATGGTTCTGCTTTGACTTTCAGACCCATCGGCCATGACATTAAAAGAGGGGAATGTGTTTTGGCCAAAGGAACCCACATGGGCCCCTCAGAGATTGGTCTTCTGGCAACTGTAGGTGTCACAGAGGTTGAAGTTAATAAGTTTCCAGTGGTTGCAGTCATGTCAACAGGGAATGAGGTATTAAAAATAAAAATGGAGGGAGTGGGGAGAGGGCCCGTAAGATAAAGGTATTTCTGACATATGTTCTGTGTTGTAAATAGAATGTTGTAGATTATAGATCATACCAGTGGATCCACATTCTTATAACAGGGAAACAATAAATTGGCTTTAGGATAGTTTCAAGTTCAGAATATGAGAACAAAGAAGAACTAGTAAAAATTATGTATTATGAAATGTTCTCTTCTATTAGAATGAAATATTATAACCAATGGCCTTTCCACAAAGTCAGTACACATAAGCAAAAAAACTTTAGCTGCTAGCTATAGATATTAAACTATACAAACTCAGTACTGTTTCTGTTTAGACAATGAATTGTGCCCATCCTGCTGCTGAAATGATGAGCTACTTCTGTGTGGGAAGTATCAATGAATCAGGACATCATGGCTAGCACTTCTTGTGAAAAGTTCCATTTGATCTTTAATCACCAAGAGGGATTTGATAATCAGGTTTTTTTTTTCTCTCTCTCTCCCTAAAGATAGCATCTCTAGTGGCATGATGTTTAGAATGGGTCAAAATGTCATTTCATTCCTGATTTAGAAAAGAGAATTTAGTCCATCTCTTTCTGAGAACTCTTGAAAAACTTCCTATTGCCTGTTTTGCTTAGGTTGTGCAAAACTTCAGTCAGAAGCTCCAAGGTCAAATGGAGAATACTAAAAAGTGAATCTGCTGGAAACTCAAAACCTTATAAAAGAATCAGAAACTATTGAGATTTTTTAAAGTATTAATAATTCCTTTGACCTTACTATTAAAGAAAAGATTAGCGGGATTTTTTAAAAATCTCTTTGTTCTGAAAATAAACCCATCATTATTTTTAATTTCTTGAAGTCTTGGAAATGAAAATTTTCAGAGGTCTTTTTATGACCTTATAGTCCTTTTGGTTAAAGCAAAAGAATAGACTGTTTTATTTTGCAAATAGATAGCTAAATCAACATTCCAGATGTGCTTACTTCCCAGTATATATGCACTAGTCATTTCCAAAAACTATTGATTGACAAAAAACATTCTTTTCAATTTGATCTACATAGTAATGATTTTAATATCCTTAGAACCAAATAACACTATATATAGCATCAGAAATAAATTTTTGTTAAACTGGTTGACTCAATGAACTATTCTTTTTTATGATTTACTTACATGCTTTGTGCAACAAGTAAGTTCATGGAGTTTGAGAAAGCTAAACAGTAGCACACTCATGGACCAGGCATGGTGGCTTATTCCTGTAATCCCAGCATTTAGGGAGGCTGAAGCAGGGGGATCAATTGAGGCTAGGAGTTCAAAACCAGCCTGGGCAACATAGCGGGACCCTGCCTCTACTAAAAAATTAAAAATAGCTATGCATGGTAGCACATGCCTATAGTCCTAGCTACTGGGGAGGCTGAGGTGGGAGGATCACTTGAGCTCAAGAATTCAAGGCTGCAGTGAGCTATGATGGCACTACTGCGCTTTAGCCTGGGTGACAGAGTGAGACCCTATCTCAAAATAAAGTAAAATAAGAATTAACACACTCATAATAACTATTTAGTTGATAGGAAACTCTGTTTAAGCGATATTGCTTATATTTCTCTCTCATGCTTTTGTAGGTCTGGACTCATCCTCTCAATTATCCACAGAGTATATTGTTAGTGTTTTGTTTAAGCTACCTTTTACACTCAATTAAAACTATTTACTGGAAGTAGGCTAAGGTAATGGGGTGAGAATAGAGATGGTATTATATCATGAAATCTAGGGAAGAGTTT
Organism: Pan paniscus; assembly: GCF_029289425.2. Classification (NCBI taxonomy): domain Eukaryota; kingdom Metazoa; phylum Chordata; class Mammalia; order Primates; family Hominidae; genus Pan; species Pan paniscus. The sequence goes on from NC_073264.2 coordinate 68,217,940, forward strand.
GTAGTCTTAGTTCCCTGCCCCCACAGAGCTTATTACTCTTGAAGAAGCTTTGACTAATTCTACATGACTTATTCCCCTACTTTAACAGGCCTGCTATACTAAACTATACCACAGTTTTCCAAGAGAATAATGCTTCTAAATTATATTATCTCTGGTTCCATATAGCTCAACATTCCTCCCTTTCTCTTATTCAAAGTTAGTTTTTATTATGACTCTATGATCATATAGTTTAGTTTTGTTCAGCAGATAATTGGGTACCTCTGTGCCAGGCACTTTACTGGAAATTGGTGATAAAAAAAAAAGAGATAAATAAAGCATATTATCTCTCCTGAAGGCTTGAAATTCTCAGATACCTAGAAAACAATAGCAAAAAAAAAATTACCTATTTTCAGAGAGGGCAAAAGAAATTGCACTTAATGTAGCAAGGCCATAATTTACCCAGTCACAGTACAAACTTTCCTTAATTATTGGTTTTAGTTTCCTTTGATACATATGGTTTCAGGCCGGGCATGGTTGCTCACGCCTGTAATCCCAGCACTTTGGGAGGCCAAGGCAGGAGGATCGCTTGAGGTCAGGAGTTCGAGACCAGACTGACCAACATGGTGAAACCCTGTCTGTACTAAAAATACAAAAAAATTAGCTGGGTGTGATGGCACATGCCTGTAGTCACAACCACTTGGGAGGCTGAGGCAGAAGAATTGCTTGAACCCGGGAGGCGGAGGTTGCAGTGAGCTGAGATCGTGCCACGGCACTCCAGCCTGGGTGAGAGAGAGAGAGACTCCATCTCAAAAAAAAAAAAAAAGATATATATGGTTTCACATATGTCCACTTCTTGAATCTCATATGACATATTGGTAAGCAGGACAGTTGCCTTGGCAACCCAAAGAGTGCCGTACAAGATGTCTATGTATACTCTAAAACTTGCCCCAGTATTTTATTACTGTATGAGCTTGTTAAGGACCAGCAAATTATTTCAAAATTGGGGTTATAGAGTTATCAACTATAGCTAACATGGAATAGCTGATTTCTGTATTCGTTGATTTCAACAAACTGTGCATATTAAAATTTAGATATGCAACCTGTGGTGATTCATGTCTGTAATCCCAGCACTTTGGGAGGCCGAGATGGGTAGATCACTTGAGGCTAGGAGTTTGAGACCAGCCTGGGCAACATGGCAAAACTCTGTCTCTACAAAAAATACAAGCCAGGCATGATGCTATGCCCCTGTAGTGTCTGCTACTCAGGAGGCTGAGGCAGAGGTTACAGTGCGCAATGACCATTCCACTGTACTACAGCCTGGGAAACAGAGTGAGACAAAGAAAGAAAAGAAAAAGAAAGAAAAGAAAAGAAAGAAAGAAAGAAAGAAAAAGAAAGAAAGAAACAGAAGGAAAAGAAAAAGGGGAAGGGGAAGCAAAAAGAAAAGAGAGAAAAGAAAAGAAACAAGGAAAGGAGGGGAGGGCAGGGCAGGACTGCTTAGGAGATGGGTGCACCAAAATCTCACTAATTACCACTAAATAAATTATTCATGTAACCAGATACCACCTGTTCCCCAAAAATCTATTGAAATGAAAAATGTTTAAAAAATAGAAAAAGAAAACTCATTCATAATCCAAAAAAGAAAGAAAGAGTCTCACCATTTTGCCCAGACTGGCCTTAAACTCCTAAGCTCAAGTGATCCTCCCACCTCAGCTTCCCAAGTAGCTGAGACTACAGGCTTATGCTACCATAGCCACTACACAGGACAGGTTTTAAGCCAAAATTATTAAGCCAATCAAATCTGTCCAGAGTCATCTTAATGGAAATATTATATTAATTATTTTCTAGTACAATTTGTAAACCTCTGTATTTCTAAACCAAATTCTTAAAGACTCCTTAAATTATGTTTAAAAGATCTAAATGTTTCTCTTCCCTTCTTATCTTGTAACCTAGTAAGCCAGGCAATTAGCTTAACTATCAGTTAAACCTTTTTTTCCCCAGAGTTTTATTAAAAGCTATTTGGAACAGGAACATTCTTCATGAGAGCTCATTGACTTTTCTCCCTCTTTTTGTGTTAGACCTATGTATCTGAACTATCTGGGTGTATCCATAATAACAAGAATTGAGTTTTGATCAATTAATAGGTTAAGTTTTCTAGAAGACAGAGAAAGAAAGTGAGATGATTACCACAAATATGTAAAGAGTTACTGACCACTATAAAAGTCAAATCACCTTCTCTTTGCAAAGAGTGGGAAAGCCTTAAATGCAAGCAAACCCATTTCAATACATGAGAAAGAAAGGAAGTCATTACAACCAGGTCAAATAGTATCTTGGGCACTTGATAATTCCATCAAGACTATAGGATTAATTAAGTCTTTAAAAGTACTTTCAAGTGAATAATTGTAGTCATATCAAAAGTACTTCAAAATGACCACTGCAATTCCAGGTTGTCCTTGATGAAATTATGCTTTTTAGAAAGATAAATGTGTGAAAGAGAAAACAGAAGCCAGAGTTATGCCTGGAGATAGTGCAAGTTTATTATTAAATGAACCCATGAATTCATTAGCTACTGGTCATTCAAAAGGGAAAAATAGCACTTAAATATTGTACCTAAAGTCCTCAACAGTAAAGGTTGAACCCCTGGCAGCTAACCCTGAAACCTAACAAGCTAGAATGGGTAGAGAGGAAATCTCTCCCAAAGCCAGTTTCTCATAGACAAAACTAAGAAAAGTTCGTATAGGCACACAACAATGTGGCCAACTGACAGATAGGATGGCCAGTTTCAAATCTTTACTAAGAAAAACAAAAATTAGTATAAATCCAATCAGATAACCAAACAATTCTGGAAACCTTATACTTATAACAAAAACAATATCAGCTGTCTTTGGGAGTTCAGCAAAAAAACGATCAGACCTCAAAACAAGGGCTGGAGTTAATCTAAGCATCATAGACAAGGAATCCGCCCAAGCAAAAAGGCAGAAGAGACCTCACTGAAATACAGTATAACCAATAATATAACTGGTGGCAAGAGTTCCTGCCTAAGTCTTGGTAGGATTTTCATAATACCAAAATCCTAATACAAAGACCACCAGGGAAACCTGTTGATCATACAAAATGGTTATATTAAAGTTTCTGAGAAAAAGAAAACATCAACTTGACAATGTTGGGGAGGGAAAAATAATTTTTCCTCTACCCTTGTGAGTTCTTACCTGGGACCTCTATAAACGATAGATTAACAAGAAAAAAAGAGAAGTTAGTTAACATGTATACCTCGTGTATATATGGGACATACCCAAGGGAAAATTAGTAACTCCTAAAGTGATGGCTGAGAAGTCTGGCTTAAATAGCATCTTCAGCAAAGAACAGTACATTCTTAGAGAAGTGATGAGACAAAGGAAAAGGACCTTGAGTCTCTAGGGCCGGCAATTTGTGGGAAGGCAAATATATGGGAAACTAATGATAGATTAAAGGCTAGTTAATAAAGTTTGATATATAAATTCCTCTGGCGCCATCTGCAGGCTGATAAGTGTCCAAAGATTTATCCCTCGGGCCAGGCGCGGTGGCTCACGCCTGTAATTCAAGCACTTTGGGAAGCCTAGGCGGGTGGATCACAAGGTCAGGAAATTGAGACCATCTTGGCTAACACACGGTGAAACCCCTACTCTACTAAAAATACAAAAAAATTAGCCGGGTGTGGTGGCGGGGGCCTGTAATCCCAGCTACTCGGGAGGCTGAGGCAGGAGAATGGCGTGAACCCGGGAGGCGGAGCTTGCAGTGAGCCGAGATCGCGCCACTGCACTCACTACAGCCTGGGCGACAGAGCGAGACTCCGTCTCAAAAAAAAAAAATTTATCCCTCCAGGGGTCGCGGGGGGAGTTACCTTTCTTAATTTATGTCCTACTTTTAGGCAAACAGGAGAAAAGCAGAGAGCGTTTCTTGTATTTTTCTTCTCAAGTGCCTTCGGCTAAAAAATATTTGTTACGCTGGCATATTTTGGGGTAGTATATTCTGCTACCCTTCAACAGAGTCTCAGTGGTGTTTCACAACTGGGAAGTCATAAGATTTTTATGAGGGTATTTATAGGATTTTGAGGACTAGGGTTGGCCATGGGATAGTTTTAAGGTAGAAGTTATTAAGCAAAGTCCGAGCAGAGATTGGTCGGAATTTGTAAAATAGGTGAATTGGTGGATCACAATCAGTCTTATCTTCAGAGCATATGAATCCATGTGGAACTACTGTTAAAACAAGTTGTCCATGATCTTATCTTAAAGTATATGGATCTGAACAAGCTTGTGTTAAAAACAATTTATTTCAAGTTACATGTCCTGGTTTGGTACAGTTTAGCTGTTATGCAAATAATGGTATAGTTTTGCAAGTTGATGTTTCTGTTTTATTTCTCAGAAGGAAATAGTTTGTAGGCAAGGCAGCCAATTATAAGGCTTTCACAGAAATTCAGACATAATGTAATGAATGCCTAGAATTATTTTGGGAGGTAGTAAAAGAGTGAATGAAAATGTAGGGTCAAGGAAGAGATGGATTAGAATATTCTTAATGATTGAGGCTTTTGGGAAGAGTGGGCTACAAAGGGGAAAACAAAGTTAAATGTTTAGGCCAGGCGCAGTGGCTCACGCCTGTAATCCCAGCACTTTGGGAGGCCGAGGCGGGCGGATCACCTGAGGTCAGGAGTTTGAGACCAGCCTGACCAACAGTAGAGAAACACCATCTCTACTAAAAATACAAAATTAGCCGGGCGTGGTGGCGCATGCCTGTAATCCCAGCTACTCAGGAGGCTGAGGCAGGAGACTCGCTTGAACCCACGAGGCAGAGGTTGCAGTGAGCCGAGATCACGCCATTGCACTCCAGCCTGGGCAACAAGAGCTTGATGCTGTCTCAAAAACAAAAACAAACAACAACAAAAAAGTTTAATGTTTAAAAAGTGGGAAGATAGTGGCCAGGTATGGTGGCTCACACCTCTAATCCAAGCACTTTGGGAGGCTGAGGCAGGTGAATCACTTGGGATCAGGAGTTCAAGACCAGCCTGGCCAACATGGCAAACCCCCGTCTCTACTAAAAATGCAAACATTAGCCAGGCATGGTAGTGTGCGCCTGTAGTCCCAGATAGGAAGCTGTGGTAGGAAGATCGCTTGAACCCAGGGGGTGGAGGTTGCAGTGAGCTGAGATTGCGCCACTGCATTCCAGCCTGTGCAACAGAATAAGACTCCATCTCAAAAAAAAAGGTGGGAAGATAGTGGTACCATTGATAATACCAAAAATGGGAAATTGAACTTGGTGACTTGATATGGAGATGATGGGTTATGTTTTGTTTTACCTCATATTTTTTTCTTTTGAAACTGTAATAAATTTCAGACATCATTCCCAAGATAACTGGAAGTATAACAGAAAATAAGATTCAGTTTTAAAAGGAAAAATTGTGAGTTTATTCTAGTATATTTAGCCTTATACTCTTCCATTTAATTCTGTATTGTTTTATTTGAAATTATTTAAAATACACTGTAAATCCCACACCCTCATTTAACTAGCTATTTTTTCGTTATGTCAGTTTTACAGACAAATAATGGGTTCTCCAGTGATCTCTAATTTTCCGTTATTTCTGGAACTGTTTGCAGCAAAATAACAGAGAGGAACATAAATAGCAAAGAAAACACCCTGATAACAGAGGAATCTTACTTAGTTCGTGGTCAATACCCTGCTTTGAAAAAAATGATATAATCACACATTTTTCTTTCTAAAGCAACTAGTTTGATTAATGGAGTTAAAGAGCTGCAAGCCTTGCCCCTTATAAAATTATAATCACTTTAATAACTGTGTTAATTAAGATCAGAAAATTAATCTATGTTAGCATTGCAGTAGCAATTTTCCAAGTACTGCCAGGGACTAAGAATGAAAGTGGGTTACAATGTCACATGGCATCTGATTAAGTTAAATTAGTAAGTATTTGAAGGGAAGACTCCCTGGTGACACTGAATAAGATGGTCACAGTTTTTCTGTAGCCTATTGTAAGGGGACAGTTGGTTGCAAAGCTACTACTTTTCCAATATAAAGTCAAAAATCTGGCCACATACTATCACTAATGAGTCTGAAGGAAGATTAGGACTTGTGGTTATTGTCTGGGAGAATTCATATAATAAGCTCTAGTGTTGGCCATATTAGTAGCTAAAACATCTTAAATGTGCAGGCTTGCCTTTAACCTCGTAAAATAATAGTCCAGGTTTTCTCACTTCAAGTAAGTACTTTTTTTTTTACTTTATAATTTCTGAAATCAAAGCATATCTTAAAACTGATACATAAATTGTTGTAAGAATGTGTCTGTGTATGTGAAGGACCCCCTACTCTTAGGTATTTTATAATCTAATAGTCTATGTTCACATTATAAACTGATGTCATCTGTACTAGCATCTAGGGGTAACAATATGAGAACAATTGGGAGGAAAGTAGGTGATCCTTTGATGTCATATGTCATAAAGAAAGGAAAGAGAATCACATTTATTGTACATTTATCTGCATAAACTGAATGTTCATTATCTCACTCCTAACAATTACCTTGCAAGGTAGTTATTATTACTATATTTTATAAATGAGAAAATTAAGACAAAGAATTTTGTCAACTTGAATTTGAACCCTGTTGGAATCCAAAGCTCTTCCTACTCTACAATCTGACTACCTCATTGGAACATCCTAAGGTAGAATAAGCTTCGTTAATTTTCTTCGTAGACATAGTAGATATTAAATCTCTAAAGATTAATTCAGTTCAGAATAATGGAATTGTGCATACATGTAGCTAAGTATTACTTAAGTTTGCTAGTATCAGAGACAAAACATCTGTCTTCCTCTCCTTCACATAAGCTTAGCTTCTTTGATACTGTTGACCCCACTTCAGAAAAGAGACAAAAAAGTTTGAAAGAAAAGATAAACTATTATTCTGTTCAGACTTAAGGATATCATGTCACACAATCTATACCTCAAATATTCCCAATGGAAGACAAATTGGAAAATAATATTGGGAGGAAAAAAAAGGTAATTGTTTTATTTAGTTTGGCCAGTATCTCCAGAGCATTATTATCAAATTGGAGCCCAACCTGGTGGGATATTTTGCATGCAGTTCAATCACCAGTGAAATTTCAGAGTGTTTTTTGACTTCCATAGGAACATTTTCTCATCCTCCTATACTTTCAATATGTATTTAAAGATCCTTTGGGCATTCACCTTCAAAATGCCAGATACCATTGTAGGTGCTAGATATGCTAAACTCAGTTTAGTAGATTTTTTTTTCATTAGAAATATGCAACATTAACCTAATAGAATAATTTGTGGTGGTTTTTTGGCTTTGTAGCTGCTAAATCCTGAAGATGACCTCTTACCAGGGAAGATTCGAGACAGCAATCGTTCAACTCTTCTAGCAACAATTCAGGAACATGGTTACCCCACGATCAACTTGGGTATTGTAGGAGACAAGTAAGTATTTGATGTCATTCTGAAAAGTTTGTATTGTACAAATACGAGTTTTTGGATACTCATTAGGTGGAGTTGCTGCTAAAGAGACAGAAATTTAATGTCATAATTTTCACTTATCTCATTCTTCAGAAGCCAAAGAATATTGAGGTATCTATGTCCTTTAGAGATAAAGATTTCTTGGAATGTCTCTGAAAACAAGAGAAATACTTTACTTTCCTGTAGTATGTTAGGTTTCAAAGGATGTTTTTGTAATAGTTTTGGTTTTATCCCAATGGAGCTAACAGTGATGGCATTATTCTGATTCACATTTTTACTTCTTTCAAGAAAGACAAGAAAAGCATAGGTAAGAAGAGAAAGAGAGATTGTCAAAATTAGCACTACCTAATTCTTTGAAATTTAAGTACAATTTTTTTCTAGGACTTCCATATTGATTTTTGTGTCTTTATGTAACCTGTTTCTCCAGGCTTTACCTACTTGAAAGTACAAAGGGAAGCACAATGACTATAATTACTCAATTTTTAAGAGCCTATTACCCCCATCTACTGAATTAACTCAGCCCTCTGCTAAGTTTTCTAAGTATTTCTGTGAATCTCCAGTGCTGTCTCATGTGTGATCAAAAGCAAGTCTACACTTTCTAAACATCCTAGTATCATGCAACACTGCTGCCTGGCTGTCTTTCAAAAGTCACCCTTTCCAGTTCACTGGAGCTACACCTGCTTTTAGTAATACTCAAATATCAACCCAATGGAGACAAGGCTCAGAGACAGATCTGAGTGATAAATACTCATGATGTATCTATCACCCATAATCCCCTTTCTCTCTTATCACTACCTCATCACTGTGTAGACCTCATTAAGCATGGATCCTTCTTCCCTTATGTTGAGTACTTTCCCAAAACTCAGATGTGCTTTTGAAGAGGTTCTGACCTACCATTCACAAGGTAGGATCTGACAAGGCATGCTATGAACTTTATCTTAGGCTCACACTGGACATAGTCTAACCTAAGCTTGTCCAGGCCAGGCACAGTGGCTCATGCCTGTAATCCCAGCACTTTGGAAGGCCAAGGCGGGTGGATCACTTGAGGCCAGGAGTTGGAGACAAGTCTGACTAACATGGAGAAACCCCATCTCTACTACAAAATAGAAAAATTGCCTAGGTGTGGTGGTACATATCTGTAGTCCCAGCTACTCGGGAGGCTGAGGCATGAGAATCATTTGAGCCTGGGGGGCGGAGGTTGAAGTGAGCTGAGATCGTAACACTGCACCCCAGCCTGGGAAACAGAGTGAGACTCTGTCTCAAAAAATAAATAAGTAAACAAACTAAGCTTCTCCAACCCGTGGCCCATGGACCACGTACAACCCAGGACAGCTTTGAATGTAGCCCAACACAAATTCATAAACTTTCTTAAAACATTATGAGATTTTTTTGCGATTTTTTTTTTAGCTCATTAGCTATCATTAATGTATTTTATGTGTGGCCCAAGACAATTCTTCTTCTGATGTGGCCCAGGAAAGCCAAAAGATTGAACGCCCCTGGTCTAAACCTTGGACACAAGCATCTTGCCAGTAACCTGAAAGGTAGTAGCTTTTATGTCATCTAACCTTTTGAAGTTCTCTTCTTTCCTCCTGATTTTTTTTTCTTTCTCTGAGGACACTGGAGTGGAAGCTGGTGTATTTTCAAATGTCATTCTTTTTAAAATCTTCACCATTTGTATTTGCATGGATGTTTAGCTCTGAAGAAGTTTGGCCAGGAGTGGTGGCTCACACCTGTAATCCCAGCACTTTGGGAGGCCAAGGCAGGTGGATCACCTGAGGTCAGGAGTTTGAGACCAGCCTGGCCAACATGGTGAAACCCCGTCTCTACTAAAAATATGAAAATTAGCTGGGGGTAGTGGTGCGCACCTGTAATCCCAGCTACTCGGGAGGCTAACACAGGAGAATCACTTGAACCCGGGAGGTGGAGGTTGCAGTGAGCTGAGACTGCACCATTGCACTCCAGCCTGGGCAACAAAGCGAGACTCCAGGGCCCCTCGTCCTAAGAAGGGAAAGTAAAGCCAGTGTACAGGAAGGAAAGGGGGGAAAAAGCCAGTTATTTGAATTTGGGCCTTAGCAGTAACCTATCCTTTAAGATACAAGTACTTAAAAACTATCCTATCCAGATACAGCTTTTCCAAAGACCAAAATCAACTTCTGAGAAGAGAAGTGATAAATCCAAGAGTTTGAAAACACAAAGATAAGGCAAGCAGGCTTGAAACTTCATGGAACAAACACCAGATTCTTAGGGTTATTTCCCTCCTACCAATGGCTCTGGCCCTACCTCTAAGTGTGTTAATGAGCTCTAAGAAATAGTATAAGGAAAAAGGGAGCTTTTAAATTGTTTTTACCCTAATTTGTTCTGGACTATAATTCTGCCCATTCTCCCTCTTACTGTTATACTTTTTTTTTTAAAGAGGTTACTTAATATACTGTATATACTGCCATTATCTTGAAGTAATCTAAAGGCCAAAACATCATTGAAAGGCCAACATGTTGGTATGCTGATATTTTTCTGGGATCCACACTGTTAATTTGTGGTGAACATTTCCTAATAATGGTGATATTGCATTTAACTCCAAAATATACTTTGAAAACAGTATAAAGAACAACAAAACTATAAACAGGTTAAGGCAATTCAGTGAATGTACAAATCTCTAGTGTATACCCTTTTCTTGAATAGTAATACCTTATATCAAACTGAGAACAATTTAAAAAAAAAAGAAACTGATGCAAATCTAGGCTTTCTTAGTCTTAGAGTGCTATATTGAAGGGGTCCAGAGTGAATGGTGTAGAATGCAGAGGTGGAATGTGGGAGGAAAGAATTTATAATTGTTCTAATGGAAATCTGTGCTGGGAGTTTAGCAAAGAAAACAAGGTATTTAATCTACAGCCTATTGATATTCTGTGAAGGCTACCCTCCTTCATTCTTCTTCATCCTATTCAGCCATTTGCTAAGGAAAGCAAATATTGTCACACAGAAGCATCTGGGTAAAGCTCTCCAGGGAAACAAGCAGAGTCATGGGAGAAACTGTACCCTAGGTTTAAAGCAGGGAGAGAAATAGCTCAAGAATGTCAATAAGGGCGAGGTGCAGTGGCTCACGCCTATAATCCCAGCACTTTGGGAAGCCAAGGCGGGCGGATCACCTGAGATCAAGAGCTGGAGACCAGCCTGACCAACATGGCGAACCCCCGTCTGTACTAAAAATACAAAAATTAGCTAGGCATGGTGGTGCATGCCTATAATCCCAGCTACTTGGGAGGCTGAGGCAGGGGAATCGCTTGAATGTGGGAGGTGGGGGTTGCAGTGAGCCAACATCGTGCCACTGCACTCCAGCCTGGGTGACAGAGCGAGACTCTGTCTCAAAAAAAAAAAAAAAAGTCAGTAAGCACAGAACCTTACTCAACTATGACAGATAAGGGTAGAGAGTGACAGCTCTATTTGTATCATTAAAAAAGGTTTGAGTCTGGTTTTTAAATTCTATATGATTCTATTTCTCAGCTCTTATTCTTATCACCTGCCATAATTTTGACAATCAAAGTAAAAATAGAAGAATAAGACTTTGTAGCTCTTTGAAGTGAGTTGGACTAAATGGCCTTTGCTTACTATACCTTTTATTTTAAAAGGTTAATTTAATAGTACTATGAAGATTACTGGAGGGATGCTTCAAATACCTGAGAATTAACAACTATATTTGAAAATCATTCATTTGTAAACATTATATATATATTAAAATACATTTCTTGTTTTCTCACACTGTTTGGAACACAGTACTGTTGGAGTTCCTATAGTCTTTTTCTTTAAAGAGACACATTTTGAAACCCAGAGATATTAAGTAACTTGCCCAGCATTATACTACTAGTTAGTGGCAGAGATAAAAATGGAATCTAAATTTCCTGAGATTGACAATCCATAATTCTCTACTATCATTATAAAGACAAGATATTGTATACCTGTGTACTACTGTGGGCTGGATTGGTCAGACAGAGTTTTATAAACCTCTAGTTTCAAGCTAGAACTTAAAAGAATGAGTAGGATTTAGATAGGAAAAGAGAGTGTGTTAATCCAAGTAGGAAACTGAATGCACAAAGTAGAGAAGTAGAAACAAATAGTGTCTAGAGAATTAGAAATGAACAAGAGGTTCAGGTAGAAGGATAAGACAGGTAAATTGAGTAGAAATTTGAACCAGATTTTGAAAGGATGTGGAGAAATAGGAACACTTTTACACTGTTGGTGGGACTGTAAACTAGTTGAACCATTGTGGAAGTCAGTGTGGCGATTCCTCAGGGATCTAGAACTAGAAATACCATTTGACCCAGCCATCCCATTACTGGGTATATACCCAAAGGACTATAAATCATGCTGCTATAAAGACACATGCACACGTATGTTTATTGCGGCATTATTCACAATAGCAAAGACTTGGAACCAACCCAAATGTCCAACAATGATAGACTGGATTAAGAAAATGTGGCACATATACACCATGGAATACTATGCAGCCATAAAAAATGATGAGTTCATGTCCTTTGTAGGGACATGGATGAAATTGGAAATCATCATTCTCAGTAAACTATCGCAAGGACAAAAAACCAAACACCGCGTGTTCTCACTCATAGGTGGGAATTGAACAATGAGATCACATGGACACAGGAAGGGGAATATCACACTCTGGGGACTGTTGTGGGGTGGGGGAAGGGGGGAGGGATAGCATCGGGAGATATACCTAATGCTAGAAGACGAGTTAGTGGGTGCAGCGCACCAGCATGGCACATGTATACATATGTAACTAACCTGCACAATGTGCACATGTACCCTAAAACTTAAAGTATAATAAAAAAAAAAAAAGGCTTTGCAATTTAGGCTGCCAAACTACCCAATTCAGTTAAATTTGAAGTTTGGGTATTTTTTGGTTTGTTTGGGTTTTTGGTTTTGTTTTTGTTTTTGTTTTGCCGAATTGACATAAAAAACTATTATTTTAAAAAGATCAATTGACCTAGATTTATCATATAAGCTAATGATGGAGACTGGAAATAAGGAGAACAATACAATTTGTTTGCTCATTGTTTAATCAGTCACCAGGAAGTATTGATTGTGTACCTGTGAGTCGTCTGGAGATCTTATTGAAAATGTTGATTATACTTTAACAAATCTGGGGTGGGCTGAGATTTTGCATCTCTGACAAGCTCCAAAATTATACCAAACTGCAGGTCTGTGGAACACAGGAAGTATCAAGAATATAGTAAGATCAGTCATGCGTCTGCTATGAATTTTAAGCCAAAGGCTATGGAAGATACAAAATTGAAACAGATACTGATCTTACTTTTGAAGAATTACAAATTCCAAGCAGTAAAAATATTTTAGAAGGTTCCAGAACTTAAACTCAAATTTGGAACTATAAGAAGAAAGAGATTAAATAAAGAGAAATATTGAAGTCTATTATGTAGAAGAGAGCAGTGTCACTGTTGAATTATCTTTGTCTGGATTACAAAGCCTCAAAATGGTATGTGTATGTAAACACAAAATGCCTGGAAAAGCAAGCTGTTAGGCCTCTTTACCACAATTTTATATTCCTGTGTAGCAACATACTATTTCCATATCTTCATTCTCCACTCAAAATCTATTATTTCTTGGCTTTTATAGCTCTTTTTGCTATGCTCATTCCCCTAAATATAGGTCTCCCCGTGGCTTACCCTTGGCTTTCTGTCCTTTTCATTCTGTATGCTAATGACTGACTACCAAATCTTATATCCCCAGCCCAAATATGAAACTAGTAAAGCCTAGATATTCTGAATTGGCACAAATTTATGTGAGTTTATATACTTTTAAGCACAACCCTATTTCTACTTTTTTTTTTTTTTTTTTTTTTGAGACGGAGTCTCGCTCTGTCGCCCAGGCTGGGGTGCAGTGGCGTGATCTCGGCTCACTGCAACATCCGCCTCCCAGGTTCAAGTGATTCTCCTGTCTCAGCCTCCCGAGTAGCTGAGACGACAGACACCCACCACCGTGCCCGGCTGCTGTTTCTACTTTTTTCCCAAGATACATTTTATTTGAAAAAAGCAAGTTGCAGAATAACATGTTTAATTTTATCTCACATTGAATAGCAACTGAACAAACATATATTTATAAATATGGTATATGCATGGGAAGGTATTTATATGTAGAAATACCCTATACACCCAACTGTTATTTCTAGTAGTAAGAGTTTGCATATGGGGTAGAAGTTAGAGAATTAAAAGTGATGGTAAGGGCCAGCCACTGTGGCTTGTGCCTCTAATCCCAGCACTTTGGGAGGCCAAGGCAGGTGGATCACAAGGTCAGGAGTTCAAGATCAGCCTGGCCAGTATGGTGAAACGCCGTCTCTACTAAAAATACAAAAATTAGCCGGGCGTGGCGGTGGGCGCTTCTAATTTTTTTTTTTTTTTTTTTTGAGATGGAATTTCGCTGTTGTTGCCCACACTGGAGTGCAATGGTGCGATCTCAGCTCACTGAAACTTCTACCTCGTGGGTTCAAGCGATTCTCCTGCCTCAGCCTCCCAAGTAGCTGGGATTACAGGCATGCACCACCACACCCAGCTAATTTCGTATTTTTAGTAAAGACAGGGTTTCTCCATGTTTGTCAGGCTGGTCTCAAACTCCTGACCTCAGGTGTTCCACCTGCCTTGGCCTCCCAAAGTGCTGGGATAAAAGGTGTGAGCCACTGTGCCCAGCCACTTCTACTTTTTTTTTTTAATATTTCTGAAATACTTGAATATTTTTACCCTGAGGATATACTGTATTTCTTTTATAATAAAAGAACCTCCTAAAAATTCCCCTTATGCATTATTAAAAATTTGGTGGACCAGTTTGACAACTGTAATCAAACTTTCCAAAACGGACAAAAGAGGCAACCAGCTCATCTAAGGAATCTGAATCTAAGTAAGAGCTATTAATACTATTAGGTGTGTAATGCCATAAACATAGTGATAAGTAGGCAAATTAAAAAGAAGCCAAAGTCTTGCTGCATTTTAAGTAAAATTATAATATTTTGTAATACAACTAAAGTTTAAATCAAAAGATTATAGAAAACATACTTAAATGCAAAATCTTAATGTCTATATTGACTTTGAATTTTATTTCTCATACTATTTTGCAATTGCTCAAATAATAAGACTTGAAAATTTAGCCATAGTATATATTTGTAGAACTTGACAGATAACTAATGTAATAGAAACCTTAGCCTACCTACATTTTGTTTTCTCCAAGCATAAAAAGTATTTCATAGCTATGTTTTGTTTTCCAGAACCCATGGTGATAAACTGTTCATATTAGATATTTTCCCCCAATAGATGATAGGTTGGCAGCATCATTGACTAGAAAGAAAGAAAGAAAGAAAGAAAGAAAGAAAGAAAGAAAGAAAGAAAGAAAGAAAGAAAGAAAGAAAGAGAGAGAGAGAGAGAGGGAGAGGGAGGGAGGAAGGAAGGAAGGGAGAGGGAGGGAGGAAGGAAGGAAGGAAGGAAGGGGGAGGGAGGGAGGAAGGCAGGAAGAAAGAGAAAGAAAGAAAGTCTTTAATGTTACCCTTGATAAAATATCAACTATTTTACCTCATCTAGAATTCTACAAAATAATAATGTAATATATTGGCTTTGAATTTTCAACCTCTCATTATAAATTCTTTTTCTTCATTTTCATGTCGTTCTTTCTTCTTTTGATTGCACAGTGCCTTTCTATTCTTTCTGTTCTTTTCACTCAAATGCATTCTTTGTATATTTACATATTTTCTACTTTTTAAATTTTAGATGCAGGGGCTAATGTGCAGGTTTGTTACATGGGTATTTTGGGTGATGCTGAGGTTTTGAGAACCAATGATCACGTCACCCAGGTAGTGAGGATAGTACCCAATAGTTAGGTTTTAGGCCCCTTACCCCCCTCCCTCCTTCCCTCCTCTAGTAGTTCCCAGTGTCTATTGTTGCCATCATTCTGTTCATGAGTACCCAGTGTTTAGCTCCCACTTACAAGTAAGAACATGCAGTATTTGGTTTTCTGTTCCTGCATTAATTCACTTAGGATAATGGCCTCCAGCTGCATCCATGTTGCTGCAAAGGACATGATTTCATTCTTTTCTATAGCTGTGTACTATTCCATGATGTATATGCACCACATTTTTTTTATCCAGTCCACCATTGAAGAGCATTCTATGTCTCTGCTTTTGTGAATAATGCTGCAATGAACTTAAGAGTGCATGTGTCTTTTTGGTAGGATGATTTGTTTTCTTCTGGATATATACCCAGTGATGAGATTGCTGGGTTGAATGGTAGTTCTCAGTTCTTTGAGAGATCTCCAAACTGCTTTCCACAGTGGCTGAACCAATCTACACTCCCACCAACGGTGTGTAAATGTTCTCTTTTCTCTGCAGCCTCACCAAGATCTATTATTTACTTTTTAATAATAGCCATTTGGACTGGTGTGAGATGGTGTCTCATTGTGGTTTTGATTTGTATTTCTCTGTGATTGGGGATATGTTAAATGATCATATCCCTAAACATATGTTCATATGTTTGTTGGCTGCTTGTATGTCTTCTTTTGGGAAGTGTCTGTTCAGGTTTTTTGCCCATTTTCTAAGGGATCTACCTTAAATATGGAACAGCAGATGTCCTAGTTTTCTTTTCCCCGAGGCTGGTTCAATAACCTATTAGCCTCCTTTAGTCCTCCTAGACAGTGTGAGCTACTGTAGGGGAAGAGTTGAAGACAAAGAAATGTAGATGGGTAAATAAGTACTGAATGCTATATGTGCTAGCCAAGCAGTTGTGGCCAGAACTTAGTAAGATATTGGTCATTTGAGCACATATATTTTTCTCTGTTACTGCTTTTTTTTTTCTTTTTTCTCAGTTTCCTAATAAATTTGCTTTGAGAAGTTGTTGTCTTGTATGGCTTAAACAGGGTGGAAAAAGGATTTGTGAGTATTGGGCCAGGGTTGTTTTCTTTCCCACCAGATAAGCTCCATGAATACTAGGACAAAGTGTATGTTGGTAAACACTATATCCACAGCACTTAGTAGGGATACATTAAACAGCCCTGCCATCTTTTCCTATACCATTCTCTCTTTCCATGAAACCTAGAAACTTTCAATTATACAACAGTCCAGAAGAATCTTACAGGGCCCCTTCAAAGTAAGTCCAAAAGCCTTGACCATAGGAGCAGGCCAGAAAGTATGGTACTGACAGTAGAGTTGCATTCCTGAGGCAAGTCCCCAAAAAATGTACAGTGTAAAGCTTTGTGGCTGGGTGGTTCATTTTATATTTCTGAAGAAAAGCATCTTGGGAGAAATTCCAAATAGATTTAGCAGGCTTTTAATTTAAAAAATTGAGGAGCAGCTCTCTCAGGCTTGAAAAGATCTTACAAATTTACTTCTTGAATATAACAAGCGGTAATCATTATCCAAATAGAATCCACTTGGGGAAATTTTTTTTAATAAATTTCAGCATTAATTGAGTTTATATAATTCCTCAAACTGATTTTAAGTATTGAATAAGGATTCAACTTTATGACAGCTCAGCAATATAGCTTCTGAACTGCCAACTTGGACCTTCTAGCCTTTCAAGGCCTGAAGGAAGGGCTGGGAAATTCCCATCATTAAGAAGATTTCCCCCTTCTGGAAAATTGCCATCACAGAAGCCTGCCCCACTCAAATCCTGGGCTTACTTGACTATGTCATAGATTGATGTTTTGTATTTGAACTGCCTCCTCTTGCTGCTGCGAATTTGTGAAGCTACCTCTTTATATTAAAGCAAGAAGCAGAAGGACAAGTACTGAGATAGAAAATTGGGTTCTTAAAAACCTGGCACATTTAGCAGGAATTATCAAGATAGACTTAACAGCACAGTGATTATTTGGGCAAAGCCCAGTGCCTTACAACTTCCAATTTGTGAACCAAACACATCCTAATTTTTCATTGCTTACCCAATGTTCTTAAAGTAGGAGTTTTCTAATCATCAACGATAATTTAGATCTGAATTTAATTGGTTCTTGTCATTTTTATAAACTATCTGCTCTCCTTATGGCATGAACCTCCTTTTCTGCTCAAAATGCAAAGTTTTCATTTTTGAGTCAACATAATAGATTTATTTTCTTCTTTTTTTTTCTTTTACTCCTGGCAAGCTGGGATAGATTTATTTTCTGATCATTTTTCAGCAGAGGTTTCTCATTTTCTATTGGTTAACAAAGAACATTCTTTCTACCTTAACAAACGTGTTTAATGACGAGAGGTTCTTTCCGATCTCAGTGATAGACTTTTTATGTAGCGGTTAGAGTTGCCCTCCTTTATCTTTAAGCGTTGCTATTGCAGTTGACATTTCTGTTTCTTCTATGAATAACCTCTAGGTATTACTGTAGCTTTAGACATTGTTTTCCTACCCCAAACTCATAAAAAGTAATGTCTTCCAGAAAGCCTGTCCTAATTATCTCCAATTAATTCTAATCATTCTATCCCATTTACCCTTTTTGTCATTTCTTTATATTATATATAAATATATGATATATATTTTTTCATTTTAATTAATGTATTTGAATTCAACAGATGATATTAATGTCATTGCTTATTTCACTCATTTTTCTAACTTTTTTTCACTGATGAGTTTTCTGCACTAGCTTATAAACTTAAAGGCAAGAACCATGCTTTCTTCTTTCTTTACATGACTCCATGGTCCCAGAACACCCAGTGAGACTGGAAAAGAATGAAATGATGGCTATATGTGTAGTATGTAGTTTGATTCCATACATGAAGTAGACACCCAGAAAAGATTTGTAGTTAATGAATTTATCTTTGACCTCTGAAGAAACTATGATATGATTAATAGATGTCCTCAGCTATTTTTTGTTACCTTGGTATGATTAACTGCCAACATTCTTTAATCCACACACCCTAGACTTTTTCTCTGTGTCATCTTCACTCATCTTAAAATGATGCAGCTTGCAGTTGGTGTAACAGATGAAACAGGAACTAATTAGCAGCTGTTGTCCATCTGTGTGTTTATATTAAATATTTTAAAATAGAAATGTATTTGCATTCTGAATACTCTTTCTGAAATTCATAAATCCTAAACTTGGGTAAATGCTGTAAAATTCAAAACCAAGACAGAGCCTTTACCATTTATCTTCATGATAAAGCAAAAATAATTTTATGCCAGAATCAGGATTATAGTAATTTGAGGCAGATGTAAATTTTAAAAAGCAAAAAAAGTCTTAACTTTTTTAAGTTGCTTTGGAATTGAGCCCCCAAAGCAATCAGATTGAAATCTGAAAAGATACAGTGTTCAAAAGATGTCATACCCTCTGAATATATTCTTTCTTCACAGAAACTGATGAGTACATACACTTTTGAGAAAGCTGCATTCATTCTCTGACAGATTTATTTTGAAACATGCTTCTCCTTTCTCTTTTTCTACCTTTCTATTAAGTGTGTGGTTCTTTGACATGTGATCAACTTAGAACTCTACAGAGAGTGCTATTAATATTGGTAGCCATCTTCCAAGTTGAAGATGAATGTCATGGCTTTAGGAAGAAAAGATACCGTTATTCATTTCACTCAAGTCAAATAGGCAAATGTTTCTTATGTTCAAAAATGAAAGGGAGAAGAGTATTATCTGCAAGACAAGTATCAAATTGCATCAGTCAGGTCAGATTGGTGTTTCCCTCTATGCTTCAGTTTATATGTGAAAAGAAAATAGTCATTGTGTTTATGTAACTTTCAGTATTTCCATAGAATCACAGTATCTTATTCTGATGTTAGCTAGTCCAGACTTTCACCCAATGGGGGTGTTAAGGAAAATCTGCAACAACTTAGCCGTTAGGTTTTTGTTTGAATTCTTTTAGTGAGAAAGATCTCTACTGCCTCATGAGGTAGCACATTCTATTGTTCGATGGCTGTTAAAGTATGTTTTTCCATTACACAGAGCCAGTCTTTCTTCCTGTGTCTTTCATCTGTTAGCCCTAATTCTGCCCTCCAAGCAATGCCAAATAAGTTGGCTTCCTCTTTTACATGGTATTTGAATATACAATTGTTTCACCTTAATCCCTTCTCAAAGTACTGTTTATGATTATATGTTTAGCAGTATCTTTTCTTTCATCCCCAGACAATATTATTAGCCTATGATATTATAATTGAGTAACTAAACTATTTACTCCCAAAGCTACTGTGGATAGACTGACTTGAAATCAAGTTTCATTCAGCTCATTTACTGAGTGCCTACAATGTGCAGGAATTTGGTGGGACAATCAGGAAGTCTGGATGAAATGAGACGCTGTCTTGTGAGAGAGTTGTATACTGCTGCATCACCTTTACAAAGTTTCCTTTTATCACAATTTGTTGTGTCTCTTTATTCTTTTTTTTAACATCAAATCCCGTTTTGACATTAATATTACTACTCCTGCTTTTTTGCTTATTTACATTTGCCTGGTGACTTTTTGCCCTACTTGTTATTTTCTTTCTTTCTTTCTTTTTCCTTTCTTTCTCTTTCTCTTTCTTTTTTAATTTTTCTTTTCTTTCTTTTTTCTTCTTTATCTTTCCTTTCTCTCTCTTTCTCTCTTTTTTTCTCTTTCTTTCTTTCTTCTTTTTTTTTTTTTTTTTTTGACAGAGTCTTACTCTGTCACCCAGGCTGGAGTGCAATGGCACAATCTCAGCTTACTGCAACCTCCATCTCCCAGGTTCAAGTGATCCTCCTGCCTCAGTGTCCTGAGTAACGGGGATTACAGGCACCTGCCACCACGCCCAGCTAATTTTTATATTTTTAGTAGAGACAGGGTTTCACCATGTTGGCCAGGCTGGTCTCAAACTCCTGACCTCAAGTGATCCACCTGCCTCGGCCTCCCAAAGTGCTGGGATTATAGGTGTGAGACACCGTGCCCAGCCTAGATTTAGCTATATTTTTTATAAAGGACTGTGTGTGTGTGTTTCACTACTGTTTTCTCTCCTCCAACTTCCCCTACCTTGAAGTCTATGTTCTGAATCATTTTTTCATTTACAGTCATTTTTCCAGAACATTACTTGGTGATTTGTCATCTGAATCTTTGCATTTTAACAAGTATCATTCTTCCATTTTGATTGGTGAATGACTGGATGTAGGATTTGAGGGTTGTATGGCTTGAAGAGATATGTTGATGTTAATTTACTATTTTCTAGTTTTTGGTATTGTAGGTAAGAAGTCCAAAGCCAATATTACTTTTTCCTTTGTTAGTAACCCAATCTTCCTATTAAATATTTGGTAGCTTGTAAGATTTTCTGTTTATTTTTGAAATTCCAAAATTGTACCAGGACATATTTAGGTTTATGTTTTTGTTTTGCTTTTTTTTTTTTAAATCAATCTTGGCTGGAACCTAGTAAACCTTTTCAATTTCCAAGTCCAACTCTTCTCAAATAAATGAAATTTTCCTCTTTTCCCCCCTATCTCTTCCTTTATTTCCTTATGGAATTCCTATTGGTAGTATGTCAGTCTCTTGCTCTGTCTTCTTATTATTTTCTGCATGACTTCTATCTTTTGCACTTTTGCACAATCCTTGGAGATATTTCTACCACTTGATCTTCCAAGCAACTAATTGAATTTTTGACAAGGACTGTAATTACCTTCATCTACTAAATCTTAAAATTTGAAAATCACATATTTTGTTCCAGAACACAGTGTTAATGTCATAATTGAATCTGTATTAGTGTTTTAATTGCTTATTATTGTTATTAAAATTATCTATTGCCCCAGAAGTTTTATACCTCTAGGGGATATCCTAAATATTATGCTCATTCTTCCACTCTCCAGTTGGTTGTTACTTAGGTTGCTGGTATTTTCCTCTCCCTACTGAAAGTTCGATTCACCCTAAGGGTTCTGGAAGCTGCTAGGGTACTTTGGGCCTGGTGAGAATGGAGTTACAGTGGGAAAGAGGATCATGAGTGGCAAAAGGAAGAGAAGTGTCAATTCCTGAATTAGCAAAGCACAAAATGGCAAGCTGCTAGTCTTCTATTAAAGTACAAAAAATAAACAGTCCAAGCCTCTGTGCTTCCTGGACGGTTTTGTTGTGAAGGCTGGACTTTCCCAGCCTTTAAAGGATAGGGCAGTCTTAGTATTTTTTCAAGTAGACTTCAGACTTCTGGGTCAACCTAAAAAAATTTATAGCTTTGCCCTTGATCTGGATCCCAACCAACCACAAATTCTTAGAATCAGTGAATGTTAGAGATGAAAAAGACATACTCCAAATGTCCTCATTTTATAGATAAAGAGAATAATACCCCCTTCCCCAAAAAAATGATACTAGTTTTTCAGGATCATCTAGGTAGTTAGCAGTAGAGATAAAACAGGATTCTAGACTTTGTGACACTCAGGTCTTCAATTAATGGCTTTATCTTCTGTTGCCTAGTACATACATTCTTAGCATTAAAGCAATTGTCTTATAGAATGTTTTCATGTAATATTGGTACTCTAAGAGAACAATGTTTAGGTATTTAATAATTCAAATGAAAATGAATGGGAAGTGTTAGTAAATCAAGATTCATGTTAGTATTAGAATTATTTTTGGCTAGGCGCAGTGGCTCATGCCTATAATCCCAGCGCTTTGGGAGGCCAGGAGTTCAAGACCAGCCTGGCCAACATGGCAAAACTCTACTAAAAATACAAAAAATTGCCAAGCATGGTGGCACACACTTGTAATCCCAGCTACTTGGGTGGCTAAGGCACGGGAATCACTTAAAGCCAGGAGGCAGAGGTTGCAGTGAGTAGAGGTAGCGCCATGCACTCCAGCCTGGGTGACAGAGCAAGAATCTGTCTTTTTTTTTGAGAAGGAGTCTTGCACTGTCACCCAGGCTGGAGTGCAGTGGCACGATCTCTGCTCACTGCAGGCTCCACCTCCCAGGTTCATGCCATTCTCCTGCCTCAGCCTCCCGAGTAGCTGGGACTACAGGTGCCCGCCACCACGCCCAGCTAATTTTTTGTATTTTTAGTAGAGACAGGGTTTCACCATGTTAACCAGAATGGTCCCGATCTCCTGACCTCGTGATCCACCTGCCTTGGCCTCCCAAAGTGCTAGGATTACAGGCATGAGCCACCACGCCTGGCTGACTCTGTCTTAAAAAAGAGAAAAAGAATTATTTTTAGGCCAGGTGCAGTGGCTCATGCCTGTAATCCCAGCACTTTTGGAGGCTGAGGCGGGCAGATCTCTTGAGCCCAGGAGTTCAAGACTAGCCTGGGCAACGTGGTGAAACCCTGTCTACAAAAAACACAAAAAATATTATCCAGGTGTGGTGGCGCACTCTTGTGGTCCCAGCTACTCAGGAGGCTGAGGTGGGAGGATCGCTTTAGCCTGGTATGTGGAGGCTGCAGTGAGCTGTGATCACACCACTGCACTCCAGCCTGGGTGATAGAGTGAGACCCTGTCTCAAAAAAAGAAAAAAAAAGATTTATCTTTAAAGGAATGGCTAAGCACCATCCAAATTAAATTAAAACTGCAGTTGTTAATGAAGAAAGATTTAAGTGATATCATGATATCCCTTTAAGATATGCCACTCTTTGTGAAAAGGGAAACTACTGATATATACCTAGAAAACTTAATCTGCTTAATCCAATAGCCCCTCTAGTGGCAGTGGTGAGAATAAGTCAAATTTTAGAAGTACAAATTTTGTTTCTATCAGTATTTGGTATATACAAATAAGATTTATATATTTATATAAATGCTGATAAATAGCTTTTATCTGAAGGTGTTTTATGTGTAACAAAGTGTCTTTCATAATGCAAATATTACTATATTTAGAAGAAGAATAGAGAAAACACAGGATGAGTTTGAACCTAACACTACCTATGTGAACCTCAGTGTCCTCTTTTGTACTGCCTTCCTCACAGAGTTGTGAGATTAACACATAGGTGTGAAAATGTATTTTTTAAAAACATTAGTATTGTCATTAATTTTATTTCTTGGATATTAATTGATCTTATATGTGGGAAGTTCTGTCTTAAATATAAGGTCAGATTATAATGTTTTGTAGTTTTAGCCTCCTATCATTGAGAAAATTAATATACCCTGCTTGCTTTATGTGAGAAAACTGAGAAAATCATGAACTGTTTTCTCTCTATTATATTATTCATGATTATAACCCTTGTTACCTATTTCCTCTTATCACTATTCAGAGTAATCTTTGAGTTTTAGAAAGAAAACTCAGTTTTTATATGTTAAAAATGAAGAGTCTGGGGGAAGGAATATGAAGTAAATATTGGAAAATATTAGCATTTGTCAAATCTGAGCGATGGATACATGGGTGTTTGTTATACTGTTATGTTGGAAATGTTTTATAATTTAAAATATAGCATGAATCATAAAAAAGAAAGCAAATTTATGATGTGAATAGGCCCTTAAGCTATGGTTAACCAAAATCATAGTTTTCATCTGAACATGGGATTCTGAATCATGTTCATTTCATTCCACAGAGTGATAGTAAAATGTTCACACATGCAGTTTTCTGCTGGTTACCCCAGACAAATCCATACCTCTTGCCATAGCATCCTCTCCTTTTTTGTTGTTTTTTTTTTTAATTATTAAGAGACTAGGTCTAGGGCCAGGCACGGTGGCTCATGCCTGTAATCCCAGCACTTTGGGAGGCCAAGGTGGGCGGATCACTTGAGGTCAGGAGTTCAAGACTAGCCTGGCAAACATGGTGAAACCCATCTCTACTAAAAATACAAAACATTAGCCAGCCATGGTCTCTGTAATCCCAGATGCTTGAGAGGCTGAGACAGGAGAGTTGCTTGAACCCAGGAGGCGGAGGTTGCAGTGAGCCGAGATCGCGCCACTACACTCCAGCCTGGTCAACAAAGCAATACTCCATCTCAAAAAAAAAAAGAGAGAGAGAGACTAGGTCTCACTACATCACCCAGGCTAGAATGCAGTGGCTATTCACAGATGTAATAATAGCTCGCTGCAGTCTTGAACTCCGGGGCTCAAGCAATCCTCTCCATCAGCCTCTCAGGTAGCTGAGACTACAGGTGTGCCACCGCACTTGGCCAGCATCCTCTCTTTCTGATGATTCTGGACAAGGGTCCGTTCTCATTAGACTCTTTCTTTTATGGTATATTACATGCCTTTAAAAAACTACACAATCACTTCTGATTAGGCAGGGAGTGGAACAAGCATTTAATAAGAAGCCAGAGTTTGTAGTCCTGGCTCTGCCATTTACCGCTCTATCTACACTTTGCCTCTCTGAATATAACTTGCCTTTTCTTAAAATGAGCATAGTAATACCTTTTCAGTCTAGCATACAGATTTGTTGAGAGATTATAGCATGCAACATAAATGAAGTTATAGATCCCCTGGCTGTTGTCATATGTTGGTACCTGTCTCTCTAGTAAGGCAGGATGTCTGATCAAATCTCCAGAAGCCAGAAGCTTACAACAGAAAGGAGAGTTACAGAGAGTAGCAAAGGGGGATAGAGTATGGCAGGACCCAAATAACTGGCCCAGCAGTGACAATGGACAAGATAACATTTACAACTTTGAGATTCAATGATTTTGTGAATATACTACCCACAGAGTACAAAGTATCATTGAGCATATTCTTTGAAACATGATAAATTTCAGTAAGGATTTGGAACAAAATCCCTTTCAGCTGATTTCTGCAAATTAGAAAATTTCATGTAGAGAATTGATGTCTCTGAGGTTTTACAAAATAGGAAAAAAACATGTTTCCCAGATAATATGAAAATAATGAGTAAGGCTGGCACGGTGGCTCACACCTGTAATCCCAACACTTTGGGAGGCCAAGGCGAGCAGATCACCTGAGGTCAGGAGTTCAAGGCCAGCCTGGCCAACATGGTGAAACCCTGTCTCTACTAAAAATACAAAAATTAGCCGGGCATGTTGGCAGGCACCTGTAATCCCAGCTCCTTGGGAGACTGAGGCAGGAGAATCGCTTGAACCCAGGAGGCAGAGGTTGCAGTGAGCCAAGATTGTGCCATTGTATTCCAGTCTGGGCAACAAGAGCAAGACTCCATCTAAAAAAAAAAAAAAGTACGATAAAGCACTGAAAAGTACTTATTTGTAGTAATCAGCTAGGCCCCAGAACCTTTATCCCCCTACAAAGATGAATACCATGATGGTGTGCATCTCACTGCTGCTTTGTTTACAGTAGCTTTACAATAATTCTATAGAATCAACATATTGTAGTTATATATTACAAGGTTTGTAAAATTAGCTAATATCTTTTTCTACTAACATAAAATTATATTTGTTGATAGTATTCATTACCCAGTCAGTATTTTGAACCACATTCCATGTGATGCTGTGTTTGGGATGTTTTTTCCATTTACTCCATAGTAAATGAGGAACCATTGGCTTAGCATAATGATAATATGATCCAGCAAGGCAAGGAGCCCAGAACTCTGGGCATCAGGAACCCATCACATGCATATTGTATAGTATTTCAATACAACAGAATAATTTGCTGTCTTTTTTCCTAAATCGAAATGAAGAGGATAGATGAGAAATCTGTTCAAAATACATAGGTCAAAAATACTTTAAGTACAACATTATTCAAAATAATTCTGAGATGTTTGCCCAACTAGTTTAACTTTGAAATTTATGTCAGGGTTTTTTTTTTTAAGTCTTTAATGTTTTACACATAGATTTTACCTTCAGTTAATACCTGGGCACTTTTTTGGCTGCCTATGCAATGAATGACTGAATGACTTTAAAGGGTCTCTATGTTGGTAGGCTGAACCTTATATGAGCCATTTTTCAAACTTTTACTTTTGGCCCTTCTCCTTGGGAGCTTGCTTCCCAGAGTCAGAGCTTGTGGAAGGCCAGTGCTAGAGGAAAAGGAGAATTTTACCCAGACCCTGTGAGAGAACCTCATAGTAAATGAAGCTATTCAGGTTGGAACCAGGCCTACCTTGCCATTTGGACCTTTCATATTTAGCTCTGTGAATGTATTTAAGTCCCAGTCTATGATTTTCTTGTGTGTTACTCATGAGTATTTTCCAGAATAAAAATCCCAAGCATGCTATAGTTGAACTTTGCCAGTTTGTTGGGTATGTTTGTGTGATTAACTTGTTAACATAGCAGCAATAGTAATGACATATGACTTTCTTGAAAACCTAGTTTGTTCCAGGTACTATTCCAGGTGTTTTATATGTATTAATAGGATGTCATTTAATCCTCATAACAACCCTATTATGGCTACTTTACAGATGAAAAACTAAGGCAAAGAGAAGTTAAGCAACTTGTGCATGGTTAAACATCTAGCAAGTAGTGGTGCTAGGATTTCCACTCAGGCAGTCTGACTCCAGAGTTCACATTCTTAATCTCTGTGCTATGCCACCTCCTGACTAGCTTATCTCTTATAGAGTCTGTGAAGGTTGTGTCTCTGGTAGGTCTCAAGTTCTGCCTACCTCTGTCACACCTGGATAAAAATTGAAATTATATCCTAGTTACAAATCATGCTATCTTGAGTCACTAACTTTCCTTCTTCCTCTCTCATCAAATAGTGCATTAAGGTAAGGGGGCATGAATAAACTTCACTGCCATAAGATATTTGTGAGAACATATTCTGTCTCGTTGAGAGATCATTTGTTTTCAAGTTAACAAAAACCTGCTGAAGCTAGCGCAAGCAAAGAAGACATTTATGGAAGGATACAAGGTTATCTCATAGAACCCAAGAGCAAGAATACAGCTGGGCCTCAAGGGGGATGAAAGGCAGGTAGCAGAAAATCAGAAGCCAGGGTTACTCCCTTTTTAGTTGTTCTCATTAGATGTCCATAGGGAAGAAAAGGAAAGGAAGAGTCAGGCGGTATAAATAGGTAAGAATTTTTCAGAAAACAAGAGTATGGCTAGATATATACTCCTCAAAAAGTATTTTTTCTGTACTGCATCAATTGAAGGGAAATGCCAATTACAGGTCACATTGCCCAGTAGATTTGTATGGATTTAAAGTAATAACTAAACAATCCCTTTCAACTATTCCCAATCATCCTGTCCCTTCATAAGTCTTGATTCTTGGCATTTTGTTTATTCTCACTTGATCAGTCTCAAGTTAGGACTTTTCAACTGTTCTGACACCCAAAGATAAGACCCCTGTTTTCATCTCTTCTCCCCAGACCTTCAACCTGTACCATCAAAGAGCCTGTTGCACTTGCCTTTTCAAGTGACAGTCAGGAACCTGCCTAGCTTCCATTCCTAATATTAATATCCTATATGAGTAGTTCATACCATCTCTGCTTTCCTTGTCCTTTTCCCCCTACCTTTTCTCTTCCCGACATTATGAATACCTACTGGCTTTTCCTATTTCTAGGGATCCTCCCCCCTCCATTTCCTATTAGATAAACTCCAAATTCATCAGCTTGAGGGTTCTTCAAAATCATGTCCCATCCTAACTGTCCCAGTCATTCCCACTCAAGTCCTTCACTCTAAGCAGGCCATTTTCCACAGTGACCTAGAAACAGCACAGGCTTAACCATTATTCCAAGCCTTTGCTAGTACAGATCCTCTTGCTTACAAAGCTCTTTCCCATTCCTTTCCTTTCCACCTCTCTGAATCCAGCTCATTTCTCAGGGCCTCACCTAAGACATTCTCTCTAAAGAGTCCTATGTGATCTTTCCAACACCTCAGGTAACCAATTGTCCAGGATTGCCTTGGATTCCTAGGACATCTGACTTTAGTACTAAAACAGGAATATTCCTAGGCAAACCAGGATAGTTAGACATCCTCCAACATCTCATTGTCTCCTTTCATTATAGTGGCTTGTTAGAATAAAAAGCCCTGTGAAATCGCCAGTAGCCACTACTTCAGCATGTACAAGGTCCTTTCTCCATAATAAGACTTAATGCTCCTGTTAGGCAGAGACCCTTTTGATTCCCACTTCATACAGAATATAGTGCTGTACTCATGTTAATGCCTATTAGTGAATAAGGCGATGTAGTTTTAAGTTGGCACTATATCTAAAATCTTTTCCTTGTGTGTTAATTTCTTTGTCTTTATTTTTTTCCAGCCCAGATGACTTACTCAATGCCTTGAATGAGGGTATCAGTCGTGCTGATGTCATCATCACATCAGGGGGTGTATCCATGGGGGAAAAGGTATGAAAGATAGGGCTCGTGAAAATGTATCTGCTGTAATGTTCTTGCATATGGTCGATTAACTGTGGTCTGGTAGGCATCTGATATTCATAACGAGGCTCCCACAAAGCTGAAAATCCATGGGGCTTCAGAAATTACTGGTCTCTTTAAAAGGGATACAATGTGGGTAGGTCAGGGAGCTTACCCTCAGGAGCAACCTGGAGAATCCCACAGCTTACAGAATGGTTTTTGCTATTCCTGTGGAAACTTCTGACCTGTTTCTCACTCTATTTTACTACATTAGGACATCCTTTATGCGTGATATTTACCACCAGGGTAAAACTCTAAGATCCTTCCTTCTACTCAAATTTAAACATGACTCCCCAGGAGCCAACCAATTCACCCACCATATATTCCAAATCTACCAAGAATGCTTAGCTCCCCTTCCCCACAAGGAAGAAAGGGAGGATTAGGCATTCCTTTTGCTCCTCCTTACAAAATAATAATAATAATAATAATGAAAATATGGCCAGGCACAGTGGCTCAAGCCTGTAATTCCAATACTTTGGGAGGCTGAGGTGGGTAGGTTGCTTGAGCCCAGGAGTTCAAGACCACCTGGGCGACATGGTGAAACCCCATCTCTACAAAAAAAATCCAAAAATTAGCTGGGCATGGTGGCACGCGCCTGCAGTTCCAGCTACTTGGGTGCTGAAGTGGGAGGATCGCTTGAGCCTGGGTGGTCAAGGCTGCAGTGAGCTGAGACCACACCACTGCACTCCAACCTGGGCAACACAGCAAGACCCTGTCTTAAAAAATATATATATATATATACACACACACACATACACAAATATTTTATAAGACTAAGTGTATTTGTAGATGGTATATACTTGTTCCTATAAAGGCCACAATTTGAATATTTCAGTAACACTAAGTTTACATTTCTTAATGAAATGTGTTAGTTTACGATGACTATTGGGTCCACTGAATAATGTTATAAAAGTAAAATATTCTTTACTAAATAACCAAGCTTAATTTTTGGCTCAAAGGTATTTCAGTGTAAAATGTTTTGCCAGCTGATAATCCTTTTCCATGTTTTCTCTCACATTAATGACTAAACTGAAAAATTACAAAAATACTGTCATAGCAATTTTTACTAAAATTCATATTTTCTAAGAGTTTGATTTATTTTAAACTAGATCTTACGTATATGATTGTTCTTGATCTCTGTCCTCTTGTAGCTATAAAACTGCCTAAATTTATAACCTGACTCTTTGGACAGTGAACTCTGTTGGCTCGGAGAACAAATGTCAGAACTTAGCAACCTGAACAGAAGAATGCCTGCCTTCCATTCACAAACTTTAGTGTTAGAGCCTTTCAGAATAGCACTGCAGATGCTAAAAAGTTTGGACGAAAAAAATCTCACATTACATCCAGGAGTGAAAGTGTTGTAGTGTGTGTAGGTGTTCTTAAAGCAGACAAATTGCTGGATTAGTGTTCCCTCAAAGTCTCCCAGAGTCTTTAGCCCCAGGTAGAGCAAATTGCCGCAGAGCTCTCCTGAGATCACAAAGGCTAGGGGCTGAGATCTGCACTGTAGTACAGCTGAAAGAAATAATTTGCAACGTGTCTGTTTTCATTACCATCAAACTGCCTGTGGTACTCTCAATATTACAAGAGCAAACCATGAAGTCAGGTCTATTTAAATGTTAAATTTGTTATTTCCAGGGTTTGTGTCTTGTTATAATTTCTCTTAGTTTCTGATTAACCTAATTGTGGGATAATAGCTATTTGGCAGAACTAACGTTTATCTTTTCTAGTACTCTGGAGAAGTAACAAACTCATAGCATATATAGGCTTGGCAATTGTGGCTCAATTGTGGTAAGGACAGAACACTTCTCAACCTAACCTTCTTTATTAGTGCTAACAAAGATGTCAGTTATGCCAGGGATTTGCTCACCAGTAAACAAAGCCAATATAGTTAAGCATATTGGTTTTATTTTTTTTACTCTCTGTATAATAAGATACTTACACTAAACCTTTAATTTACTAGGAAAGAAATTTTAGAAACTGGGCATCCCACGGTATTCCTTAGGAGCTGCTAATTGTCCCTTCCTACCTCCTTGAGTGGGAATGAGATGATAGAGGAACCAGGAAGAAAGAGATAAAACATACATGCAGCAAATTCCTGCCAGCAAACAAGTTTTAATTCCAAAAAGAATTTAGGGTACCTCCATAGCAGAAAGAAAATAATAAAAGACAGAACATTTGCTTCAGCCCAGGAGCTAAGCCTGAAAACCAGTTACTAAAAAGACAGGGAAATCAAGGAAAAATTCAGAAGTATTATGTAGCAGGCATGAATATTAAGTGCAGAACCTCAGGTATGCAAGAAATGTATTTAATTTCATTTAAATTATACTCTAAGTGCCTATGCTACAGGACTGGTGGGAAATTTTATTAAGCCACAACTGGAGCTTACTAGCTCCAAGAATTATGCCAAGGAACCTGAAGGTACTTAAGCAGCACCAAAGCATCAGGGAGACACAGCTGGTCACTGGTCTGCACTGGATACATCTAGAGTATTCTTATAGTACCATTAGATCTCAAGTCTTTGCTCCTTTGGGCCATGCTAGGAGCACTAAGATCAGGTAGAGGCTGGAAACCTCAGAGCAGCTAGCCTCTTTGGGTGTATTTCACAGCCATCCCTTCTAAAGTCTGACCACTTCTCCAACATACTGCATGCTAAACAGCGAGGAAGGGGCCCTGCTGCTTGTTGGACCAGTACCTTCTTCCCAGCCAAAGAGAAATGATTCTTCCACAGTTACTTCCCTAAAGATCTCTCCCCTCCTTCACCTCACCCTGCCCTACATACCCTTTTCAAAGAGTTTCATTTGCACAAAACACTGAAAGCTTGTTAAATAGTTAAACAGTATCTGCCTTTTGCCATGAAAACTAAAGAATCATATGCATTACTATAAGTTTTCTTCGACTTACAAAATTATTAAATAACTCAAAGACAATGAAAGGTGGCAATAATCCAGAAGGATGCACTAAACTGGACACCAGTGACCTTTTTTGCTCATTTCTAAGTCTCTTAAGTTTTGCTAATAGTGTCTCCACCACCCTAAGGGGTGGTGATTACTTATGATCAAAGTAATCACATAGATGATAACCGATCACAAAAAAGGCTGGTTTCATGAGGTTTGCCCAGTTATTTAGCAATAAGAGTGTTAATTAACCATGTAAGCTCCTTGATTTGTTTTGTAAGTCTAGAGCCATGTAGCCTTAGAATATTTGAAAGTAATTGGCTGGGCACGTTGGCTCACGCCTATAATCCCAGCACTTTGGGAGCCCAAGGTGGGCAGATTGCTTGAGGCCAGGAGTTCAAGACCAGCCTGGCCAACATGGCAAAACCCCACCTCTACTAAAAATAAAAAATTAGCTGGGCATAGTGACACATGCCTATAATCCCAGCTTCTTGGGAGGCTGAGGCACAAGAGCTGCTTGAACCTGGGAGGTGGAGGTTGCAGTGAGCCAAGATCGCGCCACTGCACTCCTGCGTGGGTGACAGAGGAAGACTCTGTCTCAAAAAAACAAAACAAAACAAAAAAAAACTAATCAATATTCCAAACATACACATAAAAATTTTTCTTTAATATTTCACTTATCCTACATCATTCTTGTTCTGCTAAATGTTGAGTTAGCAGTCTGCTTTCCTGAAGCCATCAGCTTTGATACTACATAAAAGTTAGCTAAGCTATATCACCTCAGAAGCCTGTACTCAAGAGGTTATTGTTTGATATCTCAATAGCAATGTTAAAGTGCCTATTACTCTCCTTTTCCCTAATGCTCTAAATCTGTCTCTGTTTTGGGCATAAACTATTGACTATAGCTTGTAGCAAAGCCTTCAGGCAGGCATCAGAGTAAAACAGAAATTCTCTGTGGATGACAAATACTTGAGAGCTATGCTTAATTTGCTTCCATAACCAATAATATCAGAATAGAAGATAAGTGACATTCTCTTTTGAGATACATATGTAAGTATTTCACAGTAGGGTTTTTTGTTTTGTTTTGTTTTGTTTTGAGGTTTTTGTAGTATTTTGTTTTTTGAGACAAAGTCTCACTCTGTCACCCAGGGTAGAGTGCAGTACTGCCGTCATAGTTGACTGCAGCCTTGAATTCCTGGGCTCAAGCAGTCCTCTTGCATCAGCCTCCCAAAGTGCTGGGATTATAGGCGTGAACCACCATGCCAGCCTAGAAGTTTTAATCAGCGTTTCCTCTGAGGGTAAAACAGCAAAGGCATTGTCAAATTTCCAGGAACTTCCCGTAAAGCAAACAATTTCTGAAATATTTCTATTAATAACAGTTTACCTATAAGAATCTAACCTAGGGCAGACTGAGTA
This sequence comes from Pan paniscus, assembly GCF_029289425.2. Taxonomy (NCBI): domain Eukaryota; kingdom Metazoa; phylum Chordata; class Mammalia; order Primates; family Hominidae; genus Pan; species Pan paniscus. The sequence continues at coordinate 68,250,874 of NC_073264.2, forward strand.
TCTCTTCTCAGATATGGCAGCTCCTCTCATGAAACTTTAAACAAATCTAATTATTCCCAGCATTTCTTTTTATAGATGAAAACAAACCTGGGATTTTCTAGAGACCCTCTAGGAAATTTTAAAGATGAGTTTTGGTAAGAAAAGCACATTTTTTCCTAAATTTTGGTCTGATCTTTAAAAGGCAAACATCAAAAAAGTTATTAAAAAAGAATGGGGCACTTGATGAAGACCTGAGAAACTACTTGGTTACCTAATTTTTCAAAACAATAAAATATTTGAAAATGAACATAGAAGGTAACATGACTGTAAATAACCTTGGCTCGATTCATAAATAAGGAACCTTTATTCTTCGCTTTTTTATTTCTTTAAATAAAGATAAACAGCACAAAAAGACAAATTACACAAAAAGAATAACCTTTCTTATTGTAGGACAGGCGTTAATAAGTACCAAAGAAAGAAGCACATCAAAACTCAGCAAACTCACTAAAATTTTAATATGTTTCTCAGCTTCACTTCAAACACAGTTACTAGAAACCAGGGCAAATACAATCTCATGAAAGTTTGTCCTTTATTATGCTCTTTTATATTCTGGAACAAACTGACACTTTAGAGCAAAGAATAGTCTTCATAACCGTAAGGGTCCTTGAGACCTTTTAAGAGGACCTGCAAGGTCAACACTATTTTCATAATAATTTTAAGACTTTATTTGCTTTTTTTTTTTTTTTTTTTTTTTTTTTTTTTGAGACAGAGGCTCGCTCTGTCACCCAGGCTGGAGTGCAGTGGTGCCATCTCGGCTCACTGCAAGCTCCGCCTCCCGGGTTCATGCCATTCTCCCACCTCAGCCTCCCGAGTAGCTGGGACTACAGGTGCCTGCCACCATGCCCAGCTAATTTTTTGTTTTTGTATTTTTAGTAGAAACAGGGTTTCACCATGTTAGCCAGGATGGTCTCGATCTCCTGACCTCATGATCCACCCGCCTCGGCCTTCCAAAGTGCTGGGATTACAGGCGTGAGCCACCGCGCCCGGCCAGTTTGCCTTTTTTATTCCACTTCTCTCATTCTCTTTCCTTTTCTCATGAGTGTATGCTTGAGTTCTTCCAGCAGCTAAATGATGTGTGATATCTCATCAGATTGAGTGAACCAGATATGAGAATCTGACTTCTGGTAACCCAGAAGTTAAAGAGATTTTCAAAATTATAAAACAACGCATTGAAAATAAATTACTGGGCTGGGCGTGTGGCTCACGCCTGTAATCCCAGCACTCTGGGAGGCTGAGGCAGGTGGATCACCTGAGGTCAGGAGTTCAAGATCAGCCTGGCCAACATGGTGAAACCCCATCTCTACTAAAAATACAAAAATTAGCTGGGCGTGGTGGCGGGCGCCTGTAATCCCAGCTACCTGGGAGGCTGAGGCAGGAGAACCACTTGAATCCAGGAGGCAGAGGTTGCAGTGACCCCAGATCATGCCATTGCACTCTAGCCTAGGCAACAAGAGTGAGACTCTGTCTCAAAAAAGAAGAAAAGAAGTTACTTATGTTAACATGAATGGCTTTATTGTTGTTATTTTCAAATGAACCAAATGTTTTTTTAATTTCTTAGTTTTAATTTCTAATATAGTAAATATCCATAGCTATAGCTCACATAAACAAAAACTCTTAGGGACCCTTAATGAATTTTAATTTAAGAATATGTGAAGGGGTCTTGAGACCAAAAATTCTGAGAACCGGGCCTTAAGAAAAAAATATTATTTTTCCTTGAAAAACAAAAGAACACTTATAGTTATACTTCTCTGTCATTATTGCTCCTTATATAATTGCAACTACCCATATTAATTATGATGTTTAAGAAAATAACTAATATCTGTGTCATAGAGAAAACTAGGGAGCTTGGATAATTGAGAAATAATATGTAACCATTTTAGCAGACTAGCAACGCTCATAAACACAAAGAACACAACTTTCTACTGCGGGACACATCCCTTTTACACCTTAGTGTAGCAAAGATGAATCAACACATTCATTAACATGACCCAAAAATACAGCCTCTCCAGCAAAGTATATTCACCTTAAGAAGTACATAGTTACTAACTATATAGTTTTAATTTCTATATAATTAATAACTATATTCTTTTTAAAAAGCTAATAACTTAAAATGATGCTTAATAATAAATGCTCTAATACTCTATCTTAGAAATTAGGTATCTTACGATGATTTATTAATCAATTCAGTTTAATATCAACTCAAGATTTTAAGTAAATAAAAATCTTAAATTATTTTGAAACTGACATACTATAAAACATAATAACTATTAACATTGTAAGGTTTTCAGAATAATTATTTGATTTTGTTGATCACAGTTTTATACTTTTTTATAATCTTAAATATTATATAGGAAAAATGTGAGATTATTTGATAAATAAGCCTATAGAAGTTTAGGAAAAACCCAAGTGAAATAAAATGTATACTTGTGTTATACTTAAGATTGATGTAAATAAGAGAAAGAACATGGCTGAGGTTTTTTTATTATTGTTATTTAAGTTTGGGGTTTGTTTTTTTTCTTTGTTTATATGTATGCTTTGAGGCAGGGTCTCAATATTTTGCTCAAGTTGGTCTCTAACTTCTGGGCTTAAGCAATAATCCTCCTGCCTCAGCCTCCCAAGTAGCTAGCATTATAGGTACACGTCATCGTACCTGGCTTTTGGGTTTTCTTAATAACTGGAATTATTAAGTTAGTCTCATTTGCTACAGATTTATCCTAATTATATGAACTCACATTCTCAAAATTATAAGTAGAAAATTTTCAGTGTAGCATATTTAAAATATTGTAAGTTAAAATTATTTATTATCTAGGAATTTTAGAAATATTTTATATAAGAACTTACTATCTCTCTAAGCCAGTTAGAACAGGGCATCTTTAAGAGATGATATAATTTATGAATACCTTACAGAAATAGGAAGGCAAACACTTCACACTCACAAAATGAGGTAAATGTTTTTCTGTATTACAGACACGTGAACACACAGACAGATAAGAAACACAATAGCTTCAGTTCTACTTACAACTTGAGCTGTAAGTCAAGAGTAAACACAGAACCATAAATATTCATCAGTCCACTCATAAAGAGCTATTTTCTTTCCTAGAGGGCACAAAAATCTTAATTGATTTGGCCTCAGAATGGACAATAAGAGAAATAAACAAGAAAGACTAATAAGCCAGATTCTCTGTCTTCTCTTAACCAAACAAAATAGATTTGTATCATCCTTTTACAGAGATCACCAAATGATTAGACCAGAAAACCAAATCCCTAATCATTCCTGCCACAAGGGGCAATACCTTATTGGCCGTGTGCAGAAACAAAAACAGAACCAAAATGAATACGGAGGCCAAAATAGAGAAACCAAAAGTTACCAAAGTTACAGTTTTATTGCTGCTTGGAATTCACTCCAGGAACCAAGGAAAGATGTACCCTTTGTTTGTTTGTTTTTGTTTTTGTTTTTTTGAGACAGTGTCTTGCTCTATCTCCCAGGCTGGAGCACAGTGGCATGATCTTGGTTCACTGCAACCTCCACCTCCCGGGTTCAAGCAATTCTTATGCCTCAGCCCCACAAGTAGCTGGGATCACAGGCGCATGCCATCATGCCTGGCTAATTTTTGTCTTTTTAGTAGAGATGCTGTTTCACCATGTTGGCCAAGCTGGTCTCGAACTCCTGGCCTCGAGTGATCCGCCTGCCTCAGCCTCCCAGAGTGCTGGGATTTCAGACTTGAGCCACCACGCCTGGCCTGTACCCAGGTTTAAGCCACTCATAAAGTGTACTTCTCTGCCAATGAAGTTTAACTGGCTCTGTCCAATGAATCAATGGAGCATCTCAGTGGAGCCTCTGGAATTGTTAAAGTTTAACTTTTTATAGATAAAATCATTAATCTTGATTTTGTCTCCTTTCTTGGCTTACTCACTGTACCTCGTTTTTGTAAATAAATTTAGTTGTTTCATAAGTGTTCATAGTATGTATAACTTCTATATTCTACCTAGAAGTGATATTACCACTTCATGTATAGCATAAGAATCTTACAATGATATACTTCTGTTTTTCCCCTCTCAACATCTGTGCTACACTTGCCATAAATGTCATATTTACATATATTATTGAACCTTCACTATATCATTATGATTTTTCTTTAAATGATAAATTACTTTTAGCAAATGTTATATGATATTTTAAAATCTTACATATTTGCCTATGTAAAAAAATTATGAATCTCATAAATATATAAAATGAACATGTTTCCAAGACTTTATTTAACTCAACAACGAGCAAATAAGGAAGATGCTATGACCTATTCAAAGGAGAATTCAAAGAATATACCCATTTCAGCATTCTTGACTACCCAGGTAATCAGGTAATCAAGAATGCTGAAATAATTTGCTAATAGATGCAAAACTGATCTATACCCACCACAGAATAATCAATTACATCTCCACTGGGCAGAATTCATTTGCATTTCTTTGGAATAAAATTATGTTCACTGGCGGGGCGCGGTGGCTCACACCTGTAATCCCAGCACTTTGGTAGGCCGAGGCGGGCAGATCACGAGGTCAGGAGATTGAGACCATCCTGGCCAACATGGGGAAACCCCATCTCTACTAAATATATAAAAATTGGCTGGGTGTGGTGGTGCATGCCTGTCATGCCAGCTACTCAGGAGGCTGAGGCAGCAGAATCTCTTAAACCAGGGAGTCAGAGGTTGCACTGAGCCAAGATTGTGCCACTGCACTCCAGCCTGGTGACAGAGCGAGACTCCGTGTCAAAAAAAAAAAAAAAGGTTCACTGTCTTAGCTTAGGCTGCTATTTAAAAAATACCAAAGTCCAGGTGCAGTGGCTCACGCCTGTAATCCTAGCACTTTCAGAGGCCAAGACGGGCAGATCCTTAAGCCAGGAGTTCTAAACCAGCCCAGGCAACATGGCAAAATCCCCTCTCTACAAAAACTATAAAAATTAGCTAGGCGTAGTGGTGCTTGCCTGTAGTCCCAACTAGTCAGGAAGCTGAGGTGAGAGGTCAAGGCTGCAGTGAGCTGTGTTCACACCACTGCACTCCAGCCTAGGCAACAAAATGAGACCCTGTCTCAAAATGACAAAAAATACCATAAAATGGGTGGCGTAAACATTTATTTCTCATAATTCTGAAGGTTGGGAAATCCAAGATCCAGGTGACAGCATGGATGGGTTCTGGTGAGGGCCCTCTTCCAGGCTGCAGATAGCTGACTTCTCCTTTTACCCTCACATGGCAGAAAGAGAGCTAGCTAACTCTCTGGCCTCTTCTTATAATGGCACTAATTCTACTCATGAGAACTCCACCCTCATCACCTAATTACTTCCCAAAGCCCCCACCATCACATTGGGATTGGAGTTTCAACATATGAATTTGGGGGTGGGGAGGGACATATTCAGTCCATTGCATTTACTGTCAGTTTTATTCAGTTTCATTGCTGTAAAATAGCTGAAAAATACAAATAACCAGAAAGTGGGTGTTGCACTGGACACCCAGTATTCTTTTCTGCCCATTTCAAAGTTTTTGCACAATTTTTCTGACCACTGATGTTTCTCCTTACCTGAGTTGAAGAAGAGACTTATTCCTTCATCCATTCATTTTTCTTCTTCTCATATGACTCTGGGGTTCAGAATATCAGACAAAGATCCTTGCTGCTTCAATAGGTAAACAAAAATATAAGAACAATGATGATTCTCAGCCTTTATCACTATGTCTGGTACAAGTTTTCTGTCTGTCACAGGAGCACGAAGCACTTCTTCATGTTCAAAAAGAATGAAAAGGGCTATTTTTAAAAACAATTTTTTGCAAGAAAAATAAAACACTTTCATTCATTTAGCAAATATATAAGCATCTGCTTTCCAAACTCTGCATCATAACCTTCAAGGCCCGCAACTCTGGCTTCTGCCTATCTCTTCAAACTCTGCTTATACCTCTCTCCTACTCATTCACTACCATCCATTGCCTTTTCAGTTCTGTGCACGCTTTGCCACTTTGGAAGCTTTCATTTGTATGTCCCTTCTCTGGAATTCTCTTCCCTCCACACTTCACATGCTTGAATCCTTCTTATCCTTCAAGGCTTAGCTAATATATCACTACCTCTTCTAGAATGACCTTTCCTATTCCCCACACCCTCATCATTTTCTATCCCAGCACCTGCTTATTTCCTTCATCACATGTACCACAAATTATAATTATTTTATTTGTTGGTTTACTTGTTTTTGGCTATTTCTCTCCAGTAAAATGTAACAGGATATCTTTGTGTCAGGGACTATGTCTTTCTTCTGTACCATGAAATGCCTAGCACATATGGAATTCCTAATACATAATAGGCACTCAGAAATGTTTGGTGCACTAACGAATGAGTGAAAGGTGTATGCTATTCATTAAGGATTCATTATATAGATATAGATATATATAGATATATATAAAAGAGAAGTTTCCTGTTCTCAAGAACTTTATAGTTTAACAAAGGATACATATCAGCTATCAAAGCAGTTGCTCTATAACCTAAGTGCATAATGTTAGAAGCATTTAGTGCTATAGGAGCATATAAGAAAGACCTGAAGATTTCTGCTTCTGCTATGATAGAATAGCATATTTGGACCAATTCTCCCACCAAGAACATCTATAAAAACTATGTAAAATTTTTTAAAGAAAAGCAAAAGCAGATGTCTGAAGAAAATAACCAAGACAGCCAGGATTCCGGGCACTAAGATCCCAGAGAAAAAGTGAACCACAGAGAAGTAAAACTGGAATTCTTCACCATATTTTTCCTCAAAGCATTTACTAATTCCTAAGCCAGGAGTGAGGTGGGGTGAGAGCTATTAATACTACAGGAGGCAAAGAAGCCAAGCATAAAAAAGAGTAGCTAAGAAGCTAATGAAATAAGCAGAATTTTCATGAGTCTTATGAGTTCAGGACCTGTTATAGAGGAGGGGCCCTGGTAAATATCTCAGGCTTTCAGCTTGAAGGGCTATGCTTTAGGAATAAAGACAATCTGGAGATAAACTAGCCTTCACACGGACTGAAATCCAGCATCAAACTATCTCAATCCCTGATTAGATCAAGATAATCTGAGTTTTCCTTAACTGCCAGAAGACCTCAAATTCTTTTTGGAGGAATATATAATTGTCCAAAGCCTTTTCAATTTTTTCATACCTGATATTTGGGCTTCAATTTGAAAAGTTGCCAGACATGCTAGAGATAGAGCAAAATGACTAAAAATTAAGATAGGAAACAATTGATAAAGTAGACCTAAAAATGATGCTGATACTTATATTGTCTCACATGGACTTTAATAACCATTATATGTTTAAGAAAAAGGGATGACAAAGTGGGAAATTTCACTAGAAAACTGGTATCTATTCATAAGAATCAAATTGAAATTTTGGAAAAGGGATAGAAAATATAGAAATGAGCATAAAAGACAAATGGGATGTGGTGAAAGGTCAAACATATATGTAGATGAAGTCTAAGAAGGAGAGGGGAGACAGAGTGAGCAAAACAATATTTAAAATATTGGTGGATAGTTTTCCAAAATCAATAAAAGACATCAAGCCAGAAATTCTAGGAGCTCTACTAATCTCGAGCTGGATAAATAAAAGAAACCATACCTAGGTAATCAGCAAAACTACTGAAAACCAAAGACAGAGAAAATTTTACCAGAAGGACACATTGCCTTCAAAGGAGCAACAATAAAACTAACAAATGATTTAAATGGAAATGATGGAACCCAGAAAACAATGGACTGGGATTTGTAAAATGCAGGAAAAAAATACTGCCAGTAGGGAACTCTATAGTCATCAAAAATGTACTTCAAAAATGAAGGTGGAATAAAGACAATTTCAGCCAAACAGAAACCGTGCGGACCTAGACTAAATAGAGTTTTTAAGGTAGAAGGATTATGGAAGCATGGAAATGCAGAAAGGACTAAAGAGGGTTAACATGTCAGCAAATGTAAATGAGTGTTGATCATGTAAAATAATAATGTCTTGTGAGGCTTAAAATATAAATAAATACTATATAGTGAATATATAAATATCAAGTATATATTGTCAACATAGTATATGTAGAAAATATATACAATAAATAAAATACATATACTTAAAATATAAACATATACATGCACATACGTATATGCTTAAAATGCATGTAAAATATATACACACAATAGCATAAAAGGTAGAAAGGCATAAATTGAGTTGATATGTTTTAAGGTTCTTGTATTGTCTGGGAAGTGATTTTTAAAAACCCAGTTATGAGTAGACTGTAATAAGTCAAGGATGCATATTGTAAATCTCTAAAATAATTACTAATATTATAATATAAGAATATGTAACTAACAAGCTAATAGAGGGGAAAGAATATTAAATAAAAAATATTTCATGAATCCTAAGGGAGGTATAGAAGAAGGAAAAAGGAAACCAAAGCAGAAGTGACAAATGGTACAGTGATAGTTTTAAACCCAAATATAGCAGTAATCATACTACATGTAGGCCAGGTGCGGTGGCTCATGCCTGTAATCCCAGCACTTTAGGAGGCTGAGGTGGACTGATCATGTGGGGCCAGGAGTTCGAGACCAGCCTAACCAACGTAATGAAACCTCGTCTCTATACAAAAATTAGCTGGGTGTGGTGGCATGTGCCTGTAGTCCCAGCTACTCAGGAGGCTGAGACATGCAATCGTTTGAACCCAGGAGACAGAGGTTGCCAACGTGAGCCGAGATCGCGCCACTGCACTCCAGCCTGGGTGACAAGTGAGACTCTGTCTCAAAAAAAAAAAAAAAGAAAAATTATACTAAATGTAAATAGACTGAATCCTTCAGTTAAAAATTGTCATTCTGGATTTTTTAAAAAACAGCTAATCATATGCTGCTTATAAGAGACACATCTTAAATATTATAAAGACATAGAAAACTGAAAGTAAAAGATTTGAAAAAGTTACAATGAAATATAGCTGGTGTAGCTATATTGATAACAGAGAAAATTCTTTTTCTTTTCTTATAATACATTTTTATGTAGAGCAAATAGAGAAAATTAAGGTAAAAAGGATTACTAGATATTAGGAGGGACATTTTATTATTTTAAATTAGTTAATTCATCAGAAATATGTAAGTAACATTTGCAAATTTACTATATCTAATAATATAACCTCAAAACGAAAAATATGTTAATTAATTAATTAATAATCAACATTTCATCTAGTCCCCCAGTCTTTGGAGTTCAGAGGAGGCTGAGAAGATGACTGAGACTAAGATAAAGGTGGGATAGACAGTGGGGTAGAAAGAGTATTCAAGGCAGAAAGAAGATTTTCAAAGACTGGAGGCAATAGCTTAAGAAACTGGCCAGATGCGGTTGTTCACACCTGTAATTCCAACACTTTGGGAGGCCAGGGTGGGTGGATCGCTTGAGGCCAGGAGTTCAAGACCAGCCTGGCCAACATGGTGAAACGCTCTCTCTCCTAAAAATACAAAAATTCGCCGGGCATGGTGGCATGCACCTGTAATCCCACCCAGCTACTTGGGAGGCTGAGGGACAAGAATTGCCTGAACCCAGGAGGCGAAGGTCGCAGTGAGCCGAGATCATGCCACTGCACTCCAGCCTGGGTGACAGAGTGAGACCCCGTCTCAAGAAGAAGAGAGAAAGAGAAAAAGAGAGAGAGAGTGGCGGCGGGGGTGGGGCAGGGGAGAAGGAAGGAAGGAAGGAGTCTTGCTAGAATGTAGACGGAGAGAAAGATTGATAGGAATGTGGCTGGGTGAGATGGATGAGAACAATGATTGGGGGGCTAGAAAATATAGGAATATTTGATATTTAAAAGATGATATGGCCGGGTGCAGTGGTTCACGCCTGTAATCCCAGCACTTTGGGAGGCCGAGACGGGTGGATCACCTGAGGTCAGGAGTTTGACACAAGCCTGGCCAACCTGGTGAAACAGTGTCTCTACTAAAAATAGAAAAATTAGCTGGGCGTGGTGGTGCATGCCTGTAATCCCAGCTACTCGGGAGGCTGAGGCAGGAGAATTGCTTGAACCCAGGAGGAGGAGGTTGCAGTGAGCCAAGATCGCACCATTGGACTCCAGCCTGGAGGACGAGAGCAAAACTCCATCTCAAAAAAAAAAAAAAAAAAAGATACTTTTTCCTAAAAACCAGCAACTTATTAAAGTGTTATATAGTCACTTGATCAAATTTATCTCAGAGGATCTCTGTTACTACTGTGGGGAGAATGAATTGGAGGAGGGTGGCACTATTGGCAAGGAGACCTATTTCAGCAATCCCGGTGAGATGATGTTGGCTGAGGCTGTAGAGATAGAAGGGAACACATTTTTACAAATAAAAGTACCTAATAGCTTGTGAAATATTTAAAATGTAGACAGGTTACTGGACTCATTTTTAGATTAGTAAACCGAAAAATTTAGTAATAGACCTAGGTTTTTATTATTTAAGAGAAATGTTAAGGAGTGTAATTTTTTTCTTTCTGTCTACAACACCAGCTGCAGAGCAGTGTTATGTTTCATTTCCAAAGATCAGATTTTGTAATATCACTGTGGGTTGGTCCTAGCCACAGGTTAGTTTTGTTTTTAATACTAGAATATAAAGTTGGAGTAGTTAAAACTCCCTTGACTTTCTGTTTTAGAGTTCCTTTCCTGTTTTTCATTTTAGTTGAGCTATTTAGATTTGACAAATCTAAGTAATCTGTGGGCATATGTTCAAGTCTCTCTTCAAGGAATGTATATGGCTTTAAGATCATTAAGCAGAATGGTGTAGGATACATACATGCAGGTTTCTTGCCCGGGTACAACTTAAGACATATTTGTTAACATCCTTCCTCAGACATAAAATTCTATCTTAGAAGAGAAACAATAACGCACCAGCTAATGATATTATACATTAATGTAGTTGTTTTATTTTTATCTAACTTCTCCTACTAGAATGTACTTTCTGTGAGGACAGGGATGTTGTCTCTTTTGTCCAAGGCTGTATCCCCCTACACATAGATTGGTACTCATCATATACCAAGTGTTAAGTAACTATTTATTGAATGAATAAATGGATAAATGAAGAATGAAGGAATATTTGTGTTAAGCAAATCAACTTCATTAAAATAAGAAAGATGTTTCTTTTCATTTCAATCTTATAAGTTAATTTAATGTTCATTTAAAGTGTTGAAAGTCTAATATTAAAATGTTTGAAAGTAAAGTGATTATTTTTAATGTTTGCAGGACTATCTCAAGCAGGTGCTGGACATTGATCTTCATGCTCAGATCCATTTTGGCAGGGTTTTTATGAAACCAGGGTATGAAAATCATCTTGTTATCTCATATATGGGGTTGGTTTGGCTTGCTTTAACTAACAAATTTTTAAATGCCTTCTTTTTACATTTCCTATTATGAATTAACTATTCCAAAAAAAATAAATATAGTATTAGGATCCTTTGCACAAGTGCAGGTTCTAATGGAATAGGAATTCATCTGCCTTATGAGTCAATGAGTTTGGTAGAAACAAAACACAGCAACTTTCCAAACTTTTTCTCCTTTTTAATTCTCATCCCTAGTTCCTTCTTCCTCTTTTTCTCTTTTTCCCCAAACTGCTTCTTTATCTCTTTTTAAAAATAATTAATATGAGAACTCTGAAATATACACAAAAGTAGGGAACGAACCCCCACCCCACCCTGCCTTTTAGTGGGGAGGGAGGGCTGGTTTGTTTAAAAGCAAATTCTAGATATGTCATTTTGGTATACATCTGAAATAATAATACTAACAACAGCATTCTCTTACCTAATCACAGTAGTATTATCTCATCTAACAAAATAAATAATACTTTAATATCATCTAATACCCTGATCATATTCAAATTTCTCCCATATATCAAGAAAAAGAATGCCTTTTTATAATTGTTTTGTTTGATAAGGATTCCATTAAGGTCGACTCAGTGTATTTGTTTGTTAAGTCTCTATTAAATGAGAACATTTTCTGCCCCCACCCTTTTTGTTGTTGTTGTGCCATTGACTTGCTAGAGAAAATGGATCATGTGTCCTGATGAATGGATTTGGCTGATTACTTCCTTAGGTTATGTTCCTCTGTCTCTGATATATGCTATAGATTGAAAGATATAAAGGCTTGATTAAATTCAGGTTTAATTTTTTTTTTCCTTTGCAAGAATGTTTCATTAAGTAGGCTTTCACACTGTTTCCTACTGGCCCCTAGGAGGAAAGAAAAATAACTAAGGAAAATAACCATGAATTTGCACATCTCTTAAAAATTAATAATCCCTAAAGAAGGGCTGATGGAGGTCCTGAAGTCAGTTATAAATCCTCAAAGGTTGCCAAACGTTGGTATTAGTGAAAGATATGGCCATATCTTTAAGAAATAGTCTATCTGTTTAGACCTTTGCTACTCTATGAACCTATGATTTCCTGTGCAGAGACCTCAACTGTATGGCTGAGAGTTCCAGCACACCTCCATGCTGTCAGGGACAACAGTAATGATGCTTTACTGTCAATGAACCCTAGGAGAGAATGGAGTAGAGGCTTCTCAGTTGTTATAAGTGAGCTATGGGTACCATCAACAAATTTCAAAAGCCTTTAAAGTATCAAGCTAGCCCTCCTAATAAGTACCTCATGTCAGTTCTAGGATAGAGATCAGGCTTTACCTCCACGATTTGGCCATTTTTAGTATAGAATTAAGATTATTCCTAAAGCTTTGTCCACAATTTGATAGAATCCTTGGCTTTGTATTTCTGTAGTTGCATGTTGAGCATGCCCCAATATGGCTGCTGCTGATAGGGCCTTTTTATTATCGAAACTGTTGAATTGGGGCTGGGCATGGTGGCTCACGCCTATAATCCCCAACACTTTGGGATGCTGAAGCAGGCAGATTGCTTTGAACTCAGGAGTTCCAGACTATCCTGAGCAACATCGAGAAACCCCATCTCTATAAAAAATACAAAAATTAGCCGGGCGTTGGTGGCTTGTGCCTCTAGTCCCAGCTACACGGGAGGCTGAGGCTGAAGAATCGCTTGAGCTGGGAAGCAGAGGTTACAGTGAGCCGAGATCATGCCACTGCAGTCCAGCCTGGGTAACAGAGTGAGACCTTGTCTCAAAAAAGAAAAAAAGAAAAGAAAAGAAAGAAACTATTGGATTTTGTCTTACGCAGATATTGTTATGCTATTGGGTATAACTGCTTTTTTTTTTTCTGAGCCCATGGGCAGTACTAATCTGATTAGGATACAGAGGATATCCCAAAAGCATATCAATGTGCTTCTCAAAACCTCAAAAATTGAATTGGGCCGAGTGCAGTGGCTCACACCTATAATCCCAGCATTTTGGGAGGCCGTGGGGGTGGTTCGCTTGAGCCCGGAAGTTGGAGACCAACCTGGGCAACATGGCAAAACCCCGTCTCTACAAAAAATACAAAAATTAGTCAGGTGTGGTGGCACATGCCTGTAGTCCCAGCTACTTGGGAGGCTAAGGCGAGAGGATCACTTGAGGCGGAGGTGGCAATGAGCCATGATAGCGCCACTGCACTCCAGCCTGGGCAGCAGAGTAAGACCCTGCCTCAAAAAAAAAAATTAATTGATTGTTCTATTTGCAGAGGGAAAGAAGCAAACACGACTTGCCCTTACCTCTAGAGAAGAGTTAGTTGTGTAATATCTATCATTTAAAATATTCTCAGTGCCTGTGATAACTTTTATACTCTTTTTTTCAATCTGTTATTTACCACTCACTTCAACTTTAGCAGTTCATCAATTCCTAACGTTTAATTTCCTCCCTTAAAATCATAACACTCTGACTTCAGCCATTGTGTAAATGCTGTTATAGTCTGAGCTCAAGAGGAGAACTGAATAATAGGTTTTGAGTTCCAAGGAAATGGCTTCCAGAGCTTAAAAAAAATTCACAGTTTAGCAATAGGACATTTATGATAGCAATGCATAATAACAAAATATTTTTTTGCAGTGGAATCCTTTTTTAAATGAGTACCTTTACAGAAATTACATTACCTACCTGCAAGATGCAAAAGATTGTTTAAATTGGCCCTATAATTTCAATGGGCTTTAAATGCAGTGGAAGGAAGAAGGTGTTATACATTCTCTCCTCATTATTACTATCTGTAGGTTTGCTAAAATAAAGTAGTTTTGAAGTTTAAATGGGCTTCTTTTAGTTCACCAGAATTTTATGCTTGTCTAAAGGTAATAAGAACTTAAAGGTAATTGCTACTTAATATTAGAACAAAAGAAATATAAAACACACAAATACAATTTGGCTTTGCTATTTCCACGTAACAGTGCTTTCAGAATGCAATTAAGCTCTTTCATTTTAGAGACAAAGATACTCAGAAAAGCATTTGGAGTATCAGCAACCAGATCTACCAATCACGGTTTTTATTGGGTCATCTACAGTGCGCATAGCTGTTATTAAGAACAAATCTTTGAAATTATTTGCATCACACACTAATAATCATTGCCAAATAACCTATCCATAAATCAGTATCAAAATCGAATCTCATTTTTCTAAAACAGCAAAGAATCAGGAAGTATGCTAAAGAAAAGCCTCAGAGTAGCCAAAATAGATGTCCAAAGATCATGTACTAACGCTACATAACCATCCTGTGAGATCTTTATCCACATATCAGCTAAAGTTAGAATAACCTTGGTTCAAATCTGTGTTCCTCCACTTAGTAGCTGAGTGACTTGGACCACATTGCTTAATCTCTCTGAATCTCAGTTTCCATATAAACTGGGATTCTAATTGTTACCTTATAAGCTTGTTGTAAGACTTAAATGAAATAATGAATGTGATACATAGATGTTACTTAAAAAATAGATATTTTAGCCAGGCCCGGTGGCCCACACCTGTAATCCCAGTACTTTGGGAGGCTGAGACAGGAGGATCGCTTGAGCTCAGGAGTTCAAGACCAGCCTGGGCACATAGCAAGACCTCATCTCTATTAAAAATAAAAAAAATTAGGTGGGCATGGTGGTGCATGCCTGTAGTCCTACCTACCTGGAAAGCTGAGGCTGGAGGATTGCTTCAGCCCAGGAGATGGAGACTGCAGTGAGCCATGATCGAGCCACTGCACTCCAGCATGGGTGACAGATCAAGACCTTGTCTCAAAAAATAAATAAATAAATAAAAATAGATATTTTTATTATTACTGTTATTATGTTCATTCTAACAATATAACTATTGCTACTATTCTCTGGTTCTCAAACCTAAAACCAGCTTTAATGGTCAAGATGATAGCAATCTCGCATTACAGGGTGCCACAGGAAAAAAAAAATTGGGAAGGAATAAAAAAACAGAAACAAGAACTATAGAAACATAGCAATGTGGAGTTATGGTTTATGGGTGAAAACAACCCATAGTACTCTTGTGACCTAACATCACTGTATTACAGCAGAGTAGAACACATTAATAATGATGGCTATAAATCATCAAAAGAAGTCAGTGTCACTGTATTATTGCAAAAGGTAAAGAGTGAGAGATCTGTTTTTGAAAGATCAACCTCCAAAAAGAGTAAAAATAAAACAATGTGAGTGCTTAAAAGGTTAATATTTCATCTGTATGAAAAAAGTATGCCCTAAGAATTCTGCATTGCTTAAGGTTCATTAATATAATGAGATTTATTAGCTAAAATTCTATATAAAGGGTAATTAATAGAAAAATAAACACTATTCTCAACTGCCCATTCTATGCCACTCACTCCTTCCACCCCACCTCCTATGATAAGAGTTCATGTCAAAATCTTGAGGAAGTGTAATTTGAGAATATTTTTAAATTACTATTAATTGTGGCTGGGTGCAGTGGCTTACACCTGTAATCCCAGCACTTTGGGAGGCCGAGGCAGGCAGATCACCTGAGGTCGGGAGTTCAAGACCAGCCTGACCAACATGGAGAAACCCTGTCTCCACTAAAAAAACAAAATTAGCTGGGCGTGGTGGCACGTGCCTGTAATCCCAGCTACTCGGGAGGCTGAGGCAGGAGAATCACTTGAACCCGGGAGACGGGGGTTGCCGTGAGCTGAGATCCCACCATTGCACTCTAGCCTGGGCGACAAAGAGCAAAACTCCATCTCCAAAAAAAAAAAAAAAAAAAAAAACGGCTTCCGCCATCTTTCCAGCCTCAGTCGGACGGGCGCGGAGACGCTTCTGGAAGGAACGCCGCGATGGCTGCGCAGGGAGAGCCCCAGGTCCAGTTCAAACTTGTATTGGTTGGTGATGGTGGTACTGGAAAAACGACCTTCGTGAAACGTCATTTGACTGGTGAATTTGAGAAGAAGTATGTAGCCACCTTGGGTGTTGAGGTTCATCCCCTAGTGTTCCACACCAACAGAGGACCTATTAAGTTCAATGTATGGGACACAGCCGGCCAGGAGAAATTCGGTGGACTGAGAGATGGCTATTATATCCAAGCCCAGTGTGCCATCATAATGTTTGATGTAACATCGAGAGTTACTTACAAGAATGTGCCTAACTGGCATAGAGATCTGGTACGAGTGTGTGAAAACATCCCCATTGTGTTGTGTGGCAACAAAGTGGATATTAAGGACAGGAAAGTGAAGGCGAAATCCATTGTCTTCCACCGAAAGAAGAATCTTCAGTACTACGACATTTCTGCCAAAAGTAACTACAACTTTGAAAAGCCCTTCCTCTGGCTTGCTAGGAAGCTCATTGGAGACCCTAACTTGGAATTTGTTGCCATGCCTGCTCTCGCCCCACCAGAAGTTGTCATGGACCCAGCTTTGGCAGCACAGTATGAGCATGACTTAGAGGTTGCTCAGACAACTGCTCTCCCGGATGAGGATGATGACCTGTGAGAATGAAGCTGGAGCCCAGCGTCAGAAGTCTAGTTTTATAGGCAGCTGTCCTGTGATGTCAGCGGTGCAGCGTGTGTGCCACCTCATTATTATCTAGCTAAGCGGAACATGTGCTTCATCTGTGGGATGCTGAAGATGAGTGGGCTTCGGAGTGAATGTGGCAGTTTAAAAAATACCTTCATTGTTTGGACCTGCATATTTAGCTGTTTTGGAACGCAGTTGATTCCTTGAGTTTCATATATAAGACTGCTGCAGTCACATCACAATATTCAGTGGTGAAATCTTGTTTGTTACTGTCATTCCCATTCCTTTTCATTTAGAATCAGAATAAAGTTGTATTTCAAATATCAAAAAAAAAAAAAAACAACTGTTAATTTTGTTCTAGTCATGATATTTTATTTATTTTGATATTTCAAAAATAATGTCTTGATAAGAGGGAAGTGTTTATGTCTATGCTAAGGATAGTTTTAAAAGGCTAATACAGAAGGAGCAGGATTGAAAGAAAAACGTTAAAAAATACTCATTTTGAATAATAGGCAACTGTCTGATAGACATATTATCAGGTAATCTGCTTTCTTTTTTTTTGAGATGGAGTCTTGCTCTGTTGCCCAGGCTGGCGTGCAGTGGCCATCTCAGCTCACTGCAACCTCTGCCTCCCAGGTTCAAGCGATTCTCCTGCCTCAGCCTCCCGAGTAGCTGGGATTACAGGCGCACACCACCATGCCTGGCAGATTTTTGTATTTTTAGTAGAGACAGGGTTTCACCATGTTGGCCAGGCTGGTCTCAAACTCCTGACCTCAAGTGATCCACCCGCCTCAGCCTCCCAAAGTGTTGGGATTACAGGTGTGAGCCACCGTGCCTGGCCAGTCTTCTGCTTTTAAGAATGATTGTTGTAAATCGCCAGCAAAAGTAGTATAAACATTATTAACTAGAGGGGTGGGAAAACTTGGAAACTCCAAGATTTGGAGTGCATTTCTATGGCACTGGCAAGAAAAAAACAAAAAAGTAAGTAGTTTTCTTTAAACCAGAAAGTGTGGTTACTTGAAAACAGGAAATACTAAAAACAAACTTATTTAAGTGTCTGTGGAATACTTCAGAGTATAAAGATGTAAAGGCAAGTCAACAGAAAAGTGTTTTTTATATGATAAGTGTATGGATTACAAAAACACTGGAGTACTTAATGTATTCATCATATTGCTTAGCAATCACTAACAAGTGACTCTTTTTTTCTTCTAGCTTGCCAACAACATTTGCAACTTTGGATATTGATGGTGTAAGAAAAATAATCTTTGCACTACCTGGTAAGAATAACAAATTGTTTCCTTTCCTTTTTCTGGAAAAATAGCCAAAATTTTTTGGACTTGTCATGTGACCACCTGGTTTGAAATCTGAAAGACCTGGGATCAAGTCTCAACTTTTCTAAACGACCAATCACTTAACCTCTCTAGGAAGTTTCTTCACCTTTAAAATAAGACTAATATCTACTTCATAGGGTTGGCATGAAAGTCAGATTAGATAATATATATCAAAGCACATTCCAAATCCTAAGATGATCATCAAGTGTTAGCTGTCACTAGATCTTTCTGGAGCACCTGCTTTTTCCTTACAGGAAATTGGTCGAAGTTAGCAGCCGAATACCTCTCATAACCAGAAGTATTGTGCTCTAGAGGCCAAAGTGCCTTGAGTCACCCAAGCAAATACCAAATCAAAAAATACAAAGCTGCCTCTGGTCCTTGCCAGATTTGGGCTGGTTGAGGGGAGGGGGAAGAGGAAAGGTCAGGCTACTGGAACTAGTGCTTCTCAGCCAAATCCTACTCATCATCAGTCTACAACTTCCCCACTCCCACCCTTGTCCCAACGTGAGCAGAAACTCACATGTTCAGATTATAGAAAGAGCAAAGTGGGTTCAGTTCATGATGATTTTCAAATTCAAATTTTTTGTGATTTTGGGTTATATAAAGTCATGGTGAATCTTGATAAATTTTAAAATAATTTATTGTGCATCTTTTTTTTTAACTTTAAAATTATCTTCTGATCATTCTGTTCAGGTCTCTATTTTTTGGCACAGATTCCTTTAGAAAATAACCTATTTCTTTGAGATTTACAAATCTCATGGCTTTGGGATCTTTGTTTGTTTTTTAGGTCAAGTATATCTCAAAATGGAAATGTAAAGAAATGGAAGCAGGCAGAAAAATGTTAAACTTTGAAAACATTTTAAGCCCCTATCTATAAGCATAAAAGAGATTAGATTTCTATCATGTAGAAAATTTTCAGAGAGAGAACATTTAAGTAAAATAGTCCTCAGAATGTATCTGTAACATGAAACGCCTTAGGACCTTTCATAATTCCTTGGATGCTCTGATAGGCATTGTATAAAGAAATGTGCTCCTTTTCCTAGCTTCATTTGGCCTGGAAGAGGCTCTTTTGTCTACGGAAGATATGACTTAACCTACAGACCATCAGTGATATTATAACAAAGAATGTTACTGTGGGAGCCTATTTCACCATTATGCCAAAGACGTTATAAAATTAAAACCTGTTTTCAAATTCCTACTTTTAATTTGAAACCTTATCTGCTCAGCCTGAGTGAACCAACAGAGGGCAGCAGAAACTCACATGTTCAGATTGTAGAATGTGCAAAGTGGTTCCATTTACAAGGATTTTCTTTCTTGTTTTTGTTGTTATTGGTTTTGTTTGTTTTTTGTTTTTTGTGTTTTTTGTTTGTTTGTTTGTTTGTTTTTGAGACAAGGTCTGGCTCTGTCGCCCAGGCTGGAGTGCAGCAGCGCGATCTCAGCTCACTGCAACCTCTGCCTCCTAGGCTCAAGCCATTCTCCCACCTCAGCCTCCCAGGTAGCTGGGACTATAGGCGCTTGCTACCACCCCTGGCTAATTTTTGTATTTTTTGTAGAGACGGGGTTTTGCCATGTTGCCCGGGCTGGTCTCAACTTCTGAGCTCAAGCCATCCACCCGTCTCAGCCTCCCAAAGTTTTGGGATTACAGGCATGAGCCACCATGTGCAGCTTTACAAGGATTTTCAATTTCAAAAGTGTATTTCTGCTTTCCTGTAGGCCATGCGTTTAAAGCCATCCCTAATCTCGACAAGTTTTAAATCAAAGTTTTGTATATTTACTTGTTTTTTTGGACATTTTTAACATTGCTAGAGTGACACATGCTCACTATTGTAAAAATCAGAAAATATAGATAAGCATAAAAAAGTGTTTACCATAATCCCCCAACACCCACATATGGATAAACCACTATTACAAGTTTTTTATATCAGTCCTTCCAGTCCTTTTTCATACATAGCAAGACCCTGCCTCTAAAATAGAGCACTTCATTTTTTATACAGTAATGTTATAAAGTAGTAGTATTACATGGATTTTATAATCCTTGATTTACAATGGCTTTTTTATTTGTTGGTTTGGGGTTTTTTTGCTTTTCCAGAAAAAAATATTCTATCTACTTGTATTTTGAAGCAAGGGAAAGTAATTGATTCTTTTTAAGAGTCTGCTATTCTGTGGGCAACTCATTTTTCCATCGAAACTATTAGTATCACTTTTGCACCTTAAAAAATCTATTCTTAAGCACTTTTGCAGGTAGAAGAGAATTGGAGGTATGATTATAGCTAATAATAGGCTAAACTGACCATTGCCTTTTGACTTGATGATGCAATAAGCAGTGTTTAGCCATGCCAAGGGAACCTAAAAATCTAGTAGCCCATTCCCCACTCCAGGTTATACATTCATGCTTACATAGAACTGTATAAAAGTATTAAAACAACTGAAATTTTAGAACCAGAAGAGATCTTGAGAATCATGTAGTCCAAACCTTTCATTTCATAGATGAGTAAAGTTAGACTCAAAAAACTTTGGAACTTGCCAAGATCAGACAGCTTGGATAGATAATAATGCCACACAAGAAATCAAATCTGTTATTTACAGCCCAGTGGTTGTTTGCTTCTTCACAGCCCACCCTTCCTCTTTTGAAGTGTACGACACACCTAGATTTCTTCTTGGAGTGATATAGTGGAATTCCTCAAATTCTTCTCATAACTTTAAAAGAATGTGGTATTTGTATTAGTCTGCTCAGGCTGCCATGACAGAATACCATAGACTGGGTAGTTGAAACAACAGAAATGTATTTTCTTACAGTTCTGGAGGCTGGAAGTCCAAAATCAAGGTGCCAGCAAGGTTGGCTTCTGGTGAGGCCTCTCTCCCTGGCTTGTAGACAGCAACCTTTTCACTGTGTCTTCACATGATCTTTCCTGTATGTGTGCAGACTCCTGGTGTCTCTTCCTCTTTTTATAAGGACACCAGTCCTATTGGATTACGGCCACACCTTTATGACCTTATTTACCTTAATTACCTCCTTAAAGGCCCTATCTCCAAATATAGTCAATCATATTGGAGTTATAGCTTTATCTTATGAATTCAATCCATAACAGTATTCATCTTCAGGTCCTTAAAACACTTCTTAAATCATTTGGTTTTTTTTTTTTTAATTTAAAGAAATATCCAGGTAGAGAAGATTATAAATAAGTTTCCTTATGCTTATCTATATTTTCTCAGTTTGGGAACCAAGCTTGTAATACTATAGTAATTTTTAAATGCTTAAAAAATAGCAAATAGATATATAAAACTTGTAAACGGCTTTAAAACAAGATTAGTAATGAGTAATCTTGATAATAAGATTAGTAATGGCTTTCAGCTGGCTCTCAGGAAAGCGGAAATAAATGGCGTTAAACAGCTTCTGGACAGCAGAATTCTCCATTTTACTGAAAGATGCAAATGTTTACACCCCCTGTGGCATTTAGTTGACTATACCTCTGTTCTGGTTGGATTCAAGGTGATTCAGAAGAGGAAAAATAGTGCCTAGTCACTTCCGTCACATTCTGATACCCAAAGATATAGACAGACATAATTATTTGGCAAATTGTTACACAGTGTATTATAAATAACTGCTTGGTTGACTTTCAGGGAATCCTGTATCTGCTGTGGTCACCTGCAATCTCTTTGTTGTGCCTGCACTGAGGAAAATGCAGGGCATCTTGGATCCTCGGCCAACCATCATCAAAGCAAGGGTAATGCTTTCTAATGACCAGAAACCAAAATGGAAGCCTGGTAACAGTTAGGGATATGATTTCCTAACTGTCCAAAATAAACATCTAGAGTTTTCTATTAGTTTTGATGGAAAATGTGATTATATTCTCCCCTGTGTACTAGAAAATGTAGGAGAAAGGGTCCCTTTAATTCTCCTACTTCATGACTTCTAAAGTGAATCATTTTCTCCAGATAGAAGTCCATATACGAGTCCAGAGAGCACGGCTTAAAAACTGGAGTGATACTTAAGGACAAAACAGTCAATAGGATATATCTGGCTCTACCCTAACACTAGACCTGTCTGGAACAAGGGAGAATTTTCTTTTCCCCATGCAAACTCACAGGGACAACAATTAACCTGCTCACTTTTTCTGTGACTTCAACGATAAATTTTAAACAATTCAGAAGAAGACAAAGGACTACAAAGAGACCCTGGTGATTCAGGGAAAGGGTAACCATATTGTTTAGAAGAGAACTGCTAAGGCTGAGAAATATACCATGGTAAAAGTCACTTGGAAATTAGGTCTCCTTCTCCACCAACACTAACTTCAATGTGATATACTACTACTCAACTAATTATGTTATACACTTTCTCTGTGACTAATGAATAATGTTCTTAGCAATATAAACTACAGTACCAAACCATTACTTTCCAAGAGTTCCAAAGTAAATTCAAATATGGCAGAATGCTATGATTAGTTGACAGGAAGAACAAAAAACATAAAAGATAAAATATTAGGCCAGGCTCAATGGCTCGCGCCTGTAATCCCAGCACTTTGGGAGGCCGAGGCAGGTGGATCACCTGAGGTCAGGAGTTCAAGACCAGCCTGGCCAACATGGTGAAACCCTGTCTCTACTAAAAATAGAAAAAATTAGCTGGGCGTGGTAGTGGGCGCCTGTAATCCCGGCTATTCAGGAGGCTGAGGCAGGAGAATCGCTTGAACCCGGGAGGCGGAGGTCGCAGTGAGCCGAGATTATGCCATTGCACTTCAGCCTGGGAAACAAGAGCAAAACTTCATCTCAAAATAAAAATAAAAAGATAAAATATTTTTTAAAATTACACTGAGAATACATAGGATAAAAACATTAAGAAAATCTAGGCTTTCAATAGTCTTAACATTGACTGTTTAAATGCTAAGAACTTTGTGGACTAGGATATGAAACAATCTCCTTTTCTTAAAATTTCATGAAAAATTTAACTAGAGTTTTTTTCAATAATCACAGTGGTAATCAAATTTGAAATTAAGTGGAAAAAGAAATAAAAACCATCCATGAAAAAAAAGTATTCTGATCAAGTCAGAAGTCAGAGTCATAAAGCTTAGATTTAGACAGTCAAACCAATAATACTGAATTTACTATCTTCACATTTACTAAATTAAGGAAATACAAATTCACATTATTATAAGAGAGAAAGAAGGCTTCCCTTTGACTTTGCAGATCTCTTATGAATTCTTTCACTTATTTCTCATTGTAACATCCACCATCTCTTCTTTAAAACAGACATAGCAGCCATCTATTCTAACAACAAAGATGAGATGGTACTTTGTAATCAGACTGATATGTTGTTCCTGATGGTGTCCATTTCCTGTCAGCAAAGGATGTTAAGAAGTGGTCAAAAAATCAGTCAAATGCCTTTCTCCCACAGCAGTGTCACTGGGACTGCCAGTATGGGTCATCAGTATGCTTGGCTATTTGTTTCTTTTGTTTCTTAGCTTTCCAAATCATCCCCACATCAGTACTGACGCAACTGCCACTTTAAAGCATAAACATATACTTCCTTGAAACGTGATAAGTCTTATCTCTCCTTTCTGACCATAAAAGATGCAGCTTACACACACCACTTACTACTGTTCTTCAGAATAGATGCCACAGTCATTGCCTTTACCAATGCTTGCTGCTTTCAGGAAGTGGGAGTCAGTGTTAAATGCTGCTGTTGGTAAATCATACTGTTGGACTCTGATGTGGCCATTCTAGGTGTCAGTGCAGAAAATGTCATCCTTGCTAGGCACAGTGGCACTCGCCTGTAATCCCTGCTCCTCAGGAGGCTCAGGCAGGAGGATTGCATGAGGCCAAGTGTTTGAGACCAGCCTGGGCAACATAGCAACACCCTGCCTCTAAAAAAATTAACAAAAAGAAAATGTAAAAAAAATAATGAAAATAAAATGTCATCCTTTCATATCAAAGCATTTAGAAGAGCATCATTTTAGAACAAACATTTCCCTTATTTCCTTGGTCACTTATGGTTGGAGGTGAAAATCTTCTCATTTTCAGTACACAATAAGAAACACTTCCAAAGCATCTGGTAAAGAAAAGAAAAAGAAAAAGAAAGGAACACAATCCTAGCAATTCATCAAATAGAATTATTGACCCCGTGTTTCCATGCAAGGACCTTCTATCATGTGTTTCCTTAATATCCCATTAAAGCACTCTACCACCCATGTTCTCAGCTTTTTTCGCTAGAAACATACCTGGAGTAATTCCCATTAGTATTAACAACTTATCTCAAGCAGTGATTAAGAGACAGAAAAGGGGGAAAGCATGTTCTAGAGGATAGCCAACTATAAGTCCCTCATGCCC
Organism: Pan paniscus; assembly: GCF_029289425.2. Classification (NCBI taxonomy): domain Eukaryota; kingdom Metazoa; phylum Chordata; class Mammalia; order Primates; family Hominidae; genus Pan; species Pan paniscus. The sequence goes on from NC_073264.2 coordinate 68,275,406, forward strand.
ATCCCCCCCTCACAAACACAGACAGAACAATGAATAAATAACTGCATTTTAATGAAAAAAATACTGAAGAAGAGCAGCAGAGTGTATCGGTGGAGTAACAGAAACCCTGGTGAGCACAGAAACTCAGGATGGTCACATCGAGAACAGAAGGAAACACCAGGCCTCCACCATCGCATCCCCCAGCTGGATCAGCTGGGAACCAGGAAGAACTCCCTTGGCAAGGAATTAAGCAGAGGATCCCAGCAACCCCCATCAACACTTTGGACACCTACAGACCTCACAGTGGGAAACCCTGCAGCCCTCACAAGCATGAAGCCCAGCTGAAGGAACTGCCTGGAGTCCACAGAGCTATGCTCCCCCCAGTAAAGGAGTCAACGCTATGCTCCAACCTCTGTGGCCTGTGCAACTACTGCACTACACCATGTTGGAATTGGAACTATGGCTAGAGTTTTTCTTGCTCTGGGAGCAAATAGTCACAGCACCCCTTCATCCCCAATGCTACCCCAACACTGTGGCCTAACATCCACAGGCTGAGATGCAAGCAGCTGTTACAACTTTCCCAGTGGAGCCAAATAGAGGTGGAGCTACTCCACCCAGCCCGCCCCCCCCCCCCGCCGCATCCCCCCCAGCCAGAGCTAAAGCCATATACTGCCTCCTAGGAAAACAGTATCTTGGCTGCTCAGAGCAGTCATGCATCCCTAAGTTCAGTCATGTACTAGCCTAAGTTGAGCCAGCACCCAGCATCCCAGGAAATGATGCTTTTGCTGCCCAAAGTAATCATGCACTCTAGTACCTAAGCTAAAGCAGCACCCTCTATCCCAGAGAAAAAGTGCCAGAGCCACCCAGAACAGTCATGTCCCCAAGGCCTGAGCTGAAGCAGCACATAGTCCCTAGGTGCCCTGGCTGAACTGAGCAGCTGGGCATCCAGAACTATGCCGATGTAGTACCCACAACCCAGGGAAACAGAGCAGTGGCTGAGCTGAGACACCTTATCCTACAGGTCAAACAACTTCCTACTCTCCTTTCCTGAAGCTAGACTACCCCCCTAGTGTCTGAGCAGCTGAGAAACACCTCTTCCTAGGAAGTGCAGTCATTGCTATGCTATTTATTGCCCCCACCCCAGGGCCCAAATGACAGCAGTGCTCCACCAGTCTGGATTACTTATTGCTGCTGCACCTGGCTGCACAAAGTCTGGGATTCTACCAAGCCCCACCAGCACAGGGTCTACAGTCACTACTACATGCTGCCTCATCCGCTGGGACCTAGGTTGCCACTAAGTCCTATTGACTCAGGCTCCTAGATAGCAACAATAGCCTACTCCCCAGCCCCAGATGTCCAGGGGCAACCCTTCTTCTCTGGAGTCAGGCCAGAGCTGTGCCCTGCCCGCCAGGGGCAGAATCATAGCTACAACTCAGCCACCTGAACCCAAGCTGCTAAGGGGTACCCAAAGTCACAGACCCTGGCTCTGTGGACAGCCTACACTCAAAACTACCACAGGAAAAAAACAAGCACCCCAAGACCCAGGTGCCACAATGGGTTCACAAGACCCTTAGCCTAGGACCCTGGCCCCACATCCACTCTAAGCACCTGTACCAGGAACCTGGTGCTGCAGTAGGCCTTCTTGAAGGCCATGTCAGATTTGACACAAAGAGGGATCTCCCTAGGCTATATCTTCCCATTGTGGAGAAAATAAGAATAAGGAAGACACTAAAAGCCCTTAACACTGAATATTAGCAAACTATGCCACCACCACCACCACTTCCACAAACTTCTATGGACTACATAACTGAGGCACCCACAGTTACTGCTCGCCCTGAAAGCACCTGAAGATGCTGCATGGAAACTATACCACTATACCTATTGAAAAAGTCACCACAGCCTTCCCAGCTGGCACACTAAAACCCAACTGCAAATGAAAGACTTTTTCTATGGAAACCAGAAAGATTGGAAGAAAGAATAGTTCTACCAGATGCACAGATTCATGCAGGCTTACAAGAAACACAAAAAAGCAAGCAAATATAACACCACCAAAGGAACATAATGGGTCTCTAGTAACAGACCCAAATGAAAAGAAAATCAATGACCTGCTGGAAAATAAATGCAAAATAATTATCTGAAGGAAATTCAATGAGATATAAGAAAAAATATATACAGACAAGTCAACAGAATCAGGAAAACAATTTATGATATAAATGAGAAATTCAGCAGAGATAGGAATCATAAAAAAAAAACAAATCCTACAGTTGAAGAATTCAATAAATGAAATAAAAAATGCAATAGAGAGCTTCAACAACAGACTTTGTCAAGCCGAAGACTTTCTGAACTTGAAGATAGGTCGTTTGAAATTACCCACTCTGAAGGGGAAAAAAAGAAATAACAATGAAAAAGAATGAAGAAGGCCTGTAAGACTTACGGGCCATCATTAAGTCAACAATTTTTTTTTATTATACTTTAACTTCTGGGGTACATGTGCACAACGTGCAGGTTTGTTACATAGGTATACATGTGCCATGTTGGTTTCCTGCACCCATCAACTCGTCATTTGCATTAGGTATTTTTCCTAATGCTATTCCTCCCCCAGCCCCCAACCCCGCAACCCCCCGACAGGCCCCAGTGTGTGATGTTCCCCTCCCTGTGTCCGTGTGTTCTCATTGTTCAACTCCCACTTACGAGTGAGAACACACGGTGTTTGGTTTTCTGTCCTTGTGCTAGTTTGCTGAGAATGATGGTTTCCAGCTTTATCCATGTCCATGCAAAGGACATGAACTCATCCCTTTTTATGGCTGCATAGTATTCCATGGTGTATATGTGCCACATTTTCTTTATCCAGTCTATTATTGATGGACATTTGGGTTGGTTCCAAGTCTTTGCTATTGTGAATAGTGCCACGATAAACATACATGTGCATGTGTCTTTATAGTAGAATAATCTATAATCCTTTGGGTATATACCCGGTAATGGGATGGCTGGGTCAAATGGTATTTCTAGTTCTAGATCCTTGAGGAATCTCCACACTGTCTTCCACAATGGTTGAACTAATTTACACTCCCACCAACAGTGTAAAAGTGTTCCTGTTTCTCCACATCCTCTCCAGCATCTGTTGTTTCCTGACTTTTTAATGATCACCATTCTAACTGCCATGAGGTGATATCTCACTGTGGTTTTGATTTGCATTTCTCTAATGACCAGTCATGGTGAGCATTTTTTCATATGTCTATTGGCTGTAATAAATGTCTTCTTTTGAGAAGTGTCTGTTCATATCCTTTGCCCACTTTTTGATGGGGTTGTGTTTTTTTTGGAAATTTGTTTAAGTTCTTTGTAGATTCTGGATATTAGCCCTTTGTCAGATGGGTAGATTGTAAAAAATTTTTTCCATTCTATAGGTTGCTTGTTCACTCTGATGGTAGTTTCTTTTGCTGTGTAGAAGCTCTTTAGTTTAATTAGATCCCATTTGTCAATTTTGAGTTTGTTGCCATTGCTTTTGGTGTTTTAGTCATGAAGTCCTTGCCCATGCCTATGTCCTGAATGGTATTGCCTAGGTTTTCTTCTAGGGTTTTTCTGGTTTTAGGTCTAACATGTAAGTCTTTAATCCATCTTGAATTAATTTTTGTATAAGGTGTAAGGAAGGGATCCAGTTTCAGCTTTCTACTTATGGCTAGCCAGTTTTCCCAGCACCATTTAATAAATAGGGAATCCTTTCCCTATTGCTTGTTTTTTGTCAGGTTTGTCAAAGATCAGATGGTTGTAGATGTGTGGTATTATTTCTGAGGCCTCTGTTTTGTTCCATTGGTCTATATATCTGTTTTGGTACCAGTATCATGCTGTTTTGGTTACTATAGCCTTGTAGTATAGTTTGAAGTCAGGTAGCGTGATGCCTCCAGCTTTGTTGTTTTTGCTTAGGATTGTCTTGGCAATGAGGGCTCTTTTTTGGTTCCATATGAACTTTAAAGTAGTTTTTCCAATTTTGTGAAGAAAGTCAGTGGTAGCTTTATGGGGATAGCATTGAGTCTATAAATTACTTTGGGCAGTATGGCCATTTTCATGATATTGATTCTTCCTATCCATGAGCGTGGAATATTCTTCCATTTGTTTGTGTTCTCTTTTATTTGGTTGAGCAGTGGTTTATAGTTCTCTTTGAAGAGGTCCTTCACATCCCTTGTAAGTTGGATTCCTAGGTATTTTATTCTATTTGTATCAATTGTGAATGGAAGTTCACTTGTGATTTGGCTTTCTGTTTGTGTGTTATTGGTGTATAAGAATGCTTGTGATTTTTGCACATTGATTTTGTATCCTGAGACTGCTGAAGTTGCTTATCAGCTTAAGGAGATTTTGGGCTGAGACAGTGGGGTTTTCTAAATAGACAATCATGTCATCTTCAAACAGAGACAATTTGACTTCCTCTTTTCCTATTTGAATACCCTTTATTGCTTTCTCTTGCCTGATTGCCCTGGCCAGAACTTCCAATACTATGTTGAATAGGAATGGTGAGAGAGGGCATCCTTGTCTTGCACCGGTTTTCAAAGGGAATGCTTCCAGTTTTTGCCCACTCAGTATGATATTGGCTGTGGGTTTGTCATAAATAGCTCCTATTATTTTGAGATACGTTCCATCAATACCTAGTTTATTGAGAGTTTTTAGCATGAAGGGCTGTTGAGTTTTGTCGAAGGCCTTTTCTGCATCTATTGAGATAATCATGTGGTTTTTGTCGTTGGTTCTGTTTATGTGATGGATTACGTTTATTGATTTGCATATGTTGAACCAGCCTTGCATCCCAGGGATGAAGCCCACTTGATTGTGGTGGATAAGCTTTTAGATGTGCTGCTGGATTCGGCTTGCCAGTATTTTATTGAGGATTTTCGCATCAATGTTCATCAGGATATTGGCCTAAAATTCTCTTTTTTTGTTGTGTCTCTGCCAGGCTGTGGTATCAGGATGATGCTGGCCTCATAAAATGAGTTAGGGAGGATTCCCTCTTTTTCTGTTGCTTGGAATAGTTTCAGAAGGAATGGTACCAGCTCCTCTTTGTACTTCTCATAGAATTCGGCTGTGAATCCTTCTGGTCCTGGACTTTTTTTTGGTTGGTAAGCTATTAATTATTGCCTCAATTTCAGAGTCTGTTACTGGTCTATTCAGAGGTTCGACTTCTTCCTGGTTTAGTCTTGGGAGGGTGTATGTGTCCAGGAATTTATCCATTTCTTCTACATTTTCTAGTTTATTTGCATAGAGGTATTTATAGTATTCTCTGATGGTAGTTTGTATTTCTGTGGGATCAGTGGTGATATCCCCTTTATCATTTTTTATTGCATCTATTTGATTTTTCTCTCTTTTCTTCTTTATTAGTTTTGCTAAGAGTCTATCTATTTTGTTGATCTTTTCAAAAAACCAGCTGCTGGATTCACTGATTTTTTTGAAGGGTTTTTTGTGTCTCTATCTCCATCAGTTCTGCTCTGATCTTAGTTATTTCTTGCCTTCTTCTAGCTTTTGAATTTATTTCCTCTTGCGTCTCTAGTTCTTTAAACTGTGATGTTAGGATGTCGATTTTAGATCTTTCCTGCTTTTTCTTGTGGGCATTTAGTGCTATAAATTTCCCTCTACACATGGCTTTAAACGTGTCCCAAAGATTCTGGCATGTCGTGTCTTTGTTCTCATTGGTTTCAAAGAACTTCTTTATTTCTGCCTTCCTTTCATTATTTACCTAGTAGTCATTCAGGAGCAGGTTGTTCAGTTTCCATGTAGTTGTGTGGTTTTGAGTAAGTTTCTTAATCCTGAGTTCTAATTTGATTGCACTGTGATCTGAGAGACAGTTTGTTGTGATTTCTGTTCTTTTGCATTTGCTGAGGAGTGTTTTACTTCCAATTATGTGGTCAATTTTAGAATCAGTGCGATGTGTTGCTGAGAAGAATGTACATTCTGTTGATTTGGGGTGGAGAGTTCTGTAGATGTCTATTAGGTCTGCTTGGTCCAAAGCTGAGTTCAAGTCCTGGATATCCTTGTTAATTTTCTGTCTTGTTGATCTGTCTAATATTGACAGTGGGGTGTTAAAGTCTCCCATTATTATTGTGTAGGAGTCTAAGTCTCTTTGTAGGTCTCTAAGAGCTTGCTTTATGAATCTGGGTGCTCCTGTATTGGGTACATATATATTTAGGATAGTTAGCTCTTCTTGTTGAATTGATCCTTTTACCATTAAGTAATGGCCTTCTTTGTCTCCTTTGATCCTTGTTGGTTATCAGAGACTAGGATTGCAACCCCTGCTGTTTTTTGCTTTCCATTTGCTTGTTAGATCTTCCTCCAAACGTTTATTTTGAGCCTATTTGTGTCTTTGCATGTGAGATGGGTCTCCTGAATACAGCACAACGATGGGTCTTGACTATCCAATTTGCCAGTCTGTGTCTTTTAATTGGGGCATTTAGCCCATTTATATTTAAGGTTAATATTGTTATGTGTGAATTTGATCCTGTCATTATGATGCTAGCTGGTTATTTTGCCCATTAGTTGATGCAGTTTCCTCATAGCATCAATGATCTTTACAATTTGGCGTATTTTTGCAGTGGCAGGTACCAATTATTCCTTTCCATGTTTAGTGCTTCCTTCAGGAGTTCTTGTAAGGCAGGCCTGGTGATGACAAGTCTCCCAGCATTTGCTTGTCTGTAAAGGATTTTATTTCTCCTTCATTTATGAAGCTTAGTTTGGCTGGATATGAAATTCTGGGTTGAAAATTCTTTTCTTTAAGAATGTTGAATATTGGCCCCCACTGTCTTCTGGCTTGTAGGGTTTCTGCTGAGAGATCCACTGTTATTTTGATGGGCTTCTCTTTGTGGGTAATCTGACCTTTCTCTCTGGCTGCCTTTAACATTTTTTCCTCCATTTCAACCTTGGTGAATCTGATGATTATGTGCCTTGGGCTTGCTCTTCTGGAGGAATATCCTTGTGGTGTTCTCTGTATTTCCTGAATTTGAATCAACAAATATTTTTATCACCAGAGTCCAGAAGAAGAAGAGAAGGGAAAGAGGATAGGAAACTTATTTAATGAAATACTAGCTGAGAAACTTCCCAAATCTGTTGAGAGATCTAGACATCCAGATCCAGGAAGTTCAAAGGTCTCCAAATATATTCAACCCAAAAGATCCTTCCAAATTTGTCAAAAGTTAAAGACAAAGAATTATAATAACAGCAGAAGAAAAGCATCAAGTCACATACAAGGAAGTCCACATTAGACTAGCAGTAGATTTATCTGCAGAAACCTTACAGGCCAGAAGGGAAGGGAATGATGTATGTAAAGTGCTGAAAGAAAAAAAAATGCCAACCAGAAATACTATATGCAGCAAAGCTATCCTTCATGAATGAGGGAGAAATAAAGCCTTTCCCAGACAGACAAAAGCTGAACGCCAGCTTCTTAGCCTTCTTTTCTCTTTTCACCAGAGCAACCCAACCCCTAGACTTCCTGTATTAAGAATATAAGGTGGCCAGGCATGGTGGCTCATGCCTATGATTCCAGCACTCTGGGAGGCCCAGGTGGCAGGATCGCTTGAGCCCAGGAGTTCAAGACTAGCCTGAGCAACATAGCAAGATGCCATCTCTAAAAAAAAATAAAAATTATTCAGGTGTGGTGGCACATGCATGTGGTCCCAGCTACTCAGGAGGCCAAGGCAGGAGGATCACTGGAGCCCAGGAGGTCAAGGCTGCAGTGAGCTATGATCATGCCACTGCACTCCAGCCTGGGTAACAGAGTGAGACCTTGTGTCAAAAGAAAAAATACATTTTTAATTAAATTTTATTTAAAAAGAAAAAGAACATAAGGTGGTAGTGACAGCAATGACAGAATACCAAGGTTAGTCTCCATGTCCACTGTATTCTTTGCACAACCCCTACTATCTTGTATTTTTGTGAGATGATCAGATGACCAAGTTTGTTTTCTTTTCTTCTTTATTCTGTAGTTATCATGTGATGTAAAACTTGATCCTCGTCCAGAATACCATCGGTGTATACTAACTTGGCATCACCAAGAACCACTACCTTGGGCACAGAGTACAGGTTAGTCATTCACATCTACAGATATTCCTAGACACCTATCCTGTTAAAACACAAATTTATATATAATCTTCCTTGGTTATGACTGATTTTGTAATTATTACACATTTTCCTTTTTGAAAAGTTAGATGAGTTAAGTTATTCCTAAACAGCATAGCAAAAGTTAAAAAATAACTATTAGAAGTTTACTTATTTTATTGAGCCATATTTTCTAGATAAACATTTAGAATCTCCACATATCATTGACTAATGTCCTGTAATAAATCCGGAATTACAGAAGATTTGATATGTTTGTTTAACCAATAAGTTCTGAGTATAACTTTGTAGGAAAAGGAGGAGATTCTAGCTATACCATCTTGAAATGTGAGATGAAAGCCCAATTTATAATTTGATCCTCTGTAGCCTCTACCATACGCTAGTTATTGGTAAATTTGAAGGGCAGAGAAATCAATATTGATAATGCAGAGTTCTACGGTAACCTCCACTAGACTTTGAACTGTTATTCCCAACTTCCCTACTCATATTTTGCCTAACTTTTGATGTGACTCCAGAAAAATTGTACTCTTTAAACAAAGATCCTACCAAGTGAAAACGTCAACTAACAGCGACTAAGTTCATGGGCTTTGCCATCAGAGAGAACTGCATTCAAACTGGCCACCAACCTAGTTAGCAGGACCCTAGGCAAGTTACCTAAAAATTTTTTGAGTCTTGTGAGAATCAAATAAGGTGTTTAAGTAAAGTGCCTAGTACTTTGGCAGTTAGTAAAGAAATGGTAGCTGCTACCATTATTGTCATTATTATTTTAATACGTTTTTTTAAAGCCTCCCTTTTCAGACACGCATAACATTTCAGCCTGAATTGAGAAATTCTATGGCATTTTGCATAATGCTATAAAATCCTGGTTTTACTCTTTCAAGCAAGAATTTCTAATGTTTATTTTTAAAGTTTGAATGAGAAGGTGGTAGGATATAATAGCATGGCCACCTGAAAAAGGTACTGGAAAGTTTGATCATCCCTTCTCCTCTTGAAGACCCGCATTTCTGTCTGTTTACATTTTGAAAAGGTCTACAAGGGCCCAAATGTATACGCCATGATGCTTGTGCTGCTGTAATAAGAGTATTTCTTTCTAGGTAATCAAATGAGCAGCCGTCTGATGAGCATGCGCAGTGCCAATGGATTGTTGATGCTACCTCCAAAGACAGAACAGTACGTGGAGCTCCACAAAGGCGAGGTGGTGGATGTCATGGTCATTGGACGGCTATGATGGTCACCAGCAGGAGAAAGCTTTGATGCATGTCCACATATCATTGACTGTATCCTGTAATATGCAACGGCACAGCTAGTTTTCCCGATTTGGATAAAAGTTGATCTGTATAGTCAACATCTTGAACTATATTTCAAATGAATTTAAATATCTTTTAAAGAAAAAATCACCTAAAAATAAATCTTAACAGAAAATTCTATTCTGATTATATCAAGGCAAATTTTTCCTTTCTTGCAAATTGCTTTGTGTGTTCAATGCTAGGTCTGATAGCGATAGCTTTTAGTAGACAGCGGTAGGTGCCTGCAGAACTTGTGTTTTTCTCATCTTTAAAATACAACTACTTATGCTCTTAAATCAAGGCTGTCTGCTTATTTATACTAGCGTAGGCAACACTTGGATTTCCCTTCTTAGTATGCTTCATAACTGCTTTACAGAGAGCTTTTGCTTGTTCTTTCTCATGTATCTCGTGTTTATGTGCACAGTGCCAAAAGAAGACTGACTGGGTGGAGGCTCTGCCTTGCCTCAAGAACCATCCCCTGCAGAGCATCCAGGGAGGTTTCTCGCCCCAATAGCCTCACGGCACAGTACTCTTGGGCAGTAACTGGACACCTTTTATTTGAACAAACAAACTGAAGAAAAAATGCTTCCTTAAGTGCTGACAGCCTTTTTAACCAATACATTTAAAATTGTACAGAACAAAAAAATAAAATCAAAGACTGATCTTGTACAGATATTAGTGTTACCAGCATTCATGTGGAAATCAAGAGCAAAGACAAAATAATGTTAAACAATTCTGTACCATAACATTTTCTGTAATGATACTGAAACTTAATGAATAAAAAAATTCCTTGATCATTATTTAAAAATGTAATGTGTTGGCCTCGTTATTTAAAAAGAGAAGATTGTCATGCCATTCTGATAGGGTTCTGCCTGAATAAAAGAAATGGTTAAGATGGCCTACCAAGAATATTTAAAATATGGTATATTGTAACTCTGTATCTTACTACAATGTGTGGGGAAAAATGTGATCATAGCATTATGATCTGTAGTGTGTGAAAATACAGATGAGAAGGAAGGAGAACCTGCAGTTGGTCTGGTCTTTCCAGTCATAGCTGGAGAATAGCAAGCAAATTTAGAGGAAGGGTATTAATGACTTAGAAAAAAAAATTCTTATTTTAGATGCCATAAAATCCAATTTCAAACATCTACAGTTCTTTGAAATGGAGAAAAAAATAAGCAATGAAACAAAAAATTACAGATGAGCGCCTCGAAATTTTTAACCGTGTTAGAAAGGAAATGAGAAATGGCAAAAAATATCTGTGCTGACCATAGAAAACACAATAGGTAAAATATACTCTATTTACAATGGATCCTTTAATAAAAACTTAGGGGCACTTTTCAAATGGTGGTAACAGGAAGATGTTAAATATACTGTAAAATGTGCTCAGGAAAGCAAACTACAAAAATTGGCCTACTAGTAAACAAAATGTCAAGGGATGGTAAATAAAGGCAAAATAGTAAACAAATATTTGATACTGATATGTAATATTTTCATTCATATTTACAGTTGAAGAAGATAAGGTTAATAGAGGTCAAATGAAAGAGTATGCAAATAATCCTTTTATGTACATTCATTCAAGAAATATTTGTTAAGCATCTATTATGTGCTTGGGTACAAAGTATATCATGCTACTATTTACAAACATGAATAGGGCAGAGCACCTGACCTTACACTTCATTAGGGAAATAACAAAAATGCAAGCAAATAACCACGATATTTAATATATTTGATAATATATAGTAGAGTGTATAGAATGTGATAAATGCCATAATACAGATTTTAAGGGTTGGAAGAATTCAGATGAGATTTCAAGGAGTAAGATGGCATGTGAGTGGGTCTTTTTTTTTTTTTTGTAGAGGCACAGTCTTGCTCTACTGCTTCAGGATAGAGTGCAGTAGCATGGTCCTAGTGCACTACAGCCTCGAACTCCTGGCCTCAAGTGATCCTCCTGCATCAGACTCCGAAAGTGCTGGAATTAGAGTTGTGAGACACCATGCCCAGCTGATGCTATTGGGTCTTGAAGGAAGGTAGAATTTTGAAGATGATAGCACAGGAAAAAGAGTATTCCAAAAACAGAGAATGACAGGTAATTAATGATAATTATTTTATTATAGGATAATTTCTATACCTGTAATATAAGAAGAACAACAATTATAGGGGTGTCGTGGAAATTAAACATATGAAATGTGCTGAGAGCAGTGCTTGTCGTGTATTAAGCTCCACAAAGGTAGAGATTTTTGTTTATTTTGTTCACTCCAGTTATCCCCAAATTCCTAGAAGAGTCTGGCATATGTGCATATATGCAAGCATCAGTAAATATTTGCTCAATAAAACACATTATGTAGAACTTACTGTAGGCCAGGCATTGTCCTAAACACTTTACATATGTTTAATTTTCACAACCCTATAAGCATTGTTTTTCCTGTATTATAGATGAGGATACTGAGGCACAGAGATTAAGAAACTTGTCCATGGTCACATAGATAGTAGGAGAGAGAGCAAGGATTCAAGTTTAGCAATCTGACTCTACAGTCTATACTCTTTTATTATTTTTATTTTTATTTATTTTTTTTTTTTTTGAGGTGGAGTCTTGCTCTTGTCACCCAGGCTGGAGTGCAGTGGCGCGATCTCAGCTCACTACAATCTCCACCTCCCGGGTTCAAGCAATTCTCCTGCCTCCGCCTCCCAAGTAGCTAGGATTACAGGCATGCACCGCCAGGCCCAGCTAATTTTTCTATTTTTAGTGTAGATGGGGTTTCACCATTTTGACCAGGCTGGTCTCAAACTCCTGACCTCAGGTGCCCCACATCTATTCTGTTTTTCTTTTCTTTTTTTTTTTTTATAGGGTTTCACTCTGTCGCCCAGGCTGGAGTGCAGTGGCATGATCTCAACTCACTGCAGCCTTGACCTCCCTGGGCTCAAGTGATCCTTCCATCTCAGCCTTCTGAGTAGCTGGGACTACCCATCACACCTGGCTTAATTTTTTTATATTTTGCAGAGATAGGCTGGTCTTGAACGCCTGGGCTCAAGTGATCCGCCCATCTCAGCCTCCCACAGTGCTGGAGTTACAGGCATGAGCCACCACACTCAGCCTACAGTCTATCTTCTTTAAGTTACAGAAACAAAATAGGTATAAGATGTTTGTAAGACTGAAAAAGTACTGATTTAAGGCCCAAAAGTTATTAAAGTTATTAAAGTTAATTTGGTATTAAAGTTCTTAAATGCCAAATTAAGAGTCTAGATTTATTCTAGAGACAATAAAACCATTAGAGATTCTTGATCAGGGACGTATCATGATCAGAGATATCCTTTTAGGGAAAACGCTTTGGCAGTCTTGAGGCAGATAAACTAGAATGGAAAGAAACAAGTGAGAGACACCAGTTAAGTTATAGCAATTGTGCAGGTGAGGGGGTAGAGGTGATGGTGATGGTGATGGGAACGTCCGAACAGATGGATACGTCTCTGGAGAGAAAAGAATGGAAAGAATTTTATGTCTGATTTCAAGTTTTGGAAAGAAAGTTATAGAAGGGAGAGATGATTCAAAGTCTCCCCTCTTGGCTGACTGAGAAAATGTTAAACGTTAATAAAAAGAAGGAAAAAAATGAGTTTTATGGAGGAGTTGAGTTTGGGCATGTGTTTGAGATGCCAGGAGTGCTAAGATAGACATGTCCCATTGGCATTTGAAAGTACAGGTTAGGGGTTCACAGAAGAGTTACTGACTGGATACAGCTTTGGGAACCATTCACATAAAGGTGGCATCTGAAATGCAAGGGTGGATGGAAAAGATTATCAAGAAAAGGCTTGCCAAGAGAAGAGGACAGGCCTTCGGGTGTTGGAGGAAAAAGCCATGAATGGCATGAGGGGAAAAACAGTTTGTAGAAGAGAAGAGAAGGGAGTGCAGGGTCCCACAAATCAAGGAGGAGAGTCTCAAGAAGGATCAACTGTAAATGCAAAGGAAATACCAAGAAGGATGAAGGCTCAAAAAGCCTTATTGGTTAGGCAATTATTTGTGAACTCTTAAGAGTGCAATTTTAGTAGTGGGTTAAGAGCAAAAGCCAGATTACAAAATAGAAACTGTGAACATGAATTCTTCAGAATTTGTGTGTGAAAAAAGAAAGACACAAAATAGTAGCATGAACTGATAACAAAGTAGAGGGAAGATTTGTTTGTGGGTTTTGAAAAAGAAACAACAGTGGTGGGCATGTTAACAATGCAAGAGTAGTATCCTAAAAGGAGAAAGAAGAGGAAAGAAGGGCTGGATTTAAGGACCCTGGTGGCCCAATGCGGCTGGGAAAGAAAAGGGACATTTTTCCTTCTGAGTTAGAAAAGGGAGAAGATATGAACACACTTGAAAACAAGGAAAATGTCCTTTAAATGTTAAAGTTCAACAAAATATTTCTACTTGGCACGGTGGACATCAATTTCATCTAATCTATTTGCATTTATTTGACAAATTATATAAGAAGCATGTTACAAGTCTTTTTTGTCAGTAGTTGATACTTACATAAAAGGCTATAGAAGATGTTTTCAAGTTTTCATTTATAGCTGTGTAAAAAAGTTAAGCAGTTCCTTTTTAACCAGATTTTTTGGTTCTATGTTTTGGTTGTTTCAAATCATATCAGAATGAAAAAAATAACATAAGCAGGTGATATTTATCAAGTAAATGCTTGGTGATGTTGCATGTTACAGCAGGTGGATTCTTTTGGATGGCTTTCATATTTAAAATTATTTGCTAATCAACAAAATTTTGTAGATCTAACCTGTTAGCAATTCTTGATCTTCATGAAACCCCAACAATGTAAGTAATTATCATTCCCAATTATAGAAAGTGGGGTAAGGGGTTATGTAAGTACAGTATTCAAAGTAAATAAACTGTATGTCTTGTATTCCAATGATGATGGGTCTACATTAAATAATGCATTGCATTCTGACATGTTTATAAGAAGCGTTATGCTTGACTCTCTGTGTTATGTTGTTACAGAATTCATCAATAACTTGGCCTAGAACCAAAAAGTTAAAGACTTGCTCAATCCTGTCCATTTCGTATGGCCAGCTACCAGTATTTCTCCTGCAGTCTTTTGAAATAATTCATTTTATTTAACAAGCATTTCTTAAACTCCTACAGTATGCCAGGCTCCATGTTAGGCACCGAGAATACAATGATGAATGAGAGTCTCAGATATCTAAGTGAAGGAGAGAGATTATGAGAAAGGAAAACAATTTAAATGCAGGTTAGGAAAAGTATATGAAGAACATTCAGTGACGTGTTAGACAGTGACTGGGTGGATGCCTAAATCAGATTCAGTGGTTGTGTCAGGATCCAGCCATTTAAAAAGAGGCAGAAATCACACTAAGTATTTCAACAGAGAGACTTCAATGCAGGAATATGTTAAATAGGTGTTGGAGGCCTAGAAAAAAAGCACAGAGGAAACACAGATATCAGAGACAACTAGAGGAAGCAACTACCACAACTAGGGCTGGGGAGTTGGGAGGGATAGGTTAGGGGAATCACAGCTTAGAAGCTCAGAGGTCAGACCCGATGGAGCCAGGACTCAGCCCTCTGACGAGAGGGCGCTGCCCAGTTGCTGATTCTGAGAATGTCAAAAACAAAAAACAACCAAAATGCAGGCTAGAACCAGTTGCTGTTGCCCGGGTGACACTGACAGAAACAGCAGGTCAACTAGAGGGAACACAAGTCTCTTCTTCCCTCCTATTTTCCAACCTCATCTGGTCTAATGCAACCTATTATTGAACCCAACAGCCAGCTGGAGAGAGAAATGTAGTTTGCAGAGCTCCAGCAATTCAATGCAGAGTATGCCGTGGTGCATTTGCAGCCGAGACAATCAATGACCAAGTGATTGAGAAACAGCTCTCTAAACAGGTGCGTCTGAGCTGGGTTCTGAAAAACGAAAATAAGCCCACATGTGAAGAGCTAGGAGATGAGCATTTCAGACAGGAAACGGCTTAAAGAATGCAATGTCAGGAAGGAGGCAGAAATATGATGAGGGAGGGGTGTAAGTTGTCTGAAATATAGTTGGAAAGAACTGAAGCCAGGATGGAGCCAGATCGTGCTCACAAATATACAGGCTCTTGAGGTTAATGCTAAGTATATACACACACCTTATGATACATGACACATATGCTAAAAGCATTAGGAAGGTACTGAAAATTTAAAAAATAAAAAAATCATTTACTAAACAGTTGAATACAAGGCACCATGCTAACCAAGGGTTCCTGCAAACAAGCACCTCATTCTTTCTGCCTCCTACACTTGTTCCTCTGCCTGTAGTTTATTTCCTAGTTAATGGCACCATCATTCACCCAGCTTCCCAAACCTCTGAGTCACCTTTTCCCTCCCCACGTCCAGTGAGTCACCAAATTTTGTGGACTCTACTGATAGTTCCCAAGTTAACTCCCTCCTTTCCATTGACACTGCCACTGCCACTACCATGGCTTCTGCATCTCCAGAATTGCCCTTCCCAAATCTATCCTTCACTCTGCTCTCAGAACATAAATCTCTCCATGTAACACTCTTTATTAGAGCTACTGGAGCAGATGAAGTCCCAGCACCTAGTTATGGCTTTCAAAGCCCTCCATCATCTAGGCCCTTCTTCCGTGAACTTCATTTTTTTTCAACCCTTCAACTTTATGTAACACCAGACCATTTGTAGTTACCCCTCAAACCCTGTCATTTTATGCCTCTGTGCCTTTGCTCAGGCTGACTAATCTTTCAGGATTTAGCTTGGATATTAGCTCCTCCATGAAACCGTCCCTAAATCCTCCAATTGGACTAAGTACCCTTCATCTGTGCTCCTAGAATCCCCTGTCACCCCTCTATCTTATCACTACATAACACTGAAATAATCTGTTTACATGACCCCTTCTCCACTTGATGGTAAACTTCTTGAGTGCAGAGACTGTTCACCTTTGTGGTCCAGCATGGCATGGTGCCCAGGAAATAGTAAGTACTCATTACTGAGCTGACCAAAAGAATGTACCTTGCATTGCACTCACCAGGGACTGAATGTGGCAGGAAAGCTTCATATCCCAAGCTTAGGACATGTAGCTGAGAAGATCCCATGCAGGCGTGAATAGGCAGGCCCATCTCATGAGGGACAAAGAGGGCTAATTGCTCACGCACCTCACTTTGAGAAAGTGCCACAAATTCAGACTTAGAATCTCCAAATGAAGTTATACATACAGTTTTATATTTTGTGCATCTTTAAAAGCATTTTAAAGACGCTTTTGAAGGTAAATATTTTAAATATACCATTATTGTTATTTCCTTCTTTTGGTATTTCTTCTCTTTTTAATGTATCAGTAGCCTCAAAAAATGGACGTGAGATAATACCAAAGTTTAATCAAGGTACCGCAGAATTAAATTGATATCATCAACAGTTAAGAGATGAGATCAAATCTATGCAAAAATATTTTCTGGCCCTTGGGCAGGAAGAACAGGAACATGGCAAGTTGTGATCATGCAATAAGTATGCTCAATGAAGAAATCTTACTCAGTGGGACTATAGGTATGACCAGAGGAAGAATTTGTCCATCCAAAAGATGGCACTCAGCATAGAATAGGGGAAACAGAGCATCTGAGACAATAACAGGGGAACCACTCGGACAAGTGTAGAAAGAGACTCAGCCAATCAAGTGCATTGAACCACCACCAGAGCCTAATATCATTAAATATTCATGCTATACAGTCCTCGGCTCAGTTTCTTTTCCTTCCTTCCTTCCTTCCTTCCTTCCTTCTTCCTTTCTTTTTCTTTTTCTTTCTTTCTTTTCTTTTTCTTTCTTTTTCTTTCTTTCAATAGAAATGGGGTATCACTGTGTTGCCCAGGTTGGTCTCAAACTCTTGGGCTCAAACAATCCTCCTGCCTTGCTCTCCCAAAGTGCTGGGATTGCAGGCATGAGCCACTGCGCCCGGCCTCAGCTCTGTTTCTAAGCAGTTTCCCTCTAAAAATGCTATATTCTTTTAACGCTTTTCTTCACAGAGGCTCAAAGTGCCTTAAATATGTTTAAGTCTCTGAAACTTGGGATATAGGGAAAGTGAATAATAAATTATCAATTGTATGATCAATGATGTAAAGTCTGATATTTTTCCCATGGTTATACTATTGCTCAATTGACTTTTCTCTCCAAGAAATCCTCTGAAAACTTCACACCACCACCTGAATGCCCACTCCTGAGCGGTCCGGTCAGGGCTCCATGGGAATGCTGACCACACTTCCTCTCAGGGGCAGACCTGCACGGCTGCTCCTCCCCAGTGCCGTTCTTCTCTTACTGCAGAGACTATGTCAGCACGTTATGATTATGATGCAGCAGCAACAGAACAATGCCCAGAGCAGCCTGGCCTGTGCTTCTTTTACTAAGTGGTTAGTTGCCTGCTGAGTAGACATAAACACCTGCTAAAGAAATGTGAAAAGAGTGGAAACGTGCTATTTGGAGGTTATTTTCCTAGTCGACATCCAGGAGATCTCCAGAGATCTATTTCAGCCCCACCTGTTGGTAAGTGACTGTCTCATTACTGCAACTTGGGTTTGAAACTGAAGGAGAAGGAAATGAATAGTTCAATTAATTCTGGTAATTCGAGGGCAGAATGTCTATTTTTTTCCATCTTCCTCTTCTCCTTCTAGTTTCATTTCTTCTACCTCAACCAGAACAAGCTGAAAAGCCGAGAGACTTAACACCTGGTGACTGCTTTTCTTTTTCTTAGAAATAATTTCATTGAGAGTTTGAGTTTGAAATGAAAGCATGTTTTCTGGATTTTTTTTAATTTTTTTTTTTTTTTTTTTTTTTTTTTTGAGACAGAGTCTCGCTTTTTCACCCAGGCTGGAGTGCAATGGCACGATCTTGGCTCACCACAACCTCTGCCTCCTGGGTTCAAGTGATTCTCCTGCCTCAGCCTCCCGAGTAGCTGGGATTACAAGTGTGTGCCATCACGCCCAGCTAATTTTGTATTTTTTTTTTTAAGTAGAGACAGGGTTATAGGCATCGCCCATCATGCCCAGATATTTTTTTTTTTTTTTGTATTTTTGTAGAGACAGGGTTTCACATGTTGGCCAGGCTGGTCTTTAACTCCTGATCTCAGGTGATCTACCTGCCTCAGCCTCCCAAAATGCTGGGATTACAGGCGTGAGCCACTGTGCCCAGCCTTTTGTTCTTTTCTTTTTTTTTTTTTTTTTTTTTTTTGAGACACAGTTTCACTCTGTTGCCCAGGCTGGAGTGCAGTGGCACGATCTCGACCCACTGCAACCTCCACCTCCCAGGTTCAAGCCATTCTCGTGCCTCAGCCTCCCAAGTAGCTGGGACTACAGGCACACACCACCATGCCTGGCTAATTTTTGTAATATTAGTAGAGACAGGGTTTCGCCATGTTGGCCAGGCTGGTCTCGAACTCCTGACCTCAAGAGATCCACCTGCCTTGGCCTCCCAAAGTTCTGGGATTACAGGCGTGAGCCGTTGTGCCCGGCCTGTTTTGAAATTTTGATTTTTCAGACTGTTATCCCAATTTTTTCTTCCATAAGAAAAAATTCTCAAAGACTGAGAATTGAGTAAATTTTGGGGGAAACAGCCCTTTTTAATTACTCAAATATTTCAAAGATTCAGAACACAAGGCTTTCTCTTCAAAGCTGAAAGGTTGGGCATGGGGATATCATTTTCAAGAGATAGAAGCCACAACAGTTAGACTCCTGCAAAGGTGCAACCAGAACTGCAACCTAGAATTGTGCTGGACCTAGCCTAAAAATATGTTTATTAGTATAGTAAGAATCTTGGGAAAAATCACCCAGGTAAATGCCACACTTCAAAGTGCTGGGAATAATTAACCTCAAAGCTCCAAGGAGCACAGAGAACAGCTTTAATGAGTGACAGGTAAATGCTGTCATTTAAGAGCTATCATGTAGCCAGGTGCAGTGGCTCATGCCTGTAATCCCAGCACTTTGGGAGGCTGAGGCAGGTGGATCACCTGAGGTCAGGAGTTCGAGACCAGCCTGGCCAACATGGCAAAACTTTGTCTCTACTAAAAATACAAAAATTTGCCAGGCATGGTGGCGGGCGCCTCTAATCCCAGCTACTCAGGAGGCTGAAGCATGAGAATCACTTGAACCCAGGAGGTAGAGGTTGCAGTGAGCCAAGATCACACCACTGCACTCCAGCCTGGGTGATGGAGCGAGACTCCGTCTCAAAAAAAAAACAGCCATCATGTAATTACAGACAAATAACACAGTTAAAAGACCCAGAATCCAGGTAGTTGGTTTCACGATAGAAATCTTTCAACTTTGCCAGAGGTTTGAAACTTTTTATAATAAAATATTGGAGGGAAAAGACCACATGGTAATGGTCAACAGGAAACATTTGTAGAGGACATTTTAGGGGCATGTACAGACATCCCTCTGAATTAGGCAGTCAGAAAAGCCAACCAAGACAGTGCAACACTGGCTTTTCAGATTCCCACTCTCTCCCCTTCCCAATGGCCATGAACACTCAAGCTGTCACATTTCCAAAAATTTCCAGATGACTGCATTTATCACCAGGAAAATAAAGGCACCCCACCCCTACCACAGGGTGAACAATCCCATATCCGTATCTAAGAATAGTAGTTCTCAGCCCTAATGGAGCCTTGATCATCCTTGAAACAGTATACACAGATAGGGAAGCCCTGACGACACCATGGAACATCTAGAGAGCAGCTGAAGTGGCTCCCTCTTGAAACACATACAGCACATTGCTTGGTTTTCCTACAGAAGAACTAGCGTTGGTTTCCGATCTGTAATCGGATTTAATAAGGAATCTCTCTTTTCTTTTACTAAAAGTAGCCAACTACACTTTGTCAAATGAAAACTATACTGTAATTCTGCAGAAAAGTACAACCTAATGTAGCTGTCTGCTGAATGAATCACCATTCAGTTGGAACTTGAAAAACAAGAGAAAGGATTGAGAGGGAGAAAAAGTACTGGTTAAAAGAAGTAACAAAGACCGCAAGGGATCAGCTAGTGATAGAACGAGCTCATCCATCTCAAATAAAACTCCATTCTTTGTGCCATCCTTGCTCTGCAGCGCAGCGAAAGTCCTTCCCTGCAACATAGCTCTGCATCCTGCCTGCTTAATTAGATGAATAGGACATTGAATGGGCCTAGCAAAAGGCAAACATTGTTGGAAAAATATAAGCTATGATTGTGAAGATTAATACACAATCGTGATAGAATAACTTGTGACAAAAGATTCCATGTGTCTGTGCCATGGAGCTAGCTCTGTGTTTCCATGATAGCCCATAACAACCCTGCTTTAATTCTCACTTTCATTCAACAAGTAGTTTTGTTTGTTTCTTTCTTTTTTTTCCCTACCTAACACCTTGAACAATCAACATGTATTTTTGAGTCACCAAAGTTAATTATGATATCTTAGTAAGGTGATTGGATCAGAGGGTGGGGTCTGAACTGATTCCCAGGCTCGATTGCCTGTCTCTACTGTGCCCGCACACTGAGAAGGCAAAGCAGAGTGCAAGGAACTTATCAGGAGAGAACCCAGAAACCATCTGTTTCTTTTTAAATAAAATCATTTCTTAAGCATCAGTTTAACCACTGGCCACAATTATTTTGCCACTCTTTACAAGACATTGTCATGTTCCAAATAGCTTGACACCATGATTGATAGCTGCTGTTTTAAAAAAAAATTTAATGTTATGGGGATATATTAATATATATTACATATATTTTAACATATATTACATATATATGTATGTGTGTGTATATATAGATATAGATATCTATATGTACAGATCTATATATCTATATATAGATATAGATATATATAGATATATATCTAGATATCGATATCTAGATATATATAGATATATAGATATATATCTAGATATCGATATCTAGATATATATAGATATATAGATATATATCTAGATATCGATATCTAGATATATATCTATATATTGATATATAGATATATAGAGATAGATATATATGTATATATAGATATCTAGATAAATATCTCTATATATCTATATATCGATATCTAGATATAGATCTATCTCTATATATCTATATATATTGATATCTAGATATAGATATATCTCTATATATCTATATATATCCATATATCTATCTATATCTCTATATATCTCTATATCGATATCTATCTATATATCTCTATATCGATATCTATCTATATATCTCTATATCGATATCTATCTATATATCTCTATATCGATATCTATCTATATATCTCTATATCGATATCTATATAGATATAATATATCTATATATCTAGATGTATCTAGATATATATATCTATATATCTATATTTATATCTATATATCTAGATACAGATATCTATATATCTATATATCTAGATATAGATATCTATATATCTAGATATCCATATATATCTATATCTAGATATATATAGATATAGATCTATAGAAATATATATCTATATATAGATCTATAGAAATATATATCTATATATAGATCTATAGAAATATATATCTATATATAGATCTATATATATAGATCTATATCTATATATATAGATATAGATATCTAGATATAGATATAGATATAGATATAGGTATCTAGATATAGATATAGATCTAGATATAGATATAGGTATCTATATCTAGATATAGATATAGGTATCTATATCTAGATATAGATATAGGTATCTATATCTAGATATAGATATAGGTATCTATATCTAGATATAGATATAGGTATCTATATCTAGATATAGATATAGGTATCTATATCTAGATATAGATATAGGTATCTATATCTAGATATAGATATAGGTATCTATATCTAGATATAGATATAGGTATCTATATCTAGATATAGATATAGGTATCTATATCTAGATATAGATATAGGTATCTATATCTAGATATAGATATAGGTATCTATATCTAGATATAGATATAGGTATCTATATCTAGATATAGATATAGGTATCTATATCTAGATATAGATATAGGTATCTATATCTAGATATAGATATATATCTATAGATATATAGATAGAAATATATCTATCTATATAGATATAGATATATAGAAATTAAGTAGGCCAAGCACAGTGGCTCATGCCTATAATCCCAGCACTTTGGGAGGCCAAAGCGGGTGGATCACTTGAGCCCAGGAGTTTGAGACCAGCCTGGGCAACACAGGAAGACCCAATTTCTACAAAAAAAAAAAAAAATTAGCTGGGTATGGTAGCGTGTACCTGTAATACCAACTATTCAGGAGGCTGAGGTGGGAGGATCACTTGGGCTGGGGAGGTTGAGGCTGCAGTGAGCAATGATCACACCACTGCACTCCAGCCTGTGTGACAGAGCAAGACCCTCTGTCTCAAAAAAAAAACAAAAAAAAAAAACAAAACAAAAAACAAACAAAAAAACAGAAAGAAAGAAATTAAGTGAAAAATCTATTTGTAAAACTGGAAAGACATATACCAAAACTTGAATACTGTCTCCAGATATTCATAGTGAACCTAAGGCTAGGCACAGTGACTCACACCTATAATCCTAGCACTTTGGGAGGCCGAGGTGGGCAGATTGCTTGAGCTCAGGAGTTCGAGACCAGCCTGGGCAACATGGTGAAATCCTGTCTCTACAAAAAAATACATCAATTAGCCAGGTGTGATGGCACAGGCCTGTGGTCCCAACTACTCAGGAGGCTGAGGTGGGAGGATCACTTGAGCTCAGGAAGTCAAGGCTGCAGTGAGCCAAGATCACTCCATTGCACTCCAGCCTGGGTGACAGAGCAAGACCCTGTAGAAAAAAAAAAAAAACAGTGAACCTAGTAAATAGTTAATGTACTTTACCATTGGTAAAATATACGATGATGAGGGGTGTGTGTGTGTGTGTGTGTGTGTGTGTGTGTGTGTGTGTGCTGTGGCCAAAATGATGGCTTCACAGAACCATCCCTCTGTTTTAAGAGCCTAAACTATTTTTTCCCCCAAGACAGAGTTTTGCTCTGTCACACAGGCTAGAGTGCAGTGGCACAATCTTGGCTCACTGCAACCTCCGCCTCCCAGGTTCAAGAGATTCTCCTGCTTCAGTCTCCCAAGTAGCTGGGATTACAGGCATGCGCCACCACACCTGGTTAATTGTATTTTTAGTAGAGATGGGGTTTCACCATGTTGGTCAGGCTGGTCTCCAACTCCTGACCTGGTGATCCACCTCCCATGTTCAAGTGATTCTCCTGCCTCAGTCTCTCGAGTAGCTGGGATTACAGGCACCTGTCACCATGCCAGGCTAATTTTTATATTTTCAGTAGAGTCAGGGTTTCACAACGTTGGCCAGGCTGATCTTGAACTCCTGACCTAAGGTGATCTGCCCACCTTGGCCTCTTAAAGTGCTGGGATTATAGGCGTGAGCCACCGTGCCCCTCTCAGCCTCAAAGTGCTAAGATTACAGGTGTGAGCCACCACGCCCAAGCCTGGACTAATTAACTAGGATAATTGGAGATGTTGGTGGGGTGAGGGGTGTAGTGCACAGGTATCTCAAATCACAGTTACAACAAAACTAGGCAAAATTTAGCACACACTTCTCAGCTATACGCATAATCCAAAAGTGTAAAAATAATTCCAGAACAATTATTTAGAACATCACAGCAAAGTTGATAAAAGAGCCTGTTAACACTTTCTGCTCCTCAGCTAACCTCAACTTTGTTCAAAAAGGACGAGGGGCGAGACCCAGTCGTGGCTGCAAATATCCTCGAATTCCTTCCTTTCCTCTCATTTCCTCCTCCCTCTCTGTGTCCTGAATCCACAGCTACACCTTTTCCCTTGGGAGATCATCCACTCTTTGCTGTCTGGAAGGAGAATTCTCAGATGCAAGGGATTCTGGAGATCTCCTAAATGACAGCAGTGGAAAGGGCCTTTCGCTATCCCAGCAGCCATGTGGCATATCCTGATTAGCAAGTGTGAACCGTAGACACACCCTCCAGTATGCAGTATTTTCATTTTCTCAGAGTGAATTGTTTTTCCAAAATGTGCACTCTTTCACTTAACTCTGTATGAACAAGAGTTGACTACTGCATCTCCTCAAATCTAAGATACACCAATTATAAGATATATTATTATTTTATGTGCCACTAAGAAAGGAAACATGCTGCTAATTATAGAACTTAATGCTTTCTTTTTGGTTGTGTGTGTGTGTGTGTGTGTGTGTGTGTGTGTGTGTGTGTTTTGAGACAGAGTCTTGCTCTGTCGCCCAGGCTGGAGTGCAGTGGCACGATCTCAGCTCACTGCCATCTCCGCCTCCCGGGTTCAAGCAATTCTCCTGCCTCAGCCTCCCAAGTGGGCCTATATTGAGAGACCTCCTAGAGAGGCCTTTAGAAGTAGCTGAGACTACAGGTGCATGCCACCACACCTGGCTAATTTTTGTGTTTTTTAGTAGAGATGGGGTTTCGCCATGTTGTCCAGGCTGTTCTCGAACTCCTGACCTCAGGTGATCCACCCACCTTGGCCTCCTAAATAATGCTTTCTTATGGGAATTTTCCCACACAATATCTAGCTGTTGTTCCTGTGCCATCATCCTCTGTGCATTTCTTAAAGGGCTCCACTCTAGTCTTTAGGACCTTCTTCTAAGCCTCTGACAAGTTTCATACTGGAGCTTTCTTTTTCTTTTCTTTTCTTTTTCTTTTCTTTCTTTTTTTTTTTTTTTTTTTTTTTTTTGTTGGAGTTTTGCTCTTGTCGCCCAGCCTGCAGTGCAATGGCACAGTCTTGGCTCACTGCAACCTCCACCTCTCATGTTCAAGTGATTCTCCTGCCTCAGTCTCCCGAATAGCTGGGATTACAAGCACCTGTCACCACGCCAGGCTAATTTTTATATTTTCAGTAGAGACAGGATTTCACGATGTTGGCCAGGCCAGGCTGATCTTGAACTCCTGACCTAAGGTGATCTGCCCGCCTTGGCCTCTTAAAGTGCTGGGATTATAGGCGTGAGCTACTGCACCTGGCCAGGAGCTTTCTTAATCTTACTAGAAGATGTCAACAAAAGGTTTTCAGGTAATCGTAAGGAGCACACTTTAAACAGCAATTAAATGCAACCCAGGTAATACAGTCTGTACTGCTTCCTTTGCCACATTATCAAATATCCTCATTGGCCATAGGAGCTCAGGATTCCACTGTTTGGCAGTTTCAGGCCAATTATGAGCTATGGACTCATGACTCTGGTCCCACTCACCAAAAGACCACGGTGAGGATCATCAACAACAGCTCAGCTCAGACATAGACAGCAGCCTCGGACTCCGCTTCACCTACCCAGTATACTTAGAAGAACTCTAACTCTTTCTGAGGCCTTGACCTCACACTTGAAATAACAGTAAGGTTTAGAATTGAAATTAGTTTCTTTTGTATACAAATTAGCGCTTTTTTTTTTCTTTTTGAGACAGGCTCTCGCTCTGTTGCCCAGGCTGGAGTGCAGTGACAAGATCGTAGCTCACTGTAGCCTCAACCTCCCAGGCTCAGGTGATCCTCCCACCTCAACCTCCCAAGTAGCTGGAACTATAGGCATGCACCACCACACCTGGCTAATTTCTGTATTTTTTGTAGAGACAAGATCTTGCTATGTTGCCCAGGCTGTTCTCAAACTCCTGGGCTCAAGTAATCGGCCCATCTTGGCCTCCCAAAGTGCTGGGATTATAGGTGTGAGCCATTGTGCCTGGCCTGTATACATTTGATTTTCTTTTTGTTGTTTCTTTTACAAAAGATTTCATCATGAAAAGGAGGAAGCTCAAACTGAAGTGAGTTAAAAACTTCATCTCCTAGAGAGGACTGTGGCTCGGCCTGAGTTGAGGTGAGATTTGATGGTTCTTACAGATAAACCATGTGGGCTGCATGGCCACATCCTCTCCTGCCCTTTTCTCTTTTCCTTCCTTTCCCTCTTCCTTCTTCTACTTACTTTACTTTCCAAGATTTATTTTCTTCTTTCTCTCTCCTGGAGACTTAATATACTGAAGATGCTGCCTATATCAGTGGTCCCCTTGGCAGCAGGGACCAGTGTTGTGGAAGGCAATTTTTCCACCGACTTAGAGTCTCATAAGGAGCGCGCAACCAAGAGCTAAGCCTCAGTTATGGGTGAATAGTCTGGAAAAAGTGTTCTCAGTTTAGTATAGCTTTGATACCCTGCTTACAAAAAGGGATTGGAGAATCCTGCATGATGAAGAGGGTACCATCAATTTGGAAGATAGAAAATAATGGTCTGTGGGGGAATATATTGAGAGACCTCCTAGAGAAGCCTTTCCTGCTACCCTAATAGGTGTCTCCAGCCCTATACCCTGGTCATTTTTTACTATATGTATCTGTTTTCAAGTCCTGATAGTCCCTATCATCCAACATCTTGTCTGCGTTTCTTTTGGCTTGCTTACTACCTGTCTCCCCATAGAGTGTAAGCTGAATGAGGGCAGAGATCTTATCAGTCCTGTTTAGATGTATGTATTAATACAAGTGCCTGGTGCAGTGCCAAGCATATCACAGATATTGATAAAATTTGCTGAATTAATAAATAAATGAAGCAACTTAATTATGATATTAAATTCTCTCTGTATCCACTAATTGTGTTTCCATTCCCTCAGTTTTTTTATGTTTATGTGCAAGTGCAATGAAGAAGAACACCAGCAAGTCTACCATGAGGATCAATAAGCAAGATGCTCTCTGCACCCCACACTCCCATGATCCGAGAGATCTTCAAAATATGTTGGATGGAGGAGAGTATGCCCCTTTTGTATCTCCTCCCATGTTAGAGAGCAATTTTATCCAGGTAAATCATATTCAAGGCCTGAGTTAAGTTCCAATAACTTCAGTAATTTTCTCAAAGAAAACTGAAAAGGATGGTAGGAGAATTGTTTTAAATGTGCCAAGGGAATGTGTGATACTACAAAAGAGAACAGTTTGGGAACTTTAAAAAACCTGAAATAATTACAATGTTAAAGGACATTTACTTCAAATGTCCCCAAAACTCTTGTGAAGGACTTCTGTCTTAACTCTACCATAATTGCCATTCCATCATAATCTTCCCAAAATTACATGAAGCCGTTTTTGGCATTTCCCGCCACAGGGAAACATACAGATAACTTCTTTCTTAGGCGTAGAAGACATTCTAAAGAACATCTATGACTAGGGATTACAATGAATCTTAACTCCTAGTTCTGAAGGTAAATTGTCAGATGGTGTCAGGGAGAAAAGCTTCCTTCTCATAAGAATGTCCCTACATTATGAATGAAACTGCATTTCTATGCATTTGGGAGCAATGCTAACTTTTCTCTAAACATTCAACATTAAAATATTCAGACAAAGAAATGGTGAAATGAGTTCAATGATAGGGGTCATACCTCTAAAGTTCCTAGAAATTCCATAACAAAGTCTAACACTAAACACTGAGCTATTACCTCTAACTCTTAACACATTCGAGAAGCTGCTCAGCTGATTTCACAGAGGGGTGACAAGGGAGGACAACAGACACCTCAAAAGGCAAGAAGAGGATGGCAGGAGCTCTTTTGCCATGGCTACCAGACCGATCTCCAAGCGGAACCAGGATGCCACTGTGTACGTGGGGGGCCTGAATGAGAAGGTTAGTGAACCGCTGCTGTGGGAACTGTTTCTCCAGGCTGGACCAGTAGTCAACACCCACATGCCAAAGGATAGAGTCACTGGCCAGCACCAAGGCTATGACTTTGTGAATTCTTGAGTGAGGATGATGCTGACTATGCCGTTAAGATCATGAACGTGATCAGACTCTATGGGAAGCCAATACGGGTGAACAAGGCATCAGCTCACAACAAAAACCTGGATGTAGGGGCCAACATTTTCAATGGGAACCTGGACCCTGAGATTGATGAGAAGTTGCTTTATGATACTTTCAGCGCCTTTGGGGTCATCTTACAAACCCCCAAGATTATGTGGGACCCTGACACAGGCAACTCCAAAGGTTATGCCTTTATTAATTTTGTTTCATTTGATGCTTCAGTTGCAGCAATTGAAGCCATGAATGGGCAGTACCTCTGTAACCACCCTATCACCGTATCTTATGCCTTCGAGAAGGACTCCAAGGGTGAGCGCCATGGCTTAGCAGCCGGACGACTTCTGGCAGCTCAGAACCCACTCTCCCAGCCTGACCGCCCTCATCAGCTGTTTGCAGATGCACCTCCTTCACCCTCTGCCCCCAATCCTGTGGTATCATCATTGGGGTCTGGGCTTCCTCCACCAGGCATGCCTCCTCCTGGCTCCTTCCCACCCCCAGTGCTGCCTCCTGGAGCCCTCCCACCTGGGATACCCCCAGCCATGCCCCACCACCTACGCCTCCTGGGGCTGCAGGACATGGCCCCCCATCGGCAGGAACCCCAGGGGCAGGACATCCTGGTCATGGACACTCCCAAGCTCACCCATTCCCACCAGGAGGAGTGCCCCATCCAGGGATGTCTCAGATGCAGCTGGCACACCATGGACCTCATGGTTTAGGACATCCCCATTCTGGACACCCAGGCTCTGGGGGACAGCCACCACCCCAACCACCACCTGGAATGCCTTATCCTGGACCTCCTCCAATGGGCATGCCCCCCCGAGGGCCTCCATTCTGATCTCCCATGGGTCACCCAGGTCCTATGCCTCCACATGGTATGCGTGGACTTCCTCCACTGATGCCCCCCATGGATACACTGGCCCTCCACAACCCACACCCTATGGCTACCAGCCTCTCCCTCCAACCAGGCCCACTCCCCAGCCACCAGTTGCCCCTCGAGGCCCGCTTTGGAGCCCTCTCCCTCAGTAAATTCACATTTTCCTTCCTCCTATTACATCTTCCCAATATCTTTTCGATACCTTGGACCAATCAGAGATGCTGTAGCTCCTTGGGGCTAAGGCACTAATCCCTTTCAGCACCCCCACCCCATTCCCCTTTTTAATGTAACTTTTTCCACAGGAGGTATTTCTTTTTTATGTTGGTCCTGAGTATTTTGCAAATGCACAGAGAAAATAAAACTAAACTCCTTGTTTAAAAAAAATGTAAGGAGACTTCATCCTCCATTAACACGTTCTCTGCACTCATACTTGAGTACTAGTGTGAGCTACCCACCTCCAGTATACCATAGGCAGGAGGTGAAGCCTCCCAAAACATCTAATGTTTTAGTGACGTCCCTAGAACGCATGTGACAAGTCATGATTTGATGTACTTTACCTTATACATACTTCTTTCCTACTAATAATGTTTTCATTTTTTCACCTTTCATCCTGTGCCGTTTCCAAGTTAGTTACCTTTTGCACACTCTAATGAAATTACATAGTACTTGTCCAATATTGGGGGTAGTTAGCAGTCTATAGGTCAGACGTTGCCCCCATCGTAATTTGATAACTCATATCCTTCAAGATGCACAACCCCACCTGGTTAGCATGTCTTTGGCAGCAAGTTACCAAGATTCCTGACTGAACAGGTTTAAATGAAAAAAGAAAAACAATTAGGCTGGGTGCAGTGGCTCATGGCTATAATCCCAGTACTTTGAAAGGACAAGGCAGGAGGATCGCTTGAGGCCAGGTTCAAGACTGACCTGGGCAACAAGTGAGATCCCATCTCTAAAAACATTTTTAAAAATTAGCAGGGTGCAGTGCTGCACACCTGTATTCCTAGCTACTTGGGAGGCTGAGGAGGGAGGATTGCTTAAGCCCAGGAGCTCCAGGCTGCAGTGAGCTAGGATGGCGCTACTGCACTCCAGCCTGGATGATAAGACAAGACTTTGTCTCTAAAAACAAACAAATAAATATTTTTAAAAAAATTTAAAAGAGAGCAATTATCTCAAATAGAGTGAAAGAGCCCCAGGGCATCAGTTCACTCCCAGTAGAAGACCCCAATTCTCTCTTTTTGCTCTGTCACCTTCAAGCCAGCTCCCCTCAGGGCATCACATCCAAACAGGACAATGATAGCTGCCAGCAGTAGAAGATATTCATCTCATCCTGGTGGCTCTGTCTCCTGGTGGCTCTGAGAAACGTTTTCCAGGGTTGGAGGATACCTCCTGTATGTCTTGCTGGTCACATGCCACTGCTGAAACCAGTCACTGGCAAGGGGTGTGGAGTGGAACCACCACTACCCATTTAAGTTAATCAGGATTTAATCCCTGAGCTGGGTCATCATCCCTGAGCCATGATATTGGACAAAACCAGGATTCTGTTAATCCAGAAGAAGAGGGGCACAGTTTGGGTAAGTTATCAATAGTGTGAGCTACAACCTCTTTCTTTCAATGATGTATTTTTTAATTGAACCAGTTATCATACAGCTGAGAAACTACAGTGTAGCTCCTCTCTGCCTTCCTTCATTTCCCTGTCTGCCCATCCTCCAGTCTCTTCTTCTACCAAGTGGCAGAGATTTTACTGGCCAAGTTTCTTGGACTTCAGGGTTTTTATACATGCTGTTCCTCTGCCTGGAAACCTCTCCTCTCAACCCAGCCAGTTTATCTCCCACATAGTTCAGGTATCAGCTAGAGGTCTCTTCCTCAGGGGAGACTTCCAGGACTCTATATCCAGGGGTGTGCCAGAACTGGTCGATTGGTACGTGTTCAGGAAATTTGCAAGTCAGTTGTTAAACACAGCCATTATTAAAAATTAAATTATAGGCCAGGCACAGCGGCTCACGCCTGTAATCCCAGCACTTTGGTAGGCCAAAGTGGGTGGATCACCCAAGGTCAGGAGTTCGAGACCAGCCCCACCAACATGGTGAAGCCCCGTCTCTCCTAAAAATACAAAAATTAGCCGGGCTTGGTGGCATGTGCCTGTAATCCCAGCTACTTGGGAGGCTGAGACAGGAGAATCATTTGAACCTGGGAGGCAGAGGTTGTAGTAAGCCGAGATCACCCATGGCACTCCAGCCTGGGCAACAGAACGAGACTGCACCTAAAAAAAAATTAAATTCTTAAAAATTAAATTTTATAAACTTACATTATATCTAAAATAAGGGCAATAAATATTCAAAACTCATCATTCCTATTCTTTTACTACATTTTACTGTTGTCTATACTTCTAAGGTTATAAATATAAGAAGAGTTTGGCAAGAGTTTGTGGAATTTATTAATTGGCTCTATGGAATTTAAACTAAAGACTAAAGAATATTGCATATTATTTGTAAATTTGTATGCTACTTGTCTTTTATGTCAGTAACACTTTAAACTTATGTGTAAATGTGTGTACCTCCCAAGACCTAACTGTTACCAGAACATCACTGCCTGTCTCCCCACTCTAAGCTAAGTCAAGTCCTCTGTTATGTGCTCCCGTAACATCCTGGACTTGTACTTGGTAAAACTTCTTATAGTAATAATTAGTCACATACTTAAATTGTTTAATGTTTGCCTTCCCTGGTAGGCCCCCATGGGTCAGAGGCCGTGTCTGTTCCCTGCGGTATCTCCAAGAATTAGCATGAGCAAGTGAAGGAACAAATATATCATGGTTCATTCCTCCTTTATTTCCTACCCTCTCTTACACTTCTCAGGCAAGCAAGGTTGTCAAAGCCACACGTTTCATCATATAACGCCTTTTCCTGTTTTCTGCACTCAGGTCAACAGAAGAGGTGAATCCATTTACCTTCATAACCGAGCCAACTGGGTGACCGTAGGCATCTGTTCTTCCAGCTCCACCCACAAGATCCCCAATGTGATGCTACTGGCCCATCTGACACCTGGTGCCCAAAAAGATACAGAAACCCTGTTTAAAAGTCTCCTGACATCTCCTCCTGCAGAGAAACTAGTGCTCACCAGGTGAGTTACAAAGAGAAGAGGTTAAAGATCTCTCAGAAGATGTGCATTAGCCCTGTGGATCTGAAAACGGAAACACTGATGACAATTGCGCCAGTGGAGCATGTTACTCGCACTCCCTGCTGCAAATGACAAAGAGAAGCATCCTTGAAGACGGGTGAAATCATGTATGACAATGGGTATCCAACAGGCAGTTAATTTTTAAAAAACTAAATCTAATTAACAGGAACTGAAGACTCATAATAAACTGCCTTTCTAGAACATGCCTCCTCTTCCACAGCATCCCAGCTTCCAGCAGAATTAGCTCTGGTCCTGTCTCAGCCACTAACTTGGTCTATGATCATGAGCAAATTGCTTAACTTTAAGTCAACTTTGAAGGATTAATTTAAATGGACACTTTCTCATGGTAAATAATTGACATTCTGACGTGTTTTGTTTTTGAGATGGAGTCTTGCACTGTCACCCAGGCTGGAGTGCAATGGCACGATCTTGGCTCACTGCAACCTCCACCTCCCAGTTCAAGCGATTCTCCTGTCTCAGCCTCCCGAGTATCTGGGACTACAGGCACACACCACCACGCTCAGCTAATTTTTGTATTTTTAGTAGAGACAGAGTTTCACCATATTGGTCAGGCTGGTATTGAACTCCTGACCTCAGGTGATCCACCCGCCTTGGCCTCCCAAAGTGCTGGGATTACAGGCGTGAGCCACTGCACCCAGCCCATTCAGACGTTTTTATACATCAGAGCCTTAGGCATATGATTAAGATGAGATGGTCCTCAGGAGCCCCTACCCAGACCTATCTGGGAGGCAAGTCTGGTGTCTTGAGTCTCACTCTTCAAACTACTATAAAATATAAGAAAGAGGCTGGGCATGGTGGCTCTCACCTGTAATCCCAGTACTTTGGGAAGCCAAGGCAGGTGAATTGCTTGAGCCCAGGCATTCAAGACCAGCCTGAGCAACATGGTGAAACCTTGTCTCTACAAAAAAATGCAAAAATTAGCCAGGCGTTGGTGGTACATACCTGTTGTCCCAGCTACTCAGGAGGATGAGGTGGGAGGATCACTTAGGCACAGGAAGTCGAGGCTGCAGTGAGCCATGATTGCATCACCACTGCACTCCAACGTGGGCAACAGAGTGAGACCTTGTCTCAAAACAAACAAATATATATATATATAAAAGAAAGGCCTTTTTATACGCCTCCCATCAGGTCTCCAGATGATGTTACCGTGTGCTTGTTTGCAGGTTTCTCCCTCTGCAGTTTGTGACTCTTTCTGTGCATGACATGGAGAACATGCGCCTGAAAGTAAAGCTGGTGAGTGGTCGAGCCTACTACTTACAGCTCTGCACCTCTGCATATAAACAGGACACCTTGTTTTCTCAATGGGTGGCCCTCATCTCCCTCTTGAATCAGGAGAAAGCCAAAGTTTCCAAAGTGTCGGAGGTTTCAAGTCTCTCAGGAATTACGAATAGCACAGACATCACAGGCTCCATGGATGTGACGGATGTCACCGCGTTCACAGCCATCCTGACCCCATACATGTATGCAGGTACAGGCCCTGAACATGTCAGGGACAGCATAGATTTCTCAGAATTCACAGACATCACCGACATCACAGATGTCACAGATCTTCCAGAAAATGAGGTCCCAGAGGTCCCGGATGTAAGAATTGTCACAGAAGTCATAGAAGTCAGAGAAGCCACGGAAGTCACAGACAGCTCTGATATTACAAACTGCTCGGGAGTCACAGTGGTGTTTGAAAACAATGACTTAATCAGGGCCAAGCAAGAGGAGAAGGTATGTGTCACTGAAGACTTTCATGCTTTAATAATCGAGAACTAGAGGGGTTACCGAGATCACACTTCTTGGTTAGCTGACATTGATTATCAAAATGCTATGGAACCTACCTACTCCGAGAAACCTAATTTTAATAGTGAGATTAAATCTCTGAACCCTGGTGTAAAGGAGTTGTAAGATGTCTCCTGAAATAGGCAGTGACCACCCTTAACATAAATCTTAGCCCAGCATCAGAAATGGAAAGAATTTTGGAATCAGAATCAGAACCAAGTTAGACTCTCAACCTGCGGCTCATATTACTTGTGTGACTTCACCCAAGTCACAGAATCCACATGAGCCTCAGTTTCCCCACTTCTAAAGGATATTAATACAATGTAAGGGTTAATTTCTGGTTTAAAAATATATAGCAGTACCCAGTACCTTGAAGGATGGGATGGAATTTCAATGGGTAAACATGAGGATGGAAATAGGATAATAAAAAACAAAACAAAGTGAGTGGCTTTAGAAAAGGCCAGAGAGTGGAAAAACAGAGAGTCACGTCCAAAAATGTTTCATTCAATTGGGCTAGAGAATAATATATGTGGAGAATAGTAGAATATAGGACTGGAAAGTTGCTTAAAAAACTTGAGAGCCAAATTTAAAAGTGAGATCTTCACTCTTTGGGCAAACGTTAGTGACCGAAGTCTCCTGTGTAAGGGAATGAAGGAGCTGTGTTTTTAAAAGATTAATCTAATGGCAGGATGGATTATAGGTAAAGAGATCTGTTTGAAGACTACTGCTGAAAAACTTCCTCTAGGTCCACAATAGAAAAAAGGCTGGTGCAGTGGCTCACATCTGTAATCCCGGCACTTTGGGAGGCCAAGACAGGTGGATTGCTTGAGCTTGGGAGTTCGAGACCAGCCTGGGAAACATGGCGAAACCCCATCTCTACTAAAAATACACAAATTAGCTGGCCATGGTGGTGTATGCCTGTAGTCCCAGCTACTAGGGAGGCTGAGGTGGGAGGATTACTTGACCCTTGGAGGCAGAGGGTGCAGTGAGCCGAGATCATGCCACTGCTCTCGAGCCTGCGTGACAGTCACACCCTGTCTCAAAAAACACAAAAGAAAAGAAAAGAAAGATGGTAGGGATGGGCACAGTGGCTCATGTCTGTAATCCCAGCACTTTGGGAGACCGAGGCGGGCAGATCACCTGAGGTCAGGAGTTTGCCTGGCCAACATGGCAAAACCCTGTCTCTACTAAAAAATAAAAATTAGCCGGTGTGGTAGTGGGTGCCTGTAATCCCAGCTACCTGGGAGGCTGAGGCAGGAGAATTGTTTGAAACCGGGAGGTGGAGGTTGCAGTGAGCCAAGATTGTGCCATTGCACTCCAGCCTGGGCAACAGAGTGAGACCCTGTCTCAAAAAACAAACAAACAAACAAAAAAACCTAATTTTTAATTAGGAAAAATTCACATAGTTCTACACAATTTTTAATGACAGGAGAAAATGCTTATAATAAAATGTTAAGTGAAAAAGGTAGGAGACAGAACTTCAAGATGATCTAAGTAGACATAAAATAAATAGAAAGATCAGAGTGAAATGTGCATAGAAGTAGTTGTTTCTGGGCAGTGGCATCAAACAAGCAATAATTTTTTATTATTATTATTATTATTATTATTATTATTATTATTTTGAGACAGTCTCACTCCGTTGCCCAGGCTGGAGTGCAGTGGTGAGATCTCGGCTCACTGCAACCTCCACCTCTCAGGTTCAAGCGATTCTTATGCCTCAGCTTTCCAAGTAGCTGGGATTACAGGCGCCCACCACACGCCCAGTTAATTTTTGTATTTTTAGTAGAGATGGGGTTTCTCCATGTTGCCCAAGCTGGTCTCAAACTTCTGGCCTCAAGTGATCCACCCACCTTGGCAAGCAAAAATATTCTACCTTTAGCTTTATTCATTATAGGATTTTCCAAATACGCTATAATAAATATGTATGACTTTCATTGTCAGGGAAAAGTGAAGTTTTATCCTTAAGGAAGAAAATTATTACATCATTTTTAAGGAAATGTAATAGAGGTGTATTAGGCCATTGTTGCATTGCTATAAAGAAATATCTGAGGCTGGGCAATTAATAAAGAAAAGAGGGTTAATTGGCTCATGGGTCTGTAGGTGGTAAAGGAAGCACAATGCTGGCATCTGCTTCAGGTGAGGGCCTCAGGGAACTTACAATCGTGTGGAAGAGAAGGGGAGCCAGCACATCACATGGCCAGAGAGAGAGCAAAGGAGAGAGGAAGGAGGTGCCAGGCTCTTTTAAACAACCAAATCTCGCATCAACTTAGAGTGAGAACTCACTCATTATGGTGAGGACAGCACCAAGCCATTCATGAGGGATCTGCCCCCGAGACCTAAACACCTCCCACTAGGCCCACTTCCAACATTGGAGGTCACATTTCAACATGAGATTTTCAAGTGACAAAACATCCAAACCATATCAAGAAGTAATGGACTAGGCAGGGGCAGTGGAAAGAAGAAGGTGCAGACATGAAGGACATTAGAAAGTTGGCTTTAGGGCCTGCTGACCAACTGCCTTGAGCCCTAAGTGATTCTGAGCGAATCAGAGAGTGGCTAGGAGAGGTGATACATTAACAGAAATTGGGAAATTAGGAGGAGGGGGGGATTTTAGAGTATTAAGTTTTAGATACAGGTTCTAAGTCTTTTGACAAAAAAAAAAAAAAAATTTATTTTATATTATGAGCCCCCAGCCCCTGTAACCTATCAGATGCTCTAATTAAGACCAAACTCAGACTGGGGAATCAGTGGCATTTCTGGGAAACTTTTCTTGTGCTGACAATTCACAGAGAAGTACTGTAATTAGATGCCAACTGTCTTCTGTGAGGTGACAACACGAGCTGGGGAACATGTGTCAGGCTGCAGTGGCGCAGGCCCTGGCTCCCACACAGCCTGCCGCCAACACACCCGGGGCTCTCCCCATGGTCGTGCCATTCTAAGCCTCACTCCCTCCTTACTACTCCTCACGGGCGCTGTGACGATGAATGAAATGGTGCCTGTATTCGATACTGTTCCACAAACACCTATTACCTGATGCTCTTCTGTTACCTGATTTGCTGCTGCTTTTTATTTTTAAAGGAAAAATTGAAAAACATTCTGAAGCCTGGGTGTTTACAAGATACAAAAAGTAAGAGTGAGTTGAAAGAATCCTCAAAACATGTCACCATCTCAAACATAACACTGACTTTTGAAGGTAAAAGATATTTTCAAACTACCTTGACTCCAGCAGAAAGTGAGGCAAATACATCCAAGGAGATGGAGGATAAGACCTCTGAAGAAAAGATGCCTGATTTTCAGAGCACAGCTCTCAAGGCTGAAGAATCCAGGTATGTGAGGCAGGAACATGCCAAAGGAATTCTAAGACATGAAATATTAATAAAGAAGTATGTGCTTTAGTCTCTTAACTCAGGCATCTGCCACTGAAGATTCTCACAGACAGATGTAGTGTAACTGA
The DNA here is from genome assembly GCF_029289425.2 of Pan paniscus. NCBI lineage: Eukaryota > Metazoa > Chordata > Mammalia > Primates > Hominidae > Pan > Pan paniscus. The sequence continues at coordinate 68,312,808 of NC_073264.2, forward strand.
ATGATGATATAGTCAACTCTGAATGACCCACGTTTGGTTCAACCTTGGCTAATTTTTATTTTCATGGCAACTTGTCACGTTACTCAGTTGGCATTCTGGGCTGTCTACCTGATGTCAAGACCAGCCTGGCCAAGATGGTGAAACCCTGTCTCTACTAAAAACTACAAAAATTAGCCAGGCGCGGTGGCGGGCACCTGTAATCCCAGCTACTCGGGAGGCTGAGGCAGGAGAATTGCTTGAACCCAGAAGGCAGAGGTTGCAGTGAGCCAAGATCACGCTACTGCATTCCAGCCTGGGTGACAGAGTAAAACTCTGTCTCAAAAAAAAAGAAAAAAAGAAAAAAAAAAGAAGCACGGAAAAAGCAAAATTCTAGGAAAATGTTGGTCAAAGATTTATGGTGTACCATAAAAAAATTTCAGATAGGAAAAGAGTAAATTATTTTAAAACTATAATGAGCCAGAAGAAAATGAAATGATATCATTGCCTCATTTACAGAGGAAAGATCATTTATTGTCCGCTGATACAATAAAAGTAATTTTCAATGGCAGAGTTTACGTGATTCACTCAAAAATATTTATGAGCACTTCCTATGCACTAGGCACTGGAGATACAGCAGCAAAAATGATCAAGTCCATATCTCATGGAGTGTTTTATTCTAGTGGGGGACACAGATAATAAACCAATACAATATATTATGCCAGCTGGAATGTGCTGTGATGAAAATAAAAAGAGAGAGAGAGAATAGAGAGTGAGAGTGATTAGAAGAGGGTGGAGAGATATTTTATACAGGTGGTCAAGGCCATTTGAGCAGAGACCTGAGCAAGTGTGAACCTCTGGGGGAATAGAGTTCCAAGTTGATTGATTGCATAACAATTACAAATCTCTGCCAAATAAATCATTTAAAAAAAATAAGTACACTCATATATGTATGACAACAGAGTAGGGGGAAAAGCATAATAGGCCGGGTGCGGTGGCTCATGCCTGTAGTCCCAGCACTTTGGGAGGCTGAGGCGGGCGGATCATGAGGTCAGGAGTTCGAGACTAGCCTGGCCAACATGGTGAAACCCCGTCTCTACTAAAAATACAAAAATTAGCCGGGTGTGGTGGCAGGCGCCTGTAATCCCAGCTACTCGGGAGGCTGAGGCAGGAGAATTGCCTGAACCCGGGAGACTGAGGTTGCAGTGAGCCGAGATCGTGCCATTAAACTCCAGCCTGGGTGACAGAGCAAGACTCCATCTTGGAAAAAAAAAAAAAAAGAAACAAAAAAGTATAATAGATTACCTTTATATATAAGTAGTTGGTAGGAATTTGTAAGGGATCCAATTAACAAATGGTTTAAGGACATAAATAGAAAATTTACTCCAGAAGACAACTACTTGAGAAGGAATCAATCTCACTAATAATTAAAGAAATACAAGTTAAGCAATTACCAGTTAGCCTTTCATTAGGTGTCAACAACACTCTTAGTGTCACTGTAAATGGTTGTCAATTCAATTCACACCCCAAATGTTTGTATTCCTTTACTTATGGTAACATGTCAAAGAAATCATTCAAAGGGGGAAATAACTTATTTGAATGTAGCGTTTCATATGGAAAACCTGTAAGTAATCCAAATGCTCACAGCTGGGAAAATGGCTAACCAGGAAATAGTATGTCGATTTCGTGAAACAACAGAACCCCATTAGAAAAAGCCATGGGCAGAATTTCAATGAAAAGAGCTATGGCTGGCATGGTGGCTCCTGCCTATAATCCCAGCACTTCGGGAGGCTGAGGCAGGAGGACTGCTTGAGCCCAGGAGTTTGAAACCCACCTGGGCAACATAGGGAGACCCTGTCTCTATTTAAAAAAAAGAAGAAGAAGAAAGAAAAAAGAAAAGAGCTACGTTAGTAATAAGGAATTATAAGCTGGAAAAGCAAAATTCCAAAAAATGTAAATACAATGGTATTTTATTTCTATAGTCTGGGAAGAAACCACAGTTTGGGCATAGTTAATGATAAAAGGAATAAATATTTGTTGTAGCTATTGATAGATGTTTCTATTAAACTTACATTATATAATTGATTACACATATAATTTTAAAAGTAAATTGAATCTAGGATGCATTCATTGGGAGACAGTTTAACACAGCCAATAGAGAATGAACTTTGCCACAGGTCATGATGGCTCAGACCTGTAATCCCAGCACTTAGGGAGGCCGAGGGATGCAGATAGCTTGAGTCCAGGAGTTCGAGACCAGCCTGGGCCACATGGTGAAACCCTGTCTCTACAAAAATTAGTTAGATGTGGTAGCATGTGTCTGTAGTCCCAGCTACTCAGGAGGCTAAGGTGGATCGCCTGAACCTGGGAGGTGGAGGTTGCAGTGAGCTGAGATCGCACCACTGCACTCCAGCCTGGGTGACGGAGTGACACCCTGCCTCAAAAAACAAACAAAAACAGAGAATAAGCTTTGCAGTCAGATCTCTGGGTTCAAATCCTGGCTTCTCTATCTCATTAGCTCTATGATCTTGGGCAAGTTACTTAACTTCTTCAGGTCTGTTTCCTCATTTGTAACATGGGGATACTATCTACCATGTAGAATTGCTATAAGGATTAAATAGCTGTTATTAAAACCCTCACAATACCAGGCACATGGTAACTGTTCAAAATACATCTAGGTATAGATATAGATAAAATATAGGTGGGAGGAAGGAAGGAAAGAGAGAGGAAGATAGGTTCAAGCAAACTGAACAAAAAAAACCTAATGTAGATTTGACTCACATTGAATACAGTACAAACATGGTTCTGTACCACACAGGATGTCTGAAGTAATCTTTCCACTATACTACCCAATAAACTGAACCTAGAGGAGAACTGGGGAAAAGAGCACAAAACTGATTAAATATTTTTAATGTAGTAAAAAAAAATTGAGGTGATAGGAGAATGTTAATAGGTGACAATGACCATATTCGAATGTATGAGGAAGTTCACAGAAAGCTACATTTAAAAAGTAGATTTAAAGTAAAAATTATTTTAACACAGGAAAATTTTATTATTAGGTAATATAGCAATGAATTTAAAAAATAACCTGGGCAAAGTGGCTCACACGCCTGTAATCCCATCAACTGTGGAAGCTACAGTGGGAGTACCATCCTGGGCAACTTAACAAAACCCTGCCACCAAAACAAAAGTGGGAGGGTCACTTGAGCCTAAGAGTTTGAAGTTTTGGTGAGCATGATCAAGCCATTGCACTCCAGCCCGGGTGATGGAGCAAGACACTGACTCTTAAATAAATAAATACTTATCATTTATTATATATTGATAAACAACAGAACCAGTTTCTGTAGGTTCTGTACATTGTGAAGTCTGTCCCTGCAAAACTTCTCAAAAACGAACATTAAATCATTTGTCCTGGATAGACTTTAAGCGTTCTTCTGCCAGGAGACCTTTTCATGTTTCTTATAATGTAATCTTAACCACTGTGAAGATCTGCTAAAATGAATAATAGAATGCATGCTAAAGTCAAATATAGGTGTGCTCTAGGGAATTCCTTGAAAGAGTATAATGAAATGAAAACAGTAAACACACTAGGTACATTGTAAGGTTCTGAGAAGCATAGTGATGAAAGTACACAGAGGACTTTGGACATATTAGTTGCTCAGTAAATGATCATTATTGTCACTAATAATTCATTTTTAACAGTGTAGATTAAAGAAAAAAATGTATCTTCTTTAAAATGGCTCCTCTGACAAAAAATGTATCTTAGGGCCAGGCGCAGTGTCTCACACCTGTAATCCCATGGGCAGATCGCTCAAGCCAAGGAGTTCGAGACCAGCCTGGGCAACATCGCAAAACCCTGTCTCTACAAACAAAATACAAAAATTTTGCAGAGCATGGTGGCATGTGCCTGTAGTCCCAGTTATTAGGGAGGCTGAAGTGGAAGGATCACCTAATCCTGGGGGGTTGAGGCTGGAGTGAGCCATGATAGAGCCACTGCACTCCAGCCTGGGTGACAGAGCAAGACCCTGTTGAAAAAATATATATATATATATATATTATATATATTTACACATACATACAAATAAATGTATACACAAAAATATCTTATTCAACTGAGGATTAACTACTCAAAGCTGGTTTTTCTAAAAAGTCTTCTTTCCTAACAAAGTATAGGCCAAGGGAAACAAAGGAATATGGGTGATCCTTGGGAGAGCCACAAACCTTGAAATCAGAGTAGTTTGCTTTAGCTGCTTGAGCACTGCATTTTTCACAATCCCAGAGCCTCTAGATACAAGTGCCAAGACATTAAAAGTGTTGGTTCTTGGCTGCTCAAGCAAAGCATCGTTAGCTATATAAGGTTTCTATATGAGTTGTTCTCAAAATGAGGATGCTGGACCAGCAGCATCACCTGGGAACTGGTTAAAGACGTAAATGCTTAGGCCTCACCCCATCTTACTGAATCATAAGCTTGGGGATGGGGCATAGAATTCTGTGGTGTTTTTTTTTTTTTGTTTTTTTTTTACTTCTCAGATAGCTGTTCTGCATGTAGAATTTTTTTTTAATTTATTTTATTTTATTTTATTATTATTATACTTTAAGTTTTAGGGTACATGTGCACAATGTGCAGGTTAGTTACATATGTATACATGTGCCATGCTGGTGTGCTGCACCCATTAACTCGTCATTTAGCATTAGGTATATCTCCTAAGGCTATCCCTCCCTCCTCCCCCAACCCCACAACAGTCCCCGGAGTGTGATGTTCCCCTTCCTGTGTCCATGTGTTCTCATTGTTCAATTCCCACCTATGAGTGAGAATATGCGGTGTTTGGTTTTTTGTTCTTGCGATAGTTTACTGAGAATGATGATTTCCAGTTTCATCCATGTCCCTACAAAGGACATGAACTCATCATTTTTTATGGCTGCATAGTATTCCATGGTGTATATGTGCCACATTTTCTTAATCCAGTCTATCATTGTTGGACATTTGGCTTGGTTCCAAGTCTTTGCTATTGTGAATAGTGCCACAATAAACATATGTGTGCATGTGTCTTTATAGCAGCATGATTTATAGTCCTTTGGGTATATACCCAGTAATGGGATGGCTGGGTCAAATGGTATTTCTAGTTCTAGATCCCTGAGGAATTGCCACACTGACTTCCACAAGGGTTGAACTAGTTTATAGTCCCACCAATAGTGTAAAAGTGTTCCTATTTCTCCACATCCTCTCCAGCACCTGTTGTTTCCTGACTTTTTAATGATTGCCATTCTAACTGGTGTGAGATGGTATCTCATTGTGGTTTTGATTTGCATTTCTCTGATGGCCAGTGATGGTGAGCATTTTTTCATGTGTTTTTTGGTTGCATAAATGTCTTCTTTTGAGAAGTATCTGTTCATGTCCTTCACCCACTTTTTGATGGGGTTGTTTGTTTTTTTCTTGTAAATTTGTTTGAGTTCATTGTAGATTCTGGATATTAGCCCTTTGTCAGATGAGTAGGTTGTGAAAATTTTCTCCCATTTTATAGGTTGGCTGTTCACTCTGATGTTAGTTTCTTTGGCTGTGCAGAAGCTCTTTAGTTTAATTAGATCTCATTTGTCAATTTTGGGTTTTGTTGCCATTGCTTTTGGTGGTTTAGACATGAAGTCCTTGCCCATGCCTATGTCCTGAATGGTATTGCCTAGGTTTTCTTCTAGGGTTTTTATGATTTTAGGTCTAACGTTTAAGTCTTTAATCCATCTTGAATTAATTTTTGTATAAGGTGTAAGGAAGGGATCCAGTTTCAGCTTTCTCCATATGGCTAGCCAGTTTTCCCAGCACCATTTATTAAATAGGGAATCCTTTCCCCATTGCTTGTTTTTCTCAGGTTTGTCAAAGATCAGATAGTTGTAGACGTGCGGCATTATTTCTGAGGGCTCTGTTCTGTTCCATTGATCTATATCTCTATTTTGGTACCAGTACCATGCTATTTTGGTTACTGTAGCCTTGTAGTATAGTTTGAAGTCAGGTAGCGTGATGCCTCCAGCTTTGTTCTTTTGGCTTAGGATTGACTTGGCGATGCGGGCTCTTTTTTGGTTCCATATGAACTTTAAAGTAGTTTTTTCCAATTCTGTGAAGAAAGTCATTGGTAGCTTGATGGGGATGGCATTGAATCTATAAATTACCTTGGGCAGTATGGCCATTTTCACGATATTTATTCTTCCTATCCATGAGCATGGAATGTTCTTCCATTTATTTGTATCCTCTTTTATTTCATTGAGCAGTGGTTTGTAGTTCTCCTTGAAGAGGTCCTTCACGTCCCTTGTAAGTTGGATTCCTAGGTATTTTATTCCCTTTGAAGCAATTGTGAATGGGAGTTCACTCATGATTTGCCTCTCTGTTTGTCTGTTATTGGTGTATAAGAATGCTTGTGATTTTTGTACATTGATTTTGTATCCTGAGACTTTGCTGAAGTTGCTTATCAGCTTAAGGAGATTTTGGGCTGAGACAATGGGGTTCCAAGTGATTCTAATGCACACTCAGATTTGGGAACCATTTCCTTAGGAGAAGCCAGTCATATCTATCAAGCAAGGATTCCCCTCTCATAATGGCTTCTCCTGAAGCCCTACAGTCAAAATAAGGATTCTGCTTTTATAGCTGTGGAAAGAACTATAGGCTCACCAGGAATCTTCTAGGGAGCTTTCTTCCAGGACTAGGAGCTCAAAAAGATAAAAAATGGTTCAATGTGGGAATTGCTGTTATCACCCACAGACATTTTCCTACTTTCACCGAAGGCACAGAAGTCACTGAAATAAATTTCTCCCCAGAACACTGATCTATTGTTTTTTTTTTTATGATAACCACTGAGCTATTTCAGTGTAAGTAAACAATGACAGAAGGGCAACTTGTAAGTCTGATGTGTTAGAAGAGAAAGTACAAAGATTAAAAAACAACAACAACAACAGGAGAGAGTGAGAGTAAAGTAGGAAGAGAAAAACAGAAACCAATAGTCAGAAATAGGAAAGGGATACGGGAATATAAGATGCAGAAGGATAGAGGCAGGTGCTACTCAGTGGAAAACATACCTTTCACTACAATACATGAGTGTGACTTTATTAGAAAAGCATAAGATTTATTTTTAAAAAACAAGATTAAATGAATCCATCCAACTTAGCAATTTGTCCTAAATAATCATTGATCAGGTCTGGTCACTCTGATGTCTTCCTTATGTTTTATTTCATTCTTATGTCTCAAATCCAGTGCCGCCAACCCTTGTCTAACACTTCAAAATCATACCACAAATCAAAATCTCACAAAGTTAACTGAATCATTTCAGCTACTTCTTTCCTTGCCCAAAACAAATGCCCTAAACCATTAGATTCGCTGTTAATGCCTTTTAAAAATTTGATGAAAAATAATTAATAAACTTTATTTTTTGCGTGCAGTTTTAGATTTACAAAATAACTGAGCAAATAGTGCATAGAGTTCCACACACGCATCCCACTGTGTCCTCCTACCAATCCCCCATGGTATCTTCTATTAACATCTTACATGTGGTACATTTGTTATGGTCAATGAACACATATTAATACACTGTTATTAACTATAGTCCATAGTTTACATTACATTAAGATTTACTCCTTGTGTTGTACAGTTCTGTGGATTTTGTTTTCTTGAGGATTTTGTCATCTATATTCATCTGGGATACTAACCTGTAGTCTTCTTTTTTTGTCATGTCCTTGTCTGGTTTTGGTATCAGGGCAATGCTGGCCTCATAGAATGAGTTAATCACGTTTTGTTAATATTTTGGGTTTTTTTTTTTTCAGTCTCCATTTCATTTATTTCTGCTCTTTTATTATTTCTTTCCTTCTACTAATTTTGAGTTTGGATTATTCATGCTTTTCTAGTTCCTCAAGGTGCATCATTAGGTTATTTATTTGACATCTTTCTAGTTTTTTGATGTAGGTATTTATCACTATAAACTTGACTCTTAATACTGCTTTTGCTGTGCCCCCATAAGTGTTGGTATATTGTATTTCTATTTCCATTTGTATCAGTAAATTTTTAAATAGCATCCTTCATTTCTTCCTTCACCCACTGGTCATTTAGGAGCATGTTGTTTAATTTTTATGTATTGTATACTTTTGAATGTTCCTGTTGTTATTGATTTCTAGTTTTATTCCATTGTGGTCAGATAAAATACTTGATAAGATTTTGATTTTTTAAAATTTTGGATAAACTTTTTGACATTTGTTTTGTGTCCTAACACATAGTCAATCCCGGAGAATATTCCACATGCTGATGAAAAGAATGTGTACTGTGCAGCTGTTGGATGAAATGTTCTATAAATGTCTGTTAAGTCATTTGGTCTGTGATGCAGTTTAAATTCCATGTTTCTTTGATGATTTTCTGTCTAGATGATTTGTCCAAGGCTAAGAGTGGGTGTTGAAGTCCCCAGCTATTATTGTATTGGGATCTCTATTTGCCTTTAGATCTAATATTTGCTTTATAAATCTGGGTGCTCCAGTGTTCATGTATATTTACAATTGTTATATCTTCACGTTAAATTGATCCGTTTATAACTATAGAATGACTTTCTTCATCTTTTTTTTTACAGTTTCTGACATAAATTCTGTTTTATCTGATATAAATATGGCTACTCTTGCTTGACTTTGGTTTCCATTTGCATCGAATATCTTGTTTCATTTCTTCACTTTCAGTCTATATGCATCTTTACAGGTGAAGTAAGTTTCATGTAAGCAGCATATAGTTGGGTCATTTTTTAAAAAATCCATTCAGCCAGTCTATATCTTTTAAGCAGGGAATTTTAATCTATTTACATTTAAGGTTATTAGTGATAGGTAAAGACTTACTCATGTCATTTTGTTACATGTTTTCTGGTTGTTTTGTATATCATTTGCTCCTTACTTCTCTTATTGTTTATTTTTGCAGTTGAGTGATTTTCTGTAGTGATAAGGTTTTATTGCTTTCTCTTTCTCCTTTGTGTATCAGCTCTACCAGTGAGTTTTATAGTTTTGCATGTTTGCATGATGGTGGCTATCATCTTTTCATTTCTATATATAAGTCCCTTGAGCATTTTTTGTAAGGCCAATCTAGTGATGATGAATTTCCTTAGTTTTGGTTTATCTGTAAAAGATTTTAATCTTAAGAGTTTTCTTAAGATTATTATTTTAAATTCTTTTTCTGACATTTTCTATATTTTCTTATTATTGATGTTTGTTACTGGAGAATTATTGTTTTCCTTTGGAAGTGTCATGTATCCTGTGGTCCTATGTTGAGTTCTGTGCATCTAATGGAAAAAATGCCTCCTCCAATTTTATGGAGTAGTGTCACAGGGAAAGACTTATTTATATGAATGGGTCTTGGGATGTCAGTTCAGTGGGTTGCATTGGCTTTGGTTCTAAGTGGATGCAATAGTGTAGTCTCCATGTAGTTTCTTTAGTGTTTGCAAGTTTCTCAGTGGCCTAGGCTTAGAGAGTTTGTGGCATCAGTGGTGCAGCTTTGCCAGGGGTAGGCTCACCAGGCTGTTTCTCAGGTCAAGGACAGACAGGCACATACACACAGTGGGTTGGCCAACCTGAGGTCTGGCTTGCTGGGTTTGGGGCCATGGGGCTGTTACTGTGGCCAGAAGCATGATCACACAGTTGTTGTCTATGAGTAGCAGCCTACAGAGCTGTTTCTCAGGCCTGGTGTTTCTCAGAGCTATGCACCAGGGATGTGGGTGCACAGCTGCTTGGGTGTGGGTGATCTGGGGGCATGTTTACTGGGCGGGTGGCCCACAGAGCCGTTTCTCAAATCTGGAACACAAGTGCAACTCTGCTTGGCTGACTCAGGGACGTGCTCACTGGGGACAGCCTGTGGGCTGTTTCTGAGGCCTGATATGTGGATACAGGGCTGCTTGGCAGCCTGGGGCATGTCAACCTGGGTGGCTTATGGGACTGTTTCTCTGGTCCAGGATATGGGTTCTTGCCTGTTTGGCTGGCCTGGGGGCATGCCTGTCAGGAGCAACCTGCAGGACTATGTCTTAGACCCTGATTTTGGGTGCAGGGTCATTGGGCAGGCCAGAAACATATCTGTAGGGGATGGAGGCACTGCGAAACAGTTTCTTTGTGCCCTAAGCACAGCACATAGCCATTCTGCTTGCCCAAGGGTATATCAAGCTGTTTAGAGGTTCAGGGGTCTCTCTCACTTGAGGGTGTGTATGCAGCAGTTTGTCTGACTCAAGGGTGGGTTTTCCATGGATAAGACTGTCGTACTCTCCCTCTGGCTAGAAGTGCAGCAGTGAGGGTTGGTTTCCCTGCTATGTAAAGCCAAAGCCACAGCAGATCCTAGCCCAGGTTCTGCACAGGTGGTGTTGTCGTGTTCAGCCACCAGTGTGGGCTTGGTGGAATGGAGATGGAGCCCTAGGGCTGGAGAGATGCGGTGGCCAGTGGCCCCCCAGAGCAGGTTACTCTCCAGAGGTGGCTCTGGTCTCAAGCAGCAGTTTGGCTCACAGGTGGTGATTGGGGAGTAGGAAGTGCATACCTTGTGCTCTTAACCTGGGGCAATGCAGCTGTGTGAATTCCTAGCAACTCCCAAAACTAGGCTCAGGGCTTGTGAGGACTGTGGGATTCTCCTGTTGTAAGGACTGTAGGTGTTTTTGGTAGCAATGGGGGCTGGTGGGGCTCTTCTGCTTACGTTTTCCCTGCAATGGGAGGTCTCTCCTGACTCTGGGCAGATCTAGTCCACATGGGTGATATAGGTGCCTCCACACTACCCTCCTGGACGTTCCATCACCACAGACATGTCTCTGCTCCCCAGCTGCCCTCCAGTGACCTTCCTTTGACACCCCAGTCACATCTTAGCAGTTTATTCATTGCTTTGGTCCTTTCTTGTGGGAGAAGGATGAATGACAGGTGTCTCTAGTCAGCCATCTTGCTGACATCACTCCCTGAGAATTTTTCTACACTACCCCTTAATAGCTTTTTGAAACATTAAAAATTATAAGAATAACTTTGTTAGGATGAAAAAGGCTCAGCAGGTACTGTTTCATTAGTCTCACTATTATGATCATTATTAGAAATGATAAAAAAAGAATCCCTAAAGAAATAGCAAAAATCATAGAATTTTAAAGGTATAAAAGATCTTGAGAATTAACAAATCTCAAATTCTTCAAGGTCTCAGCCCTCCCTTCTCAGCTCCCTACGCCATTTATCAGCTGACTCTACTGGAGAGAAATAAATAGATGAAGAAAAACAAAACAAAACAAATTTTGGTTATAAGTAATCCTCTTAAGCCCAATTTAATAAAGCATGGATTTCTTTTTATTGCCTATTTGCATCAGGAACATAATTACTAGCTAGAGTCTAATTTGAGAATGTTAATTATGGATGAAAGATGTAATATTCTAAGAAGAGAATGGAATTCACTACTGATGTATTGCAGAGACATTAGTGGGATTTAGTAATGCTAGTGAGGCTGAAAAATAAGTTATATATATTATTTTTCTTCTCCAAAACCATGGATTTCAGTGACACTTTATAACTGTGTACTTTGGAACACTGATAAAAAATTAGGCTGGGTGCAACGGCTCATGCCTGTAATCCCAAAACTTTGAGAGGCCCAGGCGGGAGGATGGCTTGGGCTCAGGAGCTCAAGACCACCCTGGGCAATATGTCAAGACCCTGTCCCTACAAAAAAGAAAAACGAAAAAAGTTATCTGGGCGTGGTAGTGCACACCTGAGGTCCCAGTTACTCAGGAGGCTGAGGCAAGGGGATTGCTTGAGCTGGGAGGTCAAGGCTGCAAAGAGCCATGATAGAGCCACTGCACTCTAGCCTGGGTAACAGAGGGAGACCTTTTCTCAGGAAAAAAAAAAAAAGTAAATGATGACCTTGTTGAATATTGTGCCCTCAGATTTACTAGTCTTTAAAATTTAAATTGAGCATCTTAAATCTAGATGAGTGAAAAATGTTGGAAACTTAAACTTATCTATACTGTCACTTTAGTTCCTTTAGAAATGAAGAATTTACTTTATAAAACATTTATATTTTTTTCTCATATCTTGACAGTAGTTCTACCATGGCTCTTTCCTTTGTTTCAAAGAGGATAGTGGCAGGCTTTATTTTAATTTGCATCTATTTTTCAAGGTACATTTACTTGATGCTTCTCAGTCTCTTGAAAATTTTTATCATTAAGCTTAACCTTCATTTAAGTCATCAGATCTATTTGATAAAGACTATATGAATATTTGCAAACTGTATAGAAAATTACGATTTTAACATTTACTTTCTGAAAGATCCATTGTAGAACTTGAACTGGGTGTATTTGCCAGTCCCCTTAAAATGGACCACAATTATGTCTTTGCATGTTTATTTTGTAGGATAATAGCTAAGATAATTATTCTTCCTAAACTATTTGTTTTATTCAATACTTCCAAAATACTTATTGAAAATGTGTCAAGAAATAAGAATTTGGTGAAAATTATGTGACTTAAGTTTATGTTTTAGTATGCCAATGAGGTTAAGGAAATAAGTATTTTGATTATTATCAGTTTTAAAAATCAGGAGCACAGAAAATAAGCTTCTTTATCCAAAGACATTTCTGAAAGTGAAATCTAAAAAACTGCTAGCCTCTTCTTTTATCCAACAACCGTAAGAAATGTTATTAAATGTAAATAAGTTACATTATTTGCTACAAGATTCCCAAGCATGGCCACCCCTGGTAAAGCCAAAGACTTGGTGGTAAAGAAGCTACCAGAAGTTGGTGATTTCTCCTAACCATCCATTTCAGAATTTATCCCCAGGTCTCTTTGAAACCCTATATTCCCAACATAATTGACCTTATTTATTTACACAGCTCAGCAGCAGCAGTTAACTTCTCTCAGCCTGATAAGGGAAGGACAAGGAGGCGGCAGTGTTGGGGATGCCAGCAGCCCTATGGAGTGACTGGCAATAGATATAATAAGAATAGATTACATATTATTACGTACAATAAACTTTTATGGCTTTTACAGATTGAATAGTCCACATGTTGCAGAAATTTAGGTAATTTTATTCTCATATGTTCTATAATCAGCAATGGCCTAGGCTTGCTAAACATGTTTCATTACTACCCACAGAGCATTTAAAGAATGACCGGTTATTTTATATCTAGTAAATCTTTTCTAAATATTTGTGGTTATGCTGGCAAATTTTTGAGATGTGCTATTTATTTTTACAGGAGCTTGAGAACTGAATCAAACACTTCAGGTATGGAACAAATTCCACTACATGTTTTATTGTGATCCCTGGTATTCAGTAGTCATCTCTGGTTCCTAGAAGAGTAGTGTGGCTAAGAGCAAAGGAATTCAGCTAGACTTTTTGATGCATTTCCTTTCTTCACTATGCTCCATTCTGAGAATCCTATACTGAAGAAACTCTTTCTCAAAGCCGATCCTCAGGCTATCTTTCAAGTGGAAAACATTATGGTACTTCACTACTTCAGTTTTCTTTTTCTGCACTGGTTTAGTTTCCCAGTTCCCTGTATCTAAATCATCAAGCATAAACCACGCCAAGCCTAGTTCTGCAGGCAGAATGCAAACTACAGCAATCATGGGACCTGCCATCCTTGCTGATGTATAATGGGAATGGTCCACAACTAAATTTTTGGTAAATGTAAAATTATCCAGCTCCTCTTTGTTCCTCCTATGTCTTTAGCCTCTACCAGGTGATACTATTTAATGTTTTTGTTTGTTTGTTTGTTGTTTTTTTTTGTGAGGCGTAGTCTCTGTTGCCCAGGCTGATGTGCAGTGGTGTGATCTTGCTCACTGCAACCTCTCTGCCTTTTGAGTTCAAGTGATTCTGCTGCCTCAGCCTCCTGAGTAGCTGGGATTACAGGCGTTTGCCATCACGCCTAACTAAATTTTGTATTTTTCACCATGTTGGCCAGGATGGTCTCGAACTCCTGATGTCCAGTGATCTGCCCACCTGGGCCTCCCAAAGTGCTGGGATTATAGGAGTGAGCCACCGCCCTGGAACTATTTAATGTTTGGGTTTTATTTGGCAGTGGGGAGTGATGATTTTTCTTTATATATTGCCATGTTCTAAGAATCTTTAGCCTGTAACGAACTTTTAATGTGGAGGTTGTCTTATAGGCACCTCTTATAGGTTGTCTTATAGGCAAATCTCTCTCTTTGCTGAGTGCTGAACCAGCTCTAAGTTACTTTCAAACCTGGGAGACAGACCAAGCCTCAGCTTCAGTCATGCACATAAAAGAACACTATGGAAGGAACATTTAACTTGGCATAAGTGAAGAAAAAAAAAATACTGCTTCAAAAAGCAAGAATACTTGAAGGCAGTTTTAGTCACACGTACAAGAGTCAGTCCCACAAAAAACAGCAAATCATTATAGAATAGGTTTTTACACAAATGGGATTTGTCTTTGGGCCTTCCCATTGGGCTTTTTTTTTTTTTTTTTTTTTGATATGGGGTCTCCCTCTTTCGCCCAAGCCAGAGTGCAGTGGCACAATCTTGGCTCACTGCAACCTCTACCTCCTGGATTCAAGTGATTCCCCTGCTCCAGCCTCCCAAGTAGCTGGGATTACAAGCACCCGCCACCACGCCTGGCTAATTTTTGTATTTTTTGTAGAGATGGGGTTTCACCATGTTGGCCAGGCTGGTCTCGAACTCCTGACCTCAAGTGATCCCCCTGCCTTGGCCTCCCAAAGTGCTGGGATTACAGGTGTGAGCCACTGCGCCTGGCCCCCATTGGGCTTTAGTGTCTAAAAATATGAGATGAACTTCACTGTAATGTGGTTTGGCCTATATTCCAATCTATACTACTGAACCTGAGAACATTATAGGGAAATGCTATTATAGCTTACAAGAAAAGAGGAGGGCATGATTCGCTGTCTCAAAACCCTTTTGGTAGTTAAGATTCTATGAGCTGCCATGTTTGTAGTCCTGGGACTCATCTTCGACAATCTAGCAGGCAGCTTGAAATGGGGCTTTGGAAATCAGGAGCTAAGCAAAGATACAGCAAATGAGCAGAAAAATTCCACTCTGGGCTTGTTAAATCACAAGGGTGGTACAACTTACAAAATGGGCATGTAGTTTTCCACAAAGTATTAATTATTTTCCCTGTTTGTTTTCTCTTATGTATTTCTTATTTCTTTCCACCTTTTTCTCCCATGTTTTCCCACTTTTTTCTTACTTAGGCTTGTATAGTTTTTCAGTTTTTCCCCTGATTAGCATTTCTTTCCCCATTTTCACTCTCCTCTAAATCACCTGTTCCCCTTCCATACACTTTTACTCTCACTTAACACCCTGTACCCCAAGAAAAGCAAAGACTGGCTGAATCTTAATACCTCATTTTATTAAATGTAATTGGAGTACAAATTAAAAATGAGTCCGTAATTCTAATTTATATTATAGGCGGAAATCAGAATAATAACTGCTCCCCATAGTAGTAAAACAAATTCCTGGCATTATTAAGCTCATCTGTTTCACATTCACCCAGCAATGCTAGTTAGGGACCATGATCTCAAATTCATCTCTCAAACCTCTCAGCAGTTTGCGAAAGTTAAATTTTTTTTCTCCTTTTCTGCATAAGGTTTTGGGATAAAGTGGCACTTCAAATGCACTGTTTTTATGACAAGTTTATGCATGAAATAGGGTCCAGGTTAAATTTGTCTCTCTGGATCTGAGTTCATTTCTCTCTTTTCTTTTTTTTTTTTTTGAGACAGAGTCTTACTCTGTCGCCCAGGCTGGAGCGCAGTGGCACGATCTCAGCTCACTGCAACCTCCGCCTCCCAGGTTCAAGCGATTCTCTTGCCTCAGTCTCCCGAGTAGCTGGGACTACAGATGCGTGCCACTACGCCTAGCTAATTGTTTTTGTATTTTTAGTAGAGATGGGGTTTCATTGTGTGAGCCAGGATGGTCTCAATCTCCTGACCTCATGATCCGCCCACCTCAGCCTCCCAAAGTGCCAGGATTACAGACATGAGCCACTGTGCCCAGCCCCATTTCTCTCCTTTCTTAGCTTTAAGTTTTTACCTTTCTAGGCTTTATTCTCCTTAACTTTTAATTTTTTTTTTTACAGTGAGCCCAAATTATGGGCTTATCTCTGATTCTTTGATATTTTTTCCAAGATGAAAAGAGACAAAGGATAGAGATTCAAGAAAAGAAGAGAAGGAAAAATCACATAAAATATTGGGAGTTTCCTTCCTACCCTTACCCATCTTTCTTTTCCATGTTCCTCTTAAATATTACAAACCAAATTCCTTGGAATCCTAAGCAGCCAGGTTCATTCTTTGTTTATAAAACCCAGGCTTAATAAAAAAGGAGGGAGCCCTCTAAAAGGGAACCTGCTTGTGAAATTCAACAATAAGCTCCATTGCAAAGAATAAATACATTTTTGATGAGGTGGTTAGAACATAATCTGAATTTAATATTCAAAATAAGTTCTTTCTCCTTCTGTGCCTTTTTTTTCCTCCTGCTTTTGGCTTTTTCTCTTTCTCACTTCCTCTCTATTGATCTCTCCTTTACTTTCCTTATTCTTTTTCTTTTTTCCCTCTAGTTCTCTCCCCTCATATCAAATCTCCTTCTAATTTCCTCAAACTTGTGCCTCATCTGTTTGCCCCTTTCTCAAGGGAATGAATGTGAGGAAAGAAAAGTAAAACAGAAAAAGACAAAGTTGATGGAAAAACATGTAAGACAAACTAAAGGTAACTTTTTAATTATAAGTCTCTATAGGAATACATGATAGCTATGATACTGTCACACAAAAAAGTTGTTAATAAGTGGGATCTTTTAACATTAAATCTTATTCTACTGTAGTAACAATATAAGTGGAATGAAATGTTAGGGGTTTGTTGTGGTTTCTGCTCTAGAATCCATCATGGGTCAAAAGATAACATCAGCACAGGGAGGAGGAGAGGGGGCTTCAGGTGAGGCACTGGAAGAGAATTATGTGCTGCACTACCATAGCGATTCTTCTCATTTCTATACTTCTTTGCAACCTTATCATGCTCTTTCCCAACCTGCTTTTTAGATCAGCCAATACAATCAAGACCTCTTTTTTTCATAGCAAAATGATACAGATATTCGTAGAGTGCCTGCAGGGCTGTCATGTACAGTTATGTAGCTTGTACACACCATCCACATTGTAGTTTATGTGCAATTCATAATCTGCACAGCTGTATAGGGTGGCCCTGGCCTACTGTATTCTAAGTTTGTTCGAAACACCAGCTCTGCAGTGCGTTGCTGAAAAATGAAACTTCTCTCAGCCATGATAACAACACCCAGTAGCACAGAAAGAGTGGAAGCAATGCAATTTTAGGGCCATTGTGTCTTCTGTTGCCTCCTTCGTAAAGCTAATGCTGTGAGTGTGTGTGTGTGTGTGTGTGTGTGTGTGTGTGTGCGCGCGCGCATGCTCATAAGGGCTGAGTTCACAGTATTGAAGGGGGGAGGTTGGTGGACCACGGGTGGCCTGGGCAGTAACCCCTTGCCCATCTTGGCAGGGCCTTGCTGATGGAATCAAGGTGCTCACTCTTCTGTCCACCCTTCTGTCACTCTGCCACCAAAGCCAGCTTAGCACTTGAGCATTTTGTTTATTTACTTGTTTATTTATTTTTATTTTTATTTTTTTGAGACTGAATCTTGCTCTGTCGCCCAGGCTGGAGTGCAGTGGTGCAATCTTGGCTCACTGCAACCTCTGCCTCCTGGGTTCAAGTGGTTCTCATGCCTCAGCCTCCTGGGTAGCTGGGATTACAGACAAGCACCACCACAACCAGCTAGTTTTTTTTGTTTTGTTTTTTTGAGACGGAGTCTCGCTCTGTCACCAGGCTGGAGTGCAGTGGCACAATCTTGGCTCACTGCAACCTCTGCCTCCTGGATTCAAGAGATTCTCCTGCTTCAGCCTCCCAAGTAGCTGGGACTACAGGCGCACTCCATCACACCTGGCTAATTTTTGTATTTTTAGTAGAGACGGGGTTTCACCATGTTGGCCAGGCTGGTCTCAAACTCCTGACCTCAAGTGATCCGCCCGCCTCAGCCTCCCAAAGTGCTGGGATTACAGGCGTGAGCCACTGTCCCTGGCCGAGCATTTTGTTTATTAACAGGGCCCCACAAGATGCACACTGTAGGTGAAAGGTAATGGACCAGAGGAGAACAATGTGGCTGAAAAACAACAAATGTCCACACTCCATAATTCCCTGGCCTCCACATACATTTCCTGATCTGTACCTGTTCCTTTGTGACTTCTTTCCCCCTTAAGAATGCTCCTAATATTCCCCTTAACTTGTTGTATGGTGTGGAGACAGCGATGGGTGGCATACAGGGTGACACGTGCTGGCTCCTACATCCACCTAGACAGAGTCTGAAGCTCTGCCATCTTTCAATATAATATAGAATTTAAAAAGAGAAATTTCTTTCAAGGTAACTCAATATTTTACAATGATTTCAATCCCTTGATGGATATATTCAGCAACAAAATTTCAAATATTGGGGTCTCATTAACAGAGAGCTGCAAATGCAAAGAATGACAAAAAATTATACCATATTTAAATTTTGACTTATTAAATTGAAAAATTTGCTCCCAGCTGGGCGTGGTGGCTCACGCCTGTAATCCCAGCACTTTGGGAGGCTGAGGTGGGTGGATCACGAGGTCAGGAGTTCGAGACCAGCCTGGCCAATATGGTGAAACCCCATCTCTACTATAAATACAAAAATTAGCCGGGCATGGTGGCGCATGACTGTAGTCCCAGCTACTCAGGAGGCTGAGGCAGGAGAATTGCTTGAACCCGGGAGGCGGAGGTTGCAGTGAGCCGAGATCGCGCCACTGTACTCTAGCCGGGGCAACAGAGTAAGATGCTGTCTAAAAAAAAAAAAAAAAAAAGAAAAAAAAGAAAAATTTGCTCCCAAATACTTATATTTTGAATTGCTGATATATGGGAAAAGGTAGATTTTTTTTAATGGTAGAAAAAGTTAGTTACTAATACAGACTTCATATTATTACAAATAATGTGAAAGACTTCATCTTATTACAACTGAAGTAATGTGAAAGTTATTTGGACTCTTATTTACTATAGCATATTATGATGTTTGTAGGTCTTATGACCAAATCTTAGGACTCAGTACAGCACAGATTAAGAACTTGCAAATAATTCAATAGCAGGTATAGAATTTTAATTTTATTTTTTGTTTATTTTTGCTAGAAATTTAAAAGAGTAAAAGCCCATAATCTTAATCTTAACATCCTGAATGGACAGGTTTTTCCTTGGGTAGAAACAGCTTTTAAAAACAACAATTTTAAGAAATTAAGTTTCTTGGCCGGGTGTGGTGGCTCACGCCTATAATCCCAGCACTTTTGGAGGCCAAGGCGGGTGGATCACCTGAGGTCAGGAGTTTGGGACCAGCCTGGCCAACATGGTGAAACCTCATCTCTACTAAAAAGACAAAAATCACCTGGATGTGGTGGTGGGCACCTGTAATCCTAGCTACTCAGGAGGCTGAGGCATGAAAATTGCTTGAACCCAGGAGGCAGGGGTTGCAGTGAGCCGAGATTGTGCCACTGCACTCCAGCCTGGGTGACAGAGTGAGACTTTGTCTCAAAAAAAAAAAAAAAAAAAGAAATTAAGTTTAATAATGTTTTAATGGCTAGATTAAAAAAAAGAGATGTTATTCATCCAAAGGATCTTTATTTTTTATATCAAGAAGAAAAGTTGTAGTATAAATATAATTTTATTTGTTTCAAGCATTTATTTTACCTGTATTTAGTTTATCTTGTCTTATACTTAACAGTAATAACACTAAAAATATTCTCTATTTCAGACATTTGAATTAAATGAACTGACTTCTCCACCTTTTTTTAAAATCAGATACAAACTACTAAACTAAAAAGCAAACACAGCTCAGGAAAAGACAATCAGTGCAAGAGGAAAACCAAGCAGTGTCTTCTACGTGGCAGAAATAAAGCCTATGACTAATCATTACGAATTCAAATCCATGTCAACCTAATTTCATAAATCTTAACTATTTTAATTGTGGGTATCTATTTTAAAGGAAGCTAGAGGATTATGCAAAACGGTAAGATTTTCAATTCATAAACTCAGTTTTTATGGATGGGGTTTCTTTTCTTTGGGATTGATGGAAAAATTTGTTATTCTCTTGGTTTCACTTTTCTCATTTGTATATTAGTCCAACACTGTTTTGTTTCTAACATTGGAGAATGTGAGGTCATTCAAGGTAGGGACTGTGTTCATTTCATCTTTTGTTCTAGCTGAGTACCTGGTGCTGAGAGACAGTATTTATTGAATCAGTGTGTCATTTTCAAACAGGTTAAAAAAAATCCATGTACTTTTAAAAATAAAAAGGAAACTACAGACAGTCCCCATCCAGAGAATGGTTTGACTTTTTAAAAGCCATCACTTATTTTCTAAATGCTGCCAGTCATGCTACAACATGTTTTTTATCCATTATCTCACTTAATCTTCACAGTAATATGAGAGACACTACTATTTTCCCCTGTTTTACAGGTGGTGAAAGTGAAGCTTAGAGGTTAAAGTTACTTGTCCAAGTCACACAGCTAGAAAATGGTGGAGATGACCTTTGAACCCAAGAAGCCCAACAGCCAAGCTAAACGCAAATTTGCGATTCACATTAGAACTCATGCTTTTAAATTCAGAATAAGGGTAGTTAGGTTTTTTTAAAGCAATGGAAATCTATTTAACTCAAATTTCACACAAATAGTACTGGTTTTTCTACTGTGAACTGAGAATATCTCTTATCTCCATCTTTCCCTTCCTGGCCCACAAGCAACCCTCTAGAACTGTGCAGTCCCATATGATGGCCAGTAGGCATATATGGCTATTGAGCACCTGCAATGTAGCTAGTGTGACTGAGAAGCTGAATTTTAGATTATTTTTAATAAATGTAAATTCTAATTTTAAAACTAGAACAGTGTAGAATATTTTTCCATTAAACACAACTTTATTGTTTTGGTAGGGCTACATTTTTCACTTCAACTGTTGAAAATCTAGTGTCCAAATTGAGATATACCATAAGTGTAAAATATACACCAGATTTGGAAGTCTTTGAGAAAAAAAGAATGTAAAATATTTAATGTGTATTATATTGATTATATGTTTAAATGATAATATTTGAATATATTGGTTAAATAAAAATATTTAAGGATTAATTTAATCTTTCTTTTTACTCTTTTGATGTGCCTATTAAGCAATGTGTCACAAATTACACACAAAAAAATGTGGCTCATGATAGATTTCCATCAGACAGCACTGCTCTAGAGAAAAACCATCTACCCAGTCTCTCGGCCCACAGCCTAGGGAATTCCTCCTCCTCCTCTCCCTGCTGTTCCAAAGACAGAAGAAGTTTGTTTCCAACCTTCACAATCAGGAGTGAAAACAGAGATTCCATGAAACCAAGAGGAGACTAACGTTTTTAAGTTAGGTATATACGTAAACCAACAGTTTCTAATTTGGAGATGGCTATAGCATCATAGAAACTGTTTTCTTGATACAGATTATCTGTAACTTTTACTTTTGTTCACTTGGGGGGAAAAAGATTAATAAATTGATTCTTACAGGTAGAAAGCTATAACTATGAGTTATAACTTTCTATTTCTATCTAGCAACACAATCCTTCAAAAGGCAGCATACACTGTAGTTGGTGTACAACCACCCTGGAAAAGAGTTTGGAAAATTAAGTTAAGACATATGATCAGCTGGATGTGGTCTCTCATGCCTATAATCCCAGCACTTTGGGAGGCTGAGGCAGGAGGATTGCTTGGGCTCAGTAGTTTGAGATCAGCCTGGGTAACAAAGTGATACCCTGTCTCCACAAAAAATTAGCTGGGTATGATGGCCCATATCTATAGTCCCAGCTATTCAGGAGACTGAGGATGGAAGATTGCTTGAGCTCGGGAGGTCGAGGCTGCAGTGACCCATGATCATGCCACTGTACTGCAGCCTGGGTGACAGAGCAAGACCCTCTCTCAAGAAAAAAAAAGATATATGATCAAATTTCAAAAAAACTAAAAACATGTTCACAAGACATATATTCAAAATAAGACTCATACACAAATAGTCATAGTTTTGTTCATAATAGCAAAAAACTAGAAACACCAAAATGCCCATCAACAGGTGAATGACTAAACAAATTGTCGTATGGTCATACAGTGATACTACTTAGCAACAAAAAGAAACTTAACTATGGAATACAAAAGTCCTCCCTTATCCACAGTTGTGCTTTCCACAGTTTCAGTTACCTGTGGTCAAAAAATATTAAATAGTTCCAGAAATAAATAATTCATAGGTTTTAAATTGCATGCGATTCTAAGTAGCATGATGAAATCTCACACCATCCCACCTGGAACAGGAATCATCCCCTTGCAGCTATCCAGGCTGTATATGTTACCTGCCCCTTAGTCAGTAGCCTTCTTGATGATCAGATTGAAAAACACGGTGTATACAGGGTTCCGTACTATCCAAGGTTTCAGGCATCACGAGGGATCTTGGAAGATATCCCCTGAAGATGAGGGGTGGGTGGACTACTGTAAATGCAACAACACATGGGTGAACCTTAGAAACAGGTTGGGTACATGCTATATAATTCCTTTTATATGAAGATTTAGGAGACAAAACTAATTTATAAAGACAAATCAGATTAGTGGTTGCCTGGGGTTGTGGGTAGCCAGGAGGATATTGACTGCAAAGTAGTTTGAGGAAACTTTTTAAGGTGATGAAAATGTTCTTTTTTTTTTTTTTTTTTTTTTTTTGAGACAGGATCTTGTTCTGAAGTGCAGTGGCACTGTAACCTCATACTCCTGGGCTCAAGTGATCTTCCCACCTCAGCCTCTGAAGTAGCTTGAACTACAGGCATATGCCACCATATGCAGCTAATTTTTAAATTTTTCTGTAGAGACAGGGTCTTGCTATGTTGCCCAGACTGGTCTCAACCCCATGGCCTTTAGTGATTTTCTCACCTCAGCCTGTCAAAGTGGCCTGAGCCACTGGGTCCAGCCTGATGTAAATATTCTATCTCCTGATTGCGGTGGTGGTTACATTAGTGTGTATATTTATCCAACTAAATACTTTAAAATAGGTGCCTTTTTTACATATAAATTATACCTCAATAGGCCAAGCTCAGTGGCTCACGCCTGTAATCCCAGCACTTTGGGAGGCCGAGGTGGGCGGAGCACTTGAGGTCGGAGTTAGAGACCAGCCTGACCAACATGGTGAAATCCTGTCTCTATTAAAAACACAAAAAAATTAACTGGGCATGGTGGCGGGTGCCTGTAATCCTAGCTACTAGGGAGGCTGAGGTAGGAGAATTGCTTGAACCTGGGAGGCAGAGGTTGCAGTGAGCTGAGATCATGCCACTGTACTCCAGCCTGGGTGACAGGGTGAGACTGTGTCTTAAAAAAAAAAAAAAAAAAATTAACATGATAATTTGTGTCTATAGTACTTATCACACATTAGATTATCTGGTGGTTTTAAAAATATGTCTACAAATGCTTTATTCTCCTCCCTTCAAGGGATGGAGCCTATTGCTTCATTTGGGTACAGATTGGACTTAGCGCCTTGCTTCTAGACAGTAAGATGGCAGTGGTGGTGTGTGGTTTTGGAGACTAGGTCATAAAACAGCCCATGGTTTCTGTCTTTGTTGCTCCCTCTCTTAAGTCATTTGCCCTGGTGGAAGCCAGCTGTCACATCCTTAGATCATTTGCCATGGGGGAAACCAGCTGTTCCTTATGACAAGAAACAGAGGCCAAGTCTTATGACAAGGAACAAGGCCAAATGACAAGGACAGAGACCTCTAGCTAACAGGTATGTGAGTGAGACTCCTGGAGGCAGATCCTTTAGTCCCAGTCATGCCTTCAGGTGACTGCAGTCCAGAGCTGACATCCTGCTTGTAACCTCAGAGCCACCCAGTTAAGCTGCTTCTGGCTTCCTGACCTGCAGCAAGGGAGAAATTACATTTGCATGTAATTTTGTATCACAAAATCTCATTTATCTCTACTTCTACTATTAAAAGAGCTTGTCCTTCTGTGTATATTTTAGATAAGAACTTATGAAATGTTGACTAAACTGCTGAACACCCTTTGAAATCGCTCCATTTTCTTCATTAAAGTGAATTCTCACATTTTACCAAGATCCTAGGTATATTCATAGCCTATATTCAGTCTAAACTTAAAAGGAAAAAAAATCAGTGCATTTTTATGCGTGTTGCCAAACTGTTCTCAGCTCTCCAGTGCCCTGAGCTGAGATAACAAGGCTTGGGAGACTTGTGTGCTGTTCTGCCTTCCTGCATTTGCTTGAAGTGTTACCCAGAGGCCATGAGGCCTGAAAGCTTTTAGTCTAAATATTTAGTCAGGTCCTAGCACCAGCTACAGATTTACACAGCTACAAATTTAAAACCATTTATATTTCCAAATACGGTTTTAAAAGTTCTTCTAAAATTATTCTGGAAAATAGAAAAAAAAGAAAACAGTATCTATTTTCTCCAAGAGCCCTAAAAGGGATCCACTGTGCTGTTCCCATGTCTCCCATTCCACCAACACATTTTTATTTTATTTTATTTATTTATTTTTTTTTGGAGACATAGTCTCACTCTGTCACCCAGGCTGGAGTGCAGTGGTGCAATCTCAGCTCACTGCAACCTCTGCCTCCCAGGTCCAAGTGATTCCCCTGCCTCAGCCTCCCAAGTAGCTGGGACTACAGGCATGTGCCACCACGCCCGGCTAAATATTGTATTTTTTGTAGAGACAGGGTTTTACCATGTTGCCCAGGCTGGTCATGAACTCATGAGTTCAGGCAATCTGCCCGCCTTGGCTTCCCAACACACTTTTAAAAACCTGGTGGAATACCAATACCTATTCCAATTCTGCCATAGTCTATCACATGAGAAGGTAGGGCTTTTCCGTGAGAAAGAAATTTGCAAAGCCTCAGATAATCTGCTTCTACTGACAGGTTTTACAAGTTTCTAGTTAGCACTACCTCCTATATCTGATCTGTAATTTCCATCTGAAACTCCCTTCCTCTGGCTGACTTCCCCCAGTCTGTCTCATGACAGGTGGGAAGAAACCTAGTGCAACAATCCAGGCAAAAGATGATGATGGCCTGGAGTAGGGTGGTAGCAGTGGGGATGGGGAGAAGTGGTTAGATTCTGGATATATTTTGAAGGTAGATAAACAGGATTTCCTGATGGGTTGAACGTGCCATGTGAAAGAACACCTGGATAACTGGAAACTGTGTCAGAATCAATAGTTCTGCCATGTAAAATTTGCAATACTCATTAGAAATCTAAATGAAGATTCCGGCTGATAGTTGAATACAGGATTCTGGAATTCAGGGCAGAAGTTCAGACTAAAGATAAATTTGGAGTAAACAGTATATAGATGAAATTTGAAGCCATGAGATCAGATGAAAGGGAGTGAGTGATAAAGAACATCATGATAAAAATAAAGACAAACAGTTAATACATACTATGTCCAGCACTGTTCTAAGCACTGTCATATATAAATTCAGTTTGTCTTCACAAGCACTGTAGGAGGTAGCTACTTTTATTATACTCATTTTATAAATAAGGAAGCTGAATTTCAGAGAAATTAACTGACTTTCTTCTAATCAGACAGCTAGCAATTGACAGAGCTGGGATTCAAACCCAGGCAAAGAGAGAAGTAAAATATTCAATTTTAGAGCTTTGGGACACTCCAAATATTAGCATACAAAGAGATAAATAAGAGCCAGCAAAGGGTTCTAAGGAGGAGGTTCCAGTGAGTTGGGAAGGGAAGTAAGAATGGTGTTTCAGAAGCCCAGAGAAGAAAATGGAGAAAATTATCAGCTTCATCAGATACTGCAGACAGGTCACATAGGATGACTGAAAACTGACTTTTGCATTTAACGAAGTGGCTGAAATCAGTGACTTTACATGTCAAGTTGAGTGAGTTCAAGAGAGAATAGGAGAAGAGACATTAGAGTTCCACTCTTTGCTTGTTTGTTTTGAAATAGAGTCTCACTCTGTCCCCCAGGCTGGAGTGCCGTGGTACGATCTTGGCTCACTGCAACCTCCTCCCACTGGGTTCAAGCGATTCTCCTGCCTCACCCTCCCTAGTAGCTGGGATTATAGGCTTGCACTACCAAGCCCAGCTAATTTTTGTATTTTTTGTAGAGATGGGGTTTTGCCATGTTGGCCAGGCTGGTCTCGAACTCCTGACCTCAGGTGATCCACCTGCCTCAGCCTCCCAAAGTGCTAGGCTAACAGGCGGGAACCACTGCGCCCGGCCTACAGTTCCACACTTTAAAGTTCAGGCCGGGTGCGGTGGCTCATGCCTGTAATCCCAGCACTTTAGGAGGCTGAGATGGGTGGATCACCTGAGGTCAGGAGCTGGAGACCAGCCTGGCCAACATGGCAAAACCCTGCCTCTACTAAAAATACAAAAATTTGCTGAGCGTGGTGGCACACACCTGTAATCCCAGCTACTAGGGAGGCTGAGGCAGGAGAATCTCTGGAACCCAGCAGGGAGAGGTTGCAGTGAGCTGAGATCACGCCACTGCATGCCAGCCTGGGTGACAAGAGCAAAACTCCGTCTCAAAAAAAAAAAAAGTTCAGGCCAGATACCATCCAGACCCAGTCAGTCACAGGTATTCACATGTAAATATTAATTAAAGTAGCACTGAAATTTTTCACACAAAACAAAAGTGTGATTGGGAGCTTGGTGAGGAAAAGATATAGGTAATTTTATAACCCTTTTCAAGCAGAACAAACTTCGTCTCCTCTTTCTTTCTTAACATTTGGGCTTGATCTTTCCTTCATTATAAATTTTTCCAAGCCCTAAATTACCTACATCCTCTCTCGGAAATAAAATTTCTCAGGGCCAGGCGCGGTGGCTCACGCTTGTAATCCCAGCACTTTGGGAGGCCGAGGCGGGCAGATCACGAGGTCAGGAAATCGAGACCATCCTGGCTAACACGGTGAAACCCTGTCTCTACTAAAAATACAAAAAATTAACCAGGCTTGGTGGCAGGCACCTGTAGTCCCAGCTACTCAGGAGGCTGAGGCAGCAGAATGGCATGAACCCACGAGGCAGAGCTCGCAGTGAGTCCAGGTCGTGCCACTGTACTGCAGCCTGGGTGACAGAGTGAGACTCCATCTCAAAAAAAAAAAAATTCTCATAGACCCTGTTTTGTTTCTTGACACATCTCCAGACTGGCATAGGACCACTCAGATGCGTACAAATAAAAGAATGATAAATGATTGACATTCTAAATATTGAATATCCTACCCTGAGGCTTTTGTTGACTCTTGTTTCCATATTAAGCTCATGCTTCTTTTCTCTATTTATATCACTCAGTCATTCACATTTAGAAAAAGTTTTATGTGTATCTTTTTAAAATTTTTAAATTAAATTGATAAAAATTAGATACATTTATGACATACAACATAGTATTCTGAAATATGTTTACATTGTGGAATGGCTAAATCAAGCTAATTAACATTACCTCGCATACCATTTGTTTTGTGGTGAGAACATTTAAAATCTAGTCTCTTAAGTATACTAAAGTATACTATACATTGTTATTAACTATATACTCACCATGTTGTACAAATAGAGCTCTTGAACTTATTCCTCCTAACTGAAATTTTGTATCCTTTGACCAACATCTCCCCACTCCTCCCCCCAACTCATGTCTATTTTTTTAAAGCCATGTATAAGATCCTGATTTTCCTATTATTGTGAGTACTTTCAGAGCAGTTTATTCACTGTTCCCACCCGCACCTTCACTAGATAGTAAAGCTCCTCCTGGTATAAGACCTTTTCTTTCTTTGAGTCTAGCACACTTATGTTCATTCACCATGCTTTTCCTTGTATTTTATTTGTCTTATCGTGTCCTTTTTCCTACCTTTCCTGTTCCTCTAGGATAAGGACTGTCACACAGATTTCAGTGCCTATAGCACAATGCTTAGCCCATTAAATGAGTGAATAGTTGTTAAAGCCAATTAGGTTGAATAATACTAACCTGTACTGAATTACACTGGTGCAGATAGTGGGACCTTCCATTCCATATGACAACTGTATAATGTTCTTAGCTCAGGGATATACTATATTTAGCTAGATTTATGAAAGTTTAAATCCTCCTATAAAACATCTAAATAAGAATAACCCAATTAAATTAGAAAAGTTCATTGTTTGTTGGTTTGCTTTTTGTTATTTTATTATTTTATTTTAGATATTTGGCCAGATGCGGTGGCTCATGCCTGTAATCCCAGCACTTTGGGAGGGCGAGGTGGGCAAATCATTTTAGGTCAGGGGTTCGAGAACAGCCTGGCCAACATGGTGAAACCCTGTCTCTACTAAAAATTCAAAAAAAATTAGCCGGGCATGGTGGCAGGTGCCTGTAATCCCAGCTACTGGGAGGCTGAGGCAGGAAAACTGCTTGAACCCGGGAGGCGGAGGTTGCAGTGAGCCAAGATCACACCACTGTACTCCAGCCTGGGTGACTGAGCAAGACTCCATCTCAAAAAACAAAAATATATTATATATATATATATTTATTTACTAGTACTACTATTCGTAGGTAATTTTTGTTTCATAATTTCTCTTTTATCTGAGTTACTGAGTATTCTGCTTTTATTATACATTATCTCTGATCATCTGGTTCATACAATTATGTGATTAGGCTACTAATTCACTTATGAAAATTCTAAGTACTAATTCACTGAGGTACTAGTTAAAGCCAAGTTATGAAAACCATACTAGTGAAGACCTGGTTTTCACTAGTACAAAGAGGAGATATAATAGCCTTAGTTAAGGCTACATAATTTGATATATAATAGGGAATAATAAATCTTGAAAACAAAAATTTCAAAACTTTTTACAAGTGGCTGAAATGCAACATGAATATGTTTCCCCCAAAACTTTTTTTTTTAATTTTTAGAGAAGGGGGTCTTGCTGTGTTGCCCAGGTCGGACTTGAATTCCTGGGCTCAAACAATCCTCCCATCTTAGCCCCCTGATTAGCTGACAGGCACATGCCACCATGACTGGCTTCCCAAAACTTTTAATGAAATAAAATAGTGTGGTATTTTATTACATAAACATTTAATAAGGGATATTGACAGACAATGGGCTAAGCAGATGACAAGATGAGGAAGAAGGGAGGGTATTTACTATGGTGACTGTCCACCTTACTCCTGGTTTTACAGTTAGGCTTTCACTACTCATCCATAATATTTAGTTACAAATTTGTTAGAGTGACTCAGCAGGTGAACTGCTTTCTGACGAGGATGAACAGCCCTTCTGACAGGGGCGTTTAAACCACAGATTGTCCATTTCATTCTATTTTGGGGGGAATATTATATTCTCTTAACCTCCTATGCTATCCATGTTAGACTCTATATGCAGAGGCTACCAGAATCCTAAAACTAGGGGGAAAAACGTAGTTAACCCCTTTACATTATAGATGAGAACATTTAGGTCCAGGAAGCTTGTCACACATCTAAATCACAGAACTAGCTAGCAGCAAAGCTAAAACTTAATCTAATTACCATGCCTCCAGTTTCTATACCTTTCACTCTTTCAGCTACCCTTTAGTTTTTGCATATATACCAGTAATTTGTATGACTTGGAGATTCTGGGATTGGCTCAATTCACCAGAAAATAGATTTCTTTTTTCTTTTCTTTCTTTTTATTTCTTGCTTTCTTTTTTTTTTTTTTTAGACATGGTCTTGCTCTGTTGCTCAGGCTAGAGTGCAGTGACACAATCACAGCTCACTGCAGCCTAGATCTCCTGGGCTCAAGGGATCCTCCCATCTCAGCTTCCCAAGTAGCCAGGACTACAGGAGCGTACCACCACACCCAGCTAATTGTTAAATTTTTTTGTAGAGATGGGGTCTCCCTATGTTGACCAGGTTGGTTTTGAATTCTTGGGCTCAAGCAATCCTCCCGCTTTGGCATCCCAAAGTGTTGGGATCACAGGTGTGAGTTACTGCACCTGACCCACTAGAGAGTAGATTTGTTATTTGCTGTAGGATCTGCCCTCTTTTAACATGAACATATCTTTAGGAGGTAAAATAATAACTTTTTTTTTTTGAGACAGGGTCTCACTCTATTGCCCAGGCTGGAGTGCAGTGGTGTGATCTCAGCTTACTGCAGCTTCGACCTCCCAGGCTTAGATGATCCTCCTGCCTCAGCCTCCCAAGTAGCTGGGATTATAAGCACACACCATCATGCCCAGCTAATTTTGTATTTTTTGTAGAGATGGGTTTTTGCCATGTTGCCAAGGCTGGTCTTGAACTCCTGGGGTCAAGGGATCCATACACCTTGGCATCCCAAAGTACTGGGATTACAGGTGTAAGCCACCATGCCAGGCCATAACTAACATTTTTATAGCACTTCTTTTCCTGAAAAAAATGCCCTTCTGAATTGTTATAGCACTTTAAAAAGGAATTTCACACATTTTGAGATAAGCAGCTGGTCTGCTATCTCACACTCATACTAATAATCATTTTATTATGGTGGGGTCCTGTATGGGAATCTAAGCAGCTAAGGAAGCAAGGCTAGGTACTTGGCGGGTTCATTTGGGTGGAGGCTTTTTTTGTGTGTGTGTTTTGTTGTTTTGTAAAACTGCCTGGGGCCAAGAGATTGGAAGTTACGGATAAAGATATACTATCTTTCCAAAGAGGTCCTTTCTTTGAACAGCTAGATCTGCAGTCCTTAACTGAAGATGATTTTGCTCATCCCTCCCCATGACCTTTGGTGATGTCTGGAGACATTTTTGATTGTCACATTGGGGAGGGTGATGCTACTGGCACGTAGTGGGTAGAGGCTGGGGATGCTTCTAAACATCCTATGATGCACAGGACAGTCCCCACAAGAATTATCCAGCCCAAATGTCAATAGTGCCAAGGATGAGAAATTATAAGCTAGAGAAAGAAGAATTCATTGACGAGCTGGAGGAAGCTTCTTGAATTATTATTTATGTTACGTATTTAAGAACTTAGAGGCGGGGCACGGTTGCTCACGCCTATAATCCTAGCACTTTGGAAGGCTGAGAAAGGTGGATCACCTGAGGTCAGGTGTTCAAGACCAGCTTGGCCAATGTGGCGAAACCCCGTCTCTACTAACAATACAAAAATTAGCCGGGCGTGGTGGCTGGCACCTGTAATCCCAGATACTGGGGAGGCTGAGGGAGGAGTATCGCTTGAACCCGGGGATCGGAGGTTGCAGTGAGCCGAGATTGCGCCACTTTACTCCAGCCTGGGCAAAAGAGCGAAACTCCGTCTCAAACAAAAACAAAAACAAAAACAAAAGAAGTTAGAAAAGGAAGTAAGTCACACACAGTAACCGTTTTTTCTTTTGGGGTATGGCTAATAGTTTCTAGGAATCCTGGAGACTTTATCTGGATTTCAGTTAGGCATTTCACCAGTTCTCATGGCATCTTTATGGAGGAATATGGGCCAAGAAGACAGTTCGGTTGTGTCGTCCACCTGTATTCCAAGCCTACTGAGAAATTTTTGATGGCAGGAGCATTAAGGTCTTTAGTGGCATGCAGCAGAGTTCTGTCCTCCGCTCTGTCTTATTAAACACTTGGACAGAATGCTGATCAGATTTGAGAAGGATAACAAGTCTGGGAAGGGTAGGCATCCCCAAAGATCTTTACCACCAGCAACAACGGTTTGCTTCGTTCAGGCCATCACAGTGTCCTTAGTGAGGGACACCAACAACCCATAGGCTGTCCAGAGGAGCGTAATGGGGAAGAATGTGAAAGAGCTTGAAAATCAGGACCTGAGGACATTGCGAGATGGAAAAACACCGTGGGACAAAATGAGGAAAACCGAGAGAAATGGAAATGGCATATACGAAGGCTTTCAGGGAGGACTGTGCCCCTGGGGGAAACTGTGCCCCCGGGCTGGAGTCATAGGCATAGTTTGGCCTCATAGAAGGAGAGGTCGATTAACAAACCTTGCAAGTGTTTAAATGTGGAATGGGCTTGCTCGGAAGGTACTGTCAAGACAGAGACCATCCGAGGGCTTTTATTGCAAGTGTCGAGACACATTGCTGGTGTTTCTCCTTAGAACGTCCTCCAATCTGCTCTGACTTCCGCCCGCACCCGCCTGAGTCCTGCCCCATTCCAAGGGTGGCACATCCAGGTCCCGAGGGCGCCAGCCATGCCCGGAGCACGGGCTGATCTGCGTAACTCTGTCCCTTCGGGAGACTTCTGGGAAATAGTTCTAGTCCTTGCTATCCTTGCTTTCTGGTTTTCAGAAATCAGTGCAGTTGCTGGCTTTATGCAGTCTTCTGCGGGACACTGCACACATCCAGGTGTTTATGTCATTTTTTTAAAAAAACAAATGTTAGATTGGGTGACTAACTTGACAGGACATGAGGAATCTCTTCAAGAGGAATCAGATTTTCTTCAGGATACGTCATCCAGAGACAAGAGCCAAGGGATGTAGAAACCCAGGGAAGCCTCGCGTCCCCACAAAGCCCGCCGGCCAAATCCCGAAGGGGCTCCACCGGGCCAGCTAGCCCGGAGCAGTCCGCGTTTTAGACTTAGAGGCGCGCGACTGCGCGCACCCGGCTGGAGCTGCGGAGAGGACCAATGAGCGGGCGCTCTCTCCGCTCCGGCTCGGGATTGGGCAAGCCGCGCCAGCCTCTCACGGGCGGGGTGGGACTCGGATCCGCGCGCCCACTGCGCCAGAGTCCCGGGGGCGCGTGCGCGGTCTCGCGACGGCCGCAGGGGCCGGTCTCGCGCGGTCTAGAAGTGGAGTTGCTGGCGGCTGCGGCGGTGACGGCGGCGACGGAGGAGGCAGGCGGTGGGGCGGGGGCGGGGACTAAGGATTCTGAGGTGGGGAGTCGGGAGTTTCTGGATTCTTTATCCGGAATTTCAAGGGCCGCCGGAGGGCTGTCGCTTCTGCAGTGCGTAGGAGCGGCCGGGGCGGGAGGCTCCGCGGAGCCGAGGCTTGGAGGTAAGAGGCGGATCGGCGGCGGCTGGGCTGTAGAGATCTTAATCAACAGGTCCCTGGGAGCGCGGCGGGGGAGGGGCGGGCGGCCGGGCTCCCCTTCCCCCACACGCTGCGCAAACTCCGACCAGCGGGAGACCCCTGGCAGCCAGGCGGGCTTCCTCGGGCGCGCGAGCTGCGGCCGTGGAGGGTGTGAGCCCAACCTTTGTCCCTCGGAGCAACGCTGCCTGCGCGGTGCCCGCTCCTTCT
Organism: Pan paniscus; assembly: GCF_029289425.2. Taxonomy (NCBI): domain Eukaryota; kingdom Metazoa; phylum Chordata; class Mammalia; order Primates; family Hominidae; genus Pan; species Pan paniscus. The sequence continues at coordinate 68,345,970 of NC_073264.2, forward strand.
CCTTGGCTGGGCATGCACCTTGGCGCGGGCCACAGTCAGCCGAGCCCGAGGTGCAGGGGGCGCGGCGGGGAGTCGTCTGCCCCCTGCGCCCTCTCTCCGAGGTCGCGACGCGCGGGACTTTCTCCCGGCCGGGTCTGGGAAATCGGCGAGGGAACGCTTTCCTTTAGAAGTCAGAATGTAGTCAGCGTTCCTCTGCCTGACTCAGCTGCTGGTATTCTGCTCTTTGCGTTCTTAAACACGCAAACAGTTCCTGCTTCCTTGTGACCACTTTTAAAGAAAAGCCTAGTTTTGTTCATGGTTTCTGATACTTTAAGGTTGCACGTTGAACTTTGAAGCCTGTAAATTGTTATAACCTACGTTTAATGAAGTTTGCTTTAAACGATCTTTGTAGTAAATTATGTAACTTTCTAATGATCATAACTCACCTTCTGTTGATTGACATACAGTAATGTGTACGGAATGTAGGTTTCGGTCAAAAGGTTTTTCTTGGCAGTTTATGCTAAAATTAAAATCTGATGGCTAGGAAGTTTTTAGATGTAGTATGGAGTGTGTGTTTTGTCTCCATACTCGTTTAGAATAGTAAGAATTTAGATTTGGAAAGTCAATTGAACAAAAATTTTGAAATTTTGATTTGACTGACGCAGTGAAAGGTGTTAATATTTCTGATTTTTTAAAAAAGCAATATCATGTTTTAATGATAGTTTACTAATTATGCTTTTGGATTATACCAGAAGTTAATAACCTGTTAAATTATGCAATAGGAACAAATGACGTGTTGGTTATTGGTGTCTTTGAAGTATTGGTGGTAATGAAACTTATTAAATAAGCTTCCTTGAATTAAGAACTACGATTTTTTTTTTTTTTACTAGATCCCTGTGGACATAGCTATTGTGGATAGGTTTTATAGGCTTTCTATTTGCGGCAGGATGAGCTATTAAATTATAATATAAGAGATTTATAGATAAAACAGGCAAAAATATGAAAAGCAATTCATTATTTTATCTTTAAAAATCTGGTAAATTTTACCATGTACCTGAATTACTTTTGGCAAGACGGACTTGAACTTGACAAATTAAGGTGGATTGATTAACATTAACTTGTTTTGGAATGTTAAAACGGGAGAGAATATATAAGTTCTACTTGAGGGTGACCCAAGTCAGTACAGTGGGTTTAGCTTTTACATGATCTTGAATTATGATTTTGATTAAAAATCTCATCACAGGGGCACGTGTTTTCAGGATCTCCTGAGGGCTGTGTCATGGAAAAAATAAAATTTATCACCCATTCCAAGAAATTTGATCAATTTTATATATTATTATACTGAAATGCCCTATTTCTCTGATATTTTCTGATTTCAGAGTGTCTAGAAAAAAATAGTATCTTGACATATGTGCTTATATAGAATATAATTGTCTTTTCTTTTTTTTTTTTGTGAGACATAGTCTCGCTCTTGCCCAGGCTGGAGTGTAGTGGCGCGATCTTGGCTCACTGCAGTCTCCACCTCCCTGGTTCAAGTGATTCTCCTGCTCTCAGCCTCCCGACTAGCTGGGACTACAGGTGCTCGCCACCACACCCGGCTAATTTTTGTATTTTTAGTAGAGACGGGGTTTCACCATGTTGGCCAGGCTGGCCTCGAACTCCTGACCTCAGATGATCCACCCGCCTCGGCCTCCTGAAATGCTGGGATTACAGGCGTGAGCCACCGCCAGAATATAATTTTTTTTTTTTTTTTTTTTTTTGAGACGGAGTCTCGCGCTGTCGCCCAGGCTGGAGTGCAGTGGCGCAATCTCGGCTCACTGCAAGCTCTGCCTCCCGGGTTCACGCCATTCTTCTGCCTCAGCCTCCCGAGTAGTTGGGACTACAGGCGCCCGCCACCACGCCTGCTAATTTTTTGTATTTTTTTTTTTTTTAGTAGAGACGGGTTTTCACCGTGTTAGCCAGGATGGTCTCAATCTCCTGACCTCGTGATCCGCCCGCCTCGCCCTCCCAAAGTGCTGGGATTACAGGCGTGAGCCACCGCGCCCAGCCCTTATAATTTTTGATCATATACTTACTGAATCATAGAATCGTTGAGTTGGAAGTAATCTTAGTGGTTATATAGTCTAACCTCTTCATTTTCCACGAAAAAAAAGTGAGGCTTGCAGGAGTTAAGTAATCCGTAGTCTGACTGCTAGTTAGGGGCAGACTTGGAACTACACGAATGCTAAAATGCTGTTCTCCATATTCTAAGTCTCCATATTCTAAATTCAGTGCTCTTCTCAGGATGTCTCATTGTTAGATAAACCAATAAGTTGCCTTTTCCAAATCACTTAACTGGCAGGATTCTTTCTGTCATGGATTTTTTCCGTTTTCTTTTTTAATAACTACTAACTGCAATTCATTCCCCTACTGAAGAATTTTCAGTTTTTTAATATTTCAAACAATGTTTAATGAATATCTTTGTGCATGTCTCCTTGAGCGCATGTGTGGACACTTTCCTAGAATGTATGTATACCTACCTATAAGTGGAATTGCTGATAATAGGTTGATATGTGTTTTCAACATTACTAGCTACACCCAAATTACCCTTTTTAATGCTGTAATCATTTACATTCCTGCAAACAGTATGAGTGACAGTGGCTTCACATTCTTGCCCACACTGGGCATCGTAAGATTTTAAAATTTTTGCTAATCTGGTGGATGAGAAATGATATAATTGCTTCTTTTCTTTAAAAAATATTTAACTCTAATTTACATGAAATGAAATTAACTTTTCATTGTACAATTCCAACTCAGAGAGCTGTGCAACTACCACAATCAAGGTAAAGAACAGTTCCATCACCTATCCATTCACCAGTTGAAGGACATTTGAGTTGTTTTCAGGTTTTTTGTGACTGAATAAAGTGGCTGTAAATCTTTGCAAATAGGTTTTTGTGTAAACCTAAGTTTTTGTTTCTCTTAAGTAGATGTAATATGGTAGGTATAGCCTAATTTTATCTTAAAATTTAAAAAAGACCTATCTGTGGTAGACAGAATAAAGGTCTTCAAAGATATCCTAATCCCTGGAACCTGTGAATATGTTTGCTTATGTGGCAAAGGCTTATTTAGGTTGCTAATCAGATGACTTTAGGGAGATTATTGTGGATTATTCAGGTGGTCCCAGTGTATCACAGAATCTTTAAAAAAGGAAAGAGAGAGGCAGAAGAGTAGAGTCAGGAAAAAAAGATGTAACAATTGGTCAGAGAAGTGCAAAGTTGCTGGCTTTGAAGATGGAGGAGAGCAGGCCACAAACTAAGGAATATGAGTGGTGTCTAGAATCTTGAAGAGGCTCCAGAAAAGAAAGCAGCCCTGCCAGTAATTTTAGCCAAGGGAGACATATGCCAGATTTCTAACCTATAGGACTGTAAAATAATTTCTGTTGTTTTAAGCCACTAAATTTGTGGCAATTTGTTACATTGGCATAGGAAACTGATACATTGTCAAGCTGGGTTTGAAGTGGCTGAACCACTTTGCATTTCCACCAGCAATATATGAGAGGTCAGTTGCTTTACATTCCTGTCAGCACTTGGTATGGTCAGTCTTTAGATTTAGCCATTTTAATAGTATCTCGTTGGGATTTTTCTTTGCATTTCCCCCCATGACTGAGGATGTTGAGCATCTTTTCATGTGCTTATTTGCCATCTGTTTATCTTTGGTAAAGTGTCTGAAACTTTTGCCCATTTTTAAATTGGATTATTGTCTTATTGCTGAATTTATTATTATCTTATTATTATTTCCTTTTTTATTTAGGGATGGGGTCTCACTGTGTTTCCCAGGCTGGTCTCAGAACTCCTGGGCTCAAGTGATTCTCCTGCCTCAGCCTCCCAAAGTGGTGGGATTACACGCATGAGCCGCTGCCCCAAAAGTTTTATATAGTCCTTTATCTTTGTCAGATAAGTGATTTACGAAGATTTTCTTCCACTCTGGCTTGCCTTTTCATCCTCATAACTTCTATACTTCATTACTTTTGAAGTATAGAATTTTAAATTTTGAGAAAGTCCAAATTATTAATTTTTAAAATTTGAATATTGTATCTAAGAACTCTTTGCTCAATCCACGGTCAGAGAGATTTTTCTCCAATTTTTTTTCCAAGTTTTATATTGTAATTTTATTTTTAGATCTATGTTCCATTTTGAGTTTATTTTTGTATAAAATGAGAGAAGTACAAGTTGTTTCACTTATTTGTTTGTCCAGTTCCATGACCATTTGTTTAAAACATGATCTTTTTCCCATTGTATTCCTCTTGTCTCTTTGTCAAAAGCTATTTGACTACATTTGTTTGGGTTTGTTTATGGACTCTTCAATTGATCTATTTTGTCTATCCTTTTTATTTTTTATTTTTATTTTATTGTATTTATATTTTTATTTTTTATTTAGAGACAGGGTCTCTCTCTGTCGCTCAGGCTGGAGTGCAGTGGTGTGATCTCTGCTCACTGCAGCCTTGGCCTCCCAGGTTCAAGCAATCCTCCCAAGTAGCTGGGACCACAGGCGTGCCACCGCACTTGGCTGATTTTTAAATTTATTTGTAGAGATAAGGTCTTGGCTATGTTGCCCAAAATTTTTTGAGACAGGGTCTCACTCTGTCACCCAGGCTGGAGTACAGTGGTGTGAATATGGCTCACTGCAGCCTCAACCTCCAGGACTCAAGCCATCCTCCCACTTTCCCCAGTGGCTGGTACTATAGGTACATGCCACCATGCCAGGCCAATTTTTAAAATTTTTTGTAGAGACAAGATCTCCCTATGTTGCCCAAGCTGGTCTTGAGCAGCTGAGCACAAGGGATCCTTCCACCTCAACCTCCAAAAGTGCTAGGATTACAGGTGTTAGCCACTGAGCCTGGCCTACTATAGGTTTTGTTGTTGTTGTTGTTGTTTGTTTTTGTTTTTTTTTTTTGAGATGGAGTCTTGCTCTCTCGCCAGGCTGGAGTGCAGTGGCACGATAACAGCTCACTGCAACTTCCGCCTCCTGGGTTCAAGTGATTCTCCTGCCTCAGCCTCCCAAGTAGCTGGGATTATAAGCGCACACCACCACGCCCAGCTAATTTTTGTATTTTTAGTAGAGGCGGGGTTTCACCGTGTTGGCCAGGATGGTCTTGATCTCCTGACCTCGTGATCTGCCTGCCCCGGCTTACCAAAGTGCTGAGATTACAGGCGTGAGCCACTGCACCCAGCCTACTGTAGCTTTAAAATAAGTCTTCACATTAGGTAATGTGACTCTTCCACTGTATTCTTTTTCAAAATTGTTATGACTATTTTTAGTTCCTTTGCTTTCTGTATGATATTTAGAATCATCTTGATAATTCATACATTCTGTTGGGATTTTGATTGAGATTGTGTCTAATTTAGAGATCAACCTGAAGATAATTGACATCTTAATAATTTGAGTCTTCTCATCTATGAACATGCTATTTCTTTCCATTTATGTGAGTATTGTAGTTTTCAATATGCAGATCTTGCAAATACTTTATTAAGTCTATACCTAATTATTTTAATTTTTTGGTCCTATTGTAAATGGTAATCTAAAAAAATCAGATTCCAATTGATCACTGATGGTATATAGAAATTAATTTTTGTATATTGACTTTGTATCCTGACTTTCTGCTAAACTCCCTTATTAGCTCTAGGAGCTTTTTTATTTTAGTAATTTTTTTTGGAATTTTCTAAGTAGACAGTTGTGCTCAAAACTTTTCTTTCCTTCTAGTCTGTATGCCTTTTATTTCTTTTCCTTAACTTGCTGTATTGGCTTGGTTAGGACTTCCACTGAGATGTCGAATAGGAGAGATGAGAAGTAGCATCTTTATCTTGTTCACTTTTTTTTTTTAAGATAGGGTCTCACTCTATCCCCAGGCTAAAGTGTAGTGGCGCAGCACTGCTCACGGCAGCCTCGACTTTCTGGGCTCAGTTGATTCTCCCATCTCAGCCTCTTGAGTAGCTGGGACCTACTGCAAGTGCCACCATGCCCAGCTAATTTTTTGTATTTTTAGTAGAGACAGGGCTTCACCATGTTGCCCAGGCTGGTCTCGAATTCCTGGGCTCAAGCGATCTGCCCACCTCAGCCTCCCAAAGTGCTGGGATTACAGGCATGAGTCACAGTGCCTGGCTTCTTGCTCACTTTCTTAAAGGAAAAGTATTCAGTCTTTCACCTTTAAAATATGATATTAGCTGTAGGTCATTTTGTGCATTCTGTTAAGGAGGTTAAGGAGGTTTTCTTCTGTTCCTAGGTTACTGAGTGTTTGTGTTTTAAATCATGAATGGATGTTGAATTTTATCATATGCCTTTTCTGCATGTATTGAGATGATTGTGTGAACTTTTTTCTTTAATCTGTTAATATGGTGAATTACACTGATTTTTCAAATGTTGAACCATATTTGCATGTTTCTGGGACTAACTCTGGGGTTATTTTAAACAAAAATCATTTTGGATTTTTAAAAACTAATATACATTAACATTTATTCTTAAAAATGAAGGAGCAATGTCACATGCCTGTAGCCCCAGCCAATTGGGAGGCTGAGGTGGGAGGGTCGCTTGAGCCCAGGAGTTTGAGTCCAGCTGAGCAACATAACAAGATCTCTTTTCTTAAAAAAAAAGGAAACCAAATATAAGATTTTGTGAACTAAAATACTTAATGAAGTCAGTAGAGTCAAGGTATTCATTAACAGTTACCTACCTACATTTTACATTTTAGTAGGACTTAAATTTTCTTGATTGATTCTACAGTTTGTATATTAGAGGACTCTTATTTAAAATTACTAAATGAGAGCTGGGTATGGTGGTTCATACTGTAGTCCCAGCTACTCAGGAGGCTGAAATGAGAGAATTGCTTGAACCCAGGTGGCTGCAGTGCTCTCTGATCACACCTTTGAATAGCCACTGCACTACAGCCTGGGCAACACAGTGAGACCTGGTCTCTAAAAAAATTTTTTTGAAAATTAGTAATAAAGAAAATGTTATTTGTGTCACTGTAACCAAACATTCCCCATTCTGGGTGGTTTAGATAAGTTGTTTAAATGGACTTGGAGAAGCTAGGCATGGTGGTTTGCGCCTGTCATCCCAGCTACTCAGGAGGCTGAGGCAGGAGGATTGCATGAGCTCAGTTCAAGACTGGCCTGGGTGACAGAGCGAGACGAGTGAATGACTCGATAGTGAATTGTATTTTGAATGAAGATAAAATGATATGATTTGGAGGTTTTTACTTAGAATGAAAACCATGAAGTTAGAAAAAAAAAAAGTAGGCTGGGAGTGATGGCTCACGTCTGTAATCCCAGCACTTTGGGAAGCTGAGGTGGGTGGATCATGAGGTCAGGAGATCGAGACTTTCCTGGCTAACACGGTGAAACCCCATCTCTACTAAAAATACAAAAAATTAGCCAGGTGTGGTGGTGTGCGCCTGGAGTCCCAGCTACTCGTGAGGCTGAGGCAGGACAATGGTGTGAACCTGGGAGGCGGAGCTTGCGGCGAGCCGAGATCCCCCCACTGTGCTGCAGCCTGGGCGACAGAGCAAGACTCTGTCTCAGAAAAAAAAAAAAAAAGAAAGAAAAAAAAGAAAACTCCTTCTTCATACCAGAAAATCAAATGTAGACTCCTGGTTAATCACATAAATGTTCAGCTTAAAGTACACAGTAGAATGATTTCAGTGAAATTTTTTTTTTTTTTTCTTTAAGTGGTAAGGTCTCACTCTGTTGACTAGGCTGGACTTGAACTCCTGGGCAGAAGTGATCCTCCTGCCTCAGTCTCCTCACTAACTGGGACTATAGACACATGCCACTCACACCTGGCTCAGTTAATGTATTAAATCAAAAAGTGTGACGTGAAATAAAAAACAAAATGCTAGTAAGAAAAAGCCAGGTGCCATTTTGTTTTGAACCGAGTGTGTTCCTTCATGAGAAATATGGGTGCATGACACATGCTCATTAAATATATTTTGAATTGTGAGATTTTTTTCCTTCATCAATTCAAGCTACAGAGATAGTTTATTTTTTATGTTAGTTAATTAACTATTTTATTTAGAGATGGGATCTTGCCCTGTCACCCAAGCTGGAGTACAGTGGTGTGATCATACCTCACTGTGGCCTCAAACTCCTAGGCTCAAGTAACTCTCCTACTTTAGCCTCCCAAGTCATTGGGATTACTGGTGTGAGTCACTGCACCTGGCCAGAAAACAGCTTAATTATGAAACAGTAACTTCATAATCAAGCTTTTTAATTTTGTTGTTTTTATAAATTTGGGCTAATTATGATATAACATTATAAAAATTAAAACATTTGGCTTTCTGTCTCATATAATTTTATAGTTTCTTCTTCAGTTAATAGTCTCAAACACCCTCAAAGACATTGAAATTTTGAGGCCTCCAGGGTTCTTGGCATTTTGCTTCTTTAAGGCAGGGGTCAACAACTTTCTGTAAGTATTTTAGCTTCGTGGGCCATATTGTCTCTGTTGCAAGTACTCAGTTCTGTTGTTAGAGTGGCAGAGGTAGCCAAACAAATGAGCATGACTTTTCCAATAAAACTTTACTTATAAAAATAAGGTGTGCCTGATTTGACCTCTGGACTTAGTTTACATACCAACATTTTTATTTTATTTTTTTGAGATAGAGATGGGGTCTCACTGTGTTGCTCAGGCTGGTCTCAAACTCCATGACTCAAGTGATCCTCCCAAGTTGGCCTCCTAAAGTGCTGGGATTACAGGCATGAGCCACCACGCCTGGCCTACATACCAATTTTTTTTTTTTTTGAGACCAAGTCTCACTCTGTCCCCCAGGCTGGAGTGCAATGGCATGATCTCGGCTCACTGCAACCTCTGCCTCCCGGGTTCAAGTTATTTTCCCTCCTCAGCCTCCCGAGTAGCTGGGATTACAGGCACCCGCCATCATGCCCGGCTAATTTTTGTATTTTTGTGGAGATGGGGCTTCACCATATTGGCCAGGCTGGTCTTGAATTCCTGACCTCAGGTGATTTGCACGTCTCGGCCTCCCAAAGTGCTGGGATTACAGGCGTGGGCCACCACGCTTGGCCTCATACCAATGTTTTAAGGCAAAAAATCAGCAGGAGAAATGACAGTAATTGTAGTAATGTAGTAAAAGGAGCCTTGGGGTATTTATTTCATGCTGTAATTCTAGGCCAAGCCTCACTTTTCTCACCTATGACATGTAGCCACCTTGAAAGATGATTGAAAAATTCAAGATGAGATATGGAAAGCACCTAGCAAAATATCTGACACATAGCAGATACTTAATAAATATTCACTTATTCACTTTTTGTTTCAAGACTGCACAGTGCTTTATCACAAACCAACAGATGTGAAATAATTAAGGAGAGTCAGGTTTTTACAGTTTGTAGTATATCTAATAAGTTCAAATATTAGAAATTTTAATTATGTGTTTATAGTTATCTTTTGAGTTATGCTTTTTTGATATAAATCATAATTGGCTTCACAATTTGAGAAACTTCACACAAAAAGTTGAGGATTTTGTGTGAAAACATTATATTTTGAGAGTTTTACATTGTCACAGAAAAGGTTTGAGAATGTAACTTAAAATACATTATTTTGTTTTGATGTAAGAAGTAGGCAATCTGTATTTTGCTTGTGTGTTTTAGAAGTGCCTTTAAGACTGCATTCGTTTAACGTGATTGCTTCCTATGAATGTAGTGAGCTAGGTGCTCTGCTAGGACTTGGTTGTACTTAGAGTATCCATATTTAGATACTCATTTTTGTGTTATGTTTGAAATGTAAGTAACGCTTCGGAAAGTCTTTTTTTCTGAGTTTCTATCAAGATAAAGCTGTTCTATTTTGTTTTTTATGAAGCTGGTTGAGATTCACTAGAGCCATTTTATGGCACACAAATGGGTCACTTCCTACAACTTGAAAACCATTGATGTAGATAGACGAAAGTAACCCTTCTCCAAGAGGCTGTGTTCATAATTTCATTTAAAATTCAGCCACCCACTCTTCCTTCCTCCAGGAACGTTCCATACCCTCCTATTGGCAGTAAGTTTTAGTTCTTAAAATGTTAGTAAAGTATGCATTAACAATTTATTCTTTTTTGTAACTCATCTGTAAATTATCGAGAGCTGTGACTACTGTTTGATGTTCATTTATGCTCAGAAGTACTAGACACTCAAATATTTACTGACCAAAAAAATCTGGAAGAAAATAAGTTATGTGTTAAACAGTGGTTCTTCTGTCTTAGTATTGGAAATCACATTGCCTCACATTGAAAACTGTATAAACTCCAGTTTTTGTGTACTGGACATGCAGATTTAACTGTCTAATATTAAACAAAAAATTCTAGTTAAACAGATTGTTTTGTGACTCTGATAGTCATCTGGGCCCTTCCTCTGAAACACACACACTGTTCATACAATATGCAGGGATTCATGGAAATAAAGTCATGAACCCCGGATACAGGTCTCTGATCCAGGTGATTCATCGACTGTATAAATGACCTGCAAATGTTTTTCACAATAATGATTTGCATAAGGGTAATCAGTACATACTTAGAGTTAACGAAAATAAATTTCATAGTTTTTGTAGGCATCCTAAAGGAATCTTATCCTTCTGTGTTTTATACCTTATCCTTTTATACTTAAAATTTATAGCAAGATTGATAGTTCATTTGACCAAATCACAATACTTTCTGCTTTCCCCTCTTACCCAGAGTTGTATCCCTCGCTGTGTCTCTTAATGTATTATGCCGTATGCTGTATCCTTTGTATGTATTTCTTAAATATTAACAACTACATTTCAAGTTCTTTGTCAGCATTCTCCTTTTTACAAATGAGGAAATTGAGGCTCAGAGAGATTAAATATTTTTTCCATAGTCCTATTATAAGTGATAGAAAGGAGTTGAATTAATTTTATTTGATCCCAAAGCCCTTGGCTTTTCTGCTTTGTCTATAATATAGCCTGCCTTAAGACTTATTTTAACATTGTCTTTTTGGTAAGATTAGAAACTTTTTGATGAAAGCCATTTTCCACTTTACCTAGTGTTTAAAAATGTACATGAGGCTGGCGCAGTGGCTCATGCCTGAAATCCCAGTATTTTGGAGGCCGAGGCAGGAGGACCGCTTGAGCCCAGGAATTTGAGACCAACCTGGGCAACATAGTGGGACCCTGTCTCTACAAAAAATACAAAAATTAGCTGGACTTGGTGGTGTGTGCCTGTGGTCCCAGCTACTCAGGAGGCTAAAGTGAGAGGATTTCTTGAGTGTGGGAGGTTGAGGCTGCAGTGAACCATGATGGCACCATTGCACTTCAGCCTGGTCAACAGCAACAGAACGAGAACCTGTCTCAAAAAAAAAGTAGTTGAATTAAAGTGAAGAACTTTGAGCCTGTAAATTGTAAATAAGCTCCTTAAGGGTAGGGTAGTGGGTTGTATCTTTTTGTCTTAGTATGTCAGCCCTTAATTTGGCTGTGATACAATAAGAAATATATATATTTGGTCTTTGTCCCTGACAGCTGACCTAGAGCTTCTAAATCCCTTGGAATTTTCTTAAGCATAGAGAGTCTTTTGTTTGAATGAGGGTGATAAGAGCATCTTTTGTTTCAGTGAGTCAGCTCTTGGCAGGCCCCTATAATAGCTTCAGGTTAGGGGCTGGTTGCCAGAAAGACCAAGGCATGGGGCCCCACCTTCAACCTCTGGGAAGGCAAAGAGGGGCTAGAGATAGCCAGTCACCAATGGCCAGTAATTTAATCATGCCCATCTAATGAAACTCCTAAATGACAGTGTTTGGAGAGATTCTGGGTTGGCGAATATTTCAAGGTGCTGGGAGGCTGGTTTGACTGGAGAAGGCATGGAAGCTCCACACCACCCGCCTAAACCTTGCTCTTTGCATCTCTTCCATTTGGCTATTCCTGAGTTGTATCCTTTATAATAAACCAGTAATAGTAAGTAAAGTGCCTTTCTGAGTTCTGGGGCCATTCAAGCAAATTATTTTTATTTATTTATTTTTTGTTTTTCTTAGAATCAAGGTCTTGCTCTGTCACCCAGGCTGGAGTGCAGTGGCATGATCATAGCTCACTGCAGCCTTCAACTCCTGGGCTCAAATAGGCGTGCACCACCATACCTAGCTAATTTTATTTTTATTTTTTGTAGAGATGAGGTCTTGCTGAGCTGCCCAGGCTGGTCTTAAACTCCTGGTCTCCAGCAATCCTCCAGCCTTGGCCTCCCAAAGTGCTGGTATTACGGGAGTGAGCCACCATGCTCAGCATTTAGCAAACTATCGAACCTGAGGAGGGGGTCATGGGAACCCCTGATGAATAGCTGGGTGGTGTGAAGTACAGGAGGCCCAAAACTTGTGGCTGGCATCTGAAGTCTGGGGCAGTCTTTTGAGACTGAGCCATTAGCTTGTGGGATCTGATTGTAACTCCAGGTAGATAGTGTCAGAATGAAATTGAATTGTAGGACACCCAGTCGGTGTCCAGAGAATTGGTGTGAGGAAAAGACCCACACATTTGATGTCATCAGTGTTGAGAATGAAAAAAAGCTCGGAATGGCGCATAGTAGATGCTTGGTTTCAATTTGTACTTTTATCATTTATTTGTTTAAACTTTAGCCTTGCTGTGAGCTAAATATTAGAGACTGTTCTGTTCTAGTCATCTCCCATAAACAGATAATTTGACATTTGAAACACAATTTCATTTATTCTAGGTTGGCCATAAATGTGTTTACTGGGAGGAAATCTAACACTTTCACATGTTCTTGATTAGCTTTTTCTACAAAGACATAACCATAAATGTATTAATTTGCTGATGACTTTTTCTTGTTTTTCCATAGGCACATACTGACAGGCTTTACAGTGCAGTTACAGTACTATCACTGACTTACAGTACTTTTACAGATTATAGAGTCAGATGTCTGCAGAAATACTCTCTTGACTTGTGTGTGACAATGAATAGGTTAACTTATCAAAGCCTGATTCCTTATCTGCAGAATGGGGATGCTTAATTCAGTAGGTTTTATTTTGAGGATTGAGATGGTACATCAAGAATGGTAGGCATGGTGTTAGTATATACATATTAAGCACTCTTTCAGTGTTTAAGAAGAGATAGGAGTTGTGTGACTTGGTTGTTATAGTCTGAGTTAATGATGAATAATTATAATTGTATGTTGAGGTCAGCTTTCTAATCTCTGAAATAATAGTGAAAGTCAAATGAGAGAAAACAATTTGTTGTCCTAAACAGTTTACTTATATAGTGAGATTAAGTTCTGTTCAGCTTTATCAGTTTCTCTATTTGACTCAAGAATTACTCTGGGGTGTTTTTCAGTAGGTTGTTTTCACTACACATTTTTAAATAGACTTTAAAAATGACGTAGTTAGGCCAGGCGCAGCAGCTTATGCCTGTAATCCCAGCACTTTGGGAGACTGAGGCAAGAGGACTGCTTGAGCCCAGGAGTTCCAGACCCGCCTAGACAACATAGTGGGACCCTGTACCTACAAAAAATACAAAAAAATTAGCTGGGTTTGCATTCCTGTAGTCCCAGCTACTTGGGAGGCTGAGGTGGGAGGATTACCTAAGCCCAGAAAGTCAAGGCTGTGGTGAGCCATGATTGTGCTGCTGCTCTTCAGTCTGGGCAACAGTGAGACCCTGTCTCAAAAAGAAAAAAAAAAAAAGACATCATTTCCAGAGTTCAGTTTCATTATGGTGATTCAAAATCTTAGGCTTGGATAGAGCATTTGTTTACTGATATCAGTGTGTTTGTGTTAATATTTTGTTTTGTTTTGTTTTTTTCATTTTGAGTAATGGATGTCTTTCGTGTCTTTTTTGGGCCTTATATTCTTCCCCCTCCTTACAAGTTTTCTTAGGATGCTCTTCTTCTACAAGTAACTCCTGTGACATTTTCTACAGTTCTAGTGTGGCATTTACCAAATAGCACGGTATTGGTTTTTTATTTGTTTACTTATCTGATATCTATACTAGATTTTAAGTTTCTTTTTTTTTTTTTTTTTTTTTTTAGATTTTAAGTTTCTTAAGGATAAGGACTCTGCCTCAGCAGCCTTTTTCTTGACAATGACTATCCAAGTTTTTGGTACCAAGTGGGTACTCGCCTTGTTGAATGAAAAGTTTTAGCTTAACTCTTTTTCCTATTAGATTTGCAGTATAGTTATCTTATAGATTGACCTTTTATTCTTATTTCTTGTTTATAAGAATATCCTCATATGCTTTCCTCCCCTGTAAGACTGTCTTGTCAAAATCAGAGCATTACTCATACCCTCAGTCAGCAGTACTACCATAATAAAAGTTAATTGTACTCTAAACCTGTTGACATTTGTATTCTCATTAGCCTTCCTTTCTTATCAGATTTTTCTTTTTTCCTTTTCTACTGATACAGTCTTACTTGTCCTGAAATACTCTCTACTGTCACTGCTTCAGTTTAATTTATAGATAGCACCAGATATGAGTCCTTATTAGTTCTGATAACTCTGAAATAGTTATTTGGTATTTCTTCAGTGACAAGCAAACTATCCCCCCACCTGCCTTTAATGGCCAGTGTTTTTGATTTGCATACCAATAAGCGATCTAGGTAGAGGTAATCATCTACTAATTTGCTAACCTTTGGAACATACTTTTTTCTCTAGTAAGCTGTAAATCACTTGAAGTTAGAAGTTGGAATCTCTGGCCGGGCGCAGTGGCTCACGCCTGTAATCCCAGCACTTTGGGAGGCCAAGGCGGGCAGATCATGAGGTCAAGAGATTGAGACCATCCTAGCCAACATGGTGAAACCTCTTCTCTACTAAAAATACAAAAATTAGCTGGGTGTGGTGGCGCACGCCTGTAGTCCCAGCTACTCAGGAGGCTGAGGCAGGAGAATCGCTTGAACCTGGGAGGCGGAGGTTGCAGTGAACCGAGATTGTGCCACTGCACTCCAGCCTGGCAACAGAGCGAGACTCCATCTCTCAAAAAAAAAAAAAAGTTCGAATCTCTTATAATGCTTTTTTAGAAGCCTGACACTTCACACACGTTTTTCAGGGAAGGTAATTGATTAAAGGGAATGAAGAAAATCTGCATGGAGTACATTGAGAGCAAAGCAATAGCCATGTGAGTTTGGTAATTAGGATTCTTTGAGTTTGTCATTGTGAGTTATTTACATGATGAAAGAATAAATGTAATCAGAATCATGAACCTGACATATTTGAAAGTGTTAGAGGTCCTTTTTGGAATTTTTCATATAATTAATGCTTTTATTCCTTTGGTAAACTGCTTTCTTACATTTTAAAATTAAAAATGTAATATATATGATTTATTTGTGTGGTTGAGGAATTCCTAAATACTAAAGAGCCATGACCCTAATGATTGCGTAAGTGATTTATTTAGAAATTCTTATTTTATTGTTGCACTGCTTATGAAATTGCTTAGGGCTTGAGAGATAACACTTCGATTACTTTTCTTAATTTAAAGGTTCCAGAACGCTTGAAAGAGTTTTGTTCCTGCTATTTTGTTTTGTTTTTGAGATGGAGTCTCGCTCTGTTGCCCAGGCTGTAGTGCAGCAGTGCAATCTGGGCTCACTGCAACCTCTGCCCCCACCCACCGGGGTTCAAACAATTCTTCTGCCTCAGCCTCTCTAGTAGCTGGGATTACAGGCACCTGCCACTATGCCCGGCTAATTTTGTATTTTTAGTAGAGACGGGGTTTCACCATGTTGGCCAGGCTGGTCTGGAACTCCTGACCTCAAGTGATCCACATGCTTTGGCCTCCCAAAGTGCTGGGATTACAGACAGTTGTGAGCCTCTGTGCTCAACCGACTGACTTTAATAAGTAATTGTAATTTAAAGTTTCAATATTTGTTTGTTTTCAGAAAAGTAATATCTTTGTGTTTTTTCCTCAAATTATAAAAGCAACACATACTTTTTTTGTGTGAATATTTTGGAAGATATCCAAATAGTATAGAAGTGGAAAGTAGGGAATATTTGGTCTATTATCCTCATTTTTCAGAGATATTAGTTGAAAACAATATTGTATATATTCTTCTGAATATTTTGTTAATAACTTTATAAACATCTTCTATGTATATTTGTAAAAATGGGATGGTAGATAAACACTGTTCTGAAGCTTGCCTTTTTCACTTGCGTTTGTTTCATGTCAGTTCATAAAGAGCTTCATGCTCTAGTAGTCACAATAAAAAGTAGAAAGATCAGACTAGTCTGGGTATTATATATTTAAAAAAAACAAGTGAAAAGAAACCATGAAATTAATTTTAACAGTGTATTTTATTTAATACAATAAAGGTATATCAAAATTACTACCATTTCAACTTGTAAATATAAATAAATGAGATACTTTATATCTTTTTTTCTTTTTTCTTTTTTTTTTTTTTTGTTTTTTGAGATGGAGTCTCGCTCTGTTGCCCAGGCTGGAGTGCAGTGGTGTGATCTTGGCTCATTGCAACCTTAGCCTCCCAGATTCAAGTGATTCTCGTGCCTCAGCCTCCCAAGTAGCTGGGATTACAGGCATGTGCCACCACACCTGACTAATTTTTGTATTTTAGTAGAGACAGGGCAGAAAGAAAAAAATCTAATAGAGTAAGTAGGAGGACGAAGTGTTCCAGAAACTATTGACACACACACACTCACACACACACACACACACACACACACACACTTGAAACTGATAGGTTACCTGATTTGTTTGAATGTATACATTTAAAAATATATTGATTCTTTTACCAAAGAATGTGGGTATTGTGAACCCAAAATATCTGACAGGTCTCATTTTGCCAAGGCTAAGGACGCGGCTGTGACACAGCCTCAGGAGGTCCTGACGACAGGTGCCCAAGGTGATTGGGGTACAGCTTTTTTAAAATACGTTTTAGGGAGACATGAGACATCAATATGTACATTGGTTTGATCCGGTAAGGCGGAACAACTTGAGGCGGGGGCTTTCAGTTGATAAGAGTTAGCGGGGATCATAAGTAGGTAAGAGACAAATGGTTGCATTCTTTCGAGTCCTTGATCAGTCTTTCACTGAATACACGGTTTAGTCTGGCCCAGTGAATCTGCATTTTTACATAAACCATAGGGCAGAGGAAGCAATCAGATATGCATTTGTCTCAGGTGAACCTCAGAGGGGTGACTGAGTTCTGTCTATCCTTTATCCACAAAGAATTTCCTTGTGGGCAAATGGTGAGGGAGGTATGTAGCTTTTTATCCTTGTAGCTATCTTATTTAGGAAAAAAACCAGGAGACAGGTTTGTCTGACATAGTTCCCAGCTTGACTTTTCCTTGGCTTAGTGGTTTTGGGGTCCTGATACTTACTTTGCTTTCACAGGATGTATTAGTGATTTAAATAAAAAGTGAAACACAACTTGTGGAGAGAGGGAATGTACTATGAGAGACAGCTAAATATTCATCTTCATAATAAATGCTCAACAGATAACTAAAAAAAAAAGAAATGGCATGTATGTATACATAGAACATACACACGTATTTTATATATGTATATATGTATGTATATATAACATACAGCCTATTTCTATACATGTCACTAGAAATATGAAGGTAAGTTTAAGAAGAAACTGAAAGAGTTAAAAGTGTTCTCTAGGCAGAACTCAGGTAGAGGAGGTGAGACATAGAATTGTTCTTCATAGTAGGTTTAATGGAACTGTTGGCTTTTTAAAAAAAATTATACACACATAATTTTGTGTTACACAACTATACGTACAACACATATGCAACACAAAAGTTGTATATTAGGGGCCCCTTATATGGAGTGTGTAAAAACATTGCTGTCACCAAGGTAGTGAATATTTGCATCATTTAACTACTTCATTCTGATTGTCATTGAATAATTTGGGAAAAATCTCTCTCCTCTTGAGTTATTAAATGTTTGGCAATAGGTAGGTGTGGTTTTTCTCTTCTTGTCTTATCTAGTATTTAAATATTCAAATTTAATGCAGCACGTATTGAGTTTCTAATATGAGCATACATAGATAGCAGTGTGCAGGGTTCTCAGAGCCACTACCAGTAGATGGGAAGTCTATAGAATATTTGCAGTCTAGTTGAGAAGATAAGGTACTCATCCATAAAAATTTGATAATAGGCCAGGCACCGTGGCTCACTCCTGTAATTCTAGCACTTTGGGATCCCAAGGCAGGTGGATCGCATGAGCTCAGGAGTTCGAGACTAGTCTGGGCAACGTGGCGAAACCCCGTCTCTACCACAAATACAAAAACTTAGCCGGCTGTAGTGGTGGGTGCCTGTAGTCCCAGCTACTTGGGGGATTGAGGCAGGAGGATTGCAACTGTTGTCCAGGCTGGAGGGTCGTGGTGTGATCACAGCTTACTGCAGCCTTGACCTCCCCAGGCTCAGGTGATCCTCTTGCCTCAGCTTCCCAAGTAGCTGGGACTATAGGCACATGCCACCACAACTGCCTATATTTTGTACTTTATGTAGAAATGAGGTTTCACTATCTTGCCCAGGCCGGTCTTGAACTCCTGGACTCAAGTGATCCACCTGCCTCGGCCTCCCAAAGTGCTGGGATTACAGGCATGAGCCACCATGCCCAGCCTTCAGACTGCCTTGATACTGTTAACTCCTTAATAACAAAGTAATAGTTCTTAATAAGTTATTTTGTTATGCATTATTTGCTTTAATCATTCTTTTCTTTTTTTAAGGAAATATGTTCGGATGATTTTAACCTTCTTTTGAGATGGAGTCTCACTCTGTTTCCCAGGCTAGAGTGCAGTGGTGTGATCTCTGCTCACTGCAGCCTCCCACCTCTCAGGTTCAAGTGATTTTCCTGCCTCACCCTCCCGAGT
Organism: Pan paniscus; assembly: GCF_029289425.2. Classification (NCBI taxonomy): domain Eukaryota; kingdom Metazoa; phylum Chordata; class Mammalia; order Primates; family Hominidae; genus Pan; species Pan paniscus. Next base: position 68,364,739 of record NC_073264.2, read on the forward strand.
AGCTGGGACTACAGGCGCGTGCCACCATGCCTGGCTAATTTTTGTATTTTTAGTAGAGACAGGCTTTCACTATGTTGGTCAGGCTGGTCTCGAACTCGTGGCCTCAAGTGATCCGCCTGCCTCGGCTTCCCAAAGTGCTGGGATTACAGATGTGAGCCACTGCACCAGGCCGATTTTAACTTTTAACGTTGTCATAAATGGTACCCTGAATGTTCTATGTATGTATATATAACATATACACATGCCCGATTTCTATACATGTATACCCTGTTTCTGTTTGCTATATTTTAATTTTTACTTTAGCCCAAAGTGAATGAAAGTAAAAAATAATGGAATACTTTTAAGTGAGTAAGGCCAGGCTGGGGGCGGTGGCTCACACCTGTAATCCCAGCACTTTGGGAGGCCAAGGCAGGCGGATCACTTGAGGTTAGGACTTTGAGACCAGCCTGGCCAACACGGTGAAACCCCGTCTCTACTAAAAATATAAAAAATCAGCCGGGTGTAGTGTTGGGCGCCTGTAATCCCAGTTACTCAGGAGGCTGAGGCAGGAGAATTGTGTAAACTCAGGAGGCAGAGGTTGCAGTGAGCCAAGATTGAGCCACTGCACTTCAGCTTGGGCAACAGAGCAAGACTGTCTCTAAATAAATAAATGAATGCTTGCATGCATGCTGGCTTATGCCTGTAATCCCAGCGCCCTGAGAGGCTGAGGCAGGAGGATCCCTTTGCCCAGGAATTTAAGACCAGCCTGGGCAACATAGGAAGACTCCATCTATACAAAAAATAAAATAAAATTAGCCAGGCATGGTGCCATGCGCCTGTAGGCCCAGCTACTTGGGAGGCTGAAGCAGGAGGATTGCTTGAGCCCAGGAGTTTGAGGCTGCAGTGAGCTATGATTGTGCTCCATCTAAGAAAAAAAGAAAAAAAGAATATATGTATTTTGTAAATGTATTTGTCTTAAGTTTCTTCTACTTTAACTTTCTGTTTATTATTTCTTCATTCTACCAGAATTTATAGTTTTTCCAGTCTTGGAAACATTGTCCCCAGGAGAGAGATTTAAACAGAAACTATTACTCTTCCTCATTTATTTAAAGGAAAATATTAGTTTAATAGAAGAATGACCAGAACTTACGCATCTCTCTGATAAGTGATACTCTGTTCTTAGAATAAATTTTAGGTTTAAGCGCCAGCTCTCCATCTTCCAGCAATCCATATTGATTTAACTGTATTCGTAAAATTATGAATGAGGACATTCCTCTACGGCCATACCACCCTGACTGTGCCTGATCTTGTCTGATCTTGGAAGCTAAGCAGGGTCAGGCCTGGTTAGTACTTGGGTGGGGGGACATTCTTGGTAAGAAGGCACAACCCTCCTCTCTCTCATTAAGTAGTTCTTTGGTCAAAAAGATTAAAAAGATTTTCATTCAAAAAATATTTGTATATAGCACAATATATTTTATATGTTACGAACTCATCAAATATGAGTTAACAAACTTTGCCTCGGGGGCTTGCAATTAATAAACATTCTGATTTCAAGGTAGACAATAAATGCTACAGCAAAGGCGTAGATTAAGTACTCTAGAAGGGTAGTTTGTAGAGGAGAGAGAGGGCAGGCAAAATTAAGATTTCATAGGATACTTGACGGAAGAGGAAAATCTTAACAGATAAAAAGTTGAAGAGAGGATTTTTTCTTGGTATAAGAAACAATATGTCAAAAGTTTAATGACAAAATATAAGCAGTATGTCAAAGTTTAATGACTAAATATAAGCAGTACACAAAATAAGTGTTGTAAGAGTTGACTATTAAATTAATAAACTTCCTTTGGGAATGTGGACACTTCCCAAAGGAGGTGGGAAATCGCAGGGCTCATATGGGAAACAGCAAGTAGTTTGATTCAGAAGACAGGGGAGGGAGAAAGAAAGTGGAAAAAGTATTCTAGGACTAAGTCAAGTGGAGCCATATGAATGTCAGGCTAAGGTGTTCTGCAGAATAGTTGTGAAAATGCCCTGGAGTCAAGCAGACTCCAGGCCCTAGCTGTGCCATTTAGCTTTTGACATTGGACAAGTATTTATTTTGTTAAGATACAAAATTGAACAAGGAGACTGCTGTGAGGATTAAATGAGATAATGTATGTCAGGTGCTTAGCATAGTGAATGAATGGTACATAGTAAATTCTCAGGAAACAATAGCTTAAAGAAAAGACAATAAAAACTTGAAAAGGGACGCCGTTGTGGTGGTAGGAGTGCTTCAGGAAAGTTAATCTGGCAATACTGTGTAAAATGATTGGCAATTAGAAAAGACAGGTTGGAGAGAAACTCATAGAAAAGTTAAGATGCTCATAGAAAAACCCATGCAAGAGATAATGTATATTATGATTTAAGGTAGTGGCATGAGAAGGGAGAAGCTAAGAGTGTATGTGAGATACAGAGGTAGAATTGATGGGAGTTGGTATAGTTATAAGTATGTTTAGGGATATTACAGTTATGATTTTGAAAATACTTCAATTTTACCCCAGGAGGATAGCTAATTTGTATAACAGGAGTCTTATATTTTTAGGATATTCATTTTTAAGCTATAAATATTATTAAAAACAGTTTGTCAAGTTATGACATGTGGCTCACTTTGCCAGCACCTACTGAAATTAGAGCAATGCAGAATAGAGAATAAAATTTTTTATATTGTTGTAGGAAACTGGAATGTTGGTAGCCTAGTATCACTTTACATATGTAGTAGGAAAATTCACACACATATCTACCATTTCTCTACTTGATTGCCTTCGCTGCTTGGTAAACTGAGTTTTTTTTAGGTACTTTGAGCAATAGATATCTTGTTACCACAATCAGGTACTAAAATAAACTTGTAGTCTGTTAGCATATGTAACAGTGAAATTAATGATTGTGTTAAAATTTATTTTATGAAGCAGTCAATTGAAGGGAAAAGATAAATTTTCTCTGATCATATTTTAAAGGCAAAAAAAGGATGGGATTTTGAAGGAAGCATGTAGTCAGCATGGTATCTTACAGACATGTAACTAACACAGCACTGTGGATTCACATTAGGATTTACCCATCTGAATTTTAGTTAATGTTCTATTGCTTCTAGCTATGTGACTTAACTTTCAGTGCCTACATATGTGGAAAACAGATATCTGACCTGTCTACCTTTCAGGGCAATTGTAGAGATCAAATGAGATAATATACTTGGAATCAGCTGTAAAAATAAAAACATTTTACAAATGTACCTGTCTACCTTTCAGGGCAATTGTAGAGATCAAATGAGATAATATACTTGGAATCAGCTGTAAAAATAAAAACATTTTACAAATGTAAGATATAAGTATGTAAATTATTTATAAATTTGCCCTTCTAGCCTATCCCTTTTGTGTCCTGTCTAGCAGTTAACCTGCTAAAACTCCCAGTATAAATGCAATAATTAAAAAATAGAATTTATCTTCTCTTTTCCAATTCTTATCCCTATCCCCGCCTCGAATCCAGAGACCTTATTCTATGCATTTTCCTATTTTAAGGTTCCATAATTCTCCCAGACTCAGTTGACATACTCAGTATTTTAAAACTCTGTTTGGCTCCTGGTCTCCAAATCCTGTGAAATCATTCTTTATAATAACCATTGTTTGAAGTGATCACTTTTCATTCCTTCTGCTACTTCCCTTTATCCTGCCATGTGTAAAGGAATAAAACATTGTCTTTATTGGCCACTCCGCTTACATTTTCCCCTAGTCAACTCTGGTTACAGTATAGAGTAGATTTAGCTTTCAGAAAATCTGTTTTGTTGTTCTTTTCTAACTCAGAAACCTTTAGTCTCCCATTATTTGCAGGAGAAAATTCAAACAATTTAGCGTAGCATTCAGAGTCAACTCTGTCTTTATCTTCTATCTCTGACGGTGGCTCTGTTTCTTAACTAGACTGGTCTTATTCTCCAACTAGGCCATATATATTCTTCATTATTAGCCATATACAGCAAAGCCATATTGCAGGTAATTTTAAACCACATGTTTAAAAACCCATTTCTAGCCAGTTTGAAAATGTTATAAATTATCTTTTATCCTAGTGCCTTTAAAAAAAACTTTGCTAGCCTTTTAGATACATTTAATCTTTTATTGCTAAGGAGTTGAAGGTGATAATAGAGCAGTTCAAGTAACCAACCATTTGATATCCTTGATACTCTTTAGCTTCTAACCAGTTTCTGCCATGAGTGTGTGGTCTTGAATATTTCCAAAGGCCTTCAATTTTGTGTTTATTAGGAGCAAATAGGGAATTTTCTGTTGATGACAAATGAAACACTTTTTACTTCAGGAAATGTTATGTGTAATATATAGGGACCCTAATTTGTCTAATTGAAAAGAAAAGAATCATGATGCTCTCTTGTCCTCCTCCCACCCCTTTATATTGCAGGGTAAACAGGGATATTCAGATTTGTAAAGGAAAATGGTGAAGTATGCAGTCCCCTTGTGCCCTGGGAGTACTTAAGGTCAGAGCTCAACTTTAGGGATAAAAAAGCAAGAAGAGACTATTAGGTATTTGAATATGCAAATGTGCTTCATAGAATTTCATTGTTTAAAAGAGACTCTATGAACAAGTGAAGGAAAATCTTAGGAAGGTACCCTTCGAAACACTGAACTAAGAATTAATCTTTAAAGATTTTCCCTCTCTTCTCTTAGTATAGGATAAGACTAAAGAAAAATAATGGCAACAGTTAAATGCTTCTGTTCTGATGTCATACAGACTTGGTGTGTGTTTTGGCTCTAGCACTTAGATTTCTGACCTCGAAAAACAACTTAACCTCTCCCTACTTGTTTTTCTCATTTGTAAACTGATGATAACTTTGAGGAGTTGGAAGGATTAAGTGAGAAGATATATAGGAAACTGTTGGCACTGTGCCTAGCAAGTAGTGTTGCTGCTTTTACTTCTACTGTGACCTCCTCCATCACTGCTTACTCAGCCATTTAAATAATTGTTCTGCTCTTGTCCTCTGTAAAATAGGGATAGTAATTCTTTCTATTTTTTTAGAGATGGGGTCTCACTGTATTGCCCAGGCTGGTGTATGCTATTCACAGGCATGATGATAGCCCCACTATAGCCGTGAACTCCTGGGCTTAAGTGATCCTCCCACCTCAGGCTCCCATGCAAGCACCTGGGACTACAGGTGCATGCCATGGCACCCGGCAATAATTTCTTTAAATGAACATATAAGGTTGGTGTAAGGATTAGATGATGTCATGGACATGCAACCATATGTACAAGAGTACCCGTTAAAATTGTAGAATGTTTATTTTAAAGTGTTTGTTAGGCCAAATACTGTTTTTTAAAACCTGTCTCCTCATTTGTCATTGGGGATGACAGTGGTATTTAAATTTGTAGAACTGTTTAAAGATTAAGTATATTTAACATACGTAGCACAGTGTTGAGTACATAGTGAGAATCAGTAAATATTAATAGTATTAGCTGTGATCACTAAGTAGGTTTTGGCTATTCGATGTAATCTCATTCGTCTGTTTTTGCCTTTGTTGCCTGTGCTTTTGGGGTCAAATTAAAAAAAAATCATTGGCCAGACCCATGTTGTGTTATTTTTTCATGTGTTTTCTTGTAGCAGTTTTGCACTTTCTGATCTCATGTTTAAGTTTTTGAATCCATTTTGAGTTGATTTTTGTACCGTAAATGGTATGAGTAAAGGTCCATTTTCATTGTTCTGCATGTAGATATCCAGTGTGGAAATAAATTTTTAAATAAAATTTGTAAATGAATATTTTAGGATCTAGATGGTTAGTAAATTGTAAATGCAACAGTGTTTTTTTCGAGCTCTTTTGTCCATATTACCTTGTTTTAATTTTTATCCCAAAGCCATTGTATGGCCTAGAATCATGGGGTGAGAATAGGAACTTGTAAACTAAATCTTTCAGTTACAGATGTGTTATATATATGCTTTTTGCCAGAAATGCAAAAGCTGTTAAGTCTCAAGTTTACATCTGAGAAAGATGTATCTTCTAAGCTAATGATACTGCCTTATTGATATCCAACAGAATTGTCAGGAATCATATTATTTTTTTTCCATCCATGAGGGCAGATGATTTATGTGGGTTTAAGTTATAATACATGTTACTCTTTATTCTCCTTTGAAATCTTACTGGGTTTTTACTTTGAAGATTTTTTAAATTGGGATTTTGCTTCCATTCCTTACAAATTTTGTCTGGTATAGTATATTCTAAATACAGTTTGTTTTTAAGCTATGAAAATAGCAGTTGTTTCTTTGGAATGTAATTATCTGGATGACAAATGAAGGTACTTCGATCAGAAGCCTAAACCGTGAACTATATGGAATTTTAGAAATGCCTTTTATTATAGGACTTGTTAGGGTGTTCTACTAAACAGTAAACCCAGAGCTTGGGCAGGGTGACTCATGCCTGTAATCTCAGAGATTCGGGAGGCTGAGGTGGGAGGACTCTTGAGGCAAGGAGTTGAAGACCAGACTGGGCAACATACTGAGACTCTGTCTCTAAGAAAATAAACAAAAAGTAGCTGGATGGTGGCGTGTGCCTGTAGTCCCAGCTACACAGGAGGCTGAGGTGGGAGGGTTGCATGAGCCAGGAGTTTGAGGCTACAGTGAGCTATGATTATGCCATTGCACTCCAGCCTGGGCAACAGAGCGAGACCCTATCTCTATTTAAAAGAAAAATAAAAAAGCCAGCACAGTGGCTCACGCCTGTAATCCCAGCACTTTGGGAGGCAAAGGTAGGTGGATCACCTGAGGTCAGAAGTTCAAGACCAGCCTAGCCAACATGGTAAAACCCTGTCTCTACTAAAAATACAAAAATTAACCAGGTGCAGTGACACGCCCCTGTAATCCCAGCTGCTCTGGAGGCTGAGGCATGAGAATCACTTGAACCCGGGAGGTGGCGGTTGTGGTGAGCCAAAATCGCGCCACTGCACTCCAGCCTGGGTGACAGAGTGAGACTCCATCTCAAAAAAAAAAAAAAAGGAAAAAAGAAAACAAAGTAAACCCAGGACATTTGCACTTGGTCTTGTAATTTAAAGGACTGTATCTGTCCATTAAAAAACTTTAAAAAAAAATCTGTAAAAATATTATTTATTTTTTGTAGAGACAAGGTCTCACTATGTTGCCAAGGCTGTCTCAAACTCCTGGTCTCAGTGATACTCCTGTCTCTGCTTCCCAAAGTGTTGGGATTACAAGTGTAAGCCACCATCCCTGGTGTAAAAACTTCTTTTATATTGTGCCCATTGAGTTAAACAAGTTCAGTTTACTTTGAATATATGTTTAAAATTAAAGAAATATATATTTATTTAAAAGTCTTTTTAGTTCTGTAATGTAAGAACTCGTTTTTCAGTTAGATCTTGGGGACTTTAGTTTTGTTTAGGTTGTGCCTTTTTTACTGAATAATAATTTCAGAGCTAATCCACTGCATGAGTAATTCAAATATTTCAATTTTTTTTGAGGAGTCTCACTCTGTTGCCCAGTCTGAAGTGCAGTGGCGTGATCTCAGCTCACTGCAGCCTCTGCCTCCTGGGTTCAAGGAATTCTCATGCCTCAGCCTGCCGAGTAGCTGGGATTACAGGTGTCTGCCACCACGCCTGGCTACTTTTTGTATTTTTAGTAGAGACAGGGTTTCACCATGTTGGCCAGGCTGGTCTCAAACTGCTGACCTCAAGTGATCCACATGCCTCGACCTCCCAAAGTGTTGGGATTACAGGCGTGAGCCACCTCGCCCAGCTGAAATATTTCAGTTTTTACTTGTATTTATTTAGTTTTGGACATAGCTAAGTTTCTTCTGTAAAGATAGGTCATTCATTGTTGGAAACTTAAATTCATACAAGAAGTTACACAGTTATCAAGTAAATAGAGTCTTTTATGTGATGTCAGTATACGACTTGTTTTTGGAATATACAGTTATCTTTTAAAAAAACTTCGTTTCTTGGCTGGGCACAGTGGCTCATGCCTGTAATCCCAGCACTTTGGGAGGCCGAGGTGGACAGATCACTTGAGCCTAGGAGTTCGACACCAGCCTGGGCAACACAGTGAAACCCTATCTCTATTAAAAATACAAAATTAGACAGGCGTGGTGGCCCATTCCTGTACCCACCTACTCAGGAGGCTGAAGCGGGAAGATCACTTGAGCCTGGGGAGGCAGAGGTTGCAGTGAGCCAAGATTGTGCCACTGCACTCCAGCCTGTCTCACAGAGCAAGACCCTGTCTCAAACAAACAAATAAATAAATAAATATAAATTTGGTTTCTTTGAGATATAATTTACATGCAACAAGATGTCATTTTAAGTGTATAATTTGAGGTTTTCTTTTCTTTTAAAATCAGCTGAATAGGTATAACTTCAATTAAAATTCATTATTTATTTATTTATTTTTTAATGAGATGGAATTTCACTCTTGTCGCCCAGGCTGGAGTGCAATGGTGCAATCTTGGCTCACTGCAACCTCTGCCTCCCAGGTTCAAGTGATTCTCCTGCCTCCCCCTCCCAAGTAGCTGGGATTACAGGCATGCACCACCACACCTGGCTAATTTTTAGTAGAGATGGGGGTTCACCATGTTGGCCAGGCTGGTCTTGAACTGCTGATCTCGGGTGATTCACCCGCCTTGGCCTCCCAAAGTGCTGGGATTATAGGCATGAGCCACTGCACCCAGCAAAATTCAGTAATTTTAAGTGTTCAATTTAATGAATTTTCAAAACGGGTTTATTGAGGTATAATTTATATTTTACAAGATTTAGGTTTTATAGGAACAGTTTAAGTTTTAGTAAATTTATATAGTCATGCAGACTGTCACTGAAATCTAATATTAGGACACTTTTATCACATGAAAACATTTCCTCCTTGCCTTTTTCAGTCAGAATCTGTTTCCATCTCCAGGAAACCACCAAACTGCTTTTTGTAATAGCACTAGTTTTGCATTTTCTAGAAATTTTGCACAAATGGAATCATACTCTTGTGTCTGGCATTGTGTTTTTGAGACTGTCTGTGTTGTTGGATATGTCAGTAGTTTGTCCTTTCTTATTGCATTTTTTGTTTCTCCATTTTATCCATTGTATTCCATTTTTTATTTATTCATTCCCAGCTGAAGGATAGTGTGTGGTTTTAGACTATTATTAATATTGCTCCTATGCATACTCATTACAAATTTTCTTTGTGATTTTTACAGATAAAAACATGTTTATTTCTTTCTCTTGTGTGGAATGTCTCAGTCATATGGAAACTGTATGTTTAACTTTTTAAGAAACTGCCAGACTCTACAATTTTACATTCTCATCAGCATTATATAGAGGTTCCCCTTCCTTCACGTTCTCTCCAGTGCTTAATATTGTCACTTTTTAATTTTAGCCATTTTCTTGTTTGTAGTGTTATTTCATTGTGTATTTTTTAAACAGCATTGTTGAGATAGAACTCTCATACGATAGAATTCATCTGTTACCCGAAGGGGGTCCCGATCCAGATCCCAGAGAGGGTTCTTGGATCTTGCATGAGAAAGAATTTGGGGCAAGTCCATAGAGTAAAGTGAAAGCAAGTTTATGACAGTAAAGGAATGAAAGAATGGCTACTCCATAGGCAGAACACCGACATGTTACTTCTTGATTATATACTAAGCAAGGGATGGATTCATGAATTTTCCGGGGGAAAGGGATGGGCAATTCGCAGAACTGAGGGTTCCTCCCCTTTTTAGACCATATAGGGTGACTTCCTGACGTTGCCATGGCATTTGTAAACTGTCATGGCACTGGCAGGAGCGTCTTTTAGCATGCTAACGCATTATAATTAGCATATAGTGAGCAGTGAGCACAACCAGAGGTCGGGATTTGCCTGGCTTCTTTACCCCAACCTGTTTTGTCAGCAGGGCCTTTGTGACCTGACTTTGTGCTGACCTCCTATCTCATCCTGTGACTTAGAATGCCTAACCTCCTGGGAATGCAGCCCAGTAGGTCTCAGCCTTATTTTACCCAGCCCCTATTCAAGATGGAGTTGTTCTGGTTCAAACCCCTCTGACACATCCCTTTCAAGTGTGCAAATTCAGTGGATTTTAGTATATTTAGAGTTGTGCAACCATCACCACAATTAATTTGCATCATTCCGCAAGAGAAACCTGCATGCCTTGGCCATAATTCTCCCACCCATTCACCCCCAGTTTTAGGCAACCACTGATCTACTTTTTGTCTCTCTATATTTGCCTCTTCTGGATATTTCATAAATAGAATCATACAGTATGTGGTCGTGGTCCTTTGCTGCTGGCTTCTTTAAATCCTGTTTGTAGGGTTAATCTATGTTGTAGCATGTATCACTACTTCATTTTTATTTTCCAATAATGTTTCATATAGGATTATACAACTTTTAATAAATTCATCAGTTGAACATTTGGATTTTTTTTACTTTTTTTTGCTATTACGAATACTGCTGCTATGAATATTTTTGTACAAGTTTTTGTGTGTGTGTGTGTAGATGTATGATTTTATTTCTCTTGATTTATACCTAGGAGTAGAATCGCTGATATGGTAACCCTATGTTTAGCCTTTTGAGGAATTGCCAGACTGTTTCCAATGTGTTATTGGAAAGTTTCCATTTGACATTCCTAACAGCACTAATATACAACAACATAAATTTTTAAATTGCTGTCCATTAGATACAGGGGTCATGGTGCATTTTTATGATTTCTTACTGAGAAATCCTAGCTATCTGCAGACAGAATTGGTTATCATATTGAATTAGTCTTTCTCTTCCTCCTTTACCCCCCAAAACACTGCAGACATTTACATTTGATCAATTGTCTCATTTTTCTTTTTTATAGAATAAGAAAGCCTTGAGTTTTGTGAAAAACCGGAGAAGAGAAACTAAAAGGACAGTAGAAAAGGTTTTTCCAGTTTGCATAATGTAAGTTCTTTTCACTTTTCTTGGCTTGAATTCTGCCTTAGCTGACAAAGCTGTTTCTATGGAAACAAATAGTTTAACCTCTTAGAATGTCAGAGGAATGCTGATCACTTAAAATGAGACTTCCCAGCTGCTGGTCAAAGGGCATTACTTGCTGGAGAAAGAGGGGAAGGATGAATTTAAAAAATTCTAGAGTTCTGGACACTAGTGTAGACTGAACATGTTTATGCGTATGAAGTATATCTCTTCTATTTTACTCTGCCTAAAAATTAAGATACTGGTAATATAGGAAATTGGATTTCTGCTGACCTGTCTTGATTCTCAGCTCTTAAACAAATGGTTCTATTCGTTGGTACCCTTTTCAGTGGGCCTGTACCCTTTAGGCTATTTCAGTCCCTCCAGTCTCAATCATTTGCACTTGTTGTGAAGCTTATTTAGCTTCCCATTGCCCCCTTCTCCCGCAACTAAAACGCTTTCTCCCTTACTAGTTTGAGGTTAGCATTGAAACAGCTTCGGCATGCCAGCCTGAAAATTTTTCTTGCTTTGTGGACTATGTAAAGATTTTTGTATTTGTGTTCGTTTTCTGGCAGGGATGGGAGCAGGGATTCTGATGAGGATTTGAAATGTAGTCCTTTGAAGCTTTCTTTCTTTCTTATTTTTTTTTTAAACTTATAATTGGCAAGTTGAGAAGAAAAGAATTAGGGCCAGTAACTGCCTCTGCTGTCTTCATAAGATGGCCTGTTATTTACACACAATGAGGTAATTCTCTAGTTCAGTCATTTACCAGCTTCTGAATTGTCAAAGGACTTTTTTTTTTTTTTTTTTTTTTTTTTTTTTTAAAGAGAGGGAGAGTGCAATTGCTTTGGACTGGGAGGACTTTTTCACTTTTATGATGTATATAGACTACATGTATGGGCTAGAGTATTTGTGGAGTGCCTGCTTAAAAATTATAATCTTAATGCTAAAACTATAGGATACAGTATAATGTTTCTTTAATTCTGGAAGAACTTTAGGATCTTTCATTGCCTTCATTAAATTAACTTGTGAGCATTATAGAGTTTTTGGAGTGTTAAATGGTGAAGTAATTATTTAACAGGATAGTCTGGAAAGATTTCTTGTAGAATTAGGGACTTGAGGGAGGTCTTGAAGGTAGAAATCAATGGAAAAGTAGTTCATCAGTCATTTGGGCAGAAAGATGGGATAGACACAAATGAGGAAGGTAAATTAGAAGGCTCATGCAGGTGAGTAGTAAAAGATATAGCTAGAAATCTTGGATTCATTTTTTGAGTTTGAAGTTTATTCTCCAGGTAGTGTGAAAGCCATCAGAAGTTCTGAACAGAGGAGTGGTTTGCTCATATACTTAATTAAGCAAACACTTAGCAGGTATCATGGCTATAGAGGTCAACAAGGCAGATCCCTGCCAATTAGATAATTTACCTGTGTGATCTACAGTTACCTTGAAATTAATGTGTCTAAACCCATATTTCCCTTTACTTTACTTCTATCTGATTCTCCTATATTCTCCATCATAATTAGTGACATTGTCATCTACCTAATAAGCCAGGGATAGTGGTTAAGAGTGATGGTTCTGGAGTTACACTGCCTAGGTTCATATTCTGAAGCCTTCTGTTGTTTGGCCTTCTGCTGGGCAATGTTACGGATTCAGAGATGGGTCAGCCTGGTTCCTGACTTCAAGGAGCTTCTAGTCTGATGAGATAGAAAGGCAGAGATATAAATAGCAGTAGTCCAACTTGATCAAGAATGTGACAGGGATTATAGGATTCCAGAGGACAGTGTATTTGAGCTCAGACTTAAAAGAGTAGGCAAAGATCAGATCCTAGGCAGTCTGATTCCGGAGGCTGTTCTCTTAAACATGCTGTCTTGGGTGACTGGATGGATGTAGTGACATTAGTTAGAATTGAAAACAGGGAGAGGATTAAAAAGAATAGGAGGAGATTAAAGGGAAATATGAGTTTAATTTTGGACATATTTCTAGATTCTTGTGGGAAATTCTGATAGATAGAATAATGGTCAGCCGGGCACGGTGGCTCACGCCTGTAATCCCAGCACTTTGGGAGGCCGAGGCTGGTGGATCACGAGGTCAGGAGTTTGAGACCAGCCTGGCCAACATGGTGAAGCCCCGTCTCTACTAAAAATACAAAAATTAGCTGGGTATGGTGATGGGCGCCTGTAATCTCAGCTACTCAGGAGGCTGTGGCAAGAGAATCGTTTGAACCTGGGAGGTGGAGTTTGCAGTGAGCCGGGATCATGCCATTGCACTCAAACTGGACGACAGAGTCTCAAAAAAAAAAAAAAAAAAAGTTCAAGGATCCTGTCTTAATAACCATAGTATCTAGCCAGGGGTAAATAATTAAATTTGTGTACAAATCACTCCTCTTTTTTAAATCTTTGATGATTCTCTTATTCTATGGAATTAAGGATTTGTATTTAAGACCTTTCATAGGATGGACCCAATCAAACTTTCTAGTCCTATCTTCCACTACTCTCTCGACTATTTTAGTTCAACGAGCCTTATTTGTACTTTCCCCTCACACCTTTCATCTTCCCACCTTTGGTTCATATGGCCCCTTTATTATTTCTCCATCTTGTCTTTAAGGCCTACTTCCAACCTCGTTTTTCATCTACGAAATGGGCATATTTGGATCTACTTCTGGAGTTGTAATGAGGAATAAATGAGTGAATACTATGTGAACTGCTTGCAGTGTTGGCTGGCACATAAAGAAGTGCTCAGTAAATGTTAGCTATAGTTGTAGTTGTTACTACTACCACCACTATTCCTACTCCTATGACTTCTTTCTCCTCCTCCTCCTTTAGCTCTTTCTCTTATTCACTTTTTGCCCTCCTATATGAAGTAGATACTAAGTTCTACTGATTCTGTAACCTACATATTGCTTTTGTTTTTGAGACAGAGTCTCGCGCTGTCTCCCAGGCTGGAGCGCAGTGGCACGATCTTGGCTCACTACAACCTCTGCCTCCTGGGTTCAGGTGATTCTCATGCCTCAGCTTCCCGAGTAGCTGGGACTACAGGCACAAGCCACCATGGCTGGATAATTTTTACATTTTTTGCATGTTTTTGTAGAGATGGGGTATCACCATATTGCCCAGGCTGGTCTCAAACTACTAGTCTTAAGTGATCCACAGCCTCAGCCTCAGCCTCCCCAAATGCTGGAATTACAGGCGTGAGCCACCACGCCTGGCCTGTAACCTTTGTATTTCTTGAAAACAACTTCTTCATTCTCACTGTCCTAGTTGAGGACCCCATTTCTAATAGGTGCTTTCAGTCTGTTCTCATTGCCACCCTTCAGTCAGCCCTCTACGCTTCAATAGGAGTGATATTTCTTTCTTTCTTTTTTTTTTTAATACTTTAAGTTCTAGGGTACATGTGCACAACGTGCAGGTTTCTTACATATGTATGCATGTGCCATGTTGGTGTGCTGCACCCATTAACTTGTCATTTACATTAGGTATATCTCCTAATGCTATCGCTCCCCCCTCGCACCTCCCCAACCCCATGACAGGCCCCGATGTGTGATGTTCCCCACCCTGTGTCCAAGTGTTCTCATTTTTCAATTCCCACCTATGAGTGAGAACATGCAGTGTTTGGTTTTCTGTCCTTGTGAAAATTTGCTCAGAATGATGGTTTCCAGCTTCATCTTTGTCCCTACAAAGGACATGAACTCATCCTTTTTTATGGCTGCATAGTATTCCATGGTGTATGTGTGCCACATTTTCTTAATCTAGTCTATCATTGATGGACATTTGGGTTGGTTCCAAGTCTTTGCTATTGTGAATAGTGCCGCAGTCAACATACGTGTGCATGTGTCTTTATAGCAGCATGATTTATAATCCTTTGGGTATATACCCAGTAATGGGATGGCTGGGTCAAATGGTATTTCTAGTTCTAGATCTCTGAGGAATTGCCATACTGTCTTCCACAATGATTGAACTAGTTTACACTCCCAGCAACAGTGTAAAAGTGTTCCTGTTTCTCCACATCCTCTCCGGCACCTGTTGTTTCCGACTTTTTAATGATCGCCATTCTAACTGCTGTGAGATGGTATCTCATTGTGGTTTTGTTTTGCATTTCTTTGATGACCAGTGATAATGAGCATTTTTTCATGTGTCTGTTGGCTGCATGAATGTCTTCTTTTGAGAAGTGTCTGTTCATATTCTTTGCCCACTTTTTGATGGGGTTGTTTGATTTTTTCTTGGAAATTTGTTTAAGTTCTTTGTAGATTCTGGATATTAGCCCTTTGTCAGATGGGTAGACGGTGAAAATTTTCTCCCATTCTGTAGGTTGCCTGTTCACTCTGATGGTAGTTTCTTTTGCTGTGCAGTAGCTCTTTGGTTTAATTAGATCCCATTTGTCAATTTTGGGTTTTGTTGCCATTGCTTTTGGTGTTTTAGTCATGAAGTCCTTGCCCATGCCTATGTCCTGAATGGTATTGCCTAGGTTTTCTTCTAGGGTTTTTATGGTTTTAGGTCTAACATTTAAGTCTTTAATCCATCTTGAATTAATTTTTGTATAAGGTGTAAGGAAGGGATCCAGTTTCAGCTTTCTACATACGGCTAGCTAGTTTTCCCAGCACCATTTATTAAATAGGGCGTCCTTTCCCCATTTCTTGTTTTTGTCAGGTTTGTCAAAGATCAGATGATTGTAGATGTGTGGTACTATTTCTGAGGGCTCTGTTCTGTTCCAGTGGTCTATATCTCTGTTTTGGTACCAGTAGCATGCTGTTTTGGTTACTGTAACCTTGTAGTATAGTTTGAAGTTGGATAGGGTGATGCTTTCAGCTTTATTCTTTTGGCTTAGGGTTGTCTTGGCAATGTGGGCTCTTTTTTGGTTCCATGTTAACTTTAAAGTAGTTTTTTCCAATTCTGTGAAGAAAGTCATTGGTAGCTTGATGGGGTTGGCATTGAATCTGTAAATTACCTTGGGCAGTATGGCCATTTTCACAATATTGATTCTTCCCATCCATGAGCATGGAATGTTCTTCCATTTGTTTGTGTCCTCTTTTACTTGGTTGACCAGTGGTTTGTAGTTCTCCTTGAAGAGGTCCTTCACATCCCTTGTAAGTTGGATTCCTAGGTATTTTATTCTCTTTGTAGCAATTGTGAATGGGAGTTCACTCATGATTTGGCTCTCTCTTTGTCTGTTATTGGTGTATAAGAATGCTTGTGATTTTTGCACATTGATTTTGTATCCTGAGACTTTGCTGAAATTGCTTATCAGCTTGAGATTTTGGGCTGAGACAGTGGGGTTTTCTAAATAGACAATCATGTCATCTGCAAGCAGGGACAATTTGACTTCCTCTTTTCCTAATTGAATACCCTTTATTTCTTTCTCCTGCCCGATTGCCCTGGCCAAAACTTCCAACACTGTGTTGAATAGGAGTGGTGAGAGAGGGCATCCCTGTCTTGTGCCAGTTTTCAAAGGGAATGCTTCCAGTTTTTGCCCATTCAGTATGATATTGGCTGTGGGTTTGTCATAAATAGCTCTTATTATTTTGAGATACATTCCATCAATACCTAGTTTATTGAGAGTTTTTAGCATGAAGGGCTATTGAATTTTGTCAAAGGCCTTTTCTGCATGTATTGAGATAATCATGTGGTTTTTGTCTTTGGTTTTGTTTATATGCTGGATTACGTTTATTCATTTGCGTATGTTGAATCAGCCTTGCATCCCAGGGATGAAGCCCATTTGATTGTGGTGCATAAGCTTTTCGATGTGCTGCTGGATTTGGTTTGCCAGTATTTTATTGAGGATTTTCGCATCGACGTTCATCAGGGCTTTTGGCCTAAAATTCTCTTTTTTTTGTTGTGTCTCTGCCTGGCTTTGGTATCAGGATGATGCTGGCCTCATAAAATGAGTTAGGGAGGATTGCCTCTTTTTCTATTGATTGCAATAGTTTCAGAAGGAATGGTACCAGCTCCTCTTTGTACCTCTCGTAGAATTCAGCTGCGAATCCATTTGGTCCTGGACTTTTTTTGGTTGGTAGGCTATTAATTATTGCCTCAATTTCAGAGCTATTATTGGTGTATTCAGGGATTCAACTTCTTCCTGGTTTAGTCTTGGGAGGGTATATGTGTCCAGGAATTTATCCATTTCTTCTAGATTTTCTAGTTTATTTGCGTAGAGGTGTTTACAGTGTTCTCTGATGGTAGTTTGTATTTCTGTGGGGTTGGTGGTGATACCCCCTTTATCATTTTTTATTGCATGTATTTGATTCTTCTCTCTTTTCTTCATTAGTCTTGCTAGTAGTCTATCAATTTTGTTGATCTTTTCAAAAAATCAGCTCCTGGATTCATTGATTTTTTGAAGGGTTTTTTGTGTCTCTATCCAATAGGAGTGATATTTGTATAAAAATGAATGTGATCACGTCATCCTCTGCTTAAAATGTTTTAATTATTCTTACTATTTTCAGGGTAAAGATCTAAAACTCTTCTCAGTGTGGCTTCCTGCTTTTCTTTCCAGTTTTATCATTATTCATGTACAGCATGTTTCCATTGTCCCATCCAGCTTTATTGTATTCTATTCTGTTTTCTGAAAGTGCCATTCTGTCATACTCTTCCTTCCTATTGGTCATGTGAGCCTGTCTGCCTGGAATAGACCTTTCTACTATCTGGCTAATTTTTAATTGCCCTTTGAAATCCATTTCAAAGAAATGTATCCTTATGTTTTGAGTGTTTCCTATCACCTTTTACCACAGACCAAGTTTTATAGTTCATTGTGATATTCCAAGTTGAGTTGAACAGATATTTATTGGACATTTCTTATGATATGTATTAGGCTAAGCACTGGAGCTATAAAAGTAAGACATGACCCCTGTCTCTAACAAATTTAGAATCTGTTAAGGAGATTGAGGAAAAATAATCATTTATTTTCTTTGCTTTCTCTCTCAGTAGACTGAACATTCCTGGGGAGATAACCAAAATGAAATTTAAAGCAGATTACTACCAGGTTATAGAAATTTTTCTGAGAGCAAAGATTGGATCCAGATATACAAGTATGATAGTAAATAGTACAAGCATGAGAATTTTGACCTGGATGACCTGGCCCGGTCTCTCTTGCATGACTTCTAATTTTCCCTCATAGTGTAGTGAATATGGACACAGATGTAGAGCTTTTAAGCTGAGTTTTAAATTTCAGATCATAATTTATATTAGTTAAAAACACATCATTTAATATTAAATTTGATTTTTAATATCCAGTAATTGTTATAGAGAGGGTTAAGAGTTTTAATTTTCTGAAAATACTAAATCCACTCCTGGATTTTTAAAACTAAGCATAGCACTGTAGTAACTCCTACATAATTTTTCTGCTTACTCGTAATGAAAACATTTAAAAAGCTGAATTTGCATTTGCATATAATCAATGCCTAACATAACTTAAGAATTGCCTAACAAAAATCAAATAGCTGTCATGTTAATGAAAACGAAGGCAATCTAATGGTAAATAAGGTGCTTACGTGTAGATCACAGTTAGAAAGAAGTCAAAATTTGGATGAAAGACAGAAAAATCTACCAAAAATTTTATGCAAATGTAGTTTTAATAATAGCTCATGTAACTGGCATCCATTTTCCTGATTGTTGGACTAGTGGTTTTCCTGATAGCCTAGTTGGGTTTGTATTAAGCATTTTGTCTTCTGTCCCTGTTTGCATTATGACCCAAGATGTTTGAGAAAAGATTGGCTGGTATTAGGAATATTATCTGAAAACCTGGCTTTTGCTTAGTTGGCATTGTGCTCTAACCAACTTGTTTACTAAAGTGATGCCCAACTCAAGGAGGTAGTAGGTTTATTACTGTAAATATTATTGCTCTTGAGTGAAAAAAAAAGGCTAATTAGATTTAATGTGTGGGTTTACACATATGTAAACAACCTGCCTATGTATGCCTGAGAAATAGCTTGATGAAAAGCCAGAGTTATCTGGTAAAATATTTTTATTTTCTAAAATATGTTGAAAGATTTTTAAAATAGAATCAAGTTAATACTGGTAATTAATGTAAGTATACATTAACTCATGTGAAACTCAGAACTGTCAATCCTATGAATAAAGCTTCCAAGTGAATCTGAGGGTCAAAGAGAGAAAATGACTGGTCTTAAGTCATAAAACTAGAGGATTAAAAGTTCAGTTTTCTTATCTCCCTGTTTACTGGGATCTTTTTGCTGTACAGTATGACTCTCAAAAGTTTTTGAGTGGTAACACATACAACCGTTTTCTCTAAATGAATCCTTGTAATTCTTGTAGAGTTAACCCCAATTCTTTTTTTTTTTTGAGATGGAGTCTCGCTCTGTCACCCAGGCTGGAGTGCAGTGGTGTGATCTCAGCTCACTGCGGCCTCTGCCTCCCAGGTTCAAGCGATTCTCCTGCCTCAGCCTTCTGAGTAGCTGGGGTTACAGACACCTACCACCACACCTGGCTAGTTTTTGTATTTTTCTTAGTAGAGACGGGGTTTTGCCATGTTGGCCAGGTCTCGAACTCCCGACCTCAGGTGATCTGCCTTCCTTGGCCTCCCAAAGTGCTGGGATTACAGGCGTGAGCCACTGCACCCGGCCCAATTCTTTTTTTTTTTTTTAATGGGACCAGTTATAAAGACTGATAACCCATGTAATCCTTGTCTCAATGTAGTTTTGTCCTGTAGCTGCCTCAGCTGCTAATTGAAGTTTCTTATTCGTTGGGCATGTTCTCCATCTCAAAAACTCTTAAAGATGAATTATCCCCCAGAATACTGCTTGTATTTCAAGTGAGGTACAAACAAGGCTGCTATATGCCAAATCAGTTGATCATTCATCAATTTCTTTAGCAGTTATTCTTTAGCAGTAAGTTATTTCAATCCTATGTTAATTGTTGAGCATAAAGTAGTACAGTGTTGAGACAACTACTAAAAGATGATTAAAACACCTTTTATGTTTGAAGCAAGCAACGTGTTCTCTACCAAACTAGTACCCCAAACTTTTTACTTTCCTACTTTGCTAAACTTTCCAGTACTGTATATCATTTTTCTTAGCTTTAAAATTGAATAGTATGTTTCACATTTTTGGAAAGGGACTTTTTGGGGGAGGGGGGAATCTTGATTTCCTCACCATTATCTGTAAAGTGAAAGTACTTAATCTACTTAGCAAAATAATATTACATACTTATTATTTTCTATGTTGTATGGTGATTAGAAGTGGGCTGTGTAAAAACCTGCTGTTATATTGTAATTCTTACACTTTTTTTCCCCCCATCTTTCCCCTTAGATTTCCTTCATGGATACTTTTTCATAGCATTATTATGTGATGTGAGAAGTTTTTTTTTTTTTGAAGTAACATGGATTTTATACTACAGAATCAAGAGAATTGGCTTATAGGAAAAATTGATTTATAAAAAGTGGTACAGGTTTTCATAGATAACCATGACAACATCCCATATGAATGGGCATGTTACAGAGGAATCAGACAGCGAAGTAAAAAATGTTGATCTTGCATCACCAGAGGAACATCAGAAGCACCGAGAGATGGCTGTTGACTGCCCTGGAGATTTGGGCACCAGGATGATGCCAATACGTCGAAGTGCACAGTTGGAGCGTATTCGGCAACAACAGGAGGACATGAGGCGTAGGAGAGAGGAAGAAGGGAAAAAGCAAGAACTTGACCTTAATTCTTCCATGAGACTTAAGAAACTAGCCCAAATTCCTCCAAAGACCGGAATAGATAACCCTATGTTTGATACAGAGGAAGGAATTGTCTTAGAAAGTCCTCATTATGCTGTGAAAATATTAGGTAAGTAAAAATAGAGGTATAACAGAAAACATTTTGCTTTAATTTATCTGTGCCTTATAATGTATATGGGAAGGAAGAGGGTTTAAGAGAATGTAAGTAATGACAGTTTGAATTCCAGACCAAGATCCTTTGTTTTCTTGGAAACGCCGTATAACTATTGTTTACTGTTACCAACATAGAGCTAAAAGCATGTGGCTTAAATGTTAAGTCACTATAACATGTTTTTTTAGATATTAAAGAGTTCTGCATGGGCCCTAACATTTAAAGCCTTGAAATTTACCTTTTATATCAAACCACAAACTTTATGCAAAATACTAAAAAAGAATTTTCAGATTTTGAATTTCTGATTTCCTTAAAGTTTTGTAAAATAGTAATAAATTTGTAACTACCGTTTAAATTCTTTGATTTTTTTAAATTAATGATTGTCAATAAAAAGAACTGGTATTGTTCATATGGTATCATAAACATAAAATAATGGTATTTTCTATATCCCCAAATTCTGTTCTGTGGGGGGAAAAAAAAAGTCCTATGAGATATAAGTAGATACAACCGAACCAAAAGAATTCTGTGACCAAATGGATTTTGAGAACTCTGGGCTAAATAAGTTAAATAGCTTCTTATCACGGGACTTCTCATAGCTGTTAGAATGTTACTAGGCATTGTGAATCTACAAGAGAGATTGATATCAAATGCATGTTTCCAAACTTAGAATATTTAATCATTGAATTTACTGCCTGCCCTTCTTGCACGTGCACATACACCCAAGTGCTCACTGAACTAGTGTTAGGAGAGCATTTTATTTTTTGGTGGTTTGCTATTTTTTAGGTGTGAAAAAAGATATATTTCTACTTTTTTGTAGAAGGAGAAAGTTTTTATTGTCATTGTCATCATTTTGCCATTCATTTAAGGGTCTGTTGAGCCTGTACTAAGTGTTTTAGCAAACATTGTTTCATGTAATAAAATAATCCTGTTAACAGTACTCTGTAATCTCCATTTTGGAGATAAAGAAATTGAACCTTAGTTAAACAACTTTTTAAAGACACCAATGGTAGAGCCAAGTTTGAATTTGCCAGATCGGGTGTTGATGTACTACACAAAATGGTTTGAATGGAAACCGGTATCCAGCCTGCGTTTCACTCACCAGGCCAGAGCTGTGGCTACCCAGAATAGAGCACCTTTTTCTAATTTGGCCAAAGGTACCATGTATATGCCAGATTTGTTCCTCATTAAGTCTCTTTATTCCAACTCTGGAGCAATTTCTTTCTTTCTTTCTTTCCTTTCTTTTCTTTCTTTCTTTTCTTTTTTTTGAGGTGGAGTCTTGCTCTGTTGCCCAGGCTGGAGTGCAGTGGTGCAATCTCGGCTCACAGCAATCTCCACCTTCCCAGGTTCAAGTGATTCTCCTGCCTTAGCCTCCCGAGTGGCTGGGATTACAGGCATGTGCCACCACACCCGGCTAATTTTTGTATTTTTAGTAGAGACCAGGTTTCACCATGTTGGTCAGGCTGGTCTTCAACTCCTGACCTCATGATCTGCCCTCCTTGACCTTCCAAAGTGCTGGGATTACAGGTGTGAGCCACCGTGCCCGTCTCAAGTCTGGAGCAGTTTCTACTACATCACGTCATCTTCTTTTCTTTGTTATAAATTTTTATTCAGGATCCACATTTCATATGTACATGCTTCTCTGTGTTTTAAGAAATCATAGATATGTGTTCAGTCATAGTGAAGTCTGCTAAATTCCTGCCTTCAGACATTTTAATTACAGTGAAAGCTAAAAGATTACATTTTTTTAATACCTTTATGTGAAAGAATTTTATGCTCTTTTTTCCTGAGGGTTTTATTAGAGTAAAAATACTTCATTCCTGATTGCTTCTTAGTAGCCTTCATTTCCCACCACTCTATTATTATTTATTTATTAAAATATTCTGAAAATATTTTATTGGAGGAAGTTTGTTATATCCAGTGCAAACCTGGATTGATTCTTCTGTTTTTCTGTTTACATTCCCTTAAGATTAACGTATTTGTCCATTTGGTTTACTTAGAATCAGGTGTAAGTATCCATCTGATAGGTAATATTCATGTAATCACAGTAAAGAAAGAAATATAGCTTCAGCCGGATTCACTTAGTAAGAGAACAGTTGTGAGTTTATGGTTTTGTTTGTTTTGCCTAAGCACACAAAATTGGACATCATTTCTCTTAATTTTTTTTTTTTTTGCTTTTTCCTGTTTCTGTTTGAATGTTCTATTGCTGACTTTTTTACAAATTCAGATTAAAGGATACCTCTATTCCAATGTGTAATCTGCTGTGGTTTTTAAAAGTACCTATGTGTGGTCCTTGAATTTAAGGCAGTTTTATGTATTTTATTTTAAAGTAATTTGAGATGTCATAACAGGTATTTGTAATTCATTTCTTGGATAGGAGAAGATGTATTTTGAGAAATAAATGATATATTTTATGTTGATATAGTCAACACAGATATCTGTTATGTAAGAATCATGAGAAATTAGCATAAGGTATAGTTTGCTATTGTCAGTCATAGCCTCAGGTTTTTAAGTTTTTGTTTAAAGTGAAGTGTAATAGCTTTTTGCCAAACTTTTTTTTCTTGTTCATAATCTGCTAACACATCAAACTGTAAGAGAAGTACTCCCTGAACATTGTGTGTGTCTCCTGGCTAGTATTTGATTAATACCCATATGACAGGAGACAACTTCTGAGCCTTTTTCACATCTAGAAACAGCAACCTTATTTTAAATGAGGGAAGAATGGGCAACTGATTTATTTCTCTGAGAGGAAGCCTTCAGTTTCTAAACAATACATCATCATTTATCTGTGAGTAGACAAAGTATTCTTTTAAGAATCAAAAATATGATTGGCAAGATTAAGTAATTGGGTGGTTTTTAATGAAAAGCATTTGTAAATTTGACAATGTATGATAATAAAAGTACAGGGATGGAATTGATAGAAAATACTCAAAGGATGAACTGAATTTTCTTGTTTAAAAGCAGTTAGAATTTTTTTGAAAGATAAGAAATAGTGATATGGGAACTAGATTTCAAATGAATAATTAGTATTATAAATGGTAAAAAATTTGATATTACGGAGGCTTTCCTTAAAATTGGCATTAGTTTTTAAAGCTTGCTTTGTTACAAATATTATTGTCTTTGTTCTCTTTCATAATCAGAGCAAACTACCTTGTGAGAGAAATCCTCGGAAAAGAAAATAATGCAGGTTAGAGTGGGTTAAGCCAGAGTAGGGTAATTTTCATATATTTCTATATTATAGATTTCACTGTTTTTGTGTTCTCAGTTAAGTAATTTTGGGCCAGGGATGTGGACAAGGAAATATATAGATAGAATACTTGAATAAACTAGGGATGACTGCCATCTATCATATATGTGACTATAAAATTGTTGTCTTTGAAGCAGTGTCAGGAAAGGGAACATACACACCCATATATATCTGTGGTGAGCTGTTTAGTGGTTAATAAAAAGACTCCTGGAATTTGTGATTAGGGGCTTTCTAATCTATGAGATACTATTAGTGTGAAGAAGGAAAAACACACCACGGGGAAGAAAACTGGGATGAATAAAGCTAAAGAACAAAATATTTTCATAGAATTAATAGCATGTTTCAGTCTTAATTAGTGTCTGCATATTTTTTGTCAGATGTCTCTGGATATTCAAACTATTAAGTCAAAAGATTATTGACATTTTAAAGTAAAATAGCTCTTTCAGATTTCATTCTGGCATTTAACTGACTTTTGATTGATCATGGGGCATACTGGAATTTTGTGTGATTGTAAACTTTTTTAAAGGTTGGCTTTAAGATAAAGTTTATTTCAAGCCAACAGACAAAATCCCAGTGCCAGTAAATCTTGAGTTTTAGTTCAGCCTGCTTCTGAGAAGTTGATTATTTTTACTATCAAATTTTTGTTTAGCTATTGTTACAGATATTTCCAAATAAATGTTATTAGCCATTCCTTCAGGGAATTTTTTTTACCTTCCTGGAATTGAAATAATTAAATCTGTTGTCACTAGATTTAATGTTTGAAGTGTTGGGATCATTTGAGGATTCTGTGATTTAGTCAAGTTGCTAAAATTAGACCTAAAGATGTAAAAATTCATTAGAGTATATGTATAGTAATGTAAATTTTGTTTATTAAATACACATAATTCTATAGAAAAGTAACTGCTACATCATTCAGTCTTTGACACAATACGTTGAAACTTCATTCCACTTATTAAGCAGTAGTAGGTTTTAAAACTTATTTCTGCCTGCGAAGATTTGCTTCGTTGTCTTACGGCACATTCAGAAATGTATGCGGTAGCTGCATATTGGAAAGTGTAGGGATATTAGAGTCAAAACTGAGTTTAAATACTTTTTAATGTCACTAAATTGCGCTATTGACTTTGGGCATGTTACTTAAATTTTCTGAGCCTCGGTTTCAGGATTTTCTTGAGGACCAAATGAAAAATGCATTTGAATAAATGGCACACTACAGGTTTGAATGAAATTTAATTTTTGTTAGAACCAGAAGCTACAGAGAGATCACCTAACTCTGTAGTCCATAAAATTTGTGGATCTTAACCACTAATTTCTTATTTCATTTTAAAAATAACTTTATTAAGGTATAATTCACATACCATAAAATTTTGTCTTTTAAACTGTAGAATTCATTAGTTTTTAGTATACTCACAAGGTTGTGCAGGCAGGCGTGGTGGTTCACGCCCGTATTAGTAGCACCTTTGGAGGCCAAGGCAGGAGGATCTCTTGAGCCCAGGAGTTTGAGACCAGCTTGGGCAACATAGACCCTATCTCTTAAAAAAAAAAACAAAAAAAAAACAGCTGGGCATGGTGGCATGCTTCTGTAGTCCCAGCATACTAGGGAGGCTGAGGCAGGAGGATTTTTTGAGCTTTGAGCCCAGGAGATCGAGGCTGCAGTGCTAAAAAAAAAAAAAAGAAAAAAAAAAAAACAAAAAAAACAAGGTTGTGCAACCATCACTACTATATAATTCCAAAATATGTACCCATTAATGGTCACTCCCTATTCTGTCCACCACCTGGCCCTTGACAACCACGAATATACTTTCTTTTTGGATTTGCTTATTCTAGACATTTTATATGAATGAAATTACATAACATAGGCTCTTTTGTGACTGGCCTCTTTTCACTTACCATTATGTTTTCAGGGTTCATCCATATTGTAGCATGAATCAGTACTTCATTTCTTTTTTATGGATGAATTAATATTCCACTGTACAAATATACCACATCTTGTTTTTCCATTCGTCTAGGTTAAAAATTTTTTTTTTTTATTTTTATTTTTTTGTAGAGATGGGGTCTCACTGTGTTGCCCAGGCTGGTCTTGACTTCCCGGCCTCAAGTGATCCTCCCACCGTGGCCTTCCAAAGTGTTAGGATTAGAGGCATGAGCCACCACAATTTTAATTCCACAGGTAGATGTACTGGAAACTGATGTAATTTCCTCCTACTTAGTAATATTAAGTTCCCCATCTGAGTATCATATTTGACCCTACAGTTTAGAGGAAAAGAAATCTTAAAAGTTTCAGAAAAAAGTCATGAAGTTGGTTGGACTTGAAATTTCTGAGGACAGGTTAAAAGAGTTGGAATTATTTACACAATGAAATGGAGAAGCTTAATGCTGGGTATAGGTCCCTAGAAGCTATCTGTTTTCATATGGGGTAAATGAGAGTAATATATAAAAATAAATGATGCCAATCCAGATGGAGATTCCTTAGGTAAATTTTTTTTTTTTTTTTTTTTTTGAGACAGAGTCTCGCTCTGTCGCCCAGGCTGGAGTGCAGTGGCGCGATCTCGGCTCACTGCAAGCTCCACCTCCCGGGTTCACACCATTCTCCTGCCTCAGCCTCCCGAGTAGCTGAGACTACAGGCGCCCGCCACCACCCCTGGCTAATTTTTTTGTATGTTTTTAGTAGAGATGGGGTTTCACCGTGTTAGCCAGGATGGTCTCGATCTCCTGATCTCCTGATCCAGCTGCCTCGGTCTCCCAAAGTGCTGGGATTACAGGTGTGAGCCACCGCGCCTGAACCCCTTAGGTAATTTTAATGTTTACCCTTATAACCAAAAAATCTTCCACATGGTTACCCAGAGTTCTAGGCATTGGAAAGTAGGATTTTCTGATAAAGTAACTCTTGGTGATTGCTTTCTGTTGCCTGTTTCAGAGTCCATTCTTTTACGTTTTAGACTGACAGGAGAGGGCAAGGAGGGAGGACAGAGTTTACGAGGGTGGATTTGTGGACCCATGTGTATGTTTGTATTCATCTGATTAGTTGTATCCTAAAGCCAAATGTAAGTGAATTTTCTTACTTTAGAGTAATATATTCTCTCTTTTAAATAATCGAGTTAAATGTTGCGTGAAATATTAGAGAAGATGGGAGCTTAATTTCTACTGAAAAATCAGGTAAGAGGAAATAGCTCCACCTACAGGGCAAATAATTTAAACTAGATATAAAGAAATTCCTTGTAGGAAATTTGTTACAGACTTGAATTTACTACCAAAGCTAGATTTGCTATGCCTGCCTCTACCTTCTCCTGGGCAGAGTGCCTCCATCCCGCCTTAGTACTTACTTTTTTGTCCACTCCCAACCTAGCACATATATCAGTCTTTCTCACTAGCCCTGTGGTTCTTCATTTCTCTCTTTCTCTGTCCATATGGTTCCTTCTTGTGTCTGTTGTCTGTCTGTATGGGATTGGGGAAGGGAATTTCTTCTCTGTCCTCTGTCTTCTCTTTGTTGTCTCTGTGTCTTCATCTTTTATTATGGAAGAGTGTATTTGACAGGACTGATTTAGTTACATCTGAATGGATTTTTTAAATTCCCTGCAGAATTATATAGAATGTTGAAAAACTTAGGTGGATTTTTGTTTAAGTAACAGATATATCCATCAAAGAATGGAACATTTCTTTGAGTGTGTGGAAAATTAACTGTTCTTAGCCGGGCGTGGTGGCTCATGCCTATAATCCTAGCACTTTGGGAGGCCGAGGTGGGTGGATCGCTTGAGCTCAGGAGTTGCAGATCAGCCTGGGCAACCTGGTGAAACTCCATCTCTACCAAAAAAAAAAAAACAAAAATAGCCAGGTGTGGTGGAATGCGACTGTGGTCTTAGCTACTTGGGAGGCTAGGTGGGAGGATCGCTGGAACCTGAGAAGTTGAGGCTGCAGTGAGCTCTGATTGCGCCACTGCACTCCAGCCTGGTGACAGAGTGAGACCTGGTCTCAAAAAAAAAAAAAAAAGAAAAAAACTGTTCTTGAATAATACGTATTTGTGAAGTGCTTTTAAAAATGTACCCTTTATGGCTGCGCGTGGTGGCTTATGCCTGTAATCTCAGCACTTTGGGAGGCCAAGGTGGGTGGATCACTTGAGTCCAGGAGTTCAAGACCAGCTTGGGTGACAGTGAAATCTTGTCTCTACAAAAAATACAAAAAAATTAGTTGGGTGTGGTGTTATGCACCTGTAGTCCCAGCTACTGGGGAGGCTGAGGTGGGAAGGATCACTTGAGCCTGGGAGCTCAGGACTGCAGTGAGCCATGTTCACACCACCGAACTCTAGCCAGGGTGACAGAGCGAAACCCTATCTCAAAAACAAAAACAAAAACAAAAAAAAAGACACTGGAGATTCTGGTTATGATTAAATTAGAACTGTGGCAAAATAGGTCTTTTACATTTCCTTAGTTTTTTTTTTCATAAATATATTGGATTAAAAGCCATTGTTCTGATATAAGAAAAAAGGATGAAATTATATTAAGTATGTTCTAGTTAAGACTACAGGGATATCAGTTAAATTCTACTTATTAAAAAGCACTCTAGTAGTAAAATGGGCAAAAGATAAAATGGATGAAAGAAGAAATTCAAATGGCTATAACTTGTAAAAATATGTTCTATCATACCAGATCCCAAAAATTAAAAGATTGATAATTCTTAAATTGATTTGTGTTTGTGAGAACAGACATTCATGTGCAATGCTGGTAGGGGTATGAATTGGTACAAATCCAGAAGGCAGCTTTGGCAGTATGTGTCAAAGTGTTAAATGCTTTTGTTATCTGATTAATAATTTTATCCTAGAAATTTATTCTAAGGAATTGGAAAATAGGTTGCAAAACAACATTTACAGTGTCATCTATACGGTTAGACCAGCATTTTAAAAGTTTGAAAGGCTACATGGCGTAGCAAAATAATACCAGTAGTTAACAGCCGAAAAGTAGAAGTACAGGTAATTTTCAAAATAATGTCAGTATTTTAGTGTCCTTTTGAGTGGCTTTGGTACATAGGAGAGATTATACAGAAACTCCTTGGCCTTAAAAAGTTTAAATTCCCCTGAGGTTGAAGAGACCCAGTAGGGATACAATTACCTTCTGGGCTGTCTATGGCTGCTTGTTGATTTCAGTCAGTGGTGAAATCTGAGGCCTTCAGTCTTTCACAATACACTGACAGCCAGGCTGGGGTCTCCCTTTTTTTTTCCTTCGAGACAGAGTCTCACTCTGTCGCCCAGGCTGGAGTGCAGTGGTGCGATCTCCGCTCACTGCAACTTCCGCCTCCGAGGTTCAAGCGATTCTCCTGCCTCAGCCTCCCAAGTAGCTGGCACTTTAGACATGTGCCACCACACCCAGCTAATTTTTTTGTATTTTCAGTAGAGACGGGATTTTACCATGTTGGCCAGACTGGTCTTGAACTCCTGATCTCAGGTGATCTGCCCTCCTGAGCCTCCCAAAGTGCTGGGATTACAGGCATGACCCACCGCACCCGGCCATGAGACCCTTTTAACAATTACTAAAGACCTTGCAAGGCATGGCTCACACCTGTAATCCTAGCACTTTGGGAGGACGAGGCAGGAAGATTTCTTGACGCCAGGAGTTATAGACTCCATCTTTACGAAGAAAATTGTTTTAATTAAACAGTAATTTAATTGTCTACTCAGAGAAGTCTAGTCCCCATAAGATTGTAGCTTATGCAAAGCTTAACTGCTTTGTTGCTTTTATAATTTTTCTTATAAGATATTTAAGTGTTATCCTATTTTGCTTTTAAGACACTTTAAGGCTGTTGAATTCTTTAATCTCTTAGGGAATTCTTTGGTAACCTCATTGTATGTGATGGAATCTGACATTTTATATTCTTCCTATCTATTCTTAATATTAGCTTATGGTTAGATTCTGGCTATCCCTCAGCTCTTATCTAGCTCTGGGCCACAGCTTCTTAGGTCATTCTAATGACGGTTTTGACTTTTAAATTTTTTCCCAAATTTTTCTTCATTATAAACTACTGATGAACACACATATATGTATGTTTAGAGAATAATGACAAGGAAAAAAGTTTTATTTTCTTTATTTCCTGTTTTTTTTTTTTTTTTTTTGAGACAGGGTCTCACTCTGTCATCCAGGCTAGAGTGCAGTGGCGTGATACTGGGTCACTGCAACCTCCGCCACCCAGGTTCAAGTGATTCTCCTGCCTCAGCCTCCCAAGTAGCTGGGACTACAGGAGCACACCGCCATAACTGGTTAATTTTTGTATTTTTTTTGTAGAGATGGAGTTTCGCCATGTTGGCCAGGCTGGTCTCAAACTCCTGACTTCGTGTGATCCACCTGCCTCAGCCTCCCAAAGTGCTGGGATTACAGGCATGAGCCACCATCGCACGTGGCTGGCTTTTAAGTCTTATAAGTCTTTATAAAAAAGACTTTTCCCTGTCATTATTCTCTGAACAATACAATATAACAGCTATTTACATTGTATTAAGTATTATAAGTAATCTAGAGCTGATTTTAGGTAACTGGAGGATGTGTATACCTTATATGCAAATACTCCACCATTTTATATAAGGGACTTGAGCATCTGCAAATTTTTCTGTCTGTGGGAGGTCTTGGAACCAATCTCCCACTGATACTGAGGGACAACTATATATATAAAATAAGGAAGACTAAATATATATATGTTTGAAAGGAAGACTAAAGTTGTTTTGATTTGGGGCGGGAAAGATAGCGAACCTCAAGAATCAACCAAAGAACTGTTAAAATCTATTTAAAAATTTAACTGCTGTTCAAATTGTGGGATACAAGATAAATAAGAGTCAGTGGTGTTTCTGCAGACCTTAAAAGAAGAGAGCTGACAAAAAGGCACATTGGGAAGATTTTTTTCCATGTCTTTTTTTTTTTTTTTTTTTTTTTTGAGACGGAGTCTCTCTCTGTCGCCCAAGCTGGAGTGCAGTGGCACTATCTCGGCTCACTGCAGGCTCTGCCTCCTGGGTTCACGCCATTCTCCTGCCTCAGCCTCTCGAGTAGCTGGGACTACAGGCACCCACCACCACGCCCGGCTAATTTTTAAAATATTTTTAGTAGAGACGGGGTTTCACCGTGTTCGCCAGGATGGTCTCGATCTCCTGACCTCATGATCCACCCGCCTTGGTCTCCCAAAGTGCTGGGATTACAGGCGTGAGCCACCGTGCCCGGCCTCCCTGTCTTTTTTTATACTGTCTTTGACTGTATAAGTCCTCGTATGTGCTCTAAGTTTTTCCTAGACTCATTTACAGGTTTAATTTTAGTCAAAATCTCAATAGGACTTTTCTTTTTGGAAGACTAGGAAAGAGGGAATGGGAGGTAACGAAAAAAGTGACATAACTAATTTACAATAGTCGAGAAACTTTTAAAGAAAGATCAGGTACTTGTCATATTAATATAAACAAACATTATAATGCTACTCTAATAAAACAGTATAGTTCTGATAGACCAGTGAAATAAAGACAGACTCTGATATGTGTAAGAATTTGGTGGCATTGTAAATCAGTGGAAAAGGAATTATTATTTGATGAGGTCTCACTCAGTTGCCCAGGCTAGAGTGCAGTAGCGTGATCATGGCCCCAGTGGATTCTCCCACCTCAGCCTAATGAGTAGCTGGGACTAAGGCACATGCCACAATGCCTGGCTAATATTTTGTATTTTTAAAAATTATTGTTATTTTAAAAAGAGACAGGATCTCACCATGTTGCCCAGGCTGGTCTCAAACTGCTGAGCTCAAGCAATCTGTCCACCTCAGCCTCCCAAAGTGCTGGGAACACAGGCGTGAGCCACTGTGCCTAGACATTTCTTATATTTTTTTAGTAGAGACAGGGCTTCACCATGTTGCCCAGGCTGGTCTCCACCTCCTGGACTCAAGCAATCCACCTGCTTCAGCTTCCCAAAGTGCTGGGGTTACAGACCTGAGCCACTGCGCCTGGCCAGGAATGATTATTTAATAAGTGGTACTAGAATCATTGGTTATTTGGAAGAAAAATAAAGTTAAATTTTTTCAGATCTATGCTGAAATAAATTCTAGATGAATTAAAATTAAATAGAAGTTAAATAAAGTAGAAATTATAAAAAGCTAGAAGAAATCTAGGTAAATATTTTTTAATGACCTACAAGAAGAAGTTTATAAGCATAGAAACAGTGAAAGAAATCACACAGGAAAAGCAGGGGGGTCGGAGTTGACAAATTCTATAATAAGAGCAACCATAAATATAATTAAGAGGTAAATGGAAATATTGGAAAACGATTCCCAACAATATGACAGAGTATATGTGCGTGTGCATGTACACTGTCACAGCCTATTTGGCAGCAGGGAAGAGACTACCAGTGCTTTTTTTTTTTTTGAGATGGAGTCTTGCTCTGTTGCCCAGGCTAGAATGCAATGGTGTGATCTCGGCTCACTGCAGCCTCTGCCTCCTGGGTTCAAGTGATTCTCCTGTCTCGCCTCCCGAGTAGCTGGGATTACAGGCGCCCGCCACTGTGCCCGGTTCTCCTGCCTCGCCTCTGAAGTAGCTAGGATTACAGGTGCCCACCACTGTTCCTGGCTAATTTTTGTATTTTTAATAGAGACGGGGTTTCACCATCTTGGCCAGGCTGGTCTCGAACTCCTGACCTCATGATCTACCTGTCTGGGCCTCCCAGAGTGCTGGGATTACAGGCGTGAGCCACTGCGCCAAGCCTACCAGTGCTTCTTAACCATTTTAGAATAACGTTTTCCAGAAAAATGCTTGTGCTATTTATGCACACTAACAGGCAGACACAATGCACATACATATGCCCACAACTTTCAGTACAACTTAGGAGACTCACATATTCATTAGAGTTTTATAGACCACAAAAGAAGTGCCTGGTAATTGTGAATAAACCTCAACTTCCTTACTAGTCAAATAAATGGAAGATTTTTAAAAATAATAATATCAAATATTGCTGAAAATATTGCTAATGGAATGCAAATTAGTAAAGCCTCCCTAGAAAAGCTGTTTGACTTTTTAAAAAATGTCAGAATCTTATCTAAAAGTTCTATTTCTGGGACTTACCTTATGAAGACATCAGAATCTCAGACAAATTTATATGTGGCACTGATTATTATGTAATGAAATGCTTGTTTTTATGGTAGCAAAAAATTGGAAGCAATCTAAATGTTCAACTTTAGTTTAATGGTTACTATAAATTATGGTTTAGCCATGTAATAGAATATAATGGAATCATTAAATATTTAAAAAGACTAGTGATATAGGAAAACATTTACAATGTACTGTTAAAAAGGAAATAGGATGTTAAGAAAAAATATTTCTAGGTGATGGGATTATTGGTGGTTTTAAATTTCTTTATTTTTGCATTCCTCCCCTCACTTGTTTTTATATTGAATGTGTATTAGTTTTATAATTAAAACACCTTTGTAAAAATGCAAGTTATTCTGTTGGGTAATTTTTAAAAGAGTTTTACTTAAAACCTATGAAATGACCATGATTGACAATAATATATGCAGATTTTGGTATTTTTCTGAAAACTTAAATTGTTACTTGTTCAAAGAAATGTTCTCTGAAAATGCATGTTGAATTAATACTGAAACAGTTAATTTTTGGATACCTTTTCTTCTTCTACTAGAAATAGAAGACTTGTTTTCTTCACTTAAACATATCCAACATACTTTGGTAGATTCTCAGAGCCAGGAGGATATTTCACTGCTTTTACAACTTGTTCAAAATAAGGATTTCCAGAATGCATTTAAGATACACAATGCCATCACAGTACACATGAACAAGGCCAGTCCTCCATTTCCTCTTATCTCCAACGCACAAGATCTTGCTCAAGAGGTATGTATTCTAAACATCTTGTTGATGTCTACAAGGTAATTAGTAGTGGCAGGAAGGCAGGATTATTGGAAAATACTAATGTGACTATAAGATTTGTTTGAATTAATTACTGTTAATTACATGTTAATAATGTATTGTGACAGTTTACTACATGCATTTTATCCTAAAAACAAAAAAAGTTTACTTCAGAGTCAGAACACTGTTTCATGAAGAGTTAATTTTTTATATATAATCATAAATTTGGATAGTAACAAATATTTGAATTACTAGAGAGCAATTTGTTAATGTTTTTAGTATAGTTTTATGAATTTTAAGCATTATACATTATAAACTGAGATAGTGAATACTGATGAGATAATTATAACTGATAATCAGGCATTATATAACGCCTAAGATTTATTATGTCTAGGTATTTGGAAGTTTTCCTCCTATAAAAACTGTAGACATTTCAAATTATTAAATCTTAATATACTATGGGAGTTTTTATTGTTAACATGATGACTTAAATTCTTGTTTCTGATGCTAACTGGTGTTCAGTGTTTGATCTGTTATGCAAACATCTTTTAAATTTAAGATTTAAAAAGGGTATAAATAAACTCTCCTGTTTTGGGGAGTAGACAGTCTCTCATTATTCTAGCGTTTTAAGTTATTTTGGTATTATTAAAATGAATAATTCTGGAATCCCATCAAGTGAATGTATTTCATTGAATGCCAACATGAGCAGAAAATGGGCTATTGGGGAGGGAGGACATCTAGAGCTACAGAACCTATAAAATAGGTTAGAAGGTACTTTGTAGATTAGCACATAATTGTCCCCAAGGGAGATATTTTTCTCACTTGTCATATTTACTTATGGTTTAAATGGTTTTCTGAAATTTCTTAAAATTACTTTTCTTACGGAGATTGAAATAACATTACCTTGATCTTATACTATTCACACACGTAGGCAATTCTGGACTCACTTCCAGGATAGAAGGAAAAGACGAGTACCAATATATTTGGTAAAAATATGACATATTTGAGAACACACAGGCAAGTGAACTGGTTTCAAATCCGGTTGGGAAGAATACAAAATAAATCATCATAATCATTCCTGTCCCTGTTAGGAGGAAGGTTTGTCCAGCTGGCTACTGGGTCCTTGTTTTGCTAAATACAACAATGGGTGAAGAAGAGAGTGAGAGAAGCAAGACAGATCACAATTGCTCCAATTGAAAAAAGCTGACACACACAATAGAAAGGTGGAAAGAAGGGAGAAAAGAAACAACTTAGCTTAAAGGGTTTTAGGAGTTGAGAAAAGCAAAGAACTAAAGTGGCTTAAAGAGTAAATGCCTTGGGAAGAAAGAAGTTGTTAAAAAGGACTTTAAAAAAGATCAATTTTGAATATTAGTTTTAGGATAGTTCACATATTCACATATGTGAATATAGGATAGTTCACTATTTTAAAAGTACTGTATAAAGGAGATTTTCTGAAAGTTTGCTTTCACGTCCTTAGAGTAACTAAGTGATAGAACGTGAATGGTTTCCCCTGGAGTGTGCATGACTGTGAAGTTGCCCTTTCAGTACATTATACTTGTGAAAAAAGCACATAGTCAGAACTCAACAAGGAGAGGATTGTTAAATCTGATAACAAAATCGTAAAGGTTAAATGGACCCATTGCCTTTATGTTACAGCTGGAAAAAAATATCAGCAATCACCAATCCAACTCCCCTGTTTCACATTCTGAATATTGAGGCCTAGTGAGGTTAAGTTAAAAAAAAAAACTCAAGAAATTTAGTGAAACATTCAGAAGTATTCTTTGTTTACGTGGCTTAAAATATCAGTTAAACATTAGGTATCATATAATAATAAAGCCTATGGAAACCTCAAATTTTAAGGTCTAGATTAAATCTTTGATGATCTAGCATATTTACTAATAAACACAAACCAAATTTCTTAGATATTATAGTGCTTTTTTTTTTTTTTTTGAGATGGAGTCTTGCACTGTTGCCCAGGCTGGAGTGCAGTGGCACGATCTCAGCTCACTGCAAGCTCTGCCTCCTGGGTTCACGCCATTCTCCTGCCTCAGCCTTCGGAGTAGCTGGGGCTACAGGTGCCCGCCACCATACCCAGCTAATTTTTTGTACTTTTAGTAGAGATGGGGTTTCACCGTGTTAGCCAGGATGGTCTCGATCTCCTGACCTCGTGATCCACCCACCTCGGCCTCCCAAAGTGCTGGGATTACAGGTGTGAGCCACTGCGCCTGGCCCTAGGATATTATAGTGCTTTTATAAAGAAAATTTAGAACTTGGACTTCATTAGATGAACTTATAAACACCTTTAAGAGAGTAAAAATGAAAGCCAACGTGCTGAGAAATGGTATTTGATTTTGAGATATTGAAGTGTGTGTGTGTGTGTGTGTGTGTAAATATATGACAAAAACTTGTCTATGAAATATATAAAGAACTCTTGTTGGCCGGGTGCGGTCTGTAATACCAGCACTTTGGGAGGCTCACTCCTGTAATCCCAGCATTTTGGGAGGCCAAGGCGGGTGGATCATTTGAGGTCAGGAGTTCAAGACCAGCCTGGCCAACATGGTGAAACCTGGTCTCTACTAAAAAAAAAATACAAAAATTAGCTGGCTGTAGTGGTGTACACCTGCAATTCCAGCTGCTTGGGAGGCTGAGGCAGGAGAATCACTTAAACCCGGGAGGCAAAGGTTGCAGTGAGCTGAGATTGCACCACTGCATTCCAGTCTGGGCGACGGAGTGAGACCCTGTCTCAAAAAAAAAAAAACTCTTGGAAATTAATAAGAAAAAAAGATTACTCGGTTAAAAAAAAAATTGACAAAGAACAGTCACTTCACAAAAAAGAGGAAATCCAAATGGCCAATAGCAATGAAAAGATAACTAGGCATCATTAGCCAACAGAGAAATGCAAATTAAAACATAATGAGATACAGTTACACTGACACCAGAATGACAATGATTACAATTTAAAAGACTGTCAGTATTGTTTGTGAACTTATGGAACAACTGAAACTCTCATACATCACTGGTGGAGTATAAATTGATACTACCACTTTGGAAAAATGTTTGGCAGTATCTGCTAAAGCTAATGTACCTATATACTGTGACCCAGCAATTTCACTTGTAGGTATATAGCCAAGAGAAATGAAAATGTGTCCACAGAAAAGCTTAAAAACAGATGTTCATAGCAACCAGATAATAGAAACCAAAAAAAACCTAGATGTTTGTCAACCTGTGAAAGTTGCATTAGGCTTTTGCTGTGGAGGAACAATGAGTAAACAATTACAGTCTAATGAGAAGTGCTATGATGGCAATATGAGAAGAGTGCCAACAGCACCGAGATATGCCTAATTCTGTTTTGGGAGGATGGGAAGGATGAGGGGAATGATGAGAAGAAGGAAAAAACATAGAAGGAAATTTAATTTGCTGAGTCTTGAGGGGTGACTGAGAATATACCAGGAAGCGTAAGAAAGAGGAAAAGGCATTCCATGCTCAAAGGGTACAGAGGTGGTAGTGAGAGAGAAAGCCTGGCAAATTTCTTGAATGCTAAGTAAGTATAGGACTTAATGTTAAAAGATGGTGTCCAGACGCCGGATGCAGTGGCTCACGCCTGTAATCCCAGCATTTTGGGAGGCCAAGGTGGGCAGATCACGAGGTCAGGAGATC
The DNA here is from genome assembly GCF_029289425.2 of Pan paniscus. Classification (NCBI taxonomy): domain Eukaryota; kingdom Metazoa; phylum Chordata; class Mammalia; order Primates; family Hominidae; genus Pan; species Pan paniscus. The sequence continues at coordinate 68,402,214 of NC_073264.2, forward strand.
GAGACCATCCTGGCTAACACGGTGAAACGCTGTCTCTACTAAAAATACAAAAAAATTAGCCGGGTGTGGTGGTACTCAGGAGGCTGAGGCAGGAGAATGGCATGAACCCGGGGAGGCAGAGCTTACAGTGAGCCAAGATCGCGCCACTGCACTCCATCCAGCCTGGGCAACAGAGTGAAACTCTGTCTCAAAAAAAAAAAAAAGATGGTGTCTAGATCCTGAAGGCCATTAATAAATTTAAATTTATCCTATGATGGATTACTTTGGTAAATATTTTAAATATTTTAAAAGAATTAACATATGAATAGGTGAAAGGAGAAAACCATATGATCTTTGTTTTGAGACAGAGTCTCGCTCTGTCACCCAGGCTGCTGTGCAGTGGCATAATTATGGCTCACTGCAACCTCAACCTCCTGGGCTCAAGCAGTCCTCCCACCTCAGCCTCCTGAATAGCTGGGACTCAAACTCTTGGGCTCAAACAATCCTTCCATCTCAGCCTCCCAGAGTACTGGGATTACAGGCGTGAGCCACAGCACCTGGCCTCCTATGATGATTTTGATGCAGAGAAGGCATCTGAAAAAAATTCAGTACTTTTTCTTTGTTGATACAAATTCTTAGAAAGCCAGTCACATTATTTTAACTTGATAATAGTCAAAAATAATACCACATGTGTGACAAAGCACTTTGGGGGAAAAAAAGAAAAATAATAATACCAGAAACCAATAGCATCTTCCCTAATGGTGAAACACCCACACATTGCCATTTAAGTCTTGAATAAGATAAAGAAACTCCAGATGCCCACCACTAGTATTCAACATTTTTTGGCAGTACCAGTCAGTGCAATAAAACAGGAAGAAGTAATGAATTATGAAGTTGTATAGGAACAGGGAAAATATGAATTAATTTATACAGATGCACACACATATCTCATTTAAACTGCATGTAAGAGGTAATGGAAGAATTAATAAACTATTAAAAAGGCTATCTCTGGGTGTTAGATAAATAGGTAATTTTACTAGTTTTTTTGTGTTTCTCAAATTTAACAGGAAAAGGTCACTTCATAAAACATTTAAAGCAAGAAATTTATTCTATACATGATTGCGAATCTACTGAAGAATTTTGAACAGATTTATATAAACAGGCTTCTAATTTAAAATATTACTTTGATAACATTGTGGAAAGTCAGTGGAAACATAGAATAATGTGGAGGCTATTGTAATTGTCCAGATGTAAGATTTTGAATAGCAGTTGTGCATGGATTATAGAAATATTTAAGTAGAAAATTAATAGGACATAGTGTCTCTATGTGGGTAATAAAGGTAAAGGAGACATCAAGGATGACTTCCTATCCTCTCTTCCTTTCATTGAATTCATTAAATATTTCAGTGCTATTTGTCAGACATTCTGCCAATAGTCAGATATGAAGCTGAATAAGATACAATTCTATCTTCATTGAGCTCAGTCTAGTGGGGAAATAGCCCTATTGATAATTTTAGATCAAATGTTCAGTCTTACGAGTACATATTATCTAGGCAAATAGAATAAGGCAATTCAGGTAGCTGAGACAGCTAGTATAATCACAGTTGTTGTGGGGAGACAGCATGGTTTGTGCAGGGAACAAGCAGTTTAATGCTGAATCAAAAAGGTTAAGGCATAAGGAATGCCAGGAGATAGGGCTGGAAAAGACGAAAGAATCAGATGGTGATGGTCCTTAGATTTAATACTAAGGAGCTTAGACTTAATCTTGTGACAGAGAGCCACTCAGAACTAGAATGGTCATATTTCTGTTTTAAAAAGGATATTTAGTGACATAGAAAAATAAAATATTTTAGTAATTTATTAGTATCAAGTCAAAATAGTTATACTGTTACTAGGGGCCGGGCGTGGTGGCTCACGCCTGTCATCCCAGCACTTTGGGAGGCCGAGGTGGGCGGACCGCCTGAGGTCAGGAGTTCGAGACTAGTCTGGCCAACATGGTGAAACCCTGTCTCTACTAAAAATAAAAAAAACTAGTTGGGTGTGGTGGCGGGCACCTGTAATCCCAGCTACTCAGGAGTCTGAGGCAGGAGAATCGCTTGAACCCGGGAGGCGAAGGTTGCAGTGAGCCAAGATCATGCCATTGCACTCCAGCCTGGGCGACAAGAGTGAAACTCCGTCTCAAAAAAAAAAAAAACTATTATAAAAACTATGAGTAGCATGATCTCATTTTGGTAAAAATAAATGTCAAGAATAAAGAAGGGGTATATACATAGAAATTTTCTCAAAGTTTAGATGCTATGGGTACATTTTTGGAGTAACTGACTTTATTGAGATATAATTTACATGCACTTAAAATGAGTGTGTTTTATTGTATAGTTCAGTGTATTTTGACATATATGTACATCTGTAAAACATACAACTGCTATCAAGTTGTAGAAGCATCCATCACTCCACAGAGCTTCTCTCCCACGGCCCTTTGCGATGACAATCACCTCTTTCAATCCTCAGGCCCTATGAATATCCACTGATTTGCTTTCTGTTTTACAAATTTGTCATTTGTGGACATTTCATATAAATGTAATAAGACAATAGGTGGTCTTTTCTGTCAGACTTCTTTTGCTTAGTATAATGTTTTTGAGATTCATCCATGTTGTTCTTGTATCAGTAGTTTGTAAATTGCTGAGTATCATTTCATTCTTTGAATATCCCACAATTTGACCACTTACCTATTGATGGATATTTGGGTTGTTTCCTGTTTATGATTCTAGTAGGTAGGTAATGGTATCTTGTTTTGATTTGCATGTACATAGTGACTAATGATATTGAGCATTATTCTATATGTGTATTGGCTATTTCTCTATCTTTTGTGAAATATCCGGTTAGATCTTATTTCCATTTTAATCGTCTTGAGTTGTAAGAGTTCTTAATATATTCTGGCTACAAGTTCTTTGTCAGATACATATATCAAGGTGAATATTTTGGTAAAAACAAGTAGAAAAATGTAGGAAGGATATATACCAAAGTGATTATCCCTAAGTACAATAAAAGTCCATTCTTTTACTTCCTTCCTTTTGGTTATCAATTTTCTGATTTTTCACATTTAACATACATCATTTTTATAATTAAAAAAATAATTAGTTTTAAAATACAAAAGGGTCTTGCCTCTGAAGGAAAACAAGGAAAAGTGGTATAGCTAAAGAAGAGTACAAGGTCAGGAAAGGGTATTTTTAAAGATAAGGGATTAGAGCATTTTTATAGGCCAATGGAAAGGAGCAGTAGAATAAAAGAATAGCCTTTTAATTCCTTAACACCGTTGTAGAAGTAGCTGATGATATGTGTTGACACTAGAATAAGCAACATATAGGTTAGTAGGGCAGTGGGTAAACACGGGAGTTCTAAATTTCTTTAGAAGGGAAGATCTCAGAGATGTTTAGGAACTGACTTAAAAGTGGGAATAGGGAAAAAATCTCTAATACGGAAAATTATTATTGAGCTGACTCAGTGTATTTTCTATACCCTTGGTACATTTTTAATCCAGAATTATCTTCCCATCCTCAGAGTTTCTTCAGCTGTCAAAAGGTGTATGATCAAGACTACAGATTTCATTTAAAATTAATGTAGACTTGATAAACTTTAAAAGGGAAAATACCCTCTTTTAAAAACAACTTTTAGTTGCCCACAGTCTTAAATCCTGGGTCTTAAAGCCTTAAAGCCTTGTCCATTGTAAGATTTTAGTTGAGTTCTTGAAGAAGATAATATTTGCTCTGCCGTCCTGTTTATACATATGGAACTCTACAATTAGAAATATAATTTTCTAAGTACCAAAACCTGAGGACAGACTGGTTTTGGTACTGTCATTGCTTTGATCCACTTGCTGTGGTAAAATTAATTAATCCCAAAATTATCATCTCTTGGGTTTCATAGGGAAATTACTGATAAAATGATTTAAAATAGCCATAAAAGGTATAGAATTACTGGGTTCCTGTATTATGAATTACCTTTTTTTTTTTTTTTTTTTTTTTTTTTGAGAAAGTCTCATTCCATCATCCAGGCTGGAATGCAGTGGCGCCATCTCAGCTCACTGCAACCTCTACCTCCTGGGTTCAAGCCATTCTCATGCCTCAGCCTCTTGAGTAGCTGGAATTACAGGCACACGCCACCACGCCTGGCTAATTTTTGTATTTTTAGTAGAGACAGTATTTTGCCATGTTGGCCAGGCTGGTCTCGAACTCCTGACCTCAAGTGATCTGCCTGCTTTGGCTTCCCAAAGTGCTGGGATTACTGGTGTGAGCCATATGTATCTGGCCTGTTTTAAGATTTTCTTAATCAGTCTTTGAAGCACCATAAATAGTAGGTGCCATTCTAAAGATAAGGAAACAGGCTAAAAAAATTTATAACCAAGGGGAGTTTATCCTAGGAAGACAAAGATTTCTCGACTGTGGGAAATTTAATGTAATCCATTATATTATGGTGATTGTTCCATTACACTCATATAAATTCATCTTGTTAGACTGTCAGTCTTTTTTTTTAATTATATAAAAAAATTTATAAAATAGAGACAGGGTCTCACTGTGTTGCCCAGGCTGGTCTCAAACTCCTGGGCTTAAGCAATCCGCTTGCCTCAGCCTCTCAAAGTTCTGGGATTACAGGTGTGAGCCACTGCACCCAGCCTGACTATAACTCTTTCAGTTGTCATCTCTGATTTTAAATAGTCACATAAATGATTTAAAAACTATAAAATAGCAAGGTAACTGTTAGGACAGTTTTTCTTTTCTTATGTAATTATTATTAATGAATTTTATGGTATGTTGGGCGAAACGTTCAAGATGGAAGTATTTTGTCTATAGGCGTAAGTACCAAAATCTTATTTAGTGTTTTTTTAATAAGAAATACTGTTGTTTTATCCATAATAACAAGATTGAAAACTCTCATAATTCTTTTTAGTGATTTTATTTCTTACAAGTATTTTTATTATTTTAATTTGTACTTAAAAAATATGACCCTGCATACAGGTGCTACTGATACTTCCTATAATCTAGGAAGAATAATCTTTATTTTTGTTTCTTAGGTACAAACTGTTTTGAAGCCAGTTCATCATAAGGAAGGACAAGAACTAACTGCTTTGCTGAATACTCCACATATTCAGGTAGAAAATGGACAGAATACTATATATGTGGTTTTTCCAGCATTCTTCTATTTTTTTAAATCAAAGACTCCAGTACTGGAAGAGAAGTCAAACATTCTCTAGCCTATTTTGATGTTTACAACCCCATCTATAACATAGTAGTTATTGTTGGATTATATATTTTCAGATTTAAAATGAACCAAATTATTTTTGAAACAACCTTTTCTTTAAAAATTAGGCAAAAATTCTTCCCCCCTTTGGTTGTATTTTCTGTAAGTTTAATTATCTAGGGTGTGTAGACCTTTACATTGATGTTATCTTCCGAAGTTTAGTAAGCATTTTAGACTTTCATAACCCATTCCAGAGTATGCCCTTAGTATACTTAACACATCTTTATTATTAGCTCTAATTAATTATAACACTTTTAAAGATTTAATGGTCAGAATACTATGTACATAGGTTAAAAATCACTCTGCAGAAATAAATCATGCTGTTACTTAAAATGCCATGGATTTCTTTGAAACAGGCACTTTTACTGGCCCACGATAAGGTTGCTGAGCAGGAAATGCAGCTAGAGCCCATTACAGATGAGAGAGTTTATGAAAGTATTGGCCAGTATGGAGGAGAAACTGTAAAAATAGTTCGTATAGAAAAGGCTCGTGATATTCCGTTGGTAAGTGTCCCACATACTGTTTTTAAACAAGTGCTGTTGTGTGCTTCAAAAGTCTGGTTAATTTCAGAATTCTAATGAATAGAGTATTTCTGAAGCAGAAAGTGTGGGGGAAATGGTCAACTTTTAAATCTAATTACAATTACTCTAGTTGTGTAAATAAATTTTTTCTTAAGATAACTGAAGGTTAGTATTGTTGAATAGAAAAAATAGAATTTAAAAATAAATGCTTAACAAAAATTGTATTATTTTTATTTTTAAATTATACATATATATATTTTTAGGGTGCTACAGTTCGTAATGAAATGGACTCTGTCATCATTAGCCGGATAGTAAAAGGGGGTGCTGCAGAGAAAAGTGGTCTGTTGCATGAAGGAGATGAAGTTCTAGAGATTAATGGCATTGAAATTCGGGGGAAAGATGTCAATGAGGTTTTTGACTTGTTGGTAAGTTGACGCAGCTAGAAGAATAATTGATAGCTTTTAGAAAGCTCTTATTAGACTTTAGAATAAAATATTTTTAAAATAACTGTTAAGAGCACTAGATGATTTCTAGCCTGATTTTTCCATGATGTAACTGTTCCACAGTATTTGTTAGCAGTTTTATTTTTGGGTGGTACCACTGATTTTTTTTACTTTCTGATGTATCACTATCACATATATTTTATTTTTCTGGAATCAGTAATATAACTCATTAATTCACTCAGTACATATTTATTGAGTGCCTAATATGCACTAGCCACTTGGGAAACAGTAACAAAACAAAGTCTGTGTCCTGATGATTTTTTGTGTTCTATTATTTTATTATCTGTAATTGATTGTTGTTTTCCTAATAATATTAGATAATAACAGTGCTATAGATCTGCAGTGTCCGGCATAATAATCACTAGCTGCATATAGCTATTTCTGTTTAAATTAAGTAAAATTTAAAATTCAGTTCCTTATTCGCACTAGCTGCATTTCAAGTGCTGAGCAGTATGTAGCTAATGGCTACCATTATTAAGATACAGAAATAGCACATTTCCATCATTGGAGAAAGTTCTATTGGATAGTGCTAGTATAATCAGAAAATCATTTCTAGACATCTTTTGAGTGCAATTTATGATCACTTTGTACACACGCACAGACTAGATTTATGGTCCTAGTTATTCAGCATCTGTTATTACAGTGGAATCTCTACTATCTACTGATTCTGTTGTAAAATCTAGAGACATCTTCACACACTTATTTTCATCCAGCCCCATTCATTGCTTTGGTAGAGCAAAGTGCTGCTGGTCATTTAAGTCTGTGGAGGGGTTCTGAAATAGTCCACTTTAGGGAATATAGATCATAAAATTATGGAATGATTTTCATAAATGCAAATTTAAAAAATAACCTGATCTTTCTATTACAGTCTGATATGCATGGTACTTTGACTTTTGTCCTGATTCCCAGTCAACAGATCAAGCCGCCTCCTGCCAAGGAAACAGTAGTAAGTGATTTTTAAATGTTCATTATTTATGTGTTTGTGGATGCTGTTTACTTCTGATACTGTTTACTGTTACAGAAATGTCACTGTTTCCTGTACTCAAATAGAGATAAATTCAATCATTTTTATTTAAATAAATATGAAATATCAATGTTTTAAATTAGTAAACTCTGCACCTTTTTTTTTGGAAGGTGGAAGATGGAATCTCCATCTGTTGCCCAGGGTAGAGTGCAGTGGTGTGATCTTGGCTCACTGCAACCTATGCCTTCCAGGTTCAAATGATTCTCCCACCTCAGCCTCTTGAGTAGCTGGGATTCCAGGCGCATGCCACCACACCCAGCTGATTTTTGTATTTTTGGTAGAGATGGGGTTTTGCCATGTTGGCCAGGTTGATCTTGAACTCCTGGCTTCATGTGATCTGCCTGCCTCGGCCTCCCAAAGTGCTGGGATTACAGGTGTGAGCCTTCACATCCAGCCAACTCTGCACCTTTTTAAAATAAAATGTAGAAAATAATTTCAGTTTCAGAATTTTTTTTTATAGTTATAGGTGGGTTTACTTAACTTAGTATGGAGTAGGGCAAGTGCTTTTTAAAAAGTATGTGCAACCCTTCTTTTAGAGTATATTGTTCTGTTAGACATTTACTCAGCTAGATCTGTTAAAAGTCAGTCTCCATTACCATACAGTCAAGCAATTGCATTCCAAAGTATATATCCAAAAGGACTGAAAACATATATTCACATAAGAATGTCTACATGAATGTTCATAGCAGCAGCATTCACAGTAGCTAGAAAGTAGTAACAACCCAAATGTCTGTCAGGTGATGAATGAAAGACAAAATATGTATGTATGATGGGATATTATTTGATAATTTTAAAGGCTACAGTACTGATATATGCTACAACATGGATGAACCTTGAAGAAATTATGCTGAGCGAAGGAAGCCAGTCACAAAAGGCCATATATTGGTTCATTTATATAAAATGTCCAGAATAGGTAAATCCATAGGAGAGAAAGCAGATTAGTAATTCCTTAGATGTGGAGATGAGGATTTATGAGGGAATGGTGATTACTAATCAGTACCAAGTTTCTTTTTGAGGGGATAAGTATGTTTTAAAATTGTTTGTGGTGATAATTGTACAAATCTGTGAATAAACTAAAACCATCCAATTGTGTACATGAGTGAATTGTATATGAATTATATATCAATAAAGCTATTTAAAAATGAAACACTTTAAAGTGTTGAATTAACATGGAAGCTTGATGTATTGCATCTGTTATTCTTAACTTTAAAGCATAGCAGTTTGAGAAAGAACAGTTTCATTTTTCTCTCAATATTTCATCACAGGTATGCTTTATAGTTTGGCTATCATTCCATGTTTTCCCTTCATTTTTTACAGAACATACTGAAGTTGATATTGTATCTGCAACCTACTTTATGTTTACAATTTTTTTGCAGGAAGAGAAATGAGGAAATATAGTTTGTCTTTGAATTTAAACAGCTTGATTCTCTGTGCATTGTGCTGTTCCCTGTATCTCTACTGTGTATAAGCCCTGAACTTCAAAAGTAGCTCTGCAAACTGAGGAAACATAACAGAGGAGGGTTGGAATATACTCCTACTTACTTATCTACAATAATCCATCCCTCCTGAGTAAATGACTTTTGTCTTTTGAGAATAAATGTCAGAAGTTAAGACTTTTTTTTTTTTTTTGAGGTGGGATCTGGCTGTATTATCCAGGCTGGAGTGCAGTGGTGTGATCATGACTCCTGCAGCCTTGACTGCCTGGGCTCAAGCAGTCCTCCTACCTCAGCCTCCCTAGTAGCTGGAAACACAGATGCATACTACCACATCCGGCTAATTTTTTTGTACTTTTGGTAGAGATGGCTTTCACTATGTTGCCCAGGCTAGTCTCGAACTCCTGAGCTCAAGTGGTCCACCTGCCTTGGCCTCCCGAAGTGTTGGGATTACAGACGTGAGCCACAATGCCCAGCCAAGACATGTTTTCTCAACATTTTTTTCCTGCTATTCATGCAGAATCTGGAATTCTGTAAAAGAAAAGCCATTTTTTCATGGATAGAATTAATCGAAGTGTTACATTGAAACTTGTTGATTCTCGTATGCAAAACAGAATATCAAAGCAATTAACTTACACAGATTGTTTCAACCTAAGAATGAAATAACTTACTTATCCTTTAGTGGTTATTTAACCCCCAACTTTCATTATTGATTAAGAATAAAAGGCTGGTTTAATCTGAAGACCAAAGGAATATAGGTTCATGGTGAACAATCTCAGGAACTACTTAACTGGAAAATGAACTAGCTTAAAAAGGAAGAAAGTGGGAGAAAGAGCAAAATGCCACATCTATCCCTTTTAAAATGGAGCTTTTTCTGTTCTTTTTACTTGGAGTCTCACTCTTGTCACCGAGGCAAGCAGTGGCACCATCTGGGCTCACTGCAACCTCCGCCTCCCAGAGTCAAGCAGTTCTCCTGCTTCAGCCTCCCTAGTAGCTGAGACTACAAGTGCATGCCACCACATCCAGCTAATTTTTGTATTTTTAGCAGAGATGGGGTTTCACTATGTTGGCCACGCTGGTCTCGAACTCCTGACCTCAGGTGATCTGCCCGCCTTGGCCTCCCAAAGTGCTGGGATTACAGGCATGAGCCACCGAACCCGGCCTATTTTCATATTTAAAGTAGGGATCTTTTGAGAATAGAGTGATGTGCAGTATTTTTCTTTTCCTTCTTTTCTCTTTTGTTTTTTGTTTTTTTTGAGACGGAGTCTTGCTCTGTCACCCAGGCTGGAGTACAGTGGTGCGATCTTGGCTCACTGTAACCTCTGCCTCCTGTGTTCAAGCATTCTCCTGACTCAGCCTCCCAAGTAGCTGGGATTACAGGCGCCCGCCACCATGCCTGGCTGAATTTGTGTGTGTGTGTGTATTTTTAGTAGAGACAGAGTTTCACCATGTTGGCCAGGCTGGTCTTGAACTCCTGACCTCTGATGATCCGCCCACCTTGGCCTCCCAAAGTGCTGGGATTACAGGCATGAGCCACCACGCCCAGCCCCTTCTTTTCTCTTTTTATTATGAATAACTCTCAATTGCAATATATCTTGCCAAGTTTTGTCAAACCTAACTGGCTTAAAATGAACTGCTATTATTAAAGCTCATTGAGGCTGTCCAGAAAGGAAACAGTAATAGGAAATCATAATCTTGGTTGACATATGCAGAATAATTATCTATGGAATTAATAATCTAAAGAAATTAGAACCAATTTATTGAGTATCATTATGGTACAGGTCAGCATCTGTTGATATCAGCAGCAGCAGATATCTTTCTGATTTATGTTTTGTGATGTTAGAAATGTGTTTAAGACAGATATACAAAATAAGTGTTATCTGAAACCCCTATATAATGACTTGTTGAATTATGATGTCATGTATGACAACAATAAGCTGTGTCAGAAGTGCTCTCTTGAGTTCTTAAATTTCTTTTGTATCACACATAGCAATCAGTGGCTGCTCTTTCAGTAGCAGAGGGCAAGAGTCTTGGCACCTTTGTATTTCACTTCCTGAGTAACTGGCACATTTGATCTAGGAAATGCATACATTATTCAAACGTACAGTTTCCTTCTCTCGGCCTTTTTAAAAAAAGGAAGGATTGGATTTCCCAGACTAGTTTGTAAAACTTTAGATTATTCTATACTATAATAATATGTAGGAAGGGCATAATAGACTTTTATCTGAATGGGACTTTTTCATTTAGTCTAATGCCATAATCTAACAAGGAGTGTATTTAAATGAAGAAGGATCACATCGCTTATTAGTTACAGAATATGTACCAGAAAATTAACAGATTATTGATTAATACATATAAGCTATTATTATGATTATGTACTCTGTGCCAGGCACTACCGAGATAACTGTGTTGTAAAGAAAAGTTGAGAACCACTGCTATCAAATACATTGCTTTCCCATTATAGGTATAAAAATGTATTAATAAAGACATTTATTTCTTGGTGGATGTGGGGAAAGGAGAAATTCTAGTGTTGTGTGGAGATACTTAAAAACTTGCTTGGTGCTATAAAGGCTTTCCTTGACTCACTTTCACTATTTTCTCTTCTACAATGAACTTTAAGAGTTAAAGATAAATCTACAATAGTAAGAGATACAGAAATAAAAATTACAAAGAAAAATATTTTGGTAGCAGAGATGTGGAATCAACCTAAATGCCCATCGATGATAGATTCGATAAAGAAAATGTGGTATATATACACCATGGAATACGAATGCAGCCATAAAAAAATGAGATCATATCCTTTGCAGGGACATGGATGGAGTTGGAGGCCATTGTCCTTAGCAAACTAACACAGGAACAGAAAACCAAATACCACATGTTCTCTTATATGTGGGAGCTAAATGATGAGAACACGTGGACACATAAAGGGGAACAACACACACTAGGGTCTTTCAGAGGGTAGAGGGCAGGGGGAGGGAGAGGATCAGGAAAAGTAACTAATGGGTACTAGGCTTAATACCTGGGTGATGAAATAATCTGTACAACAAACCCCCAACACACAAGTTTACCTATGTAACAAACCTGCAGTTGTATCCCTGAACTTAACAGTTTAAAAAAAAAAAAAAAAGTCAGTGTAAAAAGTATAAAAGCCAACCTAATACTTAGACAATAGAAAAGGGAAAAACCAAACTTCCTTTTTTTTTTTTTTCTTTTTTTTCTCTTTGATTTTGAGGGCGTCACCAATGTGATAGCCTTACCTTCATGGGTACTAACCTTTCCATTAAGCTAATCCCAAAGTTGTCTCCCAAGTACACTGTCCAGGTGGTTGTGGCAAATTTATACTTTTCCAAAGGAGTGTCCATTGAGCAAGTGGAATATAGATCCTGAGTTTTAGATCAGCACTCTCCAAATATTTTTTTCTTTTTCTTTTTTTTTTTTTGGAGACAGAGTTTCACTCTGTTGTCCAGGCTGGAGTGCAATGGTGCCATCTTGGCTCACTGCAACCTCCGCCTCCTGGGTTCAAGTGATTCTCCCGCCTCAGCCTCCCAAGTAGCTGGGATTACAGCTATGCTGTACCGTGTACAAGTACCATCTACTGTGCCACCAGCTAATTTTGTTTTATACCTTTATCAATTAAAAAACATTGAACATGCCCCCTCCCATATTGTATATATATGTACTACTCTACTTACTATCCCAAATTACAATATAGGACAAGTTTTATTAATAAGTAATTCTAATAGCCTTCTTGATTGGTTGAAAAACAATATTTTGGAACATTGGATCCCTAAAAAACATGTAAATAAACTGATGAATCATTATCCCTGTACCCTATCCCCATTTCATCATTAGGACTTCAAATGTGAACAGCTTATAGATATTAAAAAAAGGAAAAAGAAAATGTTGGGCTGGAAGATAATTGCATCCAAACAGTTCTACAATTTGAAATGTAAACAGAAGATTTTGTTTTGTTCAGAAGCCAAATACTGTTTTGATCAGATATACTGTTCTGATATTATTATAGCATTATGAGGCCCTGGACCTTTCCTATGAGGGTCAGCTTATCTCCTTCATTTTAAAGGGGCTTTTTTTGTTGTATGAGAAACAAAATAATTTTGACACTAGCAGGAAAGATTGGTGGAGATAACTTCTAGAACTGGTAAGAATTAATCAGTGGAATATATGGATAAAAGTCATATAGTATCTGTTAAGGCAATACCCAGACTTTAACTCATTCAAATCATTAATTTTTCCTTAGGAAAAATTAATAAGAGCCTTTTCCTCTTAATTTTAGGAAAGTAAGAGCTTTTTCTCTTAATTTTAGGGTATATTTTAGATGGGACTAGAGAAACTTGTCACATAAGTAAAGCATGTTCTCTTCCCAGCCTACACAAAGAGGGGCCCTGTTCCAAGCCAGTTAAATTAGAATAGTTAAGGGATGAGAACTGCATAGGCAAGAGTAAATGGAAAAGCATCTCTGGGTGATTTTGTTGGCCTATGGCAATGGTTATAAATGTAGATATTCCCTCCTCACGGGTCTTAATTTCTCTCAGGGTAGTAGTTCCCTAAGATTGCTGTACCTAATAATTACCCAAGGAACCTGATTAAAATTCAGAGTCTGAGAGTCTGAGGTGCGGCATGAGAATTCAGCATTTTAATAAACATCCTAGGCAGGTGATCTGAGCAAAAACACTTTGAAAAACAACATACTGGGTAGGCTTTCAGAAAGTGATTTGATAAAATTGTCAATCAAGATTGACAAGTACTTTGATTTGATCTTTGAAAAATCTGGTAAAATTGATCTCTCCACTACAAGTGATGCCAAAAATTCCATTTTTAGATTCTCAAGGTTTTTTTTTTTTTTTTGGCAAAAAAGTAACAACTTAAACAGATTCTAGAAGTATTATTAATTGATAGGATGGTGCTCAAGCACTTTTTTTTTTTAAAGAAAACATATTTCTAGATAAAACTACATAGGAGATTTTTCCTCATGCCAAGATTATAAATTTGTATAATCTTTTTGCTCAATCTCTTAACTGTGTTTTGATTCACTGCTATCCCACACAACTTTCTAAAATTCATTTTTAGTGCTGACTGACAAAGATTTCAAGATTTTAATAAAAACTATTTTTTCACATCTAGAATGAGGTTCTTTAGGGCACTTTGCATTTAGGATGAGCCACAACACTTTCAAATTTGGTGTGTTATCTTAACTATATTTGGTACAAGATTATATACTATGCTATTCCATGTATATGAATTAATATACAGGGGAAAATAATCAGTGTTTCTAGAAATCAGGATGATGTTTATCCTTGGAGGGGATGGGATGGGTAGTGATGGAAAGAGACCAGGTGGGGCCTCTGAGGTGTTGGTGATATGATGGTTGTTGATTTGGATGCTAGTTATACAGGTCTGTTTAGTTAGTGAAAATTCACTATGCTATACACTTCTGATAATGTGTATTTTTTGTGTATCAAAAGTTACTCCCAAAAGGCATAATAACATTTGAGTTTTACTGGTAGCTGTTTAACTTTTATATCTTTGTATTTTTAACCAGATCATTTTTTAACCTTAGTTTCAGTTTGTATATTAGGACTTAGCTTTATTTCCTATTTATAGAAGTTAATAAAATATTCTTTGAAATTAAAAAATATTCTTTAATGACAAGCCAAAAATTTTTTTAAAAGCCATTTATCTATCTATCTATCTATCTATCTATGTCTATCTTTATCACTTAGCATTTTTTCCAATTTCATATAGTCTGTCATCGACAATACTCATTTTAGTCAGTGTCTCAAGTGCTTAAAGAGCGCTTAAAAAGTGCCCCTTTTGGGGTAGACTGGTATTACTTTTATTACATATAACCTCAATTATGGTGAGAGTAAAACACTTAAAGCTAAGGCCAGGCGTGGTGGCTCGTGTCTGTAATCCCAGCACTTTGGGAGGCCAAGGCAGGTGGATCACCTGAGGTCAGGAGTTCAAGACCAGTGTGGCCAACTGGCGAAATCCTGTTTCTACTAAACATACAAAAATTAGCTGGGCGTTGTGGTGAGTGCCTGTAATCCCAGCTACTCGGGAGGCTCAGACAGGAGAATCACTTGAACGCGGGAGATGGAGTTTGCAGTGAGCCAAGATTGTGCCACTGAACTCCAGCCTGGGCAACAGAGCGAGACTCCGTCTCAAAAAAAAAAAAAAAGCCAAAGCCAAATAACATTTGGATAGAAATGGACCTTGAATTCTTAGACTGTTTGTCTTTTGCTTGGTTCGTTGAGCCTGAACTTGGAATTTAACCTATGTGTGACAGAAATGCTCACTGCAAATATGTGGGCAGAAATGCTCATTACAAATTTGTGTGAGATCTCGTTAGATGAAGTAGATTTCTTATAGATTTTGGAAGTGTCACATGCAACTTGCCCAGGTTAGGTAAAAATTAGACATGGGGAAATTAAAGAGAATTTTAATTCCTTTATAACTTCTTAGAAGTAAGAATAGTCTGTCATATCTTACAGAGGCATATTGGAAGAAATGGCATACAAAATAGCTTATAAAGTTCATGAGAGTTACTACCTGCCCTTAATGCTAAGTAGAATAGCACAATTCTTTGATTTATTCTGATTTCCAAAAACACATTATTAGCAAAAATTATAACTTGTACCATTAATAATATGTCAAAGCCTACATAGCATACAAATAAGAATTGATTATAAACTTGATTTAGTTAATTTTAGTCGTTTATAGTGTGCTTGTTTCATGAACATATCCTTTAAAAGAAACGCCAAGAGAGTTTAAGGCATAGTTGGACTGACAGTGGGGTCAAGAGACAATGACAGCCCCAGGGAAGCTCATATTTACCTGCTTAGATGAAGAGATGTGGTAAGGTAAAGTGTACCTTTTCTAGTAGCTGTGGTTTGGAAATTGCATACCTTATTGCAGAGTCATTGTTTTCATAGGTCAGGATTCTATTCTATTTCTGCTTCTCTCAAGCTTTTGAGGCACCTTGTACCTCAGCTTGTAGCTGCGAACAGTGTTGTGGATATCCTTGTACATATCTGCAAGTCAACAGAGAAGATAACAGATCAGCCTGAAAAAATATTGCCCAAAAACACTGTTACTTAACACCCTTCTTCCAACTACAATTTCTTTGCACTGATGAAAAATTGTGGCCAAGTGCAGTGGCTCACACCTATAATCCTACCACTTTGGGAGGCTGAGGGAGAAGGATCGCTTGAGGCTAGAAATTTGAGATTATCCTGGACAACATACTGAGATGCTGTCTCTATTAAATTTTTTAAAAATTAAAAAATAATAAAAAATTTGTAGCATTTAAATTGTATTCATATGAAACATTTTATATTGCCATTTATTGTTGTTTTTGCCCTTTTTATCTTTTAGATCCATGTAAAAGCTCATTTTGACTATGACCCCTCAGATGACCCTTATGTTCCATGTCGAGAGTTAGGTCTGTCTTTTCAAAAAGGTGATATACTTCATGTGATCAGTCAAGAAGATCCAAACTGGTGGCAGGCCTACAGGGAAGGGGACGAAGATAATCAACCTCTAGCCGGGCTTGTTCCAGGTAAGACACAATATGGTAGAAAGTACATAATATTAAAAGAACATTTAAAATGCAAGCCTTCACAAAGAAAAACTCACTTTTTCATGCCTCTATTTAATAAAGTATTCCAGTTACTTTTTCGTGTAGTTGGGTTTTTATGTTGTACCTGCAGCGTAAGTATATTAAATAGAATGTGGCCAATTCTTTGGCCTTTAGAATGGAATTATGTATAACTTCAGCCAATCCCATATTGTAGTACATTTCCTGTATACATATTAAGATGACCGTATTATTGAGGCAATACAACTTGTATTATACTATATACTATATACTATGACATTAATTGGAGCATCAACATGATTTTTGAGAAGGAAAGATGCATAACTTTATAAAGAGTCAGGAAAAGTAACATCATAGAATTTATTGTACCAAACGTGATCTTAGGGCA
Organism: Pan paniscus; assembly: GCF_029289425.2. Taxonomy (NCBI): domain Eukaryota; kingdom Metazoa; phylum Chordata; class Mammalia; order Primates; family Hominidae; genus Pan; species Pan paniscus. The sequence goes on from NC_073264.2 coordinate 68,418,975, forward strand.
GAAATAGGATGCTCCAAATTTTTTATTGATGAAACTATCCCTAATTTAGACTAAACTAAAACTTTAGCTTACATTATAGATTAAGATTATTAAGGGGACACGTTTCTGAGACTTAAGATGATACAAAATAGAACAAAGTACAGTCATGCATCACTTAACGACAGGGATAAGTTCTGAGAAATGTGCCATTAGGTGATTTCATTGTTGTGCAAACATCATTGAGTATATTTACACAAACCTAGATGATATAGCCTGCTGTACAGCTAGGCTATGTGGTACAGCCTATTCCTCCAACCACCATCATATATATGGTTTGTTGTTGACTGAAATGTTGTTATGCAGTGCATGACTGTATGTAGATATAATTATTTTCTACAAATGGCTCTTACAGTTCCCAGGATGGCAGTAGAATGAAGAAAGGAGAGCAGAACTAAGGGAAGTTTAATAAGCTATTGGAGAAGGCAAAGGAATACATACAGGATGATAAAAATAGGGATATAGAGTAAAGGGATAATAATTCATCCATTTATTTGTTAATAAATGCTGTTATGTCTGCACCATGTAAAGCACTTTGCCTGGTGCTGAGATAAACTTCGCTTACATACTTTACTTGAAAGCATATCCATTAACACTTATGTATATTTTTTTCTTCTGTGTCCCCTACTTTATAATATTTTCATGATATTGTCTCTGTTATAATTCTTTCTACTGTATATTCTCAGTTTATAAACTTCTTGATGTCAGAGGCCAAGTCTTATTTGTTTTAAATCCAGATAATATATGTTAAATTAATGAATAAAAGATGATTTTAAAAGTTCTCAGAAAACAAACAAACAAAAATTTAAAAAAAAAAAAAGTTCTGCCAGAACTGCTGTTTCTGAATTAGACCTTTCAATGCTTTGCTGTAATGTTTTTCTGGCCTTATCTTTTATCTACAACATTTTTTAGCGATCATCCCTCCTACTCACACCAGAAGATTTTAAGCATAACAGATTTGGCTATAGACTTAGCCTTACACTGGATTTGACAACAAGCAATAGTTTAGGGGAAAAGAAGAAAAGGAGGGCATGAAAAAAAAGACTGAGAAATATTGACTATGAGATACATAGTAGGAACAGAGGAAGTTGTCCAAAGATTTTAGAATAAGTTATAAGGAATCTCTTTTATCTCTGTAACTAAGCCAAAGAGACTTTTCTGGGTAACAAGAGATTTCAACATAATATTTACATTTATTCTTTTTGAGTATAAGGTCACAGAAAGCTTCAAATTTCTCACTTTAAAACTCAGAAGCTAGAAACAGATTTTGTCTATATCAGTCATATTTTAAGGAAGGAGGAATGGACTTCTTACATTTATTTTAGAGTATGATGCTAAAACCCTTGATTCTTCAGAGTAACAGTTACAGGACATTTCTCTAGAATCTTGGAGTGTTGGGTAGCCATTGTGGTTCTGCCTCAGGCTTGTGCCAAATATCAGTATGGTGTCTTCCTACCATGCCAAACTTTAGCCCATAAATGTTTAGAACTAGTGTTTGTTGATAGATTGATTTTCTGAAAGTATATAGATTCCAATGATATTTCTAAGTCTTTTTATAAGACTAAAGATCTGCCTTAGAGTTTGACGATGGCTTTCCATCAGAATTAGACAGATTTTTTAAGAGGTCATTATGAGGCTGGCCCTGGTGGCTCACACCTGTAATCCCAGCACTTTGGGAGGCTGAGGTGGGAGGATTGCTTGAGCCCAGGAGTTTGAGACTAGCCTGGGCCACATAGTGGCATAGCTGACATAATGATACTTTGTCTCTACAAAAAATTTAAAAATTAGCTGGGCATGGTGGTGCGTACCTGTAGTCCCAGCTATTCAGGAGGCTGAGGTGAAAGGATTGCATGAGGCTGGAAGGTTGAGGCTGCAGTGAGCTTTGATCACACCAGTGTAACAGAGCAGTCTCAGAAAAAGAAAGAAAATCATTTCCATCTTTCATTAATTTCTGCCTCTATTTCAGAATAGCCTATAGTTCATACTACAAAAAGTGCCACAGAAGTACATCATTGTAATGTTTTACATTTTTAATATGTAAATGATTAAAATTACTTTGTTCTTGATTTTTAATAATCGGTTACTTATTTTTAATTTTTTTTTTTTTTTTGAGACAAAAATCTCGCTCTGTCTCCCAGGCTGGAGTGCAGTGGCACGATCTCAGCTCACTGCAAGCTCCGCCTCCCGGGCTCATGCCCTTCTTCTCTCTCAGTCTGCTGAGCAGCTGGGACTACAGGTGCCCACCACCACGCCCAGCTGATGTTTTGTATTTTTAGTAGAGATGGGGTTTCACCGTGTTAGCCAGGATGGTCTTGATCTCCTGACCTCGTGATCTGCCCACCTTGGCCTCTCAAAGTGTTGGGATTACAGGCATAAGCCACTGCGCCCGACCCCTTTAAATTTTAATACTCTTAAAATTTTCCTTCTAGTAATAGTTACTTGTACTAAGAATACAGTCTTGGCCGTGCACAGTGGCTCATGACCCTAATCCTGGCACTTTGGGAGGCCAAGCAGGAGGATCACCTGAGATTAGGAGTTCAAGACCAGCCTGGCCAACATGGTGAAACCGAGCCTCTACTAAAAATACAACCATTAGCTGGGCGTGGTGGCGGGCCCCTGTAATCCTAGCTGCTCGGGAGGCTGAGGCATGCGAATCCCTTGAACCTGGAAGGCGGAGGTTGCAGTGAGCCAAGATTGCGCCACTGCACTCCAGCCTGGGTGACAGAGCGAGACTTTGTCTCAAAAGATAACCAGGCTTCCTTTAATGCTTCTTATGTGTATGGAAGTCAGTATTAATCTTTTTGTTAGTACACTTACGAAATGCACTAAGTTCTACAGATTATCCCCACCTATGTAGAATTTGCTTATTGATTTTTAAGAATCTCTGGCTTTACACTGAAAAAAATAGATTTAAAAATAAAATTAAAAAGTGGAACCTCAACGTAATTCAGAATCTTCTAAGTGAAGCCACTTGTATCCTATAGGAAAAGACATATTTGATTTAAAGTAGAAGTCCGAAAAGAAAACCTCTTTCAAGGTCAGGAACCTTGAAAGCCTCCTATATTAAAATATTAATTTTGTAAGGAAAAGCACATTTTCCATTTATATAATTGGTAACTTAAGGGTGGAAATAAAAAATGGCTAACACATGTACATACACAAAAGAAGAGGAATTGAGAATAATGCATGCAAGGGAATATACTGAATGGTTTCTTGGAATTGAATATGGAATTGAATATGTGATGAATGCGCACATGTTGTTTTGGAAAAGTTAATTCCTAGAACTGATATCCTTAATTTGAGATAATTCTAAAGGACCTAGAACCATTGTAAGATCCAGGATAGTACTTTTCCACAAAGTAAATGCTCAATGAAACCTTTTAAAAAGTTGAACTATTAAATTTTTAAATATTTTAGTAGATATGTATTCTAATAATACATATGGGATTGATTGAGCAGAGTTAATATTTTAAAAATTTGGAGGCTTACACATCATAGCTGACATTACTCCTGTGTTGGCAAAAGGATTTGGAAGGGAATATAAGTGAAGAGATATGTCTAGTGTTTTCCCTTCTTGATTAAAAAAAAAAATTCTTATCCTTTTATCTTAAATATTTTACCCTTCTTTTTCTTTCTGCTATTAAGGGAAAAGCTTTCAGCAGCAAAGGGAAGCCATGAAACAAACCATAGAAGAAGATAAGGAGCCAGAAAAATCAGGTTAGACACTTGTATTTGACATAAGTAAATGGTTTCTTGGGTCTTCATCTGGAGCCATGTGTGAATCTGCATATTAGAACCGTGAAGAAGTACTCAGGGAAAGAGTGATACAAGAGACAAAACTGATTATCTCAGAACTGTAAAGAAAGGATAAGATTTAAGTATTAAAGATTATCTGTCTATACTATGTAGTTAATTGAAAATTGTAAATGCTTTCCTGAAAAATAGTCTTTATACAAACAGTGTAATAAGTATTTATAAAAGTAAATTAAAAACAAGCTGGGTGTGGTGGTTCGCACCTGTAATCCCAGCACTTTGGGAGACTGAGGCGGGAGGATCACTTGAGGCCAGGAGTTCAAGACAAGCGTGGCCAACATATGGAGACCTCGTTTTTGCAAAAAAATTTAAAGAATAAATGAATGAATAAGTAGAGTTCTTCAATTTGAGTTATGTGGTTTTGTTCACGGGAACACATTTATAGTTATGTTTATGATTGCTCAACAGGAAAACTGTGGTGTGCAAAGAAGAATAAAAAGAAGAGGAAAAAGGTTTTATATAATGCTAATAAAAATGATGGTAAGTTCTACTCTCAGGGATAGGTGGAATTATATCTGAAAGGAGTCTAAACCTAGTCCTGTTTTGCACCTTCATGTTAAATATGTGCTTGAGAAAATCATTTAGTAGAAAGTATTTTCTTTTGGAATCCTGTGAGTAAGGCAGTGTTTTGAATTCTGGGGAAAACTGATACAAAAATTCAAGTACTATTTAGCATATGTAGTATTAAATTGATAGTTTCCTGTAGTTTTTTTCTACTTAAACTCTTTGCAAAAATTATACTTCTAACAAATTCTTACAGAACATACTTGAAGTAAAAACTATGTCCTCTACAATAGCTCATGTCACAAAAGCAACTCATTCCTGAGAACCCACTACCTGCTGGCTAAGTCAGACACACAAGAGAATTTTAGTTTTATTTTGATTGATTGCTAAGATTAAAAAGCTCGAAAGTTGTAGCTTCTCTTAAAATCAAAAGCTCTGATAATGTTGGGCTAGTATTCCCAGGTGACAACAGTCTGCTGGACCTGAGTGATGACTGTTGCTCTTATATCGAGCACCTGGTGTCTAGTTTAACAATCTCTACCACTCCCAGTGTTTTATTAACCCAACCTGATTTACTGATTTTATTACCTCCTTAGTTTGTTTTTATGGGCATTTGAGTTTGCTACTTCTGTTTGGTTCACATTAGAAGCAACCCAAATAATAAAGCAAAGGCTTTCCTTCTTATGTAATTTATAAGGCTATTCTGTCAAGAATTTGAAATATTTGGGAGCAGCACACATTAATAAAGATAAAACATTATAGATCATTATAATATTCCATAAAAGCTAAATGAGGTTTGATCAACTTTAATAAATTTTTTTCTAAAATAAATATCCTTTAATGCTAATTGACAGATTATGTAACTAAAAAGATTTAATGAGTTTTAAATTTTATCCTCTATATTTGTGATTAATATCTTTTATTTTTTGAAACAGACTGAAGTTAACTAGTCCAGCCCTAAGAGCTACTGTACTGTAGAAAACGTGGCAAATCTGAACCTTATGGATATACACACTGAGTCTATAAATTAAAATGCTACCAGTCTTGATTATACGTGTTAGAATAAACTCAGATTTTTCAGAGAAAATCATTTTGAGAGGAGAAGGAATTACATTTGCTGTCTATGATGATGTCATCATCATGAATATTTTTAAATAAATAACTACAATTCATAATAACTGCTGTATTCCAGGGCAGTAACTATATGATGTTGTTCTCAGAAACTCCTTGAGGTTACAGAGTAATAGATTCAAGTTTAGATATTAGGCCGGGCGCGGTGGGTCATGCCTGTAATCCCAGCACTTTGGGAGGCCGAGGCAGGCGGATCACGAGGTCAGGAGATGGAGACCATCCTGGCTAACATGGTGAAACCCAATCTCTACTAAAAAATACAAAAAATTAGCCAGGCGTGATGGCGGGTGCCTGTAGTCCCAGCTATTCGGGAGGCTGAGGCAGGAGAATGGCGTGAACCCGGGAGGCGGAGCTTGCAGTGAGCCGAGATCGCGCCACTGCACTCCAGCCTGGGCGACAGAGCGAGACTCCGTCTCAAAAAAAAAAAAAAGTTTAGATATTAAAGTGATTTGCTGAAATTCTTAACAACTAATACATGATTGGTTGAGCTGGAATTTAAACAAGTGTAGTTTGAGCTCCTGCTCTGTGCCAGGCTCTGTGCTGAGCATTGACAAGCCTAAGATGGTCCCCTAACCTCATGGAAATAGAGCTGAGGGAGTCTGACTTCACATCTGATGCTCCTTCACAGTCAGGAGAAGTAATATGAGTGAGGACTTGGCAGGCTACTAGTTATCTGCTTTTGTTCTTACCACTTGACAGCTCTGGTTTCATCTGGATTATGGGCTTTAGGAATGTTACCCCACCTGTCGTAATTTATACCTCATTTTGATTCATGACTCTGGGTTAGCATTCCAGAGTAGAGTAAACATAAATGCAGAAAGTGGAGATAGCATGCATATGGCCTGTTTTCAAGTTATACAACTACAGCAGGGGTATCCAATCTTGTGGTTTCCCTGGGCCACATTAGAAGAAGAATAGTCTGGGGCCACACGTAAAATACACTTAACACTAGAGATAGCTGATGAGCTAAAAAAAAAAAAAAAAAAAAAATTGCAAAACAATCTCACAGTGTTTTAAGAAAGTTTACAAATTTGCATTGGGCCCCATTCAAAGCTGTCCTGGGCTGCATGCAGCTCATGGGCCACGGGTTGGACGAGCTTGAACTATAGGAAAGTATTCCAGCTTTCTCTGATAACACTGGTTGTAGCCACTATATGTAAATGTCGGTCTATGCTAGCCATTGTATTCAGCGTATACATTATGTCTGATTCTTAAAACAACCTTCTTAAGTAGAATATTAATATCTGCATTTTTCAAAAATGACGGATATTACTCTTACTAGTTCATTCCCTGGTACCGCATCCTTATTCAAAGTATTGACTGCAAATTAGCTGTTTAATGTAAGAATCAGTATAATTATATTGTATTAGACATTGAAGCATGAATTTTTTATTTCAAATATGAAATAAGATAAAAACTAATAGAAGGAGTATTATATTGTCTGATTCATTTTCATGATACCCTAGCAAGGATGTAATGACAATAAATTGTGCTTTTGTCTAATTTTGGGTGAAGATCTATGAGTATTTATATCTTTAATACATGGCCATAATTTTGTCTGAAGGGCTTAACTTTTTTTTCCCAAAGATTATGACAACGAGGAGATCTTAACCTATGAGGAAATGTCACTTTATCATCAGCCAGCAAATAGGAAGAGACCTATCATCTTGATTGGTCCACAGAACTGTGGCCAGAATGAATTGCGTCAGAGGCTCATGAACAAAGAAAAGGACCGCTTTGCATCTGCAGTTCCTCGTAAGTTTGAATGCATTCCCATTTTCCTGTGCTTTTCAATTTACCAGCTCAGAACCTAACTATATCATGTAGGGAAATTTTTTATTCATTTCATTAAAACACTGTTGTCAGTGAAAGAGGAACTTTAACCAAAGATTTTGACAATTTTTAAATTAAAAATAGTCATTATTAAGAAATTTAAATTTGTCCTTCGAGTATGTACTGATTATTTTCTAAACAAATTTCAGTTTGGGCCCCTTATAATTTCCTGTTCCATAGAGAATCAGTTCCTGCTGCTTTAAAGTGATACAGAAGATAGAAACTTAGGCATAATCTGAAAACAGAAGTTATAAGATTATATGGTACCTAATCTTATGGAGATAAACTTTAGGAGAAGATGAGTAGTAGTGTTTTAAATGCAGGATGAAGTAACTTGAAGTGTAAGCATAAAATGTATTGAGATAAATATAACTATTACTAAGATACTACAAACTCATTTTTGTTCATTTTTCAATCTACAAAAAATAAAAACAATGTTAAACATGTAGGCACTTAGCATTTTCTCAGTTTATTATTTTATAATCTGTGTTACAAAATAGAAATTCTTTCTGACTAGCAGAATTATCCCCTGTCCTCACTCTAAGCCATGCCTATTATTTCTATCTGATTTTGTTTGCCTAGATACAACCCGGAGTAGGCGAGACCAAGAAGTAGCCGGTAGAGATTACCACTTTGTTTCACGGCAAGCATTCGAGGCAGACATAGCAGCTGGAAAGTTCATTGAGCATGGTGAATTTGAGAAGAATTTGTATGGAACTAGCATAGATTCTGTACGGCAAGTGATCAACTCTGGCAAAATATGTCTTTTAAGTCTTCGTACACAGGTAAAGCTAGAATTTTGTTTTAGGGTTTGAACTTAGAAGGAATGTCATATAGAGTAATCTAGTGGAAGCTATATTTTGGTCCAAGAACAGCGTGACCTAATTAAGTTCTCATATGGTTTTTCCCACTGATTTGCTATCTGAAATCACACAGGTTGCTAAATCTCTTTCAGTTTCCTCAGAGGGAAAACATATACATACTTACATATACAGGTTGACTATCTCTTATTCAAAATGCTTGAGACCAGAGTGTTTTGAATTTCAGAATTTCTCAGATTTTAGAATATTTGCATATATATAATGAGCTATCTTGAGGATAGACCCAAGTCTGAAATGAAATTCATTTATCTTTTATATACACCTTATTTACTTAGCCTGAAGGTAATTTTATTTTTCCTGGGGATATTGAATAAACTGTCTGCTCCTGTGTTTTGACTATGACCCGTCACATGAGGCCAGGGTAACGTTTTCCACTTGTGCTGTCATGTCACTGCTCAGAAAGTTTCAGATTTTGCATTTCAGATTTTTGGATTAGAGATGTTCAGCTTGTATATATACTTGTATGTATGTTCTGAAACTTAAAATACAGTAAATATAGTATTGGTAGTACTTTAATTTGAGTCTATGAAATAATTTCCCTTTTCTGATTCCGATATGAGAAAAATTAGAAAATTTCAAGATTATTTTTATGGTTTAAATGCCATTGTTCAAATATTAACAAGTATCACAGTGAATGCTTGGTTGTATGAAAATAATGAGACCTCAGTTCCACTTATTTGGCAGACTAAGCAAAAGTGTAAGATTACTAACTAGTGCCTCTTAGCTTTCTATTTAAAATGATAATTTTAGGACGCCAATGTGGGTGGATCACTTGAGTTCAGGAGTTCCAGACCAGCCTGGGCAACACGGCAAAGCCCCATCTCTACCAAAAATTTTAAAAAATTAGCCAGGTGTGGTGGCATGCACCTGTGGTCCCAGCTGCTTGGGAGGCTGGGGTGGGAGAATCGCCTGAGCCAGGGAGGCAGAGATTGCAGTGAGCTGCACTGCACTCCAACCTGGGTGACAGAGTGAGCAGAGTGAGACTCTGTCTGAAAAACAAAAACAAAAAAACCTAATTTTAGAAACTTGGAGTTTTTAAGAAACTCCAAATGTTATGGAAAATTGTTTAATTTTTGTAGACCATACAGCTTTAGCATACGACTTTCCTTAATGTGGTAGAATCTGCTGCTCATGTCAAATTAGGCAACATAGTCAGTGGTCATTAAAGAGATGTACATAAAGGAGAATTGACTCTAAAATGGCTATTCTAAAATAGTAATTAGGGATTTTTGTTTGTGTTTTAGTGGACAAATGCACTTAGGCTCTACTATTTCAATTATAAATTTTTGATTTAAGAGAAGTATACATGTTTTTACTAAATTTCTTTAGAGTTCTTTATATTATTTGGGCAAACAGGTTTTTAAAATTCTTATTTCTCCAGAAAAAAGGGCTAACAGATTTTAACAAAGAACTCAGCATATTGTTTTAATCATCTTAATGTTTTTAGATAGCAATGGCATATTCCTATAATCTCCATTTTGATAGAGCGCGTCAGTTTGAGCACACACAGTCATGCATTGGTAATCAAGTGAAAACTGCAATCTCCAGATTCAAACATAGTCTACTTTTTCTTAGATGTGCTTTTCTTGAATTGTCTTGCACATGTGAAGTTATTTTCTATGATTTTGCTTATATTTAGTGTCTGGCACATAGTAAGGCAACTTGTATGATGCTAATTGCTCCAAAATTGATTTTTAATATGGTTATTGTAACCTGTATGTGATCTTATTATTAAAACTAGGTGTTTTAATATCACATAGTTGTCATCCTTCAGTATCATTCACTTACATTTCGTTACATAAAAGAGCAAGCTAAAATTATATGTATATAATATGTATTATATGTGTATATATACACATATATACATATATACACATATATACACGTGTGTGTGTGTGTGTGTATATATATATATATGGCTTCACAGTATATTCTTACAGTGAATGGTAGGATCTTAAAAATATTGTGAATTGGGCCAGGTGCAGTGGCTCATGCCTGTAATCCCAGCACTTTGGGAGAGACCAAGGCAGGAGCATTGCTTGAGGCCAGGAGTTCAAGACCAGCCTGGACAACAAAGCGAGATCCTGTCTCTACAAAAAAGTAAAAAGTTAGCTGAACATGGTGGTGCATGCCTATAGTCCTAGCTACTGGGGATGCTGAGATGAGAGGGCCACTTGAGTGCAGCAGATTGAGGTTGCAGAGAGCTGTGATCACACCACTGCACTCCAGCCTAGGCAACAGAGCAAGTCCCTTAATCTAATATATATATATATATATATATATCAGTATTATTAGGAAGTAATTAAATGATGCAAATTATTTTAAAAATCAAAATGTCTCTTTACAGTCATTGAAGACGCTTCGGAATTCAGATTTGAAACCATATATTATCTTCATTGCACCCCCTTCACAAGAAAGACTTCGGGCATTATTGGCCAAAGAAGGCAAGAATCCAAAGGTAAAGTTTTCACACTATTGTACTATTCCATTGAAGGTAAACATGAAACAGTCCTGGTCTAATTTGTCCTGGTGCTTAAAAGCTACATTAGCTTGAGCTTTCAAACTGATTATTTTTTCTGTAATATTACTTGCCCAAAAATTGCCATGGTTGCCACTGGGTTGGACTATGGCAGCTTTCCAAAGTTGGGGCATCTACATATGGTAACCTTTGAGCGTCTTCACATGGGTCTGTGACATTTCTAGGGAGATGTGACTGCCACCAAAGTTATCAGCCAACTCTTCAGGATTACTGACTTTTCTCTGTAGATACTCCACATTTTCAGGGAGCCAAATTTGAGTGCTCTTGCTTTTCTCTTCTTTTTATCCCACTGAAACTTTATGTTCTGCTTTTTTTCTCCCTTTGGTCTTCTCACATGGTTTGGAACAGAAAAATTTTTTAAAATTATTTTAGATCTATGCTAGATATGGTTGAGGTAGTCCATGTCATATTAAACATTAATAATTGACTGATAACATATGTTATTAATAAGACAGCATTGACTTTTTATTTAAATATGTAAGATGGTAACTCTGTCAGGTGACTTACTGTATCAGAGTAACATGTTCTTCCTTGTTTTTTTTTGCTCCGTATTTATTAAATAGATCTACTTTTGAGAGGGCTCACTCAGATTGCCTCATTTCATTGACTATGCCTTTAAATCTCCTTAAAGATAGTCATTAAAAGCATATTTACACTCCTTTCTTTTGATTGTTTTTTGTTTTTTTTGTTTGTTTGTTTTGGTCGTTGCTGTTTTGAAATAGGGTCTTACTCTATTGCCCAGGCTGGAGTGTAGTGGCATGTTCATGGCTCACTGCAGGCGCAGACTCTGGGCCCACGTGATCCTCTCACCCCAGCCTGTCCAAGTGGCTGGGACTATAGCCATGCACCACCATGCCTGGCTAATTTTTTATGTATTTTATAGAGACAGGGTCTCGCTATGTTGCCAGGTTGGTATTGAACTCCTGGCCTCAAGAAACCCTCCTTCCTGCCTCAGCCTCCCAAAGTTGTTGGATTGCAGGTGTAAGCTACCACGCCCAGCCTTCCTTTCATTTTTTTTTTTTTTTTTTTGAGACTGAGTCTTGCTCTGTCACCCAGGCTGGAGTGCAGTAGCGCAATCTCGGCTGACTGCAAGCTCCGCCTCCCAGGTTCATGCCATTCTCCTGCCTCAGCCTCCCTAGCAGCTGGGACTACAGGTGCCCACCATCATGCCTGGCTAATTTTTTTGTATTTTTAGTAGAGACAGGATTTCACCATGTTAGCCAGGATGGTCTTGATCTCCTGACCTTGTGATCCACCCGCCTTGGCCTCCCAAAGTGCTGGGATTACAGGCGTGAGCCACCAGGCCCAGCCTCCTTTCATTCTTGACTGTCCACCACAACACATTAACCCTTCCTCTTCACCCTCCAAAATATCTTTTTTCACTCTATGTCTACTTAACATTTCTTAATCTATATGTGAGGTGGTAATTTTTAATGTCCTAGGCTACAGACATCAGGGGCTTTCCCATCCTAAATGATGAGCATAATTCTGGTTGCTTTGTCTAGGCTAAGTAGGCTAGCTGGTTAAAGTAGTGCTGCACCCCTTTTTCATTTCCGCCATATACCTACAAATTCTTAAGTAACTGGGGTCAGAGTATTTGTTGTCCATAGCACTTGGGATGATACAAAGGAAATAGGCAGCATGGTCACTGGCTGTTCTTGAGGAGGATCACAATATAACAAGAGAAACGAGATTAATACTGTGTAAAATTACTGTCCAATAACTACTTTGGTAGAACAGAAACTCCATGGTTGTTCAAGGAAAAGGATGCACACTAAGGACCGGAGTGTACTCCATGCTTCCTGTTCAGCCTAATTTTCCACTTCCTAACATGCACACTTATTTCTTTTTAGGCTATCTTTTTTTCCAACAAGGATTTGCTATCATATGAAGGGCCATAGACCATTCCAAAACATGTTAAGCATCTTTTTTTTTTTTTGAGACGGAGTCTTACTCTGTCGCCCAGGCTGGAATGCAGTGGTGTAATCTTAGCTCACTGCAACCTCCGCCTCCTGGGTTCGAGCTATTCTTCTGCCTCAGCCTCCCGAGTAGCTGGGATTACAGGCACCTGCCACCACGCCTGGCTCTTTTTTTTTTTTTGTATTTTTAGTAGAGACTGGGTTTCACCGTGTTAGCCAGGATGGTCTCGATCTCGTGACCTCGTGATCCAGCCTCCTCGGCCTCCCAAAGTACTGGGATTACAGGCGTGAGCCACCGTGCCCGGCCAGCATCTTTCTTTTGGTTGGTCTCTGGCAGTGTTCTAATGGAATTTTTATCTACTTCACTTTGAATTGGCCATCCTAAAATTTCAATTTAGGTCTGATTTTTTTTTTTTTTTTTTTTTTTGAGAGGAGATTCTATATGTCACCCAGACTAGAGTGCTGTGGCATGATCATAGCCTTGAACTCCTGGACTCAAGTGACCCTCCCGTCTCAGTATAGGCATGTGCCACAGGTCCTAGCTTATACATATTTTTAAAGCAGGAAGTTGATCAGTACCAAAATGTTTTAACAATATGCAATATATTTTATTTTCTAATTAGAACTTTCTGATTCTTTTACTTTGCTGAAGTATATTTTACATACAATACATGCATTTTAGTTGTATAATTCAGCAAGTTTTGGAAATGTGTACCTGTGTAACCACCATGCCAATCAAGATTTAGAACATTTCTATCACTCTAGATAGTTTTCTTATGCCCCTTTGAAGTTAATACCCCTCCATTCTTTCTTTCTGGCAACCACTAATCTACTTTCTGTCACTATAGATTTGTTTGATCTGTTCTAGAAGTTCATATAAATAGAAGCATACCGTTTGTTAAAGTTTGTGTCTGGCTTTTGATCAACATGTTTTTGAGATTGATCTGTGTTGCATCTAACAGCAGTTCATTCCCTCTTAATGCTGAGTAATATACTATGATATTAATATACCACAATTTATCCATTCTTCAGTTAAAAAATATTTGGATAAAATTTTGAGGGCCGGGCACAGTGGCTCACGCCTGTAATCCCAGCACTTTGGGAGGCCGAGGCGGGCGGATCACTTGAGGTGAGGAGTTTGAGACCAGCCTGGCTAACATAGTGAAACCCCGTCTCTACTAAAAATACAAAAGTTAGCCGGGTGTGGTGGCATGCACCTGTAATCCCAGCTACTTGGGAGGCTGAGGCCGGCGAATCACTTGAACCCGGGAGGTGGAGGTTGCAGTGAACCGGGATTGCGCCACTGCACTCCTGCCTGGGCAACAGAGTAAGACTCTCAAAAAAAAAAGAAAAAAAATTTTTTTGAGCTAGTATGACTGAAGCTGCTCTAAACATTCATAAAGTCTTTTTGTGGACCTATGTTTTCATTTCTCTTGGATAAACACCTAGGAGTAGAATTGCCAGATCAAGTGAGGTAAATGTATGTTTTAATTGTATAAAAAACTGCTAAACTGTTTTTAGTTTACTAAATTGATATAAAAGGCAGGGTACAGTGGCTCACACCTGTAATCCCAGCATTTTCAGAGGCCAAGGAGGACGGATCACTTTTTTTTTTTCCGGGGTGTGGGGGGAAGGTTTTAAATGTATTTTTATTTTATTTTTTTATTTTTTATTTTTTTATTATACTTTAAGTTCTAGGGTACATGTGCACAACATGCAGGTTTGTTATGTATGTATACATGTGCCATGTTGGTGTGCTGCACCCGTTAACTCGTCATTTACATTAGGTATATCTCCTAATGCTATCCCTCCCCTCTCCCCCCACCCCACAACAGGCCCCAGTGTGTGATGTTCCCCACCCTGTGTCCTGGTGTTCTCATTGTTCAATTCCCACCTATGAGTGAGAACATGCAGTGTTTGGTTTTCTGTCCTTGTGATAGTTTTCTCAGAATGATGGTTTCCAGCTTCATCCATGTCCCTACAAAAGACATGAACTCATCCTTTTTTTGGCTGCATAGTATTCCATGGTGTATATGTGCCACATTTTCTTAGTCCAGTCTATCATTGATTTGGGTTGGTTCCAGTCTTTGCTATTGTAAATAGTGCTGCAGTCAATGTACGTGTGTATGTGTCTTTATAGCAGCATGATTTATAATCCTTTGGGTATATACCCAGTAATGGGATGGCTGGGTGAAATGGTATTTCTAGTTCTAGATCCTTGAGGAATCACCACACTGTCTTCCACAATGGTTGAACTAGTTTACAGTCCCACCAACAGTGTAAAAGTGTTCCTATTTCTCCACATCCTCTCCAGCACCTGTTGTTTCCGACTTTTTAATGATTGCCATTGTAACTGGTGTGAGATGGTATCTCATTGTGGTTTTGATTTGCATTTCTCTGATGGCCAGTGATGATAAGCATTTTTTTCATGTGTCTGTTGGCTGCATGAATGTCTTCTTTTGAGAAGTGTCTGTTCATATCCTTTGCCCACTTTTTGATGGGACTGTTTGATTTTTTCTTGTAAATTTGTTTGAGTTCTTTGTAGATTCTGGATATTAGCCCTTTGTCAGATGGGTAGATGGTAAAAATTTTCTCCCATTCTGTAGGTTGCCTATTCACTCTGATGGTAGTTTCTTTTGCTGTGCAGAAGCTCTTTAGTTTAATTAGATCCCATTTGTCAATTTTGAGTTTTGTTGCCATTGCTTTTGGTGTTTTAGTCATGAAGTCCTTGCCCATGCCTATGTCCTGAATGGTATTGCCTAGGTTTTCTTCTAGGGTTTTTATGGTTTTAGGTCTAACATTTAAGTCTTTAATCCATCTTGAATTAACTTTTGTATAAGGTGTAAGGAAGGGATCCAGTTTCAGCTTTCTACATATGGCTAGCGAGTTTTCCCAGCACCATTTATTAAATAGGGCATCCTTTCCCCATTTCTTGTTTTTGTCAGGTTTGTCAAAGATCAGATGGTTGTAGATGTGTGGTATTATTTCTGAGGGCTCTGTTCTGTTCCATTGGTCTATATCTCTGTTTTGGTACCAGTAGCATGCTGTTTTGGTTACTGTAGCCTTGTAGTATAGTTTGAAGTTGGATAGGGTGATGCCTTCAGCTTTATTCTTTTGGCTTAGGGTTGTCTTGGCAATGCGGGCTCTTTTTTGGTTCCATATGAACTTTAAAGTAGTTTTTTCCAATTCTGTGAAGAAAGTCATTGGTAGCTTGATGGGGATGGCATTGAATCTATAAATTACCTTGGGCAGTATGGCCATTTTCACAATATTGATTCTTCCCATCCATGAGCATGGAATGTTCTTCCATTTGTTTGGTCCTCTTTTACTTGGTTGAGCAGTGGTTTGTAGTTCTCCTTGAAGAGGTCCTTCATGTCCCTTGTAAGTTGGATTCCTAGGTATTTTATTCTCTTTGTAGCAATTGTGAATGGGAGTTCACTCATGATTTGGCTCTCTCTTTGTCTGTTATTGATGTATAGGAATGCTTGTTATTTCTGCACATTGATTTTGTATCCTGAGACTTTGCTGAAGTTGCTTATCAGCTTAAGGAGATTTTGGGCTGAGACTATGGAGTTTTCTACATGTACAATCATGTCATCTGCAAACAGGGATAATTTGACTTCCTCTTTTGCTAATTGAATACCCTTTATTTCTTTCTCCTGCCTGATTGCCCTGGCCAGAACTTCCAACACTGTGTTGAATAGGAGTGGTGAGAGAGGGCATCCCTGTCTTGTGCCAGTTTTCAAAGGGAATGCTTCCAGTTTTTGCCCATTCAGTATGATATTGGCTGTGGGTTTGTCATAAATAGCTCTTATTATTTTGAGATACGGCGGACGCATCACTTGAGGCCAGGAGTTCGAGACCAGCCTGGGCAACATAGTGAAATCCTGTCTCTACTAAAAATACAAAAAAAATTAGCCAGGCATGGTGGTGCACGCCTGTGGTACTGGCTACTCAAGAGGCCGAGTTTGTGCTACTGCACTCCAGCCTGGGCAACACAGCAAGACTTGGTCTCAAAAATAAATAAATAAATAAATAAATAAATTGATATAGAAACTAAGAAGATGATGGTGTTACTCACTGGATGCAAAATGTAACCAACCAGTTATGTAATTGTACTCTGAATCTGTTCTTCTAGTATTGTGAAAGAATGGTATTGGCATAAAGATGTGATCTTTTTCTTGTATGTATTGTTAAAGTCACAGAAAATCATCTATATTGTGGTAAGAGAGAATATATGCCAGACAAATGCTCTGCTGTCTGTCAGAAAGAGGAATAAAGACACAATCTGGAACCAGGAAATAAATAATAATAATAATAATTATTATTATCAAAAGGAATAATCAGACACTTTAGCAAAAGAAATAAGTTGGAGGGCATTTGTCTTTATTGTCTCTTTTCTATTTAATTCATTTCTTTTTATGCTTTCTTTGACTATAATTTGCACTTGCTTTAGTTTCTCAAGATGAATGCTTAATTTTTAAACTCTTCTTCTTTTCCAATGTAGGCATTTGAAATTATAAATTTCCCTCGAAACAGTTCTTTAGTTGCATCCCGTTAAGTTTTGGCATTGTATTTTTGTTACCATTTTGTTAGAAGTATTTTCTAATTTCCCTTCTTTTTTTTTTTTTTTTTTTGAGATGGGGTTTCGCTCTTGTTGCCCAGGCTGGAGTGCAGTGGCACTATCTCTGCTCACTGCAACCTCCGCCTCCCGGGTTCAAGCAATTCTCTTGCCTCAGCCTCCCGAGTAGCTGGGATTATAGGCATGCACCACCACGCCCAGCTAATTTTGTATTTTTAGTAGAGACGGGGTTTCTCCATGTTGGTCAGGCTGGTCCCAAACTCCTGACCTCAGGTGATCCACCTGCCTCAGCCTTCCAAAGTGCTGGGATTATGGGCATGAGCCCCCGCACCCCGCTCCCTTGTTTTTCTCTTTAACACATGAGTTATTTAGAAGTATGTTATATAGTTTCCACCTATTTGGAGATGTAAAAAAGATTTTAACTGATTTATAATTCCAGGTGGTCAGACCCTGAAAGATGTCAGTCTTTTCAAATTTGTTGAGCCTTATTTTATGGCCCAACATCTGTTCTTTCTTGGTGAATGTTCTGTGCACACCTGTTAGGATGTGTATTCCACAGTTTTTGGTGTAGAGGATGGTGTATCTGATTGTATTTATTCTACTTAAGTTTTTTTCTCCTTTGATATTTCTTTCTTTTTTTTTTGAGACAGAGTCTCGCTCTGTCGCCCAGGCTGGAGTGCAGTGGCACAATCTTGGTTCACTGCAACCTCCGCTTCCTGGGTTCAAGTGATTCTCATGCCTCAGCCTCCCAAGTAGCTGGGATTACAGATGTGCACCATCATGCCCGGCTATTTTTTGTATTTTTAATAGAGACGGGGTTTTGCCCTGTTGGCCAGGCTGGTCTCAAACTCCCGGCCCCATGTGATCCACCTACCTTGGCCTCCCAAAGTGCTGAGATTACAGGCGGGAGCCCCTGCGCTGGTATTGGTATTTCTAATAGTGCTTTATTAATGATAGAAGTGCTGAAGTAAAACAAATTTTCAATTTTAACTCTATAAAATTGTGCTAAGAAAATGATGGCGTTACAAAATGTAACCAACCGGTTATCTAGTTGCATTCTGAATCTCTGAATCTGTTCTGCTAGTATGAAGGCTTGAGAGTGGCTATCTAGCAGTATGAACTTATTGTCAGTTTTGCCTAGTTCAGCTAAAAATTTTGAGCTAAAACATTTTGTTTCATCTTAGTCGTGGATTGTAATTTGAAAGAGAACTTCAGACATGAAGTACTAAATAAGTGATATAAGCCATTTTGGCACAAAATGGAATAACAGTGCCTTAAATTTGATAAAAACTAGGTGGATTCGGGCTTTATCATTTTCATTTCAACTCCAATACCACAAAGTTTCAGTTCTCTGTGGAGTCCTAGAATGTTCTTCCAATAATCTTGAGCTTACGGTAGACATAAGTTTTAGCAAAAATGTCAGTGTGTTCAGTTACAGTGGTGAAGTAGATTCCCTGCTGGGAACAAAGGATTCTGTGTGCCATATTCAGATGTACAGCATTCCAGAATGAGAATTAGAGAGTCATGCAAGAAACTGCCTCAGGACAAGCCAGAGTTGTCATATTTTAAACATGTTTTCTTACTGTTACAGAAGTTCAAACAGTTGAATGATATAAATTGTTTTGTACTATGGGTCCAATATAGTATTGATGTGTGACTTTTATATCTGAGACATTTTGTCTTGAGTTTAAGTTAGTTGTCTTCATTGGCAGGGGTGATTTCAGGTGAGTTTCACTTTCTTGAACCCATGTGCCTGATAATTAGAGGGTTCAGGATAAGTTTTGCACATAGCCTTGCTGCCTGCTTATCTTTGTAAAATGGCCCTTTCCTTCAGTCAGTATTTTAAAGTAGGCTACTCTATATAGTTTCCCAAACTCTGGTAGGATACTTTTAACTCTCTGCAGCAGATAGTATAGGGCAAGGGCTCTTTACTAGAGCCAAAAGTAAATGGCATTTTAGGTCCTTGCTCCAACCAGAAAGGTTCACTCCATATTACAGATGTTACTATTAGGAAGAGGTTATAGTGTCTAGAATGTTTGAAAACAAATGTTTGTAGGGAAACAGTGTGTGTTCTTGAAGCTTGTAGTTTTGTTGGTGAGATAAGACAAAATATGTGAAAACCTAAATAGTGGTATAAAACAGGATATATTGAGTCCCAGATGGTTCATAATGTGAGTCGTGAAGATGCCAAAGCAAAGGTAACCATTGTGGCCGTGACAGGGTTGGAAAGGGGCTCCTGAGGTTGGGAGAGACAGAAGGAAAGCTATGAAGGTCGCTCCTTGTTCTTTGGCCATCTCTGACTCATCCTATATTATTTGGTTAGGAAAGGAATTATCTCACAGTTTTTATCTTCTGTTTGCAGCCTGAAGAGTTGAGAGAAATCATTGAGAAGACAAGAGAGATGGAGCAGAACAATGGCCACTACTTTGATACGGCAATTGTGAATTCCGATCTTGATAAAGCCTATCAGGAATTGCTTAGGTTAATTAACAAACTTGATACTGAACCTCAGTGGGTACCATCCACTTGGCTGAGGTGAAAGAAACATCCATTCTGTGGCATGTTGGACTTGATCTGGCAAAAACTGCCAATAGGAAGACTGCCCGACACTGCAGCAAGATTGAGGATAAGATGGAAGGCAGCAGTATAAGCTGTAGATCTGTTCTTAGATCTCTTGAATTAGTGAGAGGACAGTTCCCTTAGGCAGTTTGTGCATGGCATCCTTTATTCTCTATACATGGCTTTAGCGGTTCTTGCCTCATTTTGGGATTCTAAATGGAAGCTTTCAACAGAGCATTCCATTTTGTCCTGTTAAAACCTTTTGTTTTCACCTAAACTCTTTCTGCTTAGTCGTATCTCTGTGAAAAACTTCTATACACAAGTGTCCATGTCTCACACAAATATTGATGTGATTACTCTTAAGTGTTAAATCATTAACACTTAAATGACTTCATTGGGAATATTGAGCAGAGGGACTGTGCTTCTATGCACTGGGCAAGGCAGTATTTGCTTAGGAAACTAATTTAGTCATCAGAGATACTTTCCTAAAAAGGAAAAATAAAAAACAAAATGGTACCACTTTGGGTTGAAGCTACTTTGTTAGGCTTGAGTTCATTTATATGTCTTTTGATTCTTAAAAAAACAAAAAACATTCCATTAGAAGCACCAGTTTTTTTGCTCAAACTTTGTGGATCAGACTCTACACTCAACACACTCTAATCTACTTAAAGGTATACAAAATATGCTGATCTTTTTTAAATTATGATTTCCTGAATTTTTTTCTTAAGTTGTCTCAACTGATTTACTAACTTAGCTTCCCTTCCCTCATCAGCATAGTATAATAGAATGTATGTTACATTTTTATGAATGGCAGGTGTTCATTATAATCTGTATTGACTGTTAAAAAGTTTCTTCCTCATGATGCTAATAGTTTTTTGTATACATGGGAGGATAGCACATTTGACAGTTTTTGCATTTTTATGTATGAGCACAGTATCCTATGACTGTGCTACGTATATATAGGTAATAAACTGGAATTCTGTTGATGAATATAGCTGCTGTACTGTATATTAATATTTAATAGATCAACAAATGGTCATTGAAAACACTTGTTTAGCATTAGAATAAAATTATATATGTCCTTGGGAAATATTATGACAATTGACTTTAAGATCAAAAGGAAAGGAAGACCTGAAAGTCATTTGAACATTTTAGGAAAAGAATATTGGAGAGAAAAAGGTATTAAATATATAGAAATAGGTTTTTAACCTAACAAGGTCTGCCTCTTATGACGAGAATGCAACAGCTTGGTAAATCATAAAAGAAACATTTAAGCTAATAGGATTTTCGTACTGTCTCTATAGCTGTAGCTTTAAAATTCAACGTGTATAATTGGCATGGAAACTTAATTTGCAGTCTTTTCAAGCCTTTAGGATAGTGTGATGTGTAACAAACAACCTCAAATGTGAATGCCTTGATTTTATTTTTATGGTGACTTTAGCTACAGCATTTCCTATACCCAGAGCTAAACACTGGAATAATACTGACATCATTTAATTTAACATAAGCAATTATGTTTAAGGAGTAATTTGTGTCATGTATATATTTGATTGATTTTTTTTTCTTCTACATAATTTTATTTGAACAAATGTAGACAGTTTATATGTCGCCTTTTTCTGTTCAAATTTGCATGGCCTATTAAGTTGGCTGGAGAGTGTTTTATGTGGAAATATTTTCAAGATAATGTTCCTTAGGAAGAAAATAACATTCTTGGGTTGAGGGAAGGAATGCCATACATACTGTCTCTTCAGATCTGAAATACTCCAGTTTAGAGCCAGGAAATTTCACAGGTCACACCGATTTTTAGCATTAAAAACTAAGGAATATACTTAGCACTTAATCTTTTCAGTTTTCCAGTTTACGTCTCAGGAATGAAGTGTAGTCTATGGTTGACAATGGAGTTTTGTGATCCTGCTTATTGTAACTGACAACTGTTTTCAACTCCAAGAGCTAAACTATTGGCAGTTCATGTTAAGTTAGAGTGAGGGTGTAGGTAGTGTCAGTGAGTGGCTCTTGTGCCCGCTGTAGACATTAGGCCTGCACTAGGGCCATGTGCTGTCAAGATTCAGGAACATGGCTTTAACAAGCAGATCTTGTATCAAGGCAGAGGCCATGCCATGCCATACTTTTAGGAAGTCTGAGATGATAAATATTTCAAGGTCAGTGAAGTCCTATCATTCTCCCCTTCCTCATCAGCAATGGTAGATAGAAATGTCCTAAACTTTTCTAAATCCTAGTGATGAGGATGTGCTGATATTCAACATAGTCCTTAAAGTGAAAACTGAGTTGTTGCTGACCTCCACAAAAGAATATGGAAAAAAGCCTTGCTGTACACCTAGTTGTACAGCCACTCTGGCCAATTCCATTTCCTGCCCCTCTGTGGTTCTGACTGGAGACCTCAGTGTGGGGGAGGTCTTACCATTTAATATAGAAATGATATCAATAACTAATGCTATGTACTTGGAAAATCCAAATAAGGAAGTTTTAGGTTGGTGCATATCTTTGTTTCTCAAATTTTTGTTGTCAGAACAAATGGAAGGAGAATATTATTTAGACTAATCCAGATTTGCTTTCTATGAAAATCTAATGTCTGGATTATCTTCGTTTTCTCATGGCCTAAGAAATAAGTATCAATAAGGAATGATTTGAATGTAATTTTGTGAATGTGTGGAAAATATAAAGCAGGGATTTAGCCTTAATAAAGGTAACCTTCTGACATCTGTTGTTAATCCCCCTTTGTACTCTTTTCCTGTATCTGCACTCTGTTATTTTGAGATGTCATACTGTGCACTGTATTGTAAAAATAAAAAGTAAAATTATATTTCAAATTTTAAAAGCCACTAAGCAATTTCTCTTGCTATTTGCTCGGCCACTCAAGGTTTCCACACATGTAAAGACCACCCTCCTCTTCAAGTTTTTGCCAAAAGCAAGACCATTGGATCCTCCAGCTACAACACAAAATACTTTTTGATTTGTTCTTTACAGAGGGATAGTGCCCCCTGTTGGCACAGGTATAGGTAGGTCCTGTTTCCTTAATTATTAAAACCAACAACTAAGTGTATTAAAGGTGGACAACGCAAGGCTGTGAACTTGAAAGTTTTCTGGAGAAGGAGGTATGTAATAATACTCAGGCAAATGGACCTTATGTGCAGCCTGGGATTTGAGGACACTGAGGCAGCATGTGAATTGTTGGCAAATATATAACATACTTTGTTTCTCCATTCTTCATTTCTCCTTTTTTTCTGCTGTACATCTCCCAAAGGTCATAAATCATACACCAACAAACAAAAAGTTTCTTACATATATACACCTGTCACCACAGTTCAGCTTTCCATTCCTATTCCTGATCTGTATTCTTCTCCTATGTTTCAGATAACTGACTCCACACAACAAATTATGTGTCCATTGTTTTCTTGATTTCTTTTTAACAAATGCTAAACTATAAAGTCATCTGCACTTTTGTAAGTATTTTAACAAGGCCAATACATTCCAGGTATTTAAGAAGCCACAGGAGAAATCTAGGGTCCTTTGGCTTGTTGCTTTATATTGAATTTACCTACATGTGGAAAACCACTAATCTGGATCCCTACTTCAAACTAATTTTTGCCTCCTAGAAAGGCAGTATGTAATTCTTAAAATATAAAGATCAAATTAAATCAAATCATACTTGACTTGCATTCCAGCTGTGCTCTTTGACTTGTCAAAGTCTCAATTTCCTCATCTGCAAAGTGGAGATGGTAGAATTTACAGTTCAGCAGGCTGTTGGGAAGACGAAATGTTAAACAGTTACCTATTTTTAAAGTACTTGTGAACTGAGTTGTTGGTTTTCCAGTCATTACTGAATTTACACTGAACCTAAGATTTTATTCTGTGAGCAGCAACCAGATTTCCTAAATATCAGCTTCTCCAGAACAGTCCCAATGTCTTTAAATACCCAAAGTTTGAAATATAGATGAAACAGAAAGGAAAAGTTAGGGTGTAAAAACTCTGAAGGTAGACTGCTTAGACTTAAATTCTGGATTTGCTACTTTCTAGCTTTTTAACTTAAGACTACTCAAGTTTCCTGTGTCTCCAATTTTTCCTATGTAAAATAGGGGGTTAAAATAATATGTGCCTCTTATGGTGGTTGTAATGAAGTAATATAAACAAAATACTTAATACCAGTGCCTGGCACATAACTAAGACCTGCTATTTTATAGGAGATGTTAAATGCTTGCAAAATCATTTAGTACTTTAAAACTGCCTAGACTGGCTGGGCATGGTGGCTTATGCCTGTAATCCCAGCACTTTGGGAGGCCGAGGCAGGCAGATTACTTGAGGTCAGGAGTTCAAGACCAGCCTGGCCAACATGGTGAAACCCCATCTCCACTAAAAATATAAAAATTAGCCGGGCATGGTGGCGCAAACCTGTAATCCCAGCTACTCGGGAGACTGAAGCAGGAGAATCTCTTGAATTGAGGAGGCGGACGTTGCAGTGAACTGATGTTGCTGCCACTGCACTCTAGCCTGGGCTACAGAATGAGTGAGACTCTGTTTCAAAAAAAAAAAGAAAGAAAAACTACCTGGACTGTGATGTCACTTGATTAAAATACAGTATTAATAAAGACAGTGTCACAATTTCAGAACTAAACATTATTCCATGGCTAATCATGTCAAAAATGCCTGGAAATGGATGTGAGAAAGACTGAGTAATCATGGATGGCTCATGCCAAATCAAACAGTACTAAAAACCTCAGACACCTGATGTGGCCACTCAAATGCTTCCTCTTCATATATGAAAGCAAGTTTTTATCACTTATAAATAGTAAAAAGTTACCTTATTTCTTACTCTAAAATAGGAACTAGTTATTTTTCTTAATTAGCAAATAAGGAAGTATTATGCCCTCATAACTCATCGGCAATCATTTATTAGTACCCCAAAATGCAACAGTTGTCTCAAAAGTAAGCCTTTTTGTAAAACTCTAATACATGGAGGGGGAAAAATAGCTACCCACTTCCTACATGTCTGCAGAGAAAGCTCTGGCTGACACTACTGATCTCAGCATGAGAACATGACTTAACAGTAAATTAATAAAAACGGAATGACTTACTTTTAAATCATTTTACTGTTTATACCACAGTCGCATTTAAATTGGCAGAACGGCTCCCATGACAGACAAGACAGGAACCTGTCATGCAAGGAAAAGTGCAGGTTTTCACAAAGTTTGAGAAGTACCATGGTAACAAGAATGGCTGCAGCAATCTCAGACAACAGCGCCAAGGTTTGCAAGTGGGTAGGAATGAAAGCTGCTCCACAGTAACTGGCCTGAGACCACTAATGCTTCCTAAGAGGTATTTCCTAATATGCTTGGTAAGCAGATCACGTGTAACACAGATGTAAATGGAGTATGATAACACTTCTGCAAAGTAAATTCTGTAAGTTCCTGGGCAGGTTTTACAGATCTCTTTCATCCATGATAAATGGTTGCTAAATTATGATTCTGCAAAAGTAATCCCATAAATAGACATCTAGGTAAATTTTACAACCAGTGAAATTCTTAGGCCAAAAAATAAATAGCCACACAAATCAAACCTACACACTGTGAATTAAAATGAAGCCAGTGTTAGGGTTTCTAAAAGAACCAGAACAGGAAAGATTATTCAAATAGAAGATCCTCGTCCTTCTCTTCAGCCAGAAGATTAGCAGGCTCCAACACCTCTCCAGCTGCTCTCCTTTGCTCCAAGTCCTTCTCAGATTTTTCCTTTAGAATCTTTTTCTTCTCTTGTATTTTCTTTAACCTGTAAAATACAGGTGGGGGTGGATTTTTTAAACACTGTTTCAATATTAAGTAGATTTGATTTCTTTGAGTTTTGTAACAAGGATAATAAACATACACCTAGAAAAAAACCTGGTACTTTTATTAATTTCATTTTCAGTAATTTATTTATAATCTTTTTAAAAACACATAATTTTAAGCTAAAAATACATAATTTTAAGCTAATAACTGATTTAACCTAAGACAGAAGCCTTTTTTTTTTTTTTGAGATGGAGTCTTGCTCTGTCACCCAGGGTGGAGTGCAGTGCAATTCCTTGCCTCAGCCTCCCGAGTAGCTGGGAATACAGGCGCACGCTGCCACACCTGGCTAATTTTTTGTATTTTTAGTAGAGACGGAGGGTTTCACCATCTTGGCCAGGCTGGTCTTGAACTCCTGACCTTGTGATCCACCCGCCTCGGCCTCCCAAAGTGCTGGGATTACAGGCATGAGCCACCGAGCCCGGCCTAGAAGCCTTTATTAGGTTAAATTTTGAAATCCATTCTTGAATGGAACAGATTTTGAGCATTCAGGCATTTTTTTAAAATTTTGGCTCAATACAACCCTGAGTATCATGGAAGGACAGAAACTAACCTTTGATAATTAAGATTATAGACCATAGTTAGATGCTAACTCCAGGTCTAAGACCCCCCCATGCCTTTCCTAAATACTCCTGCCTTCACCTACCTCCCATTTCTCTGAACCGAGTATACAGATCCCTGTACACTACCAGTTTAGTATTTATCCCTGTTGACTCTAAATGTTCATAACCAATTCATGGACATGCATAATTTCTCTCCAAGTGCTGTGCTAATTCTCTAATGGCGTGATTTATATACTATTTGGTAATGCCTCCAGGTGCTTTATCCCTTCTCCTGAACATGAAATACATATTTGTTGAATAACAGCTGAATTCTAGTTTCTTCTCTCAGTTTTTATGTAGGAGGCACCCAATCTAAATCATCATTTCATTTTAAAGAATAATCAAGGGCCAGGCACGGTGGCTCATGCCTGTAATCCCAGCACTTTGGCAGGCCAAGGCAGGTGGATTGCTTGAGGTCAGGAGTTTTGAGACCAGCCTGGCCAACATGGTGAAACACCATCTCTACTAAAAGTACAAAAAAATTATCCAGGCATGGTGGCACATGAGCCAAGATCGAACCATTGCACTCCAGCCTGGGTGACAGAGCAAGACTCTGTCTCACAAAAAAAAAAAAAAAAAAAAAGAATAATTCAGTCTTGGCTGGTCCAAAGGTAATGAGTTCTCTCTATTATGCACAATCAGTTACAGATCAAACTCCTTGTTCTACTCTTTCCTCACTTTTCACTACTGCATTTGACTATCTTAAAACATATATTTAAAAAAAAATCAAACCTAAACAGTTTCTCTGAAAGGCCTAAGTTTTTGGAAATGCCATGTTATAGGTACATGTAAAATTTGACAGATTTGTTTCCACAACTTCTGGTAATAATATTTCTTGCTGCTTATTTATCAGAATAAAACATAAGCTGTGCTAATTCTAAAGAACATAAACCAACAAGTCATTCAGCAAATACAGCCTTTGGAATATGGAAAACAAAAAATGATCAGTAACTGCCAATTTCAACAAACCTATAGAACTCTTCTCGCTCTCTCTCATCCAGCTCTGTGATGATATAAGCAAGAGTACGTTCAATCCGGGGAATGATGACTAGAATAAAAAAAAAATAATATGTGTGAGAACTTCAAACCCCTTTTTTCAAATTATCAGTGCTCATTTGTATAACAGTTATTTTTTCCTAATTGTAAAATTAATGTGCATTTAATGCGGAGAACTTGGAAAATAAAAACACAAAGAAGCTCTCCCTCTCCCCCTCCCCCTCTCCCTCTCCCCACGGTCTCCCTCTCCCTCTCTTTCCACGGTCTCCCTCTGATGCCGAGCCGAAGCTGGACTGTACTGCTGCCATCTCGGCTCACTGCAACCTCCCTGCCTGATTCTCCAGCCTCAGCCTGCCGAGTGCCTGCGATTGCAGGCACGTGCCGCCACGCCTGACTGGTTTTCGTATTTTTTTGGTGGAGACGGGGTTTCGCTGTGTTGGCCGGGCTGGTCTCCAGCTCCTAACTGCGAGTGATCCGCCAGCCTCGGCCTCCCGAGGTGCTGGGATTGCAGATGGAGTCTCGTTCACTCAGTGCTCAATGGTGCCCAGGCTGGAGTGCAGTGGCGTGATCTCGGCTCGCTACAACCTCCACCTCCCAGCCGCCTGCCTTGGCCTCCCAAAGTGCCGAGATTGCAGCCTCTGCCCGGCCGCCACCCCGTCTGGGAAGTGAGGAGCGTCTCTGCCTGGCCGCCCATCGTCTGGGATGTGAGGAGCCCCTCTGCCTGGCTGCCCAGTCTGGAAAGTGAGGAGCGTCTCTGCCCGGCCGCCATCCCATCTAGGAAGTGAGGAGCGTCTCTGCCCGGCCACCCATCATCTGAGATGTGGGGAGCGCCTCTGCCCCGCCGCCCCTTCTGGGAGGTGAGGAGCGTCTCTGCCCGGCCACCCCGTCTGAGAAGTGAGGAGACCCTCCACCCGGCAGCCGCCCCGTCTGAGAAGTGAGGAGCCCCTCCACCCGGCAGCCGCCCCGTCTGAGAAGTGAGGAGCCCCTCCGCCCGGCAGCCACCCCGTCTGGGAAGTGAGGAGCGTCTCCGCCCGGCAGCCACCCCGTCTGGGAGGGAGGTGGGGGGGTCAGCCCCCAGCCCGGCCAGCCGCCCCATCCGGGAGGGAGGTGGGGGGGGTCAGCCCCCCGCCCGGCCAGCCGCCCCGTCCGGGAGGGAGGTGGGGGGTGGTCAGCCCCCCGCCCGGCCAGCCGCCCCGTCCGGGAGGGAGGTGGGGGGGTCAGCCCCTGCCAGGCCAGCCACCCTGTCTGGGAGGTGAGGGGCGCCTCTGCCCAGCCGCCCCTACTGGGAAGTGAGGAGCCCCTCTGCCCGGCCACCACCCCGTCTGGGAGGTGTACCCAACAGCTCATTGAGAACGGGCCATGATGACAATGGCGGTTTTGTGGAATAGAAAAGGGGGAAAGGTGGGGAAAAGATTGAGAAATCAGACGGTTGCCGTGTCTGTGTAGAAAGAAGTAGACATGGGAGACTTTTCATTTTGTTCTGTACTAAGAAAAATTCTTCTGCCTTGGGATCCTGTTGATCTATGACCTTACCCCCAACCCTGTGCTCTCTGAAACATGTGCTGTGTCCAGTCCACTCAGGGTTAAATGGATTAAGGGCGGTGCAAGATGTGCTTTGTTAAACAGATGCTTGAAGGCAGCATGCTCGTTAAGAGTCATCACCACTCCCTAATCTCAAGTACCCAGGGACACAAACACTGCGGAAGGCTGCAGGGTCCTCTGCCTAGGAAAACCAGAGACCTTTGTTCACTTGTTTATCTGCTGACCTTCCCTCCACTATTGTCCTATGACCTGCCAAATCCCCCTCTGTGAGAAACACCCAAGAATGATCAATAAAAAAATAAATAAATAAATAAAATAAAATAAAATAAAAAACACAAAGAAAAAAAGTAAAATGGAGTATAATCCAACCATCCAAAAGAGTAACTACTGTAAACATGTTGGTGTATACCCTTCTAGTGTCTTTTCTATGCATAGATAACCTATTGGACCATAACAAATACAACACTGAATGTGCTGAATTCTATGAATATATAACATTGAAGCACAGATGTTATTTTAAATATAGTAGCAATCAACTGTTAAAAAATCGAGCAGAGAGAATGCTCGATTGAGTTTATGTCATTAGGCTCGACTTTACATAGTTTACCTGTTCAGCTTCTAGAATGTGAACTCTGAGGGTAAGAACTACGAATTATCCTTTTTTTTTTTTTTTTTCTTTGCTTCCACTTTCATGTACAAGGCCTGGCACTAGCAAGCAGTCAAAAAAGTTTTTTAAAAAATGAGGTAACTTTCTCACTAACATTAATATAGTTAATATATAGTTAATATAACAGTTAATATATTTCTAACAATATAGTTAATATATCATATTATACATAGTTAATATAATAGTTAATATATTTCTCACTAGCATTAATATAGAAATTCCCAAAGGAATTTCTTTACTTCAAATTTTGCTTTCTTACCTAAAATTGAGTGTTTCTTTAATAAAAACTAAGTTTATTGAGCAAAAAGTACCATCAACACTAAGCAGTCATATTTTTTAAATAGTGAAATAAAAGAGATGGAAAATAAGTGCATCAAATGGGAAATTTTTTAGAAATCAAGGAGAATGGCTTATACTGATTTAAAGTTAAATATTTAATGTACTCAAAAAGTTGCATCACTCAACCATTAGAAAGAACTAAAGAAAACACTAAGGATCTTGAGAAATATTCCTACCCTTAAATAACTGCATGAATAACTGGAAATGAAGAAAACATTCCATAATTTTTAAGTCACCACTTTCCTATGTGTGTAACTCCCCCAGATCATACAAGTACTTCTATCAGAACACTTCATAACACTTTTTTTTTTTACTATGGACACACTTCTCTCTTTGCACTGTGGGCAAGGGAAGCATCTTATTCATCTATCAGTCTTCAGTACAGTCCCTGAATTCTAGCAGTTTCATGACAAGTGGAGGGTATGGACAAGTGACAAAGCACCTCACAGTACCTAATACTCACCATGTTCAATGGCATTTACACGCCTGTTGGTTATCTTAATAGCTTCATCCAAAGTAACAAAAGAAGTCTAAAATAAGAACAAATTAATAATGTAAGCACAAAGTCTTCCTAATCATTCCCTGATCACTTGACTCCACTAAGACTGCACTTGTAGAAAACATTTGAGAACCAAGACAACTTCTTTTCGGCATGCTTAAAAAACAAAATTCTTAGGCTGGGCGCATGGCTCACACCTATAACCCCAATACTTTGGGAGGCTGAGGTGGGAGAATCACTTGAAGTTGGGAGTTCAAGACCAGCCTGGGCAACACAATGAGACCTTGCCTCTACAAGAAATAAATTTTTAAAATTAGCTGGGTGTAGTAGCATGCACCTGTAGTCCCAGCTGCTTGGTAATCTGTGATGGGAGGATCGTTTGAGGCTGCAGTGAGCTATTACTGTGCCACTGTACTCCAGCTTGGGCGACAGAGTAAGACCCTGTCTCTTCACAACAAAACAAAAACAAAATTCTTGTGAGATTTCCATAGGGCTAACACTATTTCCATGCTATTGATAACCTACATGTCACATTTGGTAGGTTTCCAAATTAACCTGCCTGGGCAGATTGAGGGATCTTATGATTCATGGTTTACATCCTGTCCCTGAGTAAGGAAATCTTAAGTTTCTCAGACTGCTGACATACTGATTAATATGCAACCTACTGACGCTGAAAATGACACTGATTTGTTTCTGAATCATGAAGTTTTACTTCATGATTTACTTGCATGTAGAACATTTTAGCTTGTATTTGTAATCTGTAGCCAATGATTGTGACCTCTGTATTGTACTCGTCAATGAAAAGGACAACTTGGGTATGAGGAGTCCTCCCTTTTCCTAAACTTTCCCATAAAAGCCTTCCAACTTGTAGCAGACTCTAGAACACACCCAACTTTGTTGGTGTCTTCCCAGGTCAATCCTCACATTTGGCTTTCAATAAACCTTTATCAAATCATTTCTGCTTCAACAGGCTTTACTTGAGTTGACACTATTATAATTTGTTTACTATAGTCTCACCTAAATAACAACATAAAAATGACAAGAAAGAATCAAGCATTAATAACCTAGATATATACTCACTGGCCACATAGGGGAAAAAATGGTCTTCCATGCACAAACGATGTTTATTTACATTTACATTTAAATCTAGTATCAACTTGCTATTCTTACTTAGCAAAGAGTGAAACTGGGCTGGGTGAGGTGGCTCACACTTATAATTCCAGCACTTTGGGAGGCTGAGATGGCAGGATTTCTTGAGGCCAGGAGTTTGAGACCAGCCTGGGCAACGTAGCAAGACCTCATCTCAAGTAAAAAATTCAAAAATATTATCCAGGCGAGGTGGCACAAACTTGTAGTCCCAGCTACTTGGGAGGCTGAGGCAGGAGACTGCTTGAGCCCAGGAGATCCAGGCTGCAGTTAGCCAAGATCGCAACACTGCACTCCAGCCTGGGCAACAGAGCAAGATTCTGTCTCAAAGAAAAAAAAAAAACAAAAATAAAAAAACAAGAGTGTACCATAGCACATACATTTTGTTAATAAGAAGAAGCAGGGGCCGGGTGTGGTGGCTCATACCTATAATCCCAGCACTTTGGAAGGATGAGGCGGGCTGATTACTTGAGCCCAGGAGTTCGAGACCAGCCTGGACGACATGGTGAAACCCCACCTCTACAAAAAATACAAAAATTAGCTAGGTGTGATGGGGCATGCCTATAGTCCCAGCTACTCAGGAGGCTGAGGTGGGCGGATCACTTAAGCCCAGGAGGTTAAGGTTGCAGTGAGCTGGGATTATGCCACTGCACTCCAGCCTGGGTGACACAGTGAGACCCCATTTCGAAAAATAAATAAATTTTTAAATTAAACAAAAGTAGGGGCCAGGTGCAGTGGCTCATGCCTGTAATCCTAGCACTTTGGGAGGCCAAGGCGGGTGGATCACCTGAGGTCAGGAGTTCGAGACCAGCCTGACCAACATGGCAAAACCCTGTCTCTACTAAAAATACAAAAGTTAGCCAGGCATGGTGGCACATGTCTGTAATCAGCTACTTGGGAGGCTGAGGCAGGAGAATCACTTGAACCCAGGAGGCAGAGGTTGCAGTGAGCCGAGGTCGCGCCATTGCACTCCAGCCTGGGCAACAAGAGTAAAACTCCATCTCAAAAAAATAAAAAATACATAAATTTTAAAAAGTAGGGACAATGGTACAAAAGCCATCACTTCAGAAATCAAAATATTATGTTTGTTTTACATAGGATCATGGGAACAGTTAAAAGTACAAAGCACAGTATATGCTGACTCAAGACCTGACTCTCCTCCACCTGACTGTTACAAATCAAACTACAGGAGTTCTCCAGGTCTTTTGCTACTTACCTGCAGAGAAGCTAGTTCCACCAGTAGTTCCACTGCTTTGGCATAATTCCTCTTTAATTTAGCCAACTGTTCCCCACCTCTGGCTAAACCAGTCAGTTCATAACCTGAAAGGACCAGTCAGACAACATTTTTAATTAGAGTAAAATATCTTCCCTATAAAATTCCCCAAAAGGAGATAATTCAGAATAATAACAAATATAGAAAGATGAATTCACTAATCTTCATTGAATGTAAACATGAAGTGCCTATCTCACTCCCCAAACACTATAGGAGCATGCTACTAAATACAGTTTTCCACAAGAATACTATTCTAAATATAACTACAAAGGAAGCTTTTAACCAACCTTCACTTCACTAGTTTGATGCCCCTTATTCCCTTTGAAAATCATACTGCCTGATGCCCAGAGTACGATGACACTCTGTGAACAGGTGACTCTCTAGAATGCTCTACTTCTTCGTATGAAATGTACTTAATATTCTATATGTTTTAATTAAATATCACATGAAGCAAGGAAATACAAGTGCCAAAAGAAAGAATATTATTTGTTTATTTATTTATTGAGATGGGGTCTCACTCTGCCACCCAGGCTGGAGTGCAGTGGTGCGATCTCAGCTCACTGTAAGCTCCACTTCTCAGGCTCAAGCAATCCTCCCACCTCGGCCTCCCGAGTAGCTGGGACCACAGGCGCACGCCACCAGGCCCAGCTAATTTTTGTAACTTTTTGGGTGGAGACGGGGTTTCACCATGTTGCCCAGGCTGGTCTCAAACTCCTGGGCTAAGGTGATCCACCTGCCTCAGCCTCCCAAAGTGCTGGGATTGCAGGTGTGAGCCACTGTGCCTGGCCAAGAGTATTGTTTCTATGAAAAAAGTTAATACTTTATTTTGGAAAGAAAATATGCTGTCAAACTAGGAATGGAATGAATAAGACAGTTATTTAAAAAGTGGAAGTGGGCTATAAAAATCTAGAAACAATCAGCATTCAGGTTGCATCAGTGTCTAAGATCTTATTTGACTTTAAAGAGACCCAAACTGGGAATTATAAGCAGTGCATTGTGGGTGTAGGATATGCAGAAAAACAACCTAGAAGTCTAATCAGTGAATTCATATTCAAAAGGCCTTATATTTTTTAAATAGCAAGTGATTCTACATTGATATATTTCTGATAAAATATTGAAATATTTTAAGATATGTATAATGTTTTATGACTTCCTAGCATAAGACCTTTTTCTTTTTTGAGACAAGGTTTTGCTCTGTAGCCCAGGCTGGAGTGCAGTGGCGTGATCAGAACTCACTGCAACTACCTCCCCAGCTCAAGCAATCCTCCCTCCTCAGCCCTGGAAGTAGCTGAAACTACAGGCACGTGCCACCACACCTGGCTGATTTTTTATATTTTTTGTAGAGATGGAGATTTGCCTGCCTCAGCCTCCCATAGTGCCAGTATTACAGGCATGAGCCATTGTGCCCGGCCTTAAGACCTTTTGATTAACTGATCAACTATTGTCCTGACTATATCAAATAAGAGGATTTCTAACTCAGGAACCTCTCAACATCTAGCACCATTTTCCAGAACTTAGTTCATTTAAAGAGGAAACAGGAAATCCCAGAGACACAAAGTAATACAAAAAGTTTCACACTTACTGTCAGTTCCTTCATGGTAATGTTCAAATACTGGCAAAGTAACACCTGTTAAACACAGAAGCATACATGGATTCACAAACCTTTAAGTTCTCTTTTTTTTTTTTTTTTTTTTGAGACAGTTTTGCTCTTGTCGCCGAGGCTGGAATGCAATGGCGTGATCTCGCCTCACCGCAACCTCTGCCTCCCAGGTTCAAGCAATTCTCCTGGTCAGCCTCCTGAATAGGTGGGATTACAGGCATGCACCACCACACCCGGCTAATTTTGTATTTTTAGTAGACACGGGGTTTCTCCATGTTGGTAAGGTTGGTCTTGAACTTCCGACCTCAGGTGATCCACCCGCCTCAACCTCCCAAAGTGCTGGGATTACAGGTATGAGCCACCGCGCCTGGCCTAAGTTCTGTTTCTTAATCACTGTTTTCTGTGTTTCTTTTTCATCAAACTCAAAAATCAAGAGCTTAAGTATGGAATTGTAATTGGTTTCAATTAATGAATTTAGGAACTTGCCTTCTTTTTTTTTTTTTTGAGACAGAGTCTCACTCTGTCGCCCAGGCTGCAGTGCAGTGGTGTGGTCTTCAGCTCACTGCAACCACCGCCTCCTGGGGTCAAGTGATTCTCCCACCTCAGCCTCCTGAGTAGCTGGGACAACAGGCACATGCCATGCCCAGCTAATTTTTTTTTTTTTTTTTAAAGATGAGTTTCGCTCTTGTTGCCTGGGCTGGAGTACAATGGTGCAATCTCGGCTCACCACAACCTCTGCCTCCTGGGTCCAAGTGAGTCTCCTGCCTCAGCCTCTCAAGTAGCTGGGATTACAGGCATGCGCTACCACGTCTGGCTTATTTTGTATTTTAGTAGAGACAGGATTTCTCCATATTAGGCTGGTCTCAAACTCCCGACCTCAGGCGATCCGCCCACCTTGGCTTCCCAAAGCACTGGGATTACAGGTGTGAGCCATCACACCCGGCCTAATTTTTGTATTCTTTGGTAAAGATGGGGTTTCACCATGTTGGCCAGGCTGGTCTCGAACTCCTGACCTTGTGATCCGCCCACCTCGGCCTCCCAAAGTGCTGGGATTACAGGTGTGAGCCACCACATCCAGTGGAACCTGCCTTCT
The DNA here is from genome assembly GCF_029289425.2 of Pan paniscus. Lineage (NCBI taxonomy): Eukaryota > Metazoa > Chordata > Mammalia > Primates > Hominidae > Pan > Pan paniscus. The sequence goes on from NC_073264.2 coordinate 68,454,363, forward strand.
TTATTTTTTTATTTTTTATTTTTAGACAGAGTCTTGCTCTGTCACCCAGGCTGGAGTGCAGTGGTGCAATCTCGGCTCACTGGAACCTCCGCTTCCCGGGTTCAAGCGATTCTCCTGCCTCAGCCTCCCAAGTAGCTGGGGCTACAGGCGCGTGCCACCAAACCTGGCTAATTTTTGTATTATTAGTAGAGATGGGGTTTCACCATGTTGGCCAGGCTGGTCTCGAACTCCTGACCTTGTGATCCGCCCACCTCGGCCTCCCAAAGTGCTGGGATTACAGGCATGAGCCACCGTGCCCAGCCGGAACCTGCCTTCTTAAGTGTTCACTTCTATACAAAAGTCAAATTATCCTGAGTAATTAGAAACCTGGTTGTTAATGATTTTAACATGTAAAGCCAATCAACTTGTTCTAAGTAGAAGGAAGAAACTAGGACATTAAGATCTTGCTGTATAAACAAGTTAATTTTAAAATGTCACCTCTTTTCTCCCCAAAGGGTTTCTAAAAGGTTGAAACGTTACCTGCTACATTATCTTTCTTCGCTCGAATCTTCACTTGCGCTTTATTGACATTTTGGATAACTGTAGTGCTGCAGAAAAAGAGAAAGCTATTTAGCAGACTCTTCAGAAATAAACCTACAGGGACCCACTGGATAGTTTTAACATTAAATGAGACCAAGAGTGAGATGTCACAATTAAGTATGTTTTGATAACTGTCCTTTTTCCAAAAAGGGAGAAAAGTCATTACTGCTAGAGGAGGGCCTCTGAAAGCAGAGAATGAACAATATTCAAAACATTAGCAGTAAGAAAAGAACAAAGAATGATTTTAAAGTTCATGGATTGCTTATGTTTTCAGTCAGAGGTGTGCTACATGGATATAACTTTAAGGATTCTTCTGCTAGTGTGAGATAGAGAAAACTCCTTTCTAGGTTTGCTGTTGAATTGGTTAAGCTGGCGTTCAATTCCTTTACCCTGGAAACTATGTTCCATCTGGCTTTGTGTGACTTCTCAAATGTTACCAGAAAGTGCCTTCCTGGCAGGGTGCGATAGCTCACGCCTGTAATCCCGGCACTTTGGGAGGCCGAGGCAGGAGGATTGTTTGAGGCCAGGAGTTCAAAACCAGCCTGGGCAATGTGGCGAAACTCAAAAACACAAAAATTAGCCAGTCTCATAACCCAATCTCAAAACAAAACAAAAATAAATATTATAGAAAGTATCTTCCCCATAACCACCCTAAAACACTCACATACCACTTATACACTATTGATTGATCTCCACCCTCTGCTAGAAAATTCAATGCAAGCTGTGATCTTACCAGCACTGGCAAAAATGAAAGCCTACCACTTCAAAGGGCCTTATTAAGGCCCAAGAGCAGTGAAAGCTCCTAGATAATAGGCATCATGTCATTAGGAAAAGAATAAAATCAGAAACCTTGAAAACAACTTCTGCCTCTGCCCCTAATTAGCCAAGTGACCTCAGGAAGGCATTTAATTAAAACTGAGAATAACAATGCTTGCCTTACCTATCTCATAGTGTTATTTGGAGAATTACATAACATATGTAAATTGGCATAACACATTTGCAAGCTATTTTGTATGCTTTGTAAAGGATTTACTGATGTCACCAAAGCCATGAAGTTCATGCCTTTTAAATAATCCAATTCTCAAAAATTTATCCTAAGGGAATAATTCAGTAGAAACAAAAATACATATGTGTAAAAATGTTCACTGCACTTTCCCTAATATTCCAAAAAACTAAGAATTAACCCAAATACCCAGCATTAGGAGAAAAAAAAATACATCTTGAGAAAGATCATACAGCCATGTTGAAAATAAGGAAAAATGTTTATGATACAACGTTAAGTGAAAATGGACTCTAAAATACTAAGTATCCTGCGCCTGCAACTATGTAAGAATTACATGTGGAAGATGACAGTGGAGTTAAGGTGATGGGGTTAAAAGAATTCTTTCTTATTATTACTATATCATTTGTCCTTAATGCTTATTTCTGAATTAAAAAATGCTTTTTAAATGAAATTATGAGACTGAAATCACTTTGTTTTGCTTCAAAACACCCCGTTTAGTCCCCTTACCTGAAGTCACCTGCTGTGAACTTGGCTTCAGCTAGTGAAAAGGCAGCTTCTCTCATCACTTCGCCCATCAACATTTTAGTCTGGAAAAGCATAAACCAACAGCAGATTCAACCAAGCCTCTTACAAGGAAATATTCCATCATAATTATGTTCCTTTAATAACCATCAGTATTTTATGCTGGCTGTGCATGTAAATATTGGTTTGATAACGATAAACAGAAATTTCCAATTTTTAACAGTTTTGGTTATGATCACTAACAATATTACAAACTATGAGTTTTATAATTAAAACAGAATAAATGCATTGAGAAACAGAAAACTGAATCTTTACTGAAGGACCTATATTATTCCTGAATGGGTACATGCTGATTTACTCAAACTAATCTCTTAAATTCACTGCAGTTGCAGTCAAAACCCTAATGGTGTATTAATTTTAAAGTACATCCGGAATATTTAATGTTTGAGAATATTCAATAATGTTTCAGAAAGAGAAGAAAAACTGGGTCAGCTGGGTAGGGAGTTGCCTTCCCAAGTATTAAAAAGGTACAGCTACAATAAGGAAATATTAATATATCTGGTTTGGGACAGTTAAGTCAATGAAATAGACTAGAGGATTCAGAAACAACCCCAGGTCTATATGGAAATTTAGTAAAGAGACCACTCTACTGTCTATACAGTACAAAATGATAAAGTTACCTACCTCACATCATACTGCCCCCAAAATTCAGACATAATTAAGATAAAGGTTTAAAGAAAAAAAAACTGTAAAGTAACAAAAGAAAATGTGGCATAATATTTTCCTAATCATTTTAGGTCTTTTCTAAGCCTTATATGTAACTCAGAAGCTATATAAAGAAAAAGACCAACAGATTTGACCAAAGGAAAAACATTTTTAACTTTTTTTAATTTTTATTTTTTGAGACAAGGTCTTACTTTGTTGCCTGGGCTAGAGTACAGTGGTGTAATCATAGCTCACTGCAGCTTCAAACTCATAGGCTCAGGCAATCCTCCTGCCTCAGGCTCCCAAGTAGCTGGGACTACAGGTGCATGCCACCACACTCTGCTAATTTTCTTCTTCTTATTTTTTTTTTTTTTTGTAGAGACAAGGTCTCACTGTGTTGCCCAGGCTGGTCTCAAATTCCTGGGCTCAAACCATCCTCCCACCTCGGCCTCCCAAAGTGTTGGGATTACAGGCATGAGTCACCACACCTAGTATTAACTTTTTTTTTTAAGTTAAAAGAAAAGGCGTGGAAAAAATATTTTTAACATTTTACACATTAGGCAGAATACACATAGAACCTCTACCAAAAAAAAAAAAAAGACATTTACCAAGAAAATCAAATTGTCAATAAGCATGAAAAGCTCCTTAACTTCACAAATAATCAAAAGTAGTACAGGGCCAGGCACAGTGGCTAACACCTGTAATCCCAGTGCTTTGGAAGGATGAGGTGGAATGATCACTTGAGCCCAGGTGGTTGAGACCACCCTGGGTAATAAAGCAAGACCCCATCTCCACAAAAAATAAAAAAATAAAAATAAAAACAGCACTCACAGAAAATGCTTTTGTTAAGTACATACAGGTTTAAAAATAAAACACAAAAACTGTAAACTCAGCACTTTCGGAGGCCAAGATAGAAAGACTGTTTGAGCCCGGGAGTCAAAAAGACTAGCCTGGGCAACATAGTGAGACCTCGTCTCTACTAAAAATAAAAAAAATGAGCTGAGAATGGTAGCATGCACCTGTAGTCCCAGCTACTCGAGAGGCCGAGGTGGGAGGATCACTGGAGCCCAGTTTGAGGCTGCAGAGTAAGACCTTGCCTCAAAAAAAAAAAAAAAAAAAGAAAAAGACTAGAAATAAAATGTCATACCATGCAGTAGTACATGCTACAATAAAATTAAAATAAGGAATTGTGAGAGAAGCAAACATGGTGTTCACTTTGGATTGGGTGATCAGGAACAGCCTCTCTTAAGAGACTAGAACAGCTAAAGGAGCCAGTTATAAGTTCTGGGGAAAGAGTATTTCAGGCAGGAGAAAGAGCTAATGAAAAGTACCTGGAGGACCTTAGGAAGAATGCTCTAAATAAGGTAAGAGAGGCAGGCGGGGGGCCAATCAGATCACGTGGAGCTTTGCAGGCAAGATTAAAGAGTTTGGATTTTATTAAATGAACTATCTGATATTTGACACTTGTTAAACTTATAATGGTATTTTTACTTTTGAAAGAAAAAAATTAATTAAAATAACAACAACAAAAAAAAATGCCAAGGGCCATGCTGGATTTTCCTAAAATAAATACTATTCTAAGAAAAGTTCATTCTACCTCTATTATCTTCTTTAGGATCTGTCGAAATCGAAGAGTTAAGGCATCAGATTTTTTCTTCAGGAGGTTTCGACCTGTCTGTGCTCCCTTTAAACGAGCCTTCATGATGGTCTGTGCCCTATATAAACATAAACAAAGTTAAGACATCTATTCTCATTGTTTAAAAGACAAAAAAACCCTCCCCACCAGTGTTAAAATTATCCTTTATCCTTTGATGTGATGAAAGTGAGACTATATAGAGAATTTGTAGCTGACAGGTTTAACTGATGCTATGGTTTGAATATGTCCCTAATCTTCATGTGTTGGAAACAATCTCCAATGCAACAATGTTGGGAGGTGGGACCACCAAGAGATGACTGGGTCATCTGGGATCTGCCCTCCATGAATGGATTAACGTCATTATGGTAAGACTGGGTTCCTTATTGCAGGAGTGGGTTGGTTTTAAATGTGAGTTCATCTGGGTACACCTGTAATCCCAGCTACAGGTGTAAGTGGGAGGATCCCTTGAGCCTGGGAGTTCAAGTCCAGCATGGGTAAGATAGTAGCAAGACTCCTTTTTTGTTGTTGTTGTTGTTGTTGTTGTTGTTTTTGAGATGGAGTCTCACTGTGAGGCCCAGGCTGGAGTGCAATGGCGCGATCTCGACTCATTGCAACCTCCACCTCCCAGGTTCAAGCAATTCTCCCACCCCAGCCTCCCAAGTAGCTAGAACTACAGGCGTGTGCCACCAAGCCCAGCTATTTTTTTTGTATTTTTAGTAGAGACAGGGTTTCACCATACTGACCAGGCTCATCTCGAACTCTTGACTTTAAGTGATCTGCCTGCCTCAGCCTCCCAAAGTAATGGGATTACAGGGATGAGCCACCGTGCCCGGCCCGACTCCTTATTTTTTGAGATGGGGTCTTGCTCTGTCACCCAGGCTGGATTGCAGTGGTATGATCATAGCTTGCTGCAGCCTCTAACTCCTGGTCTCATGAAATCCTCCAGCCTCAGCTTCCCAAAGTGCTGGGATTATGGGCATGAACCACTGCACCTGACCCTGTCCCTTTAGAAAAAAAAAAAGGCATGTTTGACCCTTTCTTGCTCTCTCTCTCACCCTCGCCTTCTGCCATGGGATAACACAGCAAGAAGGCCCTCACCCTTCTCAGCCTCCAGAACCATGAACCAAATAAATTTTTTTCTTTATAAATTACCCAGTCTCAAGTATTGTTATAGCAGCAGAAAATGGACTAAGACAACTGGTTTTTCAATAATGTAGATTTCTACCATCAGTGTTCCATAAATGAAAAGTTTATTAATTTACAACAGAAACAATTTTATAATCAATATCTGGAATATTTATTAAATCATCATAAATGTTATCAGGAGCCTTATTTTATGATGCCAACATAGTTTAAATACTTATTTGATTTGTAAGTTAAAATAATATCTTTGTTTTAGTTTCCACTGGAGGTAATATTAAGGATTTAAAAATCTATCCACTAATATATATCAAAATTTTAAATGCAATTATTTTCAAGACCAACAATTCCACTTTGAGGAATTTATCCTACAAATTTATTCCCACATGTGTACAAAAACACGTGCAAGGTTTAAAAGATGGGTACTCCAGCCTTATGGTAATAGCAAAAGGGAGAAACAAGCTAAATGCTAAATACATCAGAGTTCACCTATGATGGAATGATATACAGTCATTAAAAAAGACGAAGGTATATAGGCATGTGCTGTCTATATAACAGTCTTATTTATGCAAAGTAAGGAAAAAATGTGCTTATATAGATGCAGAGAATAGTTCTAGAAAGGATTCACAAAAACTGGCAAGAGTTACCTTTGATAAATGGGACTGGATGAAAAATATGGATTTACTTTTTACTACTATATTCTTTTGTACCTTTTGCATTTTATTTTATTTTTTGAGGTGAAGTTTCACTCTTGTTGCCCAGGCTAGAGTGCAATGGCGCGATCTCGGCTCACTGCAACCTCTGCCTCCCAGGTTCAAGCGATTCTCCTGCCTCAGCATCCCGAGTAGCTGGGATTACAGGCATGCGTCACCATGCCTGGCTAATTTTTTATTTTTAGTAGAGACAGGGTTTCTCCATGTTGGTCAGGCTGGTCTCGAACTCCTGACCTCAGGTGATCCGCCCACCTCGGCCTCACAAAGTGCTAGGATTACAGGCATGAGCCACTGCACCTGGCCTGCATTTTTTATACCACAATAATTTACCACATTTTCTATTAAAAGTGTGGTATTAACATGTTTTGATATCATCAATCAAGATCCTAACAGCAATCATTTTATTAATTTGTAAAAGACTAGGTAACAAATGACATACATAAGATTCCTGAGAAATGACAAGCTAAATTTACACTGAAGTCTCCTCACTTCCTTGTTTCAATTTTTTTTCCCCATCAGAAGCCCCAATACCAAAGTCAAGCAGAAACTGACATTTCTGTTCTTGCTGCCATATGCCAGATACAATTTAATAATGAAAAAAGTGGAGCCCAGTTCGAGGATGTAGAAGTAAGACCCTGTCTCAAAAAAAAAAAAAAAAAAAAAGACTAGAAATAAAATGTCATACCATGCAGTAGTACATGCTACAATAAAATTAAAATAAGGAATTATGACAGAAGCAAACATGGTGTTCACTTTAGATTGGGTGATCAGGAACAGCCTCTCTTAAGAGACTAGAACAGCCAAAGGAGCCAGTTATAAGTTCCGGGGAAAGAGTATTTCAGGCAGGAAAAAGAGCTAATGAAAAGTACCTGGAGGACCTTAGGAAGAATGCTCTAAATAAGGTAAGTGGTACAGTGGCTTATGCCTGTAATCAGCACTTTGGGAGGCTAAGGTGGGTAGATTGCTTGAGTTCAAGACCAGCCTGGGAAACAAGGTGAAACCCTGTCTCTACAAAAAAAAAAAAAAAATACCAAAATTACCTGGGCATGGTAGGGCACACCGGTAGTCCCATATACAAAGAAGGCTAAGGTGAGAGGACTGATTGAGCCCAGGAGGTTGAGGCAGTGAGCTGTGATCATGCCACTGCACTGCAGCCTGGACAACAGAGCAAGACTCGGTCTCAAAAAAACAAGTGTTTGGGTAATAAAATTCAACAATAAGGTTGTATAACCTAGACACAGTATAACCTAGACACAGTGATTTAAGGGGATATAATTTCATATGACTGGTGTTTTAAAATCGCATGTACTAATAAACTTTTTTGGCCAGGTGCAGTGGCTCACACCTGTAATACCAACACTTTGGGAGGCCGAGGCAGGTGGATAACTTGAGGTCAGGAGTTCGAGACCACCCTGGCCAAGATAGTGAAACCCCATCTCTACCAAAAAATACAAAAATTAGCTGGGTATGGTGCTGCATCCCTGTGGTCCCGGCTACTCAGAAGTCTGAGGCACAAAAATCACTTGAACCTGGCAGGCAGAGGTTACAGTGAGCCAAGATCGGGTCACTGCACTCCAGCCTGGGCAACAGAGGGAAAACCTGCCTCAAAAAAACAAAACAAAACAAAACAAAAACAAAAAACAAACACCATTTGGCCAAATTCTTAAATTATACTGGAATCTTTTACCATAGGGCTAAGATCACTAAGACAATTCTATAGCTGAAAGGGACTTTAGACATTAACTTAAAGATTAGAAAAATGAGGCTTAGAAAAGTAAAACAACTTTCTCAAAGTTACTCAGTGAAGAAAAGGCAGGGCAGGGACTTGAACCAGACTTTTGATTCCACTGACTTTCCCAATGCTCAAACTAAGGCTCCAACCTACGTTCACTGTACCCCAAACATGTGCCTCCCCTTAAAGACAACAATTATCACTGGCTGACTCTGCACTGACTGGTCTCACAAGAGGTCTTATCAAGTGAAGGTCGTTTAGTTTCCAGCCTGAGAAGGAGCTATCCATCTCAATGTGTGCATTTAACATAATGTATTGTTGATAGTAAATACTAGAACTTGGGCTCAAAGAGCTGGATCAAATTTAAGTCAAATTGTAGTACTGCATATTCCAGCCAGTTTATAGTAAAAGGTAAACTGGTTGATAAAATTGAATTTACCATGTTAATTTTATTTTCCTCCTAGGGAATGGCATCTTTGTGAAATGGGCAATTTTAATTCCTGAAACTCTAAGAGCAGCGTGCACACTTACAGCTAATATGTAGCAGAACCTGGATTTAGTGGACTTCTGTTGACTCCAAATTTTTCATGCGTCTTTTACTTCCACTCTACAATTGTTTTTGCTTTCTCTGGTACGAAAGTGGGTGAAAGTAACACCACAGAATAATACTGTTGAATGGAAATGTCTGTGAAACAAGCTGCCAGTATATTTTCTAGCCTATGGCTTTTAAAACTTGCTCCTTTACATGTTTCAGAGCTGCTCAGTCCTACTCAAAAAGTTTGACCTTTAGCTAGGATGATGACTTTTCTTCCAGCTGAATCAAAGACATCTGACTACATGACAAAAAGCCTGCTGCCAGCCATGGGGAAAATATTTAGAGAAGAGATTATTTCCTGCACCTGATTTTCCTCTCAATCAGCAAGCTGAGAGCTTTCAAATAGTAGTTTCACCTTCATGAGCCTATCATTTTCTTACCTAAGCCCAAAGATGTCTATTTTTGCCTCTTAGTCTCAAAGTAAAAGTTCCAAAGTAAAAACAAAAAAGTTATTCTGACTGCTGTCAAAGATAAACCCAGCCAGACATTCGTTAAAGTAGTGAAAACAGATTTTATTCAGTAAACCACTGATAGTAGGGGAAAGGGCTGAGCTCAATTCTCATTTGTGCAGAGGTGACTGGCCATTTTAAAAAAGAGAGTAAGGGAGTGGCAGGGAGCCAGCCGCAAGAAGAGTCAGAGAAGAGAAACCTTAAAGTGTTGGTCAGTGTAAACGCCATACTACCTGGCAATTAGTAAGTTACTATTCTATCCTCTCACACAGACTGGGAGACAAAGCCCCTATCCCTCCTGATGATTACGTTTCAAAGAAATGGCTCTCAAAGATACTTGAAGGGACGCTTCAGAGTTGGAAGAGATACATATTAACAATCGTAAGCCTGTTTCGTAAATGCTCTAAAAAGGGAACGAGAGGGGTCTATCAATTAGGTGTTGACTAGAACAAACAGTAAATTCTCCTCCTAGCTTTGAGCTTTTTCAGGCAGGCATTTTAATGGCGGGGGCGGGGGGGGCGCGGCCTGGGGTCACCCTAGGGGCAGGCCTTACATTGCTAGAAGATAAACTAGTGTCGATGTCTTTCAGTGCAGAAGTTTTGACTGAGTCATCACGTCCTAGGGGTTCTGCAGTTGTCACTACCCCGGGATAGTCCTCATCTTTATTTCCCCACAACTAGCTTGCTGCCTACTTAGTGCAAACAGCTATTAGAAAGTCAACAGGTGAAGGTAAAAAATTTAAAAACTTCATTTCATTAAGAGCTATTTAGTCACCGGGCAGAAACAAATCTGGGCTTCAGGTTTGAATATAACTTTTATTTTAAGCATCCTCAGATTCTCTCAAAGGACAGAATGAGGAAAAACAACAAAACACCCCCACAGAGATAGGACCACAATGAAAGGGTCTAAATGTCAGGGTCAAAACTGATTTTCTGCTTCCTCACTGAAAAGAAAAAGGGAAAGCCAGGCGCGGTGGCTCCCATCTATAATCTCAGCCGCCAGGGAGGCTGAGGCCGGAGGATCACTTGAGCCCAGGGGTTTGAGGCTGCTGTGAGCTCTGATCATACCACTGCACCCCAGCCTGGGAGACCCTGTCTCTTATTAAAACAAACAAACAACAAACTAAATAAAAATAAACAGGATGAGGAGGAGAAAGGGAGCAAGTTGTTAGGCACATTTGAGAAAACGTCAAAATTTTCCTTACAAACTAGCCAAACACCTACAGTGATATGCCATTTTCCTGACAAAGAATTCAGGCCCCAAAAGAAAGGCAGCCCACAACTGAGCGTATTCCGAAGCATGAGTTCTTTCAAGAAATATTTTTGTGTGTACCTTCTATGGATTGTTAAGACACTCTTTCATCCTGGAGAGAGCCCACAGTCTAGTGGGAGAGAAAGACACATAAACAAATATCTACTTTACAGCGTGATGACCGGTATTAACACAGGTCTGAACAAGGTGCAGCGGTGAGAGAGCAAAAGCAGTGCCTCAGAAACACAGGGATATCCTCTCACAGCAGGTGACATTTGGCGGGATCTTGGAAAATGAGTAAGGGGATCCAAGATCGAATCCGAGGGCTATGCTAGGGCGATTCGATTCCATCCCCACTTTGGCGTAGGGACCTCTTCTATATCCTCAGTAAACTTCCCTTCTCAGAGCATTTATTAAAACCTCCTTGGCCTTTCCAGACGAATGTCTGGCTACGTAAACTGTGAGCTCTGTAGGGCAGAGGTGGCGACGATTCAGTTATATAAATCCAGTGCCCGGCTCAATAAGGGTATGTGGAATGGATGAATCCATTAATGAATAAAGACAGCAGACCTCCACAAAAGCCCGCCGGCCGGGCGCCTTTTCCTACCGGCTGGGATCGCTTCGTCCAGCCTGATTCACTCAGGAGGAATGCGCGAAGAGGCCGTCAGGAAGCCTCGCCCTAGACTCAAGAAAAGAACCTGGGAAAAGCTCAGGATCCTCCCAGGAAACAAGGACCCTCACTGTGGCCCAGGGTCTGAAGGGACCGCGCTCCGGGTTCCTAAACCTGTGAAAGCGGCTTATCCCATTCCTTTACTTACATTCGCGAGGGAAAGATTTCAATTCGGTCTTTGCCCGACATTCTGACGATAACTTTTCGGCTCGGGTCCCCGGCCGGGCAACCGAGGCTGCAACAGCTCCAGAACTGGCCTCCACAGTGTCTTCCTCTACGGGAGTCAGCTGGTTGTGTCACTTGACCCCTCTTGTTGCTAAGAGGCAGCAGGGACACCCATTTTCACTTCCGCTTCCGGTTGTCACAGGCGACGAAGGGGGAGGACAGAACAGAGGCGTTGCCCGGATGTCGAGGCGCGCGCACCGCGGAACCACCCCCTCAATTCCGGTTCGCCTCCCAACCCCTCCCCATCCAGCTTCCCTGCGGCTGCGCAATACGCGGCACGCGCCAGGCCAAAGACTAGGAGCGAAGCGTGCACGCCTTGTCTTTCTCCACCTTTCGTCTTTGGTCACAGCGCCATCTCATGGTTAGCTGAAACTTTGAAAGAGGATTAATTCTTCAGAGGCAAGGAATCAGAGTCCTATGTCTTTCTCGCGCCTTGAAGGTTACTTAGCTAAAGCTAAGATAGCGAGAAACAGTACTTTTCAGGTCCTTCCATGATCTACATTCGTTCTTGTTCTCGGAGGACCCAGACTCTATGGTTAATGATGAAGAGGGGCCTCTATTCGTTCAGCGCTTGCGCATGCGAGGAGGTTCCGCATGCGCGGTGGAGTGAGCGAAGCGCACGCTGAGGAGGATCGGCGGCCGGTGAGGGGGAAGCAAGTCTGGTCTCTGTGATTGAAGAAGTCGGCTCTGGGCTCCAGTGCGGGAATCACACACATACCTCAGGTGACTAATCCCAAGCTCGGTTTCTCCAGGAACTCACTTTGGTTTGTGTCCAGTGACATGGGTGTTCGAGAGCGGGTAGGCCCCGGGCTAACACCTCCCTTTACCGTCCCTGCGCGGGAAGTGGCTGGACAGCACCGCCACCACCCGCGCTGTCGTGGGCCTCCTCGCCGGCTCCGTGTAGGTCATCCTGTGTTCCAGAGGCATCGTTGTTCGAGCAGAGGAATCTCGTGAAGGAAAGTGGGCCGAGTGGATTGTACAGCCTCTACAGTATGCCGAAAGTGAGAATGCCATGACGATGGGGCGGCCTCGGGAGAACGCTGTGACACCGTAACTCTTAACCCCAGCTCAGGACGCTGAGCACTTTGCTTTTTCCAGGCTTGAGAATTCCATCTTTTCTTCCGCCCCAAAAGCTCTACCAAAAATTTCCCCTGCTTCTCAGTGGAAACCAAACTGGCCTCTTACCTGAGAAACCTGTGGGACGGGCACCGTGTTGGAAAGAGCGGGGTCCGAGTAGTTTTTCATCTGATAATTGAATGAGTCACCCCTTGAACCAAAACTAAATGAGACTTGAGTTTATTACTGTTACTATCAGTTTGTCGTATTTTGGCGACAATGAGAATAGAACTGTGTTAAGCATATGTTAGGTTAACTATGTTAGTTAAGCATAACTAAAACCTAAGATAAGGAAATATTTTCGGGTTAAATACACAGTCATCCTGAGGTCTCTTTATCCTCAAAACTTAGGCTTTTAAAATTTTTATTAAGCAAAAAACATGGTTTCTTCGAGAAAAAGTATAGCAGAGAAGTCTTTATTTCCCCTCAATTGAGTTGTTATTCAAGGAACAATCTCTGTCAATAGTTTGGGGGTGACTTGTACAGAACTTTGCTACCTATTCTTAGTTCATCTGGTGCCAAAAGATGTAGTTGTCTCATGCACAGTAATGGTTGTAGAGATTCGGTGATAACTTTCTTTTTCAACTATAATGATGAAATAAAAGCTTTACTTATGTAGCACTCCTATACCAAGAACTAGCATTCAGAGAGCATTCCTAATACGTGTTAGATCCAAATTAGAATTATCACGAGAGTTGTCCCCATAACATAATATATTTTGGAAAGGAATGTGAACTTCTGTATCCTTTATAGCAGTTTGACCATGCACTGTTTTGAGAAAGAAGTCCTACCTACCATTTGTCCTGCAAAATAACTGACTATGCAGGGTATTTGAAATTAGCCTGGAGTTTGGTTGATATATTTTGAAAGGTGGCTGATACTTTTTACATCAGAACACATAAGAGTATTATAGCATGTTGTGATATTGAGGTTCTGTGGGTTAAAGACATTCTGGATTTGATGTCGGATTACTTGAGTTTAGCTCCTACGCTAGTACTTATTAAGCATTTGTTCTTAAGGAAGTATTATAATTTAGTATTTCTGTTCCACCTTTCCTGTTCATTGCTTCACTGTGCCCTTTCATAGTACTTTGTATTGTAATTATTTGCTTGCTAGTTTGTTTCCCACTCTATACTTAATTACTTAGGTAAGAGTCTTTTTTTTTCTTTTTTTTTTTAAGACAGAGTCTCTGTTGCCCAGGCTGGAGTGTAGTGGCACGATCTCAGCTCACTGTAGCCTCTGCCCCTGGGTTCAAGGGATTCTCCTGCCTCAGCCACTATAGTAGTGGGATTACAGGTGCCTGCCACCACACCCAGCTAATTTTGGTATTTTTAGTAGAAATGGGGTTTCACCATGTTGACCAGGCTGGCCTCGAACTCCTGGTTTCAAGTGATCCACCCGCCTCGGCCTCCCAAAGTGCTGGGATTACAGGTGTGAGCCACTGCGCCTGGCCTGGTAAGAGTCTTTCTTGTTGTATCATTAGTGCTTAGTACATAGTAGCTACTGAAAAAAAAATTAACAAATTATTATATTACAAAATGGAAATATCTTCTTTTTCTTTTAATATTTTATGTTTGACTAGCACATAATGGTTTTCAAAATGTTTTTACGTATACATGTGATACCCTCAGTAAACCTGTGATGTACATGGCACAGATGAGAAACTACAGTTCAAAGGATGTTATCTTTCCCAAGCAGCCACTTCTAGTAAGTAGCAGAGCAAGGACTGGAACACAAGGCTAGAGTTGTTCCCCGAGTTTACTATGTTAATTGCCTGATTTGACACTTCTTGAGGACCAAATGAAATAAGAATGCTGTGAAAAAGATAAAGAGGTGAAGTCACCTAGTGTGACTTCGATATTGCTGAATGATTTTTTTAAGTTAAAAAAAAATTTAAGTTATTAGCATTTCATTAGGCAATATGTTCAAAAATTGTCAACCAATATGCAAGTTTTTGTGGTATGGATTCTTTTTGTACTTAACTACTGTCTATCTTTACTATGAATAACATACCATCAACAGTATTCCTTTACTTACCCTTTATGTTGCAAAGAGACTTGTGCCTCCTGAAGAAATAGTATTCATAGTCATATCCCTTCAGGATTCTCTTACACGATTGCCCATGTTTTTTAACCATCAAATTAAGCCTTGCTTCCCCTAAAAGCATCACCTTTACTGTTTGGAGAAGCTTGGTAAGTAAATGTGGTTTTCACTGGTCAAATGTCTTGCAACTGTTCCATACATTTCTGTAACATAGTTTATTTTGATGCCCAATTTGAAACTTTTTAGCTCTCAAATTTGAGAGCTTTACATACACATATTCAACAACAGTTTCCCCACCCCCACCCTCGAAAAGCCCTGTTTAAAAACGAAACAACCAGTCAGCTGTTTCTTGGTGGGTAAGGCCATTGAATGTCTACTTCTCTTTATTTGCTAAATCCCTGTTTTGTAGGGATTTTGTATTCCCTACAAAGAAATACATCTCTGCTACTGTCATTAATATGCTGCTCTTTGTTGTCAAACAGATGAGTACTAATAGTTTGCACTTATTGGTGTTATGTACTCTGGCACTGAATATATATATATTAATGTTGCTTTTTAAGTAAAATGTTTCTAATTATAATATATTTATGAATAGTTTTGAGAGAATATAGTCTTACTGATAAGAGGACAGACTCTGGATCCAGACTTCATGGATTCAAATCCTGACTCATCACCTGTTAGCAGTATGTGAAAGAACAAGTAACTTAACCTGTGCTTCAGTTTTTTAATCTATAAAATGGGGAGAACTAGGGAGAAAGTAGTACCACAAAGAGATAGGCAGTGGCCAGATCATATAGGATTCTGTAGGTAGTGGAAAGATACATAAGTCAGTGGGAAGCCACTGAGAAGATATAGGCAGGTGCCAATTAATAAGTTATTATATGAATTTTCACAAGGTTTTCTTAGGCCTTTAAGTTCTGTTACTACCTACGTTTTGAGCAGTGACAACAGTGAAGGTTAACAGAAAAACATGAAAATCATCAGCCATGATTAGTTTGAGAGCTTCCTTTTTTAAATATGCTTCTACCCAGGTTATGATTTCAGGCTTGTGGATCATAAAAGGAGTAGTGCTGAAAGTAGGTTGGGTGGATCAAAGGGAATAATTGTAAATATCTTTAATGCTTGGAGGTTAAGAGAAACTTGAACTTTGTAGTAATGGAGATTAAAGCTATTCTCAAGATTAGGTATACGTATTCAATAAAAGAAAGGAATATTTGGGAGTATTGGGGATAGGAGAAGCTAGACATTGTGAATTCAAGGAAAAAGAATTAGGAGGATGCATTTTAGTTTATTTTGTGATTAAAATTTTTTTAGTTTTTGTTGTTTTGACATGTGACACCGTAATTTTGGCTATAATAAATGACAGAATGTATCATTTGGTATATTGGTTAGGGTTTAGGTAGAAAATTTTTTCCTTTATATAGTGAGTGGTAGCGTATACAATGTTTGCTCACTTCGGCAAAGAGTAGCTTTAGTTTTCTGATTAGTTATAATAGTGATGCTTCCCATCATTTGATATGCCTTAAAGTAGTATTTTACTCTTGAGGTATTCCTTTAATCCTTAGGTCTTGGAGTACTTTATAGATGGTCATTATTTTTTATGATTCCTCTGAAACTAAAGGCAGAGAATCACCCAAGCATTACAAAAATGTTGAGCAAAATAAAAATTAAAGCTTGGTTCCTGAACATTATCTGTTTTCTGGTACCACTTAAGAAGTTTCAAAGGATGAGAAGACTAAGACTAATAACTATTTTTTTCTTCATCTTTTCTTTCAGTGGCAGGATGTGGAAATTGATTTTTTTTTTCTTTTCACCTTAACTGAATACTTATTTAATTCTTTTGTTTAAATTGCAGAATGCCGGGTCTAAGTTGTAGATTTTATCAACACAAATTTCCTGAGGTGGAAGATGTAGTGATGGTGAATGTCAGATCCATTGCTGAAATGGGGGCTTATGTCAGCTTGCTGGAATACAACAACATTGAAGGCATGATTCTTCTTAGTGAATTATCCAGAAGGCGTATCCGTTCTATCAACAAACTCATCCGAATTGGCAGGAATGAGTGTGTGGTTGTCATTAGGGTGGACAAAGAAAAAGGTAGGTGAGAAAAATATCTGTAATATAAATTTCAGATTTAAAATGGTTTATTTAAAAATACATTTTTTGTAAATTGCATGCTGCAGCTTAAAAAAAAAAAAAAAGCTCCTTTTATACTTAAACCTTTTACATACAAAGTTGTTAGAAAAGGATGCCAATTAGCTATCTAAGCAAGATCTCTTCAGTTAATAGTAGTTTAATTAGTACATCCTAGGATTTTATGGATCAGATAACTTGAATTTTATTTCTAGTGTTTATCAGGATCTTGGTAATTGACTCATGGTAACCAAACTTAGAGACAGATAAGTCAGAGTACTAGTTCATTTACATTGGTAGGCCTGAATATGTTGGATGCCTTTTTCTTGATTTAAAGCTAAAATAGTAATGAGATCACTGGGTAAGCATGAAAATGGGGCAAATGGATTTTAGGGATCTTTTATATAAGCTTTGAAAAAGCAATATACTATGCGTGTATATACACACCTGAAATCCAACATTGTATATCTTGCTGGTAATTAGAATGTTTGCATCTACCAGATCTCGTGGTATCTTTCAGACAGTTTTGGATGAGCATTCATTTTTTACTTATTGGATGCCTTTTCTAGGCCCCATGTAAATCATCACCTTTGTGAATACTGTTTTTTTAAACACAGTATACAATACCATTACGTAGGTTTTAGTTTCAGCCATCTTACTATAATTTGTTAGGTGTTCGTTTTAGGTCATTAGTTACCATCATGTCTGAAAGGCTTCATATCAGTCACCTTGATTCAACTTACCCTTCTGAATCTCCTCAGCCGTCTGGTTTACTGATACTTTCTCACTTCTGCAAGTGATTAATTTTATACATACTGACATTTTAATTTTTTTTATTATAGCCTTAGATGATACATAGATTTTGAGGATGTCTTATGCCTTAGGTAGTGACTGCTACTTAGCACATGGATTGTTTTAAATGTTTTGCTATGACTTAGCTATAGCCCCGCCCAAAATTATTAAACTACTTTGAGACTATTTGTTAAACTTAGATAAGTCTTCACATCACTGTCCTAGTAGTACCTAAAGTAGTGTCTAATCTTGTACTTTTTTTTTTTTTTTTTTTAAGAGTTGGGGTCTTGCTCTGTCACCCAGGCTGCAGTGTAGTGGTATGATCATAGGTCGCTGCAGCCTTGAACTCCTGTGTTCAAGTGTTCCTCAAGCAGTCCTCCCAAGTAGCTGGAACTACAGGCATGTGCCACCCTGCCCAGCTAACTTTCTTTGTAGAGATGGGGTCTTGCCGTGTTGCCCAGGCTAGTCTTGAACTGGGCTCAAGCGATTCTCCTGTCTTGGCCTCACAAAGTACTGGGATTACAGGTGTGAGCCACTGTGCTCAGCCTTCTTTTTCTATTGTATAAAATATACACAAAAGGAGGAATCAAATATGTTTTTAGTTGCAATCAGAAAAAATATGGAATGGCATACTTGCTTATGTACAGTAGATACATGTAAAGATATTTCCATAGCATTTGTTTGTATGGCATTAACTAAAACCAGGAAATGACCAAAATGGGGACTGGTTAAATAAATCAGTACAAATGCGTGCAATGCAATTTTATGCAGAATGAGATCTGAATATTTTGATATGGAAGATCTCCAGGATAGGATGAGAAAAAGCAAAGTGCAAAAGAGCCTGTAGAGAGGATTCATTTTGATACTAGAGAATTATGTCCTCCTAGACAAGCCTTTCAACGTAAATGCCATAAACCCCGAACAAGTATGAAAAATAACTACCTAAAGACAATGAGAAGCAGCCAAAAGCAGGCCAAAATTGAAAATTTGAAGGTGAGTCGACACTTATAAGAAAGGGTATGTTTTCTGTTTTACACCTTTTTTTTTTTACCTAAGTACATGCTGAAGACAGCCTCAAGCCAGGCAGCTAAGGTTCTAGCAGAAAATTTATGGTCTTATTGGCTTTAGAACTGGAGGCGAGAGTTCTAGACAACCATAGTAGATGGAAACTGGTGGTGCTAGTGGTGAGGGTTAGAGAAAGGAGGCGGCAGGCACAAAGGGAGATCCCCTAAGTCTATATAAATTCTTCCCAAATCACTGGTTTGTCCCTGAACTACTGAAACACAGGGTGGACTCCAGGTAGCCTAATAGGGGAAAAATCTGAACAGATTTCAGTTGCTTACCATCTGGGGAGACAGAGCTTATAGTTTTGAGTTCAGATTCTGACTGCCTGCTAAAACAAAAAATCTATATTCTCTTTTTTTGGGGGATGGAGTCTCACTCTGTCGCCAGGCTGGAGTGCAGTGGCACGATCTTGGCTCACTGCAACCTCCAACTCCCTGGTTCAGGCAATTCTCCTGTCTCAGCCTCCAGAGTAGCTGGGATTACAGGCACGCACCACCATGCCCAGCTAATTTTTGTATTTTTGGTAGAGACGGGGTTTCACCATGTTGGCCAGAATGGTCTTGATCTCCTGACCTTGTGATCCACCCACCTTGGCTTCCCAAAGTGCTGGGATTACAGGCGTGAGCCACCACGCCCGACCCCATCCAGGTCACTTTGTGCTAAGTGTTCTACACTTGGTCAGCATTCTCATAAATATGGTGCATGGAATGGAACACGGTGGGCACGTTGCGTGAACTCACAAATTCAAGACCAGCTGGGGCAACATGGCAAAACCTCATCTCTACAAAAAATACAAAAATTAGCTGGGCGTGGTGGTGCACCCTGTAGTCCCAGCTTCTTGGGCGGCTGAGGTAGGGGGATGGTTTGAGCCCAGGAGGCGGAGGCTGCAGTGAGCCAAGATTGCACCGCTGCACTCCAACCTGGGTGATAGAACCAGACCTTGTCTCAAAAAAAAAAAGAGAGAGGTAAAGGAAGTTCTTTAAGCTGAAGAGATGTGATGACCTGACATGGAAAATATATAGGTAAATGTAAAAGACAATTTTTGCCCTTCTTAGTTTCTTTAAAAATATATTTAACTATTTGTCTCATTTGTGCCTGTGGGATTGTAATCTATAGAGGTGACTGAGTGATGACACAGTCCAATGCCCTTGAAAGAAAACTTTTACTACTTATATTGCCTGAGAGAAGGGGGCTTGATGTGCCATGCAGGGCCACATGGGGAAGCACCAGTTTTAGTCAGGAGTCACAAGGAACTAGGGGAAAAAGTAGGTCAGAGCTTTTGTTGGAGTTTCTGCAGGAAAAGCAAGGCAGAGCAGCGTAAACGGCTTGCAGTTGGCTAGTTTGAATGCTTTTGGCGGGCCTTGGGGCATAAAGACTGCCCTGCTTGTCTAATACCTGGCCCTTGACTTACAGTAGGGAGAATTTTGGCTTGGTGTGTGAGTTTATGGGCTCCAGATTGGCTGCTCTGCATAAGAAAGGCATGCTACCAAGCAAGCCCTTTGCTGACTCCTCCCCACCTGACGGAGGGGCAGTCTCTCCACAAATGTCAGAGCCTCAAGAATACAGAAAATAAGAAAATATTTAGTTACTACTAATATTAATAATAAAATATATAGTTAATACAGTTGGCTCTGTGATTAATGGATGCCAAGTAGTTAAATATAGAAGCTAAGAAAACAGAATACTGTTTAAAGCAGGCTTAGTACACTTGACAACTTAATCACAAAGGCCAGGAGGTGTGGGGTAAATAGATCTGTATGATTCTTAACGATTCTTACATTTTATGTGCAGTAGTAAAATTAAAAGGTTAAGGATGTATATTGTAAATTCTAGAACAACCATTAAAATAAATAAGCCAGTTGCAGTGGTCTGTGCTTGTAGTCACAGCTGTTCGGGAGGCTGAGGTGGGAGAGTCACTTGAGGTCAGTAGTTCAAGACCAGCCTGGGCAACATAGTGAAACTATCTCTAAAAATAAGTAAGTAAAATACAAAATACACTGTTGTAAAAGCCAAAGATATATTAAAATGGAATTCTAGAAAACATTAACCTAAAAGAAAACTCAAAAGAAAAAAACAAAAACCAGAAAGAACAAATAGAAAACAAATACCTAAAATGTAGGTATTCAATTATTCAGTTATCGATACAACTGAATTCATTTATATCAGTAATTAAATGTAAATCAAGTAAATATTCCAGCTAAAAGGCAGAGATTGTTAGGATGAATTAAAAAGCAAGACTCGACGATAATCCTGTCTACAAGAGATATACTTGGTTGAAAGTAAATGGATATAAAAAGATATGCTATGCAGACAATACCTTAAGGAGACAGTATCTATTAATATTAGATAAAGTAGATTTAAAGACATAGTATTTTCAGATTTAAACAGGGACATTTTGTAATGATAAAGGGTCAATTTGTTAGAAGGGAAACAACAGTCATCACTGTGTATGTGCCTAATAATAGAGTTCAAAATATAAAGCAGAAATTGAAAGAATTCAAGAGAGAAATAGACAAATCTATAATCATAGTTGGAAGTTTGAACAAGCTCTGAACAATTGGAGAAACAATTAGATCAATGAAGACCTTGACTTGTTTGATACCTAGAACACTGCACCCAGAAAAGGCAAAATACACATTATTTTCAAGTGTGCATGACATTCACCAAGATAGACAATAAGGTGAGCTGTAATATTAATACAACTCTAAATAAATTTCTAAGGGTTGGAATACAAATATGTTCTCTGATGACACTGGAACTAATTTTGAAATCAGTGTCATTATATCTTGGGAGGGAAGAGTTTGCAGTATTAAATAAGCCCTTCCAAATAATTCATATATTAAAGCCTTAAGGGAAAATTTATAGCTTTAATTACTTATATTAGAAAAGAATAAAGATCTAAAACAGTTATCTAGGCTTTTGTTTTAGAAGATAAAAGAAAGGAAAGGTAAAGTCAAAGTTGCTGAGACCAGCTCTGTTGGGGAGACCCTAACCCAGAGGCGCTAGAGGAATTAAAGACACACACACACAAATATAGGGGTGTGAAGTGGGAAATCAGGGGTCTCACAGCCTTCAGAGCTGAGAGCCCCGAACAGAGATTTACCCACATATTTATTAACAGCAAACCAGTCATTAGCATTGTTTCTATAGATATTAAATTAACTAAAAGTATCCCTTATGGGAAATGAAGGGATGGGCCGAATTAATTGCAGCAGGAACACGTCCTTAAGACACAGATCACTCATGCTTTTGTTTGTGGCTTAAGAATGCCTTTAAGCAGTTTTCTGCCCTGGGCGAGCCAGGTGTTCCTTGCCCTCATTCCTGTAAACCCACAACCTTCCAGCTTGGGCGTTAGGGCCATTATGGACATGTCGCAGTGCTGCAGAGATTTTGTTTATGGCCAGTCTTGGGGCCAGTTTATGGCCAGATTTTAGGGGGCTTTCTCCCAACACAAAGTAAGTAGAAGAAAAGAAATAATAAGGATAAGATAATCGGTGAAAATAGAGTACCAGAAAATCAGAGAACAGTATCAAAGTTAAAAACTTTTTTTTTGTTTTTTTAAAAAAGAGCAAAATTGATAAACCCCTAGTTAGGCTGATGAAGAAAAGGAAATAACACAAATTACCAATCTGGAATGAGAATGGGGCTATCACTGCAGATGCTACAGACATTAAAAGGCTAATAAGGGAATATCATTACCAATTTTATGCCAATCATCTCAACAAATCAGGTGAAATTAGTGAATTCCTTGCAAAATTTTACTTACTGAAACTGACCAATATAAAATAGAAATTCTGAGTGTCCTATATGTTAGAGAAATTGAATTTATTGTAAAAAATCTTTTCATCAAGAAAATTCGGTCCTGACCAGCACAGTGGTTCATGTCTGTAATTCCAGCACTTTGGGAGGTTGAGGTGGGCAGATTGCTTGAGCCCAGGAGTTCAAGACCAGCCTGGAAACATGACGAAACCTCATCTCTACAGAAAGTAGAAAAATTACCCAGGCATGGTGTTGTGCACCTCTAGTCAGTTCCAGCTACTAGAGAAGCTGAGGTTGGAGGATTGCTTGAGGCCAGGAGAACAAGTCTGCAGTAAGCCGAGGTCATGCCACTACACTCCAGCCTGGGTGACTAAGACCCTGTCTCAAAAAAAAGGAAAACTCTAGGCCAGATGGTTAAATTGATGAGTTATATCAGACATTTAAGGCAGAAATAAGATGAGTCATAATAAAATTTCAGAAAGTTAAGGAGGTAGGCCAGGCACGGTGGCTCACACTTATAATTCCAGCAATTTCGGATGCTGAGACAGGAGGATCGCTTGAGGTCAGGATTTCAAGACCAGCCTGGCAATATAGGGAGACCCCATCTCTATAAAAATTTTAAAAAATTAGCTGGGTGTGGCGGTGTGTACCTGTAAAGTAGTTCCAGCTACTTGGGAGGCTGAGGTGGGAGGACGGCTTGAGCCCAGGAGTTTGAGGCTGTAGTGAGCTGTGATCACACTGCTGTACTACAGCCTGAGCAACAGAGCAAGACTGTCTCCCACCAAAAAAAAAAAAGTTAAGGAGGCGGGAACACTTTCGAAATACAGTCATGTGGTGCTTAATGACAAAGATACATTCTGAAAAATGTCTTATCATGCAAATTTCATAGAGTGTGCTGCTTACATAGACCTTGATAGTATAGCCTATACACACATGGGTTGTTTAGTATAGTCTATTATTCCTAGGCTACAAACCTGTACAGCATGTTACTATACTGATTAGGTAGTTGTAACACAATGGTAAATATTTGTGTACCTAAACACAGAAAAGATACAGTAAAAATACAGTATTATAATCTTAACAGCACTGCTGCTATATATGCAATCTATTGTTTACTGAAATGTTATGCAGTGCATGACTAATTTTATGAGGCCATCATAACCCTGATAAGAAAACCCAACAAAGACATGTTTTTGTAAAAAAGCAAATTACTGACCAAATATGTGATTAGCATAGATAAAACAATTAATATGTTTTTCAAATCCAACAATGTATAAAAAGGATAATAAAGCATGACCAAGTGGAGTGTATGGAATGCCAGTTTGGTTTAACAGTCATAACTTTATGTTGGCTGGGCATGGTGGCTGAGGCCTGTAATCTCAGCACTTTGGGAGGCCTAGGTGGGGGGATCACTTGAGCCCAGGAGTTCGAGACCAGCCTGGGCAACATAGCAGGACCTCACCTCTTTTGTTATCTCTCACTTCTTTTTATTTAAAAAAAAAATTAAAAAATTTATGTGTGCTTTTATATGATCAGTTAATTAACAAAAGTACAAAGGCAGCTGATCAAAGAAAAAATTATCTTTTTAACAAATGGTGCTGGGACAACTGGATGTCCATATGCAAAAAAGAACCTCAATTCAAACACCTCACCTTATACAAAAGTTAGCTTAAAATGAATCATAGATGTAAATGTAAAATGTAAACTTCTAAGTACCTCTAGAAGAAAACAGGAATCTTTCTGACCTTGGATTAGGCAAAGATTTCTTAGATAGCACACTAAAAGCGTTATCCATGAAAGGAAAAATTGATCAATTGGACCTTATCAAAATTAAGAACTTATGTTCTTTAAAGACACTATAAAGAGAATAAAAAGACAAACCAGCATATTTTAAAAACTCTTGAACAACCTAAAAAATCCTGTATCTAGGCTGGGAGCGGTGGCTCACGCCTGTTATCCCAGCACTTTGGGAGGCCAAGGTGGGCAGATCATGAGGTCAGGAGATTGAGACTATCCTGGCCAACATGGTGAAACCCCATCTCTACTAAAATACAAAAAATTAGCGGGCGTAGTGGTGCGTGCCTGTAGTCCCAGCTACTCAAGAGGCTGAGGCAGGAGAATCACTTGAACCCGGGAGGCAGAGGTTGCAGTGAGCGGAGATTGCCCCACTGCACTCC
This sequence comes from Pan paniscus, assembly GCF_029289425.2. Lineage (NCBI taxonomy): Eukaryota > Metazoa > Chordata > Mammalia > Primates > Hominidae > Pan > Pan paniscus. Next base: position 68,478,668 of record NC_073264.2, read on the forward strand.
AGCCTGGCGACAGAGTGAGACTCCATCTCAAAAACAAAAAACAAAAAACAAACAAAAAAACCCTGTATCTAAACCATCAATTTTTAAAGGAGCGAAAGTTTTGAATAGACACTTTGCCAGAGAAGATAATTGGATAGCAAATATGCACATGAAAAGATGTTGAACATCATTAGTCATTAGGAAAATGCAAATAAAAACCACAGTGAGATGCCACTGCACAATCAATAGATTGACTTTTTAAAAATCAATTGAGAGACATGGAGCAGTTCTAATTGCTCCACAGTGCTCATGGGAATGCAGAGTGCCACATTCACTTTGGGAAAGTTTGGCAGATAAAATTAACATGTACTTAATATATAACCCAGCTGTGCCATTTCTAGGAAAATTTATGTTCACAGAGAAACTTGTATCCAGTTTTTAGTGGCTTCAGGGGTGATGGAACTTGATTTTGGTGGTGGTTAAATGACTGTTCTTTTTTTTAAACACAAAGAACTTAACACTGAAAGTGGTGAATTTTACTATATGTAAGTCATACAATTTTTAATGAAAAAGAATGCTCAGAATCTGAAATAAAATCAGTGTATATGAACAGAATATAGGAGGAAAACTACAACCAATTTAATAGATGTGAAAGGGCATTTGACAAAATTTGTCACCCATTCATAATAAGTCAGCAAACAAGAACTAAAAGGGAATTTCCTAATCTGATAAAGAGTGTCTAGAAAAACACCACAGACATGCTGTCCTCCAGTATTGAGAACAAGACATTCACTCTCACCACTGTTACTCAGCATTGTACTGGAAGTCATTGCCAGGCACAGGTTTGTAGGTTTCAGCCATTTTTGGCTATTTGACGTTGACAAGTTACTTAACCTTTCATGGGTTTTAGTTTCTTCAGGTTAAAAAGACTGGGGGGCGCTGTGGGAAAGAGAGTGATAATCTACCATGCAGGATTGTTGTGAGGGTTCAAGAAGATGTTTAAGCACCTAACATAGTTACTTGTATATGGTAGTCATACAGTAGATTAGATAGTTTTAATTTGTTCAGTGTGTGTGTGTGTGTGTGTGTGTGTGTCTGTGTGTGTCTTCTGTGACGATAGCCTCTTTCCTTAAACTAAATGAACATCTTAGTGAATTTTCCTATTCTGGAGAAGGAAAAGGAAGAAATAGGGGAAAGATAGGCATTTGACTACCTTTCATTTGGATAATTGAAAATTATTAGTTCTCTCCAGTAAGGTAATGGAGAATATATAATTACCTGATAATAAAAATTTATTTCTGAAAACAATTCAGAATCTCTCATCTTGTACAGATTGAGTATCCCTTATCCCCAAATCCAAAATGCTCCAAAATCTGAAACTTTTTGAGCACCAACATGACACTCAAAGGAAATGTTCATTGGAGCATTTCAGATTTTGGATTTTCAGATTCGGGATGCTCTAACTAGTAAATACATTGCAAATATTCCAAAATCTGAAATCCAAAACACTTTTGGTCCCAAGCATTTCTGATGAGGGATACTCAGCCTTGTAATACTTATGCAGTATTTTGTTGATATGATTTTAGTAGGAAATAATTATAAGTATGCCAATCAAACACTTAATTTGGTCTTCAAAGCTGGTTACAATAGTACAGTGGCACCTGGACAGAGATGATTTTTTCACAATTTTTTTGTACAGGATATATTGATTTGTCAAAAAGAAGAGTTTCTCCAGAGGAAGCAATCAAATGTGAAGACAAATTCACAAAATCCAAAACTGTAAGTTGATCTTTGAGTCAAATTAGTCCACTATCTGTGTGTTTAATAAATAATTTGAAATCTTAATTTCATACTGCTACTACCTTAAAGTATTGCTTATGATCTAATATTCTCAAATTAGTACTAGAAGTGTTTTGAAGCCGTTTTAGGTTAAATTAACTGTGGGTGACTTCAACTGGTTTAACTTGTTTACAGTTGGAATGCCTCATAAAATACGGGGTTTTTTTGTTTGCTTAAATAGAAATGAGGTCTTGCTATTTTGTCCAGGTTGGTCTCAGACCCTGAGCTTCAAGTGATCCTTGAGCCTCAACCCCCCAAAGTGCTGGGATTACAGAAGTGAGCCAATGCACTTGGCCAAAATACAGTTCTTGATTTTCAACCCTGTTCTGGGATGAGGGTAACAGAGACAACCAGCTGTTATATGTTAAGAATGAACAGGGGTTTATAAAATGTCTGTGAATCCAGGAAAGCAAGGCAGAGGCCTGTTACTAGTTTTGGTTTTTTTTCCCCCTCCACTAGCGTGTTAGGATTATTTCTTTTTGCGTTCTTATTTTTGCTATTACTTCCTGCTTGTCATCCACAGTAAGCAGCAGCAAAGCAAAGATAGCCATTTAATTTCTTCTGTCAGTATTTCTCTTTTCTCAGGTCCTGTTTAAGTTATCCTTCATCCTCTACATCCTCAGTTCTGTGTGTGTGTGTGTCACAAAGTCTTTCCCAGACTGGAGTGCAGTGGCGCAATCTCAGCTTACTGCAACCACCTCCTCCTGGGCTCAAGCGATCCCCTCGCCTCTGCCTCCCAGAATGTTTGAGATTACAGGCGTAAGCCAGTGTGCCCAGCCTATCCTCAGTTCTTAGTGGTACTGTTTGTATTGCTTCTGTTTTCTTTGCCCTCCTCTGGTGTCTGTTCTTTTCTGCCATGAGTGTTTCTGTCCTCAAGATAAAATACCAAAAAAAAAAAAAAAAAGTTTCAATGAAGAGATTTTAAAAAATCTTGCTTAATCCCAGTAAGAGAGAAAATAAAGGTCTAAAAGCCATCAGTTGCCCAAATCATTTCCTTTGTTTTACTGATGTATTTGCAGTTATGCAGTGTGGTTTACACATTTGAAAACACTGTCAGTAAAATATCTTCTTAATAAACTCTAGGACCTTACCACTTAGAATGTAGTCTCTAAACTACCAGCATTGACATCACCTGTTTTTTTAGAAATACAGACTCTCAGGTCCTACTAACTTTTGAGAAGCACTTTTCTGGGAAAATTTCATATTTTTTTGTCTCCTTAGGATATTGTTAAAATGAGTGTGTTAATAGATCTTATTGAGATGTTAAAATGGAAGAGTTATTCAGTGTCAGTACCTTTTCTCACTCAATTTTTATGTGTAACTATGATGAAGACCTTAATACTTTTTGTCTACACCCTGTTAATTTTAGGAGGTAAGAAAAAGTTTGGCAGGTGGGTAAGATGACAGAAAAAAAATTTTTTTTATCGTGATTCTGTCCTCAGGGAGTAAATAATAACAACTTGTATTTGTATAGCCGTTTTCCATTTATAGTGTGTGGTTTCTATATATTTGATCTATGCGAGCACTCTCTGTAGTAAGGAGAGATGCTAGTTTCTTCTTTTTCCAGAGGAGGAAACAAGTTCAGAGATACTGTGTTACTGTCAAGACTTGATCCAGGTCTTAGGACCCTAAATTGTATACTATCTCTACTTTTTATACCCACTTAAAGTGAGTATTTCCCTATGGAGATCTTTTATTGTTAAGGAATTATTGTAGCCAAATTATGTTATTTACTAAAATGTAAAAATATTTTTTATAGATCTCTTATCTTTGAATTGTTGAGCTTTTCATTTTATTTCTAGGTTTATAGCATTCTTCGTCATGTTGCTGAGGTGTTAGAATACACCAAGGATGAGCAGCTGGAAAGCCTATTCCAGAGGACTGCCTGGGTCTTTGATGACAAGTACAAGAGACCTGGATATGGTGCCTATGATGCATTTAAGCATGCAGTCTCGTAAGAATACCTTCTTGACTCTCCTTCTACCTTGATATCACAACTCTTGGCCTGATATTTAACAGCATAGCATCCATGTATAAAATACTTGCCAAATTTAGATTAAAATATTCTGTATTGGCCAGTAAATGGGCCAATCCTATATGGTCAAGTCTGTGTAGTTTTATGTATCATAGTTATGTAGATTCATAAACCATATGGTTTATCTCACACATTTTCCTTTCCTAGTTATTGTCCTAAGTGGCTATGGGACTAAAGAGCATGTCTCACCAAAAACTATAACCTCTTGTTTTCTCTACCTCTTTGGACTCTCCTTTGACTTTCAGCCCACACCATTTTAGCCAGTCTTCCGTGTAGCCTTAGCCTGGGCCTTACTATCACCAGGATTTGCTCTGCCACTAAAATCTTTAATTCACACTTTCTGTTCTTTTGCCCCTGACTCCTATTTATCTAGCTCCCAGTTGGTCCTATTATTTGTCATCTTAATTCTGTATGTTAGGATCTGATTCCAAACCTTTTTTCTCCCTGTCTTTTTGCCATTTCCTGCCTCCTCTCTCTTATCCAACATAGGCACACCATGATACATCATTTTAACGACTTTGTTGCCATTATTGTGAGCTTTTGCCTTGTTTTTCCTTCCATCCATCCAGCCTTGGATCGATGTTCCTGCCTTCTCTGTACTTGTAGACTGCTGGGTGCTACTAGGAAAAATCAGTCTTGCAGGTTGGTCCACTGCATATTCATGGTCTCCAGCCTCAGCTGTTCCACATTCTCTCTGCTCCTGGTCAGTTCTTCAGTAGTGGCTATTTTAGAGCTTTTCCACGTTCTTCCTCAGAAAACCACTCTATCCCTGTTCCCTGCCTCTTGGCTGGTATGCTCACTACCTATTTTATTTTATAAAGAAAATAGAAACCATTGCACAAGAACTACTTTTCCACTGTCTCAACAAACTTACATATCTCTGTCCCACCTGTCATTTCTTCCTATGCTGCTGTCACTGGAATTTGTGTCCTAATTGCTCTCAAACTAGTCTTGCCACCTATGCCCAGCTGCTGCTCAGAGATCTCTATTAGTTACTTTTTCTCTTGGGTCACCTTTCCCTTTATTGCTTTTACTCCATCAGCATAAAAATATCTCTAGTTTCTTCCATTTATACTATAAAACCCACTTCTCAACTTTTCCTTTACTTTCTCTTGGAGCAAACACTGCATCCTCTGCTTTTAACAGCCACACTTGGCTGTGCGTGGTAGCTCATGCCTGTAATCCCAGCACTATGTGAGGCTGAGGTGGGAGGATTGCTTGAGGCCGGGAGTTGGAGACCATCCTGGGCAGCATAGCAAGACCGCCATCTCTAAAAAAAAAAAAATTAAAAGTAGCCAGGTGTGGTTAGCATTTGCCTGTAGTAGTCCCAGCAACTTGGGAGGCTGAGGCAGGAGGATCACTTGAGTCCAGTGGTTTGAGGTTTCTGTGAGCTGTGATTTGTGATTGCACCACTGCACTCTAGTCTGGATGACAGAGTGAGACCTTGTCTCTTAAAAAAAAAAAAAAAGCCAGACTCTTTCAGTTCTCTATACTTGCTGTCTCTTTACCTCCCACTCCTTCCTAAATGTTAAGAGTTAGAGGGGGGAAAAAAGAGAATGAGTAGGACCCAAGACCATTAAGAGTCCCCCAGAAAGCCAACTCATCTGGGGTTCCAAATCCCTTCAAGTTTATTCTCATGTGACTTTTTTTTTTTTTTTTTTTTTTTTGGTATATCACGTGGTAGAAAAGGTGGGAATAGTAATAATGATAACTAACATTTATATAATTCTAACAACAACCTGTGGTATAAATGCTATTATTATCCTTTTCTTACAGTTGAAGAAACTGAAGCTGAGATTAAATAATTTGTTCAAGGTCACACAGCTAACAAATCATAGAGCCAGGCAGTATTCAAACGCATGCATTCTGGCTCCATCCAGAGTTTGCACTATTAGCCATTAAACACAACTTTATATTTCTGTCCTGCAGTCCTCAGTACATTTCTTAACTTGTCTCAACTGTCATCATCTGGCTTCTTTAGTTACCTCTTTAACTTCTAGTTCCAGCAACCCCTTGTTACCACTAAACCTTGGCGTGTGTTATTCCCTTTTCCTTAGCACTCTTTTCTTGCTTCATTCATGTAGGGACTGTCCAGATTTAACTAATGCTAGTTCTTTGCATTTTTTTTTTAATCACATAAAATTTCTGACATAGTTGGAAACAATGTTTTACCTTTCCAGACCTATTTTCCTCACTTATCAGTGATAACCACTATTCTGAAATTGTGTGTCAATATCATTTGTTTTTATTGTTTTACTACATATATGTGTCTATTATCATTTTTTATTTAAAATGTAACCTATTGTATCTTTTTGTAGCTTGCATTTTTACATATAAGCCTATTATTAAGCAGGATTCCCCCACAATGATAGATGTATACTTGATCCATATTAATCTCTATATAGTATTTCATTGTGAGAATATGCTTTATCTGTTCCTCTATTAAGAGTTGTTTAGGTAATTTTCCCTTCTGTGCCATTTGTCAAACAGGGCTGTGATGAATAGTGTATGTGTCTCTATATGTAGTTGTTTGAGAGTTTCTAATATATATGCCTAGGAGTGGAATTGTTGGGTCATAGGATTGATTATATATCTTTAAACTGACTTGGTTTCACCAAATCCTTGCCACAATTTGGTATATATCTGATTTTTTCTCCTTTTTCTAGTCTAATGAATTCACAGTAGTATCTTTTGATTTGCATACTCCTGATTGTTGGAGAGGTCAACAGTTTTTCATGTTTCTTAACCATTTGTATTTCTTCTGTGAAACATCTGTTCACCTCATTTGCCCATTTTCTGTTTATCATCTTGTTTCTTATACATTTATGTTGGTTGTCTTCTCGTTACTTTATGTTAGCTGAGTAAAAGTTCCCTCCACCCAAATTCTCTTGCCTTTTATTCCCAATAAGACCCCTTGCTTATTAAGCCTGATGCTTGCTCATGCTATTCCTTTTTTTATATGACATAACTTTCTTTTTTTCTTTTTAATAGAGATGGAGGTCTTGCTATGTTGCCTAGACTGGTCTATAAACTCCTGGTCTCCAGTGATCCCCCTGCCTCAGCCTCCCAAAGTGCTGGGATTACAGGCATGAACCACTGGTGCCCAGCCTTATGTATCATAACTTTTTTACAATAGTTCTACCTTTACTTTTTACAGTGCTACTCCTCTTTTAGTCTATTTCATATTTTCATTTGCTCACTCATTCAACAAACATGCCAGTTAATAAGACCCTGGTCCCTGTCCTGTGGCACTTAGGAGGGTCAGATGAAATGCTACTTTTTGCATGAAGCCCTTCCTGACCTCATTAACTGGAAGTAATACCTTTCTGTCCTGATGCCCACAGATGTACTGTTACATTTAAAAGTTTTTCCATGTTTTTTTTTTCTATTCAAGCTAGATTATAAACTCCTTGAGGCAGGGACAGCTAATTGCATGGAAGTAATCAATTATAGTAGAATATCAGATGTGTTAGGCATTAAATTGCTTGTTTTAGTCAGATCACTAAAATTTTAATTTCACTAATAATCAGTTGGGGTGTAAGTGCAAAGCTAAGATTTGAATTCTAATTGTGACACTAAAGCCTTAACTATTATATGCATTAACTATTATATGCTTAACTATTATATGCATTGTTCCATAGTGTTTGGTTTCACATTTATCAGTAATATAACCTTGACCTTTTGTTATTTATTTATGTTTTTGGCCAGAGACCCATCTATTTTGGATAGTTTAGATTTGAATGAAGATGAACGGGAAGTACTCATTAATAATATTAATAGGCGCTTGACCCCACAGGCTGTCAAAATTCGAGCAGGTAAATGATTTTTTAAATGATTTTTACAATATTTTGCATGCATCAAAAAAGCTATTAAATAATGAGACTTACCAAAGAATATGTTGCTACATCAACATCTATAAATTTTTCTAAATGGTTGTTTTTTATAACAAAAGCTTAAGAAATTATTTTGGCTTCTGAATCATAAAATTTATATATTGACACAAGTAGAAACAGTCTTGTGAGTTCAGCTAACCTAAAGGTAGCCCTTTTTTAAAAAAGAGGGGTTTGATTGTTTTGTTTTAGTGCATACTTTAAAATATTCCAAATTTTTACAAAGATGAGACATACCATGCGGAATTTTCTCCAACTAGCCTTTTCCACCCAGTGTATCATAGGTACCCTTCCATTGCAGAACATAGGAATCTTTCTCATTCTTTTTTATGCTGGGTAATGTTTCATAGAACAGATAAACCTTAACATAAACCAGTCCCCTCCTGATGAACATTTAGGTTGTGCCAGTTTTCTCACAGTTACAAAAAAATGCTACCAATTAGCACCCTTATATTATACATACTTAACCATTTACACAAATGTTCTTCAAGACAAATTCCTAAAAGTAGAATTTCTGAGTCAAAGGGTAATGCAATTTCTAAACCGTTTTAGATAAGTCGCAGTTATTGTTATATTCCATCTTTACCACACTCCTCCTTGCCTCCATTTTATAAATAAGGAACTGCAGTATAGAGAGGTTGGATTCAGGATAAGTATTTGAATACTAATATATCTGCCACGTGTTTGATTTCCTTTAAACTTTTAAATATTTTTTGCATTTTTTGTTATCAACTTTTGAATTTTTGTAATTGTAGATATTGAAGTGGCTTGTTATGGTTATGAAGGCATTGATGCTGTAAAAGAAGCCCTAAGAGCAGGTTTGAATTGTTCTACAGAAAACATGCCCATTAAGGTGAGTCGTCAGTAGTCTCCCTCCCTGCTGAAATGCTCACCTAAACCAAATAGGATCTTTGATCTTTGTTTCTTTTTTTTTTTTTTAATCACATTTCATAACAAAAGTGGGTTTTTTACTCTTAAAATTGAGCAGTGGTTCTTGGTAATATTTCTAGATGTTTGTGATTTATGTTTAGGCTTTGTTGGTTTCTACTGTTACTATCACAGTGGATGGAGATTCCTATTGGTAGAAAGCCAGCGATGCCAAACCTCCTTTACAATAAAGAGTTGCTGTGCCCAAAATACTGAGAGCACTTTAAAAAAGAGTAACACTTTCTTCTATCTGTACACATACAAGTTTTATGAGGTTTGATCAGAATCTTTCATTAGTGATAAAATTAACTGGATGGCTGTAACTCAGAAGGATTCTTCCATCAGTTTAGTTCAGAGACAAATTATCCATTATACTGATGATAATTGCAGTTAGTTTAGCCACCAAAGATACACGGAAATGATAATTCTTTCTATTCAGTATTGCAGTGGACTGTTTATACTATTGCATTAGATCCCTGTATTGATTTGCTTTTGCTACATTAACAAATCACCCCAAAACGTAATTGCCAATTCTGTAGGACCCTAAATTACTGTCCTGTAGAATTGGCAATTACATTTTGGGGTGATTTGTTAATACAGCAGATTAATAAAGTCTCAAGCATCCTAATAGTTGTGGGTTCTGTAGGTACATTCATAATTGAATTTTTGTCTTTCTCTTTTAGATTAATCTAATAGCTCCTCCTCGGTATGTAATGACTACGACAACCCTGGAGAGAACAGAAGGCCTTTCTGTCCTCAGTCAAGCTATGGCTGTTATCAAAGAGAAGATTGAGGAAAAGAGGGGTGTGTTCAATGTTCAAATGGAGGTGAGATCAATAGATTCATTTTTAATAATGACTCAGGAGGTTCCTAAAATGAGTTCTTGTAGGTAAATAAGAGCTGTCGGCCTTGGAATGTCATATTGTAGGATGGTCATTCAGGCCTTTGATCACTAATGGTGTTAGGGTCACCCCCCGCCCCCAGCCAGGGGGAAGGGAATAAACAATATAAATGAGAAGTTTTTTTATGGTTTGAATTTGCATGTGGCGTGTCTAAAATTTGATCTCAGAATTGGAGAAAAAAAAAAGTTGTCTCCTGTCTTTTCCTTGTCCAACAAGAAAGAAGTGTGAGTACGTGTGTGTGTGTGTGTGTGTGTGTGTTATGGTTCCTTCTATGGAAAGGACTAGTAAGCTAGTAAGTAGTAGTTTGAGCCTGGAAGACAGGTTTTTTTTAACAGGATATCTATTTGTGGTCTTGAAAGATACAGCCATTGGGGCTATTTCATGTTTTCAGTTTTAGCTTATAAAAATGACAGAAAATAAATTTCCATTTTAATACATACATCCTTTTTCTATACTATTCTCATAAGTTTCACCTCTTATTTATGTAATGGAATTTATTGCTGATAAGTCACTCAAAAGTGAACAGATATGACAGAGTTGTTAGAAAAGTGTTAAAGAGAGAAAACATTAGGCAGTAATAGTATTGAAATTAAATTTGTATAGTATTTACTACTTCAGTTTGAAATTATACCTCTGCTTCCACAGCCCAAAGTGGTCACAGATACAGATGAGACTGAACTTGCAAGGCAGATGGAGAGGCTTGAAAGAGAAAATGCCGAAGTGGATGGAGATGATGATGCAGAAGAAATGGAAGCCAAAGCTGAAGATTAACTTTGTGGGAAACAGAGTCCAATTTAAGGAACACAGAGCAGCCCTTCCTGGCTGTAAATCCTAGACTTGAAAGTTTTCCAGTATTGAAAACTTCAAAGCTGAATATTTTTTATTTCTAAGTATTTAAATGTTCTAACAGATCAGAACATGAAATGCCCTCCTAAATGTCAGCTGTTGTCACACAGTAGCTCCAACACTTTGAGCATTTTTAAGGGAGTGGCCTCATTTCACTAGAGACAAATCTTTAAGAATAGTTCTAAAATTGGGCTTGTGATTTCCATTTCTGACGTCTCCAGATTGGCACCCCTTTCTAGTTCAATGCCTCACGAGATTTGCCAGGGGCATCCAAGGCAAACAATCCCAATCTTTCTATATAAAATGTATTCAAGCAAACATCAAATAAATTTCTGGGATATTTAACTATAGGCTTCTTCCTTCTTGTCACCAGTTAAATGCATTTTAATACTAAGACCCTAATTCTTTTATCTTTATTTTAGTCTTGATGTGGAACTGCAGGAGCAGGTGAATAAAGGATCTCTATAACAGATCCTTTCAAAAGAAGAGTTTAGAGAAAATAAATTTAACTTTAACCACAGTGAAAGTTGACCCTTAGCGGGACAAAGCCTTAAAATGCATTGAAAGAATTAGATTGGTTCTGTGCCTTTTATCTATTTGAGATTGATGACAACCTGTGTGAGAGAATTTATCACACCACGTCCTTACTGGAATAATAAGCTACTTGCCTTGAGTTTATAATTCAGGGTGGTAAAGTATGTTTTTAAATTTTAAAAAGCAGCTGCATTTTTTATTTAGTTGGAATATCACCCAATTTTTTATTTTTATTGCTATTAAAATATCCACTAGATGCCACCTAGAGCTCCAGTTCTTTATAACAAAACAGGGATCTGTTTGAACACTTACTGTTTTTTTTTTTTTTAACATGTTTCCATCATTTCTGTCTTTAAGAACTAATTCGTACATAATAAGTTTCATAGGTAACACATTATTTGAAGTTACAGCTACAGTAGTCAGGTGTAGAAAATCTTGAGTTGCTTTGGTCTGCTTGTCTTCATAAATTTATTCTCTTATGCTACTTGAGGTACCAGTTGTATTTAATTTTATTCATTATCCCTAGATAGCTATTAAGATACTTAGATTAGACCTAACCCACCATAGTCAATCCAAGACTAGACTACTCAATATTAAAGGGTCTGGAAAATAGAAGAGTGTGTTGGGCAGGTAGTTTGTACCATTTATGAAGGTTTGTTCCTTTGTTAAATTTAGCAGCCTGTACTAGCTTTTGAAATCCAGAAGTTTTAACTTCCAGTGGCTGGTTTCTGAGAGAGTGCCATGATTGCTAGCCAGCATTCCATATTGGGAATATGTAGAGGAGAACCTGGATGTACTTAAGAGTGGCATATAATTTTCACTTCTGTCTGTTGAGGCATCAAGAATGCATTCAAAATACAACAGGTGCTTCTTTGTTGTACGCAGAGGAATTTTTTCTTTTGATTTTGTTTACTGAAATTTGTTATACTTCAAAAGCCATAACTTGAAAAATACTGGTGGCGTCGATGGTGAGTGATTTTTATCCCACGTGGGCCTTTTGCTCAGTTCCATGGCAATTTTGTAAATTGACCCTAGCCAGAGAATAGATCAGTATTTCACTGATACCATGAGGAAAAGAACAAACAAAACTTAAAAGTATTCATACACCTTGCTAACCTAAAAGACAGCAGGGACAAGATAGATATGAGGACAAGTTATACACCCAGTTCTGAATAACTTGAAGAACAGGCTTGGCAAAGAAGTAAGTTTATCCAAATCTTGAATTTCTGCCAGGCATGGTAGCTCATGCCTGTAACCCTGGCACTTAAGGGGCCAAGGCAGGAGGATCACTTGAGGCCAGTGAGCTGTGATCACTCCAGTGCACTCGAGCCTGGGTGACAGGGCAAGACCCTGTCTCAAAAAAAAAAAACCAAAAATCTTGAATCTCCCATCAAAGCCTTTTCATTAAAAATACAATTTCATCTACTCCCTACTGTACCTTTCATTGATGTCAAGTGGCTATCAATTCATATAGCTGAAAATTAGTGATAGTTTGGGTCTCATTTATGCATAAATTAATTGAAAATCAGTAATGGCCAGGAAGAAATATGAATATTCAAACCACTTTTTTTCTTTGGCAAATGGTGTTATATTGCCTGGGCAGGTCTCGAAATCCTGGGCTCAAGCTATCCTCCTGCCTCTGCCTCTGTAAGAGTGTGAGCCACCATGCCCCACCCAAACCATTTTTCATATCAGTTATAGCAAAACAAGACAAACCAGTTCTTAATAATGTTCAAAGTTGGACCCATAGAGACATGCTAAGCACTACATCATGCTAAGCAGAACAGTTATTACTCAGCTGCCATACTCCAGCCATTCTACTTTTACACCAAGAACAAAATGGCTAGAGATTTTTTTTAAAATACAAATGCCAGTACCTTGCCGAGACTTGTTCACTGATTTGCCCCAACCCCAAGGTAATGGTCATCTACTTTGCAACCTATGGAGATCCTGATAGCTCCCATACAAAGTGAGGTACACTGTTGCCAATTTGGAGGCAGGAAGCCATCAAACTAAACGTAGTTTAATTCAGATGAACACCTATCGATATTCAAAAGGCAAAACAAAAAAACTAATTCCAGGGACATTAGACCTTGGTGAAATGCCAAATGGAAAATGGTGCTTTAAAAGGTAGTCTCTTACCATATAAGGAGTAAGTAAAACATTAGCTTGTGATTTCTCATTATTCAGGTCAATGTTTTAGACACGACTAACAAGGGACAGTTCAAACTATTTAAGAGAACAAATTTTTACTTAAGCACTTTGAAGTATCCACTCCCCTTAAATGTAAGTTATGTATTTTATCTGTTGATTAAGGGGAGGTCCAAGCATTTGTACTTGGCAAGAATGCTGGCAATAGCTTGTGCCAGATTACTGTATAAACTTGAAAGTAATAAAAATGTTCTTTAAAAGTATTGTATGATACAGACTTTTCACTACAGATTAACCTTCCAACTGGTGAAGTTTCTTGGTACCTATTTGTCTCAGCTTATGTTCATTTTAAAACCAAAATTTAATGCCTTGATATAAATCTTCCCCATTTACATCTTTTTCTGTCCTTTAGAGCGCTCTTACTCTGCATTGCTAAATGCCCATTTTTCATAGAAAAGCTATGTAATGTATTTTTCGTATACGTGATTATGTTCTCCAACAGAGTCCATGACTTCTGTAATGTATAATATTTATGCAGGCTTGTTTTCTAAAGCAAAACAATATTCTCAATGTACAAAGTTTGGCCACCATCCCCACTTTAAGATGAACTATGTCTTAATAACAGAGATACTTGAAACGTTGCTCGAAAACTATAAACTGTGTATGGGATTCTAATAGCTAGAAACAAATTGTCAGCTTTTACTAATTCCAAAGAAGTTAAGAGAGAACCTCATAAGAGAGTTTTATTCAACATTATGGCATGGCCAGTGTAATTGTTCCAACAAAGGGAACCTACTTTGGTGCCCGAGGAAATGGCTGTTTGTGATGCTGGGGAAAAGTCAAGATGCCTAATGGCTGTTCTAGCCTTTCCAGGTTTGTAACATGAAGATGGGGAAGGAAATGGCACCACTGCTGTTTGTAATCTGAGGAACTCTTCAGCATTCACTCTCCAAAGCAGTACAAAACTTACAAAGAAGTCAAAAGTCTTAACACTCCCATTCTCCAGGAACTCTTGTCTGTGTCATCTGGTAGGAGGGAGGAATCCTGGTTCCCTCAGGTCCTTGTCATGTTAGCTTTTTGATAGCTTCAATCCACTCGGCTCGCTCAGCCTTGCTGCTGGCCTGAATGTAATAGTGTGTGTCATCCTTAGTAATCACTTTGAAGAGGTTTCCCTGGACATTCCCTTTAACCCCTAGGCAGAAAAAAGGGGGAAAAAAATCAGTGATTGAATAGCCATGTCTGCTTTCATCTTGAACCAGCAGAAAGTCAACTGAGACATGGACAAAAACATACAATGCTGTATTTATTAAATAAAAGGTTTACAGTTAGAGAATCCTATCAGATGAGGCCCCCTTTTCCTCCCATTCCCTGTCCCTCACCAGTGCCCTAAGGCCTGCCAATGGTTATGTCTGGATATTCCTGGAAGCCCTCTTGCCTGCTCCCTATGCTCAAGATGGTAGCATGCCATAGATCTACCATTTCATTTACGTCAAAGAATCCAGTATGTTTATGTTAAAAGCAAGCATAGAATTTGGAGTTTGATCTCAAATTGTTTAACTTATTGGAACCCCAGTTTCCACAGACACAAGATGGGAATAATATCTTCTTACTATGGCTGGCTATTGTGAAATTAGTATTATGATACATATTAAGGTATGTTGTTAACCCTAAAGCATTGTGTAAGTCTCACCTATTATTTTTAGGCGGAAGCTTATGGGCCATCAGCACAGAAACTGAGGGGAAAGATTATTAACATAAGGATTACTTAGTTGTATTCTTAAAATGCCAAGAACATACCCTTTGTTCAATTCTGAAATTCGCTTCAAAACTCACACCACTCTGTCTCATGGAGAAAGCCCTGCTCGGCTCCCAAAGCTGTCGTTTCATTAGTGGGACATTACTGAGGTGCAGGAAGGAGGCCCCTGAGATCTTCAGGCCAGGGCTGAAGTTGTACCTTACCAGTGGGAACGCCATTATCTTCCAGAGCAGACACGAGTGAACCACGAAGAGAAAACCCACCCACTGGCCTGTTCTCTTCCTGTAGAGGAAAGGAGACCCAATTAGGAATTTGTGAATGAACAAAAGGGAAGAGTTGCACTCCCCTTACAACTCAGGCCAGCTAAAGAAGTGAGTGCAAATCATTTGTAATAGAAGATGAAGCTGAACTTGGACATCACATGGCCAAAGCTGCATGCATCAGTAAGGAAGCTTGGGCCTCTTCATTTCACAGCCAGCAGCAGTAGTGCCCATCAATGTTGCAGTTACCAAGTCTCACAGACTTGCAAATCTGCTTTTCATTCCTGGAGATGTCTCAAACAGAGCCTCTGATCCAATATGCTACCTGGAAAAACATTCACTGGCTTCCTTAACCCTTGTGTGCATCTTACAAAGCAATCAGAAATATATATTTATAGTAATCATTTCTTTTTTTTGAGACGGAGTCTCACTCTGTCTTTCAGGCTGGAGTGCAGAGGCACGATCTCGGCTCACTGCAACCTCTGCCTCCCAGGTTCAAGCGATTCTCCTGCCTCAGTCTCCCGAGGAACTGGGATTACAAGCACACGCCACCACACCTGGCTAATTTTGTATTTTTAGTACAGGCAGGGGTTCATCACGTTGGCCAGGCTGGTCTCAAACTCCTGACCTCAAGTGATCTGCCCTCCTCAGCCTCCCAAAGTGCTGGGATTACAGACATGAGCCACTGCACCCAGCTATAGTAATCATTTCTGCAAAGTTGATAGATTCCTGCACATAGGACATCGTTACACAAGTCTAGTATGTGCCTAGCAAGAAACTTCGTGTGATACAAAACTGCGATTGGTGGTATCCCTGGACGATTCAGGGCAACTTTACACACCACGTGCCTCAGGCCCTAGGAGCTCTTCAATTAATCAATAATCAACTTCATACTGCATGTTGGGCCCAGCAAGAGGTAGGGCAAAAAATAAAATGGTTAAATAAAATACTGGAAATATTTGTACTACTAAATGCCAACAGGAGGAAAGTTCAGAGAAGGAAGGGATCTGCCCCAGCCTGGAGGGTTCAAGGGCAGTCTCAGGGAGGACAGGAGAGTCCTGTCCTGGATAGGAGAGTAGGTCCCCAGGACAGGAGAGGGGCATTCAGCCTAAACAGGAGGAAGAGTAGGAGTAAAATGCAGAACAAATTAATTGCAGAATGCTTTTGAGATGGTTCCTTATCTTGTACCTGCAGCCCAGAGATTTGGCAATTCTTTTATTTCCTTTGCACACTTGCTTTGAGTAATCTCTTCTGCACTGTTTCCATCTATGTATGTATATGAGCATTTGTGCATGTGTACATATATATGTATATATGTATATTTACATGTATATGTATTTATAGATAGGTGTGTATAGGCACGTATGTGTGTGTATATATTTTCTCAGTTTCCTATTTTAAAAGCTGAGACAGCAGACTCATCAGGGGCACAAAGAAAGTAGGTTAGGCTAGACCATGGTGAGAGTTAAATACAAAACTAAAGTGTTTTTTTTTCTTTTTTTTTTGTAAGTGTTTTTTCATTTGTTTATTTTTTCCTTGCTTCAAACAGGATTTGAGGTAGCCAGGAAGGAAGAAGTTTGAACTCCATCCTGTAGCCAGGCCACCATGCCCCACAGAGAGGTCAACTAGAGCTTTTTGGAGGCTCCTCCAGCCACATCCCTCCCTGGCCCTGGGCCCTCCTGTGGCCTAGCTGGGTCCAGGCGGGGGTTCCTGACTGAAGCTCAGTGAGGAAGGAACTGCCCACTCTTCACTGTTTCAACAAAAACTAATGAAAGTCATACATCGCCCAAGACAAGGCTGAACAGCTAACTAAAGGGCCCTTTTTCTTTGCTTTTGACTGGAATTAGATCCACTTAGCATGTGGTAATACCTAGTATCAGAAATATAAAAATGATTTTTTTTAATTTGCCATCAAAGTTTTTTAAAAAGCAAATTAGTAAATTATGGCTTAAATATTATATGGTGACAGAAACTTTTCAAAACATAGGTGGGGAAAAGTGGAGGGAGGCAGAATTAATGGGATCTTTGAATGGAAAGTGTGGAGAGGCTGGGAAGTGCCAGTAGGAGTCTCTGTCAGCCTACCTCATCCTCCCTACTCACAAAGCAGGCTTTGGGGAAGACCAAAAGATGCTTTTCCTCTGAAAATGATAAAGATGCCCTCCCATGGGAAAGTGGGGGATTAGGCATGGAAGAAACCGCTCAAGAAGCAGGCACCTATGTGATGACAGGTCAGAGCAGCTTGGACTGTGGAAGGAAAGGCATGGTGCAGCAGACTTTACGGCGGGTGCCAGGGGAAGGCAGGATGTCCAGCCAGCTGCCCGCCATGCCAGGAGAGGAGTGTCTGGGGGCATCACAACATGGGACCAACACGGAGGCAGCATGCGCACTCACTTTGGAAGGGTCATAGTAATGCAGGAAAGCTGGATCCTTCCTTAGAACAAAGCGACGCACCTTCCAGTTTTTCCTCTTGTGTCCCTGAGGCAAAGAAATGGTTCAAAGCTCATTGGTGACAGCTGCATGTCCGTCTCTCCTGTATCTATGCATGTAATGCCAAACCCCCAACAAGCCAGCCCGCTCCAATGGGACTACATTCTAAAACCAGTCCACAGGAAACCTGAGGATAGCAATGACATGTCACAGACCTCCCTGCCAACACCCCCACTCAATGACACTGTAGCAAAAATGCCATCACCTTAAGTCAAGTCAGCAGAGCCAAAGAGAGTCCATGCAGAAGGAAAGGGGACACACAATACTCAGGGCATAAAGGAGGACAGGGAGGCAGCAGGTGTCAGCTGGGCTGGGAGCACACAGGCAAACTTGAACCCAAGGGCACCAGCTAAGGGCCAAGTCAGTCCAAAAACAAACCTACAGCTACATGTATATTTGTCAGTCTACACGTGTGCCCACATGTGCAGTAAAACCACTTTCACATTGTGCATTAGGAAAAAAGCAAGAAACGGTCAATTATATGATAAAATCTAAATGTGTAAGCAGCTGATGTGTGTGTGTGTGTGTGTGTGTGACTTTCTTTGGCCTCACTGACCAGGAGGGCTAAGGTTAGATCACAAACCTTAGCCCTCCTAGTCAGGAACACCCTCAGAGTCCCTCCCACACCCTCCTCAAACTCCCCTAGGGGCCTCTCTTCCTCCCCTCGGGAAGGACTCCTATTAGGCCCAGCAGATGCAGGGCCTTGGTGTAGACAGGCAGCAGTGGGGATGATAAGAATCTAAGAGCAGATGAGGATCCTGATATGCAGGAAGCAGGTGACAGCAACAGCACATGCTCCGAGTAACGATGGGAGTGGTGCCGAGCCGTGTACGTGCCCTCTGTGCAGACACACACATTCACATGGTATACAATATGTGCACAAACACGAAGGCTGTGCAAAATGTCTGCTACACTTCCTGGGCCAAGGACAGGTGATTTTGTTCACAGAATACCCTTTTTGTTAGGCACAGGTAGGAATGCCGCAGGACACGGCTTGCCTCTGGTTCAACACAGCTGCTCTCCCAAACACGGTTTAGGAGTAGTGGCCATGGCCAGGCTTTGAACAGTGAGCCTTACAGTGGAGAATCTGATCTTCAACCTACCGACATGGTGGAGAAAATTGTTTTTAGCTCAGAAAGTGTATCAAGGAGGCGTGCAGAATCTCACAAGGGAAGGCAGAGACCCCAGGACGCCCCAAAGGAACAGAAGGCCAGCAAATGCAAAACCTCAAGCCAGTCAGCCAAAGCTTCCAAGACAAATATGTGAAGCTGGGCAATTGTGTAGAAGTTGTTTTTTGATGTTGTGATAATTGTGTGTGTGTGTAGTACATTTTTCCCGAACAGCCCTTGTGTCTGGTACACATGTGTGTGTGAGTGTGGGTATATGCCTGTTCTTTGACTTGCTCCTGGTGGCTGGTGCTGGGCTCTTGCTTTCGTAGATTTTGCTGTAATTGGTGCCCTCCAGCAGCCTCAGCCCTTCCCTTCTTCTGGGCTCACTGCTCCCTCCCCTAAGCTTGAGAACTGTCCATCTCTCTTCCCTGCTCATAGCAGCCATACCTGCTTGGCCAGGTAGCCTTGTTTCACCACCGTGCCACTTAACTCCACAGTGCTCAGGCTAATTTCTTCCTTGGGGCTTATCTTCTTTTTGTAGCTCTCAGCCTAGGGGGAAGGAGGGAGCAAGGACTCTGCTACAGAAAAGACCCAGGCCCAGGCTATGGCGGCTGTCAGAGGGGAAAGGAAATTCCTCAGGACAGGAACCTCATTCTGCATCAGAATGAAGTCGTCCCCCAAGCCCAAGGTCTCCTCCCATGACTGTGGCCCCCCAGGCCCCCATTCTGTTGTGTCTTCCTTAACTTTTGCCCTGGTGGCAAGAAGAACCCACTCCCCAACTTACAAAAGTGTACAGGGCTGTGGAGTCATCCAGGAACTGCTCGGCCAGATCCCCAGAGCGAATGGCTCCCATGCTTCGGACACCCACAGGCCTGAGGAAGTTCTCCTCCATGAGCATGGAGGCCAGGGTCACCGCCTCCAGACGGCTGGCTGTGAAGCTGTTGGAGATGAGCCAGTCCACCAGGGAGGAGCCTGGCCAAGGGCAGCACCAGTCAGGCGATGGGTGATGGACCAGCGTCCTTGGGGTGTGTGGCCAATGACCTCACTGACCTTGGCCCTCTGGGCAGCCTCAGGGCTCTACCCAAGAGCAGACTGAAGGCCACACCTGCTGCATAGAGCCGTGGCTGCACACCCACACATGGCCATCTCAGGCCAGCCTGTTGCCCAGCAGGCAGCTCTGACCTCAATACAGGGCGGTCAAGCACACAGCTGAGCCCTGCATCACCATGTCCCAGCTTGACTGCCCAGCCCGGCCCTGGGGGACAGGCTCACCGAGGAAGGTCTTTTTATAGGTGCTTCCCTGCTCCATGTTGGGGCTTGAACGGATTCCGGTGTTGCTATCGTGCATCTTGTCCACAATGCGACTACATGGAAGGGAAGGCAAAGGAGAGGGAACCCTCATCACGCGGGCAGGTATAAGGGAGGGTCCTGAGTCACTGCTAAGGGTATAAAGCAAGTGGCAAATGGTGTGACACACATCACAAAGAAAGGGGGTGTAGGAAAGCAGCCTTTTGAATGGCAAGAGTGATGCCATCTTGAAGTGAAGCCGCCATGATGATTGATTTTTGTTGTTGTTGTTTCTTGTTTGTTTTTTGAGACAGAGTCTCGCTCCGTCACCCAGGCTGGAGTGCAGTGGCAAGATCTCGGCTAACTGTGACCTCCGCCTCCCAGGTTCAAGTGATTCTCCTGCCTCAACCTCCGGAGCAGCTGGGATTACAGACATTTGCCACCACACCTGGCTAATTTTTGTAGTTTTAGTAGAGATGGGGTTTCACCATGTTGACCAGGCTGGTCTCGAACTCCTGACCTCAAGTGATCCGCCTGCCTCAGCCTCCGAAAGTACTGGGATTACAGGTGTGAGCCACCGTGCCTGGCCTGATGATGGATGTTTGACTCCTGCATACCACAGTGTTCCCATAGCACGGCTCACCCCTCATAAAGATGTTTATCTAACCTCCCCAGTGGTCACAGATTTCACAAGAAAGTCTGAGGCACGACTAGCTGCACATTTTCCCAAAAAAGCTTGCTATATAAAGGATATTTTCTGGAAGACAAGTGTGGTGATTCGCTGTCTCTAGGCCAGCAGGGACATCACTTCTGTTTGTAAGTCCCTATTAAATGCCTCTTTGTGAGAAACTGGATTTGTCAGCCTCTTTCTCCTGCCTCTCAGCTCCCCTTGCAGGTAGGTTTGTTTATACCTCCTCACCACAGAACGGGGTGTTCAGTTATGCCTCCAAATTTGAGAGGCAGGATTTTCAGACATTTCTTTTCTTCTTATCTAAATGTTCTTATATTTCTATGCCAGACACACACTGCTTTTGTAGTAAAACCAAAGAGGTGTGACTTTTAACTTACAAACAAGAGTGTATGCTGGGCACAGTGGCTCATACCTGTCATCCCAGTGCTTTGGGATACTGAGGTGGGAGGATCACTTGAGCCCAGGAGGTCAAGGCTGCAGTGAGCTATGATTGAGCCACTGCACTCCAGCCCGGGCAACTGAGTGAGACCCTGTCCCCAAAAAAGAAAAACAAAAAAGCCCCAAGAGTGCACAGTAGCCCACATGGTTCTCTGTGATCCCCTGCATTAAGTCCAAACCCCCTCAGCTACTTTTCCAACTATCTTTAAACCCACCTGCCTACCCACCCTTATCTGCAGCTGATCCTCCCTGCACCCACCTAGACCCATAGGAGGTGTACAGTCAAGATTTCAGTGCCTGGTGGGGAGTTTTTGTGAGCCCAGGAATGGATTCATACATCTTTGATGGGTGTTAACAGTTCTGTTGCCTGGGAGGTTGGTGGAGATTTACTGTGGTTTGAATGTTTATCCCAAAACTCATGTTGAAAATCCCCAATGTGGCAATATTGAGAAGTGATGCCTTTAAGAGGTGATTGGGTCATGGGGGCTCTGCCCTTGTGAATGGATTAATCCATTCATGGATTAATGGGTTAAATGAGTTAATGAATTATCATGGGAATGGGACTGGTGGCTTTATAAGAGGAAGAGAGATCGGAGCAAGCATGTTAGCATGCTCAGCCCCCTCACTGTATGATGCCCTGCACTGCCTCAGGACTCTGCAGAGAACTCCCACCAGCAAGAAGGCCCTCACCAGATGCAGCCCCTCAACCTTGGACTTCCCAGCCTCTATAATGATAAGAAATAAATCCCTCCTTATGAGTTACCCAATTTCAGGTATTCTGTTATAAGTAACAGAAAACAGACTAAGATGAGATTTTGGGGGAGCTGTGACACAGCCCTGAGCACCCTGGCTGAAATGGAATGGGGGTCTTGTGTCATGGAGGTGTGCAGAGGTGGCAAGAGCCACGAGAGATCCCATAGGAATGGGGCAGGTAGGTAGGGCCACTCCCAAGCAGAGAAAATAATATACACAGGACAGGAACAGCTGAAGGCCCTGAAGCACCGTGGTGGCACCAGCCAGGCTGTGCAGCAAGCACAGAGCCCCCCCAAGGGGCAGGGTCCCCTGCCCACCCAACACAGGCAGGAGAGGCTGCCACAGAGCCTGGCAAGTGGGGCACTCACTGTAGGCTGATGTGCGGGGGCAGCTTGAAGGAGTTTCTCAGGCTGTGCAGCTGCTGGACCTTCCCCGGCTGCCCTGCATGAATAGCCCCAGTGATCTCAAAGGCCCAGGCATCCCGCTCCTCTCGAGAACAGGCCTCCAGGAAGTACTCTGTGGATGTTTGAGTCTTCAGCTTAATGAGGAGCTGTGGGAAGAGAGAGCCAGTCAGGCCAGCACTCAGGCAGAGCAAGAGGACGCCGGGCAGCAAAAATGACGGGGCCCCGGGAGAATCTAGGTGACAGTGACTGCCAAATGCCCTGAGCCCTCGGCCACATAGCAGGTAGTCTTTAAAGATTCACTTGGACACCTCCAGTGACAGGAAGCTTGCGGCCTCACACTGCAGCCTTTCCCTTGTGGACAAGGTAGTTACTGTAGGGCCTGCTTCCTGGACACACTAGTTCTGTTCTCTCTTCTAGAACCACACAGATGAAGACTCACCTCCTATGACAGCCCCTACACTGAAGAGGGAAATGCCCAGGCTTTAAAGTCAGACCCATCTGAACACAAACCCCAGCTCTGCCACTTGGCTGTGGACTCCCGGGCACATTAGGAAATGACAGGATATTAATGCCTACCTCAAATGGACTGTTAGTCATGCTCCCTTCTGTCCTCTTTCCTGTGTCTAAGCATCAAGTCTTTCACACATTTCTCATAGGATATAGTTTCAGCTCCTTCCCATCCAGGTCGCTTTGTTTTTTTGTTTTGTTTTGTTTTGTTTTTTGTTTTTTTCTTGAGACGGAGTCTTGCTCTGTCGCCCAGGCTGGAGTACAATGGCGCGATCTCAGCTCACTGCAAACTCCGGCTCCCAGGTTCAAGCGATTCTCCCACCTCAGCCTCCGGAGCAGCTGGGATTACAGGCGCCCACCACCACACCTGGCTAATTGTTGTATTTTTAGTAGAGACGAGGTTTCACCATGTTGGCCAGGCTGGTCTTGAACTACTGACCTCAGGTGATCGGCCTGCCTTGGCCTCCCAAAGTGCTGGGATTACAGGCGTGAGCCACCACGCCCGACCCCATCCAGGTCACTTTGTGCTAAGTGTTCTACACTTGGTCAGCATTCTCATAAATACGGTGCATGGAATGGAACACGCAGCTCCAGGGGAAGCCTGAGCCCACTGTGGGCAGCTGCAGGGAACTGTAGACTCATTCAGTGCTGTCAGAAGAGAATCTTTTTCATTTAGGCCACTTCTCTATCTTTTAAGTGTACACTTATGGTTTTTTGTTTTTTGTTTTTTATCAATTGTGGGATTGATAGGAGACTATCAATCGGGTGGTAGGCTGGATCCATCACTTCTGTTGGAAAACAGAAGCATTTTATTTCATTCTGAATCTATTTTCCAAAGGATTCTCTCGGCTTATTATTTTGCTTACAAACTTAGTCAACGTCCCTCATCTAAACTAAATGGTGAATAAGACATGGCTGGTCTGGGCGCGGTGGCTCATGCCTGTAATCCCAACACTTTGGGAGGCTGAGGTGGGCGGATCACGAGGTCAGGAGTTCGAGACCAGCCTGGCCAATATGGTGAAACCCCGCCTCTATTAAAAATACAAAAACTAGCCGTGCGTGGTGGTGGGCACCTGTAGTCCCAGCTATTCAGGAGGCTGAGGCAGAAGAATCACTTGAACCCAGGAGGCAGAGGTTACAGTGAGCCGAGATTGCACCACTGCACTCTAACCTGGGTGACAGAGAGAGACTCTGTTTCAAAAAAAAGACATGACTGGCTCATGGTCCTAAAGAACACCACAGGCCGGGCTCAGTGGCTCACGCCTATAATCCCAACACTTTGGGAGGCAGAAGCCACACCCACCTTTCTCCATGTATACTCTTCTTACTTTTACTCAAGACATTCTACCTGTCCAGAATGACTGCCTCTCTCCTTGTTCCATCTTTGCCCACATCTCTATTCCTGAAGCTTTGCCTGACCCAGCCTGAAATATCTTTTTCCTCTTCAGCGATAAAGGGTTCTCTGCAGCTCCTGATAGCTGTGGCATCACTGGAATGACAAATGTTTTTCAATTAACCACTTGCTTTCCCAATAAAATGAGCAACTCTATGAAGAAACAATCTTACCATTTTCTTCCTTGATTCCTCCATGCCTTGCAAATGTCTTGGCACATAATGGGCCCTTGATAAATAATTTATTGGGAGACTTTTTTTTTTTTTTTTTTTGAGGAGTCTCATTCTGTCGCCCAGGCTGGAGTGCAGTGGGTGATTTCGGCTTACTGCAAACTCCGCCTCCCAGGGTCAAGATCACTTGAGGTCAGGAGTTCAAGACGAGCCTGGCCAACATGGTCAAACCTCATCTCTACTAAAAATACAATTAGCTGGGCATGGTGCAAAATTGTGCCACTGAACTCCAGCCTGGGTGACAGAGTGAGACTCCATCTAAATAAAAACACACACACACACACCACGGAGCTGCTCCTCCAGTAGTAGTAGCTTGGCAGTGAGCTCATCACCACTGTGGAAGAACAGAGTTCAGCCAGCTTCCTGAACCCATGCTGTCAGCCTGCAGTTCACCATTTCAATGAACAGAATTTTAGGACACACTATAAAATTCCACATAAAATTCTGGTACTCTTTTTACACATTCTCAAATTTTAAAAAGTATGTGTGTATATATTTCATGATTTGTTCTTAGGGAGTCTATTGGCTCCTCTTGATCTAGCCCAAGTACTCATGAACCAGGCAGGTGACAATTAGAGAATTTTATGTAGATTTTTTTTTTTTTTTTTGAGTTAGGGTCTTGCTCTGCCTCGCAGGCTAGAGTGAAGTGGCATGGTCATAGCTCACTGCAGCCTTGAGCTCCTGGGCTCAAGCAATCCACTTGCCTCAGGCTCCCAAAGTGTTGAGATAACAGGCGTGAGCCACTGCACCTGACCATGTCTGGTCTTAAGATGCTAAAAGGAGGAGGATGCAGAGCCCATCTTTTCCCAGGCTCAGCATCCTCCAGTGGTCCTACAGCTACCCCAGCAGAAAGCTACCCCTGCCTGACTTCCCACTTTTAATCAGTGACACCTCCAAGCTTGCAATGGAAATAATGGAATGACATTTCATTTGTGCAGGCTCCTAGGCTGGAATGATGCTCGATGCCTCCTTTTCCCTTGCCCTCAACAGGCAGTCAGCCACCAAGTCCTGTTGACATTTCTTTCATAATGCTTTCTCCTGTTCATCCCTTCTTTTTGCCTTATTTCATGCCTACATTATTTTAATAGCTCCTTTTGTTTTCTATTTGAGAAAAATTTGAAATTACAGAAGAGTACAGAGGTAAACATAACAAATGCCAGTAAACCCACCACCCAGAATGAACCATCATTAATATTTTCTTATACTTAGAAGATTCCTTAATTGACCTCATTTGTTTTCAGTCTTTTTCTCTCCTGAACACGGCAAGCATAGGAGAGTCAAAGAAGAAAAACATGATAAGAAAGAAAATGGTGAGATTCCTTTTTATGGACCTAGAAATCTTATTAGTAACTGAACTAAAACTGGTTCTTCCTTTTATTCTTTCTACACTTTTTTTTTCAGAGACAGAGTCTCACTCTGTCACCCAGGCTACAGTGCAGTGGCACAATCATAGCTCACTGTAGTCTTGGACTCCTGGGTACAAGTGATCCTCCTGCCTCAGCCTCCAAACTTGCTGGGACTACCAACACCTGCCAACACGCCCATCCAGTATTTTTTTTTTTTTTTTTTAGAGATGGGGGTCTCACTATGTTGCCCAGGCAGGTCTTGAACTCCTGGGCTCAAGCTATCTTTCCATCTTGGCCTTCTGAAATGCTGGCATTACAGGCGTGAGCCACTGTGCCAGGCCTACCTTTTTGTTTTTCTGAGATGTAGTCTCGCTATGTTGCCCAGGCTGGTCTCAAACTCCTGGGCTTGAGTGATCCTCCCACCTCAGCCTCCTGAGCAGCTAGAATCACAGGTGTGTACCACCACAACCAGCCTTCATTTTGGTCTTTCTAAGAGAGTTTTCTTTTCTTTTTTTTTTCTTTTGAGACAGGGTCTTGCTCTGTCGCCCAGGCTGGAGTGTAATGGCATGATCTTGGCTCACTGCGACCTCCACCTCCTGGGTTCAAGCAATTCTCCTGCCTCAGCCTCTTGAGTAGATGGGACTACAGACGCCCACCACCCCGCCTGGCTAATTTTTGTATTTTTAGTAGAGACGGGGTTTCACCATGTTGGCCAGGCTGGTCTTGAACTCCTGACCTCAGGTGATCTGCCAGCCTTGGCCTCCCAAAGTGCTGAGATTACAGGCATGAGCCAATGCGCCTGGCCTCTAAGAGAGTTTTCATCAGACCATGCTCTCACTCAAAATCTTCAATGGCTCTCCATTACCTCCATCTGGCCCAAACCAAACTCCTATCACTCCTTTGGTGAACATTCCCCTTTGACCACACTGGAGGCCCTTCTCCCCAGAAGCCACACCCACCTCTCTGCATGCATTCTCTTCTTACTTTTACTCAAGACATTCTACCTCTCCAGAATGACTGCCTCTCTCCTTGTTCCATCTTTGCCCACATCTCTATTCCTGAAGCTTTGCCTGACCCAGCCTGAAATATCTTTTTCCTCTTCAGGGATAAAGGGTTTTCTGCAGCTCCTGATAGCTGTGGCATCATTGGAATGCCAAATATTTTTCAATTAACCACTTGCTTTCCCAATAAAATGAGCAACTCTATGAAGAAACAATCTTACCATTTTCTTCCTTGATTCCTCCATGCCTTGCAAATGTCTTGGCACATGATGGGCCCTTGATAAATAATTTATTGGGAGACTTTTTTTTTTTTTTTGAGGAGTCTCATTCTGTCACACAGGCTGGAGTGCAGTGGCGTGATCTCGGCTCACTGCAAACTCTGCCTCCCAGGGTCAAGCGATTCTCCTACCTCAGCCTCCCAAGTAGCTGGGATTACAGGCCGCTGCGACCACGCTCAGCTAATTTTTGTATTTTTAGTAGAGATGGGGTTTCACCATGTTGGCCAGGCTGGTCTCAAACTCCTCACCTCAAGCAATCTGCCCATCTCGGCCTCCCAAAGTGTTGGGATTACAGGCGTGAGCCACCACGCCCAGCCTAGACTTTTTTAATGGTAGGGTTGAAGCCACCCCTTACTTCTGGAACACAGACGCCTCAGGGGATGAAAGCCATCATAGTGAACCCCAAGATAGCAGTAATTACTCACATTTGTGTGGTGCCTGCCTCCCAGCCCATACAGTGCTCTAATACACCGTGACCTTCATGGTCCTCACCACAACCATGTGAGACACTCAGGGGTAATTATTTCATCCCATTTTACAGATGAGGAACGAAGGCTCAGAGAGGTTTAGCTACTTGTCCAAGCTCACATACCTGGTATGCGGCGGAGCCAGGATTTGAATCCAAGTTTTTCAATTCTAACTCTGAGCTCTTCCTCCTACCCACACCACTTTCCCAAAGAGGCCAGAGGTGGGAAGGCTGTGGAACAGAGAGGAGCTGGACAGCAGGGGCCATCACTTACCGGTCGATTTTCATACTCCAGGCAGGGGCAGGTGATGGTGCAGCCATCCAGGAGGATCCGGCCCTTGGGAGGGGTCACTCTCCGACCCCCCTCAAGCTTGTAGTACACCAGCGTGTTCTGCCGAAGGATGAACCATCGCACCTTCCAATTGTGGACAATGTGGCCCTATGGACAGACAAGAAAGCCCTGAGGTGAGGCGGTCAATGGGAGGGTATGGTGTTCAGGGAGGGGGTGTCTGGTGGCACAAGTAACCAGACTGTGCTGTGGAAATCAGTCTCCAAGGAAGACAGCAGGATTTGTGTCTGGATCTCTTCTGAGTACGTAGCAAAGACCTTTGGCACTGACCTTCTAGTTCCTATTTGGCCATTTCTCTGGTTATAAACCTTGAAAGAAACTACAAAGTAAAAAGAAGAGAAAAATCACTCCCTGTAATCCTACTGCTAGGAGACAGCCATTGCTAACATATTGTATTTCCTTCCAGTCTTTTTTCCTTTTAGTTTTTGCCTTCTGGTTTTTTAAAAAAATTAAGATTATTTTACATATAGTTTTATTTTCTAGTTTTTTTGTTTTTGTTCTTGTTTTATAGACAAGGTCTCAAAAGAGACAGGCTGGAGTACAGTGGCATGACCTCAGCTCACCGCAGCCTCCCTTTCCTGGACTCAAGTGATCCTCCCACCTCAGAAAGGGATCCTTTCTGATCCCTCGGCAGACATTTCCCCATCCACTGATCTTTCTAGAAATAGGCTCTCCATGTTCACCTTCTCTTTATGCCTGCCACACCTGGCTAGGTAAGACTGTCAGAGTCCTTAGCACTGGGAGACTGTAAGTGGCCTCATATTGCCCACATCCTTTGACTAGTAATATTCTTTCTAGGAATATATCCAAAGGAAAAAAAACAGATGCAGGTCAAAATTTACATGCAAGGATATTCATTACAGAACAGTGGAAAAAATGGAACAACCTCAGTTACAAACAATAGAAGTTGGCGAGTAAACTATGTATCCACATAATCGTCATTAAAAATATGTTTTACAGAAATTTAATGGTATGAGAAGATGTTCAGCAAGGCCAAACAAAACAGGGACCGGGCATGGTGGCTCATGCATGTAATCCTAGCACTTTGGGAGGCCAAGGTGAGAGGATCACAGAAGCCCAGGAGTTCTTCAAGACCAGCCTAGGGAGTATAGTGAGACCTCGTCTTTACAAAAAAATTTAAAAATTAGCCGGGTGTGGTGGCACACGCTTGTAGTCCCAGCCACTCGGGAAGTAGTTTAGGTGGTTCTCAGGTGGCAGGAATAAAGAGAAGGGTAGTTTAGGTGGGTCTCAGGTGGCAGGAATAAAGAGAAGGGTAGTTTAGGTGGGTCTCAGGTGGCAGGAATAAAGAGAAGGGTAGTTTAGGTGGGTCTCAGGTGGCAGGAATAAAGAGAAGGGTAGTTTAGGTGGCTGTCAGGTGGCAGGAATAAAGAGAAGGGTAGTTTAGGTGGGTCTCAGGTGGCAGGAATAAAGAGAAGGGTAGTTTAGGTGGGTCTCAGGTGGCAGGAATAAAGAGAAGGGTAGTTTAGGTGGTTCTCAGGTGGCAGGAATAAAGAGAAGGGTAGTTTAGGTGGCTGTCAGGTGGCAGGAATAAAGAGAAGGGTAGTTTAGGTGGTTCTCAGGTGGCAGGAATAAAGAGAAGGGTAGTTTAGGTGGTTCTCAGGTGGCAGGAATAAAGAGAAGGGTGGTTTAGGTGGGTCTCAGGTGGCAGGAATAAAGAGAAGGGTCGTTTAGGTGGCTCTCAACTGGGTGGTAGAGCCAATGGGCAGAATAGTCAGGTGAACATGGAGAGCCTATTTCTAGAAAGATCAGTGGATGGGGAAATGTCTGCTGAGGGATCAGAAAGGAATGAGTTTAGTACACAGTCACAAAAGCACCTTCCTGGGATATTTCCAAAGCCGAGCTTAGGGCTAGGTTCTAACCGACAGAGGTGCTTTACCTGAATCAAAGTCCGTTGCCCCAACTCACTCATTTCCTTGCCTAGCATGGATTCATATCAAAGGCCCTTTTAGTTCTCAATCTCTGGTGCTATGATTCTATTCCACACTCAGCACGTACTAAGAGCTGTTAGAGAGCCAAAAGTTGTAGAAGGAATCGTCTGCACCAAAGTTATTTGTGCATATAACTGAGCTTTGTGAACACTGACTTGAGCCCAAACAGAATTTACTGTGACAACTAAATAACACTTATAACACAGCTAATCTGACAAGAGTTTATTAACATGTCCCAGTGTTACTATGCTACGTGATGATCACTCTGTTTCCATGAGAGGGTTCGTGCAGTCCAGTGGAATTGCACATTTTTGCTCTCTTCACTTTGTTCCTTACTTACATCCACATGTAGTATGGGCATTGACAGTTTTACCTGACACAAGCAGACATGTTTAAAGAAACAAAAAAGATTTGTCTTTGACTTCGCAGCTATTGGGGTTCTCTACTGCTCTGCAGATAGCCCAGCCTCAGGTCCCCATTTCCTATGACCACCCCCCGCCCCAACTGCAGGGGTCCTGGGGCAGCACTAGCAGGACTCGTCTGGGACATCTGGGTGCTTCGGAATCCAAGGCAGTTAACTGCTGGCACCCAAGGCTGTAGCTGGAAGGGAGTGGAGAAGGCAATTAAGTTAATGGTAGGAGGGAGGTGGGAGGTGGAGTAGAGGAGAGGGCAAAAGAATCTTAGGGCTGAGCTCGGTGGTTCACGCCTGTAATCCCAGCACTTCGGGAGGCCAAGGTAGGAGGATCACTTGAGACCAGGAGTTTGAGACTAGCCTGGGCAACATAGTGAAATGCCATCTCTACAAGAAAAAATTAAAAATTAGCTGGGCATGGTGGCACACATCTGCAGTCCCAGCTACTTGGGAGGCTGAGGAGGGACAATCATTTAAACCCAGGAGTTTGAGGCTATAGTGAGCTATGATCACACCACAGCACTCCAACCTGGGTGACAGAGCAAGATTCTGCCTCTTAAAAAAAAAAAAAATAGTATGGGATGCACTGTGTGTCTGTGTGCCTCCAAAATTCGTACGTTGCATGCCTAGCCCCAGTGCCTGAGACTGGGAATGTATTTGGAGATCCCCTTTAAGGAGGGAATTAAATTAAAATGGGGTCATTAGGATGGGCCTTAATCCAATCTGACTAGAGTCTTTATAAGAAAAGGAGATTTAGGTTGGCTGCGGTGGCTCAGGCCTGTAATCCCAGGAATTTGGGAGGCTGAGGCAGAAGGATTGCTTGAGCCCAGGAGTTTGAGGCCAGCCTCAGCAACATAGGGAGACCCCATCTCTATTAATAAAAATAAATAAATAAATAAACAAATAAATAAAAATTAGCCAGGCGTGGTGGCACGTGCCTGTAGTCCGAGCTACTTGGGAGGCTGAGGTGGGAGGATTGCTGGGGCCCAGGAGGTTAATGCTACAGTGAACCAAGATCATGCCACTACACTGCAGCCTGGGCAACAGAGTGAGTCCCTGTCTCTAAAACAACAATAATAATAATTTTAAAAAGAAGAGGAGATTTGGACACACAGCTCACACAGAGGAAAGACCACTCAGGACACAGTGAGGAGGTGCCATCTGCAAGCCAAGGAGAGAGAGGTCTTAGAAGAAACCAAACTGCTGGTACCTTGATATTGGACTTCTATCATGCAGAACCATGAGAAATAAATCTGAGTTGTTTCAACCACCTATTCTGTGATATTTAGTTATAGCAGCCCTCATAAACTAATATGATAGGGAAAGGAAGGAGACTAGTGATATAAGAGGAGAAAAATGCAACCAACAGATATCGGGCAGAAAATACAAATACAGGCCGGCGCGGTGGCTCACGCCTGTAATTCCAACATTTTGGGAGGCCGAGGTGGGCGGATCACCCAACTCCTGAGGTCAGGAGTTCGAGAGCAGTCTGGCCAACATGGTGAAACCCTGTCTCTGCTAAAAATATAAAAATTAGCTAGGCATGGTGGCACATGCCTGTAATCCCAGCTACTCAGGAGGCTGAGGCAGAAGAATCACTTGAACTCAGGAGGCGGAGTTTGCAGTGAGCCAAGATGACAGTGCCACTGCACTCCAGCCTGGGTGACAGAGGAAGAGTCCATCTCAAACAACAACAACAACAACAACAAAAATACAGAGATGTTATACTTTCCTGGACGAAATGTTAAATTTCCCAGAGTTTCTTCCACTTAAGGAAGTTTCTGTCAATTCCATGCATGGGGCATTGATGTAATTTTTACTTTAAATTTTTTTATTTTTAATTTTTGTGGGTACATAATAAGTATATATACATGGGGTACATGAGCTATTTTGATACAGGCATACATTGCATAATAATCACATTATGGAGAATGGGGTATCCATCCCCTCAAGCATTTATCCTTTGTGTTACAAACAATCCGATTATACTCTTTTGGTTATTTTAAAACGTACAATTAAGTTATTATTGACTATAGTCACCCTGTTGTGCTATTAAATAGTAAGTCTTTCTCATTCTTTCTAATTAATTTTTTTGTACCCATTAACCATTCCCATCTCCCCGGCAGCCCCTCACCCACCCTTCCCAGCCTCTGGTAACCATCCTTCTACTCTCTAAGTCCATGAGTTGTTTTGATTTTTAGAGCTGGCGAATAAGTGAGAACATGTGATATTTGTCTTTCTGTGCCTGGCTTATTTCATTTAACATAATGACCTCCAGTTCCATCCACATTGTTGCAAATGACAGGATCTCATTCTTTTTTATGGCTGAATAGTATTCCATTGTATATATGTACCACATTTTCTTTATTCATTCATGTGTTGGAGGACACAGGTTGCTTCCAATCTTGGCTATTGTAAACAGTGCTGCAACAAACATGGGTGTGCAGATATCTCTTCAATATATTGATTTCCTTTCTTTTGGGTATATACCCAGCAGCGGAATTGCTGGATCACATGGTAGCTCTATTTATATTTTTTTGAGGAGCCTCTAAATTGTTCTGCATAATGGTTGTACTAATTTACATTCTCACCAACAGTGTAGGAGGGTTCCCTTTTCTCCATATCCTCACCAGAATTTGTATTTGCCTGTCTTTTGGATAAAAGCTATTTTAACTGGGGTGAGATGATATCCCATTGTAGTTTTGATTTGCATTTCCCTGATAATCAATGGTGTTGAGCACTTTTTCGTAGACCTTTTTGCCATTTGTATGTCTTCTTTCGAGAAATGTCTATTCAAATCTTTTGCCCATTTTGCATTGATGCATGTTTGGTGGTAGTCAAACATGGGAAAACAAGAAATTTTGGCAAGGGCAGTAGCAAAAGAGCAGATTGTTCTGATACCCAGACTCAGAGTCATCAGGGACAGGTGGCAAACAGAGTCAGCAGTGATGCTTCTAATAGAAACATCTTCAAACAGAAATGACACCAACCTAGTACTGTGGGTGTTTTTGTCTGACTGTATGGTCCCCAGCTCTATGGCATCCCAGCCAAATATTCTCTGTCCTGTCAAATATTCTCAAGTTTGTATATGTCCTCCAAGAAACCCCTTCTGTTCAAAGTCACTAAAGTGGAATGTGTTACAAGCAACTGAGAATCCTAACTGATACAAAGGAGAGAAGTCTGAGGAGAAAAACTGATGACAAAAGATGTACTACATAGACAAGAAATTCAAATAAGCTGGTGGCCCTCATGAAAATGTTCAAATCCTTTGACCCAATAATACCACTTTAGGGATCTCTGTTAAGTAAATAATCTAGAATATGAGGCTGGGTGCAGTGGCTCACGCCTATAATCCCAGTACTTTGGGAGGCCAAGGAGAGAGGATCGCCTGAGCCCAGGAGTTCAAGACCAGTCTGGGCACTATAGTGAGAAGTCATTTCTACAAAAAAATTAAAAATTAGCTGGGTGTGGTGGCACACTCCTGTAGTCTCAGCCAACTCAAGAGGCTGAGGTGGGAGGACCACGTGAGCCTGGGAGGTCAAGGCTGCAACAAGCTGTGATTGCGCTACCACACTCTAGCCTGGGCAACACAGTGAGACTGCCAAAAAAATTTTTGAAAGAAAATAATATAGATTATAGAAAAGGTTTCATGTATTGACACTTATAGGAACACTGCTTATAATAATGAAAAAAATGAAAAATAATCTAAATATATATGGTAACAACATAGTGCTTGGTGTAGCTGCAGTGCAAGAATTCCAATCCTAAGAGATGGTAGGCCACTGGCACAGCCTTCAAGGTCAGACTCCACAGTCTAAAGCAACAAGAATAGGTGGCAATGTCTTTGACATGAGCAAAGCACTTTTACTCATATTACTTCGTATGATACCTAAAAAAACTCTAGTAGCCACATGCAGCTTCAGTCTCAGCTACTCAGGAGGCTGAGGCAGGAGGATTGCCCACGCCTAAAAGTTCAAGTCCAGCCTGGGCAACATGGTGAGACCCTGTCTCAAAAACAAAACTAAACAACAAACCTCTAGTAGTAGTATTTTAGAAAATACTTCTAAATATTTAAAATTTTGAGTTGGGTGTGGTGATTCACACCTGTAATCCCAGCACTTTGGGATGCTAAGATGGGAGGATCACTTGAGCCTAGGACTTCAAAACCAGCTTGGACAACACAGCAATACCTAGTCTCTACAAATAATAAAAAAATTAGTCAGGTGTGGTGACATGCACCTGTGGTCCCAGCCACTCAGGAGGCTGAGGTGGGAGGATCATTTGAGCCTGGGAGGTCGAGGCTGCAGTAAGCTATGATCACACCAATGAACTCCATCCTAGGCAACAGAGTGAGACCCCATCTCAGAAAAAAATATATATAGTACATAAGTATTTCTAATACTTAAGTATTTCTTGTAGTTTAGAAAATTTCTGGAGGGATACCCCAGAAATGTAAACAATGGTCACCTCTAAGGAGTAAGAGTGGATACAGAGTAATAAGAATGGTGGCCAGGTGCGGTGGCTCACACCTGTAATCCCAGAACTTTGGGAGGCCAAAGTAGGCGGGTCACCTGAGGTCAGAAGTTCAAGACCACCGTGGCCAACATGGCGAAACCCCATCTCTACTAAAAATACAATATTAGCCAGGTGTGGTGGCAGGCGCCTGTAATCCCAGCTACTCAGGAGGCTGAGGCAGGAGAATTGTTTGAATCCTGGAAGTGGAGGTTGCAGTGAGCCAAGATTGAGCTCCAGCCTGGGCGACAGAGCGAGAGTCCATCTCAAAAAAAAAAAAAAAAAGAATAGAAACTTATTTTCATTTTCATTTCCTTGAGTACTGTTTTAGTTTGTTTACTTATATGAATGTATTATTTTTATCATGAAAAATGAATTTAAATTTAAATACACAAAAATCCTGATGAGATGATTAGGGAAATCATTCATTCATTCATTTAATAATCAATGATTAATAATATGGCACCAAGGCAAAGATGAACAAGACTCTGTCCTAATCCAGTGGGGAAGACAGACACCTACCCCACCCAGTATGAAAAGTTCCAGGACAGATGACTGGCATGGCCTCAGTGATCCCCTCCTTCTGGTGTTCACAGCCTTGCATAGTCTCTTTCCACATTTTACTAGGGTTGGTCTGTATGGCAATATGGCAGAGTGATGGTATCCCAATTCTGACATTAGGTTATAAAGGTCTTCTGAGGCTTCTTATTGGCATTCTCTCTCTTTCTCCCTCTGCCTCTCTCTCCCTCTCTCTCTTTCTGATTATTTGCTGTGGGAAAAGCTAGCTGCCATATCCTAAGCAGCCCAATTGAGAGGTGAGGAGCTGAGGCCTCCAGCCAACAGCCATGTAGGTGAGCTCAGAATTGGACCCTACAGCCAGTCAAGCCTTCAGGTGACTGTCACTCTTGGCTGCAGCCTCACGAGAGACCCTGAGCCAGTCTTGCAGCTACGCTGTTACTGGATATCTGACCCTCAGAAACAGTGAGATGACAAATCTTGTTGTTTTAAGATGCTTGGCCAGGCATGGTGGCTCACACCTGTAATCCCAGCGCTTTGGTAGGCTGAGGGCAGATAGATCACTTAAAGTCAAGAGTTTGAGACCAGCCTGGCCAAAAAGGTTAAACCCCGTCTCTACTAAAAATTCAAAAATTAGCTGGGCGTGGTGGTGGGTGCCTGTAGTCCCAGCTACTCAGGAGGCTGAGACACAAGAATCACTTGAACCCAGGAGGAGGAGGTTGCAGTGAGCCAAGATGGCACCACTGCACTCCAGCCTTGGTGAAAGAGCAAGATTCCATCTCAAAAAAAAAAAAAAAAAAAGCTAACTTTTGGGATAATTTGTTATACAACAATCAATAATTAATATAGGGCATGATACAAACCCCAAGGAGGAGCTCAGGAGAGGCTGAGGTGGGGTTAGGTACATTCCCAGGAGTGATA
The DNA here is from genome assembly GCF_029289425.2 of Pan paniscus. Classification (NCBI taxonomy): domain Eukaryota; kingdom Metazoa; phylum Chordata; class Mammalia; order Primates; family Hominidae; genus Pan; species Pan paniscus. The sequence goes on from NC_073264.2 coordinate 68,514,836, forward strand.
CTGGGGCTCAGTCTTTCTGGTTGTGTGGAGTTAGGCAGGTCAGGAAGTCAAGGAGGGGTGAGCATAGGACCCCTGCCACTTTGGGGAAACTCCCCGTGGTTCTATATGGCTTGGGCTCCATAGGGGAGGTGATGGGGACCAAGGTGGCAAGGGCTTCAGGTTCTGTGCCACAAAGTTTGATCTTCAAGGGGAGTCCTTGAAGGATTTTAAGCAGAAAGACAGCAAGCTTACGTTCTCATGTTAAACCTATCACTCCGAACACAGCAGCAGAACAGAATAGCCAAAGGAAGCAGGTGAGACTGGAGTGGGGAGCTCAGCTGGAGGCTGCTGGAATAGTCCATGAACCTGGCAGGAAAGCACCACCGGTTCTGCTCTACAGATAAACCACACCATGCACAGAGGGCATAGTGACTGGTCTAAAATCACCAGGCAAAGTGAGTCACAGGCCAATAACACAATGGTATGCTGAAGAAGAACCCAGGCCTCCCTCCACCTGGACACTTGTCTCTGGGCAGAGAGTAGCTTCTCTTTTAGGTTTCTTGTCTGTAATCTGCTGGCTGGAACCAGAGGCCAGCTGAAGCAGGGGGTGCTTGGAGTTCCCTGGATCCCTTTTGGAGAGAAGGACGAGGGGCCCATAAGCTGGAATGGCACCTCAGGGATGGGCTTACGAGACACAGAATGTCACAGCTGGAGAGACCCCAGGAAAAAGCCTCCTTTATTCGTTAACCTTATTACTATTACTTTTTTTGAGACAGAGTCTTGCACTGTTGCCCGGGCTACAGTGCTGTGGCACCTCCACCTCCTGGATTCAAGCAATTCTCCTGCCTCAGCCTCCCGAGTAGCTGGGATTAGAGGCACCCATCACCACACCTGGCTAATTTTTTGTATTTTTAGTAGAGATGGGGTTTCACTATGTTGGCTAGGCTGGTCTCGAACTCCTGACCTCGTGATCTGCCCGCCTCGGCCTCCTAAAATGCTGGGATTACAGGCATGAGCCACCACACCCAGCCCCTAACCTTATTGTTTTTAATTTAAAAAAAAAATGTTTTTGAGGCAGGGTCTCATTTGGTTGCCGAGGCTGGAGTGCAGTGGCATGATCATAGCTCACTGCAGCCTCAAACCCCTGGGCTCAAGCGATTCTCCCATCTCAGCCTCCCAAGCAGCTGGGACTACAAGCGAGTACCACCATGACTGGCTAATTATTTTATTTTTTGTAGAGATGAGTTCTCATTTTGTTGCCTAGGCTGCTCTCGAACTCCTGGCCTCAAGCAATCCTCCCACTTTGGCCTCCCACATTGTTGGGATTACAGGTGTGAGCCACCACACCCGGCAGACCCCTAACTTTAAAGATAAGGAAACAGAAGCACAGAAAGGTCTTGCCCAAGGCTCTATAACCCTGAGAAAAGCAGAGATGCCAGCTGGGCCCAGTGGTGTGTACTTGTAGTCCCAGCTACTTGGGAGGCTGAGCCAGGAAGTTCGCTTGAGCGCAAGAGCTCAACATTGCAATGCACTATGATCACACCTGTGAATAGTCCCTGTGCTCCAGCCTCGGTAACATAGTGAGACACTGTCTCTTGAAAATAAAATAAAATAGAGGGCCGGGCATGGTGGCTCACACCTGTAATCCCAGCACTTTGGGAGGCCAGGTGGGTGGATCACCTGAGGTTGGGAGTTCAAGACCAGCCTGACCAACACGGAAAACCCCGTCTCTACTAAAAATACAAAATTAACCGGGCGTGGTGGCGCATGCCTGTAATCCCAGCTACTCAGGAGGCTGAGGCATGAGAATCGCTTGAACCTGGGAGGCAGAGGTTGCAGTGAGCCGAGATTGCACCATTGCACTCCAGCCTGGGCAACAAGAGCAAAACTCGGTCTCAAAATAAATAAATAAAATAAAAAAAGAAAAACAAAGATGGGATGATACTTGCTATGGGTTGAATTGTATTTCCCCAAAAAAGATACATTGAAGTCCTAACCTCTGGACCTGTAAGTGTGATGTTATTTGGAAATAGGGTCTTTGCAGATGTAATGAAGTTAGAATGAAGTCACCCTAGACTAGAATGGGCACTAATCCAATTGACTGGTGTCCTTATAGGAAGACGAAAATTTGGACACTAAGAGACACATAGGGAGAGGATGGTCACGTGACAACAGAGACAGTGGTTGCACTGAAGTATTTAGAAGCCAGGGAATGCCAAGGGTTGCCTGCAAACACCAGAAGCTAGGAAGGATCCTCCTCTACAAGTTTCAGAGGCAGCACGGCCCTGGCAACACCTTGATTTTGCACCTCTAGCCTCCAGAACTCCTTCTGGTCTTTTTCTTCTACGCATATTTTTTCTTTACTCATACATTTTATCACTTTACTCTTCGGATTTTAATACTATAAACATATTCAACATCTGCATAACCATAATTTAATTAGTCATTTGGTGGGGACAGACAGGTGGTTTTCAGTTTTTTCATCACATAAATGATCCTTTATTGGCCAGGCACCTATAATCCCAGCACTTAGGCCAAGGTGGGAGGATTGCTTGAGCCCAGGAGTTCAAGACCAGCCTGGGCAACATGGTGAGACATTGTCGCTATAAAAAAAAAAGAAATAAAAAAAAAGCAAAAAACAAAACATTAGCTGGGTGTGGTAACATGTACCTGTAGTCCCAGCTACTAGGGAGGCTGAGGCAGGAAGATTGCTTGAGCCTGGGAAGTCGAGGCTGCAGTGAGCCTTGCTGATGCCACTGTACTCCAGCCTGGGCAACAGAGTGAGACCTCATCTCTACAAAAATACAAAATAAAATAAAAATAACTCTTTGTTATAAAGCTTTTACAAAGCTTTACAAAAAAGGATAGAGCCCTACACATAAAATCTCTAGGCCAGAGCATGTTCACATTGCAATGTTATTCACAATATGAGCCCAGCAGGAACGCCTGGCAGTGCTTCTGCCTCTTCTCCCAGGAAAAGCACTCCTGCTCAACGGCTCATCTCCCACTTCCCTCTCCCCACTCCCCTGACAGCCAGGCCCAGTGAGCTCCTTGCATTTTGCCTGGAACTCTGCTTCTTTCTCGTCTGGGCGGGATTAAGAGCCAACTCTATCATGTCCCTGCCTGCCTCTGACTTCGCTTTCACCGGTGATGACTGCTCTGCACTCCGGCTTCCAACGCAGGCCCTGCCCCACCTCTGAGCTCTTAACTCTCCTAAGACTATGGAATCCCCCTGCCACAGCCTGCAACTTCTCCAGTGGACATAGGGAATGCTATTGCCATCTAAGAGGAGAGGGGATATGGAGGGTTGAAAAAGTTGGGATTACTCAGCAGACTGGGACCACAACAGGGTTCTGGGGCCCTATCCTTCACCCTGCAGGGAGGGGTGTGACTTCCGCTTGCCTCAGGGTCAGGCTCCATCCCAGTCTTTGGGTTTGGCTGGAATGAGCTCTAGGTATTTCAGCCAAGCCCTGTCTTTTCCAAGGGTTTACGGGGACCAGATCTGTTGACTCTCCTCATTTTCTGCACCCTGGATTCCCTAACCAGGCCACCCAGAAGAGAAGTCCCATCCTCCTGGCGATATCCTGGGAGCTCTGTGGCTCTGCCCTTAGCCCTCCTCTGACTCTCAGCGTGGTGGGGGTGATAGGGAATGATGGAAGGTAACCCCCAGGAACAGGAGAAGGCCTCCAAAACTCCCAAAGCTCTATCAGAAGGATCTGTCTCCATGTTAACTTCATCCCTCCACAGGCCCTACCAGGGCCCAGCTATATCAACAGTGCCAACAAAAAGCCCCGTGCCCAGCTCTCACTCTCCCTCCCACCTCCCAAGCCGCAGTTAAATGTGAGATTAGGAACTCCCCATGTGTAGTCTGAGGTGCAGCCACCTCCACATGCTGCGAGAAACCGGCCTATCAGTTCAGCCACAGTGGCAAGTGGGCGTGGCGCTTTGTACTGCTCTATCCAGTCTGACCCTTGATCTGGCATCAGCTTCTACCCTCCTTGCTTACAGCAAACAGCCACCGCTCTGCTGTACCAAATAACGTGCAACATCATGTGGACACATTTTGTGGGGAAAATGAAAGTGATCTGAGACTTTAGGGCTGATCCAGCCACCCCGGGAGGCAATGAAAGGAAGGGCCCCTCATCCCTCTTCATTCCCCTCCCAAAGCTGAAAACTCAGTAGAAGAACCAGAAAGCTCAGCCCTGGATTTATATGTCTCTTTGCTATGCCATCATAGCAGTATAAATGGTTAGTGTTAATGTCATTGTTCAAATTATGCTCTGTGTGGTGGCTCACGCCTGTTATCCCAGCACCTTGGGAGGCTAAGGTGGGCAGATCACCTTAGCCTCAAGACCTGCCTGGGAAACATGGCGAAACCCTGTCTCCACAAAAAAATACAAAAATTAGCTGGGCGTAGTAGTGGATACCTGTAGTCCCAGCTACTCGGGAAGCTGAGGTGAGAGGATCACCTGAGCCTGGGAAGTTGAGGCTGTGGTGAGCCAGGATTGTGCCACTGCACTCCAGCCTGGGTGACCCTGTCTCAAAAAAAAAAAAAAAAAAAAAAAAAAAGGTCAAATCAGGAAAAATTTTTGAAATAACAAACTTCCTTTTGCAGCTGCTCTTTTGTTCATCTTCTACCATAATCCCAGGCACTGAGTTTTTGTTTGCACTCGTTTGCCCTGGGCCACCTGGGGTGGTGGGGAAGGACTGAGGAGGGAAGGTCAGAACATGCAGTTCCTGTCCCAGCTATTACTGGCTCTGGAGCTCTGGGCAAGCTACTTCATCTTTCTGGTCCTCAGTTTCCCCATCTGTAATAGAGTGATGTCAGTACCCACCGTGTATGGCACTGGGGAGGCAGTAAAGGTTTGGGTCAACCTGAGTGGGTCTGATCCCGATCCTGGCTCCACCACCCACTGCCTTCACCGCCCCGAGCAAGTTCCCTAACTCCTCTGGGCTTCGTTTTCCCCCTTGATGAAAGCAGGGCTGCTGGGAGGATGACATGAGACAATATCCAGGGCTGGCCAACAGTAAGTGCTTAAGACACATAGTAGCATTCCTCCTTCACAGGTTGTAAATTACAGAGCACGCCTATATTATCTTAGTAAATATTATTTAAATATCATACCATTCATAATATTTTAACAAGTTTTAATTAAGACACACGCTTCAGTACCCCTGCCCCGACTCCATACTGCACTAACCAAGTGGGATTCTCCTCCTTGCCTGTGCGCTGAGCCACCGCTTACCCCGCGTCCTCTCGAACATGCAGCTCTGCCCATCAGGGCCACAGGCGGCCCGGTCCCACCATGGGGGTTGGGGATGGGAACCAGAGCATGCCCGTTCCGAGGCGCGCGTCTGGCCCCGCTCTAGGGAGCCGCGTCGGCGGGGCCCCACCCGGGCAATGTCCCGAGGCTCGACGCGCACTCACCCTCTTGACCAGGAAGCCCTCCTTGAGCACGCCGTCCTCCATGTCGCCGCCCGCACGCCAGGGCCACCCCAGGTGCGCCTTCCCCGCGCCTCGCGCTCCTCGGCACCCGCGCAGCCCGCGCAGTCCGCGCCCGCGGCGCCCAGGAAGCAGCTCCGACGCGGCAGGGCGACGCCTCCCTGGCTCGTGTCCAGAGCCTGAGGCCCCGGGGCAGGAAGTCAGACCAAGTCGGGATTTCTGACGTGACGTTTCCACCCAAAGGTGCTCCAGCGTCGGTGGTTGGTCCTCCAGGTACAGAGCGGCCAGCCCCGCCCCATCCAGGTGCGCCCCGCGCCCCTCACTGTTCCAGTCTCTCTGCTCAGCGTCCTTCGCCAGGTGCTTCCCGGGCACTTAGCGCATTGCCCTCGAGGAACGCTTATCGAATTGAACATAACCGACAGGACTCCAGGATTTGGAGCCATTCCTGAGCTCATTGCAAGTAGGAGATGGGACAGTGGGTGAGCCGAAACTGGTATGGGAATTTTATCCTGGCCTCTGATGGGGGCAGAGAAGACCTCTCAGTAACAGGAAGGTCACAGTTTTAAGGCGGCAGACACAGTTTGCAGGGCCCCCTGTCCCCAAGATATACCCCGCTCCCTCAAAAAAGATGAAGCCGAAAATTCCATCATTAAGGACAAAATTTAAGGGGGCACCAAGGAGTCCAGTAACCTAGACAAATTATATAGAGAGAGAGATGATTGGTTTTTTGGGGTTTTTTGTTTGTTTTTTGAGACAGGGTCTTTCTCTGTCACCCAGGCTGGAGTGCAGTGGTGTGATCATAGCTCACTGCAGCCTTAAACTCTGGGCTTAAGATCCTCCTGCCTCAGCTCCCCAAGTAGCTAGGACTACAGGAGTGCACCACCATGCCTGGCTGGTTTATTTTTATTTTTTGTAGAGATAGGGTGTTGCTATGTTGCCCAGGCTGGTCTTGATTCCTGGCCTCAAGCAATCCTCCGGCCTGGGCTTCCCAAAGTGCTGGGATTACAGGCAAGAGCCACCGTGTAAGACCTAGAAAAATAATATTTTAATGCATTTTTTAAAATCAAAATTAATGTCAAAAAATCCACGATGAACAAAATGCTAACATTTTAAATAGACAGGATCAACAACAATGTTCTATCAGGCCATATTGGAGCCTGGAACAGAAGGAAACTCAGTCAAGTAGTACTGATTCTGTCTAACAATCCTTAGAACACAGTCACACATTTTTTTAAAATTTATTTTTATTTATAGAGACAGGGTCTCACTATATTGTCCAGACTGGTCTCGAACTCCTGGGCTCAAGCAGTCCTCCTGCCTCAGCCTCCCAAAGTGCTGGGATTGTGGGCAAGAGTCATGGGGCCGGCCCATATTATTTGTGCTCCAGTTTGAAGGGCCCTGTCAGGACTCTTCACCAGGCATGGGAAAGGCCCTCAGATGCCTGTAAGGGAAGAGAAGGCTCTAGAGAGGAAGAAGGTGAAGCAGCTTGTGGAAGGCGGGGGGTGCCTTTCAGAACCAGACTGAAGCCAGCTCCCAGGCCAGTCCCTGCCCTGGAGCTCTGGACACAGTGTTGCTTCTACATGTCTGTAGTAGACATATTACATCCCCCCAACCCCACTCCCACCTGCCAGCCCCAAGGAAAACTCGCAGGGTCTGGGTCACTGCGTGCCAGCCCAATGGCCCACTCTAGCCTTCTGCACTAACTGGCCTTCAGACTTCCCAGGAAGCCCCAAAGCAGTGGGGCTTCCATTCCAATTCAGAATGAACATCGGCTGGTCACCTTCTGAAGCCAGGCCTGTAGTAGTAGGTGCTAGGGTTTATCTAATGCACAACAACCCCATGAGGTGTTTATTATGTCATTTTCCAGTCAAGGAAACTGAATCCAAGTAGTTAAATAATTTGCCCAAGGTTATGCAGCTCCAGGGCATTGCAAATACTCTTGCCTCCTAAGGAATTGTCCCAGCTCTGAAACCTAGCTGGGCTGAAAGCCAGGACTTGAGAGGTTGAGCTGGGAAGTTCTCATCCTCTTCGGCTCTAACTGTGGTCTATCCATCTCCTTCCTCAAAGGGGCTGTCTTGGCCCCACCCAGACACAATCTTCTGAGGCTTAGAAGAAGTGGCATTTTCTTTGGCAGGAGGGGTTCTTGAATGAATTCACAGAAATGGGAATGGGAGAGAGATGGATACCTTCTCCTGGCAGGGCTCCTGCCAGGAAGAAGTTAAGGCACACCTAGAACCTGCTTCCTGTCCTAGGAAACCCCTGGTCCAGCCCACCCTGCCTGACTCACTGGATCTGGGGCATGAGTCATACCCCTTCCTTCCCCAGGCTGTGGTGGCTGAGCCACCAGCCCACCAGGGAACCATGATGACATAAGCCCAACTCACCCATAGGGAAGAGGATGGAGACAGAAGGAAGCAGACAGCAGTAAACAGCTGGGGGAGGGGGCAGGGACGAGCAAGAAGCTTTCAGAGAGACACCCCTCCTCTCCCTCTCAGGCCTGGAGGCTGATGTGGAAGGGTCCCTGGCCCTCTCAGCTCCTCCCCTTTTTGTCCCGAAGGGACAGGGACAGATAATGCCTAGGGTGCTGAGTTGCAGAAAACTATTAGGTCTGTGTTTAAGTATAGGTGACTCACAGCCTGATGTGAGAATCTATCATTAGAGATTCATTCCTTTAGCTTCAGATAAGAATCCCCTGTTTAAGATACATAGAGTGGAAAAGGATAAATCATGGAAACTTATTCACAATAAATGCCTGGACTTCTTGAGTTTATCGGAATCACAGAATCAGAATCTAATCCCTAAAGATCACCAAATCCGGATGCTTCATTTTATAAATGAGGACCCTCAAAGCCCAGGGAAATAAAATGACTTGTCCAAGGTCTTGCAGCCAGTTAGTGGTAAAACCAGGGCCAGAATACAGGCTAAGAGAGCTCAAGGCTGGCTCCTGGCAAATACAGGGTAATGCCCCCAGCAGCGACCTGCATCAGAGCATCCTGCAGTGAGAGGGGGGCTGCAGGCCTGGAAGGGCTCTGTCTGCAGAACTGGAAAAGACTTCAAAAAATCCTTCTACATTTTTTTCTGAACATAAAAATACATTTGTGCATATTATAGAATATTTAGAAAATACCAAAAGGGATAAAACCACCCTGAATCTATCACTCAGACAGATGATCAGTATGTTTATATGCACATACTTTTAAATTAAATTTTATTTAAAATTTTTGAACCCTGCCTTTTTTTTTTAACTTATAATAGCTAATAAGTATCTTACCAGGTCATTAAAAGTAATTCAAAAACGTAATTTAAATAACTGCATAAAATTTCATGGTGACTGAATTTAATCATTCCCATGTAGGTTGAATTTCCTTTTTCACTGTGTAAATAGTATTATGATAAATATCTCTGTACATACACATTTTGCCAGATCTCTGATTATTTCAGATAAACATCTAAGGTATAATTTTAGGTTAAAGGGTGTAAATTTTTAAAATTCTTGAAGCATATCACAAAACTGCTTTCTAGAAATGTATCACATGCTATCCTCACCAGCAGCGTATGACAATGCCAGTCTCACTGCGTCTACGCCAGCATTCAGTATAGTATTTTCAGGAATATACATCATTCTATTATAAAGATACATGCATGTGTATGTTCATTGCAGCACTATTCACAATAGCAAAGACATGGAATCAACCCAAATGCCCATCAATGTTAGACTGGATAAAGAAAATGTGGTACGTATACACCATGGAATACTATGCAGCCAAAAACAGGAATAAGATCATGTCCGTTGCAGGGACTTGGATGAAGCTGGAAGCCATTATCCTCAGCAAACTAACACAGGAACAGAAAACCAAACATCGCATGGTCTCACTTGTATGTGGGAGCTGGACATTGAGATCACATGGACACAGGGAGGGGAACAACACACACTGCGGCCTGTCAGGGGATGTGGCGGGAGGGAGAGCATCAGGAAAAATAGCTAGTGCATGCTGGGCTTAATACCTAGGTGATGGGTTGATAGGTGCAGCAAACCACCATGGCACACATTTACCTGTGTAACAAACCTGCACATCCCGCACATGTACCTTGAAACTTAAGACAATTAAGAAGCTTTGCTGATTTTAAAAATGTATTTGCTTATTTATTTTTTATCAGCCCACATCATGCTTTGAGTAGAAAGCTTTGCTGATTTTCTCAGAACCAGCAGGGACAACCCCCACTTGCGTAAGCTGTGTGTTATCTCAGTCAAGGCTGAGCCCTGCTACCTGGGGGATGGCCAGCTAGAGGGACGTCCCCTGGAAGAGACTCAGAACTGAGAAGTTGCTGGAAAACTGCTAGAGAACTGGGCGGTGAAGTCCCAGAGTAGGGCATCACTTGTAGGAAAAGGAGGGCGTGTGGGGTCCCGGGCAGCCAGGAGAGCACCCTGAAGGCACTGAAAAGATTGGGCAGAGGCAAAAAGCCAGAGGAGACAGGAGCTAGAAGTACAGGCAGGAAAAGACTAAAGAGAAATTTTGCCTAATTCATGGCTATGCCCAAGGCCATCCAGCTAGTTGCTCTGCTACAACAGAAATGTATATTCATTCATCTGTCAATTCATTCATTCATTCACTGAAGTAGGGAGACAGATACTGAGTATGTCCTGTGTACAAAGCATAGACAGTGCCATGGGCGACACACAGACCTGCCCTGGGGCCTCATATGTCAGTGTAAACAAGGTATCTTTTCCATTAACAGCAGCATTGTTGATTAACAGCATCTTTTGTACTAATTCCAGGGACACTGCAGTTCACAGGGCAGATGCTCCACCATAAAGGTGAGGCTTCTCACACTATCTGTGGTGAAGACTGGACTTCTGAGCTGTGAACATTGAGTGGTCCTACTGTGCATGACCAGAAAACAGCCTCTGCCACAAGTGACTTATTGGAGACTTCTACGTCACCCAAACTGGTCTATATTCTGTTCAGTGAATCAAGACCACGGACTGTGTGCTTGAATGTTGTGGTAATGCCCAGCTGCTATAAAAGTTTCCAAGCATTGACTCTCAGTTCCCATTCTTTCATCATAGAGCAGTACCAGATCACTCTTGAACAGCACTGCTCTTGAGTATGGGTTCTGGAATCTATAGCATGGGTTCAAACCCTTCCTATGCCACCCATGTTACTGATGGCAAGTTACTTATCCTCTCTGATCCTCAAGTTCCTCATCTCTAATATGGGCTAATAGCATACAAAGAGTTGTTTGGGGAAAATAAATGAGATTATGACAATAAATTGTGTAGTGCAGTGCCTGGGACACAGTAAACACACAATAGGTTTTTTCATTTCCACTCGATCCCACATTGTGAGGTTGGTAGAAGGAGTGAGCATTGGTAATCAACACCTCCAGAGTTATGGATATAATATTTTTATTTTTGAGACAGGTTCTTACTCTGTTGCCCAGGCTGGAATGCAATGGTGCCATCATAGCTCACTGCAGCCTCCACCTCCCAGGTATAAGCAATCCTCCTACCTCAGCCTCCTGAGTAGCTGAGACTATATGCATGCACCAACACACTTGGTTAATTAAAAAATATATTTTTTGTAGAGATGGCCTATGTTGCTCAGGCTGGTCTTGAACTCATGGGCTCAAGTGAGCCTCCTGCCTTGGCCTCCCAAAGTGTTGGGATTATAGGCATGAGCCACATTTTTGTTTTGTTTGGATTTTTTGTTGTTGCTTTGTTTTTTGAGATGGGGTTTCACTCTGTTGCCCAGGCTGGAATGCAGTGCCGCAATCACAGCTCACTGCAGCCTCAGCCTCCCAGGCTTAAGCAATCTTCCCACTTCAGATTCTCAAGTAGCTGGGACTACAGGCATGCACCACCATGCCTGGCTAATTATTTAATGTTTTTGTAGAGACAGAGGTCTCCCTGTGTTTCCCAGGCTGGATTTGAACTCCTGGGCGCAAGTGATCCTCCTGTCTTGGTTTCCCAAAGTGCTGGGTGTATAGGAGTGAGCCACCATGCCCGGCCTGGATAAAATGTTAAAGCTGGGGAGTGGGTAGAGTAGCATGGTCATATTTACTGTGTTCCTACTATGTGCCAAAGACTTAACATCTACTATGTAATTGATTCTCAAAATCGCCCTTTGAATTAGGTATTATTCCCATTCTGTAGATGGAAATGAAAATTTGGAGAAGTTAAATAACTTGGCCAACATTACACAGCTAGCATATGGTCGAGTCCAGGTTAAAATCCAGGCCTGTCCAGGTCCAAGCCTTGCTCTTTCCACTACTCCACACAGTCTTCTTTGGCTAAATTATGTTCTCTCTTCCTGTGATGAAATCCTTTCAGCCTAAGTCAGGGGTCCATGGCAGTAGATTGCATTACTATTCCCAGTTATTCATTCCCCTATCCCCTGTGATAGAATTACACATCCCTGTCCCATTGACTCAGGTTTGGTCTTGTGACTCGATTTGGACAATGCAACCTCAGATGCATATCTCAGCAGAAGCTTTGAGCACCATTGCTTGGTGCCACAAGCCCCGCGCGGCCCAGATAGGGGCTGCTCCTACTCTGGGTCCAGGAATGAAGGTGACTTGGAGAGAGAGCTGCAGCCAATGTGAGTGCGAAGTCAGCCTCTGTTGTAAACACTGAGATCTGGGGTGGAGTGAGGGGGTAGAGGATACTGTCACCACCATGGAAGTTAGTCAAAGCTGATCAACACACTTGTCACACTGTGATGCTACAAAGCAATGCCAGAGGGATTACGTGACTTGGAGCCTCTCCCTGCCATGGAGGGGTGGGTGCCCTCTCCCTGTCATTAACACCCTGAAACCTACCTCCCTGTTCCACTGAAAAAGCTGGAACGCCTTGAGAGGTCAGTCACTCTCCCCAGGGCGCTCTGCAAGGCTTTGCTGGGGATGAGAGCCCAGACCCACTGCTTCCCCACCAGTGCCATCCACCTTGCCACCCCCCAGAACTCAGCCTGGAAGGAGAAATGCCCCTTGGCAGATGTCTCAGGACCATCAGGGCTGGGGTGGAGCAGGATGTGAGGTGTGACTCAGCTGTGTGCACGGGCAGGGCTGGACCTGCTGGATATAGATAAGAGCCCCTCCCCTCCCCTCCTTCCATTCTGCTTTCCTCACTGCCTTCCCTAAATGTTATTCCTGGAGGCTAGGCTTTTGTTTTTGCTTATTTTGAGTGGGTAAACAAGAGAGGGGCAGAACCTTGGCCTAGGGATGTCTGAGGACCCCCCAGCACAGGAAGGGAGTAGCCATGGTGTTATGTTCACCCCTGCGGAGCCCCTGTAGTTACAGCTGCTCTCCAGGCCTCAGGAGCTCCCACCTGGCTGGTCATCAAAATCACCTGCACGGTTTTTCCCAGCCCTACCTAAGAGCACCGTTTACAACAATGCAGGGTATTTACTGCACAAAAGGGACCTGGCTAAGAAGGCAAATGGGGGCCGGAGGTGCAGTCTGCGTTCAACTACCAAAGGCATGCCTCCACGCAGGGCTGCCTTCCCCAAAGAAAGCAGGGGGGTTCTCATCTCATAAAGGCTGCATCCAGGCCGGGGGCGGTGGCTCACGCCTATAATCCCAGCACTTTGGGAGGCCGAGGCGGGCGGATCATGAGGTCAGGAGATCGTGACCACGGTGAAACCCCGTCTCTACTAAAGATACAAAAATTAGCCGGGCGTGGTGGCGGGCTCCTGTAGTCCCAGCTACTCGGGAGGCTGAGGCAGGAGAATGGCGTGAACCTGGGAGGCGGAGCTTACAGTAAGCCGAGATCGCGCCACGGCACTCCAGCCTGGGAGACAGAGCCGGCCTCCGCCTCAAAAAAAAAAAAAAAAAAAAAAAAAAAGGCTGCATCCATTCGCTAAGCCACATGGCAGTGGGTCTGCATCTCCCCAGAGCGGGTGCTTTTTTCTATTCCATGGAAAAGTAGCAGGAATCATGTCCATACCCAGGAGACTCTGATTCTTGGGTTGGGAAATCTTCATTTTAAGAAATCTCTCACTTCCAGGTGGTTCTGAAGGTGAGTTGGCTCTGGGAACCAGGACCCTGGAAAATCCCTGAACCTCTCAGCCCTCCTTAGGGAAGGGCCCTCTCAGTGCAACAACCATGGCATGCCCGCTGAAAGTCCCAGCTGAAGCCAGGTGCCAGGCAGGCACTGCCCAGAAAGTCTCTGCCACTCCCAGGTGATGTGACTGGCCAGGCTCCATCCTGGCCTCCCACCTGTCCTCTGAGGCTGGCATTGAAGAGACCCCCTGTCTCCATACACCCAACTCCGCCTCTGGGTGATGCTGCCCGCCGCTAGGTGGAGCAGTTTGCTAGGGAGATTAAAAGAGGGGTGACGCCAGCCCTAACAATATCCAAGGCAGAGCTGTGAACGAACGGACGTGTGACCGGTAGCAGGTGACTGCAGACTTCCTGAGGTTAATGATGGGAAGAGATGGTGGAAGGATTGAATTCTGATTTTGACCAATCACGCTCCTTTCTGGAGTTCCCTGTAGAGAAACTGCCCTAATCAGAAATTCCCATGACTGGAAGCCTGGCACTTCTAAAGGCCTTAAATCTCAGGACAGCGTGGACAGACACTCCATAGGCAGTCAGAAGAGCCAGCTAATTGAGGCATCCCACCCTCACCAGCACCGAGACTCTCAAGTGAGGAACCTAGTGTGCAACATTTCAGGAGGGTAGGATGTCTCAATTAGCTGGCACTTCTGACCACCTGTGGGGCACCCACCCACACTGTCCTGCAATTTGGGGCCCTTAGAAACTCACCTTCCACAGTAGGGTGAAGGCAAATCATCTCTAATTAAAGATCCGAAATTGAGGTCTTTTCCTGTGCAATTGAGAATATGTTTCCAATAAATGCAGAAATGGAAGAAAATAGCAAACAATGATTGACAGAGCAGGCTCTGGATCTGATCTTGGTAAAGTACAGATCTGAGTCTGTCAGGCCTGGGAATCTGCATTTCTATCAAGCTCTGAGATGAGGATGCAGTTGGTCAGGGACCACATCTTGAGTGGCAGGGAGTTCGTTGACCTTGGGCAAGTTACTCAGTTCCTCTAAAAGGAACTGAACCCAGGACTGATCACATAATTTTTTAGTCCTGGTGCAAAATGAAAATGCCAATCCCCTGGTTCAAAATTAGTATGAATTTTAAGACCTCGACAGTAGAGAATGAAAACAGGCACAGGGCCTTTCAAATTGCAGGGGACCCTATGCAACTGCCTAAGCCTCAGAGGGTTGGAAGACTCAACAAAGTTAACCAAGTAAAGCACTTAGAAAGCACCTGGGCATGGTAAATCCATGAAAATGTCCCTGATCATGATTGCCTAGCCCGGAACAGCCTCTCCTTGAACATCGGGATTGTCAGACTGAGCTTATGTGGACCGACCTCCACTTTACAGGGGAGGAAGTTGAGCCCCACAGCAGGAGTTTGAAGAATAAAGGTTGGGTGAATGGGGTGACTTGTGGAGGCCAAGCTCAGGCCACCAGACACCCAGGCCAGGGCTCCTCCTTCTGGGCCGTCTCCTCAATGGACAAAAAGAAAAAGTGATGATGGCAGCAAGATAACATTACCACCATCGCTCAGAAATACCAAAGAGAGTGTGAGCCTGTCTGGATGGACGAATGAAGGCGGGCCTGTAGGAACGATCCTAGCCGTTAACTCACCTGTTGGGCTTCTAGAGATGTGCATTCGGAGCCATTGGTAAGAGCATGGAATTACGTGGAAACTGCAGAGGGGCCCTCCAACACTTTGCCTCTGAAATGGACCTAGGCTATTGTGCTTTGCGGGTTCTCAGTCTGCTTTCCCTAGTTTTGCTATCTCTGCCCTTATCTCCACTGCCACTTCTCATTGCTGTTAGGCTGTCCATCTCCCGCAGCTACTCCATAAATTGCTGGCAGTCTGATAGACAAATAACCTGAGTTATTAGGATGGTGCTTAAAATAAGGATAAATGGCATCTGACTGGTATCCGGTCAGTCATGAATGTTGTAATGTTTTGACATCTTAGAATACCCTCTAGCTGGGGAGAGACTGCCTCTCTCAGGGCCTAGCCAATTCCTAGAAATAGCAAGGGCTCAGCTGAGAGCATGCTTTTGATGTACAAACTAACCAATCCTTCACTATCTGGCCTATACACCCAGGGAGACAATATTCCTCGTCTTAATCATCCCAGGGCAAGGTATCAGGCAACTAGGGACCACCCCTATAGCTTAGAGCACCCTCCATAACATTCAAACTAGCCAATCCAAAACTGTTCACCTTGTCCTGCCTTGCCTTCCCCTTGAAAGCCCCAATAAAGGCTCTGACCTAACGCTCTCCCCTGGCTCCTGTCTTCTGCCCCCTGACCACCCTGGTGTCTTCCCCCGTGTGGTATGCCATGTCTTACACAGCTAGCATATGGCCGAGGACCTGTGAGTGTAATACACTCTGTGTGAATTTGCTCTTGATTTTAGCCATGCAACTCACCGTGATGCCTGGCACATGGGTGCTATGCCATAAACATGGGCTGAATAAGTTAAATGAATAAAGGTAGAGGAGGCCTATCCACCACAGATCTTTCTATTCCTTTCCACAAAGAAGTTGGGCCTGCCCAGACTGATCAGCAGAACTGTAATTTGTGCATCCCAGTTCACCCCTAACTTCTTCTCTCATACATGGAAGAAAATGTGTATCAGTTAGAATGCTTCGGGCTGCAAGTAACTGAAAAGTCAACCAGCAGTGGCTTAAACCCAACACAGATGTTGTTAGTTACTTAATGAGTAGGTGATTCCAGAGTAGATTCAATGGCTCAGTGCTGCCATCAAAACCTAGGCTTTCCCCATCTTTTTTTTTTTTTTTTTTGAGATGGAGTTTTGCTCTTTTTGCCCAGGCTGGAATACAATGGTGCGATCTTGGCTCACTGCAACCTCCGCCTCCCAGGTTCAAGCGATTATCCTGCCTCAGCCTCCCGAGTAGCTGGGATTACAGGCATGCGCCACCATGCCTGGCTAATTTTGTATTTTTTTTAGTAGAGATGGGTTTCTTCATGTTGTTCAGGCTGGTCTCAAACTCCCATCCTTAGGTGATCCACCTGCCTCAGCCTCCCAAAGTGCTGGGATTACAGGGGTGAGCCACCGCTCCCAGCCGGTTTTCCCCCTTTCTGCCCTGTCATCATCAGTGTCTTCTGCTACAGCAACAAACATTCTCTCAAAACTGTTTCCAGCAGAAAGGGCCAAAAAGGGGTTGGGGGAGGGCATTTGTTTGCAAGATTGAATTTTTAAAATTAAGTGACTGTCTGTAGTGACCTCTAAGAGAGTACTCATGACATAATTTTGTAATTATTTTTTACCTGTGAACATGCCTCCCCTCCACCCTCCACAGCCAGCTTCTTCATGAACAGAAACTGTATTTTAGGACTCTGCTTCCCCAGTCCCTGGCACAGTCTAGGCACCCACAGTGTTGACAGAAGAGGGGGCTCTGAAGGGGGCCAAGAGTGAAAGGTGGGGAGGGACCACAGGTGAGGGAGGGGAGGGGTCCTTTGCTAGAACCAGGGAACTCAAAGGGAAAGTGGGCATCAGGGTGCTCATAGCATAGGAAAGGGGAAGTGGTAAGTCTGAGAAAAGGTGGGAGAGGGTTGCGGCAAAACTTGGCACAGTCTGGAGAGAACTGCAGAGAGGAAAGGAAGGGTGTAGAGCCTGAGGTTTATGCCAACACAGCTTCTTCCTTTAGGCTTCATAATATTTCTTCCATCTCACTGGGCATTGTTTCCTCCCAGCAAGGTGAGTGTGTGGCTGTCACAATATCCAGAAGTGTCCAAGTGCAAGTGAGCCCTGGGGTGGGTGTTACTGATGGCTCCTGGAATAGTTGGAGGAACGAAAGACTTTTAAATCCACTTCCTTTTTCCCACCCATATGGTCTAATGGAATTGAATGCTTAACACCAGGCACTTTTTTAAAAAGTAGGGAGGAGGCTGGGTGCAGTGGCTCATGCCTGTAATCCCAGCACTTTGGGAGGCCAAGGCAGGCAGATCACCTGAGGTCGGGAGTTCAAGACCAGCCTGACCAACATGGAGAAACCCCATTTCTACTAAAAATACAAAAAAATTAGCCAAGCCTGGTGGCAGTTGCCTGTAATCCCAGCTACTCAGGAGGCTGAGGCAGGAGAATCACTTGAACCCGGGAGACGGAGTTTGTGGTGAGCTGAGATCATGCCATTGCACTCCAGCCTGGGCAACAAGAGCAAAAAACTCTGTCTCAAAAATAAATAAATAAATAAAATAAAATAAAAAATAAAAAGGGGAGAGGAGAAGCTAAAATATTGGGGGTGATTAAGAAAGAATGAAGTGTGCCAGGCACAGTGATTCAAGCCTACAGTCCTAGCACTCTGGGAAGCTGAGGCACGCAGATCACTTAAACTCAAGAGTTCAAGACCAGCCTGGACAACATGATGAAACCCCATCTCTATGAAAAATACAGGTGTGTGCTTGTAGTCCCAGCTACTTGGGAGGCTGAGGTTGGGGGAGTGCTTGAGCCTGGAAAGTTGAAGCTGCAGTGAGCCAAGATTGTGCCACTGCACTCCAGGTTGGATGACAGAAAAAGACGCTGTTTTAAAAAAAAAAAAAAGGAAGCAGATCCAAGCCCCTGCCCACCCCTAGTCTTCCTTCCTATGGTCCCAGTCTCAGCATCCGGCATTCTCCCTGGTCTTGGGTCATGACCTGTCTGAGCAGGGTCCTGCTGAGACTTCCACTGGGTGTGGGGTGGGGAGGAAGCCCACAGGATTGGGCTGTCCCCAGAGCCCCTTCAGATCAGCACAGACATGCCCACGGCTATGCTTCTACCCTGTGTCTGGAAGTGGGTTCTCTTGTGGTCCTATTCTAGCTCTTGTCAACCAGAGCAGACCCAGTTTCCCTCAGTTCCTTCCTCCCCAAGGCTGGTCCCTGGGAGGCAGGGCTCCCTTCTCATTGTCTTAATTCTTCTCAGTCCCCTTTGGATAGGAAGGACATCATTCCAACTGGTTCACCTGCTTTATCTTTCCGGGAGAAACAAAGTTTAGCTCATACTAGGAACGAAAATTTTTTGTTTGTTTGCTTTGTTTTGGTTTGGTTTTAGAGACAGGGTCTTACTCTGTTGCCCAGGCTGGAATGCAGTGCTGTGATCACAGCTCACTATAGCCTCAAACTCTGGGCTCAAGTGATCCTCCTGCCTCAGCTTCCTGAGCAGCTAGGACTACAGGCACACACCACCATGCCTGCCTAATTTTTAAAAATTTTTGTAGGCCAGGTACAGTGGCTCATGCCTATAATCCCAACACTTTGGGAGGCCAAGGCGGGAGAATCGCTTGAGGTCAGGAGTTCAAGACCAGTCTGGGCAACATGATGAAACTCCATCTCTACAAAAAATTAGCCCGGTGTGGTGGCACACGCCTATAGTCCCAGCTACTCCAGAGGCTGAGGTGTGAGGATTGCTTGAGCCCAGAAGGTGGAGGTTGCAGTGGGCTGAGATACCAGCACTGCATTCCAGCCTGGGCAACAGAGTCTCTAAAACCAAACCAAAAAACAAAGCAAACAAACAAAAAGTTTTAATTCTTAGTATGAGCTAAACTGTTTCTCCCGGCAAGACAAAGCAGGTGAACCAGTTGGGATGATGTCCTTCCTTTCGAAAGGGGACTGGGAAGAATTAAGGCAATGAGAGGGGAGCCCTGCCTCCCAGGGACCAGCCTCAGGGAGCAACAACAGAGGGGAACTGGACCTGCTCTGATGGACAGGAGCTGGAATAGGACCACAGGAGAACCCACTTCCAGACACAGGGTAGAACCACAGCAGTGGGCGTGTCTCTGCTGATCTGATAGTGTCCTGAGAGCCAGCCTGATCCTGTGGGCTCCCTCCCTGCCCCACACCCCACATCTTGTCTCAAAAAAAAAATTTTTTTTTTTGGTGGAGACAGTGTCTTGCTATGTTGCTGATTGGTCTGGAACTCCTGGGCTCAAGTGATCCTCCTGCCTCAGCCTCCCAAAGTGCTGGGATTACAGGCATGAGCCACCATGCCTGGCCAATGATAAAATTTAATAACCGGCTTATCCTGCCTGAAACAAAACATCTCTGAGTGGTTTACTAAACACATCAAAACCCAAAACACACCCAGTATCTAACATTTAAAATATTCAGTATGACTCTCAGATTACCTTTTCCTGCGGAGAGACAAGCAGAACAACACTCTCGAAAAGATTCCCCACACAAAGGAGACTATTGTGTGGTCCGACAGGATCTCTGGGCTGAGTTGGGTAGTTGCTGAGGAGGGTAGAGGGTTTGAGCTTCACCCTTCGGGTTTTCAATGGTGATCTCAGCAAGGGAGTTAAGAATCAAAGCCCTGGGACCATGGCTGTGAAACCTTTGAAAGTAGGAGAACAGCTGTCATGTGCCCTGTGGGAGTTTCACTATCTGCTGCCTCTTCGCTGTTGGCACAGTCAGTGTGTGCCCCTTAAAACACAAGTGGCCGGTGCGATTGCCTTCAGCAGCAGCAGACTGTGAAACGGTAGGCTGCCGGGTTCGGGGGACAGTGTGGATAATGTCTATTTTTTTGGGTTTGTTTTGTTTTTTTTGAGACAGAGTTTCACTCTTGTTGCCCAGGCTGGAGTGTAATGGCGTGATCTTGGCTCACCGCAACCTCTGCCTCCTGGATTCAAGCGATTCTCCTGCCTTAGCCTTCCAAGTAGCTGGGACTACAGGCATGTGCCACCATGCTCGGCTAATTTTGTATTTTCAGTGCAGACGGGGTTTCTCCATGTTGGGCAGGCTGGTTTCGAACTCCTGACCTCAGGTGATCCACTCAGCTCGGCCTTGCAAAGTGCTGGGATTACAGGTATGAGCCACGGTGCCTGGCCTAATGTCCAGTTTTAAGAGACAACGTCTGCAGATTCCTAGGGCTTATAGCTCGGGGGCAGAGGAGTCAGAAGTCACCTAGTCCTCCCCAGGCTTCCGCAGGCTCCAGGACCCTTCCCTCTGCCCACTGGGAAAAACTAGATGAGCCAAAGCAATGGGAAAGCTGGAGTGTTGGAGGTAGCTAGAGTGTATTGTGTCGCACGGGGGAGGGAGGGATTGGAGGTAGCCAGAGTGTATTGTGTCACGCGGGGGAGGGAGGGATGCTTCAGGCGGCTGATGACTATGGGGATGTGGGTGGCGTACTCCAGTAGAAAAGCTACACTGTAATATTTGTGACAGTCCCGTTAACTGTAAAGCACTATCCAAATGCCATTATAAAATCATCCTGTTGTCGACAATTTTAAGAGAAAAACTTCTGCCCAGTTGCCACTAGAGGGCGGCCGAGTCCCGCATAGTTGAGAAGGTCTCGGGCAGGGAAGGGCCCTTGGTCTACAAACGGAGAGGGTATGAGAGGGCAGCTCTGGCTGGCTGTGGCCGTGGAAATGCGGCCTTCGGCGGGCCCTGGGTTCCAACGCGAAGTTGAAGCAGGCCACCTTTGTCAGGGGCTTCCGTCGTTGTTCTCTGGAATCCCAACACCCTGCCGCGAACACACTCAGGTGGAACCCCAGGTCGGCGGCCCAGGGCTCTACCCACCGGCTTCCCACGAGAGCTCCGTCTTAAGACTTACCGTCGCCATTCATTTTCAGTTCTTATTCCCAGGGCTCTACTAAATACCACCTACTCTGAGAAACTCATTTACGCTAAGGAGCTAATAATGGCAGACAACGATTTAGTTTTTAGCCCTTTCGGGGACACTCATACTTAGGAGATTTGGTTTCTTTTAAGGGTGTGTAAGCTTAGTCTCCTCAGGCCCCCCTGCACTGGGGGTGATAGTAACTGTAAGGCACCGTGCTTTTCTAGCATGTTCTGGCACTGTCATGAGACCATCCCCAAAAGCCTCTCGCACACATTTCTGAGACACCCAGGATATTTTACAGGAGCTCGACAATGCCCTTTTTTTTTTTTTTTTTTGAGACAAAGTCTCACTCTGCTGCCCAGGCTGGAGTACAGTGGCACGATTCTGGCTCACTGCAACCTCTGCTTCCCGGGTTCAAGCGATTCTCCTGCCTCAGCCTCCTGAGTAGCTGGGATTAGGCACCCGCCACCACACCCAGCTAATTTTTGTATTTTAGTAGAGACGGGGTTTTGCCATGTTAGCCAGGCTGGTGTCAAACACCTGACCTCAAGCGATCCACCCGCCTCAGCCTCCCAAAGTGCTGGAATTACGAGCATGAGCTACCGTGCCCAGCTGACAATGCCTTTTTAGCCTCCACCTATGCCCCAGACCCCCATGGTCAGCTGGGCACACCTCTGACTGCTTCCAGTGCAGCAGCAGAGGACCCACCCACACCCACATGCAAGGACGCCCTCGGTCCACTAGCCCAAAGCTCTATCCTGCTCCCCAAGATTGGAATAATATTCACAGCTAACACTTAGAGCACTTATGTGCCTAGCACTTTTCCAAGTGCTTGTACATATTTAATCTTCACTACACAGTAGGGGAGAACTCTTACTATTGCATTACCTTGTTTCACAAAGGAGGAATTTGAGGCCCAGAGAAGTTAAGTACTTTGTCCAAGTCACACAGCTGGTACGTGGAAGAGCCAAGATTCCAACTCAGGCCATCTGACTCATCGGCCAGGTTTCTCACCAGCACACACACCGCCTCTGCAGAGAGCGGGTGAAATTCCATTGTTGGTCTGTCCTCACCAGCTATTCCCTCACCAGAACTCAAGGCCAGACCCTCACCCTACTCAACGCTGCCCCTTCCTTCCAACCTCAGGCTTGAGGGCCTGGCCTCCTTCCTTTAGTATTAGTTATCATCTGCCGGCTGCTCCTGAAGCTCTCGCCACTGCTGCCCTGGGCTGTAGGGGGCCTGCTGGAGAGAGAAGCAGGCGTTGGTTTGGAGGAGCCAGGTGAACTTTGTGCAGCCTCTCTTATCACGCTCTGTAAGCAGCCAGCCACCTCATCTGATTAGCTGGTGTTGGTCTCCTTTAAAGATGGAATTTTCCCATTAGAGTCAAATGAGAGCAGGATCACAGAGTTAGAAGGAATGTGAAGGCTCAAGACCCGTATTCTCTTGTTTTATACAAAATAAGAGCCCACAGAGATTAAATAACTTGCTCAAGTTCACAAAGCTCAGCTGGGCTGAAGCCATGACTAAAATGGGATCATTGTGTTAATAACAATAACAATGATGAGGCCCAGTGTGGTGGCTCATGCCTGTAATCCCAGCACTTTGGGAGGCTGAGGCAAGTGGACAATTTTTTTTTTTTTTTTTTTTTTTTTGAGACAGAGTCTCACACTGTCGCCCAGGCTGGCGTTCAGTGGTGTGATCTTGGCTCACTGCAACATCCAGCTCCCGGGTTCAAGCGATTCTCCTGTCTCAGCCTCCTGAGTAGCTAGGATTACAGGCACCCACCACCACGCCCAGCCAATTTTTGTATTTTTAGTAGAGATGGGGTTTCACCATGTTGGTCAGGCTGGTCTCAAACTCCTGACCTCATGATTCGCCCACCTCGGCCTCCTAAAGTGGCTCATGGCCACAGGTGGATCTTTTGAGGTCAGGAGTTTGAGACCAGCCTGGCCAACATAGTGAAACCCCATCTCTACTAAAAATACAAAAATTGGCAAGGTGTGATAGCAGGCACCTGTAATCCCAGCTACTCAGGAGGCTGAGGCAGGAGAATTGCTTGAACCTGAGAGGCAAAGTTTGCAGTGAGTTGAGATTGCGCCATTGCACTCCAGCCTGGGTGACAGAGCAAGACTGCGTTTCAAAACAAACAAATAAACAGCAACAACAACAAAAATGATGAAAACTAACATTCCTTAAGGTTTTACCGCATGCCAGATACAGTACCAGCACCAAGCTGGTACTTAGATACATTATCTCAGTTAATTCTTTCAACAGCGCTACAAGTAACAGCTTTAAGAGCTCTGTTACCTTCCTCATTTTACAAATGAAGAAACAGATTCCAAGAGATTAAGTAACTTCCTCAAGATCATGTGGCTCATAAACTGTGGAGCAGATGGTACCCAGGTTTGTCTTTGACTCCAAAGTCGCTGCTCTTAATGATTAAGGCACACAAGGGAATCACAAGCACTCTGATAAAACTCCTGCGAGAGGAGCCCGAACCTGGCTATGCCTTGGTTGGAGCTGAGGCACGGGTACGATGGGACATGGAGACAGGCCACAATCACACATTCCAGTCCCCTCCACAAAACCACAGAGCTTGGATGACATGGACCCAGATTTCCCTGGGACAGAGCTTGAACCCTGTATACTCAGGTTCATCTATACAGAGTCAGGCTGGGAAGGGTAGATTATAGGGAATAACATACGGGCCCAGGGAGGAAAAATACCCACTGTAAGTGAGGAAGGATCCAGGCCTAGGGGACAAGGTGGCTCTTGTTCCTGTGCAAGCCTGTGCCGGACCCATGCCTGGTCCCCTGGAATGCCTGGGTGCTCTCAAGGGGAGGGCTGTATGGTAAAGCAGAAAGAGCCTTCCCACGTGGGCTCACGTGACTCTGCTATAAGCCCTCCATCCTAAGGAAAGAAGAAGCAGGAGGGCTTTCTCAACTGGCAGAGTGGTGACCGAGTGGAGTGTCACATCAACTGGTGTCAATGGCATCACGGGGATAAGATCTGGAGGAGGCAGGTGGCAACGGGGCCTGTGGAGTGGAGTCTTGGTGGAGGGGCTGGGCAGTGAGTGACCGGTGCAATATCAGGCGCTGCCCCAGGACATTGACTTGATGAAAGGCCCAGAGACCTCAGGACTTTGGAGGGCCTGCTCATCAGTAAGGGGCAGAGAGCTCCTCATTAAGTGGACCACAAAGCTTAACGTCCCATTCTGATCCCCTGAGGATTCTGTGATCAAAGCAGTCCCTTCCTGCTGTGCTTTTGGTATGAGCATAAAGCCTCAAAGTGTGCAGGGCTGGGTGTCGGGGCACCAGCTTCCCAAATACGCCTTTGTGTTTACATACAATCCTATAGGTGCCCCAACAACCTGGCAAGAGAGTCCCTATTCTCTCTAGATTTCAGAAAGACAAATCAAACCATGGGAAATCCATGGCAGGCATGAACAGCTAATTCTAGTTCACCAAATCTGGGCTAACAAGAGCAGATAAAAAGGGTTCAGCATAGGCTGGGCGTGGTGGCTCACGCCTGTAATCCCAGCACTTTGGGAGGCCGAGGCGGGTGGATCACGAGGTCAGGAGTTCGAGACCAGCCTGACCAACATAGTGAAACCCCATCTCTACTAAAAATACAAAAATTAGCTGGGCATGGTGGCGCTTGCCTGTGATCCCAGCTACTCGGCAGGCTGAGGCAGGAGAATTGCTTGAACCCGGGAGGCGGAGGTTGCAGTGAGCCGAGATCGCGCCACTGCACTCCAGCCTGGGTGACAGAGTGAGACTCCGTCTCAAAAAAAAAAACAAAAAAAAACGGTTTAGTGTAATCCCAGCATTTTGGGAGGCCAAAGTAGGAGAATCGCTTGAGCCCAGGAGTTTGAGACCAGCCTGGGCAACATTATGAGACCCCATCCCTACCCAAAACATTTTAAAAATTAGCCCAGTGTTGTGGCACACATCTGTGGTCCCAGCTACTCTGGAGGCTGAGGTGGGAGGATCGCTTGAGCCCAGGAGGTCCAGGCTGCAGTGAGCTGAGATGCCACCATTGCACTCCAGCTGGGGTGACAGAGTGAGACCCCAACTCAACAACAGCAGCAGCAACAGCAGCAGCAGCAGCAGCAGCAGACCAAAACAGCGGCAAAAAAGGTTGGGGAAATGTGAGCTGGGTTGTGTCCCAGAAGCTCCCACATGGAAACTGGGGTGGGGGAAGGGAACAGAGGTTTCCGCAGGGGGCAATCAGTGCCCATACTCTAGATGTCATCTTTGGGTGAGCTTGGAACTGGAGCACAATTTTATCTACTTTTTCTTCTTCATTTTGCATATTAAAATTTTTTAATAGGATAAAAAGCAAACATCTTTATTTAATGTGTTCATGTTGCGCTCACAGTGATTACCCTTAAATTTTTTAACATATTCTTTTCAATACGTACATGAAAATGTCACATAGAACAAAATGGAATATAGTGAGAAGTGTGTCTCTCCTGCCCCACAGGCAGCCACTATGAATTGGTAACATCTGCCCAGTGCTTTCCAGCTTAAAGAATGTGTGCTCATAAATTATCTCATCGGATCCCAGCAACAACTCCCTAAGATATGTTGGCCCTAAATCATTATTGTCTCCATTTACAGATGGGAAATCCAGCTCCAAGAGGTTAAATGATCTGCCCAGAGTTAGGCATCTAAAGAATGGCAGGACCAAGATTTAGACCCTGGTGGTCAGAGCCCAACTTCTGAAGACTTTGAATTACACCACACTGCCTTCCTTGGCGAACAAGCCCTGGTTCTTAGAACCTGGAATGTGCCATAAATAGTTCGCCTTCTACAAAGAGAGACTTGCGGTTGGTCAGGAAACAGAAAAATATCTCCTTTCTTGAGTATTTACATTCCGGAATGGACTGTTCATTCTCTGCTCTGAGACACGTTTACAAGGACACCTCTCTTCTGTGTTTTAGAGCATCGTACCTTTAAAAGTCAGCAGCGGGCAAGCTCTCAGGACAGACTATGTGAAGAGCCTGGTGTTCTAGGGCTGCCATGACAAATTGCCACAAACTGTGGGGCTGAAATAAACAGAAATGTATTCTCTCACGTTCAGGAGGACAGAAGTCCGAAACCAAGGTGTTGGCAGAGTTGGTTCTTTCTGGAAGCTTTGAGGGGGAATCTCGGGCTTCTCTGCTGCCTTATGGTGGTTGCCGGCAACCTGGGTGGTCCTGGGTTTGTAGGGGCATCACTCCAATCTCTGTTTTGGTGGTCGCATGTGGTGTTTTCCCTGTCTGTGTGTCTTTGTTTTCTCTTTTATAAAGTTCCCAGTCATTTGATTTAGGGCCCACCCTCATCTAGGTATGACCTCATTTTAAGTAATTATGTCTGCAGAGACCCTGTTTCCACATAAGGTCACATTCTGAGCTTCTTGGTGAGCTTGAATGTTAAGGAGACACCATTCAACGTAGTCCTCTCTGTTTTTCTGTTTTGTTCAATAAATAGGGAGGGCACTTTTAGAACATTCTGACTCTTCCTTAACCAGCCATGTCCCAACTCAGGAAGTTGATGCCCATCTTACAAGGAGGGCCAGAAAAAGGGAACAAGGCACACAGAGGTATCCTCAGAGCTGATGGATGGCTGCTGGCAGATGCCCAGAAACAGGTGCTGGACCTGGAGGGTGGAAGTATATACCATGGTAGCTACATGGTTTGGTGTCAAAATTCTTGTATTTTAGTGAGCATGAGAATGAGAGTAAGAGTGGGACAGAGAGAAGAGAAAAGGGAGGGAGAAAGATGGCTTATTCACACACAAAAAGTTAGTGGTTCAGAATTAATTTAACTTGGAATAAATGATTTTTTTTTCAAAGAAAATTTTAAAGTTGGAGGTATAGAGGAAAACGTGAAAGAATACAGAGATGTACTTTGATCCTAATTGTGAAGTCTAAATAGTTAAAACTAAAATGGAATATAAAGACAAATGAGACGCATCCTATAATTCAACAACAACAACAACAACAAACCCATTAAAACTCATCGGGAGTATGAATGGACAAAATATCAAAAAAAATTTTTGTGGGGGAAAAAGAAGGAGGAGGGTAAACTTAAAAAAGCAGTCATCACTATATTTCATTGGGGTAAAGACAAGAAAAGTTGGCCAGGGTAATAGAAGAGACATACTCTACAGAAACAAATTCAAGCTATTTAAAGACTTGATATAAGATGAATAAGCATCAACACAATGCTACAAGAAAGAATCACTGTTTAACAAATATCGTCTAAGTGGGTCATAAAAAGCCAGAGAAAATGGGAAAGCAAATGTGTTTCCACTGTGATGAGAAGAAAACATTTTGACTATTGACGAAATTAGATATCAGAGACAGGATGGACGGATCTAAATGTGTTTTTAAAAGTCTTTTGTGCCACAGAATGTAATAAAGCAAACACAAAAATGAAAGCCACAGATGGGGGAGAAATATATGTGGCAAATTAAGCTTTCTATCCAAAATAGCTAAAGAACAGATCTAACTATAAAAGGCCAGTATCCTGCTCCTTTTTGATAAGTACTCGAAGGAAATGAGCAGAGAGTTTACACACAATACTTTACATAGAAAAATAGGCAGCCCCACCATGTATCTTGAATTTGCAATTTCAGTGAATTTTATAATGTTATAAAAATTAATATAAATGATAAAACAATGTTTGATTGTTCAAATTCCCTGGATACTAATTTGGCAAAACCTACAAAACAGTTCCTATCCTTTGATTCCATAATCCTAATTCTAAGGAAGTAGCTAAATAAAACAGTTAGAACAAAGTCATTTCTACAAAGTGTTTGTTGCAGTATTATTCAAATAGAAAAAACAGAAACTAACCACTTGCACAGTGATTTCTAAATCAGTGTTTCTTAAAATGGGGCTGAAGGACTGTCTATATCAGAGAAGAATCGCTGATGGGAGCCTGGGAGTATTCATTTTATCAAGAAGGTCAGTTTATGAAACCACACTAAAGTTCGAGAGCCACTAGACTCTAAGCAAACCACAGACCATGAGAACATTTGGAGGACTAAAGAATGTTTCAGGTAACAGACCTGTTCATGCATAGAGGTGGGAAGAAGGAATAATGATGACAGCAGAGAGAACACCAAACCCTACAGGCAGTGTCTTGGTCCGTGTTTTGTGGCTTATAACAGAATATCTGAAACTGGGTAATTTATAAAGAAAAGGGATTTATTTTGTACTGTTATTGAGTTGAGAAGTCCAAGGTCCAGGGGGTGCATCTGGTGAGGGCCTTCTTGCTGGTGGGAACTCTCTGCAGAGTCCTGAGGTGGTGCAGGGCATCACATGCTGAGGGGGTGAGCATGCTAATGTGCTAGCTCAGGTCTCTCTTCCTCTTCTCTCTCTCTTTTTTTTTTTTCTTTTTTTTTGAGATGGAGTCTCACTCTGTCACCCAGGCTGGAGTGCAATAGTGCCATTTCGACTCACTGCAGCCTCCTCCTCCTGGGTTCAAGCAATTCTTCTGCCTCAGCCTCCTAAGTAGCTGGGATTATAGGCACCCGCCACCATGCCTGGCTAATTTTTGTATTTTTAGTAGAGATGGGGTTTCACCAAGTTGGCCAGGCTGGTCTCAAACTCCTGACCTCAGGTGATCCACCTGCCTCAGCATCCCAAAGTGCTGGGATTACAAGCCTGAGCCATCACGCCCAGCCTTTTCCTCTTCTTATAAAGCTACCAGCTCCACTCCCATGATAGCCCGTTAGTCCATTAACCCATTAATCTATGAATGGATTAACCCATTCATGAGGGCAGAGCTCTCATGATCCAATCACCTTTTAAAAGCCCCTCCTCTCAATACTGCCACATTGGGGATTAAGTTTCAACATGAGTTTTGGAGGGGACATTCGAACCATAGCAGGCAGCAACAGCCCCTGTCTGAGATGCCCACAGGGCAGTGGCCACAACAGGGTATGGCGGCTAAAGTCATTGGAGTGTTGTAACACTGTGCTTTGTTTAAAAACTCATTATGGTCATACAAGTTTTCATTTATTTATCAAAGTCCCAGGGAGGTCACTGGAAGCAATAACAGAGCACCTACAAAGAATCTCCAGAACGCTTGCCTCAAGTCATCCTTTTCTGGATGTCACTCCTTCCCTTTCTCTGTCTTGCACTCCCAGTCCCTGGGTGACTAACAGGACCTTTCTGCCTTCAACTCTGCCCAAGGCCTCCCATCCCATAAGCATCACCCCGCTGTGTCCTTGGCCACGTCCATTGGTGGTGCCAGCGGGTGGAGGTGTTGTCCTGTCCTTAGGACAGTTCACTGACCACACATTTTTGCATCAAATAAGGGGGAAAAAGAGCTTAGCAGGCAGTCTACTGGAGACTGCGGATGGTTAAGTATTTGCTTTTGAGGATGGGGAGGCAAGGCAGGTCTGATGGGATGTGTTGCTAAAGCAATTGTGAGCTTCTCTGGCTCCCAGAGGGCTTACTTCCCTTAGGGCTGATTCCCGAGGCACAGAAATGCCACCGTAGCTCTACTTCCCACAGAAGCCTCTTTACTGGAAACTACTGATCCATTCTTGCCTGGAGTCTTGGGGCTTCTTGCCAGTATCTGTGAATGTCACAGGATACTACTGTCCAGCCAAGGTTGGCCAACCTCCTCCAAGAAGCCTGGGCAAATGCCCAGGATGCCAGGCCAGTAGGCGCCTGTGTGGGAGGGGAGAGTTCACTCTATACCATGGAGTAGCTGGGGGATATTGGGGTAGCCAGGCCTAGCCCAGCAACATATCAAGGTTTTATTCGTTGCTTTCTGCAGCCGTAAGGGAGAATACAAAGTCCTCCTTTCAAACTAGCACATCTGTTCCCTGGCCCTGCAATACCAACTCTCACCCCTTCCTGGCTCTCTCACAGCTGCCCCCTCTAGGTGGTACCCAGTCTTCTGCAGACTTGCATGGTCCAGCTGAGGGAGCCCCTTTCCATATGGAGACCAGGCAGGGGAGAGTTTCTTCAGGACACCAGAGTGGGCATTAGGGAACTGTTAGTCTGCTCCCAGCCTCCATCTGGCACCCGATAATCTCACTGCCACCCCCAGTCCTTCCACAAGTTCCTCCCACAGGGTCAGAATCCAGCCCAGAGAGCAGGTTCCCAGACCTCTGTGCAGTGAGCTGCCCTCTGGAGGGAGAGAGGAGAGGAGAGAAATGGCAGAGAAGACACCAGGCAGGCCAGGCCCTGTGGCTCACGCTTGTCATCCCAGCACTTTGGGAGGCTGAGATGGGAGGATCACATGAGCCCAGGAATTTGAGACCAGCCTAGGCGACAGAGTGAGACCCCATCTCTACAAAAAATTAAAAATATTAGCCAGGCTTGGTGGCACACACCTGTAGTCCCAGCTACATGGGAGGTTGAGGTGGGAGAATCACTTGAACCCAGAGGTCAAGGCTGCAGCGAGCCATGATTGCACCACTGCACTCCAGCCTGGGTGATGCAGCCAGACCCTGTCTCAAAAAAACAAACAAACAACAACAATAAAAAGGCACCTGGCAGATGGCTGGCATCC
This sequence comes from Pan paniscus, assembly GCF_029289425.2. NCBI lineage: Eukaryota > Metazoa > Chordata > Mammalia > Primates > Hominidae > Pan > Pan paniscus. Next base: position 68,545,366 of record NC_073264.2, read on the forward strand.
CGTTGTGACTTATATAATAGACCTTTCTTTCATCTTTAATCCTAAAGTACTTCTTGAGTGCCTACCTATGTGTGAAATGCTGTGCTGGGAAGCTACAATCATGAACAGACAGACATGATCCTGCCTTCGTGGAACTTGCAGTCCATGGTGGGGAGGCAAAAGATAAACAAATGAGCAAAGTCACAAAATGATGTGAAATTGTAGTGAGTACGCAGAAGGAAATACACAGGTACAGCGATGGGAAATAAGTGGGCTTCTGCTTCAGATAAGATGGTCAGGGAAGGCTGAGCTGAGCCTGGTTGGAGGGGTGGGCAGCGGCCAGATCAGGCAGACCAAGTTAGGAGATTTCCATTTTTGTCTGAGTCTAATGGGAAGTGATTGGAGGGCTCTAAGCAAGTGACACGGTCTGATTTCAATGTCCAAACCTCACGGCGGCTGTATGTCTGAGAATAGGCTGTGCGGGCAGCGGTGGGAGGAAGGAGAGCAGACAGGAGCCTCTCTAGCATTCAGGGGGAAGAGGATGCTGACTGGGACTTGCTGGAGGAGAGGGGAGAGAGAGGTGGGAGGAAATGATATGTATTTGGGAGGTTGTACCTAGAGGACTTACTGATGGGCTGGAGTGAGGAAGAGGAAACAGGGCTGAATCCCAGATTTCTAGCTTGAGCAACCCAAAGACGGGTGGTACCATTTACCACGGTGGAGGAGACTGCTGGGAGGAAGGCGGACAAAGAAGGGGGGTTGGGAGGAGGTTTTGCTGGTCTTTAGGCTTGTCCTGATTCCAAAGTCAAGAAAGTCATTATTTATGTGCCTTTCCTATCAGCCTATTAGACCTCATTTTTATATGTGGTTAAACTGTGGTTGAGCCCAGTGAGTCAAGAGGGCTGAGAGATAGTACCAAGGAGCCAGTTTGGTATTTGGGGTGGTCTGCTCCTGGGACAAAGGGCTCCCAGTCTAGTGTCCGTGCTCCCCAGCTGTCACCCCCCTCCCAATCATCTCCCCAAGGTCCTTCAAGCCATATTGGCAAAGCTCCCAGGACAGTATGCTCTGGCCCCAAGATGTTTTGTCTCATCCCTAATCTCCCCTGAGCCTCCCTCCTTTTCTCAAAATGTCTTTTCCAGTGCCCTGGCTTGGGTCAGTGTCTAGAAGGTGGGGTGATCAGGGGCTGGACCAGGAACCTGGCAAGCAGGGAGATTTGAGCCTGATGCTGGTTTCAGCTCCCAGCTGGTGTGGGCTTCTCAGTTCCCTTCTCTGAGAACTGTAGATTTCTGACTGCAAAATGGGACACAATCCTTCCTTTCTTTATGGGGTTAGAGGTAGGAGCTTTGGAGTCAGGAAGATCTCAGTTCAAATCCTAGCCAGCTATGTGACCTTGGGCAGGTCACCTCTCTAAACTACAGTTATATCGCCTGTGAAACAGGAATAATAACCCCCTTCCTAGAGGACTCTGGTGAGTATAAAGCAAGATTATGGCTGGGTGCGGTGGCTCACGCCTGTAATCCCAGCACTTTGGGAGGTCGAGGTGGGCGGATCACTTGAAGTCAGGAGTTCAAGACCAGCCTGGCCAACATGGCGAAACCCCATCTCTACTAAAAATTAAAAAAGTAGCCGGGCGTGGTAGCATACACCTGTAATCTCAGCTACTCGGGAGGCTGAGGCAGGAGAATTGCTTGAACCCAGGGGGCGGAGGTTACAGTGAGCTCAGATGGTGCCACTGCACTCTAGCCTAGGCAACAGAGTGAGACTCCGTCTCAAAAAAAAAAAAAAAGCTAGATTATGAAGTTTTGGATGCTCACACCCAGAGGGTCAAGATACGTGGCAGCTAGTGCTACTGTTCTTGCACATATAAGGAGACCATCCATCCATGAGGGCACAGGCAACAGGCATCAGTTCCTAAAGCAAGTGGGAAATGATAGGATGTGGGACCATGAGCCTTAGTCTACATGTCACAAGCCAGCACACACACAGACTTTAGGCTGGCCTCTGCAGAGCTAGGAAAGTCCAAAGCACACTGGATATTGTTTTGTGACTTCATTATTTTGTCTCTGTGCCTCAGTGTCCCCATCTGTGAAATGGGGATAATGCTTGTGCCTAGCTCATAGGTTGTTGTGAAGCTTCAGTGAGCTAGCTTTTTAATTGCTAAATATGTAAGGTGTTTAGAATAGTATCAGGAATGGGCTCACGTTCCTCTTGTAGTAGTTGTAGGTTTTCATCAGTATGTGTCCTCTAGAAGGAAGATTTTCTTTAGTGCAGTAGACACTTCTCTTCTCTCAGCTGCAGAAGGAGGGAAGAATGGATAAGCACTGGGCTAATGACAATTTACAGACTGACAATTTGGGGAAAATGTGCAAGGTTGAAAGATTCATCCTAGCATATTAGAGCTTGAAAATGGACCTAAGATTTCCATGAAATTCAATAGTTTCTTTCTCTTTCTTTCTTTCTTCTTTCTTTTTCTTTCTTTCCTTCTTTCTTTCTTTTTTGCATCAGAATTACTCACAAAAGTTTCAATAGTTTCTAAACTCCAGACCTCAGAGCAGTACCTGTCTACAGTGATGTTTTCTCCAGTTTAGCGCAATATAGAAAAACAACATACACAAAGCAGTAGATTTTTCTTAAATCCAAATTTGTTCCATTTTGAGATTTTGAGGTTTTGTTCTTTATGCTTTTGGTGTTAAAATGTCCTTTCTTCTCTTCTCTTCTCTCTTTTCTTTTGTTTTGAAACAGGGTCTCACTCTGTCCACCCAGGCTGGGGTGCAGTGGCGTGATCTCGGCTTGCTGCAGCCTCAACTTCCTAGGCTCAACCTATCCTCCTACCTCAGCCTCCCGAGTAGCTGGGACCACAGGTGTGTGCCAGCCCCAGCTAATTTTTGTATTTTTGGTAGAGACAGGGTTTCACCATGTTGGCCAGGCTGGTCTTGAACTCCTGGCCTCAAGTGATCCACCTGCCTCAGCCTCCCAAAGTGCTGGGATTACAGGCGTGAGTTACCACTCCCAGCCTTAGCTGGGTAATTATGAGAAGCATCTGCATTTTCTTTATTGTGTTGGTGATGATCTGCACATACCCAAAGAACTAAAAATAAATGGCAGGAAGTCTGACTTCTTTGAAGCTGGGTAAATATTTATTTTCCCAAAGATCGAACCTCCTTGATACGGATGTAAAGTTACATGAAATGTGCCTTAGGTCTGCAGACTGTGGTCTATTGCTCGAATATACAGGTGGTCAGGATTTACACTGAAACTGTTAGCTGTAAAATTACTGTCCCCACCACCGAAAAAAAAATTTCTGTCCCACTCACTTTGATCCACTGCTGGCTCATGGCCAGGGCATAAAAGACACTCCGGACTGGGCGCGTGGCTCACACCTGTAATCCCGGCACCCGAGGTGGCCAGATCACTTGAAGCCAGGAGTTTGAGACCAGCCTGGCCAACAGGGTGAAAACCCATCTCTACTGAAAATACAAAAATCAGCTGGGCATGGTGGTGCACGTCTGTAGTCTCAGCTACTTGGGTGGCTGAGGCACGAGAATCACTTGAACCTGGGAGCCAAAGGTTGCAGTGAGCTGAGATCGTGCCACTGCACTCCAGCCTGGGCGACAAAGTGGTTTTTCCTGTCTCAGAGTGAAAAAAAAAAAGAGACACTCCCAGTTTGCCCTGATGCTGCCCTGATTCTATTTCACCTCCAGCCTTGACACACTGAGTAAATGGGCTCCCTTCCCTAAGGCCTACTTCCGCCATCTGGCAAATGGGCAGGAGCAAGAGAAGGCAAGGAAAGAAGGCTAAATATTGATCCTAACTCTTGTAGTGTCATTAATCCCTGACAAAGGGCCTCAGAGCTCGGCTTGTCTCTAAGTCCACTTTTCTCCAATCAGAGGGCCAATATTCCAGGAATAGTCAAGCCATGGGATAAAAACGGAGCATCAACTTTTCCTTAAATCTTTTGGGGAGAAATATGAATATACTATGGAGTAGAATGCAACATTTAGATGAACTTTTTTAAAAGAAAAATTCAACTGAAAAGAGATTTCCCAGCTGTGGCTGCTGCTCTAGATCAAGCTAACCAACTTGGGGTCCAAGTTCGTGCTTCTCTGGCTTAGAGGATGCTCTGATCCTCCAGGTCCTGTGAGGCAAATGTCATTTCCTGGGGGCTCAGCATAGGCCAGAGACATTTGGTCAGGAATGAAGATGATTTGTGACAGACAGCATAGGAAAAGTCAGTCCTCCAAGGCCCTGGCAGTCTTCCTTAATGCACCAGGCACTGGTCTCCAAGCTCAAGACCTTTTGCAGTGAGCCCAGTGAACCACTGTGTGGGCAGTCACCTACAAAGGGGAACTCCAAGAAAAGGACCCTATGTCAGCTACTCCCTCAAACTCAGGCGGACTTCTCCAATGGGCTCAGTAGACGCAGGGCCCTGTGGTGGTTAATTTTATGTGTCAACTTGACCTCCCAGGTGCTTGGCTAAACATTATTTGGGGTTTCCCGTGAGGGTGTTTCTGGCTGAGATTACTATTTGAATCAATAGACTGAGTGAAGCAGACTGCCCTCTCCATGGTGGGCGGGCCTCATCCAATCTGTTGGAGGTGAGGCCTGAATAGAACCGAAAAAGTGGAGTAAGGGAAAAATCAGGCTCTCTCTACCTGACTGTCCTTTGAGCGGGACGTCAGCCTTCTCCTGCCTTCGTTCTCGGACTGGAACTCACAGCACTGGCTCTCCTGAGTCTCCAGCTTGCCAAGTGTGGATCATGGGACTTCTCAGCCTTCAGATACATATGGGGCTGAGACAGTCCCATGATCTGCAGTTGGCTATAAATATCTATCTCCTTCCTATTGGTTCTGTCTCTCTGGAAATTCCAGACTAATATAGGCCCTCTACTTTTAGGGGACCACGAAAATGTTTTAATTTTAATTTCTTTTAAAATTAGAAGAAGATGACTATAATAGTAATGAATACATACAAATGAATCAAGGTTGGATTCAATTTGTCTTTATGCCCATGTAGTCACAAAATATAATTTTTAATATATTTTTATGGAAGAATGGGCCCACAGAGGCATAAGTGCCTAAGCGCCATGAAAGCCATGATGTGGCCCTGCTGACACTCTGCAGCACCCCATCCTTGAGGGTTAGGAGGTCAACCCACTGAACCAAGGGGTACACATTGCTTCCTTGCACCTGGGAGCCTACGTGCACCCGTTGGTTCAGTGGGTTGGCCAGAATGGTGTTTCTACTGCCTTCCACTGACCTTGAAGAAGAGGTTATTTTTGGAGCTATTGTCTTGAGTTTTATCTATTAATAGAAAAATTGTGTGTGTGTGTGCGTGTGTGTGTGTACTTCTACCTAGCGGTCCAGAAGGCAGAGTGAACCAGAAGCAGGCCTAAGATAAGGAACAGCTTCTCCTTCCAAAGAAGGTGACTAGCAAGGAGCACTCGTCCCTGCCTCCACAACCAGTTTTCCTCTGTGTCCTGTCCTGGTTCTTGTCTAATTAGGTTGACCTCTCTCTCCTGTAGACCAGGACTAAGCATTCAGTGAGCATGCATGACGTGTCAGATACTGTTCAGGGACAGCAAAGATAAACAACAAGACACCTGCAGCCTTCAGAGGCAAACAGCCTTGTAAACAAGCAGTCAGAGCTGAGTACAAGTGCTGTGGGAAGACACAGCTTAATTCTGCCTGGATACCCTGTGAAGGGTGTGGAAGGACGAACATGTGACCTTAGGGAAAACAGGCAGGTGTATCCTTCCAGCCTCCCAAAGGGAAGATTTTGTTGTGTGTGAGGAGTGTCAGAAATGTAATAAAGCCAACGACGTTATATTAAATGAGTTCTGGGCGGGTGAGGTGGCTCATCCCTGTAATCCCAGCAGTTTGGGAGGCTGAGGCAGGAGGATTGCTTGAGCCCAAGGGCTCAAGACCAGTCTGGGCAACAATGGTAAAACCCTGTCTCTGCAAAAAATACAGAAATGATCCAGGCATGGTGGCACATGCCTGTAGTCCCAGCTACTTGGGAGGCTGAGGTGGGAGGATTGCTTGAGCCCAGGAGGCAGAGGATACAGTGAGCTATGATTGCGCCACTGCACTCCAGCCTGGGCAACAGAGCCAGACTCTGTCTCAAAAGAAAGAAAGAAAAAATAAATGAGTTCTGTACATTGTGACCCCCAAATTACAAATCTATTTGTTTTATGACTGCATAAGACTTTTCTTCCAGCTAAGAAGTAGAAACAAGTGTAAATTAAGAGTGCCGTGTTGCAGAACACCTACCACTACCACAAAGTATGTTTGCCCCACAACCTTTTTAATCACCTGCAATTTTGACAGGAAAAGAAAGGAAAGAAGGCATTTCAAGCCGATGGCAAGGCACAAAGGGTAGGAGGGCCAGTGTTCTGGGAATGACAGGTAGTCCTGTACAGTCAGAAGGAGGGATGCATTCCAAAGTACAGTGGAGGGACAGGCATAGGATAGACATTTAGGAAAAAAAAAAAGAAAGAAAGAAAAGAGAAATAAAAATGTAGGTACCAGACACAGTGGTGCACACCTCCAGTCCCAGGTACTCAGGAGGCTGAGATGGGAGGATTTCTGGAGGCCAGGGGTTCAAGGCTATGATCATGCCTGTGAATAGCCACTGCACTCCAGCCTGGGCAACATAGTGAGATAACATCTCTAAAAAATAAAAAGAAAAAAATAGATGCAGGAATGGCATGCCCCCAGTTAAGCCTCTCGTCCTGGATGAGGAAACAGGTACAGAGAAATGTGAAAGGAAAATAAATCTTGGGGCCCCTAAATCACTAAGCTAAAGGGAAAAGTCAAGCTGGGAACTGCTCAGGGCAAATCCCCCTCCCATTCTATTCAGAGTCACCCCTCTGCTCACTGAGATAAGTGCATATCTGATTGCCTTCTTTGGAGAGGCTAATCAGAAACTCAAAACAATGCAACCATTTGTCTCTTATCCACCTATGATCTGGAAGCCCACTCCCCACTTCCCCTTCATCTTGAGTTGTCCCAGCTTTCCGGACTGAAATAATGTACATCTTACACATATGTATTGATGTCTTATGTCTCCCTAAAATGTATAAAACCAAGCTGTGCCCCGACCACCTTGAGCATATATTGTCAGGACCTCCTGAGGCTGTGTCATGGGCATGCATCCTCAACTTTTTGCTAAGGTTTATTGGCAAAATAAACTTTCTAAATTAACTGAGACCTGCTCAGATTTTTGGAGTTCACAGAAAGGAGCATTCTTGCTTTTCAGTGGAGGAGAGTGGCCCCTTTCTGGTAAGTGTGATGAAGTATGCATTCAGAGCATGTTTTTCAGCCTCTGAGCTATAATCATCCCAGCCGATTTAGGAACCATATAGTATGATAGAGGAAAAATATATGTTGGGACTTTGTTCTTGACTTCTGACTCAGAGCTCATAAGACCCTTGGAATTTCCTGAGTGATAGGAATGTCTTTTGTTATTCATAATAAGGCCCTTCCTTACACACCTGAGTTTATGCTAATGAGGTAACTCAGGATAGAACCCCTAGATAGCATCAAGATGGGGGCTGGCCACCAGAAAGACCAAATACGTGATTAGAAGGTGGGAACTTTCAGTCCTATGTCCTGACCTTCAGGGAGGGAAGCCGGGCTAGAGACCGAATTACACAAACTCTTTTTTTTTTTTTGTGACAGAGTATCGCTCTGTCACCCAGGTTGGAGTGCAGTGGCACAATCTTGGCTCACTGCAACCTCTGCCTCCTGGGTTCAAGCGAGTCTCCTGCCTCAGCCTCCTGAGTAGCTGGGACTACAGGCAGGTGCCACCACGCCTGGCTACTTTGTGTATTTTTAGTAGAGATGGGGATTCCACCATGTTGGCCAAGTTTCTCTCGAACTCCTGACCTCAAGTGATCTGCCCGCCTCGGCCTCCCAAAGTGCTGGGATTACAGGCATGAGCTACCATGCCTGGCCAAGTTACACAAATTCTTGAACAATGAGTTTCCAAGAACCTCTGGGTTGCTGAACGCATGTCTTGCCCTTGGCATCCCTCCTTGGCTGTCCTGACTTGTATCCTCTATAATGAAGCAGTGATCATAAGTAGAGCAATTTCTTGAGTTGTCTTCTACAAATTATCAAACCTGACAAGAGGGTCGTGGGAACACCCAAATTTGTAGTCAGCCAGGCAAAAGTGTGGGTGTCCTGGGGACCCATTACAGCTGGCATCTGAAGTGGTGGTAGTCCTGTGGGACTGAGCCCTTAACTTGTGGAATCTGATACTAACTCCAGGTAGATAGTGTCAGAATGGAACTGAACTGGGGGACACCCAGTTCGTGTTGGAGAATTGGAGAATTGATGTGGAAAACTGACACGTATTTGGTGTCAGTAAAAAAGCACACATTTGGTTCAGAAGCGGTATTAGGAAAAAACGTGCAGAGAGAAATGATAATTCACAAGAAACAGCCTCAACCTGGTTTAAGAGAGGCAATTCTTTTTTTTTTTTTTTTTTTTTTTTTTTGAGATAGGGTCTTGCTCTGTCACCCAGGCTGGAGTGCAGTGACATGATCATGGCTCACTGCAGCCTTGACTTCCAGGCTCAAATGATCCTCCCACCTCAGTCCCCCTAAGTAGCTGGTACTACAGATGAGTGCCACTACACCTGGCTAATTTTTGTATTTTTTCTGTAGAGATGGGATTTTGCCATGTTGCCCAGACTGGTCTTGAACTCCTGAACTCAAGTGATCCATCGTCCTTGGCCTCCCAAGGTGCTGGCATTAGAGGCATGAGCCTCCCTGCTCAGCCTAAGGGAGGCAATTCACACAGCAGCTCATGTACTTCACAGTTTGCTTGTGGCTAATGTCAAGTCCTTTGTCTTTGGAGTCTAGCCTGTAAGAAACAGTTCAAAAAATAGGGCTTCCCAGGAAAACCAGATCTTTTGTTCATTTTAATGGCAAGATGGGAGGCCCAGATAGAGGGTCTGGAATATACAAGCTCTCCCAGCTCTCATGGGAGGCAGATCCTCTGGAAGGATGTGAAAAAGAAGAGGCAGGACCAGTTTTAGCTTGGCTTTTTCCCTGATGCCCTCGGCGCCTTTGGGCAAATTGCTCCCCTCTTGGGCTTCAGTTTTCTCATCTGTAAAATAAACAGTACCAGATTTGATGATTGCTTAGGTCCACCTGCCCCAAGAGCAGAATTCCATGGCTCTAAACTCAGGAAGAGTGCCCCCAGAGATTGTTAGGAGATCAGTAAATAGCTGGACACAAAGTTCATCTCATTGAATAACTATGAGTGTTGAATAAAGGAATACTTCCAGGAAGCCAACAGCCTCCAAATTACTCCTGCCCTGCCCCTGAGCCAGATGCATTCCATGAAACCAAAATCAGAGAAACAGAGTGATGAGGTGCTGACCTCCAGGTCAGCAGAGGCTGTGCTCCTGGTAGTTAGAAGGGTGTCCTGCCAAGCACGCCAGCCACTGCAGTCCTGGCTTCTCCCCAGAATGTCCTTTCCCAGGAGGGGCAGCACAGTCACCACCTACCCTTCTGATGAGCCATTAGGACACTGAAGCCCATTCAACGTGACATGGCACAGAGCAGGGAGGGAGAGCCACTATGCTGGGTGACAGAATCAGGATTCAAAAATATGCCGCTGACTTGAAAGGTGGGCTGAAGCTAACAGGGTTATATTTAATAGGGAGAAATGAGGATCCTAAGCTCAGATCCAAAAAGATCAACTAGACCAGGGGTTGGCGAACTACCAGCTGCAGCCTGCTGCCTGTCTTTGTAAAATAAAGTTTTTTTTTTGGATCACAGCCACGTCCATTTGTTTGTAGGCTCTCTATGGCTGCTTTTATGCTGCAGTGGCAGGGTTGGGTAGTCACACAGGGACTACAGAGCCTAAAATATTTACTGCCTGGCTGACCCCTAAATTAGATAAAGAAGTCCATATGGGAAGTGTCTTAGTCTGTTTACACTGCTTTAATGAAATACCACAAACTAGGTGGTTTATAAACAACAGAAATTTATTTCTCACAGTTCTGGAGACTGGGAAGGACAAGATTGAGGTGTCGGCAGGTTCAGTGCCTGGCAAGGGCTCACTTCCTGGTTCAAAGATAGCACCTTCTGCTGTGTCCTTACATGGTGAGATGAGGGGATCTCTCTCAGGCCTAATTCACAAGGGCACTAATCTCATTCTCAAATGTTCCACCCTCATGACCTAATCACCTCCCCAAGCCCCACTTCCTAATACCATCAGCTTGGAGGTTAAAGTTTAAACATAAATTTGGGGGGGACACAAACATTCACACTATAGCAGGAAGATTTGAATTTAAAGCAATTCAAGTGAAAAAGATAAAGAAAAAAAGAAGATGAAAGATTATTATTTAGCTTGCATTAATAGCATTATGATAGTAAGACAAAGACTGTGTTAGATAGGTAGGTCTCTTTTAGATGTAGGTGATGAAAAGTAATAGAAAACTAGCTCAGCACAGGAGGGATATATTGGGAGGGTGACCAGGAGAAGGCAGATGAGCCTCAGGACCACTTCTCCTATAGCCACTTCTCGCTTGGTACAGACCGGCTTCTGTGAGTGGCCAAAAAAATGGCTATGGCAAGGTTCTCGTCACTAGTTTGCTCCTTTTCACCAATCTTGGTCTTTTCTATTTTTTCTCAGCACATGGAAAGATGATATGTCCTAGCCTGCCCTACAGTTAAGTGAGGCTATGGATTGAAATCTGGCGAATGTGGGTGGAAGTGAGCTGCATCACTTTCAGACAGTGGCCATTAGAGCTGGGGAGCCTTCTTCATGCCCTCGCCCACCCCTTCATTCCTTCCACTCTCTTCCTTGCATCTGGAAGTGAAACAGTAAGATGACAAAGCCTCAGAATAGCAGGATCTTAGATCCCTGAATCACCACTTGGGGGAGAGCTTCCCAGGAAACCTGCCCAACCCCATCAAACTTTGCATGAGAAAGAAATATGTTTTTATTGGATTAAGCCACTAACATTTCAGGTTTGATTCATTTCTTACCATAGCCCATTCTTTTTTTTTTTTTTTTTTTTTTTTTGAGACGGAGTCTTGCTCTGTCACCCAGGCTGGAGTGCAATACTGCAATCTCGGCTCACTGCAACCTCCACCTCCCAGGTTCAAGCGATTCTCCTGCCTCAGCCTCCTGAGTAGCTGGGATTACAGGTGTGTGCCACCATGCCTGGCTAATTTTTTTTGTATTTTTAGTAGAGACAGGGTTTCACCATGTTAATCAGGATGGATATCACAGCCCATTCTATATTGATCAATGTAGCTACCAATTGCTGTTGAATTGTATATTTTACCATTTCAGTCACCAGAGAGGTATTCAAAAACAAACATCCCTATAAATGAATTGATTGGAGCAGCTTAAATTTGGTGCCAACCTCTTAGCCAACCAGCTGGCCTTGGGAACAGAATCATAGGTGAGTGTGGCAGCCCCTACAAGGACTGCATGGGTGAAGTTTGGGGAAGGGGGATGGTTTGCAGTTTCCAGAAGGAAGCCTGGAGGGATGGTGGGGGGCTGTGGAGGGGAGAGAGAGCAAAGGGAGACTACAGACAATAATGCTGCCCTACTGATCACAAACACTTCAGTGTCACGCTCTCAGCATAGTATTTTAAATGGAATCCTGAGTCAGGATTCCTGACAAATCCATTAGAACAGACTGGAAACAGAGGGAGTAGGGCAATGAGGAAAAGGCCTTAAGAAGCCTTAAAGAACCTTGACCTAAGAGGTAGAATTGGAGGAAGTGGGGCTATTTAATCTTGAAAATAGAAGACTTGGCAGGAACACAGTGATTCTCTTCATGGCTGTGAAAGACCATCCCATGAGAGGAAAACTGTGACACTCCAAAGGGCCAAACTAGGCGTGGAAGGTGTCATGACAGAAAAGTCAGATTGTAGCCCAACTTCAGGAGGAGCTTCTGTCCATGATAGCCAACCAGGAAGGGCCCAGACCCTTTTAGGAGGGGAGAAGCTGGCATCATGAGGACATACCAGCCAATTCTGCTCAGACTGCTGAAGATGGGATTCCTGCATTTTTGGACTGCTTGTTCTGTCTGCACATTCCTCTCCAATACTAACAGTCTGAAAATTAACTTAAATTGGTCATTCAGTCTGGCCAAGAGGATCCAGGAGGCGCTAACTGCAGCCCAGGCCAAATGAGCTCTACTGTGAAGGAGGATACAGGCTGCACTGGATATGATCCACTTGTCCAGAAGCCAGCCTCTGCCCTCTCAGAGCCCAGAAGCTTTAGAAGAGGGTTGTGGTAGGCACTCGGGAGGGCCTGGGAAAGATGCTCTTTCATGGCACTCTTGTCACTGATCCTTGAACCCAAGGCTAGAAGGCAGGGCGTGGGGAAGTGGGGTGGCAAGGAGGAGGGAGTCTCCTGACAATGGTCCCCTGTATCTTGTAGGCTAACAGGCAGGGACAACACACACTCAGAAACAATGCAGAGACTCAGATAGTGCTATGTGGTATAGCATCAAGGCCTTCTCCCATCATTTGCCAGTTGAGGCCTAATATGGTTTGGCTCTGTGTTCCCGCCCAAATCTCATCTTGTAGCTCCCATAATTCCCATGTATTGTGGGAGGAACCCAGTGGGAGATGACTGAATCATGGGGGTGGGTCTTTCTTGTGCTGTTCTTGTGATAGTGAATGGGTCTCACGAGATCTGATGGTTTTAAAAAATAGGAGTTTTGGCCCAGTGCGGTGGCTCATGCCTGTAATCCCAGCACTTTGGGAGGCAGGCAGATCACCTGATTTCAGGGGTTCGAGACCAGCCTGACCAATATGGAGAAACCCCTTGTGGAGGCACATGCCTGTAATCTCAGCTACTTGGGAGGCTGAGGCAGGAGAATTGCTTGAACCCAGGAGGCAGAGGTTGCAGTGAGCTGAGATCATGCCATTGCACTCCAGCCTGGGCAACAAGAGCAAAAACTCTGTCTCAAACAAACAAACAAAACGGGAGTTGTTCTGCACAATCTCTTTTTTTTTTTTGCCTGCTGCCATCCATGTAAGACGTGACTTGCTTCTCCTTGCCTTCCGCCATGACTGTGAGGCGTTCCCAGCCATATGGAACTGTAAGTCATTAAACCTCTTTCTTTTGTAAATTGCCCAGTCTCAGGTATGTCTTTATCAGCAGCATGAAAATGGACTAAATACAGTAAATTGGTACCAGTAGAGTGGGGCACTGCTGAAAAGATACCCAAAAATGTGGAAGTGACTTTGGAACTGGGTAACAGGCAGAGGTTGGAACAGTTTGGAGGGCTCAGAAGAAGACAGAAAAATGAGGGAACGTTTGGAACTTCCTAGAGACTTGTTGAATGGCTTTGCCTAAAATGATGATAGTGATATGGACAATAAAGTCAGGCTGAGGTGGTCTCAGATGGAAATGAGGAACTTGTTGGGAATTGGAACAAATGTGACTCTTCTTATGTCTTAGTAAAGAGAATGGTGGCATTTTGCCCCTGCCCTAGAGATTTGTGGAACTTTGAACTTGAGAGAGTTGATTTAGGACATCTGGTGGAAGAAACTTCTAAGTAGCAAAGCATTTAAGAGGTGACTTGAGTGCTGTTAAAGGCATTCAGTTTTATAAGGGAAGCAGAGCATAAAAGTTCAGAAAATTTGCAGACTGACAATGCGATGGAAAAGAAAATCCCATTCTCTGAGGAGAAATTCAAGCTGGCTGCAGAAATTTGCATAAGTAATGAGGAGTTGAATGTTAATCCCCAAGACAATGGGGAAAATGTCTCCAGGGCATGTCAGAGGTCTTCATGGCAGCCCCTCCCATCACAGGCCCAGGGGCCTAGGAGGAAAAAGTGGTTTTGTGAGCCAGGCCTAGGGTCCCCCGTGCTGTGTGCAGCCTAGGGACTTGGTGCCTTATGTTCCAGCCATTCTAGCCATGGCTGAAAGGGGCCAACATAGAGCTCAGGCTGTGGCTTCAGAGGGTGCAAGTCTCCAGCCTTCGCAGCTTCCACACGGTGTTGAGCCTGTGAGTGCACAGAAGTCAAGAACTGTGCACTTCTTGGGACCCTCCTCCTAGATTTCAGAAAATGTAGGGAAATGCCTGGATGCACAGAAAGAAGTTTTCTGCAGGGGTGGGGCCCTCATGGAGAACCTCTGCTAGGGCATTGTGGAAGGGTAATGTGGACTCAGAGCCTCCACAGAGAGTCCCTACTGGGGTATCTCCTAGTGGAGCTGTGAGAAGAGGGCCACCATCCTCCAGGCCCCAGAATGGTAGATACAACAACAGCTTGCACCCATCACCTGGAAAAGCCACAGACACTCAATGCCAGTCTGTGAAAGCAGCCAGGAGAGGGGCTATACATGCAAAGCCACAAGGGCAGAGCTGCTCAAGACCATGGGAACCTTCCTCTTGCATCAGTGTGATCTGGATGTGAGACATGGAATCAAAAGAGATCATTTTGGAGCTTTAAGCTTTGACTGCCCCACTGGATTTCAGACTTGCATGGGGCCTGTAGCCCTTTTGTTTTGGCCAATTTCTCCCATTTGGAATGGCTGTATTTACCCAATGCCTGTACCCCCATTGTATCTAGGAAGTAACTAAGTTGCTTTTGATTTTACAGGCTCATAGATAGAAGGGGCTTGCCTTGTCTTGGATGAGACTTTGGACTGTGGACTTTTGAGCTAATGCTGAAATGAGTTAGGACTTTGAGGGACTGTTGGGAAGGCATGACTGATTTTGAAATGCGAAGATAGGAGATTCGGGAGGGGCCAGGTGTGGAATGATATGGTTTGGCTCTGTGTCTCCACCCAATTCTCATCTTGTAGCTCCGATAATTCCCGTGTGTTGTGGGAGGAACCTGGTGAGAGATGATTGAATCATCAGGGTGGGTCTTTCCCATGCCGTTCTCATGATAGAGAATGGGTCTCATGAGATCTGATGGTTTTAAGAAACGGGAGTTTCAGCTGGGCATGGTGGCTCCTGCCTGTAATCCCAGCACTTTGGGAGGCTGAGGTGGGTGGATCACCTGAGGTCAGGAGTTTGAGACCAGCCTGGCCAACATGGTGAAACCCTGTCTCTACTAAAAATATAAAAATTAGCCAGGTGTGATGGTGCACACCAGCTACTCGGGAAGCTGAGGCAAGAGAATCATTTGAACCCGGAAGGCAGAGGTTGTAGTGAGCTGAGATCACACCACTGCACTCCAGCCTGCTGGGTGACAGAGTGAGACTCTGTCTCAAAAAAAAAAAAAAAAAGAAATGAGAGTTTCTCTGTACAAGGTTTTTTTTTTGCTTGTCGCCATCCATGTAAGTTGTGACTTGCTTCTCCTTGCCTTCTGTCATGATTGTGAGGCATTCCCAGCCATATGGAACTGTAAGTCATTAAACCTCTTTCTTTTGTAAATTGCCCAGTCTCTGCTATGTCTTTATCAGCAGCATGAAAATGGACCAATACAAGGTCCAAGTGGCCCTGTGCCTTAACTTACTGGCAGGACTAGGATCAGAACTCTCCTCTTCCAGGTTTTATAGGAAGCAGAGCAGTGTGGGGTAGTGGTTAGGAGCAAAGAGGAGAGCCAGGCCATCTAGGTTTGAATCTTGACTCTTGTTACTTATCATCTGTGTGACCTGGAGCAAGTTAATTTCTCTCTCTGTGCCCAGTTTCTCGATTATAAGACATGTCTAGAGACAGCATCTACCTTAGAGACCTGTTTTAAGTATTGGAATGGTTACTATTTCCGGGCTCAAATATGGTGAGTATTTGCCCAAGATCACATAGACAGGAAGAGGCAGATCCAGAAATAGAACCCAAATCTGCTGGATCCTGAAACCTGAGCTTTTTCTGCCCCCCACCCTAGCCATGCTACCTTCCTCAGCCCACACAAGGAAATTTTTTCTGCTATTGTCTAGGGCATGGGGGTCTCCCTTGGTCAAGCCTGTGTGTGCTAGACACTTGAGAATTTTCTGCCTTCACACATGGGGAAATGGAGGCACAGTACTGTCACAGTGACATGTCGCCCCAGGAAGGGGTACTGAGTAGCTGAGCCTGTGCCAGATGTCTTTTGGGTCAAGCCCTTGAGATGAAAGTAACCAAATAGTGTGCTCAAATGCTGCTCCAATTATCCCCCGGGGGGTCAGCTTGGGCCTAGGGCTCTGTCAAGGAGGCTGGGTTGACTAGTCAAAGTGCCCCTTTTCCTGGCTTCAGAGGCATCCTGAGCCTGCCAGCCATTGTGCAAAGGAAGGCCCTGAGGGAAGGAGCAGGAGAGCCTGGGTGAAGGAGCAGGAGAGCCTGGGTGAAGGAGAGCCAGGAAAAGTATCCTGCCCTCCCAGCTGAGACAGAGGGCCTGCCTGGGGCTCCCTGTCCTGCACACACCTCCCATCAGCCTGCTCAGGTACCCGGGATGCTGACATGCTGAATCCTTGAACAACCTTTCCTTAGGTCTGGCTGTCGCCTTCCTGCCCATCAGGGATGTATAAATAGATTTTAGCTGCACCTATTTTTGCCCCCAAAAGATGCTGATGGCCTGAGCTGTTCCTAATCTCATGCCAGGTCAGGATGGTGTCCCTGTCTCAGAAACTATGGTGGGTTAGAGGTTCAGAGCTGGGATGAGAAGCAGCGGGTGGAGAGGGGGCGGCTGAGTCAGAAATGTGCATGTAGAGCCACCATCTGCTGGGCCTTGGCTGAGGTTCCAGAGCTGTGGAGAGAGGGGCAGAGGAGGTGACCCAGGCTTAGAGCTCAGCCGTGAGTGTCAGGAAGACACAGGACACAGTGAGCATGGCTGTGATTGTAGATCCTGGCTCTGCCGCTTGTCAGCTAGCTGAACTTTGGCAACCTCTTTGAGCCTTAGCTTTCTCATCTGAAAATGGAGGAGAATCATACCTCCCTCTCAGGAGGGCCTTAAAAAAGGTATCAAGTCCTTAGGTTAGCACCAGCAGCAGAGCGAGGGCTGGCTTGAAGTCAGCAAGACAGACTTCTGGAACCAAACTCTTTGGGTTAAAAGCCTCACAGTGTCACTTACTGGTTGTGTCCCCTGGGGGGCAGGGTAGGGGGGTACTTAACCTCTCTGCTCTTCAGTTTCCTCATCTGTAAAATAAACATAGTAATGGTTAAATGTTTCATGCAATTGTTATAAGAATTTAAATGGCTTAATGCTTACAAGGCACTTAGAAAAATGCTTGACACAAATCATGAGCACCTGCTAAATACATAGCTGACATGCTTGTTCATGCTTATAAACCTATGCAGTTTTACCTGTTGAAATTCCTTCCCAGCATCTGATGAACAAATCCTCCTTGAAACTGTCATCCCTCCGTCTTCTAAGGATGATACCTTAAATTTTGTTTTTCTTCATGTGATGCTAACTGCATGGCATCCCCTCACCTTTGTGTCTCCTTCTTCTTCGAATGTCAGCTGGGGCTTCCTGAGTATGTAGAACTCCGAACACTCATCCCATGTACTCTTATCTCCAGGCACTCATTCATTCATTTATTCACTCATTCATTCATCAAACACAAATGGGCATCTCTCATGTCCCTGCATTAGGGACTGGAGGTATAGGAAGAAAAGCCAAGTGTTCTCTGCCTTCAAGGAGCTCACGAATGGAGAGATGGAAACTAAAAAGTAAGAAAATATATCATTAAAGTGGACTTTAATAAGTTATATAATAAGGGGGAAATACCCTGGGTCCCATGGGAACACAAAGGCAGGGCCCTAACCTAGGCTATGGAGTTGGGAAGAGTCCTCTGGAAGAGGTGACATCCCCTGAGGGGCGCCTGTCCCAGCCAGGGCAGCATTCTTTCTCCTTTTTTTTTTTTTTTCTTTTTTGAGACAGAGTCTCGCTCTGTCACCCAGGCTGGAGTGCAACCTCTGCCTCCTGGGTTTGAGTGATTCTTGTGCCTCAGCCTCCCAAGTAACTGGGATTACAGGCATGCACCACTATGGCTGGCTAATTTTTGGATTTTTAGTAGAGACGGGGTTTCACCATGTTGACCAGGCTGGTCTTGAACTCCTGACCTCAAGTGATCCACCCGCCTTGGCCTACCAAAGTGCTGGGATTATAGGCATGAGCCAATGTGCAGGGCAGCTTTCTTATTGAGCACGGTCAGATGCTGCCAGCCTGTCTGCTGCTGCCCAGCCTCGCCAAGGTGCTGGCCAGGTCTGGCTGTAGCCCTGCGGCCCACCCTCGTTCTCACCCTCCTCACATTTGGCTGCCCCTCAGTTTCTCATCCCCACCTGTTCCCTCCCACCCCAAGGCCTTTCCTGTGCCATCCCCTCTGTCTGCAGTATTCTTCCTTCCCCACTGTGGCTCGCAGTTAATGACCTCTCCTTTTAGATCTTGATGCAATTGTGACTTCCTCCAGGGAGCCTTCCCTGACCACCCTGACTAGGTCAAATCCCCCACTGCAGATGCTCCTAGAACTATGTGCTCCTATCTTGTAGTTCTGACATACGCATCATGTGATTATCTTATTCTCATCTCTCCTATGGATCAAAAACAGGATTTAAAAAATAACAGAATTAATAAATAATAAATGAAAAGCTAGGAACATGTGCATGTTAATCCTGAGACACTATGGAAATTTCTGCTTCCCTTTAAAGTCATTTAAAATAATCATTTATTTATAATTATTTATAACTATCATTTATCATATATAATAAATTGCTAAAGGGTTCATTTGTTTCTTTTTTCAATCATTCCACACATATTAATTAAGCACCTGCTTTGGGTCAGGTGCAATTTCCAGCACTAGGAGGAGAAAGCAGTGAAAGATATGATCCCTACCCTCTGGAGCTTACATTTGGGTAGAGAAGACAGAATAAAGAAACAAACACCATTTTGGACATAGGCCCTGGCAAAGATTTCATGCAAAGCAATTGCGACAATCACAAATTGACAAATGGGACCTAATTAAACTAAAGAGCTTCTACACAGCAAAAGAAGCTATCAACAGAGTAAACAGACAATCTACAGAATGGGAGAAAATATTTGCAAACTATGCATCTGACAAAGGTCTAATATCCAGAATCTATAAGGAACTTAAACAAATTAGCAAACAAAAAACCAAACAGCCCCATGAAAAGTGGGCAAAAGACATGAAGAGACACTTCTCAAAAGACGACATCCATCTGGCCAACAAGCATATGAAAAAATGCTCAACATCACTAATCATAAGAGAAATACAAATCAAAACCGCAATGAGATACCATCTCATACGAGTCAGAATGACTATCATTAAAAAGTCAAAAAATAAGGCCAAGCACAGTGGCTCATGCCTGAAATCCCCAGTGCTTTGGGAGGCTGAGGTGGGTGGGTCACCTGAGGTCAGGAGTTTGAGACCAGCCTGGCCAACATGGTGAAACCCCATCTCTACTAAAAATACAAAAAATTAGCTGGGCATGGTGGTAGGCACCTGCAATCCCAGACACCTGGGAGGCTGAGGCAGGAGAATCACTTGAACCTGGGAGGAGGAGTTTGCAGTAAGCTGAGATCATGCCATTGCACTCCAGCCTGGGCAAGAAGAGCAAAACTCCATCTCAAAAAAAAAAAAAAAAAAAGTCAAAAAATAACACATGCTGCAAGGCTGCGGGAAGAGGAATGCTTACACATTGCTGATGGAAATGCAAATTAGTTCAGTCATTGTGGAAAGTAGTCTGACGATTTCTCAAAGAACTTAAAACAGAACTACCGTTTGACTTACCAATCCCATTACTGGGTTATATACCCAAAGGCATATAAATTGTTCTACCCTAAAGAGGCACACATATGTATGTTCATTACAGCACTATTCACAATAGAAAAGACATGGAATCAACCTAAATGCTCATTTATGGTGGAGTGGATAAAGAAAATGTGGTACATATATACCATAGAATACTATACAGCCATGAAAAAGAACGAGATCACATCCTTTGAGCAACATGGATGAAGCTGGAAGCCATTATCCTGAGTGAATTAATGCAGAAACAGAAAACCAAATACAGCATCTTCTCGTGTATAAGTGGGAGCTAAACACTGAGTACACATGGACATAAAGATGGGAACAATAGACACCAGGGCCTACTTGAGGGTGGAGGGTAGGAGGAGGGTCAGGATTGAAAAACTGCCTATAGGGTACTATGCTTATTAGCTGGGTGACAAAATAATCTATATGCCAAACCCTCAGACACTCAATTTACCTATATGAGAAACCTGCACATATACCCTTCAACAGTTTGAAAAGTTAGAAAGAAAAGAAAAAAGAAACAAACAGCAGGGCATGCTGGCTCACGCCTGTAATCCCAGCAGCTTGGGAGGCTGAAGTGGGAGGATGGCTTGAGGCCAGGAGTTGGGAGTTAGAGACCACCTTGGGCAACAAAGTGAGACCCTGTCTCTGCAAAAAATGTTTTTAAAATTTAGCCATGTGTGGTGGCATGTGCCTGTGGTCCCAGCTACTTAGGAGGCTGAGGCAGAAGGATCATTTGAGCCCAGGAGTTTGGAGGCTGCAGTGAGCTAGGATGGCACCACTGCACTCCTGGCTGAGCAGCAGAGAGAGACTTTGTCTGTAAAACCAAACCAAACAAACAAATGCCTAAAGAAGGAAGCCACAGACTTTGGAAAGCAGCCAGTTGTCACGGCCCCCCAGCTATAGGACTTTATTACAAAAGTCCCACTAGGGGCTCACTAGGAGCTCTCAGTGAGGATGACATTGGCTCTAGAAAAACAGGAAATCTCTCTGGAAAAGTCCAGCCAGTGGACTGGGCTCTAGCCACTGTGAAGTGACTCCCCTGCTATAGGCTGTCGTCTCTTATTAGTAACCAGATGCTCCAGGAGCAGCAGGCTGGCTGGCCTCTGAGGTGACAGAACACCTGAGGCCCCAGCTAGCGGGGGATGAGGGCAGGGCTGCTCTCTGGTGCCAAGTGTCCTTCTTAGCTGGTCAGAGTGCTGCTGTTGGCTAAGGATCCCTGTGGCCTGACATTCCCCTGCTTCAGCAGCCAGGAGCGGGAATTGAAGGTGGAGCTGGCCAATCCGTTGTGACAGGGAGTGCTGCAGCCCTTGAAACCTGAGGATAGCTGAGCCTTTTCCTCGCTCACCCATCCCAGGCTGAACTTTCAGCTTCAGATCTTTGCTGTACTGAATGGGGGACCCATTAGAGTGCGTACAGGGTGACAGGGAAAGGCTGAGACTGCCCTATGGAAGATGGATTTGTGGGGTGGAGCTGGAGTGGGAGGTGAGGAGCCTCCTCCTCAGATTTGATGAATTGATGTGCGGTACACTGTCCTTTATGGACTCATAATAACCCCTGCCAACTCTCTGGTTCGTTCAACAAATGTTTATTGAGCTCCTACTACCTGCCAGACCCGCAGCGTGCCGGGTGCTCGGGATACCACAGTGAAGGAGATGTGGTCCCCAGCATCCCCAGTGGGTCACAGTTATCCCCATTTGGGTAACATATTGTTCTTTCTAAGCATTTGTCAGGATCTCGACTGATACTAGTCAAAAGTCTGTGAATCCCATAAAGTATTACTGTTGTTCCCATTTGAAGGACGGGAGAGGGGAGACAGAGAGAGGCCTTGCTTAAGGGAAGCTAGGTAGAACCAGGTCCTGTTTAGTCTTTTCACTGACCCCCTGCCAAGGGGAGTCAGGGAACTGATACTTTATATGCTATTTTTTTCCTTACTTATTTTTTGGTTTGGTTTGAGGCAGGGTCTCGCTCTGTCACCCAGGCTAGAGTGCAGTGGCCTGATCTTGGCTCACTGCAGCCTCGATCTCCTGGGCTCAAGCCTCCCACCTCAGCCTCCTATGTAGCTGGGACTACCAAAGTGCACCACTATGCCTGGCTAATTTTTTTGTTTGTTTGTTTTTTGAGATGGAGTCTTGCTCTTGTCGCCCAGGGTGGAGTGCAATGGCACGATCTTGGCCCACTGCAACCTCCGCCTGCTGGGTTCAAGTGATTCTCCTGCCTCAGTCTCCTGAGTAGCTGGGATTACAGGCACCCGCCACCATGCCAGGCTAATTTTTTCGTATTTTTGGTAGAGATGGGGTTTCACCATGTTGGCCAGGCTGGTCTAGAACTCCTGACCCCATGATTCGCCCACCTCGGCCTCCCAAAGTGCTGGGATTATAGGCATGAGCCACCACAGCCAGCCACTTGGCTAATTTTTAAATTTTTTTTTGTAGAAATGAGGTCTCATTATGTTGCCCAGGCTGGTCTTGAACCCCTGGCTTCAAGCAACCCTCCCACCTTGGCCTCCCAAAGTGCTGGGATTACAGGTATGAGCCACTGCACCTGGCCTATATTATTGGTTTTTAATGATTCACCCTAACCATTAGAGTCTGATAGCAAAACCTGATGAATCAGGGAAGGCTTCATGGAACTTCTGAGCTTGTTTTCTCTATTCACTATTTCATTTCTGGCACCTTCTTGTTGAATGAAACCGATGCCCTTCACAGGCAAGAGGATAGATTAGAGACCTATTTAAAGTTCTTGCTTTCGCCATGCAGGTCACACCCTGATACCCATCTTGAAAAGCCCTGCTTAGAAGGTCTTACTGGCTGGACGCAAACACAGCTTGATTTGAAGCTGAAAGGCCTCCCTGGTTACACGTAAGCTTCTTGAGGGTCAGAGACATCACTTGGGCTTCTGTGCCTCCCAGTACCAAAGAGCACACACGCTGTTCCTCACGTAGGCGCTCAATAAACCCTAATTGATTCGTTGATTGGGAACAACAATTATATCGTTGAAGTGCCTGGAAAGACAATCTCCCAGGGCTGCCAGCCAGCTGGGGGCTCAAGGGACAGGTGATTTCAAATCAATGTGCTTGCTCATCCCCAAGGCAAAGTTTAAAACGGATGACTGAAGCATTCTTTTAGAACAGTGCAAAACTGCAAACATGCAAATAGCCAGCAGTAGGGGGATAGCTAAGCTAACTGGGTTATATTAAGATTCTGGAAGACTCTACAGTTATTTTAAAAAGCAAGTATGTTGTCTATTTTAATACAGAGAAATGTGTATCAGGTACCAAAATGGGAGAAGCAGAATTTGAAAAGAATGTAGAAATAAACATACACTTAGAAAGACAAGAAGAAAAGGTGACCATGTAGTAGCTCCCCATACCCCCCCTCCCTTTTTTTGTAAAGTTCATTCAGCAAAAGGGATGGTTATAACAGGGTCATGTCTCTCATACTGTGTGGTGTCATGGGAGGAGTCCCTGGGCCAGATCACCAGATGACCCAGGGATCCTGGTGTGGCTAATTATGGACCATGTGGCCTTGAACAACCTACTCTCCCTATCCTCAGTTTGTTATCTGTGAGGTGTGAATTATAACACTTGTCTTGCCTATCTTGCCAGGTAAGGCTGTAAGGAAATTAAGAGTCTTTATCTGCCAGGCGCAGTGGCTCACACCTGTAATCCCAGCACTTTGGGAGACCGAGGCGGGCGAATCATGAGGTCAGGAGTTCGAGACCAGTTTGGCCAACACAGTGAAACCCCCGTCTCTACTAAAAGTACAAAAATTAGCCGGGCATGATGGCGCACACCTGTAGTCCCAGGTACTTGGGAGGCTGACACAGGAGAATTGCTTGAACCCAGGAGGCAGAGGTTGTGGTGAGCCGAGATTGTGCCACTGCATTCCAGCCTGGGCAACAGTGAGACTCCGTCTCAAAAAACAAACAAACAAACAAACAAAAAGGCTCTTTACCCCATGTAGTAGGATATTCATAGATTTCTGTGTAGAAATAATGATGTGTTTGACTATGGGGTGCCTAGCTTATACAGCATATAAATGTTTTACCTTTCTGGAATCCAAAAAGTCTTACAAAATCCCATGGGTTTGGGGTAAGGGATCACGGTCCTGTATAAAGCATTTTAGACATTTTTTATTTAACTCAACCTTCACAATAATCCTGTAGAGTAGGTTTTACCATCTCCATTTTACAGATGAGAAAACTTGTGTGTAGAGAGGTTAAGTAATTTGCCTTCCTATTCATTATAAATAGTACAGGCTAAATGAGGACCATTCTAAAGCCCATAATTTTGGTCATTATGACCTCGCCAGCAGGATTCCAGAAATGCTTGCTGGAGTGGCATCTCCTTGCATTTTCCTTGTGAAACAAATGAAGGAGAATGTCTCTCCTAATAGTTGACATTGATTGGGTGCTAAGCACTCGACAGTCATTGCCTCTTTTAATCTCCACCACTCTGGGAGGTCTAGACTATTATTGGCCACATTTTCAGATAAGGAAACTGAGTCTCAGACAGGTTACATAACATGCCCACTTGAGTCAGGAACCTGGGATTCAAACTCCAGCCTAATGACTCCAAAGCCTGGGGTATTGAATCTTTGTTGGGCAATCAGGAAGTTCCCAGGGGTACATGGAGCATAAACAGCCACATTCCAGAAAGGCTGAGAAAGTGGGTGGTTGCAATCAGAGTTATGAACCTGGAGCAATCTAGCCCCTTCCATTTTCTGGGACTTTCCCTTCCCTCCCCCCCCTTACCCTCACTCTCCCTCCTTCTGGACAACAAAGTCAGCTGTCATCTCAAGGATATGAAACATAAGCCAGGATTGGGTGTCACATGCCCTCAGCAGAGTCATAGGAAGAAAAAAAAAAAACTAGAAACAATGCACAGTCAGAAGAAGAAAAATTGTTTCTTAGGCTGCTCAGGGCACATGCAAAGGCAGAAACAATGAGATAGTCCTGCAAAAGGTGCCATCTGGTCCTGCTGGTCAGCAAATCTGAGATCCTGGGAGAATAGATTGAGTGAAAGTCAGCAAAATAACACTAAATAACACCTGATGTCATTTTGTTTTTATTTCTGAAAGGATCCAAGGAACAGGCTTTCCCTTGGAGTTTGAAGAGGGCCGGGCGAGGTTCTGCCTCCTGTTCTGACCTTTGGCTTTGATTGGGCAGGTCAGGTTGTCCCTGGAGCTGCCCAGTGGGCAAGCCAGGGAGGCTCTGGGCACCAGCTGTCCTTGACTGCCTGTTCCTGAAGAACTCCTGGGGACTCTACTGCAGAAAAGGACAACAGCTAAATCAGGCATAGACTGTAACAGGCAAGGTCTCCTGGAGGTGGGGTAGGGGTTAGATGAGAGATACTAGCTCAGAGCATGAGCAGCATTTCATGAAGGTTAGGATGGGGGAGTGTGAGGGTTAAAGATATGATCACAGGTGATGGTCACATGTTTACAAAGAAGTCAGACGTGTGGCAGGGATCTGGATTGTCCCCATGCAGAAAGTTCTCACTGCTGTATAGAGAATGGGGAAAGGGACTGGTTGCAACTAACTGAAGTAATTTTCTTTTTTTTTTTAATTTTTAGAGAGCCAGGTTCTTACTCTATCACCCAGGCTGGAGCTCAGTGATCATAGCTCACTGCAGCCTTGTACTACTGGGCTCAAGCAATCCTCCTGCCTCAGCCTCCCAAGTAGCTAGGCCTACAGCCATGAGCCACCACACCTGGCTAATTTCTTTAAAAAAGAGAGATAGGGTCTTGCTATGTTGCCCAAGCTAGTCTCAAACTCCTGAGCTCAAACAATCCTCCCACCTCAGCCTCCCAAAGCTCTGGGATTGCAGGCGTAAGCCACCACGCCCGGCCAACAAAGAAATTTACTGGAAAGCTGTGAGGGGCACCTCGTGGAGTCAGAGGAAAGGCTGAAGAACAAACTAAGAGGACAACAAAAAGCCAAACACCTCCAAGGATCCCGGTAGCAGGAGTTATTGGACAGTCTGTTTAGGTTTTGTGTTGAGATTCAAATCAAGGGAAAGAGGTTGAGTGTTCTGGTTTGGGTTAGAAGTCCATCCTTGGCCTGGGGAGAAGAGGACCCACCAATACCATAGCCAATGGGAAAGGGGTCATTCTGCAAAGCAGGAAATAACTGTATTGCAATTAGTAAGGATGCTGTAAGCTTCCACTAGCTGGCATTACTAATTCATCCTGATTTGCCTGGTTTTGCCAGTGAAAGTTTCATGTCCTAGGAAACCCCTCAGTCCCAAGCAAACCAAGTCAGCTGGTCATCCTACAACCAACAGGGTGGTGATCCTGAGTTGGCTGTGAAAAATCCCTGTGGCAATGCCCAGAGGCAATGCCCAACTGGACATGGTGGCTCACACCTGTAATCCCAGCACTTTGGGAGGCCGAGGTGGGAGGATCACTTGAGCTCAGGAGTTCAAGACCAGCCTGGGCAATATAGTGAGACCTCATCTCTATTTTTAATAAAAATTTTTTTCAAATATATTAAAAACCAAAGGCAACGCCCACAAGACTTAATAACGTGGATGTCTAATATTCCATTTTAAGATGTTTGCTGGAGCTGGGCGCGGTGGCTCACGCCTGTAATCCCAGCACTTTGGGAGGCTGAGGCGGGTGGATCACAAGGTCAGGAGATCGAGACCATCCTGACTAACACGATGAAACCTTGTCTCTACTAAAAATACAAAAAATTAACTGGGCGTGGTGGCACGCACCTGTAGTCCCAGCTACTAGGGAGGCTGAGGCAGGAGAATCGCTTGAACCTGGGAGGCGGAGGTTGCAGTGAGCCAAGATTGCGCCACTGCACTCTAGCCTGGGAGACAGAGTGAGACTCCGTCTCAAAAAAAAAAAAAAAAAAAAGATTGCTGTGCCGAGCTAGCATCTAATGCTGGCTGCTCCAGACCATCAGCAGAGTTAACTTTTGCACTCAGCCTAGGGGGAGGCTAGAATGTGCTCCCAGTGAACTCAACTAACTACATCTGAGCTAAATACACCAAACTAAGTCTCAGAGAGGCTCAGTCTCTTGTCCAAAGTCATATAGACAGTAAGCGGTAGAGACAGGGTTAGAACAAAAGTCTGTCTGAGTCAATACCTCTGCTACATCTTCCCTACCTTTGCCCTACTCTGGGAAGGTCCAATACTGCCAACAACCTTGAGACTCCAAGGATCTGTGGGACTTGAGCTCCCAGGTAGCTTCAGGAGGGCCTCAACAGGCCCAGCTCACAGAGGTTAGTGTGCATGAGGTGGCACAGGGTGTGTGTTTGTGTGAGAGTGTGTGTGTGTGTGTATGTGAGACAGAGAGAAAGAGAGCAGCCCTGCACCTGCACCACCTGGCCTGGTGCAATCTACCCCAGGGTAGGAGTGCTTATGTAGTAGGTACGGAGAAAGTTTTGCCAAAACAAAACAGATCCATATTTCCAGTCCCGCTGACCCCAATCCATGACCTCTGAGAGAACAGGATGGAGGCTAAGGGTACCTGGGACCCCAGGCTCTCCCTGCAGCCTCCCCTGGCCTGTGCCCCCATCCTCAGAATGGGGTTTCCTGGAAGGGGCTGGGTGAGGCCCCACAGGTCTTCCTTAAAAGCACTCCATCACCCTCTGTCCATCACATCCATCACCCTCTGTCCCCCTGCCCCCACCCTCCAGAGCCCTACAGGCTCTGACCCCTGCCTGCTTCTCTCACCTGCATCCTGTACTCCTCCTCACCCTCGCCCCCACCACGCAGCAGCCACACCAGCCTTTTATCTGTACCTCAAACTCTTCGAGCTCATTCGCATCTTTGCCTCTTGTACCAGCTGTTTCCTCTGCACAAAACACTCTCCCTGCACCTTCACAGGGGGACTGTCATCACGATCCAGGCTTCAGACTAAATAGCATCTCTTCCGGCAGACCTTTTGGGGCTACCCAGTCTAGAGAAGCTCCCTATTCATTTGCACACCACCCTGTTTTAATGTATCACGATCTGTTATTTTCGCAAGTTCTGTTCTCTGTGTGTTCTCAGCCTTCACACATGCTGTGCTTTCAACCTGGAGTGCCTGCTCTTCACCTCACCTCAAGCTTCACCCCCTGTCCTGGCTAAATCAGACACAGAAATATTTCCTGATCTCCCCTTCTAGATCTGGGTTAATCCCTCTTTCCCTAACAGTGAGCCATCGGAGTTGTCGGCACCCTGTAATTCCACTGAAGTCATCCTACAGCGAGGACACAGGAATCTGTCTTGCTCCCTGCTGTGCCACAGGCCTAGCGCAGGGAGGTCCTGGTGCACAGCAGGTGAATGGATGACCAAAGTCAGCTGCGTTGACAACACTGGAAGAATGTAGCCACTCTGCTGGTGACCGGCACACAGAGGGCTTCCAGGCGCCAGGACTGGGTTTGTAAACTGAAGGCAGAGCGAGGGGAAGCTCCACGGAGATAGAAACCAATGTTGCCAGCTTTAAATGAGCTCATCAGTCTCCAGTTGGGCTAAGAGGAGAAAGAGTGTTCCAGGGAGAGGTAACATAGGGGCCGAAGGCCCAGAGGCAGTGAACGGGAGCTGCAGGGAGAACTACAAGTCAGTCTCCCTGGATGGCACAGGGCTGGGGCAGAGGTGAGAAATGAGGCCAAACCACAAAAGGTTTGTAAGCCTCGCTAAGGTGTCGAGCTTGATCCTTAGGGTAATGGGAAATCATTAAAGAGTCTGAAGTAGGGAGTGAAATGGTCAGATCTGCATCTAAACAGAAACTTCACAACAGGTACAGGTATATCTTGGGATGCCTAAATCCTTGCGTTCCCTCCCAGATGACCACACACTGTGCTTCCAGCTTTCACTCCTCATGGAATTCCTAAGTGGGTACAAAATGCAAGGGCTTCAGCAGAAATCTGCTTCTCGACCCCTACACTGGGTTGAATGGTGGCCCACCAAAAAGATGTAGCCATGTCCAAGCCCCCTGAAGCTGTGAATGTTACCTTATTTTGAAAAGGGGTCTTTGCAGTTGTAATTAAGGATCTTAAGATGAGATCATCCTGGATTACCCGGGTGGGCCCTACATGCAATGGTAAGTGTCTTTTTAAGAGACAGAAGAGGAGGAGGCCATGTGACCACAGTGGCAGAAATGGGAGTGATGCTGCCACAAGCCTAGGAAGCCAAGGATTGCCGGCAGCCACCAGAGACTGGAAGAGGCAAGGCCAGATCCTCCCCTAAAGCCTCAGAGGAGATGCAGCCTGCTGATGCCTTGATTTGACTTCTGCCTTCCAGAAGTGTGACAGAACACAGTTCCATTGTTTAGAGCTACTCATTTTGTGGTAATTTGTTACAGCAGTCCTAGGACACTGATACAACCCCATACTTTAACTAAGAAGCTTCAGCCCCAGGACCCTTCGCCATCTGGTGGACCCTTCTAAACCAGAAAACTTCCTTTCTGTTTGGAAGCTGTAATTGTGACAGAGGCAAAGAGCCAGACCATATCATCTGCGGATCTCCTTCTCTGTACTGTTTGGCACTAAAAGGCTACCTTTGCCCAAACCAAGAAAGTGTATTACCAGAATGAAACAATGGGTGGATCAGTGGAGCTGGGTCTTTGGCCAAGGCCGGAAGACTCTAAGAGGGAAATGCTGGCAGGGCTCTGCAGGGATTAATGGTTTGGAAAGAGGGAGGAGGACAGTGAGCTGCTCTATGGTGGTGGGCACAGAAATGGCATGGATGGTTGTTGTCTAAATAGATTCCTAGCTTCAAGTTCCCAAAAGAGCCTGGGAACTGGTGTTCTGGAACACTCAGCCTGGCTTTTAGGGTGGGTTCACTAAGACTCCACTTGTCAAGAGTTTCTTAAAGCACTCACTACGTGCTTCCTTTGTTCGGCACTGTACCCAGCTAGGCACCTTGCAGGGCACAGTAAATGTCTGCACTTCTGGACAATAAGATTCCAGCCTGGGCCAGGCACAGTGGCTCACCCCTGTAATCTCAACATGTTGGGAGGCCAAGGCAGGTGGATCACCTGAGGTCAGGAGTTCAAGACTAGCCTGGCCAACATGGCAAAACCCCATCTCTATTAAAAATACAAAATAATTAGCCGAGCATGGTGGCACGGGCCTGTAATCCCAGCTACTCAGGAGGCTGAGGCAGGAGAATCACCTGAACCCGGGAGATGGAGGTTGCAGTGAGCCGAGATCGCGCCACTGCACTCCAGCCTGGGTGACAGAGGGGGACACAATCTCAAAAAAAAAAAAAAAAAAAAAAAAAAGACTCCAGCCTATCTCTGAAAGTATCAGTAATCAACCTATCAACCTTTGAGTGTGTGAAAATTGTCTCTTCCTGGAAGAATCCTTACCCAACCCCGTAGACAGCCAGGGTCCTCTGTTAGAGCTGCTTTTCTGGAGGATTGGTCAACGTTGTAATGTTATGGGCTTCCCTTCAACATCTTCAGCATCACAGGAACTAGCCTGGTCCTTGGCTCACTGCAGGTATCTAATAAGGAGTTGATGAGTTAAACAGGTCAGTTCTCAGTCCTATCTGGGTTTTCAGAAGGCACCAGGAGAAGGTTCTTATCTTGTTAGGAGAAAGGTTTCAGCTGGTAGTTTCAAACACTCTGAAGGCACTGACAGCCAGGGGCCCAGGTTTCATGCCAAGACAAGGAAATAGGATGAAAGAGAAAAGGCCCAGGGCAAAAAGAAGGCTGTGGGTGGGAAGGAGGGAGGGAGGGGAGAGGGTATCAAGGCTAAACTCAGCATTGGTAGAGGCCACAATTTCACAGCTCTCCTCCACTAGGCGGGATCTTTGTGCCAATTGTCTTAAGTCTTGGCTAAGACAGCATTCTACACCTCCTTTCTTATAACTCCCTCTCTCTCCCTTCCCTCCCATTCCCAAACATTTTAATTTAACTGCAAATAGCACCCACATGAGCTGGACTCAAAAGGCATCCAGAAACTCATCAAGTACAAAGGGGCATTGGACTCACCACAAATCCTGCCCCCGGTGGAAGGTCTCTGCTTATATTGAACAAAAGAGTGTTCTGCAGAGAAATGTGGTAAATCTGGGTGGCCGACTCTTTGCCAACAGACCTCTCCCATAAAACAGAAATAATGGTGGCCATCTGAAATGGGAAGAAATGAGAGCATGCATGTAGGGCCCGAAGTTCAGTGCCTGGCCGCAGTCACAGTACTGGCAGTCTTGAGGCTAGCCTGGGAACCACAACTGCTATTTCAATTTTTTTTTTTTTTTAAGGTGGGGTCTTGCTCTGTCACCCAGGCTAGAGTGCAATGGTGCGATCTCGGCTCACTGCAACCTCTGCCTCCTGGGTTCAAGCGATTGTCCTGCCTCAGCCTCCCGAGTAGCTGGGATTACAGGCATATGCTACCACACCCAGCCAATTTTTGGATTTTTAGTAGAGATGGGGTTTCACCATGTTGGCCACGCTGGTCTCTAACTCCTGACCTCAGGTGATCCACCCGCCTCGGGCTCCCAGAGTGCTGGGATCATAGGCTTGAGCCACCGCACCTGGCCAGTGTTTCAATTTGTAAGACCTGGCTCCTCTAACCTGCTGTATGAGGAATCAGTCACTCCTTTTTCCTCTGTTTCCCTCCCTTGGTTGTACCGGGGCAGTCTAAACATTGCAGCCTTCTGAGACGGGCACCCAGGAAGACCAGGCAAGACTACAGTCATGTACTCACTGTCAGTAAACATTAGGCTTTCGCAAAGTCCAGGCAGACTTCAGAAGATGTGGATGAAGTCCTTAGTGTTAGGTCTCCTGGGGCATTCCTCTCCACCTAGTGTTGTTAGTGCCCTTTGGATTGGGTGAGGGAGGGGTGGAGGAGGTGAGGAAGGAAAGTGTCAAGAAAGGCAGGTGCCCACTGACTAGAGTAGGGAAGTAGCTGGCACTTTGGGAGGCCGAGGCGGGTGGATCACCTGAGGTCAGGGGTTCAAGACCAGCCTGGCCAACATGGCAAAACCCCGTCTCTACTAAAAAATACAAAAATTAGCCGGGCCTGGTGGCATGCACCTGTAATCCCAGCTACTTGGGAGGCTGAGGCAGGAGAATCACTTAAACCTGGGAGGCGGAGGTTGCAGTGAGCTGGGATTGCACCACTGCACTCCAGTCTGGGTAACAGAGTGAGATTCTGTCTCAAAAATAATAATAATAATTTTTTTTTAAAAAAAAGGGTCTTGGGCCCCCTCAGTCTTCTCGCTCGGGGACCTGCCTCTTGCCTCTTCTCTGAAGCTCCATAAAGGAGACCCTGTTTCATTTTGCTTGCCTCTTTCTATAAAATCTTGTTCTGAGAGAACTACCTTGTATATTTGTTTATGCTAACATGTAAATGACTGCTGGGGATTTAATGCTAGCTCATTTTCATAAGGGAAAAAGCTTTCAGCCAAAGAAATGAAAACCTTCAAGTGAGGGAGGCAGAGGGCCCTCCCGATGATTTAGAAAGCACACTGTCTACTCCATCCAGAAAAGCAGTGGGTGTTCTATAACCCAGCTGTGACAGGGGGCCCATGCCATTTGCGTTTAGCTGAAATTACTGAGCAACTTCAAGACAGGGTCTCACTGTCACCCAGAGTACAGTGGTGCAATCATAGCTCACTGCAACCTCCAACTCCTGGGCTCACGTGATCCTCCTGATTCAGGCTCCTGAGTATCTGGAATTATAGGTGTGTGCCACCATGCCTGGCTTTTTTTTTTTTTTTTTTTTTTTTGTAGAGATGGTGGTCTCTGTATGTTGCCCAGGCTGGTCTCAAACTCCTGGGCTCAAGTAATCCTCCTGCTTCAGCCTCTCAAAGTGCTGGGTTTACAGGTGTGAGCCACCATGCCCAGCCTGACTGAGCAACTTCTGAACCCTCCATCCTCTTCCTGGAAGGAGGAAAGTGGGCAGCGGCCTGGTGGTGGTGGTGGTGGTGGTGGTGGGAGGACAGGGAAGCTCAATGGAGCAGAGGTACATAAAGGGGGAGAGATTGCTCCCTCCAAATGCACTTCTCCAACAAAACAGGGCTGCCAGAGAGGAGTGCAGAGCTGTTTTTTCGAAGCATGACTTTCAGTGTAACATCACTTTCAAAGTAAAGGGCTCTGGCCTTCCATGCCTTTGGGGGTACCCTCAGCCACCCTGCTTGGTCCCTCCTGCCTCATGAGATGTCCCAGGTCATGGCTGGTGTTTCCAGGAGGAGCTCGTCTCATGGGCAACTGCAGCCAACCTGCAGTCAACCTGGATACTGCCTGGGATCCCCCTCTGCCTGGGAGCGTGGCACCAAAGTAAGGCCTGGATCACATTATGCCACCTGAGAATTGGGGTCAGGGTGTGAATTCAGGTTACCAGAGAGTGTCAGAGCAGAGACAGCAAGAAGGATTGGCAGGGAGTGTCACTTGCCCCCTCCACAGGGCAGCCCCGCCCAGCGGCCCTCTTGGTTCAGGAGGGCATGATGCCAGGGTGCAAAGGGCCTGGCCTCCAGGAGCCCCTGAGAAAGTGGCTCCAAAAGAGGAAAAACAGATGGGCCAGAGCCAGTCCTGGAACACAAACACCAGTATATTTTATGTGCACAAATGTGAAAAGGAAGAGACAGAGGGACCAACGGAGACACAGAGCAGGCAATGGGCGCACAAACCGGTCGTGTGTCCTTCTCAAGAGACAGTCCCACCCACCTCAAAGGCCCTTTAGCAGAGCTGGGGCCTGCATCTCCTCCAGGTCTGGGTGGCCTCAGGGTGGAAGGCACTCTCCCTGCCATGGCTCCCCTAAGGGCTGGGCCTCTAACCTGTCTGCATCCCAGGGTGATGCCTACACAGCCCAGGGCTTCATAAATGCAGGTTCTCATGAACTGACCCACTCAGCAGCTGCCTCCCCAGAAGACCCACAAAGAGTGAGGGACCAGGACAAAAGGGCTTCATGGGGACTCCCTAGGTATTATTGCTGTGAATAAGCATAGGCCATTGTGACTCACTGGCATTGAAGAGGGGACAGGGCACATGGGATGCCTAGCAGATGTCAGAAGCAGTTCAACCATGCAGGGCAACACATTGCAATCTGTAACTCAGAGATGCTGCCATGTCTAGTGGAGAGAGGCCCAGGACACCAGAGGTTCATGAACAGCCAGCAAACACTCCCCACCAGCACCCTTAATGCTTGGCAGGGCTGGGATTATTCCAAACTTTTGAGTCCCTGGCCACTAAGGGATTGGGGCCCTGATACCCAAAAAAGCAAGAGTTGAAGTCTGGGCTATCCCTGGTGAGATCTGAACCTGTAGATTCCGTGGTCAGGCCATGGGTTGTTGCCTTCCTTTGCTGGAGGTTTGATGCCTTATGAGGGGCAACTGGAGAAATGGGACACCTAGATGGAGCAGAAACACAATGCTGGATGTTGCCAGGCACACAGGCATACCCCCAGCACCTCCTGCACTTGGGAACGTATAGGACCCAGAGAGGAAATGGTGCCAGGGAATGCCCACAAGGCAACTTCTGGAGCAGCAAGACCTGGTGGGCCAACCAAGGATTTGCTCTGGCTGAGAATTATGGAGGCATCAACAAGCTGGCCACTGGACTGAGTTGTGGAATGCAAGTGTGAAGGTGGGTAGTGTGGTCTAGGGGCCCACATGGAAGGCCTGAAGGGGTGCTGGGAGCCTAAGACAACATGGAGTTGGAGAGAGAACCAAGGAAACAATTGCCCAGAGAGAACGGGGAAGCCAGACAATATTCTCCTCCTGGAATTTTCTCCACCTATAGATGGAAAACAATCTACTCCCACCGGAAGCCTGATTCTCTGTAACCCCCAAAGCCCTGGAATTGGGGCCACAATAAAATCAAAAGGAGGGCTGGCCACTGCAGAAAGTAGTTCATCCCTGGATTTGAGGAGCCTGCCCAGGAAATAGGCTAGGAAATACCCTTCGTTCTGCTCTGGACAGGGCTAACTGCAGAAAATCCTGCCAAAGGCAGAGTCTGCAAGCTTTTCTCCAGACCTAGGACACAACTGTGGCCCACCCCACCACACCCTGCACAGTATGGGCAGGGCAGCCAGCAGGGAAGAGGACATTCTCTCCACAGGTGATACCGTCACTTTGTAATGATCCATAAAAAGGGGAAGGCTAATTTCTACCTAAGAGTCCTAGTGTGGTCAAGAAGAGACCATGTACCATGGGATGGGCCACTTTCTAACGGACCCTTCCCCTTGAGGAGTGAGAGTCAGAGCCGGAAGTAGGCTGGAGTGAGTATTTCACCTGTCCACTGCCAGCAATGGACCTGTCACAGGACAAAGTGGGGCAGGGGAACCAAGGTGCCAATGCCCATGAGTGTGGCAGGGTTAATACTGTTTAAGGAGTAAGCTCAAAGGGTCAGTCTTGCTGGGAGGAGTTTGGGGAAAGGGGCAGCCCTGAGGTTCTGCTACCAGGGCTGAGGCTCTGGCAGAACCAGAACTGATACCCTCCCACAAAGGAGGCTCCAAGGAGCCTTCCACAGCTGCAAGGTCCTCCTCTCTTTCTTCCTCTCATTCTCCATCAGTCTCCAATGCTGGATACCTGGCTTCTCCATCCCATAGAAAGCTAGACTGCTCAGTTTTGGCTTGAAAATAAACCAGGTAGGGAATAGATGACCTAGAATTCTGGCTTTTCCCCACCAAACTGACTTGCCTCTAGGTCCCCACTGTGGATCCACAGGGCCTAACCCAGCCTGCCTGTGCATTGGAGGGCATCATTTGTTCTCAGCTGAGCCACTGAGAAGGGAGCACTGCCACAGCCCACTAGACCGGGGGTAGGGAGGTGTAACTCAGGAACTCCCCAGGCATCAGGCCAGCCGGAACAGTGGAGGGAAGGGCTGCAAGGGGGTGAGGGTTGGGGGTGTCTCAGGGCTTCATCTCCGGCAGCTCCTGTGCTGGCTAGGGAGCTGGGGTGGGGCAGGTGTGGTGACCGACGTGGATAAAGAGCCGCTAGTGGTAAAGGCTTTGAAAACAAGACAGAAAAGGGGGAAACGCCACCGAACACACGGGGATTGAAACCTCCAAAAGCCCAAGGTTGGTGGGAATCCAGCACCACGGGGGCCCCAGAAGGCCAAGGGAGCAGCGCAGGGCCCTGGGGGAGGGGAGAGGAGCCAAGGGAGGGTCTCCCAGCCCTTGCAGATCAGCGTTGCTGCCACGCAGCCTCCTGGCTGCCCAGTCTCTCCTCGGCTGCAGCTCAGCAGGCCCCTGGGGAGGTATTGGTTGCAAGCAAGCACCTGAATATTGCCTAATGGAACCAGCCAAAGCTCAACTAAATCCAGATCAGAGGGAGGGAGGTCAGGCCTTGCCTCCCACCTGCGGCCCCATTCTCATTGTCCCTTGGCCAGGACAGGGCCTGCTGCTTCCAAAGTCAACTACATAGTCCATCGCTGCTCAGCCACAGGCCTCCTGGCACCAACCCCTGAAATGGGCCGCGATCCATGGACCCTTCCCAATGTCCCTCTGCTGCCTCCACATCCCATCCCCCAACACCTGACCACGGCCCCCCAACACCGGCCCCCGCGGAGGTTAGGGGGCTCTGTGTGCCCTATAGGGCTGAGGCTTGGCCGGAGCAGGGCTTTTGCTGCATGGATGGGGCAACCTCACCAGCTTGGTCTCTTTGTCCATGAGTTCCATGAGAGATCCCCAGGCCCCCCACCCGCTTCCTGCTCAGTCAGTCTTGACGTGGCCGTTGGCCAGGGCTAGGGCGCCGCTGGGCTCCCCGGGCTCAGCGTCCTTGTCGAAGCGGAGGCGGAGGGTGTTGCGGATGATGAACTGCTCCATGATGAGGGCCCCGCAGAACCAGGGCACGGCGTACTCCAGGGTGATGAGGCCCATGAAGTCAAAGTCGAACTGGGAGTAGTCCCAGGGGCAGGCGTTGAACTGGCGCAGGATGAAGCCGGTGGTGAACTCCCACAGGTAGGTCCAGAGCGTGTAGATGAGGCAGCGCAGGAGCAGCGGGCAGCGGCCGCGCAGCCGCAGGTACATGCGCTCCACGATGAGGATGGAGGTGCCGTAGATGAAGAGGGCCCACACGCTCGTGACCCCAGGGAACTTCCAGTTCAAGTTCACCACGAACTCCCAGGCCGCTGTGAACATCACCTCGCAGAAGTAGCCGTGGATGGCATACAGGTACCAGCGGGACAGCGCCGTCAGGGGCTCGGCAGACGCCATGGCGCCGACTGGGGCTGGCTGCGGGGGGCGCAAGAGAGACAGGTGAGGGCCGGGCGCGGTGGCTCACGCCTATAATCCCTGCGCTTTGGGAGGCCGAGGCGGCGGATCACTTGAGGTCAGGAGTTCCAAACCAGCCTGGCCATCATGGCGAAACCCCGTCTCTACTAAAAATACAAAAATTAGCCTGGCGTGGTGGCCCGCTCCTGTAATCCCAGCTACTTGGGAAGCTGAGGCAGAAGAATCGCTTGAACCCGCAAGGCAGAGGTTGGAGTGAGCCAAGATTGCGCCACTGCACTCCAGCCTGGGAGACAGAGTGAGACTCTGTCTCCAAAAAAAACAAAACAAAACAAAAAAACAGAGCAAAGAACAGAATAACCCACCCACCCCACTGACTTCTCTGCAACTCTACCCAAATGCTACTTAGAGGGAGGTGTCTGTACTCCCTAGAGCTTTTTTGGATTATCTGTGGTCAGTTGAAGAGTCGGCTGGCCTGCTGCACCAATCAGCCCCATTTCTAGACTACTTGCTGATTTCTCAGCAGGCCTATCCACTGGGGACCCCATTTCTTCCTCCACTTCTTCTCAAACAGTTCCATGTCACTCATATTTCTGAGATGTAAGTGACTCATCACATTTGTCCTTGTGTGTGTGCATGCCATTTTTTAACCATGTGTAAGTGTACACTTCAGTGGTCTTAAGTACATTCACATTGTTGTGCAACTGTCACCACCAACCATCTCCAGAACTTTTTCATTGTCCCAAACAGAAACTTTGCATCCATTAAATACAAACTCCCATTCCCCATACCCTCAGCCCCTGGCAACCACTATTCTATTTTCTGTCTCTATGAATTTGACTACTCTGGGTGCCTCATATAAGTGGAATCATACAAACACTGTCCTTTTGTGACTGGCTTAGCATAACTGGCTTAGCTTTCACTTAGCCTAATGTCTTTAAGGTTAATCCATGTTGCAGCACATGTCAGAATTTCCTTCTTTTTTTTTTTTTTTTTTTTTTTTGTGACGGAGTCTCGCTCTGTCGTCCAGGCTGGAGTGCAGTGGCACGATCTTGGCTCACTGCAACCTCCGCCTCCTGGGTTCAAGCGATTCTCCTGTCTCAGACTCCTGAGTAGCTGGGACTACAGGCGCACGCCATCATGCCCGGCTAATTTTTGAATTTTAGTAGAGACGAGGTTTCACCATGTTGCCCAAGCTGGTCACAAGCCCCTGAGCTCAGGTGATCCGCCCGCCTTGGCCTCCCAAAGTGCTAGGATTACAGGCGTGAGCCACTGTGCCCAGCCAGAATTTCCTTCCTTTTAAAGGCGGAATCATATTCCATTGTATATATCACCATATTTTGTTTATCCATTCATCCATTGATGGACACCTGGGTTGCTTCTACCTTTTGGCTA
Source organism: Pan paniscus (assembly GCF_029289425.2). Taxonomy (NCBI): domain Eukaryota; kingdom Metazoa; phylum Chordata; class Mammalia; order Primates; family Hominidae; genus Pan; species Pan paniscus. Next base: position 68,583,540 of record NC_073264.2, read on the forward strand.
CTGAAAATAAGGCTGCTATGAACACGGGTGTACAAAGGTCTGTCTGAGTCCCTGCTCTCAGCTCTTTCAAGTACATATGCAGAAGTGGAAATACTGGATCATATGGTAATTCTATGGTTAACTTTCTGAGGAACCACTGTGCTGTTTTCCACAGTGGCCACACCATTTTACATTCCCCATCAGCAATGTACAAGGGTTCCAATTTCTCCACATCCACCCCAAACACTTGTTATTTTCTGTTTTGTTTTTATAATGGCCATCCTAATGGGTGTGAGGTGGTTCTCTCATTGTGGTCACATTTGTCTTTGCTCCATTAAATGGGGTTTTGGTGTTTGGTTTCAGTGCTGAGGGGAAACCAATGGATTGACACAGGAAAGAGTCCTCCCCAGTCCTTCTGGCTCCTTTCCCCTCCCCTCTTTTAAACCCCACCAGTCTTCAAGGCCCGGCTCCCATGCTGCTTCTCTCTACTTTCTCCTCGCCCTCCCCCAGCGACTGTCTGCACCACTTACCTGGCCCATTATCAGGTGCCACCCCAATGGCTTTTTGAGGTACGTGCTCTCATGATCCAACTAGCATGTGAACTCCTTGAGGATAGTGACTGTTGCACAGGCCGGTGCTTTGTGGCCTTGACGCAGGCCTGTCCTGGGCAGGCCCTCTCTAAATGACATGTCCTGTTCATGTGGAGGGAGGTGTGGGACTGCATCAAGAATGGGAAGGTAGGGCTTGAGAACATAAATCCCAGCTCTGCCAGCTGCTAATGGCTTCACATCTCTGTCGATCCCCTCTCCAAGGTGGGAGAAAAGACAGAGGTTAAGGAAATGGCATCTGTAGTATGCACACCTGTCTGGGAATTCCAGCCTCACATTTCAGCTGAAGCAGGCCTGGTCACATTAACACCTACCCAGCCTTGTGCATTGCTCTGTGGTCTTCCAAGCACATCGTTCGCATTTTGTCATGGTTCTTACATAATTAAAATTCAGGCTGGGCGCAGTGGCTCACACCTGTAATCCCAGAACTGTGAGAGGCTGAGGCGGGTGGATCACCTGAGGTCAGGAGTTTGAGAACAACCTGGCCGACATGGTGAAACCCTGTCTCTACTAAAAATACAAAAATTAGCTGGGTGTGGTGGCGGGCACCTGTAGTCTCAGCTCCTTGGGAGGCTGAGGCAGAAAAATTGCTTGAACCCAGGAGGCGGAGGTTGCAGTGAGCCAAGATCATGCCACTGCACTCCAGCCTGGGCAACAGAGCAAGACTCCCTCTCCAAAAAATATATTTATAAATAAAATAAAAAAGATTCATGTGAAGGTCAGAAAATTTTACTCCCATTTTTTTGCAGTGAGACAGAGCTCAGAGAGGGGACATCATTTACCCCATATCCCAGGGCCAGTAAATGGAAGAGCTGAGATTAGAACCAATATCTCTTGCTTTCTACTGCAGAACTCATCCCCTGCACATGACTGCCCATCTCTTAGACATACGTACCAAATGTCACTCCCCTGCTCAAAAATGCTCGATAGTGGCTGGGCACAGTGGCTCACGCCTGTAATCCCAGCACTTTGGGAGGCGGAGATGGGCAGATCACCTGAGGTCAGGAGTTCAAGACCAGCCTGACCAAAATGATGAAACCCTGTCTCTACTAAAAATACAAAAAAACAATGGATGGGTAGGTATTAATGTGACCAGGCCTGCTTCAGCTGAAATGTGGTGGCATGCACCTATAATCCCAGCTACTTGGGAGGCTGAGACAGGAGAACCGCTTGAACCTGGGAGGTGGAGGTTGCAGTGAGTCGGGATCGCACCATTGCACTCCAGCCTGGACAACAAGAGCGAAACTCCGTCTCAAAAAAAAAAAAAAAAAATGTTTGATAGCTCCTTATTTCCTAATGAAGCACAACAGCATCCTTGGCCTGCCATTCAAGATTCTTCATGACCTTGCCCCGATTGACATCTTCAGCCTTTTCCTCACAATCCAGCTCTTCCTGTCTTTCATCTCCATGCCTTTGCAGGTCCTATTCATTCTGTTAGACGTGCCTTTCTCCTCTCACTTCCGTAAGTATAAACCAGCTTGCAGGTTACCTTCAGAACAAAATCTCTTTCATTCCCCCAGGTCCCAAGTCCTCTCTTCCTCTTCTGAATTTCTACAGCACTTACTCTGTCTCACTCCCTTTGCTACAGGTTATTTTCAATATTATATTGAGAATTTCGGTCCCCGGCCAGACCTCTTTCCTGTGTGCTACACCTATAGCTCCTGCTCTTCCCTAGACAGCTCCCCCTAATGTCCCACAGGCATCCCAAACTCTTTTCCTAAATCAAACCCATGGGCAGGTGTGGTGGCTTATGCCTGTAATCCTAGCACTTTGGGAGGCAGAGGCAGAAGGATCGCTCGAGCCCAGAACTCTTGAGTTCAAGACTAGCCTAGACAATGCAGTGAGACTCTGTCTCTAAAAAATAAATAAATAAAATCAAACCCATTATCTTTTCCCCAAAACCTGTTTCTCTCCTAAGACCCCCACCCCAATTAATGGCACCACCATGCACCCAGTTAGAACCAGCGGTCTCAAAGTCTGTCTGGCTTCCTCTGCCACATCCCCACCCTAACATGAGTTCCTGAGAGTGAGGGCCTTGCCTGCCTGGTTCAGCATAGTATTCCCAGTGCCTGGCACAAAGCCCAGCACATAGTAAGCATTCAAGAGAAGAATAAAGACATTTCTTAGTTAGCAATCGCCATATAACAAATCATCTCAAAAACCCTGGCCTAAAACAACTACCGTCTACTATTACAGCTCACATGTCTGTGGTTGGCAGACGGCTGGGGCAGCATAGCTCCACTCCACCTGTCTCTCATCCTCCTCCAGGGCCCAGTGGACTTGCCTGGGCATATTCTTCTCATGGCAAGGGCAGAGGCACAAAGCTGAGCAAGGCTAGCTGTACAAGTGTAGTTCAAGACCCTGGCTAAGCCATGCCCACCATCATCCCACTGGCCAAGGGAAAGCCACCAAGTCAGCTACTAACTCCCACCCTTACCACCTCTTAAATATCTTTGGGATCCATCCCCTCCTCTTCATTACTATTCTCATTGCTGCCACTGCTCTGGTTCACGCCCTCATCATGTCTCACCTGGATGACTCCAAAGGTCTCCCAGCTTTGCCTTCTTCCTTCTAATTCACTCATCACAGGATGAAAGAGTGTGTAGAAAAAACGCAACCTTTCTAAAATGCAAATCCGATGTTTCTCGCCACTTGAAGCCCACGAGTGGATCTTCAACATCTACAGAGTAAATAAAGCTCAAACCCCTGGGGACGGCTGGCAAAGCCCTTCACAACTCGTCCCTGCCTCCAATCCTGTCCTCCAGATCTCTACCTTGCTGTTTTTGCTACCTGGGCCCCACCCAGGGCCGGTGAACCCTCCTTTAAGACCCAGCTCCTCCTCTGTGAGGACTTTCCTAAGCACCCTGACTCCAGAGTTGTCTTCCCACTTCTGCACCCTCCCTTCTCTGTGGTAATAGTGAGCACTCTGCTTCACTGGATTCATCTGAACGCCAGCACCAGCAGCCTCCTGAGGAATGTTTGTTTAAGATAGTGGTAAGAGAAAAAAGCAGGATTCAAAACTGAATATTCAACCTAACTCCGATTCTGCAAAGGCATGAATATGTGCACATATACAAAAAAATTAAACAACAATCATCTCTGGATGGTGATATCATATGTGATTTTTTCTTTATATTTTTCTGCATACTTTTTTTCCTAACAAGCATGTATAACTTTTATAAAACTAAAATTTCATCTTAAAAATGCTTATGGAGGCTGGACGTGGTGGCTCACCCTGTAAACCCAGCACTTTGGGAGGCTGAGGTGGGTGGATCATGAGGTCAGGAGTTCAAGACCAGCCTGGCCAACATGGTGAAACCCTGTCTCTACTAAAAGTACAAAAATTAGCTGGGCGTGGTGGCGTGTGCCTGTAATCCCAGCTACTCCGGAGGCTGAGGCAGAAGAATTGCTTGAACCGGGACCCAGGAGGTGGAGGTAGCAGTGAGTGAGATCGTGCCACTGCACTCCAGCCTGGGCTACAGAGCAAGACTCTGTCTCAAAAAAAAAAAATGCTTGTGGAAGCTGGGTGCAGTGGCTCATGCCTGTAATCCCAGCACTTTGGGAGGCCGAGGCGGGAAGATCACCTGAGGTCAGGAGTTCGAGACCAGCCTGGCCAACATGGTGAAACTACATCCCTACTAAAAATACAAAAATTAGCCGGGCATGGTGGCATGCGCCTGTAATCCCAACTACTCGGGAGGCTGAGGCAGGAGAATCGCTTGAACCCGGGAGGTGGAGGTTGCCGTGAGCTGAGATAGCGCCACTGCACTCTAGCCTAGGTGACAGAGTGAGACTCCGTCTCAAAAAAGAAAAAAAAAATGCTTGTGGAATGAATATGTATTCACCGTATTCATACCTCGTGTATAGAAGGTGTTCAATGAATTTGCTAAGCAAATGAACCCAAAGAAACCTGAAGTCATGTAAAATTATTGCAGGCTCTTCCCTCCTGAGTCATCCAACAACAAACCATGCCTCACAGGTCTCAATATGGCCAGCTGGTTAAGTTCAGGGACCCCAGATGATCCTAACTGCCTGGGTTGGAATCCTGGCTGATGCTTTCCACCTGTGAGACCTAACGGACGCTGCCCAACCACCCTGTGCCTCAGGGTCCTTGTAGGTAAAGTGAGGATAACGGAAGTAATGACCACAGAAGGCTGTTGTGAGGCTGTTGTGAGTACATATACACTACTTAAAATACAGCTAAGGCTCCAGAAAGGGCAGCTGTCATTTCTGGCACAGAGCCAGACCTCTGGACAGCCCCTCCTGCTTTTACGCCGCCTCTTACCCAATGCAGGGTCACTGTGCCCCTGCTCTCGGCAGCCTCCAGGCAGCCCTTCCTGTCAAGCAGGTTAGGTCTTCATCACAACCCTGAGCACCAAGCTAGCGAGCCAAGAAATCGGGTGGCAATAATAACCCCACATATGGCCCTCAGGAGAACAAAACTCCCACAGGCATCCCAGGAGACTGAAGGTGAGCCTCCAGCTTCCCTGTGGCTACCGAGGGATGAATGGAAGAGGAAGGGTGTCAGAGCCAGCCCGAGGGGCAGACTTGAAAAGATGGTGGAATGAAAGGGGCACAGCCTCTCACCCCCTCATTTAACCTCCTACCCCCTGGCAGGAGAGAACAGATCCAGGCTCCAGGGGAACACACTGAGGTGGACTGAGGGCCTGAGACAGATGGCACAGCACAGGGTTGTGGAGACCTCCGGACCTCCTACCCCGACTCAGGCCCCATGACCTGCAGGTATCCCCCTGGCTCTTCCAACCCCCAGGGCCTGGGCTGAGGGAACAGGAACCTCACAGGGGCTCTCCTGCAGCAGCCTGACATGACTGTGTGGATCTCATCACTCAGGCCAGACCCCAGCCTTGAAGCTGATTTTAACCCTGCTCTTCTTGCCTCTGATCTCTCTGGGATGGCCCAGACCGGTTTCCCAGCTGGTAACAGACAGGAGGGTCCAGTCTCTTCCCCAACCCCAGCAGGTAACTTGGGAGAGTCAGACCCCAAAACCCTTGGAGAAGAAGCAAGAAGGAAGGGGTAGCTGTCAAAGGGAGAGAGGAACCTAGGGTGAGAGACAGGAAGTTGCTGAACAGAAGAGAGGATGGAGTTCATGCCTGTAGTCCCAGCACTTTTGGAGGCTGAGGTGGGAGAATAGCTTGAGGCCAGGAGTTCGAGACCAGCCTGGGCAACATAGCGAGACCACCATCTCTACAAAAAGAAAAAAAAGTAGGCTGGTTTGATGTGGTGTGCCTGTAGTCCCAGATGCTAAGGCAGGAGGATCCCTTGAGTTCAAGAGTTTGAGGCTACAGTGAGCTATGATTGTGCCACTGCACTCCAGCATGGACAATGAGCAAGACCCTGTCTCTTAAAAAAGAAAGAAAGAAAGAAAAACAAAGAAGCGAGATGGGGGAGAGAGAAACATGGTGTGCCCCAAGCCCAGATTCTGTTTCTGGGCAGCAGGAAGCCATGGGTAGTAGATGGAGGGGAAGCACACCACGGCAATGTCAGACAGTGTCCGAGGGCAGAACTAGGAGAACATAGCTGGTCCATGCAAGACCAACAGGGGAAATGAAAGACCTGAGTCAGGGCAGAAGATGGGGTTGAAGAGAAAGGAATAGGAGACAGTGTCATTGGCTGAGGTGGCAGCTCCCAGTGTGGTGGGGAAGATGATAATATTAGAGGCTGGGCATTGACTTGGATGCGTTTTCAGAACCCCACTCTCCAAACCCATTTCTAATCAGCACAGGAGCTGTGCTTAACTTTGAGCTAGGACAGGCTCGCCCACCCCATACAGGGCCTGACAGGCCCCTATTCCCTGCCCCGGCCTCCACCCACCCGACTCCCTATACCCTTAGGCTCCTTCCACTAGCTCCTTGCTCAGCCCTGGGATCAGAGCCCTGGGAAAGCCTGCTGCAGGGAGAACCGGCAGCTCAGGGGACCTTGGCTTCTTTCTCCTGGTGACAAACAAAACTGTCCTGAGAGCTGTGACATGAAGATAGGACAGCCCAGGAACAGAAATTCAGGGTGGATTGAAGAGGAGGAGAGTGTGAGCAAGGTTGAATGCAGGAGGACAGAGTTTGGAGAGCAAAGGATAGCTTCACAAGCAGGGTTTCATTGAACAACATTCAAATCCGAGAGTCCTCATACCTGATGAAAGGGCCTGGGCAAACAGAGTCCCATCGAAGGGCCAGGACTCAAGGTGACTTGTGAGGTCTGGGAACTACCCCTTCAAGGGAACAGGTGATGGGGAAGGGGAAGGGGATCTGGCTTTCAGAGCCCTGTTCACTAAGAGCATCTCACCGGCTGCTCTCCGAGCCTGCTGTTCCACAGGGTGGCAGGGGACATGGCCAGCAGTTGAGAGGGGTAAAGAGGCTGCCATAAAAGTCTAAGACAGGCTGAAGGCAAAACCAGATGGAATAACTGCCCTTGGTTTTGTCAAAAACTCCCATCTTGTTTCAGGGGGCTAAGGTGCCACAACACAGTGACTCTGGGAATTTTTGTCCAGAGAAGCATCTGGCCAGAAAATTGGGATTCCCCTCCCATGCAACCGGGCTGGGAAGGCCTTCTGCTTTCACTCCACTCACTTCCCAAGCTTCACTCCCCATCCCCAGGCACCCCCATCACTACAGTTCCATGTTCTGGGGAGACCCACAGCCCTTCTAGGAGACCCGTGAGGCAACGCAGTAGGGGACAGCTTCAGGAGCCCTTGGGCGGCTCTGTGCTGAAGATAAGTGGCTTCAATGAAGAAAGGGCAGAAACCTCCCTGAACTTCCCCTGTTGTCATCAAGTTAGCAGGGAGGAAAATAGGGCTTGCTCAGGGCCAGAAGGGAAGCAAGTGGAGGGAAACTCCTGTAGCCACTGGCTGGTGCACATGCTGCAGACTTCCACCCTCTTGCTGTGGGTGCCCCCCAAGGAAAGCCCCTGGGATTAGTGATACTGCAGGCCTTGATGAAGTCCTCCCTCCACCTCCCAAGTCACATAATAATAATAACCAGGTGCTCTTCTCAGTATTTCCATGTATTAACTCAAAAAATTCTCAAGCCCATTTTACAGATGGGGAAAGTGAGGCAGAAAGAGGCTACATTCTTTTTTTGTTTGTTTTTTGTTTTTTTAGATGGAGTCTCAGTTTGTCACCCAGGCTGGAGTGCAGTGGCATGAACTTGGCTCACTGCAACCTCTGTCGCCCGGGTTCAAGCAACTCTCATGCCTCAGCCTCCTGAGAGGCTGGGATTATAGGTTCCTGCCACCACACCCAGCTAATTTTTGTATTTTTAGTAGAGACGAGGTTTCACCATGTTGGCCAGGCTAGTCTTGAACTCCTGACCTCAAGTGATCTGCCTGCCTCGGCCTCCCAAAGTGCTGGGATTATAGGCATGAGCCACCACACCTGGCCGAGCCTACATTCTAATAACTATAAAAGGCAAGGCTGGGATTCAAACCCCACAAATCTGGCTCCAGGGTCTTTGCTCCTAATCAGCACACTGCACTGCCCCCGAGGCTGACTGCAGGCTCCTCTGAGGGCATTACCATTTTCTGAGTTCCTGCTTCTGGAAGGCTGGGATGGTATGTGGAGAGACAACAGGAAGCAAGGAGAAGGTTGTGAACTTCTAGGTGGTTCATTAACAAACTTCCAAACTGGGTGTCAGAGTTCCTAAAGGCTCCCAGCCTGTTCCTCAGGATCCACACAGAGGCCCTCCAGGGTCAAAGCTGACAGTCACAGGACCATGACAGCAACCAACCCTCAGGCCCCAAGGCATGCGCCATTCAAAGGCCCCTCACCAGGACACACACAGCCCAGAGGCCCCCTGACTGCCAGCCCACCCCAGTGCTCCTGGGAGTCTCAGATGGCCCAGCCCTGCCATGGAGACACCAGCCAAGAGCAGGGGCCAGCTGCCCAGAAGAGCAATAGCCAGCATGTCAGGAGCAGCGGTCCAAACACAGAGGATTTCAGGGGGCCTCAGATCCCAAGCAAACCGCAGCAGGAGGCAGGGCAGGGTGAGTTGGCTTGGGGGATGGAGTCAGTTCTGGCACAGAGGTCCCTGGGGCTCAGGAAGCGAAGGATGCCCTGCACGGGGGGCTGGCAGGCTGGCATCCCAGACCTGTATGTGGCTGCCTTGCTGTTACCATTCAGATCTCAGCTGAGCTGTCATATCTCAGGGACTTTTGATCCCCAGTCCAAAATAGCCTCTCTGTCACTCACATCATTCCATTTTATTTTCTACATAGCACTTTCACTTTCTGATATGTTGCTACTTATTTATGGTCTGTCTCTCCTCAACTAGAATGAAAACTTCATGAGGGCAGGGGCACTGTCTTGTTCACTGCTGTGTAATCAGTGCCTAGAGTGGTGCCTGGCAATAATACCTAGTAATACTTGTGGAATGAATGGATGGATGAGTGGGCCCAAACAGGCCCAGGCCCTTAAACACTGATGAGGGCAGGTATAAACAGCTAGCTGCCTCGGTCTCTTTCCCTCCTTTCTTGAGAAATATAGCCTTCTAAAACATTTAATTCTAGCATTTAATTTTTTTTCTAATTATAAAAGCAACATGTGCTCACAGCTGAAATTTAAACATTACGGAATGACATAGAAAGCAAAAGTTCCCTGTAATCACACATCTTAGAGAAAGTCACTATTAATGGTATGTTATGTAGTCATCCAGATTCAATTTTATTTTTTAAAAAGCCAATCCATGCATCATAGAAGAAGCATTCATAGGCCGGGCATGGGGGCTCACACCTGTAATCCCAGCATTTTGGGAGGCTGAGGCGGGAGGACTGCTTGAGCCCAGGAGTTTGAGACCAGCCTGGGCAACATAGTGAGACCTCATTTCTAATAAAGAAAAAAAAAAAGAAAAAGCACTCATAATTCTGAACTAACAGCAATTACCATTTCTCCTTTGCAATATTTTCCTATGTGTGTATTTTACAAGTCACCATAATATACTTATTCTGCAACCTGCCATTTTTACTTGTCATAACTGTTTTTCCAAGTTGTTATATAGCCTCTGTGCTCATTATTATAATGGCTGTGTAATATTCCAGCAAGCGGAAAACTGTAATTTACTTAACCTAGATGTCCAAAGGGAACAGTTGTTTCCCATTTCTACTACTACAGATGATATAACGAGAATTACCTTTAATGCCTGTAATGGAAGAATTCAGCCCTTTTCTTCTCTGGTACTATTTCCTAATAATATATCTTAATGGATAATTCCAGAAGGAGAATCACTGAACCAAACGGTACAACAGCTTTAAGGCTGATGGCATAAATTGCTCTGGGGAGATGTGTCTCCCATCTGAGGAACGACGTTCCCACAGAGGCACCCATGGCCATCTCTTTACCCCCAACTCCCCTCCTACAGTCTAGGCTTGCTCACACCACCCTGGCTACAAATCAACTCAAGAACACCCTTCCTGAGAAACTCTCCAGTCAAACTGACTTTGCAAGCCCAAGCTGAGTGGAAAACAGATTCTGGCCCTGAATTATAAACTGTCAACTAGGAGAGTCAAGATCTACCTAAAGTGGAAAAAGACCTGATTACCCCTTTTCTACTCCCTGCAAATTCCTGCATGGAATCTGAAGCTCTGGGTTCCCATGGACCAGCCTAGGAACTCCAAAAAAAGCTTGTCTGTTCAAGATTGCAAAAGCCCAGCTCTGCCTGCCATGCCTTCTGGGGAGCTTCCTTCCTGCAGGCCTCTGATCCCACCAGGCTACGGGCCCTGCACAGACATAACAGCCTTCAGGCCAGACAGGCCTCTGGGGGTTGGGAAAGCAGCCAATTGTCATTTTTTAAGGCATCATCAAGGAAAAGCCAGGGGCTGAGGCTGGAAAGAAAGGCCTGTGAGGACAGGCACGGCTGTGCAGTTAGGAGCCTCTCACCCTACCTCGAGCTTGTCTTGCTGAGGAGGAGATGCTGCTGCTGACATGTGACAAAAGCAAGAGGACCTGCTCCTCCAGATCCCCTGGTGGTCACTCTTATGGCAGCTAAGGCTCACAAATCCCCCCACCTCCCAGGGCCCTGGATGCCCTACTCCAGGCCTCCTAGACCAGCAGCACATGCATTGCTCATGGCTTCTGGGCAGAGTCCAGTCCCAGGTGATGCATGGTCCTCACTGCACAGATCTGAAGCCTGACGGCCAAAGTAGATGCTGTTTCCCAGGTGCTTGCTTCACTCATGCCAGACAATCTGAATGATATGGTTTGGCTGTGTCCTCACCCAAATCTCATCTTGAATTTCCACCATGTTGTGGGAGGAACTGGGTGGGAGGTAATTGAATCATGGGGCCAGGTCTTTCTCATGCTGTTCTTGTGATAGTGAATAAATCTCATGAGATCTGATGGGTTTTTGTTTTGTTTTGTTTTGAGACAGAGTCTTGCTCTGTTGCCAGGCTGGGGTGCAATGGCACGATCTTGGCTCACTGCAACCTCTGCCTCCCAGGTTCAAGCGATTCTCCTGCCTCAGCCTCCCGAATAGCTGGGACCACAGGTGCATGCCACAATGCCCAGCTAATTTTTGTATTTTTAGTACAGATGGGTTTTCACCATGTTGGCCAGGATGGTCTCAATCTGTTGACCTTGTGATCCGCCCACCTCGGCCTCCCAAAGTGCTGGGATTACAGGCGTGAGCCACAGTGCCCGGCTGATCTGATGGTTTTATCAGGCACAGTTTCCCTGCACAAGCTCTCTTTCTGCTTGCTACCAATCTTGTAATATGTGACTTGCTTCCCCTTGCCTTCCACCATGATTGTGAGGCTTCCCCAGACATGTGGAATTAACCCTCTTTTTCTGTATACATTTTCCACTCTTACGTATGTCTTTATCAGCAGCACGAAAACAAACTAATACACTGGGTCTGGCCTGGTTTTTAGAGGCCATGTGGCCATAAGACGGCTCCCGCATGTGATGGCCCAGTATTGCTTGACATTCCCCTCCCATTGCCCTGTGACAGGACCTTGGATGGGGAACAGACTCAGAACTAAAACCTCCAGACTCGTGCCCATGCTGATGAGGTGCCGAGCAGGCAGGATCGCTGGGCTGGTGATCCCCTGGGTGCTTGTAACATACTCACTTATCACACCCTTGAGTGTGCAGCTCACAACAGACATCAGGATCACTGTCCAGGAGTGTCCTGCGTTAACCTTTGTTGGCTGGGCCTCAGTGCCATTCTCAGCAACGTAGGCAAGCATCAGCCCTAGGACTCAGCTGATCCTTGGCTGGGGGGCTGGCAGCTTCCATGTGTCCCTGGGAATAAAAGAGGAGGCTTTTATTAGCTTAAACTGCCCCCAGCAGATCCAAGAAAAACATTGCAAGGGCCTGGGCTCTGGGCTCAGCACCAGACACTCATCCCACCCTGGCCACCAGGGCTCCTTCCCGGAACCTACCCCCTCCTCTTTGCATCCAGTTTGCTCAGGTCTGATTAATCCAGCCACAAAAGTCTGGGATGGTCCTGGACAATCCACATGTCCAGCGTTAGGACTTAGGGCTTCTTGCCTAAATGTGTGAACACTTGTGAATCTGAGAGGGGATATAATTTTAGAATCCAGCTCCATTCTCATTCAGCTTCAAATTACATTCTCACCTTCACCCTGTAGTGGGTACATCTGTTCTCAAGGGCGGTCAGAACCTCATGGAAGGCAGACAATGTAGGACATTCGTTTCAGCACTTTGAAAGCAGAGAACAACCACTCGTGCAGAAAAACAAAATGTGTGCTAAACCTTTCTATGTACTATTCTACCTCTCTAATATTTATTCATCTCATTTTATTATTTCACCATTATTATGGTTGAGGCCCTTCCTGTGAACATCAGTAACCAGCTACAAGCTAATACAAATCTTACTTTATAATGCCCTTTGCCATGTACTTTAAAAAAAAAAAAAAAAATCAAGTAGAGACAGGTCTTGCTATGTTGACCAGGCTGGTCTCAAGCTCTTGGCCAACCCTCCCACCTCAGCCTCCCAAAGTGCTAGGATTATAGGCGTGAGCCACTGTGCCTGGCCAGCCATGTACAGCCATGTTTTTACTACTATCCCTAAGACTTGACTATTTAATGGAGATTCCAACATTTTTTGTTTTAATATGAAAGTGCTAAAGCTTCCCTGAAAACCCCCTGGATACAGCACCATCTGCATATGCCCAAGGACAGCACTCAGGCCCAGCATGGCCCTCTGGGACAGCCCAGCCACTCAGAAGCTGAGAACAGTATGTGGCTGGGGGTGGGAGCTGGCACTCCCCTGTGGATGACCAGGCAGGATGGACCAGAGGTGCTGGTCTGTGCTGATGCCCATGTCCACCTTCCCCACTCCCCTCTGACCACCAGGGTCTCTGAGTAGAGGCCGCTTGGGCCCTTGCTCAAGCTGACAACCTGTGAGGCAGCCAGGCAGCCGAGGAGAAGTGAAAGGGCAGGAGTGGGGGAACTGAAACTCACTGTATGGTGTGGTTTTGGGGGGTGCCCCCCTGGGTCTCCCCCCGGGGCCTCTGCACTGAGAGCATCACAGTGGGCTGCTGTGCTCAGCCTTGCCTCCCCCTCCCCAGCTCCTTCACAAATGGGACCCTCCAACCCTCCCCGATCTGTCCATCTTACCCGCTTCTCCCAGACTGCCGGATGGCGGACAGGGGTCACCTTGACACGTACCTATCACCTTGAGGAAAAGGTTTTAACGGAGCATGTCCGAACCCTCTGGGACTCTCTCTCCACCAGCACCACAAGGACCATGTGCCTGGGGAGTTCAATCCCACCTGTGGAGACTTCTCCCCACCCTAGGCCCTCAGCCACATCCACGGCACAAGTCAGAACTAAAACAGAAACAGAAACCAAAGACCACATCCTGCCGGCACAGCCTGCGGGTTACTGCAGCCAGCTCTGGGAGCCCACTGCCTGCTGAGGTGCAGCCCTGGCAGATGAAGCCCCAGCACTCAGAAAGGCTCCTTTTGAGGGCAGTGTCCCACCAGACACCTCCCACTTCCTGGTCTGCAGGCTTTTTCCCCAGGAAAAACTTAGTTGCAGGGAGGATGAGATGATGGTGTACCTCTTCCTCCAAGTGCATAAGCTGTCCCTAGGCCTCACTGACATTCCCTATCCCCCAAGAGGAGATCCCAGGGGACAGGGAACATGAGGCTCCTTTGAGGACTGCAGGACCTGAACCAGAGGTTCTTGGAACATATGAATGAATGATGAGCCCTTATAGCAACTAACATATGGATGGAACTTAGATCATCTCTCATGATTTTCTCAGGCTCCTGAGGGGCAGGAAGGGCAGAAATGGTCACCTCTATTTTAGAAATGAAAACACAGAGGGTTCAGGACATTAAGAGATTTGGCCAAATCCAAACATTTGATTCAAATCCCAGTCCTCAGCCTCCAGAATCACCCTGTCCCCATACAATGTGCCTTCGAACTGCTTCCCACCCAAATCTCATCCTTAAGGCACATGTCTGCATGCAAGGGTCTTCAAGTCAGTGTAAACTACTTAGTCCGTTCCAAGTAAGCTGCTTATTTTGCTAACTTATAGCTGAGTTTGTCCATGCAGCTTCTGGTCAATATGCCTGAGATGCTGCTGGGACCGTGAAGAAGCAGAGACCACCGGCCTGTTTCGAGCCCCGTCATCTCTCCTGCCCTCCTCTGCAGCCACCATTCTGACTCCTTCTTCCAGACCCTGCTCCCTCCTCACTCCTTTGCGATGCCGTTCCACAACCTCCAGGTCATTCCATCACTGATGTTCCCAGGGGGATCTGACCATCCTTCAACTGAAACATGTCATCCCATCTTAAAATTCTTTCTATGTAGCCGGGCACGGTGGCTCACGCCTGTAATCCCAGCACATTGGGAGGCCGAGGCGGGCGGATCATGAGGTCAGGAGATCGAGACCATCCTGGCTAACACGGTGAAATCCCATCTCTACTAAAAGCACAAAAAATTAGCCAGGTGTGATGGTGGGCACCTGTAGTCCCAGCTACTCGGGAGGCTGAGGCAGGAGAATGGCGTGAACCTGGGAGGTGGAGCTTGCAGTGAGCCAAGATCGCACCACTGCACTCCAGCCTGGGCGACAGAGTGAGACTCCGTCTCAAAAAAAAAAAAAAAAAAAATTCCTTCTATGTGTCTGTTTCCCCCACCACGCTATGAATTTCTTGAGATCATAAAATTTCTGCTGGATGGATGGACAGGCAAGGTGGAGAAGGGCCCAGCTGCATTTAAATTCTTGGGCGACTGAAACATCCAATGTTACTAATCAAACATAGCAATGTCTTGTGTTTTTCTCTAATTTATAGGCCACCATCACAGATAAGCCATACCTGTTGGTTTACTACAGGCAAGGCTGTCTCTGCAGGTGAAGGAAGCAAGGAGTGTGCTCACTCTCCTTTCTCCCATCTCCAGGAGCCATTGCACCACCAGAGAATGAAGAGAGGCAGAGTGGGCGGCCTGGGTTTGCACAATACAGAAGGCATGTCCAACATCACGCAAGGAAGACTGGGGCAGGAACAGACTGTTCCAGGCATCAGGGGAGATACTGCAGGCTCCTACGTGGGCAAGGGGCCAAGTGCAGGTTCAGGTCAGAGAATAACAACTCCTGTTCTGTTATTTCTACAATGTGCTGGCACTCTCAAAAGCCACATCAGTTTTCATGCACATAGGATTCACTTCCCAAAGAGGCTACTGGCAGGAAATTCCCTTCGCACCATTTTCTCTCCTTTCCTATAACTATTTAAGGTAAGCTGAGCTTGCAGGATTGAGTCTCTGCTTCTCTGACCAGAACCTAAAAACCAGATCTCTCTCCCCGGCCCCTCATCATCTCCTTGGCCTGGAACCTAACACTGGAGCCAGAAAGCATGCAGGCAAATACTACCTCTGTTTTTTTACCCCCACTCTCCTTTTCCTTAACACTCCCCAAATCTCCCTGTAAAGGAAAAAAAGTTTTTTCCTTCTGCTCTCACACTCAAAGCAGAACACTTCTGTGACCAGATATGGGGTGGGCGTGGAGGAGGGCAGATATGCCCCCCATATCTGGTCACATTTCTCCAGCGGACACCAACTGGGTCTTCTACAGTTCATTTAAACTCTGATGCTATCTATCCTGAGATAGCAGCAGATCCCACATTTTGAGGGCTCAGTCCCACAAGACTGCCCCCACTTCAGATGCCAGTCACAAGTAGATCGTCACCTATACTTCTGAACAATTGGTTATAAACCAGGGTTCCCATGACCCCCTCCTTGGGTTCTATTAATTTGCTAGGATGGCTCACAGAACCCGGGGAAACACTTACCTTTACTGATTTATCACAAAGGGTGCAGATGAACAACCAGATGCAGAGATGGATAGGGTGACGTATTGGGGGGTCACCCACCAGCACCGCCACATGTTCAGCCACCCAGAAACCTATCAAATCTTATTCAAGAGTTTTTATGTAGCTTGATCTCCACCCTCCCACACCTTTCTTGGAGGTTGGAGGGTGAGGCCAAATGTTCTAATCCTCTAAGCATTTGGTCTTTCTGGAGACTGGCTCCATCCTGAGGCTGTCTAGCCCCTCCACCACCCCACCACTTCCCCAGTAACTTCATTAGCATAAACTCAGGTGTTATCAAAGGTGCTTATTATGAATAACAAAAGACATTCCTTTCACTCAGGAAATTTCAAGGGTTTTAGGAGCTCTATGACAGGGACCCGGGACAAAGACCAAATACATTTCTTATTACACCACACTCTGACCCAGGTGCCCACAAAGTAGAGAAGATGCCTAAAGGCCCACTGGGGAGCCCTCTGGTTACTCAAAGCCCCCAGTTCTTCCCACGTGACTCAGAACAACCACTTTTACTTATCCTAGAGTAAGAAAAGCCCTGAGCACAAATGGATCTGGTAACTTCCTACACCAAGGAGGGGCCAAACTCAACTACAAAAGCAATCAGTATTCCAGATTCCCTGAGGGGAAAGCCTGTGTCTGTCCAGCTCCCCCAGGAAGCAAGGAGAGGCCCAGGCCGTGGGGGCCTGCCTGGCATGGGGAAGGTACATGGAGATGGGAGCCAGGCCCCAACCCCACGGGGCCCTGTCCTTCCCCTCTGTGCCCCTTGCTCTGAGCTTGGAAGCTGCATTGCCCTAGCTGCCTGACATCTCACCCCACTGTCTTCTGTCTCACTTGGAGGCCACCTGTCCTTTCCCTCTCCTCTCCCCCTTCCTCCTCCCCATCTAGCCCACTCTATCTCACATGCCCCTCTCAAAGTCCCCCACTGAGCAAACCCTGACCACCCAACTCCATCACCTTGGAGGGTGGTCTCTGGTCCCATGTCTATTTCCTCCCATTCCCACCCCCGGCAATCAGTAGCTGCTGCTTGCTGCCTGAAAGGCTGGACAGCTGCTGGGCTCTCTAATTAGCTGCCTGGCCGCTGTCCCAGAGTGAGGCATGTGTTACTGTAAAGAGCTGCCTCACCTTGCCTTCATCAATAATCCCCTATGCAGATCCCATCAGGCAGCGGCTGAGAGGCCCTAGAATACTCTGCACATGAGACCAGCAAGCCTTCTCCTGTCAGTCAGAAAAAAGAGGCAGTGGCCTCACAGCCTCACTGGCAAAGTGACCAGGATTTTATCTGGGTTCTCCCCACTACTGCCCATGTCCTTAGGGTGTCCTGGAGGTTACCCTGCCACACTGCACCTTCAGAAGCGATGGGGACCCTGCCCCTTTGTTGCCTCACCAGGGAGGCAGAAAGAAGCCCAGCAGGGCTTTCAGAAGACAAGCCTGGACCGCTCTTATGGTGTGACAACAGGACTCCGCTTTTCACAGCCTGTACAGCCAAGCCACCTAGAGATTTCTAAACAAGGAGGGAACTTAGTCCAAGAAGTCCTGTGGTAGCTGGTTTGTTTATTCAAGGTGTTATATTCCAGCAGTCAACAAATATTTACCGAGACCCAGTGAAGCCCAGGTACTGTACCATGTGTGAACAAGACAATGTTCCTGCCCCCTTGGAGCTCACAGGTAGGTGGGAGATCAGCAATAACTAAGCAGCTCCAAACATACTATAATTTTTAATATTATGCCATGAAGATGGGGAAGGCCAGGTGGGGGAAATAAAGAAACCGGATGCTGGAAGGTGAGTCTTAAATGTTAAGGAGGTAGCATTTGGGCATAGGTTAGAAAGATGAGAAGAAGCTGTGCAAAGAACTTTGGGAAAAGCATTCCAGGCTGAGAGGACAGTTAGTGAAGAGACCCTGAAGTAGGAGAAAGTTAGACAAGTTTGAGAAACAGCAAGGCCAGAGTAGCTGGTGTTAGGCACAGTTTATCTTCAAAGGTTTCAGTTCCTTGTTCTTTGTTCTATTCTGAAAGTAATCTTACCCATCCATCTATCAGCCCTCCCTATCTCTGTTGCACCCAAACACGCCCAAGCATATGCCATCACCTGTGTACTTGTCTTTCCCGTCAAGTGCCCACCCTTGCCTCCTTTGTTGATGTCAACAGTAGCCAATTGGAATTAGTTTAGATTGTGCGGTCCAACCCCAGCCAACACAGGGAGGACACAGGAACAGGGTCTGTGTTAGGGATAAAAACCCCTGCTCTCCTTTGTTCAGTGTGCTCTCGTGATCGTAACTGACACAGGCAGCACCCTTCTGCAGAAGTAAATTGCCTTGCTGAGAAAACTTTTTTTGCCTGAGTGCTGGTTTCACTTTGCGACACCAAGCTTTATTTCCAACACTGAGGGTCAGCGTGCTTTGGATGCTGTCAATACCCTGCCTGTTGGGGTGAGCATCAGGCCCCAGCCTGGCCAATCACAGCACCACATTCCCCTGGTTCTGTGATTGGTTCAGGGATGGATACATGCTCCAATCAGAGCCAATCCTGAGATTCTTGTTGGAATGGCCACAGAGACCACAAAAGAGGCATCCTTTTCTTTTTTGTTTTGGACTTGGAGCTATAAGGATGTCAGTCTGAAATTGACAGGGTAAGGCCAGGGGCAGTGGCTCACACATGTAATAAACTTATTTATTTATTTAAAAATAAATTTTTTTTTAATTGAAGGATGAGAGTTGTTCTGGGGAATCTGTGAGAGTTGCTGTCTGCTCTCCATCTGAACCAATCGGTACTGTTCCTTTCCTTAAGTAACAGTCCACAGGAAAGGCCAACATGCACTCAGCTGGACACTGACCCCAGCCACACCAGGCACCTCCACCATAAGCCTTAAGCCCAACAACCCCTGCCCTTCACTCAGCCCCTTACTGGACAGCTCCATCTACTGAGAAAGCACCCAGTCTTGCTAATGCTTAAAATATGGCGCCAAACAGCACTTAGGCAAGAGTAATTAAAGGGAATGTTATCTCAGTCAGTCTCTCATTAACCATGTAATTAGACTGCTGAAAATAATTAACATTCCTTTTGACAAAGGATAAGAGGACCCATTACATTCATTAGGACAGCCTCAAACCAGCCTGAGAAAGGCCGAGAAGAGAATTTAGAAATGAGACCCAAAGAGGTTATGCAGCTTTCTCAAGGTCACAGTGCTAGTAAGGGCAGGGCTAGGATTTGAAGCCAGGCAGTGTGCCTGTGGGTTCTGTGCTCTATCAGAGAAGCAGCTGTGGGGGCTACAAGGTTTCAGCCAGCAAATCCAGGCACAGGAAGGGCCTTGAATTGGTGGTTATTTAATCTGGAGCAGCCAGGCCAATCGGCCCCGCCCCCACACACCATGCTTATACTCTGGACACGGGTTGAGAGGTAGGGGATGCCTAGACCAGCTCTTGTCAGTGCTTAGCAGGTACATCCCACCCTCCTGTCCACAGCTGGTGATGGCTGGCTGTGGTGCACAGAATCAGCATTCACAGAGAGGTGACCTGAAGACCCCAAGATCCAACAGAGGAACACAGAACGAAGGCTCGCCCAACATTTGACAAGAACCAAGGCTACAGAAGAAGCACCAAATTTTAAAAACAGAAGTGGCCAGATGCAGTGATTCAGGCCTGTAATCCCAGCGCTTTGAGAGGCTGAGGTGGGAAGATTGCTTGAAGTTAGGAGTTTGAGACCAGTCTGGGCAACATAGTGAGACTTTGTCTCTACATAAAAATTTAAAATTAAATAAAGCAAATGGGGCAAAATGTTAATCACAGGTGAATCTGGGTAAAGAGTATATGAGTGTTTTGTACTGTTCTGGCAACTTTTCTGTACATTTGAAATTATTTCTAAATAAAAAGTTTGGAGGCAAAAACATCAGGGACCCTCTTATTAGGACAGAGGGTGGGGCCCAGGAACAGACATGGAGGCAAATCCAGGGAGAACCACACTGGTCATCAGAGGTCTCCACTGGGCACAAAAATTCCAGCTCTGGGGTTTCCGCCTGCCAAATCCCTCCTGGAAACATTTCCTCTTCCAATTTGGCCCTCCTTTTTCTTGCTTCTCCATTGATTTACTCCCACCTCCTCCTCCCAGGATCAACAACCTTGCAGAAGGCATCCATCCTAATGCCAGAAGACGGGGTTAAACTTTGGAGTGTATCCGTATATGTAGTTAATATTTCCTGGAGATATTTTGACACCTGTTTTGTCCACAGCCCATAATAATGAGTCAGGTTACATTTGTTAAACCACAGCCTTCTGGATTTTTTTTTTTTTTCAGATGGAGTTTCACTCTTGTTGCCCAGGCTGGAGTGCAATGGCACAATCTCAATTCAGTGCAACCTCTGCCTCCCAGGTTCAAGCGATTCTCCTGCCTCAGCCTCCTGAGTAGCTGGGATTACAGGTGCCCTACCACCATGCCCAGCTGATTTTTGTACTTTTAGTAGAGATGGGGTTTCACTGTGTTGGCCAGGCTGGTCTTGAACTCCTGACCTCAGGTGATCCACTCACCCCGGCCTCCCAAAGTGCTGGGATTACAGGCGTGAGCCACCATGCCCGGCCAGCCTTCTGGATTTTATATTTTATTTCCCCTAAAGTTACATGCTATTCCAAGTCACACTGCCTGACTTAGGCCTTGAGGCCATGTTCCTACCTTCTGATCTCTCAGGCAGGCTTTCTAGGGTAGGTGCCCCATTTCAACACCTCAGCACCATCACAACCACCTAATTCCAAAGCAAAGCCCTCAGACACAGGCACAGCCTCCTCAGGTTCACTGTCACAGCTGTGTGTGGCCATGTTAGATAACGCACAGCCAAACAGCTGAAAGAGTCTTTACCCACTGTAGTACCAGCTATTCAGGACACTGAGGTGGGAGGATTGCTTGAGCCCAGGAGGGCAAAGCTGCAGTGAGCTGACATGGTGCCACTGTACTCCAGCCTGGGTGACAGAGTGTGACCCTATGTCTTATTATTATTTTTTAAAATTTTGTATCTATTTATTTATTTATTTTGAGACCAGGTTATGAGACTGGCTAATTTTTGTATTTTTGGTAGAAACAGGGTTTTGTCATGTTGCCCAGGCTGGTCTCAAATTCCTGGGCTCAAGTGATCCACCCATCTCGGCCTCCCAAAGTGCTGGGATTACAGGTGTGAGCCACTGCTCCCGGCGTTTTTTTTTTTTTTTTTTTTTTTTTTTTGAGACAGGGTCTGGCTCTGTCACCCAGGCTGGAGTGCAGAGGCACGATCTCTGCTCACTGCAGCCTCTGCTACCCAGGTTCAATAGGGTGTGCGATGACTCTTGAGAAATTAGTTTGTGAAGAAAAGGAGAGAGAAAAGCTGCTGGAAGAGAAGTAGACGTGAGAGAGGTGTCCTCCCTCTCCCTCCCTCCTTTCTTCCTATTCTTTTCCCTTCCCCTTTTCTTTCTTTCTCTCTCTCTCTCTTTCTTTCCTTCCTTCCTCCCTCCTTTCTTCCTATTCTTTTCCCTTCCCCTTTTCTTTCTTTCTCTCTCTCTTTCTTTCCTTCCTTCCTCCCTCCTTTCTTCCTATTCTTTTCCCTTCCCCTTTTCTTTCTTTCTCTCTCTCTTTCTTTCCTTCCTTCCTCCCTCCCTCCCTTCCTCCCTCCCTCATTTCTGTCTTTCTTGCTTGCTTGCTTGCTTGCTTGCTTGCCAGAGTTTCATTCTTGTTGCCCAGGCTGGGGTACAGTGGCGCAATCTCAGCTCACTGCAACCTCTGCCTCCCGGGTTCAAGTGATTTTCCTGCCTCAGCGTCCTGAGTAGCTAGGATTACAGGTGCCCGCCACCACACCTGGCTAATTTTTGTATTTTTAGTAGAGATGGGGTTTCACCATGTTGGCCAGGCTGGTCTCCTGACCTCAGGTGATCCGCCCGCCTCAGCCTCCCAAAGTGCTGGGATTATAGGCCTGAGCCACCGTGCCTTTCTTTCTCTCTCTCTCTTTCAAGATAAGAGAGACCTAAGGATGTTTAAATGGTAAGGAGAAATCACAGCGAGGGAGAGCTCGTGGATGGTGTATATGCTGCGGGCACACACGAATGCCCTGGGTTGTCTGGGGTCATGGGAGGGCAGCACAGTGAGCATCCGTCCCGAGGTTAGGCCAGATGCATGTGTCATGGTCATCCCCTTTACAGAGAGGAGACCCAGGCACGTGGAGTTAAGTGTAACCTGCCTAAGGTCATACAAATACCGAGACACTGTAGCGCAGGCCGAGAACGCAGGTATCCCAGTCCTGGGCCCTCCTTCCAGTGCTGGGATGAGGAAGAACTGACGGGCAGCTCCGTCAGCACCATGGTAGGTGGGGAATGCCACAGATACTTACAAGTGGACACCTGGAATGCAATTCCCACGTGACCAACAAAAGAACTCTCCCACATGACTTTGGAACGTTCTACTGGACATCACAGAGGTAAAATGTCCATTTATAATTATCTATATCAAGATCCTAACTCCCTTTCTAAAATAAACACAGGCGGTTTTTGCACGATTTTAACACATGCTGAGTTGTCTAGGAACACCATTAGCATGCAAAACGGAGGGGATACTGTACTTTGTGTTCTTTTGAGCTTCACCAGGAATGGTTCAGCATTTTGGAAAGTCACGTCAACCCCAGCAGCACCTCTCCTGGTATTTGAGTCACCCACACAGTACACCTGTATCTTGTGGGTGTTTGTGGATGTTACATTCTCGGTGAGTCTATGTAAAGGTTCAAGCATCTGACTGCATCCTTCTGCCTTCTGTATGGTTGTGCCCAAGCAACCACGTATTAGAATACATAATGATGTATTGCTGGGGCTCAGAAACCAATACCTCAAGGTCTCTCTGACCTTCTCCCCACTACCCGTCAACACTCCCAAAGGAGGATGAAGTTCTCTGAAGTTCTTTTATCTGCCTAAGATCCAGAACCACCAAAGAGAACAATTGTTTTTTCTTCTTCTCTGTAAGACCAAGAATGTAACCACACCTGAAAACCACACCTGAACAGACCCTTTACAGATTAATCTCTGTTCCCGATCCATTCATTCCTCCCTCATAATCTTTTATTACTCATCAACAGAATTCCTCTTTGCCCCTCTCCCATACCTGGTTTGCCAAGACGTTCTATAAGCTTCTGAGCCACGATGGGGGGTGGGCAATCACTCTGTGGTTCTCCCTGTGCACACATTAGTAGAGTTTATATGCTTTTTCTCCAATTAATCTGAGTTTTGTGAGTTGATTTTTCAGCAAACCTTCAGAAGGCAAAGGGGAGACTTTGCTTTGACCCCTACAGTATTATAACTAACTTTCCCTTTATTTCTTTCTCCTTTAGAGTATGGTTGAGGCATTATACTGACTCTTAAAAACTTATATTTGCAAATATTTACTAAATAAAAGACAGGGCTACCATTTCAGATAATGTGCCCTAAAAGCAAGGGAAACTGCAATGCCAAGAAAGACGAAGGAATGAGCAGAATTAGGGTGGCTTCAAGTGATCAGTCTCCCAGAATAAAGGCAATGTGTTTTGTTGTTGTTGGTTTTTCTTTTTAAGACAGAGTCTCCCTCTGTCGCCCAGGCTGGAGTCCAGTGGCGTGATCTCGGCTCACCGCAGCCTCCATCTCCTGGGTTCAAGCAATTCTCCTGTCTCAGTCTCTCGAGTAGCTGAGATTATAGGTGCACACCACCATGCCTGATTAATTTTTTTTGTATTTTTAGTAGAGACAGGGTTTCACCATGTTGGTCAGGCTGGTCTTGAACTCCTGACCTCAGCTGATCCACCCACCTTGGCCTCCCAAAATGCTGGGATTACAGGCAGGAGCCACTGAGCCCAGACAAGGCAATGGTTTTATTTATTTATTTATTTATTTATTTATTAGTTATTTAATTTTAGAAACAAGGTCTTGCTCTGTTGCCCAGGCTGGAGTTCAGTGGTGTGATCATAGGTCACCATAAACTCAAACTCCTGGGTTCAAGCAATCTTCCTGCCTTAGCCTCCTAAGTAGCTAGGACTACAGGCACATGGCACAACACCCAGGTAATTTCTTAATTTTTTTGTAGATATGGGGTCCTGCTATGTTGCTCAGGCTGGTCTCAAACTCCTGGCCTCAAGTGATCCTCCTGCCTCGGCCTCCCAAGGCACTGGGATTATAAGTATGGGCCACTGTGCCCCACTAATTGTCTTTTATTGATATCAACTGGGTACACAGACAATGTAGTCAACCTCTGGAGCTTAAGAAAACTATTCAGTTTGGCACCTTTGGGAAATTTCATTTCCCTGATTAATTCAAATTACACTATATCTCAGCGTTTTCCAGCATAGTGACAATAGGTAGAAGACCACAGGTTATCTGTACAGGCCAGGGAAATGATAAATGTTTCAATGTCTGGAGGCAAAGATGTGTTTAGATGAAGTCAAATAAATAGGTGCCAGGCTTGGTCTGTGGAATATCTTCCTTAATGGACAAGAAGATGAGTAAACAGTATGTAAGAGGATGCTTTAGTATATTTATGGAAAATGCTATATCGTGAGGAAGCATGGACAGGAATAGGGGTAGAGAAGTAATGATCCCAGAAGACCTCCAATAGGTTAAAAAGGCAGTGCCAGAAATACTTATGGCTCAGACTCTGAGAAGGGCTGGTTATTTAATGGTGGGGGAAAGGCAGCCTCAATTCCCACAGGCATGACCATCACTGCTAAACAGGGACAAAGGGTTAAAAAAAAAAGATATGCCCTTCAATTGACGGGATAGCTTATTCATCCTCCACCATCTGAGGACACCTGGGGGCTGGGGATTAAGGAGGGGAGTGGTCTCCTGGCCAGTGGAAGGTCCAGAAACAGGACTTTTTAGGCCTGGCTCTACCATTGACACTTGCAACTCCCAGTCATAGCTCCTCTACAGTTTTTGCATCAAAAAAGTGAATAAGGGTACAGAGTCTCTGCCCGTAGTCCCAGCTACTCACGTGGGAGGATACCTTGAGCTATGATCACACCACTGCACTCCAGCCTGGGCAACAGACTGAGACCCTGTCTCTTAAAATAAATAAATAAATAAATAAAAAACAATAGGCCATGTGCGGTGGCTCATACCTGTAATCCCAGCACTTTGGGAGGCCGAGGTGGGTGGATCACGAGGTCAGGAGTTCAAGACCAGCCTGGCCAACATGGTGAAACCCTGTCTCTACTAAAAATACAAAAATTAGCTGGGCGTGGTGGCGGGCGCCTGTAATCCCAGCTACTCGGGAGGCTGAGGCAAGAGAATCTCTTGAACCCGAGAGGCAGAGGTTGCAGGTGAGCTGAGCTCTCACCATTGCACTCCAATCAGGGCAACAAGAGCAACATTCCATCTCAAACAAAACAAAACAAAAACAAAAACTCAATAGAACACTTTAGATTCCTTTATTGTGCGTTTCTGTGTTGCTTTTATGATTTCCCATGTGCGTTTGGATTTTTTTTTTTTTTTTGAGATGGAGTCTCACTCTGTCCCCCAGGCTGGAGTGCAGTGGCGCGATCTCGGCTCACTGCAACCTCCACCTCCCGGGTTCACGCCATTCTCCTGCCTCAGCTTCCCGAGTAGCTGGGACTACAGGCACCCGCCACCAGGCCCAGCTAATTTTTTGTATTTTTACTAGAGATGGGGTTTCACTGTGTTAGCCAGGATGGTCTCGATCTCCTGACCTTGTGATCTGCCCGCCTCGGCCTTCCAAAGTGCTAGGATTACAGGCGTGAGCCACCGCGCCCAGCCTGGATATTTTTTAAAGTTTTAAAACATCCAGTCAAAGCAGCTATAAGAATTAATCAGCAAATTGACTCAAATGAATAGCTGCATCACCTTCCAGATGAAAGTAGAGGAACAAGGTTCATTTGGGATCCAAAGAAACATCCAGGTATAGGAAATGCCTCCAGGTATACTTGGGGGTTAATAATAATAATAATAATAATAATAAAGAAAATGCCTCTAGGAGCCAGCTGCTTTGCATGAGCTAACTTGGCCTAAGGGCAACAGGTCCCAACTAGCTTGAACGAAATGCAAACCTCCAGCAGGTACTCCCTGCCCTGAGGACACACCAGTTCATCCCAGAGTCATGGCAGTGGAGTTAGGAGAAATGGAGGGATTGTCTCACAG
Source organism: Pan paniscus (assembly GCF_029289425.2). Lineage (NCBI taxonomy): Eukaryota > Metazoa > Chordata > Mammalia > Primates > Hominidae > Pan > Pan paniscus. Next base: position 68,609,539 of record NC_073264.2, read on the forward strand.
GCTAGAACTAGGGTGAGACAAGACATGCACTCAGCTCAGACACAAAATTTAAGGGAGTGCCAAAATATTTAGTAATCAAGATAAACGATATCATATTATTTTTATTTATTTATTTTTGAGACAGGATCTTGCTCTGTTGGCCAGGCTGGAGTGCAGTGGCATGATCACAGGTCACTGCAGCCTCGACCTCCTGGGCTCAAGTGATCCTCCCACATCAGCCTCCCAAGGTGCTGGGATTACAGGCATGAACTGCTGCACCCAGCCAAGATAAATGATATTTTAAAAAATCAAGTTGGTAAGCCATGGCCACAGGCTATAGTTACATTGGAGCCAGGGCTGGGATTAGGGACAGGCCAATGAGGCAGGGTCCCAGGTGAGGTTCTGTTATGTTTGAAGAGCCCAAAGACCTGTCCGGCTCCAGTGCCAAAGGCATCTCTGTTGAGGAAGGTCGTATAGCACCAAAGTCCCCTATCTAAAACCCTTGGAATTCAGAATTCTAAAGATTTTTTAAAAGGCAATGTAGAGCACATATCATAAATTACATAATCCTCACAGCAGGGTCTGGGGCAGCACCTACTAATCAAGCACATTCACGTTTCTATGGTGACATCTATGAATATTCATACCGTGCGGTGTGAGCCTCTGTTAGACCAAGTCAGATTCTTCTGTCACTTGAGTGAAAGAAAATCTTTTGGTTTTATAGTGCTTCAGATTTCAAAATTGCAGATAAAGGACTGTGGGCCTTAATAGCATGACGTTAGGTCTCCTAAAGAAAAAAGGCAACAGACTGGGCGCTGTGGCTCACACTTGTAATACCAACACTTTGGGAGGCCAAGGTGGGTGGATCACATGAGGTCGGAAGTTCGAGACCAACCTGAACAACATGGAGAAACCCTGTCTCTACTAAAAATACAAAAATTAGCTGGGTATGGTGGCATGCGCCTGTAGTCCCAGCTACTCGGGAGGCTGAGGCAGGAGAATCACTTGAACCTGGGAGGTGGAGGTTGCAGTGAGCCGAGATCGTGCCATTGCACTCCAGCCTGGGCAACAGAGTGAGACTCCATCTCAAAAAAAAGAAAAGAAAGAAAAAAAAAGAAAAAAATGCAACAGATAGGACCCAAAATTTTGTTATAAACTTGTGCTGAGAAAAGAACTGCAAAGTCCTTGCTGGTGATCACCCAGAAGGTGATTTCTTTCTTTCTTTTTTTTTTTTTTGAGACTGAGTTTTGCTTTGTTGTCCAGGCTAGAGTGCAATGGCATGATCTCAGCTCACTGCAACCTCCGCCTCCGAGATTCAAGCAATTCTCCTGCCTTAGCCTCCCGAGTAGCTGGGATTACAGCCATGTGCCACCACGACTGGCTAATTTTGTACTTTTAGTAGAGACGGCATTCCTCCATGTTGGTCAGGCTGGTCTCAAACTCCCGACCTCAGGTGATCCACCCACCATGGCCTCCCAAAGTGCTGGGATTATAGGCGTGAGCCACCGCGCCCGGCCCCAGAAGGTGATTTCTAAAGGTCAGTCAAAGCCAAAGCAGAGTGACCACAGGGCTTATTTCCCAGCAGCCAACCAACCAACCTTATTAAATACTTTCTGTGTGTAAAACCTTGTACAGGGTCCTGAAATGTATTAAGATATACAAAACAAAGTTCCAGCCTTTGGGAGCTTAAAAATTAGTGGAGACAATATGGTAAGCAAAACAACCATGGAATATTAAAAACTGAAGGGATATCATCCGGACACACACTTTAAAGATGAAACCAATGTTCAGGGAAGTTGAGAGCCTTGCGTAAGTTAGCAGACAAGCAGATAACCGCACGCTAACAAGCAGATAGTGGCGCTGCACGGAGAGATCAGGATCTGTGTTTGCCAACTGTTGTTCACTGTCCTTTGCATAAAAGCACATAATAATTGTGACCTGGTGACAAAATGACAAGAGGAGTTTAAAGATCCTAACAGAAGTGGTTTTGGTTAAACAAACTTTTGCAGCAGAGATGGTCTCTGGCTTCTAAAAGGACTACAATTTGGGTAGGCAGCAAGGCAGGTGAGTGCCCTTCAGGCAGTGGAACAACTGAAGCAGGGGTGGGCATGTGTATGCCAGATTAGTTGTGCAAGTGGATTAGGCTCTAGGAAAGGGCATAGAAGGATTTCCTGGGGGCGCTGGGGAGATACGTTTGGAAAAGCGTGTAAAGGCTATGGAGAGCTTGAATGACAGGGCGAAGGACGTCAATTACCTCCTAAGGCAGCATTTCCCATCCCTGCATGCCACCTTCATGACTCGGCATGGCTGCCCACTGCCCTGCGGGAAATGACAGAGGGTAGTAGTTTAACAGTCCACACTCTGGAGTCAGATTCTTTCCATTCAAATCCCAGCTTTGACACCAATTATGTGACTTGGACATGCTGCTTCACCTCTCTGCCTCAGCTTACTTATTTTTTTAATTATTTTTATTTTTTATTTATTTATTTTTGAGACAGAGTCTAGCTCTGTCACCCAGGCTGGAGTACAGTCGTGCGATCTCAGCTCACTGCAACCTCCACCTCCTGGGTTCAAGCAATTCTCCTGCCTCAGCCTCCCGAGTAGCTGGGATTACAGGTGCTCACCACCATGCCTGGCTAATTTTTGTATTTTTAGTAGAGACAGGGTTTCACCATGTTGGCCAGGCTGGTCTTGAACTCCTGACCTCGTGATCCGCCTGCCTCAGCTTCCCAAAGTGCTGGGATTACAGGCGTGAGCCACTGTGCCCAGCCTATTTTTTAATTTTAATTTTTATTATTTTTGAGACAGGATCTCGCTCTGTCACCCAGGCTGGAGTGCAGTCGTGCGATCTCGGCTCACTGAAGCCTCTGCCTCCTGGGTTCAAGTGATTCTCCTGCCTCAACCTCCTGAGTAGCTGGGATTACAGGTGCCCACCACCATGCCCAGATAATTTTTGTATTTTTAGTAGAGATGAGGTTTCACTGTGTTGGCCAGGTTGGTCTCGGACTTCTGACCTCAAGTGATGCACTTACCTCAGCCTCCCAAAGTGCTGGGGTTGCAGGCATGAGCCACCGTGCCCAGGCTCAGTTTGTTTGTAAAATAGAGAAAATATAAGTACCTTCCTCATGAGGATTAAGTGAGAAAGCATGTTTACTGTACTACAAACAGCAACCTGGCATTATAAGCTATCAATAAATGTCAGTTGTTGTCACTAACCTTTTCATTTAAGTCAGTTTTTTTTTTCAGTTATATATGTACTGTAGCCTTGTTCTAAGCAATAATATCCACAAAATCATGGGCTTATTGTGACAATGATGGTTTTGATGATACACATATATCAAGATGTTAAATCAAAAAAATAAATAAAAAACAATAGGCCATGTGCGGTGACTCACACCTGTAATCCCAGCACTTTGGGAGGCCGAGGTGGGTGGATCACGAGGTCAGGAGTTCAAGACCAGCCTGGCCAACTTGGTGAAACCCTGTCTCTACTAAAAATACAAAAATTATCTGGGCGTGGTGGCGGGTGCCCATAATCCCAGCTACTCGGGAGTCTGAGGCAGGAGAATCTCTTGAACTTGAGAGGCAGAGGTTGCAGGTGAGCTGAGATCTCACCATTGCACTCCAATCAGGGCAACAAGAGCGACACTCCGTCTCAAACAAAACAAAACAAAAACAAAAACAAAAACACAATAGAACACTTTAGATTCCTTTATTGTGCATTGCTGTGTTGCTTTTATGATTTCCCAAGTGCGTTTGGATATTTTTTAAAGTTTTAAAACATCTAGTCAAAGCAGCTATAGGAATTAATCAGCAAATTGACTCAAATGAGTAGCTGCATCACTTTCCAGATGAACACCAAGGTGCACCAAGATGCAACAGGTATAATGCTCGTAAGTGTGACACCAAAGAAGGATGCGCATTTTCAAAAGAGGTGCGCAAGGGCCCCTCTCTCAAGCTGAGGGTATAGAGGGTCAGAATGGGCAGAGACTGGGGAAAAATCTTTGTGGAGGAATTTTGGGGTTGCTGTTAGTGCGCTGTGATATCTCACCCTGTCCCCATAGAAAACTGGCCTTCCTGTCAAGCTGGTGAGAGGGGAATTCACCAGGACCACTCAGGAAACTTGATGTCTGTCCCCTGCAACTGGGAGGACATGGTGGACTGGCATCTATTCACCTCTTGAGACATCCAAAGGGTGGGACACAAGTTGGCCATCTGCTGTTGGAGGAGCCAAGGGAGACTGCTGAGCTGGGGTCAGCCTGCCTTCCCAGGTTCACTGCGCCCAGGGATGTGTGATTGTTTCCTTGAACTAATGTGGGCCACATGCACTAATGTGGGCTGGCATGAGGTCAGAGCAGGTCTTCTCTGAGATGGTCTCTTGGGCAGACTGAAGGACCTTAGCTGAAAGAGGCTAGAGGTGAACCACTGGATTTCAGGGGCTGAGGAAGGAGCAATGATCTAGAATAGAGGATAATTTGCTCTTTTTTTTTTTTTTAAACAGATTCTTGCTCTGTTGCCCAGGCTGGTATGCAGTGGTGCGATCTCAGCTCACTGCAACCTCTGCCTCCAGGGTTCAAGCAATTCTCCTGCATCAGCCTCCCTGGGATTACAGGCGCCCGCCACCATGCCTATCTAATTTTTGTATTTTTAGTAGCGACAGGGTTTCCACCATGTTGGCCAGGCTGGTCTCGAACTCCTGACCTTGGGTATCCGTCCATCTCAGCCTCCCAAAGTGTTGGGATTACAGGTGTGAGCCACCTCACCTGGCTGATAATTTGTTCTTTTCAAGACAATAGAAGTGAGACATCCCAGCAATTGGGAGGGTAAGGAGAGTTCTCTGAGAATCCGATAAAAATATGGACCAGGAAGCTGGAAGCCAGCAGAGTGTACCCAGTGAGCACTTTCCTGCCCCTCCCAGTCCAGTGACAAAGGAGTGGATGTATTTTTATTTTATTTTATTTTCTGCTTCATAAAGCGGGTGTATTTTGTACCTAGTTGAGACTATGCTTGTAAGACTTAAAGTGATCACAGAACCGTCTCCTATGAATAACCAGAAAAGTTACAGGGCCTACGTTTTCACCCTAGACCAGGGAAAGAACTAATCCCACTGGATAAACATAAAGAGACAGTGGGAGGCAAAATGAAGTTGCTTGATGAGTACACTCCAATGAGTCATGTTTCTTTACACTCATTAGAAACATAGCTATTAAAATGAAATGTTTGTCCTTGTACCAAATGAAATCATCTCTCATCCCCCCAGTAGCATGGTACCCCCCATAAAAATAATGGGGATAGGGGAATAAGAGGTGAGGAAAATGTAAGACAGGTAGGGATGGAAAATATTGGTTTGGTGGGTTCAATGGGAACTCATTTGCTCCTCAACCTTGAATATGATGAAATGAAAATAGAAGGAATGAAAGAATCCAAGGGTCCTTAGAAAATGGCTTTGTTTGGGCCAGGCGTGGTGGCTCATGCCTGTAATCCCAACACTTTGGGAGGCCAAGGCAGGCAGATCATGAAGTAAAGAGATCGAGACCATCCTGGCCAACGTGGTGAAACTCCATCTCTACTAAAAATACAAAACTTAGCTGGGGGTGGTGGCATGCACCTGTAGTCCCAGCTACTCAGGAGGCTGAGGCAGGAGAATGGCTTGAACACGGGAGGCGAAGGTTGCAGTGAGCCGAGATCGTGCCACTGCATTCCAGCCTGGCGACAGGGCCAGATTCCATCTAAAAACAAAAAAGGAAAGAAAGAAAAAGAAAAAGCCTTGTTCAAAGGGAACTGAAGATAGCCTAGCCATAGCCCAATTCCATGAACAAAGAAGACGTGGCCCCTGAGTTCCTGGGCTGAGTATATGGTTTGGCCTTGCCCTTTCAGGTAGTTAGGGCAACAGAGGGGGTTATATTCTCGCTAACACTGAGTTGCCCAGAAAGCACCAGCTAAATTAGCCAGGTGCTAATATAGGTGGTGCAACTACAGTCCTAGCTACTTGGGAGGCTGAAGTGGGAGGATTGCTTGAACCCAGGAGTTCAAGGCTACAGTGAGCTATGATTATGCCACTGCACTCCAGCCTGGGTGACAGAACAACATCCTGTCTCTAAAATAAACAAAAACAAAAACAAAAAACATCAACCAGAGACCTCAAGTTCTGGAGACCCAAGTGGCAGAGGAGCAGGGATAGGGGGAAGAATCCCGGACTGAAGCAGACCCTGGAGTCCCCAGGGTCTCGATCTTTTGTCCAAGCTGGAGTGCAGTGGTGTGGTCACAGCTCATTGCAGCCTCGACCTCCCAGGCTTAAGTGATCCTCCCACCTCAGCCTCCCAAGGAACTGGGAGTACAGACATGCGCCACCACGTCCAACTAATTTTGTGTAAAGACAAGGTCTCACTGTGTTGCCTGGGCTGGTCTTGAACTGGCAAGTGATTCTCCTGTTTCCATCTCCCAAAGTGCTAGGATTACAGGTGTGAGCCACCCTGCCTGGCTCAGTTTAAGTTTTAAGACAAGACATAAAGGTTGCTCCCCATGACATAGGAATGGTGAGTATAAGGGTGTACAGACACCACCTCTCAGCTGCCCCACTGAAGCGGTTAAAAGAGCAACGACTGGGCTGGGCATGTTGGCTCACGCCTGTAATCCCAGCACTTTGGGAGGCTGAGGCCGGCGGTTCACCTGAGGTTGGGAGTTCCAGACCAGCCTGACCAACATGGAGAAACCCTGTCTCTACTAAAACTACAAAATTAGCCGGACGTGGGGGCGCACGCCTGTAATCCCAGCTACTCGGGAGGCTGAGGCAGGAGAATTGCTTGAACCCGGGAGGTGGAGTTTGCTGTGAGCCGAAGTCACATTGCACTCCAGCCTGGGCAGCAAGAGCTAAACTCCATCTCAAAAAAAAAAAAAAAGAGCAATGACTGGTCCTAGTCCCCCTTCTTGAGAAGGGGCTTCCTCCAGCTCTGACTTTGCCCCCTAGCTCCCAGTTTGGCTTCTTTCTCCTTCAACACCATCTCTTCCCTCCCAGCTCTGACTTCTGACAGTTCCAGACCAGCTGAGTTATTTCCTGAAAAAGGCTAGAACCTCAGCCTTTCTCAGGAAAGGCTGGATCATCTAGCATTATTACCTGAAGAGAGGTTAGAGAATATCTTGTCCAAACGGTAAGAAAACTAAAAGCCAAAAAACTTGCATCACACGCCCAGAGTCACTGAGCTGTGAGGAGAACCCAAGTCTCCTGACCCCTTGCACACTGTTCCATCATACAGCCTCACGCTAGCTCTCCAAGAGGGGTCAGCTCACCTTCCTTGGACCACCACCTTAACCCTCATTCCTCTTCCATGAATACTTCAAAATGGTGGAAGAGGCCAGGTGTGGTTCTGCACCTGTAGTCCCAGCTACTTGGAAGGCTGAGGCTAGAGGATCCCTTGAGCCCAGGAGATAGAGGGATAGAGGCTTCATTGAGCTAGGATTGTGCCACTGCACTCCAGCCTGGGTGACAGAGCAAAAGCTTGTCTCAAAAAAAAAAACAAAAAAACAAAACAAAACAAAAAAACAGAAGACAATTAACTTGCTTGGAACAAACAAGAATGGATCCCAATCTACTAGCTGGTCACCTTTGAATGGAGAAATCAGTGGCTATAAATACTTTCTCAGAAGAACAGAATAATCTCATGTTTGCTGTGCTTTGCTCAGTGTAGCTGGGACCCCAGAGTCATAATCAGGTCTCCACAGCTGAATTATAATGATGGGCAGGGAAAGGCCCAGAAACTAGGTTGGAGGATGAGGATTGGGGTCAAGAATCTGCAAAGATAAGCTTCTATGACTAGTGGCAGTAGGACAACAGAAATAAAAATGTTGCCCAAACAGACCGTTAAGCAAGAGGAAGATTTTGGTTTCAAAATGAAATGGGGTTTATGAGAGGTATTCCTATGCCAAGCAGAAAGCGTGTTCCCTTTACAGTAACTCCCAGGCCATCTGGTCTACTTCCCTCCTGCAGGGTACAGACCTCTCCTTACTGAACATTCATTGAGATGATGTTTTTCAAACGAGAATCTGTACTTCTGTCTCCTTTTAACTAGTTGTGTTTAATCCACATCAACTCTCTCTTTTTTTTTTGAGATGGAGTTTCACTCTTGTTGTCCAAGCTGGAGTGCAATGGCGTGATCTCTGCTCACTGCAACCTCCACCTCCCAGGTTCAAGCGATTCTCCTGCCTCAGCCTCCCAAGTAGCTGGGACTACAGGCACGAGCCGCCATGCACAGCTAATTTTTGTGTTTTTAGTAGAGATGGGGTTTCACCATGTTGCTCAGGCTGGTCTTGAACTCCTGACCTCAGGTGATCCACCCACCTCGGCCTCCTAAAGTGCTGGGATTACAGGCATGAGCCACCGCACCTGGTCAATTCTCCTTTTTATGTGTTAACCTATACTGCCTCCACTTTTACCCTCTCCCCAACATTTGGTCTATTATCTGATCCAAGCTTATAAAACACAATAGATTCAGACTGGCTGGGAGATGTGGCTGATCCCTGTAATCCCAGCACTTTGGGAGGCTGAGGCAGGAGGATGGCTTGAGGCCAGGAGTTTGAGACCAGCCTGTGCAACATAGCGAGTTATAAAGACTCTGTCTCCATATAAACAATTTTAAAAGTAGCTAGGTATGGTGGCACATGCCTGTAGTCCTAGGGAGGCTGAGGCAGGAGGATCACTTGAACCCAGGAGTTCAAGCCTGCAGTGAGCTATGATTGTGCCACTGCACTAAAGCCTGAGCGACAGAGAGAGAACCCGTCTCTAAAAATAATTTTTTATTAAAAAAAAAAAAAGAATCAGATAGATCTCAATTCAAATCCCAGTTTAGACACTTACTAGCTGTATGATATGGGTGATCACTTTATCTTGCAGAGCCTCAGTGTTTCCAGCTGTGAGATGGGGATAATTAATAGTAGCTATCTCATTGATATGAGAAAAGAACATATGTAAATGCTTAGCCTAATAAATGGTGATTGTCATTATTATTGCCATGATCACTGAAGCCAGCTGAAGCTCTATTTGTGGAATTAAGTCTCAGAGGGCTGAAATGGGCTGTCCAAGGTCACACAAGTGAGTGAGTCAGGGAGGGATCCCAGATTTCCTGATTCCTGAAGCCTTTGCCAACCATCAGCTCACACACAGACAAATCATTGCCCAATGACCTAGAAATCTGGGTATCTGATCACATCCAAGTACCACAGCTGGTGATTTAATAAGCACTCACCATGTGTTAGAAACTGTGCAGGCTATATGAAAGCTTTATAGCATCTATAGGTCAGTATAAGAAGGTCATCTCATTGCTTATGCCAAACTAAAAAAAAAAGAAAAAGAAAACAAGACAAAAATCTGGAACCGCTGCTTGTGTTGCCCAGTGGTAATGATATTTCTTGTCCATGTGTGTTTTAAGAAAGTAGATGAAAGTAAGACCAATGCTCTGGCTGCCTTATTCCTGGCTTTGAAAAGGCCGTTTTGATTGGGAACAAGGGGAAGACAGATACTAAGGACTTAGGGACTAAAATGGGGTTTGGCCAAGGACAGCAATGAAAAAGGAGATGGGGGTTGTCAGTGGGCTAAAAACAAGTCCCTGTCGGTGCTCTGAAGAATGGCAGTTACTGTCAGCAAGGTGGGCTTCTCGCTGCACCAGGGCCTGTCCCTCCACTGACTGTGCAAGCAATGAAACCATGGAGCCCCAGGAAGCACATTTTATCTTGAAGCATGAATCACCCCTCAGAAGTCTAGAAAAGAATCCTCTCTTTGTGGCCCTCCAATCTCCTTGGCTGGCATCCCTAGCTCCTCAGGGCTGATGTCAAGGCCTTACTAAAACTCAGGGTGAGTGACCTTTCCAATGGAAATGGATCATTCCAGAAGCTCATGTGACAGGGGTGCCTCTTAATAACTGAAAGGAAACAATGAATGAATGGGCCAGCTAGATGGCATTCGTCATTCAAGTCTAACTGCAAAAGCAGTCAGAAGTGGATAATCCAGTATGTTCTGAATGAGGGGCTTTTGGAAAGCAAAGGAATGGCAGAAAGTGATCTCTCCCCTCATCTTTTCATATTTATTAGCTCTCCCTACATTAATTGACAGCTGAAGTCTTATTTAAAAAAACAAAAAACAAAAAAAACTGTCATGCTTCTAGAAGATGGAGCAGCCGGAAGGAGCAATCTGAGGACCCGAGACCTGTCCGTGTAGATGGTTTGCCCTCATTTCAAAGATGCTGTCTCTTCTATAATACCAGCCACACTGGGAGCCGAGAATCCCGAAAAAAATATTAAACTCCCTACTGGGAAGCCAGCAGAGTAAAGGATGGTGAAAAGCTGGATGTTCAAAAACGTGAATTGTCAATGACTTTGGTTGTTCCTCAAATTGCCAGACTGGATTGTGATCCAAAGGTAAGTGGAAGCACCAAAATCAGAGGAGGGTGGAAAGTCGCCTTTCAGAACCATCCTTTGAAGGAGCAGGGGGCCGGCATCACTCTGTGACCTCCGCTCCACTACATTTATACATAGGGGAACTGATGTTAAAATGAGCCTGAAGTATAGCCTCACAGGGGAGGAGAGCCGAAGTCCACACTGTGTATAAATGCAGCCTGATGAATGGGAAAACAGGGAAAGGAGCAAACCCTCTTTTCCATCTTGGAAATGTGATGGTTGACTTAGCCTCAGTTCTATCTATGGATGTGTGTGTCGGGGTGAAAACCACTGCCTTTTCCTTGAATCACAGCAGCATGGGGCATCCCACAGCTCAAAGTCTGAGGCAAATATACGTCTTGAACCAAACACCCTGGTACTGATGTAAATTCTGGTACGTAAATTCTGAGTGCATCTTTATCTTATAGCAGAAAAGTATAACCTATGGATCTACTCGGGTACTTGATTTTAAACGCTCTTAAATCCCAGGAAAGGAAAACTTCCCCAACACATGCATTCTCACACACCACAGCCAGTGTGACAACTCTCAGTGGGACTCAGTTTCCCTAAGGGGAACCAAACCAAAAGTGCCCCCCTCCTACCCCTTCCCTAGAAATCAGCTTACACTTTACTTTTCAAATACAAAGCCTGATTTCTGAGAAGTGATGTAGAGTAAGAAGAAGATCTGGCCAATAGAGGCTGAAATTCCTCAGCTCAGAACATGAGAATCCTGTCTGATATTCCCTCCTTAGCCAGGTGTTGCCACAAAGGGAGCTAAGACTTTGCCAGGTCAGAAATTATCCTTGCCTTAAAAGGAATGTTCCTGCAATGCAAAAATACACCCAAACCACCTTGTCTGTATATAGGAGGTAGGGAGATGGGGGAGGAGAAAAGTAAAAGCATACAAACTTGAAAACAGCCAGGCTCTGGGAGGGTTAGCTATCCCTTCCCTCCCCTCAAGGACAGCCAGATCTGATATAGTTGCCGATAAGACCAAGCTGCCTCACTCTACTGCCCTTACCCAGGTCTTTCCTTATGACATCAGAGTCCCCAACATCATCGGAGACCCTCCTCAGAAACTGGAAGGTGACAGTCACTAACATTCTAGCTGGAAACTGTACACCAGGAAAAAGCCCACCAGGAAGGAGCTCCAAGCCATCCTGGGAGGTAAGCAGAAAAAAAAACTTGCTGCCTAAGTGCTGCAGCGAGAGCTTTTCTGATAAAAACTACACTTTTAAAACCAACACTGAGCTTTGCCTATCACAAAAGCTGTAATTTGGTCCCTTCCTGTAAAATGACACCTTTCCCTTTAGAAACAATATGTAAATCTGATACAACCGAAATAAACACAGTATAAGGCTCACTAACTCATTTAATATCTTTCATTCAAGGACTTGAGGGTCTTAAATCACTTTATAAATGTAAAAATTCATGCCTCATCACTTCAAAACAGGAAGTTAGGAGAGTATCAATTTCCCATCTTAAGGTCAGTACATTTGAGGAACATGCCACGGAAAAGCCCATCCTCTAACCACTGGAGGCTCGGAGGTCAGGCCTCCATATCATTATCCTCAGCTCCGAATAAATAGTTTGGGACAAACCAATAAAGCCCCTCCAGTGGGGAATTGAGTGAAATCAATCCTGCCTGCCTGTTAGAGTGGGAAGGTCCATAGAAGTGGGCCTAGCTGTGCTTCTCTGGTCCAGTACCTGCATCTGACTTTAGCCACAAATTGCAGGGCCACAAATCTATAGCTCAGGGGACTCAGTTTTCTCCTGCTACTCCTTATTGGTCCTGGAACCTCCGTTGCTCCTGTACCTATAAGTGGCCAAAATCAACACTAAAAAAGCCTGTTGTCCCCACCCAACGCCTGCCACGCTGTGTCCCCAGTTGCCTATATCTGTCTCCAAACACAAAGCCCCTGATGGGGGCTAAGTGTCATCTCAGCACACCCCTGAGCAAGGTGTCTCTAGAGCAAAGTGTCCTGACAGGCCCACCCTGGCCCAACCTACTTGTATCCTTGTATCATCAGGTCATTCACACGGGCAGGCGGGAGAGTCCTCCACTAGTCTAGGGCCCTCCAGTGCCTTCTGTCTCACAGGGAAGCAGATGTATCTGTCTTCCAACCAGGGAAAAAAATCTGAGCTCCCAAAGGGCTATCCTGCCACAGGATAGGAGCTGGTGGTCACATGTAAGCCAGCTCAGAACTGAAGGCACCTTGTTCCTGGAGACATAAGGCCAAGCACTGGGGACCTGGAACCTGGCCCATTTGTTTTCTAGAGAGAAAGACACTGTACCACCCCCAAGGCAGGTTGCTTGGCCCTCCCTTGATCCCTCTTCCTGGTACAGCAGAGAGAAACTCAGGCCTCTCAATTACCCAAGGCTGATAGCCACAGCAATAGCTCACTTATTACTAGGGTGCTGAGAACACACGAGAATTGGTGAGCAGAGCCCCCAAGTTTACACCAGCAGAAAGCTGCCTGGGGTCCTGCTCTTTCCCTCCAGGGAGAGCCTTGAGCAGTGCCCGAACACTCTGCCCTCCTATCTCCAAGCTCTGTACCTAAGGCAGCCAAACACCCCCAGGGAAACCCTGGGGAAAGAAAGGAGACAGTCCCCGGGAAGGAAGGGAAAGGGGTCCGTTTCTGACTGAGCATAGAAAGAGGGAAAGGAAGATACCTGGGAAAGAGGCCAATGTCTCCCTGCCCTTGCCAGGAACCGGGCTGTAACACTCCCCATCCCAGCCAGGCATCTCTCACGGAGGACCAGAGATCAGGGAGGGCAGGTGAAGAGCTGGCAGCCAGGGGGCTGGGCTGGGCCCCAGGACACGGACCTGGGGAGTGGAGGGCGCCTAGGTGTGGGGTCCACCATCACCCAGTTTTTCCATGCACCCTGGGGAGAAGGCGGCGGGGTCATTTTGGCAGCGTTCCCTTCCCTTCTGGAAAGTCCTCAGCCTCTAATTCAGGAGGGTCCGTGGTTTCCACTCCCAAGCCCTGGCTCCCCAGCTTCCACCCAGACTGTCACCCCCCTCCACCCTCCCGAGGTGGCCTCCTGGGTGCTCTCCGCCCGGAAGAAGAGGAGGTGTCAACCTACCGCTGCCCCTCGCTTCCCCCTGACACCCCTTTGTTTCAGGCAGGGAAAGTTGCCAACGCGCACCCCCTTCCCCAACACGCCCCCCTGTGCGCCCATCCCCCGCAGGGAATCCAAGCCCCGGGCGCACCATCTATCTAATCTGCGGCTGGATCTCGAACCGGGGCAGCAGCCTCGAAACCGAAAGCAAAGAGGAAGCGGGATCTGCTAGAGCCCCAGGTCCGGTCGCCCAGTCTTCCCCATCACCGTCCCCATCGCCCGCGCCCTCCGCGGTCGGAGCTGCCGGCCCCTCGCGGCCACCTCTCTGGGCGGCGGAAAGGCCTCTCTGCGGGCATAGGGGGCACCTACCGGTGCGGGGCCGGGGCCGTGGGTAGGGGCTGGGCAGAGCCGGCCGCCTGCCAGGCGCAGGTGCGGCCAGGAGCGCCGTCTCCAGGGCTGGCTCCCGCTCCTCCTCCCGCGCCGGGACTCGGGGCGCTCTCCTGCACCGCCTGCTCCCCGCCCCCAAGCCCGGCGCTCTGGCTCCCCCCGCGCCGAGTTGCGGGCCGTGCCTCCCCCACGCCGCCCGGCACTCCCGCGCCGCGCCTAGTCCCGCATTGTGTGTCAGCGTCCGCCGCGGCGGCGCGGGGTCCGGGGGGCTGCAGCCGCCGCTGCCCGGGAGGAAAGGAGCCCCCGGCGGCGGCGGCGGCGGCGGCGGCGGCACTCACCCATAGTACGGATGCGCTGCAAACTGCACATGCTCGCGTCTGACAGGCGCTCGCCCTGCCGCCCGGCTTAACTCCTTGCTCGCCCGCTCGCCGGCCCGGCCCGCTGTCCCCTCCGACCCCTCTGCCTCCCGCAGCCCGGGGTCGGCCCCGCCACGGGCGCCTAGGAGCACGCCCCCTGCCCGGGCCGCGGCGCAGGTGGCTGCGGTGCAGGGCTCTTCGGCCCTCCCTGTCCTAGCCAACCCGCCTGCATTTGAGTGTCTGTCAGGCCCGGAGCTTGTAGTTGTGGGGACCAGGCGTGCAACATCCACTGTGGGTACCATTGCAGGCCCGGGCTACCTGAGGGCCACAGACCACGTGGTGTGGCAGACCCACTATGTGCCAGCACTGTGGACCCTGCGGTCAGTTCATGGAAACAGCCATGTAAGGTCATTTGTTTATCCCCATTTCCAAGATGGAGAAACCGAGGCCTATGGAAGTTAAGGAATTTGCCTAAGGCAAGGCTTGAACTTCTAAGGCTCACGATTTGCTTTATACCATAAAGGTTACAGAGAATATGTTATTTCAGAAGTCAATCTAGATTCTTTTATTGGGAGGTGGAAAATAATGAATATCATCTGGAAACTCTGGAAATTCCACAATACCGAACGTAGGAAATCGGCAGCTGAGGGCCCTGACTTGAGACAGGCCCCTTGGACCGGTCCTGGGTCCTGCAGAAAGGCTGAGCAGGGAGTGGGAATGACAGCCAGCCCCCATTCGCACGCCAAGCCTAGGTCCTGGCACTGGGTGCCTCAACCAAGAGGAAAGGGCATTTTGAAAATTTATAACACCCTCTGGGGGTGTCCTTTTGTCACTAACCCATCCGGAGAGGGTACCCTTTCTAATTCTCTCGCAAACCCTATGCATGCCGAGGCCTGATCTGAGGGGTCTAATGGCTGCTTTTCAACCTAGCTGGAGGGGGGGAAATGAGGAGAGGGACAACAAGAGAGGCTGAAGCCCTTACCCCTTTTTGTAACATACCCCAGTGACAAACAGCTCTCAGAAGTCCAAGGCAGCACAGAATCTTCTAAGAAAAGGAACCTGTGGTTCATCCAGCTGCTCTTGCCCCATTCTGGGCAAGAAGCTGAGCTGCTTTCCTCCTGTCTGAACCTAATACCTAACCCTAATCTGATCCTGTGTCTTCCCCTAATTGTCTGATGGGGCCGTAGGTCTTCCATCAACCGCCTGTCCCTGGCCAGAATATTCAAAGATCAACAAAGGTGCCTCTCAAAGCTGGGAGTAGGAAATATGGACAAGGAATTTCTAAGCCCATCCCCATGTATATCATGTTCTTGGGCTGGTCAAGCCATTTTTCTCAGAAGGAAAGCAGTGGGTTCTGATGGGGGCAGAGGGAGTCATGTTGGGTTCCTCAAACTAGTACAGGAGGTAGACAGCCACGTGCTACCAGTGGCAGGAACTCTAGACTTCCCCCTGAGTTTGTTTCCTTTTCTGTAATTTGGAGATTTGCCTCATCATAAATATAGTATAATGACCCAAGGACATCATGCATATAATATTCTCAGCACACAGTAGGCTTTGGATAACACGAAAACTTGTTTTTTTGCTGGAGATAGGTCAGGGAGAAGGGAGAGAGTCAGGGCTACAGGCAGGCATGTGGGCTGTCCTAGTACACTGTCAGAGACGCAGGAGACAGTGTCTCAGGGACACGTTGGCAAGAAGCAGCTAGTCTAGCAGCAAGGCCTACCTGATGAAAAGGGCCATCCCCTGTGCCCCCTTGCCACGGAGGCATAGTACGCCTAATCTCCTTCTCTAGCTGTGGCCGGCGGCTGGCAGCTGGCTCTCCCCCAGGCTCTGGGAGGCAGCATTGCGCAGAGGAAAGCACAATGGGCTGGAAAGGCTTCGGAAGATCTGAATTCCTGGCACCTTATGCATGAGGCACGGTAGGCGCCGGGCTCAGTGCTCACAATATTTTTAGGGACCCGCAAAAATGTATGAATTTCTTTTAAACTCAGAGGCAAAAAATAAACATTGAGGTCAAAGAAAAATGTTTTAATATATAATATTAATATTTTCATCCTTTAGCAGAGAAGCTCTATTGTAGAAGCCAAGATATCAGTTAGAGAATCAGAAAGAAGGGTTAAGATCTAAGGTGCAAGGCATGGCATCATCCAGCCTCTACTTTCTCCAGCTCTCCGGTGAACTTAACTCCATGACCTGGGTTTTCCTCATTCCTTACATTAGGGATCATTTCTTCCCAAAAAAATTTAGATAGTAGTGCCTTATAATTGACATATTTTCTCTCTCTGGGTAGGACAGCTATTTTTATCCCCACTTTATAAATGAGGAAATTAAGGCTCAGAGAGGTTGTATGGTTTGGTCAAGGTTAGAGTGCTAGTAAAGGCAAAATGCAGTTCAAACTCAGGTCTTCTGGTACCCCTTGCAAGCTCCTTTCTATTTGCACCAAGAACATTTGACATAAGATCAGGGGTGCACAGGGTAGAGCAGTCTGCTGTAGAAATGGACTTTAAAATAACATCTGTAACAGTAAGGGGCCCCCCTGGATTTTCACCCAAAGAATGCTGAAACTTACATACAGAATTGTGGGAAGGGGTTGGGAGGGTGACCCTGGGTGCAGGAGGCACAGTAATCATGGTTCTAGTGATTCAAGTACAGGGTGAAGGTGAAGGGGCCTGGGACAAACCACCCCTGCTGCACTAACACACACCAAAGGATACCAGCCCCTGCTTTGCCTTCGTGTCTTGTCAAAGCAAGAGGAGCGGTGTGGTGGTATGGGCCAGGAACAGACAGGCTTTGCTCAAGCAAACTTGGTTTTGAGTTCAGACTCTCCATCCTAGTTGGATGTCTTAAGGAAGTTCATTTAACTTTTCTCAGCCTATTTTTCTCATCTGCAAAATGGAAATGGCAATAATACCCAAGCCCAGGGCAGTTGTAAGAGTAAGTAGGAGAATGCATATAAGGTGCTTAGCCTAGTGCCAGACACATAGTATAATACACAGGTAATAAGTGGCAGTAGCTCCACACTGTCATGTAAAGGCCCCGCCACGGTAGGCAGTAAATGGTAGTTCTCTTCACATCTCTCTTCCACCACCTGGCAAGGAAAAGAAGAATCTTTCAAGTATCTTTGTATCTCTAAAGTTCCTTGAACATGTTAGGTCCTTAGACATATATTCTGAAAGGCAAGAACTGTTCTGCCCTTCCCCCAAAGCAAACCAGCCATAAAGGGTTTGCTCTTGTCCCCCATAAGTAATTTTCTTGATGACTTTCAAAGGGAATCAGAAAGATTTCTTTATACTTGTTAGAGAGAATTGGTTCCCAGGGGCTGCCCTCTGACCACAAGTTAGGAGAGATGTGGCTCAAGAGGGTGATTCCAGTGGAGGAACTGACCTGCAGCCGGATCAGAAAGGGTCTAGGAGGGAGACGGAGCATGGAAATGGGAGATCAAGAGAAGATCACATGAAGTCTGTTGCAGATGCTATGATAAGAAAGCAAGAAGTGAGGTAGAAGCAGAAGAAGCATTGAAGTCGAAGCCAATCTTGAATCTGGAATTATTTGGATCAGCTTTACAGGAAAACAAGCTGGGTAGGAAAGAACTGGGGGATGGGACATATGGATATGGTCTTGGTGAGAAGAGGTCAAGGTAATATGCCAGCATTTGAAAATGGGGGAGTCTCTTTGCAACTGCCCCTTCTCAAAATAGGAAGGAAAGGGGCATAAAGAGGCTAAGGAGTGTAAACTCAGATCACGTAGGATTCTTTGACTGCAAGCAATGGAAACCAACTTTAGCTATCTTAAGTCTAAAAAAGAAATTTCATTGGAAAAGAATATGATCAGATGGCTCGCATATTTAAAGGGAATGCTGGCAAAACAAGCTCGAAAGGACTAGCATAGCACAAGGGCAGTTTTGGGAATCCAGGTAATGGGAAGTAATCGAGGGTCTCCTCGGGGCTGTCCTGCCAGAGCAACTAGACGCCAATCTTTTCATCACTTCTGCTCAAGCATAAAGAGTCAAATTTGCCTAAGTTGAGTCCTGCATTCACCTTCCCTCTTGGACAGGGAAGGGTCCACCCGGATACTCTGGTGTAAGCCCTACTAGGCACTGCACATCGTAATTAGAGGCAGTGAAAGAAATAAGGGACTGTTACTACAAGAAGGGAAAGGCTGCCAAGTACCCCCCAAACAGCGAAAGTCCAGGACAAGGGGAAGCAAGCAGCATAGGGAATTTTGTACCTGACTCAGTGGCCCTGTAAGTTTTTTTTTTTTTTTTTTTTACTTTTTTTTTGAGACAGGTTCTCGTTCTGTTGCCCAGCCTGGAGTGCAGTGGCATGATCATGGCTTACTGCAGCCTTGAACTCCTAGGCTCAAGCGATTCTCCTGCTTCAGCCTCCCATGTAGCTGGGACTACAGGCGTACGCCACCATACCTGGCTAATTCTTTTATTTTTTGTAGAGACTGGATCTCCCTGTGTTGCTCAGGCTCATTTTGAACTCCTAGCCTCAAGTGGTCCTCCCACCTCGGCCCCCCAAAGTGCTGGGATCGTAGGCGTGAGCCACCATGCCTGACCTAGACTTTATTTTTTAGAGTGGTTTTAGGTTCACAGCAAAATTGAGAAGAAAGTACAGAGATTTCCCATAGCTCCTGCCTCCACACATGCATAGACTTCCCATGATCAGAATCCCCCACCAGAGTCGTATATTTGTTACAATTGATGAAGCTGCTTTGACATATCATTATCACCCAAAGTCCATAGTTTACATTAGGGTTCACTCTTGGTGTTCTTTTTATGAGTTTGGATGAATGTATATTGACATGTATCCACCATTTAGTATCATATGGAATATTTTCACTGCCATAAATGTCCTCTGTGCTTTGCTAATTCATCTTTCCCTCCCCCCTTAACCCCTGGAAACCACTGTTCTTTTCTCCTGCTCTACAGTTTTGCCTTTTCCAGAATGTCATATAGGTGAAATCACACCATTTAAAGCCTTTTCAAACTAACTTCTTTCATTTAGTAATATACATTTAAGTTGCCTCCATGCCGTTTTATGGCTTGATAGCTTATTTCTTTTCAGCATTGAATAATATTCCATTGTCTGGATATACCACAGATTATTTACCCATCACCTACTGAAGGAAATCTTGGTTGCTTGCAAATTATGGCAATTAAGAATAAAGCTGCTATAAACTCCATGCAGGTTTTTATGTGGACATAAATTTCCAACTCCTTTGGGCGTACCACAGTTTATTTACCCATCACCTACTGAAGGAAATCTTGGTTGCTTGCAAGTTATGGCAATTAAGAATAAAGCTGCTATAAACTCCATGCAGGTTTTTGTGTGGACATAAATTTCCAACTCCTTTGGGCAAATACCAAGGAGCACAATTCCTGGATTGTGTGGTGAGAGTATGTTTAGCTTTATAAGAAATTTCCAAACTGTCTTCCAAAGCAGATGTAGCAATTTTGCATTCCCACAAGCAATGAATGGGAGTTCCTGTTGCTTCACATCCTCATCTTGTCAGTATTTCCACATTTGGGCCATTATAATTGGTGTATAGTGTGGTATCTCATCGTTGTTCTCTGTAAAGTTCTTGGCTATGAGAGAAAGTGAATGGAGAAACAGGTAAGCCTCAAGAAAGCAGCAAGAGGCTCTGAAAAGTACCAGGACAGGAAGATGTAGATTGTTGAATAATATCACTTCTTATGCTAGGGTTGGTATAGAGCTGGGTGACACATCATTATCACCCAAAGTCCATAATTTACATTTAGGTAACTTCATAAATTACATTACAAAGTCAGACTTCTGTACAGCTGTGAGCTATGCTCAGGAATGAGTGCATTGTGACAGGGGAAGCAAATGCAAAAGTTTACTAAGGATGCCCTTGAATATTTATAAAATGTCACAGAGGGATGGAAAGGGGTACCAGTGGAGGGAGAAGAGGCATTAGGCCCAGGAGAAATGATCAAGTCCTGTGGGTTTATCAGAAGATTTTGGTATCCATATGTCCATGTGGGAAAGGGGTAGGTAGGTACTTTCATAGAAGTCTTAAAGTGTCTTGCTACTTTGGGGATATTTAAAGGTCCTGTCCTCTCTTGTTTTTTCATCATCAAAAAGAAAATCCAGTGGATAAGGACTATGCAGTATTCATGAACACCTTGAGCCTGAAAATGAAGAACTCATGATTCTGTGATCACGTGAATTCATCCATAAAGCATTAAGACATTAATGGGTGTGCACTAAGACAGCCCTGAAAATTAGCACAGGCTGATAAGAAGAGCAGTAAATTAAGAGAGGAAAAGACCAAAGTTAAAAGAAATCAAAGTGAGAATAAGAACACACATTGAAACCACATCACCTCATACTTTTAAGTATGGGTTTAACTGTGATCGTAAGTCTTTTAGAGGACAGAGTTGACTATGAAAGTTGGGGATTAGGCCGGGCACGGTGGCTCATGTCTGTAATCCCAGCATTTTGGGAGGCTGAGGCGAGTGGATCACGAGGTCAAGAGTTCAAGATCAGCCTGACTAACATAGTGAAACTCATCTCTACTAAAAATACAAAAATTAGCCGGGCATGGTGGAGCGTGCCTGTTATCCCAGCTACTCGGAGGCTGAGGCAGGAGAATCGCTTGAACCCGGGAGGCGGAGGTTGCAGTGAGCTGAGATCGTGCCACTGCACTCCAGCCTGGGTGACAGAGTGAGACTCCGTCTCAAAACAAAACAAAAAAAGAAAAAAAGAAAAGAAAGTTGGGGATTGTGCGGGAGAGCCCCATTCCACACATATCCCCGTACCCGCTCCTCTCCCACTCTACTGCTCTCATTTCCGACTCAGCAGTCAGCCTAGATGCTGGGCAAATTTAAAAGAATTTCTGCCCTGGAGATTAAAATCCAGACTCCAAGCTGGTCACCTCTCCTCTGTGCTTCCCTTTGCCAGGATACAAGAAGCTTAGTCGTCTGAGGGGGGACAAAGGAGTATTGTTGAGGCGAGCCTGGTTATGAGAAGGCTTTGCAACTAAAAGCTCTTATGCTGCTATCTAAGCCACTCTGCCTTGGGGGACACTGTGTGCCTGTCCCAACTTCACTATATCAGTTCAAAGAGAAATTTCAGCCAGATACAGTGATTGCAGGAGGATATCTTGGGACTTGGCAACATTAATAGGTTAAGAATTTGTATCACAGCATTCTCATCCAAGTCACAGCTAGGTCCTGGGTTGGGGTAGAGTGGGAAACTCTTTCTTTTTGTAGATCTGAGTCAAAAGGTTTCTCCCATAGGAGCCGGCTGAGAGACAGCCAAGCCTGGGGCGGGTGGTGAGGCAGTGTGCCCACTGCCTTGCAGAGGGTGGGGCAGACCCCATCAATATTCTTTTTACTCTCCTTGTCCTGGACCTGCTAGAACCCTGCCACCTTCAGGAAAGGCTGCAGAAGCCCAAAGGGTTGATGATCCCAGAGACTCTATCTTGTCCGGGGAATTAGTTCAATTAGTCTCAGATGCCAATTAATTAACAAATGTGTATTGAGTGTCTTCTCTTGCCTAGTACTGTGCTGTTTTGAGAACTGGGCTCCTGACTTCATGAGGAGCCCAGGCTGGGCGCGGTGGCTCATGCTTGTAACCCCAGCACTTTGGGAGGCCAACGCAGGTGGATCATGAGGTCAGGAGTTCAAGACCAGCCTGGCCAACATGGTGAAACCCTGTCTGTACTAAAAATACAAAAATTAGCTGGGTGTGGTGGCAGAAGCCTGTAATCCCAGCTACTCGGGAGGCTAAGGCAGGGAGAATTGCTTGAATCCAGGAGGCTGAGGTTGCAGTGAGCCAAGATGGCACCACTGCATTCCACCTGGGTTACAGAGTAAGACTCCATCTCAAAAAGAAAAAGAAAAAAGAGGAGTCCAGTCCTCAAAACAGTACAGTGCTAGGGAAAAAAAGTCATTCAACTTGTTATTCAATTCAACAACCATTAATGTGCCATGCACTGTGCTAAGGATTATACAGGTAGGTTTATACAAGTAGCAAAGAATGAAACCTAGGCATTTGGAAGATGAGAGCAATACAAGATGGTCTATAACAAAGCATTACCCTGTGCTCCAAGTAATGGCTTTAGATTCTACACCTCCACGCAGAGGAAGATGTGCGATTATTTGTGTTCTACAATGGGGCTGTTTCTGTGGCCATGCTGTATCTCTACCATGTCTTATTTGTAGGTTAAACTCTGGCTTTGGCTCAAGATTGACCAGCATTTGTAAATACACACTTCTTTTTGTTAAAAGACTCTGCCTTTCTTTCTTGCCCACAGCTTAGGTCAAGGTCTGCTTTCTCTTAGGTCCCTCAGCAAAGAACAGACGTGGGAAGGGGAAATAATATCTTTGGAGGAATTTTTTTTTTCTTCATATCCATGGGCAGTAATGTCAGGTATAGAGCTGTGACCTCTCTAGGGAATACAGTAGAGGGATATGAGGACAGGGAGGGAAGAATAGTGACACAAAGAGGATTTCCAGTGACACAAAGAGGGTTTCCAGTGACACAAAGCAAGAACACAGAGGGGATGAATCCTTTGTTCTGGAACTGCATGTCTGTGTTCTGAGTGGATAGGCTAAGAAAGGAACTGGCTGCTCAGAGACGCATTTTGACCTTGTAAATGCCCTGTAGTTGTTTAATGGGAGATTAATACTCTCTCACAACCTTGGGCTTTTGATATTTATTTTTTTAATAAGTGAAATCTCATATGTTCCCCAAGTTCCTGGGCTCAATCTTCCGGCCTCAGCCTAGTGAGTAGCTGGGATTACAGATGCATGCCACAAAACCTGGCTCTGTTTTTACTGTTTACATCCAAATTCATGTTCTAGGAAGACACTGGGCCCACTGGACCCCAGTCCCTGTCGTAACTGCTAATTTTTCACCAGGCTGAATTGAGCTGGCTGGTGCCCAGAACTCTAAGAATGCCAAAGGTCAGGTCATGAGGGTCTCTGGTGCTACAATTAGGAGTATGGACAAACATGGGTGGCTGAGGAGGAGTGAGAAGGGGTAGACAAAGGAACACAGGCTTAGCACTTCCTCCTTGAAGTTATGCCACTCCCACCCAGAACCTCCTGCAGTCCGGCCAATGGACCACACCCAGCTAGCTTCATTTTCCTTCTTTCCTCAAATGGAGAAAATGGCTGAATACATCATTTCTTTTGAAGGTTGCGAGATGGGCTTGAATTAGAAGTAGGGACCCAACTTAACTCTGTCCCCAGACTTGTGTCTGCTCCTTCAAGTCTTGGACAACCGCCAAACCACAAGAACATACTGTATAATAGGAATCCAGTAATGCTGTTGTGGTCATAGTGTAATTGCTTTGAAGAGATAATAGGGATCCAGATAATATCAAAAGATGTGAGGCCCCTCTGATCTGAACAGTGATCCCCAACTCCCCCAGGTCCCCATTGCCATATCTCTCCCCAGTATCTTAATGAAGAGAAAGGAGGCAGAACTCAAAACGTTGGCATTAAACTTGAGGAATGGGTGGTTATGGGTGCACATTCTGGCTCTTGGACTGGCAGGTTGTGGCTTTATTGAGTTAGATGTCAACTTCTCTGAATCTCGGCTTTCTACTTACTCATGAGGATCAATACTTTTAAAACATTTTAATAGCTTTATTAGAAAAATGATTCATACTCCTTGTAAAATGCTTACATAATATAGAAAAGAACAAAGCAGAAACTAACAACATTATATCAAATTTCTCCACTCAAAGATAGTCACTGTTAATCTCTGGGAAAAAGAATTCTACCCATATTTATATACATAAATATACATATAGTTATATGTATACAGTTTTACATAAAACAAATCATATTCTACATGCTTTTCTAGACATTGCTTCACTTGACATTAAGTAATGAATATCTTTCCTTGTCAATAAATATAATTCTTCATCATACATTTTGATGGCTGCATAGTATTTCATTTTCTAGATGAATCATAATTTTAATACTTTACTTACTAGTCCTAATTGACGGACATTTCAATTGGATCCTTTTCCCCTCTTTTATTTTGCTGTTATTGCTGCTATAAATATTAGGGGCATCCCTCATTCTTCTCCTAACATAAATTGTGAGAAATAGTCACAATTGTAGCTCAAGAAAGGACGCAAGAATCACAACATGCCATGCCAGCGAAAGGAGATTTGGAGTGGGGAAAGTCCTAGTAACATTTTAGTGATTCTTCCCTCTATAAATGGCTTCCAATCTGATGTACATTACTGCATATGCAGTTTATTATGCTTGATGGGAAAATATATTTACAGAAAGTTACTTTGAGTATTCCAGGGGATTTATTTCAACATTAACAATTTTGCCTCCCAAAAGAACCATGATCTTCTCAGGAGTGTCTTTTGTTCCAGAGATCCTGGATTCACACAAGCATGATGCCCTGTGCCCAGGAAATTTCTACTTTCAAGATCAAACCATTCCAGAAGCCATCTGAGAGTTTCCCCAATGGCCAGTGAGGCAATGTGCAGTGTTTGGAAGAAACAGCAGCCCCGTGTCAGCCCCAGAGCAATGCCTACTGGCTTTCCATCCTAGGAATCTGCCTGCTCTGCTCCATCACCAACCTTATATATGAGACCTGTCTGTCAGCTCTACCTGATTCCTTTGTGTGGGTCCACTTTAGTAGTTCCTCTTCCGGACCTGGACTAGGAAATCCAGAACCTATAAATGCAGAATTCCTTTTTGGAAATGTGCACTCTCCATACCACCACTCTGAAAACCCCAGAGCTCACTTCTACATAAGCAAAGCTCCTAATACAATTGGGAGTCAGTCTAGTGCCAGCTCTGTATCCCATCACTTTATCTGTAGCAGAGCAAAAAGCATCCTTGACTTGCAGCTTGGACTTTGTGCAGAGGCATCTCTTCCTGTCCCCTGCCCGTGTAACATGGGTAGGTGAGATGCCTGCTTGGAATAAGTGCCAAGCTGACAGTCTTTGCATGCTGCTTTTGGTCTTGTGCTTTGCACAGTAGGAAAAGGTACGCATTGCTTGGTGCCAGGTGCGTGGAACTAAGAAAGGGGAGAATATTCTTTCCATCTTTTCCTAGTCTTTTATACATCTCAGTGTTCTAGCCCCCTTCCCTGAAACGATGCAAAATTGAACAGGATAAAAATATGCATAGTTTAAAGTCTCCACTTTAAGCACAGCTTAAATCCCCATTAATCACCACATTTGGAGGTGACTAAAGCATGCAGTGTCAGATCAGAAGGGAATGGATCTGGCCCTACACCTGACTGGGAGCCAGAATGCTGGGGCTCAGGGTCCTTGAAGAAAACAAACAAGCCATCCTGGCCACTAGATGGTGCTGAGAGATAGTCTCCAATGTGCTGGCAGTCGTGTCCAGGGCTTCCATACTGAGGGCAGGTTTGTCATCAGAACTCACCCCCTTTTACAAAGAGGAGAGGGCAAAGAGAGCTTCCAGTAGGGTATGAGCCCTGACACACCATCGAAAGCCCTGAGCACAACAAGGAGAAGTCCTGACCATCAAGGGAGATAATAGACCTATTGGTTCAGGCCAAGCCACTAGGGGCAGGGCAGAGAGAGCTGCAATGGCTAGGTCCGCTCATTCTATCCATGTGTTTCACTTATTTCCTTTTCTGTGAATCCCAGGGTACTTGTGCCTCACTCATTGCAACCTTTCAGCCTGGAAGGTGCCCCGCAGGGGAACCCACACATCCCTGAGCAGAGGCAAGCCCTGAGTGGCTAAAGGCGTGGTCTTTAGAGTCAGGCAGGGCAGGGTTTGTGTCCTGGCTTGGCCACTTGCTTGCTATCTGAGCTTAGCCATGTCACTTGGTCTTCGTGAGCCTCAGTCTATGCATCTATAAAATGGAGATAAAAATAGCTTCAGCTCCAGAGAATTGTGAGAATTAAGATGATTCCTCTGTTTCAGCTCGGGAGCCGGAGTTTGCAGTGAGCCGATATCGCACCATTGCACTCCAGCCTGGGTAACAAGAGTGAAACTCCATCTCAAAAAAAAAGATGATTCCTCCTAAAATGTTTAGTGGGTCAGGAACAAAGTCAGCCCTCAATAAATATGGCTTTAAATGTTTCAATTTTTAATTAGGAGATTAGAAAGAAAGATTTCATTTGTTTGCAGTGCCCTGCAATGGCTGGCTGTGTCCCCAGAGTGTTTTGGTGAAGTTGCTTCTATTCCCATTCAGCAATTCTCAGATAAGCCAACAATGTGTTTTGTACCGCAGCAGCCCCTCATTCCCCAGCATGACCCTGGTGAAGTGTCCATTAATTCCTTATCTCCAGGCTGAGGATGGCAGCCACGAAGGTCCTGCTTCTATTTTACAGTTAGGTGAGGCACAAAGAGTTGCTGAGATGTCCTCAGATTGCATAGCAAAGTAGTGGCTGAGCAAGAACTCACTCACAGCTCTGCATGTAGGACCCCACCCCAGACCTCTGGCCTCTTCCTGTCAGCGAAAGTAGTGGCTTTGAGGAGGGGAGGTCAAGGAGCATGAAGAGGCCCTCCAAAGTCCAGTTGCCCTGTACTGAGCCACTACTCCTCCACGCTCTCCCTCTCCTACAGTGGCCCACTGTGGACACTCGGCAAACACATGATGAATGTATGAACACAGGACCTCTCGTAGTTCAGCTCTGAGATGGGCTGGTGGGGACTCAGATAGATTGGAGTGTGAGGGTGAGGTAGGGCTGGGAGACTTTCCTTTCTCTTGGCTTGGGTCTGTCTTCTGCTGAGGAGATAATAATAACAACCAGCATCTACTGAGTACTTACTGAGTGCCAAGAACTGAGCTAGGTGCCAAAGCTGGAATTTGAACTCTGGAAGTTGAACCCCACTGTCAGCTTGAAAACCCATTGTCTACAGTGGCCACACATGTGTCCCAGAAAAGTAAAGGGTCACTGGCAGCTCTCTGACAGGCCTGGGTTTCCTTGGTTTCTTAGAGCCCTAGTCTCTCCCTACACAGGCTCCCTGGGCTGTTGGAGAACCTGCCACCTACTTAAAGCTGGTCCCTGCCCAGTTCCTCCCTCCCCCAGTTGATGTGAGCAGCCATTGTTCTCATCTTTGATGAAAGCTGTTGGAGAAATAAGACAGCTGCTTTAAAACTAGGATGTTGCAAACTCTAAAATGATCTAGAATTGCGGTCAGATGGCTGGATTTACCTGATCCTCATTCCCTGAGCTCCACCAGCTCCCAACTCAGGTGCTCTTTCTCCCTCCCTCTCCTGTCCCTATCCCATTAAGCCCCCATTCACCTGGCTCTCTCTTGCCCGTATAACCCGCAGCTGCAGCGGACAGAGCATTTTGCATTGATATGTGTTGTAATTACATCAGTTCCGCCCTGGCAGTTGCTCTCTGAGAAAAATCACTCAAGGGCATACCAGTCAATACAGACAGACCCCAGACAGGTGCGTGACAATGCAGACTCCTGGGCCCACTGATCTGAATAGCTAGAGGTAGCCTGGAATCTATATTTTCAAATCAGCATTTTACGACATGAGGTTAGATTTGGAATCACTGCCCACCTCCTCATTGGAATCCTTCTCCACCAGGCCCTCCTTCCATGCTGCTCCTCCTGGGTACTTTCCAGCTCCCTAGTCTTTGGGCACCTTGCTAGTCCTTTACACCTCTACACCTTCAAGTTCTCTCCTCATTTCATAATATTTACTAGATTCCAATAATATGCCAGGCACTGAGGCAGGCCCTTTATCTCCATCTTTATAATAACTCTCTAAGGAAGGAATTCTGATTCCTGATTTACAAACGAGGAACGCCTTCCCTCCCCTCCCCATCCGCTGCCTGGCTCTCTCTGGCTCCCATACCCACAGCTATACTGAACAGATTATTTGCAGTGAATGTATGTGGTAACTGCATTACTTCCACCCTGTGTCCCCTGGGCGGAAGAGCCAGGATTCAAGGACAGGCATGTCTAGTTCTAAAGCCTGTGCCCAGAGTTGATAGGTCACACTTGCCACACTTTCCTTCCTAGCACAGTGGCTGGAAAACAGCAAGTATTCAATAGATATTTGTTAGTGAGTAACTGAATGAATAAACGAAAGAAGAGTCCATACTTAAAGTTAGGACACTTCCTCCCATCTTTCCATACCCATCTCACATGCACACACATACACACTCACACACACACTGAGGATTTAGCCACTGGGCCATTTCCTTTCCTTCCTAACTGGCCCTTCTCTGCATGTTCAATCACTGCCTTCCTAGCCCCACTTAGATGGTGACTCTTGACACTCTGCTCTAACCCATGGTTACCTCACCTCTCATGTCCCATGGTGGCTAATCCTGACAATCACCGAAGAGCCAAATTGCTCCCAAAGATTCAGCAGTAGAAGTAACCTCCTGACTTCTTTGTGACCCAAGGCAGAGAGCAGAAGCCTGGACTAGGACTGGCCTCAAGTTTCCTGGGAGTCTGAGACTCCCTTCTCCTTCTTCTCCCCTCTCTTCCCCTTCCAACAGCAACTGAGAACCAGGTCCTGAGGCAGGAGGAGGGGATCCCTTGATTTGAGGCTTTTTTGGTGATATAGGAGAGGGTCTCTTTGGAGCTCAGAGAAAGCAGGTAGGGATGGGAAGCAGGGTTTCTAGAAGGCTCGTAAAAGGGAAGATGAATTGTCAACCATTTCACCAGCTCTCCTAGAGTTATTCCTGTCTCTCAAGCCATCTGCTTATCCATTGCAATCTTGTAAACAGAGATTTACAAGATCTCTCGTAAACTCCAGCCAATATTTGTTCAAAGAATAAATAACAAAAGCTTCCATTTATAGATCACTTGCTGCATGCCAGACAACATACTATCTCATTTAATCATTTCAACAACCCTAAGAGGCCAGAATTATTATCATCATTATTTTACAAACATGGAATTAATTCAGAAACCTTAAGCAACTGCCCCAAGGTCCCACCACCACTTAAGTGATAAAGCTTGAACTGAGCTCTGGCCAGTTCCAAGTTCCCCTTTCCCTCCCATAGTGCTGTCCAAGGAACAAGGCCCAGACTAAGATGCTGTAATATTGACTCTGTAGGAATTTATTTTTTAAACATTCCAGCCTAAACCATGTGGTGTGTGTATATAAAGTGACTCTCCTGTAACTCCTAGAGTGGTTAGTTAGCATCTGAAGTGCCCTAATCAGGAATCCGCACTCCAGAAAATGGTTACATAAGCACTTCAAACAACATCAAAATATACACCCAAGGGCTTAATGTGCTTGAGGGATGCTAGAAATAATCTTTTATTGGTGAAATAAGCAGTTTTCTAAACATGGAGTTGGCCAGGAAGATTATTTGCCCTTGCATGAATGGAGTGTGAGAGCCAGAGCAGGCCAACTGCCCGACTTTCTTGAAGCAGGCTGTGTGACTGTTTTGTGCCAGCTTGCCAATACATGTATATTTGGCAGAATTTGGCCTTAACTATTTTTAATATCCCACCTGCAGGAGATTACAGAAAAGAAGACGAATGGCCTCCTCTCACCTCTCACGTCCCATGGCAGCTAATACAATCATCGAAGGACTAAATTGGCTCAGACCAGTTGACAAGTCCCCATCCCGGCCTCATCTTCTTTCACAAGAATGCCCTAGCATATCCTTCAACTCAGGCACATGATGGCTTTTCTTCCCATCTCTCTGTTCCATCCTCCATTCTCCTTTGTCAGGTCACTTGTAATAATAAGCTAATATCCAAAGAATGGGGCTCTAGGGGTGATGGTGGGTATTATAGTCCCAGCTACCTGGGAGGCTGAGGCAGAAGGACTGCTTGAGCCTAGGAGTTCTGGGCTGCAATGAGCTATGATTGCCACTGCATTCTAGCTTAGGCAACAGAGCAAGATCTTATCTCTTAAAAGAAAATAACAACAACAACAAAAGTTGTAACTTGCCCAAGTCACATAGCTAAAAAGTGGAAGAGACATAACTGAAACTCAAGCCTCCTAAATTCCTAATGTAGGGTTCAGTCCACCTCTACCACCCTCCCACAGACTGCCAAGGGGTCCTGCTCAGAGTTGGGCAATGGTGAGATGCACTGTATGGCCCCAAACTCATTGAAACTAACAACTGAGCCTCTTCTGCCCT
Source organism: Pan paniscus (assembly GCF_029289425.2). NCBI lineage: Eukaryota > Metazoa > Chordata > Mammalia > Primates > Hominidae > Pan > Pan paniscus. The sequence continues at coordinate 68,639,812 of NC_073264.2, forward strand.
CTTCAGAAGTAACCAGCTATAGGGGAGAGCATGCTTCTCCCATTCCACTCTCCATGGTGCGACTCTTTTCACTATATAACAAAGTTATATTAAATGAGTTCTGGGCCGAGGTGCGGTGGCTCATCCCTGTAATCCCAGCACTTTGGGAGGCCGAGGCAGGAGGATTTCTTGAGTCCAGGAGTTCGAGACCAGCCTGAGCTGGTCTCATAAATGAGACCCCACCTCTACTAAAAAAAAAAAAAAAAATTTTTTTTTTTTTTTTTTTGCTGGGTATAGTGGCATGTGCCTATAGTCCCAGCTGTTCATGAGGCTGAGATGGGAGGATTGCTTGAGCCCAGGAGTTCAAGTTACAGTGAGCTATGATTGTGCCACTGCAATCCAGCCTGGAGAACAGAACAAGAAGAACCTATGACCAAAAAAAAAAAAAAAAGTGAATGAATGAATTAATGTCTTCTTAGCAAAATCCAGAGAACGTGTTTTTGGGCTTCCTTACGGAACTTCTGGAATGTTGAAGTGGATAGCCTGAGCATTGTCCCACAAAATGGGGCTAATCTATCCCAATCCCCACGCTATAAAGCCGTTTGCAAGTTCAGCCATTGAAGTCCCACTGGCCCAGTTAAACTCTCACGTTTGGCCTCCTGCACTACCAGCTTTCCTTAGTGTCTGGGCTCTCAAAGCTTCTACGTGAGAATTGCCTGGGGAACTTTAGTTAAGAGATTCAGATTCAAACCCAGGGTGGGGGTGTTCTTCATGGTGCCTGGGATGAGTCTTCCAAGGACCATTTGGAGAAACAGGCGCTGATGGTATTTTGCTTCTGTTCAGTCCTTCACTGACAGAGAGCCTGCAGGGTTGAGGAAGAAGGCTCTGTTTTGAAGTGTGGATCCCTCCCTGCAATCGTCTCTATTTGCATCTTCTTTACTCCAGGCTCACCTAGCCAAATGTTGAGTTTTCCAACCCCTCTGGGTATGAGATTGCTTTGGGCGATCTGAGATCTGCAAATGTCTGAGAACGAGGAGCACAGGGGCACGCTCATGACTGCCCTGCAAACTGCCTGGCAGCCAGGGTCCTCCTGGGCCCTCCTTTAAAATAACATATACATAAGCTGGCCTGGAGGCCCAGGCGGGAAGATCACTTGAGCTCCGGAGTTCGAGTCCAGCCTGGGCAACATAGCGAGACCAGAAAATAAGCAAGTAAGTTACTCTCTGGGCTGTCGTAACTTATTTTTTCTTTTTCTTTCTCCTGCAAATTGCAACTCAGAACATTTGGTCTGCCAGACTGAAATATGGACTTCTGTTCCAAATATCCAGACGTTACAGTTCCCACAGGTGGCCAGGAGAATGCTGGAACCTTTGGCGGAGACGGTCTGGTCTTGTCCCGCAGCCCGCGAGGGTCCCCCGCTATTTGGGGCCAAGCAGATCCCCGGGGCGCTCTGGCCGCCCCTTGCGGCAGCTGGTGCGGCCTCCTCAGAGAGCTCCGGGCCGGCGCCCGGGACACCCCGCCGCCCTCCCTGCCGCCCCAGGGACGAGCCCAGCGGTGCGGAGAAGTGGGAGGCTGGAGCCTGCTGAGGTCATTTCCTGTGCCTCTCCGCGAGCTGCCTGGAGAGCTGAGCCCAGCGCTCTGCCTTTAAGGAGCGGGCGGGGAGCCGAGGGGAGGAGGGCGCCCGGCGGAGCGTTGAATGGGGCGCAGCAAGGCTCGGCCGGGCTTTGTGCAGCGAGCCCGCGGGCACCCCTCCCGCTCCAGCCTCGCCCCGCCCCGCAGCCCGCGACCCCTGCTGCCGGGGAGCGGAGAACCGGCGGCAGCCCGGGACTCCGGCGAGAGCGACGCAAGGTCGGCGGCGGCGGCGGCCCGAGGGCGCCCGTGTGCCCAGTGCGCGGCGGGGACGGCCGCGAGCTCGCTGGAGGTGAGCGACCCGCGCTCCCGCCGCTGTGGTGAGCTGGGGCTGCGCCGCGGGGGAGGGCGTCAGGCTGCGCGCGGGGGACGGCCCCTCGGGCCCGGAGGACGATCCCGAGCAGGTGCCTCCCTACCTGGAAGCGAGCTCCCAGCGGCGGGGAGCGCTGGAGCGCGGGTCCGGCTTGGGAAGCCGGGCGCCCCAGGGGACTCGCGCCTCGAGGCCAGGAGGAGCCTCCCCCGGGAGTACCTGGACTTGGGGATCGGTCAGATCCAGCCGCTCCTGGGAAGGGCCCTCGGAGCGGACGTGCAGGCTGCCACCTTGCTATCGGTGCTCGCTCCCTTTCACCCCTTCCCGCACCCCTCCCCATCTCACCTTAGGTTATTTCTTCTGTGATTTCTGAGTGTTCTCTTAGGGACCCTATGGCTCAGGCTCGACTCCTAGGAGCAGGTCATTCAAGCAGAAAAGAAAACAGGTTGGGCGCCGAATGACACAGAGCATTGTGTCCTAGGAGTCTTAGCGAGGACTCGGTCGCCAGGAACCAGGGGCCTTAGTGGGGGTGGCAGAGGCGGTGAAGAGCCTCATCTGGAAGGAAACTCCTCTCCTTGTGGGATTTCTGCTTGCCAGGATATCTCCTCCATAGCTTTTTACTATGAATCCACCTCATAAAACTCTTCCAAGACAGAGCCTTGGTTCAGGTAAAACACTTGAAAGACCATTTAAAAAATTCAGTGGGAGAATTATCACTTCCTTCATCAAACTTTTTGGACTGTCTTCTATGTGACAGACACTGTGTATAGGGCTAGTACCATCACTGAACGCTTTATAGAACATCGGTATTAGTGTTTCTGCATATTATTGGCCCCATTTTTCCAAAGGAGGAAACTGGGACTCTGAAAAGTTGTGATTTAGGCCAGTTGCAGTGGCTTATGCCTGTAATCCCAGCACTTTGGGAAGCCAAGGCAGGAGGAGAGCTTGATGCCAGGAGTTCAAGACCAGCCTGGGCAACATACGGAGACCCTGTGTCTACAAATAAATAAAAATTTAAAAATTAGCTGGGTATGGTGGTGTGGGCCTGTAGTCCCAGCTACTTGGGAGGCTGATGATCCTGTCTGTTAAAAAAAAAATTGTTGTGATATGCCCATGGTCACATAGCTAAAAAGTGGAAGAGCCATAACTGAAACCCAAGCCTCCTAAATTCCTAACGTATGGTTCAGTCCACTTCTACCACCTTCCCATAGACTGCTGAGGGGGCCTGCTCAGAGTTGGGCAATTGTGGGGTGCAGCCTGTGGCCCCAAACTCATTGAAACTAACAATTAAGCTGAAAAAATGTGGAGCCTCTTCTGCCCTCTTCAGAAGTCACCAGCTGTAGGGGAGAGCATGTTCCTCCCATTCCTGATAGAAAAAAAAATCCAAAGAAATGTCTGGCAATTTAAAGTGTACATCATTTACCCCTAAATTCCATTTTCTGGGACTTTATCCTTCAGATATACTCTGATGTATATGAAATGGTGTACATCATTGAATATTCATTGCAGCATTGTTTAGCAAAAGGTTGGAAACAATCTAGATGTCCATCAATAAGGAACCCTTCAATAAGATCATGTAAAAAGCCACACGATAGGATAAATTAAAGCTGTTACAAAGCGTGCAGAGAAAATGTGGCAGATATATATTTTGATGTAGGAATATCTCTAAGTTACATTGTTGAGTACAGTGTGTATGGTGGGCCACGATTTTTGGGTGGGTGTGTGAATGCCACATACGTATGAATGCCTGTAGATGCTCTGAATATCTCTGAGAGAACACACAGAAACCTGTAACAGTGGTTGCCGCTGGGGAGAACTATGGCTGAAGTACAGGCGTGGGAAGAAGCCTTACTTTGCACTATATACCCTTTTGTTCAATGTTCTAAAATAACTTAAAAAATCATATGACCTCCTCTCCAGATCTCCAGAGTTAGATCTGGTAGTGAGCACATCTTTTTTTTTTTTTTTTTTTTTTTGAGCCAGAGTCTCGCTCTGTCGCCCAGGCTGGAGTGCAGTGGTGCAATCTCAGCTCACTACATCATCCGCCTCCAGGGTTCAAGCAGTTCACCTGCCTTAGCCTCCCAAGTGGCTGGGATTACAGGCATGCGCCACCACACCTGGCTAATTTTTGTATTTTTAGTAGAGACAGGGTTTCACCATGTTGGCCAGTCTGGTTGAACTCCTGACCTCAGGTGAGCCGCCTGCCTCCACCTCCCAAAGTGCTGGGATTACAGGCGTGAGCCACCGTGCCCAGCCTCGTGAGCACATCTTTGGGCCACATCTTCTCTTATGTTCTAGATGCTATTGGTTTGCCTTTTGTTTGCTGATTACAACAATAACAGTCATTTATTGAGTACTTAGTGTGCACCAGGCTTTTGTAATATCTCCTTTAATTCTCAAAAAGCCCTGCATGATGTGATATATGAAATGGCCATTTTGAAGGTTGGAAAATGGTTAAATGACGGTTTCATATGGTTCAACCAAATATTATTGTCCTGATTTTCAAATATTACTGCCCTCAATTTCAGAATGGAACTGAGTCTCAAAGAAGTTAAGCAAATGGCTTAAGGCCACAGGATTATTTAGTGCCTGAGCTCGTATTCAAACCCAGGCCTGTCAGTGCCAGAGCATGGGATCTTAGGTACTAAGCTGTTTCTCTTTGCTGTTTTTGTTCTCAAGGAATGTTGTACCTGGTTGTCCTGACCCCTTCTTTTGGTATTGAGGTTCCTGCGGCCTAGGACATGCTCACCTTCTCTGTCTCCCCGGACATTGTGTGGAATGTCATGTAGGCACCCAGCAGTGGCCAAATGGATGTTGTTAGCTTGATCAGATGACAGTGCTGAGATCAGAGGAAGTTGTCCCTGTGTACACTCACACCCTTCTCCCAGCCTCATCCCCAGAAACGGGACACAAAGCTGTTTCTCTCCCACAATTGACAGGCAGTCAGCCGAGTCTGGCAGAGCACTTTTAGAAGATGGTGGTAGCCCCTCACTAGCAAGTGGAAGTCATACAGATACTCACACTCAGGGAATGAACCATACTGAGGTAACATGAGACAGCCCAGTGGAAACTGTGCATATAACAGAAGCCCCGTTGCCTTCCAATGCCTCCTGCATCCTCCACAAGATAGAGGCAATGAGCTATTTTGAGGCCTGTGGTGACCTCTGACCTCTTTCTTTTAGGGTCCTGTATTGATTAGCTACCTTTGCAGGGAGCTACCAGGATATTCAGGCTGTAGACTTGAGCCTCAAAAGCCACAATATCTTTATTCATCTTTATATCCCCAATCTTGCACACAGGAATCACTTAAAAGTTGTTTGAATTAAACTTAATCTTGGGGTCGAGAGTGGTGGCTCACGCCTGTAATCCCAGCACTTTGGGAGGCCAAGGCAGGTGGATCACCTGAGGTCAGGAGTTTGACCAGACTGGCCAACATGGTGAAACCCTGTCTCTACTAGAAATACAAAAATTAGCCAGTGTGGTGGCATCCGCCTGTAATCCCCGCTACTCAGGAGGCTGAGGCAGGAAAATTGTTTGAACCTGAGAGGCGGAGGTTGCAGTGAGCCGAGATTGCACCATTGTACTCCAGCCTGGGTGACAGAGCGAGACTCCATCTCAATAATAATAATAATAATAATAATAATAAAATAAAAACTTAATCTTAGGCTGGGTGCAGTGGCTCAACACACTTTAGAAGAATGAGGCAGGTAGATCACTTGAGCCCAGGAGTTCGAGACCAGCCTGGGCACCATGGTGAAACCCTGTCTTTACAAAAAATACAAAAATTAGCCAGTGTGGTGGCATCCACCTGTAATCCCAGCTACTCAGGAGGCTGAGGCAGGAGAATTGTTTGAACCCGGGAGGCGGAGGTTGCAGAGAGCCGAGATTGCACCATTGTACTCCAGCCTGGGTGACAGAGCGAGACTCCATCTCAAAAATAATAATAATAATAATAAAATAAAAACTTAATCTTAGGCTGGGCGCAGTGGCTCAACACACTTTAGAATAATGAGGCAGGTGGATCACTTGAGCCCAGGAGTTTGAGACCAGCCTGGGCACCATGGTGAAACCTTGTCTTTACAAAAAATACAAAAATTAGCCAAGCACAGTGGTGCACGCCTGTAGTCCCAGCTGCTTGGGAGGCTGAGGTGGGAGGGTCACCTGAGCTTGGGAAAGTTGTGGCTTCAGTGAACCATGATTGTGCCACTCACTCCAGTCTGGGCAACAGAGTGAGACCCTGTCTCAAAAAAAAAGAAAAAAAAGTAATCTTAGCATTTTGTCAGTTTCTGGTCAAAATCCTCAAACTTGCCAGAGAGATCCCAGGTCAAATTTGTGTTTTCTCTGATGCAGACTCTGAGTCTGGAGTCACCTAATGACTTCCTGTGCCACCTTCCCACCCATCCTACTCCCAGCCCCTGCCTCTGGGGCATATCCCCACTGACTGCTGTGGCATTTCAGTCCCGGGTGTTGGAGGATTCAGGGGATGCCAAAGCAGGTATCAAGACTATGGCAGTTTTTTGATTCACCTGCCAAGCAGTTTAGCAGGCTGGATGCCAGCAGAATCAAGAAAACTATGAGTTTCATAAGACTGGCCAAGAGCTGATCGTAATTTTAGCGGGGTATTGGGGACAGAGGGACTTATTGTACTATTCTCCCTATTTCTAATGTGTGATAGAGCATTCCAGAATAAAAATAGAAAAAAAAAATTGAGCTGAGTTTTGTTTCCAGCTCACTTCCCCTCTCTCATTTCCCCATTTATTTTTGCCATTAATATATTTGTGTTAGACTAGCCTGTTAGTATGAGATATCTGCTACCACTACTGAAGCATCATTATGGGAAGAGGACATTTGTAGATATTGGGAGATCAGGATTCTTGGCCCAGTTCTGCTACTCCTTAGCTCTATGCAAGGCTCTAAGCAAGTCACAGATGTGATGAGTTTTCTCATCTGTTCATTGTGACTAATTGTGTTTGTCCTCCATCTCGGGGATAAAGAGAGAAATAACACACGTGTCGCAATGCTTTGACAAGTTACAAACTCTACTGCAAATGTAAGGTATTCATTTCTGCTCATCCTTGTGCATTTTTATGGGAGGTATAAGTGCAAGGTGACTTAGCAGGTGAGGCTCAGCTTACTGGTATCTTCCTTTAACCTCCCTTATTTTATAACTGTTGCTCTGACCACCTGCTTCTGTCGGAAGAGCCTCTGGGCCTTGGGTTTGGCAGCAGGCACCCTGCTCCTGATCTATTTCAAAACCTCTCTGCTCTCCTCACATGCTGAGGCAAGCCAAGCACGAGTCCCAACCTCCTCAGCAACTTGCCAGGGAGAGGGTGGTTAATCCTCTCCATCCCCAAGGCAGGGAGAGGATTAAACAGACCACTTGATCAGTTCAGAACCATGATGTTACAGAGATGCTTGATTGGGGAAAGCATTCCCTAAACTAGGTATAATCTCAGATATCAGGGCTAGGCAGACACCAGTGACATATTTCCAAAGTACTTGGAGATTTTGATAATTTGGGTTTTCACTCTCCCAATAGAATCTGAGCAGCAGCTTTGACAATCAGTAAGAGGGAATCAATATTAATCAAACTCTTTCAGCTATACAAAGGGATTACATTTCCCTTGCCCCTTGCTTTTATGCTTTTACTGTTATTTCTTAGCCCTGAACTGAGTTGCAAGACTCCCAGGTCCTAGTCTCAGATCTGCCACTTTTCCTATTTATACAAGGAAAAGCAAAATCCCAGTAAAGGACAAGGAAAAATCAAACATGAAGCCTCCCGGCCTTCTCTGAGAGCCTTACAAGGTTCTGTTTTGTCTTTTCAGCTGTGATCTTAGCTCAGAGAAGGTCATGTTTTGTTTTTGTCTTTTGTCTTCCTGCCCGTTCCAGTTGGTCCTAGTCTTTTGAGATGGGGATTGCTGGGAGGTCACAATGCAGGGATTGTTTAGATGACAGGGCTGGGAGAGCAGCGCTGAAGTCATGTGTTCTGAGGAACCAAGAACCGAGCTTACTCGGTCCATCAGTGGTTTAATTGTTGGGCCTTTCTCTGCAGGTCTTATTTTTTAGATGAAAAGTCAGGATACATGGTAAAGGTCAGTGCTTGGGGAGATTATGGTGTCAGAATATTTGAGCCCAAGATGTCTTGGGAAATCTGGGATATAGGTTCATCCTTGTGCTAAGGCTTCTGAAAGATCCTAGAAACGATTTCTGCCATTTTCAAGTCTACCACACTCTTTGTGAAATTGAAATTCTTTTTATTTTTTTTGGATGGGTAAAGAGCACAGAGTGGCAATGAACAAGGAATTTGGGACCAGAATCCCAGCTCCACCATTAACTAGCTGTACAATTATCTGTAAATTACTTAGCTTCTCTGTTCCTCAGTGTCCTCATGTGTGTGTGGACAACAGTGCTTACCTATTGTTTCACAGGTTGTTGTAAGGTTTAAAGAGGCAACACATGCCTGGCATACAATAAAGACTCAATAAGCAATAGCTACTTGTAGTGTATGATGGGAGAAAAATACGAATAAAAGTCACATGCGAGGGGAGGAGCACTATTGGTGATTAGCCCATCAAAGAGAGGCTAACTTTGCACTGTGGTAGTATCTGGCAACAGTACAGGAGGTGGCTGGGTTTTCTGAGGCCATGTGGCTCCTGAGGAAGGAAAAGGGGATTTTGAAAAGCAACAAATTTTTATTATGGAAAATTCCAGGCATATATTCAGAGATCATATAAAGAACTCCCATATACCCATCAGCCAGCTTCAAAAATTATCAACATTTTACTAATCCTATTTCATATATCTCCTCCCCTACTTACCTCTTACCTTGAAGTATTTTAAAACAAATCCCAGATATTATATTATTTCACCTGTATATCATAAAAATTTCTAACAGATGACATTTTAAAATATTATCGGCCGGGTACAGTGGCTCACACCTGTAATCCCAGCACTTTAAGAGATTGAGGCAGGTGGATCACTTGAGGCCAGGAGTTCAAGACCAGCCTGGCCAACATAGTGAATCCCCATCTTTACTAAAAATATAAAAAATTAGCCAGGCTTGATGGTGCACGCCTGTAATCCAGCTTCTCAGGAGGCTGAGGCATGAGAATCACTTGAAGCCAGGAGGCAGAGGTTGTAGTGAGCCAAAATTGCACCATTGTACTCCAGTGTGGCTGACAGAGTGAGACTCTCCCTCAAAAAAAAAAATATATATATATATATCACCCTAAAAAATTAACAATTATTCCTTAAAATTTTTGACTACTAGGGTGACCATGTGTCATGGTTTGGGACAGACCAAATTTATACTTTTTGGGAAGCATCATTCATCATAATGCCCTATAAGGGGGATTTGAAAAATCCTGATGATGGATGTGTCTCCCAGGCATTCTCTCCTGCTTGCTCTGCCTGTATCCCTCTCTCTCATGCACACTCATGCATCCTTCTTCCTTTTCTCATCCTGCATCCAGTGTTTTTTCTCTAAATATGTCCAGGAGGCATCTGAGTGAATTCCCCTGGCTGGACATACTATAGGTGTCTACTTGATTTGTTCTGAATTTGTACAAATTTTTTTCCCAAAGACTTGTGGCTTTCTCCAGAGGTTGCAGCAAAATATCTAGCAGTTTTCTGGTTTGCATCTTAGAACCTGAAGGAAATGGTGAGAATCTATTCCAAAGTGGGATGGATGATTCGATGATAACAATGGACACAATCCCATCTAAATAGAAGATTGTCAAGGACATTCAAAGCATGATATTTTGTTTCCATTTTTTTCTCATCTAACATTTTATATAGATGAAATAGAATAAGAAATAAACTGCGAACCGGGGTTCTGCCTCTAATTAGCTATGTGACCTTGGATGCATCTGTTACCCACTTTATGCCTTCCCTAAACACATCCCTCCCACTTTTCCCAGCTCCCATTCCCATTTATCTGCACTTCACTTGGCAACTATGACTACATTGTAATTAGATTTTCCTAAGAGTTCCTTGAAAAACACAAAGACAAGGAATTTCTCTTAGTTCTGTTTGCATCTCCGGTGCAGAGCACAGGGTCAGGCATATAAGTAGCTGTTTAATGGATACGTTTGTTGTGTGGATAATGGATAATTGAAAAACAAATGAGCCCTACTTTTCACTTCTGTCCAAATGAGACTAGGTTCTCCTTAAGGTTTCTCAGGTTTCGCCGTTTCCTGAGGCTCTCAGCTAACTTACCATGGAGCGGGACACACTGAGCTGAGGAAGGCAGGGAGGGGCCCTGGGGATCAGTGACCAATTCTCTTCCCCAGCCCTGTTTTCTCTTCCCCAGCTCTGTTTTCTCTGTCCTTTGGTCCCCTCCCGTTCTTTCGCCACAGAACTCTTCCTCACACGCTTATTTATCTTTTCCTCTTTCTGCATGCTGGTTCTTAGGGCTCCCCAGAATAATCCAGAAGTCGACTCCATCATGGCAGAACTCAAGGTGGAGGCGCCGGCCAGCGTAGACTGGCAGAAACGCTGCCTGACCCTGGAAACTCAGCTTTTCCGGTTCCGCCTACAGGCCAGCAAGATAAGGGAGCTGCTGGCTGACAAGGTGAGTCCCTCAGAGCAGGGAGCTGCCTCTCCACACGCAGAGGTTTATGGCAGGGAGGGCCGTGTGAGAGGGGAGAGTTGCGGAAAGTCAACTTTCAGTAAGATGCTTTTCCCCATATGCAAAATGAAACCCAAGGTAGTTTAAGACCAAAGTCCGAGCAGTTTACTAAGCTGTTATCTTGCTTGCGTCTTTGTTCGCTCATTAAGGCACACCAAAGACATGCTGCCAATCTTCTCGGTCCCCCATCACTTCCGGAGTCACCTGTGGCTGCAGCGGAGAGGTTCTATTATTCCCTTAACATTTCTTTCTCAGTGTGGGGAAGGACGGTGTTTCGGGAGAAAACAGAAATCTCTACCCTTCCTCTCACCCTTTGTTAAATAAATGAGCTACAGGAGGTGTTCTGCTTTCCTGGTAACAAGGACACAGGCTTTGGAGCCAGACCTAACTTGGCTCTGCCACTTACTGGCTAGATGACCCTGGGCAAGTCCCTTCACCTCTAAGGCAAAAAAACACAAATGTCTACTTCTAAGAGTTATTTTGAGAATTATATCAGATCACATATGTAAAGGTCCTGACATAAAATTGGTCTTAAATGGGAATAATTATTTTATTTACAGGTTTGGGTGGGCTGGTCTGGGAAACTGACAACCTTTCCTAATGTTTCTGTGGGAAGATAACATTCTATTTTATTTTATTTTATTTTATTTTATTTATTCATTTATTGAGATGGAGTTTCGCTCTTGTTGCCCGGGCTGGAGTGCAATGGCGCCATCGCAGCTCGCCACAATCTCCGCCTCCTGGGCTCAAGCGATTCTCCTGCCTCAGCCTCCGGAGTAGCTGGGACTACAGGCATGCGCCACCACGCCCGGCTAATTTTGTGTTATTAGTAGAGACGTGGTTTCTCCATGTTGGTCAGGCTGGTCTCGAACTCCCAACCTCAGGTGATCCTCACCTCAGGTGATCACCTTGGCCTCTCAAAGTGCTGGGATTACAGACATGAGCCACTGCACTCAGCTGGAAGACACATTCTAAACTGCTAACTTTCAGAGGCATTCTGGAGCATAACCCATCTAGAGAGTGAAGACCTGCACTTAAAATTAAGTGAATCAATCATTATATGTATAGTTTTGTTTATAGTATCCATCTGCTTAGCAAACCCTTCTTTCATAAGTACAAAGGGAAAATTCAGCTCACACCTCTCCAAAGAATGTCAAAGTCTCAATTAGTAAAGCCCAAATGGATGACCTGTTTTATTGATAGCTGGAGTCCAGCAGGACAAATCAGTGGCATCACCATGGCTAAGGGGAGTGGTCCTGGACTAGTCTGGACTAGAACTCTTGAACCTTGGGTCTGTTGACATTGTTGTCTCCTAACTCAGACTTTGCAAAACAGAGATGTGCAGGGTACTGCCAGGTACTGCCGATAGAAAGGAATGAATATACATCAGGAAAGGGCAGCAGACCTTAGACAGTGATTCTCAAAGTGTGGTCAGAACCGTTTGGCCAGAACCACGTAGAGTGCTTGTTAAGCATGCATATTCCTGGGTTCTACCCCAGTCCTCTCAATTGAAGTCTCCTGGGGGGTTGCTAATAATCTGCATGTTTAACAAGCGTCCAGAAAATCATTCTGTACACTATGAAGTTTGAGAACCCTGACTTAAGCTATGGTATTGGAGGAGGGACGAAAAGGAAGGAAAGGATAAGTAGGGATTGACTCAGCCAGGCAGTCTGAGATATACCTCGGAGGGAAGAGACTTCTGTTTCTAGTAATATGGACAACAAAATAACAAAAAAAAACCCACTATGAATCACCTGGAAAAACTGGGTTAAATATTTAAAATATTCATGTAAATGCAGAGCTAAGCACAGAAAAAAGTAAGAAAAGTCCTCAGGTAACAAAATGAAGAGGGGATAGCCACAGTGGTACTCAACTCTGACAGCTGATTGAGGGGCAGGTGGTGTGTGACTGGCCTCCCTAGAGTAATGTAAGGTTTGAAGTTAGAGTTTTAATATCTGTGGGGATAGAAATGAGGACTGGCCAGCTGGAGGTTGGAGCTGAAACAGACTTCTGCATCAAGTCAGGACTATTATTTCTTTTGATTAGTGTCAGTATGAACAAAATTTAAAAATAAAAAATGGTCAGGAATATTAAAGGGCTTACCCTAAATAACAAGGTAGACAAGAAAAGGAAAATCATTCACTGGCACAGGAGATGACAATAGCTTCTCAGACTTACTTAAGGCTCTGGGTAGAAAAACAAGAGTAGAGTCTCCCCTGAGAACCTGACGATAACACTGGTTTGATGTTAGGATTTATACTACCTGTGTGGTTTAGGAAACCCAAGTTCTGGGCCAGTGATACCCCTGGGGAGCCTGGTAGGGACAGAAACAAAACCTCTCTGGAGACACAAGACCTCAATTCAGATCACACAGGATCCACACAGAAAAAAAGCCTTAATGAAGAGGAATATATAATCAAAAATGACTAAATACTTGAGGAAATAATCTACAATGAGTGAGTATCCACATACACAAAAAACAATTAGACTAGATCCCCAACAACTTCTAATAATGGAACTGTTGGCAAGAGACTATGAAATAAATGAGTTCAAAAGTTTTGAAGACGTAACAAAGAAATTGAAAGCATAAGACAAGAACAAGACACTACCTAAAAAGATCAGGTAGACTTGAAAACTAAATAGAACTTTAAGAAATGAAAGTGTTTTTATTGAAATTAAAATGTATTAATGGATAGATTAAACATCAGATTAGGCACCATGGAAGATAGACTTAATGGACAGGAAGACAGACCTAAGGAAATCATCCAGAATGCTGCCTATAGAAATAAAAATACAGCAGTTGAGACCTGGATGTTAGAATGACAAGGTCCTGTATCTATCAAATAAGATTCCATGAAAGATAGTGGCTGAAAAGTTTCCAAACTTGATGAAAGATGTGAAGCCTCAGATTCAGGAAACAGAATGAGTCTAACCAGGGTAAGTTTTTAAAAATCACAGTTTGGTTAGATCATTGTTTGGCTGCTGTAAGAAAGAACCCCAAATAACAATGGCTTAAACCAGGCTGATGTTTCTTTCTTTCTCATGTAACCTTCCAGACATAAGCAATCAAGCTCTAGGGTGATGGTCTCTGGATATTTGAAGATGGGTCATCTGATAGTCACATTCCAGCCCCTTCCCTTTAAGTTAGTGACTCGGAGGTTTCATACCTTTCTTCTGCTGATATGCCACTGGCCAGATCTTATTCACATGGTTATACCCAGCTACAAAGAAGGTTTACATTTCTACAAACAGAAATGTAGTCTTTATTCTGAATAACTATGAGCTCAGCTAAAAGCTGGGGGTTCTATTTATATGAGAAAGAAAGAGAGGATAGATAATAGGGAAAAACCAGCAGTCTTTAAGTCTAGACTAATAGGAGGGATAACAAATAGAAACAGAGTATGCATACCTCAAATCAGTAGAGAGAGGAAATGAAAAAAGGAAAGTCTATTAAATACAGATAGGGACAAGAAAATAATATATCAAAAAAAGGAGTAAACAGAAAGGACAAATGAAGTGGCAGAAATAAATCCAAATATATCGGTCACAGGGTGACATATATTGCAGCATTGATGTATGAAAATTTGGAAACATTCTAAATGTCCATCAACAGAGAGATGGATAAACATATTCAGTGTATTTGTACAGTGGAATACTACATTGCAATTAAAAATGAATCAAGTAGAACTACATTTGTAAGATCAGTAAATCTCAAAAATCAGCATTGAATAAAAAACATCTGAAGGATATATACAGCATCATACAGTTTGTGTACTTCTAAAAACCTTCAAAGACAGTACTAATTGTTGTTTCTCATCCCAGATCCATGCTCATGGATTTTATATATTTGGGGATAAGCATCTGATTTCAATTGAACAAAAGCTCTGCTGCTAAAAAAAAAAAAAAAAAAAAAAAAGTTGAAAACACTGTCTTAGATTACAACAGTTAGAACCATTTAATGGCTAACCTGGGGGTTGCAAAGTCAAATGCTTACAGGTAAGCTAGATAAGTGAAAAGAGCCAGGTGGATTCTGGGAGAACATGAGGGGACATGCTGAAGCCACTTATTGCCATAACAAAATGTAACCCAGGTATTTTTACTATATACAAATGAGGTAAAAATATAAAAACAACCAAGTGTAGGGTCAATGCCAGGGGGAAGGGGGTAAAATTGGAGAGAATTATGCAGGGCTTCAACTGTATCTGTCATGGTCCATTTCTTAAAGACAAACATCAGAAGCAGATGTGACAAAAATTAAGGGTTGACAAAGCCGAATGGTGGATATATGGTTTTTTGGGATTTTTTAAGACAAAGTGACAAGTGACAGGCAGATACATGTGTTTTTTGTTTTGTTTTTGTTTTTGTTTTTGAGACAAAGTTTCTCTCTTGTTGCCCCGGCTGGAGTGCAATGGCCCATTGCAACCTCCCCATCCCGGGTTCAAGCAATTCTCCTGCCTTAGCCTCCCGAGTAGCTGGGATTACAGGCGCGCGCCACCACGCCCAGCTAATTTTGTATTTTTGGTAGATATGGGGTTTCTCCATTTTGGTCAGGCTGGTCTTGAACTCCCAACCTCAGGTGATCCGCCCGCCTCAGCCTCCCAAAGTGCTGGGATTGCAGGCGTGAGCCACCGCGCCCAGGCAGCAGATACATGTTTTTAAAAAATTATTCTCATCAGGCATGGTGATGCATGCCTGTAGTCCCAGTGACTTAGAGGCCAAGGTAGGAGGATCGCTTGAGCCAAGGACTTTGAGGCTGCAGTGAGCTGTGATCACACTACACTCCAGCCTGGGTGACACAGCAAAATCCTGTCTCAAAGGATATATATATATATTTTCTCTACATGTTTCTGTTTGCCTAAAGTATTTCATAATAAATGTTTTAGACTGTGGCTGTCTACCCTATTCCTCAGGGGCCAACAGAGTGACTGGAAAGCCTTAACCACCTTATAAACACCATACCTTCTTTCTCTACAGCCCCTGGAGTCTGGGTAAACTGAACTTTCATAATATTGACACCTTCTTGTCTTCAAGTCTGTCTCTGATCCTCATGTAACCAGAATGTCTTCACATGGAAATGTTAGGGGTGCATAGTGTGATGAGTCAAGAAAGGGGAAAGGCATAGACATGGGAGGAACAACTGGGCATGTGGGAGGAAAGAGGGGAGAGACACAGATCTGGACTAGGGACCATGGGGTGGGAGACTTAAGAAAAGGGCTGGGACCTGAGTCCGACACTGGACCTCTTGGCAGGAAATCTTAAGGCCACAAACACCATGTTGGTCAATGTCAGGATTGTGTCTGTCCTCTGCAATCATCCCTAAACCAGTAAGACAGGTCCAGCAATTCATGAGATGCTTTCCCTAGCAGAGCCAAGACAAGTTATAGATCGCAGGAAGAGATGCCTTGGGTTTCTTAGGAGAGCTCCTGCTGGGGCCAAGAATCATGGCCAGTTGCTACATGCACTGGGAGGAGCCATGTCAGTTGAGTCTCTGGCCAGCCCTCCCACCCATCTGCTCCCCTACCTCTCTACCCAGCTGGCCCTGGGACATTACATGGGCTGATGACTGCAGGCTGCTCACTGCTGGCTATCCTGCAGGGTGAGCAAAGCCTGGGTGCTTCCCTGGGGGACCATCTCTGCTTAGGATCAGACCTGCCTGTGGGCTGCGGAGGCTTGGAAGAGTGCCCTTCTTCCTACCTTGACACAGTCTACTTGCACCTGACTCCCTCGTACAAAATTGTCATTCTAGTCAGGGAGTAATCTGTGCTAAAAAGAATTTTTTTAAAAAAGCAGAAACATCGAGGCTCTTAGATAATCCCTCACCTAAGGGAGAGAGAGCCGGATGAAGGGAGAGGAGAGTCGAGACTATGCCTTTGCTGTTACACCTCTGGGTCTGGTGTGCTATTGCCATGGTCACCCAGCCTCCCTGGGCCACCCCATTCTGGAGCCAGGTTAGCCATGGGTTCCCTTTTCTTCCAGTAGAGGAGGCTGAGGGAGTGGCTGATGACTTGAGATTCACATCTTGCCCTGCTTTGCTCACATCATTTTCCCTAGCTGTCTTTCTTGGCCTGCTAGAGAAGCCACAAAGGCTATTCAGACCAATTTAAAAATTGATACTGTTCTGAGAGGCCACATAAATGGATATTAAAATGTGATTCTTCCTTGGACTTTTTCATTCTTGCTAAACCTGTTTCTCAGTTATCCTATCAGAAAAGTGGGAGCATAGTATCTATCCACAAAAGAGCTTTGTAGGAATTATCATTATGAATACATGGCATCAATATTAGAACTAATACAAGGTTTTTCTTTACTCCCTATCTGCTTCTTTATGCCAAAAGGGCTTTGAGGGTATTAATAAAAGAAGAAATAGGCCAGGAGTGGTGGCTTATGCCTGTAATCCCAGCACTTTGGGAGGCCGAGGCGGGCAGATCACCTGAGGTCGGGAGTTTGAGACCAGCCTGACCAACATGGAGAAACCCCCCGTCTCTACTAAAAATACAAAATTAGCCAGGCATGGTGGTGCATGCCTGTAATCCCAGCTACTCTGGAGGTTGAGGCAGGAGAATCACTTGAAACCGGGAGGCAGAGGTTGCGGTGAGCCAAGATTGTGCCATTGCACTCCAGCTTGGGCGACAAGAGCAAAACTCTGTCTAAAAAAAAAAAAGAGAGAAGAAATAATGTGACAAAACATTATTCTTTTTGTAGCTTAAAAACTTCTAACTGAAGCAGCGTTTACCAAGTCCAGTTCCAGTGCAACCATGTGTACTTTCGCTCTGTCACAATCGCTTGCCAGTTTCACCAGCCAAGGTTTTGGAGTATAACTCAGTTTTCGATCTACCTACCAAAAATTTGTAGTTCAGAAATTTTTCTGAGTGGATAAATGGTTCTGTTCACTCCCCTTAAGCAAGAGAACAATGGATGTTGCTCCTTCCACCTCATATGGATTATACAGAGGCAGCAGTTCAGCTTAAGTGCCAGTTTCACAACATATGGGTAGCCCAGAAAAACATATCCTAAAATATCTCATACTTTGTGACAAGGCCAGGTACCATAAAAGAAGAATACAAGGATGAGTTGGAAGTATGTTGAAGTTTGCATAAAATCATCATGGAATGGGTCTTAGCAGGTCTTTGTGCTCACAGATCTGATTTGTTTTGGGAGAAGATGCCTTCTAGGGCTTTTATTCTGTGGGGTGTGTGTGTGTGTGTGTGTGTGTGTGTAAAAGAGATTTTTAATTTTTTTTTTTTTTTTGAGACAGAGTCTCACTTTGTCACCTAGGCTGGAGTGCAGTGGTGTGATCTCAGCTCACTGCAACCTCCGCCTCCCAGGTTCAAGAGATTCTCCTGCCTCAGCCTCCCGAGTAGCTGGGATTACAGGCACGTGCCACCACGCCCAGCTAATTTTTGTATTTTTAGTAGCGACGGGGTTTCACCATGTTGGCCAGGCTGGTCTTGAACTCCAGACCTCAAGCGATCCGCCTGCCTTGGCCTCCCAAAGTGCTGGGATTACAGGTGTGAGCCACTGCTCCCGGCCTTAAATTGCTTTTCTAACCCTCTATTTTTATTATAAGGCTGCCCTCCTGCTCACCATAGTATTTCTCAGGAACCATGTAAGGATGAGTTCTGTAGTGCTCGTGAACCATTTGAGAAGGGGTGCTGATGGGGCTACGGCTCCAGGCTGCATCCCTGAAGGAGTCAGCTTTGTTTTGCATTCTGTGGCCAGGCTACTGTTTCTTACAATGTGGTCTGTGGACCACCACCTTCATCCACAAGCGCTTTCTTTACAAGCACTTTCTGGAGCTATGTCTCTGACTTGCTAAAGAAAAGCTCTGTGGGCAGAGCCCACGAATCTGCATGATGACAAGCCCACATGTGATTCTTACGCCCTTGAAAGTCTCTCCTGCAACTAACCTCTGCCATGGCCTTACCCCGGGCCCCATTCAGCTGTCTTTCTAGTGGATCCCTGGAGCCCCATGTGGCCCAGAGAGGTTCTGGGGTTGTGGGGTACAGTGGAGCCCACAGACAAGACTTGGAGCCCTTTCTCTTCCCAGCTCTGTATTTGTGTATTTTATGTATTTGGAAATAAGCATATGATTTTAATTGAACAAAAGATCTGTTGCTAAAAAAAAAAAAATTGAAAACCATTGTCTTTATATTTTTTATTTTTTGAGACAAAGTCTCACTCTGTTGCCCAAGCTGGAGTGCAGTGGCACCATCTCAGCTCACTGCTACCTCTGCCCCCGAGGCTCAAGCAATCCTCCCACCTTAGCCTCCCAAGTAGGTGGGACCACAGTTGCACACCACCATGCCTGGCTGATTTTTGTATTTTTAGTAGAGACAAGGTTTCAACATGTTGTCCAGGCTGGTCTCCAAGTCCTGAGCTCAAGTGATCCATCCGCCTCGGCCTCCCAAAGTGTTTGGATTACAGGCGTGCACCACCGCGCCCAGCCAAAACAATTGTCTTTGATAACAAGAGTTAGAACAATTTAATGGCTAAAACTGGAGGTTGCAAACTCAAATGTTTGCAGTTAATTTAGATAGATGAGACAATGAAGAGAGTGAGAGGTTCTAGGAAAACGTGAGGGGAAGGGCTAAAGCCACTTACTGCTATAGAAAATAGAAAATATAATGCTAATGTGGCCAGATCTTTTGATTTTTTAAGAGAAGATGGAAACAAGATGTATATGGAATCTGGATTTTTATGTGACATGTGAGATTTGGATGTGAGAGGCAGTGTAGTATAGTGGCTGACAGAATGTACTCTGGAGCCAGTCTACTTGAGTTTGAATTCTGGCTTTGAATCTTAGTAACTGTGTGACCTTAGGCAAGTTACCTTACCTCTCTGTTTTAGTTTCCTGATCCACACAATAGGGATACTAACAGTACCTGCCTTCTGGGGTTGTTATGAAATGTAAATGAGTTAATGCGTGTACAGTGCTTATGACAGTGGCCCTGTTTAGCTACATAAGTGTAGCCTAAATGTCCTACATGTATATACACACAGCCCTACACAGACCAAGTGGTCCTGTTTAGCTATATACATATAAGCTAAATGCCCACAACACAGTGTGAGTCTTATAGGACACTCTTTAAATTAATAGTGGGCAACCTCTGGCTTAAACCCATTCTTTCTGTAGGTGAATCCTAAGTAGTCTGATCATATAATCTATCACCTAAAGCAGGACACTCTGGAGAGAAAGTGAAAGGAGGCTGTATTACTAGTCATGCTGAGACAACAGGTGAGCATCACACTGTCCCGGCCAAACTGGTCTCCCTGCTCCTAAGTGCCATCTTTGTATAGGAAAAAAACCAACAAGCAGCTTTTACCTATAAATTTCTGAATGCCAAGCCGTGCACATGTACTTTACATGGGGCAGCTTGTGGAATCTTCACAACGATCCTAGGAGGTGTCATTATTATTATATATATATATATTTTTACTGATGAGGAAACTGAGGCACAGAGAGGTTAAGGAATTTGTCTAAAGCCACACTGTGGTGGAGTCAGTGAGGTTCCACTGCCTTACCTCTTAGCTGTGCCATTCTCTCCCATGGGTGCAAGGCAGCGGTAATAATGTTGAACCTTTCACGCCTGTAATCCCAGGACTTAGGGAGGCCGAGGCAGGCGAATCACATGAGGCCAGGAGTTTGAGACCAGCCTGACCAGCCTGCAGAAACCCCATCTCTACTAAAAATACCAAAATTAGCCAGGCGTGGTGGTGCACGTCTGTAATCACAGCTACTTGGGAGGCTGAGGCATGAGAATCGCTTGAACCTGGGAGGCGGGGGTTACAGTGAGCTGGGATTGGCTACTCCAGCCTGGGCGACACAGTGAGATTCTGTCTAAAAAAAAAAAAGAATGTTGAACCCTTTTCTCAAAGGGATCATTGAGACCCAGGATGGTGTGGCTCTTGGCTCAGGCCACTGCTTGGCACAGCAGGACTGTGCTGGGAGTACAGGAGAGTCCCAGGTGCTCCTGCCACCATGGGCTGGTATTTCACAGCGTGTGACAAGGAGCTGTACACTGGGGGTTAAATACCAGATTGGTGCCAAGTGCACTTCATCAGGTTGCTGCGGCCAGTTCTAGGGCAGCTTATGAGTCTTATGTGCAGCTGGTGAAAGTAGATCCCTGTCAGCCACCTAAACCTGACACCTCCTTGGCTGGCGTGTTACCCCAGACCCACACACTGAAAGGACAGCTGAGAAAATGGTCCTAGAGGACCCTGGAACAGCCAAATAAGGGTTCTATAGCACCAGCTTTGCAGAGCTCCAGGTGTGGCCTTTAAGCAAAGGTGAAGAAGAAAGATCTGCCCTCGTGAAAAGTGTTGATGCTGGGGCTAAAGTGTTCAGACATTAGTTTTAGAGAAAAAAGAATACTGCAACATAAAAGTGAATATGAAATGCTTTGAGTGTCAAGTGTCCTTGCAGCGTGGATAAGAAGGACTGGCTGGGTGCGGTGGCTCACACCTGTAATTCCAGCCCTTTGGGAGGCCGAGGCGGGCAGATCACGAGGTCAGGAGATCGAGACCATCTTGGCTAACACGGTGAAACCCCGTCTCTTCTAAAAATATAAAAAATTAGCTGGGCGTGGTGGCGGGTGCCTGTAGTCCCAGCTATCGGGAGGCTAAGGCAGGAGAATGGCGGGAACCCGGGAGGCGGAGCTTGCAGTGAGCCGAGATCGCGCCACTGCACTCCAGCCTGGGCGACAGAGCAAGACTCTGTCTCAAAAAAAAAAAAAAACAAAAAGAAGGACTGGGAGGGTCGGCAGTAATGAGGACCACCTGGCAGTGACAGAGGGTGACCCAGGGCTGGGAGGATACCCCAGGGGAGACCCCAGGCTCTGAAAGGTGCCTTGCCATTCAATCTACTTCAGTGATAGCATGTGCATGGGATAGATAATAAAATCCGGAGGGGAAAAAATGCTCGCTGTGTTGTCAATAACAGCGATTTCTGGTTCTGACCAATGTCATTGACTTATCACTCTTGACCCAAATGGAAATACCTCCATGAGAGGTAAGACCCAAGTTTATCCTTTACTCCACCTTGGTCTCCATTTGCAAAAGAGCAAGACAAGTTTTTCCATCAGATGAAGTCAGAAAATATCAGCCAATCGTTTCAGAATGTCACAAATATGAATTATCATTTCCAATGGAAAGCCTATGCCTTCTTCTGAGCTACAGAGCAGATTAGTTAGGTCTCAGTAATCCTGCTGAAGTGCAACCTAGGAAACTTATTGAGGGACCAGGGCCTTCCCATTCAGTATTTCATTTTATTCTTGAAAAAGAAAATGCTCCTCATCATTGCATTCATTAGATTATTTCTGTATGGGTAAAAAAAAACCCCCAAAACCCAACTCTGGCTGGCTTAAGCAAACGGGATTTATTAGAAGGATCCTGGGGCAGCTCACAGAACTGAAGGAACTATCCAGCAATCATGACTTGGTGAGGTTTGTGCACCTTCTCCAGGGCACCTCCCTGGCTCCAGCCTCTGATCTCTTGATTCCAGATTCCTGGAGAGAGAGAATCTGGCTGGCCCAGTTAGGTCTGGTGTCAAAGAGGGAAGGGTTATGCAGTACCAACACTGGGGGCCACCACTATGTATCAACCAACCCCCCACCACCAAGGAGAATTCCTTTTGCACTGGGCAACCACCCCTATAAACATAATATTGATTTATGCTGTGCTGTTATCTGCCCCGTGGCTGCATGGCAACTGTGTGAAGGTCAAGGAACTCCTCTGGGACAGGCCTGAGGACTGTTTGACTTAGGACAGTCCATCTGGCTCAAACCGATGCCTGAAACTGACCAGAACCAACCCACCCACTCAGCTTCCATCGAGAGGTTTCAGTAGTGTTACCGCAAGAGAGGAAGGAAAGAAGGGATGTGGGTATCCTTGGCTTGAACACGTGAATGCCTGTCAGAGGGGGCCCTATCCATGGGAGCACCAGGGCATTTTTGTCCCATATGGGTTGTAAGTCTTGAGTTTTACTTGGGATCTTCGGATGAGCATAACTCTAACTCTCTGTCCAAGGGAATGTGCCCCGAAAGCATCTGTGTCTCCCCAATCCCAGAAAGGAGAAAAAAATGGATGAGGGAAGGCCACCCTGAGCAAAGAGGTCCCCCAGGTTCCCAAACATGAACTGCTGCTTCCATGTAACTTTCCTCTCACTGTCTAGCAGCAGGCTGGGGGGTCCTGCTCATCTACCTTTTAATTAAGGAAAGCAGAATTTCAGCTGAGAGATTGGGAAAGAGAGAAGGATTGATCAGTTCACTGGTAAATATCAGCTAGGGTCCAGGCTGAAGGGAGAAGGTTGAGTAGCCAGAGAAGAGGCCAAATCCTTAGAGAGGAGGTTGGGCTGGAACTTGGGAAGTGAGTGGCACTGGGCCTGTCCAGCCTCGTGGAAGGCGTGGCTGGGATGCAACGCCTCTGGGACATGTATGATGCATATGTGTTACTCTGGGACAAGGCAGGCTGGGGAAGGAAGCAGCAGCCCCAGCTAGGCTTGGCACATGGTGTTAGACACGAGAGCGGGATGCATGAATTTGCTCTGCTTCTGTGGGTCCTCCATGTGATGATGTCCAATTGGGCAGCACACAGTGGTGCCCTGGCAGGGGAAGAATGGGAGCTGACATCTAATGCACACTTCACTTGCCAAGCCATGAGCTTGAGAAGCTGCAAAGAGATGCCATGTAGGCTGTGGGCTCGTGAGCAGCTCTTTAGTCTTCAGCTTAGGTCTGGTCCCTGAAGAGTCTCCATGTACAAGAACTTCAGTCCCTTTGCTTGGGCCACTTGGTGTAATTTCCAGAATTTCCATGCTCCTCAGCCTTGAGTGACATGCCTCTACTGGCAGCAAGACAGAATTTTTACTTTTTAAAATTTTTTTTTGAGACAGGACCTTGCTGTGTCACCCAGGCTGGAGTGCAGTGGTGCCATCTCAGCTCACTACAGCCTCAACCTCCCAGGCTCAAGTGATCCGCCTGCCTCAGCCTCCTGAGTAGCTCGGACTACAGGCGCACACCGCCACGCCCAGCTAATTAAAAAAGAAAAATTTTAGTAGAGATGAGGTCTTGATATGTTGCCCAGGCTGGTCTTGAACTCCAGGGCTCAAGTGATCTTCCCGCCTTAGGCTCCCAAAGTGCTGGGATTACAGGCATGAGCCACTGTGCCCAGCTCGCAAGATAGAATTTTGAAAAATGTATCTTGAGCCTCTCTTTCTCTTTCTAGTTCTTTAAGATTCAAGAAATCAAATAAGGTGATAGCCCTGAAGCCCTTACAGGCAGAGGTGCCCTCGACTGTGGGTGAGGAGGTATTCATCCCCAACCAGTGAGATATTCTGAGTGGGGAGAAGTGTTCTCTATCGATGACACAGGGTGGGCCCTATGGGAGCAGCAGCATGGCCCCACCTTCGACCCAATGCTGAGAGGAAAGGGGCCTCAGGAAGGGGAGACTGAAGCCAGGACAGGGTGGGATGCTCAGGAAGAATGACAGTGGAGCTGCTGCCCTCCCCGGACACCCTCCATCAGGACAAAAGAGCTGGGCCTCCACTCCCTCAGTAGAGAGGACAGCAGCCACGGGCTCTTCACCTGCCCCATGAACTCAGGATTAGGGAGCTGAGAGTTGCCTTGAAAATCCTTACCCTGACACTCTTGAGCCACTTGAGATGGGCACTTGAAGTCTGGCCTGTGTGCAGTGTGTGCACAGTTCTCTAAAGTGGCCTTGATGCCGTGTTCACAGTAGGGACATGGCACCTACATCTCCCCTTTCTCTCTGGCCAAGCAGATGCAGGAGCTGGAGCAGAGGCTGCTGGAGGCAGAGCAGAGAGCAGAGAGCAGAGAACGCCGAGACCCAGGTAACCAGGGGAGGGGATCGGCGGGAATATGCAGGGGAATGACCGTCAGCCCTTCCAGGCCCTTCCCACGGACACAGGTGGACACACACATCACCAGCAGTACTGTGTTATACCTGAACAAATGAGTGTGCGTGGAGCTTTCTGTGGGAGTAGAGTCTCTGGGTAACTATCAGTGTAGCAAGTGGGTATAGTAGTCCAAATAGGCTAGACTATGCTGTGGTAACAAATTAAGTCTGAAGTCTCAGTGGTTTATCACATTTAGTTCTCACTCATGGAACCTGTCCATTGAGGGTTAGCCAGTGATTCCGCTTCCACAGTCACTCAGGAATCCAGGTTAAAGGAGGCTTGCCTATCTTATAGCTGGACCACTTGGAATGCGCAGCCTTCTTGGTTGCCATGGCAAGGAAAGAAAGCTGAATGTATTTTTTATTAGAGATGGGGTCTTGCTATGTTGCCCAGGCTGGTCTCAAACTGCTGGGCTCAAGCTATCCACCCACCTCGGCCTCCCAAAGTGCTGGGATTACAGGCGTGAGCCACTGCACCTAGCCTTATTTATTTATTTTATTTTTTAAATAGAGACAAGATCTCACTATTTGCCCAGGCTGGTCTTGAACTCCTGGGGTTTAAGCAGTCCTCCTGCCTCAACCTCCCAAAGTGCTGGGATTACAGGTATGAGCCACCACACCCACCCTGCACCAGCTTTTAAATACTTAAGCCCAGCCGGGTGTGGCGGTATGCACCTATGGTCCCAGCTACTTGGGAGGATGAGGCGAGAGGATCTCTTGACATCAGGAGTTTGAATCTAGCCTGGGCAATATAGCAAGATCTTATCTGTTTAAAAAAAATTTTAAATAAATATATACATACATACATACTTGAGTCTAGAAATGATGCACCATTTCCACTTGGACCCCATTGGTTGGATCAATGACATGGCTCCATCTAGCTGCAGAAGGGTTGAGAAATATGGGTCAGCACATGGCTGTCCAGTGAACAGTAAATATCTCTACCACGGTGGGGTTGGGACAGTTGCTCTCCTAGGCTGTTTGTCCTGCCCAACTCATTCCTCCTGGGATCCACAGAGGTCAGTGGCACAAGACCCAGCTGCTTTTTCCACTTATTGTCTCCTCTGCCCTCCTCTTACCTATCTCTCCATTACTAACTATGACCTAGAGTGGCCAAAATGAGTTTCTTCTTTGTCAGTCCTTCTTTTGCTCAGATTGGAACTTAATTGAATTAATTGGCTCAGACTGCCCTGGGTAAGGGCTGTGCCTGGGAGTCACAGCCTGGGGCATCAGAGGGTGTCCCATCCCACGTTACTGGCCACTGCACACCCCGTGTGAGTGATGGGAGACACTATGAGATCATTGTATTTTCAGGTGGGTGTCATGGAAGAGAAGGTAAAACTATCCAATCTGAAGAATGTGGACTCTGAGGGGAGCCTGCACCGGAAATACCAAGAATTGCTGAAAGCCATAAAGGGCAAAGATGAGCTCATCAGCCAGCTAGAGGCTCAGCTGGAGAAGCAGGTAAGGGCTCATGCGCAAGGGAGCACCATGCCCTCTTCGACATCTGTACCGCTGGCCCCCAGCTTCCTGAGCTGTTCCGCTCAAGCCCTCTAGTGCTGGGGAACTCGCTCTCTCCTGAGCCTATTCTTTTATGTGAAAATTTAATTATAGGAAGGACTGTTCCTCCCACATCTGCTCATTAGAAGCCAGGCAGGGGATAGAGTAGAAAAAGGAGCTTGGAGGCAGACTGATCTGGGTGTGAAGCCCACCTCTAGCACCTGCTGCCTCTGACAGTGGGCAAAGTGTTTAAGTCACTGATTCTTATTTTACACATTTATAAAAGAAGGGTGGAAACACCTCATAGAGCTGCTGGGAGAGGCAACCTATGTGACCTGTGCCTAGTGTCAGGCACGTGGTCAGTACTTGGTAAGGAGAACTTTTCTTTCTCCATTCTGGCCTTGTCGTGCCCTGCCAAGATGAGATACTTGATACTTGGCTGTAGTATGATCAGAGCTGCACAGAGCTGGATGGTGAGTCGTGGCCAGCTGGTTGCCCAAAGTTTCTCAGTGAAGCTGAAGAGGCAGAGACCAAAGTTGTTGCCTCCTCAGAAAACCAGGGTCTTCCCTTCTGAGCACATGGGAGCCCAGGAGAGGCCACTGCCCGGCATTTCAGCTCCACTCGGCACCTTTGCTCCTGAGAGGACTTCTGGAACATCTACCTGCCAGTTCCTGTGTCCTGCCTTCTCCCCTTCACAATCTCACCAACTCCATCCCAGTTCTGTCCCTTTCCTCTGCCACTGGCCTTACCTACCCAGCTTTCCCCTCGTGCCAGAATGCCATCATTTCCAACTAAACACCCCACAGTCTGGACAGATGACTTTTAATTTCCTACACATGCCTTCTCCATGTAGGAGAAGCCGATCCTGGTGGTGCCTTCCAACCATCATGGGCAGATTCATGTTTACCCATCAGCATTAACCCAATAGGCCCTTAATGGAGGTGCCTTTGTATGCTGTGGAGTACCATGTGTTCCTGAAAATTGATGGAAGAATAGAATTTTGACACATGGAATCTCTGATCAATTCTTCCATTGATTTTAGACATACCTTCTCTTCCGAGTAGCTCATAGTTAGAAGTGGCAGCATCCTGGGGGTTGGTGGACAAAATGACTCTTGCTAAAGCTCCTTAGGTCAGAAAAAAGGTCATTTTACAATTGGAATCAGTAGGTCAGTCTCATAAAAGAAAAGGCACTGTTTTGTGAGTCAAGAGACCTGGTTTTAGTCCCAGCTGTGCCATGAATGGACAGAGGCAAGTCACTTCTTGCCATAGCCTTAGTTGCCACAGAAGCACAAAGACAATATCAAACCAGGTCAGTGTTGGCCGACTTTTTCTGTAAAGTCCAGGTAGTAACTATTTTATGTTTTGTGGGCCACAGGTCTCTGTTGCAACTGGTCAAAGCTGTTGTTGTAACATGGAAGCAGCCACAGATAATAGGTAAATGAATGAGCATGGCTGTATTACAATGCAACTTTATTTACAAAAACAGGTCTGGGTGGGGGCAAGCAGGTGGAGGACTGGATGTGGCCTGAAGGCCATTGTTTGCCACACCTTAAACTAGATGACCTTTAAGGTCCTTCCAGCTCTGAAATACTGAGAGTCTGACGTTGTCTGATGCTGGGATTATAGGCATGAGCCACCAAGCCCAGCCAGGCTGCTCCTCTTTAGATGCCAACCTTTTCAATCATCTCCTCTTTTGACTACTTTGATGGAAATACCTCAGTTATCTGCAATTTTGCCTTATTTTTTTGTTTTTTAACTATAAAGGTAACACATGCTTATAGTTAAAAATAAAAAAAAACGGCCAGAGGAGTATAAAATGACAAGTCACCTCTCTCTCCCTCCCCAGTCCTTGATTTCCACTCCTCACTATTAACTTTGCTTGCATATAGAGGCACAGCGTTCTCCTTCCATGTCAGGGATGTGCCACGTTTATTCAGCCAACCCCTTCGTGGTGAACACTTAGACTATTTCCAGTTTTGAGTTTTTAAATTTTGTGTTACCTTATCAAATAATATTACAACAAACGATTTCTGCTCACTGGCTTTGCGAAGTCAGTGGCACGCACACTTGACCTTTCTTGGGGTTTCCCACCTCCTGTCAGTCACTCTCCTTGTTGGGATTAACGGAAGGCCCTCTCTTTCTTGCAGAAGCAGATGAGGGCAGAGGAAGCAAAAACTATTCAAGAAAAAGCTGCAAAGATCAAGGAATGGGTGACACTCAAGTTGGCAGAGGTGGGTTGGAAACTCATCTTGGAGGCCTGCCAGAGGCATGGCTGGGCCTGCCCTGACCCCCGGAGTTTCCTGCCCCCTACTGTCTGGGGTGCCTCAGCTGACCTTCATTCTGTCCAGCACTTGTTTTGCATTCAGCCTCCATGCCGAGACACCGTAGTTCACTTCCCCTTTCCTTTTGTCTTGGTTGGGTCTCCCTGGAGCTCCTGACTAGCTTGGTGCTGGATTTAAGTTTGCGAGAAGGAATGTGTCTCACTTCTGAAAAGCCCCCTCAGTTTCTTTCTAGGAAGCCCACACAGGCCAGTGTCCACTCTCTCCACTTTCTCTTTTATTATTATTTATTTATTTATTTATTTATTTATTTATTTATTTATTTATTGGAGACAGAGTCTCGCTCTCTCGCCCAGGCTGGAGTGTAGTGGCGCAATCTCGGCTTACCGCAACCTCCGCCTCCCGGGTTCAAGCAATTCTCGTGCCTCAGCCTCCCTGAGTAGCTGGGGTTACAGGCATGCACCACCATGCCCAGCTAATTTTTGTATTTTTAGTAGAGACAGGTTTCACCATGTTGGCCAGGCTGGTCTCGAACTCCTGACCTCAGGTGATTCACCCACCTTGGCCTCCCAAAGTGCTGGGATTAAAGGAGTGAACCACCGTGCCCTGCTACTTTCTCTTCCATCCTCTTCATTCTTTTTAACTATTTGTGTGTGTGTGGTAAAATATACATAAAATGTACCATTTAAGTGTACAATTCAGTGGCATTAAGTACATTCACAGTGTTGTGCAGCCATCACTGCTATCTATGTCTAAAATTTTTCCAAACAGAAACTCTGTACCCGCTAAACACTAACTTTCCATTCTCTCTTCCCCCATCCCCTGGTAACCTCTATTCCACTTTCCCTCTCTATCTATCCATTTTTGTAGTTTATCACGTGCTGTACCTTTATTTAGGAAACTCAGGACTTGAAGCTACAGTGCTATCACCAACAGACAGAAAACAACCTCCTTCTAAATAAAAGGAGTGGGAATTGCAGTTTGGAAAAGGATGAACATATATCTTTTTTTTTTTTTTTTTTTTTTTTTTTTTTGAGACGGAGTCTCGCTCTTGTATCCCAGGCTGGAGTGCAATGGCACAATATCAGCTCACTGCAACCTCTGCCTCCTGGGTTCAAGCAATTCTCCTGCCTCAGCCTCCTGAGTAGCTGGGATTACAGGCACACGCCACCACACCTGGCTAATTTTTGTACTTTTGATAGAGACGGGGTTTCGTTATGTTGGCCAGGCTAGTCTTGAACTCCTGACCTCAGGTGATCTGCCCGCCTCAGCCTCCCAAAGTGCTAGGATTACAGGTGTGAGCCACCACACCTGGCTGACAAACATACATCTTTTCCTCTGTCCTCACACAAGTGGTTCACACCTGCAGGAGGGTATCAGCTCATTTGGCCTCCTATCCCCTTCTTTGGATGTACATCTCAGGTCACCTGCTAGACTGCAAGTTCTTGGAGACAGAACTGATGCCTGGCTTACCTGCGTATTCTCACAGTCCCAACCCTTGCTAAAAGATACTCAGTAAAAGTGTGTTGGACTTAATTTAAAAGAAAATGCAGGCTGGGGGCAGTGGCTCACGCCTGTAGTCCCAGCAGCACTTTGGGAGGCCTAGGCGAGTGGATTGCTCGACACTAGGAGTTTGAGACCAACCTGGCCAACATGGCAAAACCCTGTCTCTACAAAAAATACAAAAATTAGCCGGGCATAGTGGTGTGCACCTGCAGTCCCAGCTACTCGGGAGGCTGAGGTGGGAGGCTAAGGTGGGAGGATGGTTTGAGCCCTGGAGGCAGAGGTTGCAGTGAGCCAAGATTGCACCACTGCACTCCAGCCTGGATGATAGAGCCAGACCTTGTCTCAGAAAAGAAAAGAATATGCAGCAGCCACGCTCAGTGGCACGTGCCTGTAATCCCAGCACTTTGGGAGGCTGAGGTGGGCAGATTGTTTGAGTCCAGGAGTTTGGGACCAGCCTGGGCAACATAGCGAGAGCTTGTCTCTACAAAAAAATAAACGAAATTAACTGGGCCTGGTGGTGTGTGTCTGTGGTCCCAGCTACTCAGGAGGCTGAGGTGGGAGGATCAGTTGGGCCTGGGAAGTCAAGGCTGCAGTGAGCCAAGATTGCTCCACTGCACTTCAGTCTGGCCAACAGAGCAAGACCCTGTGTCCAAAAAAAAAAAAAAAAAAAAAAGAATTGAAAAAATACGTCTAAACCTGTAGGCTGGGTGTCCTAAATCTTCATTTTTCTTTTTGCTCAGCTTGAGATGGAGAATCAGCATCTGAAAAGCCATAATCAGCGCCTGGTGGAGCAGGTGGGATCCCTTCAAGATGCGCTAGAAGGTAGGCAGGCCAGGGTGTGCAGGTGTGCAGTAGGTGTGTTTGGTGGGTATGGGGCTGAGCTACGGGAGCTCTCAATGTGACTGTTTTTACCCGAATCACAGCTATTCAGATAGCTCCTTCACGGAAGCTGCTGGTGCCCCCCCACGGAGCTGCAGAGCAGGATTCTGTCCCTTCAGAGCCGGGAATCCAGCCTATGGGCCAGGACAGTGGCTCCCAGGCCCAGGGTCTGAAGGCAGCTGTGCTTGCACCTTCCCCAGGTGCCCTGCAGAGCAAGGACTCTGTTTCTGAAGCAGCAAGCCCCTTGGAGGATTCTAGTTCCAGCACGGTCCATTCTGGGGAAACGGTAGAGGCCAAGCCCCTTCAACCTCATCTGGGAAGAGAGAGCCCTCCCCACCAGCCATGCATGAAGCTTCTTACCTTCAGATGTAGTTCAGCTTCCTGGGGTGAGGGTCTGGTTACTGCTCAGAGAGGGATGCTCCCTGGGACAAAGACCTCTGCCAGGGAAGGTGGTCCTGGCAGCAGTCTGACCCTACCAAAGGTGCGGGCTCCTGGCACCCCGCGGGACAGCATCCAGTTGGCCAAAAGGCACCACAGCCAGCCCCAGGTGGGCCATGGGCACTTTGGCCGTGTGGTGAACATTGAGACTGAGGCCTTCTCAGCCCTCCACCCCTCTGGCCTTCCTGAGCTGGAGTCCCGAGCTAGGTACCGGGAGGAACCAGAGAAGATGGAGATGGAGGAGCCACCCCCAGCAGGGAAGAATGAGGAAAGAGAGAGCCCGAAGGCCCTTGGAGCTGAGCTGGAGGAAGTGGAGCTGGGTAACAAGCCACCTACACCCCCGCTGCACCAGTTTTCATCCTGGGTAAGAGGCAACCTCCGAGCTGGGCAGAGGAGCAGCGCTAATGGCAAGAACACTGCTGGCTGAGCACAGCCATGCACTGAGCAGGAGAGGAGGCTGCTGGCATCCTCATGGTGGCCCTGGCAGGCAGGTACCATGGAGCCTGTGCAGACCACACAACCAGTGAGGGTCAGCGCTAGAATTCAGAATGATGTGAATGGCGGTTGGCTGTCATTTCCTGAGTGCTCACTGTGCACCATACATTGAGCTGGGTGCCCTGCATACCTTTTCTCATTTAATCTTTGTGAGTCTTTCAGGTGGTCTGGTATGATGGTCAAGAGCATAGGCCCCAGAAGCAAACCACTAGGGTTGAACTGTTAACTACGTGACCTTGGACATGTTACTGAACCTCTGTGCCTCAGCTTCCCTGTCTATAAAATGGGGATAATAGTACCTACTTTATAGGGTTGTTATGAAAGTACTTACAGTAGTGGTTCACAGTAGGTGGTAGGTAAGTGTTGGCTATTTTTCTTTCTTTGTTTTTCTTTTTCTTTTCTTTTTTTTTTTTTTGGGCGGGGGGAGCAGAGTTTCACTCTTACTGCCCAGGCTGGAGTGCAATAGCACGATCTTGGCTCACTGTAACCTCTGCCTCCTGAGTTCAATCAATTCTCCTGCCTCAGCCTCCCAAGTAGCTGGGATTACAGGCATGCCCCACCATGCCCAGCTAATTTTGTATTTTTAATAGAGACAGGGTTTCACCATGTTGGTCAGGCTGGCCTCAAACTCCTGACCTCAGGTGATCCACCCTCCTGGGCCTCCCAAAGTGCTGGGATTATAAGTATGAGCCACTGAGCCTGGCTTTTTTTTTTTTTTTTTTTTTTTTTCGAGACAGAGTCTTGCTCTGTCACCCAGGCTGAAGTGCAGTAGCACGGTCTCGGCTCACTGCAACCTCCGCCTCCCAGGTTCAAGTGGTACTCCCACCTCAGCCTCCCAAGTAGCTGGAATTACAGGTGTGTGCCACCATGCCCGGCTAACGGTTTTTTTTTTTTTTCTGAGACAGAGTCTTACTCTGTTGCCCAGGCTGGAGTGCAGTGGCACGATCTCAGCTCACTGCAAGCTCTGCCTCCCAGTTTCACACCATTTTCCTGCCTCAGCCTCCCAAGTAGCTGGGACCACAGGGGCCTGCCACCATGCCCGGCCAATTTTTTGTATTTTTAGTAGAGACGGGGTTTCACCATGTTAGCCAGGATGCTCTCGATCTCCTGACCTCGTGATCCGCCCGCCTCAGCCTCCCAAAGTGTAATTTTTATATTTTTAGTAGAGTCGGGGTTTCACCATGTTGGCCAGGCTAGTCTCAAAGTCCTGACCTCAAGTGATTCACCTGCCTAGGCCTCTCAAAGTGCTGGGATTATAGGCAACTGCGCCAGGCCAGCTTCCTTACTTGTAACATTGGATAAAATGTCTTGACGTCTGTCTGGTAGAAATACTTCAGAAGCAATGATCTGGTTGGTGGCCAAGGGTGGGGACACAGATGAAGCATGACTGGCCACACATCATTAATCTTTGCCAAGCTGGGCGATGGGCACGTGAGATCATTCTTTTTTTAATTGAGACAGGGTTTTACTCTATCGCCCAGGCTGGAGTGCAGTGGCGCAATATTGGCTCACTGCAACCTCTGCCTCCCGGGCTCAAGCAATCCTCCTACTTCAGCCTTCTAAGTAGCTGGGACTACAGGCATGCACCACCACGCCTGGCTAATTTTTGTATTTTTAGTAGAGACAGGGTTTCACTATGTTGGCCAGGCTGACATTTTTTTTTTCTTTTCCTTTTTTTTTTTGAGACAGAGTCTTGCTCAATCTTGCCCAGGCTGGAGTGCAATGGTACAATCACGGCTCACTGCAGCCTCAACTTCCCGGGCTCAAGCAATTCTCCCACCTCAGCCTCCCGAGTAGCTGGCACTACAGGCATGCACCACCATGCCCAGCTATTTTTAAATTTTTTGTGGAGATGGGCTAACACTATGCCGTTGCCCTGGCTGGTCTCGAACTCCCAGGCTCAGGTGGTCCTCCCACCTTGACCTCCCAAAGTGCTGGGATTACGGGTGTGAGCCACTGTGTCTGGCCCTGTACCTGACATTTTCCATGATAAAAAGTTAAAATAAAAATGAGACAGGCTATAAAAATGACATTTCACAGGTCACTAGTGAAAATGGCATGTGGGTATTAAGGGCTTCGCACGGAGCCTGTGGGAAGGGCTCCTTTCCTTGCAAGGAGTAAGGTGTGGTTTCTCCCTTTTACAGGTCAGGAAACCACTGTTCCCCACAGACTTAGGTACTTGCCCAAGGTCATGTAGTAGTTAGTGAGGGAGCCAGGCTTTATTTATTTATTTACTTGAGAGACGGTGTCTTGCTCTGTCACTCAGGCTGGAGTGCAGTGGCACAATCACAGCCCACTGCAGCCTTGTACTCCTGGACTCAAGGGATCTTTCCACCCCAGCCTCCTGAGTAGCTGGGACTACAGGTGCACACCACCACACCTGGCTAATTTTTAAAATTTTTTGTAGGGATGGAGTATCCCTATGCTGCCCAGGCTGGTCTCAAACTCCTGGCCTCAAGTGATCCTCCTTTGTCAGCCATGAGAGCCACCTTACCTGGTCTGAGAGCCAGGCTTTAAATGTAGTTCGAGCTGCTTTGAAGCCCAGCTCTCACATTCCAGCTGTACTTCCTCTTAAGGGACATTGCCAGAGCTAATTTCAGTCTTTGATTCATGGGCAGACATCCCCTCCACAGATGCTGCTGGGGTGTGTAGCAGTACCGTGGGGGACAGCTAAGCGTTGGCTCCTGGCAGCAGGAGGAATGAGGTCACTTGGGAGAGGGGGTGACATCAGGGTGGACTCACCCCACACCACTGCTCGGGAGAACTGTATTTCCAGCAGTACCTCCCAGGGCCTCCTTTTGAAATGCTGGTTCGAATCCGGGCTCAGTAGCTTATGCCTGTAATCCCAGCACTTTGGGAGGCTGAGGCAGGCAGATCACTTGAGGTCAGGAGTTCGAGACCAGCCTGGCCAACATGGCGAAACCCCATCTCTACTAAAAATACAAAAATTATTTGGGCATGGTGGTGCACGCCTATAGTCCTGGCTGCTCGGGAGCCTGAGGCAGTAGAATCGCTTGAACCCAGGAGGCGGAGGTTGCAGTGAGCTGAGATTGCGCCACTGCACTCCAGCCTGGGCGACAGAGGAGAAGATCTCCAAAACAAAACAAAGAAATGCTGATTTCGGAGGCACACAGCCCTAGACTTTTGGGCTATATCCTTGGCAGTGACTGTTGATCAGCTTCTGGTTGTTTCAAGGACACCTGTAAGACTGGAGACCCAGTTGAGCCAAGAGTGGGGCACATCAGGAAGACTAGGGGATGGAAAAGCACTGGTCCCCTGGGCTGCTGGCTCTCTTCTTGCTCTGGAGTCCAAATGCAGAGGTTGGGAGCGGGAAGTAGTCAGGCAAGGAATGTGCAGCTGCTACCAGAGAGAAGCGTTGCTCACTTTGCCATTTTGCCAAAATACAGCCATTCACTGTGATAGCTTAAGAGTAGGTCTTGAGCCGGGTACAGTGGCTCACACCTGTAATCCCAGCACTTTGGGAGGCAGAAGCAGGTAGATTGCTTGAACTCAGAAGTTCAAGACCAACCTGGGCAACACGGCGAAACCCCATCTCTACCAAAAAAGATACAAAAATTAGCTGAGCATGGTGGCACATGCCGGTAGTCCCAGCTACTCAGGAGGCTTAAGTGGAAGTTAAGTTTGAGCCCAGGGAGGTGAAGGTTGCCATGAGTCAAGATCTTGCCACTGTACTCCAGCCAGAGTGACAGAGCCAGACCCTGTCTTGAAAAAAAAAAAAAAAGAGTGGGTCTTCTCTATCTGAACAGGTTAAGTGTATGTGTGTGAGAGAGAGGGTGGAGGAGGAGAGGAGGAATCGGGAGATGAGGAGTTATTGTCTCCTCTTATTCTGTATAGAAAGTATATCAGATGACGTTCTCCCCAGGAACCTCAGCTGAACTCTGGTGATGAAGGTATTAAGGGGATTAAGGTATTAAGGGGCAGCGTCAGGTCTTCCCACAGAACCTCCCTGCCCCCAGCTAGGCCCCAAGGACCCAAGAATCAGCCAAAAGAATGTAAGGAGATCTCATCCTGTTTGCAATCCCCTTTGTAACTTGCTCCTGGGGAAAACAAGACACAATGCTAGCTCATTCCCAGGCCCCTGAGGCATGATCACTCGTGTTCCGGGGAGAGCTTAAGAAATCACAGTGGCCAGACAGCCCAGCCTCTCTATCTCCCAGGCAGGACCAATGGGGCAGTAACCATCTGGGGAGGGCGGGGGGGAATGAAATGTCAGAGAACATTTCTCAATCTGACAGTGTGAGAAATACTTATGTATCTTAGAGTTTGGAAAGCCCTTTTTTCAGTTAATCCTTAAAACAACCTTGTGAGTTAGGCATTAGATAACCTTTTGTCAAACAGTCATAGGTTTCGTTTTACCTAAATCCTTCAAACTTCAGTTTCATTTCCTCTGCAAAGTTAGAGGCTTGTCCTTGGTTAAATTCCATGACCACTCTGGGCAGAAATAATCCTTTTTATGCCGAATTTTACTTGGGCCCGGTGTATCTGCCCTACACGAGCACAGAAACTCCCTGCCCTGCTGCAGGGCCCTCCTTGGCCTCCTTCCTCACCGCCCCTCTGTTTCCTGCCTCCCCTCCAGTGATCTCAGCGTCTCATGGCAGCACTCATCAGCTCTGCCCTCTCTCCTCCCAGTTGTCCCAGGGCTGCTGCTCCCCTCTGGGATGACACCCCGATAGGCACCCACCTCCCTTCCAATGCCATCACCTAGCCCATCTGACCCCACCAGGTGACAGCACATCTAGCTACCTCCCTGAGCCAACAGGGCATTCCTCCAAAGGCTGGTCAACCTTCCCTTGTCAGCCTTGGTGACTCACGTCACCTTTGTTTTCCTTTAGGCTCAGTGGAGCAAACAGATCCAGAAGGTGCAGGGAACCCTGTGGGTTGTTTATGAGCAGTCAGGGCCATTAGGAAAAGCTCCTTTGGCCTGTGGCCTACTTCAGACCCAGGGGCCCCCTCAGGACGGGCATTCTCCCAGTGTCTTCTGCATGGGGGTGCTGGAGTCCTATTGGGCTAAATAGGCTTTGTAGATTGGCCCTGAAGCCTAGCCATGATATGACATTATTCCTGCAGGGGAAAAAACGTGCCCTAAGTTCCCACATATGTTCATCACAGCACTACTCACAATAGCAAAGACATGGAATCAACCCAATGCCCATCAATGGTAGACTGGATAAAGAAAATGTGGTACATATACACCATGAAATACTGTGCAGCCATAAACAGGAATGAGGTCATGTCCTTTGCAGGGACATAAATGGAGCTGGAAGTCATTATCTTCAGCAAACTAACGTAGGAACAGAAAACCAAACATTGCATGTTCTCACTTACAAGTGGGAGCTGGACAATGAGAACACACGGACACAGGGAGGGGAACATACTTAGTGGGGCCTGTCAGGGGATGGTGGCGGTGGGGGAGTATTAGGGAAAAGAGCTAAAGCATGCTGGGATTAATACCTAGGTGATGGGTTGTTAGGTGCAGTAGACCACCATGACACACGTTTACCTATATAAAAACCTGCGCATCTTGCATACGTATCCTGGAACTTAAAAAACAAACAAATTTTTTTTTAAAAAAAGAAACAATAGAGAATTTTTTAAAAATGTGCCCTAAGTTCCAAACAACTGGCTTACAAAAGAGCCCTTGTCGTGTGGCCCCAGTGGCTTCCTCATTATCAATATCCCCAACTTCTGGGGGTGAGATCTTGAGACCCAAGGGTCTCTAAAACGGGTAGGATTCAGAGCAACAGTTTACTGACCCATCTTCTCTTGAACCTCCTTTGCCCCAAAGGTGAAGGGTGGAGGCAAGAGAGGGAACTGTTGGGCACTGATTATATTCCAGGTGTTAAATGCTTATGTTAAGTATTTCATTGATTCTCACAGCAGCCTGAAAGGTAAGTATTATTACCTCCATTTAGAGCAGAGGAAAATGAGTCTCAGAAATGAAGTAATTTGCCCAAGATTTGTTAGCCAGTCACTGCCCCCCACAGGTCTGCCCACCCCCAAAGCCATGCTTTTTCCTGCACATGCCTGGAGGGGGTGGGATGGGCATCATGCTGGGCCCTGAGCTTCCTGAGACCTCTTGTTTCAGGAGAGCCGGATCTATGCTGTGGCCACATCGGGCATGCGGCTCTCAGATGTGTCTCCCAGAAGTAATACTGCATGCTGCGGTGAGTTCCAAGTGAGGCTTGGAGGCACCAAACACCCAAGGTGGGCAGGGTGGGCAAGCGGGGAGGAGAAGACTCCAAGCAACACCCAGGGCCAGGGTTGGCTGGCCTACCCTGTTCCCCTCCCCAGCAGGTGAAGTTCAGGTGAAATCACAGCAAGTCCCACCTAGGAGGGAAAGGGAAGTCGTACAGGTTCAGCCCATCACAGGAAAGTAGCCAGTCACAGAGCTGGAAGGGATCTGAGAGGGGGGCCTCCAGCCCAGCCTCCCACCTGCACAGGCTTCCCTTCTGCAGTGCCAGGGCCGTGGGTGGGAGGAGCCACAAGTGTCCTGATTTACATGAACCCCACTCACTGGCTCCTCTCCAGCCAGCCACCAAATCTCCACAACGAGGGCTGTGGGGTGGTCCCATAGCCGTATGATTTGTAACTCACATCTGCAACAGTGGAACACTGTGCAAGCCTCATGGAGGAGAAAATGGTTAAAGGTAAGGCTTTTGGATTCTTTTGTGAGGGATCCTTTACCACATGGAGATCATGGTCCCCAAAGGGAGTCAAGGGGAGAAGATGAACAGGGCCCTGGCCCCCCTCTTGAGATCTGTCACTGGCCTGCTCCTGGAGGGAATGCCATCTGCCCAGTTCTCTGCTTCCCCCACACCCCTTCCTGGGTTATGCCCTTGAGTAATCTCATTCTTCTCTTCCCTGCTCAGCTTCAAGCCCTCCTGCCCTTGTTTCCCCTGGGTCTTTCTCTGGCCTGGTCTACAAGAATGTCACTGTGCCTGTCTACACAGCACTGAAGGGGGTAAGAAACTGCTGCACAAAGAGGGGGTGTCTCATCAGGAAAGGCCCCTGGCCTCATCATCCAATGACTGGGGCGGGGCTCTAGGGCCAGGCTTCTGCACATGGTGACCCTGCCCAGGGAGCTCAGCCCAGCACGTGTCATTTTGTTTTATTGTTTATTAGGTTATTATAAAAATTCCACATTTACAAAAATGTGAATCAGTATGAACGTGGACAAGGTAAGAAGGTTAAGCTTATGCCCGCTTTACAGCTCTCCCCACCTTTTCTCATGTCTGCCCCACTCCTCAGGTCCCAGAGGGCAGTGGGGCTCCTTCTAGAATTACTGAGGTATATTCCAACTTATATTCCCGTAACGTCACTACATTTTAAAAACAAAAATCAGATAGAATTGCAATATTTTCATACACATTTTTGTCTCTGTTATTGGTTTTTGAATAATAGTAATACTTGATAAAATTTTTTATAGAAGAATAAAAAACCAAAAGTGAAATTTCCTCTCACATCGCTTTTCCCTAATTCCTAAGCCCAGAGGAAGCTATCATGAATGGTTTAGTGTTTATTCAGTAAGGCCTTCTGATGCATTTATAAATATGCAGCACACTCTCACTGTCTCCTGTGTGCACACAAAAGGTGCTCATATACATGTCATTCTATGCCTTGCTTGTTCCCCTAACCACGTGAATAACCACGTGTCAGGTCATCCTTCCCTACCTCCTCCTTTTTATTTTTCCAAGACGGAGTCTGGCTCTGTCGCCAGGCTGGAGTGCAGTGGTGCAACCTTGGCTCACTGCAGCTTCCACCTCCTGGGTTCAAGCGATTCTCCTGCCTCAGCCTCCTGAATAGCTGGAACTACAGGCGCGCACCACCATGCCCAGCTAATTTTTGTATTTTTAGTAGAGACGGGGTTTCACCATGTTGGCCAGGATGGTCTTGATCTCTTGACCTTGTGAGCCGCCTGCCTCAGCCTCCCAAAGTGCTGGGATTACAGGCATGAGCCACCATGCCTGGCCCCTACCTCCTCCTTCTATAGGTGTCCAGTACCCTTGGTATCGAAGCACCATAACTATTAATACCTAAAGCTTTCCTCCAATAATAATTTAGGCTGTGTCCCTGTTTTTCTCTAAAATGAATGTTGCCATGAACATCACTGTGCACATATATCTTTGTGAACTTATATCTACATGTGTCTGTAGGACAGAGTTCTAGAGGTGGGATTTCTGGGCAAATTATATACATGTTTTAATTTTTGACAGGTACTGCCAAATTACCTTCTAAAAATGCCTTACACACTAGAGTTTTTTCCCCCATCTTCTCCCCATACTCTCACCAACACTGAGATAGTCAGTCACTTTAAATGTTTGCCAATGGAGATGCAATCATTGATTGTTGCGACGTCCCCACACATTTTTAAAGCTCGCATGGCACACTTAGTCTGTGGTGTAGCTTTCTGGCCCCCTAGTGGCAAGGAGCGAGGGTCACAGTGGGCAGGCATTCAGTCGTGATGGGCAGCTGCTTTGGGGACCACAGAAGATGGTGTGTGGGAAGGGAGGCCTGAGAAGCATGGAGGTCATGACACAGGAGTGAGGCCAGGAGGGACCTTACACTGGACAGTTGTCTGTTCAGAGTCCCGGCTGGGGGTTGGCCACACCATGGGCACTTGGACCAGGAGTGCAAGCTGCAGGGTTGGGAGAGGACTGTTTTGCAGCCTGAGCTGCAGTGAGGGAGGGGCCTGTCTTGCAGAGAGCCACACAGATCAGCAACATGCCCTTTATGGACGAGTCCTCTGGGTCTGACGATGACTGCAGCTCTCAGGCGAGTTTCCGAATCTCGGTCCCCTCCTCTGAGTCCAGGAAGACCAGCGGACTAGGCAGCCCCCGGGCCATCAAGAGAGGTACAGAGAAGGGGAGCAGGGGCAGGGTGCAGCAGCAAGGAGCCCCTCACCTCTTCCCATGGGCACTTGAACATGGGGGTCCCCACTTGATCTGAGCTCGTGACCCCCCAGCAGCTCCACCCCCAGCCCCAGAGACCGGGTCCCGGGTGGGTGGTCAAGGCTCAGCAGCTCCTGGGCTGCGTGAGTCGGGGAGGTGTGGGACCCGGGCCTTGACTCCTCCTCCCTCGGCAAGGCGTCTCCATGTCCTCACTGAGCTCCGAGGGTGACTACGCCATCCCCCCGGACGCCTGCTCACTGGACAGTGACTACTCAGAGCCAGAGCACAAACTGCAGCGCACCTCATCCTACTCCACCGACGGGCTGGGCCTGGGCGGGGTGAGCCGGGAAACGGGCGGGGGCAGGGTGGAAGCAGAATGTCAGCAGAGGCTGCTGGGGCCCTCAGCACAAGACATAGGCAGTAGCTGCCTGAAGTGAGGGGTCCCTAGAGCTGGGGGATGGGGGCAGGGGGCGTGGGCTGGGGGGGTGTACAGTTATGGAGTCAGACACACAGACCCCACAAGGAAGGAAGGAGGGAGCCCAGAGAGCTCCTGGAATACCAGCAATGGCCAGTTAGTGAGAGCCTACTGTGGCCCACCAGGCCCCATGAAGAGTTTTCCATATATGACTTTGTTTTATCACCTGGAATACTAACGCAAGCTAACACTTATTGAACTCTTAGAGGGCACCAGGCACTGTGCTCAGTTTCCAGGCATTGTCTCATTTGTCCTGACAATCCTCTTGGGGTCATTAGCCCATCTTATGGATGAGAAGCCTGAGGCTCCAAGCTGTGCCACTACATGCCAGGGCTAGCATCCACTCCCGATGTAATTCCGCATCCCTCGCCCCACACCTCTCTGCTGCCCCATCATCTCCCTGGCTCCATGACCCTCCAGTCCTGCCTGGCTGATGTGTCCAGGTTGCCCAGACCTGCCTTGCCCTCTCCCTGCTCTGTGCTGCCTGGAATGGTCTTCTTCCTCCTCTCAGTCTTTGAGGGAGAGGCTGAACTATCCTAACAAGGCCAGCTCAGGGCCGGCTCTCTCCTGACGCTCTCCCTGGCCAGGCTCTCCCTCTAGCAGCCCCTGCTCTGCTACCTTCTCATAGTGAGGTCTTCCCCAGCTAGCATGGGAGCCCTTCCTTGGCAGGACCACCCATGTTTTATTTAGTCCTCTCTGAACCATAGCAGGGCATGGTACTCTGAAAATACACTGAGTAGGTACTCAATAATTTTGTATTTAATTGATGACCGAGTAGTGAGGCAGCTGGACCACTTGGACCTGTGTGATGTCTAGGAGCCCTGAGTGATTTACCCGTTCTTCATCTACACCCTTCCACCCCTCAGGAGTCACTGGAGAAGTCGGGCTACCTGCTGAAAATGGGGAGCCAGGTGAAGACGTGGAAGAGGCGCTGGTTTGTCCTGAGACAGGGACAGATTATGTACTACAAGTCCCCGGTGAGAGTCTCCCCGCCCAGCA
Organism: Pan paniscus; assembly: GCF_029289425.2. Taxonomy (NCBI): domain Eukaryota; kingdom Metazoa; phylum Chordata; class Mammalia; order Primates; family Hominidae; genus Pan; species Pan paniscus. The sequence continues at coordinate 68,681,749 of NC_073264.2, forward strand.
CTGCAGTCAAAAGGTCTCCACATCACACCCTGGAATATGTCAGATGGGACGGAGGAGGGGGAATGTGGCCCAAGGCCAGAGGGCAAAGGTCTGGCAGGTGGGGAGAGGCTTTGAGCCACACTTGGGGACCTAAGCCTGGCCATGAGTTTCAGAATGAAATAGGTTCTCAGAAGGACCCATGTTCCTGATTAAGGGTCCATTTAGCTATAACCAGAATCTAGAATAAGTCACCCATCATAACACAGCCAGAATGCTGGGAATCATGTTTCCCTCGGCTTATGACGTGGAGGAAGATCTGAGGGTAAATGAGGTGCTCTGGAAAGGCTCCACATTCAGTGGCTCTCCTCCCCAATACTTTCTTTACAGAGTGATGTCATCCGGAAACCTCAAGGCCAAGTGGATCTGAACTCCCGCTGCCAAATTGTTCGAGGGGAGGGTTCACAGACGTTTCAGGTGAGCACGCTCCTGGCTGCTAGTATTTTAAACAGAAGAGGTGCTGGGTTTGGATATGGCCATGAGTGAGACAAAGATGGGGCCAAATGAGCATGAATGAAAGACTTCAGATCAACATTTGGACGTGATCCTAACTTGTGAGTACAAGAAAGGAAGATGAGACAGAATATGAGAGATGGAGTGAAGGAAGGAGAGACAGGGAGGAAAAGATGAGGAGGAAAAGAAAGGAGGGAGCACTAGGGCAGGCAGAAGGCCAGCCCCTTGGGTTCAGGGACAGGTGCCACCTCGGAGCCAGGTCCTGGTTACTCCATTCTCCCAGCGTGCTGCCCCACCCCCACATCTCGCCCTCCACAGCTCATCTCTGAGAAGAAAACCTACTACCTGACGGCCGATTCACCCAGCCTGCTGGAGGAGTGGATCCGAGTACTCCAGAGCCTGCTGAAGGTGCAGGCCACCGGGCCTCCAGCTCTGCTTCGGGGTGGCACCAAGCCCACCGTGAAGGGCTGGCTGACCAAGGTACAGGGTGGGGCTGATAGGGCAGGAACATGTGCCTCCTGCGAATCAGGGGAGCCAGGATTGGGGTGCCGAGGGTGGTGGGTTCCCCCTTATACGGGGCTCCTTTCTCTGGGAGCCTCCTCACAGTGACTCGCTGGCCAGCCCTCAAATGTGGTCTGGCCACACAAGGTGATGGCGAGTGATTCCCCGGAAACAAATCAGGGTTGTTGGAACAACTATTCTCAAGAAAGAGAAGGGAAGGGACTATCTTGTATCCATTTTGAGGTCATTAAGGGCTGTCACCCACCCCCACCTTATACCTGCCTCAGTGTTAATAGTGGGAGGAAGAGACCTGGGCGAGGTAGGTATGGCTCCTTAAAGACTTAAAGTATCCCAGGCCTGCCCTAAAGACATTTTTGTTAGGGCTCTTCTGGTTGAAAAGAGCAGAGAAGCAGTTGTTAAACCCAAGAAAATGGAAGTTAACAAGGAAGTACATTAGCTAGACCAGAACACCAGCAGGAACCAAAGCGACTTGCACTCAGCAAGCTCAGGGCTGGCAGGCTCGCTGTGTGCCTCTGCTTCTCGTTCAATCTGTTTATGTCATTCTCCTTCGCCCGTGTGCAGCTTCTGTTCCTTCATGATGCATGGTTGCCCAAGGGCTTCAGCCTGCTGTTTTCCCTCCCTCCCTCCCGGCACCCTGACAACTGTGGCTTCTGCCACCTAGCAAGTTCTTCCCATTTTCATATGCCTGGAGGGGACATCTGATTGGCCTGGCTAATCGTTTCATGGCAGGTCATAGGTCACTGAATAGCCCATGATGGCTGGGGTGCCGCAGGGTGTCATGGCACCCTCACTGTGAAAGGGGTGGTTCCATTAGTAGGGAGCCCAAATGGCATCTCCATCTCTCCCATAGGTCAAATCTGTCTCCCTGTGGCTTCTATTTGCCAGTCCTGGATTTACTTCTAGAGTTACCTAGTTCTCATAATGCCAGTTCATTTCTGTCTTACAGGTAAAGCATGGCCACTCCAAGGTGGTCTGGTGCGCTCTTGTTGGGAAAACCTTCTACTACTATCGGAGCCATGAGGACAAGGTACTTCTCAGCCTCCTCACAATACCCACTCTCCTGCTTCCCCCGAAGCACATGACTGCCACTCCATGTCCTGATGAAAGTCCCTACCCCACGTAACCCCACAATAAATACAAAATCAGTTGGCTGGATCCCTCCAGAGTGGGAGATTCTGCCTGTCTGGGTCTCTGGTGCTTCTCCAAGCAAGCCTCATTCTGCTGCCAGCCTGGCTGGGATGCTATAGTTTCCACCTCCCCATCCTGTCATCGGTCCATATCCACGATTCCCAGCTTCACGGAGCCTATGTATTCAGAGAGAGGAGACTCCCTCGTCCCCCACTGGCTCTCCCATTCATGGAAGACTGCTGTCCACAGCGACCCCTGGGCTGCCTGCCTGTGCGGGATGCGCGCATAGAGGAAGTAGATCGATCCTGTGACTCAGACGAGGACTATGAGGCTGGAGGAACCAGACGGTTGCTTTCCTCCCACTGCACCCTGGTGATCCACCCCACAGAGCACAGCCCCACCTACCTCCTCATTGGCACCAAGCATGAAAAGGTAAGGAAGAGGGCTGGGCCTCCAGGGCCAAGCTTGGACCTGTGATTCCGATCTTCCCTTCTCTCTTTCTCCTGAGCTTCCCAAAATTCAAATTTATTTCCTTTTGGACACTTTGGCAACTAATATTCTCTGAATGGGAATATTCCTGTATACTGAATTTATTCCCAGTGACCAACATTGCTTCACTGAGGTCATGTAATAGCATCGCAAATTTGGAAACTTGGGTTCATGTTCACCTGATCCTCAGTCTTTCCAGGTAGCCCTGACTCATGCCAACCAAACTAGCTGAACCCCACATGGGCTTGGCCCCTTCAAGGAGTCCTCCTTGGAGCTCTTGCCTCCACTCTTCCCACCCCGTCCCCATCCGATGGCTTTCCGCCCTCTTCCAGGATACGTGGCTCTACCACCTCACAGTGGCTGCAGGTGGCAGCAGTGCCAAGGTGGGCACTGCCTATGAGCAGCTCATTGGAAAACTGATGGATGGTGAAGGATATCCAGGTAAGGCAAGGGTGGCCACCACTGCTTGGGTTGGAGGGTAGTGGCTTGGTGACTATTGGTCAAGATCCCAAAGAAAGCAATGTTGTACCGTGAAGCTGTTTTTAAAACATCTAAGCCACAGAGGGGAAGTTCCCATCTAAGCTCCAGGGCCCCTCTGTCTCCAGCTGAGATACTAAGGTGACCACTCTGCATCTGGGGGAGTTTATCTGGGAAGCAGGCTTTCCAGGGACCTGGGTAAATGTTTTACTTGGATCAAGCTGCCCCGTTGCTGGCTGGGCAGAGGGCTGAGGAAAGAAGGTAGCTAGTTAATCTATAGTTAAGAGTTTGTAAATCAACAAGTGAAGCCTAATTGGGATCGGACTAACCTGTTTGGAGTCTTTCTTTTGCTACTGATTATCAGGGCCCTGAGGAACTAATTAATGGCATATACCACACACACCCCTTTACTACTGCTCTGAGGCTTGTTTGTTTCTGACCAATTCATATGCCCCTCCATCCAGACTTGACACAGTAAGAAAGAGGCCTCCCCTGCACACATCCACCTGCACTCAGACACCCACAACCTTGCACACTCACCCCTACTGCCATTCCACGAGAAAGGCCATGCTTATATGAGGGTGCTCATTGCAGTGCCCACCTGTACACCCCACACTCTATGGATGATAAACCCAGCACAACCCAAGTGTCGCAGATAAACCACTATCTTCCCCATAAATTAAAGATGGCGGTGAGTGGGAGATGAGTCCCCTCTCAGTAGTAACTGCCCTTGCTCTCTGGTTCTGTGCTTTGGGCAGATTCACCGCTCTGGAGGCACCCCATGCTGTGCTACAGCAAAGACGGCCTATACGCCTCCCTCACCACCCTGCCCTCTGAGGCCTTGCAGACGGAGGCCCTCAAGCTCTTCAAGGTAAATTGGGGTGGCGGCCAGGCCCACCGCTGGGATACTTGCAATACTTGGGTGGAGAAGACCTGTGCAGTTGGGGACAATCCACAGAGGGATCTGGAGAGGAAGGGAAGGAAACTTCCCAGGGTCCCTATCACTTCCTGGATGGCAGGAATGTAATCCTGTCACTGGGAGGGAAACAGCTCTGGAACGTCATGCACAAGTCCTTGGGAAATGCCAATGAAAACTCTCCCTGGAGGAGCTCCCCTCCTCCTGTAGTTAAGCAGAAAAGGCGAGGTTTATGTTGCTTCTGGACTGAGAGATTCGGACCTATTTTAGCATGTCCTTTGTGAATGTCTGAGTTTTCTGTTTTTGTTTTTGTTTTTTTTAATGAATTTGTCTTGTTCATGTAATGTAATGAGAACATTTTAAAAAGGAAAGCTTCTATCCCAAAGTAGCCCATAGCCCCTTTTAGTAAGCAGAGATGCCCTCCAACAGTAGCAGTGCTCCCTCTTAGAAAGGGCTGTCAGTAAACTTTAACCTCCATGGAGCCCTTGGAAAATGGCCAAGCCGTTGAGTTCTCTGAACCCAGGGGATGCTGGTCTGCCTGTGCTCACTGCTGTTCCCTCCCAGTCTTGCCAGCTCTTCATCAACGTGCCGGTGGAAGCTGCCTCGGTGGACTACCATGTGTCCCTGGCCCAGACCGCACTGCAGGTCTGCCTGGTTCACCCCGAGCTGCAGAGTGAGATCTACTGCCAACTCATGAAGCAGACCAGCTGCCGCCCACCTCAGAAGTACTCCCTCATGCAGGTAGGCATGCCAGGGGTGGAGCAGCTGACAGAAGCCATTGGCAAGGGCTGCCAGGTGGGAAAGGTGGGAGGAGGTGACTGGGCAGGTATACGGTGAGCCCAGCCAGCGGGCAGCCTCTGTGCTCCAAGCTGCATCAGTACGGCTGAGCTGTCTGTGCACAGATGGGTGATTGCATTCTGGACACAGCCTGACCAAGTTGGCCATCCCAGCACCCAGAGCAAGTTGGGGGCTCTGGTTTGGGGAGAGTGCTGAAGGCTCTGTAGCTCAGGGCTATGAGGACAGGTGGTGCTGTAGGCCCAGCACTCACCCCACGCTGTCTGTGTCCCTGGCAGTGCTGGCAGCTCCTCGCTCTGTGTGCTCCACTTTTCCTGCCTCAGCATCACTTCCTCTGGTATGTCAAGCAGCAGCTCCAACGCCATGCAGATCCCAGGTGAGTGAACCTGGCCGTTTCCTCTGCCACTTGAGCACTGCCAACTGCCGCATGAATAAGAGGGATGAGAGGAGTCTAGGGCAGACCAGATCACTCCTGTCCTCTGAAACCGCTCAGTGGTCGTGGAGACTTCACCCATTGCCGTGTGCACAAATGGGCATGTGGGGATCTGGGCATGCTTAAGCTTCTCTGCACGCCAATCCATGTATCCACGGATGTACTGTGGCAACTCTCACATGAAGCCACACTGCTCCCAAACTGTCCCCAAGTGCTATTCTGTTGTTATGTCCTCTGGGTTCTGGAAGAAAATATCCATGCCAGCAACCTGCTATATAAAGGTCCTGAATGACAAATTAATGTCCCAGACCAGAGTCTTCAGGGCTTTTCTCACAACCTGCCCCAGCTACAGTTTTGGTCCTGGCTGAGTCTAGATAGGGATCCGGGGTGCCAAAGTGGCAGAGATGAGCAGAGCCCATAATACTCCCCTCTTCCTTCTGTCTTTTTAGAAGTGAAACTGGCCAGTATGCCACCTACTGCCAGCGGGCAGTGGAGCGGACCCTGCGGACCGGGGAGCGGGAAGCCAGGCCGTCGCGCATGGAAGTGGTGTCCATCCTGCTGCGTAACCCCTTCCACCACTCCTTGCCCTTCAGCATCCCCGTGCACTTTACCAACGGGACTTACCAGGTGAGGAGCTGGGCGTGCTCTTTGCCCCGAGTCTTCTCACGTCACCATCCAGAGAATACCCCTGGGCCTTAGGCTCAGGCTTGGCAGATTGTTCACTGTTGCCCCAGAAGTAGATATTATGAACTCACTGCATGAACAGGGAAGCTGAGATGCTGACCAAGAAAGTGGCATAAGAAAGGGCCTCCAAAAGATTGTTGGTAAAGGAGGGACCCAGGTATGCCCAGTTCATTTACAGTGGATAAGCTCACATCCCTCATGCACTGGCCCTTTGTCTGTGAACACAGAAACCAACTTGCTTTGGCCTCTTGTATTTGCCCTTGCTCCTTTCCACCTGCTGTACCCAGACGCCTCCACCAGCCCTAGTGAGCTCCTCTCAGGAAGTTCACTCAGGGATGGAACCCTTCTCCCACCTCAGGTGGTTGGTTTTGACGGCTCTTCCACGGTTGATGAGTTCCTCCAGCGGCTGAACCAGGAGATAGGCATGAGAAAGCCATCCCACTCTGGCTTTGCCCTCTTCACGGACGATCCCTCGGGCAGGGACCTGGAGCACTGCCTGCAGGGAAGTGTCAAGGTGACAGCCTCCCACTAAGCCAGCTGAGCCCCTCCCTGCTCAGGAATATTGGTGGTGGGGAAAGAGCCCATCTGATGGGTGCCTGACTGTTTGGTAGCTCATTTGGTGCTGAGCCCAAGGTGCTGCCCTAGTCAGCATTTCTGTGCCATCCTAAAATGTACCTGGGCAGGGAGAAAAAAGCTGTTGTGTGCCCTTGTCTCTGGAGACAAGATCGCTACACACCTACTTCCCTCGAGTGGCTGTGCAGCGTCCAGAAGAAAAGCCTCTTGTTGGCTTGGTGTAGGGACAGTGAGGCCCCACGAAGCCACTGCCTACACGTGCCCACTCAGAGGCTCACAGCTGTGTGCTTGGACCCCCTGGATGTCAGATGGTACCCAGCACCTCACTTTTACCCTTTCTTTCAGGGCCTATGCCATGCTTATAGGTTGAACCACACTTTTAAAGAGGCAGGTCCTTATGGTGCCCCTATAAGTAAAGGCCGTTGAATGGGATTTAAGATCAATCTTGTATTGTGGTCTGGGATTACTGTCCTGGGGGATAAGTGTGAGAATGTGCTCTAGCACTTTGATGCATATTTGGCTCCAGTGTTTGCTTGTCTTTAACAGGACAAAGGCTTCTATGGTCTTTTAACATTGCCTGGAAAAACTATGCCACATACCTTCTTTGCCAATGTCTGGGCATCTGTGAGGCTTTGTTACATGGTAGCCCTCTGGGCATATTTGTTGAAGAGGAGAATAGCAGTCAGTGGAATGGAAATGGAGCTGGTGATCGAAGGCCATGGGGCTGCCTAGCCTCTGGGGAGGCCCCTCAGCTGGTGACACCAGCAGGGCAGATTTCTTGCTTTATTGCTCACCCTGTCTAGGGTTCCCTCTGTTTGTGAGGGAGCTGCTGCCACCTTGGGTCCAGGAAGCATGAAGTTCCGCAGGTCAGCCTCCTGGTGGGAGGACTTTTCCTTAGTTTTCTTTGCTCTTCTGCTCTGAGTCCAGCCCTGGCTGGACCTTGATCCCTTCTCTCCTTATCAGGAAATTTTCTGACTTTCTTCTTTTGCCTTTTCAAGATCTGTGATGCCATCTCCAAGTGGGAACAAGCCATGAAGGAGCTGCACCCCGGAAAGTCTGAGGGTGGGACACGCGTCGCGAAGCTGATGTACAAGAACAGGTCCTAAGCACTGCACGAGGGTGGGGCCAAACACAAGGGCTGCCACTGGGTGCCAGCTCATCGCCTCCTCGACTAGACAGCCTATCCAGACGGGGGGAGGGACCCACAGATATAACACTGCCTGGCAGTCACTAGCTGGGGTGCAGGCGGGCTCTGCTGCTGATACTCTGTGAAACCCTGGGCAGCTCAGGCCTTCTGTCAGCCTTCCCTGTACTGCGTGTGCGTGTGTGTATATGCACACACACGCACACACACACACACACACACACACAAACATCTGCCAAGAAAACAGACCAGACCACCCTGGGCAACATGGCAAAACCCCACCTCTACAAAAAATGCAAAAATTAGCTGGGCATGGTGGCATGTACCTGTAGTCCCAGCTACTCAGGGGGGCTGAGGTGGGAGGATCACTTAAACCTGGGAGGTTGAGGCTGCAGTGAGCTGAGATCATGCCACTGCACTCCAGCCTGGGCAACAGAGTGAGACCCTGCCTCGAAAAAAAGAAAAGAATAGAAAATAGACCAACCTCATGGGATGGCTAAGTGTGTTACTTTATGAGAGTGAAATTTTGTATAAGCACCAGCTAGTTAAAGCTAAAGACTAAGTACCTCCTATACCAATTCCAGGAAATACAGAAGTAGACATCCTGACTTTCTATCAATTTGAGTAAGAAAATCCCATCCCTCCATCTCAGTATGTCTCCAGGCAAATAGTTTCAGTAGTCTCTTGGACTCTTACCTCATCCAGTCCCCTAATCTATAACTCCAGGTACCAGATTTCCGTTACTAAATCCAGTAAGCTTAATGGTATCTTCAGAATGAACCATGCCCTCCTGTTGGTATGAGATCAGCATGACCCTGCATCTGCTCTGTGTCATACTCGGTTATATGTTTCTGGAGGCAATACAAAATAGGCTCATAAATAGTGGGAAAAGAGTACTTTATCTTTTTGGAAATAAAGGTAACAGACCCAGAGAAAGCCCCATCCCTGTTTGGAATCCCTGCTGAGTCCTGGCTTCTTATTCTCTTCTCTGCAGGCTGTACTTTCGCAGTCAAGTCAAAGGGGAGACGGACCGAGAACGGCTGCTCCTTGCCTCTCAAACTAGTAGAGAGATAGTGGCAGGGAGGTTTCCTGTCAACAAGGAATTGGCTCTTGAGATGGCTGTCCTGATGGCCCAGGTAAGGTTCTGTTCAGGAAGCAGGAGGGTCGGGTTGCCAGCTTAGAATGAATGCACCATGCAGCCTGAAACACAGGAGAGATTCTGCAGATCCTGTGGTGCTCAGGAGAGGGCAGCTTTGCCATCTCTGGGATGGAAAGCAGCTGACTTCTACAGATCAGAGCTCCTCACTCACCGCAGATATAGGATGCGTGCAGATGGCTGGACTTGGAATCCAGAGACCTGGGTTTGAGTCCTATATACCTTCCAACTATGAGGTCTTAGCCAAGTCACTTCACTTCTCTATGCTTTAGTTTCCTTCTCAGTATACCAAAATAAAAAATACTTGGCCGGGAGCAGTGGCTCATGCCTGTAATCTCAGCACTTTGCGAGGCCGAGGCGGGCAGATCACCTGAGGTCAGGAGTTCGTGACCAGCCTGACCAGTGAAACCCTGTCTCTACTGAAAAAAATAAAATAAAATAAAATAAAAATAAAAATTAGCTGGGTGTGGTGGTGGGCGCCTGTAATCCCAGCTACTCGGCAGGCTGAGGCAGGAGAATCACTTGTACCTGGGAGGCAGAGGTTGCAGTGAGCCAAGATCATGCCATTGCACTACAGCCTAGGCGACAACAGCAAAACTCTGTCTCAAAACAAAACAAAACAAACAAACAAACAAAAACCTCTGCCAGCCTCCACAGGGTTGTACTAAGTATGATACCTGAATAATTGTATCATGTAATGTATGTGGTAAACTTTATAAACCATCAGACCTTCTAAGTAGAATTAGGAAGAGGAACACACATTCAGACTTGGACTCTCCTTCCCATTATATTTAGAAGGCCATCTTGCCAAAGGTATCTGGGATACCTTCATGACTCCCATAAGAGAGTCTGACACCTACTATATACCCACAAAAATTAAAAATTAAAAATTTTTTAAAAAGAATAAGAATCTGGATTTACATGCTGGAAAGGAAGAGGAAACAGTAATAGTTGATCTTTATAAACATCAATAGGAATACTCTCTAGGAGGCCCTGTACTAAGCATATATGCATCCTCCATTGTAGTTTTTATTCCCACCTAATAGATGAGGAAATTGAAGCTCAGAGAGTTTAAGTAACTTGATCAGGGACACAAAGCTGGGATTTGCGCCAGGTGTCCAACTCCAAAGGCCACATTTGGAACACTCTGCTGTACTCTAGGATCTGTAGCATCTTCAATTCTATAGCCCATATTTTTGGACTGGAAGCCAGAATTTCCACATTGTTTTCCCTTGTCGGCTACCAATTAACTGTGTCTTTGGAAAAGGCACTTCACCTCAGCTGCAAAATCAAAGTTGGTCGGTGATCTCTAATATTCGAGGGCCCTAAGTTTGTTTCTCTAGTGTCTATAAAACTTGAGATGAAGCGTTTTTCTAAAGCATTTTTCACATCCACTTGCACCCCACCAATAGGGTAATAAAGAAATGGTTTATTTCACCTCTCAACAGCCCCCACCTGGCCCATCCACCGTCAGATTTTGACTGGTCTCTTCATATGCTTCTACCTCAGGTAGAATATGGGGACTTGGAGAAGCCTGCCCTGCCAGGCCCTGGAGGCACATCCCCTGCCAAGGCTCAGCATCTTCTCCAGCAGGTCCTAGACAGGTTCTACCCCAGGCGCTATAGACATGGGGCCCCCCCTGAACAGCTGAGGTAGGTAGGCTACAAGGTCTTGCAGCAAGTCACTGTGGGGAGGTCTCAGGCCTGGAATGAAGACACGTTGGCACTTCATTGGCACTATTTCTCTCCATCTGCCCACACCAGGCACCTGGCAGATATGTTGACCACAAAATGGGCAACATTGCAAGGATGCTCCCCTCCTGAGTGCATCCGCATCTACCTGACCGTGGCCAGGAAATGGCCTTTCTTTGGTGCTAAACTTTTTGCTGCTCAGGTAAGTGCCAGTGGAAGGAGCTGCCCACACCCTTAGGTGTGTCCCCAACTGCTCATGTTTGAGCCATACCAATTTGCAGCCCCTGCCTCCATACCAGTAACCACCAGAGGTCACTATCCCTCCACCATTTCTGGCCTAGTCCAGCTTTCCACAGTCCAGAGCAGAATTGTGATTGCTTATCTTCATTTGTCCTTTGTTGACTGCCCCAAAAGAAAAGATGTGATCAACTAATTCACACACACAAAGATTCAGACTTGAAATAACAGCCCTCTCAAGAATGCTTTCATTTTTTTTTAAGTTTGAAAGAACAATGTATAACCTAAACAAATACATCTCCACTGGTTTGACATGGCATACAGGGGAATCAAATTACTTAGCCAACAGTTAATTTCACCTCTGTATGAAGGCCAGGTGGCCAACAGTAATTTCAGAAGGAACTTTTCTTCACTGGGTGTCTGTTGTGCATAAACATTATAGATAATTACAGCTCAAAGCTGGGCAGTGATCCTGTTTACTGAAGCCACAGATCGGAAAATGGCCATTCATTCATTCAACAAATAGTTGAGCTCCTACTATGTCCAGTGCTGGTTGTTTGAGGTTATAAGAGGTGAGAAAATCAGACACAGTCCTTGCCTTCCTGGAGCTTCCCATCTAGTGCAGGAGATGTATATTCATCAAATAATCGTATTCATTTTTCTCTCTATGTATTTAATATATATAAGCCATCACAAATGCTATGAAGATGTACAGAGGTGTTATAAAGGCATATAACGGGGACCCACTTGGTCTGGGAGCTCAGGAAAAGCTTCTGAAGAAGGTGCCATGTCCAATGTCTATCTGCCTCCCTTTGGGTTAAGAGAGAGATTTTCTGGATTACCATACTGTAGTCCTGGCAGTGAAAATCAGTCATTACAGGAATGTCCACTAAATAGTCACTTTCTTACTCATAAGGCCTAAAGCTACAGGACTGCATTCTTGCTTTCCTATTTCTTTTACAGCACCTAGGAGATTGGTTGAAGTCAGAAGCACTTTGGCTTGGAGACTATAGGTGGAATGCCGTGTTTCCAAGACTAGGAGAAAACCAGCTGTTCCCCATTCCCCTAACAGAGCAGCTAGGGCTGGCCTCTATTCTGTAGCACAGAGCTTTCCATCCAGTGTGCTGTGGCAGCATGGGTTCTAGGGACACCAAAAGAATGATCACCTCTGCCTTTGAGATGGTTAGTAGGTGGCCAGAGCCCCAAGGCCAAGGGTCTCCTGTCACAAGCAGCCTTGTCTATTTCCTGCATACACTGTACAAATATCATCTTTGTTTTCCAAGATGAGGTGGCTGGAAATCACTGCTTAGCAGATCCCTGGATGTGCCTTCTTTCTCAGAAAGTTCTTATAGTTCAAAATCTCTAACTATGGATATATCTGATGGGTTGTTTCTGTTTCCCCAGCCTGCCCAGCTGTCTTCCAAGGAGAACGCTCTGGTGTGGATTGCTGTGAATGAGGATGGCGTCAGCATCCTGGACCACAACACTATGGTATGAAAGGATGCAGGCTGCTCCCTGACCCCTCCTCTTCCTCAACATGGTCTTTTCTTCTCCTCTGTGGACTCAAAAGCCTGAACCAAGTGACCATGGCTGCCCTACCCCCACTCCTGCCCAAGCACCAGTCCTCTAGTCTAGACACTGCTTGTAGACATTCAAGATGGAGATCTCCAAATTATGACCACTTGGGAGTTCTCCTTTCCTGTGCCTAGAAGAGACAGGGGATGCTGGTTCCTAGCTCAGGGGACAGGTGGAAAGTTTCCCCACAACTGACTGGTTCCTTTCCACAGCAAGTGCACATCACTTACCCCTACTCTTCAGTGACAACCTTTGGTGGCTGCAGGGATGACTTCATGCTTGTGATTAGATCTATCCCAGACAAGAGCTCTGGAAAAAGCCACATTGAGAAGTTGATCTTCCGGATGGCTGCTCCCAAGGTAGGTCTGACAGCTGTTAAAACGTTCTACTCTGGCAAGATGTGGTGGGCTCGGAGCTTAGAAAGGAAACGGGGTTATGCTAGTGCTCTACAAGGGCCCTGCCCAGATAAAATTGTTGGTCTTGTCTGTAATTAGTATTCCAAAGGTTCAGGTGGTGTTGCATCTCCGTATCGATGTTCAGCTAGTAGGTAAAGGGACATATTCGGAGGGAACTAACTCTGGCCTAGCTACTGTTATGCTCTTCACTTTTTCTTTTTTATTCTCTCAAGCCCCAGCATCATGCAGTCCTCAGTTGGGTGCTTACATGCTCTTCTCTTCCTTGCAGCAGGCCTCGAGGCAGGGCAGATTCCTCTTTAAGGTGCTCGCATGTTACCCCTGGGTTCTGCTGACCCAACATTAGCTACAAAGTGGGACAGTCCCACAGTGCTCCCTCTTCCTTGTTGTGGGGAAGACCGCAAAAAGACCTCTTTTGCTTGAATGACTTTGTTCCTACTCAATACAGGAAGTGTTGACCAGCAAAAATAATAATTACAAAGGCTAAGTTCTGATTTATTGTTCCTGACTCCTGTGTGATTAACTGGAAACCCTTTGTTCTCCTTTTTAATCCTAAAGTTAGCGTTTGCCAAACCTACTCCTCCTTTAATACCACCCCTGCTAAAGGGGAGGATCTCCAGATCCCTTTCTTAAGAAGGCCCCTTCCCTGGTTGTAGAGCTAACCAGAGCAGAACACTGGGCCTCCTTTTCTCAGAAGGGCACTGTGCATCTCAGAGGATCTCCAGACCAACAGGAGCCCACACCACTGGGCCTCTGAACCGCACAGTTATGATTCCCTTTGGATATTTTCTCCCAGGTGGGTATTTTAAGAGATTAAATAAACTGAGGCCCAGGAACTCAGCATAAGAGCTAATAAGTAAGAAAGCCAGGATTCAAGCCAAGGCTAGTTCAATTCCTTCACATCTCTGACCTCCTCTTAGATTGCAGAAGCTACCTTCATCATGGCCAGCTATATGAACCATTGCACTACAACTGTGAACCCCCCCACCAACCCACCCGGAGCCTGCCAGCTGTGGGAACTGGATGGACGACAGTTCTTTTCTTCTGTTTCCTGTGCTACCAAGGGGCCAACGTTGCTGTGAATATTTCTCCTACCCGATTCCCCACCACCACTAGTGCCTCTGGATTTAGAGATATATATCCTAGGGTATGATACTACTGTGACGGGTCTAACAGCCCCCGCCTACTCTTGTTCTGTGAAATGTGTATTTTAGTATCTGTGAAGCCTTTACTCTCTAGGTGCCTTATAATGTTTCAGGGCTCAACTTTTTAAAATCCAGACCCAGTGTTAAAACCATTTATTCCTTTTTTCATAAGAATAATGACTCCAGATGCTACCTGATTCTAGACATAGACAGGGATGATCCACTGTTACTGAGGGCATCAGTGCTATAAGTTAAGGCTTTCTGCACTGGTACTCTCAAGGAAGCTAATTTTCTTTCTGGGGGGGCGGGGGACACTGTCACTATGTCACCCAGGCTGGAGTCCACAGGGTTCAAGCAATTCTCCTGCCTCAGCCTTTGGAGTAGCTGGGATTACAGGTGTGCGCCACCATGCCCGGCTAATTTTTGTATTTTTAGTAGAGATGGGGTTTCACCGTGTTGGCCAGGCTGGTCTCGAACTCCTGACCTCAGGTGATCTGCCCACTTTGGCCTCCCAAAGTGCTGGGATTACAGGCATGAGCCATCGCCCAGCCCAGACGCTAATTTTTTAATATTGTATATGGTCTTATTTATACTTGAAGTTTTGTGAACGTCGCTAAACAGGATAGGACTAAAATTTCCAATTCTCCTACACTCTGTCAGAAGCCTAGAACTCACTAAACTGGGCTGCCTTTCCTAAATGGGAAAGGTGCTGACAGAGTTGGAGAAAGAAGAATAGACTCATTCTTCCCCATTATTGGTATGTAGGCATTGGTACAGCCCCTTCTGGGGCAGTCTTTGCAGGATAACATGCTATCCCTGCTAAGATTCAAGCTGTTTTCCTCACACTGGACTTTAGGCCAAACCCAGTACCACGCAATGTGCAAGCAAGGGCAGGAGGTAGGTCCAATCTGACCCCTCCCTGTCTCATTTTAATGACTGGACAGCGCTTGGTGAAGGCTGTGTTCACTGTAGTGGGCCATCATTTGTTTCCTTGTTCTTGTAAAAGACCAAGCAAATGCACTCTGCTTTTTGCTGCTGTAAGACCACCAAAAATGAGTCAGAAACACAGAAGACTATTTCAGGCATGTGGGCCTGGATATGCTCCTTGAGACTTCTGGCAAACTTCTGCTGGGAATTAGTTTGAGGGTGAGGGTACATATGTGACATTTGCCCTAGCCTAAGAGTAGCAGGTAAAAAAAAGTTTCTTTCATCTTTTGCCTTACTGATAATACCATAATCCCCCTCAATTCAGACCTTCTGATTGAGTGCAGAGGAGACTAGACAGTCTCCTCTAGACAGGGTGTAGACACACCCTCCCCTAACAAAAACAAAATGAAAGAGTTCATACTCTGATTTTCCAACATCTAGGAAACTGAGTTTTATTTCCTAGCTCTAAGGCAGCCTTACTATGTGTCAGTAAAGTGCTGAAAACTGTATATTTAGCAGTAGCACCCAAAACCAAGCCTTTAACCAAGCCTTTAACAATGTGTGTATCTTTTGCACAGCAAAAACTGCGAGGCCAGAACTAGTTTATCTGAACACCTCAGCTGCTGTAAGCTTCTCCTCTCTCACCCCGTAAACTGACAAGCATGATGAAAAAAGAAGCACATCCAAGTTTCTGCCTCTTTTAAATGTACTTGACTTTGCAAGGCAAGTAGTTTTACAGCCATTTCTGTTCACACCTTTCACCCCAGGACTTGGGAATCTAGCTGAGACATTTCTACCTCGAACAAGTCACATGTACCACAGGTTCCTGAATAATTCCTGCAGGGCTGGTGACAGACATAACAGCTCTGGTTGTATAATATCTTGGGTATCTCTAAGGCCAATAAGGATAACATTATCTACCCAGAGAGTTTAAAAGAAAAGTAGGAGTCCGAAGGAAGAGTAAACAAGAATGGAGCTGTGTTCACACTGAATTTGGGGTCAATCTATTTCCCCCACCCTCTCTCCTCCCCAACCCTTCAGGAACCCTTCAGTTTATTAATCTTATACAGAAGAAACTGCCTTAGAAACAAAGGATTCAATAATTTGCTTATTTATTCTTTGTTAACATGAGAGTCCCATGTCTGAAAACCAAAGTCCAATTTCTGTCTGGCCTTTTGTCTCATCCTTCTTGGCAAAAGTAGCTTTTGAACTGATATAAAAAAAAAAAATGCTGAGTAACAGAAAAGTATTAATGTGCTTGACACCATGACTGAAATACTATGATCTTGTTTGTCAATAAAAAGCAGCTATCTGTGAACCAGGTAACTGTGTGTTTTGGAAGATCTGTTTATTAACAGTAAATAAATAAGCCCTGTACAGAACACAGGCACTAGGTTGACAGACTCGTCTTTTGTAGGACATTTCTTCCTGCTAAACAGTACCTGAAGGGCTTGTTTTTTTCGTAACTTTACACAAGGGGTACTATTAGAAAATATAGCTTTCTCAAGACATCTGATGTCAGTTTCCCATTGTTTTGCTTCACAAACATCAACAAAGTAAACCTGAACATGCTTAGCAATTTCCGAAAGTGTTCTTTGCTGACATTACTTTTGACATACTGTGTCAAAATTCTTAAGGTCTCCCCTCCTTTGGTAAAGTAGGCAAAACCTTACAAGGAAAACATTATAATACACGGAAATATACTGAGTTAGATTTCCAGTCACCTGCTCTATGGCTCTAAGATGCACTACATCCATAATGGTTCCTAGGACTGTGTCCACCTGATGGTTTGGAGTACGGAAAACCAGCCCCTATGGCTTAAGAGTCATCTCCCATGGAAGACAGTGCTGGCCTTCTGAACACTGGGGCTCATGGGCTTGTTGATGTGGCTTTCTGGTGTGCCAGGATCTCCTGGCAGCTCCTGTATACTTCAATCAAGCAGTCCAGCCGGGGCTTGGCACTCTGAATTCCAAAGGGGAGAAATAAATGCGGAGTCAAGGTGAGAATATAAGGGAGTGCAGTGGTGCTGCATCCACTTGCAAATTTTTTTTTTTTTTTTTTTTTGAGACAGAGTTTTGCTCTGTTGCCCAGGCTGGAGTGCAGTGGCGCAATCTCGGCTCACTGCAACCTCCGCCTCCCGGGTTCAAGTGATTCTCCTGCTTCAGCCTCCCGAGTAGCTGGGATTACAGGTGCTCGCCACCACGCCCATTGGCACAATCTCGGCTCACTGAAACCTCTGCATCCCGGGTTCAAATGATTCTTGTGCCTCAGCCTCCCAAGTAGCTGGGACTACAGGCATGAACCACCATGCCCAACTAATTTTTGTATTTTTAGTAGAGACAGGGTTTCACCATATTGGCCAGGCTGCTCTTGAACTCCTGGCCTTAAGTGATCCGCCCACCTCGGCTTCCCCAAGTGCTGGGATTACAGGCTTGAGCCATGGTGCCGGGCCCACATGCAACTTCAATCTCTCACCCACATCAAGGGGTATAAATGACACAGCAGTGAGCTCATGGAGTTAAGAAGTTTAGGCCTCAGCACACCTTGCTGGAAAGAGTCCCAGCTAGGCTTACAGCCCAGCTTGTGAACTGTGCGAGGTGGGAGATCAAATGATAGCTTTTTAATCTGTCTAAATTTCATGAACTCCATCTCTAAGAATAAGCAAGAGGAAAAACAAAATGGACCTTTGAGAAATGTCACAAGTTGTAAAACAGCCCTCAAACACAAGAAGTACAGTTTAATATGTAAATATTGAAAAATGTTTTATACAATGAAATGTAATAACCAAAATTAAAAGAAAAGCCACAGAATGGAAAAAATATATGTGAAAGTATATTTAATAAAAGTGCACTACCTAAAATATATAAAGAATTGTTAAAAATATATAAAAATAGATACAAATACATAATATTCAGATTCTACTTGACTAATAGAGAAGATAGGTAGTTTAAAATAAGAGGAAATACTGATAGGTAATGCAAGGAAATATGAAAAGCCTATCATTTAAAGAGATACAAATTTAATGCCTTTACCTACATATTAAGCTAAAAAAGCGAAATCCACTATTAGCCAGGATGGTAGAAAAAGAAGTACAAAATCCCCAAAGTATGATAAAGTTGTCCAATCTCTGGAGCCCGATCTTAAACACTAGAAATCTATTAAACTATTCATAAGCTTTAATAAAATAATTTTGAATTACAATGCAAAATAATTTTTGGCTTATCTTAAATCCTTTGTGAAAAAGGTCAGTGAGGCAGGGTTAACTGTATACATAAATACATGCATAAATACCTACCTCTAAATTTATTATTTTGTAATTTATTATGTTTGTATAATTTTTGTTTTTTGAGATGGGGTCTCTTGTCACCCAGGCTGAATACAGTGCCATGATCAAAGCTCACTGCAGCCTTGACCTCCTGGGCTCAAGCAATCCTCCCACCTCAGCTTCCCGAGTAGCTGGGACCACAGATGTGCACCACCATGCTCAGCTAATTTTGGTATTTTTTGTAGAGATGGGGGTTTTACCATGTTGCCCAGGCTGGTCTCGAACTCCTGAGCTCAAGTGATCTGCCTGCCTCAGCCTCCCCCAAAGTGTTGGGATTACAGGCATGAGCCACTGCACCAGCTGATAAGTGTTTTTTTTTTTTTGTAAGAGCAAAACAAAAAAACCCAGGCATGATTTTAAAAGCTGGCAAGAGTGGCTAAATAAACTGATATTTCAATATATTATACAATTATTTAAAATAATAAATATAATGGCCTTTGTAGGATACATACATATTAAATTATTTACAAAGCAAGACACACAATAGTGTACAATGTGAGATCAATTACCTCTATCTAAAAAAAGTGTACAGTAGTAGACTGACAGAGTCGAAGTAGATGAATGGTGATTTATAGGCAGAAGTTGCTATATATTTGATTGTGTTCTTTAAAATGTGCATGAGGCCAGGTATGCTGGCTCATGCTTGTAATCCCAACACTTTGGGAGGCTGAGGCAGGAGAATTGCTTGAACTCAGGAGTTCAAGATCAGCCTAGGCAACATGGCAAGACCTCATCTCTACTAAAAATAAAAAAAAAAATTAGCCAGGCGAGGTGGTGCACACCTGTAGTCCCAAGTTCTCAGCAGGCTGAGGCAGGAGGATTTCTTGAGCCTGGGAGGTGGAGGCTGCAATGAGTGGTGACTGTCACTGCACTCCAGCCTAGGTGACAAAGTGAGACTCTGTCTCTAAAATAAAATAAAATGTGCATAAATATTTTTAAGGACTATATTTGCCTCAGAGAGGAACTTCTTAAATAACTGAAATCCTAATTATCACTCAAAACAGCTGTCAGGTATCTTCCAATACTCTGACAAAAGGAATTTACATTCCTAATGAAAAGGTTGAGGAGTAATTGGAGAATGGTAAAAGTGTTCTATGCTCACCTGGAAGACGGGTACTACTTGGGATATCCCATGTGGTTCCACTGGATCTTTCAATAAGATGCAGAGGTAGTAAATCACCTTCTGCTGTAAGAAAATAAATCAAATAGCAAAGTCTAAGTGAAACTCATTTTGCATTCTTTTTTTCTTTTTCCTTTATTTATTTATTGAGACAGAGTCTCTCTCTGTTGCCCAAGCTGGAGTGCAGTGGCGCAATCTCGGCTCACTGCAACCTCTGCCTCCCAGGTTCAAGCGATTCTCCTGCCTCAGCCTCCCAAGTAGCTGGGATTACAGGTGCTCGCCACCATGCCCGGCTAATTTTTTGTATTTTTAGTAGAGATGGGGTTTCACCATGTTGGTCAGGCTGGTCTGGAACTCCCGACCTTAGGTGATCCGCCTGCCTTGGCCTCCCAAAGTGCTGGGATTACAGGCGTGAGCCACCACACCTGGCCACATTCTATTTTTCTAAGGGAAGGCTCAACACTTTTTCACAAATGGTTAAGTAGTAGAACGCTTGATAGCTTTTGAAGTGGAAGAAAAGTATATTCTCATTCTTTAAATGAAAAAAGACAGGGCCAGGCGTAGTGGCTCAAACCTGTAAACTGAACACTTGGGGAGGCCACAGCAGGAGGATGGCTTGAGCCCAGGAATTCAAGACCAGCCTAGGCAACATAGTGAGACTGCATCTCTGCAAAAAATAGAAAAAACGAGCCAAGCATGGTGGTGCATGCCTGTAGTCCCAGCTACTCAGGAGGCTGAGGTGGGAGAATGGCTTGAGCCTGGGAAGTTGAGGCTGCAGTGAGCTGTGATCGAGCCACTGCACTCCAGCCTGGGCAACAGAGTGAGACCCTGTCTCAAAAAAAAAAAAGAAAAAAGATAGAAAGAGAAGGAAAAAATGCCAGTGATAATTTTGAAGTTGGTCTTGAAGATAAAGTTGAAATGCTAATTCCCTATCCATGAAAACCTGCTGCATCTCTTTAAAAATAAAGAGATTTACCTTTTAAATATAAGTCTCACTTTTAGGGTTTTAGTTTAAATCTGAGAACATCCCATGGGCTGGCTACCTCCTCCAGAGAGGCCTGTAATACTTACCTTTTAAACACTTACCATGTAAATGGCCTCATTGATGACAATATCCTTGACCTTGCCCATTTCTATGAAGGTAGTGCTTTCTTTGCCTGAAGCATAAGATGAAGTCATCTGAATGCCAAGGGAATCAATGATTAACAGAGTCTCCTGATCAATCTTCACAAAATGGAGATAACCAAGCAGACCTAAGAGGGTGATGAAGATGGCAGCAGAGAGGATCATGCTGTTCTGAAGAGAGAGCCAGACACAGGCAGTAAGATTACCAAGCGGTACCAGTCAACTCCAGGCAATGAGGGGAACATGCATGGAGGAAAAGGAAATTGCTTTTATTTGGGTTCTAAGGTGCTATGAAAGTATACAGTGAAACAGATCCAGACAACAAATGGATAGGTCTAGGGGAAACCTCCATCAGCAAAATGTCCATCACAGCAATCTCAGAAATTTTTCTTCCAAAATTCCAACTTTAGGGCCTAAATCAGCTGAACGCAGTAGCTTGCACCTGTAATTCCAGCTACTAGGGAGGCTGAGGCAGGAGGATCGTTTGAGCCCAGGAGTTCGAGGCTGCAGTGAGCTATGATCATAGAACTGCACTCTAGCTTGGGTACCAGAATAAGACACTGTCTCTAAAAATAGAAAGGACCCAGCCGAGTGAGGTGGCTCACGCCTGTACTCCTAGCACTTTGGGAGGCCAAGGCAGGTGGATCACAAGGTCAAGAGATCGAGACCATCCTGGCCAACATGGTGAAACCCCATCACTACTAAAAATACAAAAAGTAGCTGGGCGTGTTGGCACGCACCTCTAGTCCCAGCTACTCTGGAGGCTGAGGCAGGAGAATCGCTTGAACCTGGGAGGCGGAGGCGGAGGTGGAGGTTGCAGTGAGCCGAGATCGCACCACTGCACTCCAGCCTGATGACAGAGTGAGACAACTCAAAAAAAAAAGGACCCCAAATCTTTTCCTTTCACACTCCCTCAGCAGAATACAGGAGGGAGTTATGTCCTGATAAACCCATTATAAGATGAAAATGCATTTAATATTTAGTTCTAGCACTCGAATAAAAAATTAAAATTAAAAAATGCATTTAATATACCTATCAAGCATCAGAGCTTAGCCTAGCCTACCTTTGCGCTCAGAACATTTACATTAGGCCGGGAGCGGTGGCTCACGCCTGTAATCCCTGCACTTTGGGAGGCCGAGGCGGGCGGATCACGAGGTCAGGAGATCGAGACCACGGTGAAACCCCGTCTCTACTAAAAATACAAAAAGTTAGCCAGGTGTAGTGGCAGGCACCTGTAGTCCCAGCTACTCGGGAGGCTGAGGCAGAAGAATGGCGTGAACCCGGGAGGCGGAGCTTGCAGTGAGCCGAGATCGCGCCACTGCACTCCAGCCTGGGTGACAGAGCGAGACTCCGTCTCAAAAAAAAAAAAAAAAAAAAAAAAGAACACTTACATTAGCCTACAGTTGGGCAAATCATGTAACACAAAACCTGATTTTATAGTAACGTGTGGTAAATCTCATATAATTTATTCAATGCTATACTTAAAGTGAAAAACAATGTTTCTATGGGTACTTGAAGTACGGTTCCTACTTGAAGTACCGTTCCTACTGACTTTGTATTGTTTCCGCATCATCCTAAAGTCAAAAAAATCCTAAGTCAAACCATCGTAAGTTGGGAACCATCTGTATATAGTGCAAAATCATAGACTGAACAATTATAAAGTGCTTAGCACAGTGTAGCAGATACTAGGGCTTGCCTAATAAACAGCCACCCACCAGCCCCAATTGAACAGTGAGTGAATCATGATTGGTTCCCACTCCTTCTGCCAATGACTGCTTTAAAAATGGGTATGTGACACAACTGTGGCCAATGAAATGTGAGGGGAGATCTGCTGGAGGGGCTTCTGGAAAACTTGAGTTTATCTTTAAAAATCTGCAGAAGAGACGTTCCCTTCATCATGAGGTTTAGATACCTGGAACTACTATGGCCTCTGCCAGACCCAGTGGAGAGCTAGTAGAGGACAACTAGAGGACGCTAAGGGTGGAAGTGCAGTTTCTGCACTTGGAGGACCAGGTGGAGGACAAGTAGGGCACACTAAGGGTGTCAGCAGTAAGATGACAAGAGCCGGAATCAAATGAGTCTCCATGTGAACTCTGGAGCCCTCCTACCTCATGACTTCTTGTTAATAGAAAAGGTCCTTATCTCTTAAGGCTATTTTAGTTGTTCTGTGTTACTTACAGTTGACTAAGTGATGTGTTAAGGGCTCAAAAAATGGTGTCTATTATTTATTCCCTTGATTCTAAGACAAATGTATAATCTTTAACATTTCTGAAGTTAAAATGTGTTTTCCTATTGGTGTGTGTTTCTTTCATGTGGCATTGTTTTATCTTTTTTCCCAGAAGCTTGCATTCATTCATTGATTCGAGACAGAATTTCACTCGTTTCCCTGGCTGGAGTGCAATGGTGTGATCTCGGTTCACTGCAACCTCCACCTCCCGGGTTCAAGTGATTCTCCTGCCTCAGCCTCCCTAGTAGCTGGGATTACAGGCACCCGCCACCACGCGCAACTAATTTTTTTTTTTTTTTTTTTAGTAGAGATGGGGTTTCACTATGTTGGCCTGGCTGGTCTCGAACTCCTGACCTCAGGCAATCCACCCGCCTCAGCCTCCCAAAGTGCTGGGATTACAGGTGTGAGCCACCGCACCCAGCAAAGCTATGATTTAGAAGACTGGCACAGGAAAAAAATTATTGATGACCTAGAATCAAAGAAATTTTGTAATTTTGGACTGCATTCCTTGAGGGCAGGAAGTGTCTTATTATTCTTTGCACTGACAAGACGCCCTCCTTTATCTACTTCTAGTCAGGTTCCTCTAAGCTGTCTAGGCCCTGACCTTGACATCTTTGTTGGGCCTGCACTACCCACCCAGTTGTAGCAAGAATCTTGCTGAATCAGTTTAGAAAGAACTCCCACCCTTGGTATTTGATCAGCCTGGCATGCCTTCAGCAAGAATCCTGTCAAGTCAATTTAGCCAGAATCCCACCTTGCCCCTGATGTTTCCTTTGGGTAATTTTCCATCCACTGACTCCCACCTTGCTCCTTGGCTATAAATCTCCACTTGTCCATGCTATATTCGGAACTGAGGAAATTTGGAATTCTATACTGAAGTCTCTTTTCCCCTACTGTAATAGTTCCTGAATAACATCTGGTTTTTGTACCACTTCAACTACTCACTAGCTCTGGTTTTCTTTGATGGTCTCTTTCTACTTTTTCATAGTTAACCCACAGTGTTAGATCAGGGATCTGTAAACTATTTGGGCCTGTGGTCTGGTTTTGTCTGGCCCATCTCAAGCAAAGAATGATTTTTAAGTTTTTACAGGGTTGTAGAAAGAAAGAAAAGAATATTATGAGACAGACCCCACAGAACCTGCTATATTTACTATCTAGTCTTTTAATGAAAATGTTTGGGCCAGGCATGGTGGCTCATGCCTATAATCCCAACACTTTGGGAGGCCAACATGGGGGGATCGCTTGAGGCCAGGAGTTCAAGACCAGCCTGGGCAACCTAGTGAGACCCTATCTCTACAAAAAATACAAAAATTAGCCAGGTGTGGTGGCACATGCCTGTAGTCCCAGCTACTCAGGAGGCTGAGATAAGAGGATCGCTTGAGTCCAGGAGACTGAGGCTGCAGTGAGGGGTATTCACACCACTACACTCCAGCCTGGGCAACAGAGTGAGAACCTGTCTCAAAAAAAACAAAGAAACCTGTCTCAAAAAAAAAAAAAAAGTTTGCTTATCTCTGTGCTAGATAATTATTTGTTGATTGATGAATGGAGGATTCAGTACTGGGTCTCTGATGATCCAGAAAGATCTAATTTTGAGTTAATTAATTGCATTGAATAAGCATTAAGAAGAATGGAGAGGAATACAATTCAGTCCTGACCCTTACAGATTTATTAAAGGCAAGATTAATACATAGAAAATATTCTGGAGGATACTCTGATACTGACTATAAGTGCCAAAAGAAAAGTTTAAAAAAAAAAGAAAAAGACATTAAAGCACACAAGAATATCCCATCACATCCAAGGAAACAGGATTTAATTGGTGTAGGGGAAGTGGTGGTTAGTGACCAATATAATTAGTTGAAAGGGAAGGGTGAAGAACATTCCAGGTTGGAATAAACAAGGGAACAACCTGGAACTTTAATAGAACTGTGAACTCAAAAACAAGAAGGAATGAAGGGATGAAGAACAATAAATCCTTAAGGATTTGATCCATGTCAGCTTTCCAATAAAAGCAATCCGTGCCCTACTATCTGCATTTTTTTCAACTTCATTTTTCTGTGTAGAATTCAAACAATTCAATATTAATTTGGGTTGGGGTTAAGCTGTATGTTTGAATGAATTCCTTCAATCAGATTTCTTATCATTCCAGATATTCATTACTCTCATAAACAGTTCTGAATAGGAAAGGTAAGAAATTTTGGCACACAGAGCCCTTAGAAAGTGTTGCAGTAGAGTTTAAAGGAAGATGCAGTCACTGATTCCTCGGGTACTTGATGGGGGTAAGCAGAGTACACCGGCATGAGAGAGATCAGTACAGAAGGGACCTGGCATAAAAGCAGGCTTTTGTTTTTAAATTTTGCCTAAGATCAGCTATACAATGGTATAAAGGAAAAGAAAGGGTCTCAGAGTCAGAAAGCCCTTGGTTTGAAGCCCAGATCTGCCATTTATGCTTTGAGACTTTGGATAAGTCATTGCTCTTTGTGAGCCTTGGTTTCCTTCGTTCTAAGGCTAAAGTAAGGAATTCAGTAAAGCATCTGGCAGTCAGTGGGCATTTAATAAATATCTATTTCCTCCTCCTCACATGACCACATACATAGACTATAAGAACTCAGGCTAGTACTAAAATTCAACTATACAATAAATTAAATTTTAGGGGGGCTATCAAGTCAACTTAATCATCATTTTAACTGACTTATGAACAAACTTTTTTTTTTTTTTTTTTTTTTTTTTTTTTTTTTTTTTAGACGGAGTCTCCCTCTGTTTCCCAGGCTGGAGTGCAGTGGCGTGATCTCGGCTCACTGCTACCTCCACCTCCCAGGTTCAAGCGATTCTCTCGCCTCAGCCTTCCGAGTAGCTGAGACTACAAGCGTGCACCACCACACCCAGCTAATGTTTGAATTTTTCGTAGAGACGTGGTTTCACCATGTTGGCCAGGCTGGTCTCCAACTCCAGACCTCAAGTGATCCGCCCGCCTCAGCTTCCCAAAGTGCTGGGATTACAGGCGTGAGGTAGTGTTTTGCCTGAACAAACATACGGTTTAGATACAGTTAGACAGTTTCCTGCAATTAGGGCAGTCTTAATTCTGCATATTTCTATGCTAAATTACCATGCTCTGAAACACGCTTTGACAGCAAAAAAGCGAATGGATGCAGTAATGGAAACAATATCCAAGTTACAAAAATAAATAACCCTGCTGTACTTAGCTCTGATTAGATCGCTTCTGGGATAATACATTCAATTCAGGCACTACATATGAAACTAGAACTTATCCTGAAAATTAGGATAATTCTTTTTATTTGAGAGCTGTCACAAAGTTACTGCATTTAACCCTCACAATATCATGAAGCTGGTATGGCAGGCATGAATTCTATTTTAGAGATGTAGAAAATTGAGGCTCAGAGAAAACAGGAATGAATCTGGAAATTGAGCACAGCTATCACACACGTCCAAAATTTCATAAACCTTTAGAAAGTACTTGAAATTGGGGAAGGGTTTGGGAGGAGGGAGGGTTAAAAAACTGCCTTGAAAAACAGAGATTAGGAAGAACTATAACACTCTATCTATACACACAGATAAACACACACACTTGTGGAGGCAAAGACAGTTTGTGGAAGTCTACGTAAAGTATTGTTAGCAGTACTACTTTGAGGAGCAGAAGGGATGGACGAGGAAGACCCACTTAGTAGTTCCTTGAACTCTTGGAATTAAATTACTGCGCGCCTATACTACATAGAACACATGGAAGTTAAAGTTTTAGGCCGTCGCGCAAGAACTAGATGTATGCTGAGTGAACCCACCGAGCAGAGCACAGCCACGGAAGGGGAACGTACTGTCCAGGAGCACACATTTCACTAAACGTCATTTAAAGAGCTGTCCAGCATCGGAATATCGTCCCCAGAACCCGTGAGTTCCCGCCCTTCTGTCCTATCACTGTAGGAGGGGCCGACCAGAGGTCCGGGCTCGACCAAAGACCCCAAAGACCCTCCCAAAGCCGAACCCCCTCCTTCGAGCGCGGGGAGGGGCCGACTTGCCATTACCTCGCAGAGGGTGAAGAGTCCGTAGGCCGCCAGCCACACCGTGCAGGTGACAGCGGTGAGCGAACGCAGCGAGAGCCGAGGGCAGCTGAGGCAGAATTCCCGGCAGGACGGGGAGTAGTAGCGGCGCTGCAGCGCCAGGCGGCCGCCGCAGATATCCGAAAAGCTCCGCTCATCCTCCATGACGCCCCCACCCGGCCGCCCGCACCGCGCGGCGCTGCACCGCGCTCGCCGGCCCTGGCCGTCTCGCCCGCTCCAGACCCGCTTCCGGCAGCCGCGTCACCACGCCCCGCCCTAAGCCTGCGCAGCCTCAGTTGCGCGCCGAGAGCTCTGCTGGGGGCTGATGGTTGTGCGTTCTTCCGGGCCGGCCTTGACTGTCTTCGAACAAACCTCGTCGGGGCAATAGTTCAGTGGAAAGATTAAAATCGTTTTTAGACCGGGCGCGTTGACTCACGCCTGTAGTCCAGCACTGGGAGGCCAAGGCGGGAGGATCGCTTGAGCCTGGGAGGTCGAGGTTGCAGTGAGCGGAGATCATGCCACTGCTCTCTAGCCTGTGCGAGAGAGCAAGACCCTGTCTCAAAACAAACCCACAGTTTGTTTTTGTTTTGAGACGGAATGGCGCGACGTCGGCTCACTGCAACCTGCTTCCCCCGGGTTCAAGCGATTCTCCTGCCTAAGCCTCCTGAGTAGCTGGGATTACAGGCGCGCGCCACCACGCCCTGCTGATTTTTGTATTTTTAGTAGAGACAGGTTTCACCATGTTGGCCAGGTTGGTCTCAAACTCCTGACCTCAGGTGATTCGCCCGCCTCGGCCTCCCAAAGTGCTGGGATTACAGGCGTGAGCCACCGCACCCAGCCCAAACCCACAGTTTTAATCATGCTTTTGCTTGGCAAGCCGATTTCTCTAAGCCAGGGTGAGCCGCAAGGAGAGCCCACGGGTATTCATTTCACTTACTCTTTTCCTGTGCCGGGTAGTTTGAGGTGCTGAGGATGCAGCAGTGAACGATGTTGATGACAGTCTCTGCCCTCGAGCAGCTTCCTTTCTAGTAGGAGACAATATGGAAATAAGAGAGTATCGTTGGCAATACTATGCTGACTGGCAGGGATGGACTGAGGACTTTACATAGGGCAGTCAGGGGAAGTCTCTAAGTAAGAGGACACTGAGTTACAAGGGTGACGAGCCAGACAGGACTGAAGGAGCTCTGGAGGAGGAATTTGCCAGAAAGAAAGACCAGGAAAGGCAAACCCCTCGAAGTTGGAACAAGCTTGGCTTAATGAAATAATCAAAAGGCGAGAAAGGTTGGTGTGTGGGGAAAACAGTTGGAAGTTGGGGAGGTAGGTAGGGGTCAGATCCAAGAGGGTCTTGTAGGGTCTGGTAAGGAGTTTGGATTTCACTGCCTGGGAGTTCTCTCTCCCAAATGACTGCTTGGACCGTGGTAGACAGGCAAGACCTGGCTGGGAATTAAGCAGGAGCGGGAGATGCACAAGAAATGGATAATAAAATTACTAAACTCCTGAGTAATAGTGGCCTATGAGTTCCATTTTTACTTCTGATGTGGCCCAGGAGTGGCTATGTGGACTGTCAAAACACTTGTGATGGGCTGGGCACGGTGGCACATGCCTGTAATCTCAGCACTTTGGGAGGCTGAGGAGGGCAGATCACTTGGGTCAGGAGTTCAAGATCAGCCTGGCCAACATGGTGAAACCATCTCTACTAAAAATACAAAAAAATTACCTGGGCATGGTGGAGCATGCCTGTAATCCCAGCTGTTCGGGTGGCTGAGGCAGGAGAATCACTTGAACTTAGGAGTTCAAGACCAGCCTGGGCAACAGAGCAAGACTATGTCTATATTAATTTAAAAAAAAAAAAGATCCATGGCATAAAGGTCTCACCAGCTTTAAGTCTCTCTGATGAAAGGTTCCGTTTCTTCATCTTCATTCAGAATTTTGTTTC
Source organism: Pan paniscus (assembly GCF_029289425.2). Lineage (NCBI taxonomy): Eukaryota > Metazoa > Chordata > Mammalia > Primates > Hominidae > Pan > Pan paniscus. The sequence goes on from NC_073264.2 coordinate 68,710,325, forward strand.
CCTTTCTTTTTTCCTAAAGGATTTCTTCAAGCACTTCTTTATTTTTCTAGTTTTATTTCTGTGCCCCGAATCCGACAATTAATGCACTCCTTTTATTAGTCCGTTTTCACACTGCTATAAAGAACTACCTGAGACTCGGTAATTTATAAAGAAAAGAGGTTTATTGACTCACAGTTCCACATGGCTGGCAAGGCCTCAGGAAACTTATAATAATGGTGGAAGGCAAAGGGGAAGCCAGGCATGTCTTATATGGCAGCAGGAGGGGAGTGGGGAAGTGCCACATTTTTAAACCGTCAGATCTCGTGAGAGAACTCACTCAGCATCACGAGACCAGCATGGGGGAAATCCGTCCCCATGATCCAATCACCTCCCACTGGGTCCCTCCCCTAACAAGTGGAGATTACAATTTGACATGAGATTTGGGTAGGCACAGAGAGCCGAATCATATCACCCCTTTTACTATTGCATATATCATGTGTTTTATAATTATAAAAGTGATATTTGCTTATTGTGGAAAATTTGAAAAATACAGAAAAGAAAAAAATGTAAACCACCCATATTTCCATCACTCAGAGATAAGTACTGTTAATGTTTTGGGGAAGCCTGTAGTCCTGGAGTTCTTAACTTGGGCTCCACGGATAGAATCAGTGCTTCATTTTTAGTTTCATTAACTTCTAATTAAAATTTAACATTTCTTTTGATTATGAATATGGGCAACAAACTAGTATTAGTAGAGCTTGTGATTTTTGTCACTGACAGAAATCACAGATATTTTCTTTTCACAAGAATTGTTTCAAAATGTCATTTCTAGTCATTGCTACTTCAAAATTGCAGTAATTATTAAACCCATCACTAGCTATTATTATTTAATGTGTCAATAAAGAGAAACATATCACTGTAACACATTTTTAAAATATTTTGATAACCATATTTTAATTTAGTTGATTTTCTTAGAAGTCCTATGTATTTATACATTTTAAAGCATTATTATAATAAAGGGTCCATTCATTTTGCCAAACTTCCAGAGGGTCTACAATACAAAAGGTACCTGTACAGGCTAAGAAGTTTCTTTTCTTTTTCTTTCTTTCTGGTTTGTTTTGTTTTGTTTTGTTTTGTTTTGTTTGAGGCAAGGTCTTGCTCTGTCACCGAAAGCGGAGTGCAGCAGTGGTACGGTCATGGCTCACTGCAGTCTCAACTTCCTGGGCTAAAGAGATCCTCCCACCTCAGCCCCTCAAGTATCTAGGGCTACAGGCACACTCTACCACATCAGGCTAATTTTTGCATATTTTGTAGAAATGGCATCTCACTATGTTTCCCAGGCTATTTTCAAACTCCTAGGCTCAGGTGATCCTTCGGCCTCAGCCTCCCAAAGAGTTGGGATTACAGGCATGAGTCACCATGCCCAGCAGGCTAAGAAGTTTCACAATTATAGAGTTATAGAAAGAAAAAGGCCAAATGTACTTTACTTAATTTTTTAAAAATACTCAGTTATTAGGAATAAATACTGTGGTAGTCTAAGATCTCTAAAATCCTTTTTCTTTTTAGAGAGAGGGTGTTGCTCTGTTACTCAGGCTGCAGTGCAGTGGTATAATCATAACTCATTGTGACCTTCAATGCCTGGGTTGAAGCGTTCCTGTTGCCTTGGCCTCCTAAAGTGCTGGGATTGCAGGCATGAGCCACTGCACCCAGTCACTAAAATCTTTATTACTGCTTTGTGGGTTGTTTGTTTGTTTGAGACGCAGTTTTGCTCTTGTTACCCAGGCTGGAGTGCAATGGCACAATCTTGGCTCACCACAACCTCCGCATTCCAGGTTCAAGCGATTCTCCTGCTGAGGTCAGCCTCCCAAGTAGCTGGGATTACAGGCATGCGCCACCATGCCCAGCTAATTTTGTATTTTTAGTAGAGATGGGGTTTCTCCATGTTGGTCAGGCTGGTCTCAAACTCTTGACCTCAGGTGATCTGCCCGCCTCAACCTCTCAAAGTGCTGGGATTACAGGCGTGAGCCACCACTCCCAGCCCTGCCCTTGTTTTTTGTTTTTTGTTTTTTTTGAGACAGTCTCGCTCTGTCGCCTAGGCAAGAGTGCAGTAGCACAATCTCTACTCACTGCAACTTCCACCTCCTGGGTTCAAGCGATTCTTGTGCCTCAGCCTCCCAAGTAGCTGGGATTACAGGCGCAAAGGTTTTAGCTTTCTTACTGGGATGGATAGGCAAAGAATGTCTGTTCCATCTTTCAGAAATAGAAGTCTCCTCATCTGTCCATTTAAGGAAATGTTTTAATTGAGGTATATCCTCCCAGCAGTAAAACAGTCTGTGACTTACTTTTCCATACTCTAATGGTGTCTTTTGATGAACAGAGGTTTTAATTTTCATAAAGTCCAATTTATCAATCTTGTCTTTTATGGCTAGTGTTGTATAATATTTTGTCCTGTTTAGGAAGCTTTGCCTGTCTTGCGGGCATGGTGGCTCATGCCTATAATCCCAGCACTTTTGAGAGGCTGAGCCAGGAAGATCGTTTGAGCTCAGGAGTTCCAGAACATGCTGGGCAACATAGCGAGACTCTGACTCTACCAAACAAAAAACAAAAAACAAAAAGCTGGGCATGGTGGCACAGCTACTAGGTACTAGGGAGGCTGAGGCAGAAGGGTTGCTTGAGCCCAGTAAGCCCAGCTTACTGTAGGAGGCTACAAAAAGCTGTGATCAAGCCACTGCATTCCAGCCTGGGTAACAGAGCAAGAAAAAACAAACAAAACAACAACAACAACAAAAAAAAACTTTGCCTATCTTTTTTTTTCCTAGAAGCTTAATTATTTTACCTTTCATATTTAAGCCAATGATCCATTTTGAACTAATTTTTGTTTGTAGAGGTTAAGGGTCATTTTGTTTCCCAGCAGCATGTGTTGAAAAGACTACCCTTCCCCCCTAATTGAGATAGTGCCTTTGTTGTAAATAGGTGACCACAAATTTCTCGGTCTATTTCCACACTCTCTATTATGTTCTGATGTTCTATTTTGTCTTCCCTTGTGCTAATAGCAACCTGTCTCAATTACTGTAGTTCTACAGTAGGTCTTGATTTCTCATACTGTTAAGTCTTTCAATTTTATACCTTTTCTTCAAAATTGTATTGGCTATTATGGGGTTTTTGTATTTTCACCAAAAATTTTGCTTGGATTGTACTGAATCTATCAATCAATCTAAGGGAGAATTGACATCTTAACTATGCCGCATGTTCCAATCCATGAACCTGGCATCTCTCCATTTATTGAAGTCTTCTCTAATTTCTCTCACCAATGCTTAACAATTATTTGCACATCTTTCATTAGACCTCATTTGTAGGTATTTGATGTTTTCTGATATTCTCATAAATGATGTACATTAAAAAATTTATTAACTCTCCCTTTTTATTTATTTATTTTTAGAGACAGCATCTCACTCTGTCACCCAGGCTAGAGTCCATTGGCACAAATATCAGCTCACTATAACTTCAAATTCCTGGGCTCAAGGTATTCTCCCACCTTGGCCTCCCAAAGTGCTGGGCTTACAGGCATGAGCTATTGTACCCAGCCTTGCCACTCTCTTTTTAGTAAGATGTGTTTGGTATTTACCTAACATCAAATTTAAATTTTATAAAACAAAATACATCCATAATCCTACCACCTAAGTATTTCCTCTTTACAAAAGCTCCTATGTCATATAAAATTTATATTAAATAAATTTATATGCTTCTCTCATATTAATTTTTTTTTATACATAGTCTCGCTTTGTTACCTAGGCTGGGGTGCAGTGGTGCAATCTTGGCTCACTGCAACCTCTGCCTCCTGGGATCAAGCAATCCTCCTGCCTCAGCCTCCCCAGTAGTTGGGACCACAGGTGCGCACCACCATGTCTGGCTAATTTTTATATTTGTAATAGAGACGAGGTTTTACCATGTTGCCCAGGCCGGTCTCAAGCAACTTGCCAGTCTCAAGCAACCTGCCTGCCTCGGCCTCCTAAAGTGCTGGGATTACAGGTGTGAGCCACCGTACCTAGCTTATTAGTATATATTTTGTATACTTTTTCTCATGTTAATGTGTGCTTTGTTGTCAGCCATTAACCTAGCAATGGAAAGAAAAAATACTTATTTTTCCCCGACATTAATCTACCATAGTTTACTTACTGTCACCCTGTTGTTCTCATAGCCAGTGAAAATGGCTAGTAATTGTTTCAAGTAAGGAAGAATGACAGTGGGAAAAAAATAGAAGAAATGAAACATGAAAGAAATCTATTGGCAGAATCTGATACAGCGCAGAAAGTAGTGGTTTTTTTCATGGAGTCACTTCTCCATCTTGTGGATTTCTAGAACAGTAGAGCTTAATATTTTCAACTTAAGTCTAGGAACACACCTGGCTTTTATGTGGAATGTTTCTCTTCCCTTGTAATATCAGGATACTTTTTGTTCTTGTGCACTAAAGGTTTTTTAATGTAATAAGCCAAGCTTGTGAGAAAGTTTAGATAAAAGATGGATCTAATTTGATGGGCATAGGTTTTACAAATAGATTCAATTAGACCATAACACCCTAAGCTCAGTTTTATGATTTTGATCAAGCCACAGCTGTGTAGGCTTGGAAATAAGTTACCTTTATGTACCTATTTTTTTATGAAGATTTCAAAGGAAAGGTAAAAAAGCCCTGGTTTTTGTTGTTGTTGTTTTTTGTTTTGTTTTTGTTTTGAGACGGAGTTTTGCTCTTGTTGCCCAGACTGGAGTGCAGTGGCGTGATCTCGGCTCACTGCGACCTCTGCCTTCTGGTTTCAAGCGATTCTCCTGCCTCAGCCTCCCAAGTAGCTGGGACTACAGGCACGTGCCACCGTGTCCAGCTAATTTTTTGTATTTTTAGTAGAGATGGAGTTTCACCATCTTTGCCAGGATAGTCTCGATCTCTTGACCTCGTGATCTGCCCACCTTGGCCTCCCAAAGTGCTGGGATTACAGGCGTGAGCCACCCTGCCCGGCCAAGAGCCCTGGTTTTTAAAAAGCCTGATATATTCAAAGTGTGGGAGGTAAACCAGCAGCAGTGGCTGGGTGCTTCTTCAAAATACAGATTCTTGGGTCTCACACCAAACCTACAGACTCAGAATCTGAGTTTTAGCAAGATTCTCAGGTGATACTCTTAGACATTAAAATTTGAGAAGTATATAACTCTTAATTAAGAATTGAGAAGTATATAACTCTTAATTAAGAATTGAGAAGTATATAACTCTTAATTGAGTAAGTATATAACTTGAGTAAGTATATAACTCTTAATTAAGATATAACTCTTAATACTGGATTCTCTACCCTGCTGCATAGTACAACCAGCTGGCAAGCTCTTAAAAACCACTACACCTGGGTCCATCCCAGGTAATTAAATCAGAATGGGCAGTGTGGGAAGGAGAACAGGAACATGAGCTTTGTTTGTTTGTTTTTGTTTTTGTTTTTTGAGATGGAGTCTTGCTCTGTCACCAGGCTGGAGTCCAGTGGCGTGATCTCGGCTCACTGCAACCTCCGCCCCCCAGGTTCAAGAGATTCTCCTACCTCAGCCTCCCAAGGAGCTAGGACTACAGACGCGTGCCACCGGGGCCAGTTAATGTTTGTATTTTTAGTAGAGATGGGGTTTCACCATGTTGGCCAGGATGGTCTTGATCTCTTGACTTCGTGATCTGCCCGCCTCGGCCTCCCAAAGTGCTGGGATTACAGGCGTGAGCCACCACACCTGGCCTGGACGTGAGTATTTTTAAAAAGCTACCAAGTTATTTTTAGGGAGCTGCCAGAGTTGAGCACTCTTGGGAGGATATCTTTCCCTCTGCCATCCCAGGCTCTAAAGTTAGAGGCCTGTAAATTAACTGACAATAGACTTTAATAGAAGAAAATGTTAATTTACCTACTGGGGTGTTGTGTAGTACAATGTAACTCTCTGAATAGCCAGAGATAGAGGTATCCAGTAGGGCCTTTGTATTTGTGGATTCTGCATCCATGAATTCAACCAACCAAGGGTGGAAAATATTCAGAGAGCTGGTTTGGTGGCTCACGCCTGTAATCTCAGCACTTTGGGAGGCTGAGACAGGAGGATTGCTTGAGCCCGGGAGTTTGAGACCAGCCTGGGCAACAAAGTGAAACCCCTGTCTCTACAAAAAAAAAAAATCAAAAAAATTAGCCAGGTGTTGTGGCACGTGCCTACTGTCCCAGCTACACGGGAGGCTGAGGCAGCAGGATCCCTTGAGCCCAGGATGTCAAGGCTGCAGTGAGCCATGTTCATGCCACTGCACTCCAGCCTGGGTGAGACCCTGTCTCGAAAAAAAAAGAAAAAGAGAAAAAATAATGTCTGTACTGAACTCGCGTAGACTTTTTTCTTGCCATCATTCCCTAAACAATACAGGATAATGGCTATTTACATATAATTTACATTGTATTAGGTATAAGAAGTAATCTAGAGATGATTTAAAGTATACAGGAGGATTGCATAGGCTATATGCAAACACGATGCCATTTTATACCAGGAACTTAAGCGTCTGTAGATTTTGGTATCTGAGGGAGGTCCTGGAACCAATCCCCCACTAATACAGAGGGACAACTGTATATACCACCTTAAACAAAAGGAGGGAGGCTTAGGGCTTCAGTGGGAATGTGTGGAAGGTTCTATTGGGTTTTTTGATGCCGAATCAATCTGAATTAGGACTTTCTGGTGCTAAGCCTCAGTCTTTTCCCAATCAGGAAACTTCCTCCCAGGAAACCTCAGAAATTTATTTGTCACAGTCCTGGAGGCTGGGAAGTCCAGGATCATGTTGCCTGCAGATTTGGTGTCTGGTGATAGCCTGTTTCACAGATGACATATTCTTGTTGTGTCCTCACATGGTACAAGGGGCAAGGCAGCTCTCTGGGCAGTTTTTTACAAGAGAACTGAATAGAAAACAACAAAACAAAACACAAACAGTTTGATTCTCCTGTTGTTTCTCACAACACAGAAAACTTCTGTGACCAAGCGTATGGGGGGGTTTCCCCATACACCAAGAAAGCAGTTCGACACTATCCACCTGGAAGTCACGTCAGATCCTACAGAACTTGTCAACAGCTCAGTCCCACAAAAGTGCCCCTGACTTGAGACATCAATTGCAAGTCCGAGCTTCTGGAACTTCCCACCAACCAGCTATTAATTGGCATTCCCACGAAGCTCCTTTTGGGTTCAGTTAATTTCGTATAAACTCTGTCTTTGCTGCAACTCCCGCTGTTCTCGGTGGCTTTTTGCAGGGCAGCAGGCAAGAAGAATCTGTCAGGCTGTGACATCTGTGCCACTTGCTCATAAAGGCTCACAGAACTCAGGGGAATACTTACGCTTACTAGTTTATTATAACGCATATTTTAAAGGATACAAATGAATAGCCAGATGAAGAGGTACATGGAAGTCTGGGAAGGTCCTGAGCTCAGGCGCTTTTGTCCCATGGAGTTGGGGTGCACCGCCTTCCCTGTACCCCATATGTGGAAGTCCCCTGAACTCAGTCCTTTTGGGTTTATACAGAGGCTTCATTATGTAGGGCTGATTGATTAAATCACTGGCCATTGGTGGCCAACTCAACCTTCAGCCCCTCTTCCCCTTCCTGAAGATGTGTGTGTGTTGGGGGTGGGGCAGGGGTATGACTTTCAAGTCCCTGAGCACATGGTTGCTTCTCCTGGCCCCTAATCCTGTGGTTACCTAGGGACTTTACAAAACTCACCTCCTTAACATAAATTCAGATGTGGTTGAAAGGGGCTCATTATAAATAACAAGAGCCTTTCACCTTTATTGCTCCAGAGCTGTTTCAGCAACCAAGGACAAAAGGCCAATTTAACAAAACATATTCTTGAAGAGAAGAAGGGGAACGGGGTGGGGATCCGCTAGGGGCTGGCACTAAGGGGACTGGTAGCTCCAGCTTTCAGAGGAGAGGAGTTTCTTGGCCCTGGAGAAAGGGCGAGTCTGCACAAGGCCCCTGGAAGCGCTGTGAGATTGAAAGGGACAGGCTTCCCTGATGAGCCCGGTCCCTTCCTTTCAACCTTGGGAGGGATGAAGGGAATGAGAGGAGGAGAAGGGCCAACGGAGAAGGCAGAATGGCTAGTCAAGGGCCGTTTGTGTCCTGCTTCTCCCCAGGGCTGCCTCCACTCCTGTGGCTGCTTCGAGGGTTGCCAGCGGGGGGCAGAGGCGCCAGTCTATGGTCCGGCACCAGGCTGTTAAATGGCTATTCAAGGATCCACATTCCCTGAGAAACCACCTTTGCAGAATTTTAAGTAATGAAATATAACATGACTGACTCCATTTTGCTACTAGTCTTGCAAGCTAAATTGGTTGGGGGTTTTTGTTGTTTTTTGTTTTTGTTTTGTATATTCTAGTGCAGAGGCCAAGATAACTATAAGAGGAATTTAGTTTATAGCTAAACTTTGAGGCAAGGAGAACTGACGCCCCTCCTTGTTCGGAGATCGAAGCCACATTCATATGACATGGTTACAATTATGGTAGGGGCTTGAACTTTGCTGAAGAATTGTGGTAGGGGCTTGAACATAGTTAAAGAATGAGCTGCTGTTGCTTCCTCTGTTTTCTGTAAGTTGCTTACTGCCCCAAAGTCATGTAATGGGGGTCTCAAGATTGATAACTTCCTCAACTACTCCTATAGATGACCTCACTATTATGAAACCTAGAGACCTGGTCTTGGAGATCCTTTTCAGATTTAGCATTTCAGTAGATCAAGAGAGGCCCCCTGGTCCTGACACCACCCACACTTCCTGGGAACTGACTCAGCTGTGTTAAGACAGTTTTAGAGGCCCCTGTGATTCTATCCCCAGCCAATCATTTCAGTTCCCCAGCTCCCTGCCTACCAAAGTACACTTAAAAAACCCTAGCCTCCAAATTCTTGGAGAGAGGGGTTTGAGAAATTTCTCCCTGTTCTCCTCACTTGGCTTGACCCTGCAATTATTAATTAAATTATTTCTTTGCTACAACTTCTGCGGTTCTCGATGGTTTTTTTCAGGGCAGCAGGCAAGAAGAACCCATCAGGCTGTGATACCTGTGCCACTTGCTCATGAAGGGCCACCAGCTGCTGGAGCCGTACCTGATGGTGAGTGTGAACGAGGTGCACGTGGGCCAGACCAGCACCAATGGAGGACCACCAAACCCATGTACAATGAGGAGCTCTACACTAATGCCACTGATGGCGGCCGTCATCCATAAGATGCCCCTGGGCTATGAGCACTTCATGTAAACGTGTACGCTGTAATTAATTCTTTCTTTCTTTCTCTCTCTCTTTCTTTTTCTTTCTTTCCTTTCCTTCCCTCCCTCTCTCTCTCTTTCTTTCTATCTTTCTTTCTTTTCTTTCTTGAGATGGAGTCTCACTCTGTCTCCCAGGCTGGAGTGCAGTGGTGCCATCTCGGCTTACTGCAACCTCCACCTCCCAGGTTCAAGTGATTCTCCAGCCTCAGCCTCCCGAGTAGTTGGGACTACAGCCACCACGTCTGGCTAATTTTTTTTTTTTTTTTTTTTGTATTTTTAGTAGAGATGGGGTTTCACCATATTGGGCAGGCTGGTCTCGAACTCCTGACCTCAGGTGATCCACCTGCCTCAGCCTCCCAAAGGGCTGGGATTACAGGTGTGAGCCACCACGCCTGGCCACATGTACCCTGTAATTGTATCACTGGTAAACTGAGTTCTTTCCCTACTTTGTATCGGTTGCAAAGAAAAAACAACCAATTGGAAAAACAAAAGGCAAGCAGGTTTTATCTCTGGCCAACAATAGAGAGCTCTTGCTCTAAAGCAATGTTCCCCAACCTTTTTGGCAGCAGGAACCAGTTTCATGGAAGACAATTTTTCCACAGACCACGGTGGGGGGATGGTTTTGGGATGACTTAAGTGCATTACATTTATCGTGTACTTTATTGCTATTATTATTACATTGTAATATATAATGAAATAATTATAGAACTCTCCATAATGTAGAATCAGTGGGAGCCCTAAGCTTGTTTTCCTACAACTAAACGGTCCCATCCATGGGTGATGGGAGACAGTGACAGATCATCAGGCATTAAATTCTCATAAGGAGCATGCAGCCTAGATCCCTCACATGCATAGTTCACAATAGGGTCCACACTCCTAGGACAATCTAATGCCACTGCTGATCTGACAGGAGGTGGAGCTCAGGTAGTAATGCCAGCAATGGGGAGTAGCTGTAAATACAGGTGAAGCTTCACTCGCTTGCTTGCCCACCTGCTACTCACCTCCTGCTGTGCAACTTGGTTCCTAACAGGCCACGGGCCAGTACCAGTGAATGGCCCAGGGGTTGGGGACCCCTGCTCTAAAGACACCTTCTCCCAGAGCCATAGGAAGCTGGGGAATTTTATGGAGTTAGATGAGGGAAGGGGAGGTATGTAAATATGTGCTGGGAGCCCAAGATCATAAACATGCATCTTCATACAATGCATGTTCAGAAAATGGTGGGCATTTTTTTCTATGGGTGGAATTTTGATATTGTAATGATATCTTAATGATCTAAAGGTAACAAGGAGCTTCCGGTTCTGGTTGGCACCAGTTTTGCACCAGCCTTATCTTCCTCTGGTAATTGACGAAGGGTTCTGAAGCTCCTGTGGCTTCTCAGGTCATCTGGTGTTCTTTTAAGCAAGGTACCTATAGATAAAAAGACTAGAAAAACACTGTTTAAGAAAAAATAATGAGCTTTCACAGCTGTTTATGGTTTAAGAAAATAGGCTGGGTGCGGTAGCTCACGCCTGTAATCCCAGCACTTTGGGAGGCCAAGGTGGGCAGATAACTGGAGGCCAGGAGTTCGAAACCAGCCTGGCCAATGTGGTGAGACCCTCCCCATCTCTACTAAAAATACAAAAAGAAATTAGCCAGGGGTGGTGGCTGGCACCTGTAATCCCAGCTACTCCGGAGGCTGAGGCACAAGACTCTCTTGAACCAGGGAGGTGGAGGTTACAGTGAGCCGAGATCGCACCACTGCACGCCTGGGCGACTGAGGGAGACTCTGTCTCAAAAAAAAAAGAAAGAAAATAGTGAGCTTTCCCAGCTATATTTCTAGGGCTGCCCTGGTAACAACTCCAGTGTGGACTAAAAGGAAGAAGCTGAGGCAAAATTAATATAACTAGAGAATTTATTTGGGCCAAGCTTGAGGATTGCAATACAGGAGCATAGATTCAAAAGATTGCTCTGAGCTATTTTTTTGTTTTTTTTTTTCACTGGGAGTGGCTGTGCACTGCCGGCATGGCCAACACCTTGAGCACCTTCCAAGGCTGGGTGAATCTGCAGCCAGAGAGGAAAGCATTTGTGGTAATAACCCTAATAGCGCAAGATATGGTGGGTCAAGCCTGTTATCCCAGGTACTTAGGAGGCTGAGGTGAGAGGATTATCTGCGACTAGGAGTTCAAGACCAGCCTGAGCAATATGGTGAGATCCTGTCTCTAAAATAAAAATTAGCCAGGAGTGGGGGTGCAGTCCTGTGGTTCCAGCTATTTGGAAGGCTGAGGTGGAGGATTTCTTGAGCCAGGAGTTCAAGGCTGCAGTAAGCTATGATCGTACCACTGCACTCCAGCTCAAGTGACAGAATGAGACCATGTCTCCAAACCCAACCCCTCCCCACCAATAAAACAGATCAATGGAAACAAGATTATTCTCACATACCTGAGGCAGCCCACCTACTGCTCTTACTGCAGGAAGTTTATCTGGGGAGTATTTGGGAAACAGGGTTATCAATGCCAAGTGTGCACATGTGTTACCCATAAACACTGCCATCATCTAACCATTACAGCCTGTATTTGCCAAAACAATATTAACCAAGAAGATTCAAAGATTGCCAAACAGAGGTTCAGAATCAACATCTCACACAACTTCAGCATCCACAACTACAAATCACTACCGCTTTGCAATCACTGTGGCGCCCTGCTTTGGGGGATAATGGGTCTTCATTTCTGAAGGCTCTAGTGTCAGGTAAAACTTTGATGAAATAAATTTGTTATAATTTTCTTTTGGTTTTGTTTTCTTTTTTGAGACATGGTCTCTCTCTGTCACCCAGGCTAGAGTGCAGTGGCATGATCACAGTTCACTGCAGCCCCGACCTCTTGGGCTCAAGGGATCCTCCTGGCTCCTGTTTCCTGAGTAGCTGGGTCTACGGGTACACACCACCACACCCAGCTAATTTTGTTTATTTTTTGTAGAGACAGGGTCTTGCTATGTTGTCTAGGCTGGTCCTGAACTCCTGGGCTCAAGCAATCTTCCTGCCTCGGCCTCCTGAAGTGCTAGCATTATAGGCATGAGCCACTGCACCTGGTTCTTTTCTCTCTTGTTAATCTGTCATTTGCTATAGGAGTGGTGGCTGTTCCCTACGATGGATGAGGAAAGGTATCACACTTTTCTGCCACTACACTGCCTTTGAGAATTTGTAGTTTACCCTTCTCTGAGTTCCCTTGGATTTGCAGTAAACAATGGTATGCTAGAGCCTGCTCTTAGCAGCTTGCAATTTTTAGGAATTTTGTGAGCCACTTGTCGAACACAACCTTCATTAAGAATCAGATTACAGTCTGGGTATGGTGGCTCATGCCTGTAATCTCAGTTTTGGGAGCCTGAGGCAAGGAGGATCGCTTGAGCCCAGGAGTTTAAGACCAGTCTAGGCAGCATAATGAGAACCCATCTCTCCAAAAAAAAAAAATTTGCTGGGTATGGTGGCACGCACCTGTAGTTCCAGCTAGTCAGGAGGCTGAGGTGGGAGGATTGCTTGAGTCCAGGAGGTCAAGGTTGCTGTGAGCTGTGATTGTGCCACTGTACTCCAGCCTGTAATAATTTAATTACATAAATTATATTAAAACCAAAGATAATATAGACTCCAGACTTATCACTGCCTAATTATTTTACTATGTCTTCCTATTATTTATGTCCTTGAGGGTTTTTTTTTTTGTGTTGATTGTATCTGTATGGTAGAAATACTGTATAAATGAGCACCTCTTCACAACTCCATGTTCAGTGACATCACAACGGGAGCTCATAAATAAGAAAGTATTTACACCCCAGAAATCAGCAAACCTGACAATTGTGTCTTACTTATTCCCACTCCCTCACAGTTCCCCACCCCACAACTCCCAGCAACCTATTAAGGGATAGAGTGTGTGTTGGCAGCCACGTGATTAAAGGAAAGAGGCCGAATCTCTAGATTCTCCTACAAAGGAAGAAGAAAAATAGAGCAAGCTGGTTTGAACCTGAGAAGGGGTCCTAGAGCTATGCACTAACAGGGTACAAGTTTTAAAGTAAATTTTTAAACTTAATTCATTCTTTATGACTTTAGAATTTCATTTTTGAAAACAGATTTTTAAATTAAATGCCGGTTCTGAAAATAAAAGCAGATATTCATTTTCAATTTTGGGGTTTGTTTTTTGTTTTGCTTTGAGTTGCTGTTTTATGAACTTTGGGGTTTTAAAAATGAATTATAGGCAGTACATTGAGCTCCATAAAGACAGTGCCGGGGCAAGTGAGAGCCGGATGGGCCCTAGGCAACTCTGTGCCTCGCTGAGGAAAAATAACTAGACATAGGCAAAGGAGATCTTAAAAAGCCAAGAGGCAAAACGCCATCGTATGTATTTTGTGTGCAAACTTGTCCGGAGGAGCGTAAGAAGAAACACCCAGATGCTTCAGTCAACTTCTCAGAGTTTTCTAAGAAGTGCTCAGTGAGGGGGAAGACCATGTCTGCTAAAGAGAAAGGACAATTTGAAGCTATGGCAAGGGCAGACAAGGCCCGTTATGAAAGAGAAATGAAAACATATATCCCTCCTAAAGGGGAGACAAAAAAAGTTTAAGGATCCCAATGCACCCAAGAGGTCTCCTTCAGCCTTTTTTTTGTTCTGTTCTGCGTGTGGCCCAAAAGTCAAAAGAGAACATTCTGGCCTGTCCATTGGTGATTCGGCGAAGAAACTGGGAGGGATGTGGAATAACACTGCTGCAGATGACAAGCAGCCTTAAAAAGAAGGCTGCAAAGCTGAAGGAAAAATACAGAAAGGATACTGCTACATATTGAGCTAAAGGAAAGTCTGATGCAGCCAAAAAGGGAGTTGTTGAGGCTAAAAAAAGCAAGAAAAAGAAAGAAGAGGAAGAAGAGGGAGAGAATGAGGAGGAGGAAAATGAAGAAGATGGTGATGATGAATAAGTTCGAGTGCAGTTTTTTTCTTGTCACTAAAGCATTTAACCCCCCTGTACACAACTCACTCCTTTAAAGACAAAAAAAATTGAAATGTAAGACTTGTTTTTAAACTGTACACTGTCTTTTTTTTTTTTTGTACAGTTAACACACTACCAAATGTGTCATTAGATAGCCCTGTCCTGGTGATTTTTTTAATAGCCTCCATACTGTACCTTGTTTGGTACACTGTGGGGGCTGTAAATTGACATGGAAATTTAAAGCAGGTTTTCGTTGGTGCACAGCACAAATTAGTTATATATGGGATGGTAGCTTTACATCTTCAGTTGTCTCTGATGCAGCTTATATGAAATAATTGTTGTTCTGTTAACTGAATACTCTGTAATTGCAAAAAAAAAGTTGCAGCTGTTTGTTGACATTCTGAATGCTTCTAAGTACATACAATTTTTATTATTGTTGTCCTTTTAAAAATGAACTATAAACTATTTCAGACATGGAATAAATAATAATTTGAATTGTTAAAGATAATAGGACTACAGGTTGAGTATTCCTTATCCTAAATGCTTGGGATCAGGAGTGTTTCAGATTTTTTGTTTTTTTTTAAATATTTGCATATACATATGAGATATCTTGGGAATGGGATGCAACTTTAAACATGAAACTTACTTATGTTCATATACACCTCATACACATATCCTGAAGGTGATTTTATATTTTAAATAATTTTGTTCATGAAACAAAGTTTTGACTGCATTCTTTTATTTCTATTTTTATTTTTATTTATTTATCTTTTTCGAGATGGGGTCCTCACTCTGTCATCCAGGCTAGAGTGCAGTGGTGCAATCTCGGCTCACTGCAACCTCCACCTCCCTGGTTCAAGCAATTGCCCTGCCTCAGCCTCCTGAGTAGCTGGGATTACAGGTGCACGCTAATTTTATTGTGTTTTTAGTAGAGACGGGGTTTCACCATGTTGGCCAGACTGGTCTCGAACTCCTGACCTCAGGCAATCCACCCACCTCGGCCTCCCAAAGTGCTGGGATTACAGGCGTGAGCCACCGTACCTGGCCCTATTTTTATTTTTTTTAGAGACAGGGTCTTGCTCTGTCACCCAGGCTGCAATGCAATGGTGCAATCATGGCTCATAGGCATGAGCCACTGCACCCAGCCTTTTTTTGTTTTTGTTTTTGTTTTTTTAAGACTAGTCAAGTGCAGTAGTGAGAAGGGGAGAAAAAAATAGAACAAGGTGTTCCATCTGTAACTGACTGTGACCAATCTATTAAGGTAACTCACTACCTTCGGACCAAACTGACTGCATTTTGACTGGGACTGGTCACATGAGGTCCAGTATGGAATTTTCCACTTGTGTTATCATGTAGGTGCTGAAATTTTGGATTTGGATTTTAGATTTTTGGATTAAGGATGCTCAACCTGTATAACAATCTCCTGTTCACTCTCCCAGTGCATAATAAAGTGGAACTAGTAATTTATCTCTGACTAAACTATAGGTAGTGGAAAACCACTGAAAATGACATGCAGGATTAAAGTAGCACTTTGGAAAGGTCAGTCTGGTGATCCACAGTAAATGCTCAAGAAGCAAGAGGTTTTTTGTTGTTTGTTTGTTTGTTTTTGAGACAGAGTTTTGCTCTTGGTGCCCAGGCTGGAGTGTAATGGCACAATCTTGGCTCACCGCAATCTCCGCCTCCCAGGTTCAAGCAATTCTCCTGCCTCAGACTCCTGAGTAGTTGGGATTACAGGTGCCCGCCACCATGCCCAGCTTTTTGTATTTTTAGTAGAGACAGGAGTTTCTCCATGTTGGTCAGGCTGGTCTCAAACTCCTGACCTCAGGTGATCCACCTGCCTCGGCCTCCCAAAATGCTGGTTTTACAGGCGTGAGCCACCGTGCCCAGTGGAAGCAAGAGGTTTTTGCAGTAGCACAGGAAGCCCTGAGGCAACCTGTGCCAGTATCAACTTCAGAAAACATTTAGTAAAGGGGGAAAAAAATTGAATGTAGTGATGGGCAAGAAATACAAAAGTATCAACATAATTTCAATGAACTGAACAAGTATGACAGTATCTGTGACTGTGAATCCCTGACCACGCCCCCACCCATTCCTGGAGGGCTTGTTAAAACATAGGTTACTGGTGCCCTACCCCTAGAGTTACTGATTCTGTAAATTCGCGAGTGGGGCCCAAGAATTTGCACTTCTAACAAGTATCTGGTGACCCACAGCAGGTGCTCAAGAAGCAAGAAGTTTCTTGCTGCTTTTTATTTTTATTTTTTTGAGATAGGGTCTCACTCTGTCACTCAGGCTGAGATGCAGTGGTGTGATCATGGCTCACTGAAGCCTCGGCTTCCTGGGCTCAAGAGATTCTCCCACTTTAGCCTCCCAAGTAGCTGGGGCCATAGGCACATGCCACCACATCCAGCTATTTTTTTTTTTTTTTAATTTCTGGTAGAGTCAGCATCTCACTATGCTGCCCAGGCTGGTCTCAAACTCCTGGGCTCAGGAGATCCTCCTGCCTTGGCCTCCCAAAGTGTTGGAATTACAGGTGTGAGTCACCATGTGCAGCCGGTTTCTTCTTGATGCTGTATCCAGGTGATGCTGATGCTGCTGGTCTGGGACCACACTTTCAGAACCACTGCCTTACAGTGGTTATTTTGCTAAGGCCTCAAAGACATCATTGTTAAACCAGCAGGGGGAGACAATATACAACAGAGCCTCTAAAAATAAAATGTCTTAGGGTACTAAAACTCCTTTGGAGTTATGGTGTTGCCATGGAGACCTCTGAACTGTTTTGGAGAGCAGTGTGTAAATTGACATGAGGTGAAATAAATTTCAGGTGTTTATGTAAAAAATTTATTTGGTAGAAATAATGTCAGATTCTTGCATGCCATGGTGTCTTGGTTAAGAACTTGGAATGTGGAGTCAGCTCTGCCACTTACAAGCTATGTGGCTCTGGGAAAATTACTTATGTCTTTGATCTTTTCTTCTCTTTAAAAAGTAACCTGTGGTATAGAATTGGAGGGGTAAAGTTCTTGGAATGCTGAGATTATGAAATTATTATTCGTTATTAAAACTCTAGTTACTTAGTACTTACAGCTCTTTAGCTTAGAAATAGTCTAAATACGTTGCTATATTTGCTTTTTTAATAACCAGCGCTCCCGTTATTCAGGTAAAGAATTAAAAACATCTAGAAGGTAATTGCTTTGTAAATCCTAACCTCTTTCATTCAAAATACCTAAGGTAGATGGCTCTTTATAAACGTGCCCGGCTCAGAGAGCTCTCATCTATATTATATCTCCGAATCCAAATTTCACTGATGCCCAGTCTAAGAGTGTTTCCTGGGCTTTGAGCTTTGAGATAGAACGAAGCAGATGGATCCTGGCTTTGACTAGGCAGGGCCAGACCAGGCCCGACCCAGCCAGCCCATCTGTAGAGTCAGCATCAGCCGGGCGTGAAGATTGGTGTCGGCTCCTGCGTTCCGCCAAGTTCAGGAACCTGGCATGGGCCGGCCGCCTCCCGCGAAGGGACACACCTGTTGGTCACCGCGCTCTTACTGGCCAGACCCGGATATTGGCCTTCTGGCGTCAGCGGCAGGGGCATGTCCCTGGCCGGAGAGCACAGGCCAGAGTGGGGTGACGTCATCGAAGGCATGTCCCAGCCTTGCAGAGCGGTGGGCGGGGCCTGCGAAGAAGGTGTGCCGGGGGCTGGTTGGAGGCGCGGGCGGCGGGGCCAATGTGGCGGTGACGTCACGGGGCGGGCGGACGCTGGCGCGGGTAGGTAAGCGCAGCGGCGGGCGGTGGCGCTCACTCCCGGCTTCCAACCGCGCTGAGCCTCTGCCTTGGAGATTCTCAGTGCTGCGGATCATGTCCCTAAGGGGCAGCCTCTCGCGTCTCCTCCAGACGCGAGTGCATTCCATCCTGAAGAAATCTGTCCACTCCGTGGCTGTGATAGGAGCCCCGTTCTCACAAGGGCAGGTGAGAACTGGCACCTGGCACCGCCGGGCAGGATCCTCCGCCCCCTAGAACCTGGAGACAGCGGCGGTAGGGTGCGGGGGACCGGGAGGCGAGGAG
Source organism: Pan paniscus (assembly GCF_029289425.2). Classification (NCBI taxonomy): domain Eukaryota; kingdom Metazoa; phylum Chordata; class Mammalia; order Primates; family Hominidae; genus Pan; species Pan paniscus. The sequence continues at coordinate 68,728,564 of NC_073264.2, forward strand.
AGGATGGGGAGAAATGGCGAGGGGAAGAGCTGGCCGGTTCCCGCCACTGGGCACCGTGGGAGCATGTGGGATTTCCTCCGACAGAGGATGGAGAGGGAGGGAGGGAGGGGTGGAGGGCACCCTGTTTGGGATGAGGGTGTGTTTCTGCGGCCTCCCCAGAAAGACCGAGAAAACGGTGGATGCAGCTTGGGGTAATGGAGGGGAGAGAATGAGGAAGAGGATTCCTTGGAGGGGCTGGAGGAGGCGAAACTGGTCAGAATCCCCGGTGGAGAATCGATGGAGGAGGTTAAAAGTAGGGACCTAGGATTTAAGTCTTCTGGATCCATTCACTCAGAATGAGCATTAACTGGGAGGGAAATTGGAGCTGGCCTCTCCAGCGCGGGAGGCGGGGAGGAGCTGTTTTGTTCTCTTCAATGAAGGAAACCTGCAGTCGGGAGCGCTCAGTCATCTCGAAGCCCAGAAGCCCAGTCTCTGGCCCGAGCCAGCCCCACACACGCCTAGCTCCCGGATCCTAACCTGGCTCAGCCTCTCCCGTCTTGGCTTGGGCAGCTGATGTGATTCCAACAATGGAGTTGGAAGGACAGTCATAGATGGAAGGGCTGATGCTGTCACAGGTTTTCAGAGGAACCTGCTGGTAACTAAATGTACCAAATGGGTTTTTTTCCAGACACCTTCTCTACCTCTAATTGTGTAATTTGTGTGACTGACAGAAAAGAAAAGGAGTGGAGCATGGTCCCGCTGCCATAAGAGAAGCTGGCTTGATGAAAAGGCTCTCCAGTTTGGGTAAGTGGTTAGATTTTTAGATATTAGTGCAGGACTAGTAATAGACCACTTCAGAGTCTTTTCTCTGACATCCAGGGACTACACAGCTTTGTGTTTGGGAACAGTCTGCCACATCCCGCATCCTCCTTTGGATACCATCTGTGGCTTAAGATCTATCAAGGAGTCATCAGGGAAAGTCTTCTTGCAATAAAGAGTGTGTTGGAAGGCAAGGAGGTAGAGTGAGGCAAGGTCTGAACAGCTGCCAGGGAATGCAAGTGATGCTAAGAACACTAGCTCCAGCTTCAACTGCACAGTCAACCTTTCCCCTTAAAATTCCATTTTCCTAACTCCATCTTGAGATGCTTATGATTCATCAGTCTCGCCAGTTTTCTGTCTTCAAATTATTTCCTCTCTAGGGTTAATATCTTTATTACTGGAAGCAGTAATATAGGTCTTATAGGCTCACTGATCTTATATAGAACTAATAGGCTTAGATCTATATTTTCCGTGTTCTTTTTTTTTTCTTTTTTTGAGATGGAGTCTTATTCCATCACCCAGGCTGGAGTGCAGTGATGCAATATTGGCTCACTGCAACCTCCACCTTCTGGGTTCAAGCAATTCTCCTCCCAAGTAGCTGGAATTACAGGTGCATGCCACCACACCTGGCTAATTTTGTATTTTTAGTAGACACGGGGTTTCATTATGTTGGTCAGGCTGGTCTTGAACTCCTGACCTCAGGTGATCCGCCCACCTCAGCTTCCCAAAGTGCTGAGATTATAGGTATGAGCCACTGTGCCCAGCTATAAATGCCATTTCTATAGTAAGGGAGAACCCTTCTCTTAGTAACAGCACCAAATTTGAATACCTTTATAAGCAGGGTGCAGTGGTTCATGCCTGTAATCCCAGCACTTTGGGAGGCCGAGGTGGGTGGATCACCTGAGGTCAGGAGTTCGAGACCAGCCTGACCAATATGGCGAAATCCCTTCTCTACTAAAAGTACAAAAATTAGTCAGGCATAGTGGCATGCACCTGTAGTCCCAGCTACTCAGGAGCCTGAGACAGAAGAATTGCTTGAACCTGGGAGGCAAAGGTTGCAGTGATTGTGCCACTGCACTCCAGCCTGGGTGACAGAGTGAGACTCCATCTCAAATAAATAAATAAATACCTTTATGGCAGGAAGGTTCTTCTTTATATCCAATCTAAATGTTTCTAGACTCTGTTCAAGGCCATTTGCTCTGTTCATGTTTGGATCATTCACATATATTTTCTGGTGATGTAAGTGCAAAATGTGAGGCAGCACGGAGATTATGGAGATAATAACACAGAATCTAAGTTAACTCCCCACTGTTGCTCTGAACTCTTCTCTGCTGGTCATAAGTCCATTCCAAGTGAAGTCATCTCCTTCCAAAAGCCAGAGGAATAATGAAGTCACTGAAACCGCCTTGAGTTGAGGTGTCCTTCATGTACCTCCACCTACATATGGATATGGTGACTTGGATTCAATACTCAAACCTTGTTTATTAAATAATTGCAGTTTCTTCTTTACTAAGGCCTCTCTTAGTCATTTTAATAACTCTCCAAGTTCACCACCGAAGATTAAAGACAAACTGCTAAGATTTAGTCTTCTTTTAATGTGTGGCAAGTTAATTAATGGGAGGAAGTTTTTATTCCCGCCCATAAATGAGCATACTGTCTCTTAAAATAGCTTGTACACACTGCCTTTTTAAAAGAATCATTTTACACTGAAGACGACCATCTCTGGTTATCACTATTTTTAAATCCTGGAGACATCTCTGCAGTCCATCTGAACTCGGCCAAGCATTGCTCAAATTGCTCTACCGTCTGTAGGTTCTGCCTTAAGAGACTCCTGACAAGAAGCGGTTTCAGCCTCTTCTGGAGGAGACCTCTATAACAATCAGCTGAGGCTGCTGAATGAGGGGGAAGGGCACATTTGTAGCAGCTTCTCTTACTCATGCTTTGTAGACTTCCTTTCCTGTCACAGCTCTTGGTATTTTTCCACTCCAACCCAGGGGAAGCCATTCTCCTGTAAATATTACTCCCTCTACTGCTTCCTCTTTAAACTCCAACCTAAAGTGATGGTGAGGCTTCAGTTTATATGGCCTTCCCTTTGACTTTTTTTCTCAAATATATTTAATTGTACAATTATATCCTTACCATGTAGCTGATTGGTAGCTCAGTATCACCAGCAGTCTGAAATAGAATCTCATAGCCTATTAAATAAAACTGTGGCTCTCAGCAGATTTCTAGCATGTGGTTTTGGCTAATCTCCTGGAATATATTGGAGAAAAGTACCAAGAGACATTTCAATTGCTCTGCTCCTAAACAGCACCAAGATAACTTGAGTGTTTTGAACACTTTCAAATAAACAGCATGGATCAAATTTCAAAGGAGAGACTCATGGAAAGGTAACTTTCACAATCCCTTTGTTCCTTGCCTTTGCTCTGATGTCACAGGCTGCTGGTGTTACCATCGCATGAGTTAAATTTCCTGTTTTCTCTCGAATGAATGTATTTGACTTAGTGTCTGGGCTTGTTTTATTTCCTTGGGCTTAGTAAGGACACTCAACAGTACTCTCAGGTAACCTTTTTTTTTTTTTTTTGAGATGGAGTCTCGCTCTGTCACCAGGCTGGAGTACAGTGATGCGATCTTGGCTCACTGCAACCTCCGCCTCCCGGGTTCAAGCAATTCTCCTGCCTCAACCTCCAAAGTAGCTGGGATTACAGGTGCCTGCCCCTGCACCTGACTAATTTTTGTATTTTTAGTAGAGACGGGGTTTCACCATGTTGGCCAGGCTGATCTCGAACTCCTGACCTCAGGTGATCTGCCCATCTAGGCCTCCCAAAGTGCTGGGATTACAAGAGTGAGCCACTGCTCCCAGCCACCTTTTATTTTTCTTTGAGAGAGGGTCTCACTCTGTCACTCAGGCTGGAGTGCAGTGGCATAGTCACAGCCTACTGCAATCTCAACCTCCTGGACTCAAGCGATCCTCCCACTTTAGCCTCTTGAGTAGCTGGGACTACAGACACATGCCAGTATGCCTGGATAATTTTTTTTCTTTTGTAGAGCCAGGGTCTCACTATGTTGCCCAGGCTGGTCCCGAACTCCTGGGCTTAAGAGGGCCTAAGAGAAATGATAAGGCATTGCTCTGGCAAGGCTGAGGAGCAGTATATCTGCATTCGATTTTGGTTAGCTCTGAGAACCATGGTAATTTGTGAACTCTAGCCACCTGTTACCATGTGAGAAGGAGTAGGCCTTGTACTCTTTTCTCCAGTTTTTCAAGAAAAGCCAGAAATTTGCACTTTAATGGGAAATCTGTGTTGTTTTAAAATACTGTATAGTGACACCATTGAAAATGGTGGCATAGGACCTCCAAAAAAGGAATGAGAACTGTATTAGTCTGTTCTTGTACTTTTGTAAAGACATACCTGAGACTGGGTAATTTAAAAAGAAAAGACGTTTAATTGACTCACGGTTCTGCAGGATGTACAGGCTTCTGCTTCTGGGGAGGCCCCAGGAGAATTATAATCATGGTGGAAGGTGAAGGGGAAGCAAGCACGTCTTATATGGCAGGAGCAGGAGGAAGACAGCGAAGAGGGAGGTGCTACACACTTTTAACCGGATCTCATGAGAACTCTATCATGAGACAGCACTAGGGAGATGGTGCTGAACCATTAGAAACAACCCCCATGATCCAATCACCTCCCACCAGGCCAGACCTCCAACACTGGGGATTACAATTCAACATGAGATTTGGGTGGGAACACAGAGCCAAACCATATCAAGAACATTGGCAAAAATGATCAGAATCAGCTTTTTCAGAACTCTGGAAATTAACCAAAGGCTTGCAGCAATCTGGGGAGCATTTATTCAAGAGAAACATTGAATCTCAGTAAGAACATTAAGAATTGTGGCATTTTAACTTGCCCTGTTCCCATGCTGCCTTTTCCCAGATCAGCTGTAGCCTGGACAACCAATAGCCTGCAATCACAGTGAAACCAGGAGGCTGGCAGTTACTGCAAAAGGGAGAACAGAGGTGATACTCCTCATAGACCATCCCCAGAAAATTGTCATTTGACTGGTCTAATGGTTTCCTAAAATTGTCCATTCACAAGGCTGTCTTTATTTGACCAACAAAAGTCAGTAAGGAAAGAATAGTCTTCAGTAAATGGTGCTGGGATAACTGGATATCCACATTAAAAAAAAAAAAAAATCCCTATCTCACACCATATATGAAAATTAACTCAAAATGGACCAAAGTCCTAAATGTAATGCTGAAACCATATAACTGTTAGAGAACATAGGACTGGATTTTTGTGACCTTGGGTTAGGTATTGGTTTCTTAGATATCCCATCAAAATCATAAGTGACAAAAATTAAACTTGACTTATCTAAATTAAATACATCTATGTTTCAAAGAGCACTATTAAGAAAGTGGGGGCTGGGCACGGTGGCTCACGCCTGTAATCCCAGCACTTTGGGAGGCTGAGGCGGGTGGATCACCTGAGGTCAGGAGTTCGAGACCAGCCTCAACATGGAGAAACCCCATCTCTACTAAAAATACAAAAAAAAAATTAGCCGGGCATGGTGGTGCATGCCTGTAATCCCAGCTACTCGGGAGGCTGAGGCAGGAGAATTGCTTGAACCTGGGAGGCGGAGGTTGTGATGAGCCGAGATTGTGCCATTGCAGTCCAGCCTGGGCAACAAGAGCAAAACTCCGTCTCAAAAAAAAAAAAAAAAAAAAAAGAAACTGGAAAGACTTCATCAATGTAATGAAAAACCAAAAAAAAGAGAAAAGGTAAAAAGACTGCCCATAGAATGGGCAAAATATTTGCAAATCATATACCTGATAAGATTCTAGTGTTCGGCAAACATAAATAAAATAACAACCATAAAAAGACAACCCAATTTAAAAATTAGCAATAGATTTAATTAGCCACTTCTCCAAAGAAGTTATACAAATGGGCAATAAACACATTAGTCATTACAGAAATGCAAATTTAAAACTACAATGGCCGGGTGTGGCGGCTTACACCTGTAATCCCAGTACTTTGGGAGGCTGAGGCGGGCAGATCATTTCAGGTCAGGAGTTCAGACCAGCCTGATCAACATGGTGAAACTCCGTCTCTACTAAAAAATACAAAAATTAGCCGGATGTGGTGGCACACTCCTGTAGTCCCAGCTACTCAGGAGGCTGAGGTGGGAGAATCACTTGAACCTAGGAGGTGGAGGTTGCAGTGAGCAGAGATTGTACCACTGCACTCCAGCCTGGGCAACAGAGTGAGACTCTGTCTCAGGGGAAAAAAAAAAAAACACACAAAACTACAATGAAATACCATTTCACACCCAGTAGGATGGCTATGATAAAAAAGATAGACAATACCAAGTACTGGTGAGGGTGTAAAAAGATTGGACCTGTCATACACTACTGGTGTGAATGTAAAACTGTGCAGCCACTTTGGAAAACAGTTTGGCAGATCCTCAAAGTTAAATGTATAGTTACTGTATCCTCAAGCAATTCCATTCCTATGTATATACCTAACAGAATTCAAAACATATATTCACACAAACTTTTTTTTTTAGAGAGTCTCGCTGTTTCACCCAGGCTGGGGTGCAGTGGTGCAATCTCGGCCTCAGCCTTCTGAGTACCTGGGACCACAGGCAAGCACCACCATGCCCAGCTGACTTTTGTATTTTTAATTTTGCCATGGTGGCCAGGTTGGTCTTGAACTCCTAGCCTCAAGTGATCCACCTGCCTTGGCCTCCCAAAGTGCTAGGATTATAGGCATGAGCCACTGCACCTGGCCACACACAAACTTATATACAAATATTCATAGCATTATTCATAATGGTCAACATGTGGAAACTCAAATGTACATTAATTGAATAGGGGAGGAAAATTTGACATATCCATACAATGGAGTATTATTCAGTCATAAATGGAATGAAGTACTAATTTATGCTACAACATGGATGAACCTAGAAAACATGCTAAGTCAAAGAAGGCAGACACAGAAAGCCACATGTTATATGATTCCATTTATATGAACTGTCTAGAACAGGCAAAGCCATAAAGACAGAAAGGAGATTAGTGGTTCCCAGGAGCTGGGAATGACTGCTAAAGGGCATGGGTTTCTTTCCGAAGGGTGATGGAACTGTTGTAGAATTAGGTAGTGTCGATGGCTGCACAACTTCTTGAATATATTAGAAAGCACTGAATTATAAATTCTAAAAGGATGAATTTTATGGTATGTGAATTATATCTCAATAATTAAAAAACCAGGCAATTGTGATCAGTAAGGAGATATATATATATATATCCGAAACTTCTGAATTGCTAATATTGATCTGTTTTGTGACTTGGGTAGTAATTATAGGGTGTTTACAACTATCTGTTATACTTATGTAAGTTTTATGTGTTTATATTTTATGAAATATACAGTAAAGACACATTACAAATCATGTCTGTTGATAGATATCCATCTTTTCAAGCTCTAGTTTTGGGCATTGAAAAGAGATGAAACTGGCATCTCTGAGGTGCCTTTTGAACAGTGTCATATCTTTGGGACAAGAATTGGTTGCTAGGTTGACTCAACAGCAAATATCAGTGATGTTTCTGAAGAGACTGTAAGGCTGTATGATCCACCAAACCTTCTGCCTCTGCCATTCACACTCTTCTATTAAACACTTAGCAAGGCATAGTGGCTCATGCCTGTCAGCCCAGCACTTAGGGAGGCCAAGCTGGGAAGATCACTTGAGGCCAGGAATTTAACATCAGCCTGGACAATGTAGCAAGACCCCAACTCTACATTTTTTAAGAGTCTATTTCCACAGCAAGGAAGAAATGAAAGTACAGCACCTGTCCCACTTCCCACAAAAAAGTCTTTGCCTAGGGTCTGCATATGTGACTGGAAGCTAAATTATTGGAATGAGCTTGTTTGTTTAAGGTTATTAAAGTTCTGGGTTCTTTGACTTCTAAAGTCATTCTGATAAGTATTTGGAAGAGTAAATGTCTAGCAAATTGGCTTTATATTTCCTTTAGAGATCTAGCAAAGACCAAACCTGCTTTGGACCTCATCTGTGCCACAGTGCCCTTGGGGGATGGGCCACCTGTAGCACAGGAATAGGAGCTGAGGCATGAGCTGATAAGTGGCATCACTTTAGGGCCCTCTCCAATCTCACCTGGAATGTCACTAATAGTGACCTATTTCTTTGGGTTCAAGCTTTTCATTTTCTGGGCCTCCTTTATATTGCAGATTCTTTTATTTTATAGATAGGTCTCACTATGTTGCCCAGGCTGGAGTGTGGGGGCTATTCACAGACATAATCATAGTACACTACTGCCTCAAACTTCTGGGCTCAAGCAAGCCTCCTGCCTCAGCCTTCTGGATAGCTGGGATTACAGATGTGCACCACTGTGCTCGGCTGCAGATTCCTTTTAGGAGGTGAATACATAATCAGTAATTTGCTAATGCCTTAGTAAAAACTTAGTGATGTGCCTGCATAGAGGGAAATCTATAATAGACACTATTGGGATTTGGCAAATTTCAATGTAGCCATATATTTCCCATTTATGTGACAGCAAAGATTTTAACTTAATACCTCTTATTTAACTTAATACCTCTTATCAAAAGTTTTTTGATACTTAACATTTACCATCTTCTAGACACTGTGCTAGGCATTTGCTATTATCCCATTTTCATAATTTGTAAAAAGCAAATTTTGACCACCTCAGCCATTAGGATGGCTACTACCAAAACAGAAAATAAGAAGTGTTGATGAAGATGTGGAGAAATTGAAACTCTTTTTACACTGTTGGTAGGAACATAAAATGGAGCTGCTATGGAAAACGGTATGGCAACTCCTCTAAAAATTAAAAATAGAATTACTATATGATTTAGCAATTCCACCTCTGGGTATGTACCCAAAAGGACTGAAAGCAGGATCTTGAAGTAGTTGCGTACCCATGTTCACAGCAGTATTAACAATAGCCAAAAAGTGGAAGCAACCCAAGTGTTCATTGATGGATGAATGGACAAACAAAATGTGGTACATACATATAATGGACTATCATTCAGTCTTCAAAAAGCAGGGCTGGGTGGGGTGGCTCATGCCTGTAATCCCAGCACTTTGGGAGGCTGAAGCAGGAGGATTGCTTGAGTCCAGAGTTTGAGACCAGCCTGGGCAACTTAGCGAGTCCCAATCTCCACGGGGGGGGGGGGGGGGGGAGGAATTAGCCAGGTGTGGTGGTGCATGCACATAGTCCTAGCTATTCAGGAGGCTGAGGCAGGAGTATTGCTTGAGCCCAGGAGGTTGAGGCTGCAGTGAGCTATGATCATACCACTGCATTCCAGTCTGGCAGCATGGACAACAGAATAAAGCCTCATCTGTTTAAGAAACAAAACAAACAAACCTGACATATGCTGCAATATGGGTGAACTTTGAGGACATTATGCTAAGTGAAATAAGCCAGTGACAAAAGGACAAATACAGCATGATTCCATTTATATGAAGTTTTTAGAGAAGTCCAATTTATAAAAACAAAGTGGAATATCAGTTACTAGGACTTGGTGGGAGAAGGAAATGGGGAGTTAATCATTGCTTAATGGGTACAGAGTTTGTTTTGCAAGATGAGTTCTGGAGATGGATGATGGTAGTGATGGTAGTGTCCAATCAACTTCTCAGTCTTCTCGGCTCTTACTACAAAGGAAGAAACTGTACTACCCAGATTTCTTTTTTAATAGAAATGTTATTTATAGTTAATAATGAATGCACTGCATAAAAACTTTATAGCTTCATTATTGTGAAATGTGTTCAAGATCCTACAGTAAAAGTGAAACATTCCCAAGGACTTGCATTAATGAAGACTACACAGAAAACCTTTCTAAGGATTTGTGTGGATCCGATAGATACTTGGCAAATTTTTGAGTTGTACGTTCTTACAGAAAGTCCACTTAAAAGTGATCATTTGTAAGACAAAAATATAAATAGTTTCAAAAATCTTTAAAAAATCATCCTAAATGCATGATCTTCACCTCCAGCTTCTGAAGAGCCCTCATTCTCAGTGTCTTCCTTCCCGCATTTCCCACCACAGCCATCTCATGATCCTCAAGCTCATGCTTTTCCAGTTCGGGTAGGGACTCTCTCAGCTTTCTCCCTGTCATCCCCTACATCAGTTGTATTGACAAAGAACGTCAGAGGATGAGGGTCTAGTTCTGTATTAGGGTGGTGCAAAAGTAATTGCGGTTTTTGCTGTTGAAATGGGTATCATAGATAACAGTGCCCATGGTAAGGGTTCAAAATTAACAGTGGAAAGAAAAATAGTTCATTTGACTCTCAAGTAAACAATTTGGAAAGTAGTCCAGAGCTGGTTTAGTGGTTCTGTTCAAGTTCAGACCTAGATTCTTATCTGGTGCTACTGGCAAGGCCTCTGCCTAATGGTGCCAGATGGTCGTAGCCTCAGCAGCAGGATGGAAGAATGAACAAAGAAAGGGGCAAAGGCAGTTCTCTTCCCTTCCCAAGAAGTTGCTGCGGGACACGGTTCTGCTTATCCTATTGTCCAGAACTAGTTCATGTGACCACATCCAGTTACAAGCGAGGTTAGTAAATATAGTTTTTATGTTTATTTATTTATTTTAGATGGAGTCTCGCTCTGTCGCCCAGGCTGGAGTGCAGTGGCGCGATCTTGGCTCACTGCAACCTCCGCCTCCCAGGTTCAAGCAATTCTCTGCCTCAGCCTCCATAGTAGCTGGGATTACAGGCAGCTGCCACTGTGCCCAGCTAATTTTTTGTATTTTTAGTAGAGATGGAGTTTCACCATCTTGGCCAGGCTGGTCTGGTCTGGAACTCCTGACCTTGTGATCCACCTGCCTTGGCCTCCCAAAGTGCTGGGATTACAGGTGTGAGCCACCGTGCCCCGCCCATGTAGCATGTAGAATGTAGTCTTTTCTAAGAGGTTATGCTCCCAGCTAAAAACCTTTTCTTTCCGGAAAAAGGGAAGAATGAATGTTGGGTAACTAACACTCGGCAGTGCCCTCTCCCTATGCTCTAGACCCCCTCCCCTCTGACAGTCCCTGCTCCAGCATTATCCCTCCCCTCACCTCGTGTCATGGCTCTTCTCTTCTAACCTGTCCTTTCGGTAATTAATTGTGCAACCCTTACCCTCCACCATCCCCCTTGACCTTAGGTAGCCCTCTAGCTGTTGTCCAGTTATTTTGTTTTTCTTCAGAGCCAACTTCCTGGCTTTCTCATTGCCCTTTCACATTTCAGCTTGTTATAATGTGGCTTCGTAGGCCATCATTGCAATAAACCTAGTATTGCTGCAGTATCTGACCTACTTTCTAATACAATGAACAGATGAACAGTGTAACATTCACCTTATTTACACCACTAATCTTTCTTTATTGAAACCACCACTATTCTCTCTTGGCTTCAACTCTTCAAATTCCTCTACTAAATCCTTTCTTTTTCTTTTTTTTTTTTTGAGACAGGGTCTCACTCTGTCACCCAGGCTGGAGTACAGTGGTACGATCTCAGCTCACTACAGCCTCCACCTCCCAGGCTCAAACGATCCTCCTACTTTAGCCTCCCAAGTAGCTGGAACTACAGGGACATGCCACCACACCAGCTAACTTATTTATTTTTAGATACAGGGTCTCACTATGTTGCCCAGGCTGGTGTTTAACTCCTGGCCTCATGTGATCCTCCTGCCTTGGCCTTCCGAAGTGTTGGGATTACAGGTGTGAGCCACTGCATCTGGCCTACATCCTCTTTTTCTAGCTACTTCTTACATGTCAGTGTTCTCAGGATTCTGTCCTTGATTCTCCTGCTTTATCCTGTCTTGGTTGGCAGTCTGCTTCCATGGCTTTACTGTCACCTGTATGCTGATGCCACCCAAAGCTCTATTTTTTTTTAAATTTTTTGAGACAGGGTCTTGCTCTGTCACCCAGGCCAGAGTGCAGTGGTGTAATCTTGGCTCACTACAACCTCTACCTCATGGGCTCAAGTGATTCTTTCACCTCAGTGTCCCAAGTAGCTTGGACCACAGGCTTGTGCCACCATGCCTAGCTAATTTTGTTTATTTTTTTCTTGTTGTTTTAGAGATGAGGTCTCACTGTGCTGCCCCAGGTTGGTCTCAAACTCCTAGACTCAAGCAATTTTCCCACCTCAGCCTCTCAAAGTGTTGGGATTACAGGCATGAGCCACTATGCCCAGCAAAAACTTTATCTCTAATACTTATTTTTCCTCCTAACTGCAAACCTGTATACAGATGTCTTCCATGTATCTTATCTTTTTAACTTTTTGTTATGGAAGTATTCAAACATAATGAAAGTAGAGATGGTAACATAACTGACTTGATATATCCATAAGCCAGCATCATCACCAATACGTGGCAATGTTTTTTATACCACCTCCAGACCATTTTGGAGTAAATCAGACATCTTGTTTCATGGACTGGACAGCACCTTTGATCACACACAGTGTATCCTAACTTTATTATGGCCACCCAGAGGGGAAACAGACTTCTCATATCTTAACACAGGAGGTGGTTTTGCAAATTGGAGCAAGGTGCCCACCATTTGTACCCAGGGGAGTTAGGCTCTTACCCTTCTGTAGGAACTGAGAGGTTGAGGCACTATCTCCCTAAATGTTTGCATCTCCAGGAGATGGCTTTCTGGGTCCTTGAAGAAGCATTCCTGGGTTGTGAGACTTGTGAGAGGCCTATTTAGTCATTATGAAGGATTCACATAAATTTGAAAAGCACACAGAAATTATGAAATAAAAGGGAGGAAGGGAGGTCTCTTTCTTTATTTTCAACAGGGAGAATTAAGCCTCTTAATTTTTTTTTTTTTTTTTTTGAGGCAGAGTCTCGCTCTATCGCTCAGGCTGGAGTGCAGTGGCGTGATCTTGGCTCACTGCAAGCTCCGCCTCCCAGGTTCACACCATTCTCCTGCCTCAGCCTCCTGAGTAGCTGGGACTACAGGCGCCCGCCACCACGCCCGGCTAATTTTTCGTATTTTTAGTAGAGACAGTGTTTCACCACGTTAGCCAGGATGGTCTCGATCTCCTGACCTCGTGATCCGCCCGCCTCGGCCTCCGAAAGTGCTGGGATTACAGGCGTGAGCCACTGCGCCCTGCCAAGCCTCTTTTTAATTAGTATTGTTCACATTGCCTGATTAAGTTACACTTTTTAGGTTTATTTTGTTGTTTTTTGTTTTTAAGTTTGAGTTGAATTCAAATGAGGTCCATATTGCTTTATACTTTAAGACCTTTGTAGGTTCTCTCTTTTTTTTTCTTCTTTGCAGTTTATTTATAGAAGAATCTAGGTCATTTGTCTGCAGAATTTCTCTGTTTAGATCCCTGTGGTGTCCTATGACATATTCTATGGCGATGTATACTTCATCAGAGGTGACATTTCAGCGATACTGTCAGCCATTGACTATTGCCTAGAATTATCCATTAACTTGTCTCCATGTGCTTTCAACAGGATAGTCTCTAACACATCAATGTCAACATATCCCAAACTGACCTTATCATCTTCTCCCTCCCTTCCCATGCCCCTCTATTGCTGGACACTCTGTTCCCTCTCATTTATTTCTTTAGCTTCCTGTGGCACTCTGCTTCTCCAGACCATTTTCTACACTGCTGTCTGAGCACTAGATCCAAAATGCAGATTTGATTTGTCTTCCTGGCTTAGAAACTACAGTTGTTCCCCACCACATTTAGGACCTGGGCCTTGCCCCGGCTCCTGCCGCATCTCTTTGCAGTCCTCTAGGTGCACTCTGGGTTCGGAGGAATTGTGCATTGTTCTATAGGGCTGAAGGTATTCTCCTCCTCAGTAAGCATTTCTTCCTCCTCTCTTATTCCTGGCTAATGTCTTCCAGACTCAGATATTGCTGCTTCTGAGAAGTTCTCCTGACCCTTCTCTTCCTGGGTCTCTGTTCCCACCACACCCTTTGTACATCTGGTTCATAGCAATTAGCACTGGGCTGGGCTGCCACTTTCTCTGCCTGACATCCTACCAGCCTGTGACCTCCTTGAAGTCTGCACCATACCTTATTTCTGCATTCCTAGGATTTAGTGGAGTGCTAGGCACAGAGTATACTTTTGTTGAAGGAAAAAAGGGAGCAAAGCATCTTAGCTTTCTCCTGTAACTTCATTCACATCACAACCCTTGATGAGTCTTCCCAAACCAGTATTTTGTTTCTCTGAAAATGATCTGCTACTTAGAAGCCACCTGGTCTCCCAGATTTTTAAAACGTATGACTCAAAGGATAACTGCCATATATCAAACTTTAACTCTTGCAAGCTAAATGTTAGTAGGGGCTGGGTGCGATGGCTCACACCTGTAACCCCAGCACTTTGGGAGGCCAAGGTGGCTGGATCACTTAAGCCCAGGAATTCAAGACCAGCCTGGGTAGCATGGCAAAACCCTATCTCCACCAAAAAAAAAAAAAAAAAAATTTAGCTGGGTGTGGTGGTGGGCTTCTGTAGTCCCAGCTACTTGGGAGGCTGAGGTAGGAAGATGGCTTGAGCCTGGGAGATGGAGGCTGCAGTGAGCTGAGATCACACCACTGCACTCCAGCTTGGGCAACAGAACCAGACTGTGTCTCCAAAAAAAAAAAAAAAGCTAGTAGGTAGTAATGATGATGAGTTATTGCTCCCTTTTTTGAAATACATTTTTAAACCAGGACATCAGTAGATAATGACTGCTTTCTTCAAGTAAGGCTGACCTCTAATTACTTTAGACAGATGCTGCATTGTTATTTTAATATCCAAAATAGTACAATTCAGAGGCAGAACCTAAGAGATTACAGTGGTTGGCTTAAATAATTTAACCTTTGAATAAATTTACTTATCCCTCTCTATTAATGACCAAACCTTGGAGGAAGGAGATGTTACAAGGGCTGGTTGGAGCTGTCTCCTCTGAAACTCTGAAGAAATGAACTGGGACAGATATCTCACGACACATGGTTCTTTGGCTGGGTGCACAGTGGCTCACACCTGTAATCCAGTATTGAGAATAAATACATGTGGTAATGCTCAGCTTTGAAGGGAAGAAAAATGGACCCTTCCTGGCTCCGTCCTCTATGCCAAGAGAAGAGAAACACAGCCTAGAAAAAGAAGTAGAAAACACCTTCCTGTGTGACCCAAGAGTTGAGCCACCGCAGGTTGTGTCATTGTGGTTAGGGATTTCAGAGAAGTGGTATTCTAATATTTACTTGGCCTTGCCTTTATATTCTTTCACAGGGAATGTAGGAAATTCAAACTATGTGTGAGAGCAGGACTCTTTAAGAGCCATTCCAGTGAGAAATCAGTGGGCCTGCATTTGTTTGCCACTTCTTTTTTTTCTAGTAGGGATGGGGGTCTTGCTATGTTGCCCAGGTTGGTCTTGAACTCTGGCCTCAAGCAATCCTCCTGCCTTGGATCCCCAAGTGCTGGGATTACAGGCACGAACCACCGTGGCCAGCCTGTTTGCTACTTCTCACCAGAAACTGTTTTATCAAAATGACATAACAATATTACAGATTTTGGGAAGTCTTAGGTTACACCATCAGTTTCAAGGAAAAGGCAAATAATAGGGTGGGGAGAAAAACCACAAAGATGCCTCATCCAGTTGAACTAATCTGTAATCTCTAGCATGCATCAGGTCTTTCCTTATTATCTCATTGAAACCACTATGTGAGGTAGGACAGGTTTAGAAACTGAACCTGACTGGAGATCTGAACTCTCCTAGGAAGTTAGGGAGCAGATGGCAGGGATTCTTTTCTTTGCATCCGGTGTAGCATTTGGCTAACTGAGGCTGTCTGAGTATTCTGTGCTTTCAGCCCAGATAGTAGGGAATGCAGTCTGTCTGGTTTGAGGTTTCTTGGGCAGACTCACCAGGATGCTAGACCAGGGTCTGGGGCAGGGAGCTACCCATCAGAGCTGGTAACTTGCAAAGCTGTAGTCGCCAGCCTGATGTGTCTTCCTTTAAATCCTTTCTGGAACAAGGCAGAGTGTAAACAATTTTTTTTTTTTAAACGGGGTCTCACTTTGTCGCCCTGGCTGGAGTGCTGTGGTGCGATCTCGCCTCACTGCAACCTCTGCCTCCCAGGTTCAAGCAACTCTCCTACCTCAGCCACCCAAGTAGCTGGGACTACAGGCGTGCGCCACCATGCCCAGCTAATTTTTGTATTTTTAGTACAGATGGGGTTTCACCATGTTGGCCAGGCTGGTCTCGAACTCCTGACCTCAAGTGATCCACCTGCCTCAGCCTCCCAAAGTGCTGGGATTACAGGTGTAGGCCACTGCACCAAGGCGTAAACAATTTTTAAACATCACATGCTCTAAAGAACAGTATTTTATCCCTGGGGACTGTTGCTATTTCTTCTTCTTGTTAACTACTGGAAAGATTCAAGTTTTGCCAACATGTTAACAATAGCAGGTCTTGTCTACTCAGAGGAGCTCAACAGTCTCGTTCTGAATGGATATGGTTATGTGACTTCATGAAGCCGGAGCAATCCTCCTCTTACCTTCACCCCTGCCTGTGCTGGAATCAGGTTCTAGGGTGCCATCAGCTGACAGTCTGTCCGAGAAAGCCTGAGCTGGCTCATCATGGTCTACAGGTGCTCAGAGGGTTGACATGAGTTTGGTTCAGAGGGGTGTATATTCCAAAGCCTATCTTTAGAAGATGACAGCATCTGTTCTCCTTAGGCAAGAAGGACAGATGTAGCTGGACAACCGATTAGCAGGAAACATACAACTGGTGTTGTAAATCATCTCAGTTACTATCTTGAATTAAATTTTCAAGTGTATTTTGCATTCATATATATATATATATTTTTAAACTCAAGGATCACATTCATGCAAAGGCATCTATTAACACCATGTTTGTATCATTTGCTCTTGAGGTTAACGCTGGTGTATGTTAGACGGATATGTTCCGAAGTGACTGGCCTGGATCCCCACAGTCACTTTCCTTGAGTCCCCAGTGCCACTATCTCTGCCCGTCTTCCTCAGTCATGGTCCTCACTGCCTCTGAGAAAACCTACCTGTCACGGAGGCAACATGAGAGCAGAGTGGGGAGGAAGGAGATGTTACAAGGGCTGGTTGGAGCTGTCTCCTCTGGAACTCTGAAGAAATGAACTGGGACAGATATCTCAAGACACATGGTTCTTTGGCTGGGCGCACGGTGGCTCACACCTGTAAGCCAGCACTTTGGGAGGCTGAAGAGGGTGGATTGCCTAAGGCCAGGGGTTTGAGACCAGCCTCGGTAAAATGGCGAAATCTTGTCTCTACAAAAAAATATAAATTAGCCAGGTATGGTGGCGCATGCCTGTAGTCCCAGCTACTCTGGAGGCTGATATGTGAGAATTGCTTGAGCCTGAGAGGTTGAGGCTGCAGTGAGCCATGTTTGTGCCACTGCACTCCAGCCTGAGTGACAGAGTAAGACCATCTCAAAAAAAAGAGACAAGGTTCTTAAGGTTGTACAGTCTTGGGAGTTAAATGCACCAAATAAAATTCAGATCTCTGCATTTTATTGGTAGTAACCGAATGAGTTTACCTAAATAACAGTCTCTTCAAAGGTTATTACCCAAATTACATTTTATGGATAAGAGAAATTCTACTTACTTCAAATGGCCTGAATTAACCCTGGCATCCCCCATTCCCCACCCTCCAGTTTAGACTTCTAGTAACATTGCAACTTTAATAAGCTAGTATTTCAAGTACAAGCTTGTTCTAAGAATTAGCAGTCACATCCCTTTAAAGTTCCAGGAATTCGGCCGGGCACGGCGGCTCACACCTGTATTCCTAGCACTTTGGGAGGCCGAGGTGGGTGGATCACATGAGGTCAGGAGTTCCAGACCAGTCTGGCCAACATGGTGAAACCTGTCTCTACTGAAAATGCAAAAATTAGCCGGGCGTGGTGGCAGGCACCTGTAATACCAGCTACTCGGGAAGCTGAGGCAGGAGAATTGCTTGATCCGGTGGGTGGAGGTTGCAGTGAGCCAAGATCATGCCACTTCACTCCAGCATGGGTGAAAGAGCAAAACTTCATCTAAAAAAAAATTTTTTTTTAATTTTAAATTAATTTCCAAGAATTCCTTTTGCATGGGGCTAAATCTGCCATGTAAAATATTTGAGTCTGTAACTTTAAAAGCCATTAGTACCCTCTCAGCACCAAGTGAGGATGCAGAGTCTTTGTTTTTCTCCTGATTTCACTGACTTGTTATTCCTGACAAGTCACAAACATTTCTATCCTATTCATATTTAGAAACAATTTGGAAAAACTGCACACTAAGAGGCCCCTAGCTTTTCTCCATGTCTGTTATTCTACCAATGGGTTGCCTGTGGCTCAGCAGACCCTCCTGTGTGTCAGCCCACTTTGAAACCCATCTCTCTTGACTTGCTATGAGCCCTAGTAGCAACAGGGGTCACAGCAGTAGGGAGAATGGGATAGTCTTATGCTGTCAAAAAAAAAACCCCAAAAAAACAAAAAAACAAAACCTTACTCATCATGTAATCATATATGAGCTCTAACCAAAGGGTAATTCAGTTGCTGTTAAACAGTTGGAGCTATTCAGCCTTGCTGAAATTCTTCCTCTGCAATGTGTGGATAGTGATACCAGCAGAGGATGTGAGAATGAGCACGTATCTATAGAGTGTGTAGCACAGTGTGGTGTGTAGAGGCAGACAATTATTATCCATTTCCTGTCTCTGGCTTCTTTCAGGGATTTACTCACTAGCCCTGAAATAGAAGTGCTGTTCACAGATATTGCTAAGGTCAGGTAAGGCTGTTTTGATTTCTTCCTTACCGCCTGGTTGCATCATTCTGTTGATGCACTTGTGTTCTTGTTCCACTCTGATAGAGCCTGGAGAGGTTTATCAAGGCCAAAGGTAACATCTGGGCCAGAAAGATCAGAGTAGTACTCGGTGTATTTTATTACCAGCACTCAGGAGAGAAGCAACAAGGCTGTGCCAGTGTATAAACAGCAAGTGAAAAATGAGACCCTTTCACATTGTTCCAAATCTATTTGACATGAGAACTTCCTTGAAATTTCAGGCTCCTCTTGTCCTACAATGTCCTCTTAGAAGAAAGAGCAGCAATGAAACACTAGGTCTCACCTGACCTGGACTTACAGATGAATTGACCTGATGCACAGTTAGAGAAAGGGAAAGTTCCCACAGGCATAACAGCCAGACACATATTCCTTACACATTACAATGTTTGCATTTTTCATCATTACCCTAAGCTTCTTGAAAAATTAGTGAGACCGTTTCTTATGACCTATGAACCAGAAGAACTTGCCACAGCACTCTGATAAAGAAATAGCTTTAAGGCTGGGCATGGTGGCTCACACCTGTAATCCTAGCGCTTTGGGAGGCTGAAGCGGGAGGATCACTTGAGGTCAGGAGTTCGAGACCAGCCTGACCAACATGGCGAAACCTCGTCTCTACTAAAACTACAAAAATTAGCTGGGCATGGTGGTGCATGCCTGTAATCCCAGCTACTTGGGGAGGCTGAGGCAGCAGAACCCCTTGAACCAGGGAGGTGGAGGTTGCAGTGAGCCGAGATCATGCCATTGCACTCCAGCCTGAGCGACAGAGCAAGACTCTGTCTCAAAAAAAAAGAACTTTAATATTACTCAGTTCATCCTGCTGTTACAAAAAGTTAACTTCCCATCAGCCTCCTCACTCCTCTTATAAAAAAACTGTAGCAGATGGGTTACAATTCATGTTTTCTACAACAACATACTAGAACCAGGGTTCAGATAATCCTAGAACTAGGGTTCTGTTCTACCAGTCCTTTGGGTATTGGTAGTACCCAATACTATTGGCACAGTGGGCATTAGAGGAGAAAGCTCTTAAGAGGTGACATCAGGCTGGCATCATGTATTTGTTGATTCAGTTGTGTAATTAACTAGAATAGTTTAACATAAATTTGTAATCCTAGAGCAACTTTCATATTTTGTTCTTAAAGGTTATGGCAGTAGAATAAAAAAGTACTCACGGTGGCATACATTGCTAGCTGTCCACCAAAATCCATTCGCATTCTGTTCTGGACATAAGCTAGACCTGCATTTGCTGGCCAGTGCCAAAAGTGAGCAGGAGTAATGTGCCACTTTCAGGCCAGAGTCTTGAAAAGAGGAGGTGTGCTTTCTCAATGCTTTCTTCCTCTCCCGCTGCCTTGAACCTGGGGAGACCTAGACTTAGCCACACAGATGGCAAAGTCCTAGGCATGGGAGCCACAAGCCAGGTCTCTGAATTACTGCATAAAGGAAAGCCTCCTGCTGACCTGGAATACCTACCCTGGATGCTAAACAAACAAGAAATAAACTTGTTTGAGCCATATTTTGGGCTCAAACATATTTTGCTATGACAGTTAATTTACTCTAATAACCTTACTTAAAATAATATTATGTATTATGCCTATAACTAGGCCAGGCATGGTGGCTCACATCTGTAATCCTAGCACTTTAGAAGGCCATGATGGGAGCATTACTTGAGCCCAGGAGTTGGAGACCAGCCTGGAAAACACAGTGAGACCCTGTCTCTACAAATAATCCAAAAACACAGAAAAAAAATGATTAAAGTCTGAAAGGATACAGTAGTAAAACCCGGGCAGTAGGTTTGGGACCTCTGATATACACGTTATCCAATTTTACAGAGAATTTCAAAACAAAACAGTGCAAGTACAAACTATTTGTCATAGGAGTTCTTCTTTGACGCCCCTGATCCTCAGTGAACTTCCCCTGACTCCTTTAGGACTTATTGTCCCAAGTCCTTACCTGGCACTGAAACTGTGCAAATTATAGAGTTGTGTTCGTTCTTCCTGAATATTCTAGGGGGAAAAAAGAAAAAACAGAGTTGGGAGCAGGAAGGTAGGCCACTCAGGCAGGGCCTCTCAAGGTATAAATCCCTTTAGAGGAGGCTGGCCCTTAGCTTTGTGGATGCAGAAACACAAGGTTGCTGAGTGCATAGCTCATCAGGCTTTCAGACCCAGACTCACGCTAACCATGCTGGATCAACCAAAATGCCCGTGCATAATTATGTTAAGCAGTAGTCCTTCCAGTGTCCACTGTCTAGAAGCTTTTGCCCATATTAAGGCATGTGGGAAACCAACTGAATAGCCAGAAGGCTGTTTGGTGAGATGGCATCGGAGTAAATGGAGTTGGACAATGTGGACAGAATCCACTACCCAGGTTGGGAATTAATCTGATGAACCCCCGACAGAAGTTAGTACCCTTCTAGCACCTGTAATGAGAGCAGAGTGGTGGCCTGAATTAGCGACTGAAATCCTTCCATGAAATTCAATCTCTCTTCCTGGGAACGTTACTGTAAGATTGCCAAATTCTCTTTAGGTTCCTTTTTAGGCTTTGTGCAGCTTTTTTCTAATACAAGTGAGTACTGTTTTCTGTCACGTTTATCTGAGTCTACATCCTGGTTTGCATGATTGGACTTGGGTAGTCCCAAAGTTCTGTGACTTATCCACTGGATTGAGCACTTTAATTCCCCTGTATTTCTTCTTGGTCCTATGAGGATTGAATGAAAGTGCTTGGCAAATAGTTCTGAAACGTTAGTTAATATTATTTAACTCCAGTTTGGGGCCTTTTATATGACTATTCCTTAGAGTGCAATTACCAAAATATAAATTTATAAAGATTATAAATCTTTTATAATTGTACACCTAATATTGTAAAACACCAGGCATACCCTGGTGTCTTACATCTAGTAAGAACCTAATGGTTGATGTGATTTAAGGAGAGTGCTGAGATAAACATGGAGGTGAAAGTAGAAACATCCAGGAATTGTCCATTCAAGATCTGTACAGTACACTGGGTGCAGTGGCTCACGCCTGTAATCCCAGCACTTTGGGAGGCCGAGGCAGGTGGATCACTTGCGGTCAGGAGTTCAAGACCAGCCTAGCCAACATGGCGAAACCGTCTCTACTAAAAATACAAAAACAAATTCACCAGACGTGGTGGCGCACACCTGTAATCCCAGCTACTTGGGAGGCTGAGGTAGGAGAATTGCTTGAATCCAGGAAGTGGAGGTTGCAGTGAGCCGAGATTGTGCCACTGCACTCCAGCCTGCATGATAGCGCAAGACCCTGTCTCAAAAAAAAAAAAAAAAAAAAAAAAAAAAGTCTGTGCAGTCCAGGATTGTGTTGTCAACAGACAGAGGAAAGACTTGATATTGACTTGAAGGTTAATTAAAGCTTTCATTCTCTTAAGTCTAAAGTATCCTCTCCATATTTTGAGATTTGGTGAAGTCCATAATGACTTTACTCATACCTTTTTGTCTTTTTTTTAAAAAACAAAAGATTTTTATAGATGTTTTATTTGGTTCACATTTTTATCTTGGTTCACAATGTCTTTGGCCTGTCGTCATATTTTTCTCCTCCTACCCCTGCTCTGCTACCTTTTTATCTGGTTGTCTGGATCTTCTCCAGGTTGGGGCCTTTTATATGACTATTTCTGAAAGTGTAATGACCAAAAGATAAATACAGAATTCTTGCTGTAGGTGTATCTCACCTTTAAGAATAGGTCTGGGTGACACAAGGGCTGGGGAGGAAAAAAAGAATAGGACAAAGTTTTCTGTCTTGTTTCCAATATCTCTTGCGGTGGCAATTCCTTGGTTGGCCTCATGGGTTTTTGTTACGGTCACTGCTCCTCAAATTTTTATATTTCTTCAGAATTTTGGCTTTGGATTGAGTCTGGGTTCAAGAGGTAGAGCTCAAAATTATAATTTAAATTCATGATGAGTCCATGCTGCTCTTAATCCGAACCTTTAACACAAATCTCTGCAAATATTAAGATATGCCATGTCTTATCTTGTTACTGCCCCTTTCCCACCAATACCAGGACCCTAAGAATATAATCTGTGTCAATGTTCTGTTCTCTGATAGTTCAGATCCCTTTTTGATAGAGTCAGATTATTTAGTCCTCATCCTAAATGTAGCATCCAACTTAGGTGGGAAAATATTCAAAGCTGTGAGAATATAGCACTAGTTCTTAAAGTGTTGGACTCATGAGGAATTCCTTAGGAGACAAACTGCATAGTAAAGGATAGAGGTTGAGCGTCCCTAATCCAGAAATCCAAAATCGGAAATGTTCCAAAATCTGAAACTTTTTGAGCACCAATATGACATTACAAGTTACCCTGAACACACTGTATTAATGGTATGTCATATTTTCTGCTTTTAAGTACTTATGTGTGAAAAAGTAAGAAAATAACTGCCTATCAGTAGCATATAAATTCAGAGTCAGGAAGATGGTGATGCCAAACAATCATATTGTCCACATGGGTGGCTGTGATAGTGACACCTTTGTTTTCTGATGGTTTAATGCACACAAACTTTGTTTCATGCACAAGATGATTTAAAATATTATATAAAATTACCTTCAGGCTATGTGTATAAAGTGTGTATGAAACACAAGTTTTGTGTTTAGACTTGAGTTCCATCCCTAAGATATCTCAATATATATATAATGCAAATATTCCAAAATCTGAAAAAAATAAAAAATCTAAAACACTTCTGGTCCCAAGCCTTTGGATAATGGGTACTCAACCTGTACAAACTTTGGAGCCAGATGGCCTAGATTTGGATCCTGATTCTGGCACTTAACAGCTGTGTAACTTGGACGGTTACTTCTCTTTGCTTCAGTTTCCTCATCCACCAAATAGGCACATTTTAGTTGCCTCACACAACTGTTTTGAGTCTTAAATAATAATTTATGTTAAGCAGCTAGAACAATGCCTGGGATCTTGTAAATAATCAATAAATATTAGATATTTCTTTTAGGATGTTTCAGATTGGCTATTTATAAAAGTTTATAATATGTGAATTTCTTGGCCAGGCAGGTGGCTCATGCCCATAATCCCAGCACTTTGGGAGGATGAGGCGGGAGGATCAGTTGAGGTCAGAAGTTTGAGACCAGCTGGGGCAACATAGCAGACCCCATTTCTATAAAAAGAAAGTTTAAAAAAAAGAGACTCTCTTTGTGTATTTTTTGCTAAATTAATAGTACTTAATTTCCTTTAAAATTGTTGGTTCTTAATTTTCTTTAAAATTGTTGGTTCTTTTTGATATTTTATTTTTACTCTATCACTCCGGGATATCTGAGGTCTAACTGTTAACCATTTTTTTATTGTTGGGTTAAGTCAATCGATATCTCTTAGTTTCAGTTTCCAACATCTGCAAAACTGTTCATAATAGGATCGAGATAATCTTCCCACAATCATTTGACATTTTAAATTTTACTGTGACAAAATGATTATGATGTGTACTTTGTCACGTATTATCATTGTGGCCCAGGCTAGTTAAGAGTTGGAGATAGCACAGAAAATTCATCTTGTCATCCCTCATTTGCTTCCAGGCTGCCACCTAAAAGACTTTGGAGATTTGAGTTTTACTCCAGTCCCCAAAGATGATCTCTACAACAACCTGATAGTGAATCCACGCTCAGTGGGTCTTGCCAACCAGGAACTGGCTGAGGTGGTTAGCAGAGCTGTGTCAGATGGCTACAGCTGTGTCACACTGGGAGGAGATCACAGGTAAGCTGGGAGCCAGGCGTGGTGAGGGGATGGATTACATGGTGCTTGGGGCTCATAACTTAGCTTCTTTATCTGTTTCTTCATCTGGAGAAAAATACTCTACAGAATTTTTAGGGTAGATATTAAAATGAACAGCAAGCATTTAAATGTCTAAGATCCTGAGCTGCTCAAGGGGCACTGTGGTTTTCTTTGTATGACACATTGCACAGTAAGAACATGTACATTCAGACACAGCAAGTTCAGAGGTATACTAGGCAAGGTTCCTAGGCACTGTGTTAACATGCTTGTCTCCTGGAAAGCTTTCTTGAGACTTATCTTATGACTTATCTTATGACTTTGGAGAATTAGAAAGATCCATTGATAGGCTGAATTTGCAAGTTTTTGTTAGCATTTCTGTTAATAGACCTGTTAGAAATCCCCTTTGGCATGTTACATTTTCTTTTTTTTTTTTTTTTTTTTTTTGAGATAGGGTCTGGCTCTGTTGCCCAGGCTGGAGTACAGTGGCATGATCTCAGCTCACTGCAACCTCCACCTCCTAGGCTCAAGCCATCTTCCTACCTCAGCCTCCCAAGTAGCTGGGACTACAGGTGCATGCCACCATGCCTGGCTCATTTTTGTATTTCTTGTAGAGACGGGGTTTGGCCATGTTGCCCAGACTGGTCTCGAACTCCTGAGCTCAAGCGATCCTTCTGCCAAGGCCTCCCAAAGTGCTGGGATTACAGGCATGAGCCACTGTGCCCAGCTGTGGATACATTTTCTGCCTCCACAATATGGACCCTAGTGACTCATGCAATCAGTCCTGTGATCCTGTCTCCTCCTGAATCAGCATGTACTTTATTGAGCACTGTTCTGATATTTTCTCAGCAGTGCTACAGATTGCAGGAAATTTGTGATATATTAAGGCCTAGATGAAATAAATATACATGGAATAAACAAAAATATTGAATTCTACAGAATTTCAAAGGAGGAAGAGATCAGTCTGGACTAAAATAGATTTCACAAGGGAATGTGATTTGAAATAAGCAATGAAGGTCTTCAGTAGGAAGAAGGCACTGAAGTACTAGGAGTATTGAGCACTCCATACATAGTTAATTCTGCTAACAATGCTAGGTGGTAGATATGGTTTTATCATTTACTGCTGGAAGAATGTAGGGACAGATATATAAGAACTTATCCAAGGTGGGCACAGTGGTGCATGCCTGCAGGCCCAGCTACTCAGGAGGCCGAGGTGGGAGGATTGCTTGAGCCCCAGGAGTTTGAGGCCAGTCTGGGCAACACAGTGAGATCAGGTCTCTTAAAAATAAATAAATAAGAAAGAAAATATAACTTATCCAAGGACTAGAACCAGGAAATAGAGCTGGGATTCAAATCCAGTGTGACTCTTCTGGTGATTATTTTCCCTGAGGTGCTGAGAAAGCTTTTCAGATCACTGAACAGAAATGAAATCTTTGTTACATCTGGAGAAGCAGGTAGATTCCTCCTTGGGAGTAAAAAAAAAAAAAAAAAGACTCAGGTTGAAGAAAACGGTCACACCCAGGTTCCCTACTGAGATGACTAGGCCATTCAATTAAATCAACCAGAGGGCAAGTCTCCTGCCTCCTTTCTCAGTGTAGTCTCTGGTTATTAAGTCTGTCTGCTGGTCTGAGTTCTGGTCAAGTCTCACTGTTTGGGGACAACTGATCAATGTGATTACCACAGATCTTGTTTTCTTTTCCTGTGGCTATCTATATTGCAGCCATGTTACTGCTTACCAGCTCAATGTTAAAGCTTAGGCAATCTGAAATTCTAGAGAGGAAGAGATAAGTGCATAACTTGAATAGCTGTTGAACATTTTCAAGAAGAGGCATTTTTAGGTCACTGCTCCTTTTATGTAGTATAACATATATTACTACTTTAATCATCAAAGCAACTCTGATTTACACAGGCCAAGTATTATTATTATCCCTATCTCACAGAAAAGGAAACTGAAATCTAAAGAAATTAGATGCTTTGTCTTCAGTCACACAGCTCTTCCAGGACTAAAACTCTAGTATTCTGACTTAATCCACTGCCTTTTCACTAGACCATGCTATTCCTCAAAAGACCCAACCAGTGTGGGACATGGCGCCTAGAATAGCTGTCTCATGCTATATTGACCAAGAAGGATGGTTGCAGTCCTAAGATGCTTAAGCTGCATTTCCCATCTATGTCAAATTCCTTGGTTACTGGGAAGCTTTCCAACATTTATTTCATCAGGTGTATTCTTAGAATTGAGACAGAATAGTTGGCTAATGTAAGCAGAGCCCAAGGACAAGGAAAGGCAAAAACAGAAATACACTTTAAGATCTTATATTTGAGGCTGGGCATAGTGGCTCACGCCTGTAATCCTAGCACTTTGGGAGGCTGAGCCAGGTGGATCACTTGAGGTTGAGTTCAAGACCAGCCTGGCCAACATGTTGAAACCCCGTCTCTACTAAAAATACAAAAAATTAGCCAGGCATGGTGGCATGTGCCTGTAATCCCAATTACTTGGGAGGCTGAGGCAGGAAAATAGCTTGAACCCAGGAGGCGGACGTTGTAGTGAGCTGAGATTGCGCCACTGCACTCCAGCCTGGGAAACAGAGCGAGACTCCGTCTTAAAAAAAAAAAAAAAAAATTGCCATGCTAATATATATAAGGTAACATGCAATACATCTTTTTACTCAGTGGTCTAAATTAGGTCTTTAATTGGTTTACCCTGTTAATGTCTCCAAGAGCTTTTCTTTCAGATTTTGGTGAGTCGTTACCTATAGACTGTACCATTTACCTAGATTTCTTTTTTTTTTTTCATTTTTGGAGACAGGGTGTCACTATTTTGCCCAGGCTGGTCTTGAACCCCTGGGCTCATGTGATCCTCTCACCTCAGTCCTCTGAGTAGCCAGGATTACAGGTGTACACCATCTTGTCTGGCTTAACTTGATTTCATTCATTGAACAAATATTTGAGGTTCTTTTCTGAGCAGGGCTAATGGATAAAATTATACGGACTTGGGGACAGGACAGCAGTGACATCTGTCACACTGCAGGGTAGGAAGTCACCAGCTTCAAATCTCTAGGGCTTTATATTTCTTCCTGTCTAAATCACTCAAGATTAATTTTTGGGAACTACAACTACAGGTCTTGCCTCACCCAAACCCAGCCTCCATCTAGGCCCTGGCTTTGCACTGTGGAGAGAGTATAAGTTGTTTTGGCTGAGGACATTTGTTATCGGTCATGTTTGCCAAGCAGAGGGCCTTCAAGATTATACTTGTTCTTTGCAGCCTGGCAATCGGTACCATTAGTGGCCATGCCCGACACTGCCCAGACCTTTGTGTTGTCTGGGTTGATGCCCATGCTGACATCAACACACCCCTTACCACTTCATCAGGAAATCTCCATGGACAGCCAGTTTCATTTCTCCTCAGAGAACTACAGGATAAGGTCAGTGGGCCAAAACGAAAAGAAAGGTGAATGGCTTGCAGGGTTTTGCTGGAGTTGGTCTAGTTCAGTTAAGATTTTGGTGAAGGGTGGGTTGAGTGTGGATTACCACTCCTTCATTTGTTCATCACTATTATGGACCAGGCAGTCTGCCAGATGCTAGGGGTATAAAGACTAGACACAGTCTCTGTTCTTTGTAAGAAAGCAAGGAGGGGGTAGTAACAATAGCGACTGATATACCCACAGCCTGAGGACTTCTTGGTTAGAGGCTCCCAGGCCATACTCTCAGACACACTGATCTAGAAGACAAATAAAACCATGACCTCTGGGTAATATTTTCCTGAGCAGTTCAGAATATATGGGAGTCCATGTTAGGCACAGACTAGAATCTGTATATCCCTCCCCTCAGTGAGGGACCAAGTCAAACCAGGACACTACAAAGATTATTCATTGGGCAGAAGTCCTGTGTCGGCTGTTGGCAACTTGAGATGGCAACCAGGTTATGCTTCAAGAACCAATCTGTAAACAAGTCGGTAATGTGCAATGGGATAGAAAAGGGCTAATCAGCAGTATTCCTGCTACTAGGCAAGTTAATGAGAAACCAAGACAACCTTAGAGATTTTATTCATCTTGAGAAAGCAATACTGTGTTCCTCAGCTGCCCTTCTGAAACATTTCCACCTTGTGTCACTTCTCCTTCCCAGATCAAGTGTGTCCTGTGTTGCTCTAAACTTAACCCTGTGGGTGGCAGAAGAAAGCAGATTGCATACCCACGGACGCACATGATAATGATCTTGGTGAGAACAAGAATTCTTGATTAATCCTGTCCATTTCTCCCTTTCATAGGTACCACAACTCCCAGGATTTTCCTGGATCAAACCTTGTATCTCTTCTGCAAGTATTGTGTATATTGGTCTGAGAGACGTGGACCCTCCTGAACAGTAAGTTGATGCATTTGGCTGAAGTTTAGGGCCTGTCCTAGCCAATTATGTTCTATTTGAAAGGCTGATGCTTAACTTGGTCTATGGCAGGTCACTACAACAAACCCACCCTCTCCCCCAAGTACATATTTGTTAAAAATGCTCTTTAAACTAAGGACTCCTCCCTTTATATCTCATCACAGTTTTATTTTAAAGAACTATGATATCCAGTATTTTTCCATGAGAGATATTGATCGACTTGGTATCCAGAAGGTCATGGAACGAACATTTGACCTGCTGATTGGCAAGTAAGTAACTATAACTGATGTCAGGGCAAACCCCCAATGGGCAACACACTTTTAGCCTGTTTCTTGAGGACAGCAGCTTTACTTTTAAAATACAAAGCAAAAACATACACATAATTTTAAATAGTTCAGAAAGGCAGAATTTGAAACACAGGTCACATTCTTCCTCTGGGGTTTTTGGGAGCAGGTTTCCTCTAAATCATTGCCTAGATCTTCTGTCTCATGAATTTTTCTTTATCTCCATCTTTAATGCTTATCTTCTGAGATGACAAGCATTTATTGTTTCAACTGTCCCATTCTTCCCAGCCTCACGATTGTTTCATCTGAGTTTTATATTAAGCAAATCTTGGCAGTGTAGAAAGATGGCAGATGAATACTAATCAAATGGTAATTTTAAGAGCATTTTCCCAATACCAAGTCTTTACTTCTGGGTGATTAATGTCAGAATTGTTATCTGGTAGTATGTCATTTCATAAGCTGTTAAGAAACTTAGTTGTTAGCTTCAGCCTTTGGACACTGGGGCTATAATGAAGTTAGAAATGGAAGATGTTAAAACTGCAGACCTAAAATTAGAGTTCACTTCAGCTGCTGTTACGTTCAGAGAATAAGAGCAACCATAACTTACATCAAGCCAATTTAAATTAGACTAATTTAAATTGTCTAACTAAATTGTCTCTAGATGAGAGCCCAATCTCATCTAGAAGTGAAGAAATCTCTCTATTGACAGTTATTAGTATAAGAGGTTCTAATACCCAGTGTAAGGCAGAAATATACATTGGAGTTAGTCTGTCTGAGGCATGCAGAACAAATGGCAGTATCATGAAGTGGTATGTAGGAAGTTAATATTGCCAATCTCAGTAACTTCCAAGAATAGGAAGCCTGGAAATGTATTAACAGCTTTATTAACAAAGTACTAGGACCAATAGCAACAAAATCAAGGAGTTGCAACCATAAGAAGGATGAGTGTCCAAGGACAACCAGTTAAGTATTATTTTAAGTATTATTTTATCCTCTTCCTTTTTAGGAGACAAAGACCAATCCATTTGAGTTTTGATATTGATGCATTTGACCCTACACTGGCTCCAGCCACAGGAACTCCTGTTGTCGGGGGACTAACCTATCGAGAAGGCATGTATATTGCTGAGGAAATACACAATACAGGTATGTAGCAACCAGGTCTGCAGCCTGTTAACTACATAGGTAAATATGCTAGAGTCTCTTGCCTGCAAAGGATCTTTTCTGCTATTCCACATCATTGCAGAGTTTGTTTTTGCTTAAACTTTTGTAGCTAAAAATTATATGGCCATGCTAATAAAAAGGATATAGTCCTTTAGAGTCATGCTTGGACATGGCTCTTACCAAATTACACTAAGGTAATAATGAGTAAAAAATTGTATATTTAAACAATTAAATACAAGAATAAATTGTCAAACTGATGCAGTTCTTTGAGTTATCTAAAGGCAGATTAAGATAAGAAGGCAAGATAAGATAAGAGTGCAAGGCTGTAATTTGCACTCTAAGAGATTGGTTCATTGGGAGTTGTGAATTTGGAGTTAAAGCTGATCTCTTGAAGAAATCTGCAAACTGGACAATATCTTGGGTCCTTTATGTAGGGTAGGTCTTGTACTAGAGCCTGAAAGGATTTCTAATAAGGGGGATACAGTTAGATGAGAATGGCTGATGGAAAGAGTACTAAGATGAATTCTACGTTATCAAGACTGGCTACTTTTCCAAAACTCATACTTGTTTGCAAACAGTTTCCATTTCTGTCAGAAAGCTTCTGGTTTTAAAGCTACTTCAAATGACCTTTCATTCCAAAATTTAAACAACTACCAAATTATACTGCTTCAGTAACCATCTGATGGAACTAGGGTATAGATAGAGACCCCAGATTGAAAGGTTCAGGGCTATAGAGAACCCTTGACTAGCTGGGATAGAAACTCACATTGAGAAATGGTCTCCTTAGCGCCACAGCCTGCCAGAACCTTAGGCAGTACAAAAAGGCAGGCAGTACTCGTCTAATTCTCAGATCTGCAATCTTAGATGTTGCCAGTGGTCCTTAGGTTATTGGCCAGAGAACTTGGGAGTTCAATTCTCTGCTTTGCTTCCTAAAAACACCACTTAGAGCAGGGGTTAATAACCTCTAGCACTTATATATGGCATGGCTTGTCTCTTTGTTCCTATGCTACAATATTTTACTCCAAAAGACACTCATGGGGCTAGACACAGTGGTTCATACCTATAATCCCAGTACTCTGGGAGGCCAAGGCAAGAGGATTACTTGACCCCAGGGGTTCAAGACCAGCGTGGGCAACATAGTGTGACCCCGTTTCTACAAAAAATAATTAGCCAGGTGTCCCAACTACTTGGGAGGTTGAGGCTGCAGTGAGCCATGATTGTGCCACTGCACTGTTATAATGCTGTCAACTAGATACATAAAGCAGTTTGCTTAAATTAATTTATAGGGTGGCAATAGTCTGGAAACATAAGTCATGTATATATTTCTAATAGTGCAAACTTTGATTACCACTTCTGGGATATGCTAAAGGTGCAGGTTTAGTCAGTGGAAATCAGAGACAAATCAGGAACACAGGTCCATGTGCAGGAAATGATGGAAATGCTACAGTAATACACCTGTTGGTTGCAGTTTGGCACTGTACACTCAACTATGCATTGCTAATAAGGGAAGATGCTGAACGGACATGATGGCATTGAGCACATCATGTACTATAGTGTAATATCAATAAACCATTAGGTACATTTGCCTGTGTTTCTAGACTTTATGGCCACCCTAAATATTCTTAGATACTTGTATTCCTGAATACTAGCTTGTTCAGATCACCCTTCATCCAGAATAACCAACTAAAAAGTTAAATTCTACAGAGAAGTGAGGCATTTAGAGGGGTGAGCATGGTAGCAGGTCTGGATAGGTTCTTCTGGTTTAAGCTTCCCTTCCACTTGCTCCAGGCCAAAGGAACACTACCAAGAACTTTGACACAAGTTCTCAAACCTTAACAGAAGGTAACTGAAGTCCAGATAAAATAATTAACATATGGCTGAATTTTCTCTTGATCAAGTACAAGATACTGGGTCAGTCTGCTGGGAGACAAAAAGATGTGTTAGATGTGGAACCTGCCTCCAGAGCTCAGGCCTGCAGGGGTGAGAATGAAGTTTGCAGTAATAACTACATTTCAGGGCATATGGTGTGGTGCTCTAACAGATACAGATAACGCATTAGAGTTCAAAAGTGGGAATGCAGTTTGGCTAGTGAAAGTGGCAGATTTCCTCTGCCTTCATACTTGATTCATTTCCAGGCAGGCATCTGGAAGGTTCCTAGTCATACTGGAGATGGCATACATTTTGCCAACAAGCAGGATGAAAACCTCCCCCACCCAACACCAAGCCTTTTCCTTTTCCAGAACGCCTGACAATTATGCCTGTTATGTTAGTTGAACAGGGATAGTTTATTTCATTATCTTAAAAGGTTTCTTTTAATCTACTATAGCATAACAGTGTTTTAACTTAAATTCATGGCCAAGAGGATGAGGTGCAAGGGGCTTCCTAAAAATAGGTATTTTCTACTATAAAATGGACTCTTGTTTTTACTTTGGCTTGTTCTCCCTGTCTCAGTGGGATGACCCTCACTGAGAGTAGCAGCAAGGGAATCTGAGGTTTTGTCACACTTTGTTCTTCCAGGGTTGCTATCAGCACTGGATCTTGTTGAAGTCAATCCTCAGTTGGCCACCTCAGAGGAAGAGGCGAAGACTACAGCTAACCTGGCAGTAGATGTGATTGCTTCAAGCTTTGGTCAGACAAGAGAAGGAGGGCATATTGTCTATGACCAACTTCCTACTCCCAGTTCACCAGATGAATCAGAAAATCAAGCACGTGTGAGAATTTAGGAGACACTGTGCACTGACATGTTTCACAACAGGCATTCCAGAATTATGAGGCATTGAGGGGATAGATGGATACTAAATGGTCGTCTGGGTCAATACTGCCTTAATGAGAACATTTACACATTCTCACAATTGTAAAGTTTCCCCTCTATTTTGGTGACCAATACTACTGTAAATGTATTTGGTTTTTTGCAGTTCACAGGGTATTAATATGCTACAGTACTATGTAAATTTAAAGAAGTTATAAACAGCATTTATTACCTTGGTATATCATACTGGTCTTGTTGCTGTTCCTTCACATTTAAGTGGTTTTCCATCTTTCCTCCCTCCTCCCACAGTCTGGCTATACAGTGCATCCTTGAACTGTCAGCCCACAGCAGCAATATGCTTATTCTATCCACATCCCTAATATCATGCATTCACAAGGTCAAAGTTCTGGTCCACAAACCCTTCCCTATAGAAGTTCAATGGCTGCGAAAGAATTTGTAGTAAACCAGGCCTCCCAGGATGGCGAGCTCCAGTAAGATGATAATGGAAAGCAGCAGCTTGTTGGTTGTCACTCTACAAAGAGAAGCAAAGTGGGGAGTAGTCAGAAGTTTGGATAACCTTCCTTCTAAACATTTTGGGGTTAGACCTGGGACCACGGCTGGACACTCTGAGGCTGTATGTTTGATCACACAGCCACTTAGCAGGAAGTACTCATAAGGTTCTTTAGCTGTCACTTAGGGATAACACTGTCTACCTCACAGAAATGTTAACCTGAGACAATAAAAACCAAAGCATAAAAATGGATTCTGAAATGTTGTTCAAATAGTAGTTACTTCCTTTAAAAATAGCTTTTCTAGAAAGAAGGGTTAGCTAGAAAAAGTAATCAAATATACATCCAGCTCAGGATGGGTCCTGCCCTAGGATAAGTAACTAGAAGCCTGGGTAATACCTTTCAATCCCTTGTAAACTTCTTCCCTCTGCCCTATTTTTCCCTTTGCTCTCCTATCAACCCCAATGGATATGTTATAAAGGTAGTATAGGAGCTTAAAAATTTTACTATCTGTTGTTTACATAAAGAAGCCAACCTCTGGTTCTCATGTTCACTCTAGGTTTCTCCCTATTCCACAAGGAATTTATCACTGTAGGAAAATCCCACCCCTCCTGCTAGTTCCATGAGTGGGTTGTAGTTTTGTTTCATGCTAGGCCACCTGTGCCCAAGGTCACGTACAATACCCTCTTACCCCCAACTTCAACCTCAGTGGCAATATTTCTGCCCTGGATTTGTTGCTGTTAGCACTCAAGGATTTTGTTTTTTATTTTTGGTAAAGACTACTGTATTGGTGGCAGTTAGTACAATTCAAATATTGATCTTCAAAGAAGGACTTATTTATTCTCTATGGACTAGGAGTCCATACAGAGCTGAATGAAACTGAATCAAGTCACTGCTGTGATGACTGAAGTCAATCCCGTTTCTTGGGAAATGAAACCAAAGCCAGCTGATGCATGGCATATGCTGTTTCACTAACTGAGAACCATGGTGGCTCTATACAGGAGGTCATCAGCTCTACCACCCTTTAGATGCACTGGAATTCCATTCTTCTCCTGAAACAGCTTGTGTTTTCTGGACCTTTATTTTCAAAATGCCTGCATGAGGCAATGCTCATGGTCCTCTGGGCAACCTGACAGTGCCAGCAGATTCTGCAGCATCTTGACTCAGTTACTGCCCACGAACCCTGACAACTCCACAAGGGTTTTATTTTTAAAAGTCTACTTCTTCCCTACAAGACAGAACTTCCAGAAAAGGAGCTGACTCCCATGAAGGGCAAGCAGAGCCAAAAGCAAGTACTATGCAAGTGAAAACTACTTTCTAATCAAGATTTTACAAATATATTTCTTTTTTTTTGAGACGGAGTCTCGCTTTGTCCCCCAGGCTAGAGTGCAGTGGTGCCATCTCGGCTCACTGCAACCTCCACCCCCCAGGTTCAAGCAATTCTCTGTCTCAGCCTCCTGAGTAGCTGGGATTACAGTGCCCGCCACTACGCCTGGCTAATTTTTTTGTATTTTTAGTAGTGACGGGTTTCACCATTTGAGCCAGACTGGTCTTGAACTCCTGACCTTGTGATCTGCCCGCTTCAGCCTCCCAAGGTGCTGGGATTACAGGCATGAGCCACCGCACGGGGCTGAGATTATATAAATATATTTCAAGGAATAGGAAGCTGTTATTCCCATGTGTTGCCTTCTCTAAAGAACATCAGCTGTGATTAAATGTCCTTTCAGTGGAGAAATTTTTCACTGCTCCAAGTCAAAGCAGTATATACTTTTAACAAATGATTTTATCCTGAGTTATTTAATTATCCAAGACCATATTCCTTAGCGTATTTATTCTGGTCTGCTGGGTGGTACTGAGTATACAGGGACTATGCGTCAACTGCTGAGGTGCTTTATGAGGACCTTTGTAAGTCACTATTTTAAGCTTTTTGGTTGAAAGCCACTGAGTTAAGAGAAATTTCATGACTTTAATAAAACTTACTTTCTGGACATTGAACGGAGAATCTTCCGACTTTTGCTCAAGTTTTCACTTGTGTTTACCAGCTGAAAAGAGAAAATAGTGATTATTTCCCTCTTTAAAAAGTATACTCTGTACAATTGAATATCCCTAGATTAACAGTAGGCATTAAGGGATATATATTGAAAAATTCCAAGAAATCAAGCCAATTTAAATGATGGTCTTTGAGTGTAAGTAGAAGAACCTGGAAAGGACAAGATATTTTAGTACTCATCAAGTAGGCTTAAGAATCATCTTCCTAGGTTGCTGCTGGGGATGGACTCCTGAGACTGAGCTAATCTTCTACCGTGGCTACTCCAAAAGGGAAGGCTTCAAGTGTAGCCAGCAGACTGGCCAGCCAGTGACTGTAGAGCAACTTAAGATTTGAATTTCATCAGCCACATTCCAGGACAGCCTCTTGAGTTGGCATTTGTTTTTGTAGGCTGGTCTGTTACTGCTTTTGGGATCTGGTTATCTTTTTTCTTTACCCTCTTAAGAGACAGTTACATTGAACTGTGAAAAGAATTAACCTCCGTGGAACTTTCAACTGCTTGCTACTAATCTGGACAGCTGGAGGATATTTCACCTCCAGCAGATGGCTACTTGCCATCTGTTCCCATTCCCCAGTGGCCTTGGTAAGCTGACCTCTCAGCTCGTTCCTTGGCTTTTATTTATTTGAAACAGGGTCTCACTCCGTCACTCAGGCTGGAGTGCAGTACTGCAATCGCAGCTCACTGCAGCCTCGACCTCCCAGGCTCAAGCAATAACCCCACATGTCCCCAAGTAGCTGGGATCACAGGTGCACGCCACCACACCCTGCTCCTTTTTTTGATTTTTAGTAGAGATGAGGTCTCGCTATGTTGCCCAGGCTGGTTTCAAACTCCTAGGCTTAAGCCATCCTCCCACCTCAGCCTCCCAAAGTGCTAAAATTACAGGTGTAAGCCCGGCCTCCTTGGCTTTTAAATTCAACCAATCTACCTGGTATGTTCAAAAACCAAAACCCACACAATCTGTAAGCAAGTTACATTCTCCATAGCTTGTCTTGAATGTAGTACTTTATTGTGAATTTTCACTGAAGAGGGCAGGGCATTACTCTGACTTAATGGAGAACTGTAGCTATTAAGAAAATCTACTCAAATCTTCACACTGAGCTAGTATTTTCCTGTCCAAATCTTGGCCACAGTACGTTTTTCAAATTGATTTGCCTTCTGCTATTAAGAATACAGCATTCCATTGGTAAATTGTACTAATTAAAAAATTTTGCCCGGGCGCAGTGGCTCACGCCTGTAATTCTAGCACTTTGGGAGGCTGAGGCAGGCGGATCATGAGGTTAAGAGATCGAGACCATCCTTGCTAAAATGGTGAAACCCCGTCTCTACTAAAAATACGAAAAATTAGCCGGGTGTGGTGGCAGACGCCTGTAGTCCCAGCTACTCGGGAGGCTGAGGCAGGAGAATGGCATGAACCTGGGAGGCGGAGCTTGCAGCGAGCCGAGATTGCGCCACTGCACTCCAGCCTGGGCGACAGAGCAAGACTCCATCTCAAAAAAAAAAAAAAAAATTCCAGCTGGGCACAGTGGCTCATGCCTGTAATCCTAGCGCTTTGGGAGGCCAAGGTGGAACGATTGCTTGAGCTCAGGAGTTCGAGAGCAACTTTGGCAACATAATGAGACCCCGTTTTTACAAAAAATTAAAACAATTAGCCAGGCACAGTAGCACATGCCTGTATCGCAGCTACACATGAGGATCACTTGAGCCCAGGAGTTTGAAGCTACAGTAAGTTAAAATTGCACTGCTGCACTCCAGCCTGGGTGACAGAGCAAGACCCTGTCTCTAAAAAACTGAAAAATTCCTATGTAGGTTAACTGATTTATGGAAAGGAAAAAATAAATGAGTTATTTTTCTGAGGCTCTCAGAGTGACAGTAGACTAGAGATCCCTGATATAGTCATCATTTGGTTTAAATATTTGTTTTCTTTCCACAATGATCCAGCTTACCTTACTGGATAATCCTTAGACATTTTTTTCCCTATTACTTTTTTTTTTTTTTACTTTTACTTACATAACAGTAAAGGGTTATAGTCCAGGATTGAAGCATAATTTATAAATCTATAAACTGTGGTACTATTTTATGAAATCTGGAAAACAGCCTTGGCTCTAAATGACAGGGTATAAGCAGATGATGTTTTCGTAAGAATAGCAGAATACCCTATTAGATGTGTGAGAAATTAAAATCTCAGATTGGAAGCTTTGAATCCTTAAGTGCCTTTTGACATATTATTTCTCTTGCCAAAGAGAGAATGCAGCCACTTTATCCTTATTAATTTCTGTAATCTTGTAAGTGTAGAAATCAGGTTCTTCCATCTTTTTTTCTCCTCACTGAAGCAAAAATTTCCAGTGATGTCTAAATCTTAGGGGTAAAATTGCTTCTATGGGACATCTCTCAGCCAAGCAAACTAAAAATTGAGCAAAGCGGCCGGGCACAGTGGCTCACGCCTATAATCCTAGCACTTTGGGAGGCCGGAGCAGGTGGATCACCTGAAGTTAGGAGTTCGAGACCAGCCTGGCCAACATGGCGAAACCCCATCTCTACTAAAAATACAAACATTAGCTAGGCATGGTGGCGCATGCCTGTAATCCCAGCTACTCAGGAGGCTGAGGCAAGAGAATCGCTTGAACCCAGGATGCGGAGGTTGCAGCAAGTAGAGATCACGCCACTGCACTCCAGCCTGGGTGACACAGTGAGACTCTATCTCAAAAAAAAAAAAAAATAAATAAATAAAAATTGAGAAAAGCATAAGAACTTAAAAAAGACTATTCCCTGAATACAGAACTGCTGTAGCTTTTGGCCTTAGTATGGTTTCCAGGTGCAGTGGCCCCCTAATTACCCCATACTTGCCCCTTTCCCTGTCTGCCCAGACTTACTCTACTCTTGGTACGTTCTAACTGGTCTCGTTGTTCCCCCAGCTCTTCTATGATTTCTGAGCCAATCTGGTCAGTCTCTGTGGCAATCCGATGAGAACGTTCAATACTTTGGGTGGCCCGGTTCAGGCTTTCAGTGCCCTGCAGAAGCATTGCCCTTTGAGACTGTAGCCGATTCTGAAAGAAGTATGGAAGAGAAATGTTAGACTTTTTCCATTATAAATTCATTGCCAGCATATTCCTCATCACCTTCCCCATGTTAGAAGGGATATAGTGAGCAATAATTTTCATTCCTTTTAAGACAGAACCAAAGAAGCTAATGATTCTTTTCAAGGTCACAGACTAAAGCAGGACCTGAAATCCAATCAATAGGATCACAATACCCCCACTCCACTGCCTTTTACACTTATGCGAGGCAAGGAAAGATGGATTAAAAATACTGGAGCACTTTCCCTGTGTTTGTAATGAATCTGAACTGGTCCATGTGCCTCCTGGACTATCAACTTCTGAAAGGTGGCAGCCCAGATGTGGGAGCTACCTGATAATGCATATAGCCTGTAACTTTGATAGTGCTATGAGCAAACCAACTAAACTCTGCAGCCCTAGAAAAAGGTTAATTCACTGAAGATTCCCACTAGACTGGTACTGAGGATTGACGGACCATGAATAAGCTATTCTGTTCTTCGTTTTAAGCCTCCAGCACCTGGTATTTCCAGGTGGT
This sequence comes from Pan paniscus, assembly GCF_029289425.2. NCBI lineage: Eukaryota > Metazoa > Chordata > Mammalia > Primates > Hominidae > Pan > Pan paniscus. Next base: position 68,767,616 of record NC_073264.2, read on the forward strand.
CTCCCATCCAAGTACTAACCTGGCCTGACTCACTTGGCTTCTGAGATCAGGCAGGTTCAAGGTGGTACTGCCTAGATGACTACATTCTTCTTTTTCAGCATCTAAAGAAAGCATGTAAAAGTCTGAGACACTACCACATTCTGGAAAAAACATATGTGGTTACCCTCTTGGTGAGCCCCAAAAAGAACTTCACCTAAGGTCAAACAAAAAACCTTGAGCCTGCCACACTGGGGGTGATTTGGTCTCAGGGAAATTAGTATCTGGGGCTTGAGCAAGCTTCCCCACCTGCCCTAATTTCTCAACTTCCCTAATTTTCTAAATCCCCACCGAAGTTTTACTCCACCTGTAATCCTAAATACAGACAGCAGGAAGAAAAAAGTAGCCTTGTCAGGCCAGAATTAACAACCACTGACAGAAACGGAGGCAGCTCCAAGTTCTTAGCTGTTCAAAGCATGCGCGCACGCACACACACACACACACACACACACACACACACACAAAATCAAAAGGGACCCAGCTCACAGAGGCCTAGTACAGAGCAAGTGACCACTGGCAGTAGGACCATCAAGGAGCCAAAAGATTGGCTCCCAGAACAGAAGTAGCAAGAAGCATTTTCTTTCTTTTTTTTTGAGACAGAGTCTCGCTCTGTCGCCCGGGCTGGAGTGCAGTGGCAAGATCTCAGCTCACTGCAGCCTCTGCCTCCCGGGCACAAGCAATTCTGCTGCCTCAGCCTCCCAAGTAACTGGGATTACAGGCACCCGCCACCACGCCCAGCTAATTTTTGTATTTTTAGTAGAGACAGGGTTTCACCATGTTGGCCAGACTGGTCTCGAACTCCTGACCTCAGGTGATCCACCAGCCTCAGCCTCCCAAAGTGCTGGGATTACAGGCGTAAGCCACTGTGCCTGGCGCTCTGTAGCATTTTCACTTAATAAATGGCATACAGACCAGTAGACGAGGAAACCACTGAATGAGGTTCAAATAAAACCAGTTAGGTTAGCGCAAAGGAAGAAGGAAAAAGGTTTTCAAAATAAAAGATGCAGATTTTCAACTGAGTAGGCTAAAAAATGACCAAGAAAAGATCAGATCACATAAATGAACTTCAGACAGATTTGGAACAATAATTTTTCTGAAGGTATGGATACCTAAATTATGTTTTAATAATTTCTGAAACTCGCCAGGCGTGGTGGCTCATGCCTGTAATCCCAGCACTTTGGGAGGCCAAGACGGGTGGATCACGAGGTCAGGAGATGGAGACCATCCTGGCTAACACGGTGAAACCCTGTCTCTACTAAAAGTACAAAAAAAAATTAGCCGGGTGTGGTGGTGGGCGCCTGTAGTCCCAGCTACTTGGGAGGCTGAGGCAGGAGAATGGAGTGAACCCGGGAGGTGGAGCTTGCAGTGAGCCGAGATTGCGCCACTGCACTCCAGCCTGGGTGACAGAGCGAGACTCCGTCTCAAAAAATAATAATAATAATTTCTGAAACTCATAATTTTAAAGCAAAATTGTTTGGACTTCCTCCCCAACTTTGGCAACATGACTAAAGTCACTTTTACAACTCCCACTTTAACCAGCTCCACCTGCCTGCCTTTTTCCAGTCTCCCTTTACAAGTGATCTTCTGTCAGCTTCTAATCTGTGATAATCCCTCGTGCATCCATTTGAAAATTTTAAGTACTTCATTCTCAAGGGATCTAGTTTTGGCATCAGCAATGTCAAGCCAATATCATCCTGAATATCTCTTAAACTATAATCAGGATGCATCGTGAAACAGGATTTGTTTAAAATTGTAGTATGAGCCTTTCAGTCTGCACTGGTGGGCCCCTTTCCATTTCTCTGCCATGCTACTTGCCAGAGAATTTCTACTTTGTGTTGTGTTTGTGGAAGACAGACCAAATGCAGCACATTTAATCTTTCAGACGTTTTATTCCTTTAACGATCTAGCTGCTCTAGATGGTTTCAGAATACAGATGTTCAATTAGTCCAATTTTATAAATCAGAATCCTGAAAGCTAGAGAGGGAGTCTTGCTCACTTTCTATTACCACAGAATAAAATGATAAAAAGCTCCTTCTCGAGAAGCGCCCTGCATTGGCTACTGTATCTCAGTTGCTGGGCCGTCTTGACATTAAGGTAAAGGAAAGCTTGGATTGATTTTGTAACAATATTCTGATAAATTAGAAACCTAACTGAATTTTCCAGGCATACCTGAGAAAGTGATTCTAAAATTTATATGAGAGAATAAAAAAGATCAAGGAGAAAAGAAATTAGATCAATGAGTCAGAATCCAGATAATAAGAATAGGTAACATTTACATTCTACTACATACAAAGCACTGTTTTTTTTTTTATTATAAGACTGTATTATATTAAGGATAAAAAGAAATCTAAATATGCATATAGTTCGAAAGGCCTGCCTTAAATAGAGCAGATACCAAGGGGTAACAGGAACTGGATGCAGAAAAGAGGATAAGGGTGAAAAAAATGAAACAAGAGTCTAGTATACACTGATAACATGAAATACCCCAACAATATAGTTAATTTTTGTACCACAGGCCCTTAAAGGAAAAAAAAAACAAAACAAACAGCTAAAACTTACCATATGCTCATTCTCTACAGCATATATGCCATATTTCATGTCTCCTCGGCCTCCAGGTGTGGCTGTCAAAGGTGTGCTTCTCACCTCCCGATGGAGTTTAGCAAGGTCCTTCCGGTAGTTTCGAAGCTTAGACATCATGGGGTTTCGGAAAGACAGGGGTGCATAACGTAGCTCCTCCTCCATCTCTGCCAGCTGGGAAGGCAGAAAGTAGTGAGCAGATAGCCTGGTTCTTCCCTCACTCATTTGGAAATATGCCTAGTTTGGACTAATCAAACTACTTATTTATTTGGACTACACCAAGTAAATAACCATATGCTCCATGAGGCAGGGACCACGTCTGGCATGTTCCCCTCATTCTGAATGCCTTGCATAGTGCCCAGCAAGCACAGAGCAGGCATTCAAAGTATATGAACTGAATGAATGAATGGAAAAACAGAAGTACTTTATAGCTTACTAAACACTTTTATACACATTCTCCATTTAATCCTCACAACAAATCAATAAGGTAGGAAATGCTCCATTTCATATATAAGACTTAAAGAAACCTCTGAAGATCGCACAAAAAGGAGGAGTCCGGGCCAGGCACAGCGGCTCAAACCTGTAATCCTGGCACTTTGGGAAGCCGAGGCAGGAGGATCACTTGAGCACAGCCTGGGCAACATAGCAAGACCTCATCTCTATATATATATAAAAAATTAAACAGAAAAGGAGTCAGGATTCAAAATCTTCAAATTCTCTCAGCTCTCTTCAATATACCAAGTTTTTAGCCTGGTATGATTGAACATTGCCATCAAGAAGTGCTTTGAAGTCTACTGTACTAAAAATGATAGGGGTCTGGCATCAGGGTTCTTCCCTTCTCCTGCTCCTCTTTCTGAAAATCAATTAAGTTTGTCTCCATGTCAGAGAGAACAGGGGCCTACCCAGAGCAGTCTGCTTTAGGGGAATCAGACTTCCATTTTTCTGGGGTAAGTAAAATGTAACACCTGGACACATCCACAAGAGGCCCTAAATTATTTTCATCTGCCTGGAATGGGCAGCATAGGATTATTACTTTTCCTGAGTTTGGAGAAAACAAGTATCTGAGCATCAAACAAATCAGTAGCAGCTAGAAGATTTTAAAAATGCTACCAAGGTATTAACTGAAACAGGAGAATGGCTACAAACAGGTATCACGGATATGCCCAGCTGTACACAGGTATTAAGAAAAGCTCCCAGTACTCCCATTAGGAAGAAGATAGTTCCCACAGTCTAGTGGCCTGGTCTTTCTTAAAACAGATGCAAAACAGAGAAAAGGATGCAGATGTGCTTCCTTCTCAGAACTTCATTGGGATAAGTGGGAAATTGAAACACTGATCTTCAACAAGCAAGAAGGAAGTTTGCTGGCCAAAAGAGAATTTTTTCTCCATCTGCTCTCGGGTAGCAAATACAGGGCCAACTATTTCTGCGGAGTACTAGTAGCAACCAGAATTTTGGCCCCAATCTTAATGAGTTTGCTGAAGCTAGAGTATGATGAGATGGAGTCAAAGGACTCTTGCTTCTATAGGGCTAGAGCAAAAAAAAAAAAAAAAAAAAGTTTTTTTTTTTTTTTAAAGAAAAGCCACAGGTGAAGAGAAGCAGTTGTTAAACTGTTCAGTAAACGGAACCAACTTCTGACAAACTTTGGGTACCAACTGAGACTCATGCATGTCTTGCCTGAGGTACCAACTCCAGCTCCTATGTTGTCTCTTAAGACAGAAAGGGACATGGTTAGAATTACCTCTAAACTACATTTTCTGTGACAGTAGGTTTAACAAAGAACAGTAACCTTTTTTTTTTTTTTTTTTTGAGGCAGGTCTCACTCTGTCACCCAGACTGGAGTGCAGTGGTGCAACTGTGGCTAACCACATGCTTGACCTCCCAGGCTGAAGTGATCTCCCACCTCAGCCTCCTGAGTAGCTGGGTCCAGAGGCATGCACCACCAAACCTCGGTAATTTTTTTTTGTTTGGTAGAGATGGGGGTCTCCCTATGTCGCCCAGGCTGGTCTTGAACTTCTGGCCTCAAGTGATCCTCCCACCTTGGCATCTCAAAGTGTTGGGATTGCAAGCATGAGCCACCGCACTGACCAGTAACCTATCTTAATGGCCAGCTCTTAAAAACAGATTTTAGGCCAGGCACGGTGGCTCATGCCTTGTAATCCCTGTACTTTGGGAGGCCGAGGCGGGCAGATCATGAGGTCAGGAGATCGAGACCATCCTGGCTAACATGGTGAAACCCCATCTCTACTGAAAATACAAAAAAACAGCCAGGTGTGGTGGCGCCCACCTGTATTCCCAGCTACTTGGGAGGCTGAGGCAGGAGAATGGTGTGAACCCGGGAGGTGGAGCTTGCAGTGAGCCGAGACTGTGCCACTGCACTCCAGCCTGGGCAACAGAGCGAGACTCCGTCTCAAAACAAACAACAACAACAACAAAAAAAAAACAATAGATTTTAAAAGACTGCTTGGGTAAAAGTATGAGAATGCCCTTACTACTCACATCAGCAATATATTACCAAAGAGTCATATTTCAGGAGCATCTTCAGGCTTCACCCATTTGTTTGCCAAACCCCCTCAACAACCATCCCCATCAACTGGCTTCATTTAGTAAGAAATAGTCAAAATCAAGATCAATGGACAGGAACAGTTAATTTGTGATCAGTTCATAGCATTACTTCTGGAAAAGACCAACACCAGGTAGAAGAAACAAAATTTGCTCCTTGTTCTCACCGTTTCATTTGCTTCCTGTTGCTTTTCATCAAAATCCCTGATCAATTTCTTCTTTTCTTCTAGAAAAGATAGATAAGTTTCAAATGCTTATTACTGTTTCCACACATTTGTAAAGGCCATTCCCTCTGCTTCGAATAAGCTTCCTATGGCAGGGCCTGGTGGCTCATGCCTGTAATCCCAGCACTTTGGGAGGCCAAGGCAGGTGGATCACAAGGTCAGGAGTTCAAGACCACCCTGGCCAACCTGGTGAAACCCCATCTCTACTAACGATACAAAAATTAGCCGGGCGTGGTGGCAGGCACCTGTAATCTCAGCTACTTGGGAGGCAGAGGTAGAGAAATGCTTGAACCCAGGAGGTGGAGGTGGCAATGAGCCGAGATCGCGCCATTGCACTCCAGCCTGGGCAATAGAGCGAGACTCTGTCTCAAAAAAAAAAAAAAAAAGAATGTTTACCAATAGTGACTCTCTGAAACCCCTCACCACTCCCACAGTGAACCACTTCTATGTTAACTCGTACACTACTTTTCTGCAAAATAAAAATTCCACCTACTCGGCTTGCTGAGAGGCTGTCTGGTGTGGTGCTTGTTTTTCTCTGGGTGTGGCACCGGCAATGACTTGAACGATGAGAACGTTATTTATTCCCCTTTCAGCCTTTCCCATTCTGTCCCTTTGGTTGAGTGTATCTTTAATACCTAAAAATTACTAATCTCCCCTTTGAACAAAAATAGAACAGGCTTCAGCTTCAAAACAAACATCTAACTAAAACAGTATTGTCTTAATTGTATTTTCTGATAGTTTATACTACAGGTTTTCCATCTAAAATATGATAGCAAGTTTCATTTTTAAATAACATTGTTTTAAATAAATGTATTTTACATGAAATAAGTTGACATAAAGAAAATGTAAGTGACAAGGCTGGGCACGGTGGCTCACGCCTGTAATCCCAGCAATTTGGGAGGCCGAGGCGGGCGGATCATGAGGTCAGGAGATCGAGACCATCCTGCCTAACACGGTGAAACCCCGTCTCCACTAAAAAATACAAAAAATTAGCCTGGCGTGGTGGCGGGCACCTGCATTCCCAGCTACTCGGGAGGCTGAGGCAGGAGAATGGTGTGAACCCAGGAGGCGGAGCTTGCAGTGAGCCGAGATTGTGCCACTGCACTCCAGCCTGGGCGACAGAGGGAGACTCCATTTCAAAATAAATAAATAAATAAATAAAATGTAAGTGACAGTAATAATGATACTTGCGGATGGCAAAAATTATGAAAGTGGTACCAGAATGCTGTCACCTGGTAAACATTTGTATGGGGGAAAGGCATACAAGCACCTTTTCTGGTTAGTCAGCGGGGTGAGGTTCTGGTGCCAGGTTCGGGCCTGCCTCAGCATGTAAACTTAGATAATTTCCTTCATTTCTTTGGGACCTCACATCCTCCTTCATTGACTACAAAATGAGGAAGTAGGTCATTCCCTCATATCTAACAAGCAAAAATTAGCTCCTTTTAAGAGGAGCTTGATTTTTAAAAAAAATTTATACATCCAAATGACTGTTCTCCCTGGAAATCTACACATAATCTACTTATCACCACAAAGTTACCATCATTTACAATGTTTGTTTGTTTGTTTCAAGACGGAGTCTCACTGGTCACCTAGGCTGGCAAAATACATGTAATATAAAATTTACCATTTTGACCATTTGTGAGGGTATAGCTTAGTGGCTAGGCACGTTCACACCGTTGTGGAGCCATCACCACTAACTGTTCTCCAGAACTTGTTTATCATCTCAAACTGAAATTCCATACCCATCAAATACCTCCCCATTCTATGAATTTCACTACTCCAGGTACACCATTAAGTGGAATCATACAATATTTGTCCTTTGTGTTTAGCTTATTTCACTTAGCACAAAGTCAAGGTTCATCTATGCTGTTGCACGTATGGGGATATGGCCTTTTAAAGCTATGTATTTTTCAATGTGACTCCTAAACACAAGCCAGCAGCACTTCCACCAACTAAAGAGCAATTTTTTTTTTTTTCTTGAGACAGAGTCTTGCTTTGTCTCCCAGGCTGGAGTGCAGTGGCTCGGTCTCGGTTCACTGCAACCTCTGCCTCCCAGGTTCAAGCGATTCTCTTGCCTCAGCCTCCCGAGCAGCTGGGGTTACAGGCACCCACCACCATGCCCGGCTAATTTTTTTACATTTTTAGTAAAGACAGGGTTTTGCCATGTTGGCCAGTCTGGTCTCAAACTCCTGACCTCAAGTGATCCATCCACCTCAGCCTTTCCACTGCAAAAGAGAACAGATGAGCCGGGCTTATGGAGAAATGGCATGTGGGTATTCAGTTGCTGTCCTGAGATTTTCTTAGATGATTTGTCTGCTCTGATTTTCATCTTAAGACCTGGCTTTTTTTGAGACTGTGTCTCACTCTGTTGCCCAGGCTGGAGTGCCGTGGCGTCATCTCAGCTCACTACAAACTCCAACTCCCGGGTTCAAGTGATTCTCATGCCTCAGCCTCCTGAGTGGTGGGATTACAGGAGTGCGCCACCACAACCAGCTAATTTTTCTATTTTTTGGTAGAGAGGGGGTTTAACCATGTTGGCCAGGCTGGCCTTGCGTGGTCCACCCATCTCGGCCTCCCAAAGTGCTGGGATAACAGGTGTGAGCTAGTGCACCCAGCCAAGCCCTGACTTTTGAACCCAATCCTACATAAGATGTAATGTCACTGTAATGCTTTATATGGATTTACATTTTGTTAATCACAACAGCATCTAATGTCAGTTATATCTTTTTTTTTTTTTTTTTGAGACAGTCTCACTCAGGCTGGAGTGAAGTGGCATGATTACGGCTCACTGCAGCCTCGACCTCCCAGGCTGAAGCAATCCTCCCACCTGCTCAAGCAATTCTCCTGCCTCATCCTCCCAAGTAACTGAGACTACAGGTGCAGGTTACCACACACAGCTAATTTTTTTTTTTGGTAGAGATGGGGCCTCACTATGTTGCCTAAGCTGGTCTTGACTCCTGGGCTCAGGCAATCCTCGACCTCAGCCTACCAAAGTGTTGGGACTACAGGTGTGAGCCACCACACCTGTCCTTGTATCCTACTTTTTAAGTGACCATAAATCATTTTGGATGCGTATATTCTATAATCTCAACTTGAGACCAAGTTCCTCTGAAACATGGAAATTTATTTTGTCATTTTTACTGTGCCATAGATCCTACAACTATAAACCTCCTTAGATGTGGCTACTGCCTGAAAGGGCAAATGACAACACACCCTTTACTATGTCTCATTCATTGTTGTGTGACACCCCCTTAATATACACAAGATACTTCAGACAATTTGCTCCATACCACTCACAAAACCCATGGCTGTTTGTTGTTTAAAAAAAAGTAGAGGAAGGTTCACCATGGCAAACGGTATGACTCTTGACCATCTATGATGTAACTGAAATGAGCACCAAGGCAGCTATTACTGTTCCTGAGGGGGATGTGTTCTTAGCTACCAGTACTGAAATAATACCGACAGCCAAAAACGGCTACTTCCATGGAGCAGTATTGTATTATTTTGTAATAAGCTGTCCCAAAAGTGCTGAGCATCATCACTGCTCTGAGTCAGCACATCTCCAAACTCAGGCATGCTCACTCCTGATCCAAGCCAGACAGTAAGAAGCAGTACTGTACACATATGTACATTCCCTTCCTAGCTCCTTCCTTTCCTAGACTTTTCTACAACTGTGTTTAGTCATAAATTCTCCTCCTTTATTCTTCCTTTGTTAATGGGTATGAAAATCCGCATTCTCAAGAGGCAAATTCTAGAATGATTCCAGGAATGTAACTACATAAATGAAAGGGGGAGAGGAAGACCACAGAACCTCTCTCCTTTCACTAACTTCTGTGTGCTAGAATATTCCATTTCCTACCTGATTTCATAAAACACATTTCCTCTTATAAGTGCTCTATAACAACATACTTTTACAGAACTTCACTACATTTATGAGATCCTTTCTGGACTTCTAAGATTTAAAACAAAACAAAACAGAAACCTTTGAAATCATTTCTTGTGATGATAAAGCCAGGGAGGCAGATAATTCAAGAGACTGATCTCTACCCAACTGAGAGGGATCAATAGCAGCTTTTTAAAAATTCTTTAGGCTCAGAATTATGAAACCAATGAATGCTAGAGCTAGGATGTACCTCAGCGATCATCTAGTCTAACCTCCTGCCTTTACCACTGAGGACACTATACCCTGGAGAAACTGAGTGCCTGCCCCACAGTCATTGGAACAGCAAATGTATGGCAGCACTAGTTCTGGAATGCAAGTGTGCTGACTCCCAGTCCAAGGCTTTTCTGTACATTAAACAACTGTATACTGTATACAACTGAGGGGCATTTTTGTGCTCCCAGAGTATAGCCTTTAACAACTGGTAAAATCTGTTGAAAAAACAAAAAACCTCTTCCTCTTTTTAGGGAGTTAGAATTGATGCTACAATCAACTACAAACAGCAAGGTGGCATCCTGGGGAGAATGGGCACCATGAACAAGAATGAACCACTTCAAATACCACTATCCCCCACCCCACAAGCCTGCCCAAATCAGTCACATGTGAGGGACTCTCTGGGACCAACTCTGTCTCCTTTGGGAAACTGGGTGGATGCTGACATGGAGTAAAATGGAAACAGACAGCTCTGAAAAACAGCACTACAGAAAGCCTACCTTAATGTTTGACCAAGGTGGGCAGCCTCTCTTCCTTATGGGGATTTGAATTTCCAGCCCAAGAATGCCTAATCTTGGCCCTTTAAAGTTGTGGAAATAACTTCAGTTTCACCAGCTCATAAATATGTGGTTACTTTGCTTTTGGTGCCTCACTGTGGCAAAATGGAGGACTTACACCCTTTATTTGTATACCGTGACAGTTGACTAGATCCCACACCATACAAGAGTTAAAAGCAACAGAGATCCCTCTCAACCAACCTGTTTCCTCATCTGCAAATAGGGACTATAAGACTACTGACCTCGTAAGGGTTGTTTGAAAGGGTTAAAAGAAATAATACACATAACATTCACTTAGCAAGTGCCAAATATAATAAGGGCTCAATAAATAGAAACCACCATTGTTTCTGAAAGTAAATACTTAGGAAGAACCTAAGAGCAAAAACCAAATTCAGTAGAAAATATGAGGAGTTACAGGCCAGGCGCGGTGGCTCACGCCTGTAATCCCTGCACTTTGGGAGGCCGAGGCGGGCGGATCACGAGGTCAGGAGATCGAGACCATCCTGGCTGACACAGTGAAACCCCGTCTCTACTAAAAATACAAAAACTTAGCCCGGCGTGGTGGTGGGCACCTGTAGTCCCAGCTACTCGGGAGGCTGAGGCAGAAGAATGGCGTGAACCCGGGAGGCGGAAGTTGCAGTGAGCCGAGATCGCGCCACTGCACTCCAGCCTAGGTGAAAGAGCGACACTCCATCTCAAAAAACAAAAAACAAACAAACAAAAAAAAATGAGGAGTTAGAATAGTTAAAATTCTACAGTCTGTAAGTAATTGGTGTTTATCGGCCAGCTGATTATAGTACTTCATAGTGACTATTTTTTCTGGCTCTGAAAATAATAGGGTCTTGTGTTATACATACTGATCTAAATGATTTAAAATGGAAAACTTTCAATATTTTTATGATACACGTTAAGACATATGGAGAGATGTCTTCAGGTATGACAAAACCAAAACTAGAAATCATGACCACAGGCATTTAACATATTGATTAGATTAAGAAATTATAGCACATTATAGTACTCTGAGGTAATTGGAGAGACCTCTTCAGAGGTTGTAAAACCAAGAGTAGAAATTATGGCCATAGGTATTTAATGAAATATTAAATGGATTAATAATTATTGTAAGTGGTAATGGACAGTTACACAAAAACTTCCTAAAACAGGACACATTGTCTCTAGTATCATTCAAAGGCAGAAAGTGAATGGAGACTGTACTTTGCAGAAATACAGTTTTTGTTGTTTTAATAGGTGGAATATACCCATTTTTAAAGTAATGAAAATGTGGTCAACAGAATAGAAATAAATCACAATCATATATCAATACTTTCTTTCCAACAATTCACACATTCCATCATCCAATAGGTATCTATGAAGCACCTAGTCTGTGCTAGGCACCGTTCTGGTACTTAGGAAACACAGTGAAAAAAAGACAACATTGAGCTTATATTCTAGCTCAGTGGCTTTCACACTTAGCCTTCATCAGAAACCCCCTGGAGGGCTGTGAAAACACACTGCTAGTTAAAACTTTCTGATTCAATAGGTCTGGGGTGGGGCCTGAGAATTTGCATTTCTAACAAGTTCCCAAATGATGCTGATGCAGCTGGTTCATGGACCACAATGAAACCACTGTCCTAGTGAAAGGAAGACAAACAATATACTGTAAATATCATAAATGTGGAAAGTGTCTAATATGTCAGAAAATAAGTACTCTGGAAAAAAAAAGGTAAGAATACTTGTATACAGGGCTGGTATTCTTAATTTTCATTTAAATAAAATGGCTAGTAGCTCTATTATCAGGCAGTATTCTAAGGACTTTACATATATTAACTCATTTACTCCTCACAAAAACCCTGTGAAGTAGATACTATGATTTATCCCCATTTTGCAGGAAAAACTAATTGGGTTAAAGTAACCTGTCCAAGGTCACACTGCTACTAGAAGGTGAATTTAAACTCAGGCAATCTGGCTCTTGAATTCTTGCTGTTAAATATTATACTATATGGCCTCTCAATTCACATACGTCTTCATAATTTTTTTTTTTTGAGACGGAGTCTTGCTCTGTCACCCAGGCTGGAGTGCAATGATGTGATGACAGCTCACTAAAACTTCAAACTGCTAGACTCAAGTGATCCTCCTGCCTCAGCCTCCTGAGCAGCTGGGATTACAGGTGAGCAGCACCACACTACTCAGCTTTTTTTTTTTTGTAGAGATAGGTCTCACCATGTTGCCAAGGCTGGTCTCCAACTCTTGGCCTCATGCAATCCTCCTGCCTCAGCCTCCCAAAATGTTGGGATTACAGGCATGAGCCACCACACCTAGCCCCCATATGTTATTTTTAATGGCAGAAGAAGAAACATTTTGTAAGGCTAGAATGGACATATATTATGTCATGATCTCTGTTCTACAGGTACCTTTGATATTCTCATCCACAACCCAAACTTTGCTTCTCCTCTTATGTTTCTTACTTAAGTTCATCATTCACCCAGTTGACCAAGTGAAAAAATGCAGACACCCTGGAACCTTTCTCCCTCACTCCTCATATCCATTGAGGCTGGTTAATTTCTGCCTCAAAACCAACTCTTGGGCCGGGAACTGTAGCTCACCCCTGTAACCCCAGCACTTTAAGAGGCTGAGGTGGGTGGATCACTTAAGCCCAGGAATTCGAGAACAGCCTGGATAACATGGGAGACCCTTACTAAAAATACAAAAAATTAGCCAGGCCTGGTGCCATGCACCTGTGGTCCCAGCTACTCGGGAGGCTGAGGTGGGAGGATCACCTGAGCCCGGGAAGCCAAGGCTGCAGTGAGCAGTGATGGTGCCACTGCACTCCAGCCTGGATGACGGGAGACAGGAGTGAGAACCTGTGTCAAACAAATTCCCGTTAGCAAGGTGACTGCCCAAAAGGCTCTTAACACAGTCCCCTGTACCCAGATTCTTGTGCTCTCTCTTGTCCTGTCTAGCCATTAATGCCCTCCTTCTAAAAGAAAATCCACATCAATCAACTGCTTTACGTCCTTTACTGACTTTCCATATCAAGTCCAAATGTCTCAATGTGATACTGAGATCCCCTCACAATCTGGCTGTTTCACCTGCCCCTCTACTACTACTTTCCCACATACATTCTAAGCTCCAGAGTTGGGAGTATTCCATGTTTTACTCCTGTGTTGCCTCTTCGCATTTCCCATCTAGCAAACTCCCACTCAATCCCTTATATTCAGTTTGAAGTTTTTTGAAGCTTCCCCCTCTTCCCCATGCTCAAGTCCAGCCCTTTTTATGGTCTCAGAGAACTTTATTTTAGGATTAATCACACACTTGGTTGTAAGGTTTGTTACCTTTTTTTTTTTCTGAGATAGAGTCTCGCTCTGTCGCCTGCAATCTCTGCCTCCTGGGTTTAATCGATTCTCCTGCCTCAGCCTCCTGAGTAGCTGGGACTACAGGCACATGCCACCACACCCAGCTAATTTTTGTATTTTGAGTAGAGATGGGGTTTCACCATGTTGACCAGGATGGTCTCCATCCGTGACCTTGTGATCCGCCCGCCTAGGCCTCCCAAAGTGATGGGATTACCAGCATGAGCCACCGTGCCCGGCCGTTTGTTTCTTTTTAAGGTAAGAACTCTGGAAGTCCTCAGAGCCCAGACAGTGGCTGATACATAATAATTCTCAGTGTTTATTGAAAAATGACTGAATTCAATTACAGAGCATAAGCTACATGCAAGGACTGTATTATGTACATTATGCTGTGCCTAATAATTCATGATGGGCATTAACGCTCTGAAAACTTTATGATGTGGTCTCTGAACTAGAAAAAGAGGATTCAGAGATGAGGCACCATGTGTTTGCTTAGATAAATTCAATTTATTCAACAAACATTTATTGAGCAGTGTGAATGAGGTACTGAATAAGAGGTAAAGTTGTTGGACTTATTATAATTCTAGGGATATGTATATATTTTCTTTACTTATCCATTAAACAACTATGTCTGTTACCAGCAACTTAGAGTATTTTGTGGTTGGGCGCAGTGGCTCACACCTGTAATCCTAGCACTTTGGGAGGCCGTGGTGGGCAGATCACTTGAGGTCAGGAGTTTTGAGACCAGCCTGGCCAACATGGTGAAACCCCGTGTCTACTAAAAATACAAAAATTAGCTGGGTGTGGTAGCACGTGCCTGTAATCCCAGCTACTCGGAAGGCTGAGGCATGAGAATCACTTGAACCCAGGAGGTGGAGGTTGCAGTGAGCTAAGATTGTACCACTGCACTCCAGCCTGGGCGACAGAGCAAGACTCTATCTCAAAAAAAAAAAAAAAAAAGAAAGAAAGAAAGAAAAAAGAAAAGAAATTCACATATTTCTGATTGTCCTCTTTGCAGGATGGAGAAAAAGGCTGGGTAGACAACAAAGGTGAATGTAACTATCTTAGCTTTATGTTGCTATAACAGAATAGCTGAGTCTGGGTAATTTATAAAGAAAATAAATGTATTTCTCAGAGTTCTGGAGGCTGGGAAGCCCAAGGCTGAGAGGGCTGATTCTTTCAAGGGCCTTCTTGCTACCCATGGGTCACCCCATGGCAGAAGATGGAAGGGCAACAGATCAAGAGAGCAGGCAAGCAAGAGAGGGCTGAACTAACCCACTCTCTCAACAACCAAGCCACTCTCAGGATAACAATCTAATCTCTGAGGATGGAGCCCTCATGGTCTAATCATTTCTTATGGGTCCCACCTCTTAATGCGATTAAAATAGCAAATAAATGTCAACATAAGTTTTAGAGGGGGACATTCAAACCATAGTCATAATGAATTCAATTTTCTATTTTTCAAAGCAATGTTCTTTTGCATTATTTAGACTTATAGAAATAGGCATTGCAAAAATTAATTCAGTGCCAGGTTGAAAATGCAGTCTACATTTTTTTTTTTTTTTTTTTTTGAGAGAGTCTTGCTCTGTGGTCCAGGCTAGAGTGCAGTGGTGCGATCTTGGCTCACTGCAACCTCCAGCTCCAGGGCCCAAGTGATCCTCCCACCTCAGCCTCCCCAGGAGCTGGGACTACAGGCATGCACCACCATGCCTGGCTAATTTTTTTATTTTTTGTAGAGATGAGGTTTCACCATGTTGCCCAGGCTGGTCTCAAAATCGTTCAACACAGCAGTACTCCTGCCTCAGCTTCCCCAAGTGCTGGGATTACAGGTGTGAGCCACCATGCCTGGCCTGCAGTCTACTTTTTTTTCTTTTCTTTTCTTTTTTTTTTTTTTGATACAGAGTCTTGATCTGTTGCCCAGGCTGGAGTTCAGTGGCATGATCTCGGCTCACTGCAACCTCCGCCTCCTGGGTTCAAGCAATTCTCCTGCCTCAGCCTCCTGAGTAGCCGGGACTACAGGCAACTGACACCATGCCCGGCTAATTTTTGTATTTTTAGTAGAGATGGGGTTTCACCATAT